>NC_060246.1:139250197-141750197 GCF_921293095.1 Ischnura elegans
TTTCGCGCGCTTGAAAATTTTCACTTTTCATTTAATCGCGAAAAATAGATATCGTCATTTTGAAAATCTAAAAGCGTGAAATGCGTACTCCAGAAGTAATAATCTTTCGATTTAGGCAATTAAAAAAATAGGAAACCACCCTTTTTCTATGTATCGATCTCGCCATGACGAATTTAAATGAATTTTTCCTCAAGAAAACAACTTTAATTTTTGCGATGATGTTATGGATATTCAATTCAGATTATTTTCGCGTGTCCATTGATTCCTTCAAGGTTTTTTAATGGCTGTTCTCTTACATAATGGCAGTGAGCTACCCTCAGTACTGTTAGCTCATGGAACTGATATGAAAGAATTTTACGACAATATGCAGTTACTTTTCGAAAAAATCACTAAAAAAATATAAGTGGAAAATTTGTGGCGTCTTAAAAGTAATTGCAATTATAGTAGGCTTACAGCTTGGCTCCACGAAATATTGTTGCTTCGTCCACGAGTGGGGTAGCAGAGACAGGAAAAATAATTACTTGAAAAAAAATTGGTCGTGATGTAAAGCACTTGTTCCTTGATCGAAAAATGTCCTTTTTCAGCCGATGATTGATCCGAAAAATATTCTTTTGCGAAAAATGGTTCTGGTTCTACTTATTTTAAACAAAAATTCCCTAAAATCAGTGAGGTTATGATCACATAAGGACTTTGTTTTTGGCTACAGATAAGGGAAGTGCTGAAGGGTTCGGAATTTCAACAGCAGTTGAGTTTAACGGAAAAAAGAGTGTGGAACATGTTCAAAAATGTTTTGAACATTTTTTAGGAAATATCATGGCTTAAAATTATCGCGAATATGAATTTATAAATTCACTTTCTCGACTAACACCTTGACCTTTTTCCACCAAAACTCGGCGCTGTTAGTGATGAATACAGTAAGCGTATCCACCAGGATATTTCACGAATGGAAAAATAGCACCGTAAAGGTTTTTTGACCAGTGTTATCGAATTCAGAATGTTTGGTTCCAATGTCCTGCTTGATCTCTTTGCTGCGCCGTCTCATAACTGGCTGCTAAACTTCATACCATTGGGTGATATTTCTAAGCACCCGGAAGAAGAAATAAATAAACATCCATAATACTTAAGAAAGCATTTTTTAAAAATACATGCGACTATGATTTTTTTCATCGTGTTATCCTGATTTAACCGTAATCGAGATGACCAATCACCGGACTTTTGGGACAGTTTACACATTTCGGGTTGCATTGTAGCATTCGAATTTTTCTCATTTCCTACTATAATATGTGTCGAGTTCTTTTCTAATAATGCCGACCGATTTTTACTTGGTTGTGAGGCATACGGCGATCATCATTCCTTAGTATGCAGTAGTCACGATATGTTCGATTTGCGGCTTCTCACGTATTTATCAGCGCAACTCCATACAAGATTTACATAAGGAACTTGGGTTATGATGACAGGCAAGCATGAAATCCCTCAAAGCTGTTTCCCTACAGCAAAGGCGGACGAACCTAGTTCTCAACATTCATCTCCCGTGCCATTAGCGTGAGATTAGGAAATGGATCAGCGGTATTTCTAGAAGCATACAACGAGGGGAGGTACCACGTCTGAATATGTATTAACTGGTGTATGTGAATGTCTAAAGGTGTATGTTACACCTATAATTGGATCAACTCCTGAAATGATAGGGATGACGGGTGAAAGCAGCATCGGCGATTGTAAGTTAATGCAGAGGAGAAGGGCAAAATCACTGGGTAATGTTTCGACAGGGTCAATTGTAAGGTACCAGGGTTAACTGAACCCCGTAAAGGTGGGGTGCTGCTGTCCTGTCGCATCCAATCTATTCAAGTTTTATAACGGAGGGCGTCTAGGAAAAGTCCACTTTTCCCTGAGAAAGTAAAAGTTACATAGACCTCGACCAACTCCTTGTTACCGCTGCTAATCTTAAGGCCACCAATATTTCCCATGATGCCGTCATCTCGAGATAGTCATCGAGGGATGGGGTCTGATGAACCAGGAATGGGGTCGCTGCTTTGGAATGTTTTGAATTCTGTAATGATTCCTGATTTTTATCACTGCTGCCTGATATAGGAATCGTACTAGGCAAGCGGTTCATGAGTTTCTTCTCGGGGACCTTGAAAATGCCTACAAAGTGGGTGACACTCGAGTTGGTAGATTAAATTCCCTTGTACGGAGAACACCAATTATTTTTATTTCAATTTAGGTATGAATACAATTCCACCAACTTTACCCTGAATCCATTGAGTTTATTTTTAATTGTGCCACGTTGGAGAAACTGGCTACGAAAATTCAGGTATTAACCCCTTCAGTGGTGTTTAAATTTTCCCCAAGTTGTACCCCCAGGGCGGGTTTTTATAATGTTTAGCTTAAAAATGGATTGAAAAAGTAAATACGTCTTACAAAAATATATTTAATATAGTATTAAGCACATTACAGGTATTTAAAGTATGATCATACTGTGCCCCATGATGTAAATAAATATAAGCATACCCAATTTAAACAAATAATGTTATTGCTATTTCAAACAAAATCTAATACTTTCTTTTTGTGTGATACATTTCAAAGCAGTGTTCGGGATGCAATGGAATATTCCCGCACTGTTTGCATTCCCACCTAGTTTCTTTCCTTCCGGGACAAACTCGGCATACTCTACTGGGAAACTTCTTCTTTTCTGTGGCTGGTATATGCGTGGGGAAATGTCTTTCAGTAAGACGAACAGGTGGGTCAGTTTTCGAGGGTCTTCTTCCTTTGGCCACTTTTCTTTCCATGGCATACTTCTCTAGAAGTCCATGAATGACTTTATGCCTAAACTGTAGGAGAGTGCATTTTTCTCTGCCACTTTTTCCATGCACAATATGAGCATTTACAATGCTTATGTCCATCAAATGAAAGAATAGCTTCCTGTACCATCGGAGACTTTTTCTGAGGCACTCGTACGGTTTTATTTTTTGGTCCAATCGATCCACTCCTCCCATATTAGCATTATACTCTATCACGGCGTCTGGTTTCTTCACTGCTTCTTTGGTTTTCCTGTCTACTTTTCCTGTCTCACATATTTTTCCCCTGTGATACGTGGATAACATTGTCACATCTTTTTTGTCACGCCATTTTATTGCAGAATAAACTCCTGATGTGTAACATAGTACGTCACCTTTCTTCAATTTTGCTGTCTGCAGTTCTTTCGGCATTTCCTTTCTTCGCAAGTCAACTGTTCCACAGGCTCCGAAACCATGAGATTGCAGCTCTTGGAATAGATTTGGACTTGAGAACCACCGGTCCATGAATATAACATATCCTTTCGCAGTAAGTTGGGGACACATCACAAGTTTAGTAACAGAAGCATGGCTTATTAGTTTCCGCGAAGCACTTTCATCACCCCGCCTTTCCTCCCCTTGACCAGTGTAAATGAAAAAGTCCCAGGCATATCCTGATTGAGATTCACAAATGAAAAATATTTTTATACCAAACCTTGATCTCTTTAGAGGAATATATTGTTTCATCAGTGACCTTCCTTTGAATAGCATAAGGCTTTCATCTACCGAAATATTTTGTTCCGGCAAATAGGTTTTTCTGAAAGATAATTGAAGCATTTCCAGCAGTGGCCTAATTTTCCTGAGGCGATCAGTGTTGCCCGTATCTTCATCATTGACAAAGTGCAGGTAACGCAGAATCAACTGAAACCTTTTCAGAGAAAATGTTTCGTAAAAAATAGGAGTCTGAAGTATGTAGTCTCTGGTCCAATATAGCTTCAATTCGGGCTTGCTAATAATACCCATTGCCAAAATCAATGCAATAAAAAGTCTAATTTCATTCTCACATGTATCATTCCACAACCTTATCCTCGCATTGGAACCAACGCCTGAATTTAGAGCATCCTCGCGGCACTTATTGGCATATCTATTTGTCTCGACTACAACATGGTGCACGAACTCATCAGTGAAGAAAAGTTCGAAGCATTGCAGAGGAGAAACATCTGAACTAAGTGGAACACACACACCTGCAACACCAGCAAATATTGGTTTCCCATACCCATCTTCTGCTTGGTCAATGTCATATTGAGTCCACTGGAAATTACGTTCTTGTGTACCTGGGGAAACATTTTGCGGCAAAATGTCTGGACTCTCCGCGTCAGATAGTTCCTCATATGACTCGTAATCATCGCTGCTACTACACTCTAGGTCAGATTCACTTTCAGATGGGCTATATTCACTTTCTGAGTCATCTTCTCTTTCTAAGAAAGAACAAATTTCATCAAGGCGAAGTTTCTTTTCTTTGCTTTTTGCCATCGTTCAGGGTTACACTGCACAGTGCACACCATACTATACATATCACTAAACAATACCCAAAAACACCGCTAGGTGGTATAAGCTTCCTAATAAGAGTGAGACATCTAATGGGCAACATATAAACTACTAGCATAATAGTACCATTGCCCCGGAAAGGTTTCGGGAGTGAACGAACTAGATTCTAAGTTTACCACGGAAATCTTCCGGGGTAGAACGTTTTGGGCAGTGGGGCAAGGCCCGGAACTTTTCCGGGCGTACCACTGAAGAGGTTAAGGGAATCGAGGCAAACCTTCGGAATTTGCTTGCCATGGGATCTTCAGCAAATGATTGTTCGCACCGAGTCAGTTGGCACAATAGATCATCCTGACTTAGCACGCCACACGAGCTGAATTCAGGTTTTAAGTCTTCCGATTTATTTCCTGAATACTTAACTGAAAAAATGAAATTGGTGTTACCTCTCGACGTAATCCCCCTGCAGACATACATATTTTTCACAATGTCGACGCCATGATTCCTTGGCCGCAGCGAAGGCGTCTTTAAAGGCCGTTTTACACGGTACACGGAATTGCGCAGTCTGACGTACGTGTGAAGGCGCATTCAAAATTGCGTCGTGTAAAGCGGTGAATTGCTAGAACACATGCGAGAATGCGTGGATGCGGGACGGCAAAATTTTCTAATTTCGTTCATGCATTCGCGCAATTCCACGCCATTTTAGAAATTAATGCAGCTCTAACCTGCGCAATTCCGTGTACCGTGTAAAACGGCCTTAAGAGTCTGTTTTGACCACTGGAAAATCGCAGAGGCATAAACCTGGTGAATTTGCGGCCGCGGACAGTGTTTTTCACTCTTTGAAACAGCCGTAAGTTACTAGGACCCAAGTCAGGTGAGTAGGGAGCATGCGAAATCACTTCAAAGTTGTTTTCACGAAGAAACTCTTGCGTAACCTTAGCTCGATATGCGGCTGCGTTGTCTTGATGAAACAGCTTGTGCGCAGCCTTTTCCGGCCGATTTCGTTGCAGTGCATTTTCAGGTCGTCATGCAGGATTGTGTGCACAGAACCCAAGGAAATACCAACGCTGAGGGCAATCTATTCCACAGTCATTCGGCGATCCCCCAAAAGAACTCTCTCCACTCGGTCGAGCCTGACGTCAGATCCGTTTGTGGGTGTCCAGATTTTTATGTTTTGTTGTCACACATTATTCTGCCTTCATTAAACCGTGGCACCCACGAACGCACTTTTGACTATCTCCATCACCAGACGTCTCCTTCAAATGTCGATGAATTTCAATTGGTGCCACACCACGCAAACGCAGAAAACCAATGATTGCACGCTGTTCGTGTATGGAAAAAGTTGTAATTTCAAGTACATATCTAAAACAGTTGTCATTATAGACGCTGCCGAAGGAGTTCTATCTGTCCAATAGTCCAGCCATCTCTGTCATATATTGATAAAGAGTGCGAGCTCATTTAACGTATATTTCTATTTGTTTCCGGTATGGAGAAAAAATCGGAGTCCTTAGAACTTGAATGTACCTCATACTGAGGATTTTTTTCGCGGAAATGTCCTTGAGAACGACTCATTTTCAATTTAAGACCTTTATTTTCGAGAATTATCGAAAAAGGGGTGAATTCTAGTGATGAAAGGGAAAGGGGCTATTAATTTAAAGGAATCTCGGGATATAATGCCGCTTATAATTCAAATTAACTGTTTAAATAAGTTAATATTTAATCACCCTGCATAGGCAAGATAATTCAACATTAACTATCCATTGGAAGTAAACATATTAGGCCCCGCTATATCGCTTCATATTAGGCCATGCGAATGAGGTAATTCGCGTAAAGGCCGCTACACACGGTGAACGATCATGCAAATGAAATAATTCGCGAATGAACCGTCACGCGCATGATCATTCAGTGAAAATAAGAACATGTTCTATTATTCTCGCAATATCCTGTGAATGATAACGGCCATGTAGTGGCCTCAATAAATAACTGAATTTTCCTCTAAATGAGTGGAAGAATGAAGTGATTCCAAAATACTTATTTTCATTTTTTATGGAAAATAAACTCGTCAACCCTTAGGTAAGACTGAGCGTAGTTATTTTTTTTAAATCAGTAACGACACTAATACGGTTCTTTAAGGAAAAAAGAGGACGAGCTTCGAAGAGGGAGATTCCCATCCTCTTGCAATTAAATGTTTTATGATCAAGTTTGAATAGCAAAACTTAAATGTGAAATGAACCTTTTGAGATTTTCCTAAAATATTACTTACGTTTTACTTTCTTCTATCGCGTCGCCTTCTACTGAAGGAGTTTTCAAGATGTCCCATTGCCCTAAAATAGCTACAGTGCATTTTATATATCCTTTGTTGATAGAAAACACATCCTCATGGCTCAGTAATACTGCCCACTCTTGAAAAAATTGATGATCTGTAAATGAAATTAGTGCTTTGATTCCATGCCAACTAATCGATATCTTAAACGACCAAATGTTGTGGATAGAATACGGCGATAAAAAAGGAATCAGGGTTGATAAATCCTTTCCGTTGGGTTAAGTGTCCAAAATGATTAAATAAGAGAGACATTATTACCATTAGCTACGCACGAGAGATTTTTTGAGCTCTTTCTTTTAGATTCCTCACCTTGTTGAGCATAAACTGTGGCAACATCCATTGTAATTGAGCCCAATGCTCTTTTTGCACAAAATAAGGAAGATGATGAATGAACCTGTGGATGATGCAATAATTCAAAGTCTTTGCATGGCATTTAGAGGTAAATTTCTTTATAATTACAAATTTTATACTTCCTGTCAATGATATAAGTACATCCATTAGTGATTCTTCTGTAGAATGGAATTCGAAAACGAAATACTGAAAAAGTAAGACATTTATTTAGAATAGAAATATATCTCAGGTTTTAAAATAAATTTAAATGTGTTTAAATCAGTCCGTACTTCGTCAAAATATGGGGAATTAGTATCCTCCTTTCTCTTCGTATGCTTTTTGTGATTGCCCACTTCGATAGCTACGTATGAATTCATCGTGGGCCATGCTAAATGTTTACACTCTATAACATGTACACATATTTGATAATGATCTATTTTCGTGCTGCAATTTTCCTCGTTGTTAACTAATTGTCTCCTGGAAATGAATTCATTCGTTACCTATGCATCACATTTTAGAAACGGTTATATTAGAATTAGATGAACACTTACCTCATAAATTTTTCCATCCTTAAGAAATTGACGCTAATTCAGGATTTCTTATCCACAGGAATCACCTTAACTTCAGCCGTTGCTCGCCAATACTCTCGTTCACCTCTCCTTATACTTCCCTCACTTTACGCTTTTAGGCGTTCGTTGCTGCGCGACTGGTCAACAACATCAGCTGACGTAAGCATCAGCTGATATGATAGTCGACGGCAACTCAAGTATTTACTTTTTCAAGTTGAGATTTCACACTACATGGATTATATCATCTGATAACTATGACGCATCTTTGTTTTAGACTGAATCTTGGGGATTTTCTCCTTATGTAAGTATTAGTATTTCAGCGGTAATGCTCTACATCCTGTGCAGTGGTTGTTGCTGAAATAGATACCATTCTTCCTTCCAAGTAAGAGGTGTATAAAAGTTGCCTTTTCATTGAGGGATGGAGAATGTAATGAATTTGAATTCAAAACAAAAAAAGCGATACTCAGATATTAATCGTTTTCATATGTTAATAGTCATATCATAACCATCGTTTCACTCCCGCCCATTCACGCATTTGATTCTAATTGCACATATCGTATTGCACAATTGCTTTACTTTTGTACTAAAATTAGGGTGCAACAAATTCGGGCGAGATCGCTGCCGCGTTTGCTCACATGAATAATAAATGCTGTTGTGTGGTTAATGCAGAGGCAATTTTGCGCTTTTCCTTCGCCATCTTGAGGGTTTTCCGCGTCGATACATATAGCTTTTGATGAAATGTGAACTCATCATCATTAGTCAATAAACCTAAGATTGGTTTGACGCAGCTCTCCATTTCTCTCTCCTATCCGCTAACCTTTTTATAGCGACGTGTTTCTTCTCTTTTACATTCTTTATAACCTGTCCTATGTAACTCATTCGGGGCAGTCCCTTGCCCCTTTTCCCTTCCACTTGTCCTTCAACGATTGTCTTCATCAGACCATCGTGCCTCAAAATGTGGCCAACTAAGTTGTCCCTTCTTCTGCTTAAAGTTTTTAGGAGGCTTCTCTTTTCTCCTACTCTCCTTAGCACTGCCTGGTTACTCACACGGTCAATCTATTTTATCTTCATCATTCTTCGGTAGCACCACATTTCGAATGCTTCCACTCTTGACTTCTCTGCCAGTGGCGTAGCCAGGAATTTCGTTCGGGGGGTAGTCCAAAACCAGGGGGGAAAATTTTTGAAAAATCGGGCACTAAGTAATGAGTTTTAGACTAATTTTAACACTTTTCATAATCGAAAAAACTTAATTTGTTAAAGAAACATTTTGTAAATTCCTGATTTTTCAATATTTTGTTTTCTTTTATGAAGGACAATAATTGCGTTTTTATATTTCGGGGGGGGATCCGGACCCCACTACTCCGCTACGCCACTGTTCTCTGCTGCTGTCAACGTCCGAACCAATTCCATAGGGAAACATACTTCATATGTAGCATCTGATAAATTGTTTACTTACTTCTATGATTGTTTTCTCAGCTGTAAGAAGATTCTTCTTTTTGTAGAAAGCCCTCTTCGCCTACGCTATTCTACTATGTCTTTCTTGCTTCGTCCATCGTTGGTAATTCGGCTTCCCAGTAAGAAAACTCTCTCCCCCTATGAAAAAATTGTATAAACCTGTTTCAAAATTTTATACAATTTATACAATTGCCATGGTAATTGTATAAATTGTATAAAATTTTGAAACAGGTTTATACAATTTTTTCATAGGGGTCACCTCTTCAAGCTTATGCTTTTTCTAGGTTAATCTCTGTCTTATACTCCTCTTTTTTGCTGCATACTAATATCTTAGTCTTCTTTTTGTTGATTTTCAGCTGATATCTAGCTATTGTCCTTTCCGTATTTGTCAAAGTTTTCCTCAAATCTTTCTCTGTATCGGCTATGACTGCTATGTCGTCAGCAAATCGCAGCATACTAATTTTTTCTCCGTGGATAATGACACCCGAAGCTTTCTCCGTGATTTCATTGGTGGCTTTCTCTATGTAAACATTAAAAATTAAGGGGGAAATTGCACAACCCTATCTCACTCCTTTTCTTATTCTTGCTTCTGCACCGTTGGGTCCACATTTGCTCACATCTACTTGGTTTTTATACAAACTAAAAAAATTTTTACGATCGTTGTAGAGCACTCCAATTTCTTTCAAAATTGTAAGCATTGAATTCCATTCCACGTCATCAAATGCCTTCTCTAAATCGACAAATGCTATGAAAGTCGGTTTGTTTTTATCCATTCTCTACTCTATGAGCAGCCTAAGTGCCAAAATTGCTTCTCTTGTGCCCTTGCTTTTCCTAAATCCGGATTGGTCCTCCTCCAGGAATTCTTCTGCTCTTCGTTCTATTTTTCTCTAGATGATTCTTGTCAGAATCTTCGACGCATGTGTCGTCAGGTCCTAAAATCTTCGCACTTCTCTCCTCTCTTCTTTTTGGGTGGTGTCGCGGTGATGTTCTTCTTGAAGTTACTACTAGTAGGTAAATCTCCTGTTGAGTACATATCGTAAATATGAAGTTTTGTACAGTTGAGTTAAGACCTTTTCTCCTGCAAATTTGATCAGCTCTGATAGAATATCATCTATTCCTCGGGCCTTATCGGTGGCGGCGCGTGCATATACGCATGTTAGCAAGTGCACACCCAAAGATGAATTAAAGATAACTATTCCCTTGCAACGAGAAGGATAAAAATCCTTTCTACTTCTGGATGTGTTATGAAGGTCCAAATGCCACAGCTATCTTCTTGGCGAATTCACCACTCTGCAAGTGTGCGATCCCGTGGCATTGCGCCGGTCGCAAATTCGGTCTATGCGATCGCTTGAGGGTGCTCGGGCGGGACGAGGTAAGCGGGGGGCATGTACTGTACTAATGGGTGTTTGGACAGACTCAAAACGACGCGAGTGCGCACGTGGATGTTTGGTGAGTAACTCGCAGGTAGTGCAGCAGTCGCCTAAACTATCAATGCAACAAAAAGCATATGAAAGAGAATTTATTTCTACCTTGTATCATTTACTTAAAAAAAATCGCGCCATAGTAGTTCCTGCACTTCATTTTTTCTAAAAAAAGTACCCGTTTTTTTGCGCGTAAAATCAAGTTGCCCAGCTTTGAGCGCTTTGTATTCTCGTCGTTTTTGTTTCAATAACTTGGAATTTTGATTCATGAAAGCCTGATCTATTAATAACAGTTTTCAGAACACAAGTTGTTTACACAACGAAAATTGACGGGTTTGTTTTAAACAACGCAAATCTCTGCTAACTTCGAAACCAATGGGTCAATTGAAAATTGAGCTTGAAAACTGAGCTTGAAATAATTTACATGCACGAGGACTTCCGGAAAGTCTCCAGTGTCGTTGCCCTTCTAGGATTCATCGTTGACAATAACATTCAAAACACATCAGTGAAACAACTAAACTACTGAAAGTTCTTGCGACAATTCCGATGACAACTAGTGAAGCAGACGATATTCCCAATTTCAAAGTCTATCTGCGTGATCGCTCGAACCGTGGCGGTGGAGTGTTGATCGCAGTAAAATCCACCATCAAACATTAAGCACTGCCTTCGCATGCCTTTAGCACATTAGAAACCATTGGTATTTCTATTCCTACTCCAACGGGCAATTTATATATGTCTTCTGTTTACCAATCCGCGGCTAAACCTCTCCTGCGTGACGAAGTTCGTTTCTTGTTATCCGCCGACCGTAAAATCATCGCTGCCGGTGACTGGAATGCAAAGCATGTAGATTGGGGCTGTCAACGCACTAACGCGCGTGGGACAATTCTTAACAGTTTTGTCTCTGATGGCGTGTGTAATGTCGAAGTGCCGCTCTCGGCGACGCATGTTGATTCCGTGGGCAACATGGATATTCTTGATCTCTGTGTGACAAAAAATATCCACCGACTTTCTACTCCCAGAGTAATTGACGATCTTTCTAGCGACCACTTTCCGATCCAAATGCATGTTTGGTGTTCGCCGGAAGAGTTCATTCCGTCACCTTCAGTGAAAACGAATTAGCAATTTATGTCAATCACTCCAATGATTCCTTTTCCCAAATTCCCATCCCAACCATAGCCACCCCCGATGCAATTGACGAGCATGTAGAGTTAATTACATCAAAACTCCTAGATGCCCATGCCCTTGCTTCCCTTCCATATTTCCGGCCACCGGCCGATCCAAATATCCTTCCTGACCATATCCTTGAACTCATGAAGGAACGAAACCGAGTGCGTAGACGATGGATTCGGAGACATGATGTTACTGACAGAAGACTATACAATTTTCTTGCCGCTCGAGTGAAGCAAGAAATTGGCCGACATCGTAGGGAATTATGGATGAACAAGATTAATTCTCTTTCTGTTGACGGCAACTCCATTTGGAAGTTGGCGCGTTCCCTGACAAAAAAGGGCCTTCTCAGGTTCCTTTGCGACAAAATGACATGTTCATCCATGACGCTGAAGACATAGCAGAGATTTTAGCTGACGCCCTTCAGGCCATAATGACGCTGAAAGCTGATTGGTCGATGACTGACGACGACCAAGAAGCAGAAATAGAGTATACCGCACTTGCGAATAGGTACTCCTTCTCCTCCATTCATTCCTGCGACAGAGACGGAATTGAGATTACTCGTCAAGTATCTCAATCCAAGAAAAGCGTCTGGACTCGACGAGGTGTCGAACAGACAATTGATGAATGCACCAAGACCTGTCATTCTCTATCTCCTAGCGCTGCTTAATAACTGCATGGCCGCCAGTTATTTTCCATCTGCATGGAAAACAGCGCGCTTAGTCCTCATTCCTAAACCTGGAAAAGATCCTACCATTCCCCTCAACCGCCGTCCAATATCCTTGCTTTCGAACATCTAAAAAATGTTCGAAAAAATCATCAAAAAACGTCTCGACATTTACTTACGGTCAAATGACGTTATCCGCCCGGAGCAAATGGGATTCCGCCAAGGAATCTCAACATTGCACCTAGTTGAATTCGTTGCCCAAGGGTTTCAACGCCGTATGTATACGGCAGCGGTTTTCCTCGACGTCGCCAAGGCATTCGATCAAGTGTGGCACAAGAGCCTAAATCTTAAGCTTTGCAGGGCAAACATTCCGCCCAATCTCTCGAAACTCATTCAGAGTTTTCTACACGAGAGGAAATTCCAGGTAGCCGAAGGCGGTGAATTGTCGCAAGCGAGAGAAACGAACTGTGGCGTTCCCCAGGGCGCCATTTTGTCACCTACAATCTTCAACCTCTATGTCAATGACCTTCCTTCTTCTCCACAAACTCAAACTTTCATGTTTGCCGATGATACCGCAATAGCGGCTCAATCCTGGAGCGGCACTTACGCTTTGCGTAAAATCCAAACCCATCTTTCTCTTCTTGAAAAGTGGACTGTTTCGTCGAAGACGACAATCAACGCTGCCAAAAGCAGTCTTGTCGTCTTTCAACGGCGAAAAAAACCTATCTCCAACTCCCTTACCTTCAATTCCTGTAAAGTACCAATGGTTTCAATACACAAATTCTTAGGGTTACATTTCGATTCCAAATTACTCTGGTCCGCGCACGTAAAGCAAGCCATGATATCATCTGTTGCAGCTAGGATAGCTCTTAGCTGCATGCTAAATTCGCGGTCTGCGATCGCTAGAAAGGACAAGGTGACGCTGTACAAATCCTTTATTCGACCTCGGCTGCTTTACGGGTGCGAAGTGTTCGGCAGCACTTCCCTTACGAATATCAAACGCTTAGAAACATTCCAGAATCGTACTATGCGCTACATCACAAACCAACGCAGACTCATTCCAATAGGGTGGTTTCATATTAATTTTTTATTTCCTATATCGGAAGATTATTACTCCTGGAGTACGTATTTCACGCTTTTAGATTTTTAAATGACGATATCTATTTTTCGCGATTAAATGAAAAGTGAAAAATTTCAAGCGCGCGAAAACTTGCACTTTCCCTGAGCTCTGCGCCTCATGCATGCATTGGTAATCTCAGACGATGTATAACTCCTATCTTCTCCTATAGAAACTAGGTCCCTGTGACGTCACGTGGAGTGGCATCGCATGGGCGCCAATCTGACCCTTTTCAAATGAGGATAAAAATGGACCATTGCCATTCGTCTAAACCGGTATTTCTAAAACGAAATAATTTGTACATTATGAATACAGTAATTGTGGGTAACAAATCGCAATCAATGCCTTTCGGTTTCTTTGATGAAGGAAACTACCCTATTGCTGAAATAAGACGCGCTCACAAGGTACCCAAAATACACGAGTTCATCAAGTCACAAGCTGTGAGACTCCAGAACTCCCTTCCACGTAACACTCTTACAAAAACATTATGGGATTACCCTATACATTTTAAACGATTCAAAAGCTACAGACTTCCAAAAGAAATGTTAATTCTCTAATACCGAATTCTTTCCTGTCTTTTCTTTCAAATAATTAATATTATTGTCATTGTAAATATTATTTTGTGGTTTGAAAAGAAAAAAAAATGAAAATTCTTAAAACAAAAAATATATAAAAATTGTTCAAAATCAAGAAAAAAAAATGATAAAACAATTTTGGGGCCAATAGGGTGGTTTCCTTTTATTTTTTTATTGCCTTAATCGAAAGATTATTACTCCTGGAGTACTTATTTCACGCTTTTAGATTTTTAAATGACAATATCTATCTTTCGCGATTAAATGAAAAGTGAAAATTTTCAAGCGACGTATGAATGCCGGGAAATATCTCCGTACGTCGTATTTCTGGTTCCCCCTCCCGCCCGGTGAGGTGACCTTGAGGCGAGGCCATATAAGGACCATGGGCGAGGCTTAGCGCTGATACGTCGCAGGCTGCTAGCGGGTAGCTGAGTACCTTGCTGGATGGTAGCGCTTGGCTTAAAAAAGGTTTATTAATACCTTATCAAACGAAGAAAACTTTCCGACCTTAGCCAGTTTTAATAGGTGATTATTAAGACATGTTTCCCTGAGCTCTGCGCCTCATGCATGCATTGGTAACCTCAGACGATATATAACTCCTATCCTCTCGTGTAGAAACTAGGTCCCTGTGACGTCATGTGGAGTGGAATCGCATGGGCGCCAATCTGGCCTTTTTCAAATGAGGATAAAATTTGACCCTTGCCATTCGTCTAAACCGATATTTCTAAAACCAAATAATTTCAATATTATGAATACACTAATGGTAGGTAACGAATCGCAATCAATGCCTTTCGTTTTCTTTGATGAAGGAAACTACCCTATTAGGGCCGTTCCCGGCTTCCGACGCCGTTAGTTTGTAGTCTTCTTAATTTTAGAGTGCCTTTGCACGTGCTCACTAGAAGCCTGTCTTTCTAATTCTCCTTCACTAACACTGGAAATATTACACTGGTCCCCATACACTTGTATCGTCATTTTTCCCCTGCTTACGCACTTCGCGTAAAATCATCGCCGCCGAAGAGGTGGTATATATACACACCGGAGGCTGGACGAACTTCGAGTATATAAGCCCGTCAATTTTTGAGGATCGTCGTCGTCGTCGTCGAGGATTTTTTTACCCTTAAACGTGTTAAAACATTCTTGCGTAGCCATATGGACGAGGACAGGCTCACTGCTTTGGCGATGTTGTCAATTGAAAAAAATTCTTGGATGGTATCGAAGGTTTCCATGACATGGTGATAGACAAGATTGCTCGGAAGAAGGAAAGGAGAATGAATTTCACCCACCGTCACTTGTAAAGGTGTGGTTAGAATATTTGTTTTCATTAGCATGCTTATATTATTTCTGTTCCTGAAGTTTTAAGGGTAGAATGTACCAGTGGTATGTCTTGCATGCTATGTATTCTATTTCGACGAAATATGATGCTCATGGATTAGAATTAACATAATGTAAAAAAATCATTCTGTATCTGCTCTAATGCACACCGTGGATAAATTACCACCAGCCGTCACTGGGCCTTATTCTTTCGCAGGTCTCTTATTGCAGCATCAAATTCCGATCTTAAGATGCTCGCTCCATGTCATCCTTTTCAACTTTACTTTCCTTTTCGATAATAGGGTGGTTTCCTATAATTTTTTTATTGCCTAAATCTCTGCCTAAATGGTTATTACTCCTGGAGTTCGCATTTCACGCTCTTAGATTTTCGAATGACGATATCTATTTTTCGCGGTTTGTACAGAGAAAAATTTTTTTTTTGAAGATGAACGGGCTCCAATGCAGGCGAAGATGGTGAAATAGATCAGGTCGTGGTGGTCATGCTAACGATAATTTGGGATCTATGCGTAATAATCCGAAAAGATTACTGAGAGGGAAAAACGATAACAGGAGAGTATTATGCATCGTCATTGGATCGGTTGATGGCAGAAATTAAGAAAAGCATTTGAAAGAATTTGTTAGTCCTACAAGTAGACAATGCACAGTTACACACCTGTTCTGTTGCAGTAGTCAAAATTACGGAATTTAAGTTTCAACTATTACAAAATACACCGTATATACTAGAATTGGCCTCCAGTGACTTTTTCTTATTTCAAAACCCGAGGAAATGGCTTGCCGAACATAAGTTTACGTCTAAGGAGGAAGTCATTACCCTACGCCTATTTTGAGGATATTTTAAATTCTACTTAAAGCCGCTGAAAATGCTTGAAAAAATCCTTTCAAAAATTTATAGAGCTGAAAGGGGACTATAATGAGAAACAAAAAAAATTGAATCGATATAATTTGTTTTCATACCTTTTTTCTAAAGACTTCTTGAACGACCCTCGTAGTTGTAGTGAATTAAAGCAGGCACTACCATAAAAAGTTGGTTTTTCAGGAATAATTCAAACAATTCTTCTACAGTTAAAACGGCTTCTGCCAAAATTACTGAATATTTGGAACTCTCAGTTCAATATTAATGATAATCAGGGAATATTTGTTCTACATGTATTTCAAAAGTCAGTCAGACAGATACATAGGAATCAAGATTTAAAATTCACACCATACGGAATAACAATGTAAGTTGTACTAGAATAATGGCCGCGATTGGGAAGATTCCAGGAATTCGCAATCGTAGCAGAAATTCTCTCGTTTACATAATTACTGTCCTTATTTTCTTGTAATAATTCTTTCTCCGAGGTTCAACCAGAATTTATATGGTCGCCAATTCGAAAATAACTTGATCATTTTCCTGCGCTGGACCAGCGCTGAAATTTAACCTTGAAATTTTCTTCAACTTTCCCAGACAGCACACATGCTACTGTATACATGCGTATACAGTAGAAGATACACGTATACTGTATACGTATAAAAACCTTCTACCCACCATCTACCAAATGTATATAACGCAGCAAATGTCCTCCTACCACGCATATACAGTATACGTATACAGTATACAAGACATATATATATACAGTATACAAGACGTATATATGTATGAAAGCAGAAAATTCCTGCAGAATTCCAGGTTTTCTAGGGAAATTTTACTAAATTCCAGGTCAATCTTACGAGATAAAAGCTATGTATACGAATTTTACAACACTACATTTACTTAATACTTTTAATTAATTCTATAATTATGTATTATCCTAATTAAAATTCTTACATTTTTAAAAGAAATTATTCACTTATTTTATGAATGCAACACTTGGAATATCAACAAATTTGTCAAAATTGTAAAAGTTATCTAAACAGTGTTTGCACTCATAAAGTGCAATATAAAATGCAAACAATGCATTTTGAAGCATGCATGTAAGTATATAAAATAGGCCTGAAAATTGGCCTTGCACTGACAAATTTCATGTGAAACGAGTTTGAAATAAAAGATTTTAAATGCAAAGCAGGAGCAAAAATTCATGGATATTTTTAGTGACAAAAAATCATGCATATTTCCAGATTCCCAATCACTAAACACCCTGAGTATATTTTTCTTCATTGAGCAAAATCCTGAATGCAGCTGTTGACATACACTGCCGTATTAAAACTGAAATTAAAGTAGCAAAACGAAAACTAAATCTCTGTTCTGGTGCCAGTGTGAATTTAGTGCAAGCGTGGAAGTACTAGTACATTCATTTTGTCATTTAGTGTGAGTGACATCTCCAGCATTTCAGAGTGTTTCCGTACATTTGAGAACATCCTGTCTAAGCAGCAGAGAGCGTTCATAAACATAATGTAACATGCTAGTGTGTTTTGCATTGTTCTGTGGGAACACTTACCAGTTTGTTTGAGACTTCTTGCTGACAATAAAGTGAATAGAGAAAAAAATCTGTGAGATTCAGGTCTTACAGGGTCTACAGAGGAAATGGAAAACACATGTGTGCTGTTAAAACAAAATAATTATATTTAACTAAATATTACACATTTTTACTAATATACCACACAATCTCAGAAATACATAAGATATTGAATTCATTAGACACAATAAAGGGGCCAAGCCCGGATGGTAAACCACATTTTGTGCTTAATTATCGTCAAGAGGTTTTAGTGGATCCTCTCACAGTATTATTTAATCAGTCTATTCATCCAATGTAAAAAAACATCTTATCGTATGAGTAAATTCACTAAGTATAGTAAGTTAAAAGTCAATTTAAGAAGTAGTAAGAATTTAGATGTCAAATATAACTAGACAAATATTTTCTGAATATTTTGATGAGTGTTGATAAATAACAAATACCGTTAGAAATGCCTTTATTCAATGTAAACGAAAATAAAGACCAATAGGATCAATATCAATGTTTTTGCATGATTATCCTTCCTTAAGGTCACAAGAATCCATGAAGAACAAGCTCACTTTTCCTCGTATTTCTTCATCATTGGCAATTTGGAAAATTCTTCCTTACTATACACCTGTAAATAATATCACATAAACTTTATTCGAATCTATTAGTGATACATCTAATTTGTCTAGTTAAAGTAAGTCATTTTGTTAAAAAGTAATCTATATTCATGTGATTTTCCCTTAAGCTATATAAATACCAACTATCAACAAAGGATATTTCGAAAAAATTCCCCATCAGTTCTATATGTAAAAAACGATAAGTTATTCACCTTGAATAATCGAAGTACTAAATTGATTTGAGAATTTAATTCTTAATAATTTAAAACCGATTTGTCTAAACCTAAAGAGTGAAATACCCTCTGATCTCCAACAAATATGATTACATTTTAAAGGAAGCAACACTAATGGCACAACAGCCAATTAAAAAAATGTAGATAACTTTAAATGACTTAATAAATAGTAAAGTCGAGAAATGTTTGTTCACATTCCTCCCACACTACGGTGATTAAATGCGTCAAGCACATAAATAAATTAAAGTTTACGCAAATGCAAAGTTTTTCAATCAATAGAAGATGGATCCCTCAGTCTCAGAAAGTGTGAGAAGGTTGAAAATATTAAGAATTTGCGTCATTTAAGAAAGAAAAATGTGGCAATGGCAACACTACTACTTACCCAGATTGTGATGAAGGAAGCAAAAGTAGCACTTGAGCGGTTGATAAACTTTCATTGGACAAGTTTCGCAAACAGCAAACACAACACTACAAAGTTAAGTTATAACGGTAATAGATTGCCTAGGTGCAGGTGAAACAAGTAAATGAAGAACTTAAGAGGCTGATAAACTTCGGCAGGATCAATTTCGCAAACGACGAACACAACACAGTGAACGCAACATTATTCGCGTGGTCTTTGATTGTGAAAGCGGTTATGGACGCATTTACGTTTGCATATGTTTGTATCTGTGGAAATCGACAACTGGTGGAATCGACTATCGACGGAATCCACTATCGATAGGTCGAAATCACGGGCGGGAGTCCAAATCTTGGCATTCAAAAAAATTAAGTTTCGCGTTATGACGCGATTCCACTGAAAAATATCTTTTTTGTTTCATCGCCTCAGTAGATAAAGCACGATTGAAATCACATTTCGAAGAGCATTTTTCTTTATGAAAAGAGGGACTTTTCATGGCAGGATTTTTTACATCTTAAGGCAGTTCATTGATTTTTTAAATTAATCTGGATTTCTTAATAACCCAGGCGGACGGCGTTCTTGGGTGTTCCGAACAGAAATGATAAAACACTCTCCAGTACCGTTATCAGCCTCCTTCTTTTTTGCCAGGGCTGCCTGAAGCCTACCGGGGAAAATAAATTCACTGATGAATCAGTTTAAAGATATTAAATGAGACGACGTCTTTATCCAATGAAACCAGAAGGAGAATAAGAAGAGAGTAGCGGCTCGAGCCGATACCTTTACAAAGAATGAAGATACATGTACAAACGTAATTATTTGCTTTGCCAACCTCGCTGCCGTGAATGACACCTGCCCTTTGCGAACAGGTCCCACTCCATGTTTTCAGGGAAGAGTTAGCTGGTAAGGTTTTCCAACTAAATTCCAACAGTGTTTTTCACGTGACACCATCACGTGGACTACCATTCGTCTGGCTCCTACCCTTCCACATAGTTGGCGTGAGTGGCCCTTCCTGAGGTAATTTAGATTTATTCCTGTCAGTGTAGCTCTTGGGGTCATAGGAGCACGCAAGTAACGGAAAGGTTTTAGCCCATTGGAAAGGACGCTGTGTATACTGAAGGCTACATATGGAAATAGTATACGGACAGAGTAACCTTTAAAGGACACTAATTGTTTACTAATGGCTACACAGTAGCGGATACAGAAAAAACTCTAGAGGGGGGCGTAAAAGATATCTTGACCAACCTTTACTTTTATCCTAAAAAAATAATCAAGTCACATGCAAAGTTTAAGAAAGTGTTATTTGAACTGATTATACGCACATGAAATACAAAGCCATCTTATGACATAAAAAAGTTAAAATTGTAGTCCTGCAATGTTTGGTTATGCGGGCGGCCAGGAAAGGGTTGGGGGGCGCGCCTCCCATATGCATCCGCCACTGAGATTACATATGGAAACAGTATATGAAAGGTATACATATACCTCTCAGATACTGTTTCCATATGTAGCACATACGTATACAGTATATGAAAGGTATACAGATACCTTTCGTATACTGTATACGTATACGCTTCAGGATACTGTTTATGTATACCTAGAATCTAAAACATGTATACAGATTCTCAAGGAAACAGTATACACCTGGTATACTTACGGTATACGTATACCGTTACCAGTGTGCTGTCTGGGTTAATACTTATTCGTAACCTTCTCTAATATTTTTCTCTCAAAGAGATAAGAAATATTCCACCTCTCTTCTGAATTTTTATGGTCCCGCTTACTTTTTTGCCTGCAAGTAATTTTATTCTTATTATTATTCTAATTAATCGCTTAAAATCAGATATTTTATTTCTTTCAAATTCTTTTTCTGAAGTTTAATTAACAAGAAAAGTAAAAAGTTCATAAAATTTACGGGCGAAAGACCGGAAATTAAGGGATTTTCATAGTTTTCCAGCCGGATTAAAATGTCAATGTGAATCAATGTTTCAATATGGCACGTCGTATGCCATCATCGTCATTCACCATGATGACGATGGCTGACTTACCACTGGTTAGAAATCCTGATATCGATTTGACGCAGCCCTCCACTCAGTTATGTTTTGAGCTAAAATTTTCGAAATTATTTAATTCTACATGCCATATTATGTTGTCCCCGATAAACACCTTTATCAGGATATAGCATCGCGAAAACTACTAAATCTCAGTCAATGGCTTTCGTGAAAGTTTTCAATGCCATTTATTTAGTGGAAGTTCCTCACTCTTTTTTTCCTAAAATTACACCTAAATACAAATTTTTTAATGCATTTATACGTTAAATGTATTAGAAAAATCTTTTTTTTTCACAAAAGCATAAAAACAAATCCGTGTTTGCTGAAATTTAGTTCGAAGCTTGCGGGCTTTTGTTCTGATCCGCCGGTCCCTCGTTCCAGTCCGGTTGGTCCAGTGTGGTCCAGTGGGTCCAGTCCTTGTTGTTCCCGGTTCATTTCAGTCCTTGTGTCAGAAGGCCGGCATGGAAGTAACAAGAAGAAGTCAGTGTTAAAGATTTGCTATATTTCTGCGAAATATGTATCTAATGGCATACGAAATGACAATGATAATAATATTTACTTTACAGACTTTAGACAACTGCTGCCTGAAATCCAAGATGCGATACGGGCATCTTCGTTTATTAGTATTGATGGAGAGTTTACCGGATTGCTGGATAACAATGTTATAAGTGCGTTTGACTACCCTTGGGAGTATTATTCTAAAGTCAGGAAAGGCGGGATGAGCTTTTTACTAATCCAATTTGGCCTCTGTGCCTTCGAGTACGACAGTGTGAATGAGAGGTAAGGATTTAAGTTACATGCCGTCTCCGCTGTCTGCTGTATCTCTTCAAATTTGCAAATTTCTTGTGGAACCCAGTGATTTTATTTCCTTATAGGTATACGCACAGAGCATACAACTTTTATGTGTATCCGTACACGAGTGGTCGGAGATCTCTAGATTCTAGTTTTTTATGTCAAAGTTCGTGTATGGAATTTTTAGCAGAAAATGGCTTTGACTTCAATAAATTGTTCAAGGAAGGTTAGCTAAATTTTTCCTTCATATGGAAAGTGTTTATATTATGATATTAGGTAGAGAATAATGATCAATTTTTGCTCTTGGACAGGCATTCCTTATGTGAATTTTTTGGGCGAGCAAAAGCTGAAAGAAGACTTTGAAAATCAAAAGAAAATACGTGAACTTAGACGAGCTGAGAAGTGTACTTCCAGTACGGATGCAGGAATCACAGTTCCTGAAAAATATATGATGTACCTGAAGGAAATCTGGTAAGTAACCGGCATTTATACTAGTGATGGATACCGTTGCACTGACAATGAGATTCGTTTGCTTGCGGACGGTATAATTTTTGACATTCCTCATCTCTTAAACCTGAATAAATTGAGGAGAAAGGTCTTGAGAAACAACTGCGGATTAGTCAGAGGTTAAACTTTACAAGTGTATCCAGTGCCAGATCACCAAAATGGCATATTTTGCTGTTGTCTATGGGTCCTCGAGGCTTAAGTTTTTTCCTATGTATTTTCTTGCCCCCCATATTACCTCCGTTCCAGTGTCCAAGTTATTAGCGCTGCCTACAGCCTACTATCGTGGTAATATAAAGCTTGAAGTCAGCCGTAGAAGTCAAGAGTTCTATTTTTGACGATATCACTTTTGTGTTCAAACTAATGTACAACATAATTGTAAATTTAAGCATGAGGTATGGGGCTATTTCATTTCATTAGAATACCAAAATTCCATACTGAAACTCATCTTGCATCACAGAACGTAAGTGTTATGAAAAATTCAAGTTTATATGAAATCGACTGTATTTTGAGAGGGAAATATGATTGAAATATTGAATGTGCCTTCGAGTGAGATACAAGCCACCTATTTGAGTAGGGTAAGAAAAAGTCCGCTTTGGAAGCCATCATGTGCACTTAAGAGTAAGGCCCATGCTAATTTAGTGAAGGTATGTGGAAAAAAAGTCATGCAATTGCTAATCACTAAGAAAACAGTATTTTATTTGGCAGTAAGGACTCCAATGTTTCTCAGTGACAATTCTTTTCTAGCTAAAGGTGGCCCTCTTGAAGGCTTGGTAAATATTAAGTGACTAGACCTCATTTAAGTCTCAGTGTTACAACTAGTCAATATATACAGTTGAGCCGGTCTGAGTTGTGTCATGAGAGGTGTAGGAAAGATTATTTGGGGGATAGGCTGCTAGGTCATGCACAAAAACTGCCTGTGGTTAAGTCTTGGTTTCACATTCCTTTAACTCATAAAGGTTTGTGTAATATAATTATGTCACTGGGCCCTCAGTAAATGTGTTTTCGATATAACATGAGAATCAAAATATTGAAATTATGCATTTCTATTGTATTTATTTCCAATGCTGCTTATCTCTGGGCATGTATATGTGTGTTTGTCCAACTTTTGACTATTCAAGTTTTATTAATTAAACAAAAAGGTCATTAACCTTTATGGACATACTTGTTATACTTATTACCAATGTAAATTTGCTGACAATGGAGCTGTATTGTATTGAGATAGACAATACTCACTTGGCTATTTTTGACAATGCCAGAAGAAATGTTTTTACCATTTTCATGTAATTAAGTGGGAAGTGACGAGTCAAAGTTTATTTTGTGAATTCATAAAATATCTAATTTTTTAAATTTGCTAACAAATTATTGATTGATGATTAATAATGGTCATTAATCTACTATTTTAATTTCTGTTTCAGTGATAAAGTTCATGAATTTATAAAGGGACCAGAAAAAAGGTTGGAATTAGGAGATAAAACAAATGGTTTTGTAAGAAAGCTGATATTTGAAACCCTTCAAAAGAACTTCAATCAAGAAGGTCTGTTTGTTGAGAGTGGTATCAAGGAAGGAGGGGGGCGTATGGATCGTGTTGTTATTTTGACTAAAGAAGAAGGAAGCCGGGAGGAGATTTTAGAGCGACGGGAAGAAGAGTGGCGCAAGGCAATGATGGAAGAATTAGATATGGCTGTTGGATTCTCAACTGTAATACGTGCAATAACTGAGTCGGTGAGGCCTGTTTATTTCTCTTATTATCTAGTCTCAGTTAGCTTTATGCTTACATTGCGACTTGAAAAATATTCCTCTTCTTGCAGCTAGATGCCATTGCTGGAGAAGTTCTTTGTGGTTCTTAACAACATATTCATTATTTTAACTTGATGACATGGAATAATTCAGAGTTGATTTATTTAAGTTGAAAAACAATTCATGTCATTCCTTCTTGACCCATGAATCAAACTACATGATCTATGAATTATCCTGTCCACTTTCAGATAGCTTTCTGGTTGAAGTAGTATTGTTAAGAAATGCTCTCTTAGTGAAGCAATAAAAAACACTAAACTCACCCCTTGTCAAGAATAATTTTGAATATTACAAATTCAGTGTAGTCCAATATTTGCATCCCTGGGTTAAATTCCAAATACTCCCATGCCAAATTACTTCCTTCCCCTACCTTAGGTCAAAACAATAAGGCACTCAAAAGATCTCTCATTTTTGTGACATTTTTTAACATTAATATTTATATGAATATTTGTTAAAAGTGAAATCGTGTGAATAATAATTGTAAATTGTCATGCTGTCTGTGTAGCTGACTTTGGCCATGTTATTTTTTCTCCTTTATATTGGTAAATGAAAGTAAAATCCTTATGTAGTGATGGGAATGATTTTTGTTGAAGTGAATGAGCTGTAACTGTGTGCCTTGTGACTCATATTCTTCTTATGGTTTTCAATGGACCTCTTTTCTCCCAGTTCTTGGGACTTCCGATTCTTCCATTGCTTTATGCATTTCATTTTCATCATTTTTCTGTGGCTCCACATTAGAATGCTTTGACTTTTCTGCTGCTGTCTATATCCATGCCACACTGCCATAAGGAGAAATACCCAGGTTGTAAATTTATCAACATTTGAATCAAAATGTATTTGTGGCGGCCGCACCTCCTGCCTCGCCGCCACACCGCTTGCCCGGAGGCAACATAAACCGCGCTCTCTCATCGCTTCCCCTCAAATGCCGTCTAGCCCAGCGGTAGCACGGTCGCCTCCCAAGCGGGCGGCCCGGGTTCAATTCCCCGTGCCGGAGAGCAAAATTATTTATTGATTTTTCTTGCTTTCTAGAATTTTCTTTCATGTTCGAGAACGGTAACATGGAATATTCTGGAAGTGATCCAACAGAATAAATACTGTGGCCTTTCGGCCGGCAAGTCAGTCTTGTATTCGGAACGGATCATTAAATATCGCCCCAAACTACTACATTGACTTCTCATTGCTAGCAGACAACCCCGACGCCTGCTACATATTTATAATATTTCGAGATATAAGTGCTTAATTGATTTTAATAAATTATCATTACCAGATAAGGTGAATGTGTATGTTTTGCTGTTTTTTTCTGTAATGTTTCCAGTTTAATAATGTGGAAAATATTTTATGCTTTTCAGAATAAGTTAGTTGTTGGACATAACATGCTATTGGATGTATGTCATTGCCTTCACCAGTTTTGTGCAATTCTTCCTGAAGATTACGCAGAATTCAAAGAATTGGCTCATTGTGCTTTTCCAAGGTAACTTAATCTTGCCTATCTTGCTTGATTAAATAATATGGTGATTTGGTTTAGTCATGACTACTCGTAGGGACCTTCTTGTACCTGCTGTATTAAAATTTGTCTGCATTATTGTCACCTATGCAACCAATCATCTGTCAGATGGCTGGACAGGCAGTTGCCCCTGGAAAGCATTGCATGCATACTGACTTCATCGTTGAATGCATATTTTTCCAGTTTCTTATATTTTTTACAAGTTAATCAGATACCTCATGCTTCTTAATACTTTGCCTTGGTATTTTAGTAATTTTATTATGACTTCCATGCCCAAGTAATTTTACACTTTCCATTACCTTGATGGATATTTACACCTCAATGAATTTTTCAAAGCTTGTACACTGTGGAAAAAATTATGACCGAATTATTATAATTCCTTGATATTACTATATTTGTTTGATCAACAATCATGTGATTGAAGAACATGCTGAATTTTACTGCATTATGTTCATTAAGTAATTGAATGCACAGCTCAACTATTGAAACGCTGATTAACATGTATCAAAATCTAGAAGACATGTTAACTCTTCTGGAAAAATTTATTATTTGTGAGACTATGCAAGCCACCTGAATGTAAGGTGGAAATAATTTGCATTATGTATTCCTCTTTTTGAGGGAGAAGCAACTGTGAAGAACTTTTTATTTTTATTTACGAGGTTCTGGCTTGATGAGTAGGAATATGTAATTTACCTACTGGAAATATATTGTTTACTTAGATTTACAAATACATGATCAAAATTACTAGTTTTGGTCAAGGAATACATATAATCCAATTTCACAGTTAAATGAGATAAAATGGTCTTGTATTGTCAAATTTTGAATACATTAATTTCTATGTTACCTATATTGCATTTTCTGCTAAATGAATGCTTGAAGTGACCCAAATAAAATTACATGACACCTGACATGCGATTATACATGGCAAACCAGGCGCTTGCCAAAACTGCTGACAAAGATGATGCCTCTTTGCAACTTTTGCTGCTCATAGTAAAATTTTAACCTCACCTCTATCACCACCTATTTTAGTTTACATGAAAATGACACCATGAAAATTTGATTAAAAAATTATTTTTTAGTGTTATCACCTCAGCCTTTTCCCCTTTCCCGTATCTACCCTCCAATGGATCAGGTTGCTTTGGGCAAAATCACATTGGTTTATCCAAGGAACAACATTATCAAATTTCATGCTTGCTTTATAAAATAAGACATTTTTTGTTGCATTGCCATGATCAGTTGAGTATTGACAATAAGCGAGTGTCGATGCTGCCATCTAGCAGTTTATTTTGCCCACAGCGAAAATAAAGGGGACATTAATTTTCATGAGTGTACTGTCGTCCTTATCTGAGTCAACAGTCATGATACTGAAGTGAATTTTTTTAAATTATTCATAAGCTTCTCTCACTTGGAAACCGTGTCCATGAATACGAGGCATAGTGCATAATTATATTTATGAATAGATCAATTTGGTTTTTCAGTTCTCTGTTTCACCAGTGCTTGAGGGTAGAAAGTAGACCCTTAACCTAAAAGAATCAGCTCTGAAATAATTAGTGCAGAATAAACTGTGAAAATCTTTCACAATGTGTAAATAATTAAAGATATTCAAAATATGTAGTTGTTTACGGTGTGGTGATGTCTAGCTATGCTATTGTGAATGAGTCATTTCAACGTGGAATTTGCTAATCTCATTAATTCATAGTTGTGGCCACACATAAAATACCCTTTTAAAAAAATTACCACTTTTGAGGCTTCATTTTTAGCCACATGTATCCGTACAAAGTTATATATATATTATAATTATTATTGCCTCAACAAAATGACTTCTATGTATGTTAATTTTTTTAGGTTGGTGGATACCAAGCTAATGACAAACATGTATCCATTTAAAGACAAATTCATGAACACCACTCTGCTACAACTAATGGAGCGGTTATCAGAAGAGCCATTTAAACTTCCAGAAGTTGGTAATATTTGAATGAAAGGATACCTTAACTTTAATGATATTGACTATGAAATTTGAGACATTGATTTTTCTGCATTCTTAAATCAATAATTTTGTAATATTTCAGAGCCAGCTGAGGGTTATCCGGGATATTCATGTAAAGATAACAAGGCTCATGAGGCAGGTTTTGATGCCTTTGTAACAGGAGTATGTTTCATTGGTCTGTCTAATTACCTTGGTAAGTTAAGAATTCAGTGTCAACTCACATTTATTTTGGTGTTAGTTGTTGATCTTATCTTAAATATGATAGTACTTATATTACTTGATACTAATAAGTGTTTTAAATAAGGATGAGTCAGTTCTTAAATTTTTCAGCTCTTGGTACTGGTTCTCCCCCATCGGTTCTTGGTACTCAGTTCCAAGGATGACCTCATATTATATAAATTATTGGCAAATTTAAATGAGCAACCACAGGAAATGAAAGAAAATAATTTCACTAAAGATATAAATTAGTGAGACATCTCTGTAAAAAAAACTTAAGATGGTCTTCATAATTTTATTTGCCAAGCAAAAAAGTTAAAATAATACCTTGTTAAAGAATGCCCAATCGACCAAAAAGATCGACCAATATGTCGCATTACATCAGTCAGGCACTGGTTCTTTTCTCCGGGTTTTGAGTTTAAAAATTAACATTTTTACCCTATCTGGGTCTAATCTATTTTTTTGGCAGAAATATTGCTTGTAGTACTGAAAAGGCGTCCTCTGAAAACAGTAGTGGTCTATGTTGATTTTGAAGGGCCACACGAAATATTCTTGGAGCACAGTTTACATGTACTGCATACCATCAGGATCAATAATGAAACTCCCCCAACATCAGACAACATCATCTGTTAATTTGTTGTAACTTCTGAGTCGGTTCAAAATATATTGTATTCTGCGATGTAGCTTGAATTGTTACTTTAATTGACAACTTATTTGCATGCTTCACTGTCATAGTTCTTATAACCTCAACAAATAACTGCTAAACATCCCGGTACAGCGACAACATGGATAAACTGAGTGGCTGTGAGCTAACGCAAAATTGTAATGCAGTGTTGAATTAGGCAGGATAACAACACTTTTTTAGTTTTATGTATCTATTTAGGAACAAGTTCTCGGAACGTATCTTGCTTGTATGTCAAAGAATTAGTGTATATGTACATGATTCAATCGTAAGACCACTTTCACACGCAACAATTCAGGCAGTTCACGGCACGGCACATGGTGTTGTAGAGAGTTGTCCCACCTGAAAGCCACCTGAATTTCACGTGAATGGCAGCCGGCGAAAAGGCATTGTTGTTGGAAAGTGGTCTCAATGTAGCATTGAATGTATGTCACGCCGTAGATGGCCCATTGCTGGGCTGGATTCGACTCGTTTGAAGACATTCATAGTGACCAATGGTAAGATGAAAGAACAGCACTGTGCCGTGGACAGCGGCCGGCAAAAAGTGAGCTCGTTTGAAAGCAGCCATGGCTATGGAAATGTCACATTGTTGGCGAGAGCGACAAACTGACGAACCCTTAAATGCACGTGTTAGCCAGCAACTATCAAAAGAAAAAAATGTGAATGCCATGCAATTGATAAGTAAATTATGAGTTATAAATTCTTTTTTTTACTTTTTGGCCTTGAATATGCTGCAGACCATTTCGGCTTTGGTCGCCAAATTAAAATCTTTGCGACTGTTCCGAGCCGGTTCCAAAGTAGGTACTGACTTAATGCGATCAGTTCTTGATACGGGTTCCACCGGTCGAGAACTGGGTACCAGAACCTACCCATCTCTAATTTTAAATAATTTTCACCATATAACTGCTGAGAATTTTATTTGTTGTCTATGCATACATTTCAATGAAAATGTGAATAAGTTTTTAGTTTTTATTATGTCATACATTTTTGTAGGGTCTTTGGCTCATGGAACTAAAAATGGTGCAGCAACGGACCCACCATTATTGAAACCCTTTGAAAACAAGTGAGTATAATTTTAAAATATTGTTCATAGCAGTCATGGAAACCAAATTCTTAAGTAAAATTAAGTTTTTCTAGTTTTTGTTAGAACGATGTAGTGAACTAAATACTAACTAATGGTTATTAGCAAACTTCGATCAAAAAGCATCAGCAATCTGTTGCATTTAGGGTCCTTAAGCCTTCCTCTTTCCTCTGTGTTTTACATAAATGATATTCATCTTGGCCCACTTCTGCTGAATGCTGAGCTGCAGCTCATGGAAAAGTGCAGCTACTGCGGCTTTATTATAATTCTTGTAATTCCTCCACTCTCTGGATTTGCATTACATGCATAATTTTGTTGGCTTTGGTGGTGGTAGGATGAAGTTCTCCTGTGCCAAACCAAAGGTCTGGGGTTTAAGTCCTGCGGGGGTAAATCGTAAATATCCAGAGAATGAAAGCTTATTATTAATGAGTGTTTTTTGCTAGCTTGCCACAAGTCCCGATGTGAAAGGCCAGTGTAGTTCTATGGTCAGTGCTTAATAAGTATGAAGTTTCCTTAGAATAAAATTATCTAGAAATAGAAATGAAACCACAGTCTTTGGCTTTCTTGGTAATTATTCACACTTTTTCTCCTATGAGGGTTCTGTTAGTTCAATTTTTGCCATCAGAATTTAGTTCACTAAACAAGGGTATAAGGCATTGCATTTCTCATGGCAGGTAGCACGTTACTTGCAACAGATTTTTAGTTGAATTCAGTGGGGTAGCCTGGAGTTTTGTTTGGGGGGGTCCAAAACCATGGGGGAAAATTTTTGAAAAACAGGATACTTACTAATTAGAGGGATGTAAACTATTATTAGCACTTTTCACTATCGAAAAAACTTCATTTATCTAAGAAATCTTTTGTAAATCCATGAGTTTTCATTATTTTGTTTAATTTCTGAAACAAAGTACATAATCATGTTTGTATTTTTCGGGGGAGGGGATGGTGGGGTGTGGAAGTCTGGACTCCCCCCTGGCTATGCCACTGGTTGAATTCACCCACAGTGCCAAAGTGTTTTTATTTTTCCTTTCACCTCAATATTTGGATCCTTTTCATTTGAATGTATTTAGAGAAGGCTGTTTACCTAAAAATTATTAGTTAATGACTTTTGGTCATAACAACCAATGCAGCGTGGAATGGCTGCTTTCAGCAGCTTTGATCATTCCATGCCATATCAGTCTTTTTTTTAGGTCGTCATGCTCTGGTGTTGTAATATAAAATATAATACTGTGGAGGCTGGCTTGAGAAACCAAAAGGCTGAATCAGGTGGATTTCATGCATGGAAGAGTTAGCTGCCATGCATTATATAGTCTCTCACTTTGAAAACGTCGCTACTCAGGCATTTCAAATTGCAAGTAACTGTTTTGATACAACTTTGTAGTTTATTCTAGTGAGGGGCATGATGTTTAATTAGTGGCGATGTGTGGTCTATTCCCTGTGGGCAGCAACAAAAATTTGAGGAATATTGTGGATATATCGAATTAATCCAGGGGGCAAGCCTGGTGATTTTTATGTGGCTATCGTTGATAATGCCATTTTCAACATGATCACTGATGAAACAGACCTTCATGCAATATGACAAGCACTGCGGAAGCCAAATGTCTAAGCACCATCATGGCTACATGAAAGGAAGCCCTCAAATTTGTAAAAAATAAAGCATTTAGATAGTGTTAATGCTTAGATGGGTTCAATAAAGATGCCACTTATAATTGACTACCGGTTGAGGGACACTTAATTCAAAAATGAATTTGCTCTCTTAATCATGTACCGGAATAGGTTAGGAATTAAATTGAGAATAAAAGACCACTACAAGGCTGAATCATGAGTGGGCCAGTCGGATCAGGTGTAGTGGCAGATACTTATACAATTGTAACTTCGTTAATATCATAAGATGTCATTGTATTGTATATGTGTATTAACAATTTAAATTAAACTTTATAAAAATTATGTGACTTGGATATTTATCATTACTACAAAAGTAAAGGTAGCTCAAGATGTCTTTTGCGTCCACCCCTTGAGTTGTTTCTGCATCTGCTACTGATCAGGTGAAATCTTATTTTTCACTGCAAAAAAAAAAACAGTAGAGTGATACAGAAAGTGGGCTGTGGAGTTGATGTTATCAATATCCATGGTAAATGACTATAAAACTACACAAAGAATGTACAGGAAATAAAATGGGTATATGTCGTTGATTTCTACAAAGAACTAAGTTTTACGATAAATGCTTGGTGCATTTGTGAAATACGTGTATTTTTTCATACTACTGTTCCATTTATATCCAATTTTACCATAGCAATTTGACATAATTTGCCTCGACCAAGTCCACAATGACGCACGGTTGAGTCCAAGTTGATGTCTCGAGTCCAAATTGTGGACTTGAGACGTCAACACCTTGTTTGGTAAAACTCTGCCTCAGATTTGCTGCAGAAGAAGATGTCTTGGTGGTGTAACTGATAGCATACCTGACTGGCAATCAGGAGATTTGGGTTCGAATCCTGGCTGAGCCAAATATTTTTTCGTGGCAATTTCATCCTTGATATATATATTGTTTCAATATGCTGAATTTCTCTTTTATATTTGTAAACTTATGGGTTGTCAACACAAGCTGATTGAATCACTTATTGGCTTCTACATACATAGTATGTTCTTCTGTATTCCTTATTTTTCTGCCATAAATATAAATATGTATTAGCATTTTGTGATGATGATGAATAAAACAGGAATTTATTCATGTGTTCATACATATTACATGTTGAGCTAAAGATGACTAGAAAAATATGAAATGCAGATGTGATTTTGGTGCAGGAAATCAAGGGGTAGATAATATAAGATTTCAGGCATAATTCTGGTATTTTTTAAGCTTCAGTGTCCTAATTATTTATTTGAAATTTAATTGTCTTTTAGTTACTGGACTTCATTTCAGTATTATTATTCAGTTAATTCATTTCAGTATTATCTTAATATACAGTTGAAGATAAGGTAAATTAAATTCATGTGAATTAAATCTAATGCTTTTATCTCTATCATGTACTTGAAGTAAGTTTTAATTAAATTTTCATTTATTTTTCTAGGTTGTACCTGATGCAAGTGCAAGATATTCCTTACATTGATTTAGTTGGACCCGATGGTTAGTTGTCAAGTTATTTAAAGTGTAGTTGTATATGCATTCTTAATTCAGTTGAAATCAATTGAAGTCTGAAATAAACATACACGTACAGTCTCCCTCTTAATGTTAAAATTTAGAATAATTTTGTTGTAGTATTAAATTAGATGTTCATTTTATGATTTAGTACACTATTGTTTTTTTATATTTTATTTAGATAATAGAAATAATGCTATTTATTCTGTCTTTTTTATGTCTCCTCTGTATCTTAAGCACTATATAACCCGTTTCATTTTTAGCTTTGCCTCCTCGGGACCATGTTTTCTATGTTACATTCCCTTCTACATGGAATATGCTGAATTTGAGATCTCTCTTTGGGTCTTTTGGTGAGTGAGCATTGCTCAAGTAATGCATTAGATTGTTTTCCATTCATATGTGGTAATTTTGACGGTTGAACAGCCATCGATTTTGAATTGGGGTCATCTGCACTGAATAAAAATCAGCATGTATTAAAAAATAGGAATAAAGTACATAGTGGCAATCATTTTTTTCAATATCCTCTAAGTCTGGAATTGTGGATAATTATATACAAGGTCATTTTTTGACATACATATGCCTCTTTTAGTGATGGATTTATGTGACTCTTTTCATACTCTTATTCCATCTACATATTTAGAATCAGCAGTATTTCAATCAAAAGATATATTTTTGCTCTATTATGTATCATAAATGAAGTTCAATTTACTTCACTATTTTATAGTATTTTTTTTCTTTTTATAGGATCTATATATGTTTCATGGTTAAATGATACTTCGGCATTTGTGGCCCTTGAAGAACGTGATAAAGCCTCCCTTGTGTGCAAAACCCTGAGTTCTATTGTGGGTTCTGAGCCTTGCACTGTTGTACCTTTTTTGGAATATGTCAATCAAAAGAATAATAAAGTTGCAGCCCAAGGGAAATTTTCATCGCCACTCCTTAGGAAAGAGGACCATGCAGTGAACCTTTGTAGGAATTCCAGTAATGCTGAAACCAGTGCTGTCATTCCTAGTGGAGTGAAGAGGAGACGCAGCTCTGGAGAGTAAGAGTCACCTTTTTCCTTTAATTTGAAAGTGGAATTGGATGTCAATTAATAAGTTATTCAACTTGTTTGATTTGTTCAAGAGCCAGTAATTTTTTTGTTGTCAATCGTTCAAAACTGTGGTGGACTTGGAAAAATTTCCTCTTTCCTAAGACACAAGAGAGCACATATGAAGAAATGTGGTCGATTATAAGAGTATTCAGCTATTAATGCTCTAAATGGACTATGTAACGACATTAGATGAATAGGAGTTCTATGAATGATATATATAGTGACTCACACATATGTTTATTTTTTCCTTCAGATCCAGCTTTTCCAAGAGGAATATTGAGCCAATCCCAGAAGAACGGGAAGATGAAATTGACAAACCATGTAAGTTCCTGTCTTATTAAGTCATCATTTGGTCGTAATCCATGGTGCTTCATTTGAAGAGATAACGTCTGGGATTTTTTTTAATTGCAAATACTATGATATTTTATGACCTTATTATGGCTAATCACTGATGGCTCATGTAATGAAAAGACACATCATTGAAGTCCAGCCGTTCAATCATGTGTCTTTTCAATCCTTATTCATGAAAATTTAGCATGCATATGTTATTACGATAGCATTACGATATACCCTCACGATAACATTCTGCATTCAGCTTTTTTGAGTGCTTTCACTTTCATTTTTAGCTGTTGCAGAACCTGAAGGAAATTTGGCGGCGGGTAGTCTACCAGAAAAAAAGGACAAAAAGGGTCAGTGGATTGTGTCCCATTCTGATTCTTCAACTCCCGACTGTGTTCGAGCCAAGAGGGCAAAACTTAAGGCATTCGATGAAAATGATTCCTGGGATTGAATATGGATTTTCAGTTGCTTTTTGCACAATATTTTTTACCACTGTGCATTATTGTAACCAAAATGAGAGCTGTGAAAGTGCTTGGAGGACTGGAGATACATTTGAATTGTAAGATAATGTATTGTTAGAGCCTGCTCTCATACATACACCAACCAAATGCTCAGCATTCTTATTGAAGTCTTTTTTTAATATATGACAGTGCATATTCTTAATTTTTCCCTGATTTATTTCATGCTACAATTATAAGTATCCACATGTGTATGTGAGAAATGTGACAATTAGTTTGTATCGGTGATATACTTTGGATTTTTCCTCTGCCGTATTTTAGTGCAAATGAGTGCTCCATGTGAAGTTCTTCGCTGTATTGTTTGGAATTCATATCCATTGACATTGTTGTCGCAGAGATTCTCTTAGATTTGCTTGAGAAAATTTCTGATCTAAGATAAGTGAAAAGTTCTCTCCTACAAAGTTCATTCTTAGTCTTAAAAATTTAACTTGTGTGCCTGTACATATCAATGTTATGAGTGGCATCAATGTTCTTTTTCCATTGGATGATAAGAATTGATAAAGAAGAGTAAGGATACCAGAGCCAATGAACAACAGATTTGCCTCTTTTTATAGTGTTTATTTCTTGGGTGCCTCCTATAATTTTTTAAATATGGAATTTACTAAGACTTCTGGTGTGCTTATTAGTTTCTATATATCACTTATTTTGGTTGTTTCAGTAGATTGACTTTCATTATGTCTTTTACATTTTGTGCTTGGCTAAGCAAACCAGTATTTTTTCCATCATATTTCCTTGTTGCATTTTCTAGAAGACCTAAAAAGTGCAAAATTATTGCCAATGGAAAATGCCAAAAGGAGCTACTTTTGATGATTCTTGAAGGCAAAGTATTGTTCTTAAGGTGGAATATGTAGACACTGGGGACATGGAAACTAGGAACTTCAGTAAAATGTAATTTCCTACACAAATTTTACAAGACTTGCTTTTGTAAATAAGTTATTACAGTGGTCTAGGAAGCATGGTTTACGGCATTGCATTTGCATTTGAGCAGCAGCATTTGTGGCAACAGGTGGCAATGCAGTGAAAAAATACTAGTTAGGTGCTGGGATTTTGCTATCTTTATTTTTTATAATCTACTACAAAGGAACTATCGATTTATTCTTGGGGTTTCCCCCCCCCCCCCCCCAAAGAGGCTTGCTAGCTCCAGTGCAACCAAAGTATTTTCTGTTTCCAAAATATACACACAGCTAACCTTTATTCAGAGATAACTCAAGTCTAATTCACGCAGTCATTTTGGTTTTGCCCTGCCCGCTTGTTCATATATTGCAATAAATGATTATGACACAATAATTTGGACTATGTTCCATAGCTCATCGTATACTCTTCACTCTGTATGGAGACTGATTTGTAGTGATGTGTAGTGAATACCTATTCCCTTTGTTCAACCATTTGATTAATAGGCATCAAAATTACATGTAGCTCCTTATATGGTCTCCTTTTATTTACTTGTATTCTCACTTATGATCTTATCAACATATTCTTTTCTTGGCCTACTTCATGCTGCATGGCTAGTACCTTTTCTTCCATAAAGGTTGTATTCAGTGCCCAAAAATCTAAGGGAATATGTAGGTGCATTTTTTTAGAAATAGAATTTATCATTGCTTCCTCCTCCAAAATTGTTTACTTCAAGATTGGTAACTATCTTTGTCCAAGGTATTTTTTTATAATCTCGTAATCTCACATCTATGCACCACATGTCAAAGAAGCTTTTTATTTCTTATACTGTTTATCTTGAAAGAGTCCTATGTTTCTGATTCATAAGTGCTCCTACTTCAAATGAGTTTTAAATTTATTTTCGGGTTGATTGAGAAACATAATTCCATGCCAGGAGAGTTTTCTGTTTTAAAAATGCTAATTTTGCCTTTGCTATCCAGTTTTTCACATTCTCAGTGTTTTTTTTTAATTCTTCCATACGAAATACTATTTTTAATTTAATACAAAGAATAAAAATACCTGGAAAACTTGGAGAAGTCTGAAATTCCCTGTTCTGAATTTGGATTTTATACATGGTAAATTTATGCTTTCAATTTTTAAGTTTGATCTTAGGAACCTTATTTAGCTTGGATTGCACCCAGGGAGCGTCAACATTTTTCACATTTCTCAGCCGAGAATGAAGAATATAACCTTTTATTGGCATTCCTTAGAATTTTCAAGACAATGATGTCAAAATCATGTCATATTGTGACTCGAAAAATTTCCAACGTTGGGATGGGTTTATAAATGGGGATAAATAATGAAAGCAATAAGTAATTATTGGCTTATTTTTATTTGTGTCAGTTACATTCATCATCAGCTGCATTTCAATCCTTCTATGTTTCAAAAAAATATGCCTTAATAGATATTAAATTGGCATAGAAAATATTTGATTTCCATAGTTTCCAATTTTATTAGTATTAAAATTCTTATTTCAGTTTTTTTTACTATTCATTGTTGCTTTTTACCATTAAATTCTTAGTAAAAGCATGAAGTTTTTTCAAATGTTTTTTTCTGGGTGTCAACTGATCATATTAATTCACTAATGATGAAGTTCTCCATGAAACAATATTTGACTTATCCGGGATTCGAACCCGGATCTTCCAATCGCCGGTCAGGCGTGATAGCCAGATACGCCACCTAGCCATTTTCTCAGAGCAGACTTTGATCGTCATGTGTTTTGTGGCTCATTTTTTGCAAGATATCAGTTAGTGAGTTGTTATAACTAAATTAAGGCAGCATGTTTCCATTCTTCTGCTAAAATCTACATTCTTAGGGTGACAAGGATAATTTTCTAATGTGGCGAAAGCCCTATGAATTACAACATTGGGGTTATTTGACTATCTTGAGCCTCACTTTCCTTCCAGCACTGCCATCATCAATTCCCTGTAAGACCTAATCCCTTTTAATCTATCAAAAAATCCTATTCTCTTCCTTCCCCTCCCTCGTTTACCTAACATTCTACCCTCTAACACCGTTTTCAACATCCCCTCCCGCTTAGTACTCCTTCCATCCAAACCTTCTCTCTCCTCCGTATCTCATCTAAAAGCTGCCTCTCCTCACCCACCATGTCCAGCACTTCGTCGTTCCTCTCCACTGTGTCCATTTCACCTTCTCCATACCCATATCTAGAATGCCTCCAATCTTCTCTCGTACTCCCTAAGTATCCACGTTTCCGCACCATAGAGAGCTGCACTCCAGACTCTTCACTAACCTTTTCTTCAAACTCTTATATAGCGATCCTCTCAGAAGCTCCTTCCTTTTCATGAACGCCTCCTTTGCTGATGCAATTCGCTTCTTCCTTACTACTGTATCCGTTTTCCTCTAATTTGCTGCCTAAATAATTGAATTGCTCCACCTGGTCAAGTTTTTCCCCACCTGCTTTTATCTTGAGTCTCACCATAGAGTAAGTATATACTGCCTCTATGGTCTCACACTCCTCGCTCGCGATGCTTTCCAAAACCGCATTACCTTGGTCTTCTTGTGATTAATCCTCATCCTGCACTCCTCGACCGCTCGTCTAACGCATCAACTAGAGCCTGCAGTCCCCTAGCTGACTGGCTAACGAGAGCCTGATCATCCGCGAACTTTGCCGATTTAAACAACATTGCTCTCACTTTCATTCCAGCTTCCAACTCGTCCCACGCTTCTCTTACCATCTCATTAGCGCATACGTCAAAAAGCTGCGACGATAAAGGACAACTTTGTCTCACCCCTCGGCCAATGCTTGCCCACCCAGATTCTCCGGCCGCTACCCTCACTTGTACAGTCTGGGCCATGTACAGATTACGAATCAGTCGCCTATCCTTCCAATCTACACCTATTCTCTTGAGAATATCCATTAACTTTACCCAGTTCTCCCTATCAAATGCCTTTTCAAAGTCCACAAAACAGGCAAACACGTCCTAGTCATATTCTCCACGAGGGACCTCATTATTGCTATTGCGTCACGAGTTGTCTTCCCTTTTCTAAAATCAAACTGATCATCGCCCAAAAACTCGTTTGCCCTCGCCTCTATTCGCCTGTTAACCCTTTCGCGCCGGGCTCCTTCACGGAAAGTTGGTTTTGGCTGTACGAAGGCTTTGAGCATATCTTTTTCGCCCTGTACGGAGTTGTTTCGGCAAAGAATTGTCCAGGTAGTGGCTTCCTCCACTTAAAGACCTTGCCTAGCGGGGTGCCGGACCCTTTCCTCGACAACTGGGCAAATATAAATCCTCGACCCTTTTCCCAAAGGCAGCCCATCACGGCGTACTTTTGCGGACAGTTTATTGTTACTAGTGCGATTTTAATTTTTTTAATTGTTACTATTTCAGCAAATGTCAGTTTATCAATGTATTCCTTTCAATTTGCAATGCCTTTAGAACTTTTAAACGAAGTTCTATGGTTATTTTTAGGGTTTTCAGCAATAGGGCATTTTTATACTAGGTGATAATGAAGAGAAATTATGAGATCTTCAGTGCCACTTTCGCCGCGTGCGATATTGGGCTAACAGTCCTATAATCTCCGCATTCCATAGCTTTCTTCTTTTTCGGTAGCGGAATTAGAACCGTCTTCACGAAATCCTCCGGCCAACACCCCTCCTCATAGATCCTGCGAACTAGCTCGAAAAACCTCATCAAGCTCACATGGGATATTGTCCACGCTCACTGCTTTCCTGGTTTTCATATCACGAAGGGCTCTCTCGATTTCTGAATCTAAGATCTCAGCCCAAGTTGTCATCCTCCGCTGCACTTTTCTCCTCTAAAGTCAATCACTCCTGCCAGTTCCTTCCGTCATGCAGATCCTCCACGTATTCCTTCCATGTACTGTGTACTTCTTCTCGCTCGGTTAGCATCCTCCCATCTTTAGCCTTAATTTTAGACATGGCTTGTCCTCTTTTGCCGCCCGATAGCGATTTAACTATGGCGTACAACTTGCCTACTTCTCCATGCTCCTGAAACTTTCCATTTCCTCACACTGCCTTTTCCACAAAGCCTCCCTTGCAGTGGCGCAGCGAGGGGGGGTTTTGGGGGTTAAACCCCCCCCCCCCCCAGAGGTAAGAGAAATTTTTAAGTTTAATTCATTTTACTTAATGGATTAGTATTACTTGTGGAATAGTGTTAGGATTTATCAAATATCTCTCAAAAACCGGTAAATCTAGTCATTTGGAACCATCAATTTTAAAAATTTCTGGAAGAGCGCCCCTACAACTCCCGCTTACCCTGGCGGGTATGCAATACCCCCACACCCCCAAAGTATTAGTTGCGCCTAAAACCCCCTAGTCTTAATTCTTAGCTGTGCCTCTGCTCCCTTGCCCTCTTAGTTTCACGTTATAATCGATTATTTATCTCCCTATGCATTCTTTTTCCCTGGTCTGTGTCCAAGTTCTTCAACTTCCTTCTGTCATCCATTTCATTTACCATTGCCGCCGTCACCCATGGCTTATTTATCCTTCTTAGCCAATTGACTTCTCCGCCGCTTTGATTATTCCCGTTTTAATACAATCCCACTCTTCCTCTACAGTCTGTGTACTTCCACTCTCCCGGATACTAATGTCCACTAGTTCCTGATATTCTCTCCTCATAGTCCCCTTCAGCGCTTCTACATTGTATTTACTCGCCTTCCTAACTTTCATAAGTCTTTTGAATCTTACGTTGCATTTCATGAACACTAGGTTGTGGTCTGCATCCGCTGCAGTGAAGCTGCGCGAGCTTTTCACTTTATTCCTAAACCTCTGTCTTACCACAATGAATTCTATCTGATATCTCTCCTCATCCCCTGGACTTTTTCATGGGTACCTTCGCCCTTTATGATGATAGAACCACGCGTTTTTAATGAATAATTTGTTTCTACTTCAAAATTCTACTGCTTTCTCTCACCTGTCGTTCCGCATTCCCAGTCCAATTCTCCTATTTCGTGTCCATCCCTCCCCTCCCCGACTGAGGCGTTTCTGTCCCCCACCTCGACTAGATTTTTCTTACCAGGTGTTTCTCTGGTTATTTCAACGAGCTGTTCACAAACCTTATCTACTTCTTCCTACCTTTGATTACTAGTGGGCATGTGAACTTCAACCACTACGAGGTTGGTGGGACGCGCCTCAATTTCTACCACCAGACCCAGTGAGAAATGGATCATCGAATCTACGTCGATTCGACGTCGAAGTACTCATCGATAAAACGTCGATGGTAACACATCGATCGATGTCTATATGGTCCGAAAATCGACGTGTTTTCGACGTCGAAGCCATCGACGTGTTTTCGACGTCGACACCATCGACGAGTTTTCTATGTCGACGAGATATCGTCTTTTTACCTGCGATTCCTACTAATAATTGCGGAAATATACATCTTTTCGGCTAATAAAGAGCATGTATTGCTGCGCCAACGACGTATTTCAATCGAGCACGTAAAGTCTAAACAAATGAAGGCTGAAATAAATTTATAATGGTGATTTGTAATCTTAAGTCCTTCGTATTCATCTTCAATAATAATCAGAAATCCTTGAGAAAAAATGTGAGTTGTTGACATCTATGACGCGAGTATAAAGGTATCGAAATGAGGTAAACGTAGTCACAAAGCCAAGCTTGTGCATATCACATACCACGCAGGAAAGAAGTAAGAACTTGGACGCAAATAGAAGGTCCGGCGTACGTGGCAAATGTGTGAAAATGGAAATCTTGAACACATTAAATAGGGGAAGCTAATCCTACCTGTCATACAGCGGTCCAAAAGCAGATCGATTCCGAAGTATGGAAGACCTAGTGAAGCAATTGTCTTTACTATGCGACGGAATGCCTTTTTCGATGATTAACAAATCCAAAAGCTCATTAAGTTTCAGAAGGATTTTAAATACCAATAACAGGATTTAGAGCTAGCAAAGTTTGTCGCGCAAAATAAATGCGACAATAAATTTTCTATACGGCGCCGAATGTCTCTGTTCCGAGTTTACTGCGAAGAACTAACAGCATGACGACTAACAGCTCAACTGATACACGCAATCGAACTTCAACGGTCAAGTTACAGAATTAAAAGGAATCAAAGATTGTTCTCGGAGATTAAAACTAATGTTTATGGATAAATAAAATAATTATTTAATTTTATATTTCTTATTTAAGACACATATGTTGTAATAGCGTCTCACCGTTATTTTTAAGACATTAAAACTACATCACTAAGTTCTCCCCTCAGCCAATCAACACGCTGACCCCGCTGGCCAATGAGAATAACACGTCGAAAAAACGTCGATTGAACAAATAAAATCGACGTCGACCACATATCGATCTATAGTCGTCGAATCGACGAAGATTCGACGTAGATTCGATGATCCATTTCTCACTGGGAGAATCCTATTGCTTACCTGGTCTATGCCTACCACACGCTTACCTATCTTCCCCTTTAATACTAAAGATACCCCTCGCTGGCTTTCCTCCCCACCACTATATATGAATCAATAACAATCACTCCAATAATTCGCCCATCCTTACAGCTCTCTTAGCATAATCCTTAGATATCTATCCTTACTTTATCCATTTCCCTTTTGATATTTTCTAACTTCCCCGCCATCATAATTGTCCTTGCATTCCACGCCCCTACATTTATAGCCGACTTGTTCTTCTCAATCTTCTTTTCTTATTTCTTCATTGTTTCTGCTTATGATGAGAAGTCTCTGCAAGGATTTCGCATGTTGACGACCCCGAGGATCTTGCCGAGATCGATGCCGTGAGTGACACCCGCCCTTTGCGGACGGGTCCCGTTCGATGAGATTCCAAGGATCATTTGTTTGTACTCCATGTTTTCAGGGAGAGATAGTTGGTAGGGTTTCCCACTTCCATTCCAACTGTTTTACATGTGACACCATCACGTCAACTACCTTTCGTCTGGCTCCTACCCTTCGACCTATCTGGAATGGGAGGCCCTACCGGGAATGATTCAGAATTAATCCCGCCAGTGCAGCTCTATTGGTTATAGGAACTCGCAAGTCTTTCCACCGCGACAAGGTTGTAGCCCAAGGGAAAGGGATACATGTAATAGAAAATATAAAGAAATTCATAATGTTTTTGTTAACTAATCCCTCTACCACCAATGAGTCTCCGATGAGTTGTTTTCGATATCCAGCCATAATCGCCAAAGGTTGCTTCCGTATTGCTGACGTTAATTTGGAATCGCAAGTTCCAGCGTTATAATTATCTCATCACCAATCCTGGATTCCAAAGTAGTATTTACTTTATTGGAAAGTTAATGGTGAAAGACGTGGCCAAAGGGAATCATATGGAGATGAATTTTAGGGAAATGAAGGAAAAGCACGCAGATAAGATCTGAGTGGGCGGTTATGTATGAAACCCTAATTCTGGATGTGAAAACCGAGCCGTATATATACTGCGAGATATATTCTATGTCACCAGTACTGCATTCATACGCCACCAGCTCTCGTTTCTCTTCGTACACTATTTGTAGCGGACATTGCACGCAGGGGCGGATCCAGGACTTTTTTCTGGGGAGGGAGAGCACAAGAGTCTGACAGGTCTTCTCATATTTGAGAATAAAAACAAATACATCAATTACTGTAGAAAATACTCTCTTTATTTTGATATGGAAGTTATAAATATTAAATTAAACGATTGAAGCTCCGTAATAGGTACACAAAATAAAACGAACGTAATCATAACCGCATTAAAATCTCTATTTTGTAAACGTCTGGGGGGAGGGGCACGTACCCCCGTTCCTCCCCCCCTTATATCCGCCTACGATTGCATGTGTTAGGATCTAACGAAAATACAAATAGCAGTCAATGGATGGTATCTGATGAAGAAGAGTGACAATGCGATACGGTGTACCGTTTGGCATTGGATGCCCTCTATTTACGAAGTGGATACAATGAAGTCTGGGACGGCGGTAGGACAGCGTCACGTGTTCATTCAGAACATTTTTTCTTTCTGTAATGAAATATTGCCTCCACAATTTTTTAAAACTTGCAAATGGTGATTTTTATTCACAAAAAATCAAAAAAGAGGAATATCGAAGGAGTAACTACGTCTTAAAATATCGATTTGAAAATTTTAAATCGTTTCAAAGCCGTAAAATAATCCACTAATTATTTTTCATAATTAATGATCTACAAAATGAGCCATTTTATGCTTTGTATCTTCATTGTACCCCGATATATAACGTGTAATGGGAAGACGCTTTGTAAAATTTCATTTTAATAACATTACAATATATTGTGAACTACTGCCAGTTTTACAAAAAGACTAAGTTTTTCGTTTTCTCATAAAAAAAACGATTTGCCAAACATGGTGTAAATCGGTGGCGCAAGGGAAAATAACCTGGTTGAAATTGGTTGGAAGGGCCGATATCTTTTGGTGACATTTTATTACTCTGCTTAGGGGCGGATCCAGGATTTCTTTCTGAGGGGGGGGGGGGCACAATCAAGGCCGTGCCCAGGATTTTGTTATGGGGGGGGGGGGGGCACAAGAATACGTCGTTATACAAAACGAGCACAATGATAATGGTACCGTATTAAAAATCTCTCTTATTTTTTAAGGGTCGGGGGGCAGGGGGGGCACGTGCCTCCGTGCCCTCCTCCCCCCTAGATCCGCCTATGACTCTGCTCAAGCATACCATTTCTCCAGATCCATTACTTAACTATGGATAATATTTTTTTCACATACCTTGATTTTAACTTGAGTCCGGTCTCATCTTGCTGTCTCTCTGTGATGGAATCATCGCCATTGAGTGGAAACAATTCTTCTTTTCAGTGGTGAGATGACTGTCTCGTGGCATAACTTGGGACTTAGCAGGCCAGTAGAAACTTAAAAATTTGAGGGAACCCCTGCCCCGGTGAACCACCTTGTGATGACCACCGGTTGTAAGAAGCCCAACAATGCACCCACTGAACTGAAAAGGCCCAAGCCTGCTTTTGAGATAATAGTCGCAAGCAATCAGAAGGCCCGAAGTCCATTCAGATGTTGGAATTCTTAAAGATGATAGATAGTTTCTTGATCAGCTATTAAATGGTCTTGCTGGGTTAAACTTATTTTTCTCGTAGGCTATCTGTTACCCTCTGATTGAACCACTGGAGGTATCCTACCATTTATTCTATAAAATCACACCAAAGGATGAAGTCGCCATGAAAAATATTTGACTTAGCCGGTATTTACACCATCCTATGAAGTCGACCATTCTTTTCTATATTTGATAATGCTGTTTAATATTATTTCGTTCATTATTGTTTGCGTTTTGCCTACTAATAGTTAATTGCTTTGTTTGTTATTGTGAGGCCTCTGTAATTGCCCTCGTTCTGTTTCTGGACTGCAGTAAATAAATAAATAAATAAATTCGAACCCGGATCTCACGGTCAGAACAGTCGATTCGCGGGTTATGTGTGGAGTGCACTTGGGGCCAGTCTCCCAGACCGGCAATTGGAAGATCCGGGTTCGAATCCCGGCTATGTCAAATATTTTTTTATTACGAACTTCATCCTTTGTTTGGTGTATTTAACTTTGCTCTCGTGCGCGTGACTGCGCACAAAGTCACTTGTTTCATGCATAGCTTATTCCATAAAAACCTATTTTATTCCTCGATTGCACGGAGGATAATGACCAGGCGGCATAAAAGGATGAATCGTCCTAATGTTAGGAGGCCGGCGAAGGGATGCACCCCCTTACAATTGCCCCCGATTCCACGCAAAGGAATGCATTATTTTCATCAAGTTCAGAACTCCAGAAAAATTTTAAAATGTGGAAAAACTATTGCAAAAAAATAAAAAAGAACTAAACGCATAACAATGCAACAAAAAAATTTAAAAAAATTGCGAAAATCCAAGAAAAATTGATAATTGAAAATTTCGAATGTTTTGGGCCATTCCCGACGTCCGATGTGGGCTAGGTTTAGTTCTTCTATTTTTAGTGTACATTTGCACGCGCTCACTAGAAGCCTGAATTTCTCACTCTCCTTCACTAACACTGGAAAAATTATACAGGTCCCCTGTACACTTGAATCGTCATATTTTCCCTGCGTGAGCACTCTGCTCACATTCATCGCCGCTGAAGAGGTGGTATATATACGCACGCCAGATGGCCATTTTCCGGCGATATAACCCAAGTGAATTTTGAGGGGGACGGACCGATGAGAAGTCATGATTACAATACTGGGAATTAACGTATTATTGTCGTTATGAGGAACATCCTTGCTAGTGGTGGACGAACAGTGCAGCTTTCATTAATATTAAATGTACATTCTCATTAAATTTTCATTTAATGAGAAGATATACGTTAAAGAACTCAGGGATGTCATCATATCCTTCATTTCCAGATAGGGAATCCCCAAATAGTTGCGGCGTTTGGTAAAAACATGGAGAGAACAGCATGTAATTGAAGTGAATTATTTCAGTGTAAATAAAATTCAACATCCGGTGCTTCCTTGCATTCCGATTTTCGCTTAAATTTTGAAGGAAAATACTTTTAAAAATAGTTAATTTTTTAAGGAAATAGATTGTGAAGACGATGTTGCGTCCTCACTAGGGGAAGGTGCGTGCATCTGCTGGATTTTTCAAATCATGAGTACTGTGCCTGTCTCTCGGATTTGGTTATAATTTAGTTGTTGAATCAATATCCTAAGAGAGGTGCCAGGTGTAAGCGTTGTAGAGCAGTATTCTACATATGTGATGGTTCCTCTTACTCCAAATTCTTATGTATGCTAAAGTTGATTTCGGATTGATCCATCTATGGCAGACAATGATGCTATTAATAGCGGTCCACTCCAAGTCTCAATGCGTTTTAGATACGACCTAAGCTATCTTTTTATTTATTAGTCTCCCTCCCTTAGAAAAACAACTCCGTTCCTCTTCCAAAAGCCCACGGTTGATTAGAACGTAATCCGATTGTAATTAAGCGATAAATAAAATAAATATTGGTTGGAGTGATTTCAACGGTTTATGGAGACTTCAACGGCAGGTTTATTCTGGAATCTAAGAGATTTCGTGACATAAAAATCACGTCAATTCATCAGTTTCTAACATGTGATAAATTAAATTCCTTTCACCGTTCGCCGGCCTTAGAATATTACCTTAAAAAAATGAATTCTAACATTTGCTTAGAGTTCCTCGAACTTCGTGAAGCATCAGCAATCGGTTTCAACAAAGGATTAGAACTTTGTGTTTTCTGTATTAGATTCAATACCTGCAAGCTATTTTAACATCCGTAAGGTTCAAGGTCATTGCATGTAAAATAGGACAAAAAATATCATGCATTTTCAAGCTATTCACAACTGAGGATAGTTTTCAAAAGAAGTAAAAATTCAGTGAATCACATGACTTTATGCGTTTCATCACAATACCAAACGCTAGCTATGCTCAAATAATGCCCAAAAATAATATAATTTTACTTTTCGCCTTATTATGCATCTCTTTTAATGAACTTACTTATTCCTTGAATATACTGATGCCATAGATGAGTCTGTGACGAAGAGCTTCATCTCCATTACTTTATTAGGTTTCATCCTTAATTAAACGTCTGTGCTGTGGGGACTGAAACCTTTGGTATTCATAGCAACTATTAACATTTTTTAAATGATTTTAATCGTACGTATAGTAGGCGCGGTCACTTGGATTATTCAGGACATTGGAAAATATTCCTGACTTTTCAGTTTCCTAGGATTATGCCTAATGACCGACACCTTTTAAAAAAATCCGTGTGATTTTCTATATTTATTTAAGAAAACTATGCATTACATGCGTGGGGTACATTTGAGCGGTTAGAATCTCTTACGATGTATTGTACTGGTCTTCTCGACATTGTAGCATTAGTATAGAAAAATAGCAATGACACTTCAACCATTAGACGACTGGATGAATATGGATCATTGGTTCACCATAAAGTGCACTAAGTGCCTTCATAATAGCTCTACGATTTCTGTACATAGAGAAAATCACATTTTTTATAAAAGTAAAACAGTTTTTCAAGTATGATTTATTTATAAGCATGTGCACGTTTCCATGAAAATTTTAAAATCCTTGATCGAAAAATAGATTTGACTACAAATTTGGAAAGCATTGAAACTTTCAAAAACAAGACGTCAGGTCTCTGAGAAGGAAATAAATACCGTGGGAGATACTGAATTGACATTTCGAGAAAAACACGACACAGTTTGAGAAAAGCACGACAGTAATCGATCACTCTCAGTTTTGATGTTGTCAACAGTGATAGCACCTATTATTATCAATTACAAGTTCCGAATATCTGGAAATGATTAGCGTCAAATGAGTCTCACCTGCGCTCCATTCATCTTTTCCGATTGGAGAAAAAGAGTGAAGAAGGTTAGCGTTTTAAAGTCTTCAGATACACACGAAAACATTGAAAGCAGGTAAAATTGTGCACTGTGCCGAGTACTTTTATGGACTGCTCACACTGTAGCGAAGTTTATTCAACGTCTGATTGACCTAGGTGCCCGCTTTTTGTCGAAGACTCGAGTTTATTGAGTTTCGATCACTGTATCGTATGGAATAGCGGCGGATCAATTCCGACCGCTGCCTCCTTTGCCGCAGAATTTGACCTCGCATCGTCATCCATGAGTGAAGAAAGACCGCGGTGAGCGTTCACGACCTGAGCGATTGCCTCAGGAAGAACGTGAGAAAAGCATTTAGACGATTCTGACCCATGACACTGAACGGCATCCATTCGTGACCTAGGAAGATTGGTTGCACATCGCGAAATGCTATCCTTATGACATTTCCGCTGACTCTCCATCTCTCCCAGTCGTTTTTTGTGGGAGGAAGTTCCGGACTCGCCTCATGAATAGCACGGTCTACGGATCGACTACCGATGGATCTATAATGATCTCGAACTCTCTGACTACATTGGATCATAATCACTGTGAATGATAGGTTATTAACGATTGGAACATACTTCTCAACAGTGGGATATCGCCACTGTGATGCAAGCTACTGGAATTTTGATCGCGAACTATAATCACACGGCATTTTTCTCTAGAAATATAAAATGGGTAGTCCGATTGTACTGAACTCATGTCACTACCCTATGTCATCCCAGCCTCCGTGACTCACTACCACAAACATGTGGTTCACTGGCGGAAACTCTCATCGCGACTGGTTCCAGCCGCGCGGACGTAATACTGCCACGATGCCCCACTCTGACGCTCGGATGACCCTGAGCCGAGGCGACTGCAGGGTTGACACTGCTCGGGAGGTGATCGGAGGTCACGAATCACGGGAGCCACAATTGAGTCCCGGCGACGGTGCGGTGAGGTGAGGTGACCGCAGTGACTTTTCGCGTCCACGTCACGATAGGCGACTCTGCCCGTAGGTAGGTGTCCCGCAGACCGGATCTCGGGCCATCCGCCTCTGCTCTTCTCCCTTCGTGTCGACACCCACCCTGACGTGCTCTCTTCCCCTCCTGCCCTCCCCTCCGCTGCAGAATCGGTTCGCGGAGAAGGAACAGCGACGCCGCCGCCCCGCCGTTACCGCTCCTCGCCCGCGAGAGATCGCACGGATGCTGCCGGGGGGCCAGCGTCGCTTCGCTATTGCCCGTCGCTCCTCGCAGCCGGCGGACGAGGGAGGAGAGCGGCGGCTCTTGCTCCCCTTTTCCTCCGGTGCCCTTGGACGCTGGCGCCCGCCAATGGCGCGAGCTGGCACTGCGACGCGAGGGCCAATGGCGCTGTGCGAGAGGAACGGTGCACGGGAGGAGGCGAAATAAAGGGGGATGTGCGGGGGATTTGAACGGGGGAGGGGGTTGGAGAGTGGGTGGAAGAGGAATGTACGCATGATGAGGGCGTAATTGTGGGAGTAGTTGTGGGGCGAGGGTGGATGAAGTACGAGGGTGATGTGGGAGGCTCGGGGGAGTGGATGAGGAGCTGGAACTGCTTCGGGTCGATTTGCGTGGTGGGTGAAGGCTGAGATGGACTGCAAAGGAGTTGGAGAAGGCACTTCCAGTCGATAAAATATCTGGATATATTCTGACAGGGTTGATTAGAGTTTTTTTATTGTAGGAGGAGCAGCGGAATTGCTGGAGCGATTCGAGTTCAACCATTTTGTCTCTCGTTCAAGCCATGCATTACCGTTAGTTTTTGCGAGTATTTTTTGTTTGTTATTTTAAGTTATTTACAAGTGGCTTGAGAGTCATTTAATCAAATACTTACGTAGATCTTATCCCGAGGGATTTTTACTTAATTTGTTCGTGGGGAGGTAAATGCAATTTACGCGCTGATTGCAATCGGCTATTAAATGTTTGATGCCAAATCGGAGCAGGTTATAGAATGAAGGATTTCAAACATGAGGTTCCTAATAGGCTCACAAGACGTTGGAGTATGAAGAGATCAAATGGAGGTATTAATCAAATTAAAAACTCTCGACCAAGTATTTTTGGAGTGCGTTCATCATATGAGGGGGTTGAAAGCTTTGGTTTTCGTATTACGATTTCCATTGGTTGAAGTCTGGCTGAGAGGAAATAAACCTTTTGGGAGTGGCTTCCTGGAAGAATTAAATTTAGGATCTCGAATTTTCGATATTGTTGGTAAGTAGGTGCTTTTATTTATTGCCCAATATTTAGTCGTTTTTTATGCTTGTAGAAGATATTCAGCAATACCTTCAGGGCCATAGACAGTATTATTGGCCAGTGGAGGCAGACATGTTGTCAGGTTAGGCAACATGTGTACGTCACTGGGGGGTTTAATACATACAATATTGTAAAACTCTCGACCAAGTATTTTTGGAGTGCGTTCATCATATGAGGGGGTTGAAAGCTTTGGTTTTCGTATTACGATTTTCATTGGTTGAAGTCTGGCTGAGAGGAAATAAACCTTTCGAGTTCTCCATGCTGGAAGTCGCCCGACCTTCCCTTCTCTGGCTACAGCTCTGGTCACCCTATATCCAGTGCTATGAATGGGTTTTATAATTTAGTATTTATGAATACACCTTACACACACCCTATACACCTTAAAATGGAAATGCTTTCTTTTCCCTTATGTCCTTTATTTCCTGACTTCATACGATATTTACGCTTGAAAATTTGAAAAATTAGTCCTTACTTTGGGAAATACCCGGTGGAACACCCAGGAACTTTGGCGACATAATAGCACTGCGCTACATCCTTTGAAATATCTAATCCTTCAACAAGAAATTATTATGCTTGGAGCCACCATCGCGATGCATCGTGTCGTTTTTGTGACAACGAAATTCACTAAATCTTGATTTACTTTGTGGTATTTCATTATAAGTTTTTCTGGATATCAGGCAATTACTTAATAAATAATAATAATATTAATAATCGATAGAATTGGGATGCTTCTAAAATATAGGTATAATATAAATATATAATAATAATAATAAACTAATATATAATAATAAACTATGAATTTTTAGTGAAAAATTCTTTAGGTCTCAAAGATAAAAACAAATGCCGCAGCTCCTGAGATACCTACGTGTTTCCCTATTGACTTATTTGCAGGTTAACTATCGCACCACCCGACGATTTCCATTTGAATATCTCCCTGATTGTTTGAACGTTACTCATTGGTAAAAATTGACGCTGATTCCTTGTTTTGTATCCTTGTAGATACGAAAGCGTGAAAATTGTGCAAGTTACTAGCATATATGATTACACAATTACTCTCCTTATGTTGAATCACGTATGTTGCTCATGGTTCACCGGAGACAAATATTTTACAGTTTTCAATTTATACATCGTGGCTTAAAGAATATTTTTATTTTATCGTTTTCTGTAAATTAATTTAATTTTTGTTCTAAAGATGGACGCACCCGTAAAATAGGCTAGTTTTCTAAAAAAACCTTAAACTCTGATTGTAAAAAAATCATGGAATATGCTAAACATGCTTACTAATAGAAGCAAGCAACAACAGAAGTAACGTCTTCTAAATAGAGGACTTTTTTTACTTTTCTTACTAAGTTTCATCATCATTACTGGTTATCCTAAGATTGGTTTGATGCAGCTCTCCATCGAAAATTGTGTTAACATTTTCAAATTATATCAGTTTTCATTTTATGTTTGTATAATCGGTAGGAATTGAGTGGATAGCCTACTAAGTATACAAATATAAAATTAAAACTGATATAATGTGAAATATTTCAATACAATTTTCGATTTTAGGACAATCTAGTGAATAGCAGTTACTGGCTGTATTTTAATTGAGTGGTTTGTTATGCACACTTTTCTATTCTGCAAGTCCCCAGTCTGATGATTTTTTCCATATTAGTACCCAAACAGTAGTAAATAACATGGGGTTTTGAGTCAGTTGTCAGCGTATTTTCATAGCTATATTATTTCATTAGGTCGGGAATCTAAGCTGTGATAATGAGATATCTATGAAAATTAATGAGAACGGAATTCATAATTGCATAATTCAGTAGCCTAGCTAAAACACGACTGTAGGGAAGGGAGCGGGAGAGCTGGAGAAATGAGTTCTGTCATGGTTAGAGAAGGGACGTTTTTGACTCGTATTTTTACGTACACCTTTGTAAATGCTTTCATTTACCCTTTTCAAAACTACTATATTTTTAATTACCCCATATCTCTATGCTTAAGATTAATTTAAATGTTTATTTGACTGAAATTCAAACTAACATTGTCTGTAATGCTTAACAAGCACTGAACTATATTTAAAATTTGAAAATTTTATTATAAAATGAAATGCCCTTTAAACCCAGACCGTTACATTATACTTCCGTCAGTTATCATGACAATCAATTTTTATGCATTGGTCAAGCTTAGCATTAAGAAGAATTGATTTAGTTCTTGAGAATTTTTTAAATCAACAATTTTAGCAAGTATTAAAAATGTGAGGAACGGTAATGTAAATTCAAGGCGTTCAAAAGTATGTTTTACGGGCAGTATCCTTTCAGATTTTCCAGTCGGGCGCATAGCAGATAGTATAGTGTCATGGTATGAAGCATTATGAGTAATGGGCTGTCCAGAGTTTGATAAAAATCCTTAAACTTCTACTTTTTCAGCATGGTGGTATGAATTGAATTAAACCGGAAATTACAGGAACTAGTAGTTGGTAGCTATAATTGTGGTTAATGCTGAATTTGGGATTCCCGTCCGATTCGGTGGCATTCACCGAGCTGATATTAAATTTACTTTGTACCACATTTCTTTGTGTCAAAAATGTCTCATACTCACCTGAGATTAGTGACTCATTCGTCTATTTTAAGTCTATCGTATTCCCTTTCATTCGCAACAGTCATGTAAAATGACTTTAATTAGCAAAAATCGACCATTTCATGATTTAAACCTAAATTTTCTGACTCTTGTCAAATTTGATGCCTTTAATCATCACCAGTGTGCTACATAGAGAACCGAGTTTTATAAAGTATATAAGAAGTGTTTTATAAATTATATTATGTTCATAAATCAATGCCGGCCATATTATATTTAGAGCATAATAATGACCACGCATGAACCGGATAGTGCGGTCGTAGCGGAGCATCCATGAAGATATTGGAATTCGAGGTCAATATTAGAAAATGAAATATATGTGAGATAGAGAATTCATGGAAATCGATTAGTGGAATCGATATAGAAAAAAATATAGTTTTCAGTGGGCTCTACAGCCTTAGGTGCTGACCTAGAGTAGAACTGAGAAAGAAAATAGGCGGAATTTCAGCTTGAGATGGATGAAATATGACCGCGTCCTTGTGAAGAACCAAATCTATTTTTTTTCTACGTGCGTAAGAGCCGGATCCAATTTTTGGAGGCATGGGTTGGAGCCGTCGACCACATTGAAAACTCCTTAGAATACGGCGTTTTGCATAAAGCTTTACTGAAACGATGAAGACATAGAATTATAGTAGCTCGACGTGCATCACCACGTATAGTGCATCGTTATCTTTCCACGTCAGCTCCCAATTCCCGAATAAAATGATACTTTGATGGTAAAAAACTCTCTTTTGCACTTGATGTTTTTCGGAAGCACCCAAAACTTTTTAGTTTTTCCGTTCCGCGTGTATAAATTGAATCCAAGTAGTCAGAGAAATTTTTAAATAAATTTATTTGGATTGGGGCTTAAAGAAAAAATATGCTCTCGATTATACCATTTAGTGCAGCCTTTTGCATTATATTGTTTATCGGAAGTTTTTCAAACTAAAGCGCATCGCCTTTCATGTTATGAAGAACGCGCATTTATTCGACGTACTATTCTTGTATTCATCTTGGCTTTCTCGCTTGTTGTGATATGATGAAAATGCTCTAATAAAATGAATGTGCGAAGAAAACACTCTCATGGATTTCCATGCTAAATGGAAATGTCACATGCATAATGTGCCTGTTACTTGTACTGGTGACTAATGTTGTCCCTGAGCCATGTCCTGTCCTTGTCACTCCCTTTGCCGAAGTCTCACTTGCTTATAAATTCTTCGGTGTTACTTATAAGGAACTTAGTTGGCGATTGCTCTGACAATGACCTCCATACACAAAGGCGGATTAAATTCTGAATAATATGAGCGCATACACAGTGTGAAAATCAATGACACAATACTTTTTACCCCAGTTGGTAATTATTCACCGAAAGATTATCGCATTTGAGCTTAATGACTATTTCTCCGCAGACAACCTCGAGGATGCTTGGCGGGAGTGAGTTTTTCCTGGCATGCTCTGAGTTTATTACCAAATTGCTTTATATATCGCTAGAGCAATTTGAGGATTATACGTTTTTAAGCTTCAATAAGTGCAGCATTATTCAGTCACTTTCATGCATTGACTTGACTTTGTGCAAACTCATCTGGTAATCACAATTAACTAACAACTAACTACTTTGCCGGCATCGGATGCGTTGAGATACAGTCTTCGTCTGCGAAACTGAAAGTCGCGGGTTCGAGTCTCGTCTGGGTAGGTTACACCTATCGAGGGCGTGGGTGTTTTTTATCGTACGTTGATATTCGTTGTAGCCCTCGATGTAGAAGCCACATAGTCCTGTTTTTGGGATGAAAAATATAATTAAAAAAATAAATAATAGCTGTTCACACATAGAGTAAGGGTTGAGACAAGTTACTGGGAAGTTGTTGAAATGTAATTAAATCGAAATTGAAAGCTATGGCATGATGGAAGGGCTCTATAATAGCAATTAAGAGACTTTATGACTTCACAATTTATGTAGTACAGAACGATCGGTTACTCCTAGTAGGCCACCTTTCAATGTTTTTTTTTCCTGTTCAAGGTTTTTTAATGTACCTGAAGACTACTTGACAGCCGAAACCGGTCATCCTATGTCAAATAAACTGTGGAAGCCACAAAATCTCTTGATTGCTATTATTGTTGGAATGCATTTGTAATTACTCTAACAATAAGTTAAATACATCAAGTTGCTATTTTTCCCTTGTGTAGTTTTTAATGGCTGTAATGGCGTAGCAAGTTACGTACTTTGATGGAAGAGAGGAAAATATAATTTTAGTCTCAAGACGAGGTACTGCGTTCTCGAGGTATGAGTTTTTGTTTACGTTATGGAATCGCATGTTCTCCCTCGAAGGTCCTCTGAGCTCAATGAGGTGTGGTTCAGTTCGAATCTTCCTCCCGAGCGAGTCCACCCGGCTTCCCAGGTCCGCTTTGAGGATGTGGATCGCACGACCGCAGGGTGTGGCCCGCCCACCCCCATCAATACCCTCCCTCCCGTCATCCTCCCGGGCCAACGCAACTACGTACTCACTCACACACGCGCGCGCGCACACACCATACTATATACGTGCTAAGACGCACTTGCTACCTCACGCGAGGGTCGAAAGCGGAGGGAGGATGAGCGAGCGGAGGCACCGCGGCCGGCCACCAACTTGCAAACGCCTGCTTTAAACCGATTCCACAGCCTCTCTCTTTACTCGAGCGCTCGGGGGGGAGACTCCAGCGTCGGGGACGGACGGATTGATATCTGGAATCGAGGGGAAACGCCCTTTAACAAAGGACTCTACGCTCGACCTCATCTTGATTTCGTGTCTCTGGCTCTCGCTCCGATATTTCACGGTGCGAGAGTGCTCGGATACTTAGATGCGAGAGTTTGGATATTACTTCGATTCGCTATTATATTATTAAATTATTCGAGTAAAGGTATTGAAGCATTCGACCGATTAAGACCGTGGAGTAGGTACGTAAGAAGTATTTTAGCAGTCTCCCTTCTTGGACTTTCGTCTTAAATTCACCATAAGGTCTATTCCCTTTTATTCTATTTAAAAATCCTATTCTCTTCTTTCCTCTCCGTCTTATACCCAACAACACTGTTTTCAACATCCCCTACTCGCTCAGAGAAAAGGACCAAGCATTAATCTGAGATCAATTCATCTAATTTGATATTGATTGTTATTTTGTTAAACTTTGGGGTTCTCTAAAGGGTTATGATATGACATTTGGAGGAAACGACTGATAGCCAAGGTCATTTGCGCCATGAGGGAAGGGCAGGGAAAGAAGGGCGGAGAAAAACCCGGCGTCGGAATAATCTTGCTCCTAAAGGCTTGTTTAAACAATTAATTAGCACTTATGAGTTAATGTATATTTAAATGAACGATTTTTGTTGATTGTTTGTGGGTGGTTACATGGTGCATTTTCGTGTTCATTTACGCGTTCATGCATTTGTTCGTTAAGTCGTACGTGTTAATGTACCGTGTGAACAGGCCTTAACGGAAGGCGCCAAGAGGACCACGACGACTCATCTAATAGACAAAGTGCTGCACTTGCCCTCCACGAAGCTCTCAATCCGGGATCGAGAAGTATCTGAAAAATCCCCTCTACTGCCAGAATTTGAACCCACACCCGTAGGGTGGGAAGTCGGCACTCAATCCACCCCTTGAACTCGATCTCCATACTCTAATGTGTATTAGCTATAAAACCATTGGTTAAATTACTACATGTATCATTATTTTAAAAATTTATGTTTCAACGCCAGAGTATCATGATCCTCTCAACATTGGGTCTACGCAGTGACCCGTAAAGCAAAATATGCCATTTTTCTTATGTTATTGTGAATTTCACCGCCGTTCTTGGGGAAGAGTTGATATATTCAACACCACATAATGTGGAATCCAGTCTTTAATAAAAATACATCATTGTATAAGTCTTTTCCCTTCTATGTACCTAAGTAAAATGTAGCAATAATGCCTTATAGTATATCATTGATATTGTCATATTTTTTGTATTTAATAAATGAGACGTTCACTTAAGAGAATATTGGAATTTTCTGCTCACATTTAGGTTCGCAAGTATGATCAGCGCATCTAAAATACCATGAGACATGTTATGACTGCCTAAACAACTGTAGCAGCCTTCGTGGAGAAGGCTGCATATCTAACAGGAAACTTATGGACAACGAATCAACTGGGACAACAGTGGTGGCCTAACCTATAGTTATAATACGATAAGAATAGAACCTTGCCTATATTTATCCTGTTGCGACGGCATATGCACCTATGGGAACTGAGAAAATAGTTTTACTAATTTTCTCGTTAATAGCAACATCATCTAAAAGTTTTTCTCCATCACATTCCAATATTAGTTCTGCTAGCTCTATTTTATTTAGATTCTCATTAAATTATGCGATCATTAATTAAAATTAAATTATCTTCGAAATTTCCCTCATTATTAACATATGCGCATGATAATATGACAAAAAATCACTAATCACAGTGAAAATCACAAAGAGAATATTTCAATAAAATCGTCACAAAATCGGTGGGTCAGATCAGACTTAGGATCGGCGGTGTGGACTATGTCAGCTTTAACTGAATGATAATTATGAAATGATAATAATTTTAGGCAGGAGTTACTGAAAAATGACTTATGATAAAAAACGGAATTATAATTTATTCACAAACTCGAGAATATGATGATATTTTGAAATCCCTCGTAATTGGCATTGTTAAGCCATGTAGAGCACATGAATGAGGAAAGGATTCCAACCGTTGGGTCGTACGAAATATATGCAGGGGGAAAAGAGAATTGGAAGGTCGGGTAAAACATGAATACAGACTTCGGTTTCGGGGTTGAAGTCCATTCATGTAAAATGGAATGCGGGAAATTTAAAAAAAGAGATGAGTGTACCGGCGTCTCCAGGACGGAGGAAGCCCTATCTGGGCTATAGCGCTGAGAACGATAGGTACCTATATTGAAAACCGTATGGAGTAAGCGAAGCCATAGAAAACTAGCTTGGTATGGAGCCACGGCTCTTGGAAAAAATAATTGAACATAGAGCAGGATTTTTTAAAATGTGTCTCAGAATTGCTCTAGAGAAGTGATTGTCTTGGTATTTGTTGAATGTAGAACTTTCTGATTTTTTAAAAACTATATAAGTGATAGAGGACAACAAAACTTCCAAAATGCAAAAAATTGAGGGCTAGGTATCGCTGCGATGAACATTTTCAAAGTTATTGAAATTCCAACGTCGCGAAAAATGGCCTTTGAAAGGGGTCGTGGTCAATCCGGGTCGGTCTGACGTCACGAGGAGGAATCCTGAGCGCATATCGCAAGAAACTGTAGGTTTCGTATGCCATCGCTTAAATCAAAAGTAATCACTTTACACTTCCCCTATCTCGTAAATAACAGAATTTACTCAGCATAATGCTTAAAAATTTACACTTTCAGCTGATATGTAATAGTAGCAGCTCATAAAGTACTCCATCGCATGGCAAGATGGTCAACTTCAGGCAGATTATCTGAGTCAGCACGAACAGGATACCCACCATCAATGACGATAAGTCAGTCGGTAATAATTTTAACTAATATTAATTTCCTACTTGAAACTCCTCGGGCATACTTTCATAAATGAAATGAGGCGAACCACATATCAAAACTACGGGAAGGGCTACGGAGGGCTCAAAGAATTCCCGTACCACCCACTGAACGCGTCGCAAACAACGGAACCCAACGGCAATGTCGTAGCCCAATTGCAACGACGTCACGCACCCGTCTCTCAAAATGTCGCGCGGAAAGTTGCGTTTGAAATCATGCCGAGAATTGATTCAACTCAGCGTAGTATATATAGGTGGCTTGTGCGAAAGAAAAGTATATTAGTCGGTCGAAATGGCTGTAGGAAAACCTTGCGAGTTCTCCATTGTTATGTGCACGAATTTAGCCATCTAGCAACTACTAAGGAGCGCGTTGAGGCACCGCCCAATCACCTTAAAAATTTCTCAGCATCTCATGGGTTAACAGAGTCAAACATAACATTTTTTTTTGTTTTTAAATTTTTTGCTGACACTTCTCTTAGAGTTCTCTCGACCGCTCGTGATGAAAATGTTACCCTCCAGAAACAACATTTTTCCTCTCATATTACTTGTCCTGATTTCAAAGTGGCTCATATTTTAAAATGAAAGTAACCAGAAGGCTAAATAATACTTTCTGACTAATAGAAGTGAATTAATTAATCTCAATGAAGTTACCGGCAGTAAAACGACTAAGTTTTTTTGTCATGCGTCGCGGGGAATGTAAATGCAAAGGGAAGTGACCAGTCATGTCTAACTCTCATGAATTAGTGTCGCTAACTGTATTCGTGATTCTTTTTTCTTGTTTCCTCCCATATAACTGCGTAGGAGAACAAAAAATTTTATACCTTATATTCAAGTCGAAATTAGAGTCATAAGAGCAGGTTACCTTTCACTCTCTGTCTTTATCAACCGTCTACCATATTTTCTTGTAGCCGAGTCTGCACATATTTTTCCTTCATATAAGGAAATGACATGTTTATCGGACATTTTACTAATATGTTTTAAAAGCAATTAGTTGTTCACAATTTTTATGAAGCTTGGAAATGGTTGGAAATTTTCTTATGTTGCCACAAAATCAGAAAAAGGCCTGTTTTATCTGATCACATCACGTTCACTTTGTTAATATAACATTATTCTGTTTAGATGCGGATATATTTACTGCCATTCTCGTCAATGGATGTGTTCATATTTTCATCACAAAGGATTCATATTTTTACTTTTTGTGTTACATTTCCTGTGATAAATAATTTATTTTACAGTGCTTGTTTGTAAAAGGTCGACTTTTTTGAATTTCCTTCATTTTATGTTCTATGAGTGGATAATTTTTCAATCCAGGACAATAATGATACACAAAGGTTTGGAGGAATGAAAACAAATTATATATAAAAATAACAATCCTAAACTACAATATGCAAAAATATGTTTGCGGCTTTGCGTCCTGTTTTCCATTTGCTGCAATGCGTACATTACGCAAAAAATTACTGTTATGTGACTAGTAAAGTTCATTGGAGACGCGAAACTTTTTTTCAAATACTCACTCTAGCTATTATAGTGGAGATATTCAGTTTTTTTCAGTGTTTTTTTTCTGAGATTAGTCTTTCGCTGATCATAAACTTAAATTAATCGGAACAGATGCATTTATGTTGTATCATTAGTATTGGGCCTTGTAAACGAAAAGCCTTACTCCTCCCGTTTTGGAAAGAAATGTTTTTGTTTATGGCTTTTTATTTGGAATCTTCCGTTTTATTGAAATGGATTCAATTTTTCGGAAACAATTAATAGTAAAAAATTACAATTTCGGGAGTTTCCGTGGAGATTTTGCATACTCTTCATGAAGGACATCATTGGCATTATTTTACCTTTTCCTGCGGCATGGCCTATGAAATAATAGACCTAACAAAGGAGGTATTTTAGTCTCTTACAAACGATTGTAAGCCTCCAAATAAAATTACTCACAGTTTCTCTTATTCTCCCCGATATATTGCCAAAATTCTGTCAATCATCCCTAAATTTATGATAAAAATAGGCAAAGAAAATCATAATATTTTTTTCTCAAACGGTACGTTATTTCCGAACAATTTTTGACTGTTCGAGTAAATCGTCAAGTTTTTATTCGAAAATTAAAGGCTTTGCGAACCGAGTGCAGATTTTTACTGATACTGTTTTTTTAGCTATCTCTCGAGCAAGCTTTACTTTGTAGACTGGCTGTTGAACGGAACGAATGTGTTTTCAACCGGATGGAAGGACGTTTTGAAACAGAGTCAAGTACAACCTTAAAGGAAGGAAGTATCGTTTATTTACCAAAAAATCCCGTAATCATCGTCGATCCAGGGAGGGAAGTAGCGGCACGGAATTTAGTTTCACAGTCACCCACGAGATGACTCTGGCACGGCGACGGTCACCGTATCTTGATATATTTCGCTGCCCACTGAACGTGGCGAAACAGGTCCTTCCTTCCATTCGCTGCATTCTTGCGGAATGAAAATACTATCGAAAAGGGCGAGAAGGTCATCGATGGCAACACGACGAAGCCCAATTTCCCCTCCTTTTTGTTTCTCATACTTATATCTCAGAAAGTAGGGCAAGCTCTTTTTTGCCTTCATTGGATTCGGATTCAGGTTTAATGATCCCGAATTGGCGCCGCTGAGTAGGCATATCCTCTGCGTAGACATTAATTTTTTACACTTCCGTCAATATAATGGCTGCTACTCAAAAGTAATCATTTGTATGAAAGGGACTCTCATTCGATTCTCTGGGAGATTACAATTCGAGCATTCTATGCTATGTTTATTAACCATTCAAGTTCTGAATAAATTCATTTAGAAGTTTTTATAAGTCAGTGGCCTAAATTCTACGCATATTCATATGGTTATGATCAGTACTTAGGGACTTAAAGGAAAAGTGTCTTGTACGAAAAAGCGTTATTCCAATACAGGAATTAATTTTCACTTTTGGTATAGTTATGTATCTCGGGCCGAAAACAATATAAATTTCATTTTATTTCACTTTCCGCACTCAGAAACAGTGTTCTCAAGAATTAAGATGGTCCAAATGGTGGAAGATAAATATATTGTATACGTATACGTAAATTTTGGTGCTATGGTGGCTTAAATTTTAGAGCTCTGGACCTCAGGCCAAAGGGATATTTTTCAATAAATTATTCCCTGGTCGTTTTAGTTAGTGAATAGATATGGAATGTTTTCTTCGTTAACATGCGCCACTGAAATGATGAAAATATTCGGATCGCTGAAAGTTTGAGATGTACCTGTGCAAATAAAAGGTAACCTTGATTTGTAATTTTGGAAAACTGTTCTGTATTCAATTCTTCATACAACTGCTCTTGGAATTTCTAAAATACTGAATCAGGTCAGGGATGGTAGTTAAGTGGAATGAAAATTTACAGATGAGATAGCTATAACGGTTTAAATTTCACTTATATAAAGTGTCATATTTTCATATAATTCTCCAAAAAATGATGATATTCATTAATTTTAATGTATTTCATTTAATGTAGAAATAGAAACGAAAGAATCATTTCACTAAGATATGACCACAAGCGAAAGTAGGGTTTCTGAATATTAAGTTTCTTATTTTTCCCCTAGATTTACTAAACCTGAATTTAATGTAAACGCCATTGTGTAATTCTCTGCGGATATTTAATTTATCAACCGCATTCCCATTACGTTGAGGTTGCGGTGAATTTCTCCTTGGGTTGAATTGAAGCCCTCTCACCCTTTCGGACACTTGACATTTCGCTTACCATTTAGCGGCTTCAGTTTCTTGTGTTGTTTTCTTTCTACCATCAAGGCTTCTACGATGCCATACTGGATAAGAACGGAAGCGCGAAACGAAAGGGGCCAAAACCTAGATTTGACATGCTACAGTTTGATGATTGAGACGGAGTGGTTTGGAACTTCATGTTCCTTTTTTCGACTCAGGTTGTGAAGTGCGGTTGGGCGCCCAATCATCGGTGAGAACAGTCTCTATCAAAGAGAGAGAGAGGAATAGTATTTTTCGTTTAAGTTTCACCTTATGGTGAAACAACACTATTTCATTATGGTAGCTGTGGACGTTTATTTGATAAATAAAGGAAAAATAAACATTAGTAGTAAATATTAAAACTAGTAAATGAAAAATTATGGCAAATAATTATCGTTTAAAATATAATAGAAACATAGGTATATATTACTATTGCATAACGAATGAAAGATTCTCTGTAGTCCGTATTGTTTTTGAGGAATGAGGGCAAAAAACGGTGCATCTTTGTTTTTCTAAACAAATACTGCGTATTATACCGTTTAATTCTACTCCTGATTTTTTTCAGGTCAATCATTATAATCATGTACCTACATGAGAAAGGATAACTAGTGATGCTGAAATGTAATAAATCAGAATATTCACTTCGTTATATTCACTGAGGCTCACTACAGCGTAAGAAATAGATAGGTAGCTTTTTTTGTAGAAAATAAGTAATTTTAATTGAAATAACGTGAAATTATAATACTTTTTGGCTTCAATAATTTCCTCTTTCATTCGGGTGTCGTTATTAATAAAATATCGCATCGTTTTTCTCAGCCGGAGACTTCATCAGGCGCTGAGCCATTCTTCTGTCGATGTCGCCATCGGGGGATATGAACATATATGAACATTTTTTTCTAACTTGAAGAACCAGTGGAGTAGTCAAAGATTCCTTAATTTTACAAGTATCAGATCATCTGTAGGCATTGGGTTTAGGAGCAAATGAAACCTAAGATGAAAGGAACCATTCGTTAAACTTTTTTTCCTTTCTGTCAATGAAGTACTTGAGGCACTAATATTTCATAAGAGTGAACATCATTTTAAAAAATTTGAATGGTAACATTTCATTATTAATATCACTAAAATAATATCAGTACCCCTATGGCTATGAATATTCGGAATAAAGCTGAAGCGAGCACCGTGAATAACTGATTCACTTGCCAAATATGGCGCAATTGCAGTTCCTGAAATGAATAAGGTAAAATTTACCTAACAGTCCTATCGTAGTCGTGACTAATTTCTCTAAGAAGAAGAATATATTAGAGACGAGAATAGCGGAAGAAATGGTACATAATTTGCTCCTCAGACCATCTATTCTGGGTCCTAAAGTGCATATATAGAGTCGAGGAAGAAATGATTGACATTCAAGTTAATCACATAAATCGAGTATGTACTTAGAAGTTCTGGTAAGTTAAAGCTATACATTTTTATATAGAAATGAAAAAGAGTATTCTGGTTTGGCGAGAGGAGGAGCGTGTTTGCCGCGGTTGATGCTCCTGGGAATAATGAAATAGCGGCAGCTTCAAAAGAAACAGGGAGACAGGAATATAAAAATACCCGTTATCTATATTTTAAAATAATTTATTAAATTAACCAATTATTTCAATAAACGTACCATAAGTTATTTCTCCGTTAGCATCTGAAGACGTAAAATGATTGGCATCATTAAAATCAATCGTATTGTAATCCTAGATGGCGCATTTAGGGTTTTGTGAAGACAGTCGGTATTCGTGACTGAGATACGAGTCTGGTACACATGATGTTGCATCCAGAATCATTAATAAATAAAGAAATATGAGTAAGGTGCATCATAGGCATAACGTTCATGGTTATTCCTGGATGATTGCATTCGCAGATAAGAGCTATCCCTGACGGAAACTCAAAGTTTTAGACATTAATTAGGGCATAGAAAATATTTTTCAAGTATAAATTTATTACGGCATGACGGCAAGTATTATGATGAAAATATGATGATTACTTTTGCCTAATTGGTCCTAAAGCTAACAAGCAGTACCATGAGTTCATATACTCAAAATAAGAAATCTAGTTACACGCCGATTAAAAATTTATAGCACTCTAAATGTAAGACTCGAACCTTCATTCATTCATTTTAAATTACCTATGTGTGTCTTAATAAACCTAATTGATGTTACCAATGAACTAATGAAGAAAATTTAGCGTTAACCAAAATATCATCGTATGCAGCTCGCGTCTTTGATGCGATCACTCTCAGCCGTTATGACATTGCAATCTTCGTGTGTTTAGCGAAAGGAAAGTCATTGGATACAAAATAAATAAAAGGTTTTTAAATGGCAGTTTATGGGTCAATCCGGTTCCGGACGGCTGTCGGGGTAGTCACAGCGCCTTTTAGGGAGGGAACGGTGAATATTTTGAGAAGTCCAGTCAAGGGGTCAGTTGACTTGAGTATCAGGAGGAAAGGTCACGTGAGAATTTCTCGCTCGATAAACACGTTGCTGAAACGAGAATGGGCCCATTAGGCTGCCAGCTAGGATGGAGTGTCTCGAGGTCTGTGTGCTTTTGAAAATGAAAGAGATTGGATGCCAATGTGCGATATCCAGCAATAAAATAAATCATAAAATCAGGCATCTCACATATAACTGTCAATAATTTTGTATAGAAGGAAGTAGATCAGCGGAGACCAGCATCAGAGCAAATTTTATTGTTTTATGGACTCTTTATTCCTGCAATTTTGTGAATCACTTGGAATTTTCATTATAATTTTGTTCATAATATATGAAGAACCTAGGTCAGGCAAGATTCTGTATTCCTGTAGCAGGAAGTTTTAGACCATCCCCACCCGTTTGCTTTTTCAATGTTTTCTTCCTATGAAAATTTCTTCCTCAGTCATTGATATATGCAACTGTAAAAAATGTTATCTTTAAAAATAAAAGATTAGAACATTTTGCATGCAAAGGTTGAAAAACCAATTCCCGAAAATTTCAATTATTTTAATTGTATTTCAGAAGATGCGAAATTAATTTTGTGTCGTCCATTTGATGGATTTCAAAGCAGTATTTTTAGTATTTTCTTGAGGGAAATTTCTCTATTATTCCATTGACATTCATCGGTCATACGATGACGATTTTTAGGCATTAGAATCGGGCTAATTTCCACATAGACCCATACGCATAGACTCCTTGAATCGACTGCGTCAATTGGGTTCTTAATGAAGCTGGGCCTGGCAGAACCCATACGATGACTGTAAGTTAGCCTGAGTCACAATTTACAGAGAGAGAACACATGTGTCTTTTTTCATTCTTAATTAATTCAACCTTTATAATTCGAACAACTACATATGGTGTATCTTTGTGATGATTGGGGGAACTATCTCTTGACTTTTCACTGTCTACTAGTAAATTTATGATAGCTTACAAGCCAAATGGCATTTCGACGCCTGAATGTCAACTTCAGTACTGCTGTCAATAACTGCTACCAACTGGCGTTTAACCTAATGTAGCGCTCAGCCGCGAAACGGATAGTTAAGTCAAAATAAATTGTTTTGCAAGCAATACACCATCTTCACATATTTAAGTGAACAATATTTTCTGATAGAGACAAAAAGGCCTCCTACCTTATGAAGTAAAATTTTGAGAAAAGTATGAAAACCTTCTCATTATTTGACGCAAATTTACGTATCGGGTTGCGCTGTGGATGAGATTTAGATTTCATTATTTCAATTTTAAAAATCACTTCACTTGTCCTGTTCTCCGATGGCAGTCATTCAACTGCTTACGAGTTTTATCAGTAAATATCATTCTGTAAAATGAGTGGTAACCCTTATGGAAAAGTAACATATTTCATCGAACTAACGAGACTTGGATTAAAATATGATTCGAGCAACGGAAATCATCGGAGAAAGCGTCAATTTCCGTTAAAAACGAGCGCAAAAAAGTATCCATCCGATTGATTTTATGCTAGAATGAAATCACAAAAATTGAATCACGGTCATTATAAGATGCTGAGATTAGCTGTGCCGCAACTTGTTTACGATGAATACGCTTCACTACTGAAGGAAGTGCTTTCACCGGCTGTGGTATTAACCGTGACAAATTTAGCTAACTCGCAGATAGCTCACACTAAACGTATATGAAAATTAGTGTTCCAAGCGATTGGAGATGGGAATTTTCATCCCACACCTCCCAAAAATAAACGGTAACGGTGTACATATTGATTGAGTAGCTCTTGTATTAATATTCAAGCGATTAATTTTTTTGGCCAATAATACCCTTCAACGTTCATTATTGACTTCTTTACAAGTTTTCCATAATCGATTGTACTACGTGTAATAGCGGTTGTATCATTTTAAGCATTTTAATAATAGACAAGATTTAAAGGAAAAGATATATTTCATATACGCTATGGAAAAAGATATGCACAAGATGGAAATATGTGGGAAAAGTAAACTTCGTTGGATAGTCCTCGTTCGTTTTTTTTCAGATTTGCTATTTTTCGCGAGAAATTTTCCAAATGTTCTTGACAGAAGGTGTGAAATCAGGAGGAAATCCGTTGTAGCTCCACTAGCAAATGATGATGCGAGATTATTCCATCCCAAATCTTCCGAATGTATTTGAACGCGGGGAATTCGTCAAGCACCCATTTCCTTTGTCCGCGAGACTCCTTTTCCCTTAATCGTTCCCAAAATGTAGTCCCCTCTGAGAAAGCAGGGTGAAAAAGCCAATGAATTTTAGATCTGGAATCTAAAGTGAATCCCAATGATGTCAGAAGATATCGATTCCACTGCCGATTAACGTTGTATTTACATACTTACATATTTTTCTTCCATCCCTCAATGGATGAGATATGTTAATAGGACTAGGCGACATACACGCCGTATTTACATGTTTTTTTTACTGGTCTAGTCGCTGAAGAGGGCTGGTAGCGAATGGTCCTTCACAATGCCCAGCCCATCTTATTTCACGTACATGTCTTCCTCTCTTTTCGCCTGCATATCCCCGTCCCAAAGATTAGTCCAGCGTTTTAATCTCCAATTCTTCAGGACTTGCCGACGGCCTTCGATGCAAAACGCTCAAGTTTCCTTGTGAAGAAAATTTCATCTCACGTCTCGAACGAAGAGAAGGGGAGGTTCTTCATGCTGCTAGAGAAGTTACATAGTATGTCAAACCTACCCAGGCGTTTAACATACATGCCGCGATTGCGCTTCAGTGGCGGAGGTATTGTGAATATGCCGGTCGTTTAAGTAGGCGGTCCAGTGATGGTATAGGTTAACTCATTTAAACGAAGGATACCCAATGGAATTTTAGATTTAAATAGGAATATACGAATAAAAAAATACATGCATAGTGCATAAAAAATACATACTGCATGCCGCTGTCATTCCATCGTTCATGATTCGTTAAACGAATTCAGACTGCGTTCGCAGCAGGGTATATTTCCGTTCGCGTTTTCATTTTGGATTCGACGTGACGCGACGTTTCTGAGAACCTGAACGTTGCGGAAACTTACATAAGGCTATGTTCCTCGTTTTTTCATCATTTTCGTGGGCGGGGGGACGGACTCCCTTAGTATCCATATTATATTCACTGCTAGTGGTGGGAGTGTAGCAATCTTATCCTGTTCTCGTGACCTTGAAGTCGTGGTACGAGTTACAGACTGAAAAAAGTAACTGTTCCATATCTGGAAAACCTGTAGACGATCGGATGGTGATAAATGCTGCACCTTGCTCACCTGATCGTGGGGGAGTGCTGGAAGTGGGTGTCTCTCTTTGCCATCTCGACCCCCGTATCATACGCCTTTCGTCACGTGAATACCGTTCTTGATCTCTTTTCCTCTCGAAGATCCTTGCCATTAAATTCCCATCGCTCTAGGATTCGCCGATGCCATCATTGGGATCCTGTCCGTCCCCTTCTCTTTCCGCAGTAGGGGCCGTTTCTTCCGCGGACCATCGAAGCCCACGTGTCCGCCGGGAGGGTGAAAGCGCGTGGGCGACTGGCCCATTTATTTCTGCGAGCAGCGGCGGTGGATGGGGAAAAACATTGACCCCCGGCTGATAACTCCATCACTCCGTTCGATGGCCTCCGAACGGCAATAAGGAGAGTCGTGCAACCACCCACTCCCCAACTTGCGAGCTTCCTTGTATAGCTCAGGAATGGAGAAAACGACGCAAGACAGAAGAGGAATGGATGCGGAAAAAATGCACATCGGTTTACTGAACACTTCCGTCTATTCAGATTTTTCGTCTCTTCTTTCGTCTATTTAGTAACTCTCCAAAAATTTTTTCGATGAAGGTGTGGAATATTTTCCCTCCAAATATATTTCCCTAGAAGATGTGTAATTAGCAACAAATACTAGGGTTGCGCTGGTGCCAGTGGCGGATACGAGATTAAATTGATTTGAAAAAGATATGGATTTTCTATATGTATATTCATACCTCGATCTGTCGGTTGCCGACTCCTATATACATATCTCATGCGGAAGGGGAGAAAAAAAGGAGCTAACTTGAAAAATGAGTAAAGAAACTAATCTGTCAGTTACGTTGAAAATGCTATTACCTATACTATTATTTATCATCGCTACTCCCACTTTGCTTTATACTTATCCTATTTCCTCATCCTTCGTACTGGATTACTAACAGATTGTATTTTATTTGGATTCTAGCTTCTTTTTATTTTGAAAATGACCTTAGTCTTACATGTCAGCGTTAATAATTTTCAAACATAGTTTGGATAAGATCTCTGTACAAACGATATACACCTACGTTTAAAAATCTTATATATTTTGCTTTTGGGGAGTTAACCAGCTTTTTCCCAAAATAAATATAAAATTAATAAAATGGCATAATGGAAAATCTACTTCGTAATTTTAAGAGTCGTAATGATTCAAAACCTGAGAAGACATACTCTAACTGATTCATGTCATACACCATTACATACTAAACTATTTATCCTGATGGATGTGCAGAAGGGGTGCGGAAAGAAAATAAAATTACAGCCAGAACGGTTCAGGGGATTAGTAAGAGTTTTTCATACATTAAGGCCATGCATTTACTCTAAGAATTGCCCACTTTTGAGTGTATTCCCTTGAAAGCTAAAAGGAATGAGACTTGAGAAAAAGACTTCAGGGTTACGCTCAATTACATTCAGAGAATCTGTATTAATGCTAGGATGTTCACATAGAAGTGGAATAATTCGGTCCCAATCAAAGTGCATGTACAGTCGGATTCAAAAGTATTGCAACAAATGGAGCGGCGCCACTTTCCCCCAGTTTTGAAATCGAGTTTCGGTATTTTCTATTGCACCAGTGGGAGGGAAATTTGAACAATACGTGGCTCCGTAGCCGAGTGGGTCTATACTGTGCGCTGTAACTTCATGAAAATCTTGCGAGGGATCAAGTCCGAAGTAATCAATTTTTTCTCTATCTCTCTCTCATATCTCTCTGAATTTGTCGTTTCTGTCGGACCCGGAAATGTAGTGGCATTCTAATATCATGTTCTTCATCCAACATCTATTGAGTGTAAGGCAAGGGTATACCCTTCCTTGGCACTCCTTCCCCTGCCATCTGACTGCCCTTCCTCTACACTCAATCAACGGTAAGGCAAGTTTAGGACTATCCTTCGTCCATCCTTCCTTGGAACCTCTTCTCTGTAAAAGAACATAAGCAGCCTTTGATAGCAAAGCTAGACGGGATGCAGAACAAATATTTAAAAGTCCTCTAAGGAAAAGTAGTTGCTATAATTGTGTGAAAAGGACCTAATGTTTCTATGTGGCTGTCAAGGAGACATGGCGAGAGTGATGTTCGGGATTTGAATGCCGATGTTATTTTCTGAAACAAATAAATATATAGTAGGTAAGGTTACCTTGGTAGCCGTGGGTCTCACGGTGTGTGGGTCCCGGATTCAAGTCCACATGAAGGGTATTTTTTTCTGTCTTCTAATTTTAGAAATCACTGTTACAACTCATCCCCATTCGTTTAATTTAGTTGCGATTGTAATAGCTTAGTTGCGATAATTATGTTGCGATTTTTTTATTTTCATATTATTTTATGGATATTTTGTTTTCATATTAGTCCTACCCTTTCTTTACCCTTCATTGAGAATGGCCCAACCCTTCATCTGCCTTTACCCTACACTCCAGGAAGGATAGGGCCTACCCGCCAATGTTCTAAAATACGCTCCGTCTATCCTTACTTAAGGGTATAGGAAGGGTAGTTTTAAGAATCAGAAATAAAAAGATAGCTGAGAGAGATTTATATGTAGTGAGCCAGATATAATTGCAACAATAAAAAGCAATTTTTTAAGATGGATATCATCATCATCATCTGGAGTTTTGCCTGTTGGTAGGTCCCTTGCGTCAAAGCTGTCTCCATTATTTCCTGTTTCTGGCCATTTCTTTTTAATCGCTATATTTTCCCATCTTTAAATTGTCAACTAACAGCCGGTATGTTAAACGGCATGTTAACTGTAGACCAATTGATAAGACAAATGATTGACCAAGACTGCGTTTGAGAGACAAAGTGCCAAAGGATGTAAAGAGATATGGACTGGAAATATAAATGACAGAAGAGTGAATGCGGTTCGTTTGCGAGGCCAAAAACCATCATGGGTTCACATGGCCACACGAGTAAGTAAGTTAGGTGGGAATCCATAGGCTCCTCAGGCCAGCATGGGAGGGAGAGATGGAACAAGAAAGAAAAATAACAATTACATAAATACTTGTCAAAAGTAAGAAAAGCTTACTTTTTTGTTTTGCCTATTTACTGCATCTTACACTCCCAACAGATATGAGGCTAGAAATTTTCTCCTGGGGAGCTTAGCAATTCCTACACTAGAAAATCGTACATATCATTAAACCAGCTACACATATTTTTCATTGGAATCTTACTGAAAGTTAAATTCGAAGTTTTTTTTGCAGACATTAGATATGGAATATAACTAATGAGGCGATGGCAAAACTACACATAGGCCTAAGGTCTACCGATTGTGACAAACGGCAATGACTGAGTTTATGCCTAATAGCAAGTAGGCCAAAGTATCGGAATTCTATAGAGAGTTTAATTTCACTCATTTAATTTTCTTTATTTCGCTTGTTCTAAATTAATGACTTTCAATACTGTACAGTTATTGACTTTAAATAAAATATTGAATATTGTATGGATTTTGTTGTTTTATTGTGTACTATACTTTAAAATGTGCACATGAAAGAATTATTATACTGTGCTTAGCACCTAAATATTAAAGAAAATAACTATACTGTAAATAAAAAAGTCAATTTCTTCGAAAATATTTTGTCTTAGAGCTGTTTGCATTAAGCAGATGTTTGGGTTGCATGTGTCTGTATTAGCTGGACTCCAATGTATTTGGAAAAATGGAGTATTCGAGGATGGATTGCCCTGGGCTAGTGGTCTCCTCAACATATGTATCAACGGCAGTTGCCATAAAGAAAAAAATTTTGGTGGAGAGTGAAACCTCCAATGCTCTTCCCTCGCCTGACATTCAGTTGCAAGAGTTAAGGCTACTCCATCTTCATCGCAAACTTCTCCAAAAAAATCACCTCATGTTAGAGAGCTCATGTTCATTTCCTATGAGGTCCTTCAGTCAGACCCAATATTACAATTCTACCAGAGAATTCTGTAAGTGGATGGAAAAGATAAGTTATGACAAAAAAGGTATTTCTCATTCAGTCATTTTCTCATAGCTTCTAAGTGAAAAAATGTAAAATGTACCACCTATTTTTCATGAGTTAGTGATGATGTTAAGTTCTAGTTCATTAATTCATTTAGATAAAGAGGTAGATTTCACTGTTCATTTTCATCCTTTCCAGTAAAAAGAGCAATTCTTGATGAACCTTCCCAGCATATTACAGTTGAGGACCTCAAATCCGGAATCCAGAAATCCAGAACATTTGAATATTCCTCTGCGTAGTGTTTTGACTTGCCACTCCAAGTGGCTTCACTTTATGACCATAAAATGATTCTAATATTAATGACGTGGGTTTCAATACCACCTTCATCAAATTATCACTTTTACAATGTGTCAGTATTCTGTATTCTGTAAGGCAGAACATTCAATTGAGCTCCGGTATCTAGTTTAAATTTGACGTTAACACCATTAACATTAATAATCTCAGACCAGACGTTAGAATCATCTGTATACTCAAACTGCTCACAACACTTTCAATTACAAAATCATTAAGATCGTGTTCAACACTTACGTCTTGGGCAGATAAGTCAACTGATTTTACTTTAGCATTATTATACAATTTTCTAACTTTAAATGCATTTGCAAAATGATTTTGCTTTCCACAATTATTGAAAATTTTACCAAATGCTAGACATTCTCCTTTTTTATGCTTATAATTGCACGTTTTACACAAATTCACTTCTGCCTTAGGTAGGTACTTATCAGTATGCCTCACTGAATCCTTCGATGCTTTAGCTCTCGTTCTTTTCCTGCTGACTGCGTCCACGGGTTTGGTTCCTTGCAGGGTCTCAGCCTGATGATTCCCCATCTCAGCTGCCTTGCAGATCTCTTTTATGCACCCTGAAAATTCGAAGTTGGTACATGAGTTTTAAGCTAGTAATCCGTCACAAAAAAGACCGATTGAGCTCGAGGTATGCGTCCTCTTAAAAACTAACACTAAATATCAGCTCTGATGTTGGGCACTACGTGATAGTTATTGTATGAGCACAATTTTTTCGCATGATAAATCGAAGCGGTTAACTAGGGCTGGCAACTGATAAGCAACGGAGCTGTGGCAAGGCGACGTCAGTGAAAATGAGTTCTAAGAGGTGTGTAAGGAGTTGTAGAAGACCGTAGCTGCTTTGCAAGAGTTAGGCAATGAAAACAAACCTGTCTAGAGACAAAATAAAAACCAAAGCTTAAAATATAGGAGTTATTCGAAGATAAGATCCTAGCTTAGGCTGAGAAGTTCATTCCTTGTCCTGGTTGGTTTGCGCAGGCCGAAGCAAGGACAAGAGGCGGGAGCTTAAAGGTTAGGAGGTAGAATGGTATGTATTGTTATATGGGCACTTTACTCGAGCAGAGAGGTTCATATCCAGTTGAGTCTACAGGCCTTGACTCGCCCCAAAAAGAGGTAATGCGAAGTTGGGCCTAACCGGTCATATCAACGCGTGGAAAATAGACTGATTTTGAGTGGTAAATAGGTCTAACGCCTCAACAGATGAAAGTTAATAGGAAATAAGTTACATTTATGCAAACCGAAGGTTTTTATTGAAGAAAATTGGCCACACCATTCCCTGCAGTTAATTTCATGCCCTAGAGAAATATTTCCGCCCCTCAGCATTTACGGAAATGGCAATTAATATACCATGAATTTTTCTCGGACTTCCGACATACTGTTAGTGAGACGCGTCCATCGAAACGTTGGCAGAAATTGGGGAGCCTACCCGAACGGAAACCCAGAGAGAAAACGCCATCGCTGCAGCTCAACGGGAAAGCAGCAGCAGAATAAAATACTTCTCAGGCACTATAAATTTCATCGTTTAGCCCAACTTGTTGAAATCGTTGCGGTCTCGAAAATATTCACGCAAATGGCAGAAAATAATCATCAAGATGGACAGAGAATTTTGAATGATTTTTGGAATGTTATGTGAATTGGCATAGAAAATAGAATAATTCGACACTTGAATAAACACTTGAACAGGCATCGCATTGGTGTTAGCCATGTGTGAGAGAGTTACTATATTATCTTTACCGTTATTCAAATCAAGGCCGCAGTCGTAACGTAGTGGGGATAGAACCACCCACGTAATTTCTGGGAAAATTGAAAATATTGCAATTGCTTTTAGATGGCTTACCAATGAAAATTTTCGTTTGAACAGATGAATGAACAATGTTTAACAATAATTCATGAAAACCACAAAGGCACTCGTACACATATATCAGGCTTCATAGGTAATATCACTGACAAGTATTGTACAACAAGGCGGTATGGAAGTTTATGAACCCCCTAAACAACGATGTACAACGACTGCTCATGCCATACACATAAAATGTCCGGGTAGGAGGGGTTCATTATGAGGGATTTCGCATATGATCATTCTCTCTAGAATTTCGATAGGAAGAGGAATTGAAATCGCCCTGACTCCCCCACCGCTACCACGCCAATGACCTCAAGCTATTACCATTATTACATTGAAAAAACATTACGAAAATAAATGCTCGCAAATGCGGATGAGTTGATCTTTACCATTAAGTTCTTAATGTACTATGTGGAACTACCGAAACCGTAAATATATGGAAAGTTATAAGCAACACATAAACAGCAATCCGATTGAATATTAACGTACAACTCAACCACCCACTTAAAAGTGCAGCAAATTATTTCATTTAAATAATAATAATTTTAATGCTTTCAACAGTGTCATGGAGATCGGTTAGCGACCGATTTTTGCGTCCTTTAATTACACTGCTATTTTGACGAAAAAATCACATCTCAAATAGCGAGATTTTACAAATGCCTATTACTTGTTTTCGATTCTTCCCACCCTCCAGATACAACCAGTAAAATAATTACGAACATTATCGTAAAAAGCCCGCATGACTTTTTCAAAGTAAGTTTATCCTATGAATTGTTCTGCCGCCAGTAAAACATTTTCGTACTCACGTAAATGGCCATCCGAAGAGTTTTTATGTTTCTTTCGTAGTCTCCTTCGCACTGTCTTCTTTCCGTAACTGCTGAGGAAGTGGGTGATCTTGACGAAGAGGGTTGGCTGGTTTATCAGCTGTCTAATCAAGAAATAAGTTGCTTGAAATTACACCAAGGTTCGTGACGATTAGACTAGAGGGGGGTTAGACTTGATAGGAGGCGGGGTAGGGCAGTTACTGAGGCCGTCGAATTAAGGCAGGCTTGACATCAAATAGCCATGCCTACTGCCCAATTTTACGTCGCGGAGCAGACTGTTACGAGAGGCAATGGAATAATGCAATACTTTCGTGAAATGATGATAATCTTGCGGATGACGTCTTTGAATGACCTTTGAAGCAGATTTTCCCCCTCCCACAGGATTTTTCTAGAAGGTCTATGCGCGAAAAAGGTTGGAAAAATTGCATCGTGACCCTCGCGTAAGGATACTGTTTTCCGCTAAAGTTATTCCGCGAAGACTTAAAATTAAATTCGTTCTTCCGCGTAACGAATCAATTTTCTAATCGCACCTAAACGTATTATTAAATTAATAAGCAACATCAAATATTAAAATAAATAGATTTAAATATTTTAAAAGTTATTCATGTTATGCTGTCGCTTGCTTTTTACTGTTTTTTTTAATTTATCGGAACTATTTATTGTGGTGGCTAGTTGTCACGTGACACTCGAAGAGGCCCACAATGCTTCTCCTGAAAATCTTTCATCAGTCTGGCGGCAACTTGCATTGAGTTAAGAGGTGAGTACGGGAGTGTTCCCAAAAAGTTAACAGCTTCCATATTCTACATTCCTCTCCGGTGTTGATGGTGTGTGATTTCGACTTTAGGCATGTGAAATAATTGTTGTAGCGAGTGACTATGGAACCCGTAAAGTAAATTAATTTTACGGAAAATGGTGTTCAACGAAGTGCTGAGAACCAGTGACCGCGTATAGTCTTCAAGCTTATCAAGAGTAATCCTCATATTCTATTCGATGTTTGAGGCTACGTAATGTAATCGTTATCGATATGATGGTCGTGAATATATTTTTCGGAGGGAAGTTTCCATCGTTCGTTTACATGAACTGTTCTCGTTTTTTCATGTTTTGGGACTTGCAAAATACTTGCAACGTATGAAATATCCATTTTTGTGTGTGGTGAATTTCTCTTGCCTCTCAAATTTTAAATTCACTATTTCTCGGCAAGCGTGAACCAAGGTCGTAAGACGTGCTCCAGAAATTTTTTGACCGGGGTTTCAATGTAGGCTTTTGAATCGGCGATTCTCGGGACCGTACATTGCTCTAAACCGTCATAATCAGTTGGTACTGACATTGTCTTTTCAAGTTTTCACCGGTGTGTTATATTGGTTGCGTCAAAAATTGTTAATCAAAGTATTCGTATATTCCATAACTATGTAGTGATGTGAATCAGAATCTGTAACATCATATCTTTTGCCAATCTTCGTTGGTATATTCCACCTTGCAGCCACTTATTCCACGGATTGGTCTAGGAAATAAGTACATTGATACATAATATGAAACGCTTCTTTGAAACTAAGGTTGGGCCATATTTCTGAGGAAGTTGGAAATAAGAATTAGAAATTAGACGACAAGAAGTTATAAATTCTTTCCCTGTATGATTTGTACCACCTGAACGGTTAAATTTACCGGAGCTGTAATGACGTCATCAACTCGTGAAATGTGGGCGTTACCTTCGCGTGTTTTTCATTTTAAACTGAGAATGGCTGAGTTATGAAGATTATTTTCCTCGTAACTTAATAATCTTCGGACCTTCCTCGTAACTAGTACAATGTCCCCACTTCCATCTACCGAATATGTATAATGAATTGTGGTTTCGGGTCTGAAAAATCTACCCTACTGTGGCATTTTGCCTCCTAAGCACTGTAGCGTGGGTGACTACTGGTGACTACTAGTAGCGCTTGGTTCACTATTAGGCGCGAAATTTTAAAAAATTCTCAGTCGGTAGGGATCGAATTCCAATACACTTCTTTAATTTCGTTTATTTCTACTTGAGAAATGTATCAAAATGGCTCACTCAGATATTCTCGCATATTTTAATTCTTTCTAGTGATAATATTTATATTATGACTTGAGGTTTACAAAGGATAGTAATCGTTTGAATCGAGCACTAATTGTAAGTCGAGGCGAAATTTAATTTGTTATTTTTCTTTCTTTTCAGCAATGCAAATCCGTTGTCGCTGTCGATTGCGTGAAGTGAAATCAGATTTTGCGGGAAATCCTTACAAGGTCACATGGGAGAGGTGTGCTGATTAAGATATGGTAAGTCAGTCAAATTTTCGTTCATTTTAATTTTATATATCCTTGTTGGTTCATTCGCTTCCTTTAGCATTTGCTTCACTTATATTTTGTTTTTACTTGACATTGTCTCAATACACTCGCAAAGTAGAACTATTTAATGACGTAGTGACCATTCATTTGGTGATTCACGGGCATTGTAAACTTTTTCTCGACGTAGATTTCTCTGTCTGCTTTGTTCCTCCGTGAGGGAGGCTCCTAGGAAAAAATATCCAAAATATACTCAAAAATTTTATGCAATGAGGTGGCATTAGGCAGGGTCATGTATCTTGAGAACATTCAAGAAACCTTTTCAGAATTTTGTTTCAATCATCAATGAATGAAACGCATGTTTCAGCTTCACAGTGATAAGTTAACAGTCGTCATGTTAATCCATTGCGAGGATTTACAGTTTTGTTCAGCTTCATTAAGATAAATAGGTTTACCTACAACCATGAATAATCATCATAAAAGCTTAATTTGAATGACTTGCGCACTACGATTTGCCCAGCTTACTTGTAACAAGCGAAGTTCATTGCCGCTTGGTTTATTAATTTGTTCCGACGATAACACTTTTATTACTAGAATGAAAACAGTAGAAATATAGTAAGATGCGGATGAGCAGTGGCGGATCCAGAGTAGGGAAAATGGGGGAGGGTAAGTGGGGGTTAGCCGACCAGCAGTAGTGGGGGTCTGAAAAAAATTACTATTCTATCTAAAGTGAATTGGACACCCAAGGGGGGGGGGGGGGCTATGGTCCCCTTAGCCCCCCCATAGATTCGCCACTGTGCGTACAGTTAAAAAATAACTGCTTACAAAATAAATACAACAATTATTAGCCCAGGAAAGTTAGGCTATTATTATAAGAGATCAACTAGACGGTTCTCTAGTTAGAAACGCTTTCCCTCTCTGATCGGTTCTGATTTATCAGAGATGTAATGGCATCACCAACTCATGATATGTGGGCGGTACCTTCTCGTATCTTTTAATTTTAAACAGAGAATGGCTGAATGAAGAAGATCAGTTTTCCTCGTAAGTAATCTTCCCACTTCATCAACCGAATTCTAATAATGAATTGCGGTTTCTTGTCTGAGTAATCGACCCTATTGTGAAATGTTGCCTTCTAAGGGCTGCAGCGAAATACTTAGCGGCGTGGGTCTCTAGTGCTTGGTTCACTGTTGGGTTCACACTTGGTTCACTCTCCTCTCTAAATTTTTCAATTTGTCAATCGGTAGGCATTAATTTCAAATAACTGTCTTAAGAGCCGTTTATTTTTACGTGCCCAAAGCATGATTTTAGCTCACTTCGACTGACTTGCGCACTACGACCCGGCCTGTTCTTGTATTTCTCATCATGGCTAGAACTTCCTTCCTTGTTATCATACACATGAGTAGGGTTCCTTTCCCCCAAAGTAGGCGTGAAAATGCTTAAGACCTCTCATCTCTGCTGCCTAAGGAAATAGGAGGCAATCTATAAGGATATCTGTAAGAAAAAGAAATGCTTGATACTGACATAAATTCATTGATCTAGGACACGTCACAAAATACCAAGTACACTTCTTCCACATTTATGCAAGGATGCACAATAGTTTCCACTAACTACCACATGTTCCACATGTTTCAATCAATTACAGGTCAACATTGACTAATGATAATGACTCGTCATTTTCATTTGTTACAGAATATGATTTTGTTTAATTTTTGATTTCTTTTCTCTCTAATGTCTGAAATTATAAATATGCCGAACCAACCGCAACTCAAATTTCGTTCTTTCAATAAATGCTCGCATATCTTTAGTTTTGAAGGACATATCAAATGAATGTCGTTTCAAAATCTTGAAGGGGATTTTCCATGACTTAAGGGATGTAATATGGAATGTGAGCTGAGGGTTGGTGGTGTGATGACAGGGGAGACCTTAGAGGTCTGGATTTGATCCCGTGAAACTAATTAGGAGTTTTCCTGTGAAAACATTTGCGGTGGTAGATCGGTTACTATGCGATTTTTTTTATTGACCTACCACATAGGGTCTAGACTAGGAGCAGACTTTTATGCACAATATATTAGGCGCAGCTTCCCCCTTTTACTTTTTCTCAGAACCTACTCTTCTACATCTGTATACTACGCAGCAAGCCGCGTCAATAAGCGCGTGGCAGGGGGTGTTAGGACACCAGCCGTTAACGAATAAAAAGGAAAGGCTGTAACGAATTTCTACCGATAATTTATTAAATTCTTAATCGTGCGGGAGGAAAACTAATTTAATTATTCATCCATTCGATAAAATATCTCTTGTTATCGTTTCTGAGGGACCTGGAAATAGTGTTGTTCTAATATGATTTTCTCCGAGTCTTCCTCTTCTTGTCGTGCCTGTTTTCCAAAGCGGAAAAAATGTCAAGCGAATTATGCCTACTATCTGTGGCCTGTCGCAACTAGACATTTACTTTTGAAGCCCATTGTACAATAGCGAGTCGATTATTCAGTCATCTTTTTCTCCTACGGTTTTATTCATACCAGTCGCCATATTAATGCAAGCTTATGAAACCCAAATTTAATGAAACGTGTTTATCGTTTTAAGTTTCCCGTTGATTTTAACCATTGGCTTTGACTTGCAATGGTGAAATGCCTACCTTTTATTTTTATCATCAGTCCTCCATAATAGTTACATGTATTCCTCCTTAAACAATTTAAAAAGTTAAATACCATACATACATAAATAATTTGGAGCTATAGTTGACCTCAGAGTCTATTGTCTGTTGGAGGGATCACCTTCAGAAATACAATCGTAATTCTGAGCATATTGCTGCGAAACAAGAAATGCCTTCCAGATGAACTTTTAATACATTAGAAACACACAATAAATATGAACTAAAAAATGGAATCAACAATAAAAAAGGAATATGGTTTGAAAATACTTCTATTAGATATCCCCTATAAAATTTTTTTAGTATACAGCCAGGTTCACTTGCTTAAGGATGGTATATATGTGGTTACTCTCGTAGTCGTATACATATTGTTACTCTCTTTAGTTGTTCTTCGCGAACTAGTGCAAATTTTTGGTCCCAAGAAAGCTGCCTTTAAAAAAATAACATTTGGTTTGGGCAATACACATGAAGTATTTGTTCGTAGATAGTATTATTGGGGCTTGTCCGAGACTTTTGGACTACCTCCATCCACCACGAAGGTAGACAACCTTAGAATCTAATAGATTTATCAGTGTCTCAGGGGTAGTAAGTGCCTGCAGTTTAACAATTATAGGAAAATAGAGTGAAAGGCCATCTGCTCCGGCTGGAGGGGCAAGTGTAATTGCTCTTAGACCTGTATGTGGACGCTTGAGCGAATTTTTAAATGCACTAGCCTAGCTGAACATACCATAATTTACCCTCGAATATACGACAGCATAATAAATATTTTAAATTACAGTTAAAGAACACTTATTACGAATCAAGTAGTGTTTCATTCTACAATTTTTCAAACTATTTGCAATATTATTTGTATAATGCTTCCATTTTAGATGCTCATAAATTGCTAAACCATGGTATTCGTATTCCTCAACTCGAAACAGTGTGAAACTGTCAGCATGTCATTTAGTACGCTTGGAAGAACGTTACACAACATTACTCAATGGGGAAGCTGCTGTATCAATTTAAACATAATTTGTGCTTTATCGCTTAATTTTAGTTTGTTCGATGCAAACCATTGGTTGATATCGTTTATTTCACATTTTATGCATTGCTGTACAACAATCCAGTTCACACTTTTGTAAGACAGGACTAGGTTATCCGCAAAGGCGGTTAGTTTACCACTGAAATTTAGATTACACTGATGATTGATTTATAATAAAAATCATATTGGACCTAACGCTGATCCTTGAACCTCTCCAGAACAAATATTTTCGGAACTTCTATGGTTGTTGTAGTACCTTAGAAACTTTAAGCGCGCAGTCAGGAAAATTTCGAAATGACTTTATAGAAATGCTACGAATTTCTGCAAGATGTTGTTTATCCAAAAACATCTTGTATTTTATTGTATCCAAAGCTTTTTTATAAATATGCATACAGCAGTGGTTTATTTATTACTTATAATGGACTGGAATCTCGGGGGTGATAAAGTTTTTCAAGCGTCCTGTGTACTTTTACCTATCCTAATGCAAGGTTCGTTCTATAAGTCCTTAGAATTTCCGAAAAATTGCTCTCTTAGTATCCAAAATTAATGTTATTCAGAAATTAGCTCTTGTGACTTGTCAGCAGTTGAAGTTGACTTGTCAGCAGTATCCATCCCATAGTTTCTTTGTTGTTACCAATTGTAGAGAACAACTTCTGCTAACAAAAAAATATAGAGCTGAAAGGAGACTAAAATCAAACATATATAATAATTTGTCCAATACAATTTATTTTTATACCTTTTTCTAAAGACATATTGAACGACCCTCGTACTATATTGACTGTCACAAAACTACTTCCTTTTCCGGAAAATTTACCAGTATCCTTTTTACAAGTTTTTCAAGTACGTTAGAATAAGTTTAGAGCAAAGAAATCGGACGGTAATTGTGAATACCACGTAGTTCGACTATGTTGTGAACGGGTACAATAATTTCTTGCTTTAAGGATGCAAGGAACCTTACATTTGGCAAGCTTTGATTGAAGAAATGGCAGAGTACATCTGCATTGTCTTATATGATAATTTTATCATACCAGCATTTAGTTGATCCGGACGGGCAGCTTTTTTAAAGATTGACTATTGGCAATTTTTAATACATCAGGCGTCGTGACTGGTTCCAAAAAGGAGTTTAGGCTTAGATGATTTTTACTATTTGATGAATTATCAATCATTGAATTATTTTTTACAAATGGATACAATTTAGGAGACTCAAATGTGCTTATGAACTCCTTCTTGAAGTCAATATCAATAATAACTGGGTCATTTAAGATCCGATTTCCTTGTATTAGTTCATGCATCCGAAGTTTGTTTCGCTCTCGTTAATTCCTTGAAGATGCTCCACTGTGTCTTTTTATTTCGATTAACTTTGTCCAATTGTTTCATGTAATAGGAGTTAGCCGCATTACGGACTCATATACACAGTTTATTTCTTATCTTTAGGTACTCTTTTCTCAAGCCGCTATTGTACGGGTGATGACGTAGATTTTGAAAAAGATTTTTTTTACGCGCAACTTTGCTCATCGAGGAGTCAGTCATCCAGGGCTTTAATTTTACGGCACGTTCATTCCTGACCATACTTAAGAGTCATTTACACATGTTAACAGTATGTTTGAAAATGTAGTAAAAGTTTAGGAAATTTCATGTTCTTCATACAATACTTCCCGAGAGTACAGTCGAACATTTTCATTTAATGATTTACGGCAGCAATACTATAGCGAAGTGACATTAGATGGTGTACTTTCTTTTTCTTCGCGAGCAGAAAGATTGGATATTAGGTTGGACTCGAGAGTAATGCGTTATACCTAAATGCATAACCTTGGCTTGGAGGTCTACATTAAATGTGTTAAACCACCGAGTGATTACCTGATCTGAACAGGTAGCTCATCGTATGGTAATTCTGGTTGCTTCAGTCATTAAGGTAGTCAAGCCACATGAACTCATGAGATTTGTAAACTGCTTGGAATCGCAGCTGGGCGTTAGTAACTGAACATTCATATCACCGACCATTACTAATTTTTTAGATATGCCCCTTGATTAGGGTTCAAAATCTAAAACAAATTGATCAATAGAAATTTTTTGTCCCTGTAGACGACAAAGAGATCAAATATACAAAACTTGCATGAAACATTGATCAACAAGCAATCAGTAGGGCTTATATGACAAGGCCTCAGTACGGTTGTTATGCCATGTCTTATAAAAGCTAACACACCTCTTGCTCTTTTAGAAGTATTACAACTTCCATAAGAATAGTACCTACCCACTCACTGTATATTCATTAATTTAATCAGATTGTATTCCTATTTCATTCAAAGCTATAATATCGGGTAATTGTGACATGCTATTTAAATGTGAAAGTAGTAAATTAAAGGTACGTCTAACACTTCGGATATTTTGATGGACGATCAATAGGGAATTCATTCCATTAAAGGCATTTACAGTAATATTTATATCCATAAAATTGACTTATAGTCTAGGTATACCTTCTATATCATTGAATTATGAATCACAAAAGCAATGATCAAAGATGTTTTACGTCATCCATAATGCTAACTACAATTGCTGGCTCCTTTTCTACTTTTCTCAAATAAATTTTACCTCCACGAATCCAAATATGCTTACAGTGCTTATCATTCTGCGCCACCCCACCTTTCTACCAGCACAAAGGGTCTCATTAATGTAAACAAGTATTATTGTTTTCAATAATATGCAGACACCCACCAGTCCCATTTTATTGATGGGGACGTGTCGGTGACCACTTACAGGGTTGGCACTCAATGCGAGCTGCTTCCTTTGCTTCACGTCGCCGACGAGGTCGGACGCGGATGCAGCCCGGCTAGCGAAATGGGAGTCGAACTCCCGGGGCAAAAACCCTAGCGGTTACAATGCACTGAGGAAACTCTCGCACACGTTGGGCCGTCTAAGTTTTTTCTTTCGGGCTCAGCGGCAAGTACAAACTATGATGTGACTCACTTGAGGGGGTGTATATCGGCCACACTGGGAGGAACTACTTTACTCGTGTGTCCGAACGCAATATGTGCTTGGAGAACCGTTACCCAACTGTTCAAAACGCCCAATGGCACAAAAACATACATCAAATTTTCGATATTAAAATTATTCGGTTCCAAGAAAAAGGGCTTTTTTTAGGTGCGGCCGAAAAGTGGGAAATGGTGAAAAAGAAAAGGAAGAAATTTGACTTACTGAACGGAAATGAGTTTTTTAGTCACTCCCCCATCTTATATGTACTCCCCTGACTGCTACCTAACCCCACTTCCTTCCCCAAAACCTTTTTTACCTCGTGACATGACGCAAGTCCGGAGTTTAGGTTGCCTGTATGATGAACTCTTCTTGACTTACCGTCTGTGCGTCCTCCTACAACCCCTCCACCTACTTCCTTCTGATACTTCCCCCTCACTATTTTTCAGTAACGGATATGGAAAAAACTCAAGGGGGAGCGCAAAAGATATTTTGAGCCTCCTGTACTTTACTCGTAATGAAGAATAATCAAGTCACATGCAAAGTTTAAGATAGTTTTATTCTAAATGATTATACGCATATATACAAGACAATGCTATCTTATGATATAAAAAAGTTACAATTTAGGTTCTGAAATATTAGGCGATGCGGGCGGTCCCGCAAGGGGGAGGGGCATATGTATTCGCCACTGCTACTTTTGAAGATATATATTTCTGTCCGGATTAGTAATTTGTTTGTACCCGATTATGACTATACAGGAATCGAAACACGTGCTGTGTGGAGTGGAATGAAATTAGTGGGCAGTACGATATCTTTGCATCAATTCGATATTTTGTTACGCGATATCTCCCCGGAAAAAGGTTGACTTCGCGGCATGGTATGTCCTCTTTTCATTTTCATACGTGACTCACCGTTTCTGACTTACGAAGTTGTGGCTCTATAGCTTGCATGTGCGGTCTATATATTACATGTGCGGTTGTTGCGGTGAAGTGTGGGAGGGTTTAAAATCGAATTAATTTTTCTCTTTTACATTTTATAAAATAATAGAGTATACAAGAGTCAATACTACATTTATAAAAATAATGCCTCTATCTACCTTAAAACATTTCTTTCTAAACAGATTAAATCACTGAGGTAAAATAAGTCGGGGAGGTGGCAGTGGTTTTATCTTAATTTCCTTGCGGCTAATCACTGTCAAATATCCATTGAGTAAAATCCCAACTTATAGTATCGGCAATACTCGATAACTAACCAGCTACTTTCGTAGTTGAAATCATTTTATAGACCTAGTGTATGAAAATTATTTTAACTCACTAAAATGGGACACGTGGATGTCTATGATATTATTGAAAACGGTTGTACATCACTAGGAGGTAGGATTACAAGGTCAAGAGTCGAATAGAAAAAAAAATTTTACTTGGCACTTAGCTAACAGCTTATCATTGACGTGCTGATTCAGAATTCGGAGTTGAATTCCTCCTGTTTCCCAACTAGATTTCGTCTTAACCGGGTAGTAGTGGACAATTAGGCTACTATTTATTTCTGCATCTAATGCAGCACAAACTTTATTCACTACTGCTTCCATATTTTCATCACATTGGCTGGGGATGCCATGAAATTTCGTCTTAATACCTAACATGCGTTTCGCAAGGCCATCAGAACGGTTTAGTGCGTCAGAAAGTTGCGTCTTCAGCACCACATTTTCACTTTGCAATTTGGATATTTGATCTAAAAATTTCTCTAATATTTTACCCTGCGATTCAATTAACTTTAACCTGTCTCCCAATTTATCTTATGAATAGTGTTCCCTAGTTTTTTTGATCCGTTATATTTAGTTATTTTATAACCTCTATGAACAAATAAAATATTTCCTGAAGGGATTTACCTTCCGATTTACTTCTGTCCATACGGCATGTCTTTCGTAAATTTTGGCAGTACACACATTTCCAGGATTGTCCTCTTGATTCAATCCCTTCGATGTCAGCGACTCCTGCAGAGAAAATCCATGGAAGGTTTTACGGCAGGTATCGCTATTGATGGAAGTTGTATTCCGTGTGGATGTGTTACACTTTGCTTACGAACTAATGCCAGAAAGATGTTGTAGGCATGGCGGATATCACTCCTGTAAGCTCGATTTAGCACACTTTTCTTTACACAAATAAGGCTTCCACTCAATAAAGGCAACTATTTTCACACATTTAGCCGGAAACTATATGGCTCGCAACCGGCGATGCATTCCACAACGTTGGACGTTGAGTCAACCACACGGAGTGAGAACACATCCATACCCGACGGGAGCGGAACACGAACTGAATGTAGTCAATCTTAGCACCGGACCTCGTTGCCCTTTAGTTTACATCTACATACTACCCCGCAAGCCGCCTAAAAAGGCGTGCGGCAGGGGGTATTAGGACAAAAGCCGTTTACATATGAAAGAAAATGCTCTAACGAAATAACGGATAGCATTTTTTAAAAGTCCTTTATGGTTCGGGGGAAAAACGAATTCACACATCTATCCGTTCGCCAAAATATCTCTCTTAATTTATTGCTTCTGTCGGACCTGGAAATATAGAGGGGCTCTAATATTATGTTCTCAATGTCACTCTTAAAGATATCTATTCTCAATTGTTTAAACAATCTTAGCCTATCGCGCAGCCACCGAGTCTCCGGTGGCTACTTCGCTGGGTAACGCTGTCTGTACGCCCGTAGGAGTTCTATTACGAATCGCGCAGCTTTTATTTGTACTTTGTTCAGCTCGCGGATTATGTCTTTCTGCACCGCATCCCATATGCTTGCTGCATATTCAAGGTGTGGACAGGAAGAGCGTGAAATAGCACCTCTCTTTCAGTTTCTCATCCGAAAATCCACCCACTAAACGCTTGACGATTCCCAGCTTCTTCAGGGCTCTTACAAAAATATTTCTTAAGGCCTGTTTACATGGTACATTAACACGTACGGGTCTAAATGTATGAACGTGAGAATAAACGCCAAAACGCATCGTGTAACCAACCAACTTATGCGAATGCATGCACAGAAAATAGAACCTGTTCTAATTTGGTTCTTGCATTCATACGTGTTCCGTTCCGATCCACAAAAATCATTCATGGAAACAGACATTAACTCGCACGTGTTAATGTATCGTGTAAACAGGCCATTATATGCGTTCCCCGAGATAGGGTCGAGGTTATGTTAACTCCCAGATACCTTACTTCATCTGTAACCATAATGTTAAAAACATCCACAGAAAACACATGGAGATAGTAGGGCGGCCCGAGCAAAAAAATCACTGTCAGATTGCATTTGATCAGATTAAGTTCGAGTCCCCACTCTTGGCTCCACACATGGACGTTTTTTAAGTTCGTAGATGGAATTTGAAAGCCTGAGTGATCACTAATACGGCGGGATGGATGGCAACGTCGCGACGTTGCCATCTTCACTTCCTCTGTAGCCTTTATGTTAATACTGGTTAATACCATCCACAGAATTAGCATGGTTATGGTTGGACGAACTCTGCAAAAATTGCACCGACATGAATTTGCTCAAATTAAGTTCAAGTCCCCACTCTTGGCTTCACAAATGAAGGTTGTTTAAATTCGATTATAGAATTTCATTGTCAGAGTGGCCACTAATTTCGCGATAGATGACGGCGTCGTTAGCAAATAAGCGTATTTTACTGTTAATGCTAGGGCAAAGGTCATTTATGTATATGCCTAATGAACAAAAGGGGGCCCGATACGCTTCCTTGTGGGGCACCTTATGTCACTTCAACTACATCAGAGCTAATTCCGTATTGAACTACTTGTTACTTACGATTACTCAGAAAGTCGCGTATCCAGTTTACCACTGTTTCATCTAATCCGCATGTCTGTAAATATGAGACTGGCTTCCAGTGGCTCCCAACTCAATTCCCCTACCAGTTAATATTAACACCTTTATATATACTGCCAAATAAGGACTAGTTTAGGGTACATTTCTTTGTTTCTTTTGACTTATATGTATTTTGAATTTCCACTCAACTGATCTATACTCGTTCAATGATGAAAGTACTGCTCTGACCTTTTAAATTTCTTTCAATGGATTCATCATCATCGGTTAGCGATCCTGATAATATTTTATCACAGCTCTCTCTTTTCACACTCTCTTTTCTCACAACAGTCAATCTTTTAATAGGTACCAAAAAGAAACACGCTTCAAATATTATTTTGCACGTTTTACCAAAAAACAACGGAGCACATTTCTTTATATATTTTGTGCGTTTTGGCTTTGCTCAGCCCGCAACTACTCGTAATTATAACAGTACCTTTTATGCTAAGATAAAATATTGACGTTGCTTTAACTATCGATTGCCTGAGATTAAAATATATACAAGTACGTATATTTGAATTCACGATTGACTTAAATAGTATTCCGTATTGAACTACTTGTTACTTACGATTACTCAGAAAGTCGCGTATCCAGTTTACCACTGTTTCATCTAATCCGCATGTCTGTAAATAGTATATGAGTTAATAGGGAAATTGCATACTTTTTATAGACAGAATGCTGACATACTACAGTAAATACTTAGTACCGCAATATACTTTTTTCCGCTTAAAATTCAGTTTATACACTAGAAAATGAATCCCAAAAGTCTCCCGAGTTTCGCGGGATAAAAAATACCGCCCCCACTAATCTTACGCCGTGACGTCATAATTCAGTAGGAGTTCATTCAGAAAGAGAGGTGCTATTTCGCGCTCGCCAGGCCACACCTTGAATATGCAGCGAGCGTATGGGATCCGGTGCAGAAAGATTTGATTCGTGAAATTAATAAAATACAAAGGAAAGCTGCACGATTCGTAATAAAACCGCTTCGGGCGTACAGAAAGTGTTACACAGATGTTAAATGAATTAGGTTGGGAATCGCTGTAGATTCGGAGGCTGCGCGTTAGACTTGGAATGCTTAGGCAATTGACAATGGAAATCTTTCGAAGCGAAAACGGAGAACATCATATCAGAGCCCCGCCACATTTCCAGGTCTTACAGAAACAATAAATTGAGAGAGATATTTTGCCAAACGGATAGGTATGGGAATTAGTTTTTCCCCCGTCGACAATAAAGGACTCAACTAAATGCTGGGCGTAATTTTGTTACAGCATATCCTTTTTATTTGTCAACGGCAGGTGACCTAGCACTCCCTGCCATACGCCTATTGAGGTGGCTTGCTGGTTAGTCTGTAGATGTAGATTTAGGTGATTAAAACAATTTTTAAATAATTTAAATTATGTTGTGGATTAGTTCTGTAAAAGGTTAACGCACCGTCTAAATGACGCCCTGATGACAAGTGACGATTAATTAATGATAAATTTCGTTAGTGTATAAATTTTTACAAATGCGCTCATAAATATATTGTGTGCTTTCGAGTTAAGAATTTCGAGTTAAGAGTTTCGAGTTAGAATTTTTCCCCTCTTGTCGAGAGTCAGAAATATTGAAACTTATACTTTGCGGTGTCCGAAGTAGATGATATTAGTTCTAAAGAATTTCACGATACAGAGGATAATAATGGTTGCCGAAGAGAAGAAATTTGAGTAAAAGAACGTCATATGTTATGCACTGAGAGCAGTAATAGGAAAACTACTTAGTAGTAGTGATCCTGTGTGATTAAAATTAGCTTTTCAATCATTATTTGTCCGTAGAAAACTGAAATATCAGTTAGTGCTGGTTTTTATGGAAAAAATTGAAAGGGGCTCCTTAGTTTAAAGCTGATACAGTAATATAAATCTCTATCATTCGAATAACTTCATTGGGATTCGGGAAGTACTAACCATTGCCCAGGAAAATTACTGGAATATTTGTTGGAAAATTGCCACATGACAAAATTGATTCGAGTTCTTTGTATGCCGCCAATGAATAAATTCAGATTAATTTTATAATGTCCGTGAGCGATAAATCATGCGAAGAAAGGAAGTTAGGACCCAAGGAACGCAGTAAATTACATTTTCGACGATAGTTTCATTTGGAATCACGGACCAAACTCCTCTTACATTAATATCATGTTTCATAAACATTTATGGAAGGTAGCTTACGTGCTTGTGATAAGCCAACCCTGCCAAACACTTTTTCAGTTTGCTGGCTGGATAAGTGTTTCTTTTTTTATTTTTATTTTATTTTTTATTTTATTTTATTCTCAAACCACCGGATACAGCTCTTATTGGCCATTTTACACCGGGGTGTTCAACAAATGTAACAAGTAAACGTACACAAACGACCACGCCCTGGACCGGGGAAAACCTACCCAGGCGGGACTCGAACCCGCGACCTCTTGTTATTAGTATATTGGTTATTAGTATACCGGGACTAGCCATGGCGGTAAATTTGCGAGGGTCACCCACAATGCAAAAATTGTGCTAAAATCCACTGAGGAAAAAAAATCATTCGGGGGATCAGGATTCGAATCCTGGCGAATGATTTTTTTCATCGTGGATTTTTCGCACAATGCTGGCTGGATATTATGCTGAGTTAGCATTTGACATCGGGATACATGTCTCACTCTCGTTGGCACTAATTTAACTAAACATTCAAAGGGCATCGGAAAAATTTTCACATGAAGCATAAATAAACAAAGAAGCTGATTAAGTGTAGAAATAGTCTCGCGTACAGAAAGCTAGTACGTGATTCGATTCAGTGAATGAGGCTAATCATTTATGACATGAGTTATAGGATAAGTCCGTGCTTTTATTATTTTTTAATCATATCCTTCACCACTGAAGTTGAAACGTTTGAAAAATTATAATATATTTATTCAATATTTAGCATTTCATACTTTTAATTTCATAATTTTCTTCGCAGATGGAGTTTTCACGCTTATCTTTTACGTGTCCGTACTCGACACTAAAGCCTTTATACAGGTGAAAAATAAGAGAACCGAGTATTATTATCATATTATTCTCAAAGTTCCTCTCAATATAAATTTATAGACCCTCCACTTTCCCCTTGACTTGTAGGCACAACAGAGCCATATTTTCCGGACGTTGATGTCAAATAATGCTACGTTGGCTTACTATTCCACCTTATTTCCTGAAAGGATTTTATTTTCTTATTTTTTTCAACATCCAAGCAAAATATACCACTTTCGTCTGTCAACTATATATTTACTTTGTATCATGCAAGCCAATTCTTACGAATATTACATCTTTGGGGGTATCAATTAACCCTTTTGACACAGTGGTGTTGTTTCCTTACCATGACTGAGCCCCAAGGGTCTCTTCCGTCCCCTCTGTACGGACCATTTTTGCAGGACATTGGTTAAGAAGGGTCTCACGGATAATCACACTCTCTCAGTGCCAACCTTATTCGACTTTTCCTGGCGGGGACTCCGCATTATCTAGGACTCAAAAGTATAGTTGGTCTTCCTCCTTTCCGGGTTGATAGCCCTTGCAGCGGAATTGGTTCCGGGTCAACTCATGGTTATTTTTTGTGAAGTAGCTACATAGATAATTGTTGTTTGCCCGTATGTTGCAGATTTCGAATTCAAATCCTCGGTTTTTTTCTGTGCATTGTCAACTTTCGAACGGCGCTATACCGTCCTAATTAACGAATTTAATGCATCAACAATTTCTATATTGATTTTTATATCGAAATCGAGATATAAGTTAATATTTATGGTAAAATTTCATTTAAAATTTTTAAACGATCCTTAAAAGGCAAATAATTCACTTATTATTTTATATTTTTTTGAGAAAGGAACAAATGCTTATTTCAAAAACTGACTGAATGATCACTATACCTCACCACAAAAAGGGGTAGTAGAAGACGAGGTGTCCGGGTACCTGCTCCCGGATTTCGAGGGTACGGCCTATGTCCCCGCTTTGTTGGGTCCCGATAGGACTTCGCGTAGCTGCGACCGGCATAAAAGGGCAACGAAACGGATATTCGTTCGCCTGCGTAGGAAAATATGAGACGAAAATTTGCTGCTTTCGTCTTCCGTGTCGTAAACCGTCCGAGCGAATATTTACATTGTTAGTAGCGAAAGGGTTAGTTAGATGGTTAGGGTGTTTAGGAGGGGCGAGGGGGTCAAGCCGATTCTCACCCAATCTCACGTGGGGGACCAGGTGGTCTTTGCAAGTGTCACGTAATTTTTTTCATAAAAAATGATAAAACATTGTTTTTTATAAATCTAACGAATGAAGGTTAGATTAACGTTTTTACACTGAAAATACGCATTCAATTTGTTCGCGATAATAACGCATGGTTATGGGCCATGGTTTTAAGGTATTGATTTTTCATTTTATCACTAAGATAATCCGTGAAATATAGAAATAAGGTTCACTTGACTGCCTCATTTTTCTCCAGTATCAATTCCAACGATTTATGTGAAGAGAGAAGGAAATTTTTATATAAATATTGACTCTGATCATTGATTAAAAATGAGCTTCCGTACTCATTTATCCAAAATAAACGTATCCAAAATAAACTAGATAGTTAAATCGTGATCTCGGTGGAACAAAGCAACTTTGAATTCCGATTTGTACAAATCCAATATAGATAAAGAATCTTGCTCAACTTGTAATATACTAACATCGTGCGGTCAATAACCTCAATTTTTTGAGTTATATATTTAACTTTTGCTGTCTGCCTATTTTTAGAAACAAAATAGTTAATACGATGTAATATTTCCCAAATTGTTTGTTTGCTATGTATTTTTTGGTACTGCTTATTCTATGAATTCTCTAGTGCTGCTATTAGAATAATTAAAGATATATATTTCTAAGTCATTTTACATATTTATACAAGTCTTTCACTGCTAAAATCAAGTGGATAAAAGAATTCCACATTAAAGTACAATAATTTAATCTGTTAAGGAGAGATTTTAATATACCTACCCTATTCAATATCACTGTAGCAAGCTCCCTAAAAAATAGCCTGTTGTTTAAAAGTCATTGAACAAATATGTGAATTTCTAGAGAATTTTTGGGTGTCCTTCTTTCTAAATAAACAGCCTTTGTTTTAGCATCCATTTCCTCGATTTTTAAAGACAGACGGGTATAATAGTTTGAGTCATTCCACCTCAATTCCAAAAAAAGCTTGTCCCGTAGGGTCTCAGATTTTGATGAATTCATGGTTGATATTTTATAGTTGACGCTGTAGGTCATACTACTATGATAAAGATTACCAGTCTCCGAGTACACGTCCATAGAATGCTATTAAAAGTAATCGGAAAGCCGCACGGGAGAAAAAGTAAACGTTTAAATATTTTCAAAAATATCATTCAGGAGGTGATTTAAACTTAATTTATGTAATTCTAAGGTAATGAATGAGCCTACATTCTAAATAATAAATGCTTGGGCCAATTCTGAGATGGTTTTTTGAGAAAAGTTGATTAACAATGTTTTAAACATTTCAATATAACAATAATAGGGAAGTGCACTTTATAAATATTTAACTCAGAGTGACTTCCGAAAGGACTTAGCTGTGAAAAAAGCAATAAACAATAGCTATACGACAATTTGATATTTAAATTGTGGGGTTTATATGATTTAAGGCAATGTTTTTGGGAAAAAATCGATAACGTATTAAAACCGCATTAAAAAAAGATCTCATGGTATTTAGTTTGAGGTTGATGTAGACCCATACAGATATCAAAATCTGAGACTCTTAGGGACAAACGCTTGTTGAATTTAGGTGGAGTGACCCGTATTTAATAATCTAACCCCCGAATTTAATTAAATTTTTTGGTCTCTCCTTAGGTGCAAACCATCCCCAGACGTGATGGGAAGAATGAAGGGTGGAGCAGGAAGAATGAAGAAAAGAAGAAGACGATGGCCTCTCGGGATCCAATGCTAATTCCTTTTATGTTATTCGGAGAGATTTGACTCGAATTTTAATCCACATTTTTGATTTTTCAATTTCAGAATGAATATTGAAGAATTAGAATACCATTCATCGACTAACGTTGAAGGCTGGGAAGAGTGCAGTTTTCCTCAGACGCTGGTCATTGCCGTATCAGCTTTTCATCAGGTTATTTTGAACATGAAATGGTAAATTAGGGCCGACCTGAGCCCCACACCTGGAGTTATGAGAGACTCCTGGTGGAAAGTGAATTCACACTATTATAAAAGCACAACCCCTAGGTAACAACAGTACACGAAAGGTAACGGCTCGAAGGAGCAAGTTCAAAAAGGTTTCGAAACACCGCTGAAACTAAGGTACCAGAAAGTGCACTTTAAAGTTATTTACTACGAATGAGACCGGTCCTGGTAGACAAAGAATGCATTCTTAGGCAGGAAATAAATGTGGGTATTTTTGTGTGTGTAGTTTTTTAAGGTATTGGGGTGGGTTTTGTACTAACACAATTTATTGTAGGAGTGAAGAATGAAGAAACAAGACGTAGCTGAGGCCCCGAAGATTGAAGACATCGCTGGGGGCCTCGAAGAATGAAGAGTGAAGATAATGTATGTGTGTTTGGGGAATGAGTGGGCATTGAAAATCCCTCGCCTGAACTGAGTGTTTTTTTGTACTTAATTGTAACATGTCTGTAACCCTTTCCCTTCCAGCCATGAAGACTGAAGACATCAAATTGAGCTCGAAGAACGGCAAGAATCCGATTGCGTGTGTTTTTTAATCTATCGTGCGATTTCGTGTGATAATTTTCTGCGTGTGATTATTTATATTTTCGTGTGCTGCGAGTATTTTTCCGTTGCGTTGCGTTAGGGCTTGCATGTTAGCGTTATTTATTTATTTGTTTGTGCATGCACTAATCTTACCTCTTCACAGATCCAAGCCATCGCTGGACTTCAAGGAAGGAAGAGTGAAGACTGCACGAAGAAGAGAAGATTGAAGACGCAAGTATTCACAGAAGAAAGAAGAGGAGCATCGTAAGAAGACGTGTGCGATATTTGCGGCTTAGTTTTGGGCCCTTCTGGCCAATGAATAAAAATTTGCGTAAGACTAGGCGTTTTTCCGTGCGTTAGTTTTAGTTTTTTTTTGTGCCGTGGTTTTGCATTACGGAATCCATTGCGTCATGCAGGAATGTGACTGTGGCTAGGTAGGAAATTTATGATTTCCTATCGATGCCATTGTCACGTTCTTGTGTGCTGCTTTGGAGTGGTGCAAATCCTCGGAAGGGTTATTTATTTGTGTATGCACTAACCCGCTCTCTCCCTAGGTCCGCAAGCCATCGCTGGATGTGAAAGGAAGAATGAAGATTCATCGGAAGAAGAGAAGACAGAAGAGGGTGGCATCGCGGGACCAGAAGAAGACGACATCTTAGCTTTGGGCCCTTCTGGCCAGTGAACATAAATTTCCGTAAGGCTAGGCGTTTTTTTTGCGCGCGTTAGTTGTAGTTTTTTTGCGCCGTGGTTTTGCATTACGGATTCCATCGCATCATGCGGGAATGTGGCTGTGGCTAGGTAGGAAATTTATGATTTCCTATCAATGCCATTGCCACGTTCTCGTGTGCTGCTTTGGAGTGGTGCAAATCCTCGGAAGGGTTATTTATTTGTGTATGCACTAACCCGCTCTCTCCCTAGGTCCGCAAGCCATCGCTGGATGTGAAAGGAAGAATGAAGATTCATCGGAAGAAGAGAAGACAGAAGAGGGTGGCATCGCGGGACCAGAAGAAGACGACATCTTAGTTTTGAGCCCTTCTGACCAGTAAAAATAAATTTTCGTAAGGCTAGGCGTTTTTTTTGCGCGCGTTAGTTGTAGTTTTTTGTGCCGTGGTTTTGCATTACGGATTCCATCGCGTCATGCAGGAATGTGGCTGTGGCTAGGTAAGAAATGTGTGGTTTCCTATCGATGCCATTGTCACGTTCTTGTGTGCTGCTTTGGAGTGGTGCAAATCCTCGGAAGGGTTATTTATTTGTGTATGCACTAACCCGCTCTCTCCTTAGGCGCGATTCATCGCTGGACATGATGATAAGGAGAAAGAAGACACTTGGAAGAAGATTGGATGGTGCACATTATCGAGCCGGCTTCTTGCGGCTCTACATGAGTTGCAGCAGATAAGGAGCGGTATGATCTCTTAATATTCATTCAAATTTGGTTCATTTTTCCAATACAAATTTTTAAATTAAGGAGTCGCTTGAGAATGTTCAATTTTGCATTCCTTAACGGAACTCAATTGTGCTCATGCTTATACTGAACTTCTAATTTGCCCATAATGCAATCAAAATAAACAAATAAACTTAATATCCTCCTCAATTTAGTCATTGACTACTTAGCTTGAAAATTGTACTTGGTACTTAGTAACTGGAAGTGATATTTCATTGACCTATTAACTTCGAATTGAATTGAAAACTTATGAAATATATTGCAATGGGCAAAATATTTTTTTGTGCCAACATTTTTCTGGATGACTCACAATCACCTATTAACGTATTTTATTTACAAGGGTTTTCAAGTCAAAATATCACCTTCCTTGACAGTTTCCGAAAATATTTTCGCATTATAAAGCAGTGCGAATAACCTTTATTTGTAATTAGTTTCTAATTATTTGTTTATTCATCACAAATTTTATTTTGATTTTTCATTCTGAATCAGAATTATTTAACTATTTTTATCCTGTGAAAGGTTACCCACTTCAAAATCAATCCTTAATTTTTCCTATTTAAACAAATATATAGTTCCATTTAATTGGAATTAATTTTTTATTTTAATAAGTATTATTAGTTAATTGAATATTATTTTAATTTCCCCTGCAATACGGGAAATGTTATTTTCACTCGAAGTTTTTTTAATCTAATTAAAAGGTGAGCATATCCACTCTGACGTCAATGCGCCATAAGAAAATTTATTGATTGATTCGGTCATGAGGCCGGTTTTCTAGGACATTGATTTGTCTCTTCATGAGTGTTCGTTTTTTCCATTGCAGAGTTCGTTGGAACGTCTTGTGTGAGTTGACTACTCGAGGCCTCGATGAAAGCACGTGCAAAAAGATCGAAAGAATGCAGCTCGTTGACGCAGGCAGACGGTAAGATTTCATTCATTCCTCTTCCAAGTTTTGAGTTCAGTTCAGAACCATTATTTAGTGATCACATAGGTACACTATAATTTTTATATTCAGGAACCTCGATGATAAAAGTAATGAATGTGTGATAAAATAAATAAATATTTTCACTTTTGCAACGCGAAAATATTTAATTAAACCGCACCAAAAATTAAGATCTCGTGCTTTTTTTGCAACTCTCACAATACTTAAATCCCGCGCTGAATATCAAGGCATTGATTGGTTGACGACGACGATAGCGTTTGCTTTCATATATTTCGGTTTGTTACTTCATTTCCATTAAATTTAATAATTCAAATGAATGACAGTTATGGGGATTTTCGTGAATCTATCATAAGTATTTACTTTTCTCTTTAATTTTCTCATTGTAATGTGGAGGTCGAGGTTTCCATATTAGCCTTGCTTTTGATAACCCAGCAACCGTCATGCGCGCTCAAGTACTTACTTCCTCGGAGACCCTACCTGAGGGAAACATGAGATTCCGGTGATATTTTCTACCTTTCTGAAATTTTCCGTGAATTTAATGAGTATAAGTGACATATTTCAAAAAAAGTCGCAACAATAATGTCACAATGATTGATACTCTTTTGTGTTTAATTTTGGGTACTTAATTTCTGGTGACACGTTTTTCCTAGCTATTAAATATTTATTAATCCAATGGTGTCGGAAAAATCAGTATATATTTTTCATTTTTTCGGTTGTTTTTTTTCTGAAGTGATACTTTGACCCCTGGCTCTTTGCATGATCTTGAGAATTAACTTATATTATTTCTTTCGTATCAGAAGACTTAATTATAAAATTACATCCTACAAGAAATTATTAAAATACATCCTCCTGGATAGGTGTGGTGTCCTTAATATGGATGCAATATTTGTAACTTCTGATTTCGTCTTTTTAAATAATTTCAACGTATTGATTTTTATAATTTCATTATTGTTTTCCAATTCACATGATAGTACATATATTAAATGCAGAATGGTATATATTTGCTATCAATGTTTAGTAATACCCATGAAGTCCAAGTAAGTCGTAAAAAAGGTATATATATATAACAGACTCAGCTCACCGTAATGATTTCCGGGAAATTTTTTAATATTGCCCGATCATATCTTTAAAATGTTTAAAGAATAATGAAAATACATTGAAATATCGCCGATGAGATAAGCGCCAAATAATTTGGAGTTACCCGCTCTTGCATTTTTTTTATTTTAAAAATTTCTTGACCATTACAAAGTTAATATTTTCTCAACGTCTTCCTCGAAATGATATTTCTGAGCTGAAAGTTAACTTTTTAGGTCTCCCCTTCGTTGGATTTTGAGAATTTTTTGTTATATTACCACAGGTCATGCTTGTGGACAACGACAGCGATTGCTTTTGGAGACAACTGTGGAGGTCCATGAAATGGACATCTGAAGGTTACTGCGCCGACAACTAGAGACTTGAGGATTTATCGTGAGGAAAGGAAGAATGAAGATAGGAAGAAAGAAGACACCACGCCTGAAGATAGTTGTTTTTTTTTTGCATTTTTTGTTGCAATTATTGTACAGGGTGTTTGTATATTTTTTATTTATCCATGTATTTTTTCCAGCTATAGTTAGGATTTGCGGCAGGAGAGTAGGGAACTTATATTGCGTCCTACCGTCGAGTAGAAATAACTCAGATTAGGCAGGTCTTCGTATATCGTGGCCACGATTCCGTACTTAGGCGTTTAGTTAATTCAGGCGTATAAAGAAGTATTTAGGTAGGCAGGGCTGTATGAATGGATGAATGTGATTTTATGAATGAGTGAATGGAATGTGATTTTATGAATGAGAGGGTGGAATGTGATTTGATGAATGAGTGAATGGAATGTGGTTTATGAATGAATGAATGATATTAGTAGTAGTAGTGCTTGATTTTTATGAATTGCTAATTCTTTTTTGTGTAGTTTTTTTATTCTTATTAATTTTGGTCGTAGTGTAGTGCATGCCCCCCTCAAATCCAAACTGTTCCCTCATCGTGGGGAGGGTGTGTAACAGGGATAAGTCATTAATTTACGCCAAATGCTTACAATATTGCACCCTTATTGGGAATGTGATGGAATATTTTTTTTCAAAGTTTATGGTTTTTCCGCATGAGTTGCAAATTGTTAATGTTATTTGATAACATGCAAATATGACTTATCCCTGGCTAAAACAGTTGGTGCATTTGTGATTTGTATATAAATACGTGAAATCATTGAATATAATATATTATATGTTGCTGTGTTCTTTATTCCAGTGCTAAGTACTATTTGCATTACTGTTTTTGTGGGTTTTCGATAATATTTTACAGAGCCTTCTTTTATTTTTGTAACTATTGCTTGTGTTTTTGCCAGCTATAGGCTGATCTATATCCTGACTTGGGGCAGGAGAGTAGGGATTTAATATTGCATCTGACAGTTGTTAAGAAATGACTCAGAATAGGCAGGTCTTCGTATTTGCGACCATGAAAATATAATTAAGTAACACCTTGACCAGAATAAATTGTACCCATTGCTAAGGTCGATTTGTATTATCGTTGTTGATATTTTTTCTCGATTTTTAATGATATTATTTTAATAACAGTTTAAATTATTTATTTAATAATTTTAAATGCTATAAAATGGTGTGCATGTAATTTCTCCCTACTACTTTGTACTGGTAAAGACAATAAAACTATTTTCTATATACCTTTGACTATGTTACAAAGGAGATGTTGTAAAAATAAAACATTTTAATATCTTTGTGATTGGTGACATAAAATAAAACATTTTACATGTAATTTTTGTGAAAATTAAAGTGCTGGTACAAATCCAGTAAAATGGAATGTCGTTAAGGTATTGACAATATTTTACATTCGTCAGTTGACAATTAACCTAAATAAAGTGAACATTTTCAGAAAGCATCCATCAAGGTGCAATTTCATTGGGCATATATTAGGTATATAACTATATTTTAATTCATTCAATTGTAAGCAAATAGGCGATTTGTTAGCATTGTTAATCCATTTTTTGTAATGATAATAGGACATTGTTGCACAAAAAAGATTAAGAAAATGTATTTTTTCGGCTACAGTTTAGATTTGGAACAGGAGAATAAGGGTTATATATGAATTATATAATGCTGTCGATTATAAATAACTCAGACTAGGCAGGCCTTTGGTCATCGTGACAATGAGTCCATATTATGGCGTGATATTAATTCAGGCGTGCATGTTGAGGTATTTAGTTAGGTAGGGCTTTAACAATGGATGAATGTAATTTTGTGAATAAGTGTAATTGTACTGGTAATGCTTGATCAGTATGAATTGATTTTAATAATGTATGTTTTAATTTTTTATAACCATTGGGAGCATAAACATCCCCAATATTTCTCCCCTGGAGGACTACCTGCAACGCATCTACTGAGAAGACCACAAGCCCTCCAGCACTCCAATTTTCAAATTATGTTGTTACATTTCATTATGTATTCCAGTAATCAATTAATTGTTATAATGCTGAGAGATTATTTCATCGCTAAGTAGCTGAAAAGTTTGTAACGAGTGCATCGTTGTCTGAAACCTCCAAAGCGACGACAAAAGAGAATCAGTGCAGGCAAGCCACATAACACCCAAACTCTTCATACCTTTCTGGCAATGTGGCTGGCTGAGAACTCAGCAGCGATCTGCCAGATCAGTTCAACCATGAAAATTAGAGCCTAATTTTCATAGCTAATTTTCATTGTTTTTTTTAAATATATGAAACTGTTAGACAGTAAGATGGAGGGGAAGGGGCTTTGAGATATCGGCCTCGAATATTTATACATATAAGATGAAAATATTCCAGGTTGGGCACACACAGTACAACACAATTTAATAAAAATTTGTCCTAAATCTGAAGAAGGTGGTAGGTGCCCCTGAAAATGTATTTATTTTCATCTTTAAGTGTGTATTTTACTGTGTGCGCCCAACCTGGGACATTTTTGTGTTATACACCTCATAGAAGAATTACCTGAAGCATTTATACATATAATGGTAAGCAGGGGCGGATCTAGGAATTTCTTTCAGGGGGGGGCACAAGCGCGACCGTTCCAGGATTTTGTTCTAGGGGGGACAAGGATACTTCGTAATACAAAGCGAACGCATTGATAATGGGACCGTATTAAAAATATTGCATTTTTTTAATGGTCTGGGGGTGCACGAGCCCCCGTGCCCCCCTCTAGATCCACCATTGATGGTAAGTTATTAGTTATATTTATATATTGTCACTTCTTGGTAGGGTAAGGTAGCTACCCCAAAAAACCGGATGCAGTAAGATCCAGTATTATATGTATAATATATTTTAGTGCAACAAGAGCAATCTCACATGGTCACTGAGTGTAATACATCGCCGGCGAGAGGGGCGAGACAATTCCCGCAGCCGCTCCTGTGCGAACTCCCGTCCCCCATCCAGCGACGGGCTATGCTGCTATCACGCGAGGTTTGCGGAGAAGGCTGATCACTGTGAGTCCCCATGTAACTTCGCGGAAAACATGTAGGGCAGTTGGTATACGCGGCAAGCGCCCTGCAGTCAGCCGCCTTTTCATCACTGACGCCACCTCTGAACTGCAGCATCTCATCGACACTGGATGGGACTTGTAGAATCCTGGAGGGAAAACTTCGCTGTCGCTTATATCCTTCATAAGTCAACTCTCTGTTCCTATGACCATGCCTACGTCCTGAAATTTACACCCGATTTTAGCACTCTTGTTTATAACGCTATGAAAATTAATTGCGACAAAGTTAATGTCATATTTTTAAGATTACCTTTCGGTCGGTTCTTTTCTTCGCTGTTTATAAGATGAGTGTATCACTATGAAAGTGCTAATCAATTTAGATATAGTAGCTTTCCCTGGAGTAAGGGTTTTGGATATTTGTCATTTCCCTGCATTACTGCTCCTAAATTTAATTCAGGTGATGTGAGGATTTACGCATGTGTGGATCACCTTGGAGTCTAAATTTATAAAATTTTACTCCTTAAAAAAATTCAGTATTGAATTTTTCTTAGTCTCCACCATTATTATGTTGATAAAATAAATAACATTCATTTCATATATTATGTTTAAAAAATGAAAAAAAAAGATTTATTTATTCGGACTTGATCCCTCGCAGGATTCTCATGAAGTTACAGCGCACCGTATGGACCCACTCGGCTACGATTACAAATGCCTATGGAGCTACGTATTGGTAAGAGGTAAACGGTGAGTCCAAATATGAATCCAAAGATAGGAAATGATATCTGCGGAAAGCAAAAAGATAATTTTCTTCATTAAAAATTTTACAACGACAGGAGCGTTTAATTAAGTTAATATGCGTTAAAGTGGATTTAAAAAATTGTTACTGCCATAACATGCAACAAAAAAATTGTTGCAGAGTGGTTCGATTACTTCGGATTACTACCGCAGTAAGTCTTCTCCTTAACCTATAGTCCATCTCACTCGTTGACTCCGACGGGGATACATTACGAGCTTTGTCAGGAAAGGGAATGAACCAGTCTTCTGGTGTCACTAAATCAAACTGAATTTTAACACTTTCATACTTCGACGAATTGGCCAACTTAAAGAAGTAAAGTGTCGCTCTGGACGTAGATTTATTATGTAGCATGAGCTGCACAATTTATGTGGTATTAAACGCTGCACATATCCCGCATGCATTTCCCTTTACTGATGTTGTTATAAAAATATTGCGGGAGGTGGGAATGTTTTTCAAATTTCCCTCCCACTGGTGCAATAGAAAATACCGAAACTCGATTTCAAAACTGCGGCGAAAGTGGCGCCGCTCCATTTGTTGCAATACTTTTGAATCCGACTGTACATAATATCTGCTGACTACCTCATAGCATTACTTTGTGGGTGGTTTTGCTATCTTTCTAAATCAAAGGGAGAATGTCATCGAGTAAGGCACTCGTTTTGCCGTGGAATTCGATAAAAAGAGCTCGGTACCTTTTTATATTCTTCATGTACACTTGAAAGGCTTTTTATAAGGGGTCTATTTCCATTAGAATAGGTTTGTGTTTAATCGGAGTATAACTTTTGTGAGAGAAATTTTATTTTTGTAAAAGAAGTCTAGATGAAGTTCAGTAGCGAATGCAAATTTCTTGGTGATTGAAGAAACCTGCATTAAAATAAGCCCCCGATGATAACTCTTTTACTGATCGTCTTGAGTGAAAATATTACCATCAAGTGCTAAGGTTTACTGTTGTTGTTGTTTATTGTTGGTGTTAACGTTGAGTATTGTTTTGCATTTTATGACGAATCTAGAAGTATTTACCTAAGGAGTATTTACCCTCGAAAGCTGGTCAAAATTAAATATCTAGTCGTAATTGATTCAAACTAGGTAAATTAATTATTTTTGTGCGGTGAGTCCAAATATGACGTTACCCAATAAATATATATCAAATGAAAATTAAAATGTCGCCCAACTTATTAAATATTTCCATAATTCTTTGGATATTTTTTTTGTAATTTTGGATGACGCCATATTTACGAGTTTCTCTGCATTTAATGAGTTTACACTTCGTTCGGATACGCACTTATAACTTTAAAACTCTAACTCATACCATGAAACTCAAAATTTCATAATAAAGTTTAAGCTGTTTGTGCCATTCCTGTGATTAATATCTCAAACCTTTATCTTAGGATTTTGAATTTTAACGTCTGTCTTTAACAAGTGAAATACCACATATCGCGACAATGGAGAAAATGCGTTGATTAAAACAAGTTAAGGAAAAAATATGATTTCCGAAAAGTTAACTTTTTTTCACCTCTGTGCAAGGTTTGGACTGAGTTCAGGATATCTTGGAAGTAATTTGTTTAGTTAAATTACTGTAAGAAAGAATTGGCATCCTATTTACCTAGAAATACCATTTAAAATGTATAAAAGGCAATTTTTTAAATTTCACATTTTTAAGGTGATGCATTTTTACAAAACAAAAGAAAATATATCAAAACCACTTAAAGTCATGTTGTTCTACAATCAGATATTTTTAGCCGTTATTGTTTCGTTATAAATTTATCCCAGGAAATCCGGGTTTTAACTCTGAGAATTGAAGGATTACATGCATCCTAGGTATATGAGGTTTCTTTTGTTATTTATGTGCACCAATTGCTGGTGCTATTTTTTTCTCAGGTGACATGTTCAGCCGTTAAAAATACCATCTTCGGTATAGCTGCATTATAATGAAAAAGTGTGCATTAAAATACAATTGGTTAAAAAAATAATTTAGTATATTTGTAAATGCAAACTGAATGAATTTTTTTGAACTCCATTTGTCGTTGGGAAAGAATCAGGAGTCCTTTGTATGAATTGTATTATTGAGTATGAATGACATAAGTTTTTCACTCAAAAAAGATATAAACACCAACATTCTCTTTATATACTTCATAACTGAATATTTTCAGCAGTGCAATGAAACTTTTCATTACTTGGTAGTTTCAATTGAAATTATAATATGCCGCTGAGCTTTAAAATCACTGCAAGTGTTCAATCCGTCAAGTTAAAATCATATCAAAGGTACATGCAATTACATCAAAGCATCCTGCATCCAAGTTTTCTTGAAACTTTTTGCCAATTCACGGATGTGCTTTCTATCACCTTTATTCACCAGAATAGTGCCAGCCAATGTAAAGCCCTTCCAAAGAGGGCGTGAAAGCAGGTCTGACAAAATTTGCTGTTTCGTGGCTCACTCCAAACAAAAAACGAATATCTTGACTTTCGCCGAGATTTTTAAGCCCCGTTCAGAATTTTGGATGTCTATCGTTTGATACGGTGAACAACTCGACTAGCATCGATAATATCAGAATAATTAGTTTTCCTCGGCATTAAGGAAAACAAATATATTGGCAGAGATTCAGGGATGTTTTATTTGGCGGATTTTAAGCATAAATCCTTTTCATTTTCGGTGCATCTACCTGAAGTGCCACTGATATTCAAAATTAGACAGGGTAATAATTTTAAGGCTACGTTTCATTTTTCAGTTGCATTACCAGAAAAACGGAAAAAACCTGGTATATCATTACCGAAGTGAAATTATGAGGAATATTAATCATCCGATTAAGTTTTTTAAAGCTTAAATTCACAAAGTATCATCGTTTATCTTTAAGGCTGCAAAAAGTTGTCTCAATTAACGGGAGGATAATGAGATACATGAAGTTTTTCTTAACGTAATGTCTTCGCAAGGTCGTGCTAGCGATGTCTTATCCTCTTCGTAAATGGGCAGCAAATTACGTCAAATATTCATAAAAATAACTACTTATTTTTGTTAAAGACTGTTCAAACTGCTGTTATTAATTAATATGGTTTCAATAATATGTTTACTCTGGAAACATCTCAATATAGTATACTCTTTTGTTGAACGAAGTATGTATTGAAAAAGTTACCTAAAGTATTTTCTATTTTTTCTGCGTAATTTTATGTGCTCTCCGTTGAGTATCTGTCTAGAATTAAATAATGCCAAACCATTGCAGCGATATATTCCCGATGCGTTTTTGCCGTAATTTTTTAGATAAATAATTTCTATGCCTAGGGATACCAGTACCAAGTGCTTCCCTTAGCTTTAACTAACTTTATTAAGTATTTATTTAATGGTAAACGTGAGGTTTATTACAAAATTAATGTAGGGAGGGAATGATTCTCCAATACTCCACCAATAAGCATATTCGTAATAGTAAGTTTGTTTTAAACTATGTTGGCTCATTAATAAAAATGAAATGGAGTCGAAGGTGAATGGTGTAAATTTTTCGGTTAAGAGTCTTATGTAATTTTGGAAGTCGAAGCGATGAATAGATAGGTGTCTCAGTAGCAATTAAGTGTATGAAGTGATTGATGGGAAAGTAATCCAGGGCAACTGACGTCTAATAAAAGGGGAGTATCAAGTCGAGTGGACGTATAGGTGGCTTAGGTACAGAAATGTTAAAGGTTTTTTATTGTATTGTCCCTATGGGATAGTATGCCTAAAGTACAGAGTTTTCAAAAGCTTTGATGGTGAACAACGGTTTTATGACTACTCAATGCATTCTTATTTCCGATATATTTACGAAATCATACTTGTTTTTCAAAAAATGCCTTTAAATGACTTAAATGTACCAATATGTTACCTTTAAAGTTACTTAGGAAGATAAGTATTCAGCTTCAGTTTAGCCGCGTAAATATCCGCGCCCTATTTAATTCTCCCAGCAAAAATCATGCCGACTTGATTGTCGACTTAAAAATATAAAAAAAATCCTAATTTAATATAAACTACCGCTTTCATAGTGAAAAACATAATGATGTCCTCCTGATAATGGCAAGACAAAGGCAACGGTGCTATGCAAGTTTCTCTGACCGCTCATTTCCTCGGAAAAGTTAATTCATAAGTAAAAATAACTCAAGGAAAAATAATATTCCATAGCTGGAATTTCGGTATTTCTTCAGTATCTACTACTGTCATTCATTTCAACTTTATATGACTATTAGCTTTGGATTTCGAAAGACACAATATCCATGACCGCGCGAAAAGTGCCGAACACGGATACTTTTTCTCTTCTCGGTATATAAATACACTGGCAAAATGAATACAACGTTTTTAACACCAAAATCAACGCAGAATGAAATAAGCTTCATTTTGAAGCCAACAACTTGAAATCGGACGAACCGTTACTTCTCTTCAAAGCCTCGAAATCGGGTGTAGAACTTTTGAAATGGACAGTAATAATATTCGCTTAAACGGTGGAAGCATTTTTTTTTTTTTGCGTTTCATTCAAATTAATTTAGTGTTAATTGACCAAAAGCATATTTCCGTAAACTATTTTTTTCGCTAAAAGCGACTTGCGGAGCTGTTCACAAATATACAGTGGAAAGAAAGAAATATTTCTCCCACCACTCCGTGCGACTTTCCGCTCTTTGGGTGCCACGAGGCCATGTCGGCGATCGCTCCAACGCCCGTCAGCTAGGCGCAAAGGCGAAGTGCGAGGTCTCGCACTCGGCGTCAACCGATCAAAGCCCTCCACGTCACCAACGAACTGTGCAAGTACCAGCAAGAATTCGTCCTTCGAAATTGTAGCAGGAGTGGGGGGATTAAAGCAAAAAAAAAAATAATAAAGACTTTCGATTGCGAGTGTAGCCGAGAGTATCCCGGTCATTTCCTTCGCCTGGATTTACTTGGTCCAATTTCGGGAGGGGAAGGGGTTTCGGAGTGGGAGGAAAGGACCGGCGGGCGGATTTTCACTTCCCTTGCACTCCCCATTCCCCTCCGACGCTTTCTTCGCCACGGGCAGATCCCTCTGGTGAGTGCGGCCAGAAGTGGAAAGTGCTCTCTACCTCCCTCACTCCTCCTCGCGATCGACGTCGAAAGAGTTTCGAAAGATGTAGGGAGGGCATTGGCCAGGTTGGGGGAAGAGGGAAAAGGGGAGGGTTATAGGGTGAAGGGAGGATTAAGGGAGGCGAGGGGTGTTTGCGGAAAGATATGCGGAGGGGGAGAGACCGGGGAAAATGGGAGAGAAACTGCCCTTTTATTCGCAACCCAATCGAGATCGCTTTTACTGATCCAACGCAGTGGATCGGAGCGTTCCCGTGTTGGTTTTTTATTTACCCCCTCCTACCCCCTTCACCAGTGGGCACTCCTCCCTCCGATCGAAACTGGTGGTATGGATTCGCATCACTTGTAAATGCGCTCTCAGTCAGCGAGAGTTGGATCTCTTCCTCCGTTTCCTTAATCTCTCTCTCTCTCCCTCCCTCTCTCTCCGAACGGACGAGAGCTGAGAATCAACTGAAAAACAAACAAACTAATAAAATGGTCAAGGGATGCGGAGTACATTTCTATTAACTCGTCCCTTCCAGCATGGGGAGGGGGTTGGGATGCGACGAGGTCTTTTGAGGAAGAGAATGGAGCAGAGAAAGAGAGAAATAAGGAAAGGTTTGTCCGTATTCAAAACACAGATTCCCTCGCGCGAACCGGTTTTAAAAGGGCGGTCATCCTAATGAGACAGGACAGGCTCGAGTTTTGTGGGCTCGTTAAGGGGAAAATATAGGTGAAAATATTCTTGCGAGGACCATTTATTAATAACCATCGGTATTAAATTGAAATTGACTCGAGTCTTCTCTACTCAATTGCATTCAGAAAAGCGAAGCTTTGAAAGGCAAATCGAAGTTGCCGAAAAGGAGATTCCTCGAAAGAATATTCTTTTTCTTAAAAATATTAATTTTATTATGGCTCATGATGGCTGTTGGCTTGGCGTATGAGTAATTTCGGTCCCAGCTATATATTGGTGCTGGCTTCGTTAACGTTATTTGTTGCGCATTTTATTCTCGTTCTCGTCGGGGAGCAAGTAAACATATTGCTTTCAGGTGGAATCAACTACATTCTATTCGATGCACAAAGGTTAAGAAAACACTTAGCTGTTTCACAAAATAAAATATATTGCGACCGGTTTCGATACAGCGTATCATCATCTGGCAATTACAAGTATCAGTACACAGAATTTATACCCTTGAAGGCCTTATACCCTATAAATTCTGTGTACTGATACTTGTAATTGCCAGATGATGATACGCTGTATCGAAACCGGTCGCAATATATTTTATTTTGTGAAACAGCTAAGTGTTTTCTTAACCTTTGTGCATCATGAAGGAGTTTCACCATGTTACGCCAACCACCATCGCATTTACATTCTATTCTTTGTGCCTACCTTTGCAGAAGACTCATCTCTGTTAATTGACTTGATTTAACGAAGTAAAAGGTTCGAGTGATAATTAGATATGTGTGATTCGTGTGCAAACCTACATGACATTCGTAGATTGATTGTCCAAAGCAAGATGAAAAACTATGCATGAGAAACACTCTTGACCGCTAACTTAAAATCAAGTTTAGGTGCTAATTTATCATCAACACTCAACTCTGATGACAGATTTGTAAGCATCAAAGTTTATGCGTATTGAATTACATGAAAAATAAATTGTTTACTTTTCTTCGCCGTTCGCAATTCGCCCACTGATATTTCATGATGCAGGTGAAATATTTTCAAAACATGCCCTATAGTAGTGCCGTAAAACATCGAAAAAGCCCCAGCGTATTCTCTTATTATGTTTACTGTGTACTTTTTAACCCTTGCGATTCTAATATATTAATAATATTAGTAATTAGTAATATTCTAGATTTGCGAAATGGGGATGCGCACTGGTACTGAATCGATTCTTGAACCTTTTTCCATTCCCCGAGGCACTTATTGACTGAATTCAACTACTCAAAATTAGGCGCTTTTTATGGTTAGATAAATTTCTTTTCATTCCTGCAAGGTGTGTTTATTTTCCAAATTCTTGAGATCTTAAACCGTATCGATTACTTTTGAAATTGATTCCATCTATTTTATTCTCTGTGCGTAATTTTTTTCATAAAATGTTTTGGGCGATTTAATAGCGATTCTACGAAAAGCATGCTTTCAAGAACGAGGGCCGTTTTTTTTCAACCTCCGATGGGTCATGGTCATGATCAGAAGAAGAAGTGATTGACTAAAAATTATTTCATTGCTAAATGTTGACACTTGTGGTGTCCTTTCCGCATAATCGCCCCTGCGATTGAGGAATTGGTCGACCCTCTAGACAAGCTTTGCGAGCGTAAAGATGGAATTCCCCCGGCTATATCGGCATTGCACGGCGGGTAATCGAAAAATGTCCCATTGAAATTACTCAAGGAGCAGTTGGGCTGTATCAGCGCGGAGATAACGGGCGTTGTCATGGATCAGAACACTTCAAGTCAGCATGTATCTTCTTTTGTTTTGCAAGCTTTGCAAGTACGAGGGCCATTTTTTCAACCTCCGATGGGTCATGACCAGAAGACGAAGTTATTGATTAAAAATTATTTCATTGCTAAATGTTGAGCACACTTGTGGTGTCCTTTCTACATAATCGCCCCGGCGATTGAGGAATTGGTCGAGCCTCTGGGCAAGCTTTACTATACCTTCTTCATGGAATGTTGCCGCCAATGACTTCCAATGAATTATGCCTTTGTCCTGAAGCTCATCGCCCGTTTGAAAACGCTTGCCATCTTGCCACATCTTCATTTCGGCGTAAAGATGGAAGTCCCCGGGCAATATATCGGCATTGCACGGCGGTTGATCCAAAAACATCCCATTGAAATTGCTCAAGGAGCAGGTGGGCTGCATCAGCGCTGAGATGACGGCCGTTGTCATGGATCAGAACACTTCAAGTCAGCGTGCCTCTCCTTTTGTTTTGAATGGGAATGGACGTAATTTTTCACACTGTTTCACACTCTAGCCACATTGCATTAAAGAAAAATTCTCTTTTATCGTCAAGACATCTCTCTCTTTAAGGTCAAGACATGTCAATGCTGAAGCCATTCGGCGAGATTTCTGGCTGTCTCTCCGCAGTGCACACTTGGTGGGAGAATGAATTGAGGTTGTGTAGTTAATGAGATTGCTACTAACCTTAAACTAACAACTTACGGTCAGAAATGACTTAAGCTTGTGGTGCGGAGGACGTGCAGTAGCCTTATCCGTCCAGTACCCGCCTGTCGTTGGTATGATGTTTTTGCTGAGCTATCGGATGTTGAAAAAAATCTCCCTCGTAGTATGGGAAAATAAATTAGTGTAAGAAGAGCAAGGAGAGGGAGAGAGAAAATCGCGGGAATGCAGTTCGATACATCAAAAAAGAATTTTATCAAGATTAAATGGAGCGGGAGCTTATGAACGATTTGAAAAGAAAAATGGATGGAACCAAATCGAAAATGAAAGTATGGAGGAGGTATCAGTAATAATTATTGAATCGGGCCAAAGAGGTAGTTTATGAGGGAATACTTTTCTGTGGAGACTTCTATTTCGTTGAACTGAATTTTCCTAAAAGATAAACACCGTAGCACATTCCCATGTTCGTTTTTAAATATTTACGCAATTCTTTTAGGCATGAATGTTGATTTTTTTGTATTTAATAAACAAACGAAATTTTTTAAGACAGCCAATCACAATAACAAAGTTAAATAAGCATTTGCTGTTCTTTTTCATCGTGGTATATACTATGTACGCAATAAAATTTATCTTGTAACTAAGTATATGAAGTCTTAGATAAAAAATTTAAATACATTAAAATGTATACCTCTGGGATCTGGTTGAAAAGGAGCTCATGGCATGGAATATCATCATACTTAGATATGATACGTAAGCGACAAAACCCGCGCCATTTTCATTTTATTGTTAATCTGAACGTTACGAGCAAAAATAACCAAGTGAGATAATGCTGATTCATTTTTTTTTTTACTACTAATGAACTAAGGTGAGAGTTATAAATGCAGTTTATCTAAAAGGATACCTTTGGAATGATCGTCGAATCATAGAATTGTATCGCTACATTTGCTTATGAAATTATCACATCTTGACAAGAAGACATGGATTGACTCAAACGAAAAGTTTGCAGCGAAAATTTTAGAAGTTGAGTGAGATGGAATAAGTGTGCCAAACATGAGGCAAGATGACGTAAAGGTGACAGAAATTGTACTTCAATCTCTGAATCTCTGTTCTTTGAATGTCGTGTAGCTCAATTGGACGTGGATTATATTTAACGCCATCAGCTTTCGCCTGAGGAGCTAAAGATTCAAAAAAAAAAAAAAAAAAAAACGGATCTTCCAGGGTGGGGTTGAGAGGGAGATGGGAGTGTGGTGGAAGGGAAGGTACGGTGGGAGGGGGCGGTGCGGCGTGCGCTTTAGGGACCACGCCCAAAAATGGTGGCGAAAATGGTATTTATGGCGTTTGAGCGTTTTAAAAGTGCGTATTGTTGCTTAACTCGGTGGCCCAATAAGGGGTGATGCAACATCGTGAATTGGAAGACGCAGTTAGAACCAATCAGTCACTCTTGGCATTCAAAATATAAAAAAACATATGGGGAGTACAAGGAATTAAAATGGAAAACTGCCACGTTAGGCACTTAAACTGACCGACCATTTAGAGGATAATAAAAAACGGTGGAGCTGAATTCATTTATGAATGACATTTCAGCCGTCGGAAGAATCAAGAAACTCTATGATCGACCGTGGATTTACAAAATATTTATTTACCTTGGGAGTAACCGCTGTGATTTTATTAATTTTCTCTCTTTCTCGGATAGTGAATATTTTTTTTGTTTATAAACATTACAGGTACTCACATCATTCCTGCTGTTGTCTAAATTTCTCATTTTCTGTAGGAAGTCTTTTTTATCAATGCATAGCTAAAACAATTTCCGCCAAATTTTCTATGAAAAGCTCTGTTTAAATAATTTTGTGGCTATGTAACATGAGCTTATTGAAAAGACGAGTATGTTATTTTTAATGCTACTGATTTGGAATATTGAAGAAAAATATAGCATTGAGCAGGAGAGGTATGGGAGAGACAGAAGAAATGTGAATATCTGTGGGGGAGCATGGTCCAAAAAATATTGGGGATGAAAATTGTGAGATTAAGAGATTTTAGATTTTGAAAGACACGGGGACATAGAGGCGTGATGAGGAGGAATTACATAGGCACTAAAACGGCCTTTGGACAAGTATAGTTTAGAGATAGCTGAGAACTGTATAATAATAAATCTTAAGGTATTCATGTTACTAGACGTCCATAGATTGATATGAACTTTTAAAGAACTCAATATTTTTGGTAAAGTGATGTATGTTTCCATTACTATTGTCCTCGCCGATGCAATATAAATATTATTAATTTATTATTCCATAGTGATACATTTTCGTATTTGGCACCTAACGATAACGAGATACGAGGTCACCTAGCGGATGAATACCGTAGATATTCCTGCGAAATTAGCCCTGATCTCTGAGTGCGCTTCCTATCAACAAAAAGTTAAGTAAAATATAACTTCCTAAATGAAGTCACATAGAAATCTTGCGATATAAACACATGAAGAAGAAATGAGAAAGGGTTTTTCTCATGCGTTTGCCTGGTAGAGACAGTTGTTTATATAATAAACCAGCCTTGTTTGAAGACAATGAGCAGTAATAAATGTGAACATGTGATAGCATTTAACTCTAGTTCTATCCGGTCTCTTTTATCAAAGTACAGAGTAGAGAATAGATAATTATGTAACGAAATTTTAACCCTGGATAGCTGATACCAGTAGGAACCAAAATTACCAATGATGTTCAGGTCGAAAACACACCATTTTTTTTAACCACTTAAAACTTTGACCCAAGCGCCAATCTCAGTCTCGATTGGCCGCTCCTGTTGAAAATTCAAAGGCAAATGCAAGCTAAGCATTTTAAGTTATGATTTATCCATACCATCCGGCAACAGGACAAACTCGCAACCAATCGGAGCGCTTGGCTGAATGTTTCCGTAGTTTCAAAATGGTTCGTTTTCGGCCCAAACTTCATCAGTAACTTTGATTCCTTCTGGCATCAGCTATTTAGGTTGAAAATTCCTTAACATAATTTTTCCCCACACTGTTTATTCCCCTGAACACGTGCCTACGGCGAAGGATGCGAGAGGACGGGTTCAGACTTGAGTGAAGCCGTTTAGAGAGATGAGAGAGAGAGAGGGAGAGAGGAGGAGGAACTTGGCGTAAACTCTTCATCGAAGTAGGCCTTGGTGGTCAAAATAATCTTTGCAGCTTTCTCTTTACCTCACTCACACTGGTCCTTTTAAATTCTTCCTACAGATTCTGTACAAAGATCTGGTGCTGGGTCGCGCGATGGCTTGAATTGAATATTTCATCCATACAAGGATCCTCTCTGAATTATCAAAACTGAATTTCAGTTTTGTGGCTTTTCAAATTATGTTAGCATAAAAAAACACATCTAAGTAATTACAAATTTAAGATATGATTTATTCGTGCCGAAAGCTGAAGATTCCTGAGTATTGCACTATTGAAATCCATTTTCGGGTGCACGTCTGCGTGATTAGTATGAAAAAGAGAAAAATTAAATTGAATCGTTTTTATTTTATTTGCTTTTTTAAACTCTTGACAGCAATGTACCAGTATTCCAACGGTACGAGAGAAAAATATTTACACCTTCAGTCTCCTGACGATATTCCCAGGAGGAGGAACGAAACGTCGAGTTTAAAAATTTAGCACGCACACGTACACCCAAAAATGGGAATGTAATAGTGCATCTAGTCGCTGCAGAAACCTTAAAACCAAAATTCCTGAGTAGTGCTTGTCGGTCTGATTAAATGTAAAAATAATAGAAATAACATTTCAAGGTAATAGAATATACAGGATGAACTAAAGTGATAATAAACTGACTTAGTGTCTTCTGGGTCTGGTAAAATTCATGTTCCCTATATGGCTTCTACTAAATCAAAAGAAAAAAAATCAATAAATGGGGATGAATAATATAGCGTAGTGTAAACGTAATCACGGACATAATTGGCGCCAGAGGTAATGAAAAGTTGGATTAATGTTTCATGAAGGTTATACCTTCGAAAAAGAGCCTTTTTAAATAATAATTAGCTGTGAAAAAATCTTTTACCGATGATAATTGGAAATGAGATTGATACAGTTTACACTTTGGGCCCCTCTCGTGTTCTTAATGGCTAACAAATCTTGGCCACGCTGATCGTTGTCATCAAAGTTATGTTACGTGACCTATTTTCAGGGATTCGAAAAAGTCAGTGTGTATAACTGTCAGTTGAAATTATTCTCTTCTCTCAACTGGTATCTTTTTCACATTTATCGTAATGAAATAACTTCTCTCAAAGAATGGGTTAAAATTTGATTTGCAATGGGATATAATGGGATACGTCAAGTTCAGATACCCATACCAAATGAGGAATTTTGAAAAATACTCTCCTTTTAATTCAATCAATTTACTGTAACTAACTTTTTTTCGAGTTTTGATATGTATTCTTGAATTAGTTTGTACACTCATTTTCTGCTGAATTATTTTGCTGTAGTTTAGTCTCTGCTAAATGGATATGCATATAAAATTTTCTCGTCTATTCAATCATTAAATGCGCAGATAAATTGGTTTATGTTATAATTTAGGAATTAGAAAGCAATGATCTTTCGTAACATTCTACACAAAGTGATTTTCTTGCTATAACGTTCTCTTAATGATGTTGTTAAGCTTAAGTTACATATTTACAGAGTCAAATTACAACTATATAGTTGCAGGTGTAATGGAATAATTTACCCCTCCCTAAATCGTAATGTTTTGCAAAAAGCTTTTAAAAAAGTACGGTAAATAGTCTGTAGTTGATGTCGGCTTTTTTTACAACGAAACATATAGGATGAAAATAACTAAGTTGGATTAAATTTCGTATGAATACATCGAAGATTATGAATGCATTATGTAAATAAAAAAATAACGCACATGATTATAGGGGAAGCTTCCAGTAAATACCATGCATGTTTTTACATCCCTCACTTCAATGCAGTTTGCAACGACGACTTACAGTGATTGATTTGGACGATGATACAGCATCTTGTTGTACCGAGGGGTAGGCTAACTTAAAATATCGAAATGCTGCAGTTTGGTCTGAGAAGAGGAATTTTTTTTCCCAAAATTTTCCCTTTTCGGGTCTAATAAGCCAGTTGAAAATCATTGCAAGGCTAATTTTCCGTCTGTTAGAATACAATGTGCAAACTATAATGGACCTCTGGGTCCCCATTAATGGACCCTCGCGACATCACATTAGTAATTTACATAAATAAAACCAAAAAGATGCATCCCCATAGAACTAGGATAGAAAATTTTAAATTATGCAATAATTAAAGAAAGTATAAGGCTCATCGTTATGATATTAATTTTTCACCATTCCTAGGAACGGAAAGAACGATATTTTAATGCTCAGAATCATGCTGAAAATTCACGTGTTTCATCTTCTTCCAAGTACATAGTTACAATGACACGCACCTTTGTTTAATTTGGCATCCAAATTGCTTTAATTGACTGTCCAAAGTGATGCTTATTATAATATACTCATTTATAACGGTTTCCAATGCATTCTAATTCCAAAGCAATGCTAAGGGGGGATAAAAGTAATTCTACCCCTGACTTTAATTTTACTACTAAATTACCGTGCTAAATTTCCATTATTGCGTTTTCCAAGAGACTTTGATCAGGACGACTGCAGACGTTATCAGTGAAGAATTATCCGGGATGAAAATAAAATGAACAGCAGTAAGCATTTTTATGGTCCGTAAAAGTATAAGCCAGAATATTTTTTGAATGTAGTACAATAAAATGGAAAATATCTTTAAGCATTTGGTGAACATTACGTTCGACGCAAAAAAATACGTGCAGATTAATTCTTAAACGCATACTTTGTTTGAGGAAGTCCAGATGGAATAATGAAATAAGTATCCATGATTGTTATTCATGAAATAAGGGATAAATGCCAATAATGCCAAGAGTTTCTTGAAAAGAATCTTTGCCAGACGCCTCGAGTGCAATTCACCGTTGTAACAACCACGGGACGCCAGCCAAGTCCCACCTAGTGGTGACGGGCGTCCCTCACAAAAAAACCGCTCGAGCGTTGGAAGAGGATAAACTATAGCACTTCAGGACCGCGGAGATGAACAAGGAAGAGTTCTCGAAGGGCAAAACTGATCGGGGAGTTAAAAGACTCCCGCGTGAAGGGAGCTACCGGCGGTGGAGCGACATTAGGGGCGTGGCGGTCTCCTTCATAGGGGAAGGCAGCGAAGAGAAAGTGGGAGGGGGAGTAAAAAGAACTTACAAAGTAATCGTTCGCCGGAGAAGCAGGTTGGGAGAGGAGACCACCTTGTGGACGGATTTTTTTTATTTCCCTTTCGCATTGGCCTCGTCGTGCGGGATTGATGCGAGTAACTAGTCCACTTTGGCAAGCGGAACGCCGGGCGGAGGGGAATGGGAGGGTGGGCTGGTGGGGGAGGAGAAGGAGGAGGTATTGGGATCCGCCGGTGGGAGGGGGGAGAGAAATGATGCGGCGGACTAAAACTCTCTCGCAGCGACGGGCCCACAGCGCTCTCCATTTCTTACCTCCCCCGCCCCCTCCTCCCCTCCATCCCCCGTCTCCTCTCACTCTCTTTCTCTCTCTCTCATGTTGGCTCTCTCTCTCTCTCTCTCTCTCGCCCCCACCCACTGACGCGCCAAGCATTCTCTCACTACGTGTCGGCCGTCGCGGGCACCAGAGTTCTAAGGAGTCCACGGGCCAGAGTGCATCGTTCCCGGGAAAGTGGACGGCGAGAGAGTGGACGCCGGAGTTGTCGCGGTTTTCGGCGGCCCGACACAAGAGTTGGAGGATACCCGAGCCAAGTCCGAGGCTCGTTGAGTGATATTTGTGCGCCGACGATCGAGGAGTTCCATCGGTCCCGTCGGAGTCGGCGCGGTCCCTCGTGCGATTATCGGCGCGCCGAGAGTTGAAGTCTCCGGTGCGGGAGTTGAAGTCTCCGGCCCGCTGGGAAGCGTGCGATAGGAGTGCGGGTGGTTGTCGTCGCCGAAGAATTTGCCGCAGAGGACAGCGGTGGACGGGAACCGCCGCTCAAGAGCCCCCGGCGGATCGTGGCGTGCGAGTGGGAGACTTGGATGCGTCGGTCGCGGTGCGATGCGTAGACTGCGGCTCGCGTCGAAGGTGCTCGAGGTTTCCGACTGACGAAGCGGCGAAGGCGGAGCCGGACCGGGGAGGTAAGCAGTGTGGAGGGGTGAGCAGACGCTCTCGACGGCACGCCACCCAAGCAGAGATAATTATTTGTTTACTCTCACATTTACTGAAGTTGACATTCTCAGTGAAGCGTATTGTGTGATTTACGTTTATGCTTGAGATCTGAGGTTGCAGTTCCTTCGTTTCATATTAGCTCTAAACAATCCGTTTTCACAGGATTTGATGTAATTTTGCACCAATTAAGATAACAATGAGCTAATTACTTGGCAACATAACCTATTCGATACCTAATAATGACTCCAAGTAGCAGTATAGTAAAAGCCGCAGGCCTAAATGTCATTATTAAATTTAGAATTGCCGTAAATATTCACTTTTAGCCCTAAACTGGTCGCTAATCCTTGAGGTTTTGACAAGAGACGCCGTATACCTGCAGCTCTTTGCCGGAAATTTTAAAATTGCTCCCTTGGAACGGAGAAAGTCTCTTTCAAGTTGAATAAGCTCCACGTCATTTGGAAAAAAATGTCTCGGTCCGTAGGCTCCGTTCCAGTGTCTCACTGCCACATATTCAACGCGATCTCCCCTTCCCCGCCCTCCTTCCCCCGCAGCCCCTCTTTTGTGAAATTGAAAAGAGTAACAACCGTACAAAACCTATTAGGATAACTAGCAAATGGATTATTTAATCATTTTTCCGGGCACCATTGAGCTATTTGTTTGTTCTGAACTTTGATATCTATTTTGTACGTTGCCATTAATCGATGAAAATCAGTTCTATGGTGTGAGTTTTGCATTTCAAATGAGCTAAATAGGTAGTTGAGGTCCTATATTACTTAAGCAGGTATTATTTACGACTATTAATCGCTTTCGAGTTGATTTAGTGGTGTGGTGTTTTCTTGGATCGTATAAAAATACAATTAACAGATCTATCAGATCTGTCAGAGGAGATGACTTTCAAGGTTCTCACGTACGTGGAGGACTTGAGACAAAATTGCGTTAAAGATAAAAAAAATATAAGTAGCACTACTCGAATGGTACACTTTCATTTTCTCAAATTGAAAAATCTTTCGCCCTTGACTCAATTAATTCTGTTTTCCCTTTTCTAAGCGTCTGAGAGCGTTATAAGCTAATAATACACTTTACAGCACCCTCAACTTTAAAAAGCCTCTTGTACTATCTTTTAGCTCTGTGCTTAAAATATTGAAATCAAAGTTGAGGAGCTGAAATGGTCAGAGTTTGTCCATCTTATTAGCGGACTAGATTTAATTATGGGTCCCCAAGAGCAAATACGTGTTTTCGACGGTCCATTAAAGTGGTTTTCTTCCCAAAGTAGTGAGGAATCAAGCCCCGTCCACAGTACCGTGAGTTCAAGAGTCAAATTTGGCTACTGCTCTCATTCCAAACAAACGGCGAGTGGCCCTCCAAACGGTTGGCTATCTCGGGCGCCGCCCATGCCCGCGTGGACAAAATTTTGTAGGCCATGGAGTGGGAGGGGGTGGAGGTTTGGATGGTGAAAATAGCGGATCCTGGAGAGGCTGGAAGTAGGTGGGAGCAGGCTGGGTATGGGGAGTATTTTGGACGAAGAGGTCAGGCGAGTCCGGTGGAGAGCAAGAGAGAGAGGGAAGCTGGCGGCGAATAGGGAGAGGGGGGACTTCTTGGGGAGAGAGAGAGAAAGGAGAATTTAAAGGGCGAATAGGGAACGGGTTAGCATGGTAGCCTAGCGGGTTGAGCTCCAGGTTACCAACCAAAGAGTACTGGGTTGAAATCCCAGGTGAAGCCTGTGAATCTCCTAAAATAAAACTCCATCGTGGATGCTGAGGGGAAAGAAATGGCCACCTTACACGCAATGGGCGATTTTCAGATGCCCGTGAGTTAGTCTGGGGTGAGCTCCAGCCTTGATGATCGATAACGACCCTCCGGTACGGGTTGATTGAGTAGGGAATAGGATTTGGTCGGCTTGGTCATGGTATTTAGAGGAGGCGAGCGCCAATTAAGGTCGTTTGTGCCTTAGGGAAATCAGGGGAAGAATAGATAGAAACTCGATGTCAGCATTAGTCCACTCATGACTAAGGTACTCGAGTCAATCCGATGGACAGAGTACTGTCTTCAAAGTTCACTGCACTCAGCGCTTGAGCAGGGATCTAACTACCTCAAAAAAAATCTTCCCCTTGGTCGGGATTTGAAATCGGACCTATGCTAAGGAAGCTAACATTCTATGCCAGCGTATCGACTAGATACCCAATGAGTTTCGGTTGGGAAGCTTAGGCAGAAGGATATCGCCTTGCTATCGTATTATTTGGTCGGAGAAACCCGGAGGTTGTAGGGCGTGCGGAGGTGGTAGATCATGCCAATGACTGGACAGTGCTGGGCTGTCAAGCGGTTGAGAATGATAGGATGGGGCGCCGGGGAAGGGGAAATGGATCGCTAAGCGAGAGATCTGATCCCCGGTAGCAGTATGACGAGCATTCACCCGCGTGTCGGTCATGGGAGTTTAAATACTAGAGAATGGAGGAGAATGGATTGCGTGTGGTGAATAGGTATTCGCGTTCGGAATACTTTTTGATGCTTGAGGTAGCCGATTAGAAGCTTGGAATAGGCATTACCATGTGATTCTTGTGCCGATTATTATAGAGAAATGGGGTTTACTTCGAAACTATTGTCCGATAAGAAAGCTAATTCCTTTGATGCATTGAATAGTCCCGGTCGTTACACTGGTCATAACTCATGTCAGTAGCGATTATAAATTTTGCATAATCGAAATGAGGCTAAGAGTAAAAAAAAAACACAAAATCGAACCACATAAGCTAGCAAATATTTAAAAAGTATGTACTTTCATTTTAAACATCTATTTTATTCCGTATCTCTTTCATCTGTGCTGCTATTTTATATTCATGATTCCGAAAGGACAATTTGGAACGACCGGAACTAAGGTCATGTTTATATGAATTATACCTATATTTTGAGCGCTGTATATATGAGTGATTTATTACATCAATTACGGTTACACCTTTTCCAGAATAACCAAGGTATTAATTAATCAATTTAAATGGATAAGCTACATGGCTAAAATGGCATTTAATTGAAAAATTTATGAGATGCTCAATGAATGATTGGTGTCCTAACACCGCCCGCCACACACCTTGGGGCGTCTTGCGGCGTAGTCTCTAAATGTAGGTGAATGTGGATCTCATTTCAACACATTTTTATTTGCCATGGGCGTGAGCTGGTCGCTTTCAAATATTTGTGTTGAATCAATTTCATGAAAGAAGACTCCTACCAACTTTACTCAATTGCAAACAAATTGGCATAACTAATCATTTATGATAAAAACGAAGAAAATATTGGGTAATTTTTCTATTTAATTTTGTTTTAATTTGCAAAAGAGGATTAATTTTCATTTAGCGCCACCCAATGTAGACGACAGCCAATGCAATCAATTCTGTCTTTACTCATTACGTATTTGAGCGGCTCCGTTTGAAAAAAAATTGCTAAGTCGGTTTATGATTCGTAGAGAATAAGTATGAGATCTAAACGTGAAGGTGCAGAAATGCGAAAATGTTATCGATTAACCAAAGTCAAAGAGAAGAGAAGATTCCCCCTGCCCCGAATATGCCAAGTGGAGGTGAAAATTATGGCCGGTCCTTAGGATGCTTCTTTCTTTTTTACCCGCACTGCCGAGCATCCAGCCCCGTTCAGTTCTTAGAACGGGTTTTTGCCTGGCAACATCATTGCCCACGAGGAAGAGCCACTAGCTGGCAAGTAAATTTGTAACGGTTACAGTATATTTTAATGTCAGATGACTATCGAATATGATTAATCATTTCCTTTTAACAAGCTACATGAATAAATGAACAAATATTTTTATCTGTCGTATCAAAATAAATGCAACTGTAAGAGGTTATTGTATCGATTTGGCAAAAAACAACTATTTCATTATCATGGTGTTTATTTTTATTCCCATGAAACAAAAAGGCATCATTTAAGAGGCTGGACTCATTGTCAGTTCTTTCATACATGTGAAGCGTAAACTGAGTTGATTGATTTCAATCTCCCTTGATTCCCTCCTCAATATCCTTATTGATTCATCTTTGCCATGCATATTAGAATATACGCTATAATTATTTATACGAATGCATTTTTATGTCCTTGAATATCGATAATTTCAGTATTAAAGAATGTTTTGTTCCTCATATTAGTCTATGATCAATTTTAACAGTTTACCGAAGATTTAGCTCTAAAGGCGAGTTTTTTAGCTTTCAGCTTCTATATTTTGCGTTTTCATTTTTATCTTAGAAAAGAAGGATTAGATTATTAAACACAGAAATTATATTACTGGGTAAGATTTTGGACGCAATTAACCACTTTACCCGCAGGCGAAAAGCGAACAGCCAATGCAATTAATCCTGTCAGAAATGTTAAGGAATATTTCAACTAATAAAAAAAAATGAACTTCTCTAAACTTTGCATGTATAATGACTAGGAAAATCAATGAAATGTTTTTGTTGATTGCATTATTCACTACAAACTTTCTATTAACAAATCTTTATGCCACCATAAAGGCAGGCTTTTAATAAATTTTTCAGGCAGGTTAAATGAATATATAATGTTCGATAATGGTTCTATTTTGGGATCTTTCGTTTCAATTTTTCATCGTAAATGATATGCCTATTTGATGCTAATGTTGCAATGACATTGCAGCGTTCACCTGCAAATATGCTATACACATTATTCAATTATCTCCATTCCAGTTGAATGTAATGTTGAGGCTGTCTTGAAATATGGGAAGGCGGGGGGGCATATAACTTATTTATAGCCTTTCTTTAAGTGATTGATCAACAATAGAGAACAGCCTTAAGGTTTATAAACTTACAGATAGTTTTACGCCAGAAAACACTTATTGATGAAAAATGATCTACTTCGGAATGAGCGCCGCAAGTTTTTATTCACTATAATTAGTTATTTTATCAATATAAGTACCTATTCACATGTATAATAAAAAGCTCCTGTAATCAAAATTTAAAAAAATATCATATGCAGCTAAATATATTTGCAATTGAGAAGAAACAATGATAGCAATCTTCTGAGTTTCGAACCCCACCATATCTCGTCGCAGTCAAAGATTTATCTTCATCTAGCCACTTTCAATATACTAACCAAAAGAAATACTTACATCCATAATTTTTTTATTCACTTTGTTCTTTCTAAAATTACCGTCAATTTTATCCTCACTGCGAGGCAATTTGAGAAAGCTTGCTGATATGTGGCAAAAATTTGCCGATTGGCCGTTTATACACATTCTGCTTACGGTAGCAATCGATTTTTTAGCAAATTTTATCACATCGTACTTACCTTTTACTTGATAATCCATCGAAGCTTTCGCGAATAGATGAATTTCAAGGCGTATAGATGGCATATTAAGATCAGATAGGAAGGAGATTTTAAGTGTCCGCTTGGTCTTTATGAGATTTTCTCGGTTCTGAAAAAGTGATTCCCATTGAGACCTACGATTACATTTCAGCGTAGATAAATAAGTGAATGGAAACCCTCAATACGAACGGGAGTGAAGGGTTTTTGGAAAGAGAATTGGTAAAGCATGAAAACATGTCCCATAAAATGTCTTTTTATTTTCCATGACTTTTATGATTATGGAATAAAATGATGGGCGTGAGATTTAACTAATCGTAACGATTCTTCCACTGACACTCAACTTGTATGTCTTGTACTTTCAGTTAGCCTTATAAAGATTTAAGGGCTAAATTTAGGGCTAATGCTATCCACTTTCCTTTAGAAGTACAGGCTTATAAAATCGTATTTGTAGAATATTGGAAGCCGTGAAATGTTATTTTTCCTCACAAATATATCTTTAAAGCATTTTAACCTAAGTAAATTGCTCAATTAACACTAAATGAGAAAAAAATTACGCAAATCGCGATAAATTACAAATGGGTCAAGGAAATAAGAATGAAAAATAACTTACTGGCAATGCTTCTGGATTTCAGCGAGAAATTACTCTTCCGTTTACTCGTTTTTACCTGTCCTTTAAATAATTAAAATAATTTCCCGGTCAATTAGAGAGCTATCAAATAATATAACTTCCACTTTTATCCTATTGGTTCTTATAGTTCAAATTTCTGCGCTCGGGTAATGGAATTTCGACCCTGGACCCACCTACCGACAACCCAACGCTCAATCCCCTGGGTCACCACGCTCCCCAAGTTCTCTCACTTACTTCGTAGCTCAATCCTAAGGTTTGTGTGCATCGTGGAGGGTACTGCTCGCCTCGGACTAAGCCTCAGTCGTGCGAGTAACACACATCCACGATAGGGGGCGATTGCCTTTCCATGGGCCACCTCACAATCCGAGGTTTTTTTGGGGGGGTGTCCACCCACCAGGCCAACATGCTCCCCATATAACCTCTCCGTCTATCAACCAAGCTCCCAACATCATACTTACTAATTTATAACAGGCTATTTGCTTCCGGGAAACACTCGGCTCCACGTCCTGGATTTTTCTCCGCGTGCTCGCGAAGCACCTGGACCTCGGGGGGTGGGATGGAGTTCCCGACATCTCCCGCGGCGTCGGCGGCGGCGAGTGTGACAGCAGAGGGCGATGAAGGGTGAGGAGCGGGAATGAGCGGAGAGATAAGGGATGGAAATGGCTGGTCGAACAGAGAGGCTGGCGGTGGGTGGTGGGCGTGGGAGCGAGGGCAAAGTGGGGCGAACAGGGATCATCTCCCCGGCGACATTCCACATTCCCGCGCCCTCCTGAAATCTCCTCTTCCGCCCACTCCGTCCCCGGCTCACCCGTCCATACTCCCGTCCGTGAATTGGACAAAAAACTCACCATTCGAACGAAGACCTCTCTCTCTCTCTTTGCGTGGGGGGATGGGTTGACGAGGTGTCCAAATAGAATGGGGAGAGGAGGAGGTTTGAAGCCTTGGGGCAAGATGAAAGAGTCAAAATCCTGAGCGAACGATTTTGATGGAACGGAATAAAAAGAAGATCGCCGGCGAGTCTTTTGAGATTCGGCGAGTCTTTGTGAAGAGATTTCTCGATAAAATAAACCTGGGCTCCGCTATTCCACTGATTGGATTCCCGTGCGACGTGCTTCCGTAGCTTGGTCGTCCTCGTTCACCTGTATTCAATATGTGGAATGATGCGATCAAATTTTATTTTGATGGGAGTAAAAAGATCTTCAGTTTTCTCATAACGACTCTCATAAGACGAAGTGAAAGGGTAAATAAATGGGATTTTTCTAAAAATGGTGGTGCGTTTATATACAAGTTAAGACATGTGTGTACTAGAAACGGAAAATATTTTGCAGTAGAAACGTGCCACTACTGCATTACAATAGTGAATATCATTGTAATAATGGTAGTGCATCGTCAAATTCACCACAAATCACTTGAAAATGGTAATGAAACAAGGATGGCAATATCTGTCAATAGTATGAATGAATTAGAGACAGGAACAAAAACTAAGATAGCATTCATATTTTCCATGGAAAAAATACATCATTGACCTATCTATTTTTTGATGATAAGTTTTCCTATTTCCGAACGAATACAGAGGAGATATCATATTTAATTCTAAAGCCTTCATGATTTGTCGCTATTTGAAATAGACCAACGCCCGTGGTTTGGACTTTAAAGGTTTAGTAATTATTTGCTAGGCTCAATAACGAGTTGATGAACTGTGACATCAAAAGAGAATAAGTTTAGCCACGATACATTTTCTCATTGGTGACTATTGTATTTCCCAAAATATGTACAATTAAGTGGTAGACCAGAAGTTCTCGTACCGTTCCAATGAGGTCAGTACACAAAGGGACAATTTGAACACGCTGAATACCTGTTTGACCGGCAAGAGTTTGCTGCAGAAACAAGTATTATTATGTGAATGGTCATAATTAAGTGTAAAAAATTTGCTTTTGACATAATAATAATAATAGTAATGATATTACCAGATAATAGTAAGGCATTACCTCCGTTTTCCCCTGGACGATTGGTTGATGGGAGTAATTAACCTAAATAAGTTTTTGATTAATGTTGATACACCGTATAGCATTTTAAATGCCTTCCAATTGGAGGGTTGGATATTTATATTCATCCAAAAATGGAGAATTAATAATGGAATATGCGCGACTATTTTGCAGAGGAATTTCCGAATATACTTCCTTGGAAAATTGGCACTCATTAATCGCTCTCGAAACGGGAATGCATGGCCGATTTATCATCCTTAATTTGATTTTACGCTTCTGCATTCGAGTGCGCGACGGTGTAACTTGTCATTAGTGCTTAATTTTGTATGTATGGCCTTATTGTTGTAAGTATGGCCTGAAATGAAAGTTACTGGGTACAAGAAACGAGGCCAACGTGAGCGTATTAAAAACGAAAAAGATATTGCAGTGGTAACAGAAAGAACCCAAAATTGAAAAGGGTTTAACTCACTCGTATGTTCTAATATTCGTTCTAATAACTCGTTCATTCAAATACCAGGCGGCACGTTGTTGATTAATGTCAAATTGAATTCAAGCTTGAAGAACTCCGAAAAAGGATAAATGACAATGTGAGAAAAATAATGGAGATAGAAATTGATAAGACTCACTGTGTACACTTTTTCATTAAATTATTTACTATTCAAAAGGTGTTTCAATTATCTTTTGACGATTATTAAATCGAGTTATGAAATGAAATTCCTATGAAGTAGACATCCAATCCATCCTCTCATGCTTTAACAAATACCCGCCCAGCATTCAAGTTACGATGCAGCCGTGTCGATTTCGTAACGCTAGGACTGCCAGGGAGGGTGATTTTGTTTATAGTGGCCCTAATGTGAGGGGTTGCCTCTGTAGAAAGTTTTGAAAGATATCTATTTTTGTATTTCGTGATGAACACCTGACTCAAAAGAAGCAATCGATTGTCACACCTAGCCCTATGATGTGGGGACTACCGATTTGCCTGACACTTTATGAAGCAATATATCTTCTGGGCCTTCGTATTCCTAACGCAGCGGAAATAGGATTTTTATTTACCCACATATCGTGGATGTAGTAATTCTTACTCACCCCAAGAAAACGCTTCACCGGTATCAAATTGCTGACGGCTACTAGTGAGTTTGACGACCTGGGTCAAAATTTGCGGACGCACGCATTCTTCAGACAGCTGCTAACTACCTCGCTAAGCAATTCCATATATCACGGAGAGCACGATAAAATCGTCTATGTTTATCGTTTAGCGTGTTCCAAAATTTCCATCGAATCCTTGGAAAGCGATAGCAAAGTTATAGATAAATGCACCCATGTAGGTCATTAGCATAGGCACTTATGCCTCCTGAGAAAGGAGAGGTGAAAAAATATAATGCATAATAAGAATAATAAGAAGGGAAATAATGGCGATAAAATCAATTTAAAAAAGTGATACATCACAGTATTTAGCCAAAGAAGGCAATTCTAACGAACTTTAGGCATGTTGGAATCAACTATCATTACGTAATACATCATATTCAGGATTTTATTAATTAAATGAAGGCATTTCTTGCGTAAAGAAATCTGAAAAGTTTTCCTTAGCTAGTGAGGATAATAAATGATATTAATTGCGCTTGAAATTCTATGACTGGCAAGAGTGACAGTTTAGTTTTGGATAAAAACTCTTTAATTTTCTTTGGAGGTAGCCGTAAATTGATTTGAAGAAAAATATAAGTTATTTCATTTTCTAGCTATTCATTATAATACAAAATAAATAGCCAGAAAAAGCTTTAATTAAAGGATTGACGTTAGTTAAGACGAGGTCAAGCGAGAGGTGGTGAAGTTTAGTGTAGCATTTCACTGCGGTGGATTTTGCAGTCGTGAATATGAAGGCAGAAAACAGAATGTCAGTGAAAAATGCTTACTATTCACTACATTCTGAGTCCGATTCCCGATCACGAAGGAAATTTGCGTCATGAATGTTTCGAAAAATTCAGGAGTGGGTGGTTGTAATCGATTTTACTAGATAGCTTTGTGATGAGTTATGTTCATAATGGAGAATGAGGTCGGTTAATTTTAGTGGTCCTCCAAAAGTTTCAAGTAGTTAAGAAAAATTAATCGACTCACAATCAGTAATGGTGAGAGTCCATAGACCTAAACATTCACCTGTATACGAATTACAATTATTCAAATGTAGGGTCTATTCTATGATTGTTTCGCGAAAATTCGAAAATTATTAAATATTTTCTGCATTTAACGTTTTGCCATCTATGAAGGAAATAAGTATGGAAATAAAATATCAAATGTAAAGTTCCTTTAAAGTTAAGTTTATGGTTATTTATATAGATACATGATAATTATTCAGTCTTTATCAAATAAATATTTTATCGAAAAGTGATATTAAGTAATGTCATGCGTTTCTGTCGGTTTCCGCAGCGGTATCTGCTAAAAAAAGAAAGCATTCCTTAAAATATCTATTTCACCATCTCTTGCTTCGTAATAATGACGTTTATCGATGACTTTCAAGCCTGTAAGGCTTCTCCTGAAACTGGAAGGTTGTTTGAGTATCAAATTTTAAAATTTTCAACGCTGTAGAAACACGCTTTGCGTCCTCATAATCAGCGGCTCTCTCTACTGCTCCTCTGTTTTAAGGATGCAAATATTTCGAATTCATCTAATAATGATGTCGTAGGAATTAAGTAAATTCATTTAAAGGCGATTACACACCTTCAGGAATAAGTTTAAATATTTATTATCTGCTTCCAATTTTCAGGCATTCCACGAAATTATTGAAACCTTAGTGAGTTGCGAATTCACTATTTCCAGGAAATGATAAACGTGAATGTAGGCCATTGCTTTGGACGTATATTATGCAAACGATATGCTAGCACCTCTCATAGGGAATACTTGACAACATACATTTATGTAGTGGCGTACATCGGTGGAAGGTACCATACGTTTGTTGAAAACTTTAATGAACCATTAGCCTGCAGTTATTAATTTTACAGGCTAATAATCTACTATGAAGTTCAGAAATATGAACTAATTGTACGAAAAAGAAAGCGTAAGCTCACGTCTATCGTTTTTAAGTAATAATCCATTCCTAATGCATTACCAATGGAGCAATGAATAATGAATACTCTCACGACAGTTATCAGAAAACAGGAGACAGCTCTCTGTGGCTGACGACCTCTTTGCGTTTATAATATATCACCTTAAGCGTATTTTCTGCAGAGCAGGAATATAAATTGACTCGATGGGATAGAAAATTTACGCTAGTCGTCTTTTTTCTGAGTTCACATTCTATGATGCGTATTTTATGTCCTGTTGCCCAGTGGGTCGCGAGTGTCACGCCCTTCAGACAGGAACCTATCCTTACTTTCTCATGTTCACCAGAAATCCCACTTCAGCCGGGGAATAAGTGGCCTCAGGAGAATAAGTTGGCAAAGAAATTGTATTGACTTTATTATTAGGTTTTTAAATCGAAAGCAAGCTTTAAACTCGAATTCATTTGTATGTAAGCAGAAATGCATCATTCATGTGCAGTAAATGAAGAAAACCTTCGTGCTTGTTATTTGATTCATTTTACTTCCCACATTTTTGTCTTCTCTCACTCAGTTCACTTTCGAATTGTAAATGTACGCACTTATCTGTACGTGTTTGTTAAAAAATAATTTTGAAGTATTTTTTTCTGAGCATGGTGCTCTACACATATTACCCGAAACAACACGTAGCAAGCAATTCGAGAAAATGTGGAGTTTATAACTCGTGTTCGTAATATCTACTTATTTCGTGCATGGTTAGGAATGCCAAACATATATTAATTAAAAAAATAAAATAAAATAATCCTATAAGTCACCTGAAATATTATTGGTAATCGTCTAGTTGAAGGAAAATTCAAAAAGAGAATAAGTAACAACGCTGTATAATTGATACCTTATTGTTAGTGTCATAAATTAACCCTCACTCATAAACATTATAAGCAATAGTAGCGAGCGTGACTTGGTGGAAATCCTTTATCGCAGTAGCTGAAGGAATAAAAACTTGGCTTGTTGAAAAGGTGATTCATTTTGTTCGACCATGGTTTCGTTATAGCGTAATACCTTGAAACTGTTACGCTGTAACGAAAACATGGTCGGACTAAATAAATAACCCTGTGAAAATGAAAAGTTTTTATTCCTTCAATTTCTATCGTAAAAATTAACCTACCTCAAAGTATGGGGAAATTATTTGCTCGTTTCGTTTATAAGAACAATCGAGTTTCTTCGGATAGCTGCATTTCTCTCATAAGTTCTGTAGCGTATGCCTTAACACACACTTCCCGAGCGTGAGCAATTGGACTAACTGTTGCTTTGGGTGGAAATACGTTCCGCTGCCAGAATACAAATGGACAATCGAGCGGAAATTATTAACGGTCACTCCCCATCGTGTCGTCACTCCTCACTCCAAACACCCGAGGAACGATTACGGCGTCACTCTCCCGCCAGGCAGCAAACACCTTCGGGGCATGCGACGGTCACAAACCTCGCCGCATAAGGACTGGAGAACAATCCAACAATTATCTTGTTTCCTCCGAGAATGAAGGCTTAATCGTTCCTTTATGCTTGTATATGGAGACGAGAAATTCTCTCGCTACGTGATTTCATTTACAATTAACGCTTGACCATCGCATCTCTATTCGCCAACCGGTATACATATAACTCCTCCTCCCCCTCGCTGTCTGGTTGTTCCTGCATTCCCCTCCCATATTGCCTCCCCTCCTTCGATTCTGTTTCCCCTCCTTATATTCCCCTCCCCTCTCTCTCTCTTTTAAAAGATACCTCCCTCCTTCCGCCCCCCTCCCACCTCTCCACCTGCACGCTCTCCGTAACGGTATCCTATGGTTGTGTTATTTTTTTAAAGAACTCCTTCCCCTCCTTCGAATCCGCAGTCAATTGAAAGCCCGTACGACCTTCGGCTCCCGTTCTTGTCCTCGCCCGCTACATATCCTCCTTTTCATCCGCTCGCCTCGCCACGCCATCCCAATTCCTCCTTCGGCTGGACACGCCTCCCGCGGGCGAACCAGTTCCTTCTCTCCTCAATTGTCATGTCGACAATCAGGGCCCGCTGATGGATTTTAAACGCAACATTTCGACTGGGAAGTATGCATACATTTCCAGTTTCCATCCTACACAGCTCACGTTCGAGTTGTCTTTCATTAACATTCAATTTTGGAGATGCTACACATATGTACTTACAATGTAGGAATTCACTCGGATTCCTTGAAAAAGGGTTGTGACCACGAATACAATCTTATGAGGGCCACTCCGTGAGGCTGATGCGCACTTGAATAGAACACATTGAGTGCCATGAGGTATTTTAAATGGAGCTAAAAATATTGGCCCATCGGAGGATATAAAGGCTAATAATGAGATAAATACTTCGTCATGAATTATCACGGAGTGCAATATTTAATACGGAAGGCAACTAAGGCGGAAGCAGATGACACCGTCTTGCTATTGATACCAATACGCCATGAACGTGGTCATCACTTCAATGGGTTAAACATTAATTGTTGGCTAATGAAGAAACAGCAACTGATGGGAACGTATCTACATTTGTGAAATAGCTCAAAATAAATAATGCTTTTCAACATTTCATTAAGCAATGGATATAAAAATTTCAATCAAAATCATTTAGACACAGGCTCTAGAAATACTTTAATTTAAAACGTTGGATTTTACATATTGAATTCCAACTTTCTTTTTCATTCTTTCTACACTTAATTCTATTACCTATTATTTACACAGCTAGCGTTAGGATGAAATTTTCACCAAAATGTGAGTGCCTTCCGTAATTCGTATTGCGCACCTAAGTAACCATAAAAATTAAACTGCAATAAGAGAGATGCACAAGCTGAGCCCATTGAGTACTACCCAGTCCTCAGTACCTGAATAAATATATTTATGTATCCCCTATTGGTATGGATAAACAATGTACACAGTCCTTTATTTACAACCGGGGTGTGTGATCTCAATCTATTAAAAAAAGAAGAGGTTCACTCTTAGCCCTATCTCTGGATTTTAGTCAATCGATAGAAGTCGATCTCTACGCAAAAGATAATTTTTACATGCATAAATAAATGTCTTTTTTAGGGGAACTGTGTCCATCATGTGTTTCTAAATATTTTTTAAAAATTATCTGATTTCAATCCCCACGTAATGAAATTATCTCTTTATGTTTCCAATTATATTTTTTCGGATCTTTTTCGGGCGTTTTCATTTTTCCAATTCCCTCAGAGAAAGGGTGATTGGGGAGATGGCCTGAAGACCTGATTGCAAGCCCATAACCCGCCTTTTCTACTCATTCCGAAACCAGCCATTCTACAGAAAAATTCACAGGGCGTCCTCAATTTCAAATCGACTCCGATTCGGAATACTTGATCTATTTTCGAACATTGGGGAACGGTACATACATTCCACGCCACCCGAAACCCCTTTTTCAAGTCCCAAAACTTCCTCCTTCGAGTACCTTCAGGATTTGGTGAAGTTTTGTGCTCGTGAGCTTCCTGAGAATACTCACCCTCGCTCGCCATTAGTTTTGTATGGCTAACGGTGGCGCTTCCTCCTCATTATTCGAAAACTTTGTATGAGATTAATTCTTGGACCTAAAAAACACTCAGAGCCATGATCGGTGTCTCATCGTATAAAATCCAATGCCCAGTTATAGTATCGTCCATTGGCTATGGTTCGACCTTTATATCCCGTGAGTCATTTTAATGCATTGATTTCCCGCAAGTGAAAATGTTCAAAATCTGAGGTTTCACTCGTAGCGATTTTATCCGGCGTGAATTTTTATTGTGGAATCCTTCCATGCCTCTCCCTGACAACCTGTGTGCGTGAAGGGATTCCTATGAGGTAATTGCATGCTAAGGAATCCATCACGACAATAAGTAATGATAGAATCCATCACGAAATAAGACTGGGATTCAGCTAGGGTCCTGCAATCACTAATTATATTTTGCAGACTATCAAATTTCGCCGGAAATGTTTCAATTTTCAAATCTTGAGATTATCGCTAGTGCTATAGCATTCGAATTTGATCTCATTCGAGAGAATCCGGGATTCAATCCAGTTAATATGATATTCGTGATATCTTTTAGTTTATGATCCTGTCACTACGTAGGAAACGTATGTTTTTCTGCTCGGTGAGAGTAAGTTCATTAGGAATTGATTTAGTGCATCCTAATCATCAATGATCAATTAATTCAGCAAAAGCAATAATGAAAATATATAAAATATGCATACCTAAATGTATTACTTACTTCTATTTTAAAGTTCCATTGGTAATTATTATGACCTTTTTATTCATTAATTTTCTTTCATGTTCACCTATCTTTAAACAAGAGCGGTTATTCACCTATGTAACTCTTAATTGACGTATATTTGTGAGATTTTCCCATAATTCTGCCAGTTTTTAGCTTCATGTATAATTTAAGATTTATGATTGTGTATTTGAAAATTATTTTTTATTCGTTTTCTGGCAATGCCAGTGGGTACAATTCCATGATTGTTATAATCAACATTACAAGGCATATTAGCGCTGCTAACATGTCAAAAATGTATCAATCCTTCATCAACCATGGGAAGGATTAGGGCTTTTGGGAATAAATTGTGGGAATTTGCATAAAATCGAGGATTACCCCGGAAGGACGGGACGAATGGAAACTGTTCACATGTCTTTCTGACAAAGAGACCACAAGCGCTGAGGTAGAACGCTCCAAAAGCCTCTTGGTTTTCCCAATTCCCCTATTCTCTCTCCTTTTTTTCGTGTCCCTTCACCCCTTTCCCCCCTATCTCCCCTGAAACACGATTCACGGCTCGTCATAGCCTCCTTCTCCTCCCCTCCCCATCCCATCGCCAATCCCACCGCCAAGACAACAGTCTCCGCTTCCCCCCGCGCCTTCCGCCGACTCGTCCTCATTCCTCCCCATCCAGTTCCCAGCGCTCAACTCTTCGGTCCAATTTCGCGGTGTTCCGCGCCTCTCGTGATCAAGCGACACGTCTCCCGTTCACGATGCGAGTCACGTGCACGGGTATATGGAGCGACCGGGATGGGGGAGGGGTGTGGGGGGAGGAGGAAGAGGGGCGGAGACAATGAGCAGTTGGTGGGGGGGAATAGACACAGAATGCGGGCTGGGTGCTGGGGCTAACCCACTCCATTTATCGCCAATAACACTTTCTAACTCCGCGCCGCGGACGACGGCATTTCGCCTAGAGGAGAGGTACGTCTGCGTCGGCTCCTCACGGTGGAGCTTGGCCCCTCCCTTCCAATGAGATGAGAGAACTTGCCGGGGCATTGTTCCCTGCACCCTTGCTGATGTTTTCCCGAGGGAAAAAATAATCTCTGTTGGACTTGACTTTTTCCCGGTAAATAGTGGCAGTAAATTCTTATCGAGATTTCAGCCGGGTAATCTTCTCAATCTTCATCGCTGCTGACAAGTCGATTAAATCCATTTCCCGAGAAGAATTTACTACCAATAATCTCTGTTGTTTTCCCGAGGCTAGTGTTGCGACGCGTCGCATTGAACATGTCAAAAAAATGCTTAAGCGACTTTGGGGAGGGTATTGTTTTCCATATTCAGGGAGGACATAATGTAAAAAAATATACAATTAGGATAAGCACCGAAAAGGAACATATCTGTTGATACCGTTGAATTATTTCCTTGAAATCATGGCGAAGAATTCCGTCGCTAGATTCCATTTCATCAATTCCATATGCATAGTGCATGCGCTTCACATACCTATAGGTTTAATATCTTTGGATTTCCCTTAGAGGATACCATAAAATTTTAATTTCCTTGAGAGTTAATAGGTACGTAATAGGACCCGAAAAGTGTTCTCAAAAGAATGACTCTAATCCGCCCCAGTGTGAATAGCCATAATTAATAGCCCCGTTGTATTGACGTGATTAGCGGGCAATTGGTAAACGTAGTATTGTCATGGTCTGGTGAGAAGTATATGATAACATCGGTAAATGCTGCTATTAATCAGACTAACTTTTGTATATCCTTTGCTCAAGATGAGATAACTTGACACGTGCATTGCTGCTAAAATATTTTCACGCACATCATTATTATATTATTATTAAAGACGAAATCATTATTGTTATAACAATTTCGTCTTTAATTCTTTCGCCTAAAAACGGCTGATAAATTAAGAAAGATAAGCTTATATTTATCAGCCGAATTTAGGACTATATAGTCCTTTCTTACAAATTGATGTACTCGTGTATACATTCATGCCCTGAGTGGGAGAAAACTCATCCTGGTGAGATTCGAACCCGCGACCCCTGGATTTAGGACTTTGCCTCGCCGCCACTGAGGCCCGCATTATTGTAAGGTTAGGTATTATCCTCTCCTAATTTAAGGTGATTTGAATCAGTTATGTAAGTTGCAGTATATATTTTGCTGATGAACTTCAATTTCATGAATTTTAGTGGCCGAGATATTCAACCCTGAAAAACAATTTAGCTGATAAGACTCACGGTATATTATTCATGCATTTCCCGTGATGCAGTAGGCGAAGGTAGAACTAAGACTCTGGAGTGGTGAATGATGTAAATACATGAATAAATGTCAAAAGATCCAGGTCATCATTCGTGATACTGCTCGCTAATCAGTGCGCCATCGCTGGGTTACTGATTTTAAACAATTCTTAGCATAATTATGAAAATCATTGATACTCAACGAGAGGACTTAATATCTTAAAGATTGGATCCGGGACCCTTAGATCCACGACAAGGCGCTTGCCCTCTAAGATCAGAGACTATACCAATTATGTGGAGTTTACATTTGGTGGAATTGGTATTTCATGAGAAATATTTCAGAATTGAGTTCATCGCCCTGTGTCATAAAAATTCCACGGAATGGCAAAATTGCCGAATGGCATATAATCTTCATGCTGGCTATAAGAAGTCATAGAATAAGATATTACCCATGGTATTCTTCTACAGGAAAAAGCCGAGTCTATTGAACCGAAAAATGCGGTCGTTCATCGTCGATGTCTCGAAACTATGAGAAAACAGCCCTACAGTTGGTGGTACAGTTTCCGGGATTACTAAACGCGGCGCCAAACCGCGCGTCGTCGGTAACGGTGCGGGTCCGTGAAGACCGAAAATAGATGTCAACACGTTTGAGCACAAGCCCCATTGTGCAGTTGGAGAGAAATTTAGAAAGAGAAAGGGGTCGTTATAAAACCGAACGAGCTACTTGGAGTGGATATCATAAATACTGTGGAAACTAGTCGACCTAGGAGATTGCAACGATCCCTTTAGTGATACGAGATGCTTGCCTTCCACCGTTTCACTTTCTCCGGCGTCGGCGTTGAGGAAAGCGCCGCGTTCGCGAAAAAAATAGCGCGGGACCTTTGACAGTTAACGCACGATTGGATTAAATTTCAACCCGTTCCACTGAGATTTATGCCCAGTTCAAGGGTGTGCTCTATTATTCAAATGCGAGCTTGTCTTGGATATCTTCACGGTAAATGCCCTAAAAACTTTTAAATAAATAATGCTTGTCGCATCCGTCGTTCATTTTTCTCATATGCTTCTGTCATGAGCGCTTGATTGACTATAAAATTATGGATGCTCAAATGGATCGAACGAATTTGTAATGAGGAAGCCCTAAGAAGAGTAGGAGAGAATAAAAGCCTCATGTAAACCATAATAAGGAAACGGGACAACCTTATAGGCCACCACATCTTGAGAAATGATGGCCTGATGAAGACAATCGTCGAGAGACAAGTAGATGGTAAGAACAGATAAGGAGGACCTCGAACAGAGTATATGGGACATGTAAAATGTAATTAAGGATGTTAAAGAGAAGAAATACGTAGGTGTGGAGATTAGGTGATAGGGGAATTTAGTAGGGAGCTACGTGAAACCAGTATTGTTGGCCAGTGATGATGATAAAATTATACTTTTCTCTTTGTTTATTAATGAGAGCTTACAATTTTAACTAATTCACTGTAAATAGTAAAATAATTTCCGCCCTTGAATTTATAAATCTGTATTGTCTCATAGCATTAATCGGTGCCAAAATAAATGTGCCAAGTCGTATATTTTTAAGCATTATATTGAATGTTATACCTACGCTAAGCCACATAGAGTTTGTGCTGTCATATTAAAGGCAGGGGTCAGCTAGGAATTAAGGCTGGGGGGGGGGGGTTTAGGTGTAACCAATACCGGGGTGTGTGGGGGGTATGGAATACCCACCAGGATAAGCGCTAGGTACTCGATTAATAAATTGCGAAATTTTAAGATTAATGGTTCAATATGGTGAGTTTTACGGCTTTCTGAGAGATATATTATTGATCCTTACACTATTCATTTAGTAATATCAATGCAATTAAGTAAAATGGATTAAACTTAAAAATTTCTCTGAGCTCTGGGGTAGGTTTTATCCTCCAAACCCCCCCCCCCCCTCGCTGCGCCACTGATCAAAGATACCTACATATTTATCTAGATTTACCGACTGAACAGTCCCACATAACACTCTCATTTCCTCATTCACTCTGTGAATACGGCGAGGCATAGCCCTGCGTGAAGAGCTCGTGATTAATTACCGTTTCGCGTCTGACAGGAATTTCTTTGAAGGTTTGAGCTCCCTCGATAAACAAAGTGCGAGTAAATGGACGTCAATTTCTCCATTTTATCTTATACATACCCTTGTATAGTGACTGCACATTATGATATCTTACATTAGCTTCGTTGTTTACGAAAAAAATAAAACTATTTCTCTCATACCAAAGAAAAAATTGAAGCCCAGAAAATGTGAAAATTTAAGAAAAAACTGAGAAGCAATAAATATTGTAATATTGGCCATTTATTTGCAGGATGTATGATCCTGTTTTCAAAATGTCTACTGAAGGAATATATTAGCCATAGGTGGAAGAATTTAAGATTCAATTTCAATTCTGTCCTGACCTCACTACTCTTTAGACAACTCATACGGAAACGATGTATTGGAATCAAAATAAAAAGGGAGATAAAATGAACTATATTAATTTAATGCGCTTCAGGACAGATGGATTTCATTTCCCCTAATGATTCTAGTATACCGGTGAGTCACCCGCAATGCAAAAATGTGCGAAATTCCTCTGAAGAAAAATTATTTTTCCTTGACCAGGATTCGAACCCGGAATCCTCAACTTCCAGTAGCTTAACTGGCTCAACCACTTAGCCAAAAATCGAGGGATTTGGATTCGAATCGCGGTCAAGGCGAATGACTTTTCCTCCGTGGAATTTCGTTCATTTCTCTCTTAAATTATTTAGTTGGTAAAGGGCCCTCGTGGTGTAGGTAATCCTACAATTACCAATGTGGTGGATTCTGTCCGCAAAATTGAGATTCCAATCAAGGTTTTTGAATTTAGTTTCCACCAAAAAAGGACAGTAGTATGATATATCCTCGGTATCGATAGTAATTTCTGGACGAAACACGCGTCGCTCTATTACTCATTACATTTTTGAACTTCATACGCCGCACGAATGCCCATCTCCTACGACGAGGAAACCGTTTTCAAAGCGGTGCTTACAATTAGCAGCAATCCGAACACCAGGGTCCCGAACTCTTGAACTGATATTTGATATCTCATTCGAATGCAAGCGCTAGACGAGTGCAGAAGAACGGAATCCGAGGGATAGAGGGGTAAGCCAGACAGATTATTCAACTCGGTTCTCCGACAAAAGAACATTAATGTCTTCGCGATGCCATGCTTGAGAGAACACGGGAATAGCAGTGGAAGCGAGGAAACGAAAGAGAAATTGAACTGAAAACACACGTCCAAACTTTATTGCGAGAATGCGCTTTTGGAGAATTTGGGTCGACGAATGGGATCAATTGGCATAGTTTGTGTGCAAGAGAAAATTCTATTTCTCTTGAGTCCCGGGGACTTTCAAGTTGAGCTATGATTACTGTGGGGCGTTAAAAACCGGTGAAACAACGAGGAAGCCATCAAAATAGCATTTTTCTGTGCCAAGTAAACCTGCTGGTTTAGGTTTACGGTTGTTTATTTAGTCCTTATTGGTAGTAATTTCCTCAGTCAAGCTCACAATATTATAGAATCTATGGTTAACGCGTTAAAAATGAAATTATATGTTTAATAATTATTAGTGATGGGTCGATTCCAAAATTTTATCGATTCCGATCCCGATTCCGATTCTGACATTTCGATTCCGATTCTACCAAAACCGATTCCATCGATTCTGATGCCATAGGCTCCAAGAAAAATATCACTTAATTCCAGGCAACAAGAAAACCACTTTAAAAATTTTACTCTGTAAAAGTCAGTCGACAAAAGGATCTTTCATATCATCACTATGTAGTTAAAATATAATAACTAAATTTCAAAACAGAACATACCTGAAAAGTGGTGTTACATGATAGGTGTTACTTTAGAATATTGGCAATCATAATATGTCGACTATATCTATGAATCCAAACTACAAGGGAGAGACCTGAGTACAGAAATTTTCATAGCTGTAATAAAGATCACATACTACGTATATGAATCATGTAATATTTGGCCCTTCCAAATTCTCAAGCAGAAAAACCAATTATTCTACATGATCAGCCAGCAGGTTTTGACGTCTCCATGTTACAGTATTACTGCCTGAAGAAAATTACCTTTTGCTACGCACTTGTGTGATTGGGCAAGTACTTTCCTATCAAAAATGCAAGATTTCGGAGACTTTGTAATTTTTATTAAAGATTATATCAACGATTTTTTTGGATCTTGAATCTTCATTATATTCAAGTAGACGAAGCGAACGAACTATAGAACTAAACTTTTGTTTTGTAGAGCCAAAAAAATTCTATACTTCTCACATCATTTAATCAACCTTAAAATCTCTTGCTTTTTTTAAGTTCAAGAAAGAAACTAAACGCTACAAATGAATATCACATCGGACGGACGCAGTAATAAAAAAGGCTACAAGAGCCTTGTGGTGTGAAAACTCCCCCTTCCGCGCGACTCACCTCGGCGAAGGTGGAAAGGGAAAAAGGGTATCGGTTGTTGCCTTTCACGGAAACATTTCATTTTTCTCTCTTTTAAGCATACTGACTTAATCTCTTCACTTTACTTCAATACCCGAGGCATATTTCTTATGCATGGGATAGTTCCGAAAAATATCCAATCCTTAGTATTTTCACTCGAGTAATATGCGCTCAATGTTCTAGTCGATCTATACATAATCCTTTTTAACATCCTCAGTTTAGTGTTTTAAGTCAATGAAGACCATTATCCATGCTTTAAATGACGATTTTCAAGACTAATGTTTTAAAAAAAACTTGAAAAATCGGCCTCAGTTACCGAGCTTTAGAGTTCCGCGGCGTGTAGCTCAGCCTTGACGCGCGATTGAAAAATCGCTCTTATTTCCTTCGTCGCGCACTTTTTTTTCCAAGATTTCTACTTAGTACTCTATAAATCTCTGTGGTTCAAATTTTCCGGGTTATATTTTTCGTCAACGAAAGATAATATCTACTTTATGTCAAATTTCACGTGAAAAACGGGTCGGCCATTTTGCCTTGTAAAACCAGAGAGATGAGAGCCAAAATCTTCAAAAGTCATTGAAAGTATAGGCAAAGCACAAGATCAAAGGAATATTGCGTTTTTTATTCCATAAAACTCATACCAACGCAAAATCACTTGGATAAATTCAAAGATTTTTTGAGGAAAAACGATATCTCGCGTGGCATTGAAAAATTGGTCATGTTTGGGCCTCTGTATCTCACTAAAGGTTCGCATTTATGTAAAATGGCATATAAATCTATATATGGTAATAATTTATGAGTATTTACGCTAAGTTTAAAGTCTCTTTCCCCAATAAGGTCATTTTGGACTTTATTCCAGCTTTTTCCGATTTTGGACCAGTGTGCGCCGGGTAGGGAGACGATCGGCCGCCGCGGCTGGCGCAAAGGTATTCGGCGCCCACGTCGACAACTATAGTGTATACAGCAAGCTGAAACTACCAGGCCAAGGCATTAGAATGACTTATCGGCTTTAAAAACTGCATTATTACACGAGTTTCATGACAGCGCTTTCTATGGGCAGATTGCTGGACCTACTAGCCTCGAAAGCTCTGTAACCTTAACTACTCGACTCGACATTCGTAATGCTACTCGAAACGCTCGTGTCGAGTACCAACTACTCGATCGACTTGAATTTTCGAGTACTCGCACATCCCTAGAAGATATGTGTTTTGGTATTACGATTACGTGGCGCGAAAATTCAAATGAATGTCGGAAACGCGGTCGTATATTTTGTTGTTTGAAGTACTACTGGAATCGGAATCGATTTTTCACTTTGGCAAGTACTCGTTTTCGATTCCGGTTCTTGGTCGAGAATCGAGGAATCGAACCGACCCATCACTAATAATTATATAATATACGAAGCTTTGAAAATCTACATGGATAATATAATAGGCATGGCAACAACTTATGAGACTTTCAAAATTGATACTTAAAATTGGAATTAAAATTGAATTAGAAATTTTGCAAGTCTGTTTTGATAAATGGTTGCTAACGAATGCTTAGGTTGTTCGATTATCAATGTTGAATTTTAGGATGTTATGTATGCTATCTTCCTTATTTTCCTAATTCTTACGAAACGATTTCATTTCTAATTCTCGGCGTGTTGGACGTGGTGTGACACCGCAAGGGTGTATTTTCACGCATGCAAATAAAGAGTGAATTTAGAAGCAAATTTTTCAGGTTACTGCATTTGTTGCTTCAGTGATCATGTCCAACTTTTATTGAAAAATTTTCTCCCGCTAAGCATGAAATAACGAAATGATTTTTTTCCTAAAAAAGAGTATTTTCAAGTCAATTTATTTATTGAATTATAATTACTCGGTGAGTTTTTGAGTAAATACTTCTTCTCTCTGATAAAAAGAGAAGCAAATGGTCGTGCATGAGATGGGTCTATTGTCTAGTTTCTCGCATTGGTTTCCAGGAAATCTCTAAGACCCTCGCAGCACAGGATTTTCGATCTCCAAATGTTTCACCGGATACCGAGGCTTTACTGTGCATTTTTCCGACGGAATCCGATTTTGAAAAATACTTTTTTTTCTGTTTTGGAAAAGAATGGACTAAACTAGACACCCTTTTTTTAGTCCACACTGATGCAAATTTCTTTAAATGGCAGTAACTGTTAGTGCTATTTAATATCCTAAGGAAACGATTCGATTCTCTTTTATGGCTTTTATATCAGCCTATCGAATAGAATGGAAAGAACTGCAATTAAATGCGTGTTATTTTTTTCCCACGACATTGCAATACCCTTGTTTCGTGTCTTGATCTTGAGTTTCGTGACCAATTAGTGAAGTTTCTGAAGCATATATCTCTTTGCATTAAATTTTGTGGTTAACATAAGCATTTTCCGTCAGAATCCGATTTTGAAAAAGATTTAATTTTCTGTTTGGAAAATAATGGACTTAAGCGCCTTAATATGCTATCAATAGTGACTATTACGTCATCAATTTGTGCCGAACTCGAGCTTTTTTCTAATTCTTTTTCGTATCAATCACTTGGGAGCGAACCATTTTGTTTCCCGCCGTAATTATCAATGCCATACCCAATTACAATGTATTAATGACATTCCAGTCCTGGTATGATTTTCTGTGAATAGTTGGAACACGTTTCGTGCACATGGCAAAGTAATTTACTTCCCGTAATCATTCAGTTTAAGATTGAAAAACTAAAGGCTATTTACTTCGTTCAAGCAGATCGGTACAGATGCAGCTGTGGTTAAAAATTGTGATTCCATCCGATCCCCATACATGTGGCAGGGTCTATAAATTAAGTATAACTACACTATATATAAAATAAAGAAGGCGCCTTACCTTATATCGGAGTTTTTATTGCCCCACAAGACCGAAATCGTGATTGTATCGTGTTCGTGTTGAGATGATGATGCTGGTGGCGGGGAAATGACACGTGATGGTACGCCTAGAGGTGTCGTGTCTCCGTGAGTGACCTTCGTAAGGACGCCTCCTCTTCCTTGACCCTTTATTCCTCCTTTTGGCTCGAGCCACTGCCCTCACCCTTTCCATCCTCCTCCTTACGACATATCCGGTGCCAAACGCCCCTGACTCACGTACAGTGGCAATAACGTGAGTGCTGGTATCATACCATCCGCCGAATGTCAATAGCTTCCCAAGATTCTGATTTTAGCCTCTGTTACATTCTCTCCACGATAACTTAGGTCATTGTTTCCGTAGAGGCTAAGTCAGACAGGGTGTCATACGCGGCTCCTATATTTTGAATCACCATATGCATAGGTTTCATAGTTACCACCTATGGCTCTTATACTTTGAACTACCTTTATATATGTTACATAGTTTCTCTATGACGTCCATGGGTGCCGGGAGAGGGGTGCACCCTCTAGTTCATGTTTGTACCGACTACTTTTGTAACTTGAACAGCAACTGTGAATTTAGAAAGGAAAAAACACTAAAAAGCGATTAAAAAGTCCTTTTTAAATAACTGCTATTGCTTTAATGCTTGATTAAAGGCTTCATTACCACACCTGGCAACGTAACGCCCCAGGGATGGCACTGAATGCACCCTCTTGCATTTTCTATCGGAACTCATGGTGATACTCAATGGTAGATCCGCACAGCACTTAATTTAAGGAGTTTTAAGTTCTTAGAGTTTACTGTACTTGTGGAAAATGAAGAAACAGGTAATAACTGTGAATTCCGATGATTTATAGTTTTTTTATGAAAGGAAAATAATGGAGCGTAGAATAATGGGGAACTCCCATCTTTATTCACAATATCACCTCTCCATAATGGGGTCGTTCATCATTTTTAGATAGAGCTTGAAAAATAGAGACACCCGCATTTTTCGGTTATTTGATCAAACATCTCCTTCTTGAGCAATTCTCTGCGAAAAATCCTCGAAGGCCTTAACCTTTTTGCGAATAAATTAGTGACAGCACATGCGTAGCGTGTCACCGTGTCTCACCCACTATTTGGTCTTGCGCATGGGCCTCATGTAGCTTTTTGCTGCTTACCTTATTGCTAGCGATTCCTCTCCACAATAAATTTTCTTTCTTCCTGATCAAGTAGAGAAAACAAAAATCCAATGATGCCACAAACTCATGAAAACTGGGCGGTACCTTAGCATTTTTTTAAATTTTAGTCCCATGAGAGAATGACTGAATGCGTAAGATTTTTTCGTCATTATTCATCTCTACCTTCCACTTGTAGAATTATTTTACCGATTTGCGAATTCGGATCTGAGTGAACGACCCCATTAAGTCAAGGAAGAATCCTTACACCCACATTACACCAAGTAGGAAAAGCTTATGAGAACAAAAAACGTGGATTTCATACAAATTTAATCTCATTTAAGATATTACTGGGCAGAATATTTTGCCGGTTCCAAATTTTTCCGGGACCCAACCGAGGGCTAAACTTATTCTCTCATGTTTTTTTTGTGAATTTCCTTACCTAAGGTTCACCCGTAGCTATCTTATTTACTTTTGGTTATTTCTAGTTCCTAGGCAGTTTCCTTTTTGGTCAGTCACCATTGATATTTCATCGATTCTCTTTAAAAAAACAAAGATAGCACCAGAAGGCTATAGGAATAGTATTTCTGGCCATTGTAAAATGGCAACACTGCTGATGTCTCGATGTTTCTGGGTTTCACCGCGTGGATTTTCTTTGTGACGACAGTTTCTCCGGTATTCCAACCGGCGTCTTCAGGTCGATCAGGTCGATCACAAAGGTCACAAAGAAAATCCACGCGGTGAAACCCAGAAACATGGAGACATCATCTAGACAACGCCGCGGAAAACTACGCATCAACGGCAACACTGCTGCATGCGGTTATCTACCTTTAAATAAAAATTATTTCTTAAAAATAAGTGTCGACGAGCACTCAGTTGTGACGTGGCAGAGCTTACCGTAATAATTAATTGCGATAGCTTTATATAGAATTTTTTGGTAACTATTTGAGTCAATTTGTTCCTCAAACTTGATTGAATACTTACTACGGGAATCATATAAGATGCACATTGCGCATACACTGTACAGTAAGGTGGGTCGAGAACAGGCTAATGCCACCAATCATTTCCCGAGAGGTGCCATTCTACTCTTTTAATGAATAACCATAGCAACTGGAAGCAGAAAAAGAATCTTTTGCATATCATTTAAGAGATAAGAAACAACTCTAATGTATGTAACATAGAATGAAATGAGGAAGTTAATGTATTGTAAGTATCGTATTTTACGGTATTTTGGCACAGCTTATCACGTTAACATTTTGATGGAATTGCAATAATTTTAGTTCTCATATTGCTGGTCTAAAACCGCTTCTTCTAAAATCATGAGCAATGCCTAATTTTTAGTGGTAACCACTAAAATTACGTCAAAAATTGATGAAGCAACAATTTATTTCACGTAACTGTTGAATACTAAGACTAATTCTGACAACTCACCAGTCTCCAGTCATCGCAGTGAAAAAGAGTCGCTGGCATAGTTAGTAGCTACATATACTTAACTATCTATTTGGAAGGCTGCAAAACAATTCTCGTGGTCCAATGCCAAAAAAAAAAACATTCTATATAGTCGGAAAATTATCTTGTGCTATTTTTATAGGCTTCTTAACTCGAATAACTTTCCGAGACAGCTGAAATTTATGGAAGTTCATTGATTTCAACGAGGCATTTTCTTAAGTGTGACGAGTTTGGTCAGTTTCTATCAAATTCGATTCTGCGTAGCTGAAAGCACTAACATTTTAACTCTTATTGTTTCTGAAGACGGGATTCAAAATTAAGTTCTTGGCGTAAGAAAATAGCTGAGCAGTACTGTTGAAAATAATTTTTTCGTCATGGCATTGCGAGTGGATGATTATGATTATTTAAAAGTTATTATTCATTAGATTATCTTGGCTTACATTTTGCAATCATCTTCCCCATGCCCGCGATTTTGCATCCAGCTATGCCATTGTAGCTCTTTTTAGCTTATAGCTTTTTATCCTAGACAAAACCTGTTATCGACAGTATTTATGTCTCGATCTATTGTTGTTATCTTGTCATCTCTTAGAGAGCGTCGATGGTAGCATAGACTAAAATACGCTTAAATAAACTAGCATGCGGTGTGAGCGGAATTGACCTGTCTTCCCGAGTAGATCCACGTGGACCCGTTTCTCAAGGTAACAAGCGAAGGACAGCGGGTTTTCGAATACTTACGATTCGTCCTCAACCTTCAGATTTTAAAATAACTCGAGCGCTGATATTTTCTCTTAACGGTACCCCCTGTTTTTACGGTTTTCACGTGAGGCGCCATAAACTGATCTTAAAACTCAAGGTTAGCCAATTAACCTCGCATATACCCTACTAAATTGTCACGAGATGAGAATATGGACGAGTCAGTGAAAGTGAGTGGAAACAAAAAAATATTTTTGCATTATTTATTCTCCCCTTTTTTAGTGCTCAGCAATCCAATTGAATTTATGATGAATAAGTATTTTGGTGACAATAACTTTCATTCAGACACCTGAATATTATAATCACGAAATCTCATATGAGATGTAAAATTCTCCATGATTTCCTTAGATTGTTTCATCATTAAATTATTTTCTACTGGGATGAATTAAAATGATTGCTTTTATCCATCGTTTCAATATTTCTTCGCTGATCTAGTCAATTTTAGTTGCGGTGAAAGCCGCCTAAAGTAGTCCTGAGAGTTATTAACTGACTTGTCCACCGATTTCTAGCTATTTTATGCACATAATCGTTTAGGTTACTCTGGTTACTACCGTTACCTGGATATTTTGTCGGAGGATGATGAAAGAGGAAGCATAGGAAGGCGGTAGCGATGCAATGGTTTCAGGGAAGTCTTACCAGCCTTTCGATGTATCACATAATTTTAAACTTTGCTGAAATTATGCACATTTAAATAATCAAGTGCGACAAATGTGATTCTCTTCTAGAAAAATAAGTGAAACCCTTAAAAATAAAGGCTTCTGTCAAAGTTCTATTCTACTATACATAAAGCGCATAAGAAATCAGTAATTTATCATGATCTTTAGGAAATGCATAGTGATTGATCCCTTGTTTGTGTAGTTGATTATTTTGGTATCTCTCAATGACAAGAATGTGGCTGAATGATTTACGGCCTTAACGTAACATTTCGTATGCTAGTTAGAGTTAATTTTAACCGGAAACATTTTTCTTCTGCTAGAAATGGCGTAATCTTCGTTCAATATCCGATATATTCATTCATCTTCCAAATTCCATTACACTTATTTTAAGTAGAGATTATTAAGTTAGCTCTGCACTAAACTATCTCATTAGTTTTGTATGTTTGATTTGAATTAGAGTAACATTAGAGTCAGGTAATGTGAGCTCTACGGCCTCAATAATGAAACAAAAAAGTAGTCTCCAATTGCCGTTGCAGACTACTTTTCTGTTTCAGAACTGAAGGGAGTTTTGAAACAGAAAAGGAGTTAAATTAGAGTTTCTCATTAATCGTAGGCATACATGAGAGAAATTAACATTCATTTTCATTTATATCGTTCGGCGGGTATAGCAGTTTTTCTCTGTTCAAATAATAATGGCGCCACTTTGCCACTTCTTTTATGCGTGTGGACTTGTCAGCTATTTAAGGGTCTGAGTTTTCTGAGAGTATTCTGAGTTCAGTAATTTGCCTTTCAGAAACCAACTGTTCTTCCCTGCATTACTCGCTTTTACCAGCCTAATATCTTTTCGAGCATGCAGTGCTTGATAGAATATTAACTGAGCACCAGTAGTAAAATACAATAAGTCACTTATTCCACGCTGTTTAGTTCTGGCCATGCAAAGCCTTTTACGGTCATGATTATCTCATCTCTTCCGCTTCCTCTACTATTGTGCATGAGCCTTGAATTTAAGGACAGGCAATAAAGGTAAGATGGCTTGCAGTGGGGAAGTCAGCGTTTTGATGAGGCGCTGAATAAGACTGGATATTCGAAAGGAGGAGTGAATGTCCCACTGCTGAGGGCACTTTAGTGCTTCTGTACATCTAAATTTTGGAATTTGAGACCATTTGGCCTTTCAAAACAGGTTTGTGGACTCTATGGACGAATAGACTTCTTTCCACAAATACGAATGCGAATATTTGAATGAATTAGCTCTTTGCTGCGGGTGCGTCAGACAGCGGAAATCGCTTTCGAACCGAAAGCTTGGAGAAGTTGCTTATATTTTCGGCACCGCGAGGAAACTTTTTGGTTACGTCTCCTTCTTTACTCTTATGGGCCGATTTATGGGAGAAAAATATTTTCAAAGAATGCTCAGCGAAAAGAAACTGCTATTTTTACCTGGGTCCGGCTTGATGAAGCGGAAGCAAACACAACACCCGCTCGAAAACCTTGTTTTGTTCGCACCCTTCATTTCTGCGAGCCCCCGAAGTGAAGTGCTCAAGACATTTATCACCTGACCTCTAGGAAGTGAACACGCGGGAGAGCAAATCTGCCGGGAGATCGCGCTTTGTGCCAAGTAGAACGCGTAGAAATACGTATGACCTTGCTCTGGCATGGAGAAAGTTTGTTGACTGGCGAGGAACGAATGAAGGGAAAGAAGTCTTTGTGCTCTAGGCTATCAGATCAAGCGCAAGGCTTTCGAATAACTTGCTTCTAGTTGGTTCCAATAGCTGATCTTATTTAGTTTTCTGCGCAAAACAATTTTTTCTTTGCGTTAAATCATTTGGCTTTCAATCAAGAAGATATATTTATTATTTTGTAATATAATGTTATCTATATTTAATGAATTTACATTGTTAAAAAGGCAAGGAAAAAAATTTGCGAGCATGTTACCTTTTCTCTTCATATCTCCTCACATGTTTAAGTTCACTTCCGTCTCTTTCCACTGCGCTGATATATTTGAAAATTATGCCACCACCAGCAATAAATTATGGCATTTAATATCAGGAATTTTTGTGAAAGTATTCGTTAACTTTCCCTGAGGCCTGATTTTCAGTTTTTTTTTTCATTCAATATTTTGAATTCATGTCAATCTTAATATCTTAGAATTTTTAGAAGGATCTTTTTCATTTTCTTAACTTAGCTAATACAGCTACAAGTGCCTTCGTCTTCTGTACACAGCTGTCTCTCACCTTTTCCCGTAAAACAGCAGATATTTACATCAAGCGATTGGGGAATGTCGCCGAAGAAATGACAGTCATATCCTGTCAAAAATCATCAAATGCAATTTGCTGCGCTTAAATTACACGTTTTATTTGATTTATGAAACTTAATTTGAGGAAAAGATGGACCTTTGTCATTAATCTTCGCACGGGTTCACCCCCTGAGGAAAATAAGCTGATGTGGAGATATTGTTCCCAGTTTTACGCGAAATTAAGGCACAAAGCCCTATTGCGAAAGATGGGGACGCGCGCATTGTATAGCAAAGCATGTATTACGACCTAAACTGAGCCCCTCCACAATGTTAAGAAATAAGAGGCCATGGATTGAGCGAGGCTAGGGGAAATCGTGGAACTGTGGAGGAATGTTAGTGCCGGCATTACCTTGGCATTCGCCACGTGTCGCCTTTGCGTCACCACCATCAGAGGGCGGAATGCCATTCGCACCCTTCTCAGACCTCCTCTTGGAGCAGACGTGGCAGTTCTCTGGTGGCTCTCTGCGGGATTCGAATCGGGAACGCCCAATAGGAAGAAAGGACATTCGCCGACTGACAAGCCATTTCGATAAAATGTGTTTTTTCCGCTCCTCTGATGACTCTTCCATTAAATACTCTTTGGTACGTGTTAGGGTCCACGGGTACAACAAAATGTATGCAAAAAATGGCATTAGGTGCGAAAAAATTATTAAACTGAACCGCGATTTTGTGCTCGGAACTCCCTCGGTTACCACTATGTGGTAAACTTTCCCCGAAGTTCTCTTGCGCAGTTGAGTACGTGGTGGTGTAGTTCGAGGCATGCCTAACAAGCAGTTCGAGCATCCGGGATCTGAAGGGGAAAATTTTCCTCGCCAAATTCTAATGTTACGTTGTTCTGTAGGGTACACTCATATGTAGATGACGCGCCGAATCTCCTCGTAATTAAAGACCCTCTTTTATGAAAAAAATAAACTTTATCGTCCACATTACTTAAATATCTTATTTAGGCACCATATCTCATTATGTTTTCCATAGAGACTACACTGTTCACAAGTCCTCCTCCCATACCCAAAGTTGATATATCCGCCTCCGGTATGAACATGGTCCGTTCCCCAATGTTTTTGCGTAAGGGCGGGTACGCTTTTCGCAATACTGAGAAGTCAAAACGCTTTGCGCTATCTCCTCTTATTCAATTTGCCGCCCGTGCATGTCATGAATCGAAGCGACGACTTTTTCGCCGTCCGCTGAGGGAGCGGGCCCCGTTTCAAAAACAGGTTGCCCCGATGGGTGGAGGGTCCCAACTCCCACGCCGCTGGGCTGGGCGTTCTCCCGTTCACTCCCCCTCCCTGTCAGGGAGTCCCTCCGCCACCCTCGCGACGTGGACCCCTCCCCTTCGAAGGAGATCGGCTCGCATAAAACGCACGCCTCCTCCCGCTGGGCGCGTGGCTCCCTCCGCGCACGGGCGGATCACACAATGCATCCTCCATCACCCTCTTACGGTGTCTATCCCTCTCCAACATTTACTACTTCTAAAAAAAAACGAACATTCAAGCGTGACGGGGTGGATTAAATAAATACTTCCATTTTTCCACGGCCATGGAAACTTAATCAATAAACGGTGGGAATGGAAGACGAGGAGAAAAGTGGAGTAACAGGGCTGAAATATATTGAAATAAGTACTTTCAAATTTCGCTCGATTGTCGTGGAAAGGAAAATTTAATATTCTCGAAGGGTGAGGTGACCCAGGGATAGGAACTGGCACTCCTACCCTGAATGTTTTATATTCACACGCCTGTAGACAAATCTGAGGTGTGCTCTATCCTCACCTACCCAAACCAACTTTCGGATTAAATCGCTGAGTGAGTGCAAAGATTAGCTGATAGGAGAATTGAGTGGAGAGCTGCGTCAAACCAGTATAAGAATTGATGACTGTTGATGATGATTCCGACCGGTTAAAGACAGTTCACATGGAGTATTTTGCAGGTTTCTTTACTCCGACTTGCACTTCCCTCTTCAATTCGTAGTAAGACCTACTTCCTTTCATAAGTCTCCGCCAAGGTTTCGTATGTTGGCGACCTCGAGGACCTAACGATCTCTCTGCTATGATCGACACGTACCATCACCAGAGGGCAGAGTCCCGTTCGATGAGTTTCCAAAGCTCATTTGAGTGTTCTTTTCTTCATGGAATAGATGGTTGACAGGGTTTCCCTCGTCCATTCCTCAATATATTGAAAATATTGATGTCATTTAGGTTGACAAGACGTGAGTATTTCGCTAGGTATTTCAAGCTTTTAAGGGAAAATGTTTTCTTCCGGCCGGATTATATTTCATGAAGGCTAATTCTCCTGATTTCTTTCTTTAACACAAAATATTTACCAAATGCTGGAACTCAGGGTATAAGATAATGTTCGAGGAGATAAGTAAGATTGATTCTGTCATTTCATGAAAAACATACTAGAGGAAATTTACTGTATATAAAGATATAGATTTCGGTCCCGCTTCCAGTTTATAGCCACAAGGATCGTAACAGTCTGTCATTTGCATTTATATCCATTATCTGAACTTGTTCATGCATAATTGATTTGACCCGCGAGAGTAAACACTTTTTGTACTCGAGAACACACGTTTGAAGGCATATTTTTCAATCTCAAAAGCTACTGCTGGATATTTCCTCTCCGTATCATAGAAAAATAACAATAATGCAATTTTGAAATTTAAAGTTAAAAATAATTTTTATACCCAATATTTTTTTTAATTTTGGTTACTTTACTTAATAGTTCGAGTCTTTGAAATTTTTTATCTAGTCATCATAATGTCAGCATTACTCACTTACAGAGTCTAAATTTACTTTGGGTAGTCAGATCATTGTAACTGATAAGATTTTAGTATTTTTCCATTATAATAATAATAATATCGTTTATTTTCGTAGGCACTGGGGCCCATAAGAAAATATAAGTACATCTTTCTATATTTCACATTGAGATAGATAAATAAAATAAAAAGTAAATAAATATATATACATATACAGTCAAATGTGAACAGTGCATATCGCCTAGTACATGAAAGAAACAATACAATATTTTCGACAAAAAAAAAAAAATAAATAAATAATCGCACTTCGATATAACACACTAATTACAAAATTAAAGGTGACAAACAAAAGAAATATGAACAAGAGATATGAACATAAGAAAGTGAATATAAACAAGAAATATGAACATAAGAAAGTGAATATAAACAAGAAATATGAGCATAAGAAAGTGAATATAAACAAGAAATATGAGCATAAGAAAGTGAATATAAACAAGAAATATGAACATAAGAAAGTGAATATAAACAAAAGAAATTTAACTTGGGGATAAGGAGGCATTCTTCAGAAACCCATATGTGCTGTGTTTGAACCTATTGACATTTGTACTGCTTCTTATTTGGGCTGGGAGAGAGTTCCATATTTGTGAGGCGGTTACTATGAATGATTTGTTCATATGTAGCGTGTGATGTTTTGGAATATGGAGGTCAATGTTATGATTTCGGGTAGGTATATCATGTACCTCAGATTTTCTAATGAATTTCTCATACAAGTATGGCGGGTAACCGGTCGTTAAGATACTGAAGGCTAGAGTTATTATGTGAAGGGTGCGACGCTCTTTATACTTAAGCCAGTTGAGGTGATTGTAATAGTTACTGATATGGTCCCATTTTTTTAAATCGTAAATAAACCTTACAGCTGAATTCATGGCCAATTGGAGTTTATTATTGTTTGCGTCGTCTTGGTTAGTGAATAAGGCTGTGCAATAATCCAAGTGAGGGAAGACTAGTATTTTAACTAATGAAATTCGTATGTCGGGTGTAAGTATTTCTCTGGCTCTGACAAGTTGATGTAGTGATCCCAAAATTTTACGCCTCGCATAGTTTGTTTGAGGCTTCCAACTAAGGGTTCGATCGAATATGACTCCAAGGTTTTTTACTGTTTCCTCATAAGGTATATTGTGGCTACCGAGTCTTATTTTAGGTAGATTTTCATGGTCTAATTGGGAAAAGAAATAATTGCTCCCTATAATTATTGCTGTTGTTTTCTTGTCATTGAGAACCAAATGATTAGCCTGCGCCCAACTGTTAATTCTCTCGATGTTCTCATTGATAAGTGCGATTGAATTAATAATATTGGACGGCGATGAATGACGATAAATTTGAAAATCGTCGGCGTAAAGGTGGTAGTCACAATGCATGAGGACATCAGGGAGGTCGTTTATAAAGAGAGAAAAAAGAAGTGGGCTAAGAACTGAGCCTTGTACCATCCCCACGGGATTAGGGATCCAGTTTGACTGTAGGTTACTACTGACCACCACTGCTTGAGTGCGACCGCTGAGGTAAGATCTAAACCAGTCAACAGCACTCTTTGAGAAATTTAGGGTACTCAGCTTGCGGAGGAGCAATTCATGGCAAACGGAGTCGAAAGCCTTGGTGAAATCGAATAATACTAAGATCGTCACCTGGCGTTTGTCCATTGCCTCACGAATGTCCTCGGTAATTTTTAAGAGTGCAGTTTGAGTGCTATGTCGACCACGGAAGCCAGACATGTTGACATGTTCACGGAAGACAGACTTATAAAAGGTGGAGTTCGAATAATGGTCAATTAGTGTAATTTAAAAACCTTCGTAGGTAATTCGAGGTTTGCAAATATGATAGTTCGTATACTATTACTTTCAAATTTTCCATTTTGTCGAAATGTGGACGTGTGTAAAGGAAGTTGAAATAGAAAAAGGAATGTTTGAAATAAATTTTGGCTAATTAAATCAAAATTATGCTTGCATTTATGCTCGCTAAAAAAACTTATAATATTGGGTGACACAAAGGTGGAGTAATAGTGGGTGGAATGTGGGAGAGGCTGAGGTCGACCTTATGTGGAAGAGGCTGAGGGATCCCTTAAGCCCCTTTGGCCTGGACTATGTTATTGACACCAATTTATGTCTTAGCAAATGCATTTGCTCACAATGTTATCATTCTCATCGTCAAATAATATCTCCGGCGGTTACTCTAAATTTTTCCTGTCACTTGGTTAGGAAAGATAATCCCAACCTCTGATAAATATTTCTCTTAATTTTTTTTCATTTCGAGACGCTTTCAATTCACTTTTACGTTTCCAGACTACTTTAACCTTTTCCTACCGATATGATATAAATGATTCCACATGAGGCGTGCGAAGTGCTTTTGATTCCGATAGCTTGGGCTTGGCGCACATGAGAGCCGGCAAAATGGCATAGGTTCTAAAATTTACGTCCAATGCTTCTCACCACTACCGGTACAACGGCAGTGTACAGTAAAAAGTTCGAAATCCGTTTTCAAATGAGAGTGACACTTTAAATTTACAAGGCTTGGTTACAGAACTTGCTTTTAGCGGCGATTGGTTGAACAATGTTGACTATATTGGTTGAAAGTTTTTGGGAAAAATTGGATTTTGGAGGTTTAAAAGGCCGAGGTGTTATGCTAGGTGGGGCAGCGGGTATAAAAATTGTAGCCAGTAGGCATTCAAATACATAGAGTACTATTTTGCCCTACTGTGTTAATAGAAAGTGGGGAAATGCCGTGGACCGCTGCGGAGTTTGCTAAAAAATGTTCCATATGTTGAGTCTGCCTAAATCGCCAAAAATATGGATTGATATTAAGTTCTAAGATATTTGTCATAGTTCGAGGAATAAATGATCAAAAAATTCGTTGCATATGAAGTCTTATGCATTATGCGCCAATTGAAATTCCGATTTTTCCAGGCTACCAACCGAGATATTACTTTTATAAGAACATGCGGTTTTTTATGCCATAAGAAAAAGGTTTCCGAATTAATATTGATTTTAAGCCTCTCTAAATTCTCTTATAGTTAAGGAATATAAGTAACTAGCTGAGGAACCCATTGATTCTCAATGGAGGAGAAAAGAGGAGGTGGTGAAATTATGAACATTTCATCGTTCCAACAAGTAACGCCCAAATCAGTTGATTTTATTCGAAATTATGAAGGATAATAATTTTGTCAAAAAGAAAATTATATTACTCGGCCTTGTTTGATGCCGATTTTAAGATAAAAATCTCATTACTCTATGGGGAAATCGTGGCTCAAAACTCAAAAACAATAATTCTCGTTATATATAGAGGATACTCGAATGAAAAAATAAGAAACTTGGTTCTTTCATCTTTTCTAACGGCTAAATTTACAATACAATGTCTCAATTGCAAGTACTTAAAATGAGAAAATTAAGAAGCCTTTGCATCGATTCCTAAGCTTTTCGTATGTGATAGCTCTTTTGGGCCTTTCTAAAATATACGTTTGACATTTTTTCTGGGTTTGCGTCATCAAGACAATTAATTTGAGGGTAATATGATGACTGTCCGCTATCTAGTAGTCGGCGTACATCTTGAATATCCATATATTTTTGCGTGAACGTTCTGTTTTATGTGGATGAATGTTTCGCGGGATTCCCACCAGACACGTCGGCTCCAATAGAACAACCTGATTTTTGGTCGGGACGTTTCAATGGCCAACACTGCCATCGTCCTCAGGGCATTGAGTGCTCGGTCAAGATTTGCTTGCCTTTATATATATCTTCTGGCCGTGGCTAGGGTCATTTCTGATTGGCCGTCGTCGATCTGGTCGTTTTTGTTTTTCGTGACGCCTTAATGATATTGAGCATGGGTTTACACGCTTGGCTGATTGTGTATCCTGTGTCGCGGTTGAAGTTTTTCTCTACTAACCTTATCTCAATAGTGTACCTTGTTTTCTCCTCCAGAGACGGAAGGAAAGGAAGCTAGCTCCTTAGGAAGCTAGCCATCGAAACGTTGGCTCCGATAGAGCAGCTCATTTGGTGGGAATCCCGCGAAACGTTCATCCACATCGTTCGCCAATAAAGCACCAAGTGTTATATTTTCTGCTTTATATTTAGTATTATTTTTAAGCCCATAAATCACACCGGTTACCCTTTATGAACCATCAAAAAGAGAGATTTTAACGCCTGAATTTTCGCTCTTTCACGATACTCCGGTTTTATAGCGGAGAAGATACTCGTGATAGACTTCTAGAGGTTTGCAGCTATGAAAACGATAGTCCCGATGAAATTAACATTTTTAGTGGTCGACCGCTAACTGTAAAATTACTTTATGGAAGATATTTCATAATACCATTCTTATTATTTCCTTTCACTTTAATCATAGGCCGTTCAGCTCATGACCGCTTCTTATGCCCCTTTCTCAGTTATTCCCTTTCTGAATCCCTCACATTTCCTTGAACGAAAGAAATAAGTCATTTCCGTTATTCATGATTCGTATTTTCAACATTGACGGGGAATCAGTATTTTTCTATTTCTTGAAAGTTAGCGAATCTAGACGATTACTTTTTTATAATTTTTTGTCGTTTTTCCGATATGATTGAAAATTGAAATTTTTAAGTTTTCCACAATTTATATCTATATGACCCTTTAATTCATATTGGCGGTCATGCGAAAGAGTGGTATATCATATGGAACTCTTGTTTGCGGGATGAACTCGCAGTTTTTCGAGGATATTTCCAATAATACTCCCCATTTAATAAAAAAATCTCTCAATGTCTTATTCCACACGCCTTGGTTTTTCATTTGCATTCCGACTCCGCCAGGCAGCTGTCCTTCATGTCCCGGCAATTTATAAAAAAACTTCAATTGTATCATTGTTCCTCAGACGGTTGAAGCAGCCCAGACTGGTATGACATCCTGGAAATTGCAGCGCTCACTTTCTTTATTATCAACGGTATGCAACTGGTAATGAATTGCACGAATACCAAACAAATAACAATCATTTTGCAGATCTTTAGACATTTGAATTAATTATTTTCGTGATTCACCTTGCAAATATAAAGAAGCATAAGGAAACCTTATGGTCGGTATGTTTCCCAATAAAGTAACTAATCAAATGCTTCAAATTACCTCATAAAATTCTCTATCGAATCTTTATAACCCATCCGCTTTTTCGAAGCGGCTCTTAGAGTACAGATATCACTCCATAAGTACTACTGATGAGATTCACATATTCTTTCATGGGTCATACTTAAACTTAAAATTTCTATTTATGTTTCAAATGTGAATGTTTTTCTAGTGCAGGATTCCAAGGCGTCCCCTAATATTTTTTTAACAGCCAATACCCAGAGTATTATGATTTTTAGGTAGTTTTTCAGTTTCCGTTAGATTTTATTAACTCAATCTCGCAAAATATGAAAATTTTAGGCTTCATATTATACCATTACTTTATTCCCTCCGTGGATTTAATTGAAAAATATGCACGAAACTTGCACGAAACTCGACGCGGCAAGCGTGTATGCTTTCCCTTGGGATATCAAAACTATTATGTCTATTCAAAAAACAACAAATTTTAACGACGGAAATGGGATTTGAAAAGAGCAATTTAGTACTTGGGTCCACCTACAGATTTATCATAGGTGTTTCTAAAATTAAAGAGTAAACAAATTTCATAACAAGAGCGCAGAGAGAAAGGCTTTGCGCTGGAGTATCGTAAAGGGGGAAATACACGCGAGAAAGGAGATCGGAGTAGATAGGAGGAAATATTAAGTTTTTTTCAAGCTCGTCTGCCACAGGAAGCCACCTTACTGACAGACGTATCTATCCTCAGGATCGAGAGACCGGCCGCACTAACAATTTTTCGTGTCTTTTTAAAAATCTTTTTAGTATTCATTGCCACAATAAATATTATTGAATTTATCTCTGACAAAACTTATGTTTGCGGTTATTTTCATATTAAAATAAATAAAAAGAGGAATGGAACGGCCCAAAAAAGTTTCTTTTTGCATCATGCCTATTATTCGCCATGGAGAGATGATAAATAACTTTAGATGGCACCTGATGTTGCCAAAAGAACAAGTTTATGGAGAGTTTTTTTTTATTGATGGTCACTAACTTCCAAAGGAAGCTTATTTATAAAATACTGCAGCTACTATTTAATAATACCATTATAAATATTATTTTATGATAAATCTTATTATAAATATGAATTATACTGCATAAATTGTAATTTATTTAAAAAAATAATAATTAAAGAACAACTTCGATGCATTCTTCGTTGGAATCTCATTATAATAATTCATCGATCGGAAGGCCATTCTATCTTGTCAGGAGGGGCTTGGCTATTCCACTACATTTTAATAATAATAGCCGATTTCAAATCGAGCCGATCTAATCCATTCTGGAGCAACTGCGAGTAGCCGTCGTCACTAACCCTCTTCCGTTGTTCCTCAGCGGGACCGGGAGTCGCCATGTCGCCGAACCCAGCGGGCAGCAGCGAGGCGAAGGTAGTGGGAGGAGGGGACTTGCCCGCGGGAGACGCCCAACTTCCGTCGCCTTGGCCGGAAGAGGAGGAGGAGGACGAGGAGATTGAGGTGGACCTGGAGGAGGAGGAGGAGGAGGAGGAGGAAGAAGAAGAAGAAGGAGACGAGGGAGACGAAGAAGAGGAGGAGGAAGAAGAGGAGGAATGCGGTGGAGAGGCGGAGCTGGCGATGATGCAGCGACGGAGGATGGCTCGCGGCGGCGCGGCGGAGGCGGAGAAGGGCGGCGGGGGCAAGGAGGACGCGGAGTGGGGCCGGAGGAGCGTGGACAGCGGGCGGGGGGCGAGCAGCGAGGGGGGCGGTGGAGAGGCGAGTCCTGAAGGCGCCGGGGGCTCCAAGAGGAGATCCCCGAAGAAAGTGCGCCGGCAAGGTTAGTATGGGCAGGGGGATGGCTGAGGGCCCCGACGGCAAATTTCCCTTAACCCCCAATTCAACCCAGTGGGCCAACTGTATAAATATCTAATATATATAGATCAACTAAGGAAAAATCTGTGTATCTGAAGTATTTCTAATCATGGAATATTCTTTCATTTCTGTTGGAACAGCAACGCTTATGGTTGACCGCGCCTTCTTATTGACGGCCAGTGGCGTAGCCAGGAATTACGTTAAGGGGGGAGGGGTCCAAAATCAGGGGGAAATTTTTTTGAAAAACAGGGCACTAAGTAGAGGGTTTTTAACTAATTTTAACGCTTTTCATAATCAAAAAAACTTCATTTGTTAAAAAAATATTTTGTAAATTCATGATTTTTCAATATTTTGTTATCTTTTATGGAGAAAAATAAATGTGTTTGTGTATTTCGGGGAGGGTCCGGACCCCCCCCCCTGGCTACGCCACTGATGACGGCGCGAATTTTTCCCATCCCAATCCTTCCGTCCCCATCCCAACCCTAAAGCGTTGTCGAGCTCCTTACCGCGGCGGCGCGGTGCTTCATCCCTTTTATTTCCTTCCTCTCCTTCCCTCTTCTGAGGAGTGCGGGAATAAAAGTCTCTGACTTGGTTCCCGGCCCTTAGGAGTGTAAGCTCGCGAGCCCGCCCAGGGGACTCGGTCCTACTGCATAAGTATCATAGGCGTCACAAGGCTCAAGCGTCAATTTTGGGCCGTAGAATTCCCATGTTTTCTCGTCAGTTTATTTCATGGCTGCGTCAATACTTCAAAAGTTTTTGACCTTTATATAATTGACCCGCAGAAAACATATTTCTGATCATGGGTGCACTTCCCCCTCTCAATGATGATCCTCCCCTTAATTAAGACGGTACTCTCCCTTATTCGCTACTTATTGAGGACCCAATTTGATACCGGGTCCCACCAAATACCCGGTTTACTGTGCTGCACTTGTCATTCTAACATTGCGTTACATGCATAAATAATGTTGAACGGGTAAAAATATTTTGTTAGAGTGAAAATTTCTACGCGTTTTTATTTAATTGTAAGAATAAAAGTCTTTGGAAAATCCATAGGGATAAATAGAATAATTTTTAAAAGTAACAAATGCATTGTGTATTTCAAAATTTAATTTTTTCCCTAGGTTTCAGGGAATACTTGATACGTAATTTTTATTAGAAATTTATCGTGGGTGTAAATATATATTCATACTTGAATGAAGGCGAGCTTTTGAAAATGCTTCAACCCGTCCAGATGTTTCGACCCCAGATGGTAAATGAACCTAATGTATGTAGTAGTAAAATTTGCTCTGATTCTTGGCTTCTGATCACCAAAGTATTTATACTAACTTCTCAATCAATCAACCTTTATGAATGAAAATATGATAAGGTGCTCATGGCTATGGTTTCTATTAGAGGCTATTGCAACCGCAGTGATTACTAAATTTAAATTCATCGCACTTTTAAGATGCATTAATTTCAATCCCGAGTATTTCAGAGCTATTACACTACTCAAGGAACTGATTTAGCGTTCATTAGTGGATACCTACTTAATTATTCCTATTGACCATGGACAAACAATTTTACCCACAAAAAGTGCATGAAAACTCCAGGTACGGAATCAGAACTCACTCTGAACTAGTATGGTAAAAGGCATTGGATCGGGAGAACCAATGCTCGCCGGTGGCTTAAAAAATGCATTCCTGCCTTATAAGGATGCGGAAATAAATTATAAAACTACTTGAAGTGCAGCAAAAAAGATGAACCTAGTCGAGCTTCAGTCGCTAATGCAGTCCCTAAGGAGAGATTTGGAAGTAATCGAACGTCAGGGTTTAAAAGCGGTTTGCGCACATACTAAAGTGGAGTTTTAAACGTGTCTGCATAAATTTTTAAATATCCTCACTGAAGGGGAGCGTGGTAGCTTAATGAAGGGTTCTCCAAAAGGCTGTTTTGTCTGAGGCTTCAATAGCCCCTTTTTAGTCTCATGGATTTTATCCATCCCTATTGTTTCGAATCAATCTTCCAAAAATTCCAGTCAAGTTTTATTTTGAATTTGAGTTTCAGCTTGCGCCAATTCCATGAAACCAATGTCCACAGATGCACTCTTGATATTTGTGGAAAAAAGTTATTTTTTTCGCTCTTATTTACCATAGGTCTTTCATTCCCAAAGGGTCACATGGGACTGACTCAAGAACTTACTTGTAATGCATGTAATTCTGAGCGGTTGCCCTTAAAATTTTACAGTAAATATCTTCAGGTTTTATTTCCTCGAAGTCTATATTTAATATTTAGTTTAAGTCTTGTGTATAGAATATTTTTAATGTTAATCAACGGACTACTACTATTTTGAACCATGAGCTTTAAATTATTAATCGACCTGTCAACTGAAATCAATAGATTAGGCCTTCATTTGGTGAAAATTCATGATGAATGAAAATAAACAACCTTTGAAAATCTTCACAGATTTTTTTATTTGGACCGTAGCACCAAATAAAAAGTTCTTTGCGGCGAAACGCATCGTACCAAATAAAAAAATTCTGTGGAAAGTCACGAGGGTTATTTCATCTTCATTCGATCTGTCATCTAACGGATTGGTCGCTGATCTAGAAGCTTGCACTAAAATTTGGGATTCTCATCCCTCCTGGACAGAATTTTACGAGAGTTCCGGGAGCGAGGGGCCATCCCGGAAGCTTTCCCGGCCCCGGAGGAGGAGCGCGGCGGCGAGCGCGGGCGGGAGTGGCGGCGGGGGGCGGGCGTCGCCCGTGAGGGAAGCGAGGGGAGGCGGAGGGTCCAACGGCCGACGGCGACGCTCCGGGCTCTCTGCGCGGGAGAGAAACCTTCGCCGCCTCGAGAGCAACGAGAGGGAGCGCATGAGGATGCACAGCCTCAACGACGCCTTCGAGGTGAGTCCCCCTCACTGAAGACGCTTCACACGTTCCGACCACCCAACTGTTGGGACCAACTACGTCGGCACCGACGGTTGGAGGGTGTGTACGGTGTAGGCTTGTCGCCCGACGAAAACAGTCGGACCCGACGGTCGGGCGGTTGGTCCTGTCTGACACTGGCGCCGACTCCGAGGGGCCTGAGGGGGCCCGAGCCCCCTCAAAAATTCGTTATGGGTGTGAGGAAAAAATGTTTCAGGCTTGTCGATTTTCCCCGGAGCGTCCAGATATTGAGATTCGTGTTATCATGGTTCTAATGTTGATCATATGACTCTTCTAAAATGCTTAAAAAACTTAAAACTCACTACTTATAAAATTTTCCAGAGCTAGATCCCCGGTTTGGGTCCCCCAAATAATTTTTGGAAGTCGGCATCCCTGCTGTCAGACCATCCAACCGCCGACCGCCGCATCCGGATTTCTGTGGCGTCGCAACGACTGTACTGTTATCGGCTATTTTTTCTATCAATTTGAGGCTTGATCTTGCCAAGCAACTCCATGAAATACACTTCGCCCATTTTCAAATAATTTCGGAATTCATTTCCATCCGAGTGTCGAAGTAAATTCATATGGGTGAAACTTCAAGCAGCCACTTCTTCGCCCATACTCTTGTTTTTTTTATGTCATCAATGAGAACCTAATTGGCTGAAGCAAAACCCATTTTTTGATTTTTCGAACAACATTTCAACATTGCCAACACAAGCCAAAACCAACTTCACTCCACGCGATCATGTTTTGCACTGAGGAATATTTACTAAGTTGGTCAGTCGGGTGGCTGGCCAGCAGACAAACAATGGAAGAGCTACTCTGCTACTTTTTGGCATTCGAATAACAGTGATAAATATTTTTGTGTAGAATTTAGTCATATTTTAATAGGGAAACATGTTTACTCAATTCAACCCTGTTTTCTTGCAATTTTACACTGTTTCTAGCAGAAAAAAATCATGTGATGATTGCAAGGGAATGTTTTAAGGGTGACATTTACCAAAATTTCTTATTAGGAATTATTGTTGTACTGGAGACTTAAAGATCTGTATGTTTTTCAGTTGTAGTTATTATTATGTCATCATAGGGATATTTCTATACTTGAAAATTAATTATGTTTTTCATTCCCAAAAAGCTATTCACATACATTGTAGTATGGTAGATGGTCACTTTAGTATGACTAAAATTTTCACTAAATGCATTTATGAATGATCCTATTATCTTTCCTCCTTTGCAGCAACTCCGTGAGGTAATCCCTCATGTTAAAATGGAAAGGAAGCTGTCCAAAATTGAAACTCTGACCCTAGCGAAGAATTATATAATGGCACTGACCAATGTCATATGTGAAATGCGAGGAGAGGAAAAGCCCTATACGTGAGTACCAATAAAATTAAATTATGTCATTTAACTTTTATTATTATCTACATACCAAGCAAGTTGTATCATCTAATCCTTTAAAATGAGTTTGTAGTCACTTTGCATAGTAATAATGAAATGTTGCACAAATGGAACAGTTTACCTATTGAGCTTCCCTCTGTATCATATTTTTTTCTGTCTGTAATACTCTATTAAACTTCATTTGGGTGTAATGGATACCTAAAAGCTTTCAAGTACATATTACGTGATCAAAATGCTTCAGGAGTCATCATTGCATAAAAGATTAATTGATGTAACAAAACACAAGTTTAAAAAGTTTATGCCTTAATCATGACGTGATTGATTCTAGTATTTGTATTCTTTTCCAATGTTATAGAATCTCTCCTTCGATCAATTACATGTACCTATGAATTATAAAATACCATTGACAATGATTAAAAGAGACAATGAAAAACCTCTTTTTCACTATTATGTCACATGTTTTATTAGTGTTGTTTAACAGATTATGAAGTCAAGTATGAAGGTCATCTTGGGCTTTCTCTGGTATGTGATTTCTATTGCTGCCAGAGTAGTTGAGTCTGGCAAGACCTCGATTGTCAATGAAGAATGATTTTGAGAATTGAGCCTTATTCAAATACATACAGAAGTGTTTGTGGCAATAAAATGCCTTTCCTGGTGAAAGACTGAAGAAAACTTCCTAGTCTATTGGAGGAAAACAAAACAATTTAAAAGCTATGCTTACAATTAATTCAGGTCCTCAAAGCCAAGTCGATATTATAAAATAGAATTGAATAAAGTTATATTAAAAAATTAATTTTTGTCCATCAATTACTTTTTCAGTTTTCTTGATGACAATGCATCCAACAGCAGTGGAAGTACCAATGCTGAGGGTGAGGGGAGCACCAGTGGTAATAGCAGTGGTGGAGATCAGCAAGCCTCTACAGATGAACTAGAGATTGAGCTCAATAACAATTCACCATTTCAAGAAAACTTGGAGAGCAGAGGTGCACCTGTTCTGGTACAGAGAACTCAAGAAGTTTGATGGGAAATCATATCAACATCAAATGTCTCCCAATAGGTAGGTATGAGATTATAATTTATGTAATGAAGGTTAATTTCATTTCAGAGCCATGATTCAATTTTCCCCACCAAACTATAATATCAATGAATTGAAGAGTATTCCATTTTCAAGTTCACTTATATTGGAATCAAGGATTGCATGGGTATATTTGCTATAACTTAATGCAGAGAACAATAGTTTGTATTTTAATATTCATAATTTGTTATTATAATTTTCCCAGGTCTTTCAAACCAATGGAGCATTGCAAACATCATTGGTTCATTTCACTGAGACATCTGTTGACTCCCATATTGTGCTGGACTTAAGTGTTGGACGTGAGGATTAATGCAGAGCATTCAAGTCTCCTCAACATGTTACCATTCCATCATTACAAAATCATTTTTGCACTCTACAACTTGAGTCATTGGATATTTGTGACACTTTGCCACAACATTTGAAGAAGACTCTTAATTACAATTGTGATAAATATATTATTAACAAACACGACGAATTAGGAAGGAAAGGCAATTATTTTGGTCAATAAATCTTGCCATATTTGTAGTCTGTAGAGTGGAATTCTTGTTATTTAGTCATTATGTTCCACATGAGAAACATTCAGGGAACTCATTACATCATTTTGAGAGTATTCTAGCCCTTTAATGTCATTCATCTTCGTGCATGAAAATCACCTTCAATTTTTAGAAAAAAAATTAAGCCTTATGGCTGCAAGAATGAACAAAAAAATCCATTTCAAATGTTGAGAGATTTTTTATTTGTGTGTAAATATATATGTTGAATAAACTGATAAGGAAATGATTTAACTGCCCATCATTGAATGTTCTTAAAAAAAATAAAACTAATGATTGAGTGGTGTTTTGAGAGTGGTATTTTCTGGAATTCAGAACCTCCAATCTAATACTTCATTCATAAAAATGGGGAGAAATGTTCATCATTATGATTAGTATTCTCAGCTTACTACAGCCATAGTCTAGACTTATTTTTTACAGCTTAAACTATTTTTATGAGGAAACTGTTGACAGTAGAGAAAGCTGAGTCCCAAACCTTACTTGGCCAATAAAAAAAGTATATCTCACCTTAAATGTCAAACAGCGCGTATATTTTTACTAGAGGGCACATGTATGGAAACAAGATATGTATGACATTAAGCATTCTCATAAAGACCAGTACCTACCCACAGGGGCGCAGCTAGGAATTAAGGCTAGGGGGTTTTAGGTGCAAATGATACCGGGGTGTGTGTGGGTATGGAATACCCACCAGGATAAGCGGTAGGTGCAGGATTAATAAATTGTGGAATTTGAAGATAGATCCTTCAAAATGGTGAGTTTTGCGGCTTTCTGAGGGATATTTAATTACTCCCTACACTATTCTATTGGTAACATCAATCCAATTAAGTAAAATGGATTAAAATTAAAAATTTCTCTGAGCTCTGGGGGGGGGGGGGGGGGGAATTTATCCCCCAAAACCTCCCCTCGCCAATGGTGCAGCGAGGGGGGGAGGATAAAACCCCCCCAGAGCTCAGAGAAATTTTTAAGTTTAATCCATTTTACTTATTTGGATCGATATTACTAATAGAATAGTGTTAGAATTTATCAAATATCCCTCAGAAAGCCATAAAACTCGCCATTTCGAACAATTATTCTTCAATTTTTTCTGGAGGAGGGCCCCCGCAACTCCTGCTTACCCCGGTGGTTATGCAATACCCCCACACCTGTAAGTATTAGTTGCGCCTAAAACCCCCCCTAGCCTTAATTCCTAGCTGCGCCCCTGTCCCTCGCTGCACCACTGCTTGCCCATACAGCACCCATAGGTATTTGCAGAACAGCTAGTGACTATCCGTCAGGAAGCTGCATGAAAACATGGACTGTATTTTTTTCCATCGATCACCCATAGGACACCTATCAAAGGCACTCACGTCTTGAAGAACTACAGCCAGAAGACATCCATGAAGGGTCTGCTGTGGACAGATGCATTCAGGACAGAATTGGGTGGATTCATCAGGAGGGAATCTGACTTGCCTTCAAATATGATTTCCAGACTAAATGCAGCAATGTGTTTTGATAACAATAGGGTGGTTTAATTTCCCAAATTGAAAGATTATTACTCCTGGAGTACGCATTTCACGCTTTTAGATTTTTAAATGACGATATCTATTTTTCGCGATTAAATGAAATGTGAAATTTTTCAAGCACATGAACACACTATGGCTAAGTAGGAATGCTGGGAAAAGCCCATGTGACGTCATTCTGGTTCCAGCTGCCACTGTGTGAGGCCACCTTGGTGCAAGGCTATGAGTGCTGATATGATGCAGGATGCTAGCAGGTAGCAGAGTACCCTGGTGGCAGGTAGCGCTTGGCTTAAATAAGGATTATTAATGCCCTATCAAACGAAGGAAACTTTCCGACCATAGGCAGTTTAAATAGGTGATTATTAAGAGATGTTTCCCTGAGCTCTGTGCCTCAGGCATGCATTGGTAATCTCAGACAATATAAAACTCCTGAGTACTCGTATAGCATCTAGGTCCCCGTAACATCACGTGGAGTGGCATTGCATGGGTGCCAATCAGGCCTTTTTCAAATCAGGTTAAAATTGTCCATTAACATTCGTCTAAACTGGGATTTCTAAAACCAAATAATTTGTATATTATGAATACAGTAATCGTGGGTAACAAATTGCAATCAATGCCTTTCGTTTTCTTTGATAAAGGAAACTACCCTATTGTGGCTCCGTTAAAACATAAAATTGAACACAGTGGCTACAGGACTACAACTGTATCTATTGAAGATGAATGAACGAACCATATCAGTAATCACAGATCAGAAAGCATTGCTGTACTAACTTAACTACACCACAGTGTTGTATATCTATATATATTAAGTTCGTGAGTGTCAGAATGTCTGCATTTTGCGCAGTCACACTTTAGGATTTATCTCAGTCGCACCAAGTGCTTCAGGGATGGGTTTGGTGCCTTCAACACAGAATCTCTGCAAACACATTCTAGACTTGGCCCCAGCACTGTTGCTCGACACTGCCCACTAAACACATTGAGCTGCCGCAACGCTTCACAAGAATATCAGCACTGCTAGTACAGCCCATGTCAACTGCAGTGCATCAGCAGTATCTCAGCAGCTCTCTCATAAAGTGAATTGTGGAGAAACGTGTCAAATGTGTCTTCAGAGCATGTGTATCATGCGCTGCTGCAGCAAGTTGTGGATGCACTGCCACAGCACTGCAGACAGTCTTTTGAATAAGACACGTTATGCCATAGCGATGCTACGGGGTGACAAAAATCTTTACCTGTGAGCACTCGCGAGAGAGGCAAGAGTGCAGATGGAGGTTAAGGAAAAGGAGGAGAACTGAAAGACAGGTGATTAATTTCATAATGCAATTTCATTATAGTGATGACTTAAAATTTAGTATTAGGACTATCAACTACATTTTACCCTTCGTGAGTTTCTAATTAATTTTAGGGGGTAATGGTGATTTTTTGTAGTTTGTCAAGTTACAGTGTCATAATGGGTGTATCTTCTTGTATTTTTCAAGAATGTTTCCATTTATAAATTAGTATTTGATTACTGAAATTGGTATCCTAGGAGCTTTGATCTATTTCAGACGTATTCTCTAGAAAGCCAGCTCTTTCCTCATGAGCACTGTGAAAATTGAAAAGAAAATGAGATAGTGATTTAGGCTGACTGGAACAAGGATGAAGAGAGTCCAGTTAAAGGCTGCTTCTGAACTTATACTTTAAAGACCATAATGATGAATTAAGTCATTTATTGCAACACGGTGTTTTCAATTCACTCTTATTGGCTCTGAAATACTTCTTTAGTGCTTTTATGACCACTAGTGGCACATCAGGAATTCATTCTCAGCAATTCTGACATTCATTTGAAGCGATCGTGGCACACTTGTGCAGCACTCCTGACATGCTTGTGCAGAGCATCTGCAGCATTTTGTGTTTACTGGGTATGTAAAGTTGTGGTCAAAAAATGTACAAGAAAAGCCAGCCCACAAAATGGGAGATGAAAAATGGCAATTGCCACAATTGGCTTAAGTGGAGGGGAGACACAGGAACTAATTGGCACAATTACATAGTTCCTGTGTCTCCCCTCTGCAGTGGTTCTCTTTTACAAAACTCTAGCAACTAGCAACTGGTGCAATTCTATGACAGGCAACAGCTCCGCAATGATAGACGACTGGTGTAGTGCAGCAGAGTCAACCTATAAGTGGCTGCGGAAGAGGCAGATTGGCACTGCCACTACAGTAATAAAGTGGCATGAAAAATGCCAGCACTCAAATTCATATGTTTGTATCAATCCACAGATGCATCAAGAACGATAAGCGTCATTAACACGTTATGTATGGATGGCGAGATCTCGAGAATGAAGAAAAAAATGACGAGAATTCAATTCGCGTCATTTTTTTCCCGAACGTTCCAGACGGATGACGAAGATTCTCGTCATTTAGGCGTGTCAACCTAAACAATTTTAAAGCGTGCAATACATATTCGTTAGTACGTTTTCAGTTGTTGTTCGTTATTCATAATGAAATTGATGCATCATAACGTTTGATTGGGTAAATTTACGTTACGTTTAAAATAACTTAAGTTATATTCTAAACATTAGCTTTTTAACCATGGCACATATGGAAACATAATGAAATACACTTTTGTATGTTCCACAAGAGTTTTTTAATCCCGACCTAGGTTTCGGCAGTACACACTGTCATTATCAAGGTGAATATACAAACATTTTGCGAGCTTATATAGCTTAGGGAGAGGGGGGTTAAGGCAGGGAGGAGGTGGTGATGGTGGGAGGGGAAAGCTAACGAGGAATAGTTTCCTCAAGGTCAGTAGGTTTACTTGCCGAGTCCAGCAGAACTGATAATAAAGGGGAGGAGTTGGAGGGGTACAAAAGGTCGTTAACCACCCTTACATTTTTGTTTCGACATGCTCTTAAAATTTCCAACTGCTCAAGAAAATCCATCTTTTTACCTTTACACACATTGTGGAGAACCTTGACATTGAAATCACTGCTATGGTTGCAGTCTAACAGATGTTTGGCAAAATTAGAGGTTGAATCGCCTCTTACCCAACACTTCATATGTTCATTTGTCCTAGTTTTTATGGCACGTCCGGTCTGACCAATATACACAGAATTACAATTAGGCTTATTGCAATACAATTTATACACACCGCTTTGGTCCTTGTCAATAAATTTTGGTTTTGAGTTAAATAAAAAATTGCCAACAGTTGTCATATTATAAAATGTTAATCTTAATTTATCTTTCGGGAACATACTAGTCACTCGATAAGATAGGGGGCCAAGGAATGGTATTTTCCCCCAAGATGTTTCAGGTCTATCACTGTTATGGGATGTTGAGGGTAACGTTGTGACGGTCTTCATTGCGTGCTTTTTAAGTTTCTTATTAAGGATTTTGTCAATGGTAACAGATTTATACCCGTTTTGAACAGCAATTAACTTAATAGTGGATAGTTCTTTTTTAAAATTTTCATTTGACATGGGAATAGCGACCAAGCGGTGTATTAAGGAGTGAAATGCCGACATTTTATGCGTGTGATGATGGCACGAATCGTTGGGTATGACAACATCACTGTAAGTAGGCTTCCTAAAAATTGAAAAATCATGTGTACCGGAGTTAATATCTATGGTCAAGTCTAAAAAATTCAGCGTATTGCCCCCAATTTCCATAGAGAAATGAATGGAATCGTGAAGGCTATTCAAGAGGTCTAAAAATCTGTCTAGTTGTCGGAAACTACCAGTCCACAAGCATAAAATGTCGTCAACATAACGATACCAGTAACAAACATTTTTTATTAACACGTCATTGGATTTAAAAAGATTATCTTCCAAGAAGTCCATAAAAATCTCTGCTAATACAGGTGAAATTGGTGATCCCATAGCCAAACCATGATTTGATTTATAGAATTTGTTGTCAAAAATAAAATAGTTTTGTGAAATACATAGATTTAAAAGCATGTTCAGTTCAACAGATAATCTGGTATCACCGGAGCGGGCTTTAACCAAATCCACTGCAATGCGAGTGGCTTCTTTAGCGGGTACAGAGGTAAACAGATTGGAGACATCGAAGGATATCAGTTTGCCATTGGGCGGAACAGTCAAATGAGATAATTTCTCGGTAAGGTCAACAGAATTGATGATACTCCTTTTAGATCCATGATTTTTCAATTTTTAGGAAGCCTACTTACAGTGATGTTGTCATACCCAACGATTCGTGCCATCATCACACGCATAAAATGTCGGCATTTCACTCCTTAATACACCGCTTGGTCGCTATTCCCATGTCAAATGAAAATTTTAAAAAAGAACTATCCACTATTAAGTTAATTGCTGTTCAAAACGGGTATAAATCTGTTACCATTGACAAAATCCTTAATAAGAAACTTAAAAAGCACGCAATGAAGACCGTCACAACGTTACCCTCAACATCCCATAACAGTGATAGACCTGAAACATCTTGGGGGAAAATACCATTCCTTGGCCCCCTATCTTATCGAGTGACTAGTATGTTCCCGAAAGATAAATTAAGATTAACATTTTATAATATGACAACTGTTGGCAATTTTTTATTTAACTCAAAACCAAAATTTATTGACAAGGACCAAAGCGGTGTGTATAAATTGTATTGCAATAAGCCTAATTGTAATTCTGTGTATATTGGTCAGACCGGACGTGCCATAAAAACTAGGACAAATGAACATATGAAGTGTTGGGTAAGAGGCGATTCAACCTCTAATTTTGCCAAACATCTGTTAGACTGCAACCATAGCAGTGATTTCAATGTCAAGGTTCTCCACAATGTGTGTAAAGGTAAAAAGATGGATTTTCTTGAGCAGTTGGAAATTTTAAGAGCATGTCGAAACAAAAATGTAAGGGTGGTTAACGACCTTTTGTACCCCTCCAACTCCTCCCCTTTATTATCAGTTCTGCTGGACTCGGCAAGTAAACCTACTGACCTTGAGGAAACTATTCCTCGTTAGCTTTCCCCTCCCACCATCACCACCTCCTCCCTGCCTTAACCCCCCTCTCCCTAAGCTATATAAGCTCGCAAAATGTTTGTATATTCACCTTGATAATGACAGTGTGTACTGCCGAAACCTAGGTCGGGATTAAAAAACTCTTGTGGAACATACAAAAGTGTATTTCATTATGTTTCCTGCGAACAAGTTCCACCAAATATCGCCATCCAACCTTAAGCTGAACATGGCACATATTTCCAATCTCAACACCTCCACCCAGAATCGGCGTTCTTAGGAATTTAAATGACCTGGTACGCAACGTGTTAATATGTATTGAGTTTGTATTCTACCAGTTTCCAATTTTAATTCTACAATTTTATGATGACTTCTTTAATTTATACTCCAATGGCAGTCAGGTGTTCCCTGTCTGACTTGAGTATCTGTGGTCAGATTTTGGATGCATGCAGCAGATATTCATCAAACAACATATATGTGCCATATTTGTAATTTATTATTATGGCTGTAGAGCAACATGGCTATAGGTCCATACATTCACGTGAAGTACTTTACACCGAATAGGTTATTTTTTCCACTCTCTCTACTTTAACTATCCAAGCTCTTTATAATAATATTAAATATTTTACACAACTTTAGGACAAATATCCACAGGAAAGAATGAAAACAAAAAAAACATCAAAACAGGGGGAATTGACTGGTTTTCACTTGATTGTATTCCCAAGTGGATGGCCTCATATTAGTCCTGCGTAAGGCTTGCTGGTATGAAATGTTTTCTAGTGTTTTGGAGGAAAGACAAAACTGATCACTATCCCAGCCAGCACAAAAGTTACCTAATTTAGATGGAAACTATTTGAGTAATATATGGAACCAATGAAATACAGATATCCTCCCTGATTACGGAGGATAAAAAGCTAGGGGGCATAACCAGGCACTGAAAAAGGAAATTTCCAACTAACCACAGTATGATTGTGGTTGATTATGGTGAAAGCTAGGGTGAGGCCTATCCTAACCTATCCTAATCAAACCTCCCATTGTATCACTTAGTGAGTAAATTTCATTGATCTCATTAATCAATTTAGCATCAGCGGTACTATTTCTTCAGCCTTAATAAAGAAATCCGGCGGCCCATTTTACCGCCAACAGCACACAAAGAACACGAAAAAAGAAGGCTAGACAAGTACTTATAATTCTGGACAAGTAATACTACATGCATGTTGAGCTGCTAAGTCGTTAGCAGTGAGTCTGAGGTGCATAATCCAGAACTAATACGGGTGAAGAATTCCTGCAAACAATACATCTGTCGTAAACATTCCTAAAAGCGAAATGCTTAAATTGGTAATCTCACCTTTTCAAAGTAAATCTCGTATTTGAAATCTTTCAGGGTCCCGCCAACTGAGTGGTGTGACGAATGAAACGTGACAAGCGCAAGCAGCTATACAACAGCGAATCGAATTAAATAACGAAGATAGTTCACGTAACAGACGAAATCGACGAAATTGAAGGTCAGTTCCTTATTATCTCAAACATCTCAACATTCTTTGTCTATAGGTCAAAGTTTATGCCTTGATTAATGCTGATCTTTTAAAATAGAAAAAAATCAATGCCATTTGCTCATAACAAAGCTAATCCTGCTGTTAGTTGCGTTGAGCCCAAGCCGCATAGAGAACATCGGTAAGTTTATTTAAGCGAAATTTTATGTTTTCTTTCTAGCTTGCATCGGTGAAATACTCATTCGCCAAGTTCAATATAACAAGCTCGTCTGTCCTGTTTGATAATCATGCTGCGGTCTGCTGTTGCTAACGTTTACCGGTATGAACATTACAATTTTTGACTTACTTCCACATTAATGATTGGTAGTGAATACATAAAATGATAATTTCCAGATGTGGAAGGAATTCCGGATCGCATGTAAGCAAGAGATTCAAGCACTGCCTGCCTGATCTGCCCTACGATTTCAATGCCTTGGAACCTGTGATCAGTGCAGAAATAATGAAGTTACACCATGGAAAGCACCATGCGACTTATGTCACTAATTTAAACGTAGCAGAGGAGAAATTGCATGAGGCAAAGGCCAAAAGTATGTTTGCAATCAAATGTGACACCGATTCAGTTAGTTCGCAGTAATAATAAATTTGTGATGTGTATTTCAGATGATGTGTCTGCGATTATTGCTCTTGCTCCAGCTTTGAAATTCAACGGTGGGGGACACATAAATCACTCAATTTTCTGGAGTAATCTGTCTCCCAACGGTGGTGGTGAGCCAAGCGGTTAGTAATTTTTTCATTTTTAAGGAGAGTGTTTTAAATTTGAATTTTGATGCATGAAAACTATATGTCACGAGGAAATTTTCACTAAATTAATAATTGTCGATGCTGATTACAACAATCTTGTACGATTACCTCAGCCTCAACTAAGGTATCATAAAATTAATACGGAAAAATAAACTGCCGACAGAATTGTGTTACAGAATGCAAAATCTGAAGGAATGTGAAATTTACCCACTCCATGTTAAAGAAAGGTTTAATTTTAAATGCAGCATGCAGTTAACAATTATCGCAATTCCATCGCGCTTTCCCAGATTCAGCTAAAAATATTGTCTAATTTTTTGGGTGAGTTCATTCACACCCCTCTTCACATTTCAGGATGCTGAATAGAAATGTGCAACATAACGAAGGCAGTGGAGTAGCAAAAAAGACAGGGTCATTTTTTATTAATTTTTTGGTGTTTTCACTCGAAGGAGCATAACCATAAAGGCACGTAATAGGAACTATATTTAGTCCAAAAAGGTTCCAATTGAAACTAGGTTAACTAGAAAAGGCACCAATGCAATTGCAAAATGTTGAGTTTAGTTATGGACTATAAGACTTTGAAGTGGGATGCGTGAAAGCATTCCCTTTCGTTAATGTGATTACCTCAAATGCCTGGGTGGTTTTTTTAGAGGAGCGAGGTAAGCACAACTGTGGAGATATGAAGTGAAACACTTTGCAGTTACAGCTTTGAAACTGTGGAGACCATTAATGGTCATAAAAGAGGGAAGTTGGGCTAGCTGTGCCTTGCTCTTTTTATCAGGACCATTCTTTGAGCTCAAGTTTGGTAAAGCATATTTTCTGTAGGATTATTGAGTGGTGAAAGGTGATTAATTGCAGAGGAAGAATGGCTCCATCTTGGCTCATCAAAAACCAGTCCCTTTGTTGAAAATTCATAACCTTTCATTGTATTTATTCCTTTTATTGTATTTATATTTCACCATTCATTGTATTGATGCATAAATTGCTCCTTTGTTGGAGTATCATGTATAAATAATTTTTTAGCTTGCCAACTGGTTTTATAAAAATTATAAATTATGTAGTGTGGCAATATTATGCTTGAATGGTGTGGGAAATTGTTGAGCCTCGCCAATTTCAGTTAGTGCTGCCTGTTTGCATGCCACAGAGACAATACGACATCATTTAGATGCCAGCCACTGTTTCTGTTTTGAAACATTGGGTAGAACAAATGTGATCGCATCCGTTCATCTTGGCGGTTTGCGAGAGTGATTTTTGATCGTGATTCATTGTGGGCCATTGTATTTCTCTATTTAACTCAACTTTGGATAGTGTCCCAGGCACTAGTTAAAGTCAGAAAAAGGTCTAGGGAATGGGAAGGTGGATACTGAATGAGAGGACTCTCACCCAGTATCCATCCTGAGGAGAGGGATAAAGGACTGTGGAATAATGCAGCCGTGGACTCTTTTTCACTCATTGTCTTCCAGGCTGATGAAAAATTTCCCCAGTCATTAAACTGTTTTTATGTTGCGTTTTGGTTGTTTTAACCATTTACTGGAGTGCTCACATTAGTATAAGTTTAATCAAGTATACAAGTACAGCAGATAAGTATTGCCATCATTGAATTTTAAACACAAAAAGTAAAAACAAAATTAAATTTTCATCAATGCCTTTGATTTTGATTATTCTAGATATAGGAGCTAGGCCTGTAAATTCCGTACATGGAAATCATTCATTTTTCTCCCATATCTTTTGAGTAGCATGTATGCCGAAATTTTTCTAGGTCAACATTCACTAAAAATTAATAAAAGTAACTAGGTTCTGTTATGATAAGATTTCTGAAGTACGGTTATCTCTCAAAACTTTACACTGTGCTTCTTATTTTTATTTCATAAATAGGGTGGTTTCCTATTATTTTTTATTGCCTAAATCGAAAGATTATTACTCCTGGAGTACGTATTTCATGTTTTTAGATTTTTAAATGACTATATCTATTTTTTGCGGTAAATGAAAAGTGAAAATTTTCAAGCACGTGAAAATGTGACGGGTAAGTATGAATGCCGGGAAAACTCCCGCGTGACGTCGTTCTGGTTCCCACTGCCGCAAGGGAGGTGACCTTGGGGTGAGGCTCTGAGCGCTGATACGACGCAGGATGCTTGCAGGTAGCAGAGTACCATGCTAACTGGTAGCGCTTGGCTTAAATAAGGATTATTAATACCTTATCAAACGAAGAAAACTTTATAATCTCTATCGTAATGGATAAGGAAGGATCATGGATAAGGAAGACTACATCAATAAGTGCTACGATTTCATCAAGAATAACCAAATTATAAAACTTACAGGGGATCCAACGACAAATTTTCAACAGATTGTGAAAAAATCCCTCAACTCCGCCCCTAGGCTTATCAAACCCAGCGAAGTTTACAAATTGACAACGATCAATCCAAGAGCCCCCTATTTTTTCGGCCTCCCCAAAATACATAAAGTGAACGTTCCCGTACGGCCAGTGATCTCCAGTGTGAAAGCTCCTTCCAGAAAACTCGCAGCCTTTCTAAATTCTTGTTTTAGGGAGTTGACCAATTTTCAGTCTAAGTTTGGAGTGAGAAACACGAAAGACTTTTGTGATCAACTCTCCAAGAAAACTCCTCCCCCCGGTAAATACATTCTGGTGTCTTTTGATGTGAAAAATCTTTTCACTAGTGTCCCGGCCTTGGAAGCAGTTGAAGCGGCAGAAAGAATTCTTTCTAATACGGGAACTGTAACATCAGTAATCAGTGATTTTGTGTCTCTTTTAAAAGTGTGCGTGGAACAAAATTATTTTAAATCCAATGGTGAATACTATAGACAATTGGAAGGGCTAGCGATGGGTTCACCGTTGTCACCTCTCCTGGCTGACCTATTCATGGACGATTTTGAACAAAAACTGTTCAACAGCGGTTCGGTAAACACCAAAAATATCTATTGCTGGTTCCGTTATGTGGATGACGTCTTTGCAATTTGGACGGGCACCGAAAGACAATTAGACATTTTTTTAACAAGTTTAAACAACCAGTGTGACAGAATTAAATTCACATGTGAAAAAGAAGCGAGTGGTAAGTTGAATTTCCTTGATGTGACTGTTTCCAAAAGTGCTAAGTGTTTTGAATTTGCTATTTTTAGAAAAACCACCACCACTGATCATGTAATCCCCAGTGACTCCCGCCATCACATTTCCCAAAAGTTGTCGACGTATCACTTCTTGATAAATAGACTTCTTAATACATATCCCCCTATCGGAAGAGAACTTCAATAAGGAATTGGAAACGATCAAAGCAATAGCAGCAACGAATGGTTATAACAGATCTCTTGTGGATAAAATACTCGTAAAAAAACGCTCCCTAAGAGCACAAGAAATGTTATTCAGGCAAAGGGACTCAAAGGAGGAAAAATTTAAGTGGAGAAAGCTACCTTTCTACGGTGTTTTATCACAAAAAGTGAGCAACCTTTTCCCTAAAAACCTGTACAAGATTGCTTTTTATAACAACAATAACCTGAAAAGATTATTTAATAACACTAAGGAAAGGAGTGACCCATTGGACAATAGTGGCATTTATTTATTGGAATGTAATGATTGCACTGCAGCGTATATCGGACAAACGGGCCGCACTTTCCGAAAGAGAGCGGAGGAACACAAGAGGAGTTTTCGGACTTGTAACCTCTCCCAATCCCACTTTGCCAAGCACTTGTGGGAGGAGAACCACAACAGTGATTTCATGCCAAAAATTCTGCACAGGGAGGAAAAAGGCAGAAGAATGAACAAGCTAGAAGAGTTGGAGATTAGAAGACTCATCAAGATACGTCCCCTTCTTAATGATATCCTTTTTGAGAACCTTTCCCCCCTCCTAATAGCCTCCCTGAACCTCACGGAAAAACCAACAACCCATAATCCTTCCCCTTCCCCCACTCCCACGGACACCCCTGTCATTACCTTAGTCACCAAAAACCTTCCGTTACTCCTGACCAACGGTCTTCCACACCCCACCCCTCTCCAACTCTCACCACCCTCCCACAACGCCCAATCACACACCTCAGATTTCCCAGCCACCCCTTCCACCTACCTTCTTCCTCCCGATACCACATGATATATAAGGATGTTTGTTTCTTTGTAGCCTTTGTACCTGATGATGACGCCGCTGCGTCGAAACTAGTAGTACCACAAAAATAAATTGGTGGATTTATACATAGTTTGTTCGCTTTTATTTATTTGAAGAAAACTTTCCGACCTTAGCCAGTTTTAATAGGTGATTATTAAGACATGTTTCCCTGAGCTCTGTGCCTCATGCATGCATTGGTAACTTCAGACGATGTAAAACTCCTATCTACTCGTATAGAAACTAGGTCCCTGTGCTGTCACGTGGAGTGGCATCGCATGGGTGCCAATCTGGCCTTTTTCAAATGAGTATAAAATGGACCCTTGCCATTCGTCTAAACCGGTATTTCTAAAACCAAATAATTTGTATATTAAGAATGTACTAATGGTGGGTAACGAATCGCAATCAAGGCCTTTCGTTTTCTTTGATGAAGGAAACTACCCTATTCCCATTATGCAGGCACTGTTAGTAAAGGAGATCCCAAAGAAATTTCTGGATTTGTGAATGCAGTTCCTAAAAATGCAGTTAGGAAAACTTTATTTTGATGAAGCATACAGTGTTATATGTATTATTTTCTTGTGGAAAGAAAATGTGGCACTGCCTGTGAAAGACAATTTTCAATGAAATCCTATGTAATATTGAGTAAACATTTATGAATCTGAATGTGTAATTTCCTTCATTACATAATTGCTGATATGACTTGATGAAAAAGTAAGCTGCAAATTTTGTTCAGTGTGTGTGATGATTTTTTAGGTGACCTCATGCAGGCTATATGCAGAGACTTTGGATCCTTTGAAAACTTCAAGACCCAGCTACAAGCAACAGCTGTTGGAGTTCAAGGCTCAGGTTGGGGATGGCTTGGATTCAATAAGCAGAGCAAAAGACTTCAGTTAGCTGCTTGTGCTAACCAGGATCCTTTGGAAGCAACCACCGGTAACAAATTTAGAATTTCCTCTGTAGTGATTTATTTTAATTTTAAATGTGACTTAGGCATTTAAACTAAATAACCCTGCTGCTTCTCAATACATAACCAAATGATGTTTGCTTTCAAAAGTTTCCCTGCATGCATGCATTTAATATCTGTTTTATTATTGCTTACCAGTGCTAGGTGTGAAAACTCCTGTTTTATCACATAACCAGCAATGCTTCCGCCTATTTATATGATACAATAGGGTTGTTTCCTATTATTTTTTTATTGCCTAAATCGAAAGATTATTACTCCTGGAGTACGTATTTCACGCTTTTAGATTTTTACATGACGATATCTATTTTTCGCGATTAAATGAAAAGTGAAAATTTTCAAGTGCGCGAAAACGCGACGCGTAAGTATGAATGCCGGGAAATCTCTCCGTGTGACGTATTTCTGGTTCCCGCTGCCGCCCTGTGAGGTGACCTTGAGGCGAGTTGAGCGCTGATACGACGCAGGCTGCTAGCGGGTAGCTGAGTACCCTGCTGGCTGGTAGCGCTTGGCTTATATAAGGATTATTAATACCTTATCAAATGAAGAAAACTTTCCGACCTTAGCCAGTTTTAATAAGTGATTATTAAGACATGTTTCCCTGAGCTCTGTGCCTCATGCATGCATTGGTAACCTCAGACGATGTATAACTCCTATCTTCTCGTGTAGAAACTAGGTCCCTGTGACGTCACGTGGAGTGGCATCGCATGGGCGCCGATCTGGTCGTTTTCAAATGAGGATAAAAATGGACCATTGCCATTCGTCTAAACCGGTATTTCTAAAACGAAATAATTTGTATATGTATTATGAATACAGTAATGGTGGGTAATGAATCGCAATCAATGCCTTTCGTTTTCTTTGATGAAGGAAACTACCCTATTTGACATGAGGATGGAAGGGCCCAAGCAATTATGTGTATATACGAGTGAAGGTGGAGACCACTGTGGTGTGTCAAGTAACAATTTTTTCACTTATGGTATGGTTGCACTAATTGCTCTATCTAGGGGTTACGTGGGCCACTAAAATGATACTGTAACTTATAATGATGCTGTGGTTCACCGATGAAAGGGCGTCAGCAATTATTCTTCTCTTCAACTAGAGAAGAGGGCTGGACCTCTTCATCACACGAGTGAAGGTGGAGAATACAGTGCCTGCAGTAGTCCTGAAAAGGAGACTTGTGGAGTGTAGGCTTCAGGGTTGTATTTTTAGGATCTATAAATGATATTACTGGAATTGTGATATTACTGTGGCGGTGCATGTTTACATGCCTATGATAGAGATGAAGGTGGTAAAGAATACAAAGATATCATTGAAGTAGGTTATTAAACAGTTAAGAATTGGAAAAAAGGAATACTGTCATCAGCAAAGGTCAAAATTGAAAAATAAAAGGAGATAATGGAATAGTGAAATGAAATGGAAAAGGAGAAAGGCTTCTAAAAAAGTAATAAGAAATATAATAATATGTAATGATTTCATTTCTGTAAGTTACGAAGTAATATAGAAGTGTAGAAATAAGTAAATAAATACATACATACATACATAGTTGTCAACACTTGCTTTACATCACTGGGAATTACTAGTCTTATCAGCTATTTTATAATAGTACAGAAAAAAGTATGAAAGGAGGTGACTGAAAAATCAGTAAAGACTAGTGATGGGTCGGTTCGGTTCCTCGATTCTTCGATTCCTCGATTCTCGGCCAAGAATCGGAATCGAAAATGAGTACTTGCCAATGTGAAAAATCGATTCCGATTCCAGTAGTACTTCGGACCACAAATTTAAATATGACCGCGTTTCCAACAGTAATTTGAAAGTTCGAGTAGAGTCGAGTAGTTGGTACTTTTATGCGCTTAAGTAGTTGGTACTCGACTCGAGCGTTTCGAGTAGCATTGCAAATGTCGAGTAAGTTACGGTTACAGGGCTTTCGAGGCTAGTAGGTCCAGCAATCTGCCGACAGGAAGTGCTATCATGAAACTCATGTAGTAATACAGTTTTTAAAGCCGATAAGTCATTCCAATGTCTTGGCTTGGTAGTTTTAGCTTGGTGTACACTCTACAGTTGTCGACGTGGGCGCCGAATAGTGATGAGCGATATATCGCTAACTGTGATTGAATCACCGTTACTGAAAAGTAGCAGTCACTGTCGGTGATTCAATATTCGAAATCACCGTGATCGGTGATTCAATCACTGGATTCGGTGATGATAGCGCTGGCTACTAACAAGTGATATGCGATATATCGCCACCTGTGATTGAATAGAAGTAGCCGATCACTGCCGGTGACAAAATCACCGAATGCTCGAAATCACTGCCCGTCACTGCCGGTGATTGAATCACCGAATGCTCGAAATCACTGCCGGTGACTAAATCACCAAATACTCGAAATCACTGCGACTGTGAATACGGTGAAGTTAGCTTCGGCAGCTACCATGATGCTACCAACAGTAAAATAACGACGTCTTATTCATATTTAATGATAAATAAGACATTCTGTGCGAAATATACAGCTGAAGCTTTGAATTATGATGGTTTGATTATAAATACGTACAAAAAATGATTGCCCCTTATCAATTCTTCTACCACATCAAATTTACTTTATTGTTGTAATATATACTCGGAATCAGAACTATTCCCTCAAAAAAATATTTTGTCTAATTTTACAACTTTCTATAAGTTTATTTGTTCCTATTGAGAAGAGCTCATTCCTTGGAATTGGACAAAGTAGCAGGAATAGCAGCGCCACAAATCACCGATGACTTTAAAGAGTGATTCACCTCGGTGATCGCAATCACAGTTAAGAATCACCGTTACTGATGAGTAGCAGTCACAGGTAACGAAGTGATCCGAAAATCGTTCCGCTCATCACTAGCGCCGAATACCTTTACGCCAGCCGCGGCGGCCGATCGTCTTCCGACCCGGCGCACACCGCGGTGCACCGGTCCGAAATCGGAAAATGCTGGAATCAAGTCCAAAATCACCTTTTTGGGGGATAGAGGCTTGAAACTTAGCGGAAATACTCATAAATCATTACCAGATACATACTTATATGCCATTTTACCTAAATACGACGCTTTAGTGATGATACAGTGGCCCAAACATGACCAACTTTTCAAAACCACGCGCGATCTCGTTAGTCCTCGAAAATTTTTAAATTTATCCAGGTGGTGTTGCGTTGGTATGATTTTTATGGAATGAAGGACGCAATATTCCTTACACCTGGTGCTTTTTCTATACTTCCAATGACTTTTGAAGATTTTGGCTTTCATCGGTCTGGTTTTACAACGCGAAATGGTCGACCCGTTTTTCACTTGAAATTTGACATAAGTAGAAACTATCTTTCGTTTGCGAAAAATATAACTCGGAAAATTTGAACCACAATATAAAGTAGAGATTTCTAAAAAGTACTAAGCAGAAATCTAACTTGGAAAAACACTTTTGCGAAGAAGGAAATAAGAGCGATTTTTTAATCGCGCGTCAAGGCTGAGCTACACGCCGCGGAACTCGGTAGCTGAGGCCGATTTTTCAAGTTTTTAAAAACTTTAGTCTTGAAAATCGTCATTTAAAGCACGGATAATCGTCTTCATTGACTTAAAAAACTAAAATGAGGGTGTTAAAAAGGGTTATATATAGATCGACTTGACCATTTAACGCATTACTCGATTGAAAATACTAAGGATTGGATATTTTTCGGGAACCATCCCACGCATAAGAAATATGGCTCGGGTATTGAAGTAAAGTGAAGAGATTAATTCGGCATGCTTAAGAGAGAGGAAAATGAACTGTTTCCTCGAAAGGCAACAGCCGATTTTTCCCTCTCCGCCTTCGCAGAGGTGAGTCGGGGGGAAAGCAAGAGTTTTCATATCACAAGGCATCTTTTAGCCTTTTTTAATACTGCGTCCGTCAAATGTGATATTCATTTGTAGCGTTTAGTTTCTTTCTTGAACTTAAAAAAGCAAGAGTTTTAAGGTTGATTAAACGACGAGAGAAGTATAGGTATTTTTTGCTCTACAAAACTAAAGCTAAGTTCTTTGGTTCATTTGCTTAGGCAACTTGAGTTCCATGAGGTTTCAAGATCCACAAAGATCGATGATATGCTTCAAGTTTCCGAAATATTGCAATTTTGGAAGGAAAGTACTTTCCCAGTCACACAATTACGTAGCAAAAGGCAATTTTCTGCGGGCAGTAATACTGTAACATGGAGACATTAAAAACCTGCTGGCTGAGCATGAGCATGTTGGTTTTTCTGCATGAGAATTTGAAAGGGCCAAATATTACACGATTCATATAAGCAGTATTTAATCTTAATTATAACTGTGAATATGACTTTACTCAGGGCTCTCCCTTGTATTTATAAGTGGTCTTTTTCTTGGAGCCTATGTCGTCAGAATCGATGGAATCGGTATCGGTAGAATCGGAATCGAAATGTCAGAATCGGAATCGGGATTGGAATCGATAAAATTTTGGAATCGACCCATCACTAGTAAAGACTTATGGAAACATATTAGAAGTAGATTACAATGAACAGAAACAGAAGTTAGTGGGAGAAAAGAGAGCAAAGAAAAGGAGCCTCAATATTAGGAGCAGCATTTGGGGTTCTGTGGGTGAATGGCCATCTGAAATTGATGTTCCTGCAAAGTTTATTCAATAGTTACATTTCACCAATTGCTGGTGTAATTTCTGATATAAATTTGCATGAATGTGACTTGACTTTTTGATACATATAAATTTCTTTGATTTCAGGTCTTGTGCCCCTTTTTGGAATTGATGTGTGGGAGCATGCATACTATCTGCAGTACAAGAATGTTAGACCTGACTATGTGAAAAATATTTTTAATATTGCTAACTGGAAAGATGTGGAAGCAAGATTTAACCAAGCCCAGTGCAGCTGAAAATCAGTTTAAGGTGAAATTTTGCTGTGTTGTCTTAAAAATTTCTCATGGGTATGTTGCCATGGGAAAGATATGTATGTAAACCAGTGTTTCATAGATGTAAAAAAATTGCATTTTACCAATTGGGGTAAATAAAATGTTCTCAACGAAAGAGAACTGTCTTATGGCTTTTTAGGGAAAGGAACCTCTTATATGCATTTTTTGTTGCATGACTTCAGTGAGTAAGGGTGTGGTGGCAGCAGTCTAAGAATATGAATCGTTATCAGCCATAGTTATTGACAGAACTGTGTCAGCAAAAAGTCGAAATACCCGACTTTGAAGTGTTGTATTTCAGTAACTAGTGGATCAGTTAAACCCTTTTTTATCTGGCTTTGTGGGATAAGTGATACAGCTTTAGATGCTCAGAAGATGGCAGCTCCTCTTTGAATACTATTTTTTCAAGAATGTTTCCTTCTATTGACAGGAGTGTCCATTTTGTGGTGTTAAAAATTTGGGGGTTTAGGAAAACAGGTTTAATGGAAAGGTTGTTGATATGCTTGGAAATGTTAATGGCTTACAAATTTTCTGAAAACGTCCAGCTTCTGATGGACTGTGTGGAAGGGAGAATGTGGTTGGTTTTGAGGAACTTAAGTTTTTTTCAATGGTGAGGAATAATATCCCCATATAGCCTCCTGAATGCAGCAATGTGTTTGATGGCATTGATTTCTTTTGAGATTTCCTTTAAGGTTAATGGAATGCTTTGGCGCTGGTGAATCTAATCACAGTGAGAGTAGGTGAACATGGTTTGTAGAAAATCTAGAATGTATTTCGTCTAAAATCAAGACTTAAAAATGAATGAAAAACTTTATTCTTCTGGTGCGAATTCCTTACCGCAAAAGATGAGAAGGAATCACCAGCCATTAATATTGATGAAGCTACAGTTGCTATATTTAAGCGTGAAATATCATCAACGCAATGGAAATAATGAAAAAGCCACACAGTGCAAACTTGTCTCAAAATGTTTATTTTTGGATCTAAACATAGTTTCAAATAACTTGGTTGTTCTAAAACAAAAAAACATTAAAACGTTTTTCTTGCATCTTAAATATTTCAAATTTATGACACTAAAAATGACCAAATTAATGCATATATTTATTTATCAAGTTGTCCTCATACAGCATATTTGCCAGTTACCAGTGGCACAATATAACAAACATAAAAAGTACAAACAAAATAAACGTAATAAATTTAAATAAATAACAATGCATTGAATGTAATCTTATTGACCTTAAGAGTTTCTATTAAGATAGGAAAGAGCGCGGTTTGGAAAAGAGAACAGGTCAATGTGGTCTGGAAGAGAATTTATGAGGGAAGAGGAGGAAACATTTAGTCAGTGACAATCTGGGAATGGACATATGGAGGAGCGAATGTGTGTGAGTGGGTCTGCATGGAACTTTAAGTTAAATTGGAGATGAGATCGGGACAGTCTATGGCAGGGTTTAAAATGCTAAGTATTAGTTTTAAAGCAGATTTGAGTATTACATTTGGAATATTAGATACAACTTAAGCAGCACAGGGATATGGTCAAATTCATGGAGTTGATTACCATGACATAATTATTTCTATTTTTACTAAATCTACTGAGGACTCGTTGAGAGAGAAACCCGCAGCGTACGCAGCCGTTCCCTATGTAGCAGGAACCACAGAGAGAATAGCCAGAATTCTGAACAAACATAATGTGAAGACCAGGTTTACTTGCTGCAAAAAAACGAGCGACTTTCTACCTAAGCCGAAGGACAAGATCCCACGCTCACTACATGAGGGAGTATATCAGCTGCAATGCTCATGTGGCAAATGTTACATAGGGCAGACCGGCCATTCTATCAAAACCTGGATAAAGGAACATGAACGTGCCACGGAGAAGAAACAATTCCGCCTTTCCACCGTATCGGAGCACGTGTGGTCGGAACCTGGCCACACTGTGGATTTCGATAAGCCTAAAGTCTTGTGTAATGAAAGCCGTTACTATCCTAGGCTAATCCGAGAAGCTATAGAGATAGCTAAGCACGCAGGATGGCTGGAGAAACTGTCGTCACTTATGGACATCTAAACGCGGAGGAACGCCCAGAAGCCAAGACTCATATGAAGAAACGCCGCGGAACCTCAGATCAAACAAGAATATCTGTGGTTTAAAGTAATCGGGTAGAAATTGATATTTATATCTTAGGTCAATGTTGTCTTTGTATGGCTTAAACTGTGTTTAAGTGATCCTTGTATTTTTAGCATGTCTGCCCTTAAAGTAGGGGTTTATGCTGATGATACATTGCTTGTCAGAAGGAAGGACAAGATTTCGCAGTTTAATATAGTTATGTATCTTGGTAAGCATGTGGAGTCAAGGATCTTGGTTCAGCCCATAATGCTTTGTCCATTAGAATTTAGAGATATGAATGGAGTGTGGTGTATATTGATCAGGAAAAGTTAATCAAGTACATATGTGTAGGAAGAATTTGAGATGCAAGATTGTTATGGGGTGAATGCTCCTGTACCAGTAGATTTTCAAGAGAGAGATGTTGAGGACCAAATGTGCAATTAATTTTATCAAAAGGCATGGGTTTTCTGTTCAATTTGTGTGAAAATGCAATACCAGACATTTACTATGCAGTGTATATTTTAAGTCAGTGTATGGAGGATCCATGTCAAACTGATTGGGAAAGTGTCAAGCATCTATGCAGTTATTTGACAGATATTTTCAGATATTATAATTCTAGTGGGTATGTTTTATTATCATTATCTTGCAGCTGATCTTAAAGCCACTGAGGTTAGTTGCGAGATAAGAAAGTTCACTTGTCAAATAAGCAGTTGTGGAAAAATTCGGCTGCATTTTGAGGGGGTATCGGTCTATCCTTGTGTAAGGAAGGTCATTTAAATGACAGTGAAGCCTGTGGAGATGCTGTGCCTTGGTACTTCCGGCCACCAACAATTATTCATCTCATTATGTGGAGTTGAGGGCAGCAGCTCTTCTTTATGTGTGTGGTGGTGGAGACTGTTTGCTTTGAAGATTTAAGGGAATAACCCTGCTATCGATACTATAAAGAATCGATATATGCATTTACAAGGGACATCCTGGACCGTCTCCCGTGGCCCTTAGAACTCTTACGGTGAATGTCTATCTCTCTCTCTGTACTGTCTACCTGGTCATAACATGGTGACAATGGTAGGATCGGCAGTGATAAACTCTTTAATAATTATCTCATAATTTTTCGAGCATTAGCTTATCTATTTACCGGAATACAGGGAAAATCAAGCAACCAATCGCTGATAGTTGTCAGCAGACTCTCAGTACAACCACCTGATCTTTTAATTTTTCGGGACCTGAGTAGTGGATAATTAGGAAGAAAAGGTTTCTGCACTATTTGTCCGTGATGGGATTGATGGGGGAAAGCTCAGCAGGAGCCGATAGACATAGTAATGTACTTAATAGGTGAGAAAAATGAAGAGATCATGCAGCAATTTCCTCAAGAGCCCGAGACTCATGAGAAGGCGTTGAAAGAGTTCGATACATACTTTGTACCGAGATGAAATGCTATTTTTGAAAGATTCAAATTCAATTCAAGGGTACAGCAGATGAGGATTCCGTGGACTAGTACATTACTGATCTGCATTCACTAGTGGGGTATTGTTTTTTATTTGGATCTATAAAAGAGGAACTAGTACGTGATAATAATAATAATAATTTATTCACTGAAGGCAATACAATTGCATAGTTTCATCAAGTGGAATACATTACATAAAGCATAAAAACACAAACAAATGATGGCAATAGATCACAGTATGTACACAAATGACAATTAAAGATACATCAGGACAATATTTAAATCAGTGGTTAAGGCATAATACATATAAATAATATAGTTACCCTTATTCATTTAAGTTTTTCCTTACGTAGAGCATAAAATTCATCAATAGAATACAAAGGTTTTTTTATTAAAAAATTTTTGAGCTCAATTTTGAATTTATACAAATTGCTGATTTTCTTAATATTTTGAGGGAGTGAATTGTGGAGTTTGGCTCCTTTGTGGTATGGACCCTCAGTATTTAGTGTGGTAGATCTAGTTTTGATGTGGATATCCAGGTTTGACCTGGTATGATGCTGGTGAATGTTGCAGTTTAACTCATATAAATTCATGTTATTTTTAACAAACAGAATGAGTTCAAAAATATACAAGGAGGGTAGGGGCATTATGCTGAACCTACTAAAATAAGGTCTACAGGACTCTCTATAAGATAGGTTGAAGAGAGTCCTTATGGCCTGCTTTTGCAATTTAAAAATTTTTGCACTGTGGGACGAACTGCCCCATAAAATGAGGCCATATGCCAGTATGGATTGGAAGTTAGAAAAATATAGCATCTTCAGAATATTAAAGCTTAAGCTAAGGCGAAGATATTGTGGCATTTTTTAGTGTCCCCCCCCCCCCCAAAATTTCTGGTACCCCCCCCCCCCAGAAATTCCTCGAACTTCCTCGAACTTCCTCCGAACTTATCCGCAGAACTTCTCCCGCCAAGGTTTTTTCGCGCAAAGGATTTTTTGCGCAAAGGGTCCCTGTAGCAAAGTGCCCTGTCTCGCAAAATCCTGTCTCTGGAAAATCCTGTCTCTGGAAACAGTCTCTGAAACAGCCTCCGAAGCAGCCTCCGAACCAGCCTCCGAACCAGCCTACCTGCAATGCAAGACTTATATAGGACTACTGCGGAGAAATACTTCTCCTTGGCAAGCAAGGGGAAATCGGTGCTAAGGCCTTAGTATTGCACTTGGAGTGAGAAGTTTTACCATTGTCCTATCACAAACTCTCTCTCCCTCCAACACCTCACCCCAGTATCTCCTTCCCCTCCATGTGTTCCAATGAACGATTCCTCTGAGGTCTCCAACCCAGATGTTGAGGGGAAAATTCTGGGTGCTGGCTTTGTCTCAAAACCAGGGAATGGTGTTTTGCGGAGCGGCCGTTTCTGCAGGGGCAGTGACGCATCAGTGGGCGGTTGTTGAATTCGCCTGGCTACCCCTCCACTCCCTGGAAGAAGCCCTCCCCTCAAATGCTGTCTCGCCTTGCTTAGGCGAGCCCTTTTTCTTCCTGACCTGCATGGGAGTCACATGTCTTGTGAGCCATGGCATATTTAGAGCAATTTTCTGCTGGTAATGTTTCCTTGGGATCATGAATTTACTATCATTGTTTTCTGTAATACTTCTGATTTTTTTTGAATACTCTACTTTGAATAGATATCGTACGGTAATAACTCGTAAATTATTTTTTGGCTGCCTTTTTCTTGTGAGCTGTTTTTCTTGTTTGTGGAGTCTTTTCCCTGATCCAGCATGTGACCGACGGTTGGAGTATTTCCCCTGTCTGGACTTACGTGAAAAATCAACCAGATTTTACGACGTAACGTTACATATTGGTAGCAGAGCGTGGTTCGATTTCCTGTCCTTTCGTCGAGGTCTCCGAGTACTGGACAATGGTGACAATTCTCCACTATTTCTCCACTTTTTGCAGTTTCTGGTTGTTTCTCCTCTTAAAAGTGAGTTATTTTATGTTCCATTAAGTGCTTTTTGGTTCGTGTGGGATTACGTGACTAGTGTTGCCGACTTTTCCTCGTGGTCCTATGCCATTTGACATTAATGTTCGTAATGCTCGTAATGTTCTTGATAATTTGGATAGCAGCTAGTTATTCTCGCACCCCTCTTTTCTTATTGGATTCTTCCAGTAATGAGAGATAGTTTTATTTCTCGCTTTTTCTCTCTCTTTTTCTCGTTGTCGTCACTTCACTTTTCAAAATGCCTGGAGGTACTGAAAACCCGTACGAGAAAACTTATTTAACCACGGGCGAGGATCGTAAGGCCAGGGGTACGGCTAATGTGTCCGTAGGAAGTGAAGTTTCTAATAATGAACGGGAATCTTCTTTAGAAGTGGTTCCACCTCGCCCAACGCACGAGGAAAGTAGTGATGTTCTCGTCTCTCACGAAATGTCTGCTTCTCAGACATTGCCAGTTTCTGAAGGGTTAGTAATTGTCAAACAATTACTCAGTGATTTTCCGCCATTTGAAGTGTCAAACAGTGAGAATTGGTTTAATTTCATGTTAAAAGTTAATGAAATCGTTTCTTTGTCTTTGGTTCCTCTGTCAACGTTATTGTACCTTGTAGTATCTAAACTTCCTGCCAGCTCTCGTCATTTTTGGTTGTCTATGTTAAACTTGAATCTCGCATGGTCTGAAATCACTGAAAAAGTTTGGGCTAGAATTGTTAGTGACAGAGAGTTTGATCGCTTGATCACTACGAAAGTTAAGAGATTTCAGTTCCCTCGCGAAACGCCCCACGATTTCGTGTGTTCTGTGCGTAATGCCACTCAGGTGCTGGGTTTGCAGTATTCCGAGTCTTCTATTGTGCGACTCATTATTCAAGGGTTAAATCCTTTAACAAAATCTGCAATTATGTTCTCAAATCAGCCTAACACATTTGTAGAATTGGACTCTGTTATCACGCAGGCTTCTAAACATTTAATGGACTGTGCTGAATATTCCAACACTTTCCATCGTATCTCTAGGAATCCGTCTTCTGTTGCCTCTTCCAGTGCGCCTAGGGAAGTTTCTTTTCCTATTAATTGTTCTTACTGTCATAAACCTGGCCACAAAGTGAACGAGTGTCGCAAAAGACGACGATTTACTCAGCCTGCCGTGAGTTTGATGAGCGTCCGTGACAAGTGTTCGACTCGATTGCCAATATTATCTATTAATCTTCATTCTATGCCATGCCAGGCTTTAATTGACACTGGGTGTTCAGTTTCACTGTGTGATGAAGATTTCTTTGCTTCTCTGAAATGTTGCCGGAGAAAGGTTATTCGTAAGAATGTTGACGTCGATTTAATCACTGTGTCGGGGCAGCCTTTTCATATTAATTCCTCTGTCTCACTCAAGGTTCAAATAGGCAAGTTTTCTTGGAACCACGTGTTTTATCTAGCTAATATCCCGTTTCCCGTGTTACTGGGTGTGGATTTCATTTGTAATTCAAAGATGATTATTCGTCCGGCGAACGTCAGTTTTGAAATTGCCCCGAATTCTCTTTTTTCTTTTACGGACAATTGCGAAGCGTTTAAATCGGCGCCAGTTAGTAACTCGTCCGAATCTCATGTTCTGTCGTCCACTGAAATCACGTTGTGTGATAAGTTGAAGGGCTTATTGTCAAAATTTCCTGATGTGATTTCTCAAGAATTGGGGGTCACATCTGTTATGACATACGAAATTGAACTGCTAGATTCAACTCCGATTCGATCCCATCCTTATTCGTTGTCACCTCCAAAGGCTAATTTAATGAAGAAGCACATCCAATCTTTACTTGATAAGAAAGTGATTGAGGTTTCCAATTCAAACTGGTGTTCGCCAGCTTTTCTAGTGCCTAAAAAGGATGGATCTGAAAGATTAGTGGTTGATTACCGTAAGTTGAACAAAGTTGTTAAATCAGACGGTTATCCAACACCTTCTGTTGAACATGCATTCCAATATCTTGCTGATGCAAAATATTTCACTGTTCTTGATCTCAATTCTGCCTTTCATCAAATACCATTATCTGAGAATTCTAAGAAATTAACTGCTTTTGTGACGCCGTTCGGAGTGTACCAATATAATAGATTGCCATTTGGTTTTGTAAATTCTCCTCAAATATTCACTCGTCTCATTAATGAAGTATTGGGCGATTTGAAATATTCATGTGTCTACCCATATATTGATGACTTGTGTATCTATTCCAAGTCTGCTGAAGACCATGTATCTCATGTTAATGCTGTCCTCAACAAACTACGCAGTGCCGGTTTGACGGTGTGCGAGGACAAGGTTAAGCTTGGTGTGGAATCACTCACTTTTCTGGGCCATCTCATCACAAATGGAACCTTGCAAGTTGATCCTGAGAGAGTGAGACCAATTGAACAATTCCCAGTTCCCAGAAATGTGAAGGAAGTGGCCAGATTCATTGGACTTTGTGGGTTTTACTGCAAATTTATTCCAAGGTATTCTGAAATTTCTATGCCACTGAATCGCTTAAAACGTAAAAATGTTCCTTTTCAATGGACAGCTGTTGAAAATGAGGCTTTCTGTCAGTTGAAGAAAGCTCTCACCAATCCACCAGTATTATCTTTCCCTCGATTTGACGAGGAATTTCATTTATTTGTCGATGCCAGTAATTTGGCGGTTGGTGCCGTTCTGAATCACAAAGTAAATGGTGATTTTGTCCCTGTGGCTTTCGCTAGTAAGGCACTCTTGGAACATGAACGTAAATTTTCTTCTTATGAATTGGAGTGTCACGCAATTCATTTTGGAATTCAAAAATTCAGTGTTTACTTACAAGTAAAACCATTTCACTTGTACACTGATAATGGTGCCTTGACATGGCTTTTCTCTCATCCTAAGCAGTTGGGCAAATTAGGCCGGATGGTTCTTAAATTATCCTCTTATAAATTCACTGTGCATCATGTTCGAGGATCAGCTAATTCTGTCGCAGATTGTCTTTCTCGCATTGAGCCATCCTCATCTACAAATAGTCATTTAGATGTGGAATCAATCACTCATAAGGAGTCAGCTGTTCCTTATTCTTGTGTGTTACATAAATTGCCTTTGTCATTCGTTGACATTCGAAAACACCAAGAAACTGATCTCGTTCTAAAGGATATTTTCAATCAGATTAATAATAATTCCTTGAACGACAAAAACTATTTTCTGAAGGGACAGCTATTATGTTATGGGAATTCTAAAATTAAGCGAGGAAGAGCTGTTCTGCCTACGGTCTTGAGGCCTATGATTTTTCAATATTTTCACTGCTCTAGTATGTCTGCTCACTTGGGCATGGCTAAAACTTATGATAAGATTAGCAGACACTTTTGGTGGAAGGATATGAAAAGAGAGGTTTATGACATGGTCAGAAAATGCCATCTGTGTCAAACTTGTAAACCCAGAAATGCTCCACCTCCTGGCATGCTATCATCGAAAAATCCTTCTGAGGTTTGGGAAAGACTTTATATTGACTTTGTGGGTCCTTTACCTTTGACTAAAGGTGGACACCAATATATACTTTCTCTTATTGATGGTTTTTCTAAATTCTGTTTTCTTGAGCCAGTTCGTAAGGCTACTGCTGGTTCAGTTGTTTCAATACTCACTCAAAGAGTATTCCCGAAATTCGGTTTTCCTAAATATTTGGTGTCTGATAATGCACAAGTTTTCAAATCTCATGCCGTTAAGGAGATGTGTTTGCAACTGGGGGTTAAGCAAATTTTTGTTTCTCCATACTATCCCTGTTCTAATCAGGTAGAGAGATTGCATAGAAATCTAAAATCTGCACTTGCTATTTTGTGCAATAATGCTCACCATATGTGGGACTCTATGCTTGCTGACTTAAATTTTGCCCTGAACACTGCCTCACATGAGAGCAGTGGATTTTCTCCTGCCAAAATAATTTTCGGCAGAGAACTTAAGCATCCTTTAATTAATCAGTGGGACATTCCAAAATCTTTATTCGAGAATGATCTCAGCGATAATGACAGACAAGCCTGCCTGAATCATGTTATTGCTAATTTAAAAAAGGCCAGAAACAGGTATAAAGAATCCTATAATAAATCTCACTCCCAAATCACTTTCTGTGTGGGAGATCTTGTTCTCTGCAAAAACCATCCTGTCAGTTCTAAAGGTGAACAGAAAATGGCAAAACTGGAACCTCTGTGGAAAGGACCTTTCGTCCTTAAAAAGTATCTCTCTCCTGTAACAGTTATTCTGGAAGTTTCTCCTGGGAAAGAGAAAATTTGTCATGTTTCTCATTTAAAGGCATATCATGGTGGCATTGCTAATTCCAGTAATTAAAAGGAGAGAAATATCATTGATTTTTTTTTTTATTCTTTTTTTAATGAATGCTAATGTTTGCTCTCTCAAATACTATTTGATGCTTGATTTCGGTGTTGTATTTCTATTGATTCCTATTAATATTGTTTTGATTAATGAATAATAAGTCTATTTCTATGCTTGTAATTGAAATTGTTCTGAAATATTGTATTGTACTTGCTTATTCTCATCTGCTTAATTCACTCATGTAATTTAGTGTTGGTCTACTGTGATTGTGAGATGGGGTAAGGTGGAGGAATTATGGGTGCTTGGAGGGAGAGGACGGGAGATTAACTTGGGGGGAAATCCCCGAGATGGCTCGTTTCCAGATAAGCTGTGGAGGTGGCCCCAGTTATTAAGATTCAATTGTGTTTTGTGTCACCTTTTCTCCACCAAGACTTTATGGACATTCTCACAATTCTGGACAGTGATAAGTGTCGTGATTTTGCAGTGTTCAATATTCTATCGATGGCTGAGTGATTGAATTGATCAGCTGATTTTAAGACTGCCTACTGTGTTTTAGTGTGGCTTTTGGCGTTGAGTTGCGACCTTCATCGCCCGACAAGTATGAACTTTCATCTTGTCGCAACCAGCATGTAGCTCTCATTTCTATTGTTAATTGAAGAGTGAAATTTAGAGTGATTTCTTTTGTTGATGCAATATGCAGTTCTCATTTTGTTAGCATCGCCTATGATTCTTTTTGACTTGTTTAATTAATACTGAGAGATATATATACACATCTTGATTAAATTTAGTCAGTACTTGTTCAATAGCTGACATGAATACCATATGCCTTGTAAATATTAATAATTATTGGAAAATCGAGGAATTTAGTGCAATCTATTGTCATTTATGTAAATCTTGTTGAATTTTGGAGGATTCTTTATTGATAATTAATTATGGACTGATAATATTTACAAACATGGAGGGTTTAAACGGAGAAATACTAATGCCAATGTATATTAATTAAGTGAGACACATATTATGCTGAATATTTTTGCTGGTATTTTGATAACTAATAATTATTTAGTGAATAACCGTATTTTTGAATAAACTTGTACTTAATGATTATATAATATGGGGTATATATTTTGTTGGTCGACCCTAACTTTCTCTTGGGTTGCAATATGAATTTTGGGTAGAAGTTAAAACCCATTTTTGTGAATCGTTGTTTTTTGATAAGGTGGTTGAACCCAACTAATGGGACAACCCAGGGTTCCCATGAACCCAACTGCTTCACCAACCCAATCTTGCCCATTTACTAAGTGGTTGGTTATTGTATTGCTTTACTTGGTTTTAAAAAAAAAAAACCCACAAAATATCTCTGATGAGAGAAGGAACATTTGAGTTTGGTAAAGATATCCTGGTGTTATACCAATAAAAATCTTCCCAGTTCCTTCTAGTTGCTGATGGTAATTATTTGTAATTTTGATTCACTGTTCACCGAAACAAGCATCACATTATGACATATTGATTATTAATTTCATTTTCTTGCTATGTAATACTAATTAATCTACTCTATATCAATTCAGCATATTTCTTGTCTCACTCTTGTAATTATGTCATGTTACTCACTTAAGAATTCTGTTGAATTCCAAACATCACTTCTGAGGTTATTATTTACAGAGTGATAAAAATGTATGTTCTTGTCAAAACTATTTTTGAGTGATATTTCTTGAATACTGTTACCTCAATCAATAAACTTTTCAATATTCAGTTCAATTCTAACCACTGAATAATGGTTTTTGTAAATTCCATGGGGGGTTAAACAGTGGGGGTTCATCCAGTGAAAACCAGTGGACCTGTGATGCCTCGATAAGTTTTCTAGGCATTAATCAGTTCTTGGTGGACGTGTCTTGGTCCCCAAGTTCAAGCAATTTTTGTGGTCATTTTCCTACAGAGGATGTGGCATTTTTTAGTGTCCCCCCCCCCCCAAAATTTCTGGTACCCCCCCCCCCCAGAAATTCCTCGAACTTCCTCGAACTTCCTCCGAACTTATCCGCAGAACTTCTCCCGCCAAGAACTTTTCGCGCTAAGGTTTTTTCGCGCAAAGGATTTTTTGCGCAAAGGGTCCCTGTAGCAAAGTGCCCTGTCTCGCAAAATCCTGTCTCTGGAAAATCCTGTCTCTGGAAACAGTCTCTGAAACAGCCTCCGAAGCAGCCTCCGAACCAGCCTCCGAACCAGCCTACCTGCAATGCAAGACTTATATAGGACTACTGCGGAGAAATACTTCTCCTTGGCAAGCAAGGGGAAATCGGTGCTAAGGCCTTAGTATTGCACTTGGAGTGAGAAGTTTTACCATTGTCCTATCACAAACTCTCTCTCCCTCCAACACCTCACCCCAGTATCTCCTTCCCCTCCATGTGTTCCAATGAACGATTCCTCTGAGGTCTCCAACCCAGATGTTGAGGGGAAAATTCTGGGTGCTGGCTTTGTCTCAAAACCAGGGAATGGTGTTTTGCGGAGCGGCCGTTTCTGCAGGGGCAGTGACGCATCAGTGGGCGGTTGTTGAATTCGCCTGGCTACCCCTCCACTCCCTGGAAGAAGCCCTCCCCTCAAATGCTGTCTCGCCTTGCTTAGGCGAGCCCTTTTTCTTCCTGACCTGCATGGGAGTCACATGTCTTGTGAGCCATGGCATATTTAGAGCAATTTTCTGCTGGTAATGTTTCCTTGGGATCATGAATTTACTATCATTGTTTTCTGTAATACTTCTGATTTTTTTTGAATACTCTACTTTGAATAGATATCGTACGGTAATAACTCGTAAATTATTTTTTGGCTGCCTTTTTCTTGTGAGCTGTTTTTCTTGTTTGTGGAGTCTTTTCCCTGATCCAGCATGTGACCGACGGTTGGAGTATTTCCCCTGTCTGGACTTACGTGAAAAATCAACCAGATTTTACGACGTAACGTTACAATATCTAAGCTGATACAGAGATTTACTTAGCTTGGGTATTATTGAATTGATGTGTGAGGACCATTTTAAGGATGGCTCGAATACAACACCAAGGAATTTTACATTGTCTGCAAATAAGAGGTCAACTTCGTTAAGTCGTACTGATGTACACTATGTATTGAATTAATACACTAGTGTCGTCTGCAAATAAAACAGTTTCAGCTTCTGGGACACAACTTGGTAAGTCGTTTATATACAACAAAAAAAGTAGGGGCCCGAGTATCGAGCCCTGGGGGAAGCCAGATTTCATTGCTCTTTTGGCAGACTAAAAATTTAGCTTTAGGTTTGTCGACGAATCAAAATGAGAAATTTCAACCAGCTGAAATCTTTCCTGTAGATACGAATGAAACCATTTATTAGCTATGCCCGAAATCCCATATTTATTTAGTTTTTTCAGAAGGACTTCATGGTTGACAATATCAAAAGCCTTCGTGAGATCGAATAATACCCCTATTGGCAAATTATTTGTATCAATTGCAGTAAGTGTTTTGGTGATGAATTCATGAAGGGCTTTAGTTGTTGAACTACCACTTCTAAAACCATGTTGATGCTTGGAAAGTATAGAGTTTATTTCCAAGTATTTCATTACACGGTTAAACATTATCCTTTCAAATATTTTTGAGATTCCTGGTAGCAAAGTTATTGGCCTAAAGTTTTCTACATCATTTACTTTTCCTTTTTTATGAAGTGGTATGACTTTACTTAGTTTGAGGCAGTTTGGAAAAATTCCATCAGTTAAAGATAGGTTACAAAGATATATTAAGGGTTTGCTCATAAAAGGTATGGCAAATTTTATTATTTTGTCCGGTATATCATCGACTCCTGAGGAATACTTATTTTTTAAGGTATGAGCTATGCCAATAATTTCATCATGATTTACGGGGTACAAGAAAATTGAGTGTAAAACTCTATGGGTGACATCAGCTCTGTTAGAGTAATTCTTTTTTTTAATTGCTGAAATTATTTCTCCTGGGGTTTCCACAAAATAGTTGTTAAAAGCCTCTGCAATTTCATTGGGACTTGTTAGAACATTGCCCCTTAAAGTGAGTTCTAAGTTTGAAACAGTAGTTTTACTGCATGTTTCCCTTTTTATGACTTGCCAAGCTGCTTTAGAGGTATTCTTAGAGCTGGCAATAAACTGATCATTGCATGCAGATTTGGCTTTCCTAACAGTTTCTTTGAAAAATTTATTAAAGATTTTATTATCAGTTTTGAGTATATTATTGTCAGATGATTTGGCAAGCTCAAATAGTTCCCTTTTATAACGACTCATGTTTATGATATCGTTAGTCAGCCAAGTATTCTTAACTATTTGTGAGCTTGAAATTTTACATTTCATGACAGGGAAGTTAGTATCAAAATAAAATTTTAGTTTGCTCATAAAAGCATACATTTTTTCATCAAATGTGTTCGCTGCATAAACATCCTCCCATGTTTCATTTTCCAGATCAAAAGCCAGCAGCTGCATTTGGTTTGTATGAAAGTACCTTTTATACACATAGTACGAGCTGTGGTTTAAAGTTTCATTTAAACTTGCGCTAACTAAAACACCTTTATGATCAGAAAAGCCGGTGTTGAAAATTGAAGCACTACATTTATCTTTACATAGGTTAGTCATTATTTGATCAATAATGGTCACACTTGTTTTTGTAACTCTGGTAGGTTCGCTTAATAAGGCCCTAACCTGGAATGAATCCAAAACTGATTTAATTTGTAAAACTTTTCCACAATGCTCTTGCAGGAAGTTAGCATTGAGATCTCCACATATAATGATAGAACTCCCATTTTTTTAAAGTTCCTCCAGTAGTATTGTTAGGTAATCAATAAAGGTATTAAAATTACCATTTGGAGATCTGTACAGACACACAATAAATATCTTAGATTTCAACAGTTTGATAATTGAAAACTCAAAGTCTTTTTCAATTTGCACAAGGTTAGTTAAGTCAATGGGTTTGAAGTTAATACCATTTTTGAGGAAAATACAAGTCCCACCATTTTTGTACACACTTCTGCAAGAATAATTACCAAGAGTGTGGCCTGGAAAATTTATGGACATTATATCACAGCTGTTGTACCAGTGTTCGGCAAAACAGAGAACATCAACGTTTATCAAATCACTTTTAAGCAAAATTTCTACGTCACATAATTTGTTGTTTAAACATTGAACATTTTGAAAATATAGTCACAGTATATAGTGATCACATTGTAGTTGTCATGCTAGATGCGAAAGTCAGTGACACCCTTCAGTTGAAACCCTCTAACCCTCCCTGAAGCTATCAAAGCAAATAGGCAAGCCAAGCTCCAGCGTAAGCAGAACAAGATCAGCAGGGACATAGATGATTTCAACGTCAACCTGGTGAAATGATGTCATTGAGACATCTCAGTTACTCAATGAGGAGGCTCATCTCCAAAGAGAGGAAAGACCCAGATGCCTGAGTGCCGTGGGAAACTAGGATCTGCGGAGAAGCAAGTACTGCAACCTGGAGAAAATATCTTCTGCGGTGGAGTTTGCCTTCTGTGGGTTATGCATCCAGCCAGAGACTCATTCTGCTTAATTTGTTTGTTAAAAGGCCATTTTGGCAGTGTGTAAGTCCAAAAAAGTGCTTGATTGATGATCACTATGGTGGGGAATCTAACATGGAAAGGTTCACACATTTCACTGCTGGTGTTGTAGCATTTACTTTAATGGCTGTAGTACTGCAATGTGAAAGACAGGGAAAACCACCACATTATTATCTCGTGGTTTCGTAACCACTCCACTCATTTTTATATCATGACAATATTATGGAATTCTCTCGAGAAAATATTCTGGAAGATGGAGTTAGATCACTTTGTACCTGCGGTAGGTTAGAAAACTTGAAGGTAGAGATGGGAAGAGTGAACGTATTAAGTAGTAAGCTCCACTGGGTAGCAGTAATAGTCAAGGGTGGCTTCAGCATCAAATTTGTAGGAGGGTTTTGACTTGGGTCTGGGGGTATAGAATACCCCCCTGGAGAGGAGCTTTCTCCTATATATATAAAATTTTATAAATTTCAAATTTGTATGCATTTTGGAGCAAAAATTTCGTTTTTATTGTTAGAAACAGATAGAATTGAAAATTTTACGCATTTAGGGATACAAAAACTATTTAAAAAATAAAATTTTTGAATGTTTGATAAAATTTGGGGGGTTCATGACCCCTGTAACCCCCCTGGTGGCAGTGCGCTGTCCCTGCACATTGAATCACACAAAACTTATGTCACTAGTGGAGGAAGCAGGGCCGGATCAAACGGGGTGCCTGGGCTACCCACCAAGCATGAGCCTTCTGTCAATATAAAGGTAAATCTCACAACATTGGAAAAATGGAACAAAAACCTTTTCCATGAGGGGATTCGAAGTGAAGCTAGGTTGTTGTTGCCTGGTGGAAGAAATGGAGGCACGACCCACCAACCTTTTGGTGGTTCAAGTTTACATGCCCACTATTAATCATAAGGAGGAAGAAGTGGATGAGGTGTATGAACAGCTCGAGGAAATAATTAGAGAAACTCTGGTTAAGAAAAATCCAGTAGTTGATGGGGGACTGGAACGCCTCAGTTGGGGAATTGACACGAAATAGAAGATTTTGGACTAGGAATGCGAAACGATAGGGGAGAGAAAGCACAGAATTTTGCCGGAGAAACAAATTAGTCATCAAGAACATGTGGATCAATCATAATAAAGGGCGAAGGTACACTTGGAAAAGTCCAGGGAATATGGGGAGATATCAGATAGATTGCATCATGGTAAGACAGAGGTTTGGGAATAATGTGAAAAACTCTTGCCATGAAACCCTAGGTTAAATTACCAAGTTCATGAAGTTGACAGAACGGCTAATCTTATAGTGTGTGGAGTCATATGTTGCTCTGGCATGTCTACATTTTTTGAATTTATCATAAAACAAAAAATAATTTAGAATTCAGAATCAATTTTTTTTAAATGACGTATTGCTTGTTACTTTAGCATGCACACAAGTCCAGATATAAAATTGCTAAGTACAGTGGCACATCATGCCGACAGTAGTGCTCATGAATCGCAGCGTAAGATTCAAAAGACTTATAAAAATTAGGAAGGCAAGGAAATAGAATGTTGAAGCTCTGAAGGAGACTCTTGAGGAGAGAATATCAGGAACTGGTGGAAAACAGTATCCGGGAGAGTGAAAATACACAGAACATTGAGGAAGGGTGGGATAATATTAAAACGGGATTAGTCAGAGCAGCTGAGAAGTCAATTGGCTATGTCAATAGTAGAAGGAAAAAGCGGTGGATTACTCTGGCAATGGTAAAAGAAATGGAGGAGAAAAGGAAGTGGAAGAACGTAGACATAGGTCAGGGTAAAAGAATGTATAGGGAAATAAAAAAATCGATGGTTTGGTTTCATGTTAAAATAAAGAGAATATTTCTTACAGTAATGGTAGTGTTTTGTTATTAACAATTATGACAAGATCGTTTGCCTTGTGTCCCCCATGGACCTGGAAAAAGTCTTGGATCCGTGCCCTCGGTAGAATGATAAGTAAACGAGGGAGAGGAAGGAAAAGAATGGGATTTTTTAGATAGGATGAAAAGGAGTAGGCGTTATTGTAAATTGAAGAGGGACGTGCTTGAAGGAAGGGTAGACTCCCAAAATGCCTAAGTACTCCATGGAATCCTACTATCGGTTGAATGCTATAATAATAATTTAAGTACTACAGCCGTGGTTAAGGTTTTTTTTCCCTTAGTGGAAGTTTATTTTGGGTTAATGGTTAGTTAAAACGAAGTGTTGTAATAAAGAGTGGTTTTTGTTTCGGTATAAAAAGTTGGAGCTTGTTCTGTTGTTCGCTCGCTTCGTCCTCTTGAGTCTTCGGGATTGTTGATGTTATTTTTGATGAAATATCCTCTATACTGCTGCTTTCATCATTCTCTCCCTTCGAACATACTTGAGATTCCGCCATGAGAAGACGTACTAATTGCCAACGTAACCATTTTTTATAGTAACTATGGTGGGATTACATAGACTATTGAAATTGCGTCCTTCTTTAGGAATTAAAATACAAGATCATGTATACGAATCATCATGTTTTTTACAATCGGATCATGTTCACTATATTTAAAAAAATGCTGTACAGTTCGACAAAACCTGTGAGGGTGGTAATGCCTTGCCGAGGTCAACGGTTGGGAGCAGGCTTTGCGAACTGCCATGTTAAGAGGAGGTACCAAGGCCCCAAGGTGATAGAAGTACCACCCAAAGATTATATACTCTAGAAAGATGTGTATGTACGTGTTAAAAATGACGTAGCAAGTTTTGGCCGCCTACTGTAGCGCCATCCTACTTTTGCAGCGGCCAAAAAAGTAACTTCGGCTATGCTAGAGCGCTAAATTCAAATTGAATAGCCTTTTTCCCCGCCCCCCTTTCCTAAGGATTACCAATATTACTATTTATTAACAACTCGGGCCAATGACCCGTTATCATAGTTGATATCCATTACGGTTCGCTAGGGTGAAAACACTAAAAAAAAAAATGAGTAATACAAAGCACATTTATTAAGATTTCTTGCATTTTACATTGTGATCACACTGCAGTAGCCTTTGACACAGAACAATAAAATGATACAAAACAATTATACAAAAAGATGGGATTATATCCACAAATGTGAAGTAACAATCAAATGTGCAACAGAAAAGTTTGAGAACTGCACCTCAACATTAATAATGAAATGAATCCCTAAGGGTGCTATTCGTAGACGGCACTTTAAGCTAAAGTATACATTAGCTGGGCTAAAGTCTACTTTAGCCAGGCTAAAGTCTGCTTTCTCTGTTTCATAAACACCACTTTAGAAGAAAAATGGCAGAATTGTCACTTTACCGTAAAGTGCCCAACCGGAGCTCACTTAGGGTAAAGTGTTCTTTACGGATGAATAAATATGGCTGCTTTTGAAGTTGAAATATGAAGATATTTGGGTTACGGAAATTAATAGGAATTAATTCTTTGGTGAGACTCAGCAGAAGACAGGCATATTTCAAGAAATAACCAGACACGTAATGTGTCTCTCTTTCCGGAAAATATATCGAGTCAGTATTGCTGGAGATGACCCATTACTTCTGCAGTTGAACTCTATTAGTTGTTATACTACCTAGGACATTTTTACGATTATGTGATAATTACAGCACAGTAAGTGGTTGAATAGGTTGGCATAATTTGTGTTGATTTTTAAAACAAGCTAATTATGTTCTTAGGTTATGCATGTGTTTATATTCTAGAATTTCCCCCCTAGAAATGATAGCAAATTTCTGTTTATATTGGAGCCAATGGTCCTCTTAAGCAGACTTGATTTTCATATCGTTTGGCAAACCAAATGCTATTTTCTAAACATTTCATTGTATTTAAGCGTTTTCATTCCATAATTGCTTTATGTACTCTTTCCACATGCCTCCATATTATGTTAACATTTTCTTGTTTCTGTCATTTTGAAACTAGAGAGTTTTTGTTTCGTTTTTCGATTAGTCATTTGAATGTTTACAATGATGAAATAGTATCTTGCCATGAAAGGCAGCAATAAATAAGTAAAACATACTTTCCTTCATAGTCATATTATCTGCAGCTAAGCAATATTTTATCGAGGATGTATATACATACAGCCGCATACATCAACATCCCAAGAATTAAAATACTGGTAAGAACAAAAAAATTCAATAAACACCAATACCTACTTCAAAATATGCGTCCACCTGAGACAACCACTGATTGGAAAATCTTCAAATTGATTACTACAGTTTCAAGTTAACGTGAGAGAATTTCAATATTTCACCCACCTTCAATGAACTTATACCATCAAACTTCGACTAACATGTAGTCCAAACAACCGTGTGCAGTTAATCAGGCAAGATTATCATAAAATGATGTGAAAATATCAGCATTTGTATCTTTACTTTGCTGAAAACATCGAAGTGCATTTCCAATGCAGGAAGCTAATTAAAAGTGAGCTTTTATTCACCTAACTCAGTCATTATCATACAAAAAAGTTAGTGGGGAAAAGCTTCGGACAACGCAGTATTAATTTACATCTGCACACAAAATGAGAGAACGAGAAAATGTAGCTTAATAAAATCTTTGCACAATACAACATGGAAACCTAGTCCCCAAAAACCTGTAAACAACTTAGCAATTCATATCCTGAGTCAATTTTTTGTTAACCTTTATGAAGCGTTCATTGCCAACACTCAAAATTTCAATGCCTGATCGAGACTTAAGCAGCTACAGTTCCACTTTATAAAGTGAGATCCTGGGGATGCCTTTGAAGTGAACTTTAGCTAAACTCTCACTTTACCGTAAAGAGACTTTGTAAAGTGAGGAATTTTAGTGTCTCTATGAATCGCACCCTTAAATGCTTTTTTACCCCAAAAACACTTTGTATGGCACTGCATAACATAATAAATAAAAATGTAAATGAAATACAAAGATTTCTTAAAAATCTAATGGCACAATTAAGTGGTCATGATTCCAATTGGTTACGCATCATTGTAATTCCAAATACATACAGCTACACCATTGATATAAAAACACTGACTATAAGATGGCCTGTAGGCAAAGATAAGGAATACCTTAGATGTACACCATGGCAATGTCAAAAATTTTACTTTTGCATATTTTCCTATCAAGGTTATTAATTTGGTTAAGAGCAAAGCTTCATTTCCATGTCCATTGCCGCAGGAGAAATCTGCAGGTTGAACCACTTCAGCAACTTCAGTTTCAAGATACTGTCAGAGCAAACAAAAAATATATAAAAATATGTCACCCAATAAAAAGCAGGTACTCATAAAGATGAATGCGAAAGTACATTAGCAATCCCATCAAGTTGATTACATACCTCTAAGCTCCATGCCTTGGAATGTTAGAAATCCAATGGAATTTTTCAATATTCAATCCCATTCATCAGTTTAACTGCTCCATTATCCTGATCTAAGGTTTCACATTGTACTTGGGTGATGAATGACATCAATTCAGATACTGTCAAGGTAAAAAAAAAGATAAATGACAATATGTTACCTGGTAAAAGAGAGATGGCCATAGATATGAATATCAAAGTACATAGTCAATTCCATCAAGTTCAACACGAGCCATTCCATATCAATGCAAAATAAAGTGTTTACCTCACCATTTTAGATTTTGTGGAAATTTGTTACGATGATTGCAAGTGCTGGAGCAATAATTACCAAATTTTCAATTTTTTATCTGAAGCAGTTACAGAAATATGGCTAAGTAATATTTTCATAAACTGACAAAAAAGGGAGAACAAATATTTTTCATCACTCTTTGTGCTGTCTTAATTGAGCTGCAGAGATGGGAAAGGTGTCATATACCAACATTTTGTACACTATTTCCAGTGAGATACAAGTATTAGATAGAAAGTTTTGCAGAAGGGTTATGCAACATTCTTTCAAGTTCTCTGCTGTATTTATCCATATGAAGATGGCATGTATAGCAGGCATTCCAGTCTGCTTCTTCAGGCTGGAAGTCAAGGTTCAAATGAAAAAAAATGTCAACTGAATTAAAAAATCAGCTTGAGTTGACATAAATAAAATGGACAAGTGCCTATTCAGAAACACCTAAAGTGGGGGAACTTGAAAATTTGGAGAGTGAGATGTTTCAAATTTGATGACTCTTGACATTTAAAGAATATTCTTTTGACAGGTGGAACATATAAATTAAGTCATAACTTAGGAGTTTGAGACATAATGCAAAAGAACCTCTGATGATAAAATAGATGCACATGACTAAGGGCCTATCTGAGGCTTTCTGAGTCCGTACTTCACAAGACTTAATCTACAACCAGATAATGAACGACTATCTTGTTTCTCTGTTGGTGAGACTTTTTCCTTACATTTTTATTGAAGATAAAATTAAGTACCACATGGCTAAGCTATTACATTATGTCATGATGATGATCAAATCTGTTGAGTGATTCATTTATTAGCTTAATTATTAGCTGGACTGAGTGGCCACACCCCACTTGTGAATATTCAACTCAACAAATCATAAAATGAATGAGTGACAATGCCAAGCAAAATGTGGCATAGAAAATAACTTAAGTAATAACAAGCAATGCAGTGTAAAATAGCATTTCAACTGATCACCAATTGATTGAAACATACGTACATAATTCTGAATATTGCCCTTGAGAAACTGTTACACCTAAAACTTTGCAAGACTCCCTTGAAGTAAATTTAAATTTAACATGTTCCACTCTGACTGTAAAATTCAGTTCATTACTGTAACCTTACTCAGACTAGATCATTTAATGTGATCTGTAAAACTGGAATTAGCATAAAATAACCTGCAACATGGCCTCCATTAGGCAACCAGCTCTCTAGCTCCATTAGGACTGCCACAAGTATAGCTGAAACAACACCATTAATGTATGAGCCAGTTTTTCCAAACATAAGAATTCTAATTCCATAAAGAAACTTATATCAATTTTAAAATTTGGTAGATATTTAGTATCAGAACCAGCTATGGGTGTACCACTTTTGAACAATATTAAAATTACGATTTTTCAACAGTAAAGGGCACCCAACAGTTCAGAACCTCAATCATACAAATCCAATGTCTCACGATAGAAGAGGATAATGAATGAAACCATTGACTACACAGCGAAGAAAAAAAGTTCTACTAGAGAAAGACTCCAGTTCAGATCAAAGGGGATGTAATCGTAAAATTAAATTTCAAAGATCATTACCTATTCCATTGCGTTGAAATTTATCCAAAAATCACACCCCAACATGATAGAAATCCAAGAGCATTTTACAACAGATCTTGCCAATATTCACTTAACCATGTCCAGCATACAAAGCCAATGTCCCATGCTATACGCGACTGATGAATTATAGCATAAATTTCACTGTGAAGAAAAAAAATAAGATAGGTTCCCATTCGAAGAGGTCATATTCATAGAATGTAATTAGAGTTCTTACCTATTTCATTGAGTTGATCTTTATCCAACATTCACACCTCAACGTGATAGAAATTGAAGAGCTTTTTTTCAATAGAATACGCCAATTTTCACTTGACAAAATACACCATACACATCCAATGTCTCATGCTATATGTGATTGATGAATAATAGCATATATTACACTATGAAGAAAAAAAGCAAAAGGGGATAAGGTGCACAATCAAAGAGGTTCTAGTCATAGAATTTAATTAAAATAATTACCTATTCCATAGAGTTGACCACGTCCAACATTCACACCTCAACATGATAGAAATTCAATTCAAGGGCACATCCTTCCTTACTCAAATATCGAACATCCATAATTATTTCCACTTATTTTCATGTTTTAATTGTCCAGATAACGAGATAACTGAGTAATACTGGTAATACCTCGAGCAAAACGAATGTTTCTGTCAACAAAAACATAGGCAGGTAAAGCAACTGCACAATGTTTGCATAGTACAGTGGCGTAGGTTACTTTTGCACAATATGCATTAATCCGTATAAAATATCGTTCATATGTATCCGCAGATAACATTACACAATATTAAAATATGTTTCTTCCGCTGCACTGCTCTTTATTTTGCCAATGAAAAGTAATTCACACTAAAAGGATTATGTTGGTAATAGCATGAAGGATATCGAATAGGATGCTGAACTTGATGAATTTTCACTAGCGCCCCAGGTCTTCACGCGGTGTCTTATCCACAACATTAGGTAAGCCGGCGGCCTATACTTCTTTCACGGCCTTGGTACCACCACTCCTTTACCACCTTGCCAAGGCCCTTGGGAGGTACCTTGCCTCCCCTACCCACCCCCGCTTTTTCCTTACTCGACGTAGTACAGTGATATTTATAGATGGCAGCCCGAAAAAAGTGTACTTGACTGCCGATAGATGGCAGCACTGACAATTAGCGGCAAAACTGGGTATTCAAATATGTCATCCAGTATACACAGTGATGTTAATACTCGCATTTCCTGAAAAACAAAACTTTTTGTTTCTTTTAAATAAAAAACAATGGTAATTAAACATTAAGTCATGTTTATTGATAAAAAACAGTAATACATTTATAAAACAAGGCAACATTAACATTTGAAAAAGATCACTGAAAAACAATAGATCACCACTTCAATGCCTTACGTTCGAAACAATTTTATAAAGCACGAAAAAATACTAAGGCATTTAAATAACCTCACATTCAGGGATAAGGAAAGAAATATTGCTAACTCGAACACATTGAGCAAAAGACAGTTGTGAATGCAATGCATTAATAGGTGCATGAGCAATGAATAGCAATGTGACAACTTGCTTATCAAATGCATATGAAGCCAATGGCAGTACAACCCAGCATAACCAAGCAAGACAATTAAACCAACACGCAGTTAGAGGCAATCAACACAATCAGCAAAGGACAGTTGTGAACGCAATGCATTAATAGGAACGTGAGCACTGAATAGTTATCAGATAACTAGCCACAACACTTGCATATGAAGCAAAAGGCAGTACACCACAGCATAACCATGCAAGACAATTAAACCAACAGGCAGTCAGAGGCACTTAAACACAATCAGCAAAGGACAGTTGTGAACGCAATGTATTAATATAGGAACGTGAGCACCGAATAGCATTCAGACAACTTGCTTATCACATGCATATGAAGCAAATGGCAGCACACCCCAGCATAACCATACAAGAAAATTAAACCAACTGACAGTCAGGGGCACTTCAGCACAATCAGCAAAGGACAGTTGTGAACGCAATGCATTAATAGGAACGTAAGCACTGAATACTTATCAGATAACTCGCCGCAACACTTGCATATGAAGCCAATGGCAGTACAACCCAGCATAACCAAGCAAGAAAATTAAACCAACACGCAGTTAGAGGCAATCAACACTATCAGCAAAGGACAGTTGTGAATGCAATGCATTAAAATAGGAACATGAGCACTGAATAGCAATCAGATAACTACCTTTAACACTAACATACGAAGCAAAAGGCAGTACACCACAGCATAACCATGCAAGACAATTAAACCAACAGTCGGAGGCACTTCAACACAACACAAACACTTCAGCAAAAGACAGTTGTGAATCCAATGCATTAACAGGCGCGTGAGCACTGAATATAAATCAGAGAACTGGCTTTAACACTGACATACGAAGCAGAAGGCAGTACACCACCTCCCATCCGAAATATGGGCACCACACTCCAAAACACTACGGTAGTGCTTCATTTTCACTTTATAAAAATAAAGCCTTATCACACGGATCACGAGAGCTCCTAACTTGCCAAGAGAACAGATTCAAAACGTGGTCACGTGGTTATAACGGCGCTGGGACCACGTGGACCACGTGAGTTCCACGAAAACCCTCCCCTACTTCCCCCTCCCTCTCTCACCTCCCCTACAACTTCAATACTTCTCTCAGATGGCGTGAGAGTGCAAGTTACCCCAGAGTCCTCTAGATTGCTCTCTCAACACTACTCTCTCAGTAGTTATTATATGGCAATATAGAGGACTCTGAGTTACCCGGAAGCCCCGTAAGAGATCGCACTGGTTGGTTGGGAGCGTTGAAAGCTGAAAGCGTGAAAGCTGTGAGAACAGTTGAAGGTAGTGGGAGTAGTTAAGTTGAATGTAGAGGGAAAATATGTAAAATTATACATACTTGCTTAATATTTACAGACATAATGAGAAATGAATTTGACTGCAGTGATTTAAACAATGATCATTCGCTATTTGTTCTCGTTCAGCAAATTGTGTAGGGATATGTGCAGTGTGTCATCGAAGTATTGCTGGAGATATCTCTGAATCTCTCTGACGATCTTACTTTGTGTTATATACGATTAGTTACCTTTAAAATGGTCGAGGAAAAAAATTCTACTTCAAAGACATTCAGCAGACGCCATGGAGTCAAGAAAATATTTTCAGTGCCTGTTGGCAAGCTTAGAAGAAACCTTGTCAGTCCGGGACGAAATGGCTCTAGATCAAAGAGTGGTATGATAGAAATAAACCTTAGTATTGTTATGATTTTTTATTTTGTTTGAATCATTATTTTGTATCAGGGAAATGATTAAGTTAGCCTCATCGGATTCAATGATGAATTAAGCGTTCGCCGTCATTTCATTCATCGTTACAGCCTAGTTGTTGTAAATAATTCTCTCTGTAAATGTTTATATTTTGTTTCAACAAATTACAGGTAGTCAGAATACATCTCATCGTAAATTATTGCTGAGAAACAACCGTGATCTAGCCCGTGCATTGAGCTGCGAGAAAGAAAGGTTTAGAGCAGTGGTAACCGAGAACGTGAACTTAAACGCTCGACTTCATGATACTCGACTTTCGGTGCATGGGTTGGAGAAGCAGTTATGTGAAAGTAGGGAGTCATTGAAAGTGAGTATTTTGTTTAATTTTTAGTGTAGAAGAATAGCGTAACTGCGATTTTTTTCAAACCTTTCGAAGCAGTTAAGTTATGGAGGTTACCTGTTGATAAGTGTTGTTTCTTTGATTTCTCGTATTTATCTATAGCTATATCTAGGGGGGAAATTCTTTTATGTTACTTTAAAATTACTACTATCATGGAATTAAATTTCTCTTGTGAAATTTGCTTGGGAATACATTCATTTTTACTTGCTCAATATCAAATATTTCCTTAGTTGTTTCAGAGAGGTGTGATGGATCATTTAAGAGATGCAGTGAAGCATTCTGTGTCTCTTACAGAGTCTCTTCAGCTAGCTATGGGATTATGCTATGAGGAACCAAAAGGTAAACGAACATTTTATAAACTCTTGAGGACTTCTTTGGCTAATGTCTTTGGTTTTCATATTTTGTTAATTGTTAAGCTCTTTCCTCTTATTTTTTGGCTGGTGCATACTTATTCCCGTGACAAATTCTGTGCAGAAATTCGTAATTAGTCCCGTAATCCATTTTAGAGTTAAATTTGCTGAGACAATTAATGCATGAATTTTCTTGTTCTCATATGGAAATGATTGGCAAAGTAGTGGTGGTGAGTTGGCAATGGATGGCTTGGGAAAGTCAGCAATGTGCTATAACCATTCGCTGAAACAATAGAATGTGACCTGCACAAATTTAGCTATTAATTATTTTAGCATATTGTGCAGCAAGAGAGTTAAATGAGTAATGAGTATCTCTCACATTTAGTAAACTTTTTAATTCATGAATACACATATCTTGTGGAAGTATTATTAATATTATACCTTGTGGTATTTTGGTGTCATGTAGCCAAGGTGATTTGGTCATGCAACTTACAGGTAGTGAAAAGTTTGCCAACTTTTGATGTTGAAATAGTAGAAATTAAATTGGTTGTCTCCAGCCTCATCTTGGCATCCCTAAATACCAATGAAATGGTGTCTTGCATTTTGGTAGCCTAGGAAACCAATCATTTTTGACCACCTGACAATTTTAGTTTTACTTGATGTCTTAAACATATTGTAAAATCATGCTTTATGAAAAGCGACGTCATTTTAAGATGAGATTTTGCATCAAATATATTGTCTTACATGATGTTTTTGCACTTTCTCTATGATTGCTTTTACTTCCTGTTCTTCTTCTCTATTCTCCAGCTTTCACCCTCATTCAGGGCACTTAGCATCAAGTAAAGGTAAAATTTTTAAATATGTGACTTATGCCAATATTCATCCCATAGTTTGTGGGAATAGGATCGTTAACTACATAATGAATTAGCACCTTTGCGGCAGTTTCTAAGGTTTTTCTAAGCAGGTTGCAGGTTTTTCTAAGCAGTATCAATTGTGCATACTTGTATTAGGTCTTCATCACCTAAGGAATACAGCATCCAGTCCTTGCATGCCTACATCTTCACATCAGCCTCTGAAGCTCAGAGTTAATCCAATGGTTGCTGGGCTTACCATCAGGCATCCTACTATAAGTTTAAGGCGTGTTGTGATGAACAGAGATGATAGAGTGGCTGATGGAAATACACTCAGTGAAAATGTAGCCAATGACAATGTAGCTGATGATGATGTAGCTGATGACGATGCAGCTGATGAGAATGTAGCTCCAAGTGAAGAAGAGAGTGCAGAAAGTGAGTTGTAATTTTTGCATACCATATTTTGTTATTAACAATTTTAATGCCTAATGGAAATATGTTTTGTATGTAGTCTTACGTTCGATATATATCGAATATGCTTTTTCTTCAAATATATCGAATTGCTATAACATATAGGATATTACATCCAAGGGCATAGTTGACCAGGAACTATATAGTAGATGACCATAGACTGGATGTTAAACCAATAGCATTGCGTATTTAACAGTGCATATGTCAGTATGATCGAAAAATGGATTCGATTATTATAGCTATTACACAAATTGGCATAACTTGAATAGTATATCCGTTGGACCAATGAAATATGGTTAATTGGTACATCTTGGTATTCCGCACAATGCCCAATGGAAATATTTTTTGTATGTAGTCTCACGTTCGATATATATCGTATATGCTTTTTCTTCAAATATATCGAATTGCTATAACATACAGTATTTTACATCAAACGGCATAGTTGACCAGGAAATATAGAGTAGATGCCCATTAACTGGATTTCAAATCTACGGCATTGCGGATATTGCAGTACAGATGGCAGTGTAATCGAAAGATCGATTCGATTATTGTAGCAAATACGCGAATTGGCAAAACTTGATTAGTACATACGTTGGACCAATGAAATTTGGTTTATGTGTACATCTTGGTATTCCTCACAATGCCCAAATGAAATATATTTTGTGTATAGTCTCACGTTCGGTATATATCGAATCTACTTTTTCTTAAAACATATCGTATTGCTATAACATGTAGGATTTTACATCCAAGGACTTATTTGACCAGGATAATTATATGGCAGATAGCCATAGATTGGAAGGTAAATCAAGAGCATTGCGGATTTTACAGTACAAATATCAGTATAATCGAAGAATGGATTCGATTATTATAACAAATACATAAAATTTTCATGAGTTGAATAGTGTATCCGTTGGACCAATGAAATTCGGTGCTGGGTACATCTTGGTATTCCTCACAATTCCCAATGGAAATATGTTTTGCATGTAGTCTCACCATTGATGTATATCGAATATGCTTTTTCTTAAAATATATCGAATCGTTATAACATACAGGATTTTGCATCCACGTATTTAGTCGAACAGGAATTTTAGTGTTGATGCTCAAAGAGTGGAAGGTAAATCAATCGGATTGCTAATTTTCAATGCACGTGTCAGTATACTTGATAATTCGATAGGATAATGATAGCAAATATGCCAAAGCTTTTTTGCAAATTGGAATATCTTGAGAATAACTATTTTTTTAAGACCAAAGAAATTTGAGGAATCGTTACAATTCAGTATTTTACAAACTTCATTATGGATATTTGTTTTGCGAGTGGTATATCTTTATATATTTATCTAAAGAATCTGCGTTTTATTTTCAAGAGTCGCTTATCACAATGCTTATGGACTTTAAAACCCACATAATCAACACTCTCTTGAAATTTTTAAAACCTTATTCCGATTATGTGTCAATGATTAACTTAATCGATCCTTAGAATGAATTATCCATCAAATCAAATCATATTGAAAATAACAAATATTTTTAACAGTGAAAAATGTAGTTCCTTACCCTTTCAAAAAACGGCGGGGAAATTTTTGAATATCAAACCACTTATGGACAAAATACTCGGCAACACGTGACACAACTATGTTCCCACCAACCTAATTACCCGCTTGATGAATTCAAGCGCCCAATCGACTTGCTGACCCAGCGAACTTCGTACCGCCTAACAATCAATGAACTTACAGTTTAGTTACACCATTTATAAATCAAGAGCGGCTGTATCGTTTTTAATCATGTTTAATTTATTATAATAAAATAAGGATACAAATTCAATAAAACTACGTACATAAATGAGTACCAAAATTGCTTGTCAGAAAGACATTTTCTTTATTGAATCTACATAGGGTGAATCGGAGCACGTTTACGCGGATTTTTTTCAACAAATTTTCTTACGTTTTCGCTTAAGAAATTTTGGGCATTGTGGTTTAATAAAGCAGTTCATGAAATAAAAATTATACGCATTCAGTTGTTGGCTATTTGCGTTATTAGCTGTAAAAAAATGTTTTTAGGTCCAAGTCTGATGCATACCCTTGGCCCATTCAGGGGGCAGGTTGACACGACCCCAGACCGACGCTTGACTGATGCTCAAAATCATGCAAGAAAAGACCCTATGAAGCAGCATTCACATTAAATGACTTAAGGCGCGCCAGTTTTAGTATCTCTGTTTGGGAAAAATGCACTGCGTAAACGTACTGCATGCGTAAACGCACCACGGTGAGCCCTACACATTCGGGTTTAATGTCTTGCGTCAAGCACCTTCTGAGAAACAACAGTTTTTGTTTTGTTATCAGGCGCAAGATGAAGCGGATGAAGCTAAATAAATATAGCGAAGCAAAGCAGTGATGCAGCGAGGGGAGGTTTTGGGGGATAAACCCCCCCCCAAGAGCAAAAAAAATGTTTTTATGAAAGATTTTGTTATTAATATTTGGGGGACGGATGACTAACAAACAAAACATATTTAACTATTCACACAGCCACAAAACCCACTATTTTGAACCATTTATCTTAAAAAATGTCTGGGGGAAGTGCCCCCACACTTCCCGCTTACCTTAGCGAGTTTTCTATACCCTACAGACCCGTGGTATTAGCTGCGCCCAAAACCCCCTATCCTAGCTACGCACTTGAAGCGAAGGAAGAAATACAGAGGATGGTTTATCGACTCGTGAACATAGCACGCTAAATTGACCATGAGAAAATCATGGGTTTTCATTAGCTCATGAGCACAAACAACACAAAAACTGAAAGAATGACCATGCGATTTTTTAATCGTTATCACGAATGCAACACGATTTGTAAATTGAATACGTTTAAGCTCAAAAGGGCATATGAGTTGAGATCATGGAATCTACGGAATGAGGACTTCCTAACCTTTGAATTTTGCTTTGAGTAAAGTTGCGTGAATCACATTCATCACCAATTTTTTTAATGATCAAACACGTTCCGTTGGATAGTTATGGTTGGTTTAGGCTTCGAAAGATCATGAGCACAGAAACTACATTTTTCTGTAAATCGTGCCTTGGTAAGCCAGGTATGTCCAAGGACTTAAAATATTCAGATAGATAGTTGGTGATTTCGTCTTCGTTTGTTACACTTTTAAAAGATTCGAATCCATGCAGAGTACGAACTATTTGAATTAACCTCGTTTTAGTCATCCACATCTTCGTTCTTGCTCGCTAAATCAACCATCTTTGATTCTTTTGGTGATCAATCATATTCTGGAACTCTTTGTTGATGAGCTTACCTTCCGCTGAAACCAATTTGCAATCATTCCAAGGAAATGAGTTAAAACTACTCGATTCCTCGACAGGAACACGGACATTACCGTTTGTCAACAATTGCTTGGAGATTTGTTTACAAACACGGTAGTGAAGTGTCAACTCGAGCTGGGCCACGGCTGGGCTTACAATCAGCTCGAATTAAATTTTAAAAATGTAATTTCAATTTAATTAATATTTTGAATATACAGTAAACTCTTGATTTTACGAAGTCAGTGGGACCGGAAAATTGGCACTTCGTAAAATCGAGTTTCGTAAATTCAAACCTTTTTCATAAGTCACGAAAAAAATGTTCGCTTTTGTTTCTTCCGCCGTTTTTTGTCTTTAGTGGTCTTATTTAAATGCTTTAGGTGGTTATTCTCGGTATAATTCATAGAAAAGGCTTTTTGCTCTCGATTTATGATGTGAAAAATCGTTAAATAATTATACCACCATAAAATTCCCATTTCTTGTTCATACTTCAACATCAACGATCGCTAAAGAAATTCCCGACCAGTTTAGAAAACGTAATCAAATAATGAATTGCAATGTTTATTATAAGAATTTACAGTAATAAATTTGTGGTTAGGAGCCAATAGCTACTATTAAGTATGCAAAAGATAGATATTTGTTTCTGACACCCACGGAATTTTAGCGGCAGCCGGCCTAATCGCCATTTATGTCGCCCTCTATCGCTCAGTGACGAGAAAAAAAGAAAAACAAGGGTCTTAGCCCGTTTCCAAAATAACCTTCGTAAGTTAATATTTGGAGTTACTTCGTATTTTCAGCAGAATGTGCTCTATTTTCACTGAGATTCAATTACGATCATAAATAACGTAGGATGTGATTATCTTCTGGCGAATATTTGAAGTAAATTCTGTTTGAGTTCTCCGTCCGACTACTGTGTTCCATCATCTTCGCAGACGTTGCCATAAAAGACTTAATCCTTCATCAGGACTGTATTCTTCATACCGGGTGTGAGGTGACCTGTTCATATAGTATGTTTCTCTCCTTTTATGCCGACAGGAGCAAGGTTCCAACCAGAAAACGACAGGAGAATCTTACAGTATCGGAGAAACATAGATAGAAATGTTATTATCCACATTGATTGTTTTCCTACAAGAGACGTTTTATCATTTCTCAGCGTGGTTAAGTATTGGTTCACTAGCGTGAATTCCCAAAAAATGACACGCAAAAACCTGTATCGTCACCTCATTTAGTTTTCGTGTTCCTTTCTCCGTCGTATTGAAAGTTATGCAAAGGATCATTGACATAGAGAAAAGATTTTCTTAGTTTTAGCGCTAAAAAATAGTCGCGCCATAATCGTAAATAAATGTAGTGTGGAAAGAGCAAAGAAAATAATTTCAATTGAAAAGTCAGCTGAGAAGAAGAGAGACAATTATAAGCACGGCACCATTTCCCCGATTGTGGAAGATACTTCTTCAGCCTCTCTCCGGTTAATAACTTACCCCCGTTGCAGGTAAAGATGAACCATGCCCTTCTCCACAATCGGGGAATGTTCCCAGTGGGTGGGGTGAATAAGAGTGGGATGGGGATTGCCTGAGGGAAGAAGTGTGGTCATCACAAGGACTGGTGAAGGGGGCAGGACAAAGAAGGGTGGGGAAATGGCCTTCAGCTCTGCCTCAGTCTACTTTTGGGGGCCGTATTTTTTTGCGACGCACACAAGCTCAGTCACCTTAGGGAGGGAGTGAATGGGAAATGCAGGGGAAGGAGGGGTTTGGGATGCGTAAGGTGGGTGTCAGCAAGATCAGCCAAAGGCGGCAGGAGGGAAGGGACGGCTTTGGAAAGACAGAACCCCAGCATGGGAGAACGGGGAAGCGCGTGAGAAGAAAGTTCATGGTTAGACTTGGAAGTGCGTCTTCATTACGAGAAGCCTGAAATATAAATTGGCGGTAAATAGAGCCCAGTACTTAAGATATTTAAGTTGTTCATTCACAAAGGCCAATATATACACAAAAAGATATTATGGCGCGGATTGCATGTATCAACGTCCATTTCGGGATGTTATTAATTTCTGTTCCCATTTATAAAAGTAGCAAATAGATTTGAAAGAATGATAATCATGAATAAAAATATCTAAATCGATATCCAAACGCACATGAGCAAAATAGATGAATGTATACATACCGATCCATTGCAAGTAATACCGCTCAAGCTTCTTCCGGTATAGGACTTTAAAATCCTGGATAATGCCTTGGTCCAAGGGCTGGGACTTGCTAGTCGAGTTCGGGGGTAAAAAGAGGACTCGAACATTAGCCAATTTTAGATCTTCCACGTATTTATGAACGGTGGCATTATCCATTATTAAAACAATTTTGCTGTTCTCTCCAGCAATTTTTCTCTGTAGACGTATAACCGTTTGCTGTAAAATTTCTCGGGTCATCCAGCTGTTTTCATTTGCATGGTAAAAAACGGGGAGGGCTTCCAATTTTACATGTTTTAAGCACCGTGGCCTTTCAAATTTCCCAATGACAACGGGCTTATTTTGTCCGTGCCCGTTTGGTTGACGCACAGCCCCACAGTAACACGCACTTTACTCTTTTTCCCCCCATGGCACCTTTGCCCTTTGAAACCCAGGGTTGCGTCAGGTAATGCATTAAAAAATAGCCCAGTTTCAGGGGCCAGCGAGGGTGAGCTCGTCGAGGAAAGGGTCCCGGATTAGGGACCCTTCGAAGTGCTTCGGCGAAAAGTAGTCAAGTAGTCTTCGAAGTACGTTCACAGCAGTGCAAAGGGTTAATTAGGGGTGTACGAAATACTCCGCGCGACCTTCCTGACATGTTTAACTACAAATTATTGTCGATGCTATGTTTACGAACAGGCACGTAAATAGGGGCATAATGTCAGCCGCGATATTTTAACTGAACTCCTAGTCCCCCTAAATTCCCACAGTGAGGTTTTTGGCGACCCATTTCTCTCCAAAGTTGCATTATCATTTACGATTTCGCACTTTTGATGGACCACAGTTGGAAGCGCTGATTTTTTAGCTACTTACGCCGGCGTAACTAGTTTTGTTGACAAATTTTTCGCCGTAGTTCGTATAAACGAATGCCATTTGCTCCTAGGGACCGAGCCGAGGTTCGTAAATTCAAAAAAATTCGTATAATCGAAACTTCGTATAATCGAATAGCGCCATGTATTTAGCATAGGCTTTTCACCGGGACCGCAATATCACTTCGTATAATCGAAAACTTCGTAAAATCCTGCTTCGTAAAATCAAGAGTTTACTGTATTTAGTAATTAAAATGTTATATTGTTACTAAAATCAGTTATTAAAGTGGTAAAAACAAAACAAATTATTTAATTTGTAGTTTTGACCGACTTATCAATTGTTGTGTTACTATAACTCCTAAAAGCATGTCCATAGGAAAGAGATGAATTTTTTTTGTGAAATTATCCTTTTTTTAATGGCCTATATGTTAACCCCGCCTGAGACGAATCCAAAGAACCAAGTCTCATTGAAATCGGTGCAGCCGTTCTCAAGTTATAAGTGTTCTAACTAACACGATTTTCGACTTTCTTTTATATATAATTATTTATATATATTTATATATTATTTATATATATTAAAATTAATGCATTAATTAATGTATTGTAGTAAAGATTCTAGTGTCTCATTATTCTTTATATTTCAGCTGTTGAGGATATTTCTCGAAACATGGAAGAAACACGTGAAAGACCCGGTGGGTTATCAACTTGTTTGGAGGAGGATGAAGAAGGCATTGGGAATACTGAAATGGATGAGAAAGAGTCTGAAGAGGTATCTATTTTTTTTTTAGAAAGACTCAAACTACCTCACTAACACCCATCAGAGTTTTAGATATAAAACAGTTTTATGTCACAAACGGAGGAGTATACCTTATCTGTGAGAAATGTGCTCATTTGACGAACACCTCAGGGTTGATGAAAATCATGATTTAAAAGTTGTTTTGAGCGATTTTTTCAAATGAATGAGGCACTTTAAAATATTTTAGAGCTCCCTATAACTCTTCTAGCTGAAACTGACTGCAATAAAAATTCTATACAATCAACCTCCTTGTAGCAAAATTTTAGGTAAACCTCTATTTCTAAGTTATAGCCCCAGACTGACAATTCCATTGGACTATGCATGTAAAAACCTTTGGTAACAAACCTCCTTAACCCCTCAAGCGCGGCGGGCATTTAATTAAATCCCATCTCAGCGGCCGGATGAGATTTAAACGACTTCGCCTTTTTTGCATACTATCATTCAATAATTTATATCTTTCATAATATGAGATCAGTATTGTTGAAAATTTTTATAAACTTGCGTAATATAATGCGCTACTATATAATAAATTTTCGAGCGATTTGAAAAAATATTTATTGTTTTATGTATCTCCTTTTATGAACTAATGAATAAATTTTCAATTTTGAAAGATTTTAATTTGGTTTCGAATAAGCTACGAGATCTATAACATTCCATGCATTAAAAAAATACAATTATGTAAATGATGTTATTTAGTTATTTGTGGTTGAAAATTTCATAACAGATTGGATACTTTTGATAGGATTACCCGTTTCGCCTACTTGAAAATTTACCACTCCGCCCACTTCTCTGACTTTCTTCCATTATCACCGTATCATTTCATATAGGTAATCACGTGCTAATGTTTCAAACGTCAATATCTGAATATTCAAATGATTTACCTTAGAAAATCTGCTTCGTGTGACATGATTTGAAGCAATCCAAACATAATCCCACAGCACATTTTTCACGCAGTCTCTTCATTTCCCATTTTGGGCACAAACTGCACACCTCCTTTGAGACTTCGATTTGAAATGTATTTTTGTGAGTCTTGGTACTAAATTGTGTAATAAGTGACGGCCATGTCCAAACAGTTCGTATGATGTTCGATATTTCAAAAATATTACCTCGACCAAGGCACGCGAAATGATGAGTCAAATTTTTATACGTGTTTTTCCTGTAAACAGCATATGAATTTAGGACTGCCTCATTCAATAGTCTCCTAAATAACTTCATACACCACTTGTAATGGCATTTTCTTTCCATTAGGTACGAATGCAATAACAGGTCCTTGAAATACACACCACCAATGAATTTACTATAACCTAACACACACAGACTTCCGAGTCTCTTTTTTGCCTTTCAATACTATTCCCTTTTCGTAGGATCCCCAATTATAAAAAGTACCACACATAGGAAGTACACCCGATGAGAATTTCAACACACTGCCTGAAAGAACACGACACAGCATGAATGACTCTAGTGGACTGAAGCTCGTGGTTTAGAAGCTTCCTCAAGAGACGCAAAAATATCTCGAAGGGGCCGTGGTATACGCTGACTGTTTAGATGGAATCTTATCTTCGTTGATTACTGTTGACTTCGTTGATTACCAGAAAAAAATAAAATAAATGCAGAGCGAAGCACATGGCCCCTTTGCTTAGGACGCTAAGGACTAACGAAGCGGACCAAACACACTTGGGGCTCGAGGTGACGACAAACAAGGAGACGACGGAGAGAAGGCATTGAGCTTAGAAGATACCGTATCTCAAGCTAAAGTAGCTGACCCTTCTTGACGTCTCTTAAGCAGAATAGGCGGAAGTTTTCATGATAGAACAGTTGAAGGAAGGCGTTGAGTTTTTGGACCGAAGTCGTCAACGCGCTGGTTTAAAACAGAATTTTATCAAAGGCTTTTAAAAAAATCTTGAAGGCATAAAGCCGCTATGAATATTTTATTGGAGTGGAAAAACATTTCTTCAAAAGATAGAGCAATTAGTTTTAATTTAACATACAATATCTGGCGGAGAAAAAATATTATATACAGTAGGTCAGGAAGCGTACTGGGTACGCATGACGGCGGCATACGAAATTTAAAGGTCGTGTACTGGGTACGCATGACGGCGTTGAGGGGTTAATTATAAAAAAAACTGTTTAATGAAGTATATGCTTTGACTCTAAACAGGAAAAGTGTTATATATAATATACATATAAATTCAGAGGTAAGGAAAGAAAGCTGCTGAAAGGCCCTGGGGCAGCTCACCACTCACCAAGGGAAGGAATGGACGAGGACACAAGGATGAAAGGAAAGGTACACACTCACACGATAGTAGGAAAGAGACAGGAACATGCGTTTCGGGGCACGCAGAGCCCAAGTGAAATAAGCCAATATGGCCGATACACTACTTCATTCATTCACACGGCGCCTTAAGGAGGAACCTGCGCTTCGAAATACTGCTTTCATTAGTTAGATAAACTCGATAAAAACGAGTTAAAATCGCTAAATTAGTCATTCATAAAAATTAAAAGTAATGCTAAATCAATCAAAATAGATGTACAATGCATGAATTTTACTTAAAATGGAATAATCTAGTGATATGAAGAATGGCTGTTATATTGACTCTTAGGTATCGGAAGAATTTAAGTACTTTCTCTGGAAATACAGTAAAGCTTTATAACTACATCATTTGTGATGAATAAAATGAACTTAACTAATGAGACCTTTTGCTCTGTTAATTTCAACTTAATTTGGAAAAATGGTTTATTTATAATTGCTGACCACCAACTTGACAACGCTGCCAGCATATCGTAGTTTCACAGCGATTGAGCACCTTTGTTTGTTTACGTTACCTCGTAGAGTTACGTTGCATTGTGACAATATTACTCGTTTTATTATCCCTTTTAATTAGCCTTAAGTTATTAAATATACCTTTGAGCTGAAGTGATGGCGTCATTATGCCGATTTAAAGGCAAATTTGTGTCTGAAGGTAATGGTAAGAGCTTGGATTATTTGAGGAAACGAAATGTGGCCGAAAGTGAATCCATCAATTCCATTGAAGCGATTTCAACGAGTGCATCTGTTGAAGGATACCGAATCGTTGACGTGCATTTTTAATTTCTTAAGAAATTTTTGCAATATTTCCCAACATAAAGTGTCCATCATTGTTTAAATAATCAATGTTTATGTCTTGATTTATGAAGATTAAAGTCCCTGTCGAATGACTGACACAAAGCTCTTTAATGATTATTTCTTTGTAGATTTTCCATTCAATAGCCTCATCCATACTATTAATAAGGAGTTGATTAGTGAAAATTAGAAACTAATGTGTCATTTATAACCCAAATATAATTCGAATCATTAGTATCAGGATAATTAAATAATACTTGTTCCTAGTGCCGAAGTTTCAGTAAATTTGGAAGGCTGGCATTGCAACTTCTACGGACTCACTTATGTCAGCTGCCATCGATTGTTCAGGAATGCATTCTAATTTTTATCCTCCTGCAATGACTTTATGAATAGGTAAATGTATTTACTGTTGTTTTTTCAAATTATGCTAATTGGACCTTTGGAAAACGTATCAAAGTAAATTGTTTGGTCAGTGAAAAAGGAAGTACTCTTGTCTATTTTATTTTCTACTTTCGAAGAATTACATGGGTGAATATTCGATTAATTAGTACGTTCGCGAAGTTGTATTTCCAAATACTACATTGTCGGTACCCAACGGCAATATGCCTGTCTCGTGGTACATTCATTTACCTGTACACCTTATTCTAGACATTTAATATCAATTAAACTGATGATTAAATACATAATGCGCTAGATTTTCTACTTTACGCTTAGAACTTCTATTTAAATAAGTATTTTCTACAAGTTGAAAACGTTGCATATTTTTCGAAATAAACGTAAAACAATTTGAAGTAGTATTCAGAAGAACAGATAAACTATCGCAAGTCTCATTATATTCTATCATTTTCGCTTTTGAAGCGATACGCCGACAATTTCAAGGGATGTATTGAATTCCGGTCATGATTATTCGTATGTTTAATAAAATGTAGTCGCATATAGGAATTACTGTAACAACCAGCACTGATAAATTTCATACTTCGGTGTATAGCACGTTTCGAGATGAACTGAATATTCGTTTAATGAATACGTAGAAAAATGACTCCGAAAAATTCAATTCACTGGAATTATGCAGCGGTCGACAGGTGCAATATCGCTCTTCATATTTAACCTCCGTATATTTGCAACGTTGCCACTACCTCCGCCGCATAATGGCTGCTCGCTCTGCAGAAAACCGGAAGTATGTTCTTTAAACTTAAATACTGGCGCTAACATATCGGTAACCCCTTCTAAAAAAATACATATATTAAGCATCAATGTCTATTCTATGCTGTGCCAATTTTTCAACGATATATTTCGGGCCAAATTTGAGATAAAAAATGTTTTACAAGGGAAGGTCATCATTCTCCCATAAAGACAATGTATTTCAAGGTGGAAATCCGTCATTTTCAAATCCATAAATCTTTCTTAAATGGCCGGTGACATAGTAATATTTTTTCACTATTCGATAGAAAAAATAATGAGCAACAACATATGTCAAAATAAGGGGAGGGTTTCGGGCATGTTTGAAATGATGGTTCCTCCTTAAGCGCAAACATACATATAAATTCAGAGGTAAGGAAAGAAAGGGATAGGAACATATAATGGAAAAAGGACGAGGACAACGTTGCTGTGGTAGGTGGAAAAAAGCCAGAAATCAGAGGGTAGAAATGCGGCCTGACTGGGACTCGAACCCAGAACCTCCTGGTTGCCGGCCAGCTGCTATATATATATAATATATATAAATAATATAAAGGAACTTCTTCTTGCCCTAGGGTGGGCACACAAAAAACTTAAAGATTGATAGAAAAACAAAAAATAAAAGTGAGGAACTTACGGGGAAAGGTTGTTTCTACAATTTCTCAAGTGAGAAGAGGAGCCTCCTCTTCTCACTTGAGAAAGATGGGCTGCGTCCCATCGAAAATTTGTAGAAACAACCTTTCCCCGTAAGTTCCTCACTTTTATTTTTTGTTTTTCTATCAATCTTTAAGTTTTTTGTGTGCCCACCCTAGGGCAAGAAGAAGTTCCTTTATATTATTTATAATGCTCGTGTGAGTTTATTTCAAACGTATTGTGACGAGTAATCTAGCAGTGCGTGCAATGTGGTTGGAGCCGAAAAAATCACTGTTCACGGGAAGCAAGAACCTGCCAAACGCTGAACAGGTCCTGACTTCACAACGGATTAATTGATATGTACTTCGATCAGTCGGTGCGCAAAGTTCGAGTTTCTCTATGCCACACTGCTTCACATCAGCCAACTCCATTGGTGCCAGATTTGAAATTTTGTGCATGTTTGAATTTTTCAAAGTTTTGAAAGTTGTGCGAAGAAGTTCATCAGAAGAGGACTTATCATACGGCCAATTCACGATGGATAATGAGTGGGTCACGATGATTCCACAGGAATGAAGCTTATTATATGATGTTGTATGTCACAATATATATTGAATGTGAAGTATTTCCTGGTGAAAAAAGAAGCATAATGATGCTCTTGGGCACAGTGCAATGAGGGGAACGCAGCATATGATTATGACGTACCCACCTAAATGCTGTTGCTTACCCGTAGAACTTCATAATAAAGTTGATTTTATAACCTCTTGGACCAGGACTGAGGTTCGTAATTTCGTAGTAACGTTTCTTTTACTATAGATTGGATTTGCCTTTTTGTCGGGACCAACGATTTACTTCGTAAAAATGAGAACTTCACAATAAAGTTGTTTGTAGTAACAAGAGTCTACTGTATCAGATTTGCAAACTGCTTAATGTAATGATTATCTTTACTTGCTGACAAGGAATGTTTCAAGTTTTCTTAGATGTCTGCTCTAATTTTGCGGAAGACAATGAGTGTGTGAGACAGTGACAATAAACACTTGATTAATTTTAGAAGGGTTTATTCAATGAATAACCATGTATCATAATGACTTAGAAAATGATATTTTCAACATTTAATTGTATTTTATATCTCAAATGTGCAGTAATTGCTGTGGCTTTGTCTGTGGTAGAATAGAGCCCATGGGAACCTGAGATATCATCGAAATAAGGAATGTTTACACTGCAATCAGTCAAGGTCAAATGGGAGAGTAAGAGAGTAGGTAGTGGAAGTGATGTCAGTAGGGGAAGTGGATGCAGAGCTAGGGGAATAGAGGTCACATCAGTCACAGTCAGGCTCTCGCCTTTGTAGATAGTTTGCTGGGGTATGTGGAGCAGTGGGAATACCAGTACAATGGCATTATCACCTTAAAAAGATCTGAGATCGGGTGAAGAAATTTCTCAATGGGCCCTTAAAGCAGCAGAATATGTGCATAAATAATAATATTTTGTTTGATTTTTGTCAATTATGAACATGCTAATAAGAAATATAAGTGAAGGTTTGGGTTAGCTGTGTTTTCCAATTATTTATGTTGCCTATTCCCTTCAGTAGCCCATAATCAGGAGTTTATTGTATCTATGTTATAATATGACATGATGTTTATCCTCTGACAAAGAATATGTGTGCTTACCAATCGAAGAAATGTTGGGAGAAATACAACCTAGGCTCTTTCTCTGTGGAGGCTGATCTTGGAATGGGTCAGAGAAAGAAAGTATGGGTGAACTGGGCTATGAATGCTGGACTACCTCTTTTTAAGAGGGCAAGCAGAGGAGTAGTTAAATGCATAGCTATTTGAAGAAGGGCAGACTACTGTGTCATGCGTGATTGAAAAAGGATGAGTTTTAGGTTAGGAGTAAGGGGAGCCATTGAGGAGTGGAAAGTGCGAGGGAGGCTTCCCTGAAGGAACATGGGATGGGGAGGTGAGCTCATGGCAGCATTTTAGAGGAAAAGACAATTTAGGAGATTGTTTTTGTTTCATTTGGAGAGGAAGGTTATTAAATAATAGGTACATATTTTGGTATGATATGTTTGGGAGGGGTTAGTTGCCAACACACTCCTTTCACCAACTCATTTGAGTGCTTTCTCTAGGTTTATATTTCTTGCTACGTCTATCTCAAAATGTCTCCATTCTGAATCGTCAGAATGCAATATTACCCAATATGATATGATGTTAGAGGTTCAACTATTCGAGACTCAAATCACTGATGAGGGTGCTGAAAGCAGTGACATACTTTGCCAACATGGCTGACTCATCGAGGATATTGTTGTGATGATAACATAGGTGCAATAGGATGAGTTGTCAAGCCTCTGCGATAATTAAAGTAGAAAATATCTAGGAAGATTTTCTTGGCTTTGAGGAGGCATTACAGTTCCCACAGGCAATGACAAATAGCAGTTAATATTAAGGAATTAATAAATTTTAGCTGAAATACCCTCTACTATCTCACGGACATTACTCAAAGGGTTCCTAATGACCATAAATAAGTGACTGCGATAAAAATAACATTATTCTCAGTCGGCTAGAAGAGAAAAATTGCAATACATCGGTTACCCCAAGTGCATTAAACAAACAAACCACCATCCCAGTAAATTATGAATTGTAGCAAAAAATGGCAACTGAAAAGGCATTTTACATGAATATAAATGCTTAAAATATACATATTACTTGCGACGTTATGATGGCTTAATACCAAAAATATAGTTAGAAAAATCAGTAAATTCCCAGAAATACCAATGATTTGTCAACGTGGTTTCCTTCGGTATCCTATGAGCTCTATTTCCGAATTTGGCCAATAGTTGGCATATTGCTTGTCTGGATTCTCGAATAGAATTTTTCAGAATAGTAGTCACTCCTTTCGTCCTGTCCTAATTTTCATTATTCCTTTCATTAAATAACTAGGATGATGTGTGTAGGTGTAATACAAAGGTAACTTACATACATGCTTGTTGATTGAGTATAAGATTGTCTCAAGTGTCTTGAAATTACTTTAATAATGCACAGTATGCTCTGTCCTGCGCCTGTGTTTGTTACTAAGATCTATAACCATTCTAAAATATTTTTCCAGGAGTCAGACGAAGAGAATGATTCTATTAGGAGAAAAGTAGTTTCATTCAGGAATACTACCCTAGTGAAGGACCAGAGCAGGTCAGGAGTAGATACTACTGGTAAGTATTACGTGCTACATATATGTATATTGTTTTTTTAAGAAGTAAGTGTTATGAGTTAAGATTTGGGTGCATATAAGTAAAATACTTATTGTAGATCTTCATTACCCTCTAACTCCTCTTCCATTGTTGAATATGTGTAGGTTTGACCTGTATCAAGCATTAGTAATAATTAGAGATGTGCGAATAGTATCCGCGAATACTCGAATACCTCGAATACTAGAAAGTATTCGATATTCAAGATCTCGAATAATTATGCTAAAGGTACAATCTCGAATACCACGAATGCTTTGAATTTTGTGCCATACACTGTTGCACGCACGTCGTTGGTAGTTGACTCGGAAAAATGTAGAAAACTCCAGTCGTTTAGTGCATGCAGCACTGTTTTAGGCAAGTTGACGAACTACATCAAATTCACAGATAAGAGCGGTGAAAAGAGTTCGACGTAGGGAACCGAAAATGATCGGATAAAAATATCCGAAAATCCTCGGTTTTCCCCACCAGGAGAACCTCTGTGCTGTGGGATAGTAACTACGTAGCACAATTCCCAAAATCCGCTACATGCTCCATCCATCAGCCCTCGGCCCCTCCTCGGACGCTTTCCTCCTACCTGAAATCAAACAAAAGGCCCCAGCTCGCGTAGGGTTCATATTACGAAGATCATAAATCAAAAGCTTCAAAAGAAAATATGTATCAAGTTACATGATAGTAATAGAATCGTGTTTCACTCTTCCCTCTTTCTCACCCAGTGACCTTTTTCTGCCTACCTGCTTCGAAGTTCCCCATTTCTGGAGGTCAATTGCTGCATGAGTCATCTATTAGCACAAAAGGTATCTAACAATGACTTTCGGAAATTGATATCACACCATTATTGGATGGAAATATTAGGAATGTGCGCCTAATTTAAAAAGAATAAGACTAAACACGACATATTTCTGACTTTATTTAAGCATTTTACGCAAGGAAATAAATGTCAAAATACGATGGAGACTTAGCATTCTGGCAAAACTTGATATCCTCACAGCTGAGCTTCTCGGAAGTTGATGTATTTTTTTCCGAAAACATATATCAAGTTACAATTTATGAGTGGTGCGGTAAATCTCTATTGTTACAGTCACAGACGAAGGGATATTTTCTCAGGGTATTTGGTTTCTCCCTGATAGCAATTCGAATTCATCTTCTCGTGAGAACTTCAAAAGATGGACTGAAAATAATTGAAGAAAATCCGGTGGAGAAGTGCGTGTATTTTGCAAAACACTTCGCATTGTCTGCTAGCACTTGACAGTAAGAGTGGGGGTAAAATGAGCTACCTGTTGAAAATAAGAAGTTGGATGAAGCTGAGTATCAGATGGGCGTGCCGCTGGAATGGCATTTGGTAGATATGAATGTATACATCGGACAGAAATCCATTGTAGCAGTGTAAATGCTGAGATGGCATGAAATCATTTTTTCACGAGGTGGTGTGTCCCCTCAGGATATTTGAAAGAGATGTTAGTTGAATCAACTATAAGCCCAAATTGTTTCCATAAAATTAAAATATTCCATTAATCCAAATTCCTGTTTGAATCCTTTAACCCTTTAGCTGCGGGAGCGTCAAAATTTTTCTTCCACTGTGTGCGGGACACGAAAGGGGAAGATATTTTTCCGTCGACCCCGGGCGTGTGTCTAGCAGGTAGTGGACCCTCATAATCCGGGACTACCCACCCTACCCCCTGACGACAGACCATGAATACAATTGACCCGTTTCTAAGAATCATAATTGAAATTAAAATATTTGAACGTGACTTTTTCTAAATTGAATGTAAATGAATTTTTTTCCTCAAATTTGGCCAGCATGACATTTTTATGAGCGATTTGATATCAAACAGTAATAAAATCCATTGATTTTTAACCATATTCCTCAATATTACAACCGTACTTCAGCCGATTTGAACTTTATGGGGAGCATTTAGATGCGGTAGGTAAAGGTAATGGATTATAAAGGTTATAATAGGCATTCTTTTCAGAAATTATTGTATTTTTGGCACTTAGAAATCAATATTTGAATGATAATCTCTAAAATAACCCATACATAGAGCTTTCTGACAGTCTCTGCACCAAAAGCGCGTGTCTTTTCTCTTTTGATCCCTTTTTTCGGTATTATTACACACGAAACATGCTCTCTGGGGTTTTTTTCTGCCCTCACAATCAGGTACGGAAAAATTTCCGTCCTCACCCTCACAATCAGAGTCGAATAAAATATTGAGAACTTCATCCTCGAGAGAAACCTTTCTCCTTTTTGGCCGAGATGGCAAATTTTCACTATCCATAGCGAAAATAAATGAAGAGATTCACAAAATGTAGTCACTCGAGTAGGTACTTGATTAGGAGCAAATGTACACCACCGAAACTCTGGAAAAACTGAGCAAAGATCAATAGATCATGTGGAAAAGACAGGATATTCGAAGGGAAACCCATTCGGTGGGAAATCCAGAACGAGAATATAATACTCAAAAGGAAAGAAATGTCCTTGGTAATTACGCAGGTGCGACAGACCCACCACCAAAAGTATAAGAAAGAATAACCAATGCTTTCAAATAAGTTTCCCCGGCTAATGGACAATGACAAGATTAAAAAATTCCTAGGAAATGCAAGGATTCATTGGAATTGTTTTCTTCGTGAATGTGCCGCGGAGAGCAAAGAGACCTCTCTCTCTCGGAGAAGGGATAATCTGGGTTGCGCTCCCCGTGGTGAGGGTGCCCAGTCCTTGAAAGACGCCTTTGTGCTCTCTGCCACTAGGTTGGGCCGAGTTCAAGCAACCACGGAAAGGACGGCAATAAAATCTTAAGGAAAGGCTGCCAGTGGTAAGAAAATCTGGTCAAACGTAGAAAAACGTTTTTCCCGCACTCACCATGCAGAACGTTTAAAAACGTTCCCGCAGCCTAAGGGTTAAAAGGAATCACAATTACTCGCAAAAATAATGAATTTCCTGTTGCATAGGCAACCTAGTCAAACATTTCTGCATTCTTCGTTTTTTTTTTTCGTCTATCTCCTTGAAAAACGATAGATCAAGGTTCCACTGTATACCTTGTTATTTATACATTCATCAAGTGAAATAGAAGAAGAAACGTACGTTTAATATGCTTTGCACAATTCTTCGTTATTCGAAATTCGAGCAATGATTTAAAATTCGAATTCGATATTTGAGTTCGAGAAATTTGATAATCGACTCATCTCTAGTAATAATAATCACCTGTGCCATCCATTTCCATTCATTCTGTGATACTGCTGCAAAAATTAATTACATTTCAAACTTAACACATTGACCGCTATGGTGTTTTAGAACATATGTATATCCTTAGATGCTATAGACCGTGTTTTTTCATCAGATACCTATTATTGATTCATGTCACGTAGAAATATCTTTATAATGAAATTAAAACGGTTTTCATTCTGTTGTGAAGTAATTTGGTCAAAATGACCACTTCAGTTACAGTTGATGCCAAAACAAAGTCTCCTGGTAACCATTGGTGGAGAATATCCCCTAGGACTCAATCGCTCTGTACCTGGTCACTATGATGGAAATGGCACGGTGGGAAGTTTCAACGCTAGTCACTGTGACTGGCATGGTGGTCAGCGTGTTAAACAGAAAATTTTGCTACTTTTTTGTACATCCCAGCTCCTGCAGGGCTCTATCTCCTCCAGAGTTGCAAAATTCTGAAATTTCATTAATTCTCTCAATAATCAGTTAGTGAGAGAGCAATTTTGAATGCTCATTATAACTGTTAGTGTAGGAATATTAGGCCAAATTTCACTGAACTCTAGAGAAGTAATTTGACCAGCTGAAAATTTGTTGAAATGGTCTTCGGGTATCCTAGATCAAAATAGCAATGGTCCCAAAAAATCCCAGTGTGGCACCGTGATATTAAGAACTGTGTTGCCTTGGAGAAAAAGGTAGCAATTGGCAAATACCTGAGGTACTTAAACAACATTGTTAGGGATATGTGGTAAGGTATTACTAAATCTAGTGTTGGTACTTTTAATTCCAGCATTAACTTCAGTGCCGACCCTGTGTTGTCCCCCTGACCCTGTGTTGTGACCATTCAGTGCCAGTGTTGTCCCGTGTTTTTGAATGGAATAAAAAGCTTTCTGTGGGTCTTTTTATGATGAGAAACCTTGCACCTGTAGTGTCTACTAACACATTCAAAACTCTGTAATAAGCTAAAGCACACACTTGTGTCTTACGGTATCTTGTTTTGGGGAAATGCCTCTCTTTTATCAAAAACCTTCTCTCTCCAGAAGAAAGCTGTTAAGGCTATGTGTAGAGTCCCTACCCGTATCCAAGGCAGATCTTTTTTGTATTTGTCAGCATCTTAACTCTCCCCTCAATCTATATATTTACCTGTGCCATGTTTGATTGAAACTATCCTCATATATTCACTGTTAACTCAGCATACAGAATTACAGCACACACTCCAAAAACAACAAATGCACCCTCCAATACTTGTACAGTCTCTGTTTAAAAGGTCTATACCATTCATTCCATTGCCTCTGTGTACAGTAAGATTCCTATCACCATCTGTTCTATTTCATCTTAGATTCAATTAAAAGCTAAATTGAAGAATATACCAATCCAAAAGAGTTATTATAATCTGAATGAGTTTGTAACTGATTTTTTACATTAACTGTTGTATATTTACTTTAATTCCACTGGATAGCTTGTATGTATCTTTGTGTAGTATGTGTGTGTTTATTACTTGTTTCTACTTAATTTTTTATTGTATCTTGACAAATCTCTGCTTTATCCCAAAGACATAAATACACATTATTATTTTATTCAATCGTGACCATAGATTTATATTTTTTCAGGTGAAAAAATTAATGCTCCTGATGAAACAGGGAAACTTTCATTTGTGGACACTATTATAGATGAACAAGGCTCTAAACAGAAGAGGAGATCCCCAAGTAGTGACAAGCAGCCACCCTCAGCAGGAAAGAGCCAGTCAGATGAAGCTTCACGGAAAAATCCTTTTGTGGCTCTGAATGACATTTCAGAGTATTTACAAAATTCAAACTCTGTGAATGTGCATAAGGTGGGTGGATATACATTCTCAAGAGTTAAATTTATTGAATTTAATGGGTTTGTATTTATGTATCAATTTGTGTTTAGTGATTAGTTTTAGAATTCTTGGTAATTAATTTAGTGTTCTTTCAATTTAGGTGTATACTCAAATATGGCTTGCTAGTATCTTGCATTCTTTTTTATCTCTTTGAGTTATGTTAAAAACTCATTTATAGTTATTAGAATTCCTCCCATTTTAAGATACACATGTGTTTATTTTTATTATTTGTGTAAATTTGGTTTCATCATACGTGGAAAACATAGTCATGATCAGTAATTCATTATGATCATGAGTCAGCAATCTGAGGCTTGGTTTGATGCAGCTCTCATCTCAAATCGTGTGTTTGGTAATCTTACAACACTTACATAATTTTTCTGTTTTACGTGCTCATCACCTGCTCCATGTAACTCATCTTACTTTCCTTTGCTGTTCTTACCTTCCATTTGTCCGGCAAATTGCTTTCATCCGATCATCTTGCCTCGTGATGTGGCCAATTATGAGGCATATTGAGAATGTAGGAGAACTGTTGTGCTCTCCTCCCGTGGGAATTTCTTTTCAACTGTTGGCAGCTCTTGAGAGGTTGTGGGGGTAGTCCCTGAACACATCGGGCACTGGCACCCTTTGTTGGTACCAAAACTTGCCTAGCAGTGGCCATTTCTGTGAAATATGTTGATGAGAAATCTCACCAAGTGTGAGGTGCATGCTGTCATAAGGTTCTTTGTTGTGGAAGGAAAAGCGCTGGCTGAAATTTTTGCACAAAGCAAACTGTTTATGGCAAAGGTTTTATGAACTGAACAAAGGTGTTCAAGTGGTATCATGTGTGCAATGAAGGAGGAACGAATATTAATGAAATGCTAAGGAGTGGGAGACTTTCAGTTTTGAATGATGAGTTGGTACAAAAAATCGAGGAAACTTCATGAAGACTGCTGATTGACAGTGGATGAAATATCTGTGGGGTTTCAACAAATCTCCTGATCACTCTGTGATGAGGCAATTACAGAAACTCTGCAATTCCAAAAATAGTGTGCAAGATGGGTCCCAAAACAACTGAGAGAGCAGCACAAATTGAATTGGGTTGCTAGTTTTCACGAGTTTCTTGAGAGATTTGAATTGGAAGATGAGGATTTTCTGAGCTGCTTTGTGAATGGTGATGAAAAATGGATGGCACCCCTTGGTTGTTGATGATGGCACCCCAAGCATTGTACCCCTGAGACAAAAAGAGTCCCCACATTGGTGGCAAACTGGTTCCTCATCTGCTAAAATATTCAGAACCTCAATTTTGGGAAAAAAAACACATGAAATCCATGTTTTGGGATCAAAAAGGGATCATTGTGATAAAATATTTGCCTCTGGGAGAGGCGATTAATGCAGTATGATGCTGTGAGACTCTAAAAAAACCTGAGGAGGGCTATTCAAAACAAATGGAGAGGAATCCTGACTGAGAGAGAGTATTTTTTTGCATGGCATTGCCGGCCAACTCTGCTTAGGTGCTTTAGAATTAATTTGGATGGGACATTTTAAACTCCCTGAATTCTTCCATGATTTGGTGCCTTCAGATTTTTATCTTTTCACCTTCCTGAAGACTCACACAGAAAAATTTTTCAACAGATGACAAGGCGAAATAAGATGTCTGTAAGTGGACAAATGAGATGGCAGCAGTTTTTCATGTGGAGGGAATCAAAAAACTTGTGCCATGGCATAAAACCTGCATTGAATGGAAAGGCGGCTATTTGGAAAAACAAGTAACATACTACGTACCATATTTATCTGTATTTAGTCCCCCCTTTTTTGCCAAAAATGTCTGTGGTAAAAGTAATGGGGGGGACTATATTCAAACACTTTAAATTTTTTTTACCGAAACTGAAGCCTCAAAATTAGGGGGGGGGGACCATATTCAGAGGGAACAATATTCGAAGAAATGCGATACCTTCAATATCATGTAATTTTTTTCTTATAAAATTGAAAAAATTCAGTTCTTTTACTTTCTGGACATCCCTCGTGAATTGTCTTATTTTCTTTCCATGGTTATTTCTTTTTCTCATCAACCAGTATAATTAGGAGGTCTGCAATGTATTTTTACCACGAAATTCAATAAGTGATGGGGTAAAATTTAAATTAACTTTGTTTAATTTGATAATACATAATTTATTGTGAATTTTTTTGGCTCCAGCCGTGTCACACACACAACTAGTTTAGTTCGTCACAATTGTGAGTTAATGCAAAACTGAAATGCAGTGTTGCATTGTGCAGGATAACCACCTTTTTCAATGCCTTGCATGGGTTTATTAATGTACGAACAAGGTCTCGGAGCACATCTTGTTTGTATATCGAGGAGTTATATGCTCATAATTCAATTCCGTTTATCATACACATGGCTCTGAAGCTATTCCGTAGTGGGACAATTAGTATGGGAGATTAAAGAGACAATGAATTTTGGCAAGGTATGTTTTTTTGCGGTGATACCTAAAAAAAACGCTCTCATGATGTTTTTTACTAACCTCCCGGTTTTTGGTGCCGTGAACTTTGTAATAACGAGAGTTTACTGTAGTTCAATGAGCAGTGTGCTATATATGTACATCTTCCACTCCATCCATGCCTGCTGCCATGCAAGTGCTCCATCTGTGTAATTATTCATCCATACATGGGAAGCAGGGAAGATTGTTGAAGGTTTGTCCACATGGGCCACTAAAAAGCTAACATACTCCATTTCTATTGCTTCAACTTCTACTGCCCATCTCTGCAATGTGAGACACCCTTATCTCAGCAGTGAGGTGTGTACACAGTATGCAATACATAGCTGCATCTTCAATTATTAGTACTTTTTATTGGTAGTATTTTGTGCAGTACGTTCATATAATCTCACAATCATTTTTTACAATAAGTAATAGAGAGAATGTATTTAAAAAGTCCTTATGTACTCGTGCCAGTTGTCTGTCTGCTCTGTGATGTGACAGGCTCATGGCCCTGCGTGGCAGGGCAAAATCCCACCATGAAGGGAGAATTTTTGTTAAGAGTGGGAAATAGTTTCAGTAGGTGAATGCTATTATTCAGCATAAGTCTTGTTTCTTTTGAAGTGTGCCTTGGAAATATTGCCTCATTATGGTTGCTTCTGGATTAGGTAATTCTAGATTTGGGGTGCTCAACTGTACATATTAGAGATGTGCGAATAGTATCCGTGAATACTCGAATACTAGAAAGTATTCGATATTCGATGTCTCGAATAGTTACGCTAAAGGTACCATCTCGGATACCTCGAATACTTTGAATTTCGCATCATACACTGTCGCACGCACGTCATTGGTAGTTACCTTGCCGGCCTCGGTGGCGGCAGGGTGAAGTCCTCGCCTGCCAAACCGAAGGTCGCGGGTTTGAGTCCCGCCTGGGTAAGTTACCCCTATCCAGGGCATGGATGTTTGTAATTGTTAAATGTTATCAACCCCGGTGTAAAGGCCGAACAGTGCTGTTTTCGGGGGTGTGTGAAATAAATAAAATAAATAAATAAATAAATAAAAATGTAGAGAACTGTAGTCGTTTAGTGCACGCAGCACCGTTGTAGGCAAGTTGACGAATTACATCAAATTCGTGGATTAGAGCGGTGAAAAGAGTTCGACGTGGGGAACCGAAAAGGATCGGGTGAAAAAATCCGAAAATCCTTGATTCCCCCCACTAGGAGAACCTCAGTGCCGTGGGATAGTAACTACGCAGCACAATTCCCAAAATCCGCTGCATGCTCCATCCATCAGCCCTCGGCCCCTCCTCCGACGCTTTCCTCCTCTCCAACATCAAACAAAAGGCCCCAGATCGTGCAGGGTTCCTATTAGGAAGACCATAAATCAAAAGCTTCCAAAGAAAATATGTATCAAGTTACAGGAGAAGAATAGAATCGTGTTTCACACTTCATTTTTTCTCCCCCACTGACCTTTTTCTGCCTACCTGCTTCGAAGTTCCCCATTTCTGGAGGTCAATTGCTGCATGAGTAATCTATTAGCGTAAAAGGTGTCTGACTATGACTTTCGTCAATTGATATTACACCTTTATTGGATTGAAATATTAGTAATGTGCGCTTAATTTAAAAAGAATAAGACTAAACACGACGTAATTCTGACTTTATTTAAGCATTTTACGGAAAGAAATAAATGTCAAAATATGACGGAGACTTAGCACTATGGCAAAACTCGATATCCTTGCAACTAAGCTTCTTGGAAGTTGATGCCCTGTTTTTTTTCGAAAACGTATATAAAGTTACAATTTTTATGAGTTATGCTATAATTTTCAAGAGTCACAGTCACAGACGAAGAGATATTTTCTCGAGATATTTGGTTTCTCCCTGCTAGCAATTCGAATTCATCTGCTTATCTTGTGAGAACTTCCAAAGATGGAGTGAAAATAATTGAAGAAAATCTGGTGGAGAAGCGCGTGTATTTTGCAAAACGCCTCGAATTGTGTGCTAGTACTTGACAGTAAGAGAGAGGGTAAAGCAAGCTACCTGTTGAAAGTAAGAAGTTGGATGAAGCCGAGTATCAGATGGGCGTGCCGCTGAAATTACATTTGGTAGATATAAATGTATACATTGGACAGAAATCCATCGTAGCAGTGTAAATGCCGAGATGGCATGAAATCATTTTTTCACGAGGTGGTGTGTCCCCTCAGGATATTTGAAAGAGATGTTAGTTGAATCAACTATAAGCCCAAATTTTTTCCATAAAATTAAAATATTCCATTAATCAGCTAAATTCCTGTTTAAATCCTTAAAAGGAAATCTCAAGTACTCGCCATAATCCTGGGTTTCCTGCTGCATAGGCAACCTAGTCAAACATTCCCGCATTCATCGTTTTTTTCGTCTCCCCTGAAAAACGATAGATCGAGGTTCCACTGTATACCTTTTTATTTATACATCCATCAGGGGAAATAGAAGAAAAAATGTACGTTTAATATGCTTTGCGCAATTCTAGTATTCGAGGTATTCGAATATTCGAGCAATGATCTAATATTCAAATTCGATATTTGAGTTTGAGAAATCTGCTATTCGACCCATCTCTAGTACATATGTATAATGCAGGAGTTAGTTCTATGAAATAATTATTTTTAGATAATTGTGTTTTATGGAGCAGATATTGAATGGGGAAATTATAGCTTTGAGCAGTAGCATTAACAGGCAATGTCCTGGTCTCTTACAGATTTTGTGTACAGCCTGCAAAGCCTTGCATTCAGTTTGATAATATGTACTCATTTTTGTGTATTCATTGTGTATTTTATCTATGGGAGTGTTTAAAGATTGGTGTAATTTTAAAATCTGCTGTCCTGGATTTTTTCAATTATAATAATGTACTTGTGTGTATTAATAGTTTATGTAATAATATGGAATTTCTGTTTAAGTTTTATATATGCCATTTTTGCCTTATTTATTTAGAAAATTGCTCTTACAGGTAATTTCAGTCCTTGACAACTCTAAATTAAGAGATAAAACTCGTGGTAAGGTTGAAGAAGAAGCTGAAAATGGAAAGGAAAACATACCAAAGCCTTGTCCTAGGAAGAAATTGTCTGGAAAGAAGACAATTGTTTCTGCTGGAGTAGATTGTCGTTTGCCATCTCGGGCTGGTGAATTGTGTAATGAAGGTGGTGTGGAAACATTGAGCTCATCTGGAAATGAAAAGTGTTTGGCAAGTAATGATGCTCTTCCTGCCATCAATATTGGAAATTTCCAAGATGACCCTTTAGAAGGAACCAGTTGGATGCATTTACATTTATTTTCAGAAAACAAAAGTAAGAAAAGAGGTCGCAAGAAGAAACCTTTGAAAGATTCCTGTCTTGAGGCTTCTGAATTTAAAAAGCCACTTAAAACTAATGGTGGGAAAGTGAGTGAATCCTCAAAAGAGAAAAGTTCCAATGGTTTTGCAGAATGTGAAGCCCCTGTGGATAATGACATATTATCCAACAATTTTACGGGTCTAGCGGAGGATTATGATGTCAGTGATTTTGATGTTGGCCTTAAGAATTGTCCAATGGCCCAATCGACACCATTGAACCATGGAAAATCCTCCAAAAACAGCAAACCAACCAATTTATCTGATGTTTCCAAATCTGCCAGTAAGTCTAGTGGGAGTAATTCTAGTAACAACTCTCTTGTGTCTAATGAAAGCTGTTCTTCAGGGAACAACCAAGTGAAAGAAGTGGATAAGAACTTGGTTGTTCCCGTAATTGACTCAAAATTAGAGAGCAATGCATATGTGACTGTAAGAATTAGAAAGCTTAACTTTCCAGCATTATCTCCAGTGGACAGTGTAAATTTACCGGACTTACCCCCCTCTGATTATGTAGCAGGCAACATGCCAGAAGTACAAAGGTGTGCTGAGTTATCAGATGAGATTGTGAACTTTTTAGGATTTCCTGCCTCGTCAGAATCTGAAGAACAGATTGAGCTGATGAAGACTATGATAGCCAGTGAGTGTGAACCGAAATCCCGGGAAAGTAGCAGGTATGTTTGATTTAGATTGATTTGATATAGATTTATTTACTTGACATCTACTGAATCAATATACCCTATTACTTGGGCTCCTAGATTATGGTAAATGAAAGCTTCACTTAGCGGTATAAAAATGGACCAAAATTCACTATATAAAGTCAGTAAAAACATTTTGTTATAAAGTGCGTGCGTGAAAAAAATCCTTTTCCATGAGCAAAGATAAACTTTTATCGATCCAAATGCTCTTAAGCAGCACAAATTAAAGCGATAAATATTGATCATACGGTAGAGCACAATATTGATTCTTAGATTATTATAAATATCAACAGAAAAATATTAATGAAAACGTGAAAGAGCTTAGCAACTGCCTCACATAAAAAATAATAAAGTCTACTTATGCACGCAATTTAATAGCATAGAACTATTCTTTCTCATTAAACCATGCTCCCAATATGACATCTAAGTTTTCTAGTTTTATTCATGTCCAAATACAGACTGTCCCAAGTGTCGTGTGTCATTTTTGACCTGTAATTTTAGTAACTTTCCGTAGAGCTATGTTCATGAAAATTGGCACACTTATGGGAAAAGGTCCTAAGTTTTGTTGAGTGTAAGCAAAATTTTAAAATTTTGACCATTTGACCTCACAATTTGGGTCCAAACCAAAAATTTGAATTTGCCTTATGGGGTTTCAATGTTAAAAAAATCGAGATAGAAAAATGTCTGAATTTTATTGACCAAGGTGTCAATTCTTACGGTTTCGGACCCGAGAAACCCGAAAATAACAATTTTATTTACGAAAATTCAACCGTTGACCCAGTAAGGTCACCGTCAAGGTCATAAGGGTGGCAAAAAGAATAGCATACCGAAAAAGGTGTCGATCTATGGGTTTTATAGGGTGCCCAAGTCATTGGTATTGTCCAAATACCCGTATTATTCACTAATTGACCTACGAGGGTCACAATGGGGGTCAAAGGTCATAGCGTTAAACGTCGGGCCATCGTGGCAACTAACGTGTCAAACCATAGGTTTTGAAGGGTCCCAAAGTCGGTTAGGCAGTTCATAGATCAGTATTGTTAGTTTTTTGACCTCCGAGGGTCACAATGGGGGTCAAAGGTCATAGAGTTAAACGTCGGGCCTTCATGACAACCAACGTGTCAAACCATAGGTTTTGAAGGGTGCCAAAGTCGGTTAGGCAGTTCATAGATCCGTATTGTTGGTTTTTTGACCTCCGAGGGTCACAATGGGGGTCAAAGGTCATAGAGTTGAACTTCGGGCCATCATGACGGCCAACGTGTCAAACCATAGGTTTTGAAGGGTGCCAAAGTCGGTTAGGCAGTTCATAGATCCGTGTTGTTGGTTTTTTGGCCTCCGAGGGTCACAATGGGGATCAAAGGTCATAGAGTTAAACTTTGGGCCATCATGACAGCCAAAAAGTGGAATCATGGGTTTTAAAGGGTGTAGTATTACAGCCCTAGAAAATTCCTATCTGCTCTCTCATTTCTTGACTTGTTGTTTGCTGAGAGTGGAAGCATAAGGATCTGGCTCTGAATGTTCTCATCTTGCCTGTGGGAAGTGTTATAGCACCACCTCTGTTTACCATACACGTTGATGATAAGTTGAAGACATCTTCAACTCCAGTTACAGTGACTTTTTACATGGCAGCAAATTCAACACATTCTGGAGAAGTAAAAAATGGTAACTCCACACATACTGGCTTTTCTCTTGTTTCAATGGAAAGGATTACACTACCAAATATTGTTTGATTTATAATGCATTGGGTGTAAGAGAGGCTCTCACCAAATTTTACCATTGAGCGCTGAATAATTTCGCCCCTAGAGCAGTTTGAAGTTTCAAATGGAATTCCATGCCAAAAACGCATTTCTTGAGCGGTGTGTGAACCTCATGATATCTTCATTGCTTGCATAAGGAGTGCATTGTAGTATATGTTATTTCGAGTAAAAATAAAAAGTAGATAAAATTGAATTTTAAATGAGTGGTAGGAAACCGTACATATACCATTGTGTTCCAAGGTGTGAATCTACCTCTCGTAAATCAGCAGAAAAGTATTTTTTTGTGTGCAGAAAATTGCCTTTTGCTACACACTTGTGTGAAGTGGTAAGTACTTTGCAACCAAAATTGCAAGATTTCGGAAACTTTGGAATTACTATTAAAAAGTATATCAACATTTTAATGGATCATGAATCGTCATGGAATTCAAGTTCTTCAAGAATTCAATTCATTTTTCTCTCTCTTAAGCAAGCCGACTTAATCTCTTCACTTTACTTGTATACCCGAGCCATATTTCTTATGCGTGGCATGGTTCCGAAAATTATCCAATCCTTAGTATTTTCACTCGAGTAATGCGTTAAATGATCAAGTCGATCCATGCATAATCCTTTTTAACATCCTCAGTTTAGTGTGTTAAGTCAATTAAGACGATTATCCGTGCTTTAAATGACGATTTTCAAGGCTAAAGTTTTTAAAAACTTGAAAAATCGGCCTCAGAGTTCCGCGGCGTGTAGCTCAGCCTCGACGCGCGATTGAAAAATCGCTCTTATTTCTCTCGTCGCTAACGTTTTTTTCCAAGATTTCTACTTAGTACTCTTTAAAAATCTCAACTTTATATTGTGGTTCATATTTTCCTAGTTATATTTTTCGTAAACGAAAGAATATGTCGGCTTTTTGTCAAATTTCACGAGAAAAACGGGTCGGCCATTTTGCGATGTAAAACCAGACAGATGAGAGCCAAAATCTTCAAAAGTCATTGAAAGTATAGGCAAAGCACCAGGTCAAAGGAATATTGCGTTTTTTATTCCATAAAAAGCATACCAACGCGACACCACCTCTAGAAATTCAAAGATTTTCGAGGAAAAACGAGATCGCGCGTGGTTTTGAAAAGTGGGTCATGTTTGGGCCACTGAATCATCACTAAAGGTCTTAGTTATGTAAAATGGCATATGAATCTATATCTGGTAATAATTTATGAGTATTTACGCTACGTTTCAAGTCTATCGCCAAAAAGGTCATTTTGGACTTTATTCCAGCTTTTTCCGATTTCGGACCAGTGTGCGCCGGTTCGGAAGACGATCGGCCGCCGCGGCTGGCGTAAAGGTATTCGGCGCCCACGTCAACAACTATACTTTTTTTTGTAGTGTATTCGGCAAGCTGAAACTACCAGGCCAAGGCATTACATTGATTTATCGGCTTAAAAAGCTGTATTATTACATGAGTTTCATGATAGCGCTTCCTGTCAGCAGATTGATGGACTCACTAGCCTCGAAAGCTCTGTAACCTTAACTACTTGCCTCGACATTCTTAATGCTACTAGAAACGCTCTGGTCGAGTACCAACTACTCGACTCGATCTTTCGAGTACTCGCACATCCCTAGAAGATAACGTGTTTTGTTATATCGGTTACGTGGCGCGAACATTCAAATGACTTGGAAACGCGGTCGTATATAAATTTGTGGTTTGAAGTACTACTGGAATCGAAATCGATTTTTTACCTTGGCAAGTACTTATATTCGATTCCGGTTCTTGGCCGAGAGTTTTATTTCCTAGTAATTGCTAATATATTATCCTGCTTCAAAGAAAGTAGGATTGAATGATTATTTCGTGTGCATTTACTGCATATTTTCCCCGGTTTTCACTCTTTGTTTCTATCTTGCGTATTAAAAGCTAACCACGGCAACGGAAAGGGTCTTCAATGCTAACCAAATGAAATGTCAATTAGTACAACGTAACGCATGATAATCTCAAATTTTTACTCCAGGAAATACTGCGATATTGTATTACTTACAAAAAGCAGAAATAAGCACAATTGACACAGGGAGGTATCGCCAGGATGTTAACTAGAAGCACAAATATGGTAAATAATAAACATGGATGAGTTTGCAAGTATTACACTAAAACAGAGAAACCGGAGGCAAGTGCGTACTGAATGAATACTAGCAACTTGTTTGAAGTATCATAAATTGAAAAAGAATAAGTGTCAAATAATAAAATGTGGTGTGTGACTCCTTTTGCCGGACTTTAAACTGTACATTAGCGCCAATGCCAGGATTTAATCCACCATTTATTTCCTAATTTTAAAAAGATGCATTTCCATTAATAAAAGGGAATGTATAGCAATGGCAGTGAAATTACGATAATAAAAAAACCTGGATATAAGAAAAAAACGAGAGAATAAGCTGATAAAAATTATGACAGACAGTCCCAAACCCTCAACCTTCATTTCCCCAGCTCAAGGCATTGGCCACTAGGCCACCGCAGTCACTAAATTTTCATCACTATAATAACTTTTATAAAAAATTAGGGTGAAAACCGATGCAAGTGTGCAGTAAATGCACACGAAATAATCATTACATGCTACATTAATAGGAGCAGAATAATAAATTTGCAGTAATAAATTAATTTATCGCTTTGAGTGGATATATATTCACTCAAAAGCGGAATGTTTGTGGTGCTCAGCAAAAAAACTATGAAAGGAGTAAAGGAAACTATTTTCCATGAGAAGCAGAAGTGGTGCCACAAACTTTGTCATAAAACTTTCGAAAGTGACTGTATGTGTAACACTGACATAAATGTAAGAGAAATTACGGATATTGTCTCTGAGTTACTCTTTCATTTTGATGACATTTGTTAGTCATTTTTTTTAGTGTGAACCTGAATTGAAGAATTACCAGGAACGTAGGTTGACCAAAGCGAGGCCTCTGCTCAAAAAATGCAATGCCAATGAAATTTGAATGCCAATCCTGAAAGAAACAAAGAGATCCCCGAATTTCCTCCCTTCTGAGGGCAAGAAAACGGCTAGTAGGGGAAAGATATTGATATTGATGATTTGTTCTTTTATTTTTTAATTTATATCCGGAAACTAAAAAGCAGTAATAAGTAAAGGATTTTAGGATAATGGCTGTGATTACTGTCGCAATCAATACTGTAAACATTTCATCTTGTAAAACTTTCATTTCAATGAAATGATTAATTTTGAGCAAAAAAATTGTCCTGAGTCCTGTTGATAATGTCAGTACATTTTGGGAATCAGCCAGAACAAAATTAATGTTTTTTTTCGCCATGATGATAAACTCTTGGCCACTATTTCCACAAAACCAATGTGTTTACGGCTTCTTCAAGTATTACTCACGTGACATTCATGAGGTTCACACATCACGCAGCGTCAGCCAATAGAAATACGTTTTGCATCGTGGGCGTGGCCGAAGCTCCTAGCAGACTTTTAAAGCTACTTATCTCTGTTAAAAATCAAATTTGAGCCCTGAAAATTGGCCTGTGTGTTTTTCATTCATATCTTTTTGGTTTTAAATAAAAAAAACAATTTTTAATTTTGAGTGTTCCCTTCTATTGCAGTTTGCTGCGACAAGTGGTAGCTAAAAGGTAAATCCTGAGAATTGTGCTGCTCTTTTTTCGTCTTTTAAGAGGATATTCATCACTGAAATATTTTGCTTGTCATTGTCATTTGGGCATTCTGCGGAAGTATTATAAGATTTTTCTTCTTCTTAGGAAATTCTTTCCCTTCGGTTGGTACATCAAATTATGGTTTCGTAGTCCACATCACCCCAATGATGGCATGGGATTCTTCCATCCCATTCCCTCCATTCCCATCCCTACCGTGGAAGCATTGTTGGGCTCACTTCGCCGCAATGCCTCTTTGTTTTTCTCCTTCCTCTCCCCCCCTCCTGACCTGAGGTGATTGGGCATATAAGTTGAATTACTTGGTTCGTGGTCCTTGTGGTTGTATCCCCTAGGGACCCACCGTAGGCCTCCATCCGCTTTTCCTAAAGGCATTAGAGTGTGAGGCCCTTCCGATAGTTGATTGGTAGATTTGCTTGAGTGCCAGTGGTAGATAGTAGTAGTAGTAGTAGTAGTTTTATTAGCCAAAAGAACCAATACAAGTAAGTAAATGGTATAGGCTTCGTCAAGTATAATACATAATTGGTATTTTAGATAATGTTCACTCAAAAAAACAAAGACATCTTCCTAAAATGAAAAAGTTACATTACAAATTTCAAGCACACAATAGTGAAAGCTGAACAACAGCCATGTATACTTCAACACTTACTTCACAGCACAAAACCTTAAGCACAGGTATACAATTCTCATTTAATAGGTTAACACAACAAACTACATACTTTCTTTACAATAGTTAATAAATTCATCAACACTATACAATGCCTTTCCAGTCAGGTATCTTTTCAGATTTACTTTAAAATTATTTACAGAAGACAAACTTCTCAATTTTTCTGGTAAAAGGTTATATAGTTTTGTACCCTTATGTAGAGGACCATTACTACTCCTTTTTGTTTTCCTGGGTAGCACATGTAAACAGTCTTTGGTTCTGGTCATATGTGAATGGAAGTCAGAATTTTTTGGGAGAGAATTTATACGTTTTTTTATGAATAGCATTAAGTTCAGAATATAAATGGATGTTAGAGTTAAAATTTTGTGTGCCTCAAAGTGAGGTCGACAGGATTCTCTATATTTTAGGTTTAGCATAATTCTTACAGCTTTCTTTTGCATAGTGAATACCTCAGTGCTATTGCAACTGTCACCCCATAAAATAATGCCATAAGAGATTAAGGATTGAAAATTAGCATAGTACACATATTTTAAAACACTCAAAGAAACACTTGATCGTAAATAGCGCAGTTGATACATAATATGTGACAGTTTGGTGGTTAAGATTTCGACATGTCTAGACCACTTCAAGGATTTGTCTAGTGTGATTCCAAGGAAAGAAATATTATTTACATAAGTTATTTCAGAGTTGAATAGTTCCACTGTTGGTGGCGATTTACAATTTAAGTTCATACATACAGATGTTGATGGAAAGGATGATCATGCCATTTAAATATCTCATGAAGGATTCCGAAGCAATGTAATGAATCATTGTTTGTGAAAGAATAAATGATGAATATTTGAACTCTACCAGAATATTAATGTAGTCATTACAGAGATCATTGATAAGTTATAACATGAATATAAAAGTAGGAGAAAATAAATGTAGGAGAGAATTAAGTTTGTCACTGAAGAGTTGCAATAATTTTTTGTTTCCAAACCTGTTACAACACTGTCTCAAAGAAACCTTTGTTAGCTTGTGTGCAAATCCTTTTTCATTGATTGTGGTCTACCTGTCTTTAAGAGTTTCTCCATGAATTTTAATTTTTTGTAATTACTTCCTAAGCCCACAAAAACTTTTTGTTTTAATGAAAACCTCTCTTTTAAAAAGATGCTTAGGTTGAAATGAAAAAATATTCTTTGGGAGAAGAGTCTTGTCTATTTATTTACTGCATAAGCTGTTAGTGTGCTAGGCAGAAGTTTTGAATTTTAATGCTCTTTTTTTTTCGGAAATGCATTTCTCCATTCCTGTTTTCTGCAGTAGTAGTAGTATTTTGGTTACATCCTCCTCCATAAAATTTCTCCAGTGCAGTCATATCAATACAAGATACCATATTCATAGTTAAGCCTTTAACAGAGTAATCATATTCTTATTGCTTTTTTAAAGTTCCAGTTATGTTCTATTCAGCATCCATAATTGGAGGTCAGGTCTTTTCTCTCTCTGAGTTTTGCTTGGCGCATAGGTTTTCTGCTAATTTTTTCTTTGCCTTACATTTACATATAGTGTTACATATCTATTAACTGAAAAGGGTCTTTTTTTATCCAGTAAGATTTATGACTACAAAAAGTTTGGCTCAATTGATTAATGACATTGTTTGTATTCTCTTACAGAAGTTGTGGCCTTGAAAGTATCCGCAGTGCTGGTGTAACTCATGATTCTCAGATGTTTATGGCGAGTAATTGTAAGTATTTAATCCAGCAATTTTTCTCATACCACGATTCAAAAATCAGTTATCATGTATTAAAGATAGGTTAGGTTCTAGCGATATAATTTGCTTTTTTGCTAATTAAGTTATTACAAGTGAAAAATTCAACGAATGTTTGCAGTAAATAGACTCATAAGATGTCTTATACGTTTGTTTACATTCACTTAAAGTCTTGATTTTTGAGGAACAAGATACACAAATGAGTATTTATTATCATCATGCTACCATTATATCTGTTCTATCCTGTGCCTATATTTCAATTTCTTTATTATTATTTATTGTAATATTGTTAATTAATTGCACAATTTAATCTGAATCCCACTGTGAAGAAGCAACATTAAGGAAAAATGTGTGACAAGGTTATGCTGTGTTGTCCTTGATTTTTGGAAGCCTTCAAAGAAATCATAGATTTGGCTTCAAGGGTGAATTTCTATTGTGTAAAAAATGGTACCCTGTGATTTGCCAGTGTCATAGAAGTCATTGTAGTGACAGAGGAAGATTTGATGGAGGTTTCAGTTGGCATGGAGAGGACAGCGGCCACGTAACATATAATAATCAACATGATTCTACCCAAATTCAACAATGCATGTTTTGCACCCAATAGCATCCCGAGATGCATCTTTTAATCCATTATGCATTGTGCTCAATGACTGCTATTCAATCTCAATCATCAACTTGTTATTCTTTGGTAAAAGAGCAATTGTGAATATGTTGGGCCATCCATTCATGCCACCCAATAGGAACTTTATTTTCTTTATCAAGTATGTAATTGCCTTTCTGGATTATTTAACCACAACCTTATCCCATCTTACGTGCTACATGACACTGTATCATTTCTTTATTGCAATGCATGAGGAACCTTTCCACATGTGAGTGGGATGAAACATATCCTTCCAGAATTTTCTGCAGCAATTGTTTGTGTTTGGCGGGGTAGTTTAATTTTTTAAGTCAACAGTTATTTATGTCAAAACATATCTTATTAAGTTAAAAGCATTGAAAATAAATTATATTTTCTGAAAAATATTTTATTCAAATTACATTTAGCATCCAGATTGCCAAAGAAGCTGACTTTTCCTTAGAGTCTACCTCATCCCATTTGCATTCATAAAAAAATTTGGAAGATTTTTGATGGAGATTTTAGTCTGAATTTATTTCATTCAATAGTTTTTCTTTACATATATTAACACTAGAAGGATGGCAGGGGTCATTTGACCCATTTTCAGAATTCAAAATTATTTTTCTCTTATCAAAATATTTTTTTTAATTTTGAAACTTTTTCACTTTATTAATTTTAGTCTATATTTCGATAAATTAGTGAAAATTCAACTATAATGTTTTGTTTTAAATTTTTATGACATGTTATATCTAGAAGGATGGGGGGGCTCTTTTGAGCTATGTATAGCTTGTAATCAATAAGTGGCTAGTGTGGTAGATGATTTACTTCATTTTGAACCAGGAAGTACCCGGTTCAATGCCAGTTTCGTCCCAAGGTCTCCTACCTGTACTCCAAAACCTAGGCATAGTGACTTGTTGTGCTCAATCTTTCGATACTTTACGGGCAGCAAACGGAAATAAAACGTATGATTCTGAGAAAAGTTTTTACACAGAAATAAAACGTTCTTAATCCTTGATTTGCGTGGAATTCATGCAATTACGATATTTTCATTTTTGCATTCCTTTTATTGTTGAATGATTATTGCATTGTCCACACCGGAAAATCATCACGTATCCCATGACTGTTTTCCGTCGGCCAAGATTCAGAGCTCTTAGAGACATTATTTTTCATCATCGCCTCATCAGGTTTACGAATAACTGTTTCATTTTTCTGTCCTGATGGCTCTGTCACTCGGCCTTGCCCCTTTGCCGTGTGTCCAGCCTTAGTGCCACCTGACACTGTCGGAGTTTGGGGAGGGGGGTTGGACTGCACACTACGCCCTGGGGAAAAATTCTCTCTCCTTTTGAGAGAGCGGAGGAATTGGGTGGGCTGTTAAATTCTACTGTTTATCCTACCCTTGGAATCCGCACGTAGGACGGAGAAGAAGCATTACTGCAAGTTCTTGGAAGATACGAATCAGGATACGGTTGGCGGTTGAGTCCCTGGCTTTCAAACGGCAATTAGCGTTACTTTTGAAATTTTTGTCCTTTTGTATGAATTTCTAATGCCCTCCAGCACTCTATACCTCCAATGCAATTGGAGCCGGCCTCGGTGGCGGAGGGGTAAAGTCCTCGCCTGCCAAACCGAAGGTCGCGGGTTCGAGTCCCGCCTGGGTAAGTTACCCTTTCCCAGGGCATGGATGTTTGTGATTGTTAATGTTATCAACCCCGATGTAAAGGCCGAATAGTGCTGTTTTCGGTGGTGTGTAAAATAAATAAATAAAGAAGATTCTACCAAATTGCACTTTAGTTTGTAGATTTTTCGCATGCATATCATTAGCGAGTAAGAAAGAGGAGGTTTGAGGAAGAAAGTAACAAGTCGAGAAATAAATATCAAGAGAAGAGAACTGTCGAGAAAATAGCTCTAGGGAAAATTAGATCAGCCTGGAAGTGAATCGGAAACATCAATTCAAGGATATTGTGACCAATCCATCGTCATCTGCGTGTGATGGAAGTGACGAAGTCCAAGATAGTGAATCTGATGGCGACTTTGGCTTAACAGCTAATGCACATCTCTATCCAATGAAATGCAGCTGCCCTTTTATGAGGTATATTCCAAATAAACCAGACAAATTTGAAATCGAGTACTAGGTTTTGATAGATTAGAAATGAAAATACAGCCTAAATGAATATCTATTGTGGCATCCCACCCCCGACTCGCCCGGATACCACAATAGAACCGGGGGGAGACGTCGCACAAAAAAAAAATAAAAAATACAAATCCGCGAAGATCCCTCCCGCATGGGACCTACGGGACAAAACTATGCCACTCACTTCTCGTAATTCAAATAAATAAAGAAAATATTCCCCTTCTGTGAGGATGATTGCGGGTGGGGGGTCCCCGATTCAAACTGATGGGTGACGTTCGGGCGCTGATGCACTCGTCCAACACGCATTTACGGGAAGGAAATCAGACGGGGTGAAAGGAAGGACGAAGGATATTTTCAATGGGGTGACCCGTGGAGGAATCAGGACAAAAACACTCTCTCAAACACTTGCAATTAAACAAAATATAATTCACACAAATAAGATTGCATATGACAAAACAAACAAAATGAACCCTCTTATACGCTAATGAAATATGAATTGGTGAAAGCCACTTATGAAACATCGATGATAAATTACAATAAAAAAAAACAACAATATAACTTGGTTTCTAGATGAAAATCAATATAGAAAATGATGATAACAAATTAAAGTTCGGTGGTGAACACGTAAATATGATACAAACTCAATGATTTCTTGACTGGGGAGGTAAATGTTAGTCCATCCCGTCGAATGTAAATTTGGGGTGCGAACGTTAATTGTACTTGGTGACTGATTTCACTTTCACTTATGTAACGGGTGCGTTCCGTGACTGTTTGTCTTAATTTGGCTTGGCAGGAGACACAAGGGGGCTTTGGGGGGGGGGGGGAATAGCTGCAATCTTACTTTGTCGTAGTCCGAGTCTCGACCAGGTCGGATCCAACACTCTCTCGTTCCATTTACTGCACTCCTTTCTCCCTTGTTGGAGGAAGCTGCATCCGGAACGGAGATAATGCGTCCTCTTCAGCTGGTCCTTTGCTCCTTCGGACGGGGGGGGGGATTCTTCCGGATCAATCTTTCTGGAAACGCTTGGGCCCCTTGTCTCCTCCTGCCGTGCGTCGCACTGATTTTGGGCATAGGCTCCGCCCGACAGTCACTTTGGAATTCTCTCGTTCTCTTTCGTGCACCACCTTTTTATCATACCTCAACTAGGGGTGGGGTAATGCACAATGAAGGGAGGGAGGAGTAATACGCCACTCATTCAGGGAAAACCCGAGCTCCCCTCCTCCCACACACACACACTCACACACACAACCATACAAAAATCGACGGAAAACACATTCATCCCCTCTGACTCAACCCACGCCTTCCTCCACGGGCCATGGTTTGGGGGTGGGGTTTTGGAAAGGTCGTGGAACGAGCGGGTAAACAGGTAGGGAAGAAAATGCGCCGAGTAAAATGTATTGTAATGGGGCTTGAACCATTACACTATATTGTGGAAAAGATGAAGATTGGCCATGAAATCAAACATTGGGGAAATAAATAGTTACCGAAGTGACGGTAACATACAAGAATTCTGGAATAAATGTAACTTGTAACAATTATTTTCCATCCATCTATCTAGCAGAAAGTTAGAAAAAATGGAAAACTTCAATTGCTGGAACGATCTGAAAAAATGGACGTGGCGTACGAATTTCCATGTAATCCATTCAACGCGAGTGTTCAAAAATACCTTAGGCCATACTCTTACATAGAATGAGGCAAACTAGAACAATAATGTACTTTTACTCGGGAACAACAAGTGGGAGTAGATATGATGCATAGCATGTATCATTTTATTTACACGTCTCCAAATCCAACAGCCATATCTCCACGGGCTCAAAAAAGAAAATGGTGCCAAAAATATCACCGAATTGCATCAATTTCCTTTCCATTCTCAAAATTTGTTTTCATGTGCAAATGGGTGGTGTCCTAACACCCCCTGCCACTCGCCTTTTAGGCGGCTTGCGGGGTAGTGTGTAGATTAAGATGTAGATGAATAACGTCCTATGTACGCATTCGGTGCAAAAATATTTGGTGGAAACAGCATTGAAAAAATACTGACTGAGATTTACAACAAAGTAATAATTATTAAAAATTTGAATGCAAATTTTGCAATCCCAGTGTCCCTATTGTTTAAATATAAAACAAAAATTTTGCATTGAGTGCATGTATTTTAATGATTAGATTAGATCAATCGACTACTAAATATGGTTTTATTCATGATTTTTTAAAATAATTTTTGTTAACTTTTGACAATGGAAATAATATTTAATAACATTAAATAGTGTTTATAATGAACTGATTCAACAAATAATACGATTTAACTGTATATTGGATGAAATTGAGGCGTTTTATTTCAAAATACATTTTAGGGGCCAAATGACCCCTAGCCGTCCTTCTAGGTAGCGCAGGAACTCCCGTCCTCCTAGTGTTAAGTAGGAATGTAGTAAGTACCATCACAATAATAATCAGACCTACATGATGGTGGAGAACTCATGTTTGTTTCTGTTTCCTCTGACGATATATTGCTGCTACTGGCTGTTTGTTTTATGTAGGCTGGTTTTCTCTTAGTTGCGGTTATAAAATAAAAATTTTTAATTTTGACGTGCAATTCACATTGTCCAAGTCTATTGTGGGCACAAAATTAACTCTAATTCTCACAGAACCTTGAATTATAACTGTATTTTTCTCCATACTAATCAAATCGCTGCAGAAAAGTGAAAAGTAGTTCCTTCAAATGCTTAGCTAAGACTTTAAAAAATTAAGTGTTTCCTGGATTGTGAAGTATCTGCATGAAAGATATCGATAAAACCCACAGAGGTACTATCATTTGCAAAAGTCTTGCAACAAATCGAGCGGCGCCACTTTCGCTCCACAAAGATTGTGCCCGGAAATTGTATGGTTTCGGGTGTATGCAACAATCCAATACTAGTCTTCATGGTTCAATGCATGGAGAACGGGTCATTGGGTGGTTGAGGTATTTTGTCATCCTTTTCAGTCTCGGGATTTGACTGCTTCCATTTAAGTGAAATTAATGTTCATGATATTCCCCCAAACACATTGTAGCATTTAATGCAGTAGGAAATATCGAAGGTAGAGATTTTAAAAAGTTGGTAGCTTGGCTCTTTTTGAGTGATCTCAGCTCTTTTCAGAGAGCTGGAAATCAGGAGTCGTTCGCTGTGAACATGGCAGACTTTTGTTTACATCCATCGACTCGGGTTGATGTTTTAATACAATATCTACGACATATGATACGAGGCAGCTTTGAAATTCCCAGTGTTTCATCATATAAATATCTGGGCAAACACCTAAAATATGAATTAGTTAAGCTGATCGGCATTAATTGTTGCGTAAGTAATAACAGAGTTCTCCGACGTCCGTCAATCAGTAAAGAAGTATTCCTCTCCACTTATTCAAAGTAAGACGAGGAAAACTTAATTCCAGCTAAAAGTCCCATTTTAAATGATTGTCGGATTTCAACAGGTATTGTTTGATAATATGTTCTACTGCTGAATTAGTGTGAATGCGAATAATAACTCAAAGCTGCTATGTCGTTTATGATTAAGTTATCTTATTTAGATGCAATCATTTACATATACACTGATGAATTCGGAATAATGTAGGATACTTACTTAGCACTATTAATTGAATTATCTACTTGCATTGAGTAGGTTACATTGTATTAGGAAATGTGTTTGTTGGCAATACGTTTTATGTTTAAGGCATCAGTGGAACTGCAGCTCATTTCATAAAACCTTTCAAGTCGAGTAAGAAGGACGTAAGCAAATCCTAACAGAATTTCTGTTTGTAATGAATGTATACGCTTGCTTCATTAGAAATACAAATACAGAGTTTGAAACATAATAACAAATAATAATAACTTAAAAATACGATACCATACCGAAGTCGCAGGTGACAACATCATTATATTCCTATTGTATATACTAACCAGCTGAAACATAGAGTATGCGAAAGCCTCTGTGCTCAAGTTATAATCATATAAACGAATAAAAGACTAACATACTGAGAAAGTGATTATTTTGATCAAATTCGTTCAAGTGAGAAGCCGTAAGAGAAGCACAAGGAGGAGCTCCGTGTTACAATAACATCAAATAATTAAAATTACCGCTTGATGACCTTGAGTTAGAAATAGCTCAGTGGATAAACATTCAGGCTGGTAGTAGGAGGGGCCCGTGTTCAAGTCCTTCCCATGGCCGAAAATTTTTTATCCTCCGCTCGGCCGTATTTTATTTTAAAGTTTTTTTATTTTTGAAATTTATGTTAAGAGGGTACCAGCTGTTGAATTTGAGCATTTTTTGCAACAATTTCTAATTTAAATGACCGTGTGACGGGAATCATGCGTAGTTAGCGTGGTAGGACGAATCAATTGCGTTTTCTTGAAGGAACTCCAATCAGAATCACAGGTGAATGTAATTCCTAGTGCTATATGGTTTCCTTTACAGGTCCGTAACTGCTCAACATTATTAACCTTTGGAATGGGAACTATCGTAATAATCTAAGGTTCCATATACATAATTTCTTGAATAGATCAATTTTATCTGATTAAAAAGAAAATTATGAATGATATTTTGCAGCGATTATGCTGTCCGTCTATGTAGTATGCTGCCTATTTGTCATCAACTTGTCGCCATTTCCTACCAAGTTAATTTCTCCAGTAAAGTTTTTCAGAACAATTTTACCCTTTTTCGTTTCGTAAATGAGCAGTGATGGAAACTTTTCTTAGATATAGAAAAATATATAAATTAAGTGAAGAATTTTACTTTTAAACTTTAGGCTTCAGTATTCTACAATGAGTGTTTTTTTTATACAGTAATTTTGTTGGAAAGGGACAGAATGTGAGACTAGCAGATCTACTAAGTACAATCCTAGGAATAACCTATGTAATGGTAATCCTTAATTGTGCATGCACCACGGCGCTTATTTTTAAATATAGGAAAGGCTTATCATGAGTTATTTATCCACTATTTTTCTAGAGTGTACTTTCTTCAAGAAAATTGTGGCATCAACATGTATATGATAGTGCTACAAATTGGCCCTATTTACACAATTTTGGAAGGACGTGAGAATCACTTACGACCTGCAAGTTTTACTCCAGGTAACCTACTTCATCGTCCCTGGCTGGTAAAGTTGCGATAAAGATGTAGGGCAAGACGAGGTGCAGGGCCTATTAGCTGACCAAAACTACGGCCCGGGAGCACCCGATTCAGCGTTAAGAGCTGAGGGAGCGGCTAAATTATGAGCAAAGTATTTTACCTCCCTATTATATGCGCAAAGTATTTCCCTCCCTAAAAAAGGGCGAATATTGGTTTAAATTGACTTTCAATTCAATCTCTGTCCGTTGTTGTTATTGGAAACCTTACCAATGGAGGCATTCATGGATAGGGACAAGTCATACTATTAATTAATTCTTAAGTCACTTCGACTTAAGTCACTCTTTAAGTCGGTTATCCTTAATAATATAATAATGGCCGAAATATTAAAATCGAAGCAATAAATAATTTATTATAGCAAAAAGAAGATTAATGCGACGTGAACACTAAATATGTTAGTGCTATCGTAAAAATTTAAGCCTCTCCTAGATATGTTAACAGTAAAAATAGAGACACATTCTGCTAGCAACGATGAGGCCTAGCAATTTTTTTTGGCAATCAAAATTCCATTTTTTTCCGAAGAAACATTTCCATTGGTGTAAATATATTTATCCAATTAACAAATTGATAATTAATGCAGAAGAAAGCTTATGGAGCTGTCTTTATCAGCTTCAACCTACGTAAAGAACTATTTAATGCCTATCATTATTAAATATGTTGGAGACGACAGAGTCGTGTTTTTTTCCGGAAAATTGCCAGTTAATTTTTTTTCATTTATTAATTCTTCCATATCTAACAAATATTTCAACAACTTAATATAAAGTCTCCTGAACGACGTTGAATCCCTAAAAAAAGGGTTACGAGGGAGTTGATTTCTGTGTTCCTAATGGCGAAATTGTGCCCCCAGCCGGCCTTATGGGGTTTACCATTGGAAGCCAGGCGTCATAGGTTCCCACTCTTTTAACGGGTAAATATTTTCAATTGTCTACTCCAGTCAACTACGGGTACAAAAATAATCTCAAACGGCGCGACGACTTAACAACATCTACGCTCGTTTACTCAACTGAACATCGTAATGATTTCCTACGTCCCACTCCCGTGTCATGATGACCCGTTCGTGAGTCGTTCCCGAGCTACCACGAAGATTCATACCTAGATAGTGATCAATCAAACTTAATGGTGGCCAGAAATCGACAATGGAGCGAAAGTGGCGCCGCTCGATTTGTTGCAAGACTTTTGCAAATGATAGTACGTGGGAGGGACCTAGTTACCTCTCAGAATCTTCCCATCAGCTTCTTCTTTTCCTTGTTTACTTGTTCTAACCCCATGCCCATACCTTTCACCAATAATTTATCCCATTTTTACACTACTCGGAAGTCTGAATCTGTCAACCCTTAGGGAAATGTAGACGGGCGTGTTAACATTGTTGTTAACATTGGCAACATATCTCTTATTCCATCACTTGGGCCCTTTCCTGGTGCTGTTGCCTTAAAATGTCATTCAGCAGCAACTTGGAAATCTCCTCCTGGAACCAGCAGGTTCAGTATGTGGTAATATGTAGCTATTATATTGAGCCAGAACACTGTCGGAAAAGTGAATTATTATACTTCATTGCGACTCCATCTTTGAATGAAATTTATTAGCTCCCCTTAAAATGGATGGAATGCACTTAATCTATGTTCTGTACAATATGAAATGTTATTTTAAAGCTTTTTCTGTTGATAAAGGCGAATGGATACTGAAAAATCTCTTTATTACGAAGTTCTAAAAGCGAACTTCGTAAGAGCGTTTCTTTTAGGAATCATCGCTAAAAACATATCTTGCCAAAATTTCTCGTCTCTTCAATCTCTTTCGTACTTATATTTGCGCTGCAGAATAGATTCAGATTCATTTGTATGATATAAACAAATAAATTATGCACAAATATAGTTACTCCTCAACATACAAACAAGGTGCGTTCTGAGCCCTTGTTCGTAAGTTGATAAACCTATGCAAGTCAAAGAAAAGTGAGGTTATCCTATAGTATATAGAATGCAACTCTGCAGTACTATTTTGCATTAACTCACAATTGTGACGAACTGATCTAGCTGCACATGTGATGCTGTACAGGGGAAGGAAGAGCGGGCGAAACGCTGAACAGTTGCTGACTTCACAATGGATTTAATTGTCTCAATGAGCAGACTGTGCCCTAAGTGCGAGTTTCTTTTGTGATAGTAGTATAATGGAGATGGAAATTGTCATTCTGGTAACTGATAATGCAACTGAAACTAGCGCCTTTCCTCTCAAATCATGTTCTCTTTGTCGTTTGGAAAAGTATTCTGCAAAAATGGGCCTATGATGAAACTTTTTTGTTAGTTTTACCGGAAGCGATTTTCAAAAATCTGCGAGAATCACCAGTAAAGTTTTAACCATTACTTTTAGCAAGGTTTTGCAATAAAAAAATTTTGAAAGGCTTTTGTATTTTGATGTTTTAGGCAAAATTACTCACTCATGTTCGAGGTTTCTGTATGGAAATACACCAACGGATGAAGTTCGCCATGAACAAATATTTGATTTAGCTGGAATTCGAACCAGGATCTCCCGATTGCCAGTCAGATTTGTTAGCCAGTTACACCACCAAGCCATTTTCTCAGAGTGAACTTCGGGATGGGTTTTACCGAACAAGATGTTGACGTCTCAAGTCTACACTGTGGCACATGTGGCGAGGGTCGTGCTTACTAAGTCACTGTCAGGAGTGAAAAACTCTTATTTTGTCACTGGTCTGTGACGATGAATTTCAAAGCAATGAAGGAACAAGTGACTTTGTATACAGTCTCGCACATGGGTGCAAAGTTAAATACACCAACGGATGAAGTTCGTCATGAAAAAATATTTGACTTAGCCGGGATTCGAACTCGGATCTCCTGATTGCTGGTCAATTATGTTAGCCAATTACACCACAAAATTACATTTTTTCAGAGTGAACTTCGGGATGGGTGTGACTGGCAATCGGGAGATCGGGGTTCGAATTCCGGTTAAGACAAATATTTTTTCATAGTGAACTTCATTTGTTGGTGTATTTAACTTTGCACCTGAGCGTGTTACTGCGTACAAAGTCACTTGTTCCTGCAGTGCTTTTCTGTATGGATTAATGAAGAGATAAGTGAAGTCATTTTGAATTTGTTGGTAATTTTTTTCCAGGTGAAGAATCAGCAGATAACCAGGGCAGACCAAGGAGGAGAGCAGCTCCCAAGAATTTAAAGGAAATGCATTTAAATAAGTATGTCTTAATTATATTGGGTCCATTCCTGATTAATTCCTATGCTGCTTGAGTTTATAAGTCTTATCCAAGTTAATCGTTTGGATGCAGTTTTTTATGGGGATGTTTAATAATGTGGAAAACCCAAGAATAGTCAGTAAAATTTAAAGTCCTGGATAGTTAAGGGAATTTTTTATTTCTCTGTATAATGTAATGACCTGGAAAATTAAGTATGTATGGATTTTAAAGATTCATTTCTTATTTTTTTCCCCTTTTCCCCAAAAAAATAAAAAAAATGGCAGAAAATTGGTTTTTTGACGGGATTGGTCTCCAGATATCTCTCGATAACTCCGACAACATGGGTGCGATTCAAGTAATTTTCAATTATTTAGAAAGTGAATGAATGTGGTTTTTTTCCTTGTATGTATTTTATAAATCTCATATTTCCCTGGATTAGCTGGAAAAAAGCTGAAGAAATTGTAATTTTGTGGAAAATATGTGTTTTCATTCCATTTCCTATCTTCCTTGGAAATGGCGTAAGCTGTCAGGGACTATCATCGACGTTTGAAAATGTAAACAAATTCCAATTTGTTATCAAAAAACCCCAAATTTAAACAGATATGGCAGAAATTTGATGAATGAACGTTATTTAGGCTGGTAATTTTTGGTTAGTATAGTAAATATGTTTATAATAATTAGTTTATTTATTAGGTAATAGCTACGTATGGCTCACAAAATGTTTAATTCAATTTCATTTAATACATCAGCACATTGTTCAAAACACGCCAATCAGATTTTTTTTCAATTTAAACTATGATGGCCTATTCAGCCTGAAATAATGGTTGTGCTTTATCTAATGCATAGATGTTTGTAATGATAGGAAATAGGCACATGAAGTAAGACGTACAACAACTGTATGTATAGGAATTAGGAGCTGCAATACCTCAAACTGAAATTTGTGGTGCATGATAAATTTGTGTTATTGGTGTGCATATGAAGGTTGCCAGCTACTCTCCATTATCATACTATGAAGAGGGTTTTCTTAATACTAGACGATGAATATTTGATTATTTTATTAGTGCAAGTGCAATTTTGCTTATACATACTATTTTTCTTTGGCATAAAATATTATTTTACAATTTTGTGACTTTCATATGTCGTCTGCAGTTTCTTGGTTTCACTGCGTCGTGGTTGTGTTGGAGACAACTGTTTCTCCTGCATTCCTTCAGGTCGAAGTGCTTATGTCGTTTTTTGGCCGCCGTTATATAGGCAGCCCAGTGGTGTATGTTCTCCCTGATTGGTTACCTTGCGGCCAATAGCATAGGGGTATGGGGCGAAGAGTCTCTTCCACGTACTGTGGAAGAGAGACTTTGCTTTCGCACACACTTTCATACGTTGTTTGACTTTATCTGCTCCATAGCATTGACCCATGCTTTTCAACCTTCACCATGAATTGCATAAATATTAAGGGTAACATAGTTTATCTCTTAATGATAACCATATCAACATTGGATCGCTAAGTTTAGAACCATTAAGCCTTGTTTTTGTATGCCATTATTTGCTTAATTTGTTTGAGAGCTGGATGGTTTCCATTGAAGAATTATCCTATCCCAAATTTTGATACTACACAATGTGTAGCTGTAAAGATGATTGCATTTGCTTCATCATATAGACTGCTCATGAGATACCGAGGAGAATTTTTTATTTGAGAGAAGATGTGCACTCACTCCACGCTTCCTTGTATATCCCGCACATTGTTAATTAGACAACTATTTTGGTCCTTAGCTTGCTTGAATAATGTCAGAAATACCTCATGTTTCATCTCATTCTTTTTTGAATCTTGTGCATATACCATACCATATTTTAAAACAACGAAAATAAAGTACCAATTGTCTGAAGTGCATGAAGTGCCCAGCCCAGTGTCACATTGCCCTTCTGGTCTCTTTGAAACAATGTTAAAGTTTAAGCAGGTAGGGATCCAGGTATTTACTCCTATCTGTTTTTCCTATTTATGTATTCTGTTAACCATGCAAAGCCAATCAAGTTGGATTGATATGAATTTTATAGTTAAAGAGTGGTTATTATTATTATTTGGGTATTCGAAAATAATGGTTCTTCTTATTAAATACATCAGGGAATTCCTATTTTGGCCTAATAACTTCTTATGTTAAGCATTAATTTTTGTGCAATAATTTGGTCTTGCTTTACATAAATTTGCTTTATTTTCAGGAAATTACGTCGACAATAGGTTTGTATGGGAGAGGCTCAAGAAGTACTTGGTTGGAATCCCAGTATGGCAATGTTTTAAAAAATATGTGACATAAGCCATTTGGCCGATCATTTTACAAGATAATTTTTGTGCAAATAATTATTTTAATCATTCTAATGGTGTATATTGATGGTTATGTCACAAAGCATGTGATGATTGAATGAATGAATCTTCTATTTGTTAGGACTATCATTCATTAAAAATATTTCAGAAGACTGCACTATGATTTTGCTGATGTACATATATATATGATGTATTAAATAATAAATGTGACTAGTTCGGAGTATATTTTCACGAATGCATTTTGTTTACTTTAAAAATTAAATCTGAATGTTGATTGGGTTTTCATGTCTCCATAATATATGTTTATGTTATTTGAAGCAGTTGATTACTGCTAATGGCAAAGTCTATTTATTGCATGCTGAAATAGGTAATGCCTACTGAGATTTTTTGTGGCCTAAAATCAGCCTACATTGAAATTCATTGAATGTGAACACATCAGTTTGAATACTTTGTATCAAAGTAATAATAAAGGAAATTTTTTCGTTAAATGTATTTTATTTGTAACCTAAAACTTGCAGTGGCTATAATCTTACCTTATAGGGACCATCTCTAAAATTGGAAAAAATACAACCTTTCATATCCTGAATGTTAGCTTGTGAACTGTTCAAGGAACTGCCTTTTGAGGAACCGATTATTATTGTGTGATTTGGAACCAAGGATAGCATCAAGTCACGATTGTTTCCCAGTCCACATGGGTATTTTACCTTGGCAGTGTTTACATTTGGCATTTAGGATTCCATCTATTACAGACAGGTGTGACAAGTGGGAAAATAGCATTTTAACTTACCATCATACCGTATTTTTAAATATGGTGTGAGGGGATGGTGGGAGGGTGTGAGAAATTTAGCTATGCTGGTGACACGTGGGATTTCTGCCATTTTGGTAGCTATTTGGAAAAACAGTAAAATTGCATTACTTCTGGAAATCATTTTCTTCATCGCAAAGTCATAATCATATCGACCGTTCCTAGCTGTAAAGTAGTATCTCAAAAAATCATTACATTTAGGCGTATGAATTCATCGCCCATAAAATGTTGTCAGAATTCCTGTTCATAAAGCCGTGTCTGGGCCATAAATTCAATTTTCGTTTTGTGAACTCATTCATTGTTTTAAAAATTATAGTTATTTTATGAAAAATATTCTCGTTTTTTTCCTCAATATTCTAACAGTTCACTGGAGATAAATTTCGCAGATGAAATTTGACTCCTTTTTGTGAAAATGCTGCATGGAGTAGGCCGACTGAACTGATTAAAAAGTTTAGCATTCCTGAGGAAGAACTACGGAATCTGCTATTAAAGGCACAATTCCCGTTGATGCTCCTTCACCCTCGTCTCAATGGTCCTCTCCATCTTTCCAATATTCACTTTACCACATTCTCATGGAATGCGGTACATGCCGGCTGTTTTGAGACCAATAGGGTCCTTGGCTCGGGCTAACTGATCCCGGAATTTACCAGGAGGAAGGTGAATGATATGAATATGGTGTTTGGAAAGAATCCTTGCTACCTTTCCCGACACTGTGGAAACGTATGACAGGATGGCTTTTGATGCTGGAGGCCGTTCTTCATCTGGTCCGTAGTCTTTGTCTGTAGGCCCTTTTATGGGCCCTATGGGCTTGGAAGTAGCTGTATCCATTGTCTATGAAGGTCTTCTTCAGGTGTTCAATTCTCCTTGTAAATAATCCTTATCGGAGAACCTTTTGGCCCTGTGAATTAATGAGGGTAGGACCGCGTTCTTCTGCGATGGATGATGATGTCTTTTTCCATCTAGGTATAGATCGATATGAGCAGGCTTCCGATATACTTTGTGCCCCAGGGTTCCATCTCCCTTGCGGCGGATGAGGATGTCCAGGAAGGGTATCTCTCCGTTCGTTTCAGTCTCCATGGTGAAACGTATGTTTGGATGACGGCTATTCATTAGGGCGGATCGCAAAAATCGATTTTTTTCAAATCCATCTGGCCCAATGAAAAAAAGTTGTGGGACCAATCAAAAATAAGGCCTGAAAAATTTGAGACCTGTACGTGAACCCCTGACCCTCGCTCAAATGCAATTTAGGGGGGGAGGGTCAAAATTCGAAAAATATAATATTTAATGGTCATTCCCTATAGATTTTGCCGAGTTACTGCCCTTATAGGGCAAAAATTTCGTGCATTTTGACGTATCTGCCACCGTTTAGCCACAAAATTCCTAATTTGAGTCCGCGTCCGCGAAGAAAATATTCCAACGCCCACGCAGCGTCGCGGATACCAGAGCCGCAGGCCGATCCCTTCCCCTCCACGCTCGCTTCTCCCCCTCCCACGCCTATAATACAGCAAAATTCATCCCGCGCATGCTGCTAGGAGGTAGTTTATCTTTGATAATATAAATCAGAAGATGGTAGAAGGTAAAAAACGATGCGTAGTGAGACGACTTGTCCCTTATTTGGCGCCTCGTCGGCGTTAAACAAATCGATGTTACCAACTTTTAGAGAATTGATGAAATATTTTTAGATCTGCGCACGCAGGAAAGGAGACTACGGTCTATGAAGACGCCTCTCGAGTGGCTATGAAGGTTTGGGAACTTAGGTTATGCACTTATATTCCGGTATTGTCCGACAGCTGTGACTAAATTGATTAATAAGGGTGAAGGCCACCGTCGTACCCTCCCCGCTACCCTCTCGAACGCCCCAGATGCACCAAAATTCACACCAAGTGCGTCTTTCTTCGTTAGTCTTACTAATATTTGATGTATCAGCATCGTCCAGTGAGGAACAATCACGAAGGAATTACTCAATTACCTGCTTTCCAGTCTGTATTTCTTATGTTAGTGTCATTCCTCGTCTTTTGCTGCTGTCAACAAAGTTTTGATAAATTCTTACGCGAATCTCTCGTCCGAATGTATAATATATTATTCATTATATATTGTTAGAATTATATGAATATTGAAATTCAAATTTGAGCTTTCATCAACAGATTTTTAAACACCACAGCGCTATGCTCAGATATAGCCGAAGGAACCGGAGTCTCTCTCCAATATATCATCAGCGGGTAGTCTACGTCGATATTAAAATCCAGCATTTTAAAAAATCTCGGATTGGTCGCCAAACGTATGCTTGCAGGAAACGCAAATTGGGTCCCTAGATTACCCTCCCAACGTTTATGTCGCAAATCCAAGTCAACATAGTGCAATTAGCAAATAGAACACTGTAAGGGATGAAACACGATTTGATGCTTTCCCGGCGAATGATATGGGTAAACTCTTTTCGGGGTTCAACAAAATTTATCCCTTAGGATGAGCCCCCAGTCGGAGCTTGAAATGTTGGCCATTATGGAAAAATTAACCCGGTGGGAATCCCGAGAAGAGTCTACCCACACTGCAAGGGATGTTGGAATTATGCTTTTAGCAAAGGGATGATGCCTCCTTTTTGGGCGGTATTCGCTTGGTACCATCACAATCAAATCCTTTTTAATTCTGTGTATCTAATTTTTACTCGGAAAGGAATCGATAACCGCAGATTTTATAACTTTTTCTAATTCTCCGATGGGGGAGGCAAGCCTCCAAAAGTAGGACCCTGTTTCTTCAACTAACACCACACATTCCCCTCTAAACTTGTATTGATAAGTCCTCTTCCCTTTTTTCATCAGACAAGAGTATAGTCTTTCATTCCAATAAAATAAGGCCCTTTGATGACACCTCTCTTTTCTTATTCACAGTAATTAGCATCTTTTTCTGTCTACGTAAGTAATTCTGGTACACTAGCTTTGATGTATCTTACGAAGTTATGACTTTTGCGTCAGCTAAAGTTGCGGGAACGATCATTGCTGTTGCTTGGTTCTTGCATATACCTCTATCACAGTTGGCAGACGCATTTTCCCCGAAGAAGTTCCAATTTGAGGTTATAGTCCTTAATGTTTATTTCATGAGGAAAGTAGAGATACAAATCGGCTTATTTCTCGCCAGTTTAATTTTCTTCGGATGAATTGATGAAGAAAATTTTTGATACTATTTTCCCGTACAAGAATTGACGATGATGACTCAACGCTGTCCTACAATTCCCTTTTTTCCTCAGTGGTCGAGTTTATATAGGGTTCAATCCAGCAGCCATCATCTTTCTTTTCGTCAGATTGTCTCTCAAAATACTTCTTCATTGGGGGAACCTTATGCTCCTCCATGCACTTACACGCAAAAATATCGCATATATAGCAGGTAATTGAATACCTAATTCCTTCGTGATTGTTCCTCACTGGACGATGCTGATACATCAAATATTAGTAAGACTAACGAAGAAAGACGCACTTGGTGTGAATTTTGGTGCATCTGGGGCGTTCGAGAGGGTAGCGGGGAGGGTACGACGGTGGCCTTCACCCTTATTAATCAATTTAGTCACAGCTGTCGGACAATACCGGAATATAAGTGCATAACCTAAGTTCCCAAACCTTCATAGCCACTCGAGAGGCGTCTTCATAGACCGTAGTCTCCTTTCCTGCGTGCGCAGATCTAAAAATATTTCATCAATTCTCTAAAAGTTGGTAACATCGATTTGTTTAACGCCGACGAGGCGCCAAATAAGGGACAAGTCGTCTCACTACGCATCGTTTTTTACCTTCTACCATCTTCTGATTTATATTATCAAAGATAAACTACCTCCTAGCAGCATGCGCGGGATGAATTTTGCTGTATTATAGGCGTGGGAGGGGGAGAAGCGAGCGTGGAGGGGAAGGGATCGGCCTGCGGCTCTGGTATCCGCGACGCTGCGTGGGCGTTGGAATATTTTCTTCGCGGACGCGGACTCAAATTAGGAATTTTGTGGCTAAACGGTGGCAGATACGTCAAAATGCACGAAATTTTTGCCCTATAAGGGCAGTAACTCGGCAAAATCTATAGGGAATGACCATTAAATATTATATTTTTCGAATTTTGACCCTCCCCCCCTAAATTGCATTTGAGCGAGGGTCAGGGGTTCACGTACAGGTCTCAAATTTTTCAGGCCTTATTTTTGATCGGTCCCACAACTTTTTTTCATTGGGCCAGATGGATTTGAAAAAAATCGATTTTTGCGATCCGCCCTACTATTCATGTGGTCGGCAAGTGAGTGCAGAGTATCCATTCCGTGGGGCCAAATGATGAAAATATCATCGACATACCTGAAGGAGCACTTAGGGCGCAGTGGAGCCGAGTTGAGGGCGTGTTCTTCGAAGTCTTCCATAAAGAAGTTCGCAATGACCGGCGATAGAGGTGAACCCATAGTCACTTCATCTGTTTGCTCGTAGAAGTCCCCGTTGTATAGGAAGTAGCTGGAGGTTAGAACACGGCGGAAGAGTTACACTGTTCTCGGGTCCAATATTCTTCCCAGCAAAGCCAAGGCGTCAAAAAGTGGTACTCTCGTGAATAATGACACCACGTCTAGGCTCACCATGATATCCGTCGACTGTACGTGAATGTCTTGTTGGGTTTTGACAAATGCCATGGTGTTCTTCTCGTGGTGTTTACACCGTCCCGCAAATGGTGCAAGTACTCCACTTAGGTATTTTTCCAGGTTGTAGGTTGGGGCTGCAATAGAAGAAACAATGGGCCTTAAGGGTACTCCAGTCTAGTGGATCTTTGGCAACCCATGTATCCTAGGCGGGGCTGGTGCCTTCGGTCGCAGATTCCGTAGTTCTTCCTCAGGAATGCCAGACTTTTTAATCATTTCGGTGGTCTTCCTAGAGATGGCGTCTGTTGGGAAAGTCTCCCAACGAAACGTCGGCCTACACCATGCAGACCCTGACCCGGTTGGAAACCAGAGAAGCTTTCATCCAGACTGAAATACTAATTTCCTTCACTTGAAGTTCCTTAATTGATAAATTCTTTTCGTGTCCTCCTCGATGCAGATACTTCAAAAGTTCGCCAAAATTCAATATTAAGGAGTTGTACTGCTTCTTTCAATGGAAACATTAAAATTAATTCATTCCTACTACTCTTGATTCTACCCTGTATGACATCAACATATCTGAGATGTTCATTCATATCTCCATTTTATTCCAGGGACACCCTAGGGCAGGATGTCCCAAAAAACATCTTTTTGAAATTTCATATACGTCAATCGGATTTCGATGACCCTTAGGCATAATGACAGGCAAAAAAGATTTTTGAAATATGTTTGAAAAACAATCAGCGAGAGGCGCCTAAAAAACAGCACCCTTAATTTGACGTATGATTTCGCGATAACTGATGTCTTACGGGTTATCAGGGTAAGTTATGTCGATTTGAACGAAAATTTCGACGGTTTTTGCGTATCTTACACTGTTCGGTTCCGCGGCCTGGCCCCAGGGGTGGCACCTTGCGATGATACTCACGCGACGTGGTGTGACACTGTGACTCTGTTCCTTTTTAGGCCATCTCCCTCAACTCTTCTTAGGATTTCCCCCTCCGCGATCACTTGTTACGGCGATCCGTAACAAGTTCTCTTACACGCTGCCTGATGCTATACGGGGTAATGTGAACATGAATTCGGAGAACATGATTCCGCGAGCTCTTCTCCATTTCGGAAGTCCTTTTGTTAATGAATCGAAAGCCGATGCCGAATGCGCGGCAGTAATTTGTATCGAATGCTATTTGGATTTAAGACCCCTATCAGCCTGTGAATGCTGCTTTGTAGATAGTGAAAGTGTCAAATGCCGGCCCCTCATGATATAGCATCTTCGTTTGCTGTCAACTCCCCATTTCCTCTCACCATGAGTGTTATGCCAAGTTTCTCGAAGCAGTCCGGTGAAATCCTCGCTCATGGTCATTACGCCTCGCCCCTCCACATATCGAGTTCCACGTCCCAGACTAAACGTCCAAGCCCTTTGCAAAACCTTGATTTTCCTCCTTTACACTCCTCTGCGCTTTCTTATGTCGCTCCCATAGGACGAAAAATTTCAGTTTACCGTTACTCACCGTTCTCTTCACTCTTCTTAATGTAGTGGTCTAAAAATGCCTCCTTTGAACAGTTGAATGAAATGGAATCGCTCACTCAGACTCAAAATCGCAAATTCAAAGAAAGAATTGGGTAAAAGGAAGGAACTATAAGTTAAGAGAAAAAAATATTCCCCATTCATCCATGCTATCATAAGTTAAAAATTAGAAAACGTCAAAGTTGCCGCCAACTTCTCATGAGTTGGTGACGTCATTAGAGTTCTTGTTCATATACTCTTTCAGGGAGACTTGCTCATTGATGGAATGAGCGATTTAATCGCATACGGGAGCTTAAACCACGAACCACGTGAGGTGCGACATGACCTCGTGGCGTCATCAACTTATTTGCGATGGGGTTATGGCGGTTGATTTTTAGCCGCGAATTGCTCGAGAAATTGGTGACTGATCGTGAAACGGAAATTATGGGTCTCATTATTTTTCAAGCTCTTACACAATCGTCATTATTACTAAAAATTGTAGAGCTAACCCATTGGCTGGGCGGAGATGATGACTCCAAAAATGTAAAATTACAATATGGCGCCTTTCGGTGTTTGGGGTCGTTCTCGGTGAACGGGGAAGGGGTTATGGAAGGTTTTGCGAGATAAGTGGAGGTTGCTAGGTGAATGGAAATTTGTGGAAATGATTGCAAGGCGTGGGCATTCCGTGCCAATTCTAGTTTCCGCGGGTGGATCTGCTAGTCCAGCGACAATTTGATCGGGCGAGGTAACGACTCGTCCGCAGGGCCTCGAATGAGATTCCACGGAGAGCCGACGTCTCTCCTCCATTTCTTCGTTACGACGCGATGCGAGCGCCGAGTCGGACATCGTTACCGGTCCCGGTTAGCTGCGGAAGAACCGAAAATGTTAGCTGCTTCACCAGTGGTGCGGAAAGAGTGCCTCTGCATGTATATACACACTGGCATGTACTTGAGCTAGAAGAGCTGCTGTTCCTATGGAAGCGATGGCGAGCCTGATTTGGTAGATTAAGATCGAGTGAAAGAGACGAGCGAGAGTGTATTCGTGTAGGCCATTTTTAACTTTGATTACTAATCGAGATCCATAGGTACCGAAACAAATTGATGTATACCATGTTGATGTATTGATGTATAAAATAAAAAATTGCAATATTTCCACTGGATTTATTTTAACACGTGTTTCGTCGTTACAACGAAAACAGCAACGAAACGCGTCGTGTTAAAATGAATCCAGTGAAAATATTGCAATGTCTCATTTTTCTAATATTAAGAACTTCCACCACATCGTGCCGCATATCATACAATATATTGATGTATGTACATTATGTCCTAGAGGCACGGGCCTACCCAGCGAGGTGCAGGAGAGGGCAGCTGCCCCCCCTAGAAGCAAAAATCGCAAACGTCTTTAAGGAAAATAATATTTTTTCAGCGCAAATAATTTTTAAAACTTACAAAGAGCAGTTACAGTTTCCTTAAAATGTTGGTTTCACTCACCTTTTCCATGTTCAACTTAAATCTTACCCATAACTTGAACAACTATGGCTTGCCCCCCCTAGTTTCGATCCTGGGTACGCCCTTGTATAGTTGAAAACGAGTTAGATTTGATGAACTGTTTATAAATGTTTTCACTATGTTTTTGTGGAAAACGATTCTTGATAGTTAAAGAGAAAAGGTATTTGAGGCAACCAATTGGTTTTCCCTTTAGGTACGAGGTGCTTAATTAAAAAGGAAAACTTGTGTTAAGTTTTTTTTTTACATAAATTTGATTAATACGCTGGATTCGAGGACATAAATGTATACAAATTTTTAGAGAACTAGACACGTTTGAATATTTGCTTGGGGCTTCTACATGAAGATTCAGTGAAAATCTGTCCGCATGAATGTTTCAAAGTAGGATTATTTTCGATTTGAATTCTATCCTCATTATTTACCGGCCCAATTGCCCGCCTCACTGCTCTTTATATTTTTTCTGGAAAAAAATCACAAAATTTTGAATGCAGTGGAATTATTTCGTTGATGAATGGGTAGTTATTTTGTTTATATTACAGAATAGCTCTCTTAAACTCTGAGAGCAATGCGTTAGAAGTTGAAAAAACGGATTTGTTGCAACTTATCACGACCATACTTCCGAGTGGTCTATTGAGTCAGTCGTGGGGTTTTTCTTCTTTGCTTGCAGGCCCCAGCGATGGGGAGCGTATTTGTTTACGGAGGAATATCCATGAGTCAATAGAATCACGTGGATAGTCATCGCTTTAATTCCATAGATTCCTCTGTGGAGGAATGGCTGCATTCCTGATGTAGTTCTGGCCTCAACATGAAGCGAGACCGCGATCGCAAACAAAGGGATGCACGTTACGTGATTCGCATTATGGATACCTCTGGTGATTAAGCCCGTGGAAGGCTGCTCTTAAGGTTCCCTGGCATCATTTGTGCCTGAAATGATGCGAGATTGGCCATATCGCACGTTTGGAAAAATAGCAGAAAAACCTTTCTTTCATATTTGAGCTTCGCATTTCTCTTCAAAATTTTGATCTTCAGGGTTGAATACAGAATTAATGTGATGAGTTTTAGCTAATTAGAGCGATGTAATCTTTTAGCTGTTATGTATAGCTTTCCTTTTATGAAAAATGGTAGGTAAGTTCTAAAATGGCATAATTTTTTCTTGGAAGAAATTCTGAAATGACATGCATTTGCGGCTTTACAATAGGTGGAATAGGCTCGGCTATTCACTTATAATGAAGTTTGTCACTCTTTATCTTCTCACTGATATTTAAGAGTTTGTTATGTCAGTGGAAGAGATAGTATTTCTATATTTTTTTCAAACTCCCAAGTTCGTTGCCTGGTGTTCATTAGATTCGTGGTAACTTGGTACCATCAATTCATTTACTATATCTATACTATCCGAGTAAATCTATTTTGAAATATAATAATGTATTACGTTTGGCGGCCTAAGGCAATTAAAAGCGAGATTACAGTGAAACTAGTTTTTCTTACCAAACTACTTCAATAATGCTTACTCTGACCTAAAGGACGTTTTACTCGATGGGATGAAAATATTCTCACCACGGACTTAGCGTTAACTAGAGTAAAATTACTCATTATTGAGTTATATGGTATTTGGTTTTGTGAATTTCTGTATTCGTTCTCTTTAAAATGATTTTATCTGATATCGTTTTTCTGAAATACTCAAGCTTGTGAGTGAAATCGGAGTACCACCCCTTTAATTCTAGCTTTTATACAGCATTGAAATTGTGTTGATAGTGTAAACATGAAAGCTTTAACGGTAATTTTAATTGCACAGATTTACTGTTTTTAGCAAACTAAACATAAAAAAATATAAAATCGCTTGGTCCTCTAATATATAATTTGAATAATCCCTTGCTGAATCCCTGCTTTCCTCCGAGTAACCGGCATATTCCCCTACAATGGTCTCGAATTTCTTCGCTTTTTTATGTCTCTGTTACGCGCGATTTCTCACCCGAAAATCTGAAAATGAAACGGGAGATATTCTATTGTGATATTTACATTGGCATGCGAGTTGTTGCTGTCAATTGAGTGGTTTAGAAGCCAAGGGATACAAGTGATTTCTCTTTTCTATAAACAGTCAGATACATAAATTAGGTATAGAAAACAAACGAGATTTATTAGATATTTGATAAAGTGCATTTAATTTTCCACTCGTTGTCAGCATAGAACTGAGACCCACTCGTATCCCTCGGCAACCAATTTTGTGTATTTTTTCTAACAATTAACTTTACCTAACTCTGTTGAGAAAGAAAATCACTTGTACCCCTTTGCTTTTCAGCCCCTCAATTGACTTTCATTGAAAAATTAAATTTTTATGAGATTTAATGTAAGCTCCTTTCATTCGACTCTTATTTTTTTCTGTTTCATTTTACTTTATCGTTAAATTACTTTTTCTGAAAATCTCATCGCCTTTGTGATTTCAAGAATCATCTCTTACCCTGTCGTCTGGGATTTGAATCTTAGGGCTCACCGCCAGCAGGAATTGTTGACGTCACTGGCTCCACTTTACACATCTAAGTTAAATATGAGTCGGTAATGTGCGGACCTGGGAAGGTGAAAGTCTTGGTTTCGATTTCCGGTCGGGTGTGGACGGGGGCATCGCCAGAGGTTGGCGATGATCCGGGACCTTTTGATTCCCATAAACCCGACTGAATAGTTTCCAACGATCCCCCTCAAGCTCATCTGATACTAGTAAATGATGCATTCGGTGAATGGCACGGTGAACGCTAGCAACAACTTGGAACCGTATTTAGGCCCACGGTTTATCACACCTTCACCTTTATTCTCCAAAAGCTGCCTTATAGTTGATCAAGTGCGTCCTATTATGGTATTCTTTATTAAAATCAACGGTTATCACATTAAACCTTTCAATAATTATTAAAATATACGCAATGAAAAATATACTAGCAATCTTTAAAATGACATTGGTGTATCGTATTGAAATCTAGAATATGAATTTGAAAAGTATCATCATTTATGGCGTCAGAGATTTCAATTGAACTACAACGTTGAACCATTTTGAGTATATATCATTTCTTCTTCTCTACCTTACATTATCTATTCATAATTTGCCGAATAAAAGTAATTCTCGGAAAATTTTATATTATCCAAAACGATTCTTATGACTTAATAAACTTTCTGATGAAATTTTCACTAAATGATGCAGAATAAGGATTCCTTCCATTCTCTGTGTCATCATCTCAAGTAATCCTTAGTCCCTTCATTTACACTCATATGAATGATATTCAAGACCACGCTTCTGTAATAAGTTGGTTTTAATTATTTCTATGTTTAAATTGCTTTTTATTTTGATAGACTCAGAATTAAAAAATGTAGAAATTCGCCCAAAATTCGTTGAAAAGCACATAGGTTAGTTTTAAATTTTTATTTGGCATGTATGGGCCACTGGGATTAGTCCTAGTATCTATATTCGCTATTATAACTCAACTCATTAAGTCTTCAATATTTTGTATTTCTTGAGCTGAATAATTTCTCAAAGCTCTTATATTCCTTAAATGTGATAATCAACCAGTAACGTCGAACCACGGAAGTTTCACTTCCGTGGTTCGACGCGTGCCCAGATTTTTTTTGCATTAGCCCGATTTTTGTTTGGTTGAATACAAATGGGAAAGGCTAATATATTTTGCTTACTTTTTTCTAACATCAGAATGAGTGAAAATAATGGATTTTCTACGGATGCTGTCGAATGATCCAGGGAAGGCCTGTATGAGTGACTGTTTTGTTGTTCTGAATAAAGGAAGTATTGTAATTACATTGAATTTCACTTCGGTCGGTAATGTGTTCCTTTCAATCTCTTCTTGAATATTTCAAGCAGAGACGAGTTTGAAAGCTTTTTGGCATTTTAAGTGCTATGCTGTGACCTTAATTTCCGATTCCTGCTCTAAGCATTTCAAATATCAATTCAGCCAGAATGGAATCTTCTTTTTTTTCTGGAAAAATATTTTCATTGAATTCTTTTACCTTCGACCTCCTATGCTTCTCCGTTCCCGATAAAATTTTAATTGACTCCGCTGTTAGCTTGAAAGCCTGCATTTCATCTCTTCCCTTGAGGATCAGGGAAACGGGAGCGAGCGCTTGTAGCTGTTTGTATCAAGACAAAAATTGTTTGCCTTTTCTGTTACCTTCATTCACTTGATATCGCTGCAAGGCTGGCGAAACTACTCGGATGATTTTATTTTTTCAATGAATAATTACTGTTTTCTTACAATAGTATTTCTTTTGAATAGTTATCACATGATATAGAATATCATGTCATAACTATTCAAAAATAAAACATATAGAAATAGTGGAATTGTTTTCTTGGTTCTTGCTACGGTTTTGTGAATTTTCTCATAATCCATTTTCGATGAGACTTGTAATTTTAACTACATTCAACGTATTTTGAATTCCAATTTTTCGATTTACCAGCCTAAAAACCTGTACTAGAGCACATTGGCACGAGCTAATTGTCAGTGGAAAATTTTTAATAATCTTTTTTGAATAAAAGAACTGGTACTATTTCAACTCTAGAAGCACTGGAGCTATTTTCACACTTAATAACTAAGCTTTTGATCAGTTTGATGAGTTTGATATTTGTCAGTCGAAAGCTTTGAAGCCTTTCCTGCAAATAATCCGGTGATAAATGCCACTCGCAAGCTCTTCGTTCCAATAAGCACATTGAGCTATATCAACATCGGCGGTGTTGTCGAAGAAACTTTGTTGAAATCGCATCAGTATCCTGAAATTTAAAAGTAATTGAAAAACTTTTTATACCAAGAAAGGAAAAAGCTTTTTTTGCCGAAAAGTAAAATAGTAACAATAGACTTTTTATGCTCTTCTTCCTTTTCTAAGAGAAACCTCGCAAATTGAAAGCCAGAAACACCGAATTGTTATTTCCAAAAGATATTTTCATCGTCCCGAATATCTTGTGCTCCTAATATAGTCGGCTTCGCAGAAGTTCCTTCGATTACTGCGATTCGGGCGTTAATGGCCTTTCCTCATAGGTTTCCGCGAGGACTGTTTATTCTTGGATGCGCGGGGTAACACTATGCATGCATCGGGTGTATGTTTATCGATCCGCTTCCCGCTAAAACCCGCTCCACCAACCATACTTCTATTTCCATTCCCCCCCTCCTCCCGCTCTCGAATGGTGATCTTGCCCTCTCGCGAGCTCACTTCTTTTTTTTTATTACGCGAGCGAACTCTTCCCGTCCCCACAACAATCGGATGCTCACCCATCGCCCTCACTCCTCGAGAATTCTCGAGTGACTGCCTTCGAATATTCGACTGGCGAAAATCAGCGATATGTATTCAAAGCGGGACGACGCCCTCCACACCGCTCTGCCACCGCCGCCGCCGCCAATGCTGCTGCGGGGAGTTCTCTCCTATTCCGCCCGTCCGTCTGTGTGTGTGTGTGTGAGTGGGATGCGGGCGATGTGTGTGGGGTGGACGGCGAGAGAGCCGGAGGCTGGCTTTTGTCTATCCCTCTCTCTCTCTTCGGAATGAACTCAAAGGCCCACAGCTCACCCCAAACAGGTCTGTCCTACTCTCCACGTATCCCGCGTAGACTTTTCGATTTTGAAAATCGACGTTGTATTTGACATAATGAAAAGTGCTTGCCTATTTCCACAGTTGTCTTTCCAAGAGAACAATTTTTTAGCACGTAATGTCACTTGGAAAATGACATTATGTGCCGAAACCTGGGTTGGTTGCAATAATCAAGTGTGGAAATTGACAAGTACTTTTCACTGTGTTGAATATCAAAGATTTCCACTGAATTACGCCCGAAACTTTATCTTTCATCGACATTGTATTGTTATCACATTGTGTTGTTATAAATTAATCGATGGATTCCGATGTCGATGGTGGACATTGAACCCTGAACTCAAAACCGTGGAATGGTTGTCGCTGGGAGTAGTTGCAGTGAGGCTGAAGGTTGTCCGGGCCCTCCAAACAAACAAAACAACTCTCTCCGGAATGTACTCGCCCACAGCTCACCCCAACCAGTTCTGTTCTACTCTCCACAAATCCGGCATAAAATTGCCGGTTTTGACAATCAGCATTGTATCCAACATAATGAAAAGTACTTGACAATTACCCCACTTATTTAACCCAGTTCTCGGCACATAATGCCACCTGGAAAATCACATTATGTGCCGAAACCTGGGTCGGTTGAAATAAATTAGAGTGGAAATTGACAAATACTTTTCATTGTGATAAATATGAAAGATTTCTACTGTATTAAGCCGGAAACTCTATCTTTTATCGACATTGAATTTTTACAATCAGTCGATGGATTCCGATGTCGATTATGGAGAATGATCCCTGAACTCAAAAACGGGATGTTTGTCGCTTTTCTTCGCGCGCGGGGGTAGTTGCTGTGAGGCTGAAGGACGTCCGTGCCCTCCTAACATGGACGACTCCAATGTATTTTGTAATTGGATAATGGGCTCAGGTGGATTCGGGTTGGTGTGGTGGCTCGAGTGTTGGCTTTCAACTCTGTGGGCTCGGGTTAAAATCCCGACGGTGGCAGAGAATTTTTCATAGACTGCCAGATCCCTGCTTGAATGTCGTGTGGGGGACATTTCAAGTAAAAAACCCTGTCCGTCGGATGGGACGTAGAGCCGTGGTCCCCTTATCGCCTTTCGTTAAGAATAGGGTAATGCCGACGCCAGGTTTCTCTCAACCCTTCCCTCTCATGGTGCAAATGACCTCAGCTGTCGGTCACCTCCTCCAAAATACCGATACCAATACCAAATGGGCTAAAGTTCATTTGAAGTACAATGTATTTTGAGGGGCAAAAGATGTCGCATGGGATCCAAGGAAGTCGTGATTGCATCTAAATTATATGAGCTGAGAAAAATAATGACAAAGTTCCTCGGTTTCCCATTCATAAATGCAGCGTAATTTAAGAGGCTAGAAATCAAGATGACTAGACGCGCAATTTCTTGGCTTTATTTGAAGAATGGGTGTCAGTTTTGAACTGTTTTGAGTTGATTTTGGGCTCAGAACAATCAATTTTTTTTGTCAACGATCGATATCGTCGCTTGTCTGTCGTCATTGTAGGCATCTGCGCTCTATCAATCATCAGTCGGGGACGCAGATTTTTTTGTGGTCCTCTATGGCCCTTCATTTTTGATGACCACTAATTATCACTGATTGTTGATGGCCACCAATGGCCGTCCTTTTTCGATACCCTTTTCTTTCTAGTGATTGTGCCTTACATTTTTTCCCCTTCGATTCTCGCTGGTTCTCTACTTTATACGGTCGCCGATATCAGTCGTGCTCGTAAGCAATAGTAAAGAGTGACCAACGACAATGCATACCGTCGCCAATCCGTTGACCATCATAGGTGAGTTTACCGCTGAGAAATACCTGATCTTTGAGCAAAACATTGAATCCTTTTTTGTATTGTTGACAACGAAGTCACTAACGAAGAGACTATACGACGGGTAATGGTTTCGGTGCATCGAATTATTGAGCACTCCTTATTACATATTCCCCAGTTCTCTTACAAAAAATGGAATAGAGAGCATGTCTTACTCTTCCTTCGTTTATCCTGTTTCCTCGTTCCCACCGTGCCGTGAAGTGTGTTCAAAGCGACGGAGGGAGATACGCAAAGTTCCGCCTTGACACTCCACCCACACTCGCGTCGTTTGGTCGTCCCGTGAGAATCCTCTGTAGCCGATCCCCGCCTCAACTTCCTTCCCTCCGGCCGCATGAATTGCGACTCGACCGGGACATACGAAAAAGAGTCTAGAGCAAACAAGAGAGAGAGGGAGTCGGGATAAAGGAGTGGGAATCAAAATGAAATGAGAAAGTGAATGCTCTTTGGTTCGATGGAAATGCGGGCATTCATTCGAGACTCTTCCCTCATTTCCCTCCTCCAAGATAAGCTCGTTTTTCGACTTTGGCTCCCGAGTGCTTGTATTAGAAGTGCGGCAGCGATGTCAATTTCCCCGAGCCACGATCATGGGCTTACGTCGAGAGAGGATGGAGAGGTATTCCGGCGAGGGTGGTTATTTCATGGCGTAAGTAACTATCTATAACTTCCAACACTTCATCTTTGAGGACCACCCATGACTGAGGCAATATCAGGGATGAGTGTGTTTGGGTTCACTGATTCAATGAAATAACCATAAGAATTATGTGTAATACTTTTATCATAAATTCCTCCAGTGCCATGTCAATATTCACATCGGTTGTTGTGGAGTTCACACCAGAAATCTCTTGATAATGATGTGTGAATGTTGAAACCGGTTGAGGAAAAAAATGGCGTGGAAAATTACTACAGCTGTTTGTATAATATATCTGTGTTATGTGATATATCTTGTGTGCATAATATATCTGTGTTGTAATAATAATGTGTAATATCATTACTGGCATTAACACCCTGTGATATGATGGAAAAATTGGACGCCCATTTGATAATATATATCGCAGTCCTGAATTAAAAAAATGATTGGATAAATCATCAATTTTCAGACTTAAAATTAAAAAATAATTTTTTTGGAATCCAATTACTTTAATTAATATAAAAGATCGCGCTGTGGAAGATCATACTTTTAATAATCCAGATCTAAAAAAGTAATTAAAATTTTCATAGCGTGTGTACGATTTCTGCTCCCTATCCCATTCCTAATTTATTGTTGGAAGACAAACCTTGCAAAGGTCTCGTAAAGAATCAAGAAATTGGCGTTATCTTTTCCTATTTTAATTTTGCGCTTTAAAATTGCCATTTATGATGACGTAATAGCGTTTAGAAGAGCTTGAAATCATTGCAGATGCATTCAAAACCGGCTCGTAATTTTTCTTGTATGCTCACAGATGCATGCAGTTCTTGGGAAAAGACCACTAAAAAGGGATATCTGACTACGTAATGTTTCGTGTCCCGCACGTAGACATATTTTTTTTAAACCTCCTTTCCCACATCGGGGGATGGCTATCCAGTAGTATGTCCGTGAGTAAAGATGCCACCTCTTTACACTCCTTTAGAGTCGCGTGGGGAATCGGCGTCGTCGCTCGCGGTCTCGTAATGCGAAGATTTATCGGGAGGCGTATGGGGCGATCGTGCGCGCGCGCTCCCGCCTAAGGGGTTGTCTGAATTTTAAACAATCTGCTTCGACGTGGACGCAATTGATTTAGTATGTGTACGCGGGCGGTGGAAGCAGCGCACTCTCCCTCACCCTCTCTATCGCTCTTCTCTCCTGGGTCGGCAACCAATGAGGTCGGACGCGCTTACGAACGTTATTAGTTCGCATTCCGCGCTCGAACGTACGTACGTGGTACGTATACCTCGTAGCGAGCGCCCTGCCGCTATAAAACGCCACGCGGCTACACCACCTCCCACTTCCCTCCTCCTCCAACCCCCTCCCTCCCTCCTTTCCCTCTCGCACTCGGACAAATCCTCGATAAATCCCTAATAATCCTCGTCGCCGTGTCTCTCTACCCCTCCCCTCTCCCCCTACCGTTCCATTTTCTCTCCCTTCACCATCCCGAACCCCGGCGCCAGTCCTAAAAAGGGTGGAGTGGCGGAGGAAAAGGTATATAGCTCGCTCGCTCGCTCGAGAGGGGCTTCGCTCTACGCAGGTAAAGGTCAAAGGCTATCTCTCTCTTACGCGCTTTTCTCTCGACGATTGATTTTATCCCGCCAGCCGCAATAACCACTTCTCGGATGTTCCTTTTGTGTGCAATCAATGGATGCCAGACAAAGCTGTAAAAGCGCCGTGGGTAAAATCAAGGGAGGGTGGATGAGTTTTTATCTTTTTTTTAAACGGTGACGATGGTGTTTTCGAGTCGGAAAAATTGAGGGTAGCGCCGCGCTTAGCGAAAGAAACGGGGTACGCTGTCGTGTAACGAGTTAAAAATGAGATTTTTATTTGAAAAATAAAATCTCTCCAGTTTAATTGTAATTTAATTCAGAGTAGTTAGATTTCAATTCATTTTCTGGAGTAATTATTTATCTCCGAAATAATACTTGTGATATTCTCCTCGAACTCTTAAATAGCGTCGACGTACCCGTCGGCATTATTCATTTCATGTATAAAAATTGTATTATCATAATTATCAATTCTAATTTCTTTTAATGGATACATTTTCATACCAATAATTTCTATGGATAACACACTGATCAAAAGTTTTTCAGTAAGATCATATGGTGATTAACAGAATTATATTAAGTTAGCTTGATTAATCATTAAAGTATAAGATTTCTTTAATATCGATGACAAGATTTTTGCAAGTTTTCTTTTACAATCAACCTTGGCGTATTGAATTTGAACTTAATTTATAGAAAAACTTACGTATCATAACCAAAAATTAAATCTGAATGATAGTGGCACATGCCTTCTATATCTAATGGAACTTCCTCTCTTCGATTGTTGTGCCTAAGCGGTTAGAAATTGAAATTGGTGGACCATTGCTGTTTCGCTCAGTTAATGATGCACAACTGTCATGACTCGAGATTTAGATCTAGTTTGGGTTTTAGTGGTGCAGCAGGAATACGGTTGAGATGAGGGAGAATTTAAATTAATCTGGGGTTGGATGAAAAAGGTGCCGTGATTTGAAGCTCCTGAATCTTAGACTAAATGAAGGTTAGAGAGATGGCCATTGCGGTGAGTTATGCTTGATAGGAACGCTACTGATATGTTTACTGGAATTATGTGTGATTTAATTTCCCGCTATACGCCTATTCATCCAAGGAAGGCTTGGGATGTTCTTATCAATAAAATATCTAAATTATTGCTTTAATGGGAAATGTGTCTTAGGTTGTTATGAACGGGCTCAATTTTTTTTAAACTTGTAATTTCTTTAATTGTCGTTGTCTTTGAATTCTTGAAATTCAGGCCAAGAATTTTCCTCGTTCGATCAATATTTTATATCGTTTTCTTAAAAATTGCTTGCAAAATTTTGACCTGCTATAACCGCCTTTATTTTCCCCATATGGTCGCATCACCTGTTTTAGATAACCTTTCCGCCACTCAGATTTCTTCCTTAAATCTTTTGCCTTCTCTCCAGTCTTCAATGCTGTTCTTGTCCTTGAGTTCTCTTCACTGTTATACAAGCCCACATCTGTCAAAATTGAATTTGTTCGCGTGCTATTGGAGTGGCATAACGATTGATTTTTACTTAACATGAAGCAGATGGATGTTTAGTCAGTTTTCCGTTCGCTTCACGTCTCAAATAGCCTAAGTGATGGATGTGAGAGGCTGCTTGATGATGTAATGGTTCTCTGGGGGGATAAATATCTGTTTTATCGTCATTAAAAGTTTTGATTCTTGACAAAGAAGTGTGATGTTTATTTGTGTAGCTAGGTACTGAGCATATTCCCATCGGGACAATACGCTATGTAACGGCGTTGAGAACACTTTCTGATATGGATAAAATGAACGAAAAAAGGAATGCCATATATTGGTTTTTGTATCGGAATGGGACGCAGATGCAGGATTCCAGTTGATGGCTGTGGAGCGATGAATAGTTCTTCGGGATATGTAACTATAGGAGCGGAGTAAGACGAAGAGAATGGGAATGGGGAGCAGGTGTGAGAACTGAGTGCATATTTCGCGTGCTGGAGTCATATGTGAGATTTGTATCAAGGTGTGAAAATTGCCGAGCGATTTGTGTGCAGTGGCGACTCGAGTTCACGCTGCAAGTGTGAAATTCTGATGTGGGTGTATGTTTTCTTTAATCTCTTACATCGCAGGTGGCATATGTTTTACTTGGCAGTTTCAGATAGAGCCGAAAATTAATTCTGTAATATCTATTGTTGGACTATTTTTGCAATGGATGTCGTTAATTTCAAACTTCATCTCTTACTTTCTGTAATCAACCTGTATTATCATCTCTCAAGGGCTATCTAAAATTCGACAATGACCTAATTTGAAGTGTGTCAACTTTGCGGGACTTTAAGCTCTGCAGTGATCGTGCTTCTAGAAAAGAAAACAGCTACAAAGATACATTGACAATGTCAAGACTCTACATAAAGGAGACCGGTCTCAATCCCATCGAAGCTTGATTTATGCTGCCGCTTTGGGCGCACCTTAATCGTTTTTCAAAAATGTCCACGGCGTAGCAATAAGTGCAAAATGATCTATTTCGTTCAGTATTAGCTATAGGCTGCTTGCACTCGGGAAAAGCATTGGATAGTAATGAATTTAATAGATTGTATAATCACGAATATAATTCTCGTTTAACAGCTGTGCGTGTACCTTATTTTCGTGAAATATGGATATCTCTGCCGTCAACGAAGCGTCTGGCGACTTCGGTAATTACATTTGAATGCGCGGGTGGTGGAAACCCACTCAGCGCACAGCTGAGAAATCTTCTGTTGTGACATTCGTGGACACTATCTTCAATTTTATCTCTGAAAATCACGTTTATCATTCGTCTTTATATCATATACTTTCCTTGAGTTGAATTAGACTTAAATCGAAACTAAAAGCTTGAACTAGGTGGAAGGGATCCATTTTAGCAATGATAGTATTTCGTGACTTCCACAATTTATTTAAGAAATTACGACCAGTTTCAGCCATCATCAAGTACGTGAACACAATTGTTTGATAAATAAAAACAATTGTGTTTATGTATTTGGAAATGGCTTGATAGCCAAAACTGGTCGTAATGTGTTAAATAAATTGTGGAAGTCAGGAAGTGTCATCATTGCTAATTTGTGTAGGGGGTGTTGGTCTTTGGTTCACGATATTGGGCGCTAGACTTGAGGGCACCATTCTGATGAGACGATTGGATGCGGGGTGCGGGAGGGGGCTGGGATTTTGAACTCGGGCGCACCATGTAAACATTGTATCTGGGTGCGGGTGTGGATATTCGGGACACGATGCGAGTACGGTATTAGATGTGGGAGTAAAGCGCAAATGAGGAAGGCGGGAGCGAACGCATCTGGGAGACAGCAGGACATAAAGGTGCAAAATACGAGCGAGGGATACATGCGTGCGGGCGAGAGAGATTGGCTTGGGTGCTGGATGGAGTTGCTGCACTTCGATGCGGGGTGCACTATATCCGAGCTCAAGGTTGAGTGCGGGACGTGAACGTGACTCTTACAAACTCGAGTCCGTTGTCTTCGTTCTCATCTCCACCGTGTCACTCACTCCTGAAGGCCCACTTCTGGTTGATAGACGTTGGCCCAGCTTGACGGAAAAGCCAGATCTCTGGAAGAATTGGTCACCGTCCATTTTTTTGTCCCGTCACGATGTGCTAACCGTAATGTTTCCTCGTAAAAGAAAAGATTAATTTTGCTTCCAATTATTCCACCAATTTCTTTTAAGGTACTTGTTTCGATGCAGCGGCGTCGTCCACAGGCACTGTTGCTACCGCCACTGCGTCAAAACTAGTTGTATCTGAAATTTAATTGGTGGAATATAACAATTTTTTTCTTTTCATTTACGATAGAATGAACTTCCTCAAGGATGAGCCAGAGACAATAGAGTAATGTTTCCTCGTAATAAATAACATTGGCTTAATTAATAATTAATTACTATTTGAGAATGAAATATGAATAAGTAAGCGAAGGAAGTGGATAGGACTTTTTGAGACACATTTTTGAGCAAAATTTCTTCTTCCTTCCATCATTCCCATTCAAATAAGTTTTATAAAATGGTAAAGTAACTGATGAGCTCATTTTGCTGCAAGTATTTCTCAAAGTGAAATGAAGTTTTAATTTGAATCGGAAGGAAATAAAAAAGTGAGTGTTTGAATCTATGCAAATTCAGCGTAGTGAAAGTTTTTTTTCTGTGAGGTGCTTCTCGTCATTTTTTGAGTCCGATGCGTAAAGTGCTTAGTATTCACAAGCTATACTTAATCGGTCGATCTATTTGATCCTCATCATCTTATGCAGCGCCACATTTTTAAAGCCTCTGCCCTTGATTCCTCCGCTGAAGTCATTGTCCATGCCTCTTCCGCAGAGAAGCTTACTCCAAATGCAAGTTCTGATAAATTATTACCTTACTTCCCGCCCATGGAGAATGAAAGTTCAGAGTTCAACCGAACGCAACCCTCTCGACCCACCAGGTAGACTTGTTTGAACCGAAAGGCGTTCACAACCCTTTTATGACTTTCGTAAATCAACCCGAGTGACCTCGTACGCATGAGATACAAATTCTTCATTTTAAGAATGCAGGTGCTTGATACCTTGTCCTACTAACCCCGTAGGGAAAAACGTTACAGCGGCAACAATACGCCTTGTCCGATACCTTTTTGGTGATCGATCATGCCATCATAAGAGACTTATCAAGGGAAATGACCCAAACCCCCTCTTCCTCGCTGTTGCATAAGGCACAAGGGGAGCTGCCAAGATCCCCAAAACCTAATTCCATTAAAACGTCCGATTCGTGAGAGTTCCTCGTGCTCCCACTCGCGCCCACCCCTTTCGTGTCCGGTGCGGAACGCAATCCGGGGAGGCCTCTGGAGGACGACCGGGGAATTATGAGGGTTGGCAGGGAATAGAGGAGGCGCTCGCTTGCGTTGGGTGGGAGCGTAAAGTTATTACGGAAAGAGCTATTTTCGTCGCGTATATGGTAGAAATGGTTTTCTTGTGCTCTGAAATAAAGTGATTTCGGATACACAAAAATAGTATAATAGCGATTGCATCTTGCTTTCAGTATTTATTTAATATATTTATGTTTTTCCGTGAGCAATTTTCAGAGTTTCCTAGTCTCTTTTATTTTTTAATGATTCTGCTCTCGATCCAAGAGACCACGTGAGTCGCACGGCCCAATTCCGGCCATATTTTCAGGCTATATCCAGTAGTCCTCTCGCTCTGAAAACAGCTGTCGATTTGGAATGATTAATGAGAGCACATCAAGAATATACATATTGTCGAAAATTCTTCTGTAATGACATGGTAACAGAATACTTTAGTAATTTTTCAATATATTCTTATTATTATTTTCCTTATTTTTCAGCTTTTCTCCCAACAATTGTCGCCATCTTATATGTAGGTATGGATATTTGTTTGCGTAAATGGATTTGTACTTTGAATTAGTGATGGTCCATACCTACAGAAACCATTTGACAAGGGGCGAATGTTAACAAATTTAACTGATTAATCGATTTCCTTTACTTGATCTCAATTTTTTAATGCTGATCAACGTCTCGGAGTATAAATTGTTCTCGGGATTCCCATATCATGATGATGAGCGCCGAGACGAAGCTTGAAAGTTGGCAGTTATGAATGAATTACCCCGGTGGGAATCCTGAGAACATTTTACCCACATAATTCGCCGGGAAAGCATCAAATGCCTCGGAGTGTAGTTACGAATGGTATGCAAAATTATTTGTCAAAATTTAGACATATTTTGTATGTCTTTTTCAGGGATTTGAATGAATCAGTGCTTTCATGTATCAATTTAATGCAATCGTATTCATTCACAGCCCTGAAAAAGATACAAAAACATATCGAAACGTTGGCAAATCATGTTTTGCATATCACTCTTAGACCTGTACTCCGAGAAGTTACACAACATTTAACTGATAACATAATCAACCTATCATTGCGCTGCGCAAAGGGGTAGTGTTGTTTCATTTCAACCGACGTAAGGCTGGAAGGACGAAAAAGAAACAGCGTGAGCCAACCCCTTCCATTCTTTGACGCGCCCACAGTGGCGGCCCATCCTCCGCGAGCGCCCGCTTTGCTCCCGTTTGCCGTCCCACCCGCGGATCGCGCGTTGTCCGAATTCCAGGCCCGTCCTTTTATGCGCGTGCTAAAGAGATAGAAGAAAGGTGAGAGTGCGAAGGAGGGGTTGGGCGGATGGAGGGAAGGCTGCTCACGAGGGTTTAGGGGTGCGGTGGAATTTTAGGTGGGAAGCAGGTAGGGGATTGAGCCGAGGGGCAAGGAATCCTTGGATAGGCCAAGTGTTGGATCTTCTTTTGACCCCGAATGGGAAGGGGGTGGAGAGAGGAGGCAAGGTGACGCAGTGAAGGTTGAGCCCTCCACGTGGGGGCGGGGAGTGAGAGGGTGTTAGTGGGGAACATGGTTTCGGGGCGTATCGCTGACGCCCCGGGAAGCCTTACGCCGCTCGCGGGCCAATATACATCATTAATTCGAATATACTGCTGCTGCTAGCGTATACCGGAGAGAGTGTGTGCACGAGCATCACGCTTGAATGGAGATGGGGAAAATGATGTGTCGTCGAGAAGTCGCCCTTGCGGAATCCACGATTTGGACGCTTTTCGTGCCGAATAAAGCGTGTTGTAGCGGCCATATTCCGCCTCCGTCTTGGTTTAATTGCACGAGAAAATTTATTTCATGGAATGTGTGCGATTTAGCGGCGTATTTTTGATAAAAGTACGTACGTACATTCGTATTACTGCCGAATTGTTTGTCTCCACCATCGAAATTTTGGAAACGGGATAAAGAATTCTCATTTATCAGACTCTTCCATCTGGATTGAAGCGATCTTACAATTAGTATGGAAAAAGGTTGTTGGTCCGTAGGATTATGGAGTTAAGGCAGAATTATACGCATGGTTATTCATGGAGACGGCTAAAAGAATATATTTTGATTTGTATTCTGAATATGATTTAACAGAATTGAGTATTATTGCGAGAAAAATATTTGAAAATAAATCAAATGAAAAAATCTGTTTTAAGCCATACTTTTTGTTTTCCGGCCAGAATGAATCTTCTTAGATCCGCAAGCTAATGAAACCCAAGAAAATTGACCATGACATCGATTTTAGTTTACAGGTTCTGCGGTTGAATGAATATATCATAATAGATAGTTAATTTTTAGTCCCAGATTTTCAATTAAGCCGGACACAACATTCCCTACTAATGCTATTTTGTATAAAAAAGAAATTATAGGAAAATTACTTACCTTCATTTTCATTTATCGTATCTATGCCGTTTTTGTTAGGGGTTTGGTGTTTAGGTGTTAGATGAAAATAGGACGTTTATAGACGTTTTGTTATTATTATTTGTTATGCAAGTTCTATCATGATTTAATTGAAATATAAGTTTAAAATAAAAAATAATCCTTTATAATTTTCCTTTACATATGCATTTCTTTCAAGTAGGCCCTGTAATGTAAATTTTATTTATAAATAGAAATTTAACATTCATAAATTGCTAGTGGCTTTTTTTGCCTCCTAATTTCTCAAAGAAATGTATGTAAATTAGAATAAGATGATATTTGAATTTGGAAATGAAAATTGATTTATGGTGGGCAATTTAAGAGAATTTACGGTAAAAATGAAACGAACTTCCTCGCCATTACACTGTACACTGTGTGTTATGTAGGATAAATGGAGAAAATCTAATTAATATTTAGTAATTAATTCTTTATGGTGCTACGTCACCCCGAGTAGAAAAGAGCCTCAATTTATATTCTTATACACTCATCCAGTGTTCAGTGCGAAATGCACCCCATTTTCGGTTTATAGAATGAAAGAATGTTGTCTGTAATGGAAGCTGTTTTATTTCATTGTACAACTATGAGGATTTGGAGTTAGTTGTTATGATTCGTATAGTCACGGAATAATTTTGGATCAGGCGCCTAAACCGAGCTGCGCCTGAAGGAATTCAAGCATACGACAAAGGTGCTCAACAGTAATGTGTGCAGTCTATATTTTAGGAGACAGTAAAAAATATGTGAATAAAGCCTTGTATTCTGATCGGAGTGAAACGACACCTTGACGTACGCCTTCTCATGTGATTTATTGACATTAGTTTATGCTGTGAGTAATGAATTTGCAAAAATAATTCTTTCTTTACTCACATCCTACGCTTAATGACGCTCTTAGTTTGTGTCAACAATTAGAGTTCATTAATTACCTAACCACTTACTTGATATTTTCATGTGCGTCGAATTGGCAAATTTTACCTATTTTTAATATGACTAACTCTAGATTTGGTATTTGCTGTTTATTATTTAAATTGATGTTATTCGTTCAATACCACTAACTGACTGAAATATATGCATTAGATAAGTGGGTTTACTTAAAAATGTTATTTTTAGAATTATTTGCGAGATAAACTGTGTACAGTGGGCTTAAAGTTATTATAAAATATTCATTTTATAATATTCGTTATTGTATTCAATATTTACGTATGATAGATGATAAAAGTGAGATATCAACGTTATATCTTGTATGGTAATTTTTTAGGTAAGGTGAAGGCAGTAAAGGGAAAGGTTAAATTATTTCAAGTGGTTCGAGACGACATATTCTAAGTTTTCCTATTTTAGAGAACTATTTCTTGACGAAATATTGGAGTACGACAGCTAAATGGTCGCAAAAAATACTTAAGCGTGTGGAGTAGAGGATTATCGAGAGCGAGAAAAGGGTGTTTGCTCAATATATTCACCTCTATGATAGAAAAAAATGGAATAAAATCTCCTGATAGTCTGAATTTTCAATGCTTTTCGTTTGAATGCAAATAATATGACTGCTTGAGCTCGTATTCCGGGCCATTTCGGCCATCATGCGCCAGAAATGCGTCGCTGGTGTGCATATGTTCCGCCCGTATATATCCTAAACTTTTATGGCTACACCCAGAATGAGGAATATGGAGATTTACTTGGGTTCCAAGAGACCCTGTGCCCTTTTCATAGCCATGTTGCCAAAAAATATCCTCGGCTTGGCCATTTTTTTAAGAAAACGCTTTCATTCTTTCACCAAACGCTTTTATTTAACCGATTTATATATGGAGGTGATCACAGGGTGCATTTTAAGAGAACATGACTCCAAAGTTACGTCGATATCTTATGGTGGCGATGTTAGTGTCTATAAATAAAATTAAGTAACCTTACTAGGTTCTTCTTGAAAGAGGGAGTGATCTCCTGCGTTTTATCAAATTTTTGATAGGTTACTCAGCGATAGGTATTGCATAAAGTACTACAAAAACGTAGCAGTTGAGAACCTTAGAAACCAAGAGGGATAAGTGCAATTTTTTATTTTTGGAGATAAGTACAGATAGTGGCTGTTGGGGTACACAATACTGTTGTGGCAAAGGGATACAAGTGAATCACTAATAAGCAAATGCATATATATTCAGTGATTTACATGTATCTCTTTGTTAAAACAATATTGTGAACCCCGCCAACAATTATATGTTCTTATCTCCAAAAATGAAAATTGAATACTTGCCTTCTAATGTCCTCAAATTCATTTTTATAACTGGTTGAACCTTAAAAAAAGAATTTCCCTCGTTATTTTATGGAATCATTGCGCCATATTTTATATTTATGTCTCAATTTAGGTGAGTTCAGCATTCTTTCGGGCTGCATCCGCGTCCGTTGTTGAAGAACCACAACAGTTTCGCCAGCTCTCCTGCCAGCGTCCTCAGGTGAAGGATGAAGTGAAGCTTTAGCCCTCTCTTATATAGCCAATTTTTTTTGGCGCCAAATTAATATATATATTAATTATTAATATATATATATATATATATAAATAATAAGAGAGGCCATTGAGATAGTCAAAAGACCAGCGAACTTTAACAGGGAGGATGGCTATCCTTTGCACAGCGCGTGGAAAAGGTATATTCGACGCAAATACGAGGACGTTCCCTGATTGGTCGAAAGAAATCCACCGAATTGGCGCCAAAAAAAATTGACTATATAAGAGAGGACTAAAGCTTCACTTCATCCTTCACCTGAGGACGCTGGCAGGAGAGCTGGCGAAACTGTTGTGGTTCTTCAACAACGGACGCGGATGCAGCCCGAAAGAATGCTGAACTCAAGTAATCACCGCGGAAACCTGCGTACGAACATTTCTCAATTTAGGTATTTGCCAATGTTGAAATGGATCTCTTTCATTTTTAATTCTTGATATCTCTGATTTTCCAGGATATATATATATATATAAGTGCCATATCAAATACTATTTTGCGGAATCAGGTTGACCTTGTAAATGTATCCTCGTGTCTTTAAAAAAATTAAGCACCCTCACTTGGCTTTTCTTGAAAGAAAGAGTAATCTGCTGCTTCTGATAATCTTTTTGACAGATTACTCAGCGAAAAACATCGCATAAAATCCTACAATAAACATAGCAATATATCCATGAAACACAAACATGCTAAAGCTGTGAAATTATGGGTTCATCTCGCTGTTTTCCATTATTTTGATTCTTTTGTGAGCTATAACTGGAATATGTTGTAGTTTTCGCATTATTCAATACCTTTTGAACGAGGCTAAAGGAGGAAAAATTAAAGGCCGTCGAACTTTATTCATGCAGATTGGCGGTTAAGTAGAGCATTCTTCATTATTTTTCATCAAAATGGAATGGTTCAGCATCAGCTGTATTACTCTTACAATCCCCATTTGATGATCAAAATAACAATCTGAGCGCAGATTTATATATTTCAGAATATTTTTGAAGTTGCATTTTCTAATTAAACGTCGAGCCTCCATTAAAAATTAGCTATTGAATTATCGTTAATCTGGATGTAGTGCCTAAAAGTTTGTTAAGAAAACAACATGATGGTTGATTAGAATGAAGAAGATATAATGGGAATGCTTGAATGTTCGCTTGATGTGCATTTCACGCGGATGTGTGGTGATGTTAAAGAGTAAAATTTGTAAATTTGTCTTTTCTAATTTAACGTCGAGCCTCGAGCCTCTGTTTAGAATTGTCTATGGAATTATCGTTAATTTGGAGTTATTTTCTAGTAATTTTCCAAGGAAGCAACATGATTGTTGATTAGGATGAACATGGTATGATGAAAATGCATTATTATTCGCATGATGTAAATTTCAGTCGGATGTGTGGCGATGGTAAAGAGTAAACTTTAAATAAAGTCGGACTTGGTAACCATTTGTTTCGCTAGCGGCAAACTGGATGGTAACGATGCAGTGTGGGCTGCTGGAATTTCGGAACCAGCTAAACTTTCCACTCGAATACCTCAGCCACTAATGACAGCGCTTGTGAACGGCTTTGGGTGAGGCATATTGTAGGGAAATAAGTTGCGGTGTTTCTGGCCGAAATCCGCAATGGTAGAGCGACCTCGTTCTGCAATACGGCAAAAGATGACCCACGCTAGGTTTGAGTTCCTTTGGGAAACTAAATTATTTCCCTTTTTTAGTTGCAGTGAACAAAAAACTTTAAATTTATGAAATTTCAACGTATTGAATATTAAAAAGGGATTACCCTCGTTAGTTTATGGAAACTTTGCGTCCTATCTTATAATATTTATATATGATTATTGGTGGAATGTGTATTATATTTGCTAATAAATGACGTGGATCTCTTTCATTTTACTATTCTTGATCTCTTGGATTTTCCAGGAATTGGTTATATCATGAAATTGAACTGGTTGTTACGACTGTCAAGTGCTATGTCATAGATATATTATTTTCTGGAATCAGGTTTACCTCGTTAATGTAACCTATTTTTTCTCCCTTACTGAATTTAAATATTGATAATATTTAATTTTCGGAAAAAGCTTTAACTCTAATTTTCAAAATATTTATTATCTAACAATGGGAAAAAGTCGGGCTCATCTGAAAAAATAATTCTGACAGATATCAATTGACGAAAATAATCGTGTTTGTGATGATTAATTTTTAAAAGGTAATACTTCACTTCACCTTAGACGAAGACATAATTACGGAAAAAAAATAAATGAATGTAGTTTTACGGAAGCCTTTCACAATGGAGCCACTGAAAAACTTTAATGCCTATAAGTTTAATTAAATTCAGTTTGAGCAAAACAAAATCAATAATTGGTAGAATCAAAATAAACTTTTTGGTCGAAATGCTGTGGATAAATTGGACATTGCCAAGCATTAGAGAATTCGCTGCGACGCTGAAAGTAATTTTTTTTCCAGAGATTAAAACAAAAACAAAGGTTCAAAAAGAAATCCGCTGTGTTTCTGTTGCAATCATAAAGTGTACTTCATTGTGGGTAATATTTGCCACCGGTAAAAATATATGGAATTAATGTCTTACTGCTTAAGCCACACAGGATTAGGCGCTTGAATTCAAGGATAGAAACAAAAGAGCTGACTATTAGTGTTTTGACTCATTTTAAAATGAGCTTCATAGATTTGAAGCTATGAGTATCGTAGTAGATGGTTACTTTGGTGAATGGCCCATAATATGTCTCTTAAAATAAATTGAAAATTATTTCACCAGGTTTCGGCTCCCTAGTGAAAAACGTTTGGTTGACTCATTCCACGTTCAGCCCTCTACAATATGACTCCATTGCAAGAATGGCGCTAAAAATGTTTTCTGTGCCTAGTAACATGAATTTTCTGATAGGATATGAGTAAAGCTGTTATAAAATTTTCATCCATTTTATTAGATCTTAGCATCCAAGCATAAATATGGACTAAGTTTAATAGGAAAATATTTTAATTGTTGAAAAGGGGCCGTTATGTGAACAGTGATTGCAAGAAATAAATTATTTCATGTTCCATAAAAAATACGGGTAACTTAAGTGTTGTGGAGGTATTTTTACATATGCTGTGTTTTTCAATTACGTCATTGTGAGATAAAACAAAAGAAGGCTGATCTAAATGTTTATAACATTAGTTGATATGAAAATTGAGCGAAGAGCTGCGTCAAACCAATCTTTGGATTGCTGATAACAGAACTTTTCAGTGGAATTCGAAAAAGTATCGCTTATCTAATATCATGCCTGTCTTCTCATTGTAATGTTGCTTTCTTTATGTTTGTTAAAAAATGTTATCATTATTTCATCTCAAAAAAGTTTTAAGTATTATTTGGATTGACTATTTTATTGAATTGTTACCTTCTTATTGATGTTTTTGCTTCTCCGAAATTCTTTTTTATAGTTTTTTACAGTTTCATTTATATTCCATCTAAATAATATAAGCAAGTTACTATGCTGTCTTTACCTCCATTCATACTCCACCATATGATGCTAAATTTGGTTGACATTCCATTAGAATGCGGCTTCATTATATTGTGCCGTTGACAGAGGTTTTGTTGACAAATTTTATTACAAAGTGGTATCGCGTGGGTCACTTACCACTGCAGGCGTATTTTCGCGCCGCAGTGAGCTCATGTCGGCACATTTATTTTCGAAAATTTAATTTACGCCCGTTTCATCTTTTTGCCCTCTCGCCTGAAAACCTTTACCCATATCACATGCAGTTGACTTTCATTGCGCGGCGCGACATGCTTTATCCAAACACCGTTTTTATTCTCGTAGAGATTCATAACAATGCGCCAAGTCGCTCGTAAATGCCACCTATTGTGTTATCCCATGTAATTATATGTGCAATTGAATGTAATAATTTGATGGCTCTTGAATAAAGTATTGGGTAATCTGTAAAGGAAGATGGCCAATTTCGTAGACGTTGAAGGAATTACTTATATAGAAGGCGGAATTGTTGTATCCTAACCCACGGTCCAAGATCGTATCTTGGTGGAGGCAGAATTTTTTTTTGGTTGAACTCTGAGCCGCGCGAGGATGAGACTTGGTCAGTGCTATGATGTTTTGTGAACAATTGTTTGCGATTTTTATCGCAGTATATAATTCACGGTATTTTGATGAAAGCAGAAGATATATTGCAACATTTGGACCAGCAGTACTATGCTCGTCAGGCTGTCATCCTTATTAATGACCAGTCAGCCGCGGACACAGTACGGGAAAGATTATGTTACTCCTTTCATCGATATGGACGTAAAACTGCTAGCTTTGAGGTAAGTTTAATATTTTTTACGGTAATCCGTCTTTTTATAGGACTAATATTTCCCTTTCATGCTCTCTTACCTTTCCTTAATGGCTACATATATCTACTATTGTTGTATTATCCTGGCAGCCCACCGTCCCCTGCCATCCCGTAGCTCTTTTAAACGTGGCTATTTTAACACGTTTTATTATGCACGCTTTTTTTGTCTTTCCGAGAAAAATCTTACAACTCAAATGTTGACACTTCCTGATTAGCTAGAGCACTGAAATTTTCAGGATAGCTGGTTCGCAACGTAATGTCCTTACAATTTTGCCATGATTGGTACTGTGCCTCGAGTAATATTCATAAATAAAAATTATGTGTGGAAAATTAGTTCCAAAGATGGCCACAAAAATTCAATGGAGGCGCTCCAAACATAATATTTTTTACTTGCTGGTAGGTATATATATATATCAGACGTTTCTCTTAGCGAGAGCGAAGATAATCTTACATGCGCACCGCGTTTTTTGTTTTGATTTCTGAAATGTTCTTCTAAAATTTATTTTAATTTTCTCATAAATCATATTTGAAAGTTTCAACTATTTAAGGGGCCACAGGCCGTTATATTCTTCTTTTTAGTAAAAAGCGATCTTATGTAAAAATGTTATTTCACATGTTGTAATATTGTTTTGACTTGCCATTAGCGAACGAAACGCAATGTTCAACCTCCATTCATAGAGTACCTTCTTAGTTTGAATCGACACATTCATGTTATAGTCAGTGAAGCGCTGAGTATAAAACAAACAGCCGATTTCTAAATCCTATCGAAAAGCGCGAAGCTTTTTGATTCCGTATTTATGACCGTCACATAATAACGCAACTGGCAAAAATGTTTGCGCAAATCCATAATGTTTGTGGAGTTCGCACAATGTGTGTTTGTACATTTTTAAATACCTCCGAAATATTAGTACCAATTTCTGTTTTTTGTACTGGGTGCTTAGTAAGTATTAGTTAATGCCGGAGCCGAAAAGACTTGCTATTCAATATTTATTATTTAGAGATAAAATGATGTCCTTTTGGATACAGTTTTGCCCATCAATCCTCTTTTTTTCATCCATCAGTGACGACGACATGTTATCTGTCATTTCCACGCACCTTACTCTGCTAACCGAATCAGCGACCCGGGACGAAAGGAAATGGCGCACGTGCTCTCAGCCGCTGGTTTCCAACTCAATGTGACTGTCACCAGAGATAAAAAAAAAACACATTCCTCCGCGAAGAAGTCGCGCGCGTTTTATCGTGTAGTTCATGCCCTCGAGGATGTCTTTATCTCCTTACCTGTTATTACTTTCGCGGGAGTGTCAGGACGTGCGTATACTCCTGACGACATCCCCTCCTTCCTCCTCTCTCAGTACCACTTGCAAGTCTAAACCCTCGCTACTCCCTGACTTCGCTACCATTATATCCCCCCTTCTCTATTTTTCTCTTTTCCCCATGCCCGTAGAATTGGTGGAGGAGTAGGATGGGAGAAATTTTGGGAGCGGGATAGATTGGGGAAAACAGTTCTCGCAGTAGGACTCCCATCGTGAGGGGATTGGGGGTAGAGAGAGAGGGGGGAGAAGGGGGGCAGGTTGGACGATTGTCGACCAAGGGAAAGAGAAAGAGAGAGAGAGAGAGGGCGCTGTTGCGATGTCCGTTAGGTGCAGATGTGGCAACCCCGCGCGGGTTTACCTACGATGGGGTGGGGAGGTTACGTTCGCCCGGGGTTTGAGTCGGAAGGGGCGGAGGGGAGATGGGGAGAGGGAGGACACACACAAGAATGGAAGGGGATGAGAGGCACGGGGATTACGGCGGAGATGGGGTAACAAGGGTTTGGATGTGCACCGGTGGAGTGAGGAGTGAGAAGTTTTTTTTTCATATTTATTTTGCCATGCACGCGCACTTGTATGTGTGGGACAAAGGAGGAAAGGACAAGGGCATGTTGTAGTCGGGGGAATGTAAAAAAAATAGGATGAAGGATAAAAAGGGAGCGGAGTGAAGGGAGGGGGAGTGTAATGGGTATAAAAAAAGAGGCCAGGGGAGGAGTTGAGGGTTAGAGTTGGAAGTAACAGCTTCGGTTTAAGCAGTGGCGGGACGAATGTTACGATGCTGGGGAAGGAAAGATTGGGACTAGGATTGGAATCGTTGGGAGGAACGAGGACTCGCTTCGTTCGCGAAACTGTCTCTTCCATCCTCCTTTCCTCGTTCTTCACTTTCTCTCGCTACTTTTCTTCGCATCCTCACCGAGCGCACGTAGGTACCTTTTTCTCCTTCCCATCACTGATCGTGCCCATATCGCCGCGAGATTCCTCTCTTAGCAAAGTTTCGCTCGTTGTCTCCAAGCCCCCGTGCTCATCTCTGATACGATATTCACTCACTCGCCGGGATTACGGAAAATGAGGCTAATTTGCGTTGGCGTTCGAGGCTGCGCATGCGTAGTGAGGGTTCACACACAATTGAATGATATTGGGACCTTTATTTGCCCGTATTTTCTGCTTGATGAGAACGTATTAACCGTGGTTGGAGTATATTTTTCTCGCCATGAAAATATTGAAACTCCTATTTTTATCGGTGATTGTGTCTTCCAAAAATATTCTCCTGAAATCCTAAAATATAGTTTTACGGATAAGTGACCTCCTATCTTGAATAAAACTACGGAGAAATTAGCTTATGTCATTTATGAATTCATAATTTACAGGTCATGAATTGAATGAAATCTATTGAGTAATCCCCCGTATTATTTTATTATGTGGAGTAAAAAAGTATCACGTTGAGAATAGAATAATTATACCACTGATCTTGTGTATTTTTATTTCTAAAATTATCTTGGTATCGTTTTAACTCGTTAAATTTCATAATTAGAAGGTAATCATCAACGGAATATTGTATTTCTGAAATACTACTAAAATTTTTAAGTTAATGATGTGTGGGTGTTTATTTTTAAATTTGAGTACATTGGGGAGATGCTACAACGAAATTACGATTTTCCCCGAAAAATTCACTCGTGGGACAGAATAGCATCTCATCGACGTGAATGCCGCTTTCTTAAAAAATTGCCTTCAGCCGTTTTTTTTACCTTATTGCAGATATTCCCTTAATTTGTTGGATATTTTTTGCTCTTTCCTGTCCCACCACACTTTAATAACCCTTTCCCTCATATCTCAGTCCCTCTGTTGTCACCAAAACCCTTTCTAGAGACACTCATGTTATCTCCTAGTAGGATTAACGTTTGTATGTATGCGCAGTCGCATATGTGTCTATATCGGCTCGGATTGCCTTGTTTTCGGCTGGAAACAGCGACAAAGCAACAGTGGGACTCTATTCGCGACGCGTTACTTTGATAGCACCCGAAAACGAGAGATGCGGAGAGTCTGAGGGAGGGGGTGGGTTTTTTTCAAAGGGGGGGTCCGGGTGCGTAGTTTGAAGCGAGGACTTGAGAGGCGGAGGGGAGATTGAGGCGCGGAGGAGAGTAGTTGGAGGGGAGGGGAGGGTTGAGTGATAAGGGGGAGGGGCCGAGGAGGATGGATGAATGTCATGTGCGCCAAGGGCGCCCCATGCCTCACGTGGCCAAGATGTCAACTCGCAATTAAGCGACGCTCCTTATCATCGCCGTCGTATCGGTGTCACTCGCTCTTCTGGATTAATGTCGACAAAAGAGTCCCTTTCTCTTCTTTCTCTCTCTATCTTTCTCTCTTTCCTTTGTTTTTCACCCTCGCAGGACCCATCACTCACCTCCTTCCTCCATTTCCCTTTCCCTTATCTATCTCCCCCCCTCTCTTCCTCTCTCTCTTCATTCGTCCGCTTTAATCTTCAGCTCACGTCAGTCTCCTCTGTCATATTACCAGCGTCTTTCTCCTCGATTTTTTTACCCCCTGGACATGACTTCCTCTCTTTTCGATTTGTATTTAAAATACTGCTATTTATCGTCTTCAATCCACTCTCCCAGTTTTCACCGAAAGAAATGACTTAATGGTGGTCTAGAAGAGATTTCAATGGGTGCTGTAGACAAAAGAATGAGGTAAATATTTATATGATTGTATAATACCTTAACATATACTCCCATTAAAGTCCTTTATTCTATATTGATGTGATTGATATACATTCATTGAGTAGGCATTTGCAGACTTAAATTTCATCCAATTGGGCTGATATTATTACCATTTTAATGCTCACAATGGTTGCTAATTCAAGCAAGGAGTGAATCAATGCTTTTCTCGTCATATATATAATGGATACTTATCACAGTTTTTATTCTGTATTTTCAGTTTCACTGGAAATATGTTTTAAGTTATCGATTCTTCCCAGAGAGATTTTGGTATGTAACTTTTTCAGTTGCTTCGCAATATCATTAATGAAGTGTCTCTTTTTTTATTTTCTAGTTATTTTTTGCCCGCAATAAATGTTATCTTTACTATTTCTATTTTCTGCTATTACTTCCTGATGTTTATTTTCAATGTTCTCATAAGAGTTCCGTTTCAATGTAGAATACCTAATTGGGTTATTATTTAACTTAAGGGTACTTTTACGTCATTCAATAATACTAACTATGGAAAAAGAATTTATGTTCTGAAAATAGCAAAAGTAGTTCATTATTGATGAATACCTATTGATGCATTGATGAATACCCATGAATTTATATTTAGCCTGGCACCCTGTGATGGCCAATTAATTCGTTGCATGTTGCAGTTACGTTTGAGAAAAGTGCTAGATTTATGACTTTCAAAAAATAATATAGAGTCTCAAAATTATGGCAATAGAGTCAAAATATTTACTTTTTACTTATACAATAGAGTCATAATATATTACTTTTTACGACTTCTTTGTTTCTCGAAAGGGATATTTAAAAGTTCCTGCCTATTTCGGTACGGAGCAAAGCAAATGGAAGAAAGAGAGCCAGCCTTTTCCATTGTTCGGACCATTCACGCTATAAATTATCCATCGATCCGAAAATGTTTCATGCGACTCCAATTAACTGCTATCATGAATCAGGGGTCCAGTTAACTTAGTGAGGAGAGCAAAATGAGCTCGCGGCATTGAAAATATTTATGGAATGCTATAACTTTCGAAATGAGAGTTCGATGGAATTGTTCACTGAGTTACCGTCATCGTGCATTACAATTTTGGCTGAGCCGAGGAAATGTACCTGCGTTTTGTGTTTTCAGTGTACACGAAAAATTTTCGTCCGGCATCAATTGCGTACCAAATTATTAAAGCAAACATAGTGAATGTAGATTAGCGTTTCGATGTTGATAACTCTTATTTTATGCAACTCATACCTTCACGCGTTGATTATATTTTTTCATTATAACGTTTAGCTCTCGATCCATAACCATGCCGAGCCATGCCAAGCCGATTTAGTATTAATTTTACAGCTCTCCGTGGCATTGCCGCATAGAGCTTTAAAATTAATACTTAATCACTCACTAATTCAACCCGAAGGTTGATTTTGCGTTTGAGTTCGAAGGTTGCATTGCAATGAGTGCGAGTGAGGGAAATAGAGCAAGGAAAAGTGTTAGGGGTGGGTGTATTTTTTGAAGCGAGAGTAACGAAAGTGCTTATTATCTTTCATCATAGTCTTTCATTAACCGCGAGAGCAGCGAAGTAGAATCTTTCACTTATAGTCAGCAATTACAATTTAGCAAGGAAAACAACCAATGTAAGTTTTGAATAGCACGGAGTCGTAAGAAAGGCTAGAAAGATTATTCTCTTTGGTTCTACATTTATTGGAGTTTTTTTTTAATTTAAGGATATTATGCAGAAGGATTTGAAAAATATTCTGGTTAATATGGGTAGGGTAATGAGTAGATATCAACTGAAAATAAGCACGAAGAAAACCAAGATCTTAGTATGCAGCAGAAGAGAAGAAGTCAAGACCAACATTAAAATAGGGAGGCAAAAACTAATAGAGGTGGATGAATTCTGTTATTTGGGAAGCAAGATAACTAGTGACGGGAGAAGCAAAAAAGAAATTATCAGCAGAATAGCCCAGGCGAAGAGAGCATTCCACCAAAAGAGAGACCTGCTTACAGCGGGAAACTTAAATATGGAAGTAAAGAAACAATTCATAAGAACCTACATCTGGAGTATGCTCCTATACGGAAGTGAGGCATGGACAATGACCGCAGCGGAGAAAGCAAGGATAGAGGCCTTTGAAATGTGGTGCTACAGAAGAATGATGAAAATCAAATGGATCGACCGAGTTAGTAACGAGGAAGTCCTAAGAAGAGTAGGAGAGAAGAGAAGCCTCATGAAAACCTTAATAAGAAGACGGAACAACCTTATAGGCCACATCTTGAGACATGATGGCCTGATGAAGACAATCGTCGAAGGACAGGTGGAAGGCAAGAATGGAAAAGGAAGACCCCGAACAAAATATATGGAACAAGTAAAGAGAGATGTGAAAGAGAAGAAATACGTAGGAGTGAAAAGATTAGCTGATAGGAGAACTGAGTGGAGAGCTGCGTCAAACCAATCCTAGGATTGTTGACCAGTGATGATGATTCCAATATTCCTATAGTTTTTCTATAAGGGTTGCTATTTGTACATTTGGGGATGCCTTTTCCGGAAAAATTAGAATTTTTAGTGCAATTTTGCTTATTTTCATATTTATATCAAAGTATTTTCATCCATTTTCCTCGATAAATGAAGAATGGAAAATCATTTACTAGATTAACGCTGCGCTATTTTTTGTGAGCATTGTAATAGGTAATCAATGCAAATAGACGTATCTACCCAAGAAAAACCCTGAGTAATGTAATTTTTGACTATTATGTTTGCATCTTCTCTCCTTGAATAGCAGTTACGTCTAAAATATTTATCATTATCGAGTATTTGTTTTACTAAGCTTTCAAAAATTTTCCAATATTCATCGCTCTATAGAGCCACCAATATATCAAAGTATTCATGAACACAAGTATTCGTGTGAGACTTGGAAATTGAAAAATGAAGAAATATATTATCATTCAGAAATATTTATAATGAAGGTCAATCCAGCTTAAAAGATTTGAAATAAATTATTTTATAGCAATGTAGAACAATTACAATATATAATATATCTGTCATTAATTTAATTATATTTTGTACAGTTAAGTTGTTTGAGGAACATGAGAGAATTTTACTCTTTGTAGCTTCTGCTGCGACTCCAGATGCTATTTAAAGGTTGCAACGGTCGTTACCCCTATTAAAGTTCAACTACTGGGGATGGTTAAATAAATCTCCTTTGCTTCTCGTGGTTCATGAACCTGCCCAGCAAAAAACGAGAATTTGAAAATTTTTGAGTTCATTGTCCTCCTAAGTCAGAATTTTGTGATGTGCAGGAATATTTAATTGAGAAGTTGGTGGAGAGCACCTGAAGTGAAGTGCTTCATACTTCACATGAAATGCAAAACGGGGCATCTCGCGGTGATGTTTTTACCGTAAAAATAGCTGGAGCAGCAGTTTCTTCTTCACCCTCAATACCGCCGATTGATGTCTTTTTTGTCAGTGACGCGCACACATGATGCCACGAAAAAAAGAGAAGGTTGGCATCCAACCGTTACGCTGTCACTTAGCTTAGTTGTAATCCTTGGGATAGTTCATAGAAGCTTGTATAGATGAACTAACAAATATTAAGGCTGTTATTCTGTTTCAAGTACTTAAGTCAGTTCCAATTTGACTTAATTTGTCATTAAGTATGCTGTAACCGCTGGAAAAATTTATCATACCTATTGATGAACACCACGAAAAAATTGAATAAGCAAATTTTTTCCCCCCTTGTTGCCAAGGGCACGGAGTCTGGAAACAGGAACTATTCAATATTCAATACATTAAGAACGTAAATTTTTAATGATTAGCGCGCTTAGTTTAAGAATTAATGCCTTTTTTAATATAAGCAGTTATAAACTATTTTGATGGTAATTATGGCTTAATAAAATATACGTTATCTAATAAGTCGAAACCCTCCCCTTTCATTTGTATTTTATGCGATGTCAAATTAAAGGCCGGATAGTCTTGGTTCACGGCCTCTAGCCAGTATCATCTACATCTACGAAATACCCCGCAAGCCGCCTAAAAGGCGTGTGGCAGGGGGTGTTAGAACACCAGCCGTTTACAGATAAAAAAAGAAGTGCTCTAACAAAGTTGGGACTAGCGTTTATTAAAGTCCTTTATGGTTCGGGGGAAAAACGAATTCTCATATCTATCCGTTCGGCAAAACATCTCTCCCAGCCTAATTCGCGTATCATGACATAAGGCTTTCCAAAGAGACATTATTCACGACTTTTTTTTCATTTTCTCTATCGAGTGGCTAAAAAGATTACTGTTTCCCATCTATATACAATGTACATATAAAACTCACAAACCAACTATAAACAATGCAAAAACCATCTAAATACAATGTACACTTTGAAAATACCTGTCCCTCTTCAACTATTTTCATCAGATAAGGCCATCATGCCTCATAATGTGGCTAGCTAAGTCCCGTCTTCTGTTTAAGGTTTTTAGATGACATTTCTTAAAAAACCTTAAGCAGAAGACGAGACAACTAAGTTGGCTTGATGAAAACAATCATAGAGGGACAAGTGGAAGGGTAGAAGGGCAAGGTACTGCCTCTAATGAGTTACATAAGACATGTTATAAAGGAAGTATAAGGGAATAATTACGTCGCTATGAAAAGGCTAGCGTATAGGAGAGAGGAATGGAGGGCTGCGTCAAACCAATCTTAGGATTGTTGACTAATGATGATATTGAACTATTGAATGTGATGGCAATGTTGGACCTGAGTGGATACTTTAACTTGATGTACTCGAAATATCTTGTCCACCGGACTCTTAAGGCGCTGATTCTACTGTCCTCCTCACTCGGGCAGAGTTATTTTGGGCACTCACCTTACCACCTCCGAAGACGTGGGTCTGTATTTTTGCTCCTATTGATCTCTTCTTCCGCTCTTGGGGACTCTCCTAACACCCAGACCAGACTCTCTTCTTCTGGTTCCCTCCCATCTGAAGACCGCCACCCATCCGGCCCAGCCCTGATTGTCCCCTCTCTAGTTTCCCTCTCACCTCCACCATCCCCCCCCCCCACGGGAACCACCGCCCCTCGCAGACACACGTCCATCGCCCCAGCTGTGCGTAGCCCCAGCGCTAATGGTTCTGATTGCTCCCCCGCCTTTCATATCTCCTCCCCCCCAACATCTTCCCCGTTCTGTCCCCAATCCCTATCACAGATACTGCACATCTCTAAGGTAACAATGTACGATGATGAGCTGCATTTTTTCTTGTGTAAGGTCGAGCAATGAGATTTATTAACACCGCTAATATAATAATTAGAGGAGAATCACATGGAGCACTCAACTTTTCTAATCATCCTAATTAGTCTACCTTTTCAGTGTTTCCTTCTTCGATCAGCCATAAGGCCTATGACTCCCCATTTCGCCCGAAAAGGTTTTGGATTGATTATAGAAAAATCTGTTTCAAAGTACTGTATTTTAAATGCTACTAATATTTTTGTAGACAAGTCTATCTCTTCTTTTTAATCGGAAAAGGAGTGATAAACTCCTACATGTGTAGAAATGTCACTTTAAAAATTTGAATAAAATTTTTCATGCAAGCTAAGAAAATTACTCATTGAACTTGACTCCAATGGGTTTGACACGCCGCCCGTCAGTATTTCAGTTCATGCATATATGTTATATTAACAGTACGGAGGTATCCGCGGTTATTGGAGGACCATATTTTCATCGGGTTTTTGCCGCGTTGATTCATTTGGGGCCCAATAATTCCAAGGGATTTGAATTCAAATTCATTTTAAATGAATACTTGGAATTAAATTTAGGGTAAATCTATTAAATTTGAGATAGAAATGAAGCGTATTTTTGTGGATAAATTTTTGATTACATTTAATGGAATAATAGTTAAAAAACGATGACACTTATCTCAATAGGTGAACTTTTATACAAGTTAAAACTTCATTATATATTTTTCGAACAGAAAGTTGGAAAAACTTCGATTTGGAATGACTGACAGTATTTGAGAAAGCCAGGCCTCCATAATCCTTGTCCCATAATCTTCAATGGTGAAATTTACAGTTCATAATCAAGAGTGTGATCAAAAGGTCCGAGTTTTTCTAGAAGCTTTATTTGTTAGTTCCAAAGTTTTGAAAGTTATGTGCCAATATTAAGCGGCAGCGAGCACGACCTCTTTTTTTAAATTATGGGGAGCTATATGTGGAGCATTGCCGCTTCATAGCCGTTCGCTTTAGCAAAAGAAATCGAATGTTTATGATAAAAAGGCAATTCTTATATTCACTTAAATGATAAATATTTATAAATCGAATATTTTTCGATACTTTCTCTTTCATCTCCGAAAATTATACAAACGAAATAGAATGCATTCTTATATTAGGTTAAATTAAAGGGGGGGTAGAACATTCAACTACGATAGTTGGTTCGAGGAAAAACGGTGGCATTATTTAAGAGATGAGGAAGTGAATGACGCCATCAAACACGCGTTTCTACGTGTAAGCGAAGAAGATTGTGGATGCTGAAGGATTGGAGTAAGGAAGTGCTTGGCAGGCACTGGGGAGGCAAGATATCTAAAAAAATATGGGGAGGTAGGATAAGATGGTAGGGAAAGGCTGAAATAATAAAAAATTCGGTATCTATCCTTCAAGAAATTCATTAGCGATTAATGATCAGCGGTGCCGCGTCATGTGTTGGAATTTTCCTGATGTTGTAACTCACATTATTGAAACTATATAGGTAATCAAGAAAGTGGCTCTCAACGTTACTCAAGTTACAGCCCATTTGATTTTTAGTTTTAGTTGTGAAGGCAAAGACTTTCAATCACTAAGATTAAAGTTCCTAACTTGGCAGTAGTTCGATCTTTTTGAAGGATCTGTGTTCCCTCCTGGGACTCAGTGTGGTGTGCACCTCGTTCTAAGCAATACCTCCGCCGCGCGAATACATGGAACTATGGTCCCTTTGGTGCCATTCGTTATGCGTAGACCAGAACCTACGGAATCAGGGTTCTCCCCACCGCTGTTCTATTGCCCATTAATCCGGTCTCTATCCACGAAACGCACCTGCGCTGAATGGCGTAGCTGATATAAGCTGGTCTTAGTGTTACTTTACAACACCAGGATAAAAAAGCCGCGATTTGAATAGCTGAGACAAATTCTTGAAAGAATGCATCTATTTGGATGAGGGAGGAGAGGTAGAACAAGGTTTCTGAATGGGCTGATATCAGACATATTTCTGGTGAACTAAATCATTGGAGATGATATTTACTTACCATTGAAGCGTAAAATAATGGGACAGATTCCATGAAATACTATGTAAATCGATTGATTTGTGTATGAAAGATGAGATTACAATTAGTCAACCTTAGATCTCCATTTTTATACATCACATGCCTCTTTCCTTTTCTTATTTATGGTAATTTTCCGTATACATTCCTAGAATTACCCTGGATTCTAGTCTTTCCCTCTGATTTTTTCGTCTAATATTATTACCATGTAAGTGATTTGCTTTTATGATGTGAACGACCCAGTGTATTCTTTGGAGAATGATCCGACGCTCTACTCTCTCTCTTCTCTAAACACAGTTATTTGCTGCTTCATAAATCAATTTTATGGTCAGTATCCTGCTCAAGTTCCAGGTTCTGGAGGCAGCAACATATTTCAACATGTTCAGCAAACCTGTTCGAGACTCAAATCACTGGTAAGGGCGCTGACTTAATATGGCTGATTCATCGAGGATAGTGTTGTGATGATAAAATTGGTGTAATAGGATGAATTATGTAGGTTCGAAGATTTTCGCGGCGTTGATTAGATGATCTTTGTATTCTATTCGGGTTTTCACCGCGTCCGTTGTGTTTTGGCGACAACAGTTTCGCTGACATTGCAGTCAGCGTCTTCAGGTCGAAGAAAACTGTGGTCGCCAAAACACAACGGACGCGGTGAAAACCCGAATAGAATGCAGAGATCAACAGGATGAATCGTTAAGCTACTGAAAAAAAAGAAGTAGAAAATGTCAAGAAATTTGTGGTTTTGAGGAGGTATTTCGACACCTGTGGGCAACGAAAAATAGCAATTAAGATTCAGGAAGTTATAAACTATAGCTTAAGTATCCGCTACTAGCGCACGGCGATTAGTCAATGGGTTCTTAATGACCATAAATGCATGACTCCAATGATAGAACACTATACTTATCAGGGTAGGAAAGAAAAAGTTTAATAAGTAGGCTCCCTTTACCCATTATAACCCAATGTTGCTTGTATGCAACATAAAATATGCACAAATTTTCTGCTCTCTTTAGGAAATATCTAAACTACGCATTATTTTGTGGCTTAAATTTCATTGAAGAAATATTTAGCTGCCACCACAATTATTATTGAGTGAAACATTTTCCAGTTTTCAAAATGAAAAATCGTGAAATTTGATTATCCCAGAAGCAGCTCTGGGTTAGAAAGTGTTAAACACCTTAATCCTACAATTCACCTTCACAGAAAATGATTAATTGTAGCAATAAATGGCAACTGATAGGCATTAAATATTAATATGCTTTCATAAATTTATGGTCTTGGGGAAATCGCTTCTTGCGGTAACACTTAAGTCAAATAAATAAATAATTAGATGACTACACATAAAAATACAGAAAAAGGAAAATTTAAAAAATGTTTTTCACAGACGTTTCGGTGGGGTGACCCACCATTCTCAATGAGTGAGAAGGGACTGTTGATGCCTTCTGTGGAGGTGAAGGGGGTTGGAGGGGAAGGCGAAGGTGAGGGGGAAAGGAGAGGGATTGGCTGGTAGATTATACCGGGACTTCCCCGGTGTACTTATTTTTTATAAATTTATAAATTCTTAAAATTAGTCAAGAGCGTGTCTTACAATTACTGTTCAAATGTCGGGCTTTGCTCTCCGGCTGTGGCGCAGTGCGCACGGCTTGGACTGCTAGTTGCATAACGTACTCAGCAGTCCAGAAAATCTTGTCCAGTATAGTCCACAAATTTCCGTAGAAGGAAAAGATGCCTCGGTAGCTTTCCTGGCTAAAGCACTCGACCGGAAATCGGGGGATCCGGTTTCCAATCCTGGTCAAGGCCAATGTTTTTTTTCTCTGTGGAATTTTCGCTCAATGAATTCATAAAACATATCACTAACGACTTTATGATAGCTCAACACCAACAAAATAACAAGGGAAAGCAGAAAATACCCAGCATTGCCTTTATTTATCAGATTGGTTTCCTTATGCAATTGCTAAGTATCCTTACAGGACTAGTTAGGAATTCTGGCGATAGTCGGCGTCCCACTTGTCTGCATTCTTGAATATATTTCATGAAATTTAATATCTTACCAGAATGCCTTTGCGTTACGTTATACTATGTAATATTGTTGCGGAGATTCTCGTGGACTGCCCGTTGCTACACATACGTACACTGTAGTCGCTCTCTGCATTCGATCTTCTTTCCCTTGTGCCATTCCCGACCTTTCTTTTCAGTATCTCTCCGTCCACGCTCTCTCCCCATGCCCTCGGGCGTTCTAAATATTCCCCAGCTCCCTCAGGGTGTTAATAATTTCTTTATTCTAGAGGGTGGGATGGGGGTGGGGCATAGGTCGCGGGAGTAGCTTTCACTGCCCGCGGACTCTTTAAGGGGCCGCGTAGATATTGTTTGTCGGACTCATTAGGGATGCTGGTGGTGTGGTTGCGCAATATTTTATTCCGTGAATTATTGACTCCTTTTGAGTGATGCACGTATATGGGAGGGGTTGGAATGGTAGTACGGAAAGGGTTTTTCTGTCTCTTCCACGTGCCTTTCTATCCTGCACCACCCCATCAGCCCCCCTTTCCTCCCCTTCCATACCCCCGGGGCCGGCATTGAAAATAAAAGAGAGGCCGCCGGTCGCCATTGTGCACGCGCCCGAATGTGTTCGTGTGTGTGTTTGAACCCGCTGTTGGCGTGGACGCTGGTGTCAAGCTTTTATCTCGCGGAATAATTTCGTTTTCCCTTTATCTCGCGTCGCCGCTGTACCTCATATCTGCCCGGTGCCGCTGCTACTGTTAATTTTTTTTTCACTCCGAAGGGAAAAATATCCGTGGTCTGATACTCATTCCCATGGAACTGTATTCGCGACAGCTTGGTGTTACCGAAACCGTCGATTCGTAGAGTGACAAAATTGTGATAGGGAAGTGGAAAATCTCGATAAAATATTCTGCATCCTTGTTTGGCGACGCGCGAGAATTTATAGACAAGAATACAATTATTTGGGAATGTATATTAGCAGTTTATTGGATAAAATTTAGTTCCGTTATTTTTTGGTGGAACGGTTATACTTATAAATTATATTAAGAGCGCTGAATCATTGATGACGCTTGCTGGTTGCAAATACTTCAAGAAATGTTGTCCTTTGCGTACCAAAACCGTGATAAACCCATTTAAATTCGAATGTAGGTTAATGAAAATACAGTGGTCAATTAGAGGAGCATACTAATAGTGCTAAAGCCTTCACAAACGAGTGCTTATTCCAGATTTTAATATGATTTTAGGATAACCCCGAGTCCGCAAAAAATAGATATGTGCATGACGGGGAATATTTTCGATTTTCTTCTCGAACGTGAGTAAATGCTTCAGAAAATGTTTTCCTTTACGCACTACAACTCGTGATTTCTGCGGATAGTTGTAGGAACGTTCATCAATCTTAGTGATGAAATAGTATGATGCCTGCGTGGGAGATCGTGTTGCTCGGCGTGAGTCATCTTTTTCCGCAGCAGAGCCCCCTCCACCCCCCCCCGTGCCCTCCACTTTCTTTCCCCCGCCCCTTTTCTCTTTCGCACCCTTTCTGGTCGTCCGCCACCGCCGCGGCTGACGTGCTTGGAGAGCTTTTTCCTGTCACGAACCACCAGGCCTTGAATCCATCTTCGCACGCCGTTACTCTTAATGGGGTTGGCTGAGAGCTTGAACTTTATGGAATAAATCACGGTTCTCTCGGACGGTAGTAATCAAAACAAGTGAATGAAACATAGTGCAGGAAACGAGTGAGATTTTTTTTATTCTCGGGAGTCTATGGAGTGGAATGAGTTACGTCGAGAGAGTGAGTCTCCGAGTACTCTCTGCAGTTTTTCTCTCGTCGCTAGAATGGCCGACGCATTGAATGTTTTGTATTTCTCCTCACCAATTTTCACAGTATCAATCACTTATGTTCAGGATTATAATGCTGCGACTTTCGACTTAAGTAAAAAAATAGGCAAATTATGCCGAGAATAGGATAATAGTTTGAATTATTATCCCATTTGGTAATTTAAATGCATTAATTGTACTTGTGATGCGAAAGTGGTAAGAAATGTTGTAGTTAATTTCCATAGCTCAGGAAAGATTTGGAATGTCTTAGTAGATCGCGTATTTCAATTCGAATGGAGCCAAAATATGCGTTACTTCGGCGGGCAGGTGGGCAGGGAGGCCTTACCCATCGAGTTGAAATCGCTACCCAAAAATAGGTATTCCGTAATACAACTTGATGTCTTGGTAGGTTCATCTTTTTGCGTATTCATTTGCACATCAGCTTCGCATATTATCTTTAGAGGGGGTAAGCTTAACTCGTTCGGGATTAACTCTGGTTAGTAACCGTGGAATTACCAGGTAACGTAGTAATGAGTGCCCGGGAAAGTTCGACGGTTCATGTAATTTAACTCCTCAGGCTTGGAGAGACAGCAGCGGACAGATAGATAATACCTTGTTTGAGACAGTTAATATGACGACTCAGTAAAATGTAAAAAGACTGTGGGCACAGCGTGAAAGGAAAAAGAGCAGTAGGTTTAGGTGGAATGCAACATGTTTTAATTTCCATAATAACGGGGTATTTTCTGAAAATAAGGTTGATATCCAACACTTTTTGGGATTTAAAAGAAATGTATAGAAATCACTGTTCGAATCTAGTCCTCTTGACCGTTTATTTTACCTCTGTGGTTACCTCTGTCACAATTTTCCTTTCAATAGATGCACAAAGAGATACAACTGATATGGAAAAATTGGACTCGGGAAATTCGCATTTCGTTTGTTCGCTGCTCGGGGAAAATCTTTCTCTTGTTTCCACTATCCCTCTCGTAATTTGAATCCGCGGGACTCCTGGCTCTATTCTTCCAGCGCTCAACCTTTTTGTTTGGGGGTAATCACTCCTTCGTTAATTCGAGCAAAATCTTAAATTTCCATCTCTCCTATCTAGAACAGTGGAGATTTCTGGATTATTCCACTTTCCTGAAGATGGGCATATGCTTTTTGGATCCGCCTTATCGTGCGTTTATTCGTTACTGATTATGCACCATGAATATGTAATATATGGGGGTTGAAACAGTAAAATTTCAATGCTCATATGTTAGTTAATATACTCTTTAATGGATATGAAGGAATGCTAAATTGGTTATCCCTACATCCATACTGCTTGAGAAAAATTCCGTTGAAACCACAATTTTATTTATGAGAAATGTACATCAGTTTCAAATGTTGCATTAAAGGAGATATTTTCCATTGGTTTCATAAAAATTCCAATCATATTACTGCATTAACAATGGCTACACTTGATTAAATATCTGTTAGTGGTCGTTTGGAAAATGTTCTCCTGGAGTAAAAATCAATTTTCGAGTTTAGATAGGGACGCAAGCTTGTACTTTCATTTAGTCGTCATAGCTAATGAAGACTATCACCATGATGAGGTAGACGGTATTGTCCCTTATATTTCTCATTATTTAACAATGATTCATGTGAAAATACCGTTTCATGGATTAAAATGTCCCCATATTTATCGAAAACGCTTTGTTTTATGACTCCAATGATTTAAGCTTTTCCGTACTAAAAATCCTCTATTCTGACTAAAAAAACTTCCCAAGCACTCCATTTTATTCAATGTACGTTGCTTTTTACAAATATGACCAAAAGCACAGATGTTATGTTTATGCTCAAAGGGATCCAAGCCTATATAAGCTCTAACAAAGGGATACGAACCCAAGCTCATCGCATTTGCCCGTTAGCAAACTGGTTTTCCACCGTGCTCGTGCACCCGGCAGCGTATCTATATATATTTCCCGCTGATCATACGTTCCCCGGTCCCATTGAATAAACCTGTCTCAACTTTTTATTAGAACGCGGCCGAGGTATTAGGGGGAAGGGCAAGGCGTGCGCGGGGTGAGAGATATATATCGGAGCTAGTAGTGGCGAACGGTAGAGGGCGCACTTCGAATGGGGTACGGGAGGGGGTGAGTGAGTGGTTGGGTAGGGGAGGCGAGCGAGGGAGAAGAATGGCAGATGAAGAGACTGCAGAAGAGGAATCGAGTGAAAGAGCACCGGCAGGGACGGATGGGCCGGCGGGGTAATTCGAGTTCCGGTCCGTGAGGAACAAAATTAGATTCCCTCAGTCGAAAAAAAAATGTTCGCAGTCCATTCGAAACACATACTACTCTCTCTCTCTCTTCTCTCTCCATTCCGTTTAGCTATATATTTCACGTTACGGGAAGCACGAAGTCGTGGCACGGATTCCGGAGGAGGAGAAGACGTCCCGAAAGACTCGTGGTTTTGTTCGCTCCCGCTCGCAACGTGAGTTCGTATTTTTTTATATTATTCCCCATATTTCCACGCCCTGGAGCTCCAGTTAATGCTGCGCGGATATTTCGACGATGCATTTCTAATATATATCGTTCGGAATTCACCCTTTTTGGTCCGCGCGTCGAGCCATCTGGCATGTAAATCTCCGGAGGATATGTCACGATGGCAATGCACGATCTTTATCCGATTTCCCAAGAACAGAAGGTTTTTATAGCGGATGTTTTACCTCGCAATGCCCTTCATGCCTCTGACATATTGGCTCACGTTATGCCACACGAAGCATGACGTTAGTAATTACCGAAATATTGGCGTGACCTTAGGTAAAGCAAAAAAACATCTCTTCTACGTTTGGTTGATATGAAAACTGGAATATTTGACGATTATATTAATGCAGTTTTGTTTAAAATATCACTTTTTTCAATCAAGCTCATTGTCATAATAAAGCCTAACACTCATAACGAAATGGATCTGACGTTTTGTTGGCATTGAGATGACTTAACGACGACATAGTTTTGGGGCTGTAAAGTAAACGGGCTTTAGGGCACTAAAACCAGAAGAGGTATTTTCGGTGAGAGGACTGTAGAACGAGGTTTTTGTTCGCTTTTTAATTCTCTGGCAATGATCAAAATCATGCTTTTATAAGATTAAACCATATATAATTTTAGTCACTGGGATCGGGTTGGTGTTGGTGTTGACTCGAGTGTTGGCTTTCAACCCTGTTGGCTCGTGTTAAAAACCCGACGGTGGCACAAATTTTTTCATAGACTGCCAGATCCCTTCTTGAATGTCGTGTGGAGGACATTTCAAGCGCAAAACTCTGTCCACCGGATGGGACATTAAACCAATGTCCCCTTTGCGCCATTCGTTAAGAGCTGGCTAATGCCGACGCCGGGTATCTCTCAACCTCACCTTACCTACCTAACCTCATGGCGCAAATAACCTAAGCTCTCAGCCGCCTCCTCCAAATGCCTTACCATACCCATTTTTGGTTGCGTGTAGAGGACCAGTGTGCGTGGCCGACTTCAGTGTAAACAGCGTGTATCGTGTTAATTATTGTGCTAAAATGTTTTTTCGTAGATTTTATTCAATTTTTTTTTCGCCAGTTCCCCTAATTCAAATGTTTATTGTTTTCTAGGGTAGAAATACGCATTGAAGTCCAAATGATGTGCACGAATAGCATACAGTAGCAAAATTTATTTCCCTGTTCCTTTTATCTTTTCAGATCCAAAGAAAGAACCTTAAAATTACTCCTGGAAAACGCTCTTTATGTAATTTGTGTGTTATTGTGGCAACTATGTTCCCTCTTGTTTTTGGTAGAAGATGAAAGTGTTTTGATATGAAGTCGAATGCTCTGTACTCGTTGGTATAGCATTTGAGGGTGCCCTTTCAAATCTATATGATGGTTTTCCACGCCATGAACAAAATTCTTCGTGTAGTGGTGTCCTTGGGGAAAGAACTGCCCTCCCCTTTCCTGAAAGTATGAAATTCACTCGTCGGAAGTGGAGGTTTGGGTGAGCTCTTCCCTCATCTATCTAAAACATCCTTCCAATTAAAGCAGTTAGCAGAGACTGAATTTAGGGGAATTTTGCTCATAGCAATTCATATATATTTCACCGCCGTTCAAGTGACAGGTTCGAAATAGTACATTGAAGTTTTTTAGGATATGGCATCGAAAGGGTGGGCTTTGAAACTTAAGATACTCAGGGTGATGAAATTCGCAACAATAAAAAGCATAGTACGATTCCCGATTTAGAATTACCACTAGCAAGGTGAAATTGAAGGTGGTATCGGAGGAGATATGGCTTTAAAAGTTGCGTAACCCAGACAAATAAACTTTTGGGAAGGTGTTGATTATTTCATTCAATGGATGTGAGATGTGAGCATGGAGGAGGATGGAGTAGGTGGTATTGGCAGGGAAGTAAAGTAGCGTAAAGTAAGCCGCGTGGTGGGTGATGAGAGTTTAGAGATTGGTAGATGAGATAAAAACATTATGGGGTCCAGGGTGTTAATTAATTATTTGCAAAGGCACAATCGGTTGTTGAAGAGTGGTGTGTTTACGCAAACGGGAAAAGAGGTGGAAGTGAATAGGATTTTGAGCATGAGATGACATTATCTATTGAATGAACTATACAAAGTGATAATGCTCACTTTGTACTGCTTTTGGTCCTATTTTATTTGTCGATTCCACCTTGAAGAAAGAAAAAGCAATTGAGGCATATAAGCCTGCAGTTATGGAGACCACATTTTTAAAACCATGTACATCTATGGTGACCAGGTATATTTTATATGCTAAGAATGGCAAGTTCGGAGCTGATTTATGACGTCCAAAAATGGGCGTCAAACTTAAGGAAAATTCTGGACGAGTTCCTCGTGGGACAGAGAATGTATTGCTCTCTCGTTTTCCGTTTGATTCGGGTACGTAAACCTTTTCGTCACGGCGCATGCGCTTTGAGCGTTGGCGTAGGTTCATCGATGGTTCTCTCTCTTCATCACAGCCCGTCTGGCGGACGAATGAGGTCGAAACTCGAGTGGAAGAGAGTGAGAGAGAGATGAAAGAAGGGAAAGATGGGGAGGTGGATGGATGGACGGCGAAATTGGAGGGAGGCTGAGTGGAAGGGTGCAAAACGAGTGAAGGGTCGGGGAGGCAACTCTCGTAACCACACGAATTTATAATAGACAGACGGCTTCTGCGCATGTCCGTCAGATTTTGATCGCGTGACTGCTGACGAGGATTAGTGAAATTTAAGGTGGTAGTTGGGGCGATATCTTTCGAAGAATAATTTTAGTTTATAAATTTGTAGTAGACCACGCTGCTAATGGTGTAAATTTCTTGATTAATTTAACTGATCAATGAACGGGAAATTAGCTTATCAGTTTTTTTTGTTATAGTTATTACCAAAACACTTTTCGCTCTTTAAGGCCTATTAACAAGTAGCATTAACACGTGCGAATTAATGTCTGTTAATTAAACGAATTAATGACAGATTTTTGTGGAGCAGAAGGGAACATGTACGAATTCACGAAACAAATTTGAACAGGTTCTATTTAATGAACATACATTCGGAAAATAGGGTGGTTATACGGTGCATTTTCGTGTTCATTCACGCGTTCATTCTGCTACATATTAACATAAGTTAATGCAAAGTGTAAAAAGGCCTTAATGTGTTTATTTTTTTGTTGCAAATTTGGCCCATATATATTTGAAAAGTTAATCGAAACTCCGCTGATCATAGTTAAGTTTCGATCCCTGAAGTTGAGTGGGGGAGACTTAGAGGGAATATTTTTTTCGACCTATTAGGTACGTTTGATATGCGTGTAGAGAGGTTAAATCAGTGAGTTAACAATCAAATGGCCAGTTTGCGTTCACCATTCCCCGTTAGTACTACAAATATGAGTGCCCCATGCATCTAATGGCGGTAAGCCGAACCTCTACTTCATTCAACCACACTTCGTACTCGGTGTGTGGGTCGAAACTTAACTGTTTGAAGGTGAAACACGTGGTCCCTCTGGTGCGAAGCATTATCTGTATTTAGTTTTGTCCCAAAGTTTTTGTTAAGTTTCGACCAGAAGTAGCTTTGACTCCGATTTAATTTCGGCCCTGAGTTTAGCTCCCCGGGTTTAAATCCATTTCGTTTCTACATTTCGCTACCGGGAACGAAACTATTGAAATTTTACTTGTTTTGAATTTCGTTTCGTTTCACTTGTCGTCTCTGGTTAAAACTACAAACCACCGTCATAGTAAATGCTGAATTGTTGCAATGAATGGAAACTAACAGGCATTATACGTAAAGACGAATGCATAAAATACATTACTTACTACGTTAAAATAGCTCAATACCTACAAAATAACAAGATAAATAAAAAATACCCAACATTGCCATTGATTTGCTAACGTGGTGTCCTAAGGTAATTGCTTGGTATCCTCGAAGCTCTACTTCCGAATGCGGCCGATAGCTGGCGTCTCTTTTGCCTGGTTTCTCGAATTGCCTACAAATGGGGTCGTTTGTGCAGACTCGAAGGCGCAATTCATTAATAGAAATCGCTAAAAGGAAGGTAAGATGTAAGTTACGGCGAAAATAAAACTTCCCATTCGGCCATCCTTTCGTAACTTTAAAATGAAAAAACATGAAACTTGCCGCCCACTTTTCATGAGTTGATGACGTCGTTAGAGTTTTGGCTGTGATTTTTGATTCAGGGTGAACTTGTCATTGAGGGAAGAAATAGCCCTAAAACGTGAAAACAGCAACGAACCACGTGAGGCCGAAACTCAAGACTCAATTTTGGAGAGTAGCTTAGAAGTGCTGACGCACTCGGAATGAGTTAGTGACGTCCTCAACCTACGTGTGAAATGGTAATCGGCATCGAATTTTCGCCTGGAATAGCTCAAAAAGTAGGTTACGGATCAAAAACCGATAAATTTAGGATAATGTTTTATTAATTGCTGCACCAACGAAAACGTCCCAGAATATGGGCAACCTACCTAGGCGGGACTAAAACTCGCCACCTTCGGCTTACCACGCGAGGAGCTTACCCTGCCGCCGCCGAGGCCGGAAAATTCTTTTTCATTTTATTTTTCAAATTCTATTTAAATTGACTGTAAAAATATATTGGTGAAAGAGCCCATTATCCACGAATTCGTTTTTAAAATAAAATTTGTAATACGTTTACACTTACAAAGGACCATATAAGCTACCAACGTATCCTTATGGTGGCTGAGATTTTTCTGGGAACCGTTACCCTGAGAGTCCACTCACTCCAGGCATTAGAACTTTGCGATCGGGACGGTTCTGCGGTCCCTCGCCGGGAGTTGCTTGCTCTCTTGGTTACGAGGGCTGATATTCGGAGGAGGGGAGGGCGTTGCTACGCGGGAGGAGTTGCATCCGTGGGGATGGATTGAGGGGGGAAGAGGGGAGGTGTTGAGCATTAGGAGGCCTCCGGTGGGTGGGTTTGGGATTGGGAAACACCCTGGGGGGAGGAGGGGGGAGAGTTGTGTGTGACGGGAAGGGATCCACTAGGGAGGACAGGGTGGCTGCTGGCGATAGGAGTAGCGCGGAGGGAAGCTGAGGACCCTTAGGATGCCGGCAACATTTTCGTCCGTGCTCTTCAAGGGTTGCGCCCCCCGCCAACTATTCGCCGTCCATTCCCCCTTTCTAAGGACCAGCAAGTCCTCGAAATCGACTCTGTTGGGTGTGCTCTGCTCTTCAGATTAGCCGACTGACACCTTTCCAGCTGTGAGCTGCATCTTGAAACTCCACCGTTCGATTCCATTTTCATGCTCTTATTTGTGGTCGGAGACCGATAGCCCTAAAACTAGCTTGAGGCAAAGAATGCTTCAGGTGCAATTTTATGATTACATAATGCTATACCACCATGAAAATTTAATATATATAGGTATTACCTTCATTATTCCTCTCCGTTTGTAACAATGATGAAGGATTTCATTCTTAAAGAAATCTGTGATGTTGATAGCGCAGTCTGTGACTCAGTACGTAGTAGAGCATCTTAAGTTTTTGCAACGCTTGTACAATGGCCGCGTTATTATAACTATTGGTTAATAATCCTCAAAATGGTTTCACCCCGTTCTCCACACCATTTTTCTTTTATATCACCCTTATAAATCGAAGGACGACTTTTCATTTATATCCTTTATCAATATTTTGAGCTGGCTCGATGTGTTTTCTCCAGCGTTGAAACTCAGATTTTTTGTACGCCTAGGTGAAAACTTGTGATATTCATCCAAGTATTTTATTTATACTAAAAATACCAATATTTACTTCTTGTAAGTTCCAACAGCTCTTCATCATTATTTACAAATTGCATTAAGTAAATTGCTAATATCTTTTCAGGCTTGTTTTTTGTTACCTGAAGCATTTCTCCATGGAAGTCATTTTATTCCTTTAGGAGAAGCAAAAAGATTTAAAACGTCTTTAAAAACCCTTAGACGAACGGAAATGTCACTTGATATCCGGTGAAAGTTTCCGTTTTGAAATTAATGCCCATTTTATCTCGCGAAAAATCAATATGTGATCCCTCTGTGATTGTATGGTAGCTTTCAGGAAAGTTTTCCCGCGATGAAAAAAAACCAACTCGATGAACCCTTCTGGGATTGCATTCAATACGCTCGAAATATTTGCATTTCAACGCTCCGCACTCGCTCGTTACGGCTTTTGTTTCCCGTCCTTCGACCGGGCTCCATTGTCTCACGGACGTGCCGCATTCTGATCCGAATCCTCTCGAAACGAAGACGACGATCCGTTCGAACAACTTATTTTGCTCTCTTCCGGATTGTCTTTTGTGTGTATCGATTAATTAAAAAAATGGGACACCATTCGTCGCCGTGTTACGAGACAATCCCGGTTCCTGCCCACCGCCAACACCATCTCCATCACCACCGTGCCATCCTCAACGTCCCCGCTGGTTGAGGGTGGAGGGAAGGCTTTCTCTGATCGGCGGTGTTGCGCGCTAAAATGGAGGAACGGAAGGAGAGCGAAAAAGAGTGGAGTGGGAAGTCCTAGACGCCCATCGCCTCTGCGTCTGGTGAGTCAGCTGCCGGGTCGCTTTGCGAGGGAGGCCTCGAGGTGGAAGGGGAACCAGAGGGGTCGGGGGATGAGGACCCGTGAGGGGGGTACGCAGTCGAAGAGGGGGGGACGCTACGAATCTCCCTCCCTTCTCATTCCCATTTCCAGTCCTTCTATCACGCGTATATACGTTAAGGGGGGGGGAGAGAGAGAAGGGTCGGGGTGGTTTGGTTAGGGAAGGGGCCGGGGGACCGCTATATGGGCGGTTGCGAAGGGGGATGATCGCGTAAACGCACGGGGGTTGGCAGCTCCGAGAGAATGCGTAGTGGAAAGGGGGGAAGGGGCGGTAAGGGAAGGGACCCAGAGGGTCGTGGAAGTACGCGTGCAGTTAGGCAAGGGGGGGATTTTGTGAAGGGAGAGGGGGTGGGATGGGAGACGAATTCAGGGGGTGGGGGACAGAGAGAGATGGTGCAGGAGGGAGGGGGTTGCGATATGAGGGGGGGGGGGGGAAGAGGGAAACACCGGGACCAGGGTGGGGGGAGGCAGAAAAGGAGTAGCGGACGATAGTCATTCCCTAGTTTGGGTTTTGCTATCGCTCGGTGGGGACGACGGTGGGCTCGCCCTTTCATTGCACTCGTGCTCCCGACCAATCTTCCCTGTCTCTCCCACGCACACGCCCGGGGCACAAGCCGGCAACGTCACGCGTCCCTACTACGCATTTAACAAGTCCTCCGGACGCGAGCGTGATTCGTTTTGTTTTTGTCCTCTCCTCTACCGCGCAAACGCATTCTTTCGACGCCGTCATTCTCCGCAATACTCGTGTCTAGGTCATTTGTTCATTCACGTCCTTGTTCCTAGCGTTTTCCACTCGAAGGAAACTCAATTTCTCGCGAACCATTTCCGCTTGCGTAGTGCGTCGCGTTCGGTTTCGGTCAAAACGCGTGTTCCTGTTTTCGCGCGCGCCGCGGTTTTCGTGTCGAGTTTGTTTTGAGTGTGCGTATTCTTGAGTAAAGGAGAGAGGGCGGGGGAGAGAGCGGCAACCCCCTCCTCCTTTCACTCTCTCTCTCGTGGTTGCCTAGGGAACCTGCCACCCTGACCGCCCTCCCCTCCAGATCCATCTGCCCCCTTCCCTTTGTCAACTTCCCCTCCCACGGTCCAATCGCCTCCTGCCACACTCCCCCCCTCTAGCAGCCCCCTCCTTCCTTCCGCGCTGTACATCCCTCTCTCTTCCTCTCACCCTATCGCTACTCCTTTGAAATAAATAAAAGAACACCGCGCACCTATTCGGATTGCAGGCGGCAATCATTTCCGAATACGACGAAGGCTGTGGGGATAGCCCACTACACGTCATCCCCACGACTCTCCGCCGCTCCTGGGAGTTACCGGCGTGTTTTCGGATGAGTCTCCACTCCGCCTCGAGTCAGTGACAAGACAAAAGAGAGGGAGGGTGTCGATTCAGTGCCGCTTCCAACGTCGGATGAAGTGTGTTTATGTGCCTGTGTTTACGTGTGAGTAGTGAATGACCCTCGGATAAAAAGCAGTGACGTCCTGTTGTGTTGCCGCAGCACGTGGATTCACGGATGGAGTGAAAAAATATCAAAAATATAAATCCCTGTTGGCGGCGCTGGTGTGTCAATTCGTATCGTTTGCGAGGGCGCGAAATTCAAAGTTCAGTGTTTGCACCGGAGTGTATACGTCATGACCCAAAGTGATACTGGATATAGTGGATGTTGATATTCCATTCTGTGCTCCTTTTTTGTTGGATTGTTATTGAGGTGGCAATCGATTCCTCGCAATCTCACACCGGTATCTTCGATCTGCCCGCCCACGCATCCGACTCACGTGTTTGACCGCTCCTAATCGCAAGCGCCATGCTCATCACCAACATGGCGTCGCCCGCATCCCTGTACGCGGCGGCGGACGGTAGCAAGCTGGCCTCGGCGTCCTCGGCCTCGTCTTCCCCCGGGTGCATGACCGGCCCGCCGCCCATGCAGCATGCCATCCACTTCCACCCGCAGGGCCCTCTGATGCACGCTTCGCCGCACCATTCCCTCGTACCCCTCGTGTCCGTGGTGCAGCCCATGCAGATGCACCACCAGCCGGCCCCCGCACCCCCTCCACCCCCGCCTCCAGCACCCGCCACCGGCGCCGCCCCCCCGCCCAACGTCGGGCCTAAGGACAGGGATGCCATAAAGCTTTTCGTGGGGCAGATCCCGAGGCACTTGGAAGAGGAGGACCTCCGATCCATGTTCGAGGAATTCGGCAAGATCTACGAGTTCACCGTGCTGAAGGACAAGTTCACCGGGATGCACAAAGGTGAGTGAATGTTTCAGTTGGAACGGTTCATGAATTATTCTGCGGTATCTTATGAGACTATTATGCATTAGATGGCCGATCATCATTCGAATATTTTCACTAAATTCGGAAAAAGATGTAAAAATATATTCAGTTTACATATGTGCCATATTTGTTTATTTATGCTAAAAATGTGTTCATTATACCCACGTATCGTCATGCAATATTAACGACCCTTATTACTCAGTGGTAGCCTATTGAGTAGGCAAGCTGAGGCAAGAGTCCAAAATCCAGATGAAGACTTCGGACATCCCCAAATAAAGGTATCTAAGTGCGAGGAAGCCCAGGGAAGGAAGTGCCCCCCCTTCCCTGAAAGTGTGATATACACTCACCTGTAGATGAGACTGGGGTGAACTTTATCCTCACTTAAGCAAACCATCCTTTTAAGTTAAATCACCTAGAGACTTATTGTAGTTTTCTAGTTACTATAAAATTAAAATTCATGGGATGTAAGACCAGTAATAATTTTCGTGCAATTTATTAATAATGTATTTAAAATCATGAAAAATATATTACCTTGGATACGATATACGAGTTAAATAAATGTATTTAAAATTCGAACATCTGTACAGATGTAGTACCAGCAATAATTTACGTGGAATTTCTTAGAAATAGATTGAAAATCGTAAAAAAATTTATGATTTGAATACGAATTACACGTTATATAAGTGTATATACAGTTCGAGCAACTGTACTGAGATGATACGAATGATACAGAGAATTTGCAAATTGTAAAAAACCATTGTCGAGATAATACACGGGGTATCCATTTGGAATTAATTTGGACGAATTACCAATGATCGTCTACGCTGTGTGTTGGGAAAGTCTTTGAGCAAAACTTTGGACATTTTGTTTTAGAGAAGCCCACGAGACAGATGTGTTGCGTATCCTAGCAGTATGGACGGTTACCTACTATAATTCCCCACTCCGCGGCGTCCTTGAGCTCTAAAACAGCACAAAAGGAGCAGTGTCAAGGGTACCTTTTTACTTCATTCTGCTTAGGAAACGACTGCATGTCTATTTTCTCATAGCTCGCTCGCTAAACTCGTTATTTTTCACCCACCATTGTTCTCCTCAGCGTTTTATTCTCCCCCACCACGGTGTTCGACCCGTGGAGCGTGCCGAGCATGTTCCCTCGCCAGCTGGCTGGACTGCGGCGCCACGTGCTACGGGGTCATTATTTTTCGCGCGGACACAGCTGTGGGGATTTATTTCTCTGATCAATCCCTGTCATTATGCTGTTGACATTTCCCTTGTATTAAATATCAATCTGCTCGATCGTTTCGGCTGCCATCCTTCTCAATTAGGAATAAAGTTATTATATTTTTTCCCTTCACGTGTTATTGTTTCAAGATTTACGATGATATTTATCCAGTGCCGATGCCAAAAGCAGTGGGAGGAAATAATCTGTTGGACTCCAACTTTAACGTCATACTTGTCTTTTTTGAAAGACGATATGGCAAGCAGTCGTGAAAGTAGCGTCACACTTCATGTTAACTGCGCGTTCAAAGTGATTTTATCGTACGCAATGCGTTCTATTCGAAATCTGTCATTGAATTTTAGGACCTATGGCTGCAATATTTACTCTGTTTTATTCTCTCAATATTGAGTTCGTCTATTTAGGAATTTTATATCGTCTCGCACTTATGAAATGAATATATCGATTCAATCAATAAAAACTTTAATTTCGAATGGGTTTGGATCAATCTTAGTGTTCAGAAAAATATTTAATTGAGAAACTACATCGAATTAGAGACTTCTTATGGAAAAGTTTCTCAAAGTTTTTCGGTCCTAATCATCAAAGCCTCTTTGTTTTTCTTGATAATGTTTTCTGTGATACCTCATCAAGTCTTTGTTATACATTTGTCAAATAGATATACCATTCAATGTAAGCTGTTGGGTATTTAAATTGCTGAGATGCATTTGTTATCCTTATAATTTCTCAATGATGTTAGTGTTAATGCAGGATATACTCTCGATGCATTGACTTCAATCCCTGTTATTAGTCTCATAATATTTAATACTCATGCATTAATTGTACACTCAGGTGCTTTTCAGGTCAGAAAACTATACATATAACTTTAAAAAACCCAAAGGGAAAAAGTGGTGGTTATGCTTTTTCACCGTTTTCTGATCACTGTGGTTTTCACGTTCACAAATATTCAAAGTCAAAGGTGCCGAAGTATACCATGAGTAAAATTGACATCTGGCAATGGCTCCTTAGTTTAGAAAAGGCCTAGACGAAGAGTGACAATTTCATGCAAGCTACGAAAAAGTGGCAACATGTCTTTTTAGTAAACATTTACTTCAAACAGGGTTAGTAGTAGGAATATTCATGCAATATATGATTCTCTAAAACACGACGAATACTAACTTTGGGAATGACGTTCCCGAGAATTTCTTTGTACAAATATATGTCAATTATTCTGGAGGAGAGACATAGCTGGGTGACGTTTTCAGAAGTTTACCTTAGTCTTTACTCCATGAAACCTAATGCTGAAGTTTCTTTCGTGAATATAAATTCAAATGTGATACGTTTGCACTGAGAAGTATTTACGCAACGCAATGAGGGCAGAAGTATTCAAGCTCAATTTTATTGGTCTCTCTTTTGAGTCGATATTTTGTATGAAAACATTCTCGAACATTTTTTAATTCCTCGGTGTCTTTTAATTCTTTTAGGAGAAATATCTTGAGGATAAAACATATTTTCATTGGAATATCACCATTCAGTGCGACCGTGTTAAGAAAATGGTGCGGGCAGTATAAATAATACTATATTAAGTGGAAATATGCGTTACAAAAATTAATTAAAATTCCATTTTATTTCCGAAATTATTTTATTAATTTAGATTATGTCCAAACATTGTTCTTGCATACTTCGTCAACCTAAAAAAGTTACTTACTTTGTCGACAGTTGGTTGGAGTAAATTTAAAAAATTGCCAATTTTTGAGTAATCAACGCATCTTTTTAATACAGCATGATTCAAGGATTTTTTCATTATACCGTGTTTTAACACTCACGGCTAATGTTACATCCTTGTGACTCAGAAGGGTTGAATCACTGAACCATAACACCTTTCCTCACATAACCGCTAGAAAACACCTGAACCGATAAATTCTTCATAAATTGAATTTTAAAGAGAAAGGTTTTTGGTGGGTATGAGCATACAGTTCCTCTCAGATTAAAAGGCTCTCTGTCAGATTTTTTCATTCTTTAGAATAGATATTTACGCTGAAGGCTAGCGCCGACTTTTAGACCAGAAACAGGTGTTTTGGTGAGAATACATTGGTGACGCGTGTTTGCCAATGTATCGCCACGTTTTGAAGTTCACCCCACTTAATTAGGGGTTAATTATTGCGCGTTTGGCTAAAAGTCGTGCGATCTGGAAATCCTGCCAACGATTTCATGGCTAGTTTCGTTATGGAGGGGTAACGAAACATATATTACCGATTTATGGGCGTACGAACGCCCAAATTGTACATTGAAGGTTTTTTTGGGCTAACTATTGTCAATAATGACATTCCTGTAATAGAAATATCCTTTAAATGAATTTCAATGGCGATGAAATTGATGGATATACGTACCATTTGATCTGACCTCTTGAAGTACCTTTCGATTTTCTAATTCTCCGTTCTCTCTCTTGGTAAAATAATGGCTGTCACGAGGCTCATTTTAGTGTAATGTTGATGATTTATTAAGCATAATCTAAGTTTGAGCTAAAAAAATCGTTTTGAATCCATGATATTCCAGCGTGACCTCATAAGGGACATTTGTTTGCATTTCTTTCTTTATTCTCTACATGCTGGTCAAAATGAATACCTTAGGAAAATCTCTCTTATGAAAATTGTTTTTTAAATTCTTTCCATACTCACGATATATTTGCTTAATTTTTCATTTGGTTAGATTGGTCAATATAGATATATTTAACGAATTTCATTGTTGATGCCTATGCTACTTTAAATTACATACGCAATTGGGTGCTTCCCATTCATTTACACACGTCGACACAAGTCAACTTGCGTCGCGGTTTTCGTGTTCCATTCAGTGTGTGTCGCCGACTGTTGTGACAGAAGTCAACAAACGGTAACGCACAGGAATAGGAGAGTTATAAACAGTTACCGCGAGTCGATACAAGTCGACGCGTGAGTCGCATGAATGGAAAGCACCCAGCAGGGACCTGACAATCGGTTTGCCTCATTTATCTCGACCATGTAGTAACGTTAAGGATTTGTGGTAATTTAGTTTCATTTATATTCCCGAGCGAAAACTAGTGGATGACACAATAACCATGTACGGCAAAAGAATATTATTCAAAAATATTCGCCGTTTTTTCCCCGGCGAAAATACAGTATTCGCATTAGTTCATTGGTAATACTCGTGGGCCAGTCGGCTTAATATTTTGCGTTTTCATGTAATAGTAATCCTTTGATCTCATTTTGATCTGCGGCTTTTGAGGTTTTTCAGCCTAATCATGGGAATACGTAATCTAAAGAGAGAGTAAGCGGAGCGGCACTGGAGTTTCCGACATCGGCTTTTGCGGTCAACTTGAGAAAAAAAAATTATCTTACTTATACCGATAAGGGTTTGGTAGTCTGGTTATTAGAGGCGGAGCCATTGCCGTGGAGATGGGTAGAAGCTCCTTAACTTATGCAGCTGAAATACACCTTGAACTGAGTAATTCTTTCAATATTTTCTTCATTTTTTTATTGCTCTCAGCCGAGAGATTTCAATTTAAGAACACTGTCTTTCCCATCATAGCCTCTTATCATCTTCTATTTTGTGTGCATGTTTGATTAAGGCCTCCAGGTGAAAAGTATTTCCTTTTCACTAATTTTTTGTCATCTCCAATTATATTAGGTGTAGGCGCTTACTAAATTATTTGATAAATCATTGAAATATTTGATCTAAATGTGGGAACTAATAATTTTCCAATGTCTAAAATAGCTAACATGATTTTCACTCTCAGGTGAACATCATTATTTTCCTTAGTTTAGTCATACGTGCTAGGTTGGCCTTTGGGTTTTAATTGCGTTGAACAATTATAGTATTGATAAAATATGTGACAATATTATACTATTTTATTTTAAAATGATATGATGTCATTGTAGAAGCAACGCAGTGTGTGAATTTCAAGTGCCAGAATAACTGAGAATAATTACTTACCTCAGCTTTTTTTGATCATTTCTCATTTTGACGCATGCATTTTAGATCTATATATTACTATTTTATGGGATAAATTTCTTCACAAGAAAAACAATTTTTTGCGAATTAATGAAGGCATCTAAGGTCACTGTAAATAACAGCTGTAGTAAATAATCACTAAGTCACTAAAGAATTCAGTTCAGACTCTGTTCACCACAATTATTATATATATATTTTTTTGGAAAGATATGATTATTATAATTTGATAAGGCCTTCTCATCCCGAATATTACAACTTTTATTTTAATTCACTTTAATTGAATATTTATTATTCGTAATGCTAGTTTTGTTTTACTAGTGAAGTCAATTTTTTCTTATACTCGATAACTGTCGTAATTTTCTTGAGGTTTTGCAGCAACTTTGACATTTGTTGCCGATTGAGCCGCATATATTTGATTCTCATTAAATTATCCGTTGGTTATTTCTATCTGCTGAATATATCAGCGGTTCAACCACGAACAAAGGCTACCGCGATTTCCAACCGGATGCAAGGCATGTCGGTGCTTTACCGGCCGACACCTCGAACAAACAATCATTTTTACCTCTCGGGCCCTTTAGAAAATTAAACGGTACACGAGGTTGCGTTGCCTGCGGTCCGCTTTACGCCCAAGACACCGTGCTAAGGTGTGCTTGTTGTGCCCGACGATTTGAGGATGACCCCGCGCAATCCCATTATGCTACGGCGTCGAATGTTCTCGAACGTGAGGCACGTGTCCTTTCCGGCTGGTGGGCATGCGGTTAGACCGGCGGCGCTCGCCTTTCGATTTTCCCTGCTTCCGACTTTGGGCACTATGACCGTGAGTAATCACTTCTTTGTTATCAGTTTTCCACGGAAATCTGAGGTTCGTGATCATTCCATTTAACGGTGCAACTCGCGTGTATTCAGTCTTGGAGACTAGTGTCTTTGTGCTGGGGTATTTTCGCTGAAACCACAGCTGTTCATCATATTTTATACTTTTTTTGCGGACACATCATATTTTGTAAACTTTAGGGAGAGCAAGCGCAATTAGTATTATTCTTTGGAGACGTCGTGCGTTTACAATATAAATTATCCCTTGTTACAGTAATATTTATGGTTACTACTTGGAATATAACATTATTTAATCACGGTATCATTTCAAAGGCAGGTTTAAACCTAGTTATGAAGTAGATAGTTGCCAGCATTCTAAGTAAACACATTTTTAAGAAACGGTAGTTTTGATGGATGGTAACAAAAAAGATATTTGATTTAGGAAATGAATAGGATATTTTGAAAATTACTGTGGTCAGTACAGGTGTTCAAGACCTGTCTCCGATTACTATTTTAATATGCAGTTTCATGCAGTGTGATGCTTGAATACTTTTAAATGTATGGAATAGTTACAGGCGTATTTAGTTTTGTTAGAATAGCTCTTATTTTACAAAATATCTAAGCGGTCTTCATTACCTCCGGCCAGAATAATGGACTACCTGTCTGAATCTGGCCTGACATGTTTGATAGACAAAAGCTCTGTGGCTACATGCAGGTCGTGGGTGGGAACCGATCCCAGTCACTGGCATTGCGCGCGTTATTTGGGCCTCTAGCCCTTGGGAAATCAAATGGCGGGCCAAGAGTGGCCTACTGGAATCGCAAGGGCACAAAGCCCCCCACAGATAGCCGAATAGAAAAGGCTACAATTCCCGTGGATAACTTGACCTACAGTTTTATCTTTTAGTAAGTTAAATGTTTATATACCCTTTTAAACATGTCTCCAAATTATCTTCATAAAAAATCAGATTCATGCGTCAGATATAGTGTTATCATGATTTGTCATGAATTTGTCAATTTATCACCGTTTTGCGATAAGTAATGATAGTTCTTTCTCAAGATGATTAAGGGAAAATTTCATGTAAAACACGAGTTTTATTATAGTTTACCCATTACCAGTGCATAAAAATCATATGCTAAAAACCTTAATGGATCCTTGAGCAAGTGTCAGCGCCAAATCTTTCATACTAATATCATTTGTATGAAAATTAAATAAGTTGCTTTTCTATCTCTAGTACGTATAATAATAGAGATAAATATCCACATGTTTGCGTTTTTTAAAAGCCTATGATACTGCAAGAACGCTACATAAAAAAATTCTCTTTCTCCAATCCATAAGCCCTTTTATTACCTTTGATCTTGATGTTTTGCTTTTTCTATTGTTCTCTATAAGTTTGAATTTATTTGATGAAGTCAACCAATGTGGAGTTATCAGTACAGTTATTTATAATTGAGCAATTTCCACAAACATACCTCTCAAATAATTGAAGATAAGCCAATATAGAAGCCTGTGTGCCATTTGCGGTGGTTAAAATAAGTATATAAAATTTGTGAAGAGAACTTAACATTTGCGGGGCACCAGTAACACACTTCTTTCAGAGATTTAGGATTACGACACAAGAGTCCCAATTGCATATACCTACACTGCTTAATCGAGTTACTATTATATTAGCCTATCCTATGTCTACTTGGAATATAACATTATTTATATTACATATATTTTATATATATACAATATTATTTTATTATACATATAATGAATGGGAAAAAAAACTGAAAAATATGAATTTCAATCAGAATAATAATATGAAAATAAGAATATTACCGATTTGATAAAAAAACAATTTTTTAAAAACAATGGAGAATGTATCAATTAATAAAATTTTTAAATTAAATGACGAAATACCATTTATTAATGTTTGGTTGTATTTATGTGATGGAGTGTGGTAGCCTAGTGGGTAGAGCACGTGGTTTCTGATCGAGGGGCCTTAGGTTCAAATCACGGGTGAAACCTTCGAACAACCCCAAAACAAAATCCGCGAAGCGTGAAATGGCCCAGGGAAATGAACTGCCCCCCCCCCCCTACCATGAATGTGCGAAGGTCACACGCCTGTGACCTAGTCTTCAATCTTCACCTAACCAAACCAGCCTTCGAGTTGGATCACTGAGTGGGTGACTATTTATGTAGTGTAAAATGCTCAGTCTATAAATATGTTCTTTACAAGTTTCTTTTACGCACAAACAAAACACAACAACGACAACACACAAACATGAGCGAAAATATAAGTTCTGTTATAAACTGACTGGTTGGGGCGAGTGAATTGGTTCACCGGAACGGAAAACAAAGTCGCGGCGCCGTCTTAATGAACGTGAACCCAGCGGTGGATTTAGATAGGGTTCATAGGGGTCGTGGCCCTCCCCCCAAAATAAAAAAAAAAATAATTTTTGCTAGTTTATAGTTTTTGTATCCTTGTAAAGGAGTAAAGGGAGTACATATACAAATGCATGGCCACATGACCCAAACGTGAGAGAAGTTTGAGATGTATTTATCGTAGCGCGCAGCACTCCCTAAAAAAAATTTAACCCGGGACAACGCCCCTCTATCCCGGGGGGTATTCCATACTCCCCGGACCTAGGTCATGACCCCCCTACCCCCTCAAATTTGATGCTGAATCCGCCCCTGCGTGAATCTAATATTCGGTGTGTTCTAAGGGGAGAGTTGGCAGAGGGCGGCTAAGAATGTTACTTTGGAGGCGGGGGTTGAGATACTTGAGCACTTATCTCGTGGTCGCGGCCCTCTGCACTCGCCGCATGGCCCTTATTTACCCAGCTGCCCCATTATGTAGGTTCTTCGCGGAGCGGTCGCAACACGTGACCGACCGTCCCACCGGTGATGATGCGACCACCACTCCAAAATCTTTCCATATCCTATCTTGTCCTTTGCGTGGGTGGAGAAGAAAGGTTATACGGCTGCTGGGCATAAAACTTTAGCTTTTAACTCTTAAAATATCAACGGAATAATCGGCACGAAAGTTTACTAAGTTAGTGAGTTCTCCGGAATAGTATTTGAGCTGCAAAAAATCAGCGGGTAAAATAATTTGATCTGAACAGCAACTGAGTTCGAATCTTAAGGAGGGAAGATGATTTTTTCCTCTCCAGAATGTTCGTATTTTAACTTTTAACCGTCAGAATTTTTTGAGAAGACTGCCGGTGGAAAGTGGATTTCAAGGTTACCCTGAATTCGTGCAAAAATGGCCTTTGCAGAACGTATCCTGCCAATCATGCAGAGTTATAGTCTGATAAAATGAATGAGAGGTGAATATCATAGTGGTTGAAATATTTATAACCTGCAAATGAATTTAAATGTAGGAGTGTCATAGTCTCCTTATTTCTACTTTGAGTTAGGGACGGTTATTATTTCACTCTCATTCTGTCTTACTTGTTGTAATTTGATTTGGAATCTTTTGTAACGGTGGAACAACCTGCTTATGCAACAGAGCTAGTGGCTTCCACCGTGGATAATTAACCGACCACGATGCCCAAGTTGTGGTATTGTAAAAAATATAATAACCATTTGATCAACTGAAAGTGTTTGTTGAGAATAGGGTGCCAATAAGTAGATGTTGAGAATATCATTATCTGTAGGGAGTTCTCGGTCAATGTCTAAGTCGCACAAAGGGTTTTGTGACTTAGAAATTATGACTGCACTATGTGTGATTTAGACATTTCGAAGGATTTCGAATTTCTTTCCCTAGATCATCTCCAAAATCCTAGTAGTGATCCCTGTAGTTCTGACAATGAATACACGGTACTGCAAGAATTTCTGAGCATTATATCTCTAGAATTCTCAGGAATGTATGTCAAAGGCCCTTTAGCTAGTAGTCCACCGCTCTACCCAATTAACCGCCACACCCATGGTAAAATGCACAATGTTTAATTATTAGTTATTATTCACTACCGCACGAGAAGGTACAAGCCGTATATTTACGAAACCTTGCAATTTTTGAGAAATTGAAGTGGAAAATATATCATGGACTGAGGATAGAGCCAAAAATGTGCAGCTTTTTAGTTCAAAGACTGTGATTTCTGCATTTTATAATTTGGTAGTTCTAACGGGACTCATTAGTCCCCGGTGATTACATTTGATGTAGCATCAGACATCCCGTCGTTTTTGGCTTATTATTTTTTAGGAAGATATATGCATAAAAATTACTCATATTGTCCTTTAGCTCCTGATTAGCATAGGAAATCATTGATTACATAATTACCAAATCATTGTCTGATTTAATTGCTCAGTTTGTAGTTGCAAGTTAAATATCTTTGCTAGTTTAGAAAACAAAATATGTTTCAGAATTTCCCATCAATGGAAATATCACAAAGAAAATATTTACCATTAGCCGCAATGATTCCTTAGAAAGTGAAGCGTAAATATGCTTCCAGTCTTCTGAAAGCTTAATCGGTATAGATTTCCCCAGTGTGTCAGAGAAGGAACGAAGAAGCCATATGTAAGCATTCCACCGCATTAGTAAATAATCCGTTGTATGGGGATGTAATCATTTCAATGTACTTTCTTTTCATGTCACCTCGTCCAGTTATATTTTTTCTCTTATTTTGAAGTGAGAGGTTACCTTAGTTAGGTTTGTCCCATTTTTCACGCACGGACTCTTAAAGTTACCTCTGCGGGCATAGAGGGAAACTGAACCCGGTCCACAACTCCCCTATGTCCACCCATTATGAGTTTCTGTTGCCAAACTTCCTAAAATCCTGGATCGCAAAAACAAGAGGGAGTCACGTACTATCGGGACGGATAAATTATTGCGCCTACGCGCAACTGTTTTGAGTTTCTCCTTCGACCCTCCTCCGGCCTTTCTATCAGCAAAGAAATCCGGACATAATATCGAGTAGAGATAAGTTACGTCGCACCGGTGGGGAGATAACAAACCAATTATTATCGGGTTTCGGGAGGAGGAGGTAGAAGGGGTGGTTTTCTTCGGAAGGGGGTGTATATAGACCCTCGTCGAAGGCTTATTATGGGCGATACTGATCGATACCTCCTCATCCACCTCGTCTGCGTTCTCACCCCCGCCCAGGGCACCGCCACCATCGCCCGCCGCCACCACCACCACTACGGACACCATCGGGCACCCATATCACCACCAGCCTTGGAACCCTTCCCACGACAGCCCGCGTCGCACTTCTGTTCTGCGCCCTCCCTTCACGCCCGTCCCACCTCTCTCTTCACCATTTCGTCGGATTCCGCGATTACCCGTCGTCGCCTCGACGTGTTCCGCGCTCTCCCGTTTCTGGGGCAGATGAATAAGAACGGGCCAGTGAGGGAAGGAATCTTGCAATGCAGAGGTGTTACACACTTCCGTGGGCATCTAAATTTGGATTGTTGGGATTTATGAATATTCTCCCATACAATGGCGTGGGCACGTGGGGATTTTCCGAGGTAAAACCCCCCCTTTAGCCTTTATTACTTTATTTTATATACATTATATACTTTATTTTAATAAATACTCGTTCAAAATTACTCTTTTTGAGTCCAAAAAATCACGTTTTCAACATCAAAAATCCCAAAATGTTCCCGGACCCCCCTGTGCACTGGGTGTTTTCCATACATCCCGGAAGGGCCCCGTACACCCCCCATTTCAAAATCCTGGCTACTCTATTGCTCCCTCATTTATTATACATGAGTGTTCTTTATTTATTTGCTTAGAAATTTATTTTTTGTTTGATGGTCCATGGATGCCTTTGTTCCAGTGACTATTGTAATAAATATAGTTCTGCCATTTTTGTTGTCGTCCACTTTTTTTAGGTGGTAATTGCGTAAAACCAAATATCCGATTCCGCAATTACCCGTCGATGCCTTGAAGTTTTCTGCGGTATCTGGTTTCTGGGGCAGATGAATAAGAGCGGGCTAGTGAGAGAGAGAGAGAGAATCTAGCAATGCAGAGGGGTTACACAGTTTCGGGGGCATCTAAATTACATGAGACTCCGCTGAAGTACCGATTGGGGGCATTTAAATCTACCTCCCGAGAAAACGGAAAAATTGATTGTCGACTCTTAAAATATTTGCATCTACATCCTATCCCACTTCTTCTTCTCTCCTTAAGGCTGCTTTTGATGCTGCAGTCATTATTTCCGCCGAATAATATCTTCAGCCTTCTCTTCATGTTATTGTAAGAGGTCGACCCCATTTAGACGCCAGGCCGTTCCGGCACTGGTTAACAAAAGACAATAGTCAAATAACACTTTTATCAATTTTGTTGCCTCAAAATTTCTAATATATACAAACGTTGCCAAAAAATGTAAATAATAACTTGTACTAAAAAATATAGAGTAATATTTCACTGCTAAAAAAGGCTAGGAAAGTGCATTCCGGCACAGCTAATTTTGCCATGACGTCACTGGCTGGGACACAACGTGAACCCATGACGTTCTCCACCTACGGGAATGCACGAAGAGATGGCTGACGGGGAAGCTTATGATAGGAACACTCAAGACATGAACGTAAACGCAAACTCGACACTTGAGAGAAGCCCAACTTCCATTTCTTCATGTTTCCCGATCACGGACAACCAACAATGAACTCCCTCTAAGTAATGGTAAACTGCAATCGAAAACACTGGAGAAATAAAGAGATATTTGCGATTTGTGAACACGTTGGTCCGACTTGTGAACATGTTGGTCTTCTATTGAAGATTTATAGGATTTTAATGGTAATATTTTCGTTTCCCAGTATGTGATAAATTACATTTTCGTTGCATGGAGACTAACGAATAAATGAACTAAAATGCATTACGATAAAAACTTACAGGAGTCCGAAATATATAGCTACGTCTTTATCCGTTTCTTTGAAATTAATATTTATCATCACCAGTAAAAGATAGCAAGTCCACCTTTGTTTACATCATCGATGGTGCTTGGGTTCAACGTTGCGCTTAACTACAGTCACTTATCCCGGGAGACGCCCGGCTACATCGACTGCGTCCGTGTAGGGAATCTCTTGTCACTCGTCGCTCTCGGCATTCGGTTTCCGTCACGCTTTATGTCCCTGCCCTTATGCATGAAGTTTTCCGTCGTCCTTTCTCTATTTTACTAATAATTTTTCCTTCTTCAATGTTCTAAGTGAAGTTGTCGTGCCCGCGTAAGAGTGTTATGAGCTTTTATTGTTTTATTTTTTTCCAATATATCTCTTCCTATGTGGACTTCATTTAAAACACGTGAATTAGTTTTCCTTTTCGTCCACTCAGCTCTTGTAACCCTCTTCCAAATCACAATTCTGCAGTTTCACGTTTGGTCATTTCATTCTACTTATGTTCCATGTCTCACATTGATATGTTCGCATACTCCGTAAGAAACTTTTCAGGAATTTCTCCTTGGTCCCAAAACTAATGCTGTTCCTCTAGGAGGCTTTTCTTCCATTCAGTAAGTCCTAATAAATTTCGACCTACTCTCAACAAATAAATAATTTTGGTGAGAAGTTCATGAATATTTATCGGTTTAGTTCGTCATGTTCATGGCGAATATTGCTTTTTTAAATGTGTGAGCGTGTTATCATCCGTGATATACTCGTATGTCGCATTGCTGTCGAACAATTGAGACCAGTGAGGACAGTGTATTCCATCCTAATGGAAAGTTATCGCTTTGGTGTATGCTAAAAGAAATTACGCCGTGGATTTGGAATCCAATTCGGGTATATTTTATCACGAGAGTGGATATCAGTCGACTTACAGTTTGGAAAGTTTAGTTCAGGACATAATATTATCCCATGTATAACCGACCGTGTCGCAAATGCATTCTTACTCTTTGTTCATGACCTAAGGGTTTTTGTGTTTGTAAAATAGCGACTGCATAGAATATGCGGAGATGGAATAGAAAATAAATATTATGTGGACTCATCATAAGCGGGAATAGTGAAAATGAGTGAAACATACTCCATACTAATAAAAGAAAGTTAGACCAACAGTGCTTTCTGATTTCCGCTAAAGAAGGTAATACTTTTTCTTGTTTCGAAAAATGATGAAATGGAAAGTACATTAGTTTTAAAGCCTCAAAGAATCGAAATATATGATATTCTTAGATTCTCATGATTAAATAAATACATTTCACATAGTGCAGCAACTCCAGAATAATGATCCTGTGGTGCTCTGCCGCACGACTACATCTTCCTCTGTTTCCGTTGTCATTATTAGAATGCATGCATTTCGACGGCATTCGATGCTCTTACGTTCATTTTGTTGACTGTGCCTTGGCTAAGTGCCTGATTGGGCGATATTCTAAGAAATATCGTGTTTCAGCGATTTTTCATGCCCATCCCTTAAAGTGCATTTTTTTTTGTGAACGTGGCAATTCCACCAACATTGGGTCCTCCCGCGGTCGTTTCGACAGGACGTTGGCTGCGTGCCTGAAGAAACGATATCCTTCAAAAATATATGATGCGCATCGATCACTTTTTTTCTTCCTCGCCTGTAAGGCTAGTGGACATGACGTTCATTTCGATTGGGTCGGTTATTTGGAGGGGAGCAACATTTTGGGCAATATGGCCTGTTAAGGGTGGGACTGCGGTGGATGGAGGACGGGGAGAAACCCTGTGTTGGCCCCCTTTAAATGGAACACGGCACTAACGGATGTAGCGAGTGCTATTATTTTTAACATATTCTGCCCGCATGAAGTTCTGCCTCGACGAAACTCGTAGTAAAGGTATAAAAAAACCCACGAGGTGGCTGCGTAGTTACCAAAAGGTGGAGCCAGAAATGAAACCACCTACTTCGGTATAATAATAGAAAATGGGAAAAGTTATCAAATAGAATACTTTACGGTGAATGTAACTAAAATCGTGATACTCCTCCTTATTGAGTGTCAATGCTGGTAAAATATTCAATCGAAGTAAACAACATGCTAACAGATGGCATTGGTCACTTCGACCAATCACGTCATTCAATTGTGATCGTATGCTTTCGAAAATGGCATCCATAAATGCAACATGAAGTTGAATTAGGTCATATTTTTTTGCAGATCTGTAAATTACTTTTTGAATCAATGCTGTCTTGTTCAGGAGATGTTATCTGTAGCTCCATTTATATTTAAATAAAGTTTTTATGGCCCTAGTTACCACAATGAATTGGGCGAATTTCTCAGAAAACAGTTTAATGTAGTAGTAGATTGACGACGGATCAAATATGTGTTTATGGTCTAGTTGTTGTCAACATGCTTTTTTACTACTAATGAATCATCGCCAAGAGTCGTGTGGAATTTTCATTACGATCTCCATAATGATATGAGGATAAAGCCCATTTTTATTGTGACATTACTTATTATTAGGGCACAATTAGGGGGATATAATTTTAGTTTTTCGTTGGAATCTCTCTAATGAAAGCAAGGATCGGGAGATGAAAGATCTCTCTTGCCGTTAGAATTTTATATTCACTAACATGGTGGGAATCAGGAGTAGCAAGTGAAACGAAGCGAAAATATTTCGTTTCGACCCAGAGGTAAACGAAAATACGAGGCCTATGTTTAGTTTCATCCCTGCATGAAATTAAAATTACCAAGGAGTCGAGTTTCGACCCGGGACGAAACTTTACTCCCGGGAATGAAACTAAATTAATCGAAACTCCGCTGCTCATAGTTAAGTTTCGATCCCAAAAGTTGGGTGGAGGGAGATAAGAGAGAATAGTTACGACCCATTACATTTGACATATGTGCAGAGAGGTTAAAAAATTGAGCTAAAAATCGAATGGGCATTTTGCGTTCACCGTTCTCATGTTTGTGGTAAAAATATAAGTGCCCCAAGCATCTAATGGCGGTAAGCCGAGCCTCTATTTCATTCAACCACACTTCGAAATTGGTGTGTGGGTCGAAACTAAACTGTTCGAAGGTGAAACACGTGGTCCTTCCGGTGCGGAACATTATCTACGTTTCGTTTCGTCTCAGAGTTTTACTTTAGTTTCGACCCGAAGTAGTTTTGACTCCGATTTCGTTCCGACTCTGAGCTTAGCTCCCCAGGTGTAAATCCGTTTCGTTTCGATTCTACATTTCGCTGCCGGGAACGAAACTATGGAAATTTTACTGGTTTTGACTTTCGTTTAGTGTCTATTGCCATTCCTGATGGGAATACATCACTATTTTACCCGCCCGAGATTATTCCTCCCCCTCTGATCCCAGAGAAAAAGAATATTTTTTCCATGAACAATTAACCTGTTAACGTTCTACTTAATGTAGATGGTCTTATTTTCGCAGTTAGTTTTCTTCCTGTCGATGAAGGCCTTTTCTTCGATCATGTAATTTTTTCAGTGGACAGTTGTCGATGGTCATCTTCACGCCTATGGTCTTCATATTGTCGACGATCTTATTTCAGCCAGTTAGTCTTCCTTTTTATCAAGTGTATTCTTCTTGTCTACGGTGTTCGTACTGTCGATGATGCCCTGGTAATCGATTATTTAACAATTCTCAATGAACTTCACTACTCTGGATACCTACGAGTTGATTGCGTCGTTAAATGTTTCGCGTACGAACTTAGGAATATGTTGTCCACGAGGGATATACTTTCAACCTTCTCTGCTTTGTCTAAGCTAACCTTAACGTTGAATGACTGCGTAAGTGAAGGATATCCATGAAGTATTACGAACAAAATTTGTGTAACCGCTAATGCGATGATTAGAGGAGCTAACTAACGTTCTATCATCTTGACCGTCGTCATTGCCGAATATCTAGCGATTCTCAATGTTCTACCAATTACCGAAGGCCTGTGATTTTAAAAGGCTGATCAATTAATTTTCGATGGCCAAATGGTTGCCAAAATGTCATCCTTTTTTCGAATGCTGCCAATTTTAAGGCCTAAAGATGACCATGTTTGTTCATTGACACTCGATGACCATAATTCAAATTAGATTATAAGCTGCCTATCGGCAATCGATGACCATTGTTTGCTATCGAGTATCAGCTGATAATCGATGGCCATCGCTCGACACCCAGCATCGTACCTCATCGATTGTTTGAAACAATCGAATTTCGATTTCCGACATCGCTCAACGAGCAATCTCTCTGAAAACCACCCAAAGGGACATGGACTTCACATCGATGCCTACGAACATTCCGACGCTCGCATACACTCGCATATACGCGTATACTGCATGCTCACTCCCTCCAAGGCTCTCTCATTGCTCGCGGACGAAAACATCCTATTCCTCCGCCGTCGCACGTGGTCGCTCTCTCGCAGCGCAGTCGTATACATCCTCCCATATGCCACCCTCTTACCCCTCTTTTACCCCCACCAACTCCCTCCCCACCCCGCCGCACTCCCTCCCTTCCCATGTGTCCCGAACAGTGGTCTTCCTCACCGTTCGTTTTCACGTGAGAATTAAAGAGAGAGAGAGAGGGAGCTCTCGTCGTATTTTCCCTTTCGTTTCGATTCACTCCCCTCCGAAACTCATCCCCCAAACACCACCACCACCACCACCTCACCCATATTGTGTGCTCGGAGAATGCACCTCCACGAGTATCCTCTCTCTACTCCTCTCTATCTCCCTCTCCAAACTCTAACTATACACCATACCCCTCACTAACCACCCCCTCTTCCCACCCTCCCCCTTCTCTTCTACTGCTCCTCAAAGGTTTTTTTTCCTTCTACATTTTTTTCTTGCATTTCGAGCTTTGTGAGGGAGGGGTGGGCAGGATGGGATAGAGAGAATTAGCGCGCCGGCCGCGTCGTTAAGTCGAACGTTGTCTCTCTCTCTCTCGGAGAGGTGGAGGGATGGGGGAGGGAGGAAAAAAGGCAGGAGAGTGGTGCCTTTCGGGCGTCATTATATTCTCTCTCTGTGTGTCCCTCTCTGTATGAGATGGGGACAGAGGTGGAGCGAATGAAACAGGAGAGACGCAGTAATGTTGGAAGAGAAAGAGAGAGAGAGAGAGAGAGGGGTATCTCTTTTTCACCTTCTCATCCCTCTCCTCCATACGCCAATCTGACTCCCCATTTTCGTTCTCTATCCCACCTGGATTCTTCCTCTTCAAATTCTTTCTGGCCTCGTCGCCGGTGAGTTTAATCCCTCGTTTTTTTACCAGGAAGTTGTAGATTCAAACCAGCCCATCGGAGTTGTTTCACCTATTGGGATATTAGTAAATGTGCTTTCCAGAAAGTTGATAGTTATAAAAATGAAATTTGTGTAAAATTCTTGTAAATACTAAATACTTAATTACTATCGTAGTAAATATTGTCCTATTTCCCATTAATATTCGTATTAATCATGTCGTTGTCAGTACTACTCACTTTGGATTTCCATCCCTCTACTTCGTGCGGCAAACCTCGCGCAATTTCTATTCTCTTCCCCTCACCTCGATTCGTCCTCTTCTCTGGCCTCCCTCTCTATATCTCATTCCCTCCCCACTTATGCCTCACCTACATCCTTCCATCCGACCCCTCCCCTCATTCTCCTCTCTCTTCACTTATTTTTTTTGCCGATTTCAGCCTTTTCCATAGTGCTCACGCAAAGTGCTCAAGGGAGAGGGGCGCGTGGAATGGGAACTCGGGGGCCTGATGGTGGAGATATTTTTTCTCATGGAGAGAGAGAGAGAGAAAGAGAGAAAGAAGAGGAGAAGGAGGAGGGGAGATCGGAATGAGAGAGAGGAAGAGAGAGAGAGGAGAGTGCATTCTGGTGGTGGAGGAATGAAGGCTTGGGGGGCGGGGGTTGGCGGGGAGGCAGGGAGGAGGGGGGCGCCGTAGCACGCACACTCCAGAGAGAGAGAGAGGCCGGGAGGGGTCCCACCCAATCCCTCCCCCCTCCCCTCTCGCGCCCCCTCTTCCCCACCCCCGCCGCCCCCGCTCCCCAGCGCCGTCATCCTCGCAGTGTGCTTACGGTGGCGTGGGAGTGTGGACGTTGCGCGGGGAGCTCAGCAAGTGATATACCATACGCGACTGGAGACTCGCACCGGGGTTCGCACTCCGCGCCGCCCAGTCGGAGTGCCCCCTCGCCCGCCACTCACACACCGCCCCCTCTCTCTATCTCTCTCTATCCATCCAACCATCTCTTATCCCTCTCTTCTCTCGTTCATCGCCATTCATCCCACCTATCCTCTCTCTCCCATCTTCATCTCATTCTCATCTCTATTTCCCCTTCCTCCTTTCCTCTTCACATCCCTCTGCTCTCTCTATCTCTCTCATCGCCATCACTTCTAGTTTCCTCCCCTTCTGTTTCCCCATCCTCACCGGTCATCCCCGCAGGACCCGGCCGGCCGCGTGTTGACTCTCTTCCCGCTTGATTTTAAACCACTTTCACGCAAGCCGTCCTACCTCATATCAATTTTCCATCCTCTTCACAACCCAATCTGTCTTACTCTCTCTCTCTCTCTCTCATTCCCAAACATTCCTCGGGGACTTGAGCGGTCCTCCACCGCAGTCTCCCCTTCGAGCGGAGCGGGCGGGATCATACGGGGTCCGGCACGGCGGCGCGGCCCAGGACCTCTCTTGTCTCTCTCCTCACTAAGTCGCTCCGATTCGTCGTGGACCGGTCTCTCTTCTCGGCGCGCTTGGTTCGTCCCTTCGCTTCGCGCCCAACTCATCATCCTCTCACCCTTTCATCATCTCTCTGTCTTCTGTGTGATACGTCGAGGCGCTCCTCACACAAAACCCTCCATCCCGTAAACCCACCTTTTGCTTTCTTCGCGAGCGCCGCCCGGAGGCAGTGCGACCTGGCGCCTGGGAGTGTGTTCGCCCGATCGCCGCCGGCCGCCGGAGCCGCGAGTCGGTCAGTGATTCAGTGATATCTCTCTAAGTGGAAGGGGAGGTGGTGTTGGTATGATTTATTGAGAGCGGCTCTCGAAAAGGAGGAGGAAGAGAGTGGAAGTTGTGAGGGGTGACTTGGCCGTTTTGGGAAGGCGAGGAGGAGAAGGAGGAGAAGGTGGTACACGAACGTCCCATCGTGGATAGAGGAGTGCGGTGAGTCCATGTGTAGTGGTGTCTCCTAATGTGATGCACGTCGCGTGGAGAGTGATGGAAACCAATCAACGATGGATATGAGTAGAGAGGAATGTGATGATTGTAGTTTAAAACCATCTTTTTGAGTATTAGGGATGATTATGTGCATAACCGATTGTCAGATGCCAAGTTTATAAAGCCGCTCGACCGGTTCGAAGATGTCGCTTCGACGCATTGCATGCGTTCCTTTATATTTCTGTGCCACGTGGGGTGTTTCTTCGTGGGACGTTTCGGTGTGCGGGGTCGTAGGGCACAAATAAGGTCACGGTGGCCCTCATCGTGAAGCTCTCGTTCCCCCCTGTGGATGGTGATGCTATGATTATGAATGCCCTCTGTAATGGACTGGCTGTGTATAATATTCATGGCTTCTGCGGTGGGATTTACGTCGTTCAATATTTCAGCGTATTCATCAGTAATGCCCTTCGGTATTTGGATTCGCTGATCATTTATGGATATCAGGATTAAGGGCATTTTGCGTCCTTTTTAATAGATGCCTATGCAACTTTCATAGAAGATTGTCGTTTTCTATACATAGTATAGGGTTTAGAATGAGGACGTGTAGACACTGATTTTCGGATTGTTTTACGATATTTTTTCCTCTGGCATTTTCTCATTTTCATGTAGCACCTCTCACCGTACCTAACTGCATACGATAACCATGCTTTTAACCAATGACGATTTGATTGAACTTAGTGGTCCAACTTCTCTACTGGAGTGGTTTCACTCTTCGATCTATACGTGTTAATTGATTAGTTTCCATCCATCGTTGACTTTCCCCGAAAAGTTGGCCTCTATTTCATAGTATTCCAGACGAAAAGCTTACCGGTTGTTCATTGAAATGAAATGACTTTCTAAGATTCAACGGAAATTTAATACACCGACCTAGATTTCAAATTAATAAGTCATTATGAAGGTGTATAAGTTAATGTTAATCACTGCACTTACAATCCAACTTCAGCACCATCATTCACTCACCTCTCATTCACTGAGTACCCTTTGGAAATGGGAAACGAATCATCATTCGGTTTTATTCGACAGCAGTCATGTCTTCGGTCCATTGGAACACATCCGCGCTGGGTGTGCGACATTCCACTCACTCGCGCCGGCACCTTTAAATCTCGCGGCTCTTCCGCCCTCTCCTCCGCTCGGGCGGTCGCCGGCCGATGGGCCAGGACGGGCGCCAAATGGGCGCTTCCCTCTCCCAATCGACGACGGCGATATCCACGGCTGCCGCCGGCGGCGTCGAATTGGCGATAACTCATCACGTGACGCGCGGCTCCGCCACTGCCGCGCCCCGTCCTGGGATTCGAATCCCGCGACCTTCACTCGGGTCTCCCTCCGCTGTACCCCCCTGAGGAAGGGGAGGGGCGCGGGTCACCCCGCGGCGGCGCTTGTGCCGGCTCCAGGGGGATTTCCTTCCTTCCTCCGATCCCTCCCCCCTCTTACACCGTAGTCTAGTAGAGTGAATATTCCACGCTCGATTCAACGTGTCCGCACAGACCTCTACGCGCCCACTCATGCCTTGTTTCCCTCAACCTTGCTTCACGCTGAAGAATGAGGCTGACTGGAAATGCCTTTTTGCGTTTCTATTTTGTGACCTGTTTCTGCTGTGGAAATCAAACTGGGTTATCTCGTTATCTCTTTTGATACCGTTCTCGTTAATGCTGAAGTAATTCGCTGATTGCTCTTTCTAACTTACTTTCCGCGTCGCATGCAGTTTTACTAGAAAGGCATCTATGATAAATTTCTATTGATAAATCGAAACAAATTATTCATCCAACGGTCAGGGTCATGGCTGATTTCAAGAGCAAATGAAGTCACAGAACAAGCGAAGGCGCTACGGTTATCTCGATCCTTTTTTTACTTTAGTGGAAGTTAATCTTATGAAATCTTTCATACTTCAGACACATATTGTTGTGGGATACTTCCTTATATATTTCAATTAACTGCTCCATTTCAGCCTTGATCGGCGCTGACTGCCAAGGGACCACATGTAGTAAAAGAGGACCTCCCCAAGGCACAGCACACGCGCCCATGCCCGTGAGTCGTCTCGGATCGTACACACATTATCGTGGGTTGAGGGAGAGTTGAGATGTTGGGAGTGGGTTTTGAGGGTGTGGGCGAGGCAGGGGGTGGGGAAGGAATGGTGCGGGTGGTGGTGTGGTGGACGGCGTGTGGTAGTGAGGGAGCGGTGGAGGAAGAGAGAAGGGTGGTTCTCGTGGATCGATGCTGCCCAAAATGGAACCGGTTGTTGCACGGGCGAGGAGGGTAAGGAGAGGACGACAGGCGAGCGAGCGCGTGTCTTGCCTTCTGCCCCCACCACCTCCCATTGCAAAACGGGCGCCCCCGACGCCCCTCCTCCCCCTCTGACGGCGGCGGCGCCGGCCCGCGTGTCTGGGTGCACGAACCCTCGGCGACCGCTTGCCCACCGCGCGAGACAGGGATGCCTCCTCCACCTCATGTATGTACCCACGGCGACGACGCCGTCTGTTCCGCCGGCATCGAAGTTCAGGAGGCCGCGAGGAGAGTTTTCGGCCCCCTCAGACACATGGGAGAGGACGATGTTAAGACCAGAGGTCTTAATTGTCTGTTAGTTAGAGGGTGGGTGGATAAAGATAACTTTCGAGGTCCGCTTTACGTGGTGGATGAGGAAGGGAAATTTATTTGCTGATGCTGACCTTAAATGAATTTGATGTCGGAGATTATTGGCAGCTTTTGTTCAGCAATCATGGAACCAGCTCATTACGATGAACGATTGAAATCCTCTTGTGTTTGAAATCCGAATATCGCTTGTCAGCAACTTTAGGGCAGTGGTATTAACTCTACCTGTCATATCGGGAATATTTCTTAGCCGATGAGAAATGAGAATTGTCCCTGATAATTTAATTGACCCGTTTCTCTCTCGTGTTTGTTCAGAGGGATAGGGATCATCTCTTGTTCGCTTAGTGGACATCGTATTTTGTAAAAAGAAAATATCCATCCCACATGGATCGTTGTTCCAAGGTGGTCTGCGCTGCACAGATTGGACTTTAACGCTCGGAAATACTGGCGTTTTGTTTTAGGTAGGTTTTGGTTACACTGGATATCAGTCTACGATGCATCTATTCCCTATAAAATGCCTCGCTTACCAATTTGTCTAAGTTCTCATGATGACATGAAATACCTGAGTGATAGGTTCCTCCACAAAGCAGAACATCAAAAAATGGATAGGAATAGATTTCCCTGATAGATTGGACGGATGGATTGGATAGACTGACGAATAGATTGGCACTGCCAGTAACCTACTCTTGTTTAAATTCTCAGTGACCGTCATGGTTTCCTATACTATAAGTTGTGGTGCATTAACTATCGCCATGAAATCACGTTGTAACGCGCTGTAACGTGCACCGAAGATAACTCTTTGTTCTCCAGTGGAAGTTAAGTACAGTTTGACCGCTGTTGCTTACCTATCGCCCACCGGGAGATTTTAAATAGTGGTCACCGGAGTCTCTAATGCAGAAAAATGTTAGCTATAAGTAGTAAAGAGGTGGAAACATTGTGTTGAATACAATATTACCTTGCTTACTTACTTAAAATTACGAAGAAACTACGGTTTAAGTCTCTTCAGAAGGCACGAGTCCTTGTGTTTATTAAACTGGTATTTTTCGGGTAAACTGCCTTCGGTATTGTGTTGTTACCATTCAAATATTTCAATGGCAATGAAAATGCTTATGAATAAATATTTAAGCGAGGGAGAAACTAAACGTACCTTGTTCCATTTGAAGCTAGCAAAAGCAACCTCATCCACTACTGATCGTTGAAATTCATTGGACGCTAAAGTGTAGACAGGGATAAGAAAACCGAATAATTTCAGCTTGCATGCTTATCTCCTTCTATTAAAGCTCTCAATTTTATTATGGAAATGATTTTGAATAATTATAAGCTAGGCAGTAATGAATTTCATCCTGTTCTATTCAGCGACACCAATCTCATCCACCACCGTGTGACGAATTATTAAGACACCAAAGAGTACATAAGAAGATTGAAATATTTCAACTTGCATTCATTTTTACTGTCTTTACCTGAGGCAGAAATTATTAGTAATTCTCACCTCATCGTCGTGTAATGAGTGCTTTGAATTCATAGCCTTTACTTGTTGATTTTAATTATTCCTATTATTTCGAATTAGAGTTTGACCTTCGCGGTTCAGCATTCCATTAAAGGGATGATGCGATGTGCTTCAATAGCCCCTTCCCCTCCCTTCCTGTGTACCAATGGGGATGGAATATCAATGGAGAACTTGACCGCCTCCCCCGCATTCTGCTTCTGGTCCTCCGCGCAAGAAGTTAGTACTCTAGGGACGGCGTAAATAGGTTTCCTTCCGCCAAACTGCATACTCCTGGCTCTTGATTGTGCTGTGGACCATAAGGCCGGGTGGCACCCAGAGGAGATTTCCCAGAGTAGGTAACAGGAACACAGAGGTGCTCTCTACTATACTCCGCCCGTTACGGAAAGAAATCAGTCCACTTAAAAAAAGAGACCGGTGTGTCCTTGACCTCGAGCGTTTGCGGGGGAGGTGAATAATAAAGCAGTTTAGCATTTTGATCGATATTCATCATCGAGCTCATGGCATGCATGCATTGGGGAATGCAGGGCTCGACTACGCGCTCTATCCCGCAACGAGGGTATCCGACGGCTGGAATTCGCCGAGTAGGTATTTGGCGAGTGCTATTTTTAGCGGATACGTTGCTCGGTTTTCAAAATGCGCCCTACAAGAAAAGTGCTGGACTTTTTCTCCGTCCCTCGATGGAAACCCATAATTTCCGTAATAAAATCTCGGAAATTGAAGTGGATACGTGTAGAAATTTTCCGCCAAAACGGGCCAAAGAAATGGAGAGGGAAAAATGGTAATTGGATTTTAATCAGGGTTGGTCTATTATTTTTTCCCTTGCGGGTTTGTGAGGAGGAAGTAATCCATCACCCCAGCCGTCAGTGCTTGAAGAATTCGTGTAAACACCGGATTTATGTCTTTTGAGAGGCGTGTTCAACGCTAGTAATAAATGAGAAAGTAGCATGCGGAAATAGTGCGACACAGATTAAATATGGAATTCGGTTGCATCTATCATATGAAAGTGATTAATTTGGTCCCTTTTGAAGGTAACCTAAATTGAGGCTGAAAAGCACTATCCCGTCTAATTTCCGAAACAAATCTTTCAAGAAAATGGCAATAACTGTGCGGTTTCAAGATGGATCGTTCACAAGACTGTAGTCAATGTCAAGATGTTTTGAGTTCTGTCAGTAATGAGCTTGGTAGCCTTTATATTTTATTTATCCATATCTGTGAAAATTTGTCTGTGCAGTGGTGCCGATACTGCATTTTAGCTTGCATTGGATGATAAGGGATTGATTACACTATTTGAGCGATATGTCCTCTTCACATTTGTGAGACTCGAGCTTCTAAATGTGCCGAAGTCACGTGACTACTTTCTCTTTATCACGAGTGGCAGATCGGGAAAATGGTTTCATGACAGTCTGCTCCTCGTCGGATGTTTTGTGTTGAACGGGTTACTATGAATGATGGCTTCCCTGTTTTGCAATTGATGGGTTTCTGTCCGCCGCTCCTATTTTTGCCGAATCTCTTTTGGGATATTGTACGGAGATATCATATTTAGGTTTAATTTTGGATGGCATCCTTGGCGTTTCGTTTTATATAATGGTTGCCAATCAATTTTGGATGAACAAAGTGATAAAGTTTTTCTCATAGGTTACATAACTGCTTTCATTAACCAAACTCTCATGTTGCTACTGACACCTAATGCCAATAAAATTCCTACTAGGCAGGGGAAATTGTCTGTTTTATGCAATGTGAACGTAGTAGACTAGTGGGTAGAGTGTTAGTTTCGCTTTCCGAAGAGTCCCAGGTTCTATTCTTGAGTGAGGGCATCGGACGATCCCCAAGTAATTCCTCGCGAGCAGGCCCAGGGGAAGGAGGCGGTCACTCTATCCTTAATAATGTGAAATTACAGGCCTGTAGCTGTGACGTCATGGCAAAAAAGGCAGTGCCAGAACCCAATTTCCTTTAGAAGAACTAGATTTTTTTAGAAGTGAAATATTACTCTGTGTTTTTTTATTGCAAGTTGTTATTTACATTTTATTAATTTTTTTTTCATTTTGGTTTAGAATGTTTATATTGGAAAAAATGAAGCAAAAAAATTGATAAAAATGTTATTCGACTATTATGTCTTTAGTTAACCAGTGCCGGAACGATACGCTCCGGCGCGTTCCGCACAATGACTTCACTGGCATGTAGCTTAGTTTGGGATTATCTCTACCCTCATTTACCCAAACCAGTGTGTGTGTTTGAAAAATTGAGTGAATAAGATGCCTAATGTGCACCAATGTCAAAGTTTCATGGAGAAGTTTGATTTTTTTAATTGTACCAGTGGGCTCATTTTGACGAAGACAAAATCATTTCTTTATGTGCTAAAATATGATTTTTTGGAGAACTGTTGCTTTTCGGCTTCAGCCTTTTCACTAGGTAATAATTGTGTGTCACACTTGAAATGTTTTCTTTGCCGCCAATTCAGTATTAATGAACATAGTTCCACTAGGACCTGGATTTTGATGGTAATGCAATTTATGAGCTGGATAAAAAGTTGATACCTACCCGTTCCCAGTGTTCCAAAAATGGAACACTATTGTTTTTGTTGGAATAACCATGTGAGCATTATATCAAATAGTCTTAAATCATAAAATAGATATTTTGTACGATAAAATGACCAGCAAGAAAATAAATATCCTTGTATATGAAAGTGTTATAATTAAAAGTCAATATTCATAGTAAAAGAAATATTAAGCTATAAATTCTGCTTCTTGTAGTTTAAAAAATAATGGCAGGGGTGGTGTAAAATTTCAGTGATGGCAGTATTCATGTTACCCCCTGCTTGTGGAAGTCATATTATTTTAAAGTATTCTGTCGGAAAAAGAAACAGTCAATTCTTGAGATCAAGATATTTGTTCCAAATTTGGAACACTCGGAAAAAATGTGTTAAAATTGAATTCATGTGTCATACTGAATTTTGCGTTTCACTCTTGGTTAACCGAAAGTGTTCTATGAACGTGATGCCTGATGGGTCTGCCGCCTCTAGCCTTTCTCTAGTGACATACTTATTCTCTTTTACATCCTTTATAACCTGTCCTATTTAACTCATTCAGGGCCGTCCCTTGCCCTTCTTCCCTTCCACCTTGCGATTGTTTTCATCAGGTCATCATGCCTCATGATGTGACTTAAGTTGTTACGCTTAAGAGTGCGAAGGATTAGATATTTTTTCAGTGACTTGGCTTTTCTAAGGGTGGTGAAAGTGGAGTTAGTAAAATATTCTAGTCTCACCTATCCTTAAACGTTTTCAATGCCAGGAATCAGGTAAATGACTTCATATAGAGATGTTACTAGCATGTTGTGGTTTAGGTAGATGTAAATGATAAACATTAAATGGGTTAAATTAATTATTTTCAATAGAATTCTGTGGCATAATCATGAAAGATCTCGTGAAAGTCTTTATCTCGTCAAATCAAAAATCTCCATTCAATCCCGTATCATTTAACAATTATTTATTAACTTATTGTGCGTATGACTCTGGTTTAATGATGGAATACCATTATTTTCCGTTTTTCTGAAGTAGCTTACGTTTTTACATTATAACTAGACCCAATTGTCGTATATTCTCACTTAAATATGCACATAGCGCTTTTATTTCTTGATTCAATTAATTCGAAGGCCTCCATGTAAAAGTAGTTTATTTATCTACTGATCATGGCTATAGTTTATCTGGAATGTGACCGCAAACGGAATATTTCCTCATGAAAGTTAACGAATGGTCAAGTTGTAACATGTATACGGCAATGTTTCATGCCCCTTTCTTACCCTTTGCTGCAATGCTATTGTCTCACACTTATGGAAGTACATATTAAATTTTTCCTTTGGGCTAAGGCCTTTATTTACAAAGGATACGACGAGTGGCATGAATTTCCTCACGTGAAGCAAAGGAATGGTTGCCTAGGGAAATGTTTTCTTTAGTATAGCACATTGTAACGGTGACGTTGCGCTCCGCTTGACCAGAATACCAGGTGGGGCAGCGAACTGAGGAATGCGAGACATAATCCATTTGATGGATAGTGCCCCAGAGGCCAGAATTGAGAAAGGTGCTGACGAGGCTTAGGTGCGGTGCGGATAAATCTCATTAGCAAATTCCTCTTGCCGGCAATGTGATAATAACAGTTATCTTTAGCATGCCTATGGGTTGGCTAGATTTTACTTGCTACCATGGTGGTGAATGTTGATTAGAAAAGGATGAGATGTCTTTTTTCTGCAATATTTTAATTATATTCTATAAGCAGGAAATATTCCAATTGAAATTCATGAATATAAATGATCAGAAATGTCATTAATTCAACCGAGTAACATTTTTGTACCTTGGAAATGACAGTAGCGAAGTCGGAACCGGGATCCGAATTATTAAGTTTATGGATTTTTGCTACAGTGGATTATTTGCGCGATTATGTAAATTCACATATTTATGCCAACCACCATAGTCTAGTTTGAACGAATTCAATTTTTGTAATGATTCGTTTATTATACATTTACTATCGAAATCGAAGTCTGTGAATTATTATCGATAATATTAGCTAATAATTGGCAACATTAATAACGGCAATAACCGTATTGATTGACCTGAATTAGATTTGGTATCACTGAATTTTAATTGAGGTACATAAACTGAATTTCTAACGCATGAAGTGGTAGAAGTGCTTCGAAGAACAAGAAGAAAACTTTGCCCGCTATGTATTATAGAAACATGAACCACCGATTTCCGCTATCAAACCATATTCAGCTACATGTGAGTATGACACTAATGACGTTGGTATGACAGTCAAAATCACTGTTTAATTTCACATAAACAAAGGACAGAACTAACAAATGATAATTATAGCATTAGCCTCCATATAGTGCACCAAAATGTATATTCTCGTTTTTTTATCGCTACTTCTCTTAAAGGGTTGGTATTTTTATGATATGAATATAGTGAAATTCATTTTTTTTTGTTTACCGCTGTATTCTTTGTAATCATGGCAATATTTCGCTGACTCTGTTATAGTTTGCAGGAAGCTATTTTACAAGGGACCTGATATATATTGTGACGACAATTGGAAAACATAATGGTAAACGTCGGAAGTTGAAGGCCAATCGTCCGTGGAGTCCCACTTCAGGCCTGCATTACAATGTTAGAATGACATTTTCCTCGTTGTATGGAATTTTTAAGTCGGAATTTGGTCGGAGTAAGTGTTTCCAGGGATGAAAAACAAGGAAATATCGCACAAAACACGACATTTTCGACGAGGTTTGCATGGAATTTATTCCATCATTCCCCGAAATACATAATGCCTCGAGCCTATATTACTGTCCTCTCTTCCTCCTTCCAGTCTCACAATTCGTTTTGCATTGCGACTCTACCTCTATTCCCAGTGGGCAAGTGCTAGAAGTCTGTGGAAGTAGGGATTTATATGAGTCGAAAAAATTCCTCCCTTTACTGCTTATTGTAAGTGGTGAATTCAGTACAGTCTACTAGTGCAAATATTGCAGGATTAAACTCGGAATAAGCCATCAAAGTGACCACCAGAATTAACAAAAATAGTGAAACGTCCCCTCTGCTTTCATCTTAATTGTGAATTTTTTAATTTCATTCTTAATTTGAAACACGAGGTGTGTTGAGAAAATATCAGTTTAAAAAAAGGATTTATTTTTCTACATTGGTGTTGCCGTCTTCAAAATAGTCCTAATTAGATATTCGTTATAGTCCTAATTAGATATTAGATGTTCAGAACAATTTTTTTCACTTTTTCCACGTTTTCATTGGTTATTGATGTTTTGAGGCGTCCTGGTTGTTCGTCATCTTCAACTTCATCACTGTCGACTTGGAAACGCTTATATCACTCGTAAATTCTTGTTTTACCCAAAGCAGAATCACCGTAGGCCTTTGTTTACGTTTCACTCACTTCTTTACAATTTATTACCTGATTATTTTTTGGTGGTTTAGTATATTGCAGGCTTATAACTGAAACTTTTCTGAGGACTATAAACGCGTGGTATAGAAAAATCGATTTAGAGTAATTCAAGTGAATTGAAACGGGGAGGGGGGATTATAAAGGATTCATGTATTTCCGTTCGTTCCGCTACTCATATCCTGCAGGATTCGCGCATATAGAATCTACTGAAGTCACCTTTTATAATGAGAGGAATATGAGACACAGGAGTGTTGAAATCTGAGGAAGTGAATTTAAATTCTTTAAAAGTCATCACTGGTCCTGAGATTGGTTTTACGCACCTTTCCACTCAGCTCTCTTACGACCTAATATTTTCCCTGTTACGTTACGTTTTACAGGTCTTCTCCTTCACATACTTCGTTACCTATTCCTAATTTTTAACTGAGCCCTTTCTTTGCCGCTCATGCCATCCACTTTTCCTCTAAAATTTTATTTTTATCCGAACATCTTACTGCGACCGCTCTTTACGTGGTCCATTTGCGATCACCATTTGAATTCATTTTGAGACTGGACGTTTGGCCTACAAATTCTTTTCACCTGCTATTGCATCTGTTTTCAGGTGGCCTGCCTATCTAATCGGCGTAAACTAGTCTAAATCATCGAGGTAATATCGGAATCCAATCGCAACATTGGAAGGACAAGCTCGTAACGTGTTTGCATATTATTCCATTTGTTGATATTTTCTCTGTTATAGAACTTTGTTTTTTAGGACGCCTTTTGTGGAACTAGAGAAAAATCGAAGCGTGAATTGAAATATTTCGTTATGCATCCATTCAATTCCATGTTATTAGCCTTTTATGGAATTTAGCTATTTATAATGTTTTGCAATATTTTGGAAAACATTTATGTGCACATGTATGAAATTTACGTATCGGTCCTGTGCTTACACTGAAGATTGTTTGGTAGTTGAAGATGAAGGGAAACAAAAGCAAGACCAGAAAATACAAGGAAAATTTTAGCTAAGTGAGGAATTTTAGTTCCATTTGGAAAAAAAATTAAAGAAAATTTATTTAAGCCGGCAGAAGAGAACCCTTTCAGATTTCAATTCATCTGATTTAAAAAATTGATTGACTAGGGAAATTGGATTGGTGCTCCTCAGATCTACTGGGAAATGCTGCTGTATTTTCTTATTTATTAAAAGGGCTATAAAAAGAGTAATGGCCTCAGAAATGTAAATTGTGTCTACACGTATCTTATTTCCAAAGTCTTTATTGAGATACCCGAGTTTTTGGATTATCTTAATTCTGAACCGAAGTTTCTTTGCATACCTCTTGACACTTGGGCTCTCCATTTTTATGCCTCAATCTCCAAGATTGTAGAGTCGTTCTAAAATTGGACAAAATCTCATCACTCTGCGAAGCACGAGTGATCCCCTTCGAGTATTCACTTATTTTTCTCTGTTGTTTTTCTCTCTCCTGACCTCTCTCTGTGTAAACCCTCTTCACCGATCTAAGCTGTCGGTCAGATTAACAGTAAACCTTTTTCCATTTGCAACGTTTTGCTTACGGTAGTATATATCTTCTGACTGTAGAGTGTATTATGGCAGTTTTAATTGCAAGCCGCATTATGTTACTTTGAGGTACTAACTTGATTTTATTGATTAGTTACGTATGGACTAAATCCTGTATCGAATACTAGTAGGTTTAGTGTTTAAAATTCCAGTTATTGAGCTCGGTATACCGTTAATGCCTTTGCCTAAGGATGGGATACATTCTTTCAACTTCATTTTATTCCAGTGTTTCATCACGCAATTAAAATGCAGTGGTGGAGATGGATTCATCATCATCGGTTAATTAATTCTAGGTTTGATGTCAATTTTCGTACCAGCCAATCTTTTCATTCTCGAACATCTTTTTAATAAACAATCTACATCACTCTACCGAATGTATCTGTATCTCATGTGAACACTTCTACTTAGCTCTCTTCCCATCGACGATTGTTTTCATCGGGCCATCTGGAAGAGTGACCAATTACATTTCCTCGTCTTACTCGTGTGGCTTTGAACACCTCTCTTATCTATTGATATAATTTGGCATTCCTCATTTCTCAGTGGCTGTTTCTTTTTATCTAACCTGTAACTTTAAGTTTTTACTTAGTAATTTCATCATAATGAAATGTCTTCAATGAGGCTTTAGTCGTCAACGATTCAAATGGTTACTAGCTTAGGTTCTCATTAGATTTTCAGGAGACTTATTTATATCCTCATTATTTGGCTATCATAAATCTTCATTTGGCCTTTTTTTTAAATTAATGAGGCGCTTTTTGATGAAAATTATTTAAAAAATATTTTGCTTTGTCGAATTCGATTCCCGGATATTTCGATTGACGGTCAGATATATGACCAGTACTCCATCTAAACTTCTTTCTACGCTTATTTTAGATTTGATTTTCCAACCAAGGTGTTTGATTTTCAAGTCCTAATCGTGGTGCACAAGACGAAAGCCTTGTTTGATAAGACTCCACACCATCTTATTTAGAAAACGCGTCACTATCGTTTAACTGATCTTATTTCCATATGGTTTGTTGGTATTGTCAGTTGTACTCTACAATCATTGTATAAAAATTGCATGGTACCTAGATGTAGCTCTTGAAACCATTTTCTTGTCTGGAATTTGAAAAGTTAACCTCAGCATTTAAACATAAGACTTCTCTTTCCTAACACTATTCTGAGGACTTCTTCATTTTACCCCGATCGACTCATTTAATGTTCAAAACGTGTTTTTTTGTCGCATGGCTAAAATTTTCATATTTTGTCCGTGTGCCCCATTTGAAAATTTTACCTCATTATTCTCTGAGATGTGAAAGTTTTTCCTTGGGATTGAAGTAACTGACGCATGGGCACCCCGGAAATTTCAAGAAGATAGAATAAGATTTTAACGAGTAACATTTCTAGCAAAAAGGTAGCGATCCGTCCAGGATGCCAATTCTAATCCATGTATATTCTACACCGAAAGCCACCTCAATAGACGTGTGGCAGGAAGGAAAGGTTCCAGACAGAAGCAAATAAAGTTAAGTATACCGGGACTAGCCACGGTGGTAACTTTTACGGGAATCACCCGCAATGCACAAATTGTGCGCAAAATCCGCAGAGAAAAAAATAGTTAACCAGGATTCGAACCCGGATCCCTCAATTTCCGGTCGAGAGCTTAGCCCGTTAAGCTACTGAGACGTCATTCCTCCCTGTGGATATTTGTGGACACAACGATTGTGTCCAATTGTGTCCACAAACGTAACTGACTGGTTGAGTAACTAGTAGCTTACCTGGCAAAGCACGACCGGAGATCGGGGAATCTGAGTTCGAATCCTGGTCGAGGCGGATGCTTTTTTCTCTGTGGATGTTTCGCACAAATGAAGAAAAGTTAAATGTGTTGGAGATATTTTACAACGGAGTGCAACCTAGCATTTATGTAAGCCCTTTATAATTCGATAGAAAATCGAAACCCTATACTTATCCGTTCGGCAAAACATCTCTCTAATTGTATCGTTTTTGACGCGTAGCATATAATTAGGTTTCAAGATGATGTTCTCCATGATGCTCTGAAAGATATCCGTTCTTTATAGTTAGAGCAATGCATCCATGCTCGTAATGCATACTTTCAAACCCACTCCATGCTCTCCTTCCCCTTGACAGGCCGTACAGTCTGTGTACGGCGAAGACGGTGTCCGAGTGAGAGAGGGCTTTCAGGAGAGTGACTCATCCCTCGGGCCATCCGTCGTGCACCTGTGGCGACTCTCTCTCGGATCCACTACGCCCTCCTTAACAGCATCCCTCCCCTCTCTTCATAACCATTTCCCACCCCTCTCCCCCATTCCCTCCCCTCCATACTCGCGAATCCCCACTGCGCATGCTCTGCACTCGCGACGACTCTCACCGCCGCTTGCATAGGTATCCACCCCCCCCCACCCCACCGCTTTTTAACCATCTTTTCAACCCGTCCACGCCAAAACTTCTCCTGGGGTTGGAAGTGTTAGAGGAGGGGAAGGGGGGGATAGGTGAAGCAGGCTCCGCGGAGGGAAAGGAGGGGGGGGGGCACCACGCTGTCGCCCGCATGACACTGTAGCTTTGGATTCGCATTCACCACTCCATTGTATTTCTCTCACCACTCCACCTTATCTCTCTCCTCCCCTCCACCTTCTGCCCACCCTCCCCCTTTTCGCCTGACCTCCTCCCAGTGGGACTCGACTGTGTCCATTCCTTTTCCAAAGCGGGGACGGGATCCCAGTGCCGTTTTGAGAATCTTCGGCGCCGTGGCACATTGAGTTTCGAGTTTAATGTCGTCGAATGCGGAACGTCATAAAGTCGGGAGATTTTTGAATGCTCTACGCTCTTTATGGGTCCCACAGGAGGCATGAGGCTGCGCTTGTATTCCAACCGCTGTAGTAATTGGGATTCGGTTGCTCTGAAGGAGTTATTGGGGGAGGGAGGTCCGCTTGGGAATTGCGTCATCAAGTGCTGACCGGTTTAATTTAAAATGTAACCTTCTCCCCGCATTTAATTAGAGGTACTCGTACGAAAAGAGAAACGTGTCGATAGTTGACGATGATAACGTAATTCATAAAACAACTTTTATCGATCTTTGTGAGTTATAAAGATGGAACAAAATTCTTCTTCATATCCTGTTGTACAATATCGGATCGGATGTTGAAGAATGTTGCTGACTTTCCACTGATAAGATTAACCAAATCTACTCGACTCGACATTCGTAATGATACTCGACTTGAATTTTCGCGTACTCGAACATCCCTACTATTTATGTAACCATATCAATACTGCATGCTTCATTAAAGGAGGTATATGCTAAGTTATTGATTTCAGTCATGGCTTTTGTGTATAATTAAAAAAATAAAGTGAAATATTTATATTTTAATTACATTTTCCGTCTCCCTCCTAAATGAGTATTTTAGTATAATTTGTCTAATTACCGTTCCTAAGGTATGTGAAGTGATGCAATGTTAAATGCAAACCTGGAAATCACCTTTGCTTATGCCTTTTTATGCTTTTGTTAATAAAGAGAATAAAACTGTTGTCACTTGTGAATGTTGAGGCTTTAACTGATTTTTCGTAGGACTCATAAAATGTGCGATCTATACTGTTCATCATGAGATCTTAGAGAAATTTGATTAGATAATTTAGGAAAGAAAATGTAAGTAGTCTGTGATTTTTTCTGCTTTTCCCTGTTTAAGTCCTTTTTCATGAAATAAAAATGATAAGTGCATAATTAGTTGGATTGATGCTCTTATCAGGACTGCGTGTGATTAGTCAATTCTAATACCTCTTCGACAGTTAAAGAGATGAAATGAGATATCCACTGTATTCTTCAAACTTAATATATATCAAGTAATAATATATGCTTCATGACCTCGGCTTAATGTCAAAGCATATCATTACGCATTGTTACGTCATCCATTCTTCCTTGCATAGCGAGGCCATTAATGCATATCGATTTCTCGGAAGTACATTATCAAATAATGGTTTCCTTTCACCTTTCGCATCATGCCAATGAGGCCCATGAGACAGAGTGAATTCGTTAAAGCGTTATATCTCGCTGATGGAAATTGGGCATTTGGGGAAATAATTTACGGCACGTAGAATATTTAATTTTACTCGCTAAATACAGACAAATGTATTCCACTTCGTGCGTACTCTTTGAAGCATTTAAGTTTTTGAGTGTTTAAAAACGCATCGTTTCCAGCTAATATGTCCTGCTAATACTTCTTTTTATCCTATATCTTGATAATTTTTATTGGGCTGTGGGAAAAGTTTAACACTCTAGGCAGAGATTCTAAAAGGAGATCGTATTAGTTCTTCCTCTTCAACCTCGTGCCAGGGATATAAAATAAACTACCATAACGAGCGGAGCGGATCAAGCTAATATAAGGCAACTAGTTAAATGCTGGCTAAATGCTAGCTAATATTTTCTATGGAAATTCATATTTAAAATAAATGTATTTCATTTGGAATGTGTTTTTATTTCATGCCGGTACATATACCTACAATTTTAAAAATATTTTGAACGCAAAAAATTACATCCGCTGTACGATTGTGATAAATTTTCCAGTTTTCACCGTGCATCAGCTTATTGCATAAAATTTGAGTACAATATCATGATTTTTATCAAAAGGAGAAAAGAGTGTTTGCTTTCGAACGTTAATTGTGTATTTGCCTCTAATGGGAATATTTTAGAGACGCCTCAGTGTGAAACACCATGCTCACTAAGTAGGAATCTCATGGAAGGAATTATAATGTCGAATGACAGGAGACCTTTTTATTCTGAATATTCATAACAGACATTAATAAACTGCCTCTTACATCAGGAAAAATGAGCGGCGCACATGACCTTGTAGTCGACGAACCCCTCCCCCCCCAAAAAAACATTTTTCTACTTTCATGGAAGGAATGACGACTTGTAAGTAGCTGCTGCTTAAAATTTTGGAGATGGTACTGTTTGACAGATGTAATATATGTTTACCTGATGTTGTTTGTAAAGTGGCGCTTGGGAGTAGCTGGAAACCAAAATGGAGCCACTCTTAGGTGAACTCAAAGAGTGAAGGTTTCACTGAAGAAAAATCATTCCCCTCGAATTAGCGCGAGGTGTTCTATCATATTAACTACAATGAATGTTATACTCTTGTGGATTTCTGTTGTCTTTAAAGGTCAGGATGGTTTGTACTACTTGAAACACAATGCCGCAAGACAGCATGGTAGGGCGCACAGTTCTTTAGTCCTAAGCCAATAAAACACCGCAGAGGAATAAGATGCATTGGTGGTTTAATCAAATTACTAAGAGAGTAATTTTTCATTTTTTGTTCTTCTTACAATAAATGTTAGTATCCACACGAACTTGAGACACATGTTTTTATTATGACTTAAAACTTTCCACTTTGGAATAGTGGAAATCGTTTAAGAGTATTATAACTTCAATGAAGCTATATGGCGTTACTAGTGATCGTTAAGACACATACGTTGGTAGCTGTAGTATCCATATAACAAGTTGGCATACTGTCAGGATATGTGATTTACATTAATTTTCTTTTAAATTAATTTTTCTGCGAGTGGGTTCCCCTTGTAATCTATAATTTTTATCAGAGAAGGGTCGGTTGGCCCTGCCCACTAAAAACTGGCATTTTAATCCAAGGTCTCAGCATTCGCTTAGTAGCCCACAGGCGATGAGGTAATTTAAATTATTAATATGGGGGCAATAAACACATTAAGTTTATTGGGTACGAAGGCCTAGATCATTTATGAGGGTTACTATTTATCGTGATAGTTCCTTTTAATTTAAAAATTGTAACTTTGTTCACATTGCACGTGAAGGAAATATTATGATGTGAGTGTTTCATACGGCAAAGGTCAAACCATGATCTTATTCTGATAATTCAGGTTGATGAATTAAAAAAGCCTTTTTTTCCTCCGTTTATCTTACTTTATACCTAAGTTGCTAAATAAAAAAGACCAAAACTTTTTACATTTACTTGCTTCACATTCATGACTCTTTCATATTTCTGAACTAGTTGCGTTATATTAGCTTGATCCGCTCCATCCGTAGTTCATTTTATATCCCTGGTATGAGATTGAAGAGAAAGAACTAATGAGATCTTCTTTAAGAATCCGTTCCTAGAGTGTTAGGAAGCAAGGTGGTATTTTATGCTTTAGATCATGGAATGAGAGTAGTAAAATACATCGATGTGAGTTGTTTTGAATACAAAAAAATCCGTTGCGAAAAATTTACTGCAATTGGAATCAAACTATGTTTCTTTATTTTTTAACTGCGGACTACCCTAAATAAGCTCTCGGCATTGCCTATTCTAATTGAAGAAACTGCCTACTGGAGTTACAAGTGTTTTTATATACTTCAAGTATGTCCTTGTGGAACTCTTTTTCAAAATATTTCTCCTCAATTCCGAATTTTCAGCTCACCCGCCAAGGCTATAATCATTTAAATTTTCAAAATACATCCTTAAAAATTGAAAGTAGCTGTAGTTACTGGTGAAGACGGGAAAGAAAAGAAATATACAAAAGAATAACGATTTTAATTTTTGAGGCGATAGGCAGATCCGTTAAGAAATCTTCTTCACCGTCCCTAATACCATTGTCGTTTTAAATTTATTTAGTTTTATTGTAAGCCGCCAGGTTGACCGTGTATTAATTTATGAATTGTGAAAAATATGCAATAGAATCGATTTTCAGTATTTCCCACTGTGGAGCACTACTTAATGCATCTCTAGCTTGGAGTAAATGTTTGCCAAAACCCATGGATTTCCAAAAGTGTTGAACAATTTATTGAAACACTTCAGACTTACCCGGCCCAGCGCTTGGGTACATTCAGCTCGAGTTTCATTCCGCGCCATAGTATCCATCGTGTCCAGCTTTTCGATGGATATATTTCCTAGCTCTCTCAAGGACGAAGCCAAATTGCCGTTGCATGGACAGAGCCGGGTATTGATATTGTCCTACTTCATTTAGGTAGTCTCCTACTATCGACGGTATCGTATAGGTATGAGGATGTTGACATAGTATTATAGCCAAACGTCGGCCACCATAGAGACTAGAATTTTATGCTCACTATATTAGCTTTATATTTGAGCTATATTGCTACTGGAATTCATCGTTTATTTTGGCATCATAGTTTTTCACCTCAACTCTGGAATGAAACTTGCCGCGTGAACGTCGGTGAAATTTTGTACTGAATAACTCTGGGAAAAATTTTCCCTGATCCGGGAATCGAACCGCGGACCTTTGGCTTATGGATCCTAATTATCGTGGTAATCAGAAAATCTGGATGGCGCAGTTGTCTGCGCAGTGTCCTGGAGAGCTAAAGGTTTTTCGTTTGATTCGCGGTCTAGGGAAATGTTTTCCCATAATAATTCAATCTTGAATGTACTTTAGAATTCTCATTTCCTCTCGGATGTCTCTTGAAATCTCTCCATGTGGTACTCCATGGGTCACACTCAAAAACTCTGACTTACATAAAAAGTGCTGTGCAAATGATGTAATAAATATTGTGCTGTGTAATGATGAAATAAAAAGTGCTGTAAAATCTCTCCATGTGGTTACTCCATGGGTCACTTCCAAAAACTCCGACTTACAAAAAAGGGCTGTGCAAAATGATGTCTTTAAGCAACCGATTTTGGCCGCCGAGCACATGCTATCAACCCCGTGAGGTCATTTAGGGTAATCTCGCATGAGGGACTTCGGGGGTTAACGATTATTTCGGATACGTTTTTGTTCTCATGTGAGAGTACAAAGGAAAATTCTTGGCTTTCGTTCGAGACTTCTTTAAATCCCTTTAATTGGTAGGAGTGATTATTGCCTTTTATACCATTTTCTCTTTCGTAGTGGGCAAGTCGCTGCGAATTACCCTGGGAGGGTAATTAACGGCCGAGTTCTCGTCCTGTGTTGCACACCCGTGGAAAAAACGCCAAAGATTCGTTGGGGTTCATCTGATTAGAGTTTGCTCTATTGTCCGAGTGGTGTAAGTTTTTGAGTTCCTACATGTATAATGTCTTTAAAACTTATTAAGGATATCAGTCATCTAATACGACAAAAATGCCAAATTTCATTAAAAGTAAAAAAGGAATCAACGCAGTCAAAAAGTACTGGGCAATTTAAGAGTGAGCACTAATTGAAAAAAATTCTATTGAGGAAACGAAATTCCCTGGAATGTAAAAAATTAGATTTTTTGCGGATTTCAATCTTACTGAAACTCAGGAGGTTAAAATCAACCACTAATTTCTCACGCCATCCGTAACCTGATGGCCCAAAACCTAGGAGCTCAAAACATTTATTTTCCTTATCTTCGGATATATTTGCTCTGTTTTGAAAAGAAGAAAAATTGACTCGTTAAAGCTAAAGAAATATCTCAGGTAGAGCATTCCCGTCGTACTTTCTATTTATTATTTTTCTGGGTAAACGGAGAAATATGACTACGAAATGACAATCTTTCTACGCCAGATATAAAATCTTTGCTTCACTGTAGTTTGGATTCGGTAACTGCTTTGTATTCCAGTAAAGTTGCTGGGAAGCTCATTAATAGAGTTGGTTAAACTACACCAATGGTATTTTTATTTTAGCATCTTATAAAATGCTTTGCCGGACTAATTTCCCCATATTATATTGTCGACTAATTCATTTAGTTTACTGTCGCCAAAATTCTACTTGATAATTTTCGTAAACTTGCGAGGTATGCGATTTATATAAATTTACGATTTAATATCCAAGTACTCTCTTTTTTGTGATTTTTTTTATTTAGTGAAGTAATCGACTTCTTATTGCGCTATTTTCGATCTTGGCGACCAACTTGGCGATATGGATTTCATGCTCGTATACAGCCTTAAAAGTTTTGTTGTTGACGTTCCCACTGCATGCATTTTTCCTGCCATCTTTATCTTTGTTCCTCTGGCTCTTATTCTATCCTCTATCTTTCTCTGCGGGCGAACGGCTGTCGTAAATATTTCCCTCCCCAACCTCATTTCCCGGGCACATGTGCACATTCCTGCCCACGCAGGTACTGAATACATAAGGCTGAGCAATCATCCAGTGGCGTATATTTCACTGCCTGTACCAACAGTCAGTTTGGTGGGCGTTTTCAAAGCTTTCAAGCCAGAGGTCACCAAACCGAGGCTCGTGGGCCGCATGTGACCCCCGAAACCATTTTATGCGGCCCGCGAAATTTACCGCGACTATTTCATTTTACAATTTAGATGATGACAGTGCTTTTGGAGAGAGTGAACACGTTCATATTTTCCATTAATGAAAATGTATATCGTGAAAGTTCTAGTATTTGCAATGAAACGAATGCAATCGGCCTCGTGAATATGAGTTATACTCTGGATCTCTAATATTTAAAAAAATCATGAGGAATTATGCTAACGTGTACGCATAGCCATTTGCTTGATATTTAAAGCTCAAGTCACACTAATAATAATAAGAAAACGCGGCCCACAGCTACGAATTGATTTACAATCGCGGATTTGATTCCAGATTTAATAGTCAATCCAGTCCTTAGAGTATGGATATTTTCGGGGGAACGTATACGAGATAATTATATAACTGAGCGAATAAACTGTTACTTACAGTGTGGTCGCATTATCACAGTCAATGGCTAATGAGTTAATATAAAGAAAGAGCTTTGCAGCCTTAAATAATATTCATGAAATCGTCCCTTCTTTATTAAAAATACGTTCCTTAAATCAAGGGCTACAATCAGTTGTGGTTATAATTCTAATTGCGGTGTGAGATAATCAGCTGTATTGATCATTACTAGATTCTTCTCATACTAGCTTTTGAAAAAAATATAAAAGATAATTTGATGCGAGCTTACGCTGGATTGTGTGAAAGAGGTGCCAGGGAAATCAATTAAATAGTATTTTTTTAAGCGAGCCATGAAAATTTGGAGGGAGCAGTCTTGGAGCTAGCATTTTCAATTGGAGCAGTTTCTGCAAGTTTATGATGCTCTTAGCTGTTGATGATAGCACTTTGTTGTTTATGATAGCACTTAGTTGCTGTTAAAATGCAATTCGTTTATCTTTTTTACGCAGTCAATGTATATTTATTGTTTTTATAATTTTGCAATGGTTAGCAATAATTAGTTCCAAATATAATAAAAAATATAGGTTACAAGGAAAGCACACATAAATATATTCCGTTCAATGAAAGATATATTTAAAATCTCTAATTTACCGCGACTGAAAAAAGTGATTCAGCGAAAAATGAAGGCCTTCGTAATTACTTTCGAAAAGGTGTTTCGATTAATGTAGAGATAGATATATTGCAGGTATCTGCGGTTGGAAGGGAATTAAAAAAATATATTTGCCAGTTTTTCCAAATAATTATTTATATTTTAAGGTCATATACCTAACTCAATCCGTATTATGAGAATTAAGTTTACAACACCACCTCGTATCTACCCTAGTTCCTAACAATAATAATAATTATGGCAGAATCTCACCGAGAATGTTTTATCAAGAGATGCAGCGGAGGAAATAAATGTCACGTCTACGTTTTTTATACTAAAATAAGTAAAATTACTTATAGATATTAAGATATTAGCAAAAATATAATAAATTGACTCTTTTGAACAAATCAATCCATACATAAATTATTTATAAATTAATAATGTATCCATAAGTCATTTCCCCTCTAAAATAAATTAAGAAAATATCCCTCTTTGTTGTACGTAGCTCGCATCCCTGAATTCACACGATTTCTCGTGCTTGTCACTTAACTTTCAAGTTTGGGGAGGGTGATGTGTCACTTTAGTTCCAGGCTTAGAATAAATGGTGTTATTATTCAAGGGGGGGAACTTCGGAGGGATCCAGGGCTTGAGTCAAGACAAGCTGGAGTGTTGTCAAACTTTCCAGCGACGTAATAACGGGTTATATAGCGTTACATTAAGCAGATCGGGAGGATAATTTCCTAATTCCGTCAGCACGTTCCTACGATAAAGCGAGCCAGTATGAGTGAGGGTTAGATGCTGTGTGTACGCCACCGCCAATCCCTCTCCCTCACCTTTCTCCTGACACTACTCGTTTATCCATTTATCTCTTTTGCCCCTGTTTTTCCTGCGGGCGCGCCACCAGCGAGGAGCGTAATACCAGCGCTTTGCAGCGACGGGGAAGGCGAGGAATACCATTAAAACATGTGGTCACGTAGGATACTCATTCTGCGCGGCCTGGTAATTATTATTTAAATTAACTTCGCTCCGCAAAACCGTGTGCCTCGGATTCGCTCGCTAATTCCGCTGCCGAAGTGGACCTCAAACTAATTTTTGCACGCATTTGGACTAATAATAATTGTATACATTATCATCGTACCGTAATTCAACTTACTTCTGGGTACTTAGTTTCCCATTTCATTTAAAGTCAAAATGTATTACAGTGTTCTTGCGTCTAAGAATTTTCCTTTGAGTTTTATTTAAGTTTTTTTTTTTACTCTTGTTCATTCAAAACAACCTCATTCGGATAGTCATGTTAATGTATCGTATATATAAATGAGTCACAAGCTTTGCAAGAGTTTAAACTCTAGAAATGTTTCCTTTCTGCTGTTGTCACGAATATTTTCTAAAAGTGAAAACGCTTTCTTCTTGTGGTGGTTGTGTTGGTCATAGCAGATAGAATGGCTTTGAACTGCTCATGGGCGTACCCAGCGTAGGGCATGAGGAGGCAGCTGCCCCCCTAGAAGCAAAAGCAAATTTAGTTCAATACGAAAGTATAGAATACATTTTTGTGTAATCCAAGAAAAGTGATATATTAGTATAAAACATTTAGTTAAAATACAAATATTTTTACGAGCTAATAATTTTAAAAACTATTAAAGCACTGTTATAATTTTCTTGAAAATTTGGTTTCCTTAACCTTTTCTGTGTTACAACTTGAACGACCACGGCTTGCCCCCCACTTTAGTTTTGATCCTGGGTACGCCCTTGAAACTGCTTATCATTTATATATTTGTATTGTTACGAAAAATTTTAAGGTGTGAAAGGAAGTAAAATGAAAATAAATGAAAGACATATGTTTCTCTTTATTATCAATATCGCCAAAATCTTCTAAACGTCGCGATGCGTTTAGTAATTGATAAATAGGTTATACTATTGATGTATTGGTTTGTCAGAAGGAACTCACTCTCCAGAATGGCTATTATGCGTTATAGAAAGTGGTACTCATTGCTTCCTGGAACTTAATTAGATTAGTTTGACTGTTGAAAGTAGAGCTCACCTTCATCATAGTGTTTAAGTTACACTCATTCACCGCGAGTCGACATTCATCCTATTTTTGGACTTTGTCTCACAAGGCAATTACCATAAGGGGTTTGTGGTCTACATTTTGATTTATAAAAGTTATTTCCATTTTTATGTATTTTATCATGTGATACAAAGCTTCTCATTGCATTAAAGTAGGTGGGTAAAGTGGTTGAGGTTTTGTCATGAAATCCTGCTTTTTAGTTTGCTTTCGCGTGATCTAACCCTCTAACCGTAATTTGGCTATCATGCCATGGTAAAAACTAATCCAAAGATCGAATTTAAGCCCACTATACCCTGTTTTAGCAGGCGAAAATATGAAAGTTATATGCTAAGGGATGAAAAGTGGCCGCGGTTTCGCCATGAAATCGTTCCACAGGATTTCTAACAATTAAAATCATGGACTAACGCAGGTGTATAATATAGGATGAGGTATGAAAGCAAGCAAAGGAGAACATATTCTGTTTCTCTAATACCCCACGGCTTCTTCCAGACTTGAATCCGGCTGTTTCTTCCGTTGGCTCATTGACCTTCGTGCAAGGTCACCACACCCTCAGGTAAAATACCTCACTGACCAAATTTGATGCCAATGAAAATATTGGAATTCCTCCTTTGATTAGGCACGACCGAGGACGATGCTTAAAAAATATCGGAAACGGTAAGCAATTTGAAGTAAGGTGGGTTCCCGCCTACCTTCTAATAGGTATACGGATTTGTATATGACCTATATACCTTTTAAAGTCTCTAGGTTTATATGGTTTCGCCCAGATATGAACCCGGCACCATGCCAACACACCCTTGGTTGTATTGTGTGTCACTACGGTGGAACTTGATGGGAATCAAACAGTCGGTACAGGTTTCAACATGCGATTATTCCGGAGAATTGTTTCAAACGGAGCAAAGGAAGGGAACGCTCGGAAAAAACAATATCGGAAACGAAATCCAGGTTGAGGACGAGTGAGTTCCCGCATAGCCTCGAACAGCCCCATGCAGTAGTGGGAGAGGAACATAACTTTAACTTGTATAGAATTCTATGACTTCCCCTGGTAATTATATGAAATAAGAAAAAATATGAGTAGAATCCACCTTAAAGTATTTTATCAACTTCACTTTTGTGGATAATTCAAGCGCTTTGGCGTCGTCCAACTAAAGCAAAACTATTGAATGAAGATTTAACTATGTTTTTCCTCATAAAATTTAAAAAAATATAGTTTACTCTTCATTTAATATGAATAAATTCCATAAAGTAACGCCTCAAGCCATCAACTTCGAAACTGTTGAAACAAGTCTTGCGAGAAAAAAATATGTAAGCGGATATCTAATGTAATCTTTTTTTCAATAATTTGCTGTCAGCATATTCCACAAAATCTTACCGTAGAATTGGCTTTCCCTTGCTTTAACAGATATTTTACGAAGCCATGCTACATCTACGAGGTCTCCACACCATAGGTTGAAACTACAGTGCAGAAAAACTTGGTGCAAATCCAATGGGTGGAGCTGGAAATTATAATAGATGATTATTCAGTCGACCACTACATGTGTTGACACCTACCTAGTATTGAAATGGTTTCATTAAAGTCGCTGTCATTATAGGAATAACACCATGCCGGTAGTGGATTGCTTTGCGGAATGCAGGGGTAAGGGGTTTTCTGCCGGAAATTATTGTATATCGATAAAAATAAACCCTATTGGCAACAAAATCAAAATTATATGGAACAAACTGTCGCCTCCTCCTTGTTGTCTTCTTGGGTAGGGGCGTTGCTATGAGATCCTTCCGCGGGATGGTTTCAAATGGAAACAGCGGAGGAGCTTGAATAAAAAATATCGGGAATAAAATTGCGGTTGAGGACAGTTCGGAGTCCATGTATCCTCGAAAAGGCTTATGATGTAGAGGAAGAAAATTGACGATGGAAATTTTACTTGTGTAACTATGGCTCCCATATGATTTGTACCTGGGATCGTTTATGACTAATCTGTGCAATCTTCCTACCATGTTTGAATGACACAATAATGATACTTCATGCTTTACAGAGGTTCTCTGCTGGAATCCTTCCCCAGGATAATTCCAAAGAGGAGCGTCGGATGAAAATCGTCGGAAAAATCGTGAAATAAATTCAGCTTTAGGACGGGTGGATGTCTACATGGACTCGAACAGGCCCGCAAACGAATGGACCCATAGTGGACGAACGAGTACAGTCTACGCCCCCCTTTCGGTCATCTTGGCATGCGGTGCACCGTGCGTCGCCGCTCGTGTCACGGCGACGTGACGTTCCATTGCGGGCGTCCTCGCCCCTTCCCCCGCATCCTTCGATTCCGCCCTCACCCGAATCCCTCCCTTGTTTCCCTCTTCCTCCCTCTATTTCTCTCGCTCTATATATCTCTCTCTCCACCATTTCCTCTCTCTCCTTCTTTTGTCCTCTTTCTCCTGCGACACTCGTATCCCACCTCCTTCCCGACCACCACGTCCTTTTCACCACCTTATGCCCAAACCCTCCTCCTCGTCAAGCATTTTCCTCCCCTTTCACTTCCCCCTCCCGTCTTCATCCGAAAATTCTCCCTTTCCTTCCATCTTTTATCACTCTCTCTCTCCTCCACCACGCACCGTCCTCCTCCCTCCACACGCGTATTTGGCCCCGGGGCGAAAGGAGTGGTTGCCTGCTGGTTGAAGAGGATGCCATGGGGTGGCGGAGTGCCGGGGGAAGGGGGTTTCTGCTGCTGGTGGCGTGGTAGTTTGAGGGGGAGAGAGGATTGGCGTGGCGAGTGGGCGTTTTCAGAGTGCGCTGGGCGAGGAGGGAGTGGCGGAGTCGATTTTTTTAAAGGGAACCTCGTCTCTCCGCTTCCTCCTCTCTCCTTCTCTCCGCTGCCACCTCACACACAACGGTCCACCGAAGGCCGCGGGGATTCGCCGCCGGTGGTCGCGGCCGGGGTTCCCCGGACGTGGCGCACCCCGCCTCTCTCCTCCCGTCCTCCGCGCCCAGCAAGCACGCGTTCCCAGCGACCCGGGCCCGCCGTCACGACTCATTGCTGGCACGCGTCTATATGCCCACTCCCGTTCCCCCTTCTCTCGAGGTCTTATCCAGCTTTTCCTGCGTGCCTCTCTCCCATCCATGGTAGTTCCGCGTCACCGTGCGAGACAGGCACGTAGCTGGGAATTTATTTCGGGGTTTTAGTCTTTCCGTGTGACACGTAGCGAATACTCGTTCCGCTTTGGTGCTGAAAGTTGGCGAACGCAATAAGTGCTGAAATCACTTTTAATTCTGATGTGAATTTTTGTAAATGTTTCGCGAAAAAATTGTGCTTTTATTCGGTCCTTATTTAGCCGTGCAAAGCAATTTTGTTAACCCAAAAATGTGTCAGAGGTCGCCTTTTGCCGGAGGACCTTTTCCCCGTGACTACGTGCTTGGTGCGAGAGCAGTGTCACGTTATTGCCGTGCGTGTTTGCGCTCGAGAATTCAGAGAATTGGAGTCGACAATGGACGGGAAATATTTGAGCGATTCACGCTCGGCTCGTCCTTGAGATATTACACCTACTAGCGTATCTTCTCGGGCGGGGCCCGAAAATTTCAACGCGACTGTGTATTCTCGCCGTGTTCTTTTTTATCCCTCTGCGTCTCTTCGTGACTTGGTTCTTTAGCACCGGTGACGACGCCCGATAGTGGGGAAGTGCCTGGTGACACACTTTAAATGAAATGTCCCAAGTTAACGGTGCTGCTTTGTTTTCTTTAAGGTGTCACTAAGCGCTAAAAGGTTCCGAGGGTTGTAAAAAGGGGCTTAAAGGCAGAAGGACGGTCACTAACCTGGTCTTAAAGAGAACCTGGGAGCGGGGCAGAAAACCAAGAAAGGGAATAATTGTGTCACTGAGTAATCGCTGGAATGAGTTCGTGCCCCATTTAGTATGGCGAATATTTTCAAATGACTATCATATGTTTATAGCTATGATATAATCTAATTCAAATCGTTAACTCTTCAGACAATCATTAAAAGGTCATGATGTCTTAACATGGGAGTAAAGGAAGATATTAAGCCATAAAAATTTATCCATCTTAAGTCAATGTTTTTTATTTCAGAGGAAATAAAAATTTTGATACTTGGTGAAATGTTGTGGATGACGATAAAAATTGAACTCGAAGATAAAATTTTACGAGATTGACTACAAATGAGTGAACTATAAGCATTTAGTTCATGCAAATGGGATTACTCAAGAGTAGGCTTGGGGACATGTTCTTAAAGTCAGTTTAGTCTAAGTTATACATAATAAAAGTGGTATATGGTATTCCGTTATGTACTGATACATAATAAGCCTTTCATCAAATAAAAATCATTGCCGTCAGATCGAGAGGTTGGGGATGACAATTTTTCCTAAGAATGAATTTTTTTTTGCAAAGAATGAATTTTTATACGGTAGAAGTCCATATATTGCTTATAAGTAGTGGAAATTTTTAAAATATTTTACCCCAATTGTAATAATGCAGTTAATAGAATATTGTAATTATTATATTGGAAAGATGGGAATTTTATTGTATCTGAATTTATTTACTCTAGGCAATCGATCATCAAATAAGCTGTGGTATTGAAATGTTCCTTCAAATTTGATGCCGTCCTTAGGGACTTAGATAACGCTATCCACTGTGGAATATAAGGGTGCGCAGGTAAAAGTTATGAGTATAGGAAAATATACGTTAGTAGCTGTAAGTATTAGCGATTGGTTATTGATATTTAGTAATGTACATAAATATCTGATGAATTAAGAGTTTTTGGATAGTATAATTCCCAAACGAATGTCTTTCGAGTGTGCAGGCGCCTCACTTAGACCCGTTTCTCAAGCTATGCTTTAACTCTCTATCACCGGAGGGAGTTAAAGAGAGATCGTTCATGCTGAAGTTTAAGATGGGCTCGCTCAGAGGGAGTGTCAGTCGCTGAGCACGACGCGCAATATATACTCAGTTTGATGGGAATGTCTATTCGCTTCCTTGAAGAATTTAATTTATATAATGCCGGCGACTTTTTCGTGATAATTTGAGGGATCGAATTTGTGGAAATATATTTTAAAACCCACTTCGAGTGACGAATGAATGCTACCATATGGAAAGACTTACGCGAATGTATCTCCGGTATTACCATATGTTTTTCGCATTAGAAAGACAGTTTTAAATCGGGTATAACTGTGCGTGAGTACCATGAAAATAAAGGGAAATAGTGAGTTTTTACCCTTTCTAAATATAGTGGTATAACCGTTGCTGCTTTGTTAAATAATTTTAGTATTTTCAAGGGATTATGTATAATAATCCCTTGAAAAAGCGACCAGCATAGGTCGGGAAACGTTGGGGCCACCCAAAAGCATTGACGCGGCGACATAGCCCAAAAGTTTTTAATCATAATAATGGGTATCTTTTTCTTAGCGCGCTCTTTTCCAGCATTATATCCGGGCTCTTTTAATTTTTTTACGAACTTTCTAAACTCACATACTAGCATGGTAATTTGAACTTGATGGAAATTTTTATATCATTTTTTAAAATATCTTTTCTTACAAGTTCTTTCTAGGCAAAGTTTTCTACCTCAGGGAATGATATCGGAAAAAAGTTGAATCCTATGATGGATTTACCCGAAAATTTCTCTCCGTGGAACTATATTCAAGAAATAAAAATTCGGGAACCCCCTTGATATTTCCTCGCTGCTTAAATAAGGATTGAGCCGAGGTTTTATCCAACTCCTGCCCCAGGCATTGCTCTCTGTCATAACCGCTACGCATTTTATCGGGGACCTGGGGGTATCTTTTGGGGCTGGCTGAGACGCAATGTTTGCCCGTCCATTTAGTATGACTTATGTAAGGATAGGGCTCGGGAAGCGAGGGACATGAAATATTCTATGCTGGTCGAATTCAGCAGATGCCCTTCTCAGTAAAACCAACCTTATCCATTCCCCTTTTCCCCCTTCCTTCGAGTAGCATCCGAAACTCAGGCTTCTCTGCTTATTCCTCTTTCCACGTCAGCGTGTGCTTTCTGCGAGCCCGTCATAAAAGTGGATGAACATACATCTGGTGCCGTGAGTGGTAGAAAATTTGCTGACGCACCGACAGGATGGCGATAAAAAGGTGGATATTCGCCAACTCGTTTCATGGGTCGCAGAATTGTGGACACGCATTGCATGCAACAGGGTTACTGGCCAGTTTGACTTCTACAACTGCAGTTTTCTCTCCTATTTCCCTCGTATTTGGATTCTATTAGAAATTTCGTAAAAAAATATTTACAGCGATCGGAATTCGAATCCTTGTTGCTTATTTTCTCTGTGGAAAAGCTACGAAGTTCTTTTAGGCGTACGCGTAGAGAAACTGTACGAACTTTGTTTGTATCTATCCTACTTTATGTTTTGATGTTAATTTTTTTGAAAATAATGACGGCAGTACTACATACAATTAATTGCCAAGTAATAATTATATGTTTTAATACCGATAATCTGATATATTTTCAGTCATGGTAAACGTAAGCTGCTAGTTATTTCACGCTGTAGTTAGGATGATATTGGTAAAATTTCTGTGACATGTTTTAAAGATGTCAAACTACTTTGTAATTATATAGTTCACCTTACGCCATCTATTTCAGCTCTCAATTGATGTTGATTTTCCATCAAAAGTTATGCGTATGGAAAATATTTACTCATTACTTTTCAAAAGCAAGCAGGGACTATTTTATACTGATAAAATTAATGAGTGGTAGGAAATTCATAAAAATAAATAGTTTAAATTACTGTCAACCACATGGAATTCTTACTCTTTTCTTTTCGTCTTTGTTTTCTTGCATTAATAAACCGTCTTTTTTGTCTTCTTTATAATTGCGTTTCTTCGTTTTCCCGTTTGTTTTCACGTTCATTGTCGTAATCGTTTTCGTACTCATATAAGTGGATAGGGTGATTGGTTTCATTAGGAGGCTAGACAGTTTACTGCCCTGTGGGCTTGGGTTTAAATTCCGGTGGTTGGTGTTTTTCAGATGAAGCCCGATCCTTGGTTGATTGAAGGGCGCAATAAGAAAAACACTATCCGTGGGTGATAACCCGTAGAATCTTCAATTCTTAGCAACCCAATTTTATCGCCTGGTTTCTTTCCAATACCTTCCATTAGCCAAAAGTTTTCGTCACCTCCTCCAATTACCATTCCAGCTAATGGCTTGTAGATCCCTTTTTTGTCATTAAAAACAGCAAGGTCAAAGACTGAAAATGTCTTTAACAGCTTGATTAAGTATTTTTATGTATAGGATGAAAATTGTTACGGCGTTGAAATGTTTTATATTTTTTTGTATGCCACCAATGTGCATTTTAAAGCAAGTACAAATTAAGTCTGCGTTCATTATAACTAATACGTTATTTAGAAGCAGCAAGTTAAGAAAGGAATAGCTTTGAGGAAACCTGAGTGCTATTTAAGCTGCAAACCTGCAGTGAAAGCCTTAGCCTACCATTAGGAAGCCGATGGCGTCAGCATATGCTAACTGTGAGGCGCAGTGTAAGCCACTTTATTTACATAACATCTTGGAAGCCACTGCTCTGACACGGGTAAGAGATGTGTTCCATCCATCTTAACGAGGGCAGCATGGATAACCAAAGGGACTTTAAACACAACCTCTGCAATGTATTCTCTACGAAGACCTTAAAATTCACGATATGTTTTTACATTAGGCAAGCATATCATTTCTCTTTTAATTAAGCTATCCAAGAAATTCATTTTTACCATATAAGTGGGAAGCTTACGCTGGTTAACGTTACGTTTGAACAAAAAAATCTGATATACCACCAAAGTCTAACATTAAGATTTCTAACCATATTTATTCTGGCCATATTATCACTTACTATGAATTGAACTTTATCAAAATAAAACTTTTATAGCGATTTCATGTAGCATGCCTTTCGTGCTCTAGTATGTTATTTACTTGTATTTTAGTCGATAGTCATTTTTATTTGTATGTAATGTAATGTAAGGCTGAGTTTGTCTTTGTGAAAGTTCTCACTTCCAGCAAAATTAATTAAAAAAACTACTGTGGTGCATAAACTGTCGGTGGAGTTAGAGATCTCTTTATTAAAATATTAATGTAAGTGACTGATAATCGCTTTTAGCACGCATTTAATGGGTAGTGATCCTTATTCATGCAACCAAAAATCTCTTTCATCACCTTAGCCCACTTTTTTCCAAGTTCCATTGTTATACCTCATTAGGTATCCCTCATCTCGCTCCCATCCCTCTTGGCACGAGTGTCTCTGATACTTATATATATGTAAACGTATTTTATTATCATTATTCTCTCCTCGCCTCTAACCGTGGAGAGTCCCTCTCAGCGCCGACCCTCTTCCATTTGTCCTCACCGCTCTGCTCTCCTCGTCTGTTCCCTAATTGAATCGCTCTTTGAATTAGCGAGCGGAGCCGCCTCGGGAGCTGAGTGAGACGCTGCCACTGACGCGGTGTGTTTTGAAACGCCGTCTTCGTCGTCTCGAGATGCGAGTGCGGCCTCTCTCGGCGCAGTGCACCCTCTCCCCCGCACCCGGCTTCGCTTTACTTCCCGGCCTGAAGGCGGTGTGGAGGCGGGTTGAGGGAATGCATCGGTAGAGGGGGTTGGAAAATGGCGATATGGAAGGCTATATGTGAGTGGGTGGTGGAAGCAACCCGAGAGCTGCCAGCGTTAAAAGGTGGCGTAGGCGTTGACGACGATAACGCTGTTGATTTTGTGCCACCTTGCTCGGGTGTAGGTATAAATGCTCGGGGTCGCTTTTTCTTGCCGCGGACCAGGGTGCTCTGGAAATGAAGGGAAACCATCCGCACGCCCCGGCTCCCTTTTCGTATCGAACAATTTTAGTGCCAGCGACGCGACGCGAGTGCTGGTTATTATTTATTATTTAAAATTTCTCTCACCCTCAGTATCTACCATTTTGATCCTATCCAGCTGAAAAGAAGTGGTCGTATAATTCATAATAGCATTAAGATAATCACCGTTAATTTCATTACACTAAGGGCTACGATGCCCTTTATATTATCCCATGCTCAATGAATTTTTATTCGTTGTCTGGAAAGAGTTCATTGATACTTAGATACCTAGGAATTAAATACTTTACCTTGTGCCATGAATTGAAGTTCTCGGCCGATGTCGATCTTCCATCAAAGGAGATGCGTGTAGGAGAATATTTACTCAGGGCTATTTCATAGGCAATTAGTAACCATTTTAAACTGGTAAAATGAATAAGTGGTTGGGAAATCATGAATATAGTAATCTTACAGGTTGCATCAATTTCTTTGACTGAAAGTCATGCCATGAAAATAACTTGATGCCCTAAATCAATACACAACACAGGCATTATTGCATTGACTTGAGTGCAAAATATTTATCCTGGAGAAATTTTTTGCCGGCGACATGAGTGTCTGCTTTTATTCATTTTTAAAAATTTCTCTCGCCTTCTTCAGCATCATCGCGTCTCGGTATCTCCTAAGTGGCGTATTAGGCAAAAAGTATCCAGGCGAGGGGTGGGTCGTCTCAAAGTGCAATGATTACCCGGACAGGAAATTGGAGGGAACGTTATCATCCAGCGAATGAGATGGTATTAAGTGAGGGAGACCTCGTACTCGATTTAATTTCCCCGACGCTTTCGATATGCTGCGAGAACGAAGTACCAGTCGCAAAGTGAAATGGGAAATGTTGAGCTGTCAATCTCTGTTTTCAGTATTTCAAAACATTTTTCACTACATAACAAGTCAATTCGACAGTATTGCTCCAAATCCATTTTACTCGTGACCAGCTCTTGTAGAATTTGTAATAACATAGTTATTATGATTATAATGTTGATATTCGTTGGAAAAATAATTATCAGCCGCTTAGTGAGACCCAATGGTGTAATGAAAACAATTTCTGAAAGTAAGTAGGACGAGAAAAACGGCAGAGGAATGCCTCGGGTGAGATATGGAGAAACAGAGCATTTTGTGAGTAAAATAAAACAGAAGAATTGAAATAAATTAAAAAAAGTAGTTTTAAGACTAGCTGATAGAAGAATTGAGTGGACGACTGTGCCAAGCCAGTCCTCGTATTGCCCTTGACGTTGGTGATGATGGGTTCTGATGCATGATAGCTTATAGATTGAGGATGCTGTTGCATATCTCTTATCTTTCTGGACTTTAAAATTACTGTTTTTTTTTTTTAAATATTGGACGGTTGGAATCTCTTCCTCATTCACAATCAAATCAAGGACGAATTTGAAACAACCTCGCCTCTAAATTTTTGTAAGCCTTTAATATTCGTCTTCATGTCTTGCCGAAAAAATTGTCGGTGTTCAATCTTGGCGCTGAAGAATTCTTGTACACCCTTTTCTTCTTTTGATCGTAATTAAAAAGGGTAAAATTTCTCTTGCTGATTAGTTTTTATTCCTTATGACTGTGGGTAAGGTTTATCACGCATTATCAAGGTATTCAGGCTGAAATTTAATAATATTATGCCATTCATATTTCAAGAACTAATACTTATTCTGTTAATTTTTGTATGAAATCGGAAGAAGTACTATATTTTGGCGATTTAGAATAAGAAATTGAAAAAAATGAATGATTAATTGGCGAACCATAAATATCCACATTTTTGACCGTGAATAAAATTTTAAAATATCTAGCACTCTTTTCAATTCATACCAAATTAATGGGAAATTGTAGTTGGTTTTAGGTATGGTGGCATTGTAAAACCGATAACTTGCTTAAATTATTGTTTAAGTCTGTTTGGAAAATTTGGATTATCAAATAAAATACTGAATCTTTTAAGTTATTTTCGATCTTTATAAAAATATTCGCTCTCTCCAAGAAATTTTCTGAAACGTAATAAAATTATTTTTCCATTGATCCAGGCGTTTTGCCGTAGACTTTGCGTCTCATTGCGATTGATAAGTAATTAATTCCACATGAGTTTATTTTTACTTACATGTTTGTACCTGATGATTACGTGCAGTGTGGAAATTTAGGTCGTTTCAATAAATTCACGCGGAGATCCAGAATACTGGTTTAAATACACCAACGTTTTTCTTTTCCTTTTCAATGAATGGATTTTGCTTCTGATGTAATCAGTGGGCATATACCATCTCTTATATCCTCGTCATAAACTGTGATCCATTCGGAAATCAAGCTTTTATCCCCCTACACTCTCAAATTTCAAGGTCGCGTCGGCCTCATTAGGTGTGGCAGTTAAGCTGACCGAAGTCGAAAGGGTTAGAATACTAGGGTTCTGGCATGATATTGTTCTCAGATGTCCTCAGTCGGCATTTTGATTTTGCGCCGCAGGTAGAGAGGTGTCAAGTTACTCGAGGTTACGCCACAGAGGCCGTCGGGTGCTATGGTAATGATTGAGTATGTTTCGTGTGGAAGGGAGGGCAAGGGATTCAAGCACCTGGAATTATGGCCGGTTGTAGAATTGAGTGTGGAGGGGAATCGTTGAGCGGACGTTACTGGGACTGTAAGAGGATTGCGGTTGTCCTAGAATATATGCGTCGGCCGAGGACGTCTAATTGAAACCACCGACCTCCATGGCCTCCGATATGCGTGTTAAGACCGAGCATGAACGGGAGGGAACCTTCATGAAACATTAGGTGTGTAAATATTATAATGACAATCAGATAAGCTCGTCATCTACCGGTTACAATCAAAGGAGCATAGTTTTCGTCAAAGAGATCGACTTACTTTACATGAACTACTTTACTTATACTGGATTTGAATAATAAATGTTAAAGAGATTAGAATACATTTGTAAAGAAAATTTGAATAGAGATTGAATATGAAATGGTATCATTATTAGATTTTTCTTTTTGTTACTTGCAGCTATTTCGATCAAGGCTCCTCAAGTTTTAGTCAACTGACTGCGCATAATTATCGAGATATTGGTCTGTCTATAGCTTAAAGATAACCTTAAGAAGATGACAGATTAGGTCCATGAAACGTGTCGTTGGTGCAGTTAAAATTGTAATTAGATCAGAGATTTAGAGTTCTCCGTCACTAGTGTTTTACGGGAAAAAGTGAGATCTTAAAATGCGATAGTTTTGGTCTAGCTGCTTTGTTATTGCTTTAGAGGAAAATATCAGACTAAATTAAAATCTGTCGGCAAGCATTAGCGGGTGTAACGGATTAGCCAGCGCCCATTGACAAATAACAGTTGTTTTGGTACTCTTGCATAATGCATGTAATTATATGGATATTAGTTCAAGTATCTTAACTGTCAACGAATGACTGATATACAAGCGGCATAGAATGCGCGCTTTGTATCATAATCTTACGTCGTACAATTATGGCCTATCTTTTACTAACGTAAATTATTTCCGTATTTTGAAATTTGATAGTATCATTTCACGGACAGCAATTCTCTTATATCACACTGGACTTTGTAGTGAATTTTCTAAGAAAAATCACATTTAGTATGAATTATAATTACCCCGAAAGGCTTAATTGTGATAAATTATTCCAAAAAGTAAATAATTAATAATGTAAATAATGGCAGAAGTATATGAGTGAGTGAGTTATAACTTCGAATTCATTTCATTTTTATCAAATATATCCAAATGAAAATTTTATTTTTGGTAAAAATCAGTGCAAAATGCTGCATTTCTTTCTGCAATACCACGTAAAATAGTTTCATTTCTCAAGGTCACTAATTTTTATTGATAAAACTGGATAGGTTTTCCTTTCTTGACTTAAAGCATCATCAATCATATATTAATTAATGTTTGTTTAACATAATGTTTGTGAATTATTTATTAACCTTTTTTATTGTGACATTAATTAGATTTTTAATATGGAAATTATTAAGGAATAAGCTCTTTCTCAACTAAGTGTTCCATTTCAGCAGGTTGAATTTTAATCTCATTAGATGCCTAATTTGAGTTGACGCATTATGCTTGGAATGGGGACTGTTAATTGAAAGCAATCGATTACGATGGTGAATTTTAATGCAGTGGCTTAAATAATTATGTATCTGACTCTCCCCAACCGTATATTGTATTGTGAATTCTAGGTAAGCTACTTAGCAATAAATTACTAAAGCTCGCGGGTAAAAGGGATTTTGAAGGATGATTTTTTTTCGAAAAATTATGAATTTAAAACTTGAAATTTTATTTATGCATTTATCATGCGCAGATGCAGCACGCTCGACATAAAAATGGTTCGTAGAGCAATAAATTATCTGAATTGAATGTATTGATTTCAGTTCGTTAAATAGCGTAAATTTTACTCCGCATTATTGTTCGTACTTTGGGCTTCCCGCTACCTCCCATATTTTAAATATCTCTAGGGGCAGGTGTTTTTCCTTTGCCTTTCTCTTCCACAGCCGTGGATGGATAGGTGGGCTTAGTCGCAGAGCCTTTTCAAAGCCCATAATTCAGAAAATCTCTCGCAATTTTATCAAAGAGGAAAGGATTTAGTGGAATAGTTCAGCAAATACGCTGGGATATAGTAACAAGACCATGTACATGATAACACACCTGCGTGCAGCGATAAATATCAATGAAGTTGAATTTCCGCATGCGGAAGTGCTGCTTTTAGAGAACTCCCTTCCAAAAAGTTTACGGCTCATATCTTTGTTTTTGTTCATTTATCTCTCCTGTATTTTTATCAAATCAGTTTTACACTATTTTAAACCTGAAAGTCATTAACAGTTGCATTGAATCTCTGTTTGTTGGCTTTGAATTTTGAAAATTTTGGATCAGCTTTTTTTTCAACTTAGCATTTATTCCAGGTGTAGGTATATTCCTGATGAAATCATCTATAGTGGTAAGATTTCTTAAATAGGAAGCCTTTTTCTGCATATTTTGTCGAAAATTAAGGATGAAATTGAAGATACCTTTGAATTGATCATTTGAATTCTCTCAATCCTCAAGCTGCTGATCTTTTATCGAGTGGTTTGGCCAATTATTCTATCGTATGGATGAAGGGCTGGTATTATTTCACACCACTTTTGGTCGTCCCGAGAGGGGAAGTTCTGAATGTCTCTACTACAATTCTATAATGCTTACAAAGAAATGGTTTTCTAAGTTATAAATTTATCTAACTAAGGTTTTATAACATAACTTTATGAGAAAGAGCGAGAAAAGTTTTGTACTTCCGCGATCTGTTACTTAAAACATAAGTTTTTTCTTAAGTGTTACTTAATTCAAAGGTTATTCATGTAGAAATGAAAGTATCTATTTTCATTTTTATATGCTATTTTTTGAGACATTCTTATGAAAATTCCCTTTATATTGTCATTTGTCTCTGATCGCTTGATTTAGATTGAAGCAGGCTTAAGGTCAACCAAGCCAAAACGAGCATGTTTTGCCCTCGCGCTTCTCTAAGAAGATGAATCCGAGTGAATGCATATCTGTTGCTCTAAAATGTATTCTATGAATTGAAATCTTAATGATGAGGTGAGCACTAAATATTTTTGATTTTTGTTGGCAGATATGCCAATATATTGAAAAATTGCGCCAGCTTTTACCCTTTAACGTACGCCGGATATAATTCCCTCCTCGATTAGATACCACCGAAGATCGGCTTATGAGGGTGTGATAACCCTGGAGAAGTTGGGTGCTCCCAATAGTCCTGATGTCATGAGGCAGCCTTTTCACTTACGCTGACATGGTCCATAAGACATACCATATTTTTTATAGGTTTCGGCATATTTTTCACTCTTGAAATATTCCTGAAAAACGATCGAGTATACATCAGAATTTTAGAATCAGCTTAACCCTAAGACAAGTGGTGGCAAATCCATGGTTTTCCTGCTATAAGACACTCAGGCGGCCAGATGCATCCAGGGTTCACTAAATCCCTCACAGCTACAGGGTGGCTCAGCCGGCTATTACCGAAAGCACTCGGCACAATTTCGAAGGGGACTAGTTCGACTTCAGATCACGACAGATATTTGAAGCCTGGTAGTCTAATACGTGTAGCCTCTATTAACCCCTTTGGAAGACGGTTAAACCCTACAGTGAAGGTTGACGTAACATGATGGGCACTTAAAGTCGTGAGAGGGTATTCAAGTTCCATTCGGTCCAGGCAAGTGATTTTTTATTTTTGTTAAAGTTTGATAATGAAATCAAGATTTAGTAAATTTGAGTGTTTATGACCAGATGAGATAAGCTGGTCATTCTGAGCTGATAGTTTCCTAAAATATGCGTTCAAAATAGAAATAAGCCACGAACTTGCTTACTAACGGCCCCATTAGTTTGTAATTATTCTATTAATTATTCTTAGAAAACGAAATATTCTCGTTTAAAGTGGCAATACTTCAGAATCAAACCAGGCGATGATTTTCAGTATGACTCAAGTCACGATTTTCCCCGTATCGAATGATAAACGATTTATCTCGTTGCTGAAAGTGTAATTTATTTTCAGTATTTTAAATTAGTTACTGTTGAAATTGCATAGAAGAATACTTCAACATAATTAATTTATTGATATTTTTGGTAATAATATTCTTAATAATATGCCCTTAGACAAGCTTTGGTAAAAGTAAAATGAAAATCGTATCGCGAGCAACGCGTATCCACCGTAGAAAGGGTGGAAAATTGCGGTGAAATCACTGTTGAGAAAATTCGAAATCTGCTTCTCCAGCCGAAGCTTATCTGCACCAAAGGCGCCATAATGGTTCTTTGCAGGGGTGCTTCTGAGGTCATAATTTTTTACAGCGCCAAGGAAAGCACAGAAAAAGAGTTTGCCGATCATCAAACTTCATCTGGCTCTTCAAATCACTATTTTCACGTTGTATGCGTAGCCATAAGGTCTGTTATTCCCACCAGCGTGCTATGAGCAAAGTTTGCGTCGTAAAAGGTGATAAGATAGCGCCTCTGAAAGACCTTTGATCGCGCTCACGGGCTGAGGTGAATTTAGGTCTTATATTCCATACAGAAATGTAAAAGTCTAAGAGCATTTTTCCCAAAATTTAATAAAAAACATTATCCTTGAAGTAGTCTTGAAGAAATAAGCTAGAGATATAAACTACTCTGGCTAAAATTAGACTTTGCTGTCTTAAATTTCTCATTAGTATTCGTATTTGATATCCATTTGAGAAGAATTAGGTTTCTTTAGAGGATTAATATCGAGTCTACCTTTTTAAAAATGCATGTCTACCCCTTGAAAAACCTCTTTCTCAATACTTGGATACGTAGGAATTTATTTACAGCTTATTTTTGCTGATAAGCTAAATTTGATGGGTGTGCTCTGAAAATAGTATATATTCATGTCGTTTTTTGTGACCCTCGCCTACTGACGATTTGCTGATCAGTATGGTGAATATATGGTCAACTTTATTTCTAACAGGGTCAGGTCTTTCACCTGACTATTATATGTTGAAGTATTTTTTATGGTTTTGCTCGTGCCAGGTCATTTTATATCATGCAAAGTTTTTACGTCAAATAATTATAAAATATTTTACTATTAAGAGTACTTGAATGCCCTTTGAAGATAGCTTATTATTTATGTGCTATCGGTAATGTTTAATTGAATACACCCAAAAATCAAATTTATGATTTAAAGTTTTTTTTTAGACCAGCATATATTATTTTAGGAGGGTTGAAATGGACAGCTTTGCTCGGAATATGTGTCATATTATTTAAAAAAAAGGGCTTGCTGAAAATTCAAAATTTTCCGAATCATTTATGAAAGGTTGTGTGAGAAAAATATACATTTACTTGAGCTGAGTAATTGCAGGAAATATTTATATGTTGTTATAGATGTAAGGAATACTCATTTAGAATTGAACCAAATAAAATTCCTAAAACAATTTTCCAAACTAATTGAAGGGAACGTTGTAAAATAAGATATAGCCCTAAAAATTATTCAAATAATGATTTTGAGTAATAAAGACTCAGGCGCTATCAGGAGTTTCGGGATTCGGAAACCAGGGATGGACATTTTTCTATCTTTGCCATAATCTTCTACACATGTTGAAGGATAAATCCATAATTTTGTGATGAGGAGATGTACTCTGCGGATCCTAATGTTTCGATTTCGAAACGAACCTATCCCTAATTCGATTCAGTTTGCTTTGGTGCCTGTCGCATACCTCCTTAGATAACCTAAATGAATAATACGACCTCGGGCTGCCTATTGACCACCACTGATTTAAATCGCTGAGTACAGTCGAAATTCTAGCTTTTAAAAACGTTTTGGTTTAAACGAACTCCTCACGCAAAAATAGACTCGGCGATAGTAATGATAAATGATATCGGGTGCTCCCTATAGATTGCTTTTCCATCCCACCGTTGAATCATGGAGAAAGGGAGAGCGAATACTTGTCTCGAAGGTGAGCCCCCGTCCTTCTTATCAATCATAATCTCCTCTTGAGGAAGCACGAACGCTTTTCGCTTCGCGTCATTCCTTTTTTTTCCTGGGCCCCCCTTGTTTCGCGGAATAATAGGCTCATTAATCTGATGTTCTCTCATTCACGTGCGCGCGTCTCCCGCTTAAAAAAAAAACGTGTTTACCGATCCAAACGACATCTTTCGCGGCGCACAGGGATAGGGAGGAGTGGCTCGAATGAAAAAACTATTATTCCTCCCTCCCCAAAAGAAAGAGATGTATGTTGTTCCTCGGATAATTTAATTTTAGTCGTACAACCCGATGGTGCGGTCTCCGCGGTGGGATTTAATTTGGAGGGCACTCATTGCTATCTAGATGGGGAGCGGAATATATGTATAAAAGCGGTGAATGGGGAGTGGAGAGGACTCGTGGATTACATTTTGAAAAATAGTGAGGCACTATGTGCGCCCGGCGGGATGGGTTGCGTGGGTAGGGTGGAAATAGAGGAATTTTGATAGGGGAAGGGAGAGGAAAGGGCGGGAGGGGAGAGAAAGGGAAGAGGCAGACAAAAGGCATTATTTGTGCGACATTGAGAGCGCAAGGTCCTCTTTTACATTCAATCCATAGATGAAGAGAAGGATGGGAGTGGGGAGGGGGTAGTTTAACGTCGGTGAGGGGAATTATTATGGAAAAAGGGAAAGAGAGGTGGGTAGAGGGGGGGGTGTGGATGGTAAGGAAGGCGGTGTGTCGCGGCGTGGAGGATTGTGGGGAGAGAGAAGGGGGGGGATGAACGGGGAGAAGAAAGAGAAGTAGATATTGAAAAAGGGTCAGGGGTGGGGTGTGGAGGGGGGAGGTTTGAGTTGAGGGGAGAGAGGGCGGAGTTGTAAGAAGGGGTCGAGGCGAGCGTGCTGAGATGAAGCTTTCCCACTGCACACGTTCCCCCAACTCACTCTTACCCCCCCCGAAAACTCTTTCATTCTCTCTCTCTCTCCCTCCATTCTTTCAGCCCCGAAATCTCTCCTTCAGATCCCTCCACCATCCCACCCACCCTTCTTCTCCCCTCCCCCCCCTTATCCGCCCCCACTCCCTCCTACCCCCCCCTCCTGCTCTCGCCCCGGGTGTTCTGCGATAGTCCTCCTTATGAGCGTTATCACAATGGTTGTGGCGGGAGGGACTCGGAGAGAGCTAAAGCCTTCCCCTTTTGGTTATAAATGGGTCGATACTTATCCAGCCCTTCTATCCCTCCCTAACATCTCCTCTCCCCCTCCTCCTCTCGGCCCGTGTGCTGCTGCCTCCTGCCTTTATCCTCTCTCTCTCTTCCACTTTCTGTCGCTCTGTCGAGAGAGAAAGGGAGCGAGCGGGGTGAGGGCCGGATTCCGGCTTCTGGAGGGCTCGATGCGAAGAGTGGGATATCTCTCCGCGAACGGAGGAGGGCCTGCGTTCGAAAAGAGGGAGCTCGTGAAGAGGAGGTTAAAGGTAATGCCGGGAGAGGTAGGAATATGCACGAAATACCGGCGCCTATTCAGGAGTTCCGAGCGCTGTTTTTTCCGATACTAACCATAGTTTATTAAAATAGTATTTCCGTTAATACCGGTGCTAAAAAATGCCCGTGCTTGTGCGTTGATTTCACGTTATATTCAAGAAAAAGCAACAAAAAGGGTTGAGTGTTGAATAAAATCCAAAGTTTCAAGAGTTATGGAGTGAAATTTTTTCATTCTGAAACAAACACTTGAATTCATTTTCTCTGATTATAAAATTTACTCCAACCTAGGTTTCCGACCTTGAAGATAGTGTTGTATCATCGAAACATTGGTCGGGATAATTTTTATGATCGTGGAAAATTGCAAGTGTTTCTTTAAACAAGGTTGGGTGCTGATACCAGGAGAATTGATTGGATCTTTGAATCATATTTATGTCCGTTTTTAAAGTGCAATGCGTAATACATGATATTTTAGACATGTATTCTCGATATGGTGACCATGAGGAACTGACTCAAGAAAGTCTACCAAGAACGGTAGTTTACGTCTTAGTTGTAGAAGGTAGCATTTCATTTTTCAATGACGGAAATATTAAGAGTGGTAAAATACAGCGTAAATTATTATCATCTATAATTTTGGCCATGTGTAGGCATTTTTTTTAGAAAAGAAAGGGGGCGCAATTGTCCATGTATATCCTAGAGATGGCCAACTTTCTCCCGATACTTTAGAAAATAAGTTCTCTACGCGTATAAATAATGAAGTTTTTAATTTAGTGAAATATCCATGAATACCAATGGAGAACCTTTCTTCCTGAATCATAATTACGCATATTAAACAGAGAGATGATTAATTTTCAAATTTTATTGGTACCTTTTACTTGTCATTAATCGTGTAATACTATTTCTTGTTCACACTCGTTGGAAAAGTGGCGGTACCTTTTTAGAGTGCTGCTCGAGATGAAGGCGAGGAGAGAAAACTGCGGGAAGGAGATGGGAAGTCTTGGAGAGAAGGAATGGAGGCAAGGCTGGAATGAAGATGAGATAGAGGGAGAGCTCGTAAAGTTGGTGCGTAAAGGCGAGGGGAGAGGAGGAGGAGAATGGAAGGATAAGGAGGAGAGGAAGGAGGATGAAAAAATGCCGAGTTGGAGGAAGAAGTTGGAGGAGCGGGGGAAAGAAGAGGAATCGAGGTGGAGAAGGAAGAGGCGAGGTGCGAGGGCGCGGCCAAAGGAGTTGGCACGCGGGTTGATAATAGAAAATGTTTTTCAGGGTGTGGTGGTGAGGGTCCAGGAGGGGTGGGTGCCGCGCACGGGAGGATGACTCGTACGTGGCGAAAGAAATGCGTGCTCATGGAACGTGCGAACGGTCAGCAGAGGAGGGATGACGTGTGGGGAGCGAGATGAACTGTATTTTTAGGTGATAAAGTGCGATATCTTCGGCTTATAAGGACACGTGCATCCCGCACCATCGGACGTGTTTAGTGACGGGTACCTGTATTGTACTTGTGTATCCATGATTTAATGAAAAAGAGGGGTGGCAATTTTCCATCAGCTTATTTCATAATATACGACGCGGTTCGACCGTCAGGTCATTTTAAAATACAATGTGGAAATAAATTTGTGGAAAATTGCCATGTTTCTTATTCATTAAATCAGGATGTCATTGCACTAAATCACGCTTACCTCAGCTAATCTTGAAATTTTCAGAGTAAGTAAAGTGTTGTATAAAGTGTGAGACTTCTTGGGAGGAAACATGATTTGCCTTGGTCAAGATTTGAACCTGGGCTTAATTTGCGCCAGGGCAATTTCCGCTTTAACTACCGAGGGATCTTCTTTCACCACGGGGTTTTGTTCGCGTATTCGGGAGATCCGTGTTCGAATCCCGGTAAATAATTTTTCCTCTCTGGAATGTTTGTACTTATTATGCGGGTGACTGTGCAGGTTCACCGCTTGCTGGTCGCGGTGCGCGGATATTGGTTGAATAATATAAAAACTGCGGTCAACATTTGCCTGTAACTCCAGTATGAAAAATTAAACCTGTCCTATCACCTGTGCTCCAACCTTACTCCTTGGCTTTTCCGGTAAGAAGGAAACATTTAAGCCGGCCGTATGTGAAGAAATTACATGGAAATTTTGTAGCTTTGGTACGAGGTCAAATTTCAATCTTCTTTTACCGAAAACGTGCATTCTTGTCGTGATGCTTTTTTCTTTGGAGTCGTGCATGCTTGATTATATTAGCAGACACATTATTTTTATCTTTGGAGGAATATATATCACGGAAGTGCACTAACAAGAGAGGAGAATGATTAAACTTCCAAATCATGCTCAATGTTTTCAAAACTTACCTGAAGCTTGGCGTATTCTTCGAAGCTCGAAGAATAACTGTAAAATATTACATTCCGCCAAGTTTAAATGGCTTGTCGGTGAAGGTCTTTGAGAGAGAGCACGCACAGGATGAGTAGAGAGGGAGGAGGACTCGTGGCGTGGAGGACCATGCAGAAGGGCATACCGGCGACTGAGATATAATGAGGAGAGGAGGCGGAGGAGGGAGAGTGAGGGAACAAGTGAAAGCGAACTTGGCGAGGGAGAGGCGGTGTTTGAGGCCTCTAGAAAGAGGGGAGGGGATGGCGATGAAAGGGAATTGTTAAGATGTAATCACTCAAAAGGCGACCATCTTAAGAATCGGAATGTGCAGAGTGGGGATTACACGCTTGCCGTCGACTCGAGTATATCTCTCTCTCTCTCTCGCGTTCCCTCTTCTCCCACCGTTCTTCGCATTCCCTTTCCGCTCCTCTCTCTTCCTCCTCTCCCCCTCTTCGCCTCCGCTTCCTCATCCCCTCCCTCCTCCCCCGTCGCCTTTATCACGCCATCGGGGGTTGGAAGGCAAGGAGGGAGGGTTGTGGTGGGAGGTGGGCGGGCGAGACTGAATGAGGAAGATTGAGGATACGGGCGAGGGTTTTATTTAGGGTTATAGGGCAGTTGGTACAGCCACCAGGGGCTGGGTTGGGGGATGGTCTTGATTGCGTGGCGGTGAGGAGGACGCAGGGGCTGAACCTAAAATGGAGCGAAGAAGCGGGAGATAAGCGTAAAATCCCCGCAGAAATACATAGCTGGCTGGCATAGTCCTGCTGTGGTGCTATTCATAGTGATGGTATAGGACCTTTTCATATGATGTTTAGAAACGTGAAATTATACCTGCCCGATGTAGTTGTTCCTAATGTGGATTGAGAAAATTTGAGTGACAATCTGCGGTCGTGTTTTCAAATATAGAATTTTCCACGTAAACAAACAGAGGATAATCTAAGCGGCCATGTGCTAGCGTCCTACAGGAGTTTAAGAAGGCAAAACAACTTATGGGCCATTGCTCGCATGTCCCAAGACTGTGATGTATGAGAGGGCTTAAAAAAGAAATATGTATATTGAGGGCATTGCATCTTTTCGACTGACCTTGAACGATGTCGTTTGTTTTTCGAAATATGTTGATGCTTAAGGGAAATTGACAGTCTATGGAAATATCTCTTTGAAGAGAGAACTTGTCAAAAAATGTAATTTTCAGCCAATTTGTAGCTTTTTTTTAGGATAAAGTCAGAGCTCAACCACAGGTGAAGTGGAATTCATTCACGTCCATCCAAGTTAAACCATTTCACTCTAGCGCGCCCTCTCTATTTCCTAGCTCGACTAATAAAATGCCTCGCTTATCCCTTCCGAGAGCGGGCGACTAAATCTCGAGGAAGGAAAGAGAATCACGACGAGGCAAGTGCGCATTATTCAACACTTTGTGTCATCTCGCAAGGGGTAGGGGAGAGGGGAGGTTGAAGAACGGTGCCCCACCATTCTCCGCTCCGAGGAATCCTCATAATGAGATAATGGGGGAAATGCGACGGGAGGAAGTAGTAATTCCGCAGGGGAGAACAAAGGCGATGGTAATGGGGACAGAGGGAGACCGCGAATGTGTGGCAAAGCGGTGAAAGAGAGAGGGAGAGAGGAGGACCTAGGATGAGAGTGATGGGGGCGCAAGGTGTAGCGGAGGGAACGGGAGGAGACACAGAGTTGTGTGTGAGGGAGAAAGTTCGAAAGATTTGGACGGCCTGTGGAGTTGTAATGCGTACAGCTTAAGGGGAGGTTTGGGATGAGGGTGGTCGGGGATATTTTCTCCATTCTTTCAAGAGAATCGTGCGTGGTTAGGACAATCCTTGAGAGCCAGAATACATTGAAAAGGTGGATGGAATTTAACAGTGTCACTTATGAGTTCTTAGTGATAACTATATGCTTACATGAAGAAAATGATCCTATCTTTATCTTCGCTCGTTCTAATTGAGTACTTGTGCTACCTCTCGCTTTCTTTCTTCTTTGGCTTGCAAAAATTTTAGTATAAATTTAACTCAAAATATAGTATTAGTCACTTTAGAAAAACAGCCTTTAGGAAAAAGGCAAACAAAAATTAAAAATCAAGTCTCTTTTGCCAAATCAAGTCAAGGATCTTCCTTTTCTCTTTACTTACGGAAGACAGTTGCAAAGGAGGGAGGCAGATGCGGTTAATTTCTCGATATTCCTTTTACTCTGAGATCGTAGAGCAGGAAGGCATGAGGGTGTCAGGAAAGTTCTACGACGTGGAATCACAAATGACTGCACTCAATGTAATTTAAGGTTATATTCTATGCGAGATTCCTGAAACTCCGAAGAAGATATAGTCGAAAGTATAGCATACTTCTGGGGAATAAAATTTAATTCGTTTTTATGACGCTGAACTCAATTGAATATCAAAAAAACGAAAAAAAAATATATTTAAAAAGGAAATATATGCGTTTTACATAGAAAGATAGCTTTTGTATTAAGACTAATTATCAAATATTTTGCATAGTTGCGACCGTGCCGGTTAAAATGCCATGCGAGATGTATTTTTAATAATATTTTTGTAATAAAAGGTATACCCTCGTTATGAAATTTGAGCTGACAATCAGATGGTGAGACATCAGCGGAAACTTTCTCCAATGTGGGATTTCTAATTATGACTCTCACAAAGTATTTTTTAGCATCCAAAATTTCTTCCCATATCGTGAATAAAGCTACGTCTTACCATTGATATATGCTTTCGGGTACCATTAGTTTTACAAAATAATTCAATAATAGACAAAAATGCCAATTTTCTGGCCAGAAATGTTGACTATTGTCTGTAAATATTTTAAAATACTGTAAAAGAGTAAGAATAGATTTATGCGGTAAAAGTTATGCGTACGATTAAAGCGCAGAAAGAAACGACGGTAAAAATTAAGCCTGGCGTTCAACGGTTAAACTTTACATTAGGCTAAAGTTCATTTATGCCAGGCGTGCAGTGCATTGAAAAAGTACAAGATATGTATTTGAAGTATTTCGTATTCTGCGCGAGACTTTCCATGCACCCTGTAGCTTCTTCCTTTTGTCTACGAATAGGGATTGAGGAGGGATGGGGCAATATTGTGTGAGTGAAGGGAGGAAGTTGTCTGGCTGAGGAGGCGGAAGGGAATGCGAAAAGAGGATAATGAAACGGGAGGAGGAGGAGGAAGAAGGGGGAAGACGGAGGGGGGTAGGGGATGGGGTGGAATGACGCACAGGGGAACTCGACGCAGTGGGCGGAGAATGAAAAGCGAAAGGAGAAGAAGACTGCCGTCAGAAGGAGGTTTAGAGTGCCATTGTCGAGTTTTAAAGCGCGTTCGCTGGTAAGAGTGTCCCATCAGCTAGACCAAGGGCCTCCCACTCCTCCTCCCATTTCGCCCCTGAAATATTCTTGCGCTCGGATTGGCGGGGAGGAAAAAAAAAACCGAGAGAGCAGCATATAGAGGCGAAATGTGTTGCCGTTGCGTTAGGCACGGCTTGACCTATGGTGGACCAACAGCAGCGGCGAGAGGGCAGAGATTGCGTAGGTAATGGCTTGGAAATTACGATACGATTGAAATCCGTTCCTCTCTTCTTCCTTCCGCCCACATCCCTTTGAATGGTGGGGAGCCAGCCGTAGTATGAGGGTTGCCGCGCCGGAAGTCGGCGCACTCCCCGCTGTTTTGGCCGTATCATCCATCTTTTCTCTGCGACCAATGCTTCGTGAGATCAGTGATTTATTATCTCCTTGCGCTCACAAGTTCGCCTTGCCGTGATGGAAAAACGAGGCATGTTTTTCCTCGCTTAAGTTTGGGGAAACGGTCAATAGATCCGATATTTGCGTGAAATCTGCCGCCCCCCTCCCCGGCCAACGAAAATCGATGCATGTGCGGAAAGAAGCATGTTCTGTTGATCTTTATTTATCCCTCGAAGTATTTTGCTAAAGCGGTTAAAACAGTATCACGGTACTGTTGTCAGCACAGATTTTGGCAAAATAATGCAAATACGCTTCTTGATGGAAAAGTTGGGGAAAAAAGCAACGACTGTGGTGAAAGAGAAATATTTTCATGTCCTCTTCCTTACGTATAATTAAATTAAATTTTGACTGACAACTAAACCTTCGATAAAGTATGCCTGCGTAGTAAAATTAATTAACTTTTGCCGCTTTTGATGTATCCATAGCCATCGATTCCCACCCTGTTCAAAGTTGATCTGCTTAACCTTTGAAAATAGGTCGTAGCGAACATCGTACATCAATCGATTCGTACTCTCTTTGCAGCCGCGGAACACACGTACTAGCCAGGCATAATGGCTAACTGCAATATCAGTCAATTTCGTAATGTAAACGCAGCTTCAAATCTCTCGATTCAAATTTACTGCGATGTAAATTCAATTTTTTAGTCTCTATTTTTCAGGGTCCACATACTTCATGAGATAAGGCTTATTGAAACTTTAGAGAGTTGTACATGGAAACGAGTGGAGATAAGTACTCCTTTGGAAAGGGGATGAAACTATTGGGATGTAGATGTTAGACTAATTCGACAGCCTCGAGCAAGGCTTGTTGACAATCAAGGGTAGAAAGCGACTTTTATCGGAACGAAATTCGTAAATGGGTAATGGCAACGAGAGGTCGATGACACTTGGTCAGCGTAACCTTGACTCAAATTCAGCATGATATGGATCTTTCCTTTCATTTTAGTCCTTTATGTTCACATCCACAGCGGATTAGTACAGTATATCGCCATCCAAGTTTTCTTCATGCCGTGATGCGTATGGCACGGCTGATTTTTGCTGCAATAAATTGCATTTTCTCTCGGGCTTTCATTATTCATCCATCACGTCTTTCTTTGATATCATAAACAAAGTGATACCATTACGTGCCCTCAGTGACGAAATGGTGCAGGGCACTCAAATTACCCCGTGTGCATGCGTGCGCGGAAAGCTCTGACGTCGCGTGTGTTGTATAAACTTCAGGATACAATATATATAAGACCTCTTGGTCGTGGAGGAAAAGTGAGGTTTTCTATTATTTTTGCTAATATTTCCATTGTTTAGGGACCATTGAAAGTGTAAAATCATGCATCAAATGTATTTCATCCAAAAAAATCCTTAGATGATGAAGGTAAACCCTTTGTAGATGAGGAAACTAAGGAAAAGGAATTACATTGGTAGGCAGTTGCTGCGTGATGTCATTTCATACTATCCTTTCGCCGAGGAAAATGTTTTTTACCCCTGAAGCAATGATCAAATGGTATCACTAACAATGAGGTAGGGCTTTGTGATCTGGAAAATTTATATTTTTGGTGGTTAAATTGTAATTTGACGCATATAGTCGTTTTACTGAAGCAATTACACTGCTTAACATCAATGCTGATTTTATATCCTCCTAATTTACGGACTGAAATGTGGTAAATATTTTTATGAGAAACTTTCATTGTTGTGTGATCCTATTTGAGCTAGATTCAACAGTAGGATCATAGCGATATGTACAGCAATGATCACGGATCAGAAGGGATGATAGAACAAATCCGAGATATGAGTCCAGCGTGGCGGAGGAAATACTCCTCGACCACTGATGGCTCTCCAACGTCCTGTCACTTCCACAGCCATTGCATTTATATTAAGACATTAGCGTGGTCTTCATTTCGGAAAATCTCTCCACAAGCTCACACACCGCCTGAGGACGGCAGCCGAGGAAACGATTGCAATTTTCGAGTCCGCGTTTTTAACGCTCGCAATATCTCGGTGATAAGGGAATCGCCAGATACGAAAATTTAATTCCGCAATAACCGCGATGGCGAGGAGGAAGACCGAGTGAGGTGAGGGGGGGGGGTGGATTGGTGGAGGAGTAGGGGAGGGGAAGCAGGGGGCTAAAGGGTGAGGGAGGGAATTCGAGTGAGGCCACGCTGCGATAATTTGACGACGGAATTCCACGGACCACACCAGCGCCACATAAAGGCGACAAAAAAGAGAAATTACGGGAGGAGAACGGGGGGGAAGGAATCAAGAGGGTCGGGATTGTAGGGGAGGCGGTAGAAAGTGAAGGTGAAAACGCAGGGAGAGGGGATAAGAGGGGGAGAAGGGAGTATGTAAAGGGGGAAGGGGAAATAAACGAACATGAAGGGAGAGAGAGAGGGAGGATGGCCGAAGAGATTGAGGGAAAAAGTGAAAGGGAATAAAAAAAAAGCGAGAGGAGGGATTGGAAAGGGAAAAAAGTGTATTTAGTGCTGATATAAGAATGAGTTAAGAGGGGGGGGGTGGAGAGAAAAATATTTAAAAAAATGAGGAGCGAAAAGAAGGGAGTAGTGTGGTGGTGGTGGGGGTGAGCGAGGGGGTTGATTGAGGCCAAACGGGGTGGAGAGGAGGGAGGGGGGGAGGTAAAGGTTTTTTAAAGGAGACGGAGCCGGTGGAGATTGCGGACGGAATGGAAGTGGGTTGGTAGTCCGCGTGTATGGAACAGGGTTTTTTTATTACATGGGGGAGAGGAGGGACGTGGAGAGATTAAAAGGGAAGAAGCAGGCGAGCGAGAGAGAGAGAGAGAAATGAGGGCTGCGCAGGGAGTAAAGAGAATATCCCAATGAGTGTCGTTGTAATGCGATGGCGGTGTAGGCCCCAGGGAATACGTATAACTTAGTGGATGAAAATTTTGTCGTGCCTCGCATTTTTCACAAAATGAAATGCAAAATGAGGAGAGGTTTTTTTTCTAACTTGAAAACTTTTTGAGAGGAATTTATAACCGTGTCAACGTTTTTCATTCCAATGCTTTCCTTATTATTTCTTATGAGGACGTGCGACAGACACAATCCATTACCTCAAAGTTAAGCTACTAATACAGTTCTCTAATTAAATATATATAAGATTCATTTTATTAGTTACTAAACTCATTTTCATTTAAAATCACACGGTGTGCTTACTAAAGTAGCTTGTGAGGCATCATGTTCTGAGTATTACTTTATACCATTTGTAATAATCATGTAATTTGGTGGCTTGGAAACATTTTCTGATGAGTTTGGTTGCGTGATGAGTAAACCTCTTCGCTACCACCATATATACTGCGTCATGTTATAAGATATTCTATATTATTCTAAGACATGCGAATTCTTGACGGTTAAAACCTAGTAAATATAATTGATAGTGGCCTAGCGAAAGGAATTGCTCCCTAATATAAATGTCCAAAATTTATACTCCTGCGACATTGTGCGAGGTTTTACATAATTGCTTCCTTAAATTTTACTTCAGCCCCAAATGAACATCTATGGTCAGATGATTTGGATGTGTGGCATTTAATGAAGTGATATTTCGTAATGATTTTCTCCAAAATGATCAATTCGTTAGTGATGCCCCATTTTCCCCATTAAATATTTTTCTGGACTAGTTTAATTTTTTGAGTGATTAGATAACCTTGGGTAATAATTATTTTAGTACATGAACTTCAATTAGTTTGGGCCCATTTTTTATGAGGAGGTGAGAAGCCATAGGGTACAAGTGGTATTTTTATCAACAGAGTTAGGTTAAGTTAATTGCTGGAAGAAATACACAAAAACTTGGTTGCCATGGGTTACGAGTGAGTCTCTTTTTTGTGCTGATATCGAGTGGAAAATCAAATGCACCAATAAGTATCTAATTGATCTGGTTTATTTACTATACCTAAAACTGGATAGGAGAAAGAAATCACTTGTACCCCTTGGATTCTTAACCACTCATATGTAATCTCTCTTCGTAGACCAACTTCGAGGAAGCCTCAACATCATCGTGCGATTGAACGTGGTCGTTTTCTTCCCCGTATACTTCCTATTTTTTAAAAAAGAAATTTGTCTAAGGAATTAATGCATATGTTAATACATATTTATTAATATTATATATTTTATTATTCATCTAATAATGACAGTGATTATTCATTTATTTTAATGTTATTGAGCCCATCAAAAAAACTTGCATCCGTATTTTTCTCCCTTGGCTGATCTCTAAGAAATCCTGTCTCTCGGTGAAGGCGAGAAACTAATTTATTACTCATTTATTCTTAAAAAACTTGCGTGTCAGATGCAATAAATGTAGAGTCTCACGTAGCCACCATAACAGGTGTGATCAACAACAAGATATCACCCAGAGTGATTTATTACTCATCCAGGAAACGCGATGCTTTTACTATTGGAAGATCACGCGAATATGATTAATTTTAATCCATAATTTCCAAGTATATCATCTCATTGGCATATGAAAATAATTTAACTTTCTCTCAAATTTAGCCTTTCAATGACAATAATGAATATTAGCATAAATCGGGCTTTGCGTGTGAAAATAAAAATATTGCTTAGCATCAACGTGCAAATTTTCGTGGTTTTTTCAAACTGTGTATATGTACATGTAAAGAAATCCAGTGTGATTTACTTTCTCCGGCTTCCGGAACAGCCCTCAAAATGAGAAGACAACCCAGGTTATTTGAATTCATGCGACTCCGCGGGAAGACACGCAGGTTCGAAAAAAATTGTATAACATGCCAAAACTGAGCCTCTCTCCGCAAAATGGAATATTCTGTGCTGTTAAGGAGAAAAAGTGAAAGGGGAAATGAGAGGAGCGGTGCAAAGGAAAGGCCGTAATGGAAAGGAATGTAGGTTTTGGGACCGCGCGAGATGCACAATGCGTCCCTGAGGCCACGAAATTAGGCACTCACGTATTCTGCCTGTGGCTACCTCGGTTAGCTGTTGCTTGGGATGCATAATTCATTTGAAGAGGTGATTCCTCGGTTATTTTTCTTATTAAGTGCTCCTAGTCATCGCAAATTTTCAGTGCCATTGCGAGGGAAGGTTTGAAATGTAGGATTTAAAAGAAACGAAAGATTGAGAATTGAGCGCAGCTTTTTAGATTATATTCGTTTTTTCATAATTTATATAAATATACGTGTTCATCTGGATTTAGTTTTTTACTCTAATTTAAGTAAAATAGAGGTCTATGATAATAACTGAAATTTACATCAACAGGCATAGAAAGAAGTGACAAAAATAATGCGCAGTTTTTCTCGATTATATTCGTTTTTTCATCATTTATTTATTTTCTCTCTTATGGTATTTTAATTATGATAGGGGCTTAAGACAATAACTGTCATCTACGTCTACGGACATAGCAAGAAATAATGAACAATTTTACCACGTGACTCTAATTTAATATATTTTTTACATCAGTCCTAACTGGTTGATTCTTAAGTCTAGATTCTGATGATTGATTGAATGACTGAAAGATTCTTAGAGGCTTAAGATAATAACTTTCATCTACGGCAGCAAACATGGCAAGAAATAGTGAAAAATTTCACCCCGTGAGATCTAATTCAATGTATTTTTACATCAGTCCTAACTTATTTCTTAAGTCTGTTTCCAAAGTGAGCGACGAATCAATCCAACACGGCAAAAGGAGGGGATAAAAATTTATCGATAAAATTACTTTCAATCAAATTTACTACTTCGTTCAGAAAAATTGGGAGCGAAAATTCATAAAAATGTCTATTCTCCTCCCATTTTAAGATTTTATTATTTTATGAGATCGAGTGGCAGCTGATGCCTCGTTTCATTTCGATGGTATCATCGCAAGAAAGCTGATTTTATTCTTGATATATCGGCAATACAGTAGCCGAAGATCCTGACCCGATTCCAGATTACCCTTGAAGTAATCAAAAGAACTCTGAAGACAATGAGAATATTGGAACTCGGGTGGACGCGATTTTCGCGAGAGCAAAGCGCAAGTGAGGCTTCCTCTCGCCCCCTTCCCGTCCCGCTCTAATCTAGTAAGACGCTCCATGCTCGGAGCACTGAATGGTTACTTATCCTTTTGAAATGAAATGGATCCACCCTCTCGTGATAAGAGAGCGCGGTTCAAAAATATCCCGCCTCGGGTCGTGCGGAGTGGAGTAGTAAAGTAGTTCTTTGTATGTGTGGAAGGAGACGGGGAGCAAGCTGATGCTCGGTGGGGGTGGGGGTAGGGTGGTGGTAAGGAATGCAGTGACGGGGAGGGCGTCAGGAGAAGAGAGTGCACTTGACAGTGGGAATTGCGAGCGTGGAGTAGCGCCGATTGGAGGATTCGAGAGGGGAGGGGCAGGCGGGGAGGGGGAGGACGTTAGAGGGGGGGAATGCGTATATGTACGTATGTGTATAAATAAAATATTTAATAAAAGCTTTTTATTTAGTGATAGCGACTTAAAATATATAATGTATATATTGCGTTCCTATTCAATATATATTATATGTATATATAGTATTATATATTGTTTTCCTATCCTTTCTTTCATACCCTATACATTCATTTGTGTGTGTATATGCATGTACAGAAAAGAATGAGGTGGGCATTAAATTCTCCCATTGGTAGTTGTGAGGCTATACTCAATGATGAAATGTTATTTAATGAGTATGTATATTTATACAGAAATAAATTGGTACATATAAACTAGATTTTAAAACTTAGAAATACAGAAAAAAGCACACGCGCAAAATGTTTTGCCTGATGTTTCAGTGGAATGACCAACTATTCTCAATGAGAGAGACTGTACTGCTGTTGTATTCTGTTTGGTCTTCAGCGAGGTATGGGGTGGGGAATTTGGATATGTATACATATGTATGCATGTATATATGAAGAGGTAGAGGGCCCCTACGCCTCGACAGCAATCGGGTCCGTCCGTTGTACTCCGAAATTCTCGCTCGTACAGATTTCGACGCACGTATCAATCTGCTGTCCCTCTGCTCCTCCACTCGCTTCCGCTATTACGCCGGGGCGGAAAGGACCAATGCCATCCCTTCGCTCTCTACATCCCTCCCCCTCTCGCGTTCGTACGTCCCCAAAAGTTCCTCCGCAGACCCTTACCACTGCTGCTGCTGTACTTCTGCTTTTTTTTTCATCTCGCTGATTCTCTCCCTTATTTTTACCCCTCTCTCTCTCATTCCCTATCCCTTCTTCTACCCTCCTCCCCTTTAAAATACCCCCACCCCCCCATCGTGTAATGCTCCAGCCGCCGCCTCTTTTGCATTATCCCTTCGTAGTGCTTATCCCCACCAGGGTTCTCTGTCCCCTCTTTTTTTATATCATCCTTTCCCCCATTTTTTCATTCCCTCCCGCTGTCCGCCCCCTTTCATCCTGGTGTGTCTCCTTCTACCCCCCCAGAATTTCTCTCATTTTTCCCTTTGTCTTAAGGCCCCTTCTCCCTCTTTTGAGACCGCCAGACCCTTCCGTCTTGTCCCCGTTCCCTTGAGGCACGCACTCTCGCACACACACGTGACTGCTCTTCATCCCCGAAATATCTAATTTCCATGCCGTCAACCCGATCCTTTGTTGGAAACTGAACTGATTATTCCGAGGGTGTTCCCAGGGTGGAGTGCCAAGTTTTTAACGTTCTGTCATTCCGTGTAATACTCTTAAGGCCGCTCTGCTCGGGTTGTATGCAGTAGTGTCTACTGAGTAGTGTTTGGCTTGATAATGAACGCTCTGAAGAAGCTGTGATTATTGCTTCATATTTCGATTGATACATGATTTTGTTTAATAATATTAATATCTTGTTATTACGCTTTTATTAATAAATCGATGCATATTTATTGTGATTTCAGGTTACCGCTAACTTAAAAGAAACAAACCAAGTTGATGATGTAATATGATTAATGCGTATTTCGTAAAATATTTTTGGGTTGTCTTTAGATTAATCTATCTTATCATGATATCTTAGATTGCCACTTACGTTTGCCTCCATGTAATCTCTTGCGGTATGAAATTTGATGTTTATAACCAAATAGTTATCGAGTTTTTCGCAGACATAAAAATACATTGTTTAAACAATGAAAAATGTTGTTGCAAAATTTTTAGGCTTTCTGATCGTGATAGTACTTTATTTTTATCGTTTCCATTCCATTTGAAGAGGCGCATTTTTAAAAAGTGTTTACTACGGGACGTCGTGGAGTTGAAATATATGCTGCGTGAATTGATTTCCAATGACATCCACAGGGAACCTCACTGAGACTGTAAACAACTTAGCAACATTCGTTTACCATAGAATTCTCCAAGAGATCCCGAAACTTATGTTAAGAAATCCAAAATATAGCAAAGCTCGACCTTCATGACTGACGGTTTCGGTTCCATACTTCCGGCTTTGTACCTCTCGGTATCAGGCCTGGCTGGGAGCTCCACGCCACGTCTAGTGCAAAGGATTCCTTCGCTGAAAACTCCTTTTTTCCTAGCGGCCTCGCTCTTCAGGACGTTGAGAGCCGAGACATGAACCGGTTGCACTTTAAAATAGTCCGTCCCCACCCCCCTCGTATCACCCCAGCACGAAATCATCTCCTTACCTCCTCCTCGTACCGTCTTTACCGCGAGGCCCTCGACGCTCCATGCCGTCTTCTCTCTCCTTCCATGACTCTCACCTCTTTTTATTCCTTCCTATGCTCTTTTCCCCTCTTCACATGACCCCTCCTCCCTTTTTCCCGATCCTTTTCTTCCTCCCTCCCTCCCTCACTTCCCTTTCTCTCCCTTTGCCTCCTTGCACGATCCCTTTTTACGATCCGTGGATCCCACTTCTCGGTTACTTCGTTCTCTTTTAACCCCATTCCCGAAGAGCTCCTCCTTCTCTTTCATCCCCCCCACACCCTCCCGGTGACGATGTCTCCGCCTCATCCTCCTCCACGGTTGTGCGGACACGGAGGAAATAAGCAGCCCTTGTCGATGCAAATATCTCGACAGCGATTTTGGCGAGTGCTCGTCGCTGCTCGCGATAAGGACCTCCTCCTCCTCCCCTCCTCTCCTCCCGATGGTCGCGGGTTAGCGAGTGGTGGTGAGATGAAGGAGGTGGTGGTGGTTTTTGGAGAGGCTAAAGCGAGGTTGGGGGTTGGGGTGTGTGCACATGTGTTAAGTAGTGGTGCGCAGGAGGAGGGGGGAGTCGTGTGGGGTGGAGGAAAGCTTTGGGTGGAGTATGTGGAGGGAAGAAAAAAATGGAGGTATTTAAATGGGCACCCGTTGTCAACCGACGTCCCTCGCGTCCCTTCTCTACTTCGTCTGCAATTTGGAACACCACCTCCACTCCGTCAACGATTTCCTCCTCCATATCTGTCCATCTCCTCTCTCTCTCCTTTGTAGCTATCGTTGCATCGAGATTATTCTGGTAAAACGTTTTTCGCTATTACTAGGATGTTTGGCAGCTTCTGATGTGAAAGATTATATCTTCCTGGCGCTTTCGACCAGCTAGTAGCATGTTAATAGAATGAATCAATTATACTCCGTCGATTGTATTTTGCCCTTATTTTATTGCATGTTGCAATAAAAACTCCTGACACTATTATCAATTTCAAATGCGCTCGGTGCTCAGAATAGACTCCTATCTATTTTCACCTGTCTCTAAAATATGGAGCTTTTTCTTAAGAACGGGGACCCAAGTAAATTTTTCGTAATTTAATTTTAGTCGATTTATCAAAAAGAATTTACAGTTTGTACGCGCTAAGGTGAAGTTCTCAAATGAGAATGATACCCCAACTCTGAATTTTGGTACGCGCACCTTTGCGCTTATAAAATTTAAGTTGCCAAAAAAGAATTAATTGAACGAAAAATTTATTCAATGAAGCATACCGGGAATGTGGGCATTTTAGACATTATCTAATGTTGAATCAAATATTGTTCCACGAGATATTATAGTCATCCTCATATCCGTTGGACTCGATGAGTGGTATAAGTATTGACTATAAACTGTTTACTCATGTGAACTCACCGGTTTTCCGGCATAAATAGCATGGTTTTCACTTCTCAAACCTGTCTCATTTTCCCATCCCTCGGGGTTTTAGAGAAGGTTAAACAGCCAGTTGGACCATAAATTCTCTACGTGCTAGAGTCACTAGCCTTTCATCATAAAGTACAGACTAATCACTCCCAATGGGGAAGTTCCATACCCACTTCATCCTTTTTTTGTCAGTATTTCCGTGAAATTCAGTGGAAACTCTAGTCTAAGGCAAAACGTTTGAGCTTGGAACGATAGTCCGTTCTTTAAAAATTCTTCTTAGAGAGATTATTATAACTTCATGTATTTACTGTGGGAAATGTTATTTCCAGTAAACTTGGTTTATTTCACTGAGATTATTTGCGCCATATCAATTCATTCGTGCCTTAATATTTGATGTAGACATTTTAGCACAAAAACTCATAGTATCATGTTTAGGATGGTCTTTGAATGCTACTAATAATATTTAGTTGCATCTGAGGCAGAATTTAAAGAAAAATAAATTCGATAACAAATTTTTGCTTGTCGAAGTTCTAGTGAGTCGTCTTATTTTGCATTTTTATATGTATTCAACATTAATTTATGCATCTAGATATTTAACATTCAAACAACCTCTTGTCAATTACAAGCGGATTTTCCGGCCGATGCTTTTATATAAGCCCGTAGTTAAAGAAATACACCCTAATTATTTTTATTTTTTACACATTACAATTAGTTCACCAGTTTCAATAATATTTTTAAAAATATTTGCATTTAAAATCATATTGACTTTTCAAATTGTATGGTACTCATCTGCATCGGTGTAGCTTCGCTGCTTGTAAGAAGTCTCTACTTGTAGCTTCCCACTTCTAGGCTTTTCGCTGTCTTGTATTGATTTTTGAGTGGAAACGCTCGGTCTTTTGCGCTCAAGGATTACCACATCTCTGAGATAATGCCATGATCCTTTTTTGTGTACAGAAAGCATGAATTCCCATTCCCGCGTTTATTGGAGTAGTCTGGACGTTTCAATTCTTGAAATAAATTCATTATTTAGACAACTGCATCATTGTACAATGCAAATCAAGTTCAAAGAATCAACGTTAGGATTAATATTTATTCTAAAAAATTAATTAATTTGTGAAAGACTTCCCTTAATTTTTTGCAGTAAAAACCAATTTTTAAGATAAGGTGTGAGAATCCTTTCGCCTCAATGTCCTGTTTGATAAAATTCAGCCTTCCCCTTGCCTGTCATTTCTATTTTTTTTCTGATCCATTTTCGATTTTTTCGCGGCTCAGGAATACAACCAGAATCACGAACGGCCAAAAAAGGTTTTCCTCCATTATTTTCTTATAACTCCTCATCATGTAACGTGCAAAAAATTTAATTCTTAAAAAAATTGTGACGTATTCCAGTATTCCATCAACTACCCAAAAATGAATTTTTTAGCTGGCATAAATGCGAATCCGTTCAGATTTTATTTTGCTTCGAAGAAGGGCATGCTAGGTGAATAGGTGAATAGCTCTATTAGGCTTGAGAAAATGAAGCGAGACTCACAATCTACTCCTGTGTTTTGCCCTGCTCTAAAGCTGATTTTTGGGGTGTAATAGATTATAAGTTTGTCCGCAACAGTATGACCTTTTTCATTTTCGTCAAGCATGGGATTTTTCATGATAAAAAGAAGAACACAATGGTAATTTCCACACTTTTACCATTACCATTGTGTTCTTCTTTTTATCATGGATATAAAGAACTTCCACAAAGTCGAGCCGGATACGATTTTATATGGGATTTTTCGTACATTTTGGGAAATGTTTGACCATTTAGTCAAGAATAATATGTCATGTCGTGTTCTTGTCCTGACCATCATGCTGTTTTTTCCGCTAGAGTTTGAATAATCACTGTGAAGTGGTAAGGTATTTTGATATGAAAATATTTCCCCAAATGGGCCTCTTTGTGTTGAAAAACATTTTTCCATCTCGTGTACTAGCATTTCTCTTCACCTCATGCAGAAATTTACAAATGATGCTCGCTGTCCCATTTATCGTACTCTTCAGACATCGTCGAGTCCCATTCTTCTTGCGTCTTCCTTGCCCTTTTTATCTTTCCTTCACTCCGCTCGGATTTTCTTTTTCCGCATTATTTACGCTTCCAACAACCAACCCGCCGTTCCCTTCTCCTCCATGACAAGTTCAGACCTTTCGCTCATTCTGCCAGGAGGCCTCCTGGCGATGGTGCTGCCACCTCACCTTACCCGTGCGTTCCATTCCCTCTTTCCTCTCGACGTTCTTCCTCCTGCAAGGGAATGCAACCGTTCCCCATGTCTCTTACAAGGGTTTTTGCTGGAAAATTTCAGCGGGAGAAAAAAAAAATAATACACCTGTCTGGATAGCTCTTTGGTGCTAATGCTTACTCCTCCTTTTATCTCCATTGTTTGGGCTACCATTTGTTACGCCACATACTACGTCCCTTGCTTTTGCATTCATAAGCTTCATTTATTTCGCTCCTTAACAATGTCGCGCTCATCTTTTCTTCTGCTGGTCGCGCATTCATTAATTACCACCTCACATTCCACTCCGTGGTGTCACTCATGAAAAATAGGAGGCCATGCATGAGAAAAATTAACTTGTGACCGCATGGAGCAGAGAATATTTGCTCTTCTTCTGTTTAATGGATAGATATGACTTAGCTTATGCGTACGATGTAAAACAAATTGTGATGAAAATATCATCATCATCATAAAATGAGAAAAAATAGAATCAGAGGTATAAAAAGAGGTGTTGGCGCTTAATATAATGTTATCCGGTTCACAGTGTATCAATCTGTCCCTTGCTCTCAGAGTCATATGATCAAGGATTTTAGGTGATTCGTACATGAGTTTTGAAGGCAAACTGGTGCTCACGAAGTGTATTGGAAGAAGCTTTGCTTTTTTGAAAGTACATATAGAAATATCTATCACGTAAAAAATATGTCACATTTGTTTTTTAAATTAAATTTTTGCCCCATAATACCTGATCTATTTGGTCAGTGGAGCGTAAAAGTTAATTCTTACAATTAATTTTCAATATATATTGTAAGTGCTATTCAAAGTTACGCCGATAGCACGGAGAAACGATGTTTCTTAACTGATTTTGATACTAGACTACTGGGTATTCCATTTATCTCCTGATTAAAATTTATAGTTTCATTATTTTTTGATTATTCCATCATCAGACATTGTCGTCATAAATACCAATTACACGTCATGACTCAATGCGTAAAATGTTTCTTTTGCATGATTGCTATTTTGCTTTCTTGGTACGTAAGAGAAGCCCATTGGAACTTCATAATCTTTTGTGAACTCGCTTACTGCAATGTGCATCGAGTATAATTATCGGTGGGTAGAAGTTCACGAAAAAAGTTCATATCCTATTTTAGTGACTTATTGCTGCATATTGCATAAATACCATGTCAAATTTTGTAATTCTCAGACCATCAAAATCTCGTGTCTTATTTTTAAAACTGCATATTTTTGAAATGCCACTGTCAACCACTATTGTGTGAAACATTGAATCCTCTGACTATGATGAACAGTAACCATCGTTACCGCTAAAAGTAATGACTGTTACCGAAAGGAAGGACCAAAATTACCCACTGTAGTATTGGCCAAAATGACCTGATATAACCTTCAACTCAAGGAAGTATATTCTTTCGTTTCACTTGAATTCTCCACAACTCAGAACTTAAAATATTTGAAATCACCATAGTATTTTATTCGGTGTGCCCTGTTTTGGAAAAAAATGTAAGCACTAACAAAGAGTTAGTTGTAAGATGAAATAAAGTTGAGGGGACTCAACAAAATTGTGGCCGTGGATTTTATGAATAGCTTTACGAATTTCATTTCATTTTGCATGATAACTATCTGATATGATACCGAAACGATCGTCTTTCTTTGATAGATATTTTGTGCTTGCTGACTATAGTCTCTAGAGTTGAAATGCCAGCAAAAACAGTGACTGCTTTTTCCCTTTAAATCTCATTCTGCGCTACTGTGCCTTCCAAGTCCCTGTCTTCATTGCTTAAGCTCTCTCGCCCAGTGGGCGGAATGGGTTTCCATGGGGAACGAAGCTGGCATGTTTTTCTATCTGAAAGCACTTGCGAGTTGGAACTGAAGAGAAAATAAAGTTCACCGAGTTGACGCAATGGGGCTTAAATTCAATCTCATCGACATCATAGTGGCTAGAGTGCCTCCTGTTTGGTTTAGGTGAGATGGAAGGGAATGGAAGTGCACGCCTCTGCGTTTCAATAACTTTCATGCTTCTCTTCAGTTTTCTTATCAAGTAAGAACTTAATGATGACATTGCTAATCAGTGATACATCTTCAGTTAGCATATATAATTTCTTATTCGACATTGTAAATTTAATTATATTAAATTTTCTTATTCCAATATTGTAAAATTCTATTATGAATTGCTAACATTCCAGAAAAAAAAAATAAAAACTCAACTTTTGGCATATGCGGATATTGGTGGATAAAAATAGGCTTTAGTTATTATTGATCCGTATGAAAATGTTGGGATATAAAAATTGAGATAATTTTAACAATTACAGTACTAGACATGACACGTTGATCTTTATTCACTGTTGTTGAGAAACTTCAAGCGTAAAGAATTTGCCATTGAAAAATAATTCTATTGAACTGACGGCAAATATGGTGAAATATTTTTCTATTTTCGGAATCAGTTAGCTTCATAAATAATTCGCTAAGGTGGGAGAATATCTCATAAATTAACTTACCTAAGTCTGAAATAGCTGATTGAATTGAAATGAAAAAGCACTATCATTTTTTCAAATTCTCCGTCGTAAAATTTGCTCTTAAGTCATAGTAGACCTATACAAGGCGTCTTACTCTTTGGAAAAATGAATTAAGGCCATCGTCTCTATAGAGTCATCAGTCTTGATAGCAATGAATTAATGTAGTATCTAGGACATGACCTAGTACGTCCAGCGCATGAATGTGTGGGATCCACACGTTTCCAGGGCCAAAGGACTCTGGTAGATTGAAAGGAAAGGGAAGCAATTCGTCCTCTTCGCACTATGTTGGGATTTTACCTTGCACGTTCGCAACTTTGTGTCTTGTAAACATAGCATTTACATTTCGAAGCGTCGGAATAAGTGAACTTTTCCTAGTATTAACCGAAAGTCCTTTTCCTTTTCCAATCTTCTTTCAAAACCGTTGAATCTCGAAACCTTATTTCCACTGTCCGGACCCGATGCCGAATACTTATCGCATCGGTGGAAAAAAACGGGTCAGTATCGGACGAAAGGGGAGGATTTTGGAATGATATCGTTTTGGGAGGGATAGGGGACGCATTTTGCGCTTGCACGAATGATCGGTGCATTGCTTTGCATCCTGTTTGGCTGGGTCCCTCTCTCTTCACCGGCGTTACAGCGTCGTCGACGGCGGAGGCGAGCAAAGCGTCCGCAACCCGCATCGCCGTGCGCTTTAACGAGAGACAAGGCTTGCGGGAGTGAGCAGCCCTTTAATCTTCCTCACGGATGGGCGGTAATCCGCCGGTTTGCGCCCCCCTTCTCTCTCCATCGAATCGCGCGGGAGAGGAGGGAAACCCGGGGCTTCGGCACGAGACGTGATTAAAGGGTGGGTTGAATCGGTTTGGCTTAGCGGAAGACGCGGAATTAATGAGGTGTCCCATCTTCGGTACATTGGAGCGATCACTACTTCCCTCCATTCTCGATCCGTGAAAACGTTCGAATTAGACGAGGGAGAGAGAGGGAGAGTGAAAAATCCTTGATGGCGATCATGGCTACCCGTCCGGGATGCTTTTGCGGGATGGCCGTCGACCGCTTTCCTTTTCCGAGGGAAAATTTTCGCCCGTTTCGGTGATGGATCGGGATTTGGAGGGGTCGTTAAAAACCGTCGTAAAATTTGCATCCCGGTCGGTTTTATTTTTTCGCCAGCTTCCCGTAACAGTTTTTTTAGCGTGTCGCCTCGTGATTGCCATAGTGGTTTCATCAGAGGTAACACAGTCGATGGAGTTAAGAATTTGGGATTTGCTTTCGGCAGTGTTGTGTCAAGTTATGTAGCGTACTTTGGGGAAATAAAAGGGAATCGTTATTTTCACTTGTGTTGGAGTCTGTTCGTAAATTTATCCGGTAATAGTATCGATTTAATTTTATCAAACCTATTGAACATTTATGAAGAGGTAAGATCAACTAAAGCTTTTTTATTTTCTGTGTGCCAATTTTTTATTATTTTTTATTCATTTTAGTTCTATTAATTGAATATGTGTAAAAGTTAGTGGGAAACTACGCCAAGGCATATTAAATATCCACTGCTTTGTCTTATAATAGAGAGCTAACAACTTGGTCATGTGTTTGAGGTATTTGACAAATCTAAAATTCTCCATTTTTGATATTTATGTGAGAAAGGGTGTTATTAGCCAAGATTGAATCCTGCTGGTATTTTTGCACTCGGCTACAGCTGTGTTGTGAAAGATCGATACTGCATGTTATTTACTTTTACTAACGTTAATTTTGATTAAGTTTGGCATTATTAATTGTTTCGTCCTGTAAAATGGCCGTCTCCGGGGTAAATTCTTTGCCTTCTAAACGAGATGTCGCGGATTTGAGTCCTGCCTGGGTAAGTTTACCCTATTCAGGGGTTGGCTGTTCATATACGATTAATTGTTAAATGTATTGAATACCCCGATATAAAATGGCCATTATGAGCTGTATTCGGTGGTTTGGGAATAAAATAAATAGTTGGATGCGCTCTCGTCCAGTACTTGGCAAAGACCTTTTTTGATGACATCAGCCTTACAATTTGCGGTCGTAGTTAAGCGAAATACGCAAAAGAGTGTGCATAGTTTTATCTTCAATCCATTGTAATACTGCCGTTTTTTGCACTTGAAATCTACTTCTTATTCTATTAAAGGTTGTGGTTTAATTTTTAACCTTGTTTATTGCTATCTAAAATGTCATCTAAAATATAAAAAATGGTTTCGAAATCAAATATTTTATGAGATGGACATTTGATTGAATTTTGCTAAAGTTTAAAAAAAAATGCAGAAATTGTCGTTTCCATAATACGCGGCTCACTTTGATTAAGCATTGTAATAATATAGTCATTATTTCCCTTGACTTATTTTGAATGAAGGGAAGACTTTCACAGCCCTTTTATCACAGGCGAATCTGAAGAAAATGTTTGTGACGTCGCGTGCACTGATGGGTTGAAGACTGCAATAGTGATCTTCAATTCAGTGTACAGAAAGGAAATGAAAGAAAGCACGGACACGAGAATTTGGAGGTTCCTTAACTCATCTGTGTGCTGAGGAATTTTTAGCAAAAAGCTTTCATTGCCCATTTGTGACAGCTGACAATATGGACAAAATATTTTTACTGCTTGTACTGGTATATTGAAGATCGGAATGGTGAACCTCACCCTAGTTAAAAGAAAGAAAGTGAGAGAAAGCAGGGACTCGCGAATTTGGAGGTGCCTTTCCTCATCCATGAGGAACGGAGTTGTAAGAGGCAAAGTTGTTCTCCGAGTAGTGGGCTGCCGGTTGCACCGGGTCACACCCTCGGGAGAGAGAGAGAGACGTGAGGTTGAGGAAGCGTCCGACGCAGCCGGTTTAAAATGATATCGAAGAAAGCAGGGCGTAGTTGTGGGGCGCGCGCTCGCTCGCTGATTTTCCCTTCCGAGGGCGGTGCAGGCGGTGGGGTGGTGCCGATGGAGGGGGCTGCGGACAGGGTGAGGAGCAGGTGAAGGTCAGAGGGCGGGAGGAAGTGGGCCGTCTGCGGCGGAGGGGGTTGTGGGAGGACGGGGGTAAGGAGGAGCGAGAGCATAACAAGGGGTGGCTGTTGGGAGTGGGGGGGGGGGGTGGAGTATGGGGAAATGGTGTGTGGGATTAGGGACTTAATGAGATTTGGAGTTGGATCATGTCACTGTTCCCGAGGAATAAAAAAATAAAACGTCTCCCTTATTGTGACTTCCTGTAAATGAACAAACGGGCGACGATTGCCGACTCTGTGGACACGGGAGTCACGAGTTCAGAGAAGAAAGCACGGAGCCTGTATTGGTGGACTCATTTCACGAGCCTGGTCGGTGGCTTTTCCTCTACATTAGTTCACCATGATAGGGACGTGGATAACTTCTTTTTCTCGGGTTCAGCCTCCAGTAGGATTTGATATTCACAATCACATTTTTGACTTAAGTTTATAATAATCATGCAATCCCTTGACTGATTTTCATTTTTTTATATGAGTGGGTTGGAAGCCAAGGCTACCAGTGATTTCTCTTTTCTATACAGAGTTAGGTACAGAAATTAGGTATAGAAAACAAACGAGATCAATTAGATATTTGGTAGTGCATTTGATTTTCCACTCGATGTCAGCACAGAACAGAGACTTTCTCGTTTCCCTTGGCAACCTGGTTTTTGTGTATTTATTCTAACAATTAACTTTACCTAACTCTGTTGAGAAAAAAATCACTTGTACCCCTTGGCTTCCAACCCACTCAAATAGTATAAATAGTCATGAGTGTATCTCCCAATGTTTTTTGTGCAACCTTCGTAGTGGTTAGTTGTAGAGGTCTTAAGGAAATAATAAAATTGAAAGTTATTTGAATCTAACTCTAAGTGTTTATTTTTACTACTGAGTCACAATTGTGTAAGCTATCCAGATAAATTAGGAGGATAAATCGGGAATTTCATTTTATCTACTCCCTTTACCATAAAAATTTGGAGAAAAAGTATTGTTTCAGTGAGGAAACCTCGTTGTGGTCGTTATTTTAGTGTGATTAGTAACGAATTGGATCGTACAATCAAAGTGTGACTCAGTATTTTTATAGAAAAATCTACGATAGGTTAGCCAAGCGTTATTGACGACATTTACCATTTTCTACGAGTGTATCGTGGTCATTTGATAATGAAGCTGGCAGTTTTTTTTAACTTAAATAAGAAAAGAAACACAACCATCTCGCAATACTTAGCTTATATGCAGTTTTTATTATGGCATTTACAGTTATCAGTGTATCCCCAAACTTTTTCGTATAGTATTATTTATTCTGAATTTTTAGGTGCATTAGGTTGTGAATATTGGCAACTATACATAAAATTTATGTATTTCTCGTGTGAATTAGAATCATGAATTTCTTCTCTTCTGATATTCAATTGTTTATGTCTTCATCGAAAATGTAAAATGTTTGTTTAATTTCTTCCGGTATAAATTAGGCTTCTGCTTATAATAATTATGAGAATAAGCTTAAAACATAGGAGCTTACTGAGAGTTTTTTTGTTGTCAGTTACTTCGAGAATTCGAAGAAACTTTAGTAGCATAGGCCTTAAAGAAATTATAAAATTCAAAGTCATTTGGATCTAACACTGTTTTTATTTCTAATACTGGGTTACAATTACGATAGCTATCCATGTGCTTGATGCGATAATACTGTTTTTTACGGGATTCTTATTAATTTGCTTTTTTTCTTTCCAGGTGAGTGAAGTTTCATGACCACGAAGGACTTCCGTGAATCCTAGAAAATGGATCATGGACATAGGAATACAGTGAGTGTTACTCATTTAGTTGTATACAAATATATAGTTTTTAATGTGAATTAGAATCGCTTCGATTACTGTTATTTCAGAATTATTTATTCACAGTGGTGGAAATGAATTACAGCGGACCATGTCCTCATTTTAAAAAGGAAATAAAGGCTAAAATATATTGATGGAAACATTCTTTCACGATTGCTACGTCAACTTAAATGAGAGCAGCACGACGTATTATCTTGGAATTTGATACTGATCAGTAGTTAATAAACTTTTCTTCGTGTATCGTTAACTATCTGGGAAAGTGAGGGCAATTTTAATGTGGATTCTGGTTATTCACTGGAATATGCTGTGATTCATATCTTGGATAATGGAATTATAGTTCAACCCTACATCTCCCTATTATGATAGTAAAAATCCTTTTAAGGTTCATTTGGCTGCGGAATACGTTACTGTTCCCATTTATTTGCATTTGGATGTTTGATGCATGCACTTTTGTCTCAAAACCGTCTCTTATTTAGAAGATCGAGGCCCTTACGCGAAATTACGACGGTGCTTTTTCTACCAACCCCTCTTAAAATTTTGACCTGATTCCTTTATTGGTGCGAGGTCATTTGATGGCCCGCTCCCTTGCATTCTTTCACAACAAGGCCCCGAATAAAAATGTGTACCACGAAACGAGGTCGGACCCGGATGACGACGGCTTCAAGAGTAGGAAGCAAGGGGGTGTATGTGTGTAGTGTTTTAGGAGGCGGCCTTGTCTATAGCAATTAAAAGTCATGCATTCCATCATATATATATAATGCGGAGGTTTTGTGCGGCCCCAAAAGGATATACTTACTACACGAATCGCCGGGGGTGACGGTCACCTTCAGTAATTTGACCGCGAAGAATTAATGATGAATCGAGCGAATTCGACGGCGCGGCGTAAAACTCTTTAATTATGCGGGACCCGGGTGGGAGGGGGTGGGGGAAGGGGTTGAAAGTGTTGCGGGTGGATGGGGGGGGGGAGGGAGGTTGAGGAAGAAGCGGGTGAGATAGGATGTGACGAGGAAGACTGCGAGAAAATGGCGGGGAAGAATGGAGGGGTGTGGGGGAAAGAGGTTGGGCGAGGTACGCTAAGGGGTGGGGATGTAACGGGGTTATAGGGAAAGGATTGGGGGACGTGGTATGGTTTTCAGGGGGTGGTGGAGAGGGAAAATAGCGGGGATACAGGCGATGGCCTTATCGCGGGATGGTGTTACGACCGTAAGCTCTCATCTTCTATTTAATCCCTGCCAATGTTTAACATTATGGCCGGCGATAAAGCAATCGCAACAGCTTGTATATCATCTTGAATGACGCCGTTGGATTTATGTGATGCAATGAAAAGACAAGCCGCGGGTATAAACTGACGCAGATTATACACACAGTCTGGCTGGGGTCGAAAATTTTAAACTGTCGGCAGTACTCGAATTTTCATCGAATTCACGGGTTGACGAACAGAAATGTACCTAAAATGTCACTCCTCAAATGACATTGCAATCTGCGTGGAGAGTGACAGGTGCAGTGGAGATACGTTGAAATCAGGCCGGGAAAAAGGTAGTGCGAGAGGCAGTCGCCTGTTAAAATTACCGAACGAACCTCATTCTGCTTGCTGTGTGAGCATTCGATGTTGCTGACATTGACCCAATAATATTTTAATTTGATCTTCTTCATTTTAGGTGGATATAAATGAACTCGTTCCGCAGGAGATTTGGATCTTTTCCAAGCATATTTGCAGTGCCGAATTTCGCATTGAAGCGTGTATTCACCGAACAAATCACTCAGCATCCAACACAATTAGCATGCACGATTTAATCGTGCTTATTTATCTATGTCTATCGTATTCAAAATACTTATATAGAAGTATAATCGCTCAAATGTCGTAGAATAACTTTTCATCTCCATATATAATCAACGTACCATATATTTATCTTAATATTCGTTTTTAAGGCAACATTTCTCGTACTCTTATCTTATTACTTTACAGTAATATTTTTCTCATAATCTCGCCTTTTGTCTCCTTCATACCTGCATATTTTATCTGTCATAATTAAACGTCTCTATTAAAAGGTTTAGGTTCCTTGCTTATTAAGTTTTTCTTTCTTTATTAATGGCCAAATTACGGTATTTATCTTTTTTGCGCTTGTAATTGTGTTTTAATACTTTTTCCTTTAAAATAATCCTCTTTATGCGTTATTTTTTTGCTTTATTATCTCTAATTTTTACATCAGTATATGTATAATAGTAAAGTCAATTACTTTCTATGTTAAACCCGTATGCAAAGTTTTAACCGGTGTTTTGAAAAATGGGTTTGATAAATGGGTTTATAATGTAATATTCACGTTTTCTGATGCGTGACTCTATTAAATGAGTTGGAATGAAAGAGTGTCTCGGTATATGTATGTGCTTCCATGCGATAAAGCTGACGTATCAAAGCGGTCGATTTCACATTTATATCTTTTAATTAAAGTATACCGGGGCTAGCCACGGTGGTAATTTTTACGGAGTTACCGGCAATTTCCACATCCGGGTTCGAATCCCGGACAAGGCGAATGATTATTTCTCTGTGGATATTTCGAACTATTAGTACTGTATTATGTGCTTTTCATTATTTTCTAAGGGGAATCGTTAAAAAGTCGTAGGTGCATACAGTTGCAAATCACCAAGTCAACAAATACCATACGTGTATTTACTATATCCATTAAAAATTGTCCAATTGAGTTCAAAGAATATGGCGTGGTGCCCTTTTTGTTAGGTGAATAACAACGCCGAATATGACGCGCGAGAGTGAATTGGTTTTCCCCTGAAAACTGTAATATATTCGGCCTCGAGATAACATTGATCTGGAATCCACGATATTGTTTAAGTTAAAATACTTTCTTATGATTTAAATATGCGCTCAATAGCTTAGGTTGATCCCATGAGGACTATTTTATGGGGTTAAAAATCTATTGCATCCTCGCTTATTTTTATCTTGCACGGGAAGTGAATGGCGGAAGGCGAAGTCGTGTCCGTGAAGGGTTAACGGGTAAAGTGTGTTACGTGGGAAGGAGGAGAAGGAGGCCTTTATGGAGGTGGGCGAGCGGGGAAATTCCATTGGCTTGACACTGGCCGCCCGATGGCGCCACTTGGCCCGCCGTCAGTCTGACAGGCGAGCCTTTTCTTCCAGCCGTTTGGGGCGGTTTTTGAGGGGTGGCACTCACTGATGGATCGGAACTGGGAGTGCCTCAAACACATATCGCTCTATCCCTCGTCACTCCTTAAACACTCCCCCCCCTATCCCCCTGCATTCGGGGGTTATTTACCTCTCTCAAACATTTTCACCCTCCCCCCCTCCCTCCTGCAGTCGCCTTCGCCTCCTCCCCCCTTCCCACCCCTTTCCCTCGCCCCATTTCTTTCCCCTCCCACTTCTCTCCCACTATCAATCCTCTACTACTGCTATCTCCCCATTTCCTATCTCCTCCTCCTCGAGTCCCCATCTCTTCACTCACTGTCGACTTTCCTGTTTTCGCCTCTCCGAATCTCTAGGCCTTTTTGATCTACGCCCGCAATTGATCGAATAGCATAAAACTGTTTTTACTGTTTAATAAAATTTAAGGATGGAAAGATAGCAAATATACTGAAACGGTTAGTACCCTATCTTTAAGAAATCAAATAAACACAAATTTTCAGAACAACTGATAAGTTTGAGTATACCGGGACTAGCTTCTCGGTGGTTTAACTGGTTAAAGCACTCAATCTGAAGTCGGGGGATCCGGGTTCGAATCCCGGTCAAGGCGAATGATTTTTTTCCTCTGTGGATTTTTCGCACACTTTGTGAATTTGCGGGTGACTCCGTCAAGATATCACCGTGGTTTGTCCCGGTTTTCTTAAATGAAGACAAACTCAGCCTTAAATTATATTTCATGCAAAAAAAATGTTCGAATCCCGGTCAAGGGGAATGATTTTATTCTCAGTAGATTTTTTCGCACAATTGTTAAGTATTCATGGTGAAAAATCGGGAGCGACGACGCGAATGACCGACGATTTCTATTACATGACTCTCTCTTTGTTTGTTTCCGCGTCGTCGGCAAGAATTGTTGTCCATTATTTTACTCTCATTTTTATTCTCCCGTCGTAAAGGAGAATTGTTACAATAGCATGGTAAAGAAAACTACTCTTGCTTGCTAAGAGATAGGGTAGCATGGTAGTCAAGTGGGTAGGGCCCATGGCTGCTCATCTGGAGGCCATGGGTTCAAGTCCTGGTTGAAGCCATCAGACATCCCCATTGATAATCCTCAATATGCGAGGTGGCCCAGGGAGAGGAATTGCCCGCTACCATCCCTCTACCAGCACCGATTCAAACTAACCTTCGGGCTGAATCACATAGTGAGTGAATGAGCTAAAGAGTGATAGCCGTACGAGAGAGAAGGGGGTATAGGGGTTCAAAGTCCCTGAATGTTTTGGAAGATACGGTCTTAAATATATCCTCTTCCAGTGAACCGCCTCACGAAATGTGCTTCCTCTTTGAGTGAACCCCCAAAACTTTTTCCTGGCTATCGTATTACTGGAAGCACTCAAGTCCACCGAATTAAGGTCTTCTAAACAGTCTCGCTATAAAGCTATGAATAAATTTTAGATATTTTGGCCCAAAAAAAGCCAAAAAGTAGCCGTATTAAGGTACTTCAATTGTTGTGTGTATTGAAAATGTGCACAGTAATTGAGGTATGAATTCATATGCCGCATGTTTTCATGAAAATATCGTAAATAGTTCTTTCAAAATATCTAACGATGGATGAATATTGGATACTTCAATTTCAAGAGTAATAAGTAACGGTATCCGTGTATAATGAGAAATTCTGGCAACTGAAATTTGTAATACTTGATTCTCCTATTTATTTCGGAACATGTACCAGCGATAATTACTTAAGAATACTGATTTGGGATGGCCCCGTTGCATTATTTCTCTTGTTGTATTGAAAATACATGTCAGATTTAAAACAAACTTTATTCGAAAGAGATATTATGTACTTAAAAGGTTACGAATATCTTATAGAGCCACTGGGATATTTACCCAGGATACCGCTTTGCTATACATATTATTTTGCTAAAGTCACATAAATTTTAACTGATTTATTGCAATTGTTGTTGTTCTTTTGATTCATTTGGTATACTTATTCATGCAATACTTCATGTTGTGGGATTAATAATGAAATGTTTGTGCTCAAAACCTCGATAATTAGGTTTCAGGAATTAGGATCAACGTCAATTTAGAGAAAAATTGTTATTGCTGTCGTCATTTGGTTTACGCTTTGATGTGAGTTGCGTTTGACGTGATGTAATGCATATGTTATCATTAGGTATCGTTTTTAAATTCCATTGAAAACATATTTTTTTGCTGTGTGAGAGTTAAAGTGGACCTAGAATATATATATTCGTGTGTATAGTTCAATTCAATTGAAAGAAATTTAATTATATGAAAGTTCAATTCTCTTGAGCTTGTACCAAAAATTTCAAATTCGTTTTCTCTTTGCTCTATAGGAAATTAAATTACAACAATACTCATGAGATTATCGTAAAATTTATTTCTAAAATCGTGTTCAAAACTTTTTAAACGAATGGTTTATTGAACCAAAAAGAAAATAACGCGAAAAATAACAATTATTCTCATTACTTGGAATGCATGAAAATAACGATGTCGTGTGATCTAATTGCATTGCCTAAAGATGTTAAAAATAGGGATAAAGTGGAAACAAATTTCTCTTTAAGATAGGAAAAAATTATTAATAAAATTTTCTGAGAAGAAAATGTCTGTTGTATATTTAAATGAAGGCGCTGGAGATTTTTTTCTGTGTTTTTATTGATTTATTCAAGTTAAGGGTTTTATTATCCTTAAATGGAGCTCCAACATTTAAATATTTCGCTGATGAATTTATGCATATAATTTGGAGTTCGCTTTCACTGGGAATAACTGAATTTCATCACACTAGAATTTCGGGAAAGAAGGGTCTCTATTGATTTGATTATCATTCAAATACCAACCGATGATAAGGAATAGGGCGAAATAGTTTTTTTGGGCCGAATTTCTGTACTCTTATTTCCAATTTCCTTGAAAATTTTATGCACAACTTAATTCTAATAGTTGAAACATATTAATTTAAATATATATGTGTTTGTGAAATATTTACTCAGAAAGTTTGGGAGAGAGAGAGGAAGCAAAAGGATGATGGGATAGAAGGCAGGAGCATACGGCAAAACGACAGTTGTGTGTAAGATGGAGAATTCGATGATTTCGTAGACGGATATTAAATTCACACAATGAAGATCACAGTATTACAATTTGTAAGGTCGAAGATATGAACTAAATTATGTGTCAGGTATTCAAAAAGAATAGCGGGGTTTTAATGCTCTATAATATTTATTCCATTAAACTTACAAAAACAAATCATGCATCAAATGAAACGTTAATTTGAACAGTTTTACATCGAAGCATACAAGTGTTCATTGCGAGAACGATTCGTCACACGACGCACGTGAAGACGATATACGAGTTCTTCCCAAACGTTAATTAGTCTCTCTGTTGCAAGCGCTTTCTAACGGATGGCGGCGGAAACATTGCGTGCCCATGGGTATTGCTGCCAGTAAACGAAACTGTTTGAGCTGTTATTTCATTTGATGTACCATTTTTGCTGTAAATTAAGTGTAATAAATATTATAAAGCGTTATGATCCCGCTATTTATTTTGAAACACCCAGTATATACGGAATGTGGGCGTTAGTTCCACTCCCCACTGGTAAGTTAGAATAAATGCTCAAGATAACCGCCGCAACAAATAGATATGACGTATTCAAGCAACGGGCAGGGTGACTATCAAGGGCTTACATGTTTGTCACGACCGCAAATGGATAATTCCTTGCAAGAATGGGACAGAAAAAAAGACACATACGATCATCACATCTATCATAGAGTTCATCATAGAATAGTAGAAATGTGGACGTAGTTCTGATTCAAGCTACGTTCCACCACCCACTGGTGAATTGGAATAAATGCGAAATGTATCCATTGTCATAAAAATGTATTACGTCATCAAGTAAGGGCCTCAGTGTCATACGCTCCCAATGGAAAACGGGAACAAGGGCGTTTTGTGTCGTTCTCGTGATAGAACACGATTAGTCCGGTAACTATTAACACCCGTTTTCGTAAAATATTTAAAAATTTCCACGCTTCGCCGCTGGTTTAAAAAAGGTAGCTAGAGGATTCAAGAACAATGGAGAAACAAGGCTTCCTCTATATTTCGAGCCCTGTCTAAAGAATTGCTAATCGACCCATTGTACTTCTCTTGTCTTCTCGTTCAATTTTCCACAGCTATCGAACTTCGAATTGATATGCGCTGTTTACGCTGCAAAGCCCTTTTCCCCTTTATATTTTTCGCCTGCTTTCTTTTTTTTTCTCCGGTGCTGGGATATTGCCTCCTTCTCCACCGCGGGCTGATTTACTCTCCCTCATTATTTCTGCTGATTCTTCTTCCCTCTCCACTCAGCTCGTTCATTATCGCCGTATCCTCTTTGCTTTCTTTCGTTTCCTTTCCTTTTTTCACCCCATCTCTCTCTCCCTCTCTTCCTGACCCCTTCTCCTCCTTCTGACCCCTTTCGTCCGCGCAGAGGGAGAGCGCGCGGACGGCCAATTTCGAGTGCAATCCATCATTCGGAGAGAGCGAGAGATATGTGTGGAGTAGGGGGGGAGGCAAGGGGGTTGTAAAAGGGCGAGTGTGTGTGGGCGGGGAGGGGTGTGGTGGCAGAGGAGGTGAAGGAGAGAGAGAAAAAAAAAGAACCATGGAAGTAGTAGGCATCAGGAGGCGAATGAGGAGGAAGAAAAGGAGGAGAGCACGATAATATGGGACTGAAGCAAGGAATTCACCTGTTATTGGTGCCACGAAAATTTAAACCTGGATAGCTAATGCCTACAGGAACCAACATTACTAATGATGCTTAGGTCGAAAACATACCATTTTTAAACTACAGAAACTTTATGCCAAGCGCTCCAATTGGTCACCAGTTTGTCCTGTTGCCGGATGCCTTGCATAGATCGCGATCTCCGGCAGGCAAGGGATTCGAAGTTGTGGGCTATCCAGAGCATCGGACAACAGAAATATTGGAGCGCTTGGTTAAAGTTTAAAAATATTGTGTTTACGTCCTAAACATCATTAGTAATTTTGCATCCTAGTGGCATCAGCCATTCAGGGTTAAAATTTCGCGGAAAATTTTTCTCCATCCTGTGTATTTCACTCATAGTGAATGAACAGGAAATCCTGTAGTGATATGTTCAAATTTTTTTTAACTCTGGGTCTTAAGCATCAAGTATTCCTCACATAAGTATAGATCAGCTTCAGAAAGACACTTTTTTGACAATTGGACCTTCTCTATCTATTAGTTGTTTTAATCCTAGAAGGTGCCCGAATAAAAAAACCTTTTCGATAGTTTATATTAGTGATGAGAGACGCCATCCACCTGTGGACAAGGCATTTCAAAAAGTTAATCCAAACCTAGTTGGAATTTTTCTAGCTGGGAATTATTTACGCTACATGTACATTTATTACCACACAGAGTATTAAGAGTAAATAATAAGATGTAGCGAGAAATATCTCGGAGGGAAGGGTAAGAGGGGATACAGGGAGAGAGAGAACGAGCTCGGTGTAGGCGAAAACATCGGCTGAATGGAAGGAAAGAAAAAAAACCAGAGGGAAGTAGGTGCCAGGGAAAGTAAAGAAAGAAAAGGAAAGGTGTGGAAGAGTGGAGGTGGGCTGGAGAGATGAGATTGGAAGAAAGGGAGCGATGAAGAGGGGGGGGGGAATCTGCTGTGGGAGGGGTCGATGGAGAGGTGTGACGAGCGGCAGAGTGGGGAATGAGATGGCGGGAAATTAATGGCGAGGAGAGAGAGAGGTTGGGACTGCCTGTGGCGTGCGGAGTGAATGGAGGTGGAGGAGTTGAGGAGGGGATGGCAGAGGGCTGAGAATGTGGAGTGGGTGTGGAGGGAGATTGCAATTGGGAAAGGGTGGGATGGGAGGGAGTGCTCAAGTGGGTGAAAGGAAAGAGATCGGATTGGGGGCGAGAAATTCTTGGTCGAGGGAACAAGGTATTCGAATGAGGCCGCGATTAGACTTGATAGTGATGAAGAGGGAAGATGTATGGCGAAAGGAATGAGTCCTCCCTTAGAGGAGATTTTCGAAGGGAAAATTTTAACAACATGCTGCTGCTGGTATTGGACTCATCTTGAAAAGATACTTCTTCAAAACTCTCATTTTTTTTAAAAGGTGACGAGGGATTATTTATTTTTTAATTAAATCTCATACGGTCAGTCCGTGTTCCCTTCTCATTTTATAACGAAACTCGAGCTTCGGGATAGAGAAAAAAAAATTGAATATGATTGAAACATAAACTGAAGCAGATTACGTCACCAGACACCTTTTTCAATGTTGAAATATAAACGTGGAATTGCGCTGATTTTATGCTTTACGGTGAAGAGCTCGTCAGTTCTCCATTGCTGAAGGTTTGAAAACAAAAACCCATAATTTTTCAAAATATTATACCACACTTTTTGAAAAACGCTGAACAAAACTTCGTCACGTTGTGCCAATGTCAAGTTTGGGTGGTACCGAAACCTGTATTCATTTATAAAATAAAATAAGTGAATGATACCGAGTTAATGTTTCGTAGGTTTTATCACTGTAAGAAATCCAAAAGTTAACGCCAAGGATTTACCTTGCACCTCCTCGCGTTTCTTTGCTATACCAAGAAGTAGTAGATGTGAAAAGCCTCAGTATCTTGTCAACTAAATAAAGGGAACTAAGCCAAATCATAAATAGTATTTGGAAAGGAAATGTTGCAGAAAATGTAAAGGGGTCTTTGGTCTGAGAAAGGAGTTTAATATTGGTTTAGACACGCGACAAGGTCTTGGAGTTCCCGCAGTGTATCCACGTGATGAGCCGCGAGCCGTTATTTGGGTCGTACAGTGGACGACGTCAAGGCACCATCCATCAAAGCATTTTTTGACGCGATATGTTTAGAAAAAGCTCGTGTCATTGCGTGAAGGGATAATGATTCCGAGTTATGTATTTTTCGATGAGATGCCAGAACTTCTATTCCATGACAAGATAAAATAGGTTTCAGGACGGAGAGAAGAAGAGAAGAAATAAGGTCGCGGCAGGCATTAGGCTGGTGCTTTTCAGGAAGCTAGGAAAATCGAGAAAAAGGAGCGAATGTTTTGGGGGTATAGAACGAGAAATCAGTGGGAAAAAGAGATAGGGATTTGGCGAGAGAATTATGGCGGGACCACAAACCTGGAGGTGAGGTGAAGGCCGTGATATCGGGTGAATCCGGATTTCGGATGTTTTCCGTGGGCTCGGAAAGTTTGGCGAGCGGCGAAAAAGTATGGAAGAAGTGTTCGTTCGTCCCTTGAAGGGGGGTAGACGAGCTCTCGGGGGAAAGATGATGTGGAGTCGGCGCGAAGCCGTTGAGTATTCGCGGAAAATGCTCGACGAGGCAGTCGGAAATGGGAAAAAGTAGTGGTTAATGGACTATGTGGGTGAATGTGTTGATGTATGCATTCGTGGGAGACGAAAAAGAGGTAGGGACGAGGGTGCGGTGCGATAGAGGTAGCCATGAAGGCTTTTGTTCCTTTATTCTTTTGCTGGGTAAAGTCAGATTTCGTCGCTGTTTTGCTTTTATATTTCAAGTTCCACACACGGTTTCGCATTCGTTGAGCAACAACTATTCGTTATATCAACCAGGGATGCAATGAATTATATCTGTCCTCCAATTTGAGCTCTATTTGCATTTGACAATTAAGTTTTCCCCTGATACGTCTTCATTCCACGTATTCATGATGGGAAACGTAACTTTATTGTTCTATGACTCTTCTATACTAAGCATTATGGTTCGATTCACGCTTATCCAACATTTATTTTAAAAAAATCGGAGCAAGTCGACGTAAAATATTCACTCCTGTAATATATGTGCTGATTGACCTTTTTATTGAATGGCATCAATTGAGCACTGCTCTTCACGATTCGATTGTGTCATAGCTTTAACTTTAAAAAAGTTCCCTACAGTCCCCTACACTATTCTAAATTGTGTAGTACGTACCACTTTATGTAAGCTCATATGAGAAGTACAAAGTCTCAACATACTCCATGCAATAGGTGTGAACAATGGCAATCGGAGAGCCCATATTTAGCCCATAGTGACTCAGCGTACTGCAAAACGTAGTTATCTAACCCTTTTATGAAATGAGTTGATCATTGGAATAAGATTCTCCTCTAAGCTGAATTGTATTTGTTGATAAACATTTCTTTCTCATAAACGTAATCTTCGGGTTTTCCGACAAAGGTTTCAATGTTTACAATTCAGCATCAGTCTTAAACTAAGTATTGCAATCATCAATTTCCTGATTAGTTTTCTCAAAAGAAGATGATCTGAAAAAATGAGAACATACCTAGAATATGTCTTGTATAATTATGTGATCGAATGATTTCACTGATGAAATATGGATGCTCGAATGATTTCAAAGTCATCGACCTGGAGATTCTCCTGGCATTTGATGCGAATCTGTTGTCTCGAAAAACACTGCTATCGCGTAGGAAACCCCGGAAACCGCCGCTATCCGGGTGGAGCCTTGTGTTCGACGACGTCACTCGTGGTGGATGGCGGCGAGGGAGTTCGGCGCCCCGGGCGCTGCCACCGTGTCGGGCGATGACGCACTAAGAGAGAGAGGGGGCGGGGGAGGAATGGCGTCTTCCTCCCAGAGTGGCGTGAAGGCGAGGAAAGCTGAGTGAAGTAGCTGGAAAGGAGGCGTGTGTCAAATGTACTCGAGTGCAGGTATTCCATGGCTAATATGGTACCAAGTGCTAAAGATAGGTACTCGAGTACTCAAATATGTTATAAAGTATCCTCTGGAAAATCGAGTGCCACGATATATACACGAATACGATGAAAAACTATGAGCTGGATTAAATCCCAAGTTAAGCCATGCGATACGTCAGTAACTGCTATGAGCGCACTGATAGCGTTACCCAGATTTTGCGTTAATTATATAAGGGCCGCTAGATACTCAGAGGCTACATGTTTGACTGAGATTGTCTGAAGGGCAGATTTTTTTTCAGAGCGCCAGGGACATTACCTTCATAGAACGTCCTATATTTACAAGTCCGTCAGGAACTATAAGATAAAAGGATTCTTTGCCCAGAAAATGGGTGCAGGAATTCGTTTTCTCCCTAGAGTAATGAGCGACTGTAATAAATGATGGGTCGAACTGAAGGGAAACATTGAATTTAGTCTAAACGAACACCTACTTTTTTCCTCTCTTTTCCATTCTGTTATTGGTAAACGGCTGGTGTTCTAACACCTCACGCCACCCGCCTATTGCTGTCTGAGACTCCATAATAGACCGTCGATTTATGTTGGTACTCTAGTACAAACTGTTCCTAGACCTCAGTTCATTCTGATAACTTTATATAAGTATTTTTATGACTTCTGCGTCAAAATAAGGGTCGTGGTAGCTTTTCCCAGACGGGTTTTCGAAAGCGATCAAAATTGCGTTCTCTGTTAACCTCTGTCTTACGTTGACTTATATCTCAGTGATTTAAGCAACTCAGTTGAGATAAAGGCGGTAATTTAAGGAAAGCAAATTATTGATTTACGGTTGATGAAAATTTATTTGCCGACGAGGAGTGTTTTAAGGGTGTTCTCAATCCATGCGAATGTGAATAACTTCCATTTCAGTCGTGTCAGAAGAAATTTCCACTGTTTGTGACATTAATTTGTTTTTTAACAGTAATTGTGAGCTAGCCACAACAATCGCTTTTCTCCTCTGTGATTTGCGTGGGCAAAAACGTGATTAGTGTAAATTTAGATAAAAAATTCACTCATCGCAACATGAGGTCAAAAAATAGATGGAAATATCCTTGTGTGTTGCCGTTTGTTCATTCTCTTCAAAGATACTTGCGGTGCTACCGTTTGATTATTCTGAAAATTATTACAGTTCCTTCCATTTAGTAGTACGAGCTACATTTTGTGATACTTCAAACTTTAAACCACGAACAAAGTTGTTTGATGACCACCCATACCAAGTATACACACGACAACATTTCTCTCAAGTAATTGTACTCCTATACCAATGAGGGTGCTTAAACACCTGTACGCGAGTAGGTACTTTGCAAATGGTATCCTTCCAAATATATATCCAAAAACCATCTTGGCTCTCAACTACCTGTTTATTATTATTAGAGTAGGTTTTCATGGAGTACTTGAGAAGCATTCTGGCACTTCTTCATTCCTTCATGTACTTTCCTCTTAAGTTCACACTAAGGCCTCCCCCCTTTCATTATATCTATAACACCTATTCTTTTCCTTCCTCTACCTCGTTTACCAAAAATTCTACCCTCTAACACTGTTTTTAACTTTCCATCCCCGCAAAGTACTCGCTCCATCCATACCTTCTGCCTCTTCCTTATCTCTTCTAGAAGATACCTCTCCTCACCCACCACGTCCAGCACTTCGTGTTTCCTCCTTCTCTCCGTCTCTTACACCTTATTCATTAAGATACACTAATATTGAATGCTCCAAAAATCTTTATTAGTCTGACCAAGGTTTAGAGACTGTGTCACTCACTATGTCATTCTCAAAGAACATGTGTGCAGTGTCGACACCTGGGTCAGACTAATAAATATAAATGGAACTTATATTATTAGTATCTCTGTGATTATGTTTCATGTTGCATAGTTCCACCAAATATCGCCATCCACCCTCAAGTTGGTTTTTCGTTAAGTACCAGTGCTGATTACAAAAGTCTCACTCCGGTAGGCACGGATAAATGTGGAAGACAGGGAGGGTTTAAAGTATGGAGGCGGTAGTGCCCCCCGGGGGTGTGGCGGAGTTGGGGCAAATGCAAGTGGCGCTAACAGAATTGCCGGAAAGTCAGAGTGATGGGAGGGAGGGTCATTTGGAAAGAGGGAAAGGGGGGGCGTGAGATGGAGTGTTGATGGTGTGGCAGGTGGTCGTGGGAACGCTTGGCTCCGACTTAATATTATGGGCAGCGGGAGACGGATGAGTATTTTATTCTGATTAGGATCGGATCCGGCGAGTTGGAGGGGGGGGGGGGGAGGAAGTTCAGTTCGGTGTGAGCGATTTCGGTTTAATTTTATTTGACAAATTGCGGAGGGCGACGATTGGCATTTGTCACCGGGCTGGAGCTTTTCAAAGCTCGATTTTGAGGCTAGATCTTTGGGAAAGGGGACTCGCTCAACCCTCTTGAGTGTACTCCTGGATATAAAAGCTCGAATTTGGCGAATAAACAGTGCAGCGGCTCGGCGCGTGAAATTGGAATTGCCGTCAAAATCGTATTGCGCTCCACTCTATTGGCGACGAATTGCCCGTCATCTCCGGGTGACATCCTATTCGTTTGTTTGGGTACACTCCTCTCAGTTAGAGTCCATTGTTACCTTTATCTTGATGTAAAAACTAATATCCCTGAATCCTTTATTTTTATTCCACTGTCGTGTTGAATTTTGCGTTAATTTGCTTTTTATTTATTCACTACATACGGTGATTGGAGTATTGTTTTCTCGCCGTTAGCATAATTGTTTTTTTTTCTCGTCTGATAAAATATTCTCATCTTTTGTATTAGGATGTGCTGTATAACTCCTGGCATGATATTTAATCTTATTTTAAGATAAAAATTATCCGGGACGACACAGGATAGATCGCGTAGTTACAGTTATCGGTATCAAGTTATGGCCTTTAAACAAATATAAATGCATATAAAGTTTCAAATATCGGATGATTCAAAAGTATTTGTGACGGTTTAAATTTTGCTTCACATAAATCATATGAGTTAATTTGAATTAAACTAGATTCATCCACCGAGCCAAGATTTTCTGTAATTCTTTTTATTTTGCTCGTACTTTATCTCTTACGTTTTCCGTAGAGCATCCTATAGTTTTTTCCCTTGACTTATTTAATTATCTACAATCCGAATTACGGACTGTAATTGGAAACACTTTTTGACTACAAAGTGAATGTTAACATGCTGCATGGTCAGAGTATTGAATGGCGTCAGTACTAAAATTCCTCTCCAAATTGAAGTGTATCATTGACCCACTATGAAATATATATATATTTTCTAAGAGTTGGCTCCACACTTTTTCATTATTACCTCTTTTATTGATCGAGAACTACGAATCGTCGGTTAACTCACGAATTTTTACTAAATTAATCCTACCTGTTTACCCAATTTGGAATATTGACAAAATTGCAGCAAGTACATATTGTTTTAATGTAATGCAGCTTAAAGAAAAAACATAAAGACATAAATAGCTCTCAAATTATTATATTTTTACGTCTTAATCAAGAGGAGGTATAGTGATATCTATTATACGGGTCTTAGGTATCTTAATACTTCAAAATCGTGTACTTAAGTAGGCTTTAAGTCCTTTATGCTAATTTGCGACGGCATCTTGAGTATGTTTTTTGGTTTGGTGACTTGGTACCTCTCAACGCATTGAGTCACCTATGATTTTTTATTGTAAAAATTCGTATTTCCCTAGTTATTAGAAAGTAGATACTTTTTGTCCTCTGAAACGACGCTTCAAACAGTAAGCTTTAAACTTTAACCGTATCTCTTGGGAGTGAAAAATGAGTTCTCAGGATGCCGAAGAGGGGAAAATAGTGAAATACTCCTGGAAATAGCAATGCGGCTATTTGGTGATGTCATGCAACTTTTTTCAATTGTTTACTCCTACTATCTTCATTTTTATAACTACATGTGAAATTATTTGCAAGCTTTATAGCGTGCATGCCAAGTATACAGTGGTATGTATAGTGTGGTGGTGAGGAGAGAGTAGGATGGAAAGATAGTAAATTTAGTTAGTTAGCTTACGTCCTGATTTCCTAAGCCAATGACCAGTGGCCAAATGCTTAAATGTCTAGAACTAACCTTAATCGAAATTTCAGTTTTTTTACTTAAAGCTACATTATTCTTTCCGAAAATCGTACTTAAATTGGTATTGAACAAAAATTAGCCGATGATTTGAATTGCATAGAATAGAATATAGGATAGTTTGAACACGCCTTAGATATCACTCTGGCTTTATGATGTATGCGAACGTGATATTAGATATACTAGCTAATATAATAGAAAGTAGTTTCTTGCCAATTTTAAGAGTACTAACTGGGATGATTGTGCGCCATGCACGTTTGAAAGTCTTTTCATTGTATAAAATTGCAGTCTTCTTGTTGTATAAAACAGCATTATTCATGATTTATTCCATGTAGTTTTCACTGTTTAGTACTGATTTAGTTCTGATTTTGAGTCAGTGATCTGCTGACTAGTCAATTATATTCGTTGTTAAAAATCATATGTAACAAAACTTCTTGCACATATTTCTTGTGGAAGGGAAGTTGGATAGGAGCTCCGTGGAGAGAAGCATCTAGACATGCCCCAGAGTAAAAGCAGAGCACATTTTTCTTATTTGTACTTTCGAAATCCTTGCCCTCACAGCGCCGTTGCCTCTCCGATCTGGCATGATGTTTTATTTATTCTCCTTCGCTGTCATCGAGATGCACATCCGTCTGAATCTCTGCTTGACGACTCGAATCGAGGATATTTCAATGGATCCGCGTTTTCCGGCCTTCGTTCCGCACGTCTTCTGCGCTGTCGTCCCATGCCGTCTATTCTATTCCCGGATGTACGCCATTTGCCCGTTGACCCCGTTTTTCAATTCTTCGAGTCATCGAATTAATCATGTTTTTCGGAGAATCTCGAGAAACCGGACGAATAATTTGGGAATAACGTTTCTTGATTTATCAGTAGTGCAATCGAAGAAAGATCGGTACATAGACTCAAGAGATTCTGAATGTATCTAACTGCCATTATTAAAACAAATTCTATTAATTGTATGTAACTGTTATAAATTATATCTAACTCTAATAAATTATATCTAAACGCGTCTCGTGTTCATTCCCATTTGAAAAGGAAATGCGAATGACTTAGCAAATAGCTAACTACGATAGTTGTTACCTGGTGGAGGTATTTTATCAGATAAAGATTTTTAGCCGTCGAGTGAGAAGTGAAGTATTTATTCCTCAGGCATAAATGCTACCTCATTTGCTGAAGTAATCCCGACGAATATTTCGTGCAGATCGTAGCTTTTTGAAAATGGGTGTAGTCTTCTTTTTATTTTTTTTTATTTTTTTATTAATGTTTCATTTTAGATGATTTTTGTTATTTTATTTTAGAAGCGACGCAGGTCCGCCGTGAGTCGTATTTGCATTGCCTCAGAGTCTTGGAGAGCACTCGCGGAGACAAAAGACGCGGATGAGGGGGGAGTAAAAGGGGGAAAGGACGCGATCCGTGGGGCTCTTATTAGCTCGTGCCCTTCCGTGAAACCCAGCAATGCAAATAAAAAGTTGAGAGGAGCCGTTAATTAGCGTCAACAGCTTCGTTTGTTCGCATCCGTTCGTGCGTCTCTCAACGCCATCTTTTATCGGATTCCAACGAGCTCGTTATTGATGTTACGGAGAGAGGCCTCGAGTCTTGTGCGTGATTTAGGAGTGCAAAATTTTTGGACAGGAGTGAGATGATTTATAATCCGGAATTATCTTTTTAAACTCGATATACCCACCTCGTTGATTATTTCAGCTGGCTACCATCATCGAAACTTTCCATTGAAAGTGTAACGATACATTAAATCGCTCTTAGGGTTACTTTATCGTAATCTCTTAGCTATCCTGCTTACAACGGAAATTGTAATATTTGGCCTCTTCGTGATGCTATTTCAAGAAATCAACCAGATAGGTATTACTATAACTGAGCAAATTTTTTGAATGCCATGGTTATTAGGGTTCTGTTGTAGGGAACCACATTTCAAAAATATTCTAAGGATTATTACTTACTATAAGGATTTTAGAAGTACTCTAGTTTATTTTTTATTTTTAAAAGAATCGATACCTATTACAAACGAGAGAGACATATATACCTGAAGAAACTATACCTACAAGTAAAATATTAAGTCCTATGATTCTAAATGCACGATCGGTTTACTCAAGTAATGTCAATTAATTTATTTAATCAATGCATATTTTAGGTCTATATTCCATAAATTTATTTTGATTGAACTCAGATTTTCATTTTTTTATATCTAAAATACGTCCTGGCATTTATTTCCCCGTAAAGCCATCCAGTGTTGATGCGGTATAACGATTCTTCATTGAATATTCCTATTTTTTCGCGGCGTATGCAGTATTATGGGAGGATTTCTTTTACGCTTGACCTTCGAGCCGTAAGTCTTTTATGGATTAAGGTGAATACAACCCACGTTGATTTATAGCTGTAATAGGAAGTATAAGCATCGGTCCCTTAGCGGCGAATTTGACTAATGACCTCGGTCGAAGTGAAAGTGCGCGGTGGCGGTAACCCTAGTTTCCATCGCTTGAGCTAAATGTGAAGGTGAAGAGATAAGCCTTTTTGACATGTTGTGCGGGATCTGCGTTTATTCCAGCATCAAATACCTATGTACCAGGTTGAAATTGCTGAATAAGGCCCTTTATTGTGGACTCCTATGGATCATTAACACCACTCCTCGTTAACGCGATTTCAATGGGGTTTTCCCTGTGTTCAGCGTCGTAATTAGCATCTCCTCCTGGATATTTTGCGGAGGTGCAAAGTTTTTGTTTTTCCCACTGGTGTAACGAGCGAAAGTTGATGTTTCGATAATGATTTTGTGGAAAGCGGATCACGTTGAATTATTAACTGGTGAGATAATCGTGTAGGAAAATTTTGGCAGTGCGGACTTAACTACGGCAAAGTTTAATATAATCGTTATAATTTTATAAATTGTATCAATACTCAACATAGTGAGCACAAATAGAAAATTTCCTCATTTTATATTGCATTAATATTCATCAGTTAATATTGGCAATAAAAATAACAATAGGATTATGAAAATGGCTTAACAGATCATTATTCCGTGTCTGAGTTAATTTTTGGAATTCACCGTATTTTTTAACTTTTTATCTCAGTATTTGCCTAATTATACAAAAAGCGATACTAGATCATGATTTCAATAAAATGTGGCCTTAAGGTACGCGAGAAATTTGGATGAATTGGGCCTGATTTGTTGTTAAAAATGTCTTCATAAATTGTGTGATATTCATATAATATGCTTTGTTACCACCCAACGTTGTAATTTATACTTATGAACGCTTAATCTCAATATTCTATTTATTCCGATCGCAATATGTTTAATAAATCCTGAAAAATGGTCCAGCCGTATACTGTCACCCTAAATTAAGGACCTCTGAAATATGAGTTTACGGCTCAAGTCCCGCATCTGTTGACTCGCTTTTGATATGCCATCTACTCGAAAAAATCTTATTTAACGATTAAAATCAACTATTACCTTTAAGAATTTTCTGCGTTATAATACCTATGTGTAATATTTAAGGATGAATTATTAGTGAATTAAGGAAAAAGTCGTTTATTTATACTTGATGCACACCTCAAAGTAAAGGGAAATAGAAATTTCAGTTCAAGTATTACAAAAATTATCGTTGAAAATTACTTTACTTCATTTCTCACCGATTATCTACTGCCAGATGTTTTTTATGAGTTTAAAATCTTAAGGCATAGCCAAATGTATCATTTAATAGTGATTCGGAGCCATTGAAGCCGAAAGAGGAAAATAAAAGTTTGGAAATTATTGCCTGTTATAGATTTGAAGGTTGCTTAGTATCTCGTTGTTGTGATTAAGTTCAATCCATACTTATCGGCGGGCGATATGTGTAGTAGATATTGTAATGGAAAAAAATGTGTCTCTTTCGTGAAGAGATCAAAATATATCTTTCCGATTTTGCTTTACTGTTTAAAAAAATAGCATTAGAGATGGCTGCAATTATTGTTGATTTCATTTCATTTTGCAATTCCCTATAGATGCAATATCGATCAATGTCCGTGTGTAGAAAAAAAGAAGGATTAAGCAAATATTTAGCAGGAATTTTGAAAAATGATATAAATTACGTGGGAACGTAACAATCATGATAAAATAACACCTACCTCTTAACGATACTCTAAGTTATAAAGAATCAATCTTGTGACGGAAGGCGCTTAACTCAAATGTGAGTGTATATATGTCCAAATTAGGAATTTTTTACTTCAAATAATTACTATTGAGATAAAAAATTTCTCAAATAATTGCAATTAGACTTTTTGGCTGAAAGATGAGATGAATAGTTATGTTAATGATGAAAGATGAGATTAATAGTATAATTAAATGCACTGGTTGTTTTATCGATAGCATTCATTTTGGTCTGTAGCCGATGTTCCTATCTACTCATAAATAAACCAATTCCCTGAAAGATGTCATAATGCTACTTTACTCCTCTTTCACGGTAAATTGTCTCATAAGTTTGTGCTGGAACTTTTAGGGGAAATATGATATGCCTTAATATATGATGGCATACCTTTAAATATGCCTTTATTACCCGGAATCGGGACGATATAGTCGGATCTCAGCATTTCACTCACCGAAGATGAACTCTCACGTTTCGAGTGGATTATCGACAAATGGAGGACGAATTAAGCTTGATTGGTCGAAAATTTTCTAAATCATCGGCCTATTGAGTCGCTCAAAAAAACCCTTTCATGGCGTGGGGTAGGGTCGGGCGAGCTGGATGCCGAACCTCCATTTGTGGGGGAAATGACTGCTCCGTTTCCTCTCGCCGTCTCCGGGCAGTTAATTGCGTCATTTCTTGAGCAATTTTATGTAATTTGGGTGGAGGGTGAATATCGGGGAAATATCTGCTTGGAGTTTGAGGGGCAGGTTATAATGGAGGAGGCAGGGCTGAAGTTTCCTGAAGAGAGAAAGGCCTATATCCTCTGAGGTCCATTTTGGTCCATCCAATGCTCCCGGGGACGTCAAATAGACTTTCTCTTGTTCTCTCGCTTCTTTCCGACGCGAAACTACTCAGTGTATCTTGAGTGCATGTTTTCATCTTTACTCAACCTGTCCCATCTTGTCTGTCTATGAACCCATGTTATGGGAGAATTTGATTCGACGCAACCTCAAAATTTTCGTATGCATGGCGTTACAATTGAACGAGTTTCAACTTTTTAATTGGTATCTACATCTGACAGGTAAAATATTGATAAGTGAAATGACGGTAGAGGTAGGATACCGGTCATAAACATTTATGAGTAAACTAAAACATTTATGTGCGTTATATGAGAAATTAGACCACCTGAGGTCAGTCTAGCATTTATTAAAATCCTTTAGTTTTTTGGGGAAAATTCTTGTACCTATATGTTTGGGAAAATATCTCTTTATGTTATATTTTTTGCTTTTAGTCATGAGAATGATTTTAGAGAACTCCAGTTCATTTTTGAATATTCGATCATAGCGTCGTAATAATAATTCATATAATGGCTTCGTTTTGGGCACAAAAGAAACTTTTTCTGCCATAAAGCTGATTTAATTATCGAATTAATATTAAGAACTGGAATACTTTTGCAGGTATAATTTCGGTTCAATTTCTTTTCTCGAGGGAAGCGGAATTGGGTATTGTGGCATGTAATTTGCTTAGTGAAATGTCACAGGCGTACTTCCGCCTTGGCATGCAATTGAATTTAATAAAGCGATAGGTACAATCTTCATACTGCTTAATTGGAAATATTTGGTGTTTCGCTCCAAATAAGTGCTAAAACATAAATATCTAAGTGAAATAAAACTGGAATGAGTTTTTGTTTGGTGGGTCATACTTATTTCAAATCATATGGAAGCATTAAGTTTTGAATATGTAAGTAGCCTTTTTTTTCCTGGGCTATAATATTCGGTGACATATTTCTGCCCCAGTGATACGGTGCTTGATTTGGAAATGATATATTTATTAGTAGAATTATTGAAGAAGAGGTAAATCATTTGACAGGGAACGAACTTTCCTGCTGAGCATATCCGATCGATGAGCATAAAATTATCATAATTTCCACAGAGAAATATTTAAACGACATCACTGTTAAAATTTTGATCCGAAATTTGATTGACTACTCAATACTGTTCATAACATGAAGCTTGGTGCAATTATAAAAAAAAAGTGACGGGGATTCCCTGTCATAACGAGACGACGAACGTCCATCCTAACCTAATTGTTTGGGTTAATTAGCGCGCCACTCATAATCTCCTCACGATTACCAATTGTGGTGCGCGTGGGCCGTGAGGTTAACGCCCCGCCCCGAATGATTAGCTCGCGGCCCACACGTGCACATGTCAATCCATCCTACTCACCAACACACGAACTCAACCCTTTCATCCAAAGCCGCGTATCCAACCCTTACACTCACTCTTTACCCTTTCAGGGTTATTCCATCTCCCCGAAAAACCTCTGCACCACCACCACTACCCCTTCATACACGCTCTACACACGAAATCTCCCGAATGGCTCCCCTATCTCACCGTACCCTATCTCCTCCGCAGCCTTCCGCTATCCCCGCCGGACCCCGTCAAATCTCCAACCCTATTCCTATCTTCTCAAGCCCTTCCCTCCCTCCGCCGTGCGACAGGGCTTCACGGCCGGGTCCCGCACTTCCCCTCGCTTCCCAGGGCATCAAGGGCCATTCATCACCGTGGTGGCGGCGGCAGAGGGCGAGATAAGGGATTGAGGGGGTGGGGGAGGGAGGAGACGTGGAGAAGACGGCTGTGCGGGGCGGAGTATCAGGAGATGTCGGCGTTGGTGCGATAGGGCGGGAGGATGTGTTTCCCGAAAGGGAGTGGAGTGGATGGCTGGGTGGTCGGGTTTGAGGGAATGTGGCGTGGTTTTGGGCGATAGAGAGGGAGAGAGAGAGAGAGGGTTGATGGGAATAAGGAGGTATAGGTGCCGCTCTGGTATCGGGCGCGGTCTCGGTGATGCTGGGGTCGAGTAGCAGGGGGGATGGCGTGTACTTTTTCAAAAGGCGGGCGTTGGTGCCACGGTAATACTAAGCACATATCAGCAGGTAGCCTTTTCCCTATTTTGGAATTTTTTTATTATGCTTGTAATGGTTAAAGGTATAAAATCCAAAATTAAGCATGGTTAAAAGATTTCCTAAATTATGGCTGAGTTTCTTATGAGAATTCCAGGTAGCGCTAACCGAATATGAACAATTGACTTAGGTTTTTGGCGAAATGTTTCAATCATGAAGGCGTAAGAACACATATGCCTCTGAACTTAATTTACAATGGCCTAGGTTTCATCGGATAACCGCCATTCTATGGGCTACCTTGGTCGGTGTAAGGTTGATTAAAATATGGAAAACTTCCATTTTTTTGTTTTTTTTTCAATGATAATGAGTGCTAACCGAGTTAAAAAGTCTGTCTGCTTGCCAAAAATACCAATTTTTCTGGATCTTTAGCCACACTATAATCGTTTTTAAAGCGTAACTCAATGTCTAACTACCTCTCACAGCGAAATACCTGAATCTTTACTGATTTATTCCATTTAAAAAATCTTCATTCGCTAAGATAACAGTCACTGATGCTCAGTCGTATTTATTGAAGCATTATTCTAAAAACTACCTCATTTATGAAGCTCTTCCTTCAACGCTGATTCAGTTTTTCATAACTCTATGGCCTATGTTAAATGCCTTTTGTAGAAAAAAATCAAGTTGATGATTGAGATAGAAAATTGGTGCTGCTTTGGAACGAGGCGCGGTCCTGGCAATGCTAGAGTTGAGCAGCAGCGGTGGTGATGGCGTGTGTTTTTCCGGAAAGCGGTGTTGTTGCCCTGATTTTACCACATAACAGTAGGCTGTCAATAGAATAATCTTCTGCGAGGTAAAAAGTAATCCTAAGCTATTGTTGAATTGTATGCAAATGTTATCGCTAACAGAATTTAGTAGTATTGCCCTAAGTCTACTTACCACACGTAAAGAATGAGGTGGCTTTTTATTCGCATTAGAACGAGTTTAGGAGCATCATCCATTGCACATTTTCCACATGGAGCGAGGTTTTTAGATTGTTTAGTCTTATTCAAAACGCGGAATAACTTGGACAAGGTTTCTCAATCAGAGTTCCCAAATTTTGACCCTTAGTATTTCTTGAAGACATAATTATCCACGTTTCGCCAACCGCCACATTGGTTGGGTTGTCCATGATTTTCTGACACATGCCGATCGCGGTTTGTGAGAAAATTAAACAAGTCCTCGGTGGAGGAAGAAAATTGGTGGGGCTAAAGGTGCCACTCTGGTACGTGGCGCGGAAATACTGGAGTAGGCTCTCTCTAAGAGAAAGACATTGAAGAGAGGGAAAGATGTGTAAAATATTCGAAGAAATATACACATGAATTTTGATTTTAGTAATTAATAATTATGTTTTGGGATCAAGAGCTGATCGAAATATGGAAATTCTACTCTGGCGAGAAGTACCGTTCTGCTATCGGGTGCTTTCCTGAGAGTTCATGAGAAGGGGGGAAGTTGGGGGCTCGCGAAGAGGAGGCTGTGTGGTTGAAGTGGTGGTGGGGAGGAAAAGAACTTGGGTGATATCGAAAGTTGAGAGTGGGATTTCGGATGGGACTTAAGTTGGGGAGAAAGATTGAGGAGAGAGTTTTCAGGAGCCGTGGGGAGTATATCCTCTCTTCTCTTTCCTCTAGAGCACCCCGCCCCGCATCTGCAGCCTGCCACACCGTGGGGGAGATATCTCCCTTTCCTCTCCTGCACCCTGTCCGCGGGCAATCGTGGGCTTCGGCAGGGAGATAGAGCCACAACCCTTGGGACTCCCCGAATTTTTTACTTATCTCCTTCCCCGCTAAGGAGTAGAGAAATAAAATGAATGTGTTTTTAATGAAAAATTCAAGACTCAATTCAATTTCAATTTTGGCAGTTCATTCTGTAGTTTTGGTGGGGCATAAAGTGGAATTTAAACTTTCATTAATCGTTAGCTGACGTCAAATTTTAGCCACATATTTCACGCTCAAGAGATATATTCCACCTCAGAATTGGATATGAATTTTGATTAATGACGTTCCTGTCTATCGCAACGGGTGACTTTATGGAGAAAAGCAATTTATAAATAGCTTGTATTTCAGCTGTGGTGTCTAGGGTAAATATTTTAGGCCATTCGTTTAGAACCCTTGAGTAATTCCTCAGTCGAATTCAGTTAAGGCTCTGTCATCAATGATTTGGCTAATTTAAATTATCTATGGGGAAGTCATTGATGCACATGCAGATACTAGCGCTAAATGGATATTAGTCTACGGTCTAAGTAGTCGCAATGTGTCATACGGTCATATAGTGCTGCGTTGGCTTAACGGACTGCTGTATATCAAAGAATTGACTAGATTGTGACATACTTGATTTTTTGTACCTAATCGTATTGACAAAGAAGCCATAAAACGAGGGTGGTTGAACACCTGTAAACAATTCATTGTAGGTATATTTTTTTAAGTCTATCTCATATTTTAACATAAATAGCCAAATTAACTGGTAATAACTTCAGTGTCAATCAAATATTTGAATAAATTAATTCAATATAATTTTTCATCCTAAGAGAGAAGAAGTTAGCGAGACTAATCTTGAATCTTGGAAATGTTGAATTTTAAAGAAATATATCATCAGATATTCAAAAAAGTTAGAGCAAGTCGAAAATTAATCATCTCTTGTGGCGGTATAGCGGTGAATAGCAAGCAGGCTCAAACCTCGGGACTGCGTTCACCAGTTGACCTCACTCTCGCTTAGTAAGAATCGCGAAAGAATAATTTTTCTGCTGTGCGAAGAAAACGACCGGGTGCATTTCCGTTCTCGAGGCCCGAGGAGAGTGGCGTGCAACGCCCCTCCCCATTCCCGACAAGACCATGAAAATTGCAAGTGCTGTAAATACCATTTTTGCAATGGAGACTTCATCACGCGATCTTTTTCCATGCTCCTGGGTCTTTCATTGAAGCAGCGAGGGTTGTTGAGATTTACTTCGGGAGGCCAGCCTGCTAAGACGATCGCCGGTGCTTTATCTTCGCTCTGCTTGGCGTTCTTGAATCTAAAATTAACGGGCTATTTCCTTCAAAGTGCTTTCTCACTTCCTTAATTTGTCCAGAATCATCCCGACCGATGGAGGAGTAGGAATAATATATAATCGCTCAAACTTTCCGATTCCCAAAACTAGAGCTAACTGATTATAAACTACCTATACCTATGTAAATTTTTCTTTTTAAGGGTAACAGGCTACTCTCTAGCAAGAAATATTTTTATTTACTGTTTAAATGGGGTTAAGTGAATCTTATCAATAAGATTTAAATGCCGTTTAAGTTAAGCGTGGAACATTTGCATATAGATATTCTGGTGTTTTACTCGAGTCCAGTGGGTTGAGAGGAATTGAGAAACTGCTCGCATTTAATATTTTATTTTGAAAAATTTATCAAATGTTGGAGATAATTTTTGGCTTCTCATTGTTTCGCAAAGTGTGATGAGGCTTTACGTGGATTATTCTATCAACGGAAACTGTGAATTGAAAAGTCTCCTCTTTTCTATTTAACTTTTGTTCAGTTTGAGTTATATCTTGAGAAATAATTGTATAATCGACAAATCGTTCATGCAGAAAACCATTCATAGTAATTTTACTGCATGTGAATGAATGGAAACTTGTATTGGGGTAGAATTTTAATATTCAACCAAATATACCAAAATGAAATGTGGGAGCAATGGTGTTGTACAGTAACTGAAAACTGAACGTAGTATCGGTACACGTGGTGGTATTCGTAATGGTTCTTTCTGTGTTTCTCTCTGTTATCAGCCCCATAATTAATGACATATCTCCTTTGCGAGTTTGCTGATATGAGGTATACAATTCGTATTTATGATAATGATCATGTTATATCGAGTACAAGGACAATACACGTTGTCTTTAAAGGTTTTTCATCTCCCATTTCGAGATACATGATTATATTTGATTATATCTCTTGATCTCTTATACATGATTATATCCCTTTTATTTCCTATTCTTCGTTTTCTTGGGAGAAACACTCCACCTTATAAAATATTTCATCCTTCATCTTGTTTACTTAGTTCTTTCTGCGTTCTTCCGTTCACCACTATTTTACCTGTTGAGAGTTACTCACTTGGACTTCAACCAGTTTGGTCATTACATTCAATTAAATCTACCCACTCCATTATTCTTCTCTTTTTAATTCCTTAAGAAATATTGTATACATTAGAATATCAGGATATTTTTACATTACATTTTAGACCTTACTAACTTTGAAAAAGCCATAGTTATTTCATTTATTTTGTCAATCGGGAAATGAGTGTATGTTTACACTGAAAGCCTTGTATCCTCCAAATATGTCAAAATTGAGCTCGCTCTTTCGGTTCCAGTGTTTGTATTTTTTTGCTGTCCTCACTTTTTGACTAGGGAATCATTTAGGGGCTACCTCAAATCGTTTGCAAGTTAATGCATTAATTCTGTTAATAACACTTACAATTTCCCTCTTATCTGCGCGTAGGAAAATGATATTAAATAGAAGAAACGTACGCACATTATTTTTTTTCCGCAAAGTCGAGAAGAGTAGCATAAACATGTATGCTCTGGCATCTGATTACACGACCATCTTATCTGTCAGCGCTTATCATGTTGCAAAGAGTAAATGAATTTCAATTTGGCTCTCCAATTGCTGTCTCATTCGTTAGGGTAATTGATGAAAATTGATAGAAAAGGTGAAGGGCCCAAATTGATAACAACTCAAAATATGTCTCGGATAGGGAGAACGGCTCTCGGCTCGTTCTAATTGCTTAAAATGATGAAATGTCACTTTTGCATGGTCATTAGGCGTGATTAAATGCACACGTGGGTCGTGCACGGTAGAGGCGGGGTTCGTTGCAGCCGCGGAGATGAGAGCGAAGAGATACTGCGCTGATGGAAGAGTCGGCTGCAGGGAAACGGCCTCCCCGGCTGAAGTGGTGGTGGTGATGAGTGAATTAGGCAGGTGCTGCAGATTTTCGGGGGAAGGCTTGGGGGAGGGTGTGGGGTGGAGGGAGGGAGTGCGGAAAGTGGATAGTCAGACTGTGAAATGAAAGGAGCACGCTTTCCCGTGCGCTGGGCCGTGACCGAGTAAATCGATAGTTTTCCAGTCGGCGTGCGTTCGATGCGAAGTGGCCGCTCTCTCTCTTCCCCCCCCGCCCGCCTGCCGCCGACGGTCCGTGTTCCGACGGCGTTCACGGCGAGCAGCGCGCGCGAGGACTCTCTCCGCGCGGACAGGGCGGCGGTGGGACGCGTGATCGAACATCTTCTCTCCTCCACCTTTTTTTCCCGAAGCCCCGCTGCAGTGGTGCTCGCCGGATCATTGGTTCGGACCCTCATCGGCCTTTTGTGCCGATGGAGTGGCCAGGAGAAAGAAAGGCGAAATACTACTTTGACTCCCGGAGTGGGGGCGTGGCTTATTTATTTTGCGAGTCCATCCCCCAGTTGGGCGCACTAGTCGAGCGGAGGGATTTGCACGTTACGGTTGCCGCGCACATGCAAATTATCAGGGTCTCTTTGCGTGGTTGGAATCTCCTGCATTGCGAGATGCAAAGGGGTTACGATTTTATCCTTTGTAGTACGTTTCTGTGGCTAATGGAACTTCATCATTAAGGCCTCGCTCTATCCGTAAGCTTCGCAGGGACTGGAAACAGTCTATTGATGAGAGGAAGGTTTTAGACCCATTTAATTGACCTATGCTAGGTCTCAAAACAACCGATTTATATATTTTCATTTATTTATTTTCAGTGTTTCAATTTGATTGTACTTTTCAAATCACATTAATTGTATTTTTCAATTTTCAACAGTATTTAGGTACCTACTTAATTCTATCTGATCAGTAATCTTATACCTGAGAGTTTAATGAACAACGTGAAATTTCCGTAATTTTTTTTTTAATTTTGAAGTTGATATACGAGATACCATATGTGCATGAATATCACTTGATGACATTGAAAAAGTTTCGCCGAGGAGAGTGCGCTGAAAAGGGCCATTTGTCTTTACATTATTTTCCTACTCAATTGAATAAAAAATTGAAATAGTGAAAATTTTAAGGTTTCATTAAAAGTTGCGCACCAGGAAAATATCTCCATTGCAGTCATTTCTCGTAATTATCCGTTGCATGTCAAAACGATCATTGTAGTTCAAGAGCGGCTCATCGTGATTTCACCTGTAAAAAATTTCTATTTATAACCCTCAAAATATCCCTTTTTGAATCAAAATGAGTAAATCTGAAATGCTGCTGGAAACTCATGCCTTTAAAGCAACCCGGTGGAAATCAATTTAGCCGGGCAAAATATTTATGCTTTAACGAAATAAATACGTACTCCAAACATGTGGTCATATTAATGAACTCAGCGGATCCATCCCCACCAGCCCTCGGAGCCGATCAATTCAATTGACGCAAGTATTTTATTATTCATTTCGAGCGAAGGGTACTTTGGAGAGAGAGAGAGAGAGAGAGAGAGAGAGAGAGAGAGAGAGAGAGAGAGGGAAAAGCAGGCATACGCTCCTCGGGCAGAACCAAAAGGCAGATGTGAAGGGCCCCGCGAACACGCCTCTCCTCCTCAAAGCTTTGAAATATTTTTCTCCAACTTCCTCTGCATAATAGAGAAGTTTTGTTCCATCACGTTCTCTTTTTCATCATGCATACAAAACTAAATATGAATAGATATTTATTTTCTCGTTCATCATGCATATAATCAAATTTCCGAGGTATTGAAATGAAAGTAAAGAGATTATTTTCTGGCTGCCGGAATTAGCAATAGCTGAATGTACTTTCGAATATGATAACATAAAGTTAGATGAATGGAGTAAATATTGCATTTATAGCATTAGTTTTTTTTATTCAAAAATCATGTTCGATACTTGAAAAAAGTCATCATGCTACATTTGGCCACACGGCTTTTTCTGTTGATCGTTATACCATTCATCGTTGCTAGATTTCCTTTAAAAATAATTGTAACAAAGCCTTTCGGAAGCAATTAGTGCACGTATGCATGCTGTGGCTAAAAGAGACGAAAATCGTGTTATGTAAGGACTATACTTTTTTCATGGGACTGCAACACCTTTTCTCGAGAATTTTTTTTCCCAGCTATTGCTAAATTATGATTCCTCATGAAAAGAGTTGGAAGATTTTTTAGCATGGGAACGCGTAATTCAGGGTGCGTTTAGCACAAATGTTGGAAGCTTTCTTTTTTTAATGTCAACGGTTTTCGTCACGCGTTTTTCCCGCACATTTATAGTATAAGAGAACTGCGTGGAGAAGCATAAAATACTCTGGTGGGTCTTTGTAATGATGCTTTGATATAGATGATTTAGATTTATCGTTTTCCATCGAATTTGGAACCTAATTTGAAAAATTTTCAGCTTACTTTTCGTGGAGGTTCTCTTTTTACAGTCGTTGAGTTTTAACTTTCACATGGTATTTATGGCATGGCTTATACTTGAAAGTTCTGATTATTTAAATTATCACATGTTTTGAAGCATTTTATTGCTCAAGGGGCCGTAATGTGCCAATTTTAATGAATAGCTATGATATTACTGTTTTTTTTTTCGGAGCAAGGAAATTAATTGAATAAATGTTATTCAGTAGATTCAACTTGCTTATGATGCTTCTTTTAAAAGTAATATTTTTATCGAAGAACCTTTAAGCATGCAAAATTGGCTTGATAATTTAAATTATTATGACATCACATAGTTTTCGTTGGTGTTCAATTATTTGTGCCTTTTTAAATGCTTCTTTATACGTCGGGATTAATGCACTTTCTGTTTCAAAGATTTTGTGAATCATCACAAGAGGAAGACCTGCTTTAAAATGTATTTTAGGTGGCTGACATTTCAATTAGAGCCGGTAATCAACTGGACAACTGTTTTTCATTTTAAATGTTTGAATCTGTAATGTATTGAAAGAAATTATAAAGCTAAGATTCGTATTTAGTGAGAAATGGATATACCGCGTCACCTGCCGTGCTGATATTATTGCGTGACGAGGTGCAACAATATCAAATAGCCGATTGTTGCTTTTAATTCCGCTTGAAAGTCGTAAGGGATAATTCACAGTTAATCTGATGCGCACAGTAAACGACCTCTTGCGTGAGAAGTTTCCAAGCAATTATTAATGAACTCCGATTTAATTTCTTATTCTCTTTCTCTGAAGTTACTCAATTTGAAAAAGTGTGAACTTCAACAAGCCTTAATGAGGTATCGATTGTGTCGGAAAGTGCTCTTGGGTTTTATCATTGACATCCGATCGGTATTTCTTGTCAAAATTTTACGATGCACAAAATTTAAGGGGGTTCTTTATGCCTTTTCTCTGAATTATAATTTTATTTACCTTGCGGCTTTCAAAATAAGAAAAAGAACGATGCCGAAATTACAACAATCCATAAATTGTATTTTAGAATATAAATTATCAAAGCAAACAAGTTAATACATAAAAATTTTACACGAAACAGATGTTGTAAAAATTGCTGAGAAAAATAGGATAATGAATAGTTATAGCTAATTAAACAACAATCAATGCTTGTCCTATGTGATTTAGTTTTACGCATTATTTTGTTTCAATGAAGACGATATAGCTTGATCAGTCTCAGAATGTAATTTATTTAATGATTAAAATAAATACCATAACTTTTCGTAGACAGGTGTCAAAATAAGAAACTGAAAATTAATGATTTTTTTGTTCAAATACAGTGTTTCAAAAAGAATATACGTATCACAAAGTATTATATGAAAGTATCGATGTGATATTGTTCGTGTCGCTGATGGAGGACATATTGAACATCTGTAATCTGAATTTTAGAGTTTCGCAAATATATGTGTGAAGTTTCACATTCGTTTGTCTTAAAGTTTAATAAATACATGCATTTGAAATACTTAGGTATATTATTTCTGAAACACACTGTATTTTAGGAAGAAGTTTGATTATTTACGGTAATCTGACCAAAGCTCAATTAATCCTTCTTATAATTTTATTTATTGCTCATTTTAAGGTTTTGAAAGGCTTAATTAATACCTTTCCGCGTTGCTCACGTGTATTCCGTTGGTGTGTTCTCTTGTTTGCGATCGTGCGGGTATCAGTGTGAGCTACTGGTAAGGTTTCTTCGGCAATTATTCATGGAAATAGGCTCTCAAAGCTGGAAAATCCTTCTGATTTTGTGACTGATATTGTAATTTATTCTCTCGAAGCATGCAAAGCATTATTCTTACCTGAGTTTCGATCGAAATTTCTCCTACCATTCTCAGTTTCTGTCTTGCTTCTTCGTCACGGGTGAGCAAATGAGTTAATTCTCAAGATGCTCTGCATGGCTAAACGAAAATGACGAGGCAACAATATAAGCGAAAAAATTGGTAGGAAAAAAGACGGGATTGAGCTCCGGTATTAGCTTTTTAGGGAAAGAACAGGCATATCTTCAGTGAGTGCTAATGAAATTCGGCAGGTAATCGGGGTAATGGAAGCCATTCATTTGTTCATTCCTCGAGTAATCTGTGGATGAGACGATAGAGTCCTTATAATTCTCAGTGGATCAACATCATTAATCTGCCGGTGAAGAAAGGTCTCAAAGAATGGCATATCATCCTTCTATCAGCAGTATATTCTTCTAATCTTTTAGTTTGTAAACTGTTCATAAGGCTTATGTCCCTTTTTTCTTTCCACTTCCTTGCCAGCCGGACATCTTTCCGTGTATCACATGGTTAAACATTCCTACATTCTGTATTATCGCGTCCCGTTACCCACTTCGTCTTCCTACCCCTGTACTCTACAAAAGTCAACCATGCTGAGTACCTCGTTGTTTTTCTGTCTCTTATTTCCTCTAAGCCAGCATTTCAGGCAACTATAAAGCTCTACAATCCTTCTCCCGTGCAAACCATGTTTCTTCACTCTACAACGCCACCCTCCCTAATAAGCTCGCAGCCAAAACTTCTCATTTCTCCTTTATTTTATTATAATAGTTATGATTTTCATTTTTGCTATTAGAAATTTCCCAAAACATGCTAATTTTATTATGAAAATACTAACCAAGTAGAGAAATGCCTTGCATTCCTCCTATTTTTATCTATAAAACTTCTTATTTATCATTTTTTCCTCTATATTTATCTCAGAGAGTCACGTGACTGTGGTCGTGGTTATGTTCATTTTTAGTCGGAAGTAGGCCAAAGGTGAAGTGAAATACCTTAGTCAGAATAAAAGAATTCAATTCTTCACTTCTATGGGACATATGTGCGCTGCGGATGTGAAGAAATAAAAGTTATTGGAAGGAGTCAGCCGTTGATTTCACCGACGGAATGCACGCTCCGTACTCGGTCTGCGCGCAGGAAGGATCGACTTGACCGGAGGCACTTGTCAAAACGGGCGGCAATTAAATCAGACGGACGGTTCAGGAATGGATGGGTAAAAAAAGTCCCATTCCTCTCACCCTCCTTCGCATAAAAAGACACGTTCCGCTATTAAATTGGCCCGTTGAGAAATGGAAATCACTGAAACATATTAGCGGACACAAAAAACCTAACTCTTTCTCTACTTCCCTTTCTCTCTCACTGGTAATTAAATAATGTTATCCCGAGGCGGGAGGGGGGAGGAGAGGGAAAAGGGGGAGGGTGGATGGTGGAGTTTTGGAGGAAGAGCCTTTTGAGTGGATCGATGGCTGGGAGGAGGGGAGGGGTAGGGGGGCGATGGAGGGGTGGAGGAATTGGAGGGAGAGAAGAGGAAGGAGTCGCAGGAATTAATGGACGCTGCGAAAAGAGAGTTTTGCGCGCGCGGAGGATGGGGTTGGTGCTGCGTTGAATTACGACATGTTTGGTCGGAATTGCGAGGGGAAAGGGGTTTTGTAGGCAGACATGAGGGTTGAGAGGAGAGAAGGGATATTTAAAGATGGTCACTTGTTAGCCTCGTGTTAATCTTCAACGGGAAATAAGGGCGTGCATGTGTGTGCCAGCTTGAATGGTTGGGGGAAAACGAAGAAGAAAACCTCGGTTGCCAAAAGTAGGAGATAATTTGCCTCTTATTGAGCTGTTAATATCTTCCCCGGGTTTTCGGTGAGGTATTGTGGGCTGAGAGCTGAGAAAGACGAAGTGGGAAGGAAATGGGATTTGTGTGCGCAGAGGGAAGGAGCGGCGAGCGATGTGATCGCTGTAAAAAGGAAACGAGACCCCTGAAAGACTGAAAGTGTTACTAGTGCACCATTAGTACCCAGTATGTGCAAAGTTTTACTTTTTCTACTCCGTCATATAGCCTGCTCATTAATGTTTTTAAAGAATACTTTGTATTCAAATTGCCGAAATATGCGCTGCTAATTTTGCATGAAGATGAATGCGATTGTGTACTTTGCAAACAAGCATTTCTTGAAAGTTTAGGGGTGTAAAAGTTTCTTCATTATTCTGTAAAGTATTCACGTAACGCAGTAACTCTGGGTTTCATTTTCTAACACCGTTTGCAATGCTCACAAATTATGCCCACCCAATTTTTTGCACGTATGCTATATCATTCATTGTATGTATGAGATTTTCTTACTCAATTGTACAAATGTAGGGAAGAGTAGATGATACATAGTGTTACATGTTAGGTAGTCACTTGTGCGACGTGAGCTGGGGAGTAATCGGGGAGGGGGTTCGAAGGAATTGTCTGCTCTGCATATTAACATTTCTGGAAATGCTTAGGGTTTTTTTCTCTATTTTGTAGGGTGTGCGTATTCAATCAAAGTTCGTCTTCTTTATTCAGTTTGAAATGCTCAAGAATTATCCTCCATCAAATATTTGCACAATATATACAATATGAACTCCGGTTTCGGAGGCTGCGGGGTAAGATCTTTCATACCAAACAGGAGGTCGCTGGTTCGAGTCCCGCCTGAGTATTGCTCCTATCCAGGAAATATGATTGTTCATGTACATTTAATTGTTGACTTGCTAAAAAGATCCAGTTGTAAAAGGCCAATATGGTGCTATTTTCGGTGGAATGGTAAATAAAAAATATCTTCTCGTCAGCGCATACCTGAGATGAGGTAATTACACTCATGGAGCCTAGAGAAGTAGCCATGCAGTGATAGTTGATATTACGTTATTCATGTTTTCACTTCGTTTCAAACTTGAGAGAGAGATAGTGCTTATGCGAGAGATCTTGAATAAGCATTTACTTTTTTTTTTAGAAAAAAAGGAGAAATTCAATTGCGAAAAGGAGATGATAATTCGCCTCCCATAAGGGTTTTTTTCATATCTTGGGGGGATTTTTTTACCGTGCAAAAGCAAGACTCAGCGGGAAGGAATCGGGGCGAGCGAATGAGTGAGAGTGAGAATATGAGCGGGGGAGTGATGGGGGAAGTGGCGGGAGGTGCGGGGGGGATGGCCGGGGGGAGAGGCATGAGGGGACGGCGGGAATGAAGCGAGCGTATATATGTGTGTGTGTGAGTAAGCGCGCGTGGAATGAGACGTGATCGATGAGGTAGTGGTCGGGATTCCGGTGTAGGTTTTAAGGGAACGCCGCGCGCGCGGAGAGAGAGGAGGAGGAGACGAAGGGAGAGAGTGAGTGAGGAACGTTGGGGGAAAATAGGGATGATGAGGAGAGGTGGAGGGAAAGGATTCAATTGGAGGGTTTTAAGGGAACCCCTCGAGTCTCTCGTTGGACTTAATACTAGGGGCCCTAAAATATATTGCTGGGATTGATCGTCGATTCGGATTCAGAGAAAGGGAAGAGTGGGTGGGTGGATGGTTATATGTGTGTGTGTGAGCGTGCGGAAACTTTCGGGATGGGCAAAAGGGGTTCGAGTCGAGGTGGAGGAATGGGGTGTTTAAGGAGAGAGGGGGTAGTATTTTGGGGATATTTTTGGGAGGAAGAGAAAGAAGAAGGGTGGTATCGGAGGAGGAGTAAAAAAAGAACGGGTGTGGTGGGGAGGTTGAAACGAGTTGGAGAGAGAGAGAGAGAAAGTTTCAAACTAGGGAAGGGTGAGGTGTACGTCTCCACCCGAATGCAGTTTGCTTTTTTTATGCTATCCCTTACCCCCTTCTCTCTCTTTCTGTCCGTATTTTATTTTCTTTTTTCTTTTCATTTTCTCGCTCGTCTGCCTTATCACCACCGTCCACGTCAGAGCGGTGTGTCCGAATCATTTTTGGTGCACGTCGCTCAGTTACGTGGGTAGGTACATCCGAGTCAGAGAGCGAACGGGCATATTGCTGTATACATATACGGGGCGGAAATTTTGTCGGTGACTCGGAAGAAGAGAGCTTTTTGACATGAGTTATGGCCAAAAAAAGTGGAGGATTATTTTTGATTTTGCGTTTCCGGCGTCGTGGGCACGGATATCGAGGCCGGTGACATTGATTTAGTCATAGGTGTTCCACTTTTAAGGCTTGGTATTTTAAAATCTCAGTCTTTCAAGGGTTTCAATGTGTGAGTGATGTGCTGAATATACTGCTATTTTTAGATAGCTAATTTCCCGTAGTTAAAAAAATATCAGCTTTATTTTTATAATTATTAGCATTACTTATGTCTAATCGATCGCCTGAAGTATTCTTTTCTGATAAATTATAATTGTAAGACGTGGGATAACATTGTTTTATGATTAAATAATGATGATTTTTATCTAAAATTTGGTAAATTGTATTTGATAATTTCGTATTAATCCAACTGCCGTTTAAACATTATCTGCTCTACCTGCCATATCCTTTACTTCAGGATTATTTTCCTATTAATCAGTGCTTATAGTACCACGTTTAAATATTGTATCGTGTTGAAGTAACTGATGGTGTCTGTTAATTATGAGGCTGATTACCAGAAAAATAACTTAATCACTGCTTGAGGTAGGATTTGGCATGTAAAACTAGTTTTGCTTTTATTGCCCTCTAATTAGACAAATGCTGCAGTGAATTGGAAGACCGAGGAATATTGAGAGAACGCGGGATCCATTGTTAAGGGTTTACATGCTCATGTGCTATCCTAATTTGACATTCAACTATTTTTTTTGATTTTCGGGGCACATATTTAGCGGTTTGGTTCTGTTGTAAATGCCATCCTAACATAGGCTTTTTATGGCACAAAAAAATTTTTGGATAGCATCGAAAGTTTAAAAATATTTTATGTCCTAATTACATGATATAGATTACATGTCAAAATATCTGTGACTCTATAATAATAAAAATTGTTATAAAATCTGCTCTGAAATTATATGATGTTTTTCGCTGGTGGGAGAAGATACTGCAATTCTGTTGGTGTCTATTATTCCTCGCCATGCCTCTGTGTGATGCCATTGTCTGAGCCATTAAAGTGATAATAGCGACTAGCTCCGAATGCTGGAAAATATCGTTACAATATGGACGCAAAGTTCCATTGCGTTTGAATCCCTGTCTCTTAATTGAAGTGATCATGCATGGTCCAGCTCACATTTGTGGCGCAGTGCGCAAGACGGATAGGAAAACAAAAATGGAGGCAAATATTTTGCCTCTCTTGCTTTAGATCTCCAGTGTGCGTCATGTTTGTACAAGGAATGTCGTCAGTCCTTTCAAATATTTAGAGACGTTTCACAAAATGATGGTGTAAAGGCATTGCTTTTGATTTGATGGTCATATAGTTTATATGCATTTGGCTTCCGGTAAGGAATGTCTCATAGAAGTTTCATTTTTCAGAGCACGCTCAATAATTATGCGTTGATCTTATTTAGAGGTAATTTAACTGATGTAGATGCTGTAATGATTACTTTAAATTATTTATTTGCACTGAAAAGTAGCAAAAGAACCTATTACAAAGTCAATCAATTTGAGTTTTGATTGCTCGTAGCACATTTTACGAGTACGAGAGAATGTATCGATGTTAATCTAATCTGATTATGCCAATGAAAATTCTTCAAGTATCAATATTTTCGCGCGCTAATTGCAAGAGGTAGTTAAATATGCCATCCACTATTTCCATGCTCTTTTATTTTAATAAAAATTAATGGTACCTGTCATAGAGTGGATGATTTATTGTTATGGAATGGCAATATTATTGTTACAGAAAAAAAAACGACGGGAACCATCAACCAAATGTAAGTACTTTTGACAATTTTCCTTTTGCGAGCGTTTCTTTCATTAATATATTCGTGAAAAGTGAGTAATACAACTTTTTCATCCAATTCACAATGGATCAAAACGCCAGTATAAATATTTGCAGAGCTCTCAAACATTGCACCACCGAGACTCGGTAGAGGCGAGAAGATCAACCACAGCTTCTTTTTTTGGATGCTCCTTACGTAGTATCCCCTTGATTTTTTGCATAAATGTATCGGCCAACTTGTTGAAATGTTTTTTTCCTTTTTTCCTTGAGGTGGACAAAGAAAGGGCGATGCGAATGAAAGTCTTAGGTCTCTCTTTTTCTCTCGGCCCATGATGGAAAAAAAAGAAAGTCTTTGCACGCTCCGGTAAATATTAATTACTTTAATGGATAAACGAAGCTCGCGCTCAGACCCGTGTCTGCCACCAACTTCTCAAAATAAAAGAAAGGAGGCCGGAGTGAACTTCATAAAAGGTTTTACGTTTCTCGAGAGAAGAAAGACTTGTGCAAAAGGGTGAAATGAGCGGCGAACAAAGGAATAAAATAAGGCCTGGTGGTGGAGGAAACTTTTGAATGAATATTTATAAGAAGAAGAAGGTGGCTGGGTAAGAGAGTGTTCCCTAACTTCTGCAGCGGTTGCGGAGGCTCAACAAGGGGAGCGGAGGAGCGAGGGTAGGGTCAAGAATAAGGGGCGTACAAGGGGATGAGAATTATAGTGGTGCGGCGGGGGTGCGTGAGATGGGAGGGTGATGAGTGAGGCGCGGGGGGAACTGTTCTGCCTCCGCGGCCGGAGATCAATCTGCCCACCCACGCGACCCCCTTGCTGATCCCCCGCGTGAAAATGATGCATGCGTTCCTGTCCGCTATCTCTTCACTATTTTCCTCTTGCTGTGCACTTTATAAATGTCCCATAATATTGATTCAAAGTACAAAATTAAAAACCAGATATTTTATTTATATATTTATTAATGCTATTAACTTTTCAAAATTAATTTTTTACTGGTTTTGTTTCTTTTTATAATGGAAATTTTATAAGCTTCAGCTCGAGCTGTAATTTTTTGCCCTGTTAATCTATTTAATTGTCTACTTATCAATATGCATTTGTTTCGCTTTTCTATGTCACAAATACCTACCTTCGAGGCTGCCTGATGCACCTACTTGCGGCGAGGGACGGATATTTTCCATGATTTTGACCTCCGTTTTTGACAAGGGTTGAATCAGAAATGAAATTAATTGGCCTGCGCGCCAATATATTGCATTTCTCATGCAATTCATTTCTCATCCTGGAACTCAGTAAAAGAGCCCTGTCCGTGGGGATTAAGGGGTCGGATTGTGGCCTCAACTGGGCTAGGTAAAATAAATAGCTAAGCAAGTCTTGTTTGAGTGCTTTGAAAGCTAAACGATAGTTAATTAATAGATATTTAGTTAACTTATGAAGACCATAGGTTTAAAATGATGTGACTGAACGTTTGAGAAGACAAATAAATTTTTATCATGCTATAAGCTTTCCTGTAGAAAAAAATTATCATGTACATACTGTACTCCCTCATAAAAGATCATTGGTTTAACAGACACTATTTTTTAGAGCGTCAAACCTAACCAAGAAATTGATGGAACACCGGCAAAATGAGTAATTTGCTCTTGGTAAAGAAATTTTTCAAGGTTAGGTACAAAGTTTAGGTGTGATTGTTGATGTCCGCTTCCTCGCTGAAAAATATCCTTAGTGATTAAGTACAATCGTGACATATTTTTTCCCTTTTTGACCTTACTTGGCTGAAAATTTCCAGCTCTTATTCAAATCGACCATGATAGAGCGCAGTTTCTTTATGACGGCCCTAGACATTGCGAAGTAGAAGGTTTTTATGACTATCCGGAATGCCTAATATTGAGGGTTTGTGAGAGTATCAGAGAGAAAGGAAAACGGAATACAGTCTTAAAAAAAAAACAAATCTTTTCTTTGAAAAAATTATTTTACTTTCCTGTACTTTGTGGTCAATTCAATGCACACAGGAGCTTGATAGACCTCGTTCACGGAAGCGTTGTGGGTATATATCACATTTCCCTACTTGTGACGAAATATTTGCTGAATCATTTGACAGCAGAAGATCCAATGATATTGTAAGAGCAGGGGAAGGATAGAGAGAAGAGAAATTAGGGGGTATTTTTTCTCGGGAGACGAGTGTGTGAATGGGATTATATTGCAGGGGCGGACAAATGAGCGAGCGGGGTGGAGGAAAGGCAAAGGAGTCACTCTGCCCCGAGATAAGGTTTCTTCAAGTGCTTTGGCATCCTTAGAAGGGCATTTTTGCGTTTGAGCAACAGAAACCAGCCGACCGTGATGTGTCCTCTTAAACAAGGCGCGAAAACACGGTTTCTAAGAGGATTTCTAAAGATATTACCCTTTATTTAGGTTCACCGGTTCTATTCTCCCGCATTCTAGGAATTTGTACTTCACTACCGTCTCAATGGATAGAATAACTCGAGCAGTTTTGATGATGTTGAGTAGCGACAAAATAATTTTTACTCTGTTGTTCCCTTAATATATGTGACTTTATTTACTGCGTCCTTCATCTTGCACTCTGCCAAAGACTCGAATAAACTTATCGGTGAGTAATAATTAAGATGAGGAAATATTTTATTAAATGTGAAACACATTCATTTTGCTATTCCCGACAGAATTTATCAGTGGTTTAATTCTTGTCATAATGTTTCAATTTTTTCATGCTTTCTAAATACTAATTTCTTCCATAAATGAATAGCCGGTAAAATCGTAATTGCTAAACATCGCACTAATGAACCTGTAAAAAAGTTGACAGAATCATTGACAATTCCTTTTCTCTCAAATGGCACTGATAGAGGCACGAGGGTGGGCAGTAAGATGAGCAGGAATGTCCAACGCGAAAAAGCGAGGTTGAAGTTGATTGAGAGTGAAGTAGGATAATGAACCACCACTAGAAAAACACCAGAAATGAGGACACAGGTACCATAATTATCTCCCATCAGCTGAAGATAAAGGGATATTTCTTCGCATTAATTTACTTCATGAAACGTGTATAAGTTTTGAAAAATGTATTATGCCGATAATTTACTGTTTTCGACCATCATGAGACACGATCAAGGGAGACTATCAGAATTTCGTATTATGCCAATGAAGTTTTCTTAGGTTCCACTCCTAGTTAAGCTGTTTTATAAAAGTAATATACAACGCATGGAGGGAGGAACTGGCAGTTATAAGTTTTCTGAGGAAAACAGGCGTAATCATATTTTTTCGCAAAGTTAATCATGTGATTATAAAAAATAGAATACCGTCGGTCATTTGAAAACGGTTTTTACTGGTGTGAAGCAAAAGAGAACTTCATTAATTCGATTTGCCGGGAAAGTACGAAATCATAAATTTGTTTCAACTTCGTTTTGGAGATGGCTAAAACTCTCTCAATGATTAATCTGTTTTTGTTCATTTTTGATAAGAAATCTGAGACTAACCTACCAACATAATACCTAATCTTAACGCTGTTTCTCGTATCAGAAACCTCTGTAACAGAATTAATCTTTACGGGAGCACCTGCCTAATCTTTTCCTCTTTTTGCTATTCCGCCACCATCCACAGTGAATTTATGCCATGGAATGTCATTTTAGTCATCACATTAATTTTCCAACTTTCAGATTAGCTCTCTAGCCATCTCTCCTTTCATGTCTAGCTCCAATTTACTGCTGTGCTTATATCTGTCATTGTTTTTGTTACGTGCCAAAGTCTTATTCCTCGCATTTGTAACTGATTTTATCATGCATTTAAGTCGCCTTTTGAAAGCCCATTTTTCCTGTTCTATCGTCTGCATTATGACCCGCACTTCCTTCGCCTGACATAATGTGTCCAGATAGAAAATATGGTGCCATACACGCGTGCTATGTTTTACCTCGGTTTATAAATGTGCCCCTTTTGAAAGATTATAAAAACCTTAAGCTGCTCGTAATAGAGGGTTTATATAGCGTGACTCCAATAATGTATCTTGGCCTCCGAAGTAAATCTTATTTTTATGCCATACTGTTATCATCGTCTATTTTTTTTAGAGATCAATGTTCCTGGGACGATTTTATGGAACAGAAGCAAGACTGAGACTGATCGGGATTTACTCCTCGGACTGAAATACTTATTAGCTCATAACTAAATTAAGTCAAGTTTTCATTTACCCAATGAAATATGCACACAAATGTAATGAAAGATTAAGTACAAAATTGTTGTTAAATATCAATCAATCGTTTGGGATTTGGATGGGTAATGTTTCCTTGTATCCTTCATCATTATAAAAAGCCAATTATCCGGGAAGAAGTGATTGAATCAATCCTTGTATCAGGCAAACTTTTCACTTCATTTTATGCTTGACATCATTTCCACCTGTTCCATGTATCCTATCCGAAGAATTTTCCGCTGTTCCCCACCCCTTGCCCTTCGACGATTGCTTTTATCAGATCAACGTTTCTGAAAGTGTCATAAATAGCCTTCTAAAGTTCCGTAAATAAAACTTTAGAGAAAGGAGGACGCAAAGGAATTAAAATCATAACTTATTAATTTGAAAAATAGGGCCCATGAATGAATGAATCAATTCGTAAAAATGAATTCATTTTCGTCCCAACTCTCTGAAAGTACTCTTAGCCTGCTACACATATATTATATCCTTATAAATTGCTAACATATTTTATATCCTTATAAATTCTATTAAAATTCGGATTAGCTATTGAGTATTACTGGTTATTTTTTGTTTTGTCTGCGATATTTGTTGCCTCCTTGAATGTGCGTTTATGATATTCGTAAAATACTACCTCTTTTTCATATTAGACAAATATTTCATTGAATAGTGGTTCTTAGAGTTTTAATTCCATGAAATCGATCCATGCATGATGTGATGTTGCACGAGACATTGGCGATTTTTTCTCTTATTTCTGTACCTGATAATGTGTCTAAAAACGACGTAATGTAAAAGCCAATTGTCGCGTATTGCGGTAATCTATTCTGCTGTATACCTATAATTATGGTACTTTTGGTTTCCCTGGCCTATGCATAGAGTTCGTATTTTCTCTTGTATTAGCAAAGAGAGCCAAATACTAGTTCAACTCTTTTTGCATGTCCAGTCTCTAAAGAACCACCAACGAACGCTGCGTCGATGTTATCATTCTGAGCTGCATAGTTTCCAGCCTAAAACCATTATTTGATTGCTCTATATATACAAAGTATATGATTCAGCCACGGCCCATCGAAAATCTAGTACTACCTTTCCTTTTTTTGTGCAATGGAATTTACATTTTTTTAAACCTGGTTGTAAATTTAAAGAGTTTCATGTTAGTAAGCCTTGCACTAGATCGTCTTTATCAACCATATTTTCCGTTCATTCCTTCTCCCAATAGACTTACTGGGCCACCTCCGAGTTTTTGCATCGCCGTGGAGTTCTATGATCAAGCCAGGGCCATTTTTTATCCAGTATCCGCATCTCTGGTCATCTCAGCACAGCTCTCTTTATCCACTTTAAGATTTCAGGCCATCAAACTGTTTGTTTCCTGATAGGTAAAGTTACTACTCGTTCTTCCCAAACCTTATCAGGGTATTCTTTCGGGGTGAAGGGATTCTCTGCGGTCCCCTTTTCTGAGATCCGAATCGACTCCTATTACTCCCTGTTTTTTGTCCAAGGAGGCGAACCTCCTTGAGAAAACTTGGCTCATGAGATATCCAAAGGGGGATCTATAATACCTTGGAATCCTCTTCGCTTCAGCGTCCATTGTCGTGGTCGATGATCATCTGCTTTCAAGGGAGCTTCCTAGAATCCCCCGAAAAAGAGGGCTTTTCCGACCCCCACCGAAAAACGGGAGTTATCATTTTACAACCACCCACCTTCCCGATCCCTAAATATGCCGTTATCGTTATCTAAACCCTTTCCGCATTGCGCAAACGCTGTGGCACGGGCATGTTTGCCCCGAGTGTTTCTTTTTTAGCGAGGGCGGTTCGAGGATATCTCTGTGGCTATTTATCGTTGATGTGAGAGAATTTTCATCAGAAAGCCTACTTTGAAATTGCGAGGTCAAAATCGATTTAAAAAAATACGTGGAGAAATATTTTACATGCGCGGTGGTTGCACTGTGACTTGATGCTTTCATTTCAAATCAATCCATATGATGAATTCAGCCATATTATTTATTCAATCCAATAATTCTAAAGTAAATATTTCTATGATTTTAATGAATTATTTATTAAAAGTCAAAATAGATAGTAAAATGTGTAGTCACTACGGTTATTTTGTTTATTCATTAAATATTTAGTATGTGCGTAGATTTAGCTGTGAATGTGTGCTCATTGATGAATTCAAATACCAAGTATAACCATGATGGTTAGTTATCTTTGCTGTTTTTATTATATTTATAGATGAAATCAATGATTCGCTAAAAGAAAAAGATGATGCAAACATGGGATTTTCAGCTATTTTGCCTTTGATGATAGCTGTTACAGTTATGTGAAGGCCATAAAGTCCTTTCCCATGGTCATAACAATAGAGCCATATTACTGCAGATGCCAAACACCGATAGATTGAAATATTTTATGGAAACGTTTCGTGATTTCATCACCTCATTGTACTTTTGGGGATAATGATTTAATAAATGCTTTTTAATGATTTAATAAATGCTAACAGTTTTTCCTTAAGGTCGGATTTATAATAAGGTTAGGAATACGTTTTCCTGTATTTAGCTGATTATAATACTTGAAAGTATATGATTTCATGATAAATCTAGGTAACGTTTTGTTTCCGAAGTAGGTTGGAGACCATGCTAGTCTATAATTAGCCTAAATATAACAATCACATTTACTTCATTTTGCAAAGAACTGCCTTCAATTTCTAAATTAATATTTTGCAGTTAATCTGCGGTATTTGAGGTTAAATAATGTGACTAGTAGTTCATTTTTAGATGTCTTTTCACATGTCTAGTGTGAAATAACAGTGATTTTATTTACTCTTTAAAAGTAGTCATTAGTTCTAACGTATAAAAATGAATCTTTTCCCGCCACAACCTCCTCATTCCCTGGACAATGGACATGGTAGTGATTACCCTAGCACAACGTTTACCGTTTTCCGCGGAGGGATTTCTGCTAAAACCCTCTCGGAATCATGCGACCACGTTGGCCGTGTGGAGAGAGTACGAAATTGGGGCACGGGGCGCGGAGGATGGGAAACGTGTGGTGAGGAAGAGGAGAGAGAGAGAGAGAGGGAGGGAGAGAGAGGGAGAGAGAGAGGACGAAAAGTTTGAATGTCTGACGGAGGAAGGAGAGAACGAGCGCCATCAAAGAGGATGGAAACTGAGAAGAGGAGAAGGAGAGAATATTCACGCGGAGGCGGTCTCATATGCATAAGGGATATTAAAAAAAGTTTCTGGAAGAAGTGGAAGCGATGCGAAGCGTAGGACGCGAGAGTGAGGCGACTGTGTGGAAGCCTACCAGGTACAGCAGAGTACATGCGGGAGAGACCGGGCACATTCCCCCGAAGCGGAGCATGTAGAGAGGGATGGATTAAGGGCGAGGAAGAGGACTGAGTGGTGGGGGTGAGGGGGGAGGTTAGGGCGTTGGATGGGTGTCTCCGCGTGCACTTCTGGGAAGACCCACTCTCCCCCCATTTCACCGTCCCCTCCAACCCCCCTCTAGGATGAGTTTAATCTCCGTTTGGCGAAGTCATTCGGGGCGCGGACGATTTCCAGCGAGCTTTGGCAGAATTTGCGCCTAAGCTTCGGAAGCGATTTAACAAGAGCGTTGGGATAGGTGGAGAGAGGAGGAGGGACTTGGAGGAGAGCCTAGAGAGGGGCGGGGAGGAGGTAAAGCGTGCAGAATGAGGAGGACAGACAGCGAAGACGGGATAGGGGACTCACATCTCCCACCGTGGGTGAAAAAGATCTTTTTTCTCCTCCTCTTCCTTCCTCTTTTTGAGATGATGGCTGGGACCGTTTCTGGAGGACTGCGACGTTGGAAGAAGTAAAGTTTCGGACGCGTTTTCTGGAGGAGAGATGGTGGGAAAAGATGAGAAAGGAAAGGTTCTTTCGTGGGTGAGTTCTTGTGGGAGGTTTTTTTTGGGAAGGAGTGAATGCGCTTGCGGAGAGGAGGAAGGTTGAACGAGGGAGAGAGGGGAAGTATAAGTGAGGTTTCTGGAGAAAATGGCGAGCGGAGAGAGAGGGGGAGATTAGCCCCGAGGAAGGGTAAAGGGTGAAGCTTTTTGGGGATGCGAAAGGGAGAGGAATCGCCAGGAAACTCTCGAGTTGAAGGATAATAAGGTGGGAGAAGAGAAACAGTGTCTGATTATGGCTCTAGATTAAGGACGGCGATGGGAAAATGGAGCTGGGAAGGTAGAGTTTGCGGAGGGAATACGCCGAGGAAGAGAGGTTTGGGTATCTTTTCTAGACGCGGTGTGGGGGAGGGAGCGTTGGGTTCGCGGCGCAGGAAAGATGTTGGGAAGATAGCGGAGGAATTTTCTGCGCCCTTATTGAACGAGGGCGGGCTTTTCTTGGGAGAGCGAGGGCGATGGGAGGAAGGGAGAAGGAGCTAGATCACCCGGATTTCCTTGGCCAAAAGTTTCCTCGCAAATGAACGCGGTTCTAAATTTTGAGAGATGTCTTCGTTTATTTTTCAAGTATGCCAGCATTATGCGTGAATGCGGCAGTTTTTCAACTCTTTCTTCTATAGCATCATTTATTATCGAAATATCGTACACCTATTATATTCTCAATTTCAGCTATGAAGCATTGTTTTACTGAAGGACGTCAGGCACCCCCCTCCCACGGGTCGGGCACTTTATCGATATAGATTATTCAAGTCCCATTTTCGCGTGCAATTATCGAGAAACTACACTCCCAGAATACCTGAAGAAGTAAAGGTTGGTGCCTGGCCTTCGAGCCAGCGTAAGGTTTATTTAATTTTTGGCAGTTTTTCTTATCATTTTAGTAGCTATGTTTTGTCTAATGTCGCGAGTTTCACGCGTGAATTGAAAGATGCCACCCAGAATTATTAATCTACTAACAGACATTGGTCATAAGAAGATTTGAACTCTCGATTATATGTAGCTTATGTCGGTGATATTCTACTACATTTATTTTTTTACATAACCTGTTTTAGTGCATTGGAATCATTATCAAAAAACTGAGAGATTTGGAATAAAGGAGGCATACTTTGTACTTCAAAATTGGATATAGACCAGGGAGGGAGGTCATTTGTTGGTTGGAACGTGACGTCGGAGTATACAAAAGATATGGGTCGAAGATACATATGTTAGTTTCCCAAGTTTTTAAGGAAGAATATGAGGTGTAGTCCATTCATTGATCTATGAAACTAAACGGAATAAATTCTGTTTGGGCATTTGTAGAAGTTTGTATTAGCGAAATTCTCACCCAAGTGAGCATTCGGCAATTTGATGAAACTAAAAACACCTGATTCTTCAATGTTTCTCGTGTTACATTTAGGCAATTTCATTTAGGGCTAAGAATTATCTAAGCTCTTTCCTTTAATCAATTAATCATTATTTCTGATGTGTAAATTGTTTAAATACATGCCATTATTACCAATTGTTGCGAATGAATAATTATGAGAGATAAATATTCCTGGGAGTGAAAACGTAGTGTTTTTGTGCTTTGTACTTATTGTCTACCCCATGTCTTACTGGGCAAAGCAGAATAATTTGGTCCTTTTTGAGGATTTTTATATTTGAATTGCATCATTCAACCTTTATTTCTGTATTTGATTATATATTTTTACTGTATTTTTTAGATTTTGATGGCATAAAAAATGTGTGTAACTTAATTGACCGAAGCGTGAAAATGATCTGAATCGGAAATATCATCATTTGAAAATAAATATCTATAGTTCATTGACAGCAAGTGGTATATTTTAAAATTTGTGTGATTCCCTTATTAGTTTTTGGAATCACGCTTTGGAGACGGAATTAGGACATTTTCCGATATACTTATTGGTTATACAAATCTTTAAAGTTTGGGTAGTTGTGTACAAATTAATTGTTGACATCAATATATTTCATACCTCGTAATTAATGTATTCTCATTCCTGCTTCCTAAGTGCAAATTTGCGGGAGGGTACATGGAACGCCGAAGAAAAATATATATTTTTATCATGAACCACCAAATAATTCGTTGCCAGTGTATTTAGATTTTTTTACAACCTATGACCTTCTTTGCCCACAATTAAAAGATTTCAAAGGCCTTAGTACCTTGTTTTGAAATTCTCCCATATGATCTTCGTATAAAATGTTCGTAGAGATTACCTTCGTGTGTGGGCGTTTTCCTGCTGTGGTTTTTTTCGCTGAAGGATTCTACACCCTTATTCCCATGTTTTTTCCCACAAATAGAAATCTTTTTTTTACACAAAATGTTCACATATACTTGTATATCTTTTATGAATTTCACAAATAGTGTATATTGTATATCTTTTGTATTGTAAATATTTAAATTGACGCTATCTATGGGTTAGGTGGAAGAGGAGACTTCTTAGTCTCAACCTCGCCCGAATAAAGACATCTTATTATTATTTTTTATTATTATTATTTACTGAATTATAAGTGCCGCTAGCTTTGCTATTTTGTGTAACGAATAGCCAAGTCTAGCAAAAGAGGTATTCGAATGCTTGAAAGTGGCCTTTTACCCAACCGACTGCCATTGTTAGTTACGGGCAACTGTCGTGGCAAAGGAGATACTTTCAATGTAATCCTTATTTTACTCGGTTTACTTTTGACTGAACGGTGATCTTAATAATATTGAAAAATTAGGAAAATCCATGTTAATGACGAGTCTCGACACGCCCAATTTGGTGACTTGCATGCATGTGTGCAGTTAAAAAAAACGAGGAGTATATTAATAAAAATGCCTTATATTTCTCATGAAAGTGAACAATTGAAATACCTTTATGCTCTAGAGAGGATTTTACGCAATATGAGCTACTTTTATGTCCTTTCATTTATTTCGGACCTTAAATAAGAGAAGAATGAGTTTGTTTTGTAATCCACTTCCGTGCACTCACTTCAGCGAGTAAAAACATACAGCAATATAGGCTGTTGAATGAAAATAATTTCTCATTACCACTGCTCCCTAGACCATGTTGAGGTAATTAAAATTAACCAAATATGCGGTAATGTGAAAAAAGGCTGTGTTTTTCGTAGTCGCCGACTCATGTCCACAGCATGAATTGTAACGCGCAAAAAAATTATTCGCATTAGTAATGGTGGCTTAGACAATAGAGCACGCAAGGAAATAAAACGAATTTGTCTGGAATGCATTAATCTCGAGCGTGGAATTCACAAAAACCAAGGGGGCATGAAGTGAAGAAACTCCTCAGCCATTTTATTATACATATAAAAGCCTTTTTGAAAACAGATTTCCTCTTACGTAATACCAATGTTATGCAGTAAAAACTCCTTGTATGATAAGCTAGTAATTAATCCCGTTTTTTTTTAAGTTTGCTTTGTCTGGGGTTTTAAGAGAGCTTTACTGGAGAATGGCGCAAAGTAATGTTCTCAGGCGCGTTTTGTGTGGATTCATGGCTGCAGAAAGCCAACAGTGGCGGAGTTTGAAAGTTGATATTCTGCCGCATTTGTTCTTTGCAATTAAGTTTGATGCTGTGTTCTCACAAAGGACAATTGTTTTTGTTAGCTAATCCGGTTTAATAAATGCTGAAAGTGGCTTATTTTTATTCGAGTCACATTTTCGTTTAAGTGATTATTACAAAAAAATCTTTGGCTGAACCTTAGAAGTAAAAGTTGTATGATAAGCCATTACTTCTTTTAATTAAAAGCTGTTTACCAGAAAAGTATACCTGTATTCTGTTAGGAAGATACCCTGTATCATTCATTTTTTTATTTTTATAAGGCAGATATTATGCCTGTCGTTTCAGCATTTTTTCAATTGAGTAGTAATCTTTTTAAATGTTAAGCAAATAAACGTTTACACTATGTAGTTGGAATATGTAAATAGTACCCTCCTTATTAACTGATTGGATAGTTTTATTATAACGTAGCTTTGGGATAGAATTTAAGGCAAATTTTTTATTGCAATGTTCTTGAGTTAGCTCAAATAATTTTTATAGTTACTGAAAATCAAGGATATAAAAGAAGGAATCAAACGAAGAAGTTTGGAGAATTTTATTTTATAACAATAAAAATTAGTGGCTTTACTTGCTGGAGTTAAATGAAAGAGTTTTCTATCCCCTCTTAATTGTACTTAATTGTAATTCGACAGAATCTATCATTTTAATTAAAACTATCGAAATCTTAAAAAAATGCTTGCTCCGAGCTTTGATGCTGGTCGCATAGACTATTGAATTGCTGGCAATTAAGCATTCATTGGCATTTATTGCTTTGATCATTGAAACCTTACAATAAATCCTATGCAAAAACACTGAGTGATGATTACATGCTGTAAGATTATTTCATCTAAAATATTTCATTTTTGAACTTTAAAAAATTTTGAGGGACGTTGTCATGATTTTTTTCGGAGATATTATGACGGCAAGAAACAAAATAAATGTTCAATAAATCATATCCACCAATAATGGCGTTGGTCATGGAAAAAATATTTGGCTTAGCCATAACTCGAACCTGGCTCTCGATTGCCGGTCAGGTTGCTTTCAATGAATCTGTTAAGCATGTATTTCGCTTACTTTTTGTCGGCTAGTAATTGTAGCCGGTTCTATTTTTTGTCTTTGGGAACGTCAAGCACCGTGAATTTGTTTTATGTTTAATTTATCATGATAATTAATGCAAATTATTTATAAAAATTGTTAAAAAATAAGGATTCTACAATTAGACCAGCTATTTATTTAGTTCAGAGGAATTGTAGTGGCTCAATCAATGACAGAACATTTGAGTAGTATGTCCAGAGAACGAAGCCAAATTGTTATCCAAGATGAGATTACATTTAAAGAAAATCTTAAACTGCCATTGCTGTTCGAATTTTTTGCCTGTCTCTTCTCCTCCGTCGTCGCCGTAAACAAGACACTCGTCTCGGCTAATGGCCTCTTCATCCATCTTTGGAGTTGTGGACTCCCTGCGTTGTTTGCTCAGTGAGCGGAGTGTGTCTGCCAGCCACGCTAATGTCATGTGAAAGGACGACGTGGGGTTAAGGAGCTTTATTTGTGCTGAGATGGACCGTAGAAGCTTGATAAGGGAATTAAGTTGCTGAAAATAGTCGAGGAGGAAAAAATGATGTGGTAGAGTGACCAAGGAAAGGGTTAATACGTTGTAAGATGCTGCTTCTGTAGTTAATAACGAAATATATCTAATATAAACTCGTAATTGCATTGGATCAAATGCAATTTTTGGCTCATGGCGTTGATGATGACGTATGGGCCATGGAAAAGTGATCACATAAAGGCTTGATAAAGGTAGTGTAAATTCGGCATTAAAATTTCCAAATCCGATTGCTCGTGAACAATTTTTGAAGGAGATGGTAATTACCTTCACTCTATCAATATGCGATTCACTTTATAGTCATGTGATTACATTTAGGCAAACAGTAACGGCTCTGTGTCTTTTTTTACTTTCTATAATTTAAAAGGTGAGATGAGAACGTTACGAAGTTGAAAGTGGATGGACGAATTTTTCAATAAACTTTGCCTTGGAAGTCCTTTTAAAATTGCGTGTTAAAATATGCTGTCTCATTAGTAGCTTAAAAATCTTATTATTTCCTATGTCAGGATTATAACGAGGGAGCATATGAAAGAAAAATTTTTCTTAATATGCTTTCGAAAATTGTAGTACAAAACAAATTTTGCCAAACGTATTTTCATTTGCTTCCAGTTCACTTCAGAAATGGGTACTTGAAATGCGTGGATGTAGCGTATAAATATCTTGGGGAATAGCTATCTACTCTGCCATGTCTTTGTCTAAATTACATTTGCCAGTGCTAAAAAGATTATTTTTTTCTAAACCGGGATGTATTTACCTTTAAATTTGATTGTTGTAAAAAAAACTTCTTTATCCGAAAAGTTTTTAATAAAGACGGTTCGCTTTATAATGATTTACAATTCATTATGTTATTATCAGAACCCATTTCTATGTTCAGAGTTATTTAAGTCCTCGATTATTTCTTGTTTCCGGGAAATCATGGTCATTTTCCGTTTGGATGATAGAAATTACTCGGCGGAAGAAAAAAAGCACAGAAAAAAAGAAAATAATCTATCCCTCTTGAATCCTCTCCGAAATTCATGCATTCATTTACCTTTAGCGGCCATCCTTGCACGTCCGCGCCGCTTCAATCATCCATCACCGCCCCAAAAGTCTGCAAGTTTGTCACGCCACCATCGTAAAACCTCATCGTCCCACTCTCGCCACGTAATCCCAACCACCTCCACTTAATCAATCCTCCCGCACTCTTCCCATAATCCTCTCAGTTATACTCCACGCTCTCACTCCCTGATATATACCCCGCGCCAATCCCTCACACACACCCCTCTCCACCCTAATCCTTATTCCATATATCCGCCTATCCCTATATCTGCCAACCTATCCTTTAATCTTCCTACCTCTTTTGTCCCCTATCCCTTCGCACTCATCTCCACCCTACGACTATGGAATTCACCTACCTTCGCTACGAGGCTCATTTTACCCTCTCTCCCATTCCCTCATCTCGCTCCCACTCTTGCTCACGTCACTTGGATCGTCATAGACCCACACTTCCGATCGTCCTCACCCCTAAAAATCCACCTCCGAGCCCCTTTTTCCATTGTTCCATCCTCCTCTCCCTGCTCTGCTCCCTGCATTTTAATGTGGCTACCCCGTCATCTTCGTCGAGGAGGCTTCATCCCGAGTGCCCTCACTTTTACATGCACTGAGGCATCAGGAGTAATGGATGAGAGACATCGTGTGCCACTCACCCCTGTTCCCCAATGATACATAACTCCTTTACTATCCTTTACATTTGCTGGACATATCTTGTATGATATGTGGCACGATAAAGTGGAAGTTTATCATCATTATCATCATCGGTCAATCATCCTAAGATTAGCCTGACGCAGCTCTTCATTCAATCCTCCTATCAGCTTATATTTTCACACCTACGTATATCTTCTCTTTCTCATCCTTCTTTACCTGTTCCATATAGTTCATTTGAGGTCTTACTTTTCCGTTCTTGCCATTTACCTCCATGTCTCTTAATCAGACCGTCATGTCTCTAGATATGGCCAAATGATTGTTCAGTCTTCTGCCAAGGTTTTCATAGGGCTTTTGTTCTCTCTTACATTTCTTACGACATCCTTCCAGTACTTACTCGGCCGATATATTTGATCTTCATCATTCATTTATAGCACCACATTTCGAATGCCTCTACTTCTAGTTTATCCGCGGCTGCCATTGTCCATGCCTCACTTCCGTGGAGGAGCATACTCCAAATGTAAATTTTGATAAACTGTTTCCTTACTATCATCTTTAAATTTGGTAGTTATTAATTATAGTTAAATAAAGCATTCCAATATTTCCACGGAATTTCAGTGGAAAAAATATAGCAATGTCTTATTTAAAGCATGATTTTCTGGAATATCTTGATATAAAATTTTGCTTGAGTTCCACCTACTGGGTACGTTACGTTTTTGCAAATGACTGAACCTGGTTAATCCTAGGGCTGAGAGAGGGTGACAGGAAATCTATGTTTCATTTCGTGGAATCTTCACCAGACTTCTGGCATCTTCACTAGTTCTGGTCTCCCATGACCACACATTCTTCTCTCTACCACATCTTTACACCGCCCGCATACACTACTCAACTGCAGTCCTCCGCCACAGCTTTTCACCCTCCTCCTGCGTGAAATCTCCCTCTACCCCTATCCCCTTTTTCTTAATCTCTCCCTCCCTTCATAATCCCGCACCCTTCCCTTCATACCCTCACACCCTAAACTAATCCTTGCCCTCTCCTCCTCTCCTTGCTCTCCCTACTTGGGGATCCCCCAGCGCTAGCCATCTCATCTCCTTTCTGCATTCTTTCCTCTCCCTCCCCTCCCTCATTCCACTCCCAGCGTTTTCTATTAATTTTCGCCTTCAAGAGGGAATTAATGCAAGGGGAGTTGGGAAAAGCTCGTTCACAAACCGAGTGTTCTCGACTCCTTCATCCCTATTTCCTTTATTCTGTCCTCCTTTTTCATCCTTCCTTCATTCCCCTTCAGCCTCCTTTAGAAATATTCATTCCGGTTTTTTCTTCATCTTCTCATTTCTTTTCCTTATTTGCGGAATCCATCCAAAGCGGTCCATTTCGCGGCTTTGTAATACATCCATCCTCTTGCCCAGAAACGCGCTTACATGATGACGCCTCTGAGTGGGAGCTCACTCGCCTATTGATCCCGTAAACAAGAAAAGAGCGACGACTTCCGTAAGGTCACTGATCTGGCATTCATGGGCATGTTCTCTCTCTCTCAGAATTGTCAGTACTTCACACATATTTCTCATTTCTCCCGTGGGCACCCTGGTAATTCCATCCGCGCCAGCTTTTACTGCCGGCATTAAAATCTTTCCATCCCTCTATGATTTTACAATGCACTTCTTTAACATTTCACGGATGGCAGTCCGTGCTTTTCATGAGAGAGAGGAAAAATCGGTTAAATACGAAGCATTTGTGCTGTAAGGCCTCCAATAACGGAATATTCATGAAATAGTTGTAATAATGCATTATATTCCTGGAATAATTGTAACTGCTCTCCTTCTTATATTCTTCTTTCTCCATGCCGCATATATATCTGACTTCTGGTTTCCTTCCTCACACCTAATCAGAACCCCAAAATAATTTCTCCCTCCTTTCTTTCGTCAAAATATATTTAGTTCAAAATCGTCTCATACGATTATATATGTCAACTGAGAGGCCGTTCTGGGTATTCGCGCCCTGTTTTCTCACTCAGGAGTGGTTGCTAGTTCGCTCTTTCTCGTTGAAGTCGGTTCTCTCGCATTTTAAAACGCCTCACAAGATTATTTGCTTATCTCTCTTATCATGATGTGGATGTCAAATGCGTCCGCAATGAGAATGTTAATCTTTCAGACCGTGGCTTGATCCTCCTTAACAGTGGGGATTCATTCCCCCCCCCCGTTTCCCTTCCATTGATCCCCCTCCGCTCCGCTGCTCTCGATCGCTCCACCCTCTCCTCCCCTCGCCCCCCCTCCACCGTTCTCATATTCTCAAAAGCCTCCCCTCTCCTCCTTTCCCGCACACCCCCTCCCACGGGGCCATCCCTCCCTAATCCTCCTCGGCCTCCTTCCTGTGTGCACACGCCTATCCCTCCCCGCTTCCAATCCTCCTATCCTTTGCCCTAATCTTCCATCACTGCATCTTAATTTCCTGCTCTCCTCTCCGCACGCGCGGCTATCCTTTCTGTATCTCCAAAATGGAATGTTGTTAAAAAATATTTGTTTCTATTATACATGAGTTTATAAATTGTCTTGCTGATTTGCTCGTGTCACTTTATATTTTCTTGTTTTGATTTTATTACTTTAAAAAAATGGTCCGCTAGTTATAGTATATTTGCACGATTTGGAAGATAATTTACTTGTAAATTTATAAAATAGTCATATGAGGCTGTGTAGCCGCTAGGTATGTTTCAAACTTTAGTTTAATGTTCTGTGTTGGGATTACAAAATGAAATGTTTTCTCTTCCTCTCCCTCTTCCTCTATACCTTAATTCTACTACTTTATTCTTTGTATAATAATATGTTAAAAAAACTTTGTGATTCTACATAAATTTAACTAACTACGACCTAGGTTTTCACGTGAACGTCTGAGCCCGGAAATAAAACAATTACAATCTCTGGAATGGAAGAAATTAACTGTGGAAAAAACATTTTATTTGCCGTGATTCGAACAGGATCTCCTTATTTTCCTGTCATAAAGCCGTCATTCTTCAAAAGGAAGCTTCAAGTGGTCAACGAAGTAAGGTGTTTGGGACACAATTCACAAGGCCACAGTTTGGCACAAGTGACAAGTTAGTGCTAGGATACATGTGAATGAAATTTAATCTAACTTTCCGCTCATGAATATGACGGATGTTTTTAAATAACTTCATAAAAAATGTCGTACTACGTCTTTATTTTCTATCTTTGATGCAAATGTACCAGATTATGACGTGCCGCGTCAAAATCTAGGTCGTACAGTATTGTATTTATGTGGCATTGTAAAGTTTTTTACATTTCATTTGGTGAAGTCGACTCCATGAAGTCATGCCCGAGACTGCGAATTATACTTTATTATTCTTTCTTCTGCTTATGTATGTATATCTATATATTTTTAATCTCTCTATATATTTTTAGTCTATCATTTTTCTCACCATTGCAAAACACTTCTACTAAATTAATATCTTTCTGTCTTGAGACATTGACCTTAGTTTCATATTCCTCATCATTGGTGGCGGTGGGTAAAGTCCTCGCCTGACAAGCAGAAGGTCATTGGTTCGAGTCCCGCCTGGGTAAGGACCCTATCCAGGGCACGGATTTTTTGTGTTGTGCTTTGTTAACGCTGGAAGCCCTTTTTAAAGGCTATTATGTGCTCTTTACAGGGCAGTTCGAAATAAATAAATAAACTGCATTTGTCAACTACGTTTGATTGGTTTTCGGCATCACTTCACTCAATTTCACAATCTGTTTCGTATTAGTAATTATGCTCTTAACGTAGTATTTGCTTGTAATTGTAATTATTTGTTCTACATTCTTCGCTTCTTAAGTATCGATTATTTAACTGTTGTTATATACGGAAGGAAACGCCGTAGAAAAATGACATAGTGCTCACAGAAGTTAGCTGTCCAGATTACTTTTCTATGAGATCTTTAAACTTTTTTTTAAGAGAAATGTAATTTACATTGATTATTATACCATTTTATTTGCCCACCTCATCACTCCCCTTAAGCCACTCTACTTTGGTCTCAAACATGTTTCCCTCTTCGGGCCCGCATTATCCCGCTTCTCTCGCTGTGATAATTCTTTCACCCTTTGCTTACTCGAATATTCAGCCTGAACTAGCCTCCCCTTATAAATACTCCTCTCTCCCTTTAACTTTTCCGCTCAGCATTCCTCGAATTTCTCGTTCTCAAAGCATGAATTTCTTCTTGTTAGCCTCCCTCCTCTAAAGGGTATCATGGTCATCCCTGCTTTAGGAATTCTATCGGTTCTTCCCTCAACGCATTCTTCCCTTGTTTTGTGTGAGATACGTCCATGTTAAAGGGCTGGATGAATTTCGTGCGCCTGTAATTTATTCCAATCTCACATTAAAGTTATATTTTTCTCTTTGATCGGTGCTATCAACCGTATGCTAGGCTGATTTGTACGGAAATTACTCTTGAGACTCCAATTAAATGGGCGCTTGAGGCAGTTATCACAGAAACTCAGCCAATTAAAATACTATAAAATATATTTGCTTTACACAAGTGGTGGTGATTCATGAGACAGGAAAGGTATAGCTGTGAGCCATAAGAACTGGATTGGCATTGCATGTAACAAAATGATTTTAATCTACATGTATGCGAAATTCTTCTTCGTAAATTTCTTTTAACACTTGGTAATAATTTTCTTGAGTTTGATCTCAGACCTTAAAATTTCATCTCGATTATCTCATGCAGCGGATTATATATATGTATATATTGCATAGATTTCTAGTGCTAACTCAATAGCACGTTTAAAATTTCTTCGGGTGCAAAAAGATATTTATTATGCTGAGGAATTAGGCGATGAAGAATGGTATGGTACTGCACCTTTTATGTCTAGAACATTAAGTAACGGTTGTCTGCTTTGAGTATTAAGTTTTTAAGGGTGAGCTGTAATGAGTTGGGGATCAGAAATGTGAAAAGCAGTGTGGGTTGAGTTAGAGAAGTTCATGTTTTGCGGTTGTTGAGCGGTTGAAGTAGATGGCGGAGATGGGAGAAGGGAAGAGTGGGGGAATGTGAGCAGACGCTCCGTCCGACGGATTGATTTTGCGCCTTCGGAGGCGCGAAGAAGGTTGAGATTAGAAAGTATCTCGCCCACCTTATGATAATTTTATTGGCTGCAAGGAGGGAAAAACAACGATATCCGTCTCGAGTTGGAGCGGAGAAGGCGAGAGAGGGGGATATCCTGAGTTGGAATATGTTTTTTGCACTCGTGTGAGAATATTTCAACAGCCGAGTAGCTGGCGTAAGCTTGAGATATTCAGTTTTGATTATTTTTTTTGGTGTCATATCGCCATCAAACAATCACCCATATATTTCAGTTTCTCTTTCCCCGAATGGTTATCTGCTTATACATGCCATTCAGTTGTGTCCAGAAATGAATATAATTTTTATAAATGTTGCTCTGTAACTTAGAATATTTATTCAATTACTGTTATAAATACACTCTTATGAATTTTATACCCGACCTTGACCGCAACTATTTTGTTTGTTTATTTTTTGCGATTATTCTTTTGTTTCAATTTTGAAATTAACCTCTCTTAAAAGAATTTAATTAGAAAACCAAATGGACCATTTTGGAACATGGTGGAACATTGCAACTTATAAGGTACCGCAAGGGCCACTAACGTTTTGATTGGTGTTGGAAATTGTCTTACTACGAAGAATTTGATTCGTGATGTTATGTACTAGCGGGTTGCTATAATTTCTGCAATTATAACACTGGAATGCAAAGATACAGATGTACTTTAAACTTTCTTAACTTTCATTAATTCTCTGGAACAAGAAACCCCGCCTGTGAACATAATAGCTTGTGAAAACTGTGTGACTTGTTCAACAAAAAATTCTAAATCTTCAGTGTTAATTTACTAGGCTAATAGGTGGACATAATCTGATGTGGTACTCCTTCACAAGTTTTCCTTTTCTTTAACCGCCGAAGTGACATGAAAGATGGATGAGGTTTTGAGGAGCAAAAGGGGGGGGGGGGGGTTGAAACGACAGGAAATGTGGAAGTGGACTTAAGGAGTGAGAAAAGGGAGATGGAAAAGGAAATGGAGAGGATTAATTCGCTGGCATCCTGCCACGTACTCTGTCCCGAGGTGGTTATTCCGTGGAAATACATATAAATGCACATGGATACATGGCCATGTACTTATAAATATATTTTTATTTTTTTTCCTCTCTCCGCTCTCTCACCGCTAAGGCATACATACATAGCCCGTGGGCGTTCCATTGGGCGATCGCGCCAATGCCTTTCCCGCATGTGAGCGCCGTGGCGTGCAGCGCACTATTTGCAGTTTCCTCGTCTTCGCCATCGGTGGCCGCGTCGATAAGGTTGGCCCGGTAAGCGTTTCGTTTATCTCTTCGCTCGCTTGCGGAAGGCAATGGGTGTAACAAGCGGGAACCGGGGGAACGTGAACTGCAGGGGTCACGGGAGGGGAAGGGCAGGGCCGGTCGGTTGGCGGGCTGAAGGAACGAGAAAGAGTAAAAAAAATAAGGGGGGAAAAAAGAACACATGCCGAGAGAGAGGGGAGGGTACGACCAGGGGTGGGGGTGGGGTGGAGGACGTGGGGCTGGCATTAATCGGGTTGGAACGACGCACAAAGGGGTAGAGACGGTTGGATAAGATTATGCCCCGAAGAAAAAAAATAAATGGATGCCGGTAATGAAATTTCCGGCGAAAAAGTGTTCGGAAAAAGTGACAGCGTGGGCCATCCCGCATGCTGTTTTGTAGTTGCGAGTTTGCTCTTTCCGCAACCGCTCCCCGCTGTTTTGTTCCCGGTACTCCTTTTTTTGGTGCAAATTGTCTTTGTCTCTCTCTCTCTGCCTTAACTTCCTCAGGGATCTTATTCCATCAGCATGCATTGCTATTAATCATCTGTATTGCATTTCTTTTTAGTCTCTCGAAGACCAGAAACAGCTAAGATTATGCATTTTTCACGTCTGCACATAAGGTTATCGTGTGAGTAAAGGAGAGATCTAATATGTACTGATTCATTAACGAATGCTCGATTACCTGCAAACTTAAATCATACATTTCTCTCGTCCGAAGAAATGGTTATCGTGTGCGTGAGGGGGAGTTCACTAATGTGTTCGTGTATTAACGAAGATTCTATTTACCTTCAAGCTTTCTATGATTTCCTCAGAATTGAAGTCAGCGAAATTTATTTTAAGAGCATATGAGAAGAGCTTGCATTGAATACGAACACCATCCGCTGTCAGTAACCCCTAATTAGCTCTTGAAAACAGTTCACGAAGGTTCTTATTTAAAAAAATCAACTTTATTTTCAATGCTTTGGTTTACATTTGTGATTTTTTGCGCGAAAATATGAGTTTCAATGTTGCTGCCCAATTGAAGGCTTTACAAGGGTTTTAATGCGATATATTCGAGTTAACCAAAATCTGGTGCTTATTTTTCAATATACTGATGGCAAGAAGGAGACCTCGGGGAGACAAGAGATTCTGCTTTTCAAGTTTTTGCCTACGGTTCCATTCTAAGTCTTATATTGCTGACCCCGCTCTCACCCTTGACACTATACATCAACCCAACACAGCACTTCCTCTTCTGCATACTACTACGCCTCGGTCCTCGTATCTTTTCCAATTCCGCTTTCGTTTCTCTGTTCCGCTCTCATTCTTATTCCGTTTGGGATTGAATAGCTCCGGAGAGGCCACATGTCTCTTATGAATCGTGGAATACTGTTGCTCTCCGCTTCCTCGCCCCTCCTCCTATCTCTCCATTCTCAACTTTGGCTTCCATCCCACGCATCCTATTTCCGCCGCGACTTCCCAGTGTGAGTTCTCAAAGAATGAATGGGAACACGTATGGCTATCGATGATGCGTGTATATTATCCTTGGGAACTGCCAAAATATTTGCCTTACCTTCAATAAGGGTTGTGAAATAGAAGATAAAAATCATATAGCACTTATCAAATGTTTCACGCATGGCTACCCATGAATCATGCTTATTAGCATTGGGAATAGCCCTAAATATTAGCCTTACCTTCTATGAAGACTGTGGGAAATAAAATCAAATATTCATGGCTCATATCAGCCTTGAGTGAAGGCTGTATTATCATATTCCTTAAGGTGTTTTTTTAATGCATGCATCTTGAAAGCCGTATGTGAGGGAAAGAAATTAATGGAATAAAGAAGAAAAGTAGTTTGAGTGCAGTTAAAATTATTCATACAATTTTAAAATGTTTCGCGTATTGTATGATGTGTTTATTGTCGTTTGCAATAGCCAAAATATTATCCTTCCCTCCAATGAAGATCGTAAAAAAAGATAAAAATCACATTGCACTTTTCAAATATTCATAGCCCATATCAGCCTTGAGCGACGATGGTATTATCGTATTCTTTCAGGTGTTTAATGCATGCATCTTGAAAGCCGTATACGAGGGAAAGAAGTGTTATGGAGTAAAGAGGAAAAGTGGTTCGCGTGCAGTTAGAAATATTCATACCATACTTTTCATCCCACATCATTAGTGAACGTAATCGCGAGAAAGTAGATATGAGTGAAGTGCCTAGCCGGAGAAAGGGAGGAAAAATCACAGTATTTACGCATGTGATAATGCAAACGAGCGTTATCTTGCTTTTAAGGCTAGAATTCACCACTTAGGTAAAGCTTAACTGGAAGAATAGAAAAGCACGAACTTTCCCTTCTCTGGAATAATGAAATTCCCGGGGCAGTAGAAACTGCAATGCAAAGAGAAAGATGAATGCTAGTGAATAAATAACTGTAATTTTAAAGTCAAAAGAGAAGGAATAATTTTGTGAGTCACTTCCAAACGAAGCTCTAAGTTTTAAATGTATAGCATTGAATCTATCAGTATTTGCATTTAAAAGGATAATATCAAAACGGAAGGTCCAAATCACCATAATAAGAATAAAAATATTAACCCTAAGTACCTTATTACCTTTTTGCATTTTTATTGAGGGAAAGTCAAATTCGAAAAGGCATTTTGTTTGAAAGATGAAAAATATTCTCATTCATGGACAGGAGATTTTAATCTCACCTTTTTGAACGGAGAAATTGTTTTCACTTTAAAGTTAGTAAGTTATATTCCTAACCCAGCGTATTGCTGTTTTAGTTCCTGGAGTTTAAGAGGATCTAAATGTAAACAATTTGGTTAAAATAAATTTAAAATTTGAAATATCTACCTACTGTATGAATTTTCGTATCCATATATTTTTTTCTCAGATTCGTTCAATTATGTTGTTTTTTTATTTTGAATTTCAACACATTGAATAAAGTATAAGTAGCATAATAATCGTCGATCCGGGAAAATTTTTGCGCCTACAAATGAATAGACCTATTCCTGAAGATATATTCACTTTCATGTGAAATAAAAATTTTCCTTTTGCTACGTTCGCCGATAAGATTTCAATTAACGCGACTTGGTATTTTTAAGCTCTCTGAGGAAGGCGACGCAATTTCTTATTTTGCCTCCCACACCACCTTTCGTTCATTTGCGGTACCTTCGTGCTCCTTTCCCTTCGGCCGGTGGCTATTCCTCCCACACACCTTTCCCTCGGCTATCCTCCCACATCTCCGCTTTTTCTTCTTCCGTGCGGCCACCGCACACCTCCACCCCCCCACTCCTCCAACCCTATTCCTCCCTCCTTTTTCTTTCTCCTTGTACCCCCATCAATCTACGCCCAGCTACCACCACCGGCGCCAGTGAAGCGACGGCTGCTCTTGATCGCAAGTGCTTAATTACGCCTCTCTTATCATTCAATGTTCTCTCTCGAAACTACTTTTCTTAATAACCTAGAAGAGACTGTGGGAACATTAATGTACTCCGACTCGTGTTCAACCGGAATCTTGATTTTCCGTATGCTGCTCTAATTGCTTCGTAGAAATTTGAGCGCGTGCCTGGCGAGTCGAGGCAGAATTCTGCTTTCCCTCTAGGACGAGGTATTTACGGAGTAGAGAAGGATAGAGGGAGGATGAAGTAATTTTGGTAGTGATTTTATTTCCTGTGCGGTTATGTCAGCTGTTTCTTGTTTTTGATTACGATCTGTTATTAAGTGAGGGAGATGGAGTGAAATTGAACTAGTTGGAGTAATTTTTGTTATTTGTACTACACGCATTATAATGAAATCATAATTCCATTAAAAAAAATGTTTCCTTCTCTTGAAATAATTAATATCAAAAAACTTGACGTGTCAGCGGTGCCTATCTCGTAGGCAGGTATCATAATTGCATAACTGAAAACAGGGTATTTATTGTATTTGAACTTTATTCCATAAGTTCTGATGAAAACTTTTCTTTAGAGAATGTGTTTCATTTCAAATTTGAGAAAACATTTCAAATTGTCCTTAAACAATATTTTTTATTCTGTGGAAATTTCTTGGTATTTAATGATAAAATACGTGATGATATGAAATCTTAAGGTGAACTCGAGCAAAACATTTAGGGATATTTTGTGCCTTAATGCCTACTTGGCGCCTGAAATCAGTTTCATGTTATATCTCTGCCCAAAATATTTGAAGTTTAAATTTGTACCCTATCGCCTGTTTTCGCAATTTACATTCATAAGAATATTAAATGTGAATGTTTTTTTAGGTCATTTGTGATTTCTAAGAAAAGATTTTCATAAGTTCCTCACTTGAATTCATTTTATCTCGAGAGCATCTAAATAGAAATGAAAAAGGAATATCCATGAACTTTTTAGCTCATTTAGAAGCATAGTATGTAAAAATTAGTGATTCATTTAATTTACGTAAAACTAAGAAAATAAGTCGGGAAGAATAGATTTCAATGAAAAATTATTTGACCGAGTGCGTCTAAAATGAGGAGTACTCAGCGGAATAATTTGATGCAGATAGACGAGCTTGAAGGGCCCTGGCTAATCTTCCAAGTCTGCCTGTGGGAGGGAGGAATTTTCAAGGAGCCGGCGAGAAGTCGGAGATGGAGGCCGGTATGGTGAATAGTAATCTCTCTCCTGTATGGATGCATATTACTCCTCACTAGCAATAGAATTTGCCGGAATATTTTTGTAGGGCACGGAATGCAGCTGAGGAGTTGCGCTATGCATGGTGAGGTATATCAGAAATGTTTGGTTGTGCCTATAAGATGCATAGCATCGTCTGCAGACCCTCCTTATATCTTGCTCGCCCTTGGATCTTATAAAAATGAGTGATATTGCTTCTGCAGTAATGGAGGTTCTGGCCTCTAAGCCATATTAAATTCCCTGTAGCGTGCCTACTGCAGGCCTCCCTCTAACCCTCGTTCTCTCCCAGCCTCCGCTTTCGTTTGCCTTATTTACGCGTATTGGTGAGCCCTGGAGAAGGGCCATACCCGGAAGGTGAGGCCGTGAGATGGGAAAGAACTTCGGCGGGAATGATGGACATTACTGCATAACTGCAGTGTTTCTGAAGCGGATGATGTCCGTGCGGTAGACCGTGAAGTTCTCGTAGCTCTTGAAGACTCTCTATATTTAAAGCTCTAACTGTCACAAATTTTATCATATCTTCCCTATAATTATATGATGAAATGGTCAATAACTTGTTATTGGGAGTATACGAAATAATAAGTTTATTATTAATATTTTGAGCATTGAATAAAAAGTGAGATGAGTGTAAAAGAAAGCTTAATTTTTACTTCTGTGCAGTTTTTAGGACCTTAGGGGCCCACGACAAATTAACGTTTGTTATTAAATACTAGAAACACCTTAGTAATTTAATACTTATGCCACCTAAACAAATTCCCTGTGGAGGGGAATGCAGCGCATCAGTTGCTGAACTCAGATGATATAACAATGCTTTTAGACGCGCAGAACTCAACACCTCCAGCCATATTCAGGGTTTCTTAATCACAGTTTTGATTATAGTGGCTAGTGCTCCTCTATTCGTCAATAAAATTCATTATTTGGGTCACTCTCCGAAAGTTCATTCTAAACTAAACTATACATAAGGTATTGAAGTCATAATTCAATAAGCAAAAAGCGATTAATCACTATATCTAAGCCAGTGTGCAGTAGAATAATGGGTTAACGATAAGTTCTTTTACGCTAATTGATGTAAGAAAACTATTGAGAAACAGGTTAACCTTGGATGTATAGTAATATGTTATCCACCTTCATATCGGTGTCACCTCTCTATTATTAACCTTGAGGGAAACAAAAATAACAGGGTTTCTTACTCCACACATCATTGCTCGCAGATTGTGATATTCGCTCGAAAATTCCATAAAACGTGCGATAACCGTCCTAAAGATGACGCCGGTCGGTATGACTCAACTGGCACGACACCGCAAAGTTAACTTCACGGCATAATAAGTCGGCTCGGGCCCCTAACGCGCCCGCTAGGCCCGTTGAAGGAAGAAATACCATCGCCACGCCATGTCGTTCCCAGAAAGCAATTTCCCACCGCGTTCGCCAACAATATCGCCCCGCGCATAATTTTCAATATTTATCCGTTTCGACGTGTGTTATGCTTTCCCCGTTTCCAAGTGGGAGGCCTTTTGATGGCATATTGACCCACCCCTTTCCTCCCTACCCGCCAATGGGATGCCTCCCGCTCCTCTCTCTCCCGTCCGCCGCTCTTCAAAAATCATCCGGCGTCAGAATACCCTCCGATATTCCGGGCAGCACACTGTGGATCACTACCACTACCAACCACCTCCTCTCTCCACCTGCAATGGAATACCTACCTCCCACCCGACTGCTTCCCGATCCACTGCCGCGTTTATTGAGGCCCCGCAAATATGAAGCTGAATCGCTTCCATTCCGGCCGCACACGTGCACTCTACGACCATTCAATATCTGTTGCCAACCGTCGGGTGTTTCCTTTAACCCTCTTTTCTTTTTCCCTCCACATAGAAGCCAACCTCTTCCTCCCGTTGCTGCTGTTTCCACCCCCTTCCTACTCCTCCGCCCCTTAGACTTGCTCATTTCCCACTCGGGCCGAGAGGTGGCCCCCTCCCGCCCCCTCGCCACTTCTCCAATTCTCACGCTCTCTCCGCCCCCTCCCCTCCCGACTCCCATTCCTTCTCTTACCGCCCTCATGCATCCGACAAAACCCACCACCACCCAACTCCTCACCTTTTCTCAGATCCCCACCACCACTCTCTCTCTCTTTCTCTCTGTTACCTCTCCTCGCCATTTCACCGTGCTAAACCTTCCAACATCAGCTCAGCCACCCAAGTCGCTCTTTCGAACCCGTCTCGTATTCTCTGCACTTTCGCCTTACCTTGAGCTTTCCTGCATCCTAGTACCCTCTGTTTTTCATCAACATCTTTCTCCTATATTTTCATATATTTGTGCATCATAGTCTGTTTATCTGGAATTGGTTATATTTTTATTATATGTTCTAGTTTTGTACGCTTAGTGTTACCAGCATCTCAACATGTATTAACATCAGTATTTTATGCGACAAATTATCTCATTAAAAATGATTATGTTGTATGAAAACCATATCTTAATCAATAAGTGGAAATGTTTAATCCGTTCAATATTTACCTTCGAATTAGTACTTACCCTTGCAGAACGTTCATTTCTTTGAGGAAATTGGTTGAAGCCGTCCGACTCTTCTTATTGGCTGATAGCTCTTCTTCTCTGTGAAAGTATCACTTTCTGTTATCACTCTGTACATACTTCATGTCTCCATATTGTCTTTTCTACAGTTCTACAGCTATAAATTTCGCTTGAATTTTATCTCAACTACTTTTCCTTTTTCATCTTTTCGCCCTCGTCGTGTTTCCTTAGCAGTATCGTCGCATCGTCTTTCGGGAAATATTTTAATTGTCGATTGTCTTTCCTTCTCGATATATGCTAGCATGTCCAAACTATTCAGCTCTTTCCCCTAGTTATTTCTCTTGCTTTTATCAGTGGTCTCTAATTTTTCCACTGCATCGTTTCTCTCTAGGATGCATCTTACTTGGTCCGTCTAGCTCTGCGGGTATAAAATCAGAATCATCTTATATTCCAATCAGGTCAATAAGCATTGTGGGTTATTTTTTATGTTTCACTTTCATCAACGGAAAAACCTTCAAGCCTAGATCATGCATCGTTATTTTCAGTCAATTTTGCAATCTTTAAAAGTCATCACTTATCGTAGAGAACTACGTCTTCTATTGCTATTGCCATTCAAGTCCCCATCATCCCTCCCTAGGTTATTTTGAATGTTCCCCCAGCTTCTACTGCTTCACTCCTCTAGTCAACTCCCCTATGTCCCGCTCTACTTCCTCAGTGTGTAAATCTACTCTTCCTCTCCGTGAGCCTCTTCCATTTCCTCTTTTTTTCTCTCTCCCACCATCTCCTCCCTGCCGAATGGAACCCTCATGCCATATACCTCCGTTTCCTCCATGCCATTCTCCTTCATCGGAATCGCTCCCTGCTCTCCCAACCCCTCCTCCTCCACTGTTTGTCTTCCCTCCTCCTTTTATGCCCCACCCTTTTATCCCTCATTCCTCCTTCAATTCCAACCCTCTTTTTCTTCTCTTCCTTCCTTCCTCTCGTCCTCCTCATTTTTGTCCCCTTCCCGCTTCTGCCTCCGTACACGCCTTTTCCGAATCTTCCCTCCTCCTTGAAATCCGGCGTGCGGGCCTCCCTCGCCACTCGAACCCTCTCTCCTCTTCCGTTTCCACCCTAGCCTCTTCCCAACTTTCCCTCCACCTTTATTCTTGCACGATTCTTTCTCTCCTTCCCCACCTTGCCAGATTCACATCACCGCTCGTCCTAATACTATCCCTTTCTTACTTCCCCCCCTCCTCACCCCCTTCGCCCTTCGCCTCGTGCCCTATTCCAAGTCATCGATTCAAAGGAGCCCTTCAACCTGGAACACCTTCTTCTCCTTCTCCATCCAGCTTCTCCGTCTGTTCTCTCTTACGTTTCTCCGCGGCGCCCGTGCTAGTCTTCTTCACTCCAGAAGCCCTTACTGTTCCTCGCCCCGATACCCTTCCTATCCCCCACCCTTGTCCCTTTTCCCACGACAACCCTACTCCCCTATCCCTACCCCTATTTCTCACTCTCGCTCTCCGTCGCTGTCGGCCGCGGTGACAATGGCTCCCCCAGGCAAGGCAAAGAGAGCGAGAGGGAGAGAGAAAGATAGTCGGGAGGAGAGCCCCGAGGAACGGAGAAAAGTTCAAAGGATGGCCGTTTCTATCGACCTATCGATCGCCCGTGATCGATAAATCGAACGGTTTGATTGATGGTACGGTGGTGGCCTTTTACGCGTCGTGGCGGTGGGGGTGCGATTGCTCACGGGGTGAGACGGTCGCGTTACGCGCGCATCCCAACAAACCTCTCGAAGCGTCTTTTTTTCCGCATCTTGCATCTCGCTCGGTGTACACGGCCGCGTTTGTGTACTCGCTCTCGTGTGCTCGGTTGGGTGCAAGTTGCGAGAGCAAAGGGAGTGTGCCGCGTGAGAGAGAGGGAGAGATAGGAATGCGCCCAGCCACGTGTGTCTGAGTGAGTGCGTGGGTGTGCTGGGATTAATGAGTGCATGGGAGCGCGACGTCGGATGACGATTGTGCGTCGCGTCCCCCGCAACAAACCCACCCACCCCCCAATTCCTCAACGGCGGGGGTCCTTGCTTGCCTGCGTCGCTCTCGCCCTCTTTAATGAATCTACTATTCATGGAAAATACGTATTTACAATTTTTCTTTTTTTGTTATTTCCCGGCCTATGACTCTAGTGTAATCTTCTCGAGTTCGCAGGGTAAGTTACTTGTAGGCCGACATTTCGATGTTTATGAGATGGATGACGATGGCAGCGACAGCCGTCGAAGCGTCGACCTACAAGCAACTCACCTGATGGAAAACCCAAGAAAATTTCACTAACTTATTCACAACTTTTATCAAGTGTGGTCTAACAATCCACATTATTTCTGTTTCATTAGTTCGTGCAAATAATTGCTCAATGATTTTGTGAAATGATAATTCCGTTTTGGGAACTTGTATGGACTCGAATTGACAACACCAAAATATTTAGAGATTGGCATTGATGCCGGAATTACAAAAATGTTGTGCTCATATTAACGCATATGAATTTACTTTATGTCATTTGTATTAATGATCTACAATTTTCACTCGAAAGGAAATTTACTGAAAGGAATATAAAATGAAACGTATGAACTCTGCATGCTGGTAATAGCTCGTCAGTACATATTTTATGAAAACAAGATATTTTCTGTATTCATTTGAAAAGATTGTATTTTAAGCCTTATGGCTTAGAAGAACCAAGTTGTATATGCTAATAAAGGCATGCCTTTATTATACTATATGCTTAATACCGGTAGGTATTATTGCTATTATTGCCAATTATTAATATAATAGGTATTTGAAATATAGAGTAGAGAGAGAGAGATAGTTCGCCGTGTGTTGTGATGGAGTTAATGAATGCAAAGGAATGTTACGTGACCCACAGGACTTACCTAATTCACTCATGACACGTCACTCCCTCTCCATTCGTCTCCATTTGCCTTAAAACATAACATGACACTTGTTTAAATTTAATAAATCGTTTGTTAACTTTTAATGTCACATTGAGTATACAGATTTTCAAATCACAATAGCATATCATACAAAAAATATTACAGCTGAGGAAATATGGAGGTAAATTTTCCAATTTGAGAGACAGGCAATATTCAAAAGGATATATCTTTTATGCTCTGAAAAGTTCGAGTTAAAAAAAGCACCAATTAAAAATAAGTATTGGGTTATGCAATAATAGCGGTCGATTAGGAGTCATTAGTTATCTCAAGTGGCAGTGATTTATCACTAGATTTCCGTCGTTGCTAAGAAATCTTTGGTCACTTAATATTTATAGCAGCAATTATGTGGCTTTCGAAATATTTCTTGGAGGATATATTACAGCTGGCTATTTTAGCAAGATTTACAAATCAGCTGATGCCCATGTATCTCCTCCTTGGGTGGAATATACATTCGGAGTTGCAGGCATACAGGTGAGTTGATAATTCGCGCTGAGAATCCATTCCCCGAATTAGGGATGTCATATCTGTCAATACTTAACTTGGTTGATAGTCTTAAACGGTAATTCGAGTCGTGAATATTTTTAAGTGGCGCGAATCCACTTTGCTTAGTTTTTTATATGAATTGTTAAGGGGTTAAAGATAGTAACGTATTTATTCTTGAAATATCGAACTAATACATTTGGTAGTTCTGATGATGTACAGGAAAAGTGGTTGTTTCAAATATTTGTAGGTTGGACTACTAGTGTTTTAGAATGCTGCTATAACTTCGAGGCTTATTTAATTGATTTTTAGAAGTCCCGCATTGTGAAATATTTTTATTGTGATAATATTTCATATGTACTCAGCATCAGTGTCGCGCAAGTTTAAATTTCCTTGAGATGGGTATGGAAACCTTTTAATAACTACGGGTCTTATAATCAAATGACAATACTTCCTTGCCTCTCCTAAATTTGTATTTACTGGGGAAATTTTGATGAAAATATATTGATGCACTACTTTTAATGTGTAATTTCTTTCAAAAATAATTATATTTTGTTTGACATTTAAGAAGTGATTAATAACTTATGCAAGCCACCAGAGTTTTTAAGTTACGGTCGGGTTGACGACCGCTGACTTGACTGAGTTGGTGTATAGGCTTTTGATACCAGTGGCATTGTGGCCATATTGATCAACCAAAATCTACTCGGTAAGCTCCATAACAGAATATAAACTACAAGTGGTAGTTTTCCACACTTTAATATAAAACTCCACTTCCGACCATGGCTTCGACATTCTACGTCATTTTCAAGGAAATAATGTATGCAATGTCAAGACTGTCCTTGAAAATGACATGGAAGGGAATCATGGTCGGTAGTGGAGTAGTATGAGGATATGGAAATTACCATTTGTAGTTCATATTTTATTATGGATATACCGTTTTTCCATCAAGTGAAGCGTGAAACGATTTTATATATACTCAGTAAAGTACTCTTAAATTAGAGACCACGAGAAGTTCAAGGGCAGTATATACTTATGAGCTATATCCTCAGCGTGGTGCCTATTTCTAAGATTCGCCTCGTTCCCCACTCTCACTCGGATCGTCCCTCCCATTCACTTGAATCCCATTCCGTCCACAGCCTTGGAGCATGTGCCGAGAGTGAGCGCAGACGTCATTGAGAGGCGGCGATAGTGGATCGACGGGGCGACTCGAGTCTGCCACCGCGGCGCGACTTGGTTCTCTCGCGGCGAGATTGGTCATGGCCAACGGCGGAACCCGATCGTCTATTATTTTCTTTTTTTTTGTTTCCCTCCGTCTCTTTCTCTCGCTTCGGCCACTCTTGCGCCCTGCCCTCCCCCACTTTGCCCGAGATCCGAAGCTGTTTCTTTAGAGAAAAGAAATGAAAAAAAAAACGAAAGAAATGAAAGAGTCCCGATGCCTCCCGTTGAATTTCAACGAGCTTGCATTACAATTGGAAATTCTCCTGCGAGAGGGGAGGAGGGAGGCGAGAGGGGAAGTAAGTAGGGGTGGTCTTTCTTTCCTTATGATGCCCATCTTTCGCCGGTCTGCTCCCAGAGAGCATAAAGTGGGCGTACGTGTGGATGCCGCCGCGTTTCCGATGCTCGGCCCGCGCTCTCTCCGAATTATAAATAAAGTCCGCCCCGTGTTATTCTCCGCTCGGAGACGGTGTTGCGGCGTTCCCATTGGCGGGCCCGCACGGGAGGGATGCGCAAAATAAACGATACGCGGCTAAACCTTATACGCTGCGCAAACTTTCTCATATGGATACATGTCGGATGCCTCATATTTCATTTCCACTCGCGGATACTCTTTATGCAGTGCTTCAGATGAGTGTCTGGAACTTATATTGCCTATTCCTTGCCCATAGAACGATAGTCTACACGAGAAATATTCAAAGTAAGGCTATCATTTTAAGGGACTCGCTTGGAATGATGGATGCTTGGATTTCTTCACACAAAAAGCCATTACACAAGGTATTGATGATTGCTGGAGTAGTATTGAAGTAATTTAAAATGTATTTATAGAATAATAATGCTGTTTTATCCCTATTTAAACTATTAGATAGGGTAGATTATTTAGCTGGTTTACCATTGTTAAAAAATAGAGCAGGACTGTTTAAAAAAATTCTTTCTATGAGGTTATTCAAGACCGGTGTCATAGTTTAAATGACTGTATAAAATAAATTATTCATTCAATTTTGTGTCTTTCAACTGTTCATAATAAGTTACAATTTCAACCATGTAGGACGAGATGGCTTTCTGCGTTTATGTAAAAATATATTCTGAGAGATGTATTTAGTACGTTATGCGTATTTGCTAAATATGGTTAACAACGGTATAATAAATCACGGAATAGTGAATTATGAGGTAACTAAAATTTGAACGAAGGATACACTCCTGTTTTTTGGTACATTTTCCCTTTTTTTATAATATTCCCATTTAGATCGGCGTGACATTTTTATTCCCAATATTAGGTAGAGATAATGCTGATGTTCTACTGCGTCGAGGAAGGTGGAATATATCATCAGAAGGAAAAGAGGAAAATGAATCACTAAAAGTAATCTTTGAGCGGTATTGTTATGCTGAGGGGATCACTCATCGTTTTATATTCAGAGTGCGCATTTCAAAGTCGGCTTTAAATCCGAGTTCGGTCCGCACGAAATGTATCAGAGATGGCGTAAAATATCGCACTCGAAGGGAGCTAAAAAGATTACGTGGTTAGCTTTTTCAGGTGCCGCGAGCTTGCACTTGCACATCCCCTCTCCTGTAGTGCTGCGCTACCCTCATTAGGATTCCTTTTGCGTCCGCACGACAGCCAGCACGATACAGAATGCCGCTCCGGCGCCCTCCCACGGCGGACGGGAGCATATCTAGCCGGTGCAGCCCTTCTGTCAGCTGCACAATTCATGCCCTCTCTATCCTGTTGGAGGAAGGGCCGCCGCAACGCATCGAGGTCACCAGCCCCAAGGGTGGGCGAGGGGAGGAGAGAGACACCCCCCCCCAATCTGACCCCTGTATGTCTGTGTGTGTGTATATCCCCCTTTCTTGCACCCCTTCCCAACGCATGCAGTTATTATAAGCGCATCATTCAGCCAGAACCAATATCCTCGGGAGACGGCGACACACTTTTCCTCCTTTCAAACTTTTGTTCCCCATTCCCGCTTTCTTCCCGTCTGAGAGAGAGATATAGAGAGCCGTCTTTTGATTTTCTTGCTGCATTTCTTCACGCCTCGTGAGTTGTTTCTTTGTGTAGCCTCACCCTTTTTTTTTGCTCCTTTTGTCTCCCCTGGGATGCACTCCGCTCGCTCTTCTTCAAATATTAGAAGTGCTCAAGTGGGAAAGGGGATCCAGACTGGGTGTGGAGGAAAGTGGTGTCCCGGAGCGTATTATATGAGTACTATCTTAAAAAAAAGAAGTTCATGCAAATTATTCAATTTCGAGTGAATGGAACTTTTTTCTGGCTCCGCCATATGAAAACGTAGTATCAATTTCAATTAAGAATGCAGCTTTCATCCACATGATTCAATGAATACTGCCCAAGGTCTAAGTAATAAAGACCCAAGTACTCATTCTATTGTGAGGTAAGCAAACTGGTAGATATAATTCCATAAACGTTGATCGGTATGTGTTCAAAAGATGTTTCATAGATATTCGCGGGAATGCAGTAGTGGTTGATTTTTCACCGGAGAGCTTTTCAATTTCCATGTTTTTCCTTTTATTAAAGCGTTTGGAATTGATTTTATTGGCTTTTCGTGCTTTATTGCACCATTTCAGTGAGTAAAAGCCTGGTGCTCTCCAAATTTACCTTTTGGGTCTATAGAAGTTACGCTGAATAAGAGTATGATATACTCTGAGAATTTTTTGTGAATATCTTTGGCGTTTGAATGAAGTGATTAATAAAAAAATGCTTCTTCAAAGCTGTGTATTGGCATACAAAAATTCGAATCGTTATGATTTTATCCTTCTCATTTTAAAAGTGAGGTTAAGAGCTTTTACGTAATTGCTACCCATAGTTAAACCTTCTATTATTTCGTATACATACTGGAAAAGGTGAAAAGTTCAATATTTATTATTATTACGTCACTTTTTGTAGGTGGTGAAAAAATAAAGGAAATCGCAGCTTATCGAAAGTTGAATGCACCAAATGTTAATTGGATGTTCTTTTTTTCGCTTTTTGTGAATGGAGAAGTTGCCAAACAGATGAATGTGTCCGGTGGAAAATTATTCTAAAATTTCCGTAGAAGAAAAATTGCTTTTTTAAAGAATAGTGTAGTTGAGTTCATATGTAGATAAGATTCTGCGGTATGTATCTTTAAAACAGAGGTTCTCGTTTATTTTTTAGAAAATGGGCTTAAATAACTTGGACAGGGGTAAAAAATATGCTAATATGCTGAGCTCACAATCAGTTTCGAAATATGAATCACCCATTCTAATGTCTCAGGCGAATTAAGTAGTATCCCCATATTTTTCTTTAATTGTAGCTTTTTTATTTTTAACTGCAGGAACTTCACATTGTGAAGTGCTCCAACGTAGTCTATGTAATGCACGACTATAACTGTTACAAGTTAAAGGATTAAGAATATTTTCCTGGGGTGAAAAATTTCTGCTATATATTTCTTTATTGTTTTTGGCCCTAAAATTTAAAATCATGTCAGCGGCACGTTGAGAAAACAACTATGCGTTTTGATTTGTATTTTACTATAGTTTAAAAGTGGCTGTAAATCCAAATAGAAGGCATTTAATTTCTGTTTGAGCTGATGGATTAACTCAACATGTCTTCCTAAAATGTGAAATAACTTCTTATTCAAGTTATGAACAATTTTCTTGGAATTTATGCCAGAGCCTGTCGTAATATGGTGAAACAAATGACGTCAAATTTTTCGATTTGATAAATACTTAACATAGTTTAAAATTTAATTAGTCTCACGTTTGGCAATTGAGGCAATTCTAAACAAATTTAAAAATACATTGAATTGCGGTGATTTTGGTATAAGCCGGAACCTCGCGTAATTTTTTGGGGGTTTTGATGCTATTTAAATTGCATTAACAGAACTTCTCGTTGTAAATTCCCGAGACAAACAGTGGGAACGATGAAAAATTGAGCTTGGACCAAAGCCAAGTAAAGCTGCGAGAAAAACGGTTTGAAATAAATTGGATGAAATCCATTTTTAATTTGACGTCGAAGAATTTTTTTCCAATTTACGATTTATGTAATTTTTCAACGTGAAGGGTTATTAAGATGCTCGGGATTTATGAATCTACAGATAAGAGTAGGGATAATCCGCTAATGTGCTTTAGTATTTCGAACCGCTTTGCAGGAAATCGTTTTTCATTCAAGCGTTGATGGAAAATATTTTTTAAACATTCATGCCTAAACGTAGACGTTAAATCTTGAGAAAAATGGGAAAAAAATTCATTAATCTTGCGTTGCATTCAGATTTACACCGAGCGTTTGCTAGTGTACTGTCTCTTGTTTTTTTTACCACCTTAACGGCAGTCTCCAAATGCATGCATAGTTAACCTACAGCCTTAAGTTACCTTTTGCTCATTGATTTAAATGTCCCGTCATATTATTTTCCTCCCAACGCCGGCATTGAAACGCTGGTATTCAGTTTGAATTTCAACATTCTTCGCCTCCCAGCGGGAGATTGTAATTTTTTCTCAAAAATTCAACTGGTTTTTACGGCCCGAAATGTCGCTCCACGCAATAACTTCTTTCCCGGAAACCTCTTTTTCCATTTAGCCTACTAACAGGTTTCATTTTTCTGCAATTGGATTTATTTGCTTAAAAAAAATCATCATTTCATTTTTTTCCATTCCATTCGCTAACTGCTGAGGTTGTGACCATTACGTGGTTATGTGTTGCTCTCTCTGAGCATTATGCTCGGCGCGACTCTTTTGTGTGTGCTGGGATAGTGAATTTATTTCTATACCCATTTCCCTTTGCCTCATATATTTTCCCTCCTCTCCTCCCTACATCCCACCCTCCAGGACTTTCCAACTCTTTCACCGGCGGTGGTGGTGGTGGTGTTGGTGCACGGTATATCGGTGGCGGCTGGAGCGGCGGTGGCTCTTGGAGTGTTCGCCTCCCTTGGCCACGCCGCTCTCCAAAATCGATGTTTTCTGGGTTCAGCGCTGGACGGCGCTGGTTCCCGTGCTTCCTCCATTTCCCTCTCATCCCCACCCCTCCCCCCCTCTCTCTCTCACACCCTTTCATTCTCTCTCTCTCTCGCCTGCTACGTAATAAGCCCTCTTATCTAAGCCTCCACCTATCTTCCTTCTTTCTTCCGTCCTCCTCCACATTCCCTCATTCTTCTTACATTCCACTCCCGCTTTGTGCTTTTGGCCTCTGTTCCATCCTTTCTTCATCACCCTAGTATCATTTCCTTCGTTTTTCCGAGTCCCTCATCTTTCCTTCTATACTCTATTCTCGAAATGAGACTAGATGATAAGAATGGTCTACAATAGAGTCTAGGTAATAAAATAGGTGGCTTGTTTTCATGTCAAGGTCAAAGAAAATCATTTGAAAATTTCCCTTCCTATTTACTATTTCCTTGTCAATTTCATTTGCTACCTTCTGATCTGCACCTTTAAATTTGTCTCCTAATTGCTTTCTATTTTTGTTATCATTTTAACTTGCTATTTTATAATGCCCGCTTCATCCCGTTTTATTAATCTATCTAAGGTTTTCTATTGCCTTTTACTCACTTCTATTCTATAAACGCGCTCGTTCACTTTCCCTTTATCCCTCTAGTTTTGTGCGTTTTCTGTGAGAACAAGGAGGAACTGGGCTTGGTAGTAGGGAGCATTGAACTACATCTGAATCTCCGTGAAGTGCAGAAATGTCAAATTGTTTTGAAGCACTGTGTCATTGGTGTCTAGGTCGTGACAAGTGATTTGAAAAATGCTTACTTTATTCACTACTTTTTTGTCGTTCTCTGTATCAGTTTTTGCCATTTCCATTTTATCTTTTTTTGTTCATCCTGCTCCTTGTTGCTGGTTATTCTCTCCTCTGTTTAATTCCATTTTACGAAGGACTGCCCCTCCTAATTTCTCCTTATTCCTGTTTCTCTCCATATATTCGTCTCTTTATATTTTCATATCTACATCCGTTAGTTCCACTCCCCTAGGGTTTCCCTTCTCTCTCTTTCCGTCTTTCGATTCGATTTAAGGAGTTTTTCTCTTTCCCTCGTATTTTTTATCTCCTTCATTTCCCCTTGCTCATTCTTTTTCTTGACTGTTTTTCCTTGCGCCATTTATTCTCCCCTGTCCACGTTTATCCGCTATTTCCCAGCTTCCTTTTCTTTCTCTATCTTTCATTTCTCTCTTATTCTCATCGGTCAACCCTTTTAGTTTAGCTTTTATAATCTCCAGATATTTCTGTCCCGTCCTACCTATTTCTTCTCTAGTTTTCCCATTTTTCATTTCAAACATTCCATCTCGTCACCATGTTTACTCCATGCACCATCTTTTCCCCCTCTCCGTTTCCCTCCCTTTAATTACGCCCTCTCTCGCCCTATTTACTCATAAACTCCTTCCATTTCTCTTCCTAAATAATTTATTCCCTCATGTTCGCATTTTCTCCCTCCTCCTGCTTTTCCACTCCCTTGTCGCTTCATCGCCTAGTCTGCTCTTCCTCCCCTTAAAATTCCCATCATCCTCCACTACTCACGCACATTCCACGCACCGCTCCTCCGTGCTCCATTCCTCCATCCTCCCCAGAGATTCGATTCTACTCTCCGTTGAAAAATTCTATCGCCCGAGTTTGAGAACCAATATCTCAATGACCGCTCATTTGAACTGAAAACAAAGAACACCGAATTGAACCTCGCTTATTTCTGCGTTTACTGATGGCATATAAACTAATTTGTAGATGGTGAAGATTTCGTTTAGCGACCAGAAATGGATATTCAGCCCATTTTTATGGTTGCAGCACGAATGCATCTTAGCAAGCAGCAACTTTTTAGCATTAATACATATTGTGATTTCAAATTCTCCTTTCATGATGTTGTGTCCAAGAATTTTCGAAATGGATACATGAAATTGCATTATATTACTCTAATCAGTATTTAAGTTATCGATGCATATATATAATTCACAGTAATTTTCCGTTCTGCGCACCCTGGCGAAATCGCCGTTTGTTGTACCGTGTTCTTCCTCTTTATAAGCTCATCATGAATCATATTATGAATGATACCTCAGCGAATTTTGTTAGAAAATTATCGTCGAAAGACATTTATTACGAGCGCGCTGAACTCGCGCGAACCAGCCGGAAGAAGAAGGGAGGCCCGATATGAACACGCGTCTACATCATGCTCTTTCGACCCGCCTTCCCCCGTGACCTCTTCTTTCCCTCAAAACAGCTTAAAGACCAGTGCGTTCGCATGCAAAATCGTGGGCTCCTCAAGAGTGAGGGGGAGGGTGGAGGAATGGTCTATGTGCTAACTCGGAAGCGCTCTGCTGCGGCGGAGGAATGCGATGCCGGGGTGGCATGGAGGGGAGCGCCTCGGAGTTTAAAGGGTGCTGCTCGACACAGTGGATGCTCTCTCTGAAGTAAGCGGTCTCTTATCGACTGTCCCGCGGCGTCCCGCTTTAAAGTTATATTCGAACGGACAATCTGGTTCATCACTGGATGGTGGGTGTGTTAGTTATCATAGGGTCTTTATCAATATTATGAAATATGCAATCAAGCGGCCAAATACTTATAATTAAAGTAACAGTTCAAAGTGCCGTGTGATCATTCACTAGCTTTACTTTAATTTTATTGAAAAGATAAAACGTAATGCAATAAAAATATCAGTGTATTTTGTCATGTAAATGTAGCACATAATAAAATGCAAGAAGTATAGAGTTTGTAATAGCTTGTCTTGGATTTTTATGGATTCTATGGAAGATGGTGGAATGGTTTAGGCTTCGATAGTTAGATTGCTAATTTGGAAATTTTGAATTCAAATTGAAAAATTTATGCAGATCATCATTGATTTGTTGATATTAAGTCCATTTTTCATTTACTTCTTGCTGAGGAGTATGAGTTTATTTGAAATTATGCGTGAAAAAGTTATCTTTCTCAAAAGGATTTTCATGAATTGTGACACGAGTTATTTAATCAATATTTCCATGACTTTTGGTATAGTATTTAGTAAATCGAAACAGTACAGTTAATATCGTCATATTTTTTCAACGCCTGTAAAATTTTTACCTTTAATTCTGCAAACGATAGGTACGTATGCGATTTATCGGGCCATACGTTGAGAGTTTTTTGGGAATGCTATTGTGTATGTGAAAGCACTGTAAATATCCCTATACACCATTAGATTTTGTTTAGGTTTTATGAAGACAATGGCCCTGTTAGAGAATGATCCCTTTAGTGCCATTAACATTTAAATAATTATTCTTCTGTGGTTTAGCACGGGGAGAATTCTATCCCCATACCTCTGATCGAATCATCAGTTTAAAGAGATTGATGTTGATAAAGATGCACTGGTACGCTTAAATGAATTCTTCAAGCATGTGCATGCATATTAGAAGTAAACATAGTCGAACACAATAGCATGAATCCATTCGCTTGGATATCTGAAATGAAGAGAACTTACTCTCATCAGAATCACAGAAATTTCCCCTCTTTCTCGAGTTTCTGGGCGATTAAATGCTGTGCGGTGGCACCTGCTCTCGGACCGAAGTGGAATGGCTTTGCAATTTGGTGATGGCGAGTTCCAAATGAATTTTATTGCAATCGATGAGACCGCAAGCCACTGGAATCATACACTACTCCTGTGAATGCTTTCCAACTTCCTTGCGCAACGTCCATTACATCGGTATTCTCATGATATATCGCTCATTAATAGGAAAGATTATCATGTGATCATTAGCGGGAACTACGCGTTTCATCTAAAACGCTTGTAGGTGGCTACATTTATTAATTGTGCATTAAGGAAGAACACTTCAGTTGAAGTCCATGCATTATTTAACATTTACATTGTGAAATGAAGTGCTTTATTTTAGTCGGGCAAGAGTAAGGGCGAATCTATCATTGAAATGATGCATTAGTGCGCATAAATTAGGTAAAATATAGAATTTTATTTCCCTTAAATAATGGAGTTCAGTGGAAACATGCTAGGGCCTAGGGCCATTAATTTAGACCCTATATTTTGTTCCTTTATAAGTACGCCCTTATCGAGTTATACGCTAATGGGTTTCTATCAAAATACGGAGTCATATTCATTATTTACTGTCCAGTTGCATGTCGTTTAGTGGTTCTGTGTTCCTCTATACCATTTATACTAAAGATCTGGGGCCATATGAGCTGTATCATAATTTTACTGACTTCGAATGTTTACCTTTGAGTGGCACGATAGAGTAGCAGTTCATCATGTGTTCAACTTTGTTGAATGGTAGGCATTATATCCGTTAAATCTGAAAAATCCAGGGTGATTCTTAAAGTTGAACCTTTGCCTTTGCTCTCACGTAAAATTAATTTTTACAAAGAGGTCTCAATATAAATGAGAATTATTTCTATGCTTAAAACTCGTTTGAATATTTGGAGAGATATTTTTAGCCGAAAAGCGTGTTACAGATAAGTTAGGATAAATCATTGTTAAGGTGAATTTACCCCTTTAAATTGGAATTAAAGGTGAATGAAGGAAAATTTAGTCTTTATCCAAATATTTATGCTGAGCGGCGTCAGTTTTCAAAGTGATTTATATAGTAAGTGAGTAGGCATTTGGCTTAGTCATGAACCAAGTGCTCATACTTTTTTCTATACCAACACATTTTGAAAAATAGCTGCGCTTGTGTGCAAAAAGCAGTTGCGCTCGGAACGTGTGATTCATGTAATAATATAGCTGCGCCTACTTGCTTGCGATGTTTATTTGTTCCCAAGTGGCAAAATGTCCGTTCCGCCATTCCAAATGAGATACATTAGAAAGGAAAGTAACGGCCTTATTATGCAGAGGGACAGTGTGGTGATGATTTCGCTCCACTCCTATGGCTTTTTTATTTTAGCCGTATTCATTTATTCATCGATCTTGTATTCAAATGCGCTCGTGGATTGTGCAAAAGGAGAGGAGGTAATTAGTGTGTGTGGGTTGTCCGCGCCATGGGAATAATTTGTACTGATGATGATGGCGTTTCCCGTGTTTCCATGCGACATTTTCTGGAGCGCCCATAGATGAGGCGTTTGTTACAACTTACGGCCGTGTGCATGTTCACTAGATTTAAGGCCATTAACTTCGTAAAAGGAGTTGAAATTTCAATGTTGTAAAGTTTTGCGTTTAGAAATAGCAGTACAGATATAAAGTGTCGGGCAAATTAAAAAGAAGCCTTTCCTTAAAATTCCAAACTCTGTCATGCAGTTTTACATTTTAAATTATGTGCTGAAACGTATGAATGAGTAGTAACGAAAATACATCTTCCGGGAAGAGTGCGTAAAAAGAAATGTTAATTACGAAAGTAATATTATAATGGGGCAATAGAAGGACAATACTGAAATAAGAGGTATTTTGCCTTTGCATTATTTATGTTTTGCTGAAGAAACGTGAAAATACTTAAAATTAAAAACGATCATATCTGTAGTTTCTATGGCAACGTACAGTCCCTGCTTGCTGACATACCACCAAGGTAGGAATTAGGAAGCTGCGAGAATCATTCAGGTCAGAATCAGCTCGTCAGAATCTCTGCGTAGTTGGGGTTGTATCTATCTAATTTTGTAATAAGGATGTTCAGTGGTACTGTTTTGTCTCAGTCAAACAAATCCTGAAAGGAAAATTTCCAGAGGCGGAAAATAAAACTATAGTAGTGTATTTTGTTAAAGGCAATGATAGGAAAAATTATATGCTGAGATGCAGTTCCTGAGAACCGGATTTAAAAGGAATTTTCTTGTAGAATTGAGCTCCAATTCACGATAATGGTGGATTTCTTCCCGAATTTTTAATCCATCATATTCTAATTGCCACTTAATCAGTTTTTTTTACTGTCTTGATAGAAGTTCTTGCTGCTGAGGCATGGCTTGATGCCTTCATTTTAATTATAATTTCATTATTTTTTCTCAATATAACCCCCAAGTTGAGCCATTACCATCTGTATTTCACACACATTATTGGTATAAGAGCAATAGCTTGTTCCTGGATCACCCCTGCCCTACAAGTATTTCTGTTTGGTGTTTAAAAAAGGTTTATCCCCCATAAGCCTATCCCTATACAATTTAATGAAGTCATTGAGATACATGCCGTAATCTTTGTCATACTGATTCGTGTATATGGATTCAGAATTTTGATCGAAGAGAGCAATATATGTCCCCTTATGAAGGAATAATTCAAATTAGTGAATTTACTACTTCCTGAGTTGTGATTAATTGCATTAGCCACGTTATCGTGAAATCAACATACATTATAGGATTAATGAAATATGATAAGTTCATCCTGGCTGATTCCCCATTATTAGCGTGCTTGATGCTGATAGTTACTCATAAAACGCAACATATTAATTAGGTCAATGGATTTGATATAGTGCAGCGGGAGCTTGGGCCATTGATAAAAGTGACCCAGAAAGATTAGGAGTGTAGTCGTATCTACGTAGTTATTTCCGCTCTAGTAATCCATCATCGTAAACGGGAGGTTTTATTTGTTGGAAATTGCTTCAATATTCAGTTTTAAGGAAACACAACCAATCGCTGCAAGTTTTCTCACCATAGCGCTTGATATAATGCACCTTTGTTGTTTGATTTTCTCCTTTGATTTTCCTCTGAGTTTTTCTTCTATCGTACATTAGAATGAGCCGGAGTTCTATCATTTCAAGGGGATATAACCATAGATGTTAAGTTGCTCATTCATAGTTTCCTTACCTGGCCTTTTCCCTTCTGTGATGACACCATTGGTAAACCCCTTCGACGAAGCATTCCTTATTCTATATTTGCCTACCTTTTCTGTCTTAAAAACTAAGGCCAATGCTTTCTGCTTGTGTTATGGTGTTAGGTAGGAGTAAGGATTTTGTTTGAAAATTCTTTTGCTAATGTCTGGGGAATTTTTTGATTATTTATTTTGTCTCAAATAATCTTTTTCAATTATTTTCAAGGTTTCTTTAGTAGGTATTGTGAATATAAATTGTATTTTCCTGTCTTCAAATCTTCCCGCTATTTGTTATAGTCACTTAATCAGTGCAGTCAACTTACTGCAGAGATAGTGAGTGAAATTTTTTGCTGCTCAGTGTGTGGGTTAGTTTTTAATGAAAACAAAACCACTGCCCCATTGAAAATTTGATAGGCTCTTGATCTTCACGTTAAATCAGATGCCGGCAGTACACTGTGCTATTCATCAAAATCGTTTGTAATTAGCGGTATTCTGCGCAACCGACTTCATTTTGGGAGATTGTTGTTTGTCCATTCATTTTGCCGATGTTGCCCCCTTAAAAAAAGAAACACCTTATCTATTGAATTTATGCATCTTTCGCTGAGTTTTATCTTTCTCAATATTATGTAGATGTAATTTAATTTCAAGAAGTGTCATCATTGATGTTTTAACGTTTTTTGCGCATAAGTATCGTGTAGAATCCTCGTTTTTCTTCGGTGGTTGAAAGGTTTCTTTGATCACATATTTTTTAATTGGATGATAAAAGTTTTTAAGAATTAATTAACCACGGTGTTCAGACTTTAAAAAATTACTATCAAAGTTAATACATTTCTTAATTAAATTAAATCTCCACATTGCTACGCGAACTCAGAGATTTGGTTTTTCTTAGCTATGTAACGGTTTTTGGAATATTAAAAGACGTTTTAGCTAAATTTGGAGGGGGTTTATTTTCCATGCATCCCTACTTTATCCTTATTATTTGGTGGAGGTTGGAGTTCCTAAAAGTAATGAAGAGAAATTGTTGTCATCGTGAAACCTTTCAAATGATTAATCACGTTGCCAATGCACAATTTATAGTGTAGTTATAATTATTTCCTCTAAAAAATGTAATGTATCTTTTTCACCGTATCTTTTTAAATAAGTAGCTATTTTAAATATTCGGATTTTCAAGGTCACAATACGACATGCAAAGCGTTACCCGAGAACTGCTAAACGTCTCCAATCTGTAGCGAACAATTTTTATTTCAAGCTTCTAAATACCTATATCTAATCTAAGAATTTATAAATGTTTTATTGCTGGTGGACTCATTTTGCCAATGAAGGTCAGCGTAGCGCTCATTTCTGAATGGACATTGGCAATGTCCAATTTTTAAATATCTTAAAGAGGTGAGGATATATTGCTGGACTCTCCTGGGACTCCTCATCTAATTAAAACCGTCTATACTTTCCAACACTTTCTTCAAAGACTTAAGCGATGTATCTGGGGTAGGTTTCCGTGAATGTATTGTAATTATGTAAGATTTTACACTTTCCCGGCGAACAACATGTAAAAACTCATCTCGGGATACCGCGCGGGTAAGATTAATCCCGCGCGGTATCCCGAGTAGAGTTTCTACGCATTGTAATTAAGCTAAAATATCAATAAGCGATGACGGCATAGATCGATTGCGCAGGGCGTCAAATATTGCCCTCGATCGAAGTGAGAAATAGGTAATGACGAAACGGGAGAGGCGATGTGATTCGAATGATGGAAGGCGAATGAGAAATAAAAACCTTTTTTTCCTTTGGTTTTTCCTCCTCCCATCTTTCGGATGGCCTGAAGGCTTCAATCGTCCCGTTCGCGCCCCGCTCCGTTCGCCGAGACGGCTGGATGCGCCTCGAGGAGCGGGCCGTCGAAGCTGATGGATGGCGACACGAGGATTAGGCGTGGCGGTGGAGGCGGTGTGTCGCGTCGATCGGAAAGATGCCTCTCCTCCCTCCGGCCGAACCGAGTCGCCCCCTCTCCCCTCCCGCGTCGTCGTCTTGCGTTGGCGTAGATTCAGAATAGGTGAAGTTAGTGGGCTGAGTGGGAAGTAGCATGAAACATACTAAATAGTAATATGCAGGAATTATAATGAAATGTAAAACAAACTTTATAATTTCACATAAAATTTAATGTTTAATGCTATAGGTTTCGACGTGGCACGTCACCATAAGGTATATATGCATCGAAGGTTTGATTTTGATTTGCATTTGCTTCGATGAAAATGTACCACAGCAGTCGTACAGCATTAAATTTATGAGGAATGAATAATTTTTCTTTGTATTTCACTATGTCAAGTTGATCCCATTAAGTCACTCTTAACACCGAATAGGCCGCAAATAAGTCATTCTCTCGCAGTGACCCATCATGTGAATCTTCACTTTCAGGCAAAGGTATGTAAGGCGATCGAAAACTTCAGCTCGACACTTATCTACTCGATGACAATGCCCGAGCCGAGCATCATAATTTCGGCCAAAGATAATTTGACCCGGTGGAAAAAATTCCTGTCTATTCAGTTTGAGGTGATGCCTAAAGTTAGTCGTGCATCGCTATTGGTTGACAGGTTGAAGAGGATTTTTCCATGCTAGACGATTGGGGTAATGAAAATAATTTTTGAATACTATTTTCCCATTTGTCGCGAAACACTTGTGTTACTAGTGATGAATCAAATTACATGCACAATGTATTTACAGCTTTCGTAAAAATTCCATGAGGATTGATTTTTAAACAAATAATCGTCAAAAATAGTCAATGGATATCGGGTTCTTTTAATTCAGCTTCTCGTCCTATTATCGTAAATGAAATTATTTGTTAACAACGATACCTTTCTTTGATATACTTTATCGCTTACTTACGCTCTTCCATTCTTAGGACTAGTTCTTCTTAGTGCTTCTTAGGACTCTTTCCTTAAAGTGCTAATATTTTTAGGAAAAATTATATGTCATTCGTGTACAACAAACGAAAAAGGTTCACTGGGGCGTTAAAAAAAAGAGAATCACCTATCCACATTCTATATCCTTTTGAATGGTAAAATTTTTTTTGGCACTACTCACGAATGCAAATTCCGGCCGACATGAGCCGAAAAAAATCGCGCCACCCATTATAATAACTCTACGTCGCTCGCCGAGGAGGGCGGCGCTCGCTGTCTTGCCACGGCCGTGTCACGTGACCGAGTGACGCTGCTTTCCCTCCCCGTCGTGCTGTGCGACAGGTGCAATTCAATGAAGCATCGCTCGATAAGAGAGTGGGAGGGATGGGCGGGCGGGGGGGGGGAGGGAAAGAGGCTGGAAGGGCGAAGGGGGTTGGTGGGTGCCGTGGAAAACGAGGGAAAAAGAGGACCCCAGAGGAGAGGCGAAGGGGGGAGGGGGTGAGTGGGCGAAGAGGGGAGGAAGGGAGGGAAACAGTCTGGCTGGTTGAGGGTGGAGGGAGGTGAGGGAGGGGGGTTAAATAAGGCTGTAGGGAGGAGGGTGAATGGGGGAGAGAGGGTCGCTCCGTAGGTCGTAGATGAAAGGGAAAGCTTAAATAGAGCGTGAGAGTTCACGTATGAACCACCCGGCGGCTAACGTGGCCCATTTTACGGAGCAGGCATAGCCGTCTCCTCCTCTTCACTTCCCTATTCCCTCCTTACCCGTCTTCGTCTTGTTCATATCTACGCCGGAGGAGGGCACCGAGCGCCGTGGTGAGGTCATGCTCAGATTGTTGATTCGCGTCCCTCCTCTCGGAATTCATCTGCTGCTCGGCGTGGTGTGTTTCATGGCTCCCCGCGCGATTATTACATTTTACGATTGTAACTGGGTTGAAGGGAAGTGACACCGTGGATCATAGTGCCTCCAATTCATGAATAAACTTTCTCCTGAAGTGAAGGTCAGCCTCCTCCTCGGAATGAGTCTCTACCCTTTATGAATACACGTGGAAGTGAATGAATGCGAGGAATTGATCCATTCTCCTTTGCAATGGAAATCCTACTTTTTATATTCTGTCATGCCACATCTAGAAAAGTACTTTTTTTTGCCGTATAATATTGGGCAAAATTATGACGGTTTAAAGTTTGCATTTCGCGCCGAAAATAATAAAAATTGGAAAATATTTCAAGGTGATTGTACATTTAATAAAAAGGTAGTCCTACTCGCAGTAATAACTGAAGGAAAGACGTTATAAAGCCTTATTTATGCGTTATCCCCTATGTTCGCAATGATTACAAGTATAGTTTTTGTATGATAATATTAAAAATACTTTTAATAAGTCAGTTAAAATTTTATGAGTTAATTACGAATTTTATGCCTCAAAATTTTGATTCAGAGTGACTGCGTCGTAGCGGTGGTAGGTTATTACTGTCAAACGGTGCTTGAATTACGATATAATGCACTTTATATTATTCCCAATGCAAATGCATTTATGTATTGTTTCACAAGCTTCGGTAGCCCTGACTTTATTAAAAAAAATAGTATCCTTTACCTTGACGCCAATTTGTGCTTTTTTGGCTTAAAGCAGCGGGAGTCCGAAGCATGGTTCACTATTATGTGGGGAAGGAAGCATATTTCGAACGTCTCATTAGTGTGTGGAAAGTGCTTTTTACCCGGCTGAGGTAGAGATGGTCGGGTGGGAGGGGTTAGCTTTAATTCTGCATGCGGATGAATGTTTTAAAAGCGACCATGAATTTCTGACGCAGACTTAAAAACCGTGCACGCGATCCAGATGCTGCTTCCCTTCTGAATGGGGTGGGAGGAGGCGAAAGCAGGTGTCTCCATCTGGTGGTATGGGACCCCCCAAACGGAGAGAGACCGGGTGCTCTCGCCCTCTCCGCCTTGGAATCACTCCAAATGTCAGCGGCAGCAGCAGCAACGGCACGGGCGGTGGAGCAGCGAGAGTGGCCTGGGTTGGAGGAGAGCGTGGATGGAAAGGGCTGGGCAAGAGGGAGAGAGAGAGAGCAGCAGTGTGATGCAAGTCTGTGGGCGAGGGTGGGAAGTTTGATGATATATTCGCCTTGCCTTTACTATCTGTCAGGCCACGGCAATCAATATATATTCCATTCAGGATGGTATAAAAACTGTAATGTAGTATGATGTTTTTTAAGGCCTGGTTACACGATACATTAACACGTATGGGTTAATGTCTAAATGTATGGACGCGAGAATGAACGTCAAATTGGACCGTGTAACCGCCCAACTTGTGGGAATGCATGCACAGAAAATAGTACCTGTTCTAATTTGGTTCATGCATTCGTTCATGCTCCTTTCCGGTCTACCAAAATCATTCACGCAAACGTACTTTAACTTGTACGCGTTAATGTACCGTGTAACCAGGCCTTTAGAATCTGTGGTACGTGCAGTGCGGGACATTTCATGATAATGATAGAGTTGAATGAAATATAGTTTTCGTCCAATCAGTTCCATGATAAAGCTCTATGTGACCGAAGATTTTTCAGCGCAAAACGCGAAACTTGATAAGTGGTAAAATGCGCGCGAGGTGTGATGAAGATCGCTCAAATTCTTTTTTTAAATATGTTTTCAACTATGCCGGCAAAAATTAACAATTGCATTTTTCTTAAATATTTCTAATATGCTTCACACAGTTACCTATGCTAATGAATTGCTTAGTTAAGAATGATAATTGCATGAATTACCTCTTTCTCAAAACGCACAAACCATCTAGTCTCAGATGTAAGAACCCAAGTCAGAGCGATGGTAAGTGATCACTGATTTTTGTAATCAAGTGGTACTTGAATCGCTTTTAATTATGGGTTTTTATTTGAATCAAGAAGCATTACAAAAGCAAATAAGGTTAGCAGGGAGGGATGGGTTATGCGAGGGTGGAAAGGATCTGAAGGGAGGGAGAGGGAGGCTCCATTCGAGTGATGCACGTTCGTGGGCGATGGAGGATGGTGGGATGGGAGAGAGAGAGAGAGGGGGGGAAGGGAGAGAGACGTATCCATGGCTGAAAAGGCGCTCCTCCAGTCTCCCCCGTCGTGCCAGCCGGGGGATGCGCCCGCTCACACTGAGGCGTGCATCACTGGGGCTTTACCCTATCCCTCCTCCCCAACCCAACCTCCTTTCTCCTCCACCAGACTCGGAGTGTATCGCGTGGCTGTCTCGCTGAATAAAAAAGACTTTTTTATCGACTGCTCATTGTGGCTATTTATGTTTGATATTGCTACCCTATAATAGAATGCAGTTATTTGTTCCCTGAAGCTTTCTCCACGCACGAGCAGTATGCTAGTTCCTTCGACACAGGTGCCGCGTCGAGTCTCTTTAAAAATGGTTATAACCCCAATACGAAGGACTCTTTCCCTGCAGGGAGGTGTTCCATGACAAATGGCGGAATGGTTGAATTACGGTTTGCTCTACACCGTGAATAAGTTTTGCGAGCTTTATTGAGGAATGCGTTCCAGATTTCAATATTACTAGTTTGAACGAGGTCCACTGACTAGTGATTGATAACCATACACGACAGTAATGGTATATTTAATTCGTTACCTGTTCATTGCCCTATATTTTACACAAAGAGTATCGGCATTGATCTACAAAGGAAAAAATGTTTCAGAGTTTTTTTTGCAAGGATTTACGTTAGAAATTATTCTAAATATATTATATCTACTCCAATTGATGAAAATTAAGAAACCATTTTTTGGGTATTTGCCTGTTAAAGTTAAATGTGCGGGGAAAAGTCATGAGTGGGTGTACAAATTCGTATCAATCAAATATTTTTAGATGACATCAGAAATTATATTAATTGATCCTTCCTTAGTAAGAATTTCTGGCATTTCATGTTAAAATTGAATTTTGAAACTGATTTAATGACCTCTAGTCTTAAAGCATTTTTATTACTATTTCTCGAAAGAATTTTGTGAATAGGGTTTGCTTGAGAGGTTAAAAACAATCTTCATCTGATTTCTAGCTCAAGCCGCCATCACCGTAAAACCTAATTTGGCAAATGAGCGAACTAGAATATAGTTTTGGAACGAATTATTAGATGCATGACTTGCCTTATGATGGAATAAAGATGGATATGATGGAACTTGAACATAAATGATATTTATTAAGCAATATTTTTTCACTGGGAAAAAATCAAATACAAGACCAATTCGTTAGGATAAAAGATGCCAAATTTTATCGGTGCCAAATCGGATCGGTTATAAAATTTGTATCGGTGAAAAAATAATTCATCAATTTTAATGTGAAATTTACAAAGTTTTTATTAAATTAAAAAAATTGTGTATTCATAGCTGATGGGTCATAGCTGTCAAAGTGGGCCACCCTAATAAAATGATTCACATTTCCTATTGGTTCATCTATCTTTCCTTGTCATTACATCATCTCCTCATTAATGATTACCTAATGGTGGCATGCAGCGCAATGACTCTGATGGGCATTAAATGGAATTGGATATAACGCATTGGCTAAATGCAGGGAGATGAGTTAGAACTGTCATTCAAATAATGCGAGCTATTCAATCAAGGAAATGATATAACTGCTGTTAGGGAGTCCGCAAAGTATTCTAATTAATGCACAGTCAAAGCAAATTTCGTAGGACGATTACATTTAAAAGGAATGGATAAAAAGCCTCTTTCACGGCGTAGGCAGCATCTGGTTGACGCTGTTAAGTAGCGGACAATAATTACCTCTTCCGTCACTTAAAAAAATAAACCCAATCCCTCGGGAACGCATCGCGCGACTCATTGGCCATTTCCCTCGCCTCACTCTGTGATTGCGATTCGGACGCGAGGAACGGAATTCCTCCTTCCGCGTCTTGCACCGTCAAAAAAATACCGCGCTCCAACAGCTCGTTTTTTCCTTCCACACCTTCCTTTTACGCTGCCTGACTTTTTTCTCTCTCCCCCATCCTCGGATCCTCCCCTTCCCTCGGCGTGTCGCCTGTTGGGGCCACTTATGCACTCCTAGCCGCATTTAAGCGCTCTATCAGCAGCAGTAGACACTGCATTTTTACCCGAGCAGCTCTCTCTCGCGAGTCTCTTGGTCCTCCCTCATCTTCCCGCGTCTGCCCAGGGCTTCCTCATCCTCACACTTTCTTCCTCGTCGTCTGCCTATCCCCCTCTCTCTCTTCTGCACCGCTGCTCCTTTGACTGCGGGCGAAATGAGGACTAGGGGATGGAGGGGGAAGAATGAGCGGGTGGGGAAATATGGGAGTGGGGCGTGGGGGAGGAGGGGATGGATGGATGGTGGAAGAGGGAAGGAGACGGTGAGTGCGAGAGGTACTATCTTTGTGAATGCATAGCCCCAGGGGAAGCTGCTCAGACGGGAGGAGCAGTTCGGGAGGTTGAAAAAGGCGGGGATGGCGTGTGGAGGTGGGGAAGGGTTGAGGGGAGGGTGGTGGTGGTGTCTTTGTCGTGAGTGAGTGTGTGGGAGGAGTTCGACTCCGTTGAGAGCGAGTTGTGGAGGATGGGGGATGGGATGGGAGGGTGGGATGAGTCGTCGTCGGCGGGAGAAAGGCTGGTCGGAGGGTTGCGATCCTGAGTCGCATCGATTCACGGGGTGTCGACACAACTAGGGTACTATCCGAAGAATTGCCGTGGTATATTTTGTTCAAAATTTAGCGGAGTTTGAGAGAAATTTTGCGGATATTTACCAACTAAAGTAATACCATGTTAGAAGTAACAGTGTGGTAAGTATTTTTTGTGCGTGTGTGGTGTGTGGGCAGCTTAATGACTCATTGCCCATGCTTTGCATGTTAAATATTTTTTAAAATAATGTGGTGTATTCAATAAATATATCTGAATATTATTTACCTTCCATACCGAATATGTTGAGGTACCGATTTGAAAAAGTAGAATTGAGTACCTTTAAGAAACCCCCAATTGTGTCACGGTATTCACTCTGCGGTAATATCTTTCCGCACAACATTTTTATGACTTCACAGCCAACAATTTTTTCAGCTTCTAGAACCTTTATCAAGTTAAAGAGATTCCAAAAAACCTCCATGTATCCCCAGTAATCAAGAGGAAGGGTAGTTATACATATGTCGGGGGAGATTGAGGGTTGCGGAAGTATAAATAAGGAAGAAAAGGTTAGTGGCGTGTGTTTGGATTCCTGGCCAGAGAATTGTTCGATAGGAGGAAAAGCAAAGTTTAAGGAGTGATCGATTGGTAAAAATATCGTCATTATATAACATTTTTTGGCTGTGAGTAATTTAATTTTGGTTGAAAATAAATATTTTTGTGTAGCGAAACAGAAGCTTTGAAATTACAAAAAATGTTAAAACGGTGGCATGGAATTTTTAGAATATTTTTGACATGCTAACAGCAATAGATGCGGAGGAATTTGTCGTGTGATGAGAAAAAATAGCATTGTTTTCCTAGCGATTTGGATGAGAATATTTCACCTGAAACCCTATCAAGTACGCTACAGTAAAAATACAGTGAAATTTTTGCGATGAAGTTGCACCGTAACGTTATAGTCATGAAGTCCGGTTTACGGTTAATCAGGCTGCAAAGGTGATTTAGTTTGAACCTCAAATTGATGAAAGCTGAATTTTCTGCTAAAACATGTTTGATATTGGTCGCATGCGTGATAGTTATGCATAAAGAATTTTTTCTGTAATTTGGATACGGAGTTATTTTTTAACGTGACACTCAGCTTAACCGAATAATAAAGATCTTAGACGACCGAAATGATGTTATTAAACAAGTAAATACAGTGAATAGTTTTTTTGCTAAATATTTTACAGCTTTGAAATTGTTTCCCCATCAAATTAGGCTCAATTTTTTATTAACGATCCCCTTGAACATCTCTAATAGAGCCCAATTTTGAGAGGGTGAAGTTCTTTACTTCATATAACACCATTTCATGTCTATTTATTTCTATAGCATCCTAATTTTTACTCAGAAGGTACACATTATTACCATTTATTCTTGCCCATATCTAATTTTACCCTCATATTGACCTTATCTTATTGATCACTACTGAGATTCTAGTGTCAACTATGAACCAACTCTACTTTCTTTCTCCCAGATTATTTTCCAGAAAAAATTAATAACCTTTCTCAGTTTTTTCTATGTATTCTGATGCATTTTCTCTGATGAACTATTTTCTTCCTTTATATTTTTACCACCAAAGCATATATTTGAAAATTATTTGAGGAGGAGGCATTTGGTCCATTTGGTAATCTAAAAACGTCATATTCTCTATTTGGATTTATGATAATGTTTCGAGACATCCTAGATGGTACTTGGTGAGAAAGCAATATGGGAAATGAGTGAAACTGGATCTTGGTTTCTTTCCACAGATTTATGTACTTGGTGTACTTTAACATTTTTCTGTTATTCGGTGTCATTAACAGGTACTTGATGGGTTATCGAGTTGTAAAAACAACGTGATTGCATAACTTTAACTTCTTCTCAGAAATTTGAAATTGATTAGAGGCTTAAAATTTTTCCACCTGTGAAAGGAAACCACTTTACTCTTTCATTTTTGGAATAGGGTAGTTTCCATCATCAAAGAAAACGAAAGGCATTGATTGCGATTCGTTACCCACCATTAGTATATTCATAATACACAAATTATTTGGTTTTTGAAATACCGGTTTTGACGGATGGCAAGGGTCAAATTTTATCCTCATTTGAAAAAGGCCAGATTGGCGCCCATGCGATTCCACTCCACGTGACGTCACAGGGACCTAGTTTCTACTCGAGAGGATAGGAGTTATACATCGTCTGAGGTTACCAATGCATGCATGAGGCACAGAGCTCAGGGAAACATGTCTTAATAATCACCTATTAAAACTGGCTAAGGTCGGAAAGTTTTCTTCGTTTGATAAGGTATTAATAAACCTTTTTTAAGCCAAGCGCTACCAGCCAGCAAGGTACTCAGCTACCCGCTAGCATCCTGCGTCCTATCAGCGCTCAGAGCCTCGATCAAGGTCACCTCACATGGTGGGAGGGGAACCAGAAATGCGTCGCACGGACTTTTTCCCATCATTCCTACTTACGCGTCGCGTTTTCGCGCGCTTGAAAATTTTCACTTTTCATTTAATCGCGAAAATTAGATATCGTCATTTAAAAATCTAAAAGCGTGAAATACGTACTCCAGGAGTAATAATCTTTCGATTTAGGCAATAAAAAAATAATAGGAAACCACCCTATTCAACTGCACGTACATGATTCTGATTTCATTGAACGTAATCAACAAAAATATCTCTGGTACTGATATAATATTTGACACGAGCAATAACTCGTGGAATGGACCAAAAGGAATCGTAAATTTTATATATTTAATGGTATTGAAACGTTTTCTACAAAAATTATTTCTCCAGTATAATCTCCCTCGGCGGTTCATGAGGTTCATGAATACTTAAGTTAGTGGGTACTTTTTGTTTTCATGGTTCTTATTTTTTTTCCTCCGCCTAGTTCTTTTGTAGTATATCGTTTTAAGATTGGAATTGCTGTAGGAATTATTTATGCCGGTCATCGCATGTATAACGGCGGCATTATTCAGAGGTATCATAGTTCAAATTTAGCAAAAAAAAATAGATCGTTTGTGACAGAAACCTAATGCTAATGGTGATCAAAGTTTATAGGCATCTACTCTTCCTTGATGAACTCTCATAGACACTGGCGTTATTCAAATGATTATGTTTCTATTTCTCTATTGACTGTGGCAAAGTTTTTTTTTATCATAATGACAACCAGATTAAGACGTGAAAAATAGTTATTGAGTTTGCTTTGTGATATATTTTAACGGAATCTTTGCAAATGGTTGCATTATTGCCATGGAAGAAGAAGCGAAACACAACAAATTATTTAGAAATTGTCACCGCAGCTCATCTGATATGTTTAGTTTGTGATTTGAACGAGGTTAGCAGTTTTTATACTTTTACTTTCGTAGCTCTCTGATTATATGTTGCTAACAGTCATTTCGTACCTCTCAAGCTGATAGAAATTGCACCACTGCAGTGGATGTGGCTAGAATCACTATGGTAAAAGCTGTAGCAAGTGTAGCAAAACGCCTGCATGTAACTTCCTTCCACCCCTCAGGCTACACACCATATTTCATTAACCTCAGCTCTAATGTAGAGAGCATGTCGCGACGCTAATAAATCGTTTAATGTGACACTATCGGCCCTCACACGAGGTAGATCGATATTTTAAGTGGAAATCATGCCTCAATTATGGGCGTCAAGCCTTCATATTAAAAGGTCGCGGGGTAATTTTCCCCAAAAATAAACACTCGTGGCGGGAAAGACGGGGGACCGATGCAGCGAAATTAATAGGCACTCCTCGTGAATTATGTAGATGACGCCACCGCGCCAAGATATAGATAGAGTAGTAACGAGCCGCATGGGAACAAAGGGGAAATTAACAACGGCGAAAGGGCATTATGGGAAAGATAGCAAGGGGGAGAGAAGGGCTTGCACTGTTTAAAACTGGCTGGGGAAATAGTGGACAACTGGACAGCGTTGGCGGGACACAGAGGAGCAGCAGTGAAGAGATGGACGGGGGAAGAGGGAGGGAGTTTTGGTGGGAAGACAAAAGGACCGTGGCCGGACGAAATTGAGACCGCTACCCCGCGGACAAAACGAAGGAGAAAGGTTTTTGCGTGCAGATGGTGGAAGGAGCAGCGGGTAGGGGAGAGAGAGAGAAGAGAGGATTTGATGCGAAAAGGAAAGGAGGGAGATTGCGGCGTCAACATTTTTTGAACGAGGCAGGAAAGGAGGAGAGAGAATGCGAGGATAGGAAGTGAAGTGGAGGCAGAAAGAGAGAGAGATAGCGTAAGATAAAGAGAAGGCGAGGTACATATGAGGATGCGGCTCAAGGGGAAAGGAGAAAGAGCGTTGTATATATATGTATATATATGGAGGTGGAAGTGGGAAGGGTTTTCCTTTTGTGTGCGAGCAAGAGCATTTGAGCGTGCAGCACGCTGAATGGCAAGAGAAGAGAGAGGAGAGGAAAAGGAAGGGAGTCCTGGGAGGAGGAAGGAAGGAAGTGAGAGAGAAAGCAAGAGAGAAAGGGGCTGCGTCATTTGGAAGCAAAAGAAATGAGAGAGGACATCACAGAAAGGGGAAGTAACTAGCTGCTAGGAAATGAGCGAGAATGATTTACGGCGCAGCGTTGTTTTATGAAATTTTTATGGTTCTCCGTTCCACTTCTACTCCCTAAGAAGTAAGTGGTGGCCTACTGGGCAAAGTTAAGAGTCGAGGGAGTGAAACGGAGGGGAATGCAAATCGTGGGAGCGCAGATTGCGAATCAGTTTGGCTTTGTTAAGAGGTGCCGTTCGAGTGCAGCATAAATCACGTGATCACTACGTTTTGGGACGAAAGAAGGTTCATTGGGGTTGTAATTTAGGCTTATCTAGTAATTTAGATAAAGCTATAATCGGTGATTTTAGTTAGAATATTTATTCTATGCATGTCATTAATGAAAACCTTACTGAAGAGTGGGAAAATAGTTTCGTGTAAAGATTTTGAGTGAGAGCTACAGTTCATATGCAGAAAATTAGGTAACTGCCAAGTGTTTTGATTAAAGAGACGTATTTAAGTTATGATATATCCCTAATCATATTATTATGAAATATTGACACTTTTATCAGCTAAAATTATGCTTTCCAAGCGAGCGTGCAAAATTTTCCTTGAAATTTGGTTCTAATCTTGGCAATATTTTGCTCCAATTTATCTTTTATCAAAGCAAATATTAAAAAATATCTACTCAGCGTCTTTATGCTATCAGAGTATTGAATGGCTTTATCGGAATAATGTTTCCGAGCATGTAAGTATTTCTGTTTATGTTAATGATTATATAAGTGAGAACACTTCTCATGTATACTAAGCATCCTAATTATTGACTACCTACTAACACATTGGCCATTTTAATTCGCGTTTATTCAGAGAATTGATTTTGGTCGAGAGTGATCACAGGCAAGTAATTCCCAGATTATCGTCTGCTCGCAAGCATTTGCTTTAATGCCTAAAAACGAAAAGCTTGTTTTTGGTCTGGTCGGAAGGGCGTCAAGGTACTGTTTCAAATGCATCATTTTCCTTTTAACTCTCTGCATACTCCCGCTGATTCCATCTCCCTAATGTGTTTTGCGTACATGCTTTTAAGCCCTTGGGACATCCATTAACTCATGAATTTGTTGACAGCTATTAGTTTAAATAATTTTTTGCACTGTCCATGGACACGTACTTCAGATTACTTTGGTACTATCCTTCTATGTTTTGAGCGGTGTTTGGGAAATGCTCATGTTAAAACCTCTGTTTTAAAATATAATTTCATGGTTGAAGACTTCGAACACTTTAATACTCTTTTACAGATACGTTCTTGGGATTTAGTTTTTATCGGATCTTTTCCCTGAATCCTCCCTTATAGTAGGAAAAGTTTGTTAGGGGAGTAAGATCGAATTTACTAATTTGAAATTCATGTTTACAGTGTCGCATTATCAATCAGGTAAAGAAATGTTTTGGCCCATAATGAGGCCTTTTTTGCGTTATTTTCATATATAAATATTAAATGGCTCAAATAAATCAAAATAATTATATGCATCTTTTTCTAAAAGAATACTTGTCTCTTCGTAGATCAAGCATCAGTATAATTACGTATTTAATCTGGGGTTTTAGCTCTAGTGTTATAAAAACATTACCCTCCAAAACCTAGGTTGTTCATGTGTTGACCGAAATATGGTAAACGTAAGAATTAAGCTGTTAATAAAGCCGTTGTTCAGCACACAAACTATTCTCTTAAACTGGAATTCGTGCGTAGGTTTTCGCGGCGTTGTTCACGATGACTGCTAATTTTCGGGTTCTCCAGCCGCGTCTGTCGTTTATGGTTGACAACAGCTTCGAAAGCCATTCTGCTTTCGTCTTCAGGTCGAAGGTGAGAAGTTTTAATTTTTTGCCGTCTTATATAGCACTGGCCGATCTCCCCCTGTGCGCTGATTGGTCAGCACTCTCTTCCAAACGTTGCTGATTGGGTAGCCGTTGTCCCTGATAATATTTTGTGTTTTGTGAATTTCAATTGCTTCCCTGATTTGCCTTGGGTAATTCACAAAACACAAAATATTATCAGGGACAACGGCTACCCAATCAGCAACGTTTGGAAGAGAGTGCTGACTAATCAGCGCACAGGGGGAGATCGGCCAGTGCTATATAAGACGGCAAAAAATTAAAACTTCTCACCTTCGACCTGAAGACGAAAGCAGAATGGCTTTCGAAACTGTTGTCAACCATAAACGACAGACGCGGCTGGAGAACCCGAAAATTAGAAGTCCTCTTAAACTAGTACATGAAAAGCTCTTATGTATGGGAAACTCTTTGCAAAAGTAACTACATCAAAGAATAAGATAGCAGCCCTGGCCAAGTATTGAGATGCATGGGGAAATTCAAAAGAAAATCTATGGAAACATTGTGGAAATATTTAATTATTTTATGAAGAAATACACGGATTGTGGAACAGGGAAGAGTTGCACGGCGTTCATAGACGGAGAATTAAAAATATTTTATCGATTGCATTATCTTTGGGGGAGATTTAAAATCTGGTGTTCAGAAAAAGTAATCAATATCAATAGCGTCACCTTAAGAGTAATAAGTTAGATGTTATTAATTTTGGAAGCATTACAAAGTGGAAAAGTTCAGTCTGTTTTGTAGCGATGGAAGGATAAATAAGTACACTATTGCATTGCCATATGAAAAAGATTTGGGTACAAAGATGTAAATGAATTACGACGAAAGAAGGTGCCGTAAAATCGGATGTCCAGTGGCTAATGACTAAAATCTGCATCCATTTCTCTCTCTTCAAAAGGTTCTCCCAATGAAATCGCGTTCCAAAACTCTCTACGTTCATCATTTACACGGCTGTAGACAAATTCTGCCCCAAAACACCCTCTCTTGTCAGTTGAGCATGTTCACGACTCGAATAAATCCCATGAATCATAGCTATTTGAACAAGATAAGACGCGGTGAGAGTTAGGAAGTGCAAGGGAGATGGTGAGATACGTGTACGGGCCGCAATTATCCTTCAGACGAGTACGAGAACACACGAAAGGAGTAGTACGGAGAAGATGGCGTGCGGCGCGACGGTTTTGAGGTGGGGGGAGGGGGGGGGGTGGATGTGACGTCAAGATTGGTGAAGCAACTCTCCCGTCTCCTCGCCTCCCATGAGGATAACGTGCGAAGAGGGTGACTGACAATTTGGCAAGTCGGAGTGTAACGCTGTTAGAAAGTTCCCGCGTGCATTATTTAGCGGCGTGAGGCAGGCGAAATGGATGAGACTTTGGCGACTCAGGGAGTTGCTGCTTCGGTTTTGAATTTTCGCACGAACCTCGCTCTCCTCCGTGCCTCCCACCACGTGACCTCCCCTCTCCTGAGGTTCCCCCTCCCTCCTCCGTGGTAAGCCTCCCTCCCACTCCACCTCCTTCGTCTTTATCCTTATATTCGTTTCCGCGTGGTCGGGGAGCGTGGATTCGCAAGCGGATGTCCCCTGCCGTGTCTGGAACATCGTTTGTGAAATTTATGGCTCGGCGTATTTCTTTTCCACCCGCGTGCGTCTGGGGGAAAGTATTGCCGCCTTGAAACAATTTGATCCCGTTTTAGAGAAAATTCGACTTGAAAAATGGTGTGTGCACATTCCGGTGGTCGTATTTTTCTCCTTCAGAGGGCTGTTTTTTATTTTGTTAATCGTTGATTTGGGAGAGAGCTGTTTTTTTTTCTTCCGGGCAAATTGGTCGAAATTAGGTGTTCAACCTAGGTTTGCATTTCTAATTACTGTCGCATCTTAGTACTAGGCCCTTAAGAAGGGAATGGTATGTTTGTTTTTTGAAGGATATCTTGACAGTAAAATGCATGAAATCCAAACACAATTTTGCACAAATATGTGTGGATTTTCTTCCAATATAAATAAATTTCTCTGTAGTGCAATGTAATCAGGCAAACTGCCGTCTAAAACATTTCATTAACAATGCTATCAAGTTACATCTAAGAGGCTGAAAATTGTTTCATATATGTCTTCTGTATTTAAGTATGGGTCATAATAGTACCATCAGAATGTATATCTGATGTTCCAGTTGAGAGAATAATTGGTAATCATTCCTCTATTCGTTAATATTATATGTAACTGGTAGGAAAATAACAGGACATTTCATGGAACATGAACTGTACCATGAATTTCGTTTTTGATGAAAAACTGAACATAGGATTTATCTCTTTGTCTTCAGGATCTGTATTTATGTCTATATTTTCAATGAGATTTGAGTTCTCGATGATAAATTTTACAATTTTGTATCCACATTTACCTGCTGTCAAGTACAGATATGAAAATGTGGCGCATTTTCATCAACCTTCTTCCCAGAATGTAATAAATTCTCGTGGCAGCTCGTAGCTCACCCTTATTAAAACCTGGGATGACTGAAAACCGACCGATGAGAAAGCTTTGCCTCGGAAAATGCCTGCCGCGGAAAATGAAATATCTCAACTTAATGTGAAAGCTCTTTTTCCCATCGAGAGGGTCGATTTTTCCGAATCCGGAGCAGACAGTTTTTTTTAGCCTTCTCAACTTATAGAGGAACATTGTATCATAACTTTTGTGCTCTATTTTCATTAAAGGTAGACGTTCTTAGATGATTCCTATGAAAACCTCAGCAGTACGTTGCAGATAGGATAGAGAAACTTTTACACTTTGCGTAGTCCCTTTAACTTTCCTCAAAGTTCACGTGAAATTATTTTTTCAGCAGAATGAAAAACTGAATGGCGTAATTAATATTATACCGTGATTTAAAATTTTATAATTATAATTTCATTTGATGAAAATCGGTGGATTTATTAAAATGAATCCTAGATAAACGATAAACATATATTGAAAATCGAGTTTAAACTTTATCATACCAAGTTTATAATATTTTTACGACAATGGTTTAAGCACGGAAGCATATTTTTAGAGCGTAAAACTTGGCAGTTAGAATAAATTGAAGGAGTCAGCAGTTTTTCCGAATCTGTTTCGATACCGAACACACAATACCATACTATGATGTTGCCTGATGTTCTGAGTGTCGATTTTTATGCAGATTAGCGATAGTTTATAGTTATTTAAGCTGTGGTCATAACGAGGAATCTTTTTTCTTGAAGGAAAACAGGTTTATGAAATGCTCCGAAGATATCAAAATTTATATTAATATATAATAAACATATACTTCATCATCTACAAAAAATAGGAGACCAAAGTCGTACTGGGAAACATTGCCGCAACGTCGTTTATATTCCTGCATTTTTGATGTGGCCTTTGAGTTTTTCTAATCTTCCTGTGGTTGTAATTGGACGTTTATCCGATTTTTACAGAAAATAAAGTTTGTGTATTTCTTAGTTTTATCTGCGGTGAAACTTGATTGCTTTATTCTGCTCTCAATCATAGCTTGGATTAAAATTTTGAAAATTGGCCAAAAAATATTTATTGGCCTCGGTGGTGGCGAGGAAAGTCCTCGCCTACCATACCGAAGGTCACGAGTCCTGCCTGGAAAGGTTGCCCGTTCCAGAACGTGGATGTATTTTGTCGTCTGTTGTTGAATGTTAAAACTTCCGATATAAAGACCTCACTGTACTATTTGAGACAAAAAAATGAAGCGATTGCGTAAAATCAGATGCACTCAGATGTGAGAGAGTTTTTTGTTGTGTAAAATATTCAATCGATAATTTTGTCCGGTTAATTTAATCTCCACCGTCTTGAAATACTGCATTCGCGAGCGTAAACTCAGAGGTAATCAGATAAAATCAACAGCCTTCGAATATTTAGAGACGCACAGCTGGTGGGATATCTTCTTTTAGGCGCAAAAAGATAGTATTTTCATTTACTTTTGAGGACTTAGTATGGTCAGGTTGCAAAAACGAAGTGGTCGGCGAAGTAACGGTTTGGACTGCCCGCGTGATGAAAGAAAAAAAAATATTTCAGAAACAATTTTTTTACTCGTACCGTATTTTATGTAAACTACGCATCATCATCAGAGAAAATACATTAACGTTTAAACCTTTTCGCATTAAATGTCATTGTGTGCAAAATTACTAAAGCCATTTTTTCACCGAAATTAGGTGACATTTAGTCGCACTCTTTATCTTTTGGTTTTTCGTTCTCCTGCTGATTTTATCCTTTGCTTCCCGTTCGTTTCCTCTTCTCTAATGTTATGTTTCTTGCCTTCTTTTCTCTTCCCACCTCCTGTCTTTTACCTTTTGTGCCTCTCGGTATTGCCACAGTGTGAGAAACTCATGGCAGAAGTGGAGTATTTTACACGATGCGAATTATTCAATATGATAAAATTAGGTCACATATAATCATTAATAAGCATTATGCCACTCTTTATCTCTTGGTATTTCGTTCTCCTGCTGTGTTTCATTTTTGCTTTCCGTTCATTTCTTCTTCACTGGTGTTATGATTTTTGGCAACTCATGGCAGAAATGGAGTTATTTACGCGTTAAAAATCCCGAGAGAAGTTTACCCAAATAATTCAATGGGAAAGCATCATATATTTTTTCTCATATGCCTCCTCGCCATCACTATAATTTTTACTCTTTTTTCAAAAAATACCGTTTCGTAAAACATACTTTTAATTTCCTTTTCCCTCATAATTCCTTGAACATATCAGATAACAGTCGTGCATGACGTTGAAATTGTGAGAATCCCTTGCGTTCAGCACGTACGATCGAGTCATCCGGAAGAGTCCAAGGTCTCCGACTCATTTCTTTCTTTAATAAGGCATGTCCTAGTTGGGTCTCTCTCTTAGGCGAATGCGGTCGCATTTAACGTAGGTGTTGGGACGGGAGGGTGGAGAAGGGAGGGAGAAAAGAGGAGGGGTGGGGTGGGCCGGAGCGTGCGTAGTCCGGCGCGGCGGCGGTCGCGGTCATCTGCTGGACGGCGGGTGTGGGGGCCGTAGGGGAGGGAGTGGGATGGGTGTGAAGAATGGGAGGAGAGGGGTGCCGTGGGAAGGGTACACTTGTGGTCCTCGCTCGTCGGGGTGGGAAAGTGGTGTGTAATTGGCTCGGAAAGCCTCGCCCTCGCCCCTTGGCCATCTTCTGGTTCAATTATCTCCTTTCCCTGTCACACTTTCCCTCGCTCGATTTTTCTCCTCGCCCAAAATCCATATTTCGTCGTTATCCTTCTCAACAAGATTTTATCTCTTTAGCGCCGTCATGATTCATTGACTTGTTTCGGGGTCCCCCCCCTTGTTTGATAACAATAAATAAGTGCTGAAATGCGTAAAGAGCTCTCTCGTGAAATGCGGAAAAGCGAGTTTTAATCCAATGCTTCCATCCAGATTATTCCCTGCCGTATTAAATCATCCTTCATCGTTAAATTTGGAGTGTGTGTTGTCCAGTAAATTTTCATGGGAAAATTGCAGTCTTAATACTCATTGCTAAGGTAAAAAACGGAAAAAAGAAGGAATTTCTACTTAAACTTTTCCGCTCTAGCTTTGATTGAATTATGTGTACAATTTCTTGTACTTGTGATGCAACAAAGCACGTCTTATTAAGCAATAGTTTCAATTTACAGATTCCAGTCAATGGCCAAATTGCCATCATCACCATTTATCGTCTACGAAAGAAATGACGGAAACTTGGAAATCCCTTACCGTTTAAGTTATAATATTACTAATGTACTAGAATTCTGTGATTATATACACAATAAATTTGTTATAAATAGCCTGAAAATCATTCATTGAAATAACAAACATTTCGTTTGGAATTAAAGAGCACTAATGTCTAGATTCATGAACAATTTGAAAATTGAGAATGAGCCGCAGATAGCGACTTGTGCTGGTGATAGCGTGACCATTTTATGACCATTTCATGAACCGTAGTGATAAAATCCGCAGCATTATGTATGAGCTGTAGTTAATTCCAATTTGAATGGCTGTGCGTTTCATCCATCGCAATTTTATAAAATTTGCTCTTTGAAAACCCCATACATCATCTGAGTAAAATCAATTAGCAAGTAATTTAAATTAGCCTCACAGTGTCACGAATTATATGTGAATGGACGAAAAAAAATTGCCTTAAACACCATCGCTTTCTTCTAAAAAAGTTGAGTGCCTTTACTAGACTAGTTATATGGTTAGTTTGCTCAGAGAGCTGGTGTGATGTATTTTTATTAGAAATGGAATAAATCAAAACATTTTTACCTTTCGATGAAATGTCATGTATCCCAATCAATAAAAATCATGAATTTTAGGTTAATTTATATAAATTTTACGTAATTTGATACCACGAAATCAAAATGGAATTTGTGCTATTGAGATTTATATATTGCTACCCAGAATTTTATTTGCGGTAATTAGCTGAGAAAGATAATGTTGAGGTGAAGTTTAGTAAGGTATTTAGATAGTGTAACCTTACGTTAAATGAGCTTTGAAATGTCTGGTCTTCACGAGATTGAAATACGAATATTATTTCATGAATTGAAATATCGGAAATAATGGGGTTCTTACAGGTTGAATTTTCTAGGAGCAATTATTGAATGATTATGGAATGCTATTTTATATTCCTACTTAACAGCGTTCTAATTGCGACGGGCAATATCATTGTCCCGTGCGCCAAGTCGCTGAGTGAAGGCCACTTCTTCCTGATAGGCGGGGACCCTAACCACGAGCTCCATTGGACCACGACAGTGATATCTGATTCGAGCTTAGAAGGACGCAAACCTCTTCTTCGACCCGTCGTATATTGTCTTTAGGTGGCAATTCACTCGTTTCAAACTTACGCTATCATTTTGAAATTTTCATGGTACGTACAGCTGGCTTCAGCAAATATTTCTGTTTGCTTCTCAAAGCATAGAAAATTAAATCTGAGAGAATACAGAGGGAAAACTTTCAAATTTGAGGGACAAGACAATGTTTTCTAGGGGTGAATTTATATACCCTGAAAATTCGAAATGATTTCGTAGATAATAAGTCAGTAATCTGTCACGAAAAGAGATCGCTATAGCGGGTAGCATGAATTCTAGTAAGCAGGGTTAGATTTAGGTGCGCTACATTTCGCCGTTCGTCGTATTAGGCATTGGAAAAGCGCTAAGTCTCCCCGGACCCCTCTTCTCACCGAGGCAATGGTGGCTTTCGAGCGTTCAAATCCCCATGAGGTAGCGAATTAACTTTTTTCTGCATAGAAATGTTGGGGTAGAGCGGCAATGACATAATTAATTTTATTTTCCCGTGAGTTTCAGAATATTTACGATGACCCTTCCTAATGCTGTTGAATTTTAAGCGGGAACTTATTCGTCAGCAGTGGGTATATTTTTGGATACGTTCTGCAAAGTCTAAATTATTTGAGAATTTAATTATCGCGTGCTTCATTGATTTTGCATTTCATTAAAAAGGTTTGATTAGCATCTTTAGAACTGGAGTCGGTCACCTCTCAAGAGTAATTAAGCAATTATACATTTTTTGACTTTGCAAAAAAATCCGTATGCTGCTCAGATAATTGAGTTTCGACTAATTTGACATTCTGAGAGAGAATTCGAGACCGCAAAATGCGGGGTGCTAATGGTTGGAACTTCTTCACAATGTGAAAAGCTTGGGAAATAGCTACTAGTCGCATTATGAACATTATTTAAATCTCCTTACTGTCTCGAAAATATAATTTTCTGTTTTGAGGTACTTTTAAAAAGTAGGTGCACGTACATTTTGGTGGAGTAAGGATATTTTATGAGTATAATTTTAGCAGAAATTAGTCTTTGATGACGTTGAATTGAATATGTAATTGAACAATTACACCTTAACGTTAAATAAATTTTGTTATTACAGTCACAAAACTGGAGCCAAGGGGGATACCATTCTTAAAACTTGGTGAAATATTAGATTTATCGATTAAAATTCGATGGTGAAACTGAAATACAAGGAGTTAATTAAAAGGAGTTGTAGACTTTCCGCGATTATGCCTCGTTAAGGTTTTTCTCGATGTTCTATTTATTACTCGGAAAAAGTAAGCCATTCATAGTGGAGAAAGATCTGAGGTTTTCCCGGCGTATGATGATGTTGAAGTTGTTTCGGGTTTCACACGGGGTGAAGTTCTCCATTTCTGTCGACGTTTCGATGGCCGTGTCGTCCATCGTCATAAAGCCCTCTTGACGATGGAGAACACGTCCGTCGAAACGTCGGCAGAGACGGAGAACTTCACCCCGTGGGAAACCCGAAGCAACATCAACACATTCATAGTGGGTTTATTATTATTTTTATTTCATCATAGGGATGCATTATATGCCACAAAGTATGGAATCGTCGACAGACAACGTCATTTTTGCCGGGCATTAGCTTTAAGAGCAAATTATTTAGTACTTACCTTCTTGTTAGTTATTTGAGAATATTTTTTAATTTTGTCGATGATACCATTCATTTTCATGAAGTATCCTTTTGGAATCTTTCTAGTCTTATCATAACGCCGCCATTTTTTAGGAATCAGTCTGCGTTTTTTGGCTAAAGCTGCTCACGAGAGCTAATTCTGTGTACACTAGGTGCATTTCTATTTCTGCTCTTTTTTACAAGGTAGCTCAGGCCAAGCAAGAATGACGAAAATATGTAGTGAAGAACATCCTATCAAGAAGTACGACTTGTGTTGCGTTACTATTGATACTTAGATAAATACTCGAATAAAGATCATATAAATGAAATAGTTTCATTCAAGGATACGTCTTTTATGCTCGATTCCAAATAATCATGCATTTTGCTAGATTTTCACGTTAAAGTTTTCTAGCCGTGTTTAGGAATGTACATCAATTATACCTTTAGCAGTAAAAATATTTATTTGAATGAGAATTGAACACATAACATTGGGACTGCATGCTTATATGATACTTCTGTGGCATTTTGTGTATCAAAGCATTATCTTACATTATTTTTATTTACACATAAAATGAAAAATAGATTTCACGCTGGGGAATGAGCAGGAAACAGTTTCTTGTTTTACCCAATCAAGCGTTTAAGTGAAATGTGGTATGAAAATCATTTATGCGTATTAATTGGTAAATTGGCGTTGGAAGTGTACATTTGTTCTCAACGCATGAAAAAAATAAAATTTCAGCTAAAATATTTTTGCCCTTATGAAACTTGCCTTTATTCATAAAAAAGAACAATCCAAAAAACCGTATCATACGCTTTTCTACTCAATTAAGTCAGTTTTTCCCCGTTAATTGGTTGGTTAAAAGATAAGTTTTTTGATTTAATAATATGAAATTTGTCCCCAGTCATTTTACACCATCAGTTCTATTTCAGTCCATTCCCTTTAACGGTTACTCACGGCCATGCTAGGTATTTCGAAGATAGGTGAGGAACTGAGTTTCAGTATCGGGTCGCACTCGGGTATCTCTCACCACCCAGCCCCATTATTCGTCGATACCCACCCTCATCCTCTCAAGGCTCCTGAGAATTTTATTCCTTGGACGCTCGGTACGATGCAACGACCAACGTCTTCCTCCGTCTCAGACCACCCAGCCTCCTCGGCCGCCGCCGCTGCGGCGGTATTTTGTTTTCTCGTGACCCTTAAATGCCCTTAAAGTGAACTCATCCTTGCCGCCATCCTCTCTCTATAACCCTTTTTCAGAACCGTCCTTCCCTCTCTTCTGCTGCCCCTCCATCTCCCCCCTCTCCACCAGCACAATCCCCTCTCCCGCTCCCAAATGCCTCTATCTTCTTTTTCTCACTCCCCTGAACTCTTAAATGCCTTTACAGCGGCGACACTCCAATTCTCCCCTCCGAGTCGAGAATAAAGTGCACCCGTGACTTGGAAGTCGGAGTGGGGATTGGGAAATGGCCGATGGGCCAGCGGAGGGGGGGAGTCTTTGTTGGAGGTGGGGAGAGGTTTGATGTCGGTGCAGTTGGCGGGAATGGGAGGAGATTAGGGCGGGAAGTCTGAGGGAGTGAGGTGATGAAGAGCAATAGGAACTGGGAAATGAAAGAGGGGGATGCGGGAAGGACGAGGATGCTGCAGAAACATAGATTGTATGCGGGGTATGGAATCAACTTTTAGGTATATAAATTTCTCTGTGATATTTTTCACATGGCTACTACTCGTATTTCTCTCTCCTGGAAAAGAGGCAGGAATATCTTTGTGAATCGTGATATTTTCCAATTGAATTTACATATGAGGATAACCATCAGTCGAGCGACGTGAAACTGTTAAATGACAGAAGTATTGAATTAATACTTGATCTTATGATGCTAGTTTTTCAGAAGCTAGGTATGATACACAAACAAGTGTTTGAATTAAGTATCTTTCGTTTTAATAAAAATTTCTGAGGTCAAATTGCCCTGGTATTCAAATTGTGGGCGAATATTCATGCATAGTCATCTTGATTGTTTATTTTTTTGGTAACACCGTTTACCATTTTTAATTTGAGTGGAGTTTTAAGTAGTTAAGTTTAAAATTTTCACCAAAAAATCCCAGAAATCAAACGGAGAATGACTTGCTGCGTGTTTACAGTTATATGTGGACTAGACGTGACTTGGCGAGGATCAAAAATGAAATATCGGAATTTGTTCCCCTTCCACCCGGTCCGGGGAGCATATTGGAGCCTAAAATATTATGGAAGTGGTTTTTGGAGAAAGAGAGACGGAGAAAAGAATGTATCGGGGGCAATAATATGAGGACGGAACTCAAGCAATATCCATGGGGAGTGTGTGGATCACTGGGGTGGAGGAAGGGAACGGAGTGACTTGTGGGAGAGGACAGAGCTTCAGGAAGAAGGGGAAGAAAAGCTGGATTGGGTGTGTGGAGGCGCGTCGAGTTGGAAGGAGGGCTAAGAGGCGGGAATAGATGGCTCAGCTAACTCGATGAAATCTACTAATCCCCTCCCTCGAAACTCTATTCCAAATTCAACGCTGCTCCGCCCCCTTGCCCCAGACTCATTTGCAGTTCCGTGTTTTATTCCTGCATTCGGTGATAATGTGAATTGGTATTCATGCTCGCTAAAAGAGAAGATGCAGAAGAGGCATTTTATGCTGCGGAATGTTTTTTTGGCCTTCGGATTTTTATGATGCTATTCGTCTTAGAGAACTCGCACAATTAAGCATACGTTCAATTGAAGAAATTATTTTCCGACCTGAATTCTACAGTCGTAAGATACACCAATGTTCGTGCCAAAAAAAGGAAGACTACAGTGTTCTTGTTCGGTTAGAAGCTGAATTATGTGGAGATGTGCATATTGAAATCCGTGCAGAATTGTAGTTTTTTTTTTGAGAATTTCGTGTAAGTTGGAAGCCTATTTTATTAGCAACTGAGGACGAGCTAGTGGTGTGTTTTTTACAGGAAATGTGGTAAGCCGTGTATTTTGCTTTTTAGACGTTAATTTTCTCAACCAATTGGATCCTCTACCTTTGAAAAATGTCGAACCCGTATTATGTTGCCAAATATTTTATTACGCACAAAAATGTCATGTAAGCATGCAGTGGTTATTTGTTTTGATCAAATTTGATTGAGTATTGGTCGTGAAAGAATGTCCACCATTATTTTTGTTGATCCAATCGATAGAGATTCATATGAATTGCAGTACCAGGGTTTAGGCTCTAAGAGTGCTATAAATACTAGTGTAATATTTTTGAAATTATTTTTATTCTATCAGGTATGATGCATTAAGCAAAATTGATAAATACTTGAAAGGAAAAACTAATTTAGTCCAAAATGTATCATGTAACTCTTTTAAGCGGGTCGGAAGGATTCTTTTTCATGTATTATTATTTTTTGTAGTTTAACTGATGTACTTCTTTTCTTTCTAGGTGAGTGGCGTAGCATATGCCGGAGGCCGTAAAAGTTCCTCTGAAGTACGAGACATCGGACTATGACTGACCGTGAGTTGCAATGATTTGGCTAAGTGTTGTTACGCCCTGGTGTTACTAACTGTGTGTCCATGGTACATTTGTTTTCTTTTTGTCCTCAATTAGTACGTGTCCCATTTTCAACCTATATATGTCGCTGAGATGTGTCTCATCGGGCACTTGTCATGTCTGTTGTATTGCATGCACAGCCATTCATTGGATCGGTGGAGCTCATATGTTCTATAGGTATTTTACCTTTGTAATCGATAAGCCCTATTTAAACCTACTCGTTCCTTTAATGTTCCTAAGATTTTAATTAGTTTTTTAGACGGGTTTGGATTGAATTTATTGCGTAATTTGTATCGATGCTTGAATTTAAAATAATTCATGTCTATAAATGTTCATATCAAAGTAAAAAAATCAAATCACTTAGTAGTATATTAAATGTGATGAATACAAAATAATGATACTCAATACACAGCTCTATAAGATAAAATTTATCTATATTACTAAGCAGGTGTTACTAGCTCGCTGCATGTGTGTAAACGAATGGATGTATCATGTATTTTTCATGTCAATTGATGCTTTTGGTGGATTCTGTCTTAACTTATACTACCAATGTCAGTAGAGTAACACCTTGTTCCCTAGGTTGAGGGCGCGCAGTTTTAATATTGGTTTTCATGGTTCACCAGCCTAAATTTTCCCAGGGATGTCCAGATTTTGTGAATACTACATCCTATGTTATGATCAGGATAGGCTTAAAAAAACAGTGAAGTCGTTCTGGTAAACAAACAAGGCGCTTTCTCGCCCTTGAAGCTCTGGTAGTATGTTCCTTGTAGTTTAAAGCCTTCTTGGTATCGTTCGCTGATTTCCATTCGTAGATTGTGTTTTCTTTTCGGAGAGCTGTCGCTGTATACTAAGAATCTGAGGGGACATGAGAAATTTGAAGTGTTGGGTAAAAATAACACTTCAATGATTATAAATATTTAAATATAATTTGTGGAAACAAATATGTGATATTCTACTGAGGGTTAGAGGGTCTTCATTATTAATGAGAGTTAGATTGGTCGACGAAGCTCTCACCTCAGTTATCTAATGAGGTAATCTCTTCAAACTTACATAGTTCTGTCTCATATGTTTTATTGTCTGTTCCATATATTTTTTTCGAGGTCTACATTTTTTTATTTTCTTGTGTTCCGCTTTTTCCTCGACAGTTTGTCTCGTTGATTTTGTTGCCTCTTCAGCCTCATTTCAATTTCGGACTGATCATTCTTTTAAAATATCCCCTTTGCGGTGAAATGTGATGATTTTTAACGGACTCGGTTAAACACGCCTAGTGATAGCTTATTTATCTGTAAAATTTTAGATTGGTCTGCCCGTCAGAGAGGAGCGTGGAGACTGTTGTAATCCCATTTGAATGCACGGGGGGTGACGACACACCCAGAGGCCGACTTAACTATCCTCGGTTTAATATATTCGTGGGTATTACCAGTTTAGTTTTTTCCATCTTCTTCGAATGAAAACGCAGATATCTCTTTTATCCCACTCCTCTTCGAACTTCCTGAAGACTCATCAGATCGATCCAATTGATTTATATTATTGCTCTGTTGTATCAAATTTCGAATGCTTCCATCATTGACTTTTCGGCTGCTGCTATCGTTCATTTCTCGCTCCTATGGATAAAAATTCACTAGATATATAATCCGATACGTTACTTAACTTCCATATTTTTTTTTCTGTATTAAATAAAATTGTAGACATCGTATATCATTATTTGTTTGATAATTTTAGAATTTTCTCTGTGTTGAACTTTTTTGTGACGATTTATTTCATGCTTCTTGCATCACTATTTTCAGGTGAACACGATCGTTTCAACTTTTCTTTGAGAGATAGTGTGTGTCGCTAATTTCTGGTGACGGGATATCCCAGGATTTTTAAAAAAGACTTACATAAAATTCACGTAGTAACTTCGCAGTCTTATAAAAATCTGTTAACAGCAAATATTTTACGAGGACTTAAGGAAAGGGCGTTATTAATTGATAAAATTAAACTTTAAAACACCAACGCAAGGAATTTGAAACTAAAACTAAGCTTTCCACTGAAGTTTGATTATATATTTTGTGACTTTTTTATTTTTTTCTGGCGATTTATTATTGATATTCCGACCAAACTTCGGTTTAAGGTATGAAGAGGGACGCTGTAGGGTAGATTTCTTGGTTTCATCCGCGTTGCTATGTTGATGGCGACGTTTCACCTACTGTGCTGCAGGTATCCTCTGGCCAGGCTGATGTGGAGAGTTCTATGTCAGGTGAGACAGAGAGGTCAGACCAAGCTGAAGTGAAGTCTTCTCTTGCCTTCTTAGGGAAATGTACACGGACACCATTCCCAATTGTGTCCAAGTTAAACAATACATCCGGATGGCGCTCTCAGTCTGGCATTACCGCATAAACATCGAAAACCCTAGAAGCGCTCTCCACTTCAGCCTAGCCTAACGACGCCTAAAGCACAGTAGGTGAAACGTCGCCATCAAAATGACAACACGGACGAGACCCAAAAATCTACCCTACTGCGAGCTTGAACGTCGCAAAAACTAATATCAGAAACAAATTACAGAGACGTCATGTGGGAATACATGTGCTAGAGAAAGTTTATGCATGGACGACCTTTTGTGAATATTAAACAGTTTAAGTAGTGCAAAGATGAATAATAGTCTCAAAGGAAGTGTTTTAGATCAGTTAGAAAGAATGGGATTGAGAGTTAGTAAAAAAAAGAAATATTTAGTGAAAACGGCAAAATATGGTAAAAATAATGTAAGAGGACTTCATTCCTGTTTGAATTATCTTAAACAAACCTAGGAGAATAATAAATATTCTACCTTTTTGAAGAGAAAGTATAAAATTGAATATTATTCAAATGTATATCTCGGATATGCCTGGAATTCAGTACTATTTACGAGTATTTCTGTATTCAGTTGCTACAATTTTCCGTAGTTGAACCTAATGATTTTACCTGATGGCCGATAAATGTGTTATACAGGACTGGCAGTAATTTTATGAATTAGACTATTCAAGATTATATTTACATTCGCTATCTATGAGTAGAATAGTAATTTATATATTTTCGTGTACCAAACGACTGTGATATATTTGGTATAAGACTAGTACGAACTAGTCAGAACACGACAATATCTCTCTATGCTGCAATTTCTTGTCTAGTATTACCTTCTTCGCGAAAGTATATGGCCTCAAATGCGCATGATGAGGCAAATGAAATACGTTGGAGGGTTATAAGAATGGCTTAGAAGGGAAAGTGATCAAACGTCAGAGAGAATAGCTTCTCCACGTGCGATTGGAATTCTGATCCGCATTGAATATCCCAATTCTCTTAGGGAATGGATCTTGAAACTGGCTTTTAGGAAGGAAGGGACAATACCAGTCTTCCAGAGCCCGTTACTAGAAAAAGAGAGGAAGACGTTCAAATTTATCCTAAGCGTATGACATATTTGAAAAGCAGCTACGAAAATCGTTACGATAGCCCGCCAAAATTGTTATTACACCCGCAAAAGCCATAAAGGTGCAAGGGACCGCCATTCGGCTGGCATACTTTGAGAAATCAGCCGTTCTGGAACACGTCGCCCGAGACCACGATATCGACGTGACCAACGGAGAAACTTTGGCGACAGAAGAAACATTTAGAGCGAGAATAATTTGGGAGGCCTTTGAAATAAGAAGACTAATATCAATTTAGCAGACACCCAAGACATTCCGTTAGATCATCCTAAATTTCTGTCGTTTCGAAAAGAAACTTCAAAAAAGCCCCATTCCTATCCTCATCGCCTTCCTTGGCGATGTATAAATCTCGACGTAACATAAAAGGTTTCATTGCCCATAGGAAATCTCCAGCAGCGGAGACGAAACTGTTTGGGTATTAATTTCAAATTGTTACGCGGGTTCACCCAAAAGAGCATCAGTGGACCGCTGATAAGGTTTTTAGAAAATAGACTCTTTCAGTCACAAAATCGTCCGCTTTGGAACGCAGTAAGCTTTCTCAGGGCTGTAATTGAGAATCCACTTATAATTATGCTTATTTCATATTGATCAAAGGGTAAAATAATAAAAATGCGTTACCGTTCGCCATGAGTTGTTATAATAGCAAGAATGGATATGCATTACTGCCAAGATTTATTGGAGATAGGATATACTGACAAACTGCTATAGCAACAAAATACAGAATTTAAACAACTTCAAATTTTCATTCATCAGGCCTTGATTAATGCTGAAATTTCGAACAATTAGCAAATAACTGTTAGTAGAAGGAGCCAATATTTGCAACTCTTCAACATTTATTCACTAGAATGGAATTTTATATGCCCTCAAATGAGATATTTATAGCATCATATTATATGTGAATTGTTAAGTAGCTGCCTAAAAATGGGCTCGTTACTTATCGAGGGAGATAATTATTAATAGAAAATTATTTCTAACCATCACCACTGCTCCATGAATTCAATTTTCGTATCAATGTTAATAGGTTTTAATGGATTTTAGAAAGTATGTTTGCTCCAACATGTCTGAGTAATGGGAAATTTTGTTTAAAAAAATTAAAAACCGCCGTTTTGATCATCATTAATATAAATGGTGCTGGTTAAGCTGGTTGAGCATTCATAAGTTGCGAACGTTGAGCAAGTATGGCATAGAATTGGGGCGCCTCCCCGGGTTTGATAAAATTTAATGAGTTGCTGAAAAGGTTATCAAATATTAAAATGAGCAATGAAAGCAATAAAATGGAACGAAAAATACCATAGTTCCAAATTCTACCCAAAGTCATGGGTTAATGGCTTGAATTTTTTTTTCTGGTGGTAAATACTTAATGTTTAATAATCTCATAAATATTATGAATACCTTATGACTTTCAAAATTTTAATTATGATCGAATGCATTGCCGTAAATTGTCGGATATAATTTATTTGTTTTACAAAATAGATCGAAGAATAATACTGATAACCGTACAAAAAAATATATTATACTGCCATTTTAATCCGTCAAAAAATCAGTAGCATAGTCTTGCAAATTTATCTTAAGCATCATGCATAAATTTTCACCTGATGTTGATTCCCTCCACTGCTCTGCACTTGGAATAAAAATGCGTTGAGCTGCTTTAAATAAATTATTGCATCATATAGGGAAGTATTTCGCCGTAATAATTGATGATAGTGTATCTGAACATTCACGATGAGCATATTTTAAATTTATAATTCAGGGATGGTTGATTTGATACTTGTCACTTGTCAAAAATAGTGAGCGTATGCACTTAGTGAAATTGAACCAAGATATGTAATCCATCTCGAAAAAATTCTGTTTTTCAGTTGTTCCGTACAAGAGTTATGACCTGAATACGGAACGTTCTAATTACTGTTTTTTTGCCTCCTACCATCTATTAATCATTTCATTATTCTTCTTTGATCAATATTTAGCGAGGAAAACTGATCCACGAAGTATATTATTTGCAAACGTATTTTTTCCCATTCAATTTACGGTAATTTTTATTTTATGTCACCTGTTTTTATAATCCGAGATTTTGTTATTTGACCCGTCCTATGTGATAGCGAATCTTTGGCTTAGCCAGCCATTCCAGTGGTCACAGTATCAGGTTGGGACATTCTCCGATGCGGGAATCGGTGGTTGTAATCCTGCCTTTGTTTGAGAACGTTAGACACTGGAGAGTAAGACGAGTAGTTTCTCTACATCACCGTGGAGTATGCATCATCAGGTTTTACCAAAAGTAATCGTTGCCTTGTCTTTGTAGTGTTCATCTGGCCAGCTTCAAATGCTTCTGTGAACTTTTCATTGGGCTACTTCATAGTTTTATTGATTTTTAAAAAAATCTTTTTTTTTCGTCTAAATCTGAAATTTATTTCTTACACCCGTTTTTACCTCTCTATGCAAATGTAGTTAACACTTTGCCCATCAAAAATTATATGAATAGTTTAAAGCTTCAGTAAGACCTATTTTTTCTGAAATGAAGTGAGCTGGATTTCTCTGTTAAACTGCTAGGAGAATCACCTCACAGAGATTTATTGCTATTCTGCATAGGTCAAGGCGAGCACATTCTGGGATAAAATTTCGATTCATATGCAAAGTAATAAAATTTTATATTATCTCACAAGCTTTGAAAAATTAGCATAATCGGGATTGTAAACGCTTCGTTATTTTCCATTTTTATGTCAAAATAGTGAGTTTAAAGAGAGAGTTCAATGAGTTTGAATTCTTCAGGATGAAGTTAAAATTTTATTTCGTTAGGTTTAATGCCAGCTAACTCTATTTATTCTGTCGGCAATTGTATCTTCTAAGCCTTAAAAAAAAAGAAAATTTCGTTGCGACATGCTAATCAATGCTTAATTTAAACGTTCATGACTCAGTAATTGGGTATGAATTTGAGATCCATCGAATTTTATTTGCATAAACCACCCAGGTATGCCCTTTTGTGTCTGAGGTGACATTGGGTTGGGAAATGTAAAGGATTGAATTGAGTGATGATTACCGCTAATTGGAATTGAACACATTTTCTGCTATTCCCTGTTCCAAACAATGTCTACAAGCCCAATGCAAATAAATATTGAATTATTATTGACACCACTTTACGAATTGGAATCCAATTCATGATACATAAAAAATAATTTTGTTAATAAAATATATATGAATTTGAGTTACCCATATGAGTTGTCGGATTTCTGTTGAATAAACTATTTAATTCCGATATCCATAGGATTCATGGTGAGGTTTTGCACATATATTTAATAAAACCATGGGGATAGTGGCTGCTGATTTGTTTTATGTAGGAATATTGGAAAATTGCGTGATAGAATAATAAGAAGTAAAAATCATCTATTACGCTATACAGTTTCAGTACCCACCTTAGGGATAGTATATAACATATAATTTAATTATTCCTAGCATCTAAATGAAACATGTGACTTTTATACACGAATTTAGGACAAAAATACGACGGTTGGCGGCCGTGAGAACTCAATTACAGTATGACAACCTTGACACCAACGACGCGTCTCACGGTGCCTCTAATACTCTTTCAGCTTTAACTCTTCCACTCATCTCTCTCTTGATTTCTTTTCGCACTTCCCTCAACACTTTCCTGCCCGTACACACAGTCACTCTCCGGAATGCGCGCTATAAGCATGGCTTTTCTCATTCATTTCAGACTGCTCTTTCCTTCCATCCAAAAATCTTTCTCTTCCCTTTTTCCTCTTCCTCACTCCCTCTCCCTTACTCCTCCTTCCCGGCATGCATCTCACTGTTCCAAACTTCTCTTAGTGCGCTCTCCGTTTCCTCACCCCATTCCTTCCTCTCTTACCACTTACTCTCATTGCCAACCTTAATTTCCTCCGAGTACTACTTCCTCATCCGCCCAACCCCTTCCACCCTTCCCATCATCCACCGCTTTTCCTCCGCCTCCTTCCTTCCTTCCGCCTCGTATAAAGCGCCGCAGCTCGCGTGTCACCAATCCTTAAACGCTCAACTCTTCGCTTTAATTGCAGAGCTGCATTTCTTAAGGATTTCCTCAAACTGTTCCTCATCCAACTACTCCCGCCGCGTTTTAAATACCCCCTTCCCTCTATCTTTCCTTTCCTACTCCTCCGCCCCCGAAATTCTCGCTTCGTGCTTTGCTCCAACCTCTTCCTGTTTCTTGACAGCTCCCGGTATGTCTTCCTAAGCCACTTCTACCGTCTTATCCCCCAGAAATTCATCATGTTCACAAACTGAATGTTAATAGCAGGGAAAGTGTTACGTAGCATTACTACGGGATGCGATTAAACTTGAACTAGAGGGTAAAGAGATTTTAATTTTGTTTCTTGGCTGGGAGAATCGACCAATAAACTCTATCAGTGATTAAACCCAAGTTTTGTTTGAATAGGTGAGGCTAGAGCTTACCCCGGACCAAGCCACAAGCCTGTGATTATTTCACATATTCAAGCTGTGGGGTTAGTTCCTCTTCCTTGGCCTCCCAGCACTCTGAGGACGTATTGGAATTTTACAACGGCGGATGCCTGAGACTTGAAGGAAAATTTTGGTCAGCACTGACTCAGCAAACTAGCGTTCCACTTATAGGTTACCACTCTTTTCAAGATTTATCATACTCAGTAGTAATACTACATTGTAAAACCTTCCCTGATTTTACGACTCAATTTCTGGATAAGATGTATCTCAGGTTAAATCGGAGGAGGGAATACAGATGTTTATAAATTATAAAATAAAAGTTAAAGAATAGGCATATGTGTAGTAAGGATACGATATGCCTAACTAAACGATATGTTTATGAAAAATATTGATGAGAATTACAGTTAATGGTTAATCCAATTATAATATGGAGGTCTCATCCACCCTATGGCTTTGTTGTTTAAGAATTTAGTGCGACGTGGTCTTAGTCTCCAGTTGCCTTTTGAACTCTTTTTTTCTTCGCTGGGATGAGCGTGGGCCCGTTATGGAGGCCTATTGCGGCACCCAAGGGGTCCGTCTTTCGTTCATATTTCATCCGGCCACCTCCCACTCCCCGCCCTCTTTTCCCTCATATCCTTTATTGCTCTCCTGTCTCTCCAGGGTTTTTTATTCTTGCTTTTTGAATCACCCGAAATTAGTTCCGAGAACGGCAAATGCTGCGTTCTTCGCTCCGAGATCCTTAATGTGGATTTTTCTCTGAGAATTTCTCTCTCTCAAGTATTTAATTACCTTTTTCAAATGATGCCCGCATTAATAAGCTTCGTTTACGGCTTTTTTCCCGTTTTTCTGTTTCTGTAAATTTGTCCCGTCTTAATAATTTAGACCTTTATAATGACATCTCTATCGGCAGTCATATCTCATTAACTTGTAATCTTCTTCTGACGGCTATAAAAATGGTGAATATCTGCGGAAGTGCATTCAGTGCACGTTATTAGTGTCAGTCAAATACGGTTCATTGTGATTAAGATTCCCTGTTTGCATATTTTAAGTTGTTTGAGTCATCTATTTTTTTACGCGGAATTCTGAAAATGATCAAAGCATTTACGCTGTTCATAGAAAAGTGACTTGCAAAAATTCATTTACCCCGCTGGTATCGTCCTATCTTTAAGTAACTATCCACAATCACTGAAGTTAGTGCAGCTTCATGTTCCAAAACATATGTATGTATAGAAAGAACATGTAAATTCATTCATGATAATAATTAGGTTACGATATTCAGTCAAGGCTTTCCTTATTTGGTGTTGAAGCCCTCAATTTTACCACAAAGTTTAACTAAAAAAAATATTTTTACAGTACAAAAATGGGATGCATAGACTTTGACAAAATTTTATTTCAGCATATTTATAACGGAATATTAATATAACGGAAACGGAGTTTTATATCTTTCTTTAAGAAAAACCTATCGTGAGTCAGTCGCTGTAGCTCTAGGGCGTAATGCCTGCGTTCTTGCTTCTTAGATGACTGTCAAACGTCCATGTAAGGGTTCCCGGTCCCTAAGTTATCACCTGCTCTATTTTCATAGCTATGAAGTTGGCATGTGCGTGTATCCATATGAAATTCTTCTCCCAGACATTTTCCTAGAAAGAACCGTCTTCATTCCGTGATGTCAGCGATTTTACGCCTATTTTATCTCGCACTGATCCTACGCACGACTTTTGCACTTGATAGCCCGTTTTTTTGTGCCCTTTTATTATTCGTAGTTTTAGTATTTGCTTTCTGCTGTTTATCACGGGCGTCCCTATTTCCAATACATCAATTATATTGCTTTCATTTCTCAATGAAAGACTTTTTGTGCGTATTTTGTGTCACATCAGAGTCGGTATTTTTGGAAATATATCGCTTAGCCTCGGATTTACCTGATTTGATGGGTGGTGGATGGATGATGATTGATTTGATCAGTTGCAGTCCAATATTTTAGGCCGTTTTACACGGGGCATGTCCTTGCGCAATCTGACGTATATACGAAGGCGCAATCAAAATTGCGTCGTGTAAAGCGGTAAATTGCTGGAACACATGCGAGAATGCGTGGATGCGAGACAGCAAAATAGCCCCTACTCTAATTCCGAGCTTGCATTCTCGAAATTTCAAATTTTTTTTCCGATACTTGTCGCAGTGGTAACTATTAATATTATTCGAAATGTTCTCGTGAACTGAGGAAAAATGCCCCTAATTTCTACTTGTAAATAAGTATCGGATGTGAAAATCACAAGTTGTGTGAGATTAAATGTCTGACTGCCTGTATGAAATATTTGGTTTGCTAACTTTGAGTGATTTGCCGATCATGGTGCCTTGAATATTCTCTCGCGAGACTACAGTGGTAGATATATAAACGCAAGGAATTATCATTAGAACATCGTTTTTCGCGTATTTATGTATACGTGTTACATTAACTATTAAACTATTGGAAGGTTTACGACGCATAAACTTCCTTATTCAGCCATACCGGCTTAATGAATGAATGATTAATTGATTCATCTCGAGTGTACGTTCTATGAACATTCATATTAATTTCATGGTACGTTCCATTACATTTGCGAGAGACATGAGATTCACCATGTACAAAATGTTACAATATTCTAGAGGATTCCATGAATTTGATTGACGTGAACAATTTGTAATTTTCGATTATGATTTCCGTCTTATTCCGATTAGTGCGCGTCGCGGAAAATATAAATTCTAAGAAGTGGCAAAAGCAATCTTAACTATGCTTGGGATCTTCACCTCCCTTTTCATTCTTTTATCTTATTAATTGTACGCATATTATCGTCTGCTTAAGTTTGGGATAATCGCCTTTGTATCAGTGCATGTACACGAAAGAGACCAGTATGTCAACAACGTTGCGCACTGAATTTCGTTTGTTCTTTGTTCTAAAAAATAACTCAATAGTCACGCACTGAACAGACGATGAAATTTCGTTAATGTATGCTCGATTGCGAGTACCGTGTATAGCGATAACGCATTCGTCTGCGCACTAATTATTGCACGCAAGATTGAGAATTGAATGCAGTGCTAACTTGCGCAATGATGTGCCCTGTGTAAAACGGCCTTTATATACTCTATGACTGCTTCAACTTTTCTTTAACCAAACTCTAAAATCCCTATGGAGTTGACTACAGAATAGCCAAAACATTTCCCATATTAGCTTGAATAGTATCATTGACAATAATTTAGGAGTATCAGGGCTAAAAAAATATTCTTGTATGCACGCCTCCCGATCTACTAAGCAGGAAGTACCTGCGAAGTTGATTACAGATTTATCCAAAAACTCGTATATTTTCTATTCATTCACCCTCACCTCGCCTTCAATGACTCGACGTAGTTAGTCGTCATGATTATTCTTTCGGGAGGAGTTCCCGAGGCGCGAGGAGAGATCTCTTAAATGGGGAATTCCGCTCCTCGAACGAGGCAAAGGGGAGCGATGAACGCCTCGGGGCGAAACGATTCCGAGAGAGGGTAATATCTCACGGGTGTAAAACTTCCGAGGCAAACATGGTGAAGCGGAGAAATGGCATCAAATGTGGAACTGCGTGACTAGCGGCAGCATGATGGTGGGTGGTGGTGCATGCGTTCAATTCATCCATTCCCTCGGCACTAACCTTCCTCCTTCCCGCTCTCATTATGGCGGGAAGCGAGTGGGGCGAAAGTGGCTGCTTGAGAGACACCAGAGACTTCGCAAATGGAAATAAGATCGTCGAGAGTGTGTTTAAGTCCCCTTAATTATCTCGGAATTTATTTTCCCCGGTTCCCGTGGCACTAGGCGCGAATTTAAATTGAAGCATTTTGCATTTCGAGAATTTATTAACGCTCAACTTAACGGTTCTGCTCTCTATGGAGCTCTGCGAGGATAAGGGGAAACTTCGGCGGCAGGAAACTTAATCCAATGGGTTAAAAAAAAAAATTATCTCGATAAAAAAATTGCGCCGCTCTCTCTATAAAATAATCCAAAATTTGTTTGTGACCCTTCCCATCGCCGTTATTTAGTTTTAGGCACATAGCGTAACTAGCAGGGTAGTTAAAATATTTGGCCTTTGAAATTAAGAGGGGAAATTTTGGTGCCCTAATTTTGTAATAATATTACTTCCATCGGGGGATTTCGTAGCAAGATCGTGAAAAATGCGAGGGCTTATTTTTGCCTTTAATTATGGATTTCTCATAAGAATAAAAAAATGCATTAGGAGGCTATTTATATCAGATATAAAGGTTTATACCCCGTGAATATTTAAGAATAATGATTATTGTGGGGTAAGCTTCACCTAATGTAATCAGCATAATTACTAAATTTATTCGGATTTGAGATCAAAATATTTAAATACTTCTTATCTTCATACCAAATAGTTTTTATTCGCAACGGCCGTTAATTTAAGGGGGCACAGAGTTGTTTATCTCTTTATTATACATTACTTTATGCCCTGATTACTGGATTCTCAAATATATTTATAAAACAGTGTGGAAATTATTTCAATAGATAATGGCTGAAATATTTTTTTTTACCAATATTTGTGGCGAGCATACATGATCATTCGTATAAGTTAGTGAAAAGTATGGAGATTAATCCTCAATATCAAAAGGGAGGAAGATTATAGATTGGATCTAATTTCACAATGACGGCCGTGATCAGCATCTGAATGTTGTCTTCACCTATTGTTTACCCGCAGCATTCTGGCTTTCTATCTTTTATAATATAGCATGTGTTATAAATTCTCAATGAATAGTTTATATTATAAAGAGGTTATATAATCATAGTTTCTACTTTGTAATTTCTTTGTAATAGTCGAATTAAATACCTTACGGAAATCTTTATATGATGGCCCCTTTTTAGCATTCAGGTCTTTATAAACGAGATTACAAAGAATATTTAAATAAAAAATACTGGCTCCTTATGATAAGTCATCGTAACTTTCCGCTTAGCACTACCCAGTGACCTAGGAAATCTACAACCTACCTTATACTTACCAAAGATTCATGTATTTAATCGTGGAAAAATCTATTTGTTTTTCCTTTGCTTATTGTAATAGCTTTAGGTTTTTATTTAATAAAACCAGCAAAATATGAGCAATTTTGTTTCCTAACTTTTCTAGATCAAAATCATTTTCTGAGACGAAAAATAGGTAACGTCTGAAAATTCTGGAGTTGTATCGCGGAAAAGTTTCTTGGAAGTCTTTTAAAAATTCTCTTGATGCCCGCTACTTTCTGCACATCATTTCTTGTGTTTGGGCCAATCTTATACTGCGATAGGGCGAGCATCTAAAGTTGGAGTTTGGAATATATGTGAGGACTCTTAGTTATGTTCTTGGATGGAAATTAGACTGATGCAATGTCTTTAACTGTAGCAAATTGAGCAAAAAATCATTGTCGCAATAAAATATCAACCTATTTCATAAAATTGCATTTGAAATTATGGTTAGCAACCAATGACTCCTGGACCTTTTGACGAAGCGACTATAACTCAAAATTTAGATCACTCTTGGAATATGGAGTTGCTTAAAATTTCAGTTTTCATAGTTTGAAAAAAGTTTTAAATATGTGAAAACTCTTCTCCGCATTCAACTCTTCTACGGAATACCGCGCGGGTAAGTTTTAAAGAGTCTCTTCACTTCAAAATGCAAAAAAATGAAACCTTGGCTTCAACCTTGTCCTCAGCTTGTTAAGAATGTTATTTAATGGATAAAACATTTAGAAAGCCGTTGATTTGTGTATTACTTCACGGTTCTCTCATTTTTAACACAAAAACGACGTGTATTTTTTCTTGTGTCATTACGATATTGCATAAATTAAACAGGGTTATATACCTGGAGAAGTATTTTGTTATTTTTTAGATTTTTGACCTTGACTGCATGCTAGCTCGTCTCCTAATTATTTTAATCTTTTGAAAATCTCATAGACATTTTCTTTTATCATTGGTCATGGTGATTATTTTTGATCTTGCAATCTTGCAACACTCATTTCTCTATATTTATTCGTAGATTGCTGTTAGAAGATGGTTATATGTTGAAAGCTACTTTCCATTATAAGTATGTGATAGATGCCTTGTGGAAGTCATCTAGTATGTATGTCGATGATGTCTGTTTTAGCATTTCTTTTCTAAGGAGCGATGATTACACCTACTGCTAATTTTCGGCTGGTGTTTTTCGCATTAATGAAATGTAAAAAGGCTTATAAAATATCAAATGGATGTATTTTGGATTGAATAACATTCTGAGAGGCAAGGGGTTACTATAAACAGCGAGAAAGGGAATAGCACTGTGTAAGCGTGTAAAAATAAGCCAGGGAATATTGCATATTCCCGTCAAGATCTCTTAGACAGAGCTCAGGCTCAAACAGGCTTGGCAGTAGGTAGGAACAAAAGTCTGTGATGAAATGTGTATGAAATTATTTTATTTACAAATTATTCTTTACTTTCAGGAGCGTCCTTACTATTGAGATATGATTAATATCATTCTTTGACCCATAGTTTAGATAAGTTGCAGCCAGGATGAAGGGTTTGAACACCTGTCAATTTAACGTAGTCATCTTTGCACGTTCAAACTCAGGTGAACAAATTGTGCCCACCATGTCATCCCACAGAAGGAATGCGTGGCGTAGGGATGCACCTTGGCGAAAACTTTTGAGTGGATTTTAAATACTTCCACTTAAGATAAGGATTTCCGATTTGATGGTGTAACGCGCGATCGTCGTTGGGGAATGTGAATTAGCACTCAGGAGTTCGGTGAGATTTTTAAAGACAATGAGCAGCAGTATAATTTAATCTGTATGAATTAAAATCTACTTTCAAGAAAATGACTGCAGTCAGGATTAAGCACGTAGCCATGAGAACTAAACGTATGTAATGGTATATTTACCGAAGAATACCTCAAGGTGAGTACATACTGGTAGTCATTGAGTCAAATGGAAAGCTATAGGTAAGCTAAGTAAATATATGAATTAATTTAGCCGTGTTTACTTTTCAAACATAAATTTAGCATTGTGAAAGATGACTATTGACTCAGATTTTATGTTTGGCTAAAATATGTAATTGTTCAAGTAAGTAAGGGTTAAGTAAGGGTTTTTTAACGGTACATTTAAAAATAAGTATAATTTCACTCGCTAAATTTGAATACACAGTGAGTCAGAAAAGCTAACATAAGGGTACCTTTCTTCTCGTTTTACCCATAATTTAGTTCGCTTTGAAATTTCAGGAATCGGGGGATGTCTACGTATCCCAAATCCTATGTCCTCCAAATTCCTTGATTTAGGTTTTTGGTTTGAATCTACGTCAAAATACATATTTTGACGCAGTATTTTGTAAATTTTTTGATATTATTTAATATTATTAACACAAATAGTGGTTAAAACTACGTATTTAACTGATTGTTGTAATTCACAGTTGCAAGTTAAATTCCTCAATGGGTATATGTTTTCCTTTACGCTTTTAGGGTAGAAATTAACTTGTGATTCGTTTAATATCTTTTTGAATAATAGTTGATGACATTTGTTGTTTGAGTTAATTATAGATATTTTTTGCAGGCTGCGCCTTCCTCACCTATTACAGCCGGGAGAGTGCGATCAAGGCCCAACACTCGCTGCATGAGAAGCGGACATTGCCAGGGGTGAGTTCATTTCCCATTTCCTTTGACGAAATATACTTATACCGTAAATTACTCATTGAAAGAGCTCTTCATAGTCTTTCCAAGTGAGGTCGTTATATGATCTAACGTAAAAATTCTAATCTTTTAGCTTTAGGTTTCAATGCGACTCATTTCTCTTCTTTCTATAATCGAAGGAATTCTAAAGACTATTAAATTGGTTCAGAAAATTATTATATAAAATTACCAGGAATATTCAAAACGATATAAAGTAAATTTAGGTAAGGGTACAGCGACGTGAGTTTTAAACATATCTGGTGGTCTTAGAGACTTCAAAGGCAGTTGGAAGTAAAAAAATACTGCATTTTACAAGTGGTCTTTCATTTGACAGTTTTTGCTACCTCTATGACATTGCGACGCCTCAAGGGAATTACCAGATTACTAAAAGGTCAAATATTTTGACTGAAAAATGGCGTGTTATGCTACTCGATGATAAACATTTTAAACATCAGTTACTTTTTCAGGGTCAAAATCTGATTTTGAAAAAATATTTCAATGACATGATAAAATATAGGTTCATTTATCACCTAACTCTGGTCTTAATGGATTGGTTGTTCTATTTTCATAAATTCTTGTATGGGAGGCAATACGATTAGAGGTGTGTTGACAGGGCCTGGTCATTTAGCTTCCTCTTTGCAGAATAATTAACCAATGCGTTTAGGAAGCATCGAACAATTCGATACTTGCTTATTAAGTTATCCTAATAAGCTAATAAGTTTATATGCAATTGTTAGTATTCAATCCAGTTATGAGTATCCAACCCATTTGTTAGTAATGGCTATCTAATCTTAATAAACTGACGGGCAGGCATGCTACTGTAACAATTTCACAAATTTTTATTGGCCGCAAGTTACATAGTTTGTGAATTTTTGGCATTGAAAATTATTAGCCAATTTCCTATCTCTAATACGATAGGCTTTATGGTTTACCTTCTCGATGATAAAATATCGCAATAAAAAAGAACTGATATGACTTACTAAATGGTTAATATAATTATATGATCGAAAAATAATGTTTATTCGAAAAATAATGTTTATTTGGAATTTCGGTAACGTATCAATTATTTTTGAGCGTTTTATGGTTAACAAATGAAGTGAGGTTAATTCAGAGCTCTTTCCTAATTTGGCTGTACGCTGACCGATATAACTTTTTCGGACGAAAAGCTTAGGTAAAATCACTGCATTTGATAGACTGAATTGCATATTCTTTAGCACCATATTATTTTCTCATGTCCACTATCAATGAATTTGAAAGCTTTTTGTCTTTTGAAAGTGCTCGAGCCATTATGTAATCACAGGATGCAATTCTTTAGGCGTACAAGGAATTCATATTTTTAAATTTGTTGCTCTTGTACGAATTACGTTCATGTCTATTCACTACTTTTTGGTTGAAGAACTATTTGTCTCAGAAAAAGTTTTGTGCGCCCACCTTGAAATTGCAGGGGCATTTTATTTATGGTAACATATCATGCAAACGTGTGCCCGAATCCCTACGCTTTCGACGGTTAAAATGTGGCCCTAGGTTAGATGGGTTGAACACTCCTTCGGGAAACTCTGCTCTTTTCCTTTCTTCGAAGCCCTTCCAAACTCTTTTTGCTTCGTTTCTTGACACCCCTGTCACATCAACTAGTATCTGTTACATGTTTTTTTTCCAAAAACGTTTTTGTTAGTGCGTGATCTCATTTGAAGTTCGATCCCAAGAAAATTACCATGAAAAAGTGATGTTGGTGTTATATTTTTGCCATAGTTATTCTGTTGTGTTTTATGTCCAGAGCAAGTTTATTTATCACAAGGCAATGAATGTGATCAATGAATTGAAGACAAATTAAATGATAATTTAATGTGAAATTTGATGACATACTATCAATGCTGTTTCGTTGATTTTAGGCTAGTTTAATAAATCAGCCATTACTTATTTGCTTGGTCAAAAATTAAGATAGGTCACTAATTGTGAAATCACTCATTTTGGAAGCTTTAATCATAGATTTTATTTTAAAAATAAATATATTTCCCATTAATGATACATAATTTTCGGAGGAATTGCACTCATGGAAAGGTTTTATTCGTTGCTAAGGAAAGTACGAAATTTTATTTTAAGGTGTAATTAAAAGAGTAAAATTCTGAAATTCATGTCAGTTTAATTTTTATGATATTAACTTTACCAGTCGTGAGAATGCTGCGTTGGTGATAAATGAAATAAATCTCCGTTTTAAAGGTAAATTCATGTATCCATTGGCTTACTGGTATCTTCTAAAGATTTCCGTTTACTCATACAATTGTTTTTATTCATTCCTCCTTGACGTAAGGCCACAATGGCCGTTATTGTATGCATTAATATATATTCATATAATTCCCTCAGGATACATGTCACATGCACCCTGAAAGTATTTTTCGAAGTAAAACTTTTCTCTCCGTTTAAACTTTGTTGGATACATCAGCCTCATCATATCCCCATAGTATTGCTTTAGACTCCATCGCTAGAAAGCTGTAGGTAGTGATATTTTTTGTTAGTTTGGAAACCTGATATGCTAGGAGAGTGGTTACTACTACGCAAGCATATTTCATAAAAAAAATAAAGGTTGTGATTTGAGAGTAGCGTTATTCAAACTTAGAGATATTTTTCAGCGCTTATGTTAAAAAAGTCTTATGGTAAGGAGTGCCTATAAAATATTTCATTATTTAAGCAAGATATATTCCACTCATACCTACACGGATACCATCCTCTTATGCTGTTATTTCATTCTCATTATTTCTGGAGAAAATAATACTGCATAATGCAATATGATGAGGAAAATGCTTTGAATGATGATCAAATGTTACACATTAAAGTTGCTACCAAATTAAATTAGTCAACATTGGTGGAGAAAATTGAGGCACATAATGATTTAAATTTCACTTGAAATGTAAGGTACATGTGTTTCGCAGATAAGGGGAATATTAGATTATGAAAAAAACATTCTTTTAATAAAAAATAATAATTTTGTCGATTTCAAAATGGTTACTATGCACTTATGCCATCGCTTTTTCCAATCTTAGAAACAATTTCGAACTCGATCTCTCAGATAGCCTTTTGCTCTGTCAACGATTTATTTTTATGTCTTCTATGATTTTAAAACGACGACCTTTAAGGTTTTCTTTATTTTTGAAATAGTTTAAAGTCACATAAAGCCATGTCTGGCGAATATGGAGGCTGAGGTATCGTTGTAGTAATGTTTTTGCCTAAAATTTCACGAAAAAGCAAGGCAGTGTGAGCCGGAAATCATCAAGCTCTTAACAACACTGCGTGAAGAGTTCTCGGGTTCACCACCGGGGCAGGGACTTCATTACTGCCGACGTTTTGATGTCCATCTCGGCCATCGTCCTAAAAGCCCCTCAGGCGATGGCCGAGTCGGACACTGAAACGTCGGCAGTAATGCAGTTCCAGACCCGGTGGCTGTCCCAAGAATTCTGAGATCTTCACGCAGTCATTTCGCCGGGAAAGCCCTAAATCTTTCTTTACTGAAAACACGTATAACCTTCGTGGCTTCCACAGGCAAAGTAAACAATGAATACAGCTGAAAATTTTATCTTAATTCAGGGGCTTGTATACCAACATAATAAAAAATCGTCAATTCAAATTGAACATCAAAACGACAAAATTTTAAAATTTACGTTATTTTCTGAAGTCACCTCGTATTTACAATATTAGAATGCAACTCGGGAGAAATATTCAGTCAGAAATAGTGACAACAAGACATTGAGGGTGGCAGCCCTGCTCCCGCCTCTGCATTCGATGACTCTTCTCAGTCACTCCCTCTCCTCCACCTGCGCCTTTTTCTTCTTCTTCCATCGGTAGCACCTCCGGGGCGACGTTTCCGTCGAATCGGCCAGTGGGGATGGACGGGTGCCGAGAGAGCGCCCGGAGTTTAAAGGGAGGAGCGGAGGGCGAAGGGAGTCAAATGGGTCGGGAGGGGAGGCCCCAGCAGCCGCTATAGTGCTCGCTTATCGCCGCGTGCGGATACGTCAGGGTGTGCGGCAGGGTCGGGATAAGGTTGTGGAGGGGCGTGAGGTAGGGTGCGATGGGGAGGGGCAGGAGGAGATTGGAGAGAGAGAGAGAGAGAGGGGGAGGGTTAACGGGATGGCGACGGGTCTTTGGGGACGCGGAGAGCCAGTTGGGAAGGAACGAGGAAACTTTGTAGCGGAGTGTGTGTAGGCGTGTGGAGGAGTGAGTGGGCGATGTTTAAAGGGTGGGAATAAAGAAAAAGAATGGAGAGATACGTAGGAAGAGCGAGATAGTGGGACTCAAGAGGGAATAGGGAAGTTAGACATACAGGGGAAGAGGGCGTGGTGTGAATGGAAATACCTAGACAATAGAGAAATATTATATTGCAGATTTACTCGGTAAACGTCAGGAAAAGCTGTGACCGACACTCAATAGGTGACCATTTGGTGAATTGAGATTTTATTTAGAATTCTTATTTAACAATGCATATTTTTATGGGAGTATTTTGATGTACGCTTTGTAGTATGTAAAAAAATTATGTACGATTAAAAGGTTGGTGAAACTGTTTGAAAGAGGAATTATAATATCTATCTTTGGAAAGATTAGTCATTAATATTAATTTTTTTTCCTTTGATTACGGATGGGCTGTTATATACTGAAGTCATTACATAAAATTTCGTTATTAATAGCATTTTCTTCATCAATACTGTTGGAGGACGTGTATTTACTAGTAACATTCATTTATTAAAAGCGTTTAGCGAAGTGGCATTAATACCGTGGAGGCTAGAACTGTTTTATTTAAGAAGGGTGGATAGAGCAAAGCTGAGCATGAATTGAGAAGTGAGTAACATGAGAGCTAAAAAGTTAGAGAGGAACTTGCGAAACCATGAAGATTTGTAGGACGGAAATCTTACAGAAGTGAAGGACAAATTTGGGACGGAGAGAGAGAAAGAGAGATAAGGCACACAGCCAAGCTACTTTACTTTGGTGAAATGGAAATGGTCCCTTCCACCCTTTCTCACATATGAAAGCAGTGGGAGAGGCTTGAGGAGAGAACACAGGAGTACATAGGGATAACCTTCCGTCCAAGGACTTAGGACGAAAACGAGTCGCCCTCTCCTCCGCCGTCCTCGACCTTCCAACATGACGCAGGTCACAAAAGGCGGGAAGCGGAAGTAGGGGGAATTTAGGAAACTTGAGGGAGAATATTAACGGCCTATAAAAGGAGAGGAAAAAAATGACCTGCGGAGGAACACGTCCCCGGATTGCTCGGTGGACTTTATGGTCGAAGTTGCAGCGTCTCTGAATTCTGAAAAAGATACGTATGCATATTAAACAAAAAATCTCGGCTTTATTAACTCTTAGTCAGGTTTCAAAGCGGTAGTTTTTTAAATTTTTTTTGGCCCCCTCTCTCACACTTTATGACTAAAAAGAAAATTTGGGGTGCAAAAAAAAATATTTCTTTTTTTCATATTCGCGGAAGGTCTTACCGCGGGAAACGCGCACGGGCGAACTCGGGTCGGAATAGTACGCGTTCCCTAATTAACCTAAATAAAAGCCGCATGAGGTAGCGCGGCGAAGGGGCGAGATCAAGTTTATCTCTCTTCCTCTCTCTCTAAGCACTCGGCGGGAGAGTAGTCTTGCGTGGCCGTCTTTCTCGGCAGTCGAGTGAGATAGGAGCAGAATGGAGAGATAGACCGCGGGAGGCAGAGGGGAGGTTGTTGCCGGGAGAAGGGGAAACATTGGGCGAGAAAGGGGGGAGAGAAAAGTATAAGAGTATAGCGGGCAGGGCTAATCTCCTGGCCGACGATCCTCCATCGCACTGCGGGGTGGTAACGTTTCTCTCTCCCTTTCCGCGGCATCTCTTCGACGTTGCATGTGGGCACGATATAGCGCGGGGGTCGGTGGGACAGGTTTGGCACGTCGGGAAGGAGAGGGCGGAATGGCTGGGAAGAGTTTCTGAAGGAGGGTGGCGGAGGTTTCTTCGGAGGAGTGGCCCGGGTAGAAAGATCTTAGAAGGGGTCCGACAAAGAAATGGTTAGGATTTGGCAGGGGGAAACTCTTATGAGAAATCTGGAAAGAGGGGTGCCAGGGATTTCAGGGTAAATAATAAAAATGTGTAAACATCCTAGTAGCTGTGAAAGACCAATTTTGATGTTTCCTCTTGATAAGTTTTCATGATTTTCATAGCGGAACTTCTGGATTAGAAAAGAAACTTTCCTTCAAAAATTTCACAAAATGTCTTTACCGATCATGGCTTCATCACTGTGTATCATTATCAAAGTGACTTTTCTTCATCATACGTCTTACGTATTTGTACTTACATTCCACTCTCGATTTTTTATTCAACGGTTACATAAATGCTCATGAATTCCATTTCCGCTTCGTTGTTTAACTATATCTATTTACATTGATTATAAACTGCTCTTAACACGTTTGTTTCCCTTGTAAATATGAATAATTGGGTAAATAACTGCCTAATACCGAAAAATATGAGAATACTAATTGCATATTTGATAGTTCTGAGGAGTTTGAGGTGGGAGAAGTAAGATACAGTGTTCGCAGGAAGCGGGGTAAGAAAATTGAGGGGGGGATCGGGGTTTTCCGAGGAACGGGAAGTGGAAGATCGAGAGAGGGATCTTGGAGAACGAAGCGGTGCGGTGCGGGAAGGGAGAAAAACCCCTTTGGTGTTGGTGCGAGAATGGGCCGGAGGGGTCCACGACCCTTATAATAATAAAACGAGGGTTCTTTCGGGGATCCTTAGACGCAGGATTCCCGGCGTTATCGCCAGTCTTTAATTTGGGGACGGAGGAGGAAAGGGGTTGTGGAGAGGAGGAGGAGTATCAGCGTGGTGAACAGGGAGCCAAGGGTGTGTTTGTGGCAGACCGTGGTAGTGATTGTGTGTGAGGGGGCGGAGGGGGTTTTGGAGGCGAGAAGGGTACGGGACGTGGATGAGAGCCAGGAGGAGGGAGGGAAGACGGTGAACCCCTTTCGGATTGGGAGACGGGATAGGTGGCCGCGGGGGAGGCGTCGGGACCTGGAAGGAGCTGGAAATATCTTTTCTTCCCGATGCTACGCTGCCTCTTTTGCCGCGGATACAGGGGAAAAAGACTGGTGTGTGTGTGTAGATGGTATGGGAGGATTTTGCGGGTGAGTTTCCGTGGGGTGGGCCATGAGGAGAATGCCGGTATGGTGGTGGGAAGATGGGTGGGAGAAATACCGCTCCATAAATCGCAAGACCATTCTTTCCGGCCGAGTTATTCCGAGAGAAGCGGACGGGTGGTGGTGGGGTCGGCGGGGGAAGAAGGGGGTGAGGGACTGCCCCCCCACCGCCCCACACGTTTACTTGAAGCCGTGGAAAAGTTCGTCGTTTGGCGCGCGGTGCGGGAGAGAGCGCGGCTGGGGTGGTGTGGGAGCCATATCCTTCCCCGCCGCACCATTCCCTCTCATTCTCCTTCTCTTCACGCGCTTTCCTTCTTCTTTTCTTCCCTCCCGGAAGCACCGGGAGACTCCCTCAATACCCTTTCCGCCCCGACCCTCCCCCACGATCTTCGGCACAATGCGCGAGAGCTATAACACTTTTATCTGGGAGGGCCTTGACCTTATTCCATCTCTCTTTTGGCGGCGACTCGGTGGAGGAGAGATTTTAATCCTCCTCCACACTTATACAACCGCCATCGCCTCCTCCTCTCTTCTTCTCTCCCAGCTATCCACTCTCCCTTCTCTTTGCCCTTCAGCCACCTTTGCACTCGAGAGTTTATTTATTTAATAAAAAAAGAGAGACTAGCGACGCTGAGGAATGTAATTTCCCCGAGCGGTCGGAGGAAGGCATTCCATTTTTTCTCCTCTCTCTCCTCCTCCTCTCTCTCGAGTTGAAAGTTGGCTCCGGAGAGAGAGAAGCATTCTCGAGAGCGCCTCCGCGGTTGGGTGCTGCCAGAAAAAACATCTCGAAAATTCGTGGGTGGCTTTCTCGTCAAAAAGCTTTGTCGAATATTATGTGAGGAATCTGCAGTTCCGTCCATTTATAAGTCGATAACAATTACGTTCGCTTGAGGTGATTAATGGTTTGAGAGTGCGTGCGGATAACTCTCTTTTTTTGTAATTGCTTTGTAGGGGACCATTTAATTTGTCCACATTACCAAGGATCGCAGTAATTATTGCCTCGAGTCCTGGAGAAAGTTGGCATTCCTCTTAACGTATTGGCGATGACTGTTTGTCGTGGAAAGTGGCCAAAAACGAATCTCTGTGAATGAGGCATTCAGTATTTTTTTCTGCGACATAATGTGGAGATATCTACAGGCTTCTGTGATATCCCTATTCAATATTCTATTCCATCTTTAAAATTTCTTGTAAGCATGTGAACATCTCTCATAATGACATTTCATCTGGAGATCAGTTAAGTAGAATACACTTAAGTTGGCTATTCATGAATTGTTGTGTGCGAAAATGAAATTAACTGGACATTTAAACCATCTAGGAGAAGTTTCTGATATTTTATTTTAAATGGTACAGCAGTATTTCCTGTAAAGGTATCACAGCCATTACACTATGAAAACCACAACTTATGTCGTCTGCTTAATATTATTCCTCGGGTAGGATTCATTTATATTAGAAAATGTTTACTAATCTCATCAAATATTATAATAATCATGGATAAAAAGGAACCGATGAGACTGTTTTTTTAGCTAAAGGTAATATTTTAAATTAAAAAGTATTGTTCAACAAGTTATAGGTATTCATTGTCTAAAAGCTCATTAATATTTTTACAGTATTAAAATTAAGCAATGAGTTTTCCTTGAGTTTGGACGTCTTGCCATTAAATGCCAATTTAATTCATAGCATATGTGAACGATTGCGTTTAGACCAATATTTTACGGCGAATAACGTTTTATGTGTATATTTTACATGAGAAATTTTTCAAAGTGAAAGATGGTCTTACTATCACGTTTATACTTGATAATTTGCTACCGTGTTCATCATCATCATCATTGGTCAACAATCCTAGGATTGGTTTGACGCAGCTTTCCACTCAGTTCTCCTATCAGCTAATCTTTTCACGCCTACGTATTTCTTCTCTTTCACATCCTTCTTTACTTGTTCCATGTATTTTGTTCGAGGTCTGCCTTTTCCGTTCTTGCCTTCCACTTGTCCCTCGACGATTGCCTTCATTAGGCCATCACGTCTCAGGATGTTGCCTATAAGGTTGTTCCGTCTTCTTGTTAAGGTTTTCATGAGGCTTCTCTTCTCTCCTACTCTTCTTAGGACTTCCTCGTTAGTAACTCGGTCGATCATTTGATCATCATCATTCTTCTGTAGCAGCACATTTCAAAGGCCTCCATCCTTGCTTTCTCCGCTGCGGTCATTGTCCATGCCTCACTTCCGTATAGGAGCATGCTCCAAATGTAGGTTCTTATAAATTGTTTCTTTTCTTCCATATTTAAGTTTCCCGCTGTAAGCAGGTCTTTCTTTTGATGGAATCTTCGCCTGGAGTATTCTGCTGATAATTTCTTTCTTGCTTCTCCAGTCACTAGTTATTTTGCTTCCCAAATAACCGAATTCTTCCACCTCTATCAGTTTTTGCTTACCTATTTTATTGTTAGCCTTGACTTCTTCTCTTCCGCTACATACTTATACCTTGGTTTCCGTCGTGCTTATTTTCAGTTGATATTTACCCAATCCCTACCCATATTAACCAGAATATTTTTCAAATCCTTCTCTGTTTCTGCCATAACGGATATGTCATCGGCAAATATTAGCATGCTAATTTATTCTCCATGGATATTTACTCCCTGTGCCATTTCATTGATTTCATTAATGGCTTTCTGAATGTAAACGTTGGAAATTACGGGTGACAATGCTCAGCCCTGTCTCACTCCTTTCCTAATTCTTGCTTCTTCACAGCTGGGCTCTGATTTTATCAACGCTATTTGGTTTTTGTATAAACCGTGGATGATTCTTCTGTCATTGTAAACAACCCCAGTTGCTACCGTGTTAATTATTGAATTTGAAATTAGTAATTAATGATTATGCTATAAAGAGGCTTGGATTATCGGTCACCATTGAGATATTATTTCTTTGGTAATAGTGATGGTCACCGAAATTTTATTCCTATGACCTCCCAAATATTAATTTTTCTTCGATTCTCAGGCATGGATTTGAGCAAAAAATACAAATAACATTAATTTAGGAGATTTAAATACCGCTATCTATATTTTTAGGCTGTTTCACGAATAAAAATTATATTTACCTTTTTTGTCTGCTCTTAAACTAATTCGTGATTTAAATTCATAAATTTGTGGACCACCCGTCTTGACATGGAACGCAGGAGAATCCCTTCAGCTCAATACTCTTAAAGATTTTCGGTTCCTCCGCAGTCGCTTTTCGCACTCCTGGATAGCTGCATGTAACGCCGCGCTAAGGCAGTCCATAGCTGAAAACCTCGGAGTGCATCGATTATTCTCGGCAACCTCGGATAGCAACAAGTCGGAATAATGAAATACAGTTATACGGGGAGATAAAGATAAGACCTCGACACGACGGCTTCAATTTGGAAATCTTAATGTTAGCGCAAGCAATTGCTTCGACCGCAAACGGCTTCTGGAAAGCGTCCGTACTATTCTTACTCGCCACTTCCTCCCATAAATATCGTGTTGCGTCTCCGCGAAACCATTCCGTTAAAAGGTGTTAATGTTGTTATTTAGCGAATTTCATTAATTTTCTCCGAGGAGGAGTTTTTGGCTGAAATCAGCGTCAGATAAGGCCATTATGCGTGCTTATATCTTTGCTACTAATACGAAGTAGTATATCTTCTTTGCTACATTTTAGAGTAAAAAGCAATGAATGTGTGGCGTCTCCTTCAAGATAATTCTTAAAATGCTTGAAAACTAATGAAAATCCTATAATATTTATATGTATATATAAATTCGACTGCTATCTTGTTGGGCATGCTTTTTCATTGCAGTGATGTAGGCAGGTATGTATTTTTTCTCCATATATCAGTTTCAGATTTTATGTTAGTCGGGAGCATTTTTTGATTTGCTTATAATGCTTTTTTTCATATGTATCCAATTACATCAAGTATTAGTGGTGAACAATTGGCACTCGTCACGATTTATTTTAGTGGAAATGTGAAACTTTCTGGGCGGCATTCACAGGTACTCACAACTGACTCCAGTCATTTCATAATTGATGTCATCTTTGGTGGTAAATGCTCTTTTGAGTCTTAGGCTTATATGGCTGTGTCGGCACGTCATTTTGTTCTGCATAGAAATCACTGTATCAATATTAAAGGAGCTCTCCTAAAATATCAGGGAATGTATGAGTCTTTTAAATTCATTAATGTTAGAAATGTAAAATGCCAATAAATATGTTTCCGATGTGCGAGGGGAACAGACCCCTTTCTCCGGACGTAGTGAAATTTGCACTCTTGTGGTTTACCATCGAGCGAGTTCTACCCTTATTTGTACAACCTTCGAATTACTGAGTGAGCGCCTCGTGTTGGCACAAAGGAATTGCCATTATTCGTTTAACATACTTGCATGATATCTCTTGGGTGTTTCATCTACTAATGCGTTCGGAATGATGAAGGATTTCCGTTTAATCTATTTTATTAGGGCGGATATTTAAAGCGCGTTCATAGTCATTCATATGGTTCCATCGTCTGACGAGCGTGAAATCAAATCAAGGAGCCAGCCCTCTCCTTCTCCCCAACACAAAACATCTCTAATTGGCGGAATGCACGAATCCACGACTCATTACAAAAGATAAATTAGAGGAGCACGAGATAGTTTTGCTCTCTCTCTCTCTATCCATCCCACATGGTGTCGTATTATTCAATCGAGGAAGTTGCTCGTTTCTAATTTCGTACCCGACGGAGTTCGCTGCAAAACTATGAGCATGCCCGCTCGTGCGGGAATACGACGGAGGGAGTGGGAGGTAAGTTCGAGGGGAGGGAGGATGGAGGAAGTGGGGGTGGAGAGAAAAAAGAACCGTTCACGGTCGAGGGCTTACAAACCGAATTGTAAGTCGAGTCCATTCAAAGGGGAGAGTTTGAAAAATGGAGAGCGTTCAAAGTGAAATAGTACTGGATTTCAAAGCTACGCGAGGCCATGGAAGAAATATCAGCCTTCGCATTCGATAGTAATCCATGGGCGAGGGCGCGCGCATAAGGGACGGCCTTTATTAAAGGAGAAGGCAACTTCGGGGGGGTCTAGTGGGGCCGTTAATTAAGCATCCAGCCGCAGATGGCGCGCCATGCTGGAAATACCTAGTCCCCCGGCTCTAGGAAGTCTTTTGCTTCCCTGCAGTTTCGATTTCTGATTGGCTGCGCCATTTCCATGCGGGATGATAGGCGAAGGTTGTGTGTGTGTGGGATCGCTTATTAAATGTGGTGGCGAAACTATCTTTAATTAGTGATATAGTTGAATTATAAAAGTAGCACTTCTTCTCACATTCCTAATATTTGCCAATAATCCTAAAACTTTCATCCATTGCAGTACCCTACCAAGTCTTCTAACAACAAGAACTTTACAACTAACTTTAGAACAAGTCAAAACCTGAAGTACCGTCGTGAAATATTTATGGCATGACTGTGAAGTTGCTTTGGAAGCCTATTTTCTGTAGTTTTTGCTGTCAGATTTAGGTATTTCATGAAACACGATAATTCTCATTCCTAAGAAATACGTATATGTTATTAGGCAAAAAGTGGCGTTCAAATTCATATTGTAACAAACTCTTCCATATCTTATGTTTGCTACTTGCAAATCAAAGCTATTCTTCTCTCTTCAGAAGAAATAATAATTGACTTTAATATTATCATATTCAGAACTTCTCACTTCAATTATGCATCCCATTATTAAGCTCTGAAATTAGCGTGCCAGATAGAGAAATTCATGAAAAGTTTGAATTATAAAATTTTTGTATTATTCAATACTTTTTTCGCCTTGCATGACTTACAAATAACTGTTAATAATGTAATGAACATTGATCAATTATGCAAAGATAAGTTTCATGCCATGTTGACGTATTGTTTCCCCAAGATTATTAATAAATTATTACCTTAAGGTCTTGTGAGTAATGAACCAAGTATATTGCCGGTTCCAAAACGTTAAAATTCACTTAAGGCATTAATATATAATAATTTTCAAAGTAAACTTTATCAGTATTTATTTGAGGGAGGGACGTTAAAATTATGGCTTTATTTTTAAAGTAAGTATCTAGCTGTGTTATAATTACTTACTCCAATTTTTTACTTAGTCCATTTAATTTACTTCTAGATATATTTAATTATAAAAGATAATTTTTTTAATATCATTTAAGTGCCGGAGTCAGGACATACTTAATTTCCCTCCAAATGGAAAGACTCGAATTTGTCCTACGTGGCATTTGTAGTGAGCGCGAGCGAGTAATACGTTTTTACTCCGGCGGTCGGACGTATCAATGCATTGCAAGTTGTAATTAAAGCGTTCCGTGATATTTCACTGCCGCGACGGCTAGTTTTTCTTGAGAATCGTAGATGACTCTATGGCAACGACTCGGTTACGGCCGAAAATGGCGATTTGGCCAAACTGCCGCGAGAGAGGGAGTATGGAGCGAGCGAAGTGACATGCGGTAGGGGAGGGGGTTGGTCAGCCGGGGAAGGGGAGGGGATGATTCCCCTGTGGCTTTCGCATATGTGGGAGGGGGAGGGGAAGGATGTTTCCGTGGTGAAGTGTCTCGAAGGGTGGCGGGCGTGTGGAATGTTCCGCCGTTGCTCACCAGGCGGCGTCGCAAATGTGGAAAGGGCGTTCGTATGTGGGGGTGGGGGAGGGGATTGAGTAGTTGCCTTTGTTTCCTTCCTTCCTGTCTGAGTGCGAGGGACAGAGGTGAAGAGATGGAGGACATGGAAGGGTGGGGGTGGGTGGGCATAAAAGGAGCCTCTTGGCCGGTTTACGCTGAATACTTGGCGGAAACGTTTCAGGGGTGCTGAACAAGCGGCCGACCCTCCAGCTTTTTCCACTCGCTAGAGGCGGAATGGTTTTGTTTCTTCCGCTGTGTGATACCCCGCATTTCGTTTCAGAGGCTTGTTTCTAGGTGGCTGGGAAAAGGAATACGGCGAAAAATTCGTGTAATCCAAATCCTCAAACCCACACAGAAGAGCATTTTTTCAGAGACGTTTTCATGCTGCTTCAAGTCTTTGATATATTTGGGTATTTATGGTTTTTATGTCAGTTGAGATAAAATAAATCCGTAAAATGACAATCTCTTTGATTTCTACTTCTTGTTTGCTAGCCCCGTTAAAATTTTAATTAACCACAGTCACAACGTTGCTGTGGTCAATTTCTTATTACTTAAAATATCATCTGGAGAATATATTGAAACATTATTTATTTTTGTTTTCAAACGTGCACATAGAATACATGACTTATATTATCGAATGTAGGTAAAAAGATAAAACTAGTATGTTTCATAAATGTTGCTTCGACGTATATATGCTCAAGCTTATTCGTGATTGAAATAGTGAAATTTACTGTCCTGAACCACAACATATATTGCAATGTTGTCTTTCTTGCTCCAATACGAGAAATAAATTGTCACGTCTTTGGTGAAATTTATTCATTTCTTTAGTTCTATGAGTCAGCATATTGAAAAATTATCAACCGTTAGTTTATTGACATGGTTTTAACAACTAGCAGTACTTGTTACTTATTTTTAAAAAATGTGAAAATTGAGTTAGTGTATGATTTTGTGAGACATTTTTTTCATTGTTAGAGATCGAAATGCATCAGAAAAAATTCATCAACACTTTTTTCAATATATTTTGCTTTCTGCGCCATAGCTTTGAATGGCAATAATATTTCTTTAAATGAAAGGCTAGATCATATTTTATTGGCTCAGCTGCGGATACAAGTATCATAAATCATTTGAGTAGCAATAAAATATTTTTAATGGATTTAATCTTCATTTATAAAATTTTTTGCCATGATACAGAAAATTTCGATCGAGATATTTATGTATGATAAATATATTTACCCTATTGAATTTATTCTTGAGAAATAAATTTGTTTCCTTAGTTTTCTTTTTGGGCATTAATTTTATATGTACCCGGCAGCTTTCATCCACTAGCAATGGATTAAACAATGGAATTTAATTACGAACGATTATCATTGAAATTGAATTGTGGTGGTCACACAGTCATTTGGAATTTTTAGCCTAATTGTATGCGACTTTAATATCCTATCATTAGGCTCATAATTTATGTAATTAACGTGCGGTCATTATTACATTGTTAAAGTTTTCATGTGTTTGGTACATGATCAATGTTGAAATTGTATGAATTTAATTACCTAAAATTAGAAGTAGTTCCATGTTTATTTTTCTCCATGTGGACGATATCTGTGGTGTACATAATGGCATCGGAATGATAAAATATTGAACATTTTTTCGGAAAAAACATAATTCTGTCGAGTATTAAACTTATGTGACATATATGTGCACTGCTTCCAGGATATGAATATGGTTTTTAAGAATAAAGACGAACATTCTCATTTTTTCAGCTTCAAAAAAGTTTTGATAACAATAGTAAATTTTGCTCAATGATTAGCAACAAATTCAGGTGCTTCCCCGCAACCGCGAAAGGCCTGAATTCCATTTCGTTCTCTTCGTCGTTTTTCTCGTTCCCACGAAAGAGACGAGGGGAGAGGTAATGGAGACGGAAATAAAAGAAAGCGTCGACGAATCGTGGGATGAAGGAGAGCGGTTATTCGCGCAGGATTTTCGGGAACAGTGCGGGAATGGGAATGACGTGTACGGGAGACGGATGAGGAGGTCGGACATTGAGGTCATTGAGGTGAAGGGAGAATGGAGGGCTCTGCTCCTGGGTGGGTGGGGGGGGAGGGGAACAGTGCCCGCAGGGGAGGAGGAGGAGGAAGGGGGGGGAGGGGGAGGAGGTGGGGGGATCACCACCGCACCGGATTGGGCGTCGCTTGTTTGCGGTCTCGACCAGGAATTCTCGCCATCAAGCCTTAAGCGGCGAGCTGGCGGATATGTATTGCCCTTCGCCTTAAACGGGATATTTGGGAGCGTGGCCAAGGCGGCGTTTTGAGAGAGGCCTCTCTCTCTCTCTTGTCTGGCCCCCTTCCCGTCTCCTCCTCCTTCCCCGCTCCCTCTGGTGGTGAGCAAGTCTCACCCACCCTGGCCCATCTCTCTTCGCCCGTCCCTCCGCAGAGGAGAGAGAGCGAGAGAGAGAGAGAGGTAGCTGTCCCAGCGGTCATCAACCGCTTGTGTGACTTGCGTCGTCACATCGTAGTCGGGAGTGGTCGGCCGAGCGTCTTGCTCTCTCTCCGCAGAGGTGTCCAGTTTCGGGAGAGCGGGTGATAAATTTATGTGCCCGGGCCCGCATCTCTTCTCACCTCACGATCCTTCCTATTTTGCCGAGTTTCAAAGCTACCACCATCTCATGAATCCGTCGGTAAACATTACGCGTAGTATCATTAGATTTCGACCACTTGCTTGTCGATGTGTCGTCTGCTGCTGAAATTAAAGAATTTTTGGTAGAAGGATGTCATCATAAAAAGGGACTAAGGATATTTCACATGCTACTGTGATAAAAAGTTTTTGTAAGTTTCTTTCAACATGAGGATATGGGTTATTAAAACATGTCTTAATGACAATATTTCTGATATTATCTCTGTTATGTTCTCGACGAATAGATAAATGGACTTATTTATCATGCAAATTTTAGCTCTTTTGAATGGGTCTTGTATTTGAAATTGAATATTAGTAGAGGAAATGGTGACATATTTCGAGGCCAGGTCTGGTTCAAATATACTCTCTCCAAGTCTTTCCCTCTTTTGATGGTTTTAAAGTTGCCGGTGTAAATTACGGCGAAGTGCCATGAGAAGCTACGATATCTTATGGGTTACCATAACTACCTGAAGTAGTGGTTAATTTATTGAGAGAAAAACTGAGTTCACCTCAGTTCAAATTTTAGCAGTTAGAGGAATAGAAGGATACCATCGGTGTACAACATGATTAAGAAGGAATATTTTGAAATTTGAAATCTTTGAATCTTGAATACTGAGTCAATAGAATTTCATGAGCTTACTGAATTCCACTAATTAGGCGAGTATTTTGCCTTTTACTGTTATAAAAATGTTTGTTAGATTCTTTTACCATGCGGATATAGATTAAAAATACACGTGTCAAGGGCAGTTATTTCTGTTACCACCTCTTTCAATTTTGTTAAGATATCGATAGCCTGTGATTTCCGAAGATGGGAACTGATATGCCATATGTTCCTTTAATTAGTCATCTCGGATTTTTGCGATTCCAGACTTATGAATTTTAAATAAAAGAATGAATTCACTATACCTTATTAATTTTATTAATAATTATAATATCGATTGATTCTAAAATAAACGTATATTCTTATATTATAAACTCATATTTTTCATTGGAAAATAAAATTAAAATTTCTGGACATCTTTCTTGTGTAATTACGTATAAATATAGAGAGGCAGATACAGAATTGACAAGGTTGACATTTTTGGAACAACGAGTTTTAAATTTCTATCCCAAGGGGTATAACCCATTGGAATGAGAATGTCGAACGCTGCAGTGGTGAAAGTCGAGTATTTATATCCGGTGTAGGCTTAACCGATATCTAACCTTAATTATTTGAAAGAGAAGCATCACTTTTTAATGTTATACTATTCTGGAGGATCCATTTAATAATATACATATGTAGTTGACGATAAATATAGTTAATTCTTATTTTATTTGAATTATAGTGAGCACAATGGTAATATAATTTATTGGTTTTATATTTGCATATTTATTTTGCACTTCACAACATTAATTCTGTGAAGGATAAAAGTTTTTGCATTTATTTTCCTATTGGGATAGCTGGTTATTCTTCTCCTATAATCTATTGCTATCAAGAAGGGCATGTAATTTAGAACTTCTTTTATGTTTAGTGTCAATCGACTATTAAATTATACTTATCTGCATTTTATAAAGGAAAAATATCATTTGGTCTGTTATTGCTGATTGTTTGGCATAAATTATTTAATAAGTGATACATAGGGTTAGAGGAAACTTAAACTTAATTTATTGAATCAGTTTAAAATTTGTTTTAAGTAATTATATGGAAATTTCAAGGTCTCAAGAATATTATTAATAGCTCCAAGTGAATAAGAACTGAATATAAAGGCGTAGAGCTCAAAGAAACCTAACGTGTTGCTCGAACCACTTTTTCTTTCGATCTTCCATTAATATAAAAAAGCCAGTCCCTTTTATTTTCCCCTGCTTCGTATTCTATCTTTAACTCAGTGCCTGTTGGGTCTTAAATCATTTTTCACAGCAGACAGTCCGCATTTTCTCCAAAAAAATCTCTCCGTTTTTGTGTCCCTGTATCTCCAAGACAGCAGTTATTGCTATCACTCCTTTGAGCTGATATAAGGTTCCTGTTGAAAAAATGTTTTCTTTTGCTGACATATTTAATGTATTGCTATTTTTCATATTTTTTTTGCCTTTTAAGATTATAGCAGATGTAAAGCTAGCTAGATTTCATATTAATACGCAATTTGTCTCATATTATTTAAGCAGATTTTATATTTATACAACGTTATTTTATTTATATTATAAAATTACTTGTCTTTACACAGGTAAAAACATATTTGATGATGACGGCTATATATATATATATATATATATATATATATATATATATATATATATATATATATAAATAGTTCAAGTTAATATCGATAAATACAGAGACACAAAAAAGAGATATTAACTTGAACTATTTATATTACGTGCCACGTGCATATCATATTTTCCAAAACATTGTATATATATATATATATATATATATATCAATTTTCATTAAATGGCATTTACAGAATTTGTGAAAGAATATGCTTTCATCTAGATACCGTTATTATAAAGTTGGAATAAAAATGACGTTTATTAATGAATTCACTGGGTGATTTTTTTGTCCACTTTTGGCACGATTTTCAATGAAACGGGCTTAGTTAAAGGTATATGTAAAGTAAAATTAAAATCATTGGAGCCAAATAAATGTTTTAAAAATATTCTATTGTTATGCAACTAATATTCCGCAGCACACCTCATATCCTCATAATCAAGGAATTGCCAAGCCTTACATCACGTGAATACGAGTCCAGAGATTCGAGGTGAGGATGGCATGATATGTATTCTTATAGATTTTCTGTTGATGTATTCGTAAATAGATGTTTCATTAAGTAATCAGCATTAAGTTATTCACCTGCGCAGGCTAACCCAAATTCCAACTCAATGCCTCCCGTCAGCTCCGCATCCTATCCTACACTCATTCATTGCATAATGCCTATCGTTATAGGATGCATTTGGACGAGCATAGCTGGAAAGAAATGCGAGTAGCCTAAACTCCAGGTATCTGCCAGTAACACTTCTCCATTAAATATCCTAAAATGAGAGTTGGAATTCTCTATTACAGGACGTAATGATAATTTATATCGGCATTGGAAAATAATCAGTCTGACGGAAGTATTTAAAATCTCATTACTCCGCAGAATTTTCATCTCTTGCTCATATTTCATGCTCTGACTCATCTTTCCAGAGAAGGCTTAAAAGGAAGTGATCGAACTCGTTCCCTCTCGATTCGAACTTCATATATTAACATTCCTCCTCCGCTATCGTGTAATTTATTTTCTTCGTCAAAGTTACGCAAGGAGCTAAAGTTCAACTAGGCCCACGGAAACCATTTAAAGACCTTATCCGAGACTTCCGATCTATATATCGTTTTGAATACTTCCGAACAGGGAAGTTTCTGCGTGCCTTGATACTCTACCTGAATGAATATTTGTCTTGCCTTATCTTCACCACATTTTGGCAGAGATGAGGCATAAAATTTTAATTCGGAACTTTCTTGGGAACTGCATTCCTATTGTTCCCATGAGTTGCTTCACAGTCGTCAACAATGGACCTTCTCTAATTTTCCTTAAAAGCTTTAATACATTTGATTAGTTATTCCTTGAAAATTTATTATTATATAATTTGCATAATTGATTAAAGGGGTCCCTTAGCTAAATCTAATATTCAGTGCCATTTAAAGATTTTTTCTTTTTTTCTGTTAAGATTCGTGCTTGATTCCACCTCTCATTATAATTTCAACTCAAGTGTATTCATGCGGAAAGTTAGAGTTGACATGTTTGCTAAATTTTTAAGCCAATGAATGTTTATTAGGTGTAAAAGCACAGTAATAGCTTCGTTTTGATAGTTAAAACGATGAATCCATGGTGAATATTACTACGTCTTAGCTGTTTATGTTAACCATAATGCTTCTCATGCCTGGTACAAATTAACTACCCCGAATATTTATTAAGTATCAGTGTTACGGGTGTTGAGAAATTCGAATCTTTCCATGTATTTCTTCAGGAGCCTTTTGGAGCGAAAGAAAGATGATCCTCTCCGCCCTCTTCTCCCGGCCCTTCGCGAGTTTCCCATCATTTCGAAATCGAGCCGATTCTCACGTTTCTCAAGCCCTCCACGTGAAGAAAAAAATGCCGATTTTTCAAAAGAACACAAATCCGACCCGAGGACAAAAAAAGAGGAGGAACAGATAAAAACCTCCCAGGGTGAGGAGTTCCAAAAATAAAATTCGAGGAGGATACATACTCGACCGAAGGGAAAAAAGGTGATGCATTCTCACTCTCCACCACTCCTTCGGAAATCCTTCCAAGTGCAAAGCATTCCCTCGAAAATCGAATCATGGGGAAATGCTTTGGATCGGAGTGGGGATGTACCTACTGTTTCTATCGGCATACCAGTTTAGCCAACGTATTTTCCCGATGTATATATCGATATATACCGGTTCATCTTTCAAGCTGAAGTGGCTTCGTTTTGCTGGCAAAAATCATCGATATTCTGCGCAACTTCAATTTTGCGTATTTTTTTAAGCGTGTGCAATAAGATGACCTTGTTTTGAAGATGTTACTTATATTTCATGTAATTAAGCCCTTATTGAGTGGAGAAAAACTAATTTTCCCAAGCGTAGTTTGAAAAAATATTATTGCCACAACTTCATATACACAGTTACAAAGTAGCAGAGATCTTAAATTAAATAATCTGAACCAGTATAGTTAAAACTATACTACTTTTAATTTAGCATAGTACTAATAGCATTTTGAGTACTCAATTGGATGAGCAAAACATGATTACGAAAGTTACAAATATATAGAGATCACAAACGAGAGTAGCAAAATCATATAATATATGAAACAATTTAATTGGTACAAAAGTACTATAGAATGTTATTTTTTGTGACCATCCTGTGTGCCTGACGATACAATTTATTAATATCGGGTTACGATACGAGTATTGGCATATTTTTAAATGTTATCCCATCCCTACCGTAAATACATCGATTCGTCTGTCTCTCAACGCGGCTCTCTCCCTCCTCTCTCAACGGAGGCAGCTCTTACGGAGAAGTTAGATGGGATGTCGTGCGGTGGGAACCGATCCGTGATTCTGATAGGGCACGCGTCAAGTGCCTCTCTCCCTTATACCCGGTGCGTGGCACTCCTGACTTCGTCTTATCCCGACCCATGCACATCTCCCCATATCCTCGTGCATATCCTCCCGCAATTCTGAGGTACAACCCCACGTGACGATCCGGAAAGTGGAACTTCTAAACCCCAAGATGGCACTCCAAAAGTGATGAGGTATTATTCAGAGGAATCTTTTTCATTTTTTTTTAGGACTCGTGCTGGTCGATGAGAGAGAAGTAAGGCGTTGCCGTCCGTTCTTTCTCTTTCCCCCACCTCCTCCGCACTCGAGTGTGAAAAAACCTGTTTTCTTAATGAGTGTGCCATTGTGTTTCGCTGCTTAACATGTCATCTCGGTCACACAATCGATTGTTAAGGAAACGCGGGGAAGGCAAAGAGAAGCTCGTTAACCCAGCTCTGTTTGCACTTCTGCTTGGAAGTTTTCTTTAGAGAATTGTTCCTTCGGAGTAACCTCAGATCTGAAGAGGTTCTTGTCAAGCATTTTAATGATGATTTATATATATTTTATATTTTTTTCGAGCTAGAAAATGGATATTAATGATCATAATGTTTGTGAAAACCCATTCAATGTGAATACATCTATGACATAATTGCGTCATAGATTAAGTATTGAAACGTATTTAACTTCATGGAACAGAACCAATTCCATTACGCTTCCTCTTCCACTGTATTCACAGTGGTTTTGCTGTTAAGAATGACCTATATACTTGATTTCAGTAAATATTGTAAAATTAGCCATATGGCAGCCATTACGTACCTATATAAAATGATAGGTGAACTATAGTTCATCCGGTTTATGTATAGTTATCGGTAACCTTCGTCCTTGGCAAATTTACCTGGTTGATGCATAGTATCAAACTGGCCTAGTCATGAGATAAACCTTACCTGACGACCGAGGAATATCCCTGAGGTCCACAAAGCCAAGTGGAATACAAATCTACTGATAATTTTTTTATTGGTTGGGGACAAATAATTAAAACAGCGTGGGATATTTCGTGGTGTAATTGTCCCGGTATTAGCTATTTTTTAATTTTGTAAACTTCTTGTCTTTGGATGCGGAATTTTGTAACACAATTTTTCAAAGTAATAAGATGTTGCCAGTTTCCCAGAAAAGCGAGTGAAAACTTGTATTAATCTTCATCTTTGGTAATTTTATTTTCCAATAGCATTGTTTCAAGGTCAGTGTTTGACAGGAAAACTATATACCTCGTGTGATTGTATTTTGGCTATCAGAGGAGAATTTAAAATTTTTCGAATACCAGCTTTTGGGTTATCTAATTTAACATACGCGAAATAGACCTGTTATTCAGGTACCTTTATATAAAGGCAAATGGAATGGATCGGATTCTTCACATAGAATAGAACGCCAGCTTAGGTAAAATAATATAAATTGTATATGATATAGTTTAATTGATTTGGAAATTATATTTAATTTTAGTGGAAATTGGAGGTTTTCTGTTTTGTAGCTAATTTTGGCATCCAGAAATGTACTGGGTTCCCAGTTTTGTGTTTCACAGACGAATTAGCAGGGTAAACAAGCAGTCGGACTTTTCTAAAATTAATTGTATATTCTCAAAGTAATAGTGCTGCAAATCCTTCGCTCTAATTGCCGGAGCATAGTTCAAAGGCTTCTATTGTTCTGATGAATGGGCTTGCAAAAGACCATGCGCCTGAGGAATGACTCAGCAGTCTGCAGGGACGCTAACGACCAGCAGATGTAATGGAAATGCATTCATCATCAGAGAAATTTATGATTATATCTGCTACACTACGAAAGTACCCTACTTGTATGGCGCGTTCACTGCAGGTGCATATAATTTTCGTTTCGCCCATGCCAAAAAATGTTGCTAATTTGGCATTGGGATGGAATATTTTTTATTCAAAAACCTCATTTCATCGTGGAAATTATTGTGGTAGTTGTTCCGTCTGGCCAGGAAATTATTGTTTTGTGATGTTTAATAATTCCCGGGGCCCCTCTTCCATATTGCAGAGTGAACCAGAGCGCAACAAAATGTGAAGCGGTGAGAATGCATATCCGTGCGCGCGTTTCGGAAATTCGCATCGTGTGCAGCGGCAATGAATAGGGTATCAGTCGACAACTCATTATGCCGTCTCCCGTTCTGGACGTCATAAATGCTGAATTCGTGAAAAACAGTCCGCGCCGGCCATCGTTTATGCCGCCACTATCGTTTACGTAATTGTCAGCTCGCCACTACCGCGCCCTCGGACCGTGCCTGAAGCTGGAAAAATAGGGCTGTTTTTTTTGCGGAAAGGCGAGGGAGGGAGGGAAGGAGGGGATTGTACGTGGGGTGGAGGCGTGGGAAGGAAGAGAGAGAAGGAGGGGAGGGTGCTTCTCCCTCATTGTGGTATCGGGGGGTTGGGAGCTTTGCATGAGGAATGGCTCAGATGAAGACGGACCGGCCGAGGGTGGGGCGGGGGCGTAAGAAGCATGGCGGCGATGCGGAGCACGTACGCTACGCTCATCGTGCATCGCTCGCGAAGGCACGCATTCTTGCCTCCTCCATCTTAAGGCACTCTTCCCTCATCCTACCCACATCTCTGTCTCTCTCTTTCATTCTCTCCCGTCGTGCTCTCTTCCCTATCTCTTTTACTTTTCTTCCCACCCTTGCGCCAATTTCTGAAAATGCTCACTCCCCAATACTCTCCTCTCACACATCAAGCTCCCCCACCCTTTGTGTTCTCCGAATCTCGCCCCTCCCCTTTCGACCCATACCCAGGCCACTCCAACCTCTCAGGAAGCATTCCCCCATCCTCCCGTGACTCTCTCATTACTTCTCTGCACATTCCACTTGACATATTTCTCTTCAAATATACGCTCATCCACCAGAATGCCCTCACCCCATCACCCTTTCCTCGCTCTCCACTCCTCCTTCTTGGCTTCTCCTCACTAAACCATTTTAATGCCCGTTCATAGCAAATTGAATTGGTGTAACTTGTTATAGTTATCGAGACCAATAAGTGAAATGGACTGATATGTCTTCCGAACCTCTTTGTCAGTATATTATTAGATATTTGCCATGAGGTGAAGGTTTGCCATCAAATTGTTTCGAACATTAATCATTCGTTATGAAGGGTTATAAAGCAATACTGTGAATAATTGTTCGAAACGTTGGCGCACGGAAGTGTTTGCCTGTGAAGGGAAATATCAAATTTAAAGGTCGAGTGAAATCTTACATCGATTACAGTTTATATATCGCATTATTCACTGTATTGTATTTTGAAGAATTATGACTTGAGTTCTCAGAACTGCCGATATAAAATGCTCTTTTCCATGTTATTGGTTTGAAATATGGGAGAATTTAGCTTTTCTAAACTAAAACCATGGCACGTCTAGTTACTCCATTTAGTGCCATTAAAAACCATCGGACGTTCTCGAAAGGTTTCAGCTACGTAGTAACTCCCAAGTTTAAGCGTGAACCTTTCTACAAACCTTCATTCTTCTTTCTTCTGGGAATGCCCCAAATCCGTCTTCCCTCAAACTCCAGCCACCGCTTCCCGACCCTCGCATCATCTCACGTCACCGTCCCGGTTTCTCATCGTTCCCTCCGCTCCATGCTACGCAATATATACTCACCCTCGTCCCCCCTTTCCTCCTGGAAGCTTTCCTTACCCCTTTCCATCGTGCTGGGCTCCGTCTACAGCTACTAGTCATCTCATCACCGCTCATCATGCGTTTCTTCCATTTTACGAGCACACCTTTTCTACTCATCTCCCCCTCTTCTACTTCTCGCCCAATCTTCTTCCTCCTCCTCATCATCCGACTCAATTGTCTTCTTCTTTCCCTCCTTTTGCACTTTTTTCTTCCAATCTTCTTACTCCTCCCTCCCCTCTCTCCCCTCGTTCTGCTCTACTTCCAACGCCCCCCCCCCCTCCCCGCCACCTCTCGTTTACGCGTCTCTTCCCGAGTAAAGAAAAAAAGAAATCTCTCTTTGCCCGAAAAGTTCTCATTTTCTCCAGAATTCCATTCCCCGTGCACCCCCCTCATTTCCTTTATCTCTTTCGTCCTTACACCACCCCTCGACCCCCGTCTCACTTCTCATTACCCCCTCTCCCTCCACCAATTGCTACGCGCTTCCATTTGTGCTTCCCATCGGGGCGATATTTTTTTCGATTCCGACTGCCCACAGAGCTTGCTGTTTTCATACCCTCATTGCGCCTCACCTCTTTCTCTCTATCTTTCGGTGTCTCTCCCTAACTATCCCCTCTTCTTCCTTAATCGCTTCACTGTATTTTTTTCTCACCCCCCCCACCTATTTGGCACTGCTCCCTTCAGTTCTACTGTTCCCTCTTTTAGGGCGTCTTCGTTCAGGGAGAGGAGGTTACTGCTCTTTTAACTCGAAAGACATCGTGGAATATGTTCAAATCGGCTTCCAATTGTTGCAATACAATGTGAAACCGTAAATATTTGGTGAGTGTTGGGTTACTGTTTCTCATAGTCCCCATGTAATGAAAAGACACATGCTTTTTTATTTCTGTGGAATAGGGCTTTCTCATCGAATTAACATGCTAAAATAGTGCACAACCTACTTTTTTAAAGTATTTGGTTAGTGCATCTTCTACGTCATACTGAATTATGAATGGCGTCATTAGGGTGTTAATCTGTTCTTGATGAATATTCTTAAATTCGAACCCGTCGTCGGAGTAAAAAGTTTTAGTAACGCTATGTTATCAATTTATTCCTTAATTGTTAAGCTTGGGAGCGTGGCAGTGCAGTGGGCACAGCGTTTGAGAACCGCATTACAAAATATCCTTGAAATGCGAAAATCAACGGGGAATAGAACTAGCAGAATGAGTGAAATCTATTCGTTCGTGGTTTAATTTGAGGTGAGGTATACCTGTGCATTTCCAAATTAATCGTCCGTTTCCGTTAGAAGCACTGAGAGATCATTTACCTATACAAAGAGCCACTTAAAACTGTAAATTGAGGACAGTTTCAGTAAGCGATTGCTGGAACTTATTGGAGAGATCTTCACGTTAAGAAATTTTTTATTTTACAGAAAAAAACGCATTTTATAGCCAAATAGGTAGTTGCATTGCAATTCAAAGACTTGCAGTCTCCTTGGAACCTCTTAAATCCAATAACTCTCTTTTTAGTATCCCATTTTGTTTTTCAATTAGGAGCCAAGATTTGTACTTAATCTATATTAATTTTTATAAGCTTTCATTTCATTTCCTTTTTCACTCTTTGCCACTCTAAATAAATTTACAGTCGTTGATATAGAATTATTCGAAGGAAAATGAATGGTGCATCTATATAAGCGTGGCGGGGAGACTCCTCATTGAGAGTTCGCTGCCTGCCCTGCGGAGGCCCTCCATCTTTCTAGTAAGACTTCGCTCTGGAAATTCCTCCGATAAAATTAAACGCCGCCTCATTAGTTCTCGGCTGGCCGAGGTCTCCCTCTCTCTTCCCCCGCATACCTCTTCCCTAACTCCACCCAGCCAGTCTCCCGCTCTCACCCCTTCCCTTTTGTAGGAGGTGGGCTTGTTCCGTGCCCCGCCCACACAATGCAGCAGAAATCTCATGCCGCCACAACCGCCTACTTCTGAAATTATCTCCGCGCGTTTGCGGTCGTCTATCTCTATCGCCTCCTCCCCTCACTCCCGCGATTTTCTATCCCGTGGTCTCTCCCTCTACTCTCCTTTTTCCTCCCTCTTCCGCCGAATCTACTTTCCTGCAGTGTCCCGCGGGTTTTAATTCTAATTGTGCGTATATTTTTCACCGGATCGGGCTGGGACGAATTAGCAATTTTGCATCACTGCCCAAACTGTGGGCTATGGGCTACAGTTGTGGCACATGTATTTATTAAACAGGAAAGGAATTATTCACTGATTTTTATCTATTCAGTCTTGTAAATATTTTTTAATTTTCTCAGTTTAGTGCGATTTCGTTCCAAGAGGGAATATATATTTTCCAGCACATCGGTTTTGGACATTTTTGGATTAAAAGAAGTGGTGTTTATTCATCTCTTACCATTTCCACTTTCCCGTAACCGTTTCTCTAAATCCAATCTCCTGTTACACCACTGTTTCCATTCCAATTATATATCTTTATATTAGGTAACCGTCGTTTGTGACCCGCGGAATATGTGATTTTTCACGAGTACCGAATACTAGTAAGTAAATTTTAACTCCTGGGAAGGAATGCTTATTATATTTACGTTCATGATTTAGTTTTTCCCTATATGTGTACAATTTATATTGGTTTAGGACTGGAAGAATCAGCGAATTATCTTTTTTACTTTTCTCTAACTCTTTTTCTACCCTTTAATCTTCCTCCTGCAAGACCAACGGAAAATGCATATAATTTAGGTATCATCGGTTCAGGGTCGGTTAATTTTCAACTCTCCCCTATCGTATCAGTAGACTGCTGAAAATAAATGTGCCCTGCTATTTTAACGATTGTCTCATAAGTTGTTGAAATCTCCATTCAATTAATGAATATATTTTCCGACGCACCGGTTCCAAGCCGGGAAAATCAGAGAAATTATACTCTTAAATCATAGAAAGTAATTGTAATATGAACTGGAAACAGGGAACGGGAATATTACCGATTGCGTGATATATTATCGAATCAGTCTCGTTAATGATATTGCTTACCCATATTTTTATTTATAATTCTTTCTCAAAAAAATATTGATGTACGATTTTGAGTGCACCAACTAATCAGATGCCATTTTCAATCCCCGCATTTAAAAACTACTAGATATTTCTGTTTCGCATTTTGCTGTTTGATTTTTCCCGATATATTACCCATAATTCATGGCTTATATGGGGATACCAATACCAGATAGAGGGTGCTGTTTGATAAATGCGTCTAATTTAAACAGATATTTATATTACTTATCATAATATGGTACCATATGTGATTGATCACTTCTGAAAACAAAATAGATTTTGCACCTAATCAGATTTACATGATTTTTGGTGATCCAATGCTGGAACTTTTAGAAGTTTGAAGGAACGAAGGTCTTCATTTTTATTTTTTTAGTTAATTTTTTGTCACAAGGAAAAATGAGCAAATGTTATGGCCATAAAGAGTGAGAAGTGTGTGCTACACGATTTCATTTACTCACAGTATCATTAATATTACAGCTGTGATGCTAATAAATAATTGCTAATATATATTACAAATCTATTTGTACACTATCATTATCAACTTAATTTTGACTTTGCATCACATCAGTGTGTACTTTTTTGGCGACGAAACATGATCACTAATGTAAAATTTTGTTTTACAATCTTATTATGGCATGTTACTAGACATGGAATAATTAAAAAGGGATCTACTGTGACACGTAGCATTATGTCAAGTATTATAAAGAGTATTTAATTCCTGGCGCTGTTTCATATTCAATAAAACATGTGTAATTTCACTGATTCAAAGTGGTATTAATAGTAAGTTACGACCTTGCATATGAGGGTTAGTTTGTGGCTCAACACGATACGGAACTTAACGCGTTTGTATGTTATCCCCTCTTTAAATCAGATTTCGCAGTCCTGCCTGTCATAAGCATTATGAACAAAACCTTTTAGCTGGAAATGTGCTGACTTCATTAGATTATCTCATTATAACTGACCCCAGTATCACGAGGAACATTGAGCTGTGATTGCATGGCGTCGTGTTACCTCAACTTGCTCGCGTGCATGCAATATCCGTGTATTCGTCCATTTCTCTTTTTTCTCTGTGAGCCGTTTCGCTTCATTTCCTGTGGTACTTTTTTACGGTCATGTTTCTCATCATCAGCCTTTATTAAATAGACTTGGAATACATAGCTTAAATGCAGAAAGTAATTTTTCTAAAGAAGTGCATTATGGTGCACGTATTACTCTAAATTATTGCGCTAAACTCGAATTTGTTAATATTACGTCTACAATGGTATTGTTTTACCATTAAAATTGTCACCCTTAAAGATAGTTATATTAGTAGAAAAATAGTTTATATTTAACCTCAAAATATAGAAGATAAACCTCAAAATAAAGAAGCTGAATTATACGTAAAAATAGTTGATTTGGATCAAATCAAAAGGGTCATAAAAATGCTGATTCTGAGCTGTGGAGATGTCATTTGGAATCTTCCACTGTAAGGGAAAATATTTTCGATGAGAGCCGTCAAAGAATATCATACTAAGGTGGATAGATTTTGCCCTGGGTTCTTTGCCTCGGAATCAAGAGTCATATTCGTGTACTTGGATTTCTTCGCGTATTAAATGTTACAAAAACTCGCATGAATTGGAGCAGTATTCAACGTAATTTATCGCGACGAATAATAAAATTCTACCTGAAGTAGCATCACTAATTTTTTACTGAAACCTATATAAAATTATACAATTTAGTAGTAAATGTTACTTTCGATGACGCTGGAAATAAAAAGATTGTATCACGTTTCCTTATTGGTCAAGAAAAATAACATCTATTCTACTTTCGCAGATGTGTTAAGCTAATTATTCGGAGTAGTTTATCAGGTCAGTTGAGCGAAGAACTTTTGAATGGAAGATAGAAGTCAGAAATATTTGCGGTTAGAGGAATGTGACCACGGAATTGCGGAAAAATCCAGCGCCAATCACGGGTAAATGGTTTCGATACATGAAACGGATTTTGGGCAGCAAGATTGGGTAATGCGTTTAAATCCTACTAGAGAGAGAGGGAGAGAGAGAGAGAGAGAGAGAGGGAGGGAGGGAGGGACCAGAGGAAAGAGGCAGCTGAATTTTTTACCGAGCTCATAAAACATTCGGGTAGTAAAAGTCGTTTCATTTTACGGTACATAACGGCACTTCGCCTCAAACCGCGGCTTCGACCATTGATTGCAACTCAGCTCCGCTCAAATACGCAGTTAGCGAATAGGTTTTACAATATTTAGCTCGGCGAAGGCGAATAAATTTTCTTCCTTCCATCTCCTCTCCCGTCTCTCAATTATTTTCTTCTCCTCTCCCTGCATCACCACCTCTGTGTCTGTTTTGTCTTCCCCTCAATCATCAGTGAAAAGACTTGGCCTCTGGGGCGTACATAAGAAAAAATATGCATATATATGTATAATAAGTCACCTAACAAGAAAAATGAATGATTATCTGTTGTGGTTCTCAGGTAATTTTCTGCTCACTCTAGGCTCTTTCTTCTAGTTTTTCGTTTTCTGCACAGTTTTTTTAGCTAATTCAAGGGTAGGTAATAGTATATGTCGAAAATAAATGACTTCCAAAACTTTTGTCTTTAATGTTACGCCCAGGAAAGTCAAAGCCCTTTATATTTTTCTATTAATTCAAGCGGAAGCTGTTTCCCGGTAATACTAGAGACTTTACGAGTATATACCGACAGCCATAAATAAAGCAAAAAAAGCGATAAGATTCCGATATTTTCAGTTTATCCCGAACATAGAAGAAAATATTCATTTTTTGACAATACACCCATACATACTTCAACATATGCATACATTTAGATTAATTTTTACGTAACTGATTTTTTAACTCACATATAATCTTATTTTTCCGTTGCACTTACTTGTTTAATGCTTCATTATCAGATATCAATTTAAGGGGCAGGGAAGCGGTGTCGACAGTTTAATTGACACTTCTTACCGCATACTTACTCCTAACCTACCTTGAGTCATGTACTCGACGAGTTAAGAGGGATTCCGGAACAGCACCTTTCAATTTGACTCCAAACAGCTTTTCAGTCAATTTTTGAAAGAGTTTGTAATGCAATAAATGATATCCTTGTCTACGGCTTAAATTGAAGAACTTATATTTTTGCTTATTAAGTATTTACAAGTATATTGTTGCAAGAAAAATGCTATTGAGAGAACCATCATATCCAATACATGGCTCTTCTCTTTAAAGTTAAAGCTACGCTGTCTCATCTTGAGATTCTTTTCACTCTTTCAGGGCTCAGTTTCCGCTACCCTAATGCTAATCGCTAAGCTTCCTTTCACGCCTCATATAAAGCTCATTGGTGTTTCCTTTGGGACATATTTTCGCGAGGAATTCCTCCCTCACCATTTTAATTCTTTATATACTCCTCCTTCTCTTCATCTTCCTTCCTCATCCCCCTTACCTCCTCATTTCTTTTCTCTCTCTCTATCTCTCTCAACTCCACTCATCCCAAATGCCTTTCCACTCACTATACGAGTCCATTAAAGTTATCAACATAAATAAGGGATTCCGTGGCCGTATCAGCGGGTAACAGAAATGGCATGTAGCCAGGACGTGAAGGATGGGAGCGGGAGGGCGTTGCGGGACGTGTGTGTAGGGAGGGGGCGTGGAGGAGGAGGAAGAGAAGGGAAGGTTTGGCGGCGTGGCGGAGTCCTATTGGGGAGGAGGAGGTGGAGGAGGTAGTATAGTTGACAGCCATTCGGAGTGGGATGAGAGTTTGTCGATTCGCAGAACCCTTTGTCGCTGCGGACTCGGTGTGTTGGGGGTGGGAGCGGAGGGAAAGCGGTTGGGGGGACATAGGAGAGGCGTTGAATTAGGGAGATTCCCGGGGAAGAGAAGTGGAGTGTTGGAGGGTGAAGGGGGAAGGACCCCTGGCACGAGATGGGATGAGAAAGAGGGGATGGGAATGAAATTTGGGGAAAAGGCGTGGGGAGGGGGTAGACGTGAGGTTTAGGGGGTGAGTTAGGGTGAGGAGATGAGTGGGATGAGGAGGGAGGGCTGATTTTACGCCGCTCGACTCGAGCTGCTGGGCGAATGAAAAATGAAATTAGCAATTACCCATTTGGACTGTAATGCTGGAGGGGGGTGTGGGAGGCAGGAGAGAGAGAGGTATGAGGGAGGCGAGGCCAACGAAACTTGAATATTCCCCGTCCTAATCGTTTATGATTGAGCGACTTATTCATTTTGGGCAATTTTCTGGGAATTAATGCATCTGCGCGTCGGAAATTTATTGGAGCATTTTATTCTCAAGCCAGAAACTCTGCCCTTTAAAGGGGTACGAGCAATTTATATTTTTGCTATAATACATTGAAAACTCGGAGCCCTTTTTCAATTTTCCTGCGATGGTGGAGGTGTGCCGCGAGAAAGTTGGGAAACTTTTAAAAGAAAATTGTTCGTCGTAGTTGGGGGATTTGAGACGTTTTCGCATTTTAAACTTTCTTATAATTCAGTGAGCCTTGATGATTATTCTGTGAGCATATCATTGCTTTACGTATTGATTTTTTTTAAATTGTTCCCCCAGCGTTTTTCTCACCAACAATCAACTGTTGTATAAGGCCAATTGCCTTAATATAATAAATATATTGCAGTCGGTTGATAATCTGTTTTACATGTAATAGGTGCGCGGTCATACAGTTTTATTTAAAAATGAAACCAAATTATGTAATAAAATCAAATTCAAGTAATTTTAGTCATTATTTTAATACGACTAAATATAATTTTCATATATATTTTGTGTCATAATTGTAATGTGAATGCTGTCGTAAAAGGTTTGTGGGAGTAGGTTTCATATCAATTTGTGTGCGGCGTATTTCTCTCTTTCATTGGCGTTGGGGTGCCCTCTTCCGCTTCCATTGTATCATTCAATTTGATAAGTATTACAATAAACCGATTATGCATCATGCTGAAATGAAGGAAGGAAAGAGAGCAGTTTGGGCGAAAGACACTGGTATTGTTCATAGAACATATTTACCGCTTCGGGACTGGATTCAATGCATACACTTTCTCCCTATCTGATTTGGCGAGCATCGGAATTGGTCGCCCGCAAAAATTGCGGAATTGGTGTTTCCCGATGAGTCCCAGAGTCAGATCCTCTCTCTCCCTCCCAGGGGAAGGGATTGCTTGGCGGCTAGCAGTTCTTGGCACCTAGCAACTACCGTGCTAGCGTGTAGCAGCTTCCAAATTGTAGCCTCGAAAAGGTCGTCCAATCTCTCCGTCCCCAACTCCCCATACGCTGCCTCAACCGAGTGGTCCAGAGATAAATGAACTCTCCGTCAGATTCCCTTGATGTCTTGAAAGGATAAGGAAGCATGGAAGTCGGAAGTGTCCGTTTGAACCGAGCAGGGTACGACTGCGGGTCGGAGCGGTGACTTGAGGATCCTGAGTGCTCGCGTGATGGAAAACCACGCAGGAAGAGTTGTCGGCGCGAGACGGGGAATAACAGCGGGGCACTCGTCGGTGTTCTTGCCCGCCGGCATCGCTCCTTCTCCGGCGGGGGTTTGCGTGTTATCCTCCCGAGAAGGGAATACGGTGGCTCCGGCCCGCGGGAGGCCGTATTCTTTTTATGGCCGCGACTAGATTGGCTGAAAGGGACTTCTCGTTAAGGCACGCCCAGCTCGAGTCTTCGTGACCAGCGCGGTCGCCTCGAACAGTTCAAATGGCCGTGGACCTTTCCCGGTTAGCAGTGGTGAGAGAGAATTCGTGCTGAAACAAGCAAAATTTCCGCCGAGACCCGTTAAAGTACCTACTGCATGAAAGGTTGCCGGATTCGTGCAAACATCGAAGTTGCTGAGTCAGACGAAATGATAGCTGGTTAATTCAATGATCTCGAAGACTGTGCCTGCGATAAGTATCGAACAATGGTCTTTAACGGATATCATGGCTCAAAGCAAACGCTAGGGGGTTTTCCAAATCCTTTGATTAAATTCAAATCATGTTTATTTCAAGTTATGTGGAATGCCTCACATGTCAAAATTGAAATTGTTTTTTACATTAAATTATTAGTGTATGTTTATTTTAGGAAATAAAATGTCTTCCATGTATCATATGGAATCAATAACTTTGGGGATGATTCCTGCGTTGGAGGATACCAGGCATTCAATTTAGATGGACATCTTGTCGTGATGATGAAACCTAAATGATATGCCCAGTTATTAAAATTCTCATTTTATTGACTCTAAGATTTAATTGAACCCCTTAGAATGGACTCCATAATGCTTTGCTCAAAAGTACGTGTTTGGCCTTCTTTACTTTGGCAGGACCGCTATGACCATTCAAAATTCAAATTTGCTAATAAAAATTATTTGGAATTTTCTTTTTTGAAGAGATAACTACGAAGGATGGGGTTATTCATTATCTCATTTAAAAAAATTTCTTTACGTACCACCATACAGCAATAATTCTCATTGTTATTTTCAAAAATCACTGATTTCTCGCTTCTAAATTTATTTTCTTGCGATTACGTTATGAGACACGAGAAATTTGGTGAAAATTGGTCGTTTTGAGCCGCTTTGTAGTCTCTGTATTCTCATTAACTAATTCAGTTGTCGATTACAAATCACTTTTTTTTAGGTATCATTGCATTATAAGATGAATTCATCGATTGGCTGGCTAAATGCGCGCTAAAAAGTTAAAATAACACTAAATCATCTTTAAAAGCGGTATTTTAGCATTCTATTGATTGTGCTGCAAAATATTATTGATGGCACTTGAGGCTGAAAGAAGCAGTAGTGGCGTATAAAGAGAGGTGCTGATGCTGACTTTGAGGGATGTAATAGTCTGCTGTAAAAATGTGGGAGGAATACGGCATCAAAACGACAGTAGTAGCGCAGTAGTCGGACGTCATGGGCATTACTCAATATTCTGATTTCTCTTCTATTCAACAGTTATTTTAATTACTTGATATGCAATCCAAAAGTGTCATAATTTTTTTCTACAGCTTATAGGTCTTTACTTGCATTTTTTCTCCTCATTTACTTACAATTAATCTCTTATTCTGGTTAACCTCCGTTACTCATTAAAATATACTCCTTTATTATCCTATTTTTTAATCTGCTGCATTAGCACACTTTTTATGTTTTCTTTTGGACTATTTTTTTGCCGTGCTGATTCTTGTGTAGTGCAGGGAGACATAAATTTCCATTATGCGGGATATTTTCTAGAATATAAATGAGTAAATAAAATAGAGAACTCGGTATTTAGAGGAATAAGTAGACATTATAATTGATGGCGATTGCACGAATAGGGTATTATTGATAGAAATTCTCACAAGTCCTGTGTAGAGAGTCGTAATCTGTTCATTTGAGTGTATTGGCCATGATCTAGTGTCTTCTTTTAGTACCAGAAGTGGTTCACTCTCTGCGATGTAAAATATAATTAGCGTGGAGGAAGTGTGGAGCAGTAACGTTGTAATTGGAAATTCTATTCGTTCATTCGCCAAAACATTTTTGAAACTCGAATGATCTCGATTGTATGAATGTGATTCTTGGCACGAATGTAGGTTCATCGCTCCTTTCAGCTATTTGATACTTTGAGCCTTAAAGGAGATACCAGCCATTCGAAGAAATATATGGTAGTGCATCGCCACAAGCGGGTAGTGACAGGTCCCTCTCTCTCTCATTTAATTCTCTCTGTCAACCTGCAGTAAAAGTGTTCTTCAGGGAAGGATGGAGAAAAGATAAAAAAGGAGAGCGCGTGTTTGCACTCGACATTGAGAGAGATGCAACAGGAAGACTCCGTGCTGTGCAGAGCTGTGCCAAATGGAGGGATCTTTTTTTTTGGACAGGGTTATGGGGTTTAAGTACGCTCTGTTTCATGCATAATAGCCAAATTTCTCTCAATTTGTTCCTCACTAAATTCATAAATGCTTCCTTCGTTGTAAGATGAATGGAAAACATTTTGGCTTGATATCTACAAAAACGGAGCTTTTCCTCACTCGCTGAGAGGAAGGCACAAATTTTTGACGGTGTGGATAAGAGTCGGAAAAGAAGTATGACAGTGAAAATGTGGCCTATTTTCTTTTGTTTTTCATTTGAATAAGGGTGCTTAATTTTCCTTTCACTGCAAATGATAAATCTTTGCAGAACTATAGTATGTGCCTTGAATAGTGATAATTTAAATTTTAATCTGGAAACATTTCTGGAGGATTTGCCCGAAATTTGTATAGATATACCAAAATGTTTGTTTCTTGGGTGGTTGGATTACTAATACTTATACCATTTCTTAATCCAACCAAGTAATAGTTATCCAACCATGAAACCTCAAAATGGAATGCCACACAGTTAAAAAATAGTTACTGAATTTTGCAAAATGCTAGTGTTTTAGTTTATCTTTCCATTGAAGGCAATCTTGAGCTATCTCGCTCTCTTTGTTATTTCTTTCCTACCGGAGAATGGGCCAACCTCTCTGACAAGCATATAGTTCTCGAATAGCCGAGATCAAGGCTGATGTACGAAAACAAAGCATCGTTTGTGTGTATACGTGTCTGTGTGTGTATGTATCCTTGAGATAACACGGCAAACACATCCAGGGAGTGGAGACTCCGCTGTTTTGGTCAGGATGCGGAAAGATGGGACTGCCCATTGACTGTATTGTGGAATTAAATTGGCTCTTTAGGGCTGTTACTCGGGTCATTTTTCGCCCCAACCCTTTTCATTTCCTCCCCTCCTTACATGCGCCTCCTCCCTTCTCGTATATGTCTCCGCACCACCTCCTTCCCACCCAACACTGCCTCTTCCTCCCCCTTCAGGCACCCTCTCCCGCTGTTCTCACCCTCCTGCTCTCTTCCTTCCGCTCTTAAGCATTTTCCCTCTCCCGACCCATTTTTCTTCTCTCCCCCGTCAACCTTTTCCCTTCCTCCTTCCAAAACCTCTCATACTCCCCCTTCCCCCTCTCATGGGCGTTCTTTTCCTCTCCCGCTCCTCTTGGTGCGGGCGAAGGAGCGAGGAGGTAGGGAGAGAACACGACGCCGCCGGTTGGAACTAACGACCCAGCAATCATTAATTCACGAGCGCCTTCGTAATCACCCGCTCAGGCTTCCCTCCCTTTCTGCCCACATTCCCCTGCTCCTCTCACGCGGTGCCCCTCCCCGCCCATCTTCCGGCCCTTCAAGGGTATATATAAGGGTGTGTGGAATGGAGAGGGAGGAGAGATAGGTTGGGTTTGCATTCGGGGATTCCGATCGAGTTGGCCGGGTAGGGCGGACGGACGCGTCGCCGGGGGTGACGGCAGGATTGTCAGGTCCCTCCCGGAAAGGGCGGAGGTTTTGAGAGGACGAGTCTGTCGCGGACGGCTGGAGTATTGGGGTTGTGGTGGAGGAGGAGGAGGGTCTGAATGGCTAACGACAGCTCATCTAAACCGTCCGTGGGGTACCGTTGGCCAATGGTCTTCTTTCATTTCGACAACGCCCGCACGCATACTTGAGGAGAGAACATAATGACGCGTGAAAACGCTCCAATTTTTATTTACTCTTTTTTTTTCTCTCTCTCTCTTGGCCGTTATTTGCCATTAACGTCTGAGTTTCCTCCGCTTCCTCCCCCCCTAGCCTTTCACCAGGCTTGAATTACTTGGCGTGACATATTATCTGACCTTTTTTGGGCCCATAATTTAAAACTCGCTCCTCAGCCCCTTCCCGAAATATTTTTTTTGTGTTGTGTACGCGCTATTCTAAGTTTTTCATCTGCGTGTGTTTTTTCATGCTCCAGCAGTAATTTATTGGAGTTAATGGAATAGTTTTCCGCTACAACAGCTACGTATTAGTGCCTTAAAGCTCATATTTCGAATTGCTACCTCATAATTTACAGAATCTGAATCCTAGAAATTTTTATTTAGTGCTATCGGTGAGCACGATGAAGTTTCCTTATTTATTAATAATAGAAAACTCTTAATAAATAATCGATGGGCTCCATCATTGAATGGCCCGTGCTAGTACAAAAATAACTTCTTGGAGGAAATAACCATATGCTATCCCGCAAACTTCCCCTTCCGTGATTTGAACAAAATAGAGACATATTTATTGATAGTGAGGCATGTTTACTGTGCAAATAGAATGTAAATATCATTTTTAAGCGCTTTCTTGAAATTTTCCTCTGTGACTGCTTGAGACTTTTAAATATATTTTGTCAATATTAGTCCAACATTTATCTACCAATTTTTTCCTTATCAGTTATCACGGTTACAGTGAAAATTAGGAATAGAATACCATCACAAATTTCAAATGAACTGCTGTCTAAACTTGGTAGAATTTAGACGAAGACGAATGAGTGCAGTACGGCTAATGAAATTAAGCAGATCCTTTTGGAAGAGAATGCTTCTGTGGTATTACGGGTGAACAACTGAAAATTTCTAAAAATCTTATTCCATCTTTCCACTATCACGGTCTCGGTAATCTCACTTACATTAAGGAATTCCGTTTTTTCTTACGAAAACAGGTTAGCTTGAGCAAAGTAGGCTTTCCGATGTCGGAGTTATAAAACCTTATAGAACTAGATTTCGAAGAAGACATCCTCTGTGGTGTCTTTTGAGGTCCTTTTCTATTTGAGGAAATCCGTTAAGAAAATTCTTTCTTCTTTACATCTGGTCTTGCAGACCTCTCTTAAAAGCTCTAATAGATGCGGAACTTTGATGAAAATGCCTAATGCCTCTTGTGTATAAGGAGTAAATGCACTACTTTTGACAAGGAAGTGCCAATGCATATGTTTTGGTCCCTGAATCCTGCTTTTGGAAATAAATGAAACATCGATAATGTGCTGGCTGAATTTGATGTTATAAATATATACTATTTCCTTATTTTGCTATTCTTGAATTTGAGCTTATGTTATTTCTGAGTAATATCTTGTATGAAAATATAGTTTAGCATTGAAATATATTATTTTTCTTTTTTAGCTATAATTGATTAATTTATCGTTTTGATTTTCCTTTTGTGAACAGTGTTTTTGAGATATTGCTGGTATATATAGATAGAAATTATTTTATCTTATATATTTAAGAGAAATCTGCAATTTTTTAGTCGTGTCCTTAATACAGAACTTTTAATTCCAGCTGTTATCAAAAATCTACCCCTTTAAGCATCCTTTAATTTTAAGGAAATGAATTCACTGTGTTTTTGAATATTCTTCCGTTGCCTCCTAACGATCTGACGGCACCTTAATCTTAAACTTACCTCATGTCCGCACGAGTAAAATTCGATTTTACAAATGCCAATATGTGAGATTTTTTTCGGTCTTCGTTTGTGATGACTTGATCCGTATCTTATAATTCATGCTGTCAAAACAATACGGAATGCTTATTAAACTTGCGTCTGCGTACTTCAATCTCGATCATAAACATTCAAAATATAATGCAAAGCGGTACAACCAGTGCTCGAAAGTCCCGCATGGGACCATCAAAATTTGCTGCATTGAAACTCCGTTGAACTAGAACTCCATTTCGTTGTTAAAATCTGAGTTTGCAATGCTGTTAGACCACCCAGAATTGGTGAAACCAGGCCTTTGAAAAAAAAGAAAGCGGATAGAAAAATAAACAACATTTTTATTCCGACTAATTACGCCGGCGCGGCGGAGTTTTGGCCCATTTAATGCCCGAACGAGTTTACAGGCGCCATGCAATCTCATTCAAAAAAGAAAGGGGGTCAGAATTGTTAAATACGCCGAAATCAAGGGAGTAAAGGGGAGTATATCGTTTTGCAGTTGCATTGACCGTAAACAGGAAATGTTTCGGAGGGTCGTCGGGCACCCCCCTTCCACCATTCACGATTGGCGGCGGCGGTGGCGCTGGCGGCTGGGTCCGTCCTCTTCGGTCGCCCGTCAACTCTTTTTCGGGAAGAGAGGCGCGGATCGGAGCGGTCGCGGGAATGAGAGAATAATGGCGCGGGGGAGAAATGTCAACGGCCGGTGGAGGAAAAGTGCGAGCATGGAGTAGGGGGATATGTAGGGGTGGACTGCACATTTGAGGGGAAGGTGGTAGGGAGAGGGAGAAGGGTCAGGAGGCAGGGAGAGGTCCGGTGGCTGGGAAGGGAGGAGAGTTTTTGGGTAGTTTGGATGCGGAAGGGATGGGCCGGTTGGGAAGAGGGATGGGTGGGCTGCAAATGGGTCCCGAGGCGCGAGACCCCTTGGCTAACGAGCCGCCAGGGCACCGATGCGTATTTGCCGACGTGGCAGTACGTACTACCTTTTGGTGAAATATTGTCATCACGCATAAAATCTTAGTATTTTAATGCCAGAGGTTTGTTTTATTTCCAAAATCCACTTAATTTTCTTCAATTATACAGTTTTATTTTTTGTCTCCTTCTTTCGAGCAACTTTCCCTTTTCCTTTTTCTCTCAACTATCCCCTCTCCTTGCATCAGTAACTCCTAAACAACATTTAATAACAGTAGTAATTGCACATCAGTATGAGTATTTATATATCAAAAGTTACAGTGTAATCTGTAATGGAAGGACCAATTCGAGTTTTTGGATTGCTGGAGGATGGTCGTTGAAAATTACATTGCGATCGTCGCGTCGACGATACAAAATGGCGAACATTTTATAGAGGGGTGTAAAGAGCTTTTTAATCGTTTTTTTCACCCAGTGAACTTACTTTTATGGTCAATATTCGGTCGTAAACACTAACTTAAAACTTACTTAGCATTATTTTGTTAAATTTAATTGTATATTAGGAAGTAAGTGATATCGTAAAATCGGTTTCATGAAATCCTTATTTCGAATTTATGGAAAGGTAAGACACGACTGATTACTAATAATTTTGTACTAATAATTTTTCGTTCATGTGGGTGCGTAGGAGCTTTGTGCTGATTGGATTACCTGATTGTTTTAAATTTAAATGTATTGCTCTGTTTAAAAAATTTTTGTGCATTTATTTGCAAATAGTCAATTTTTGTGAAATAGCGATTTTTAAAATTTTTGGTGAAAAAAGGGAAATTCAACACACTCGTATTCCGTTACGCCCGAAAAAAAAAACAGCAGCAGATGATGATTTTTCAATGAAATAGGACATTGCAACTTCTAATTATGGCTAGTTACATTTGGTGGAATAACAAAACCGTCATATAGACATTGTAGTATATGTATGCATTTATAGTATCATTTAAAAACTGAAATTTTCGCAAAATATGTTTTTTAAGCGTGACCTCCTTGATAACGCTCAGATCTATCCATCATACGACGTGTGATTGATTATTTATTCACGACAGATTTACACATTTAATTCGACCTCTTGAGCCCTGAGCAAAATGCATGCGCCCTCGACCACCTTAACATTCTCTCGGTCACTTCTAAACATGGATCGATCTGAATCGATTGGGGCCCCGGGATCAAAGTGTTTGCTCAAGGAATAATTTAGTGCATTTCGATAAGGCTATAAGTACACACAGAATGGGAGGAGAACGTCGATTGGCGATTGCCTGCTTGCTTGCTCATCATAATTTCGGTACTTGCTGAGATACCAAGTTTCCTTTTGCTCTTAACTACCGGGAGGGTATGAGTGATCTTAACTCTTTATTAATAATATTAAACACATAAGCAACTGACACCGTGAGCTGAAATTTTGCAATTCTCTTGTTTTATGACTCAAATGATAGAAATATCTGCAAAATTTGTTTCTCTCATGGTGAAATTCCAAAAAAATCATAGATATGAAATTCTAAATAAGAATATTTTCATGTTTTCTTGATGCATAGCTTCCGCTCTCATCATAAAAAAATTGCCGTACGAATGGAATAAATATTGAAATCTAGAGGATAGTGGGGGATCCAAATTTACTCGTGCATTGATGATTATCATGTCAACCTTGATGGACGGTTTGGAACCCTGCGCTTGAAACCACAATTTTAACTCCAATAAGAGTTACGTTGAGACAATTTGAGCTAGATATGGTGCCATACGGCTTAATGAATCTAGTTTGCAACTATTGAATAACTTATGTTGGTAATTCCTCTACATGTAAGAACATATGTTCCATTTCATTTGACTATTTTGCATTCAAATTCAGTACCGTAGATTCACTTCGAATTTAATGTTCCCCGTCTGTTTGGATATTATAGCTTTCTTGGTCGTTTGAGCCTTTATGCGTCATTTTGTTTTTGACTGGCTCTTTTTTCCTGAGCTGCGCAGTGCTTGATTTTGGATTAACCTACTTTTAATGACGGAAAAGTTTGCATTGCTTAAATATCAGTGGCTTGAAAATACCTTTGCTCAACCATTGCCCTATAGTCGAATTTCTGTGGTCCTTGGTAAGTTTTCATTTAAGCACATTCACATTTATAAGATTTGCGTGCATTTCTAGTATTTTGAAAGGTACCGAGCGAATATAGTCGCGAACGCTCAGACGCGAACACGCGATGGTTAATGGGATCGCCAAAATCTCACCCCATCCTCGCAACACGACATTAAAGATTCTCTCCGTAACTTGATTTCCTCTTCCGGCCCGCTTCCTCCACGGTAATTATGGGGCGTGTTGTGTGCGCCATGCATAGGGAGACTTGCGAATACCCGGGAGCAATGATTCTCGAGAGATTCCATCACCTTTGAATGCACGGGATGGGTCGGGGGGGGGGGGGGGGGTTGCACGAATGGGCTGGAAAAGCTCCTACACGGCCCTTCAGTGTTTTAGGAGCGAAGACGACGCACACTTGTGGCGACAAACACACTCCTTCCATCTTCTCTTTTTCTCTCTCTCTCTCTCCCTCCGCGCCTCTCTCTCTCTTCATATCTCTCTCGCTCCGTCCCTCATTTACGCTGAATACTTTTAATTGCACCGCAGCCTACCGAGTTTTCATCCTTAAATTGCTAGCAGCAGCGCGGAGGAGGTGAGAATACGGGCGCTGGCGGCAGCAGCGCGGCTCGGCGGCGGTGGGGCGAGTGACGGAGCGAAGCAGGCAGGGTGAGGAGAGGAGGGGTGGCTGGCGGGAGGGCGGGCGGCGGCGCGAGTAATTGGTGTGACGCGAGAGAGAGAGAGAGCCGAATAGTGAGTGCTTGGAGCGGAGGCCGCGTGGGGCGCTGGAGTCTGGTGTTGTCTGTTGCTCTCTCTTTCTCTCTCGCTCTCTCATCGGGTGGGTGCGGGTTGAAACTGTGTGGCGTCTCAAGAGGACTGAGGGAGAGGATGGGTGGTAGTAGGAGAGGGAGGGGAGACATGTGGAGGGTGGGGAAGAAGGTGACAACGCAGAATGGATAGCAGCGATGCTTCGGGAATCCGTTAAAACCATCCCCCTCCCATTCCTCGTTGGATTAGAAAATAGTTTCATCCGTCATCGAAATCGCAGCGTTCCTTTTATTTTTTGCAGTAAAGCCATCACTCCCTTATCCCTCCAAGGAATAAAACGCTAGCCAATCAATGTTTGTTACACCCATTAACATTTTTTTTCGGTCTTTTATACTTTTACCAATATGTTCATTCGTCTGTGGTGTGTCAGTTTTTTCATTGCAGGCGGAGTAGCAATTAATTTTTTTTCTTTAAGGGTTAGTTTTAAATTTTCATATAACTTATAGTTACATTGGTGGTGGAGAATGTGACAACGCAGATTGGATTGCAGTGTTGCTTCGGGTATCCGTTAAAACCATCTCCCTCCGATAGTTTGATCCGTCTACGAAATCGTAGCGTTTCTTTTATGCCCATGTTTTTGCAGAAAACCCATTACTCCCTCATAGCTACTGGGAATAAAATGTAGGCCAATCAATGTTTGTTACACCATTTTTTTCGGATTTTTTAACCAATATGTTCATTTGTCTGTGGTGTGCCATCAGTGTTTTCATTGCAGGCGTAGTAGTAGTAATTCATTTTTCTTAGCAGATTTATATTGTCAGATTAAAAGTCACATTCGTGTCAGGTTTTTTCTGTTTCTGGAGCGTTTTGTGATTTTCCGCAGCCATGAAATGAAGAGAAAATGGGCATTATTTTTTCAAGTATTCTCTTAGTTTCCAAATATCATAATCATTTCTTGTTTTGTAAAAGTAAAGCGCATCCATGAATATGTTAATCTCTAACTGCGGTTATAGTAAGCGAGGAATACTTAGACTTACCCTAAGGTGACCTATCATTCGTTATTAATATTCAAATAAATCTGAAGAAAAATTAGTTAGCTATTCTGAGTTGGCCAGTTGGCATTCTACATAAAGCATTTGCCGCACAGCCTTGCGTTATGCGTCGTGTATACTGAAACGGAGAACTCATTTCTTTAAGCTTACCTATGGCAGCATCCAGAAATCAGGTAATATCATTTTGTCTCTCATATGGTAGTGTTTATTTAAAATTCCAAATTTTCCTCCAAATCAGGACAACATTTTTAATGAAAAGAAACGGAATATGGGACTTTCGTGGTCTGAATCTCTGTCGCTCGCCTCGCATTTTATGTGGGCCACCGACGAAATGAATATTTCGATCCAATATCATACGGCGTGCGAAGCTAATGCCAGCGCAGTAAAAACGGTGGAGATATTTCAAGTTGTGGATACAAAAGTTAAAGTAGAACTGTGAAGACGTTGCTTGATTTAGCCACCTCTCTACCCTGCAGTCCTCTTTATCTCATGTTTGCAGAGTTTGGAGCGCTAATTAGAAGGGTTGAGAAAACAAATTTCTGGGGATGATGCAATGTTGATGAGTTTCTTTTCTTGCAAAAGTTTTACATAAAGTAGACTGAGCATCTTATAATGTAAATGTATCCCCATTTCTACTCAGGAACATAGGGCCAAGGCATAAATTTGGCTAATGAAAGAGTTATGTTTAGAAGTACACGATAAAAAGATGTTTTTATAGAAATATAATTTCAACTACCTATCTTTCAGCTTGATTTTCTCTGAGTAATTAATTATTAAAAACGATAAATTATGTAATAAATTCTGCCTGTGTGATTATATAGTAATTATGCTAGAGTGTGGTAAAACGATAATGGTTTATGCTGTTGGAGAATGAATGTAATAAAGATGTAAGCACTATCAATACAGCCAAGAATTGATTTAGGGGGGAACTAAGTGGAAAAGAAATCCCATTTCATATATCCGGAACAGATAGGTAAATGGGAATGATTAACGAGGCTCCACAACGAAAGTGCTTATTTTAAGCAGCTCAAAATACAATGCCTATGCATTACAGTAGTTAAGTGCTATATGTCCTCATTTTTTACGGGAGAGATACTCCAAGAAACCATTTCGTTTAGAGTTTCGGCGTGCGAAGCTAATGCCAGCGCAGTAAAAACGGTGGAGAATTTTTTCAAGTTTCGTTTCGTCATGTTCCTGCTATCGCTCCTTAAGCATCTTAACAAAATGCAATAGTCCCCAAAAAGATAGCTAAATCCGGCGGTGTATTGAGGTATTTTTTATTTTAAAATGTAATAAAAATGTATGTGCGAGCATAGTATGCTAATAGTACCAATATAGGCAGTGAAACGCAACATTGAGGTTATGACGCAAGGCGGACATGGTTTTCTTTACAGGAGCTTCTTTTTCTCGTTTTTAAAGAACATAAAACTTTTTTACAAAATCCAATAAACAGGAAAGCGGAATATTGGAAATAATTCTTCCCATGTTTAGGAAATTACAGAATTACAAACCTCTTAGTTTACCTAGTCTTAGTATTAGCTTCCTCCAAAATGTATGAACAAAGAAAATAACTATTGATATTTTTCGACAGCCCACTACATATCTACAATTTTACTTCTGTAGTAGACTGTGGCATTCAGTGAATACTATTTAGCAATTAAAACACTTGGTGACTCCCACAATTTGCTTAAAAAAATATTACCAGTTTCGGTTATCAAGCCATCATCGAGTACATAAATACCTTATGGATAATATTTGAATCCACACAATCGGTCTTCGCTGTATTGCAATTATGAATATTTGTTTTCAGGATTAATCATGGCTTTACTTTAGTTCATAACGAGTTTACATAAGGTAGTAACTAAAGTAGCATCAAAATACTTGTGAAAAATGTACGTATCATTGCCTTATTTTATCTCATTTTCATTAATCATAGAGAAAACAATTTGACGCATAAATTTTGTGGATAAATTCTTTTACTATTTACCTTCCACTGTTCATTCATATTTTAAATTTTAGCTATGATTGGTTTCCTTGTAGTAGATACTTGGAACGTAGGTCGGGGCACTATTCATTCTTTTAATTTCACCAACTCAAAAATCAGAATATTTGGTCTTATTCGTTACAATATTTTTTCTATTAGGTACATTCCTACGCCATTCTTCTCCCACATTAAAATAGGGATATACTAATTGAAAAGGTTCATCAGAATTCCTTAATATTCTTAATTTCATCCGAATACCCTGGATACCTGTTTTTTTCGTGCCTGATCCTTCAATTTCACTAAATCAATAGCAATAATTTCATATTCGTTTTCCAGGATTACCCCCATCATTCTCCTTTACTCTTATATCAAACGTCATTCCTATTTCCATCCGCGCTTCTCTAAATCTAGACCTTTCACCGCTGTACGAGAAAGGCACCGTTCGTTACCTTCCCATAGTCACATACCCAACCGCTTTCATTCTCCGCTCAATTTCCGTTGTTGTCAGAGGGCCTAATTCTTATGCTGCATTGCATGCCCCTTTGACCTTTCGACCTTCGTCCGCTGCTTTGCAAGGGCTTATGCACGCTTTTTCCTCGCCATCCATTGCAATCTCTCCACCGTCCGTATGGATTAAAATCGACGGTCTCGTATGTGAAATATGTGCACATTGAAAGCGACTACTCATTTTTTTCTTCCAACGATGACATTTTTATGGTCAAGCTTTAAGATGCTATCGGTGGTGTTTCTTCCTAATATATTTTAATGGTGAGCGGCGGTTATCGGCTGCTTCCGCAAAAACCTCGTATGAATTACGAGTCCCTTTGACAGCTGCTGAGAAAGTCAACCTTTGATTAATAGTGGGGCGTAGATAAGATCTCTCTCTCTTTTCCGATTTTAACCGCTCACACTGGCTGTACCATGAAATTTTTAGAGAGTATTACGTGTAAAATAAATTCTTATTTATCACTTAGAAATAAGGATAACAAATAACTTTTGAATATTTAATTGTAAGGAATAAGTTAATTATTCTATTCCAACCAAAATTTTTGATTATTAAAGGATGCCATAGTTTGTCGATTTATTTTATTTGGATTTTCTAGTGGTGCGCTAATCCAAATATGTATGCTTTAACCTATGACGGATTTCTTTTGACCATAGATGTGTTTTCAATTTTTATTAATCCTTATTCTCGCTTCACATATATACTTCATGACCTCCAATGTACTCACATAAGGGGGTGACCGCTGAAAGTTATACTGCATTGGCATTACGATAAAATGTTATGCAACCTATATCCTCTACTCTCATCATGTTCCTACTATATTTAAGAAAGATGATTTTTACACGTTTTCAATTAGGTTCTGCTTAACCGCTCTTTATCCTGTAGTAAAAGTTTGGAATTTGTATTTAGGAAGCTCAACGAAAATGCTCTTTCTCTCCTGTATGATCTCATGATATCACTATAGCCACCGCAAGGGCACATGAAATTCGCGTTTGTGTTAGGATACCATGGGTGCGAAGAAAGTGAATAGAAAAAAATCGAGTTATAAAAAAGTAACATAAACTATAGATCTTTATGAAAAAATTCTGATTGATTTCAGTAACTCAAATTATACTTCATTTCCATAGAATGTACGTATAGTATGTTTCACCGCGAGCTATGTTTTGCCATTAAAAGATATGCGTTCGAGGTACCATGATAGCTATAAATGTATCACATCAAACAACTGTGCATGCTATGTATACATCATAATAAAGCACCGTAGTGTGACCTTTTAGCTCTTTTATTTAATGTATATAATATTATATCATTGGTAATGAGTTTTTATCTGGTTGTTGATAGAGTCTGATTTTATATATTTACCTTTCCAACTACTGGATGTATTTTTCTCGGATATCCAATCGTCATTTATGCAAACTGCTTTTGCTTCGATACCATTTCGGTAGCTTTCTTCGCCGTATTCAAAACACCTTTAGACCTAGAATGCAAGTGAATATTTGTACCCACTCGAACGTCAATTACTCTCTTGTGTGATATCAAGTGCTACGTTTATCTATGTTATGAGCGAAGACATGAGAGAAATATTGCTTAAATCGAGTTACTGAAAGCATTCATCCCGAGTCATTCTATATTTTGGTAATCATCAAATATGTTCACAGAAGGTCAAAGTTAATATTTACGTAATACAGTCTCTGCTATTTCTCTACCGGTTTTATTAGTCGATCACAACTTAAACTTGTTTATGCCTCAGGTTTCATAGACTAAAATGATGTTATTAGAGTTCATTTCATCACCTCAAGTGGATTAAAAAAGTTAAATTTTGATCCCTGTTTCTTCAAATTGTCCTGAGTATTTTACGTATTTAGTCTCACTGAAGTGTCTCATTCTTTCTATAACGCGCTGGCAGTAGGGTGGCGACGGGTACCTAGGAAGGGAAGCAGTTGTTAGACCGATTTTCAAACTTCATTAATTTTTCCTTATGTGCATAAGAAAAGGATCAATGGAATCGATTTTTTTGGAAATTTTATTTAGCTTTCAAATTTACGTTGACTGTTTCCATAACTTTCGCCAAAAAAAGTTGCGTAAAATAAGCTTAAAAATGTCGAAATGTTTCGACATTTTTATGAATAAAAATCGATTCCCGGTCAGAACTTTACTATAAAACCTCGGATTTGAGTTCATCAGCCAAAAATGCGTTAATTAACAAAAACTAATATCTCTATCATAATATTAGTGCTAGACCCTTTTTTTAGTCCTGGTTTCTTGGACGTTTGTTTTAATATACTGAAAATTGAACAACCCGAGTAATTCTGACATAGCTAACCATTTTTAGTAAGTAAAAACCTCTTCTATCAAAGAATATCTACCTCCCGAGACCAGCACTTATGTTCCAGAACTTTTTTTATCGAGTCATTCTGTATAAAAGTGAAACATTAATTTACTGGTATATAGTTGTTACATATTGATAACTTCCACTCACATTTTAATGGCTTCATCCACCAAGGTTATGCGATTATTAACGTAGGCCTTTAGATGCCAAAGGTATTGTCAGTTTAGTAAATTTTTGTGCAAGTTACCATTCGTTTATACTTTTCACAAGTAGTGATAGTGCTTTGAAAACGCTGTACTGTGTGAGACATTCATGATTCAACGACCGAACAGCTAGTGTGGCATCGACATTTCATTTCGGGTCCACTCATTTTTGGAGATTGTATTGTGGTCGACTAATTATTCATTTCCTCGCGCAGGGGTAATGATAGCCAGGTTCATTACGTCGGTAAAAAAATCACCGCACGGTCCATTTTCATATTTAATCCCGAGGTTTCCCGAGCTGTCCGCAGGGCGTCGCTCACGCACGTGGCGGCACTTATCCCCTCTCCTCCCTCCCGACCCCGCGTCGCTGTAATTTTTGAAACCATGTCTTAGAAATCTCCGCATGGATTATTACCCTGGCGCGCTCCCGGCTCATTCTGTCCATCTCCTTCATCCCTTTTCTCCCCCGCTGCATGGAGGCTCCCCCTTCTGAGGGAGGGCTTTATCTCCCGCTCCCCCCGACAGCCCTACGTCATCCTCCACTTTCTCTCTCCTCCCATCATCATCCTAGCGAACCACTCTCTCCATGGCGATGGAGCTTAGCAGCTCCTTTCTATTCATTCCACTCCCCCCTCCATCTCATCCTTCTTCAACCCCCTTCCACTCACCAAAGAACGCTCTTTCCCAACCCCTTCTATGACCTTTACTCTGACCTTTTTCCCTCTCCATCGCTCTACATCTTTACTCCCAACATCATCTCACTTGATAAAGTAAATTCATTTACCTCCTCCTCCTCGCCCCTCGTTTTATTGTGCCGTTTTCCCCAATTATGGCCTTCCTCCTTCTTTACTCTCTCCTTTTTTTACCCTCACACTCATAAGCTCTCTCTCTCCCTCTCGACCTCCCTGTAAGCTTTGTGAACGTTGGGAGGGGTTCGGAGGCTATATTCCGGTCGGCATCTCCCCTCATATTCTCTCCCTATACCCCGCACATATATCTACGTTACACCGCCTCTTATTTCGCCTATCACCGCCCGCCCCTTTTTTTCCCGTTCCGGTCTGAAATTTTCGGGCGAGTGGTGTCCTCCATCCTCTCTCTCCCTTGTCTCTCCTTTTCCTCCTCCAATCGATACCACTGATATCGACTTCGATTATTTTTCCCCTCGCTCTTTTTCCCTTCCCCACCCGCTGCCTCGTGAGATCGTTTTGTGAATGATATGAAAGGCTTTGGCGTATCGCCCGAAGGGGGAGGCGGAAGGGGGGGAGGAGGGGAGGAGACGAGAGGAGAGGAGGGGAGTGGATCGGGGGGTGAGAGGCTTATTTAGCGTTTAACTTGCCCGAGTGATGGCTCGGGTCAATTGCTTCCCATTGTTTCTCTCTCCTCGCCCTCTCATATTTTTTTTCTCCTCTCTCGACCTCTTCATCTTGATGTCACCGTTTTTGTCTTCCCTGTCTCCTTCAGAGTGTCACACACAAAAAGAATGGCTCCGCATCTACTCCAGAACCCTCTTCTCTTGTCTAATAAGACACCTTACCGAGCACTTTTCGGGTACAGGTGTCACATTTTTCGAGAGAGAGAGAGAGAGAGAGCGGTTGAACTTTATAGATAGAGAGGGAATGTAAATAGTCATCATTTTTGAAGGGATATACGCTGCTGTAGCTGAATAGTTTTTATTTTTATCCATTTGTCAAATTTTTCCTCTTTCTTCCATCCTATAAACTGATATTAGTCATTCAATTTGCCTGCTTGCATTATAAATAAATTACGATCACCGAATACTGATCGGAATGCCTAGAAAAGAAATTATACTATTAAACCGTCGTTAGTGAATTAGTGTCTTTTTGTATTATACCGTAATTGTTATTCAGTTTTCTGAATAGCTTAATGACAAACAGTAAGTCTGTATGATAAATCAAATTGACCTCCAGGTTTCTGGACGTAAGCGCGGTGTCGCTGTACTTGCACACAGGAGGGCAGTGATTACATTGATGTTGTGCAAGACTTATTATGAGTAAGAAAACATAAATCATAAAAACATTTTCGTATCTACAGCACTTCACGTTCATTGTAACACTCTCTTATTCTTGCAATCATAGGCGGATTTAGGGGGAAGAGGTATTGGGGCACTGTCCCCCCTCTCCAGACGCTAAAAAATAGACAAGATTTTTAATACGGTCATCTTTTCGTTCGTTTTATTTTGTGTATTACGGAGTCTCAGTCACTTAATTTAATATTAATGACTTTCATATCAAAATAAAGAGAATATTTTATAAATTAATAGTTGTAATTTGTTTTTAATCTCAAATATGAGAAGACTTATCAGACCCTTGTGCTCCCCCTAGAAAAAATCCTGGATCCCCCTCTGCTTGCTGTGGCACATTTCTGGTAGCCAATTTGAACCGATTGCATTTTTTCTGGTTTTATAAAGTTTAAAGTACTTTTTTTACTTTATTATTAGTCTACGTTCTTGTATCACTATAAGAATATTGTAATAAATCACTACAAAACTATGCTTGTCGTAATACAACCTGAGATTTAAAACAGAACCAGGCCAAAATATCCAAAGTTATACGACGGTAATGCAGTTGTATTCCACGGGAAACTCTTTTACTTCAGGGGTACATACCCCGATCTATCCAATTTCACTGGGGAAATATATTCCAGAATCCGCCGTCCCCTACTACTCATTCCTATTCGAACCAAGATCGCATTTGCGTGAGCGGCAATCATATTTGATTACGGCTTACGAATGTTGCGTGCTCTTGCGCAGCCCGTCATTTCCACGGAATATATCTGCTGCTGGTTCGCGAAAACCTTCGAGGGATCCCTTTTGTAAACCCGTGATTCATCCCACTTTAATTGCCGTCGAATCCCCCTCTTCATTGGTGAAGGCATCCGTCGTATTCCCAAACCCCAAAGCCCAATCTCTTTTGTGCGTGTCACACCTCCACCTGTGAGACCAACCGGAATATTATTCACGTTTTTTTCTTTATTTCCTCTCTCAACCGTTCACTCCCTCCTCCTTAATCTATTGCTTTATTATTCACGCGCTGCCAAATTACCCCGCCAGGTGCTTCGGGCGCGAGGATGCGCGCACGCCAGCGTGAATTATGAAAACAATTTTTTGTTATTTTTGTTGCCGTGCCGCGCGAGAAGGCGAGACGTAGTGTGCTTCTCGAAGAGAGGAAGCACGCAAGAGGAAGGAAGGGGCCTTTTTGGCGGCTCGTAAAACGGACGAACGCGCCTTAACATTTCATTGGACCCTCCTCCCAATGCTTCCGTCCATCTCTCTCCCTCTCTGACGGAGGAATTGCTCCAAAATGCACTTCATCCCATGGTTTCTTCGCCCCTAATAATTTTCAGGAATTCCAGGGCTTTGCAAGTTCCTCACATTTTTTCTTCGCGCTCCATCCAGAATTTTTGACGCTCATCTGCGATTAAAACTGGAACGGTAGATCAATGATATTGGGCGTGAGAAATTTATCTCCATGTTTGTTGCGTGTGAAATCTCAACCTTGTGTATTCGGACATGATTTTGCGCCAGTATTTTTTATATTGCGATGTAGCATCGCAGTAACTCGAGAAATTTATCAACTTCTTCCTGGTAGTTTTATTGCGAGTTTTGAGTAGTATAGGTGTATGTGAAATTTTATGAACGAATTAGGATATATGTCATCGAGCGAATCTTATGAACATTATGGAAACGGGGATAGTCATTAATTTTAACATGCCACGCTTTGTAGGCTTATAAATCTTTTCAGAGTCAGAGACCTGACGATTCTTATATTTTTAATAGTGAGGACGTTTATGTGTAGAAATAAATTTCGGTTAATATTTTAATATAAGATATAAAAGAAGCGAAAAATAATCAAATGGAAAACTCTGTGCCATCGCTAAAGATGAACATTTTTGGAATCACTTTGCTGTGACGATGAAATGCAAAAAACTGCAGTGCCGTCACCTGATGGTTCCTTAATTGAAACAAAATAAAATTGAAAACTTGGCTACTGTTAATCAATATTGGAGAATTAGTAACTCAAGACTGTTATTTGGCTATGAAGACCCCTCAATCAAAACCCGGTTTGATATCTTTCTGTAATGGAGTAGTAAACGTCCGACGCTTAGTCACCCTCTATTGGATTTTGACTTATCGTAAATTTGAATTAGAGAGCAAGTTGAACACATCATAAAATGTTCTCAATACTATATTTGCGAATAACCTGTAAAATAGGTTCCAAGTTTTACTTTTAAGTCACTTGATTAGTCCACTCATCGTAAGAAACGGATATCGAAGAAAGAATCATCTCACATTCGTGAATGCCCATCAATGATGCAGCAAGAAAGAAATTGAATTTGACAGTTTGAGCGTTCAATATGTCTTTTCAATGCTAATTCTTTATGAATGCTCACCAGAGATGCTGGGATTGTTAAAAATATATTGCTATTCGTGTTGGGGGGATAGGGTGATTGCAGGGATGAGGAATAATTACAGTATTTTGATTGGAATATGGAAAAGTGTTGTAGCAGCATCTGTCAACTTAATTTAAATGCGACTGCGCAGTCTATGGTGAAAGAAAAGGGGCAGGTCAAGGTCATGAGTTTTTTTTAGCTCTTCGATGGAAGTGGATGACACAGCTCTTGAATCCTGACTATGAAATTCCTAGAAGCAAGTTAGTTACCATGTGTATTAGTATTGTATGCATGTACATTACTGGGGTATCACAATTGAATGCAAACGATAAGAAAAAAAATATCACTGAATTCAACGAAAGAAATTTATGTGTCATGCATGGAGAGCACCAGTTCTGCATAAATAGTGTATGATGGTAGCCTCAAAACGATTTCTCAAGGGGTACCTATATATTCCACCATTCTTAAAGGGTTTTCTGTTGTAATGTAGTTGCTTATGAGTGGAATTAAGTTATATTATTATAAAAAAGATTAGCCTCACATTTCTGCTATCCCACATACGTAAACAATTGAACGGTGTCACCTCTCCTTATTCTCTGGTCAAATTCATCGCGACATGAGCATTTATAAGGGGCTTTTACAATGCTACATTGTTTGAAGAGATAAATCACTGGAAAATCGCAGAATTGGCTTTAGTTTTTTCTAATATCTACCTGTTTTAGCCGATATGCCTTCATTCGTTTTCATAGCTCACTCATAATTCCATTGAAATACACTTATTACAGCCTTACCATCTCTTATCCTATCTTAGCCTCTTATCGTAATTTGGCCACTTATTACCATATTTAGTGGAATACGCTCCAAGTCGTAGTGGCTATCTATTTGACTTGCCGTAAAAATATACACTGTCCAACCAGTGGTGCCAAATATCGTTAACAATTAGAATTCAATCGTTTTATACATTTCTCGTGCGATATTATTAATTTTACTGTAGCAAAAGTTTTCTTCGGAATGTGATATGAAATATTTACGGGCTTTGTGAGAGCTTTAAGGATTCGATTGTTAATAAGAGACGGTACCTTTTGTCCATCATCTCGCCTTTCGTCGTCCAAATCATGTATCTTGTGAAGAGCAGTATGCTATCGATTAATCGTGCAGTGAATTGACATGCTTTAATTAAAAAAAACAAATGCTAACTATGAGAAATCAAATCCATGTTTGCTCATCAATTTAGTCTGGAGTAAGGTTTTCTTTTTCTGATTCGATCCAACTTTCGTGTGGAGTTTCTGAGCGAGTATCGAATAAGTAGTTATTTTGGCAACCTCTAACAAGTATATTTATTTAACGATGCTCAAATATATCGTACATTCTACTTAATTTTTACTTCACAAACTTTACTACAGATGTTTCGACTAGCTTGAAGCCATCATTAGGGACATATTTAGTGAGAAGCTATCATTTAATGTGAGTATTTATGATTAAATGAGTATTTATTGAGTTTCGTCCCATAAAAAATCTTCACGCACATTTTGCATGTGAGGAAAAGGCATGAGATTTTCGTCCAAGTTTTTGAGGGCATACCTACCTCGACGAAAATGTGGCATTTTATGGCATATCTTCCCAGTACTCCAATTTTCGTTTTGAACTCCTAATTTTTAAGCATCCAAAGTTAGTGAAGCTCAAGCGAATAACCAATGAACCAAAGGAACACTCCTCTTCGAGGGATAAGTAGTGACCTGTTTCTGGAATCAGGAAAAAATGTCGATGCAATGAAATCCCGGACTGAAATCCAAGCTGAGCTCAGTCGCAAAATGTGAGTTGTGCTGCTTGTCGTTCTTTCTCCGCCGTATTTGGAGTATTAAAAAAATCACGAGGGAGAAAGCGGAGCGCAATTGGCTGTAAAGGGACTGCCGTTGAACTTAATTTCAACTTCGTTGTGGGCGGGCACAGCCATTGAATTTACGTTATCGACCAGCGAAGGTTTTTTTGAGAGGAGCCGCGCTGGGAAGCGGCTAGACCGCTAACCGTTAGTGACCAACGCAAAAGCTCGTGGAGAGGAAAAAAAGGTGACGTCTTTGTGAGCGGCCGAGGACAGCAGCGACCACCACAAAGGCTGAATCGATGAAAACCATGGCGATGAATATGTGAGGTTTTGTTGGTTCTTGGCGTATGTTTTGCCATCTGAGCATGTGTCCGATTTTACTTTTAAATTCATTCGGTTTGAATTTTGAAAAATACTAATGACCTTGAGGGATTATGTTTTAGCGCCGGTAGCATTGGGTCATCTGACGACACTTTGCGCTGGTTTTCGGTGCAATGATTTTATGTTTCGTTGTGCTGGACCCGAGCCCCTTTATTTATATTAATCATTTCTAATATTTTATTGATATTTTCATTTGCTATCTATTGAAAATTTTTTTCTTTACGCTTGCTAAATCCGTGATAAGTTGTTATTTCAAACAAGAAGTTGGAAGTTTTGAAAACAAGAACTGGGGAGGTTTGAATTTTCCATTATATCATGTTATTCATGGTTAAGATGAACTTTACTCAAGACCCGAATACGCATTTATTAATTAATATTAATACAACATATCGTCATAAATGTAATTTATTTTGCCGTGCATGACACTGTTCATATTATTTCTTATTTTTTGGAATTCTTTTATTACAGGTAAGTACCTGCCACGGGAGTACCATTCATTCTAACGATTCCATGAAACTGCTTAACCATTGACAAGTATCAAGTGATTCAAGTTGACGGTAAGACGCCTAAATTACATAGCCTTTCCGTTGCAGCTTTAGTGCTGCATACTATTGGTATTGAAGCAAATGATTTCACGGTCGGGTTGATAAAAAAAATGGGTCAAGAAGGATGACTACGTGAGATTAATCTGGAAAAAAGAGAAAAAGTAATAAAAAATGCTAATATTCGGTGCTTGTTCAAATGTAAATAAAAAATGAATATGTAACGAAACTTTTGGATCGTAACGTATGACATTTTCAATGACCATTTTTACATATCCAAGTCATGGTTGTTCTATAATGAAAGCTTACCTTATAAAGGAAGAAATTTACGTCTATACTTGATTCATTTTCGACGATACGCCATTGCGCTTTATGTTGTTGGAAAGTGAAGTCCAAGGGTAAGGTTAAATAGAACATATTCATTACTCTTTAATTACGATTTCGCATGCTAGGAAGCCAAGTGCGATATAATGCATTGGAATATCAAGCCTAATTACGACAGTGTACATTTGAATATGTTTTAAACTTACGACTGTGCCTATGCGCATTATATTATGATAAATGATAATATATATTATGTATCATCATTGAATTCCCTATTCTTAGTCTATGAATTGTAAAGTGTACCAAAAATATAGACGTCTGATGTAATTTCAAGCACATGGGTTAAGATACCTGGTCATCGGACGCTTTCAAAGATAACTTGGGTGCCTTACGTTTTCTCTAGAAGTCTCGTTAAATCATTTCATGCTTGCTATTTCTTCTCGGTCCTAAATTTTTCATTCTAATTTGGTGCGATTATGCTTCCCTAGCGTATCCTTGATTTGATCTACTTGGAAGATCATAGGGATTGACGTGAGATTCAACTATCCATTTAGCTCGTACAAATTCTGGTAATGACATATTGCTGTTACCGAATGGAGAGCTATTTTATCTCGAATACCTCCCTACCCTATGTACAGTGTACACCTCGACGCTTCGAAGCCCTTTCAGGTCTTAAATATCTCGGTCACATTGGTCAATTACTTATGAGTATTTCAGCCCTGGCTGAAATCGATGTCCGGAAATTCGATACAAGCCAAGATAAGGGCCCCACCGCAGCTCTCGTGCTTGCGAGGGCCGCCCCCTGTCTCTTAGAAACAAAATACCCCAAGGTGGGTCGGGAACGAGTGGTGTAACGCCTGGAGTAAGAAATGGTGGTAAAGAAGTTACGGTCCTAACGGAAGTTTACGGCAATAAGTTACGCAGAAGAGAGAGGCTGAAATGCATGGGAGACATTAAAGGAAAACACAAATACGGACGGGAAAGTGGCATGTAGAATGGCCAAAGTAGTGCGTAACTGTTTTAATGCAATTCTCAAATTTGTGGGATACATTGTGGAGAATTGTGTGGGTAGCCAAAACTTCTTTAAGGCTGACAAAAAAACCTGCTTAACCGTTCTATGGTGAAAAGTTGAAGGCATTACTATTAAATGGAGGCAAATGATAAATTTCAAATGCAGCGGTTTGTAGAGAGTGTTAAATTCAATGGAGGTGAATGACTAATTTGAATGTCGGTGCCGAAAAACGAAAATATTAGCCTGTTGATTCCGCCATCCATTATAGGAGATTTTTCAGAAAACAGACCATTCCACTTCCAAAGTCGTCTACCACGCAATCCCGGATGCTTTTGCGACGACTAGACTGTACCTCGCTGGGGAACTACCTCCTCTTGGGCAGCCTCGAATGGCATGGGGTTTCACCCAAAATGGCAAGGGCCAAAGGGCCGAATGTCATGGCCTATCTAATCAGTGTCCGGACCCCATCCGTCCACCGAAGCCGTAACAGTCGTTTCGTTTATATCCGTCTCCTTCTCCTCTCCTAAACCTTCCTTCCTTCGCTGGCGAATGTAATTGCGGGGCTAGGCGGCGTTTGACACAGCTTGACCCCTTGTTACCCGCGGCTCTTTGAGTGCTGTGGAAACCCTCGAGGAAATTAATAGGAAATAATAAGCAATTATCCCTTCCTATTATAGTTCTCGTTTCCATGGTAGTCCGTTATCTCCGCTCCCTTCCCTTGTGCTGGTTTTCTTCGTTATCAGCGCGATCTGTATTTAACAGCTGCTTTCGGATCCAGAATTCCGAGAATCTGGTCGTAACTTAACAACACTTGAATATTTTTCTCCCGAGCTCCGTGCTGTTTAAAGAAGAGAAAAAAACCATAGTTTATTCCCGTCGCTCAGAGCCGTCTTATCTCTTCTTCTCTCTCCGTGATAATTCTCTCATTCTCTCCAGACCCCCCTTTTTTAAAATGCTAAAGCGCGGACGCGGGTGAAATATGATGATGCGACCCACGGTCTAAAAAATTTCTCCCCCTTTGTCTGTCTGTCTACCCTTCCCGTATCGCTCCCTCCGATTGGCTTATCATCCCTTCCCATCGGCCACCACCCCACTCCACCTCCCAACATGTTGTCTGCCCGCCTCAATTCCCCCACCCCCCTCCGGCCGAGTTTCCCTCCCACCTTTCCTTCCCTTAGCTCCTCCCCGCTCTAAAATGCCCATCACTTCTCGCCTTCTCCTCCAAATGCCATTCTTTCTTGAAGTGTACGTAGCCCATCCTCTCATGCATCGATATATGCACAGGATATATTATTTTGTCCATAGTTAACTTTTTTAGCTATCATAGTAAATAATCTGGGTGCATTAATGAGTGCATTCGTTAAAAGGTAACAAAGTTCAAGTCTATTATGGTTTTTAAGCTGTGTATTCATGAATATTCACGTAAAACGTTGCACCGCTTAAGCCAATCCTCAACCGCTCATCGGCCTTCCTGGCAACCTAAGCTGTTTTATTGAGCTGTTGTTCTCTCCGTAATAGAGCTATCGTTCAGAACTCAAAATTTTAATTTCAGTAAAAAGGTTTAGCTTTTGAATAGTTCAATCCATAATAGCAGAATTATTTAATCTTCTACGAGGTAATTTTTGTTTGCAAAGGAGAAATTAATGACCTCTAAATTGTGTGGTACGGACCAACATAAATAAACAAATTCCTGTCAGATATTAGCTCTTTCCTTTCTGTTTTATCAAATACAAGACGTAGTACAACTCGAATACTTCATTATGAAGTAGATATCTTATAATTGACGTTTATTCTCGTGTTTTAAAACAATATGTGAATCACATGTCACTTCAAATATGTCTCAATTGATGTTACTACAACTCCATGCTTGATTATCAAACCTATTTCTTTTTGAAATACGAGTGGATCACCGTAATTACATCAGTTTTGTATTTCAATTCTATGATTCGATCGATCCTATATTGCGCTCGTAGCGGATAGTTTGATTTTGGTAGATCGGTTGCGTAGCTTACTCTTGACAAGATACAATTCGTTTATTCCCCCACAGCTACGCATTCTCGTACTGGTGACTGTCCTTCTCCTCTGGGAGTTATTGTCCAGTAAACTTCTGGACAAGCAACCATGAGAGAAAATTGTTTTAGACTATGAAGACTCGCATTTTCTAATTCTTATTCACTCAGCATACCTTCCGTATAGTGACACTTAAAACCATCAATTTCGAATTTTAGTCCACCCATCACACCATTCTCTTTTCATAATATCCCAATGCGTTTGTAAAAACTTTCCCTTTATGGCTTGTAGTAATTCTCATTACCACAAAATCCCCACCTTAAATCTACTCATTGCTGCCTGTGGCCCTCCTACCCCGTTACCCTCCCTCTCCGCACCCTTCAATCGTTTTATTTTAAAAATCGCGTCAATTTATGGGTGGCCCCAACGTTTCCCGACCGATGCTAGTCGCTTTCTCAAGGGATTCTGAAGAGGTGGGAATTTAAATTCATGTACAAGTATCCGTCTCAGATGGTGGGGAGGGAGCGGGAGGTTGGAGGAGTAGGTTGTTGATTGTTTTTGCTGATTACGGCTTGCCAAGTACGGCTAATTTTAAGGCCGGTGTCCCTGTTGAAATTGTTCATCTCCTCTTTATATAATTCCATGGGTCTAAGCCCCTCGGGAAAACCCTGAAGCTATCAGTTTAGTAATTCCATCCATCTTTTTTTCGTCATCTTCCAATGTGGTCTTGAAGACCCTTTATCCTTCGCCTATGGCATTCCTGTAGCTTCCCCATCCCACCCCCTCCAAAATCCTCCTCGTCTCCCCCTTCCCCTCGGACTCCTCACTTTTCAAGCCCTCCCACCGCCCCCCGTCACGGCCTCAGTGTCACTCGCACCCGGCGGCTGCCCCGCTGCCACAGGCACATCGCGTGTCTGCGAAATGTTGAGCCGCCGCGCCGGGTGCGGAGGGCAGGGTGTGTGTCGTGGGGGCGGCGCGGCATTTTCGGGGCGCCAATGAATGCAACCGGAGGAGTGAGAGAGAGAAAGAGAGAAAGAAGTTGGTGGAGGAGGAGGTGGAGGGAATGAATGGCGTGCCTTAATAATGGCGTGGCACGCGAGAAATTCCTTTAAATCATGTTTCCAGTTGCTGGGGCGGAAGGGGCCGCGAAAGACAAATAGGGACGAAGTGTTAGAGCCGTTGCGGGAGAGGCGATGGGAATTAGGGCGAGGGGGATTTTGGGGAGGAGGAGGGCGCTGGTGTGTTGGTGCGGTGGTGGTAATTGGTGAAGGGGAGGCATTTGTGTGGAGTGCTTCGTGGAGGGACGGGGTTCGGTTGATGGGGAGAGGTGTGCGCTCCGAAAGTGCATTGATTGCGTTTAAATCATTCTGCGATTCGTGATGCAACTCGCCGACGCTGAAGGAAAAAGGCCATAATTAAAACTTTAGATTAAATAAATATCCAATGATAAAATGATGAGAATGGTGAATGAAGTTGTGAAGTAATATCCTCCTAAAGGTGACGTCAGAAAAAATCCTACTGCAATTTTATATTTATAACATGAATTCTTTGCAGTTAATTTTTACCTTTGAAATGTATCTTTTGATTCTCAATGTAACTCGAACGTGATTACGCCATTAGATCTTAGTAAGCTTAGAGTAAGCACATGATTCTTTTGTTTGTTAAATCTAGAAGAAATTGCGAATTACTACGATTCAAGGGATATCTTTTTTCTAATGAATCGCTGGTAAAAGTCACAGTTTCTGTAGGTGATAAAAAATTCAGCTTTTTGTGCCTCTATTGTAGGTGAGTTACGAAGACATATCGGGAAAATAATGTAAACATAAGTTGTCCCTATCACCTATAATATAATTGCATCCAAACAATAGTTTGCATGTTTAAATATGCTCCATGAGAGTCACTTCCCATCTCTTAATAGTGGGCAGTATTATTTTACTTGACATGCTTTACGTGAGGCATACTAGTGGATACAGATTACCGTGGGAAATATTATTGAAATTGTCGTGTCTCTGCCCGGCCCCTTATGACTGGGAGGTTAAGCATCTATTCAGCACATTTACGTAACCATATCGCAAATAATTTAACTTTGAAACTGTTCCAGTAAGGGATTAATATTTTAATTTTTATGACCTATCATCAGTTCTCCGTGCATCGCTCCATACCGATTTAATTTCAAATTCTTTTGTTTCCTCATTCAAATCACCGTAAGTAATGCCTATATCGACGTAATGCCATCGTAAGTAATATGAAAATGGCGATATTAGGTTTTCAATACGACATCGTCTAAGAATTATATGACTTATCCTACTAAATTTTGACTGAGCTGCATCAAACTTTATAGCAAGGTATAGTTATAAACAATGATTTACGCCGTTATTTCCTCTTATAAAGTTTTCTCTTTTCTTAGTAAAAAAAGTGTTTCCCTCTTGAGAGCCTTAAATCCTTTGAAAACCCAGGAATTTTCTCTGAAAAAAATTCCTCTGAAATCCGACCCTTGTCGCGTTTTTGCCGCTTGGTTTTCACGGTGCACATGGGAAACCAGATACAGAAGTATGCGCGATAAAAAGGTTAGCGACTTGAAAATTTTTCGCAACGTCCGTCCCTCCCGTGGTGAGCGATGGAGGGGGAGTAGAAGGAAAGGATCCTTTGTAGGCGTGAGGGGGAGGGGAGGTGGATGGAGGAGTCAGGAATGGAGGGGAGGGGGCGTGATTAACAATGGCGGGCCGCGGAATGCGTGCGATCGAAAAAAACGGAAGGAAAAAAAAGAAGCTTAAGTGGGGGAGTAGATAGAAAAATACTATCGTTCAGGAAAATATCCATGAGAATAAAATTAATATAATACAGCTTTCAGGCAAATTAATTACAAAAAAGATAAAATTTTGATTTTTTGTAATGTCTATGCATAATGTTTCCCCATTTCATACCATAACAACGCAAAAAAATGCTTATACCTATGTAAAAGAAGACAAATTGAATTATATACCAACCCGTATTTGATACAACGCAAAAAATCATGTATTCTTAGCGTAACAAATAGCGGAAAAGAAGAGCAAAGAAATAACCATAATAACAAGGATACCATGTTGAACAAAATCAGAGTAACTTCTGACATTCCTGCGGAAGTTAATAATTATGCTATTTTAGTTTAAATTTTTAACAGACATGCAATTTGTAACTTCAGTAGACATCTAATTCAGTGGGAGAAGGTTTGGGATTTCCTCTTCAATTGCGCACTTGTACCCCACACCCCTTAGAGGCACCCCCTCCTCGAAGTGAGCGAAATAAGAGTTCCACCACCTCGAACTCTCGGTCTGAAACAATAAATAAAGGGACCCCTTGACGTTTAATCTGCATAGGGTTGCTCCCTGGTGCCACTCGCCCGACACCAAACGCGAAGGGTAGGAAAAAGGAGGGAAGAAAATATTTCTACAGAGGAGGTGGGGATGGATAGGACGATTTGCAAGGACGCGAGGTTAAACGGGGATGAAAGGGGGATTTCTAGGTTTGGGTTGGGATTCCTGGATTTTTCAAAGGATTTAGGCTATCAAGAGGGAAAAACCTTTTTTTCACTGACAATAAGAACGGATAAAAACGTTTTATATGGAACTGAGCACGGTAATCATTGCTTATAAGTATGCCTCGCCTTAAAAGTTTGATACGGCTCCCTCAACATTTAGTAAGGTAAGAAATATAACTTTTCGATGATAATGAATTGAAAACCCAAGTTCATCATTAACGAATATTCTCCAAAAATGCTCCGTACCACGAGAAAAAGAAGAGTCTCTTGGGGCCCAGTACAGCAGTCATGCTAAGACGAAAACTCCGCCGTCTCGAAAGGATTAACATGCATTACCTAGAATGACATGATAGAGGAAACAAGCGCATCTATATATATACATATAAAAGAGGATGCCTGTTTGTCTGTCCGCAATCCGTTTTCATACGGCTGCCCGGTTTGCAACCAAAGTTAGTACACAGGTGCCCCTTAGGCCCCCAAACCCCGTGCGGCTACTTTCGGTTGCGTCCGTCGGGTCATTTGCGTATTTTCTCATTTCCATTCCTTACGTCACCTCATGCAACGTTTGCGACTGGTCAACCTGCCGGTAGGAACACCTATTGACTCGCTAAAAAGGAAAACTTAATCAAATAGGTACTACACTCGCCTATTAATCATCTCGGTGCAAACCTTTTTGCTAAAGTATGCGTGCACACGACGTTTTTGGTCTACGCACACTACGATCAATGTTGTGGAGGGGGTATAAGCTGATCCCTTGCACGGTATACGAAAATCGTTTTCTCCATTGTTTGCCGTTGTTTAAGTATACCATAATCTTACCTGCTTTGTTCTTTTGCCTAAAAATCCTGCCATTTGACCATGAATTCCAAGTTCCCAGTCTCTCTCCACTTCTCTGGGTACTACCCATCCCAAGCAACGCCGGGTGGGCTGCTAGTTTGAAATAAAATCGGGACTGCTATGTTGAGTGGTTGGGTGTCGGAGTTGGGTCGCGGGAGAAGAGGAAGGACGGGAGAGAGAGAGATATCCGAGCGGCGGGCGAGGGATCCGTCTCCGCGCGCCGTAATCAGAGATTTGCGTTTCTGTGTGCAGTGGCGGCGGCGTCGACGGACGTGAAGGGAGGATGAGCGCTGCAGGATGCGGATCAACGCGTTTTTAAACCTCCATGGAGGACCGCTACGTGTGCTACGTGATGCTCCAACATCTTCCTTCCCCGGGATAAGTGTGGGGGAGGAATGGGTGAGGTCTTTATGGTCGCGTTGCGTTGCTCTCGTTGTCTCTGCCATCTCCACTCTTTCGCGTGATTTTCCTCGCCACTGCCTTTCGGCCCGAGACCCGTGCATTTGGAATGCAGCTTTCAGTGTTATGTAGTTTTTTTTTCTTTTGCTCCGTTTGTATATATAGCATCCGTTTGGTGTCGTATTCCGCGCTGAAGTTTCTATGAGTCAAAGGCGTAGGTATATTGAGGTTGCAAGGACAGTTTCTCAGACAAGTATTGCAAAAGTTGGGTAGGATGATAAAATTAATCCTGGTTTTGTAACCTTTGACTCCAACGTCTTGAGGGAGTGCTGTAAAACTGCTTTTGAGTTAAGCTTAAAATCTAAAATGTCAGGGGAGTTTTTGAGGGATAATTTTCTTATGTGTTTTGGTACATATATGTCAGGCATGCCATTTCTAAAAGGTGTATTAAATAGCCTAACTGTAACGATATTTGTTATCCCTACTATACATTTGAATCCTTTACGGTAGAGGAGAGAATCTGTTGATAACATTTTAAATTAAATTAAAAAGTTATCATCAGCTTTGTGAAATATTTATAATACTACATTTTAAGTGCTGCAGTTTAATTCTGTCATCATCCTTTCAATTCGTAACTCAAGGTTGTAATATTTTGTAGTCTTCCAAGACGTATTGAATCAAATCTTTCAGTAAAAGTTCATGCAATATTTAGTTCCATTATATTCATTATGAAGTAATTTCAGTCCTCTGTTGAGGAGTTTATCTTGACTTATTGGTTCTCACTAGCTCCCAGCCGTGGCTGTATATAATTATGTGCTAAAAAATATCTCCTCAGTTTATGTGATTTGTATATTATTGAAATAAACTCACATGCGGATTTACTTAATTTCTTCAGGTTTATGGAAGAGAAGGACGAAGACTTATTCACATCTTTTATTTTTCCTTTACTGAACAGTAATGAAATCAACTGTGGTCATAATTTTGTTTTAATAAACTTTTTAGTCTCCTGAAATAGTCTTTTTTCTACGTCGATCAAAGGGGCTCTATTATTATGTAACGGAATTAATAGAGAACCAATAAGCTGTGCAGTAACCTTTTGAGAATACTAAAAATATGGACTTAGAATTAGTAATTCATTTCCTGGTAATGGCGTATTTTCATCGTGCAGTGAAATACATTTACGGCTCGAAACGAGTGTGCAAATGAACACGAAGGCTCGCTGTTGAATTTCCGCTGCTGCGGGTGCCTCTCTCTCTATATATATTGCTCTCTCTCTCTCTCTTCTGCTGGTGCAGGGGAAAAAGGGTGGGCGGTTTACTTTCGTATAATTCATGAAAGGAATCAATATACGTGGAATGAGAGTACGTTGGTACGTGCCTACCCACTCCACGATCCTCTTTTTGCAACAGAGGTTCGGAAAAATCATTTCTTGCCTTTGTTGTGACACTCGGGGTCCAGTCCAGCGCTCTTCCTTGTCCCTTTTGTCCCCGCCTCGTGTTTGACTGTTGTCTCGGTCACCAGTGGTCACCTGGTCCAGAGGAAACCCTTTTGTTCACCTGTCACTTGGTCCTATTGCGCCACGTTCGGCTCAATGCCAACTCTTTTCTAGCTATCTCGATTGGGCTAAGAGCCTTTGTTTGCATCCAACCACTCGTCTCGTGCCTTTTTTTCCCCTCTCTCCGTACAAGTATTTGTCGTTACTTCTATGATGGGAATGCCGCATTTGGAGTTTTTCCACATCTTTAGTTCACTTCATTTCTCCGTTGCTGTTTCAGATCAAGGCTAAAGTTTACCTTCAAAGAGAAAAAAGTTTTGTAAAAAGTTTATTTTTCATTTCAAGTGCCAAAAATAGAACTGAGTTGTTGCTTTAACGTTTTCTCTGTGTATGATATTACATCAAGCTCAAGTTTTGAAGTAAATCTTGAAGATTCAGCCTTTCGAGAGGGTCGTTCAATGAGGTTCATCCAACTTTGGGGCAGGCTCCACGGGTAAACTATTTTTTCAGGATTCTCTCCATATTACCTTTAAAAAAATTTCATATTTTTTATTTGGTGCTTACGTATACGATAGGAATGCCGCATTTGGACTTTTTCTACGTCTCTAGTTCTCCTCAATTTACCGCAGTTGTTTCAAGTCAAGAATAAATTTACTTTCCTAAGGAAGAAAGTTCTGAAAAAAATTTCTTTTTAACTGCAAGTGTCATTGAAAGGGATCTAAAGATTAATTTCACTGTTTTTACTATTCAGATAATTACATTATACTCACGTTTATAACCAATTTTTAGCGTCGAATCTTATATTTTGCGATTAGGCCCATCAATATTTTGAACAGGTTCTTCCGTTAATCTTACTTTTCAGGCAGGAATTCCCTTGATGTGTTTTTAAATACTTTTATATCTTTTTTCTCCTGTACTCCATCGAATTTCATGCCTCTTTCTCAAATGAAGGAATGGCAATCAATAAAATTAATATTTTCCCCCCTTCTCGCCCGGTTTCCTTTCCTAAAAAGTAGGCCAATATTTTTCACAATGTTTCCTTTCCACGAGCGCATGCCATTTTTTTGAACTGTGGCAACGAATCCAGATTCAAAAGCGAAAATAAATACGATGTGAATGCTGACCTGGTTCGCAAGTTCATGCGCTCATCAAAGAGGAGTCGTTAGGGAGAGAAAAGCGGAATGAAAAAAAAAACGAAAAAAAACGGGAGCAGTAGTTTAATTGAAATGCGCTGTAATTTCGGCCCTTGCGGTGTTGTTAGTTTGAATCAGTTAAAACCCGGCAATTTCCTCGTCGCTGGAATCTCAAGGGTAAAAGTGACTCTTTAAATCGTCGCCCGAGCAGTGCATTTCCTGAGGGGGTTTGTGAGCGGGGAGGAGCAGAGAGAGAGAGAGAGAGAGAGAGAGAGGGCGTGTGTTGAGTGATAGGGAAGCATTTGAGAAGGGGCATACTACATCCACCTTTCAATTCTTGCTGCTATTGATTCGCATCACGCGCACGATTGCTTCTTTCCTCCCTCTTGCTGCAACATTCCCTCGTACCCGTTTAGCCCTTTTAGATTCGTTCACTCGGAACTTACAGCGTGGTAGAGTCCTCCCACGCGAATTTCTTCTCGTTCTCCTACTTTAAATCAGTTGATAAAAAGAATAGATTAGTAATTGGAGGATAATCGAAAGCAGAGCTTTATTATATTTTCATTTGACTAACGATTGAGGGCTGCACCTGATTATTTTCTGGAATTTTGCTTTAAGCCTTCATGCTTAGTCTTAGGTAAGAAATATAGCTCGGTTACATTTGTTCTAACTCAGGGTCACTTGATATGTAGGATGAAATGAAGAGTGTACATCGTAAATTCCTTTGCTTTGGCTTATTTGTGATTGAAAAGATGGATGCAGCATATGGAGAGAAATCTTTGAATAAGCTATTGATTGCTTCCATACTCGACAGTACAGAAACCTTTTCTTTCAGCAGAAACTACGAATAAGTTCAGTTTGCATTATTCGAGTCTACACTAAGCCCTCACCACCTCTTTGAACGAACTCAACTTAGTGTAGCAGCGTGCTGGAAAAGTTCAAACTTCTCTTGATACCCTCCTTTATCAAGAACAATATTTCTATCAACTGTCTAGAGGACGTGATGTTCCTCTTCTCATTCTTTCCTTATCTTTCGCAATTATATTGACGACGAAAAGTTTTTATTGATACAATATTTTTTAACTACCATATTAATTACAGAGTTATAGAATATATACAAATTTCCACACTTAGTTCTAGTTACCAAACTAGTGCCAATTGACCTTGCGGTTTTTATTTGTAACAATAGATTCGAAAAGTTGAGCCACTGCAAACCCGCGGAAACTCGTGAGCATCACCTTGCTGTAGAAGAGGGCTTTTTTCTGCTGAAGAAGGAAAGAAACAGAGTTTAAGCCAGAGCACACCCGAGTTAAGGTGTTGTGAAAGAGGCATTACCCCGCCCCCTTCCTTATCCCTAAAACTCCACACATCCCTCTCTCCAACTTCGTTCGTTCTATCCTTCGACCACCACCCTTTTCCTAAAAACCTCTCAGGAGACCCAGCACCAGGGATCCACCCTCCAACCTTCCCCCTTCTTCCCTACCTTTTTCCAAACTCCATCCCAGTTCTCCATTCTTGTAGAAATCCCCCTCTCCTCTATTTCCTCATCCTCTCTACGTCTCTTGCGTGCATAATCTCCTCACTCCGTGACCACCCACTCGTGTTCTACCTTCCTCCACGAGATCCCCCCCCCCCCGAATTCCCTCCCGCCACTGCATCCGGCCAACCCTTCCCTCCTCCGCCCCGGGCCGCCTTCGTCCCTCCACTCTCCTCAAAAAAACTCCCGCCTCTCTCTCTCAAAGAAGTGCCCGAGACCCTCGGAGCTGCTGCGGCATGAATATCGCAGCGCGGCCAGCACATTTTGAAGGGACCCGGGTCGCCCGGGGCGCTCTTTATCGCCCTCCTGGGACACACTGCTCCGTGTGGGGGCGGGGGAGGAGGGAACGGGGAGCTCTGCCCTTAAAAACCCTCCTCACCCGGCATTAGCTTCCTTCCGTCCCTCCTTACTACTCCCCCTCCTCCCAGAAACCCTTCCTCCTCCCCCCTTCCCTACTTCTTTCTTTTTCTCGTCTGTTGCGGGCCCTTACTCCTCGTCCTTCTCTCTCTCTCCTCCTGCTATTAACCATTTGCTATGCCTATTTGGTCAATGTTCGTTCAATCCACACCTACTGGTTGTACGTGGGTTAAGGTGATACCTCATTGGATTATTATTAAAGTATTCTACCGATTAAGGTAGGTTTCCATGAAGGGCCTAAGAGGATTCCCGGGAGCCTCCCCTTCCATCTTGCACTTCCCTCTTCAATGCAAAATAAGACCTACTCCCTTTCATTCTATCTAAACATCCTATTCTTTTCCTTCCTCTCCCTCGTTTACCTAAAATTATTCCCTCTAATACCCTTTTCAACATCCCCTCCCCGCTAAGTACTCGCTCCATACATACTTTCTGTCTCCTCCGTATCTCATCTAAAAGCTACCTCTCCTCACCACCATGTACAGCACTTCGTCGTTCCTCCTCCTCTCCGTCCACTTCACCCTCTCCATTATTCGACACACCAATCTCGAATGCCTGGAGTCTTCTCTCGTCCTCAATTCTCTTCCTAATATCCTCACTACTGTATCCGTTTTCCTCTAACGTACTGCCTAAATAGTTGAAATAACTCATTGGATAAAGATGAAGTATTGAAATAAAAAATATGTCCATTATTTCCACTGTTTGTTGTGAGTCCAATGGTTACCCATACCGTTTTTTATTTATTTTCTTGAGAATAATCCACTTTTGGTGTGTTTAGGTAGCATAAAAAACAGCTTGAAAGTATCGAATCCTTTGGAGGTTTTCATAACAGTGTAGGGAATTGCATAGCTTATGGTTTCAAAATGAAAGTACCCTACCTACTCTACATCTAAAAGTTTTCACGTCCTATTGTTCTGTTCAACTGATATTTGTTTATTTAGAATGCAGTGAATGTCAAGGAAAAAATAACGCGAAGAAAATTCTCTAAATGAATACATTTCTAGAAACTACTTGTCTACGATCTACGACGAGGGTTGCCCTTGAAAACCCTCCTCACCCGACATTAGCTTCCTTACGTCCCTTCTTACTACCCCCTTCCTCAGAAACCCTTCTTTTTCCTCCCTCCAATGCTTTTTCTTCTTTTTCTCGCCTATCGCGGGCCCTTTCTGCCCGTCCTTCTCTCTCACCTTCACCTCCTCCTACGCCGTCCCCGAAGCCATTTCCTATGCCTAACTCCTCATTGTTCGCTCAATCCACACCTACTCATTGTATATCTAGCTTTAATAGATGCAATTGATACCTCATGGAATAGAGATGAAATATTGAAAAAAAAACTATCGATTATTTCCCTTTGTTCATTGGGAGTCCAATTGTTATCCATGCCTTTGATTTTCTAAGGAATAACGCGTTTTTATTGTGTGTAGGAAATGGCCCGAAAGTATCGGATCCTTTCGTGTTTCCAACAAACGGTGTGGAGTATTACATTTTTAATTATTTAAGAATAAAATTGCCTAATCTGCTCTCCATCTACACGTTCTCAAGTCTACATGTTCTCATCTACTCTTTATGTTCTCATGTCATTGTCTTCATAGTTCTGTTCGACTGATATTTTTTGATATTAAAATGCAGTAAATGTTAAGGAAAAAAATTAACACGTGGGGAATCCCAAAAATAAATAAACGCCAAGAAACTTACTAGCTGAGTTACAATTGATCTCGCAGATTTTTTTCTCTGCTTTCGCCAGTGTACGTAGTGATTGGTGATTGAAGTACTAATTTTCTTAAGAAAAATGAAGCCTATGTTAAAATAGAAAATGAATGTTACTTTGTATGCTAGTGTTATTAGTTCTATACATTATCTCATAAGTTATAGTCTTATCTTGGGAATGAAGATGTGATTCATTTCAATCACCAACTATCGTTTAACTACATACCCTAAAGATTTGTAGTTGAACGGAATATCAAGCTACTCAAGCCAAAAATTCACTCGACTCGACACTATCTATTTTTTAAAGTATATATCCGTTACCCTATGATGAATAATAATGGATTTTAATGTGTTTGGCTGAAATTATAAATTGTTTATTTATATTTTTGTAAAGGTTAAGCAATTTTCTCAAGATGTCTAAAGCGATTCTTATGTATACAATGATTACACTCCATACTTTTGAGGTATTGAGTTCAATAATATTGGGAAAGATTTGCATATAAAGCATGAAAAGGGTGGTAGAAATGGAAAAAAAATATTTTTATGCCTTTTTTATAAGTCAAAATTATGTTTCTCGACTTCATGGGTAATTCGAAAAAAATCGAAGTGCTTATTAAAAAGATAGCTGTAAAAGAGTCTTATGTATGCAAGTATTAAGTTTTACAACCGTGATATAATCTTAGATTTATTAGTGAAAATGTTGTAGGCAAAATTTTAGGTATTTGCAGTAATAGTAGTTTTCATGTTTTTATCATTGTGAACGGTGAAATAAAAGCTTTCTCATTGTACCGCGTGAGAAACTATTTTCATGTTTACTGAGAATGTGTTTGTGTTTTCTGCCTGGACATAAATCACTTCGGAAGCGAGAAAACTACGTCATGGGCCTCAAGGGATTCCAAAGTATTTGAAAAACTGGAGCATACCGTTTCCTGAGAATTCGTGTTTCATATTTTTCTTTCCTTGTCAAGCGAGTTTTGTCCTGGCATATTTTCCGTTTTAGCTCATGCAGACGTGTGAAAAGCAATTTTTGCGATGGTTTGTATTAAGAAACGACATGAGTCAATGAAAGGTTCGTTCTAGCACCCAACAAAATTTATTTATTATTCTGGGAATTTCCTACGTATTTATTGTCCTCCGTGGCCTCTGTCCCTAATTTATGCCAAGTCTCGTTTGCCTGATCTCTATACACTTTTCTATGATTTTCAAGTATGGTATTCCAATCCTCTGCCTAATCGGCATGTTCATGAAATGCTCTAGCTTCTAATCTTTTTGTAGAAATTTTACTTTTGAGCATATTAAAATTAAAGTTTTACTCTCTTCATTTAGTTTTACTCAGCGATCTGACACACCACCTTAGGTACACCTTGCTATTCAATAGATACGCATTTTCTGTTTATGTTCTCGATCAAGCCATTCTTGGACTTTTGTCAGGTGAGAAATTATTTATTATCTGCTCGATATCTTTTAAACCAGTTTTTTTACCATTCTTTTTGGTTAGCTGAGTGTTAAATTGGGTTTATTTTTAAATTGAAATATATTGCTGCAGTGAAAAATGCCTATGAACTTTACATTTTTTAACCCTCGAATTACCATTTTTTTAATTGGGGGATTATTTTAGTTACCAATTGCTTTGCTGCCATAATGGACCACTATTAAAAAGGAGTTTTTTTATAAATTACATATTTAGAAGTAGTTTACGTCAAGATATAATGTACTAATGAAAAGAAATTAGGAAGAATTCCCTTGGAGACGCTTGGGAAAGTTAGAGGTACAATTTTTGGCTGCTTTATCTCAGCTTTCTTTTAGTTATGATGCAGAAAACGCTCCTGATTTTTCATCTTATTATTATTAATTGTGATATCAAAACGTACTGCTGTTTCGAATAGCAGTGTACACAATTGAAAAGGTATGATCGTGGAAAATTGGAAGTATTTTTTTCAATATGGAAAAATTCCACTATATCACGCTTGAATCTTTGGATTTTATTCGAAAAATATTGATTAAACTCTTGTTTGTGATTGTGTGAATTAATTAGTGTTTCGTGATGATATGCGGCGGGTGCACCCCATTAGGACTCATTTATTTTAACGTCCGTGGCGTTCAATTGAGGAAATGTATTGTTGGTATGGTGAGGCGTGGGGATCTTGGAAACGAAGAAGAGTGACCTAGGCTGCGTACATCTCTCTCTCGCCATGCCCTCTTTCGTGCTATTTTCTTCAGCCCACGTCACCTCTTCTCTCTCTCTCTCTCACACGACGCAGACTCCTTAAATTCCGAGGGAGTGGGAGAGGGGAGCGTTGGGTGGCGGTCACCTCCCTCGCCTACTCAACACTCCGCAAACTTCTCCCTTTTAAAAGTTTCTCATTCCCCCCCTCCACGCTCGAAATATTCCTCCGGGAGCAGGAAGGATGGCCCTTGACCCTTGGAGACTCCCTTCGCCTCCTTCGCGAACGCCTTCCGTACCCTTTCTCTCCTCCCACTCTCCCCACTGAACCAATAACCATCCAGCTCTCACTCCGCGGGAATCCCTACCACCTCTATCTCTCTCTGCCCGTTTCCGTCCACCGAGAGTGAGAGAGAGAGAGAGAGAGAGAGAGGACTGGAAAGGTGTTTTAATGCTGAGGCGGAGGGCTCATTAGTTTCTCGGAAAGCTTGGTTTATTTTTTGCCGGATGATGAGTTTTGCAGCTACCTTCCTCCGGATCGTATTGAAGTATTAGTGTCGATTCTATTGGAGTATTAGACATGGTAATTCGTTTTTCCCCTGAAATATAAAGGAATTTAATAAATGCTAGTCGTATTTTGTTTTAGCATATATTTTTCATGTATAAAAGGCTAATTTCGTAACACCCCCTGCCACACACCTTTCTAGGCGGCTTGCGGGGTAGTATGTAGATGTACTTAAAGTATAGAATTATAAATTATGCTATAGCGTATGATATTTTTAGATTTATTAGTCCCAATTTCATTAACAAATTAACGTAAGTATTTTAGACCGCCCATTTATTGATGTCTTCCGTTAATTAGGCAGATTATAATTTTTAGCAATACTTAATTAGGAAGGTTAAATATTATGTAGAATAATTTAGAGAACATTTGAACATATTAAGCCTCTCTTTGATTATGATTTTTTTCTTTGCTCTAAGTAGAGTGAGATATGGGAGAAGGCTGAAGAAAGATGACACTATTTTCTTTTTTTTTACGATGTGGTGCTAAATAAAAAATTTCCGTTAGGTCATAAAATAGTAAGCAGAAATTTGTTTGTACCACACGATGGCTTGATGATTTTATTTTTATGGCTACTATCTTTTCCTTGGAGTGAAAATATCTGCGTGACTTAGTGCTCAAGTGAGTGTTTAAATTAGTGTAAAAATTGATCTGATGGATAGAAATCGTTGATAATGAGGTCTGCTGATCATCCCGGCATATCATAAAGTAAAAATGTTTCGTGGCGTAAAACGTAGAGCAGGTCGAACTAAATAACGGAAAAATATTTATGGAGTTAAAATTTACTTCTGCATCTCATGAAATGGGGCGAACTTGAGGTATTATTCGCATGAAAGTGCCTTCTTCACTCACAATCTCAGAGTCTTACAGATTTTTTTCTTTCATGTTAAAGAAATTGTATTGGTGTTAGCTATAATCATTCATTGTTCATTCATTCATTTAAAGTTGTATCGGACTTATTTCCTCGAAGAATTAAACACAGTTTAATCGGAGCCGATGGTCCAAGGCAGTATTTTTAATGCATCGCAAACATTGTTTTGAATGATATAATTAAGGCCATTCAATTTTTTATTCCTTATTCTAGTATAAGACGGCCTTTTCAGTGCTCTATCACAATCATTTTTAAAGACATAGATCTGATATTTCATATCTGTTTTGTGTCATTTAATGGTAATAAAGTCCTGCAATGGAGAGGAACTTTTTTAGAACAAGGAAATTGAAGAAAATTGGCCAGATTTTCTCATTGTTCCCGTCGTGTATGAATAATGGTAATGTGTAGGAGGCCGTTGTGTAAAAAAACTGCGGTCCCGCCTGCTGTAATTACTTCTTGTCCACGGAGCAAGCAATTCTAGCCCGGAGAAGAAAAGTGCCATGAAAGAAAATCGCTGGCCCGTTGCTCCCGTTATTGCAGCAATGAATGGAATCACTACCAGAGAAACCACGGAGGGAAGTGTAGTCATATATCTCTCATTCTGGTGTTCCCGTCGTTGACCGTAATCAAATCGCAAGTTGGAAGCGGCAAACATGCAAACGGGGCTTGTTATGCCGCCGGCTCCCGCTCTTGTCCTTCACCTAACCCGCACCCGAGGAATGTTGGCTGGCGAGGACAACCGAGCGTCTGGGCCTGCAGAGAAAGAGTTGAAAGCATGATCGTCAACATGGTATACTGTATGCCACCTCAAAGGTGTGTTACAGGGGGTGAGTTTACCCCATCATGTACACTACCAAGACTTTTTCCACAGCCGATTCACCGGTACATGCAAGGGTGCGCCAAGGGATAGTAACTCCGTTGTTTTATCACTTCCTTTCCGACAAACTTTGGTGGTGTACAACTCCTCTATGTGTCTGATATCTGATATGCGTAGACATGTGGATGCCAGATATTCATGAAATAATTTGAAATAATGTTCTCTAATCTAGTGCAGTAAAGGCTTCAATAGTGATAGTGTCTCACACAGAATGAACCATTAAGCGCAATAGAATTGTTAACTAGCCACGAGTACCATAATATTATTAGAGGATTTTGTAATGACGAAAATTTTCCTCTTCGTGGAAGCCTCAATTCCGTCACAGCTGAATAAAAATCTGTCACATGATATCACGAGAACATATAGTTATACTAAAAAATAGTGGAATATAATAACATTTTATGTTTATGACGGATATTCTTCTAAAGTGAGTGATTAAACAAAAGAATTGAAAAAGTAGGGATATCCTGAAGTAAGTTAAGGCGATGGTATGGGACTAGTACGCGGCTACTAGTGTTGATGAACTTGATAAACTGAGCTGATGGTAGCCAATTCTTAAAAATAGAAGAAATAATGAACCGGCGAAATCAAAACCGAATCACATCCAAGTTTGACCATGGAAAAAAGTGCAACTTCTGAAGTAAGTTTCATGAATTCACACCGGAACTAACTTCTGCATGTGTTAGCTCAGTAGAGTTAGTGGCACCGCAAGGGAAATGGGAGGCATAAAATTGAACAGATGAAGACAAGACTGTGGAGGGTGCAGAAAGGAACATGAGCGAAGACGAAAAGTGAAAGTAGGGAAGAACTAGGGTGTTTCTGGAGAAACGGAGGGGAGGAAGGCCTTGTAGTCGCCTGAGGTTTCTTGTCCGAAGAGAGGCTGGAGGAGAAAAATGGAGGGTGATGGAGAAGAGGGGGAAAGAAGCAGCGAACAGACGCACATGCCGGAGCGGAGAGGGAGGGGGGGGGAACACACGGGAGAAGGCGCCGTCCTTGTTCATCCGCACCTGTTTACACGTCCGCAGCCGTGAGAGAGAAGGGCCTCTCTGGGCCTCTGCACCAATCCCCGTAATGGGCCCCTCCTAACCAGGCCCACCCGCCCATTCATCCCCATCTCCGGCTTTAGCTTTTCCATCCGTTTCCCTATCCAATCCATTGTAACTCTCTCTCTTTCTTTTCCGGAGAGAAAATTCTCTCGCGCTGTTTTTTACTCTTTCCTTCAGTTTCCTCCAGGATCTTCCTTTCCCTACTTTTTCTGCTGGCGTAGGTTTATTCTATATCTTGGAGTTTCACTTCCCATTAGTTTTTCTCTACATTTTACAAGTTGTGAGGTAGTTATTTCTTTAGGAAAAATTTTAAACGATGCTAGGGAGGAAAAAAGGTTGAGCTGTTTATCAAACTATCCATGCAATCGAGTACTTTTTGTTAAGTTGGGTGAATACACCTTAAAGTAAAAATCCAAAACTGAAACTTTAGTCCTCCATTTTCTTATATTGATTTTTCTTTATTTCGACTAAGATATTACCTACCATGTTTTTTAATTTAATTGTACCCAATTTTGTGATAGGCTTTGCTTTCCAATAATACTGGTTTCTTCGAGCTTGTATATTATCAAATTTTAACAATTAACTTCCTAACTTTTGAAATGAAATGAAATAGGTGATGAAGAGGCAACAAAATGATTTTGAATTAACGACTTATTTATAAAACAGTCTCTTTAAAACAATGATATTTGTGTCCCACTTAGCCGTGTTAATGTCAGCATGCTGCCTGAAATTTCAGAAAGTTTACCAGCACTCGATTTTGAGAAGAAACGGTGAAGAGGCCGATCACTATATCAGATAATTCCATTATTTTGCGATAAATTTGGTAATTAAGTCCATGAGGGATAATATTTTAATGAATAAAAATTCTCTTTCAGACAACGAACAAAAACGGTGCTGCTATTGCATACTTCTATATTACTGTTGATTATATATGTGAAAATCTATTTAACAAATGAAATTATAAAAATGAAATTATTAAAATTCCACGAAGTATTGAAAAAGAAATATTTTATAGGAGATTTTTAAGGGTGACCTCAGAATGGTTTAGTGGGGAAGAATGTGACCGATTGAAATTGTAGAAAACCCGCAAAGAATCGTGTGATTCTCCTGAGTCTCTCTCGTGAACTTAAAGAAAAAATGACAAATTCAAGCTTTTCAAGTTCTCATTATCATTATCTTATCCGTAGCATACGTTTCCACCCGGCTGTAGTAGTCAGCTACTCGGGGTGGAATGAATAACTCGGAGAATCTTTTGTCCCGATAGGTAGCTTCTCAAGTCACCCAAGATTCACGGCAGGAAGACATTAAGACGTGTAAACCAAGGTTGGAGGAGGAATCGGCTGCCATGCGCAAGGTTATCGCGGACTTCATGTTTCATCCGCATGGGGATCGTGATGGTCTCTCGAGCAATTTTGAAAAGTACACACCGCCTATCTCCGATTGCAGATTCGCTTAAAAGCGAGAAAAAAGTCGCCGGTTGAGTTATGCCGGAACTTCAGGCATGGTTTTTAATGTCTTCATTAACGTACGGGGAGGGTTAATGGGCCAACGGTGTCCGTGCCTCTAGTATTTGAAAATGCTCCTCAGAGGGTAATTACGAAGAGGATGGGAGGCACCTCTTTACGGCTTGAATTTTTTCCTCTCTCTTCTTCGATCTAGCTTCGAGGAAATGAGCTACCTACATTTAACTTTTCCCCTCCGGCGTACTTCGCATTATAAGATTCCAAGGCTATAAAGTTTTACCGCATTGTTCTGACGAGTTTTAAATGCAATAATGGGCCGTTGTCCTTTAAAATTACTTCCGCGCCCTTTCTTCTTTGCGGATTCCCATTTGTATTCATTATTCTTCCTGGATAACCCTAATTATCTCTTTCATCTCACAGCCTGCTTTGTACATGTACGTACTGAGCGACTTACTCAGTAAATTCATATTTAAAGGTAGCACCACGGAATATTATTTTCCAATACCTTTATCTCTACCCACTTGTCTCCGTTGATTTTGGAGCCAACCATGGATTTTCTACAAAGAGAAAACTCTTCCGATAGATTTTATTTACTTAATACTAAAGCAAAGACTCTTTAAATGTATAAGTGTAAGCTATTATAAAACTGAGTTCAACAGCGCCTGCATTGTGTAATGTTTACATTAAATTTTAATTGTTAGTTTTGGCTCCAAGAGATCTTCATTGCTTCGATTTAAATTATAACTGAACTTTTTTTTAGTGTAACTGATAACTTCAGGCTTTACTTTGTGAAACCTCTCCATACTGGAAATAAAGAAATTTCTTTATTTTTTTAGTGTGATGTAATCCATGGCAGTAAAATGGTGCTATAAGTATTTTATTTAATAAACCTCTCTTTTATTTAATGTCAGTAGTTTTTCACTTAAATAGAGTATATCCACTCCTAATAAGCCATTTAGCTTAAGAAGCCAGAAAAATTCTTCTCCGTTTATATGTAAGTAAAAACGCATAAATAATATTTTACAGGAAGCTAAGTTTCTATTTGAATAGATGCAACCGCTTGCCGCTTCAACAGAAGCTATAGTATTGGTGGCCACCGGCTCCTGTTCTTCGATCCTTTTCCTGTCCTTAATCTCTAATTCACTCTACCTCTCTTCGTCCCATTCTTAACGATTGATATCTTTTTTCCTATTACCTACACAGTTCACAATTAATGAATGGCATCCTTCCGTACCATGGATTTCAGTATATCCTTGCCCCTCATCTCACTATGCAGCGGCACACTGCGTCTCATCATCTCATTGCCTGGAGTTAAATCATATAATCATATCCTCTCCCATATTGTCGAAAACTATCTTATTTTTCCTCTCCGTTAATCGAATTAACTTTCATTTCCAAATTAGTACATTGCCAGTAAATTTAAATTAAAATTTCAGTAGTTTTTGATACAAGAGGTATCCGTGGAAATTTTCCAGTAATATTTAATTTACTAATGTGATAGAATATCACCAAATTAATCTAAAAAAACTATTCTAATTTACCTCTCTAATTTTTTTATCTTGTCATCTTAATAATTTTCATATTTTTTGGTTCTACCCGAGTCTCCGATATTGCATTAATTCTTAGGCTTCGTATCACCTCCAGTATTCCCCGTACTAAATGTCACCTTTCCTTCTTCATGGGTCAGTAACAGTAACAACTATTTTTTATCTGGCGCTGTATTGGAGGAATGGAATTTCGTTAGTATTTTCTGAATACATTTTCAAGAATAAGTCAACATTGATTTGGGTCAAGAACCCTCTAGATCGACTTTGTCACCCTTACTATCCTTCGTATTGATATAAGTAATATATTTAGCGATGATGGCGTCAAATAATGTTTCATTTAGCCTTTCTCAGTCGTGTTTTCTACGATCATGCCTATCTAAAATCTCCTCCTATAACGTATGAGGATGTTAATGATTTTTTGATTTTGTTTAGATCAGAATGTCTACCAGGTTTCCATCCATCCTTTGTCTCATACTTGTTTCCATCAATAGCAAAAGGTGATCTCACGTTCTTCAGCCGGAAATTTTCTATCCATTGCAAAATAAGAGAGATAATTTACACGTATGACGCCAGGAGATGGTGTTTAGAATCCCGAAAGCCAGTTTTCGGTGACTAGGAATCTTCTGGTGCCTCTATTCGCGTCCATCCCCTTTACACCACGCTCGGCATATTTCCCTCACCCTCCCCTCTCCGCGATCGGATTTCCCTTTAGCCACCTCCCTTACGTCACGAATATCACTCACACGTAAAGAATCATTGGAAGCCACGTCCATCCATCCCTTATCTCCTTCACATTCTCTTATTTCCACTGAAAAGCCTTTCACCGTTTCTCTTCTCTCACGGCCGTGGTACTTCGTCTGTTTCCCGAGTCAGCCTCTTTTGTGCTGACAAAGGGATAAATATACATGATCCCCCTTTCCTACCTCCTCCTCGAACGCTGAGATACCGGATTCGGTTTTTTGTTACACTATCCGTTGATGTGGTTTCTAAAAGCAGAAACAATGGGGATCGACATATGCTTTTGCTGAAGTAACATTTATTATTCATGGAATATGCCGATAGGACCCGAGCCAACCTCGCGAAGTGTGCACGTGTAAAAAGTCCTTAAAAATTGACTGAATATCTCCTTTTGCACTGTTGGGAAATTGTTTAGATTAGGGTGTTCGCTTATTTGACAGTAATTGAAAGAAATTGCCCACATTGTAATGAAAATTCAGTGTAATGTTTTACAATATATCACTTAAGGAAAGAGTTTATGAAGTTTGATGGTGATTTTTTAATCGATGAATGCACTCATATGATATTCCTTATTTAAATCAAACTATCAAATTTTTAAGCCAGAGCTGTGGATATTTTCAAGAAGTTATCAACATTAAATTTCAGATAGTTTACCTAAGTATTTTATAATAATTAACCAGAAAAAAATCATGTTTGAAGAAATTGAAACGACGTTAACATTGGAATAAAATTATCTTAGTCTGCATATACATAAAACACAAGAGAAATATGACTGTACTTCGGTTAGTAGCAGATTGATGCTTAATTTTATCGAGTCCACGGAGCTCATAGCCGAGCATAATAATCTATAATTATTTTAAATTGCAACTGATTTTTGGACGTCTTCTTTCAATTCTAGTTTCAAGTAATAGTTTATTGCTATAATTATTAGATGACGTTTCAGAATCTTATGAGATAATTTGAGCTATTTTTAAATTTTGATGATTTAAATTTTAGGACCAGAAACTATGAAAACCACCCTGAGTATGAAATGTTTCGAGGTGATTCAAGGTTTCGAGCGCGAAACAGTTTCTCAAACTACTTATTCAAAATTCCATTTTCGCCATATATTTTTGTGGTAATAATTATTATTCTATACTTATTGTACGTGGGTTTACCTCCAATTCAGGTGACTTAAGCTAGTATCGAAAATAATGAACAAAGAAATCGTTGTTTTGCCTTGTAATCATCATCAGGTACTTAGTGTATATCTTTGTTTATCATTCGATACGCTGTTCCACGATATCTCTCCTGAAAAAGTTTGCGTTAGCCTCTAAAAGAAAAATCATTTTGTTAATTACTTCGTTATGTCAGTTTCCTAGAACGTGGTGTATTTTGGTGTATAAATTCCGTGGAATATTTTGTTCTTGGCGTCTACTTTGGTGGGAAGTCATTAAAAATAATAAAATTGGAATTCTAAGACTTGGATTAATTGCATCATAGCCAAAAGTTTTTTCATTGCTCTTTAATACTAATGAAAACTACATTTTTAAATTCTGCATGCACACTGAATAGTGCATGGAAATTCCATACGGTGAGGGGTATCAGTATACGTTTTAAAGTTTATAAAACCTGTTTCTCTCGCATGATTTGGTAGAAATAATGGTTCTGGGCTATTTATTATTTGTTTGAGGTTTTCGATGAGCTGGGTGGTGGGAGCCTGTCATCACGTTTGGAAGCGATTCCGTTGCAGTCTGCCTCCTTCACACGCTAGATTGCTCTAGGAGTTCCGGCTGGCTTTTGTGGCACCGTGCTTAAAAATATATGGAACAACTCTCGGTGATAGTATCTCTTAATGGGAAAGGGCGAGCCGTGTGCCGAAGTATAATGCGAGGAGAGCGAATTAGTTTTCAAGAGTTGGAAAGTCGAGGAGCGTTGCGTGCTTGGAAGTGAACGTTTAGAGGGAGCGAGTTCTAGGAAGAGCTCAAAAAAGGAAAGTGGAATGAAGAAGAAGGCTGGCGTGGGGGTGGAATTCATTTGGGGGTAGAAGTGAACATGCGAGCTACCCCGCGAGCTGCCGTGTTTCAGTGTGGCTTCGTGTGACGAGATGCATTTTGTTAATAAATGAGAAGAGAAAAGAAATTCATTCAGAGAAGGGGACGCTGAAGCCGTCCGTTCGAAGTGCATACGTTTTGTGATTTATTTGTATTCGAAATTAATGAGGAATAAGTAAAAACCAGTAATTTACTTACCCTTAATACTTATTTCAGCTCTTTTAGTCACTGGTTTTACAGAATTTTTTCGCATTTTGGATAAGAAACTTCAATATATGTAGAAAATATATTTCAGTAGTTTAGAGAAGGACCAGAGTTTATATTTAATTGCAGATTATATATATGTAATTCTTTCGAATAATTTTAGGTAATACCCCGTTTTAAAGCTTGATTAAGACGGTAGTAGGCACGAGTATATGGTAACAGTGAAGCAGTTCTTTAAATAGGTGACTCTTTTTGTATAATCGGGGGCATTTTCCATGCAGATGTTGTGACCTTCAGATAAGCGGTTTCAATTAGTGGTTCATAGATGTGCTGCTGCAAATGGATTAGCTATCAAATAATCGTAAAAAGAGAAAGGAATGCAGAAAAATTATTATTTTCTTCCCTGTTAGCCATTTCTTAACCATCGGTCTGATCGGAATCATCTTCCTTCTTATTTATCTCCTGCGCTAGGTACACATGCATACGAGGCACAAGCCAGTAGTACTCAAGCTCAAGAAAGAACAAAAAGTCTACGCTTCTTGCTATTGTTCTCCTTGAAAATAACTCTCCAATAATTATTTTAGATAGTGCGAAGTAAAAAAGAATAGTTATAAAATAAAAATAGGAATTGAAGAAGTCACCAGATTATTCAAAGTAGAGCAATGTAGCTCTCATATCGTTTATTTCATTTTATTATTTTAACCCATTCATGCCTGGTGACTTCCTCATTCAAGTACCTAAGGTAAAGGAATGAAGTCTTAATGGCATGTATTGTTCTTAGTATTTGTGTTACAACTAAGATGAAAATGCAATTACGAAGCCTCTTATTGTGTCACTATACGATAAGATAGTCATCACAACTTGTAAGTCTCTCTATACTTAGGCTAATACTTTAAATCCCTTCCCCGTTATTTACTTTTCTTTTTCAAGTAATTTGAGCTGAAGCAATTCCTTTTCCCTGCATCTTTCGCTACACAGGAAGTTTCCATTAGCTTCTGAACGAGTGTGATAACAATGTAAAATGAATTGCTCAAATTGATCAAATGAAGCATTAACAGTTCTCCTGCGTCTTCATAGAACTGCTATCAAATCTATATAAATCATTCTTCGACTTTTAAAAGTAGATGTATTGGAAAATACAAAGGAAGTGCTCTCACAAAGTTCCGAACTAGAATATTTTAAAATCCTTTATTTTTCGAGGGAAAAACGAATTATCTTACCTTTCAATATATGCCTTACCTTTTAATACCTTAATATATACCTTACCTTTCATTATTTCAACCTATGGATGCGATGCATGATGAAGGATTTATTTTTTCTCTCCTGAGTGTAAGTAATTAAATAGTCCTCGTTTTCACTGATTTCCCGGCAGTAGTTGGACTCCTATGTGTGTGATATAAAAACATAGAGCCTCTTTCGGAAATACTTTATTTATTTTAATGAAAACAAAACCGAGTTCAGACTTTGTGATTTCTTGAGTGAATAGTTTTGAGCTGATTAAGTTAAATTAAGTTTATTGAGTTTTTTCTTTTTTGTGAATATTTATTTCGTGAGCCTCATATACTTACGCATTTGCGCAAAAAATCATTTAAGATGGAAGAAAAAAACTTTTGATTGAGGAAAGGGGAAGGAAATAATTGATCGGAACCAAAAGCTTAAGAGGGAGGGGATAGGGAAGGTAAAGATTGAGTCGCAAGAGAACGAGGCTTGAGCGTGGAAGGCAGAAGAAAGGAGGGTGGGGTGTACGGCGGGGGGTGCGGGGAAGACGTGGGGTGGGAAGGGCTAAACAGTTGGAAGGGTTGATGTGTGTGTGTGTCGGTGTGCTCGTTATTTCCTCGTGACCTGTCTCACTCGAGAAGAGTGGCTCGCGGGGAGAGCGCGTAGTAAAAGGTTAAAGGGGTCGGCCAAGGGTTGTAAAAAGGGGGCAAAAGGGGTTGAATAGGGAGGATGGAGGGGGGAGGGGAGAAGGTGATCGTGACGACGAGGGTGCAGGGTGGGGATGGGAATCGATTGATCGGTGCTTAGTTGGAGGAGCCATTGTGTATGCCGGCTTAAGAGAGCGCCATGAAAGTCGGGAGGAGTACGGCCACATGTGTGTGTGGGTATATGTATGTGGTTCCCAGAGGAAGTGGTGCATAGGGGGAGTGGGGTCTTGAATGACATTAATGCCGCACCCACCTCCTTGCTCCCCTCGAGAGCGGCACCACTGGCAGCGGAGTAAAACGCCAAAGCTAGGCCCCGTATTCTCTTTGCTAATTTGGAATGGGCCGTGTGCACTATCTTAATCTCCCTCCTCGAAGCGAATCTAGCTATTAATAAACTTTCTGTTGGAGCCAGCAACGTTGCGGAGACAATAGAGAGGTGTTTGCTGTATTTCGTGATATTTGAGTGTATGAGTGCATCATCTTCTCAATTAACCATGCAGTATTATTACTCACCCTCCCGTTAATTATGAATTTTCCTGGTTTATAACGTGTCGACTGCTTCTTTTTACCATATTTTGTCGTAATGCTGAAGGAATTTTAAAATTTTATATATTTGTTTTCTTTTAGTGTAAATTAAATTTTTTCTTAAAGTATCCCTATAGGTAAATTATTGACTTTATTATGTTCTTACCTAATTATCATTTTTGTTGCATTTTTCGGTTGAAATTTAGGATATTAAAACTGCCATCTATTCAAGCGAATGGAAGTATGTTTGATGCATTTATTAAATTCGCGAGGAATATGTTCTTAATATAATAAAAGCAGAAAAATAATAATATTTATTCCACTTATAAATTACAAAATACATATATACGATAAATAAAACTATAAAGTAGAATATAGGTACCTACCCCTAAGGTATACCTTAATAGGGGTTACCATCGTCTCTTAAAGCAGCGACTGGGATTAATGCACGAATAAAAAAGAACATAATAGGAAAAAAATTTATTATCAAATATGTGTGCTGTGCAAGATCAGAAAAGAGAAAAGAAAAGATTTATAAAATAACAATTGAAAACAAAAAATTCATGAATTCAAAGAAGAATAGTATAGATTGTTTAAGAAAAACTTGTAGGAATGATAGCTTTTAACAATGAAAATACAAAAGAAGATACAAATGAAAATTATCAAGATTATAAAACAACTTATGACAATTTGTCAATATTTTAGCACTCTTTGGATATAAGCCATTGCTTTAATTTAGCCACAAATAAAGCCATTAAGTTTTGACTCAATGTTACAACCGGTAGAGAACAGAACAATTTCGGTAAATGAAAAGTGTATGTGTGTTTGAAGTCTTTATTTTTGGGCTTAGGCACATCATATTATCAAGTTAATTAGGTAAGTCGACATAACTGGCAGTACAAATGTGGCTCTCGCGGTTTCATGAGATATGATAACTTAAATATCTAATTTTCCTAAATTCTTTGTAGGAGAATGCCATAGCCAGAATTTTCCTCTGAGAATGAACCTCCAAGCAAGCTTATAATTCGTAAAAGCAATGCTTTTTAAACAAAGATTAACAGTGATCCTTATTTTTTGATATTTTACTTGTAAGTAATTTTCTCCATTAATCAATACCACAAATATTGTAACTTTGCTAGCAGTGGTGAGTTGGGACTGGACTAATAACCGTTGCTACTGGTAATATTTTGTTTTGTCATCAAAATAATGTCTTTGAATCATAAATTATCTTGAAATAATCAGAGAGGAAAATTAAATAATTTACCATGCATGCTTACAACCTTTCTGTTCATTAGTGCAAATGAAAACGCCGAGGAGTGCAAGTGGTAAAAGGATTTTCCTCTTTTCCCCCTTCACATTTTATCTCATTGTCTTTGGAATACTTCGAGGTCCTGTCATTTGTTTAACGAAAGGCCACGTGAACTAATTCTTGACTTTATGTTTCGCCGAACAGAATTGTGTCGGAGAGTTAATTAAAAAAACCTGCCTGCGTGACTTATGAGGTCGTTTTGACGTCGTAAATGCCATAATCCTCCTTTCCGTACGGCCAATTTTTCACGTGAAGCATCGCTGTTGGGAATAAGGGACTTCCACTTCCTTTTCTGGAGGAATAGAAACTCATTTGCGAAAAAGGGTGTAGCTAAGTAATTCCACAGTCCGGAAAGACTGGGAAATTATCAGCGATCTGACGATAGAAACTCATTTCCTTGGCGGGAAACTCGATTGAGAGGACTCGGGGCGCGAGTACAAGATAGGGAACGTGAGAAGCAGATCTATTTGGAGCGCAAGATGGGAAAGATAACTCGAGATGAAATGAAGAGAGAGGCCTTGGAGAAATTGATATTTAGAACGGAGGCTGTAGCACACCAAGCTTCTCACTGAAATAAATAGCGGGTGACTCCGCTTCACTGTTATATATATATTTAAATATTTGCTGACTTTCACGAAATAATGTTATAAAAAGTTAGATTGATTTTTTGTTAAATTATCAATGGAGTTCATTTTTGCGCGTGTCCCTATCCATGTTGTGCCAGTTTCCATTTAATTGGTTGATATACAATTTCAGGAAATCGCTACAATCCACAGCTTCATGGTTTTATAATAGTCATCCATTAATGTTTGGTAGTAAAGGATGTTCGTCCTCTGTAATGCCTAATTTAGGTCTTAGTTTGTCCATGCTTGAAAATATGGTTGAGGATACCGGCTTCTGTAACTGCTATGTGTTTGGAAAGTTATCAAACAGCAGGATAATCGCACAGTCTCACTCTAAATACATGCTGTAATTTCGTTTCACTCATTCTGTTGGTTGTGATTTAGTTATGATTGAAAAATAATTATTCTAAAGATCAAGTAATGTGGCGATATTGAACGGTATTGAGAATAATTTATCATATTTAATGCTCTTGGCCAACTGCAAAAAAATAGAATCTGTTTATCATCACTTAATACAGTCTGCAGTGTTAGACAAGCTGATTTTACAGAGAAATACTTAGATAACCCCTAAATAGTTGATGATTTTTGTGAGTGCTATGTGTCGCCAATAGATATCTACGCTCTTTTCCACGCATTTTTGCCATATATTACCATCTGCAGTACATTTTGAATGGCATGCGGGAAATATTTATAGCTCTTCCAGCTGTAGGCACATGAGGATTCTCTTGTTCCGTATATTTAGCATATGTTTAGTTTTGTTCCAGTTGGCAGCTATGAGACTAGTCAGAAAAATTTCTAAAAATTGGTTTGAATCCTAAGTGTTTAGTCCATCTTCTTTAACGTAACAATTATGATGAAGAAGTTACGACATGCGACTTATTTGATATTAAGTAGATTGCGCCATAACAGAATACCATAGGCCTTCGAGGACAGTGGAAAAAGCGATTCCAGTTTCGAGCGAGTCATGATGTTTGAATTGGGTCCGCGTTAGCTCAGTCGCACATTTTCGTATTTCCTTGCGTTTCCTCCTTGGCCGTGCGGTAAAAAAGCTTCGGTAGTGCGCAGGAGATAGCGCTCGACGGGACCGAAAGCACGGCCATGGGAGCCTCGGATTATTTCGTTAAAAGCCGGGTAGTGTCAGTTGCACATATCCCACTTCAAGTCTCGCTCTCGTGCTCTTTACTCTTCCGAAGCTCTGTGTGTCTCTCTCATCTTTCACTCCGGGTCCTATCCTGCAGGGATAAAATATTTTCGCTGTAAATGCGCGGCGGAACAATGCGGAGAGCCCGGGCGACACGAGTCGGGGAAATGGACGGAAAAGGGGAGCACAGATGCGGGCATAAAGGCTTGGATCCGACGACGGCGACGGCTGCAGAGGTCATCTCTCCTCAGAGCGGCAGGCAGCGCCTAGATAAGGACTCGGAGGGACGGCTATATTAATTGAAGGGGCCGTTTGACGCTGGAGGGACGAGTCGCAACCGTGAGTGGGACTCAAAAGCGCCGGGGAAATCGGTCGAGATCGTGCGGAGGTATGCGCAAAATTTTGAGCGGGGATTGATATCAAGTTTCCAGAGAGGGCACGCATTTGTGGGGGCGGCAATCTATGATTCTGATCCGGGAAGGTTGGGTAGAGATTGGGAGCATGAAAGGGGTAAACTGTAAGCAGAGTTTAAATTTGAATAAAGCTTCGAAGACAAAAGGAGCTGATATTTTCCCCAGGTTTTCTCCAGATAGCGCTGCGTACAACTATCACGTCGTCAACTAGCACGAAGTAAACTTCCATGCATATACCAGCACGTCGAATCGTGCAACTCATTTTTAATAGGTACCGCACATGCCAACAAATACAATTTTTGATTCTTGGTACGTTGACTTTTTAATGCATTTGTTCTAATTCCATGATATTATCACTGTAATGCTAATACTTTGGTTTTCGATACATTTGGCATTTTTATTTCTATGTAATTATTTTTTATATTAAAGCCTGCGTCATGACATTTCATCTAATTTTTTCGTTACTTCATCGTATGCAAAGTTAAAATTTGAATAAATCGAAGACAAAAGGAGCTGATATTTTCCCCCGGTTTTCTCAAGATGGCGCTGCGTACAACTATCACGTCGTGAAGTAAACTTCCGTGCATATACCAGTACTTCTAAGCGTGCAACTCATTTTTAATAGGTACCGCACATGCCAGCAAATACAATTTTTGATTCTTGATACGTTGACATTTTTAATGCATTTGTTCCAATTTCAAGACATTATCTCTGTAATGATAATACTTTGGTTTTCGATTCATTTGACATTTTTATGTCTATGTAATAATTTTTTATATTAAAGTTTTCGTCATGACATTTCATTTAATTTTTTCGTTACGTCATTGCCATTATAATTTATATATTTCCGGTTAATATGTGCTCACCTCAATAAGTAGCTGGTAAACCCGCATTGTGATTAAATATTCTGTCGTATCAATCTGTAAGTAGGACAAAATTGAGAGTATTTGTGGAATGCTACATGGTAATTTTTCAATTTATGTTTTCCTGGGAAAATCTGATGCGCCAAATTGCAATGGAGATGGAATTTTCTCATTTGATATTTTATTTGCGTTAATTATTTATTTATTTTAGTTGTCAGTATTTTAGTACAAAGTTATCATTGCATTTAGCTCGCGGTGTCTTTTCTCCTTTATTTATGTCAATAATATTATAATCGCCATCTTAAAAATAAGCGGGAATATGTTATTAAGCTTTAAATTCCACATTCCTGGTTATAACCATTCTCTTCTCATGATTTTTAAAGCTCAAGTAACATAATGCACTGAAATTGTGTATCAGGGGTTGGAACCGAACCTTTATTTTAAATATATTCGTTTACCCTAGAATATTATTCACCACCAATTATTATTTATGTCTGTTATGTTATGCTACTGATTTATACTGGTTGCCAACCAGGGCTTTAAATATCTATTGTAAACATTTATCTTATCTACAATATTTCACTTTGTTTTATAAAGTTTTAAAATAAGGACACTACATGTATTAACCAGGAGTTTCCGGTATCATTAAAGATAATAAAATACTGGATATTTACGCACATTAACGTAAAATGCGTTTTAAATGATTTCATGCTAATATACTAGCAGTCAAATATTTACTTCGATGCTACTGTGGAGCTTAAATTCGCAATTTAGTTTGGATGGTCTTGTTGTTGAGTTCTTAAATCAAAAAAGGTATGGGTATGTGTGGATTTTATGCCCCACGTATCTCGACAGTGAAATGTCATAATTAGCCGAAGGAAGTAAGGCATTCGTGTTGCATTTATTTTCAGATCGTGGCTTGTGATGTTTGATTGGATCGATCAGCTCTTTTGAGTTTTTTTGCTTTTTAATTTAAATAATTTATAGAAATATATGTACTTAAATGAGTTGAAATGGTAGCAGTATGACTCACCTGTAGTCCACAATCATCATTTACTTTGGTTTATATCAGACTGCTGAAGGGAAAAAATCGAATCCAATTCTCTGACAAGAAAACTTCATGTATCTCATGGTATTCAAATATACTGTCGATTAAAAAAAATGTATTTAAATTTTGGTATTTTAATGCGCGTTGCATGCTCACTGACTTTGATTAGAGAATGAATGTGAAATCCTCATATTTACTGACGGTATGCGGTTCCCCCCATATGGACACGTACCTGCTCCAAGCTGCGTCACAAGATTCGGCGGCGAACAATTTTAGTTAGTCATGAGTGAACGAAATTTCGCCGGCTTTCGATTTTCGAGGGAAAAAAATGAGAGGACAAATTCTTCGAAATGGGGCCAACGACGAAAATGCGCACGAGGAAGTGATTGAGGAGGAGGATGCAGACGCTCGACTTTGCGCTCGCTCCCTTTCGCTTGTTCTTCCCACACTCTCGCATATCCGCTCATTGCTCGTTTTTCTTCCTCGTCGCTCCCGTTATGACTCCAATGATTCTCCCTTTTTTTTCATCATATCCGTTCGTCGCTGCTTACCTCATTCACCATTTCAATATTTCAACTCTGTGTGTGCTTCCCGGTCTTCCATCCTGCCGCCACCGTTACACTTCTCATCTCCTCCCGTTCTCCTCCACATCCTTCCCCTCTCCACAAACCCCCTCTTTCATACCCCATCGTTGTTGAATAACTTTCCCTCACCAAGCTTTTTCTATCCAAATAACCCCTGCGCCTAAAATATTCGACTCTTTGGTGATTGAGGGCTTTGATTGTTTTATTTTTTCAAATTTAATAGTTTTTCGGGGCGCGTAAGTTGTGAAACATTTTAACTTTTTGTCACGTAAGAGAATTTTAAAATGGAAAGGATGTAATAATTATATCCGATTCCCGGGTTTGTGATTTAATTGAAGCGCAGTATAGGTATTTTCCAAACTGTCTAATGATGGAAAATATAAACCAAGGTTGAAAAAGGCTGACTATGAAAAAAGTGAAAAATTCTAGTTAGTTTTAAAAATTTCCTAACGCTACTTACTACATGCGATGGTTGTGACTGTCCAAAATTGTGAATTCAAAGTAACTCCCGTAAATCTTCTCTTACAATCCCTATGTTTATGTTGCATCCAGTAAATATGGCACTGACGTGGTTATTCTTGCACATCTCAGGTTCTTTTCCAGGAGATAATCCGTCTCTCAATCACTACTTTTAATGGTCTCCCACCAGACTTCGTAGAGTATTTCATCATTTATCCTCCACTCTTTCCTATCCACTTTCACAACCACCGCATTTGGATTATCTTCAACTTTTGGCTTTATTATTCGTATTAAAACTTAGTATTTAAGATATTTACCCCTCAGCAAAGTTTATGCGTTAGAAAAGGAAGAAGGAGTGGAGCGGAGTTTAAAGATTTGGTATCATGATCGCAATTGATGTTAAGTCGACCCTTTCATATTTAAGTATTCCTTTTGCTGAATTATAATTCGATTAGCTGGCAGTCCTGGCTAAGCTTAGATAACTTGAAAGAAAATTGGTACTTGACGAACTTTCAATAATATAAGATCATTCCTTTCAAATCAATTGATAAAACTGATGAGTATATCCGCTTGCATTTAATTACTATTTTGATTCAATTTAGTATTATCATTAAAGATCGGTGCGGTTTCAGTAATTCATAGGAAGATAGTAGGGGTAGGGTGGCAGGGATTTTTCAGAGGCAGCCCGAACCCTGCCTGAGTGCCTTGAGGTGAGCAATTCAAGTGCAGCACTTCTACAATCGGATGGGACATTAAGTCGGGGTTCCCTTGGCGCCTTTCGTATGTAGTAGGCGAATACCGACGTTGTGATTCTCTCTTAAGGCGCGGCTAAGGACGCACATATTGAAATTTAGTGATTATGAAAAAAATTGAGACGACAACGTCGAAATTTAAAAAAAACCTAAACTATAAATAAGTCTGTTTCCATTTATATCATGTTCAAAACCCCTTTATTGTATGATAGCCCTGTATTTTTTTAACTCTGTGTGACATTCAGCTCCTTTAAATTTACCACCTCCATTTTCAACCATCGTCCAACCTAAGGGAGGATGTAATTTATTAATTATGAAAAAAACTGTTTGAGATGAAAAAATATGAAAAACGTGAACTCTTCGTAATTCTATATTCATTTAAACCATGTTCAAAACCGCACCATTCTTGTATGACAACCCTGTATTCCAACTCTGTGTGCTCCTTTACCCTAACCACCTGCATTTTCTCCCATCATCCTCCCCCAGGCCCCCTAACTGCCGATTCATCTTTTAGCTCTCCCCATTCTCTGATGGGGTATCTTCTCTTTCCCTCTCTCCTCGCGACTCTCTCTTGCGAGCCAATCACCACTCGCAGCGGAAACGTGAGCTGTCACTCGACGGCCGGGCATCGATCGTTCCTCTTAAAAACCCCGACGTACACGGAGCGGGTATGGGGACAGACAAGAAGACACAAGACGGTTGGCAGGGGAAAGAGAGGTAAATGGAGTAGAGGTTGAGAGAGGGGAGGGCCCTCGAGTTATTCATCCCTCCTCCGCGTTCGCTCTGAATGCCACTGAATCTCCTTCGAGGGCCCGTGGATGGAGTCTTCCGCGGGAAGGGAGAGAGAGAAACACCGGCGGCTGTGTGTTCCTCAACGCGGGACACTAATTGCTGGTTTAATCATTGACCCGACTTGCTCCCTTCATACTGAACACGGTAACAGGTGTCTAGCTGTCGCCAGCACCGAAACGTCTTCCCATATTTTTTATGGTGACGCCTTAAATACGAACTTTGGGTTAGGAAATCAGGTTTTTAAATTATTTTTAAATGGAAGCTAATTTTGTGTTGTGTTTTAATCATTTTTGGTTGGCCTCCAGGGCTTTAAACGGAAATGCGGACGGGATATTTTCATTTTCAGCGGGAAATTTAATTTTCGTTTTTAGGCTTTAATTTAAATTCTTATTGTAGCAGAATTGGATATGTTAAATGTTATTGATATTTCGATGCAAAGATGGGTATAAAACTGTGGTGCTTAATCGATTGATGCTTGTAATTCATCCCTTGCCCAGTATGACATCGCACGGAGATCAATTTTGATCATGCATATTATTTTGTTTTTTATCTACTACTGGCCATTACAATTAATTTAGCGCGCGTGACATGCTCACATCGATGCTTACACAAAATTTCATTCAAAGCCTTCCGTGTTAGGAGCTTGGAAATTACAAGGCATATTTATATTATTCTTTTTTACCAATTTTTTAAGAAGATGAACGCGCTTTGTAAATGGTATAAGGCATGCTGGAGACAAGTAGATAGTTTATAGCAATTATCCGTAGCATTCACTGACAAGCATATTCCATTGAATATTTGCCTTACCAGAGCTTTAGTATATTTTTAGTAACCAATTTTTCATGGGCATGACCAAAATTGTTCATTCTTATTTGCTGTACATTGAAGTAAATGATAAAATTAGATCACGTAGAAATGAATTGAGTGATTATTTGTGATTAATGATTGATTTGATAACTCTTGGCAAAGTAAGCCTACAGAAGTTTTCAATTTTAATTTGGCATATTTAATTTATAATTCATGTTGCTGTAGCATCACAAAGCCACCCGGAATTCATTGCTGGGTGAAAATAAAAAACTTAAGTGTTCCATTCCTTTTTAATTTAGTCGTTATCCACCGCAATCGGTATCTGCCACGGGATCGTATGCCCTGGCGATATTATGTGAGACCTTAACCAATTACAGAGACGTTAATTGACAAGAGAACAGAGTTTACTTTTGTTCATATACAACCATGAATGTCATGAAACCAATCACGATATTATTTGGTGTGGATGGCTTAGCTTAGCATGATTTACTCATAATTAATATTGCATAATTCCTAGTCGACATTTAAGACAATCCACTTGAAATGCGATAAAAGGTATCGATTTTGTTATCCAGAATCTCTAGTCTCTCTACTATTCAACCATGTCTTACTCTGCGCAATTTCATTTTTAATTTTGAGACTGGGTAGGTGAAAACTACGACAATTTTACAGATTCAAAAATGTTGCTAATACCTACCTGCGCTCAAACGTATTTTTTCATTGTTGTGGGAGGAACGAGTTTATTTGCCACTCATTAAGGTTGTATTTCAAGCTCATGTACTGAAAAATATCCAAATATTTTGGTCTTGCTCACTCTCGGTAAAATTATTTTGCATCTAAGTACATCAGCTGCTTGCATCATCGAGTAATTCAGAATTGCATCATTATTTCTGAATATACTTAAAAATGTGAGGAAGAGAATAAAAAAAGAGATAGGCAGAAAATAACTTCGAAAGCTTCACCAAGCGATAACAAACTGGTCCCGTTTGTTTATTTCCTACTCGGCTATTTCGAGGCGTGTGACGCATAAGTGAGCCAGGAATACCTTCCCCGGCTATCGTGACGTCAATTTCATTAAAGCGATTCCGTCGGGGGCTGGGCTTGTGGGTGGGAGGGAGGGAAGAGATTGGAATCGTAGGAACGACCGAGAGTAACTCCCTCACCCTCTTTCCCTTTGGATTCAGAGGGGAAAGAGAGGAGAAGACACCACGGAGGGAATGTCCGTGTGCATGAAGTGAAGCAACGCGAGAGAAGGAGGCGGACGGAACCGGCATGGGGGGCATAATCGCCTCACGTCGATACCTTTACCAACTCACCAGTACGTGGATTGCGAGCAAAGGTGACTTTGAAATTCGAATCAGGGATGTTTGCTCTTTCGCGGGGATAAGTGTGTGAGCGCGCGAGCTAGGGAGTTTGGTGCTGGGTGTCACTGGTTGGCGAAAGAGAGAGAAGATGCCGTTTGCCGCCTCTCCTGATGCGCGGGCCATCGGAGTCATCCCTTGTTCCCTTTGCCACAGCCAGAAATCTCAACTCTCGCATTCCTACTGTCTCGCGTTTCTTTCCTTCCCTTGATCATTTAAGCCTTTCTGCAGGACTCTGGTAACAATCGCTTAGCAGTGTCATCTGCCGCCCAGCAACCACATTTGAAGCATAGGTAACGGTGTTTCCATTCCATTTCCAGGGAGGTGTATATACGGATAAATGTATTTTAATAAATTTTAGTGAATAATATCGAGGGAACGACAAAAAGGCAACTTTTCTTGACATGAATCCCAGCCAGGCTGACATTGTATGGCACTATCATACTGTGATGATAGTCAAATATATGTGACTTTGCTTTTATAGGAATATCCATGTATGAAGTGAATTTGTGAATGGTCGCGTTTTTTCTGGAATCTACCCGGAATAATTTTGGAGAAAAAAGTAAAAAATGAATCAACCTCGGGATATATTCATTCAGATGAAATTCATCAGTGAGCTGCGATAAAATGTGGGAATTAAAAAAAATCAATATCTCTAAAAAAAACGGGTAAATCCCCTCTAGAGTATCTCACACCTTGTACTGCAACCGTCCATTCTGTTACCGTGATTACACCGAATCAATCTAAGACACAAATAATGGCCTCAGGGTTTCAATTTTTCTTTTTAATAATTCGCATCACCGATTTCTTCTCCTCCGCGTTACTACTTTCTCTGCCCCGTGGGTCTCTCTTTGATTTTTGTCTCGTATCTCTCTCTCCCTCTTCTAATCTTCATAACTTCGCCTCTTTGGCGGCTACTTCCTCCGCTTCGCCCCCAGCGCTCTCTCCGCGTTTTCTCCTCTCTCACCACCCATAAACCCCTCCCCAACCACCGACCACCCAACCCTACATCACCACCCGGCCCTCCATCCTGCCAAGCCCCACACTTCTCTCTCCCTTACCCTTCCCTTGCCCTTCAGCATCGATCCCAGGGCCTTCCGCTTCGCTCGCTCTCTCTCTCTCCTAGTCGATTTCCTTAGCCTCTCTTTCCAACACCCTTCTTGTCTCCCTCCACCAACACCCGAATCACACCTTGGAAACTAGCGAAGGAAACTAGTCTATATGGCCATCTATCTTTTTAAGGGTACGGCCAATTTAGATGTGGAATTAAAGGATAGATATTTTTGTGTAATTACCACATATCCCAATATTGGAATAATGGTCGTAGTGAATGAAGAGCTGTGACTTCGCAATTCCACATAATTTATTTGACCGACAATTGTTTTGATGCGGCACGTTATCATATAGCTATGAAGGCGTAGTTATCTCAGATAAAGCAGAGAGCATGCCCAATTGCAATCAAAGTTTCTTTACTTTTTCTTTTCCTAACTGTGTGTTTGTACCTCTATTAATCCTTGGTGATCACGTGGCCGTCGAGGCCATGGTTAGTCAAAGAAATTATGCGGAATACATATCTTTTCATGGACAAGGATTAGCAAATTCCACTTAGTCACGTCCGAAAATAATACTTTTACTTGGTCTTAGACAAAATTCTTGAGTAAGTAGAGATGGTTTGGTGAAATTTCTTCCACCAAATTTTTTCCGGAAAGGAAAATCATTTATTTCAAAATGTAATAATGTAGTGAAAAATAATTTTATTACCATTATATAGTTATTTCTATATAATCCATGCATTTTCAGTATGTTGTGATCGTATATGGTGAGTGTCGGAAGCAGTAAAATATTTGTTTTCCTTATTATTAAAAAATGCCTCGCTTAGAGTAGAAAGCAATTATTCATAACTTCTTCTACTATTCTTTTGAAGGTTTTTGAGTAAGAGGAGTAAGGTTAACTTAAGAGGAGGAAATAGTTGATTATTTTTATAAGTTTCAGACTACCACGATAGGAGCTGCTTTTAAAGTAAACTTTTGACAATTTTGTTACGAATTTAACCATAAAAATAAGGTGACACGTAAGTTAAGAAAGGATAGAAAATACAAATATAGATACCTACAATAACAAACTAATAATGTTGGCCTTAATTAACTATCCCGAGTACCTTAAAACCCCTTTTGCTTCATGAAGTGGCTATTATGGAGAATTAGTTATTTTACACCAATGGATATTCTCATTTGGTTCAGATTTCAACTTGAATAGTGATCACGGCATAGAACTTGCATCGAAACCTAGCTAAATATTACTTTATTTTAGAAAATTTCAGTCTTCATCACTCATAAAGATACTGTAATATGCATAATCAGGGTAAAAAAGTGCGTTAACTAAATTATACGTTGATTTGGAAGTCGCTCGTGACCGCTTCCCCAGTTTTCCCCTGTCCTCCATCAATATAATTCTCCCTCTCCTCTCTCCTCATAACACCCGCCACTCCTCCAGCGAATGGATCGCAGGGCACTTCACGCCTACGCCCCGACCGAACAGCGGCTCCGACCACCCAGCGGGCGTATCATTTTAGCACTTTTCATAATCCATTTCCCATACAAAATGTGATCTCTCTCTCTCTATCTCTCGTTTCAACCCCAACTATCAACCTTCTCCGAGTTTCTAATACAGTCCATCCGCGGCGTCACTGTATTTTCGAATATTAAATCCCATTGGGCCGCTCTCTTCCTCCGGTGTGCGGTTGCGGGAGTGTTTGCGAACACGTGAGGGCCATGATCGTATCGGCCGCGGCGCCGCCGAGGGAGGAGTGGGGAAAAATAAATGCCGCTCCCTCCCCCCCGGTCGCAATTACGATGGCAACGCAGTGCGCGAGGCGCCGAACCAAACCTTTTCCACCCCTTCCCACCCCAAATACCTTCCAATGTATCCACTTTTGCGTAATGGGAATCCGTGCGTTATCTATCGCAATAAAACAGTTAGGCACGATTGTATCGCGTTGGCCAAAAAGTTGTAATTTTGTGCGAACTGGACGCAATTGTCGACTCTGGCAAGATATTTTGGTAGGTTTTTATGGGGATGAGAAATGCATTGACCTTTAAATAGCTTCTAAAGATCTATATCGCCTTTATGCGCTGGGTTGTCATTCTTTTCTGTGCTCACCGTTTGCCTGACGCATTTTACTTTCTGTGCTCATACTTTAGATAAGGTATTCGAATTTAACGTAATGATATACGATGTGCTGTTTTTTGCTATATTTATGTGGTTTCTGCATGAACGGTGTCCAGAATAACACCATTCTTCTTGTGATTAATGAATCACATTACGTTCCAGTATTTTCACGAGACTTGTGTTTTTTTATTTATATTTGGGTCATGATTATTTCTTAGTGCTATGAAGTTTTTATCAGCCGATAAAATTTAGAAAAGGGTCACTTGACCTTTAGAATAGCTTTGTAAGTAAATTGTTCTTTATTTTAGGCATGCTGTAACAATTATCCATGAATTCGAGTCAGTGCCCAGATTATGGGACCATGACGTATATCAGTAGTGCTCCAAATTGTAGACCCTTAAAAATGTCTTTAGTACGAATAAGACCCAATTTTCGGTTATTACAAGCAGTCACTATGCTATAAGGCAAGATTTTATGCGATAAATCGTATGGAAACATAAAAAGTACAATAATGACTAATGCTTGAATATCTAACCCATTTCAGCTCATTTTTGCTGAGCCACGTAGAAAATATTTTTTTATGCGATATAGTCATTTCGGAGTAAAATTCAAAATGCCTTTTTTTAAATAAAAAATATTGCTAGTATCGAAATTTTGGCGAGTTTAATCCTTGGAGAGATCAATCCACAAAGACTTGCTGGGAATTTTACACGCGCTATTTTCAGCCGCTGAAGGGATACTAGTGGGTCTAGCAAAATATTTTCTTGGCGTTGGGTGGATTAGAAGCCATAAAAATGAACTCCAACTACATTTATTACTTCTTTTGTCATGAAACCTCAGCATCGTCGACCGAAAATTTGTAGTTCTATGTTGCAACGAAGACTACCATTCACATACGTTGGGCCATCATTCCACCTAACCCTGAATATTTCTATCCATGTCGTGTTGGGGTGTTTGAATACGTGTAAAGTTGCTGCGGTGGAAAATAATTTGAAGAGCATTGCTCTTAAAATTAATTTGGAAAGAGTTAATCTTCTGTAAAAAGTGGGTCTTTAGGGTGTGCGTGATCATGTTGCTGCCTAATACCTTTTCCCCCTCGTCACTCATATAAACATCTTAACCAGCGGTCTCTCTTCTCGCCTTTTTAAGCTAATTGGCTATAATTCGTCTTCATTAACAAATTTTCGAAAAAGTCATCATGATCCTTGACTTTCAGGACAGTGCTGGTATAGAGAAGCATCAGAGGCACATTTAACGGTACTCAAATTTTATGTGACTAGACGTCCTGAGGCGTTTCTATAATTTTTTTCCATTTAGTCACTCCGCCTACCTCTCCCTCGCAATGAAATGCCACTTGTCCGTCTCTTCTCTGGGCATCGCCTTATAATTTTGATTTAATGTCAAAATATTTTGAAAATAGGAGATTTTTAAAGATACGAGACCTACTGGAGTTTCATTCAGGTTACGGCTGTAGTCGCACTAAATTGCTTTACTTGAAAAAGTTATCTTAAGAAAATGTTTGAGATTTTTCGAAAAGAGCATATGCTGCCAACTATTTTAAAGGCTCATCAAAACTCACCAACGAATGGAGGGAAACGCAAGAACCGACCCAGATTGGTTCCTAGGTCATCTAGTGTTCTATCTAATTATTTTTTACGGATCGCATTGTTTTGCTTGTTTTATCGGTTTTTTAAGCATATACATCATACCCGTTCACTCTCAATGATTTCGTCTACCCGTCCCGTTATTGTGTGAGGTCTATGATATCAATCAGTAGACATGAACAAGTATAATATATTTGCACATTTCTTTTGATTTACTATCAACTTTTATAAATTGTATAGATAGGCTCGTTCATACACCTTTGCTTTTGTTTTCTGGCATTTGCATCGAGTAGGAGATCAATACGTTCACTGTTATCATAATTCTAACACAATTCTGCCTCTATTCTGTAAGGGTAAATATATCTTGGCAGTATTTTCTAGCAGTGGATAACGAGGAGAAAAATTTTATGCCCGTGGAGGGCCAAATTTTGATGACCTTTTAGAATTGAGTTGACCTTTTAGTTACCAACAGTATATGGAGCCTTCATGGGTGAGATAAACCCGTTACGAAGTGAAAATGAGCATATCTCAGATGCAAAAAATAAATATTCAATATTTATGTGTGCACTAAGAAGCAAGTTCGTTATTTTATTGGTTATCAAGAAATCCAAGGCCTTGCCCTTTTCTGTCATCATTAATGCTTGCGTGAAATTGCCCCTGCAGGTAAGAGGCCCCTGTGCGATGCGAGCGTATCCTGGAAAGGCTCGAGGCCCCAAGGATTCTGGGCAATCCAGCTGTCTCATAACGTGGCGTTCTCGAGCCGTACATCATAATGTTGTAAAGCGACGGGAGGGGTTAACTTATTCGCCGTCCCCGCGCCTACCCATATTGTGTGTGACCTCTATAAGGTCGGCTGTCCGCGTGTCTGCCCGTCCTTCCCTCTTGTCCCTTCGGCCCATCTCTCCAATTACTGTCATCATCCCCTCCCCCTCCGTGCCTTTCATCCCACCCATCCCCCACCCAGCCAGCAACCCCCACTACTGGCTGGGCCCTAGTCACTCAAAACTCCCTGCGCGCACACCCTCAACCCTTATGCTACCCCGCCACAACATCTGTTCATTGTTCCTCTAAGCAGCCGACCTGCCAAACCGAACCCCTCCCCCTTTGTTCGTTTCCACCCTCCTGCCTCTCATCCCCCACTTCATACAGCATCCACGCCCGAGCCGGCACTAATCCAAACCGTAAGCATCCCTTTCACCCACCCCATTCTCCGTCATCCCCACCCCATCTCCCCTTTCTCCCTCACCCCCCCACTCCCCAAGGTCCATTCCTTTCACTCCATTTCACGCTTTAATTCGTATTCACGCATACAATTCCCTCTTTTCTCTCTTCCACCATTTATAAGCTTTTTCAGCTCATTTTCAGAATAAATAGTCGATTCCATGCCTGAACATACCTTATGTACCCTTAAATTGTACAGATTTGTCGATATTACGCTATAGCATGAGTTATTGTATCCTGTTTAATTATGTATTACACTTTAAGTTAGGTCATATGTAAGTGGGTGGTCTATGTTGATGTGGCTCAGAGCTCTTATGAGCTCTCAACATTTTGGAATTCTCTCTGAGAGGAAATTGCAAATCTAATAGTTTTAATAATAATAGTTTAGTAAACCTAATAGTTTAGGTAGAGTTTTGGTAGTAATAGTGCCTCAATCCTCGATGGATTTCATGTTTGCAATTTATGACTGGATAATGAGTCCAAAAAAAACCTTTTCTCGGTGATATGTGGGAACAATGGGAGAGAACGTTATTGGTTACAGTACCGATAATATGAAGAAGGACAAATTGTTGTTATATTCTTATATTTCAATTAAAAAAAACTCCCGAAAACATTATTTTTATTTCAATTAAGAGAATCGTTCGAATACATAAAAAGAGTGTTGATATACAGTGGTAGTTCACGTCACAGCAGTGCCTCACGCGAGAAAGGGTATATCCGTGAACGCGCGACAGTGATGCAAGAATGTTCTCCACTTAATTTCGGAATACTGGTTCTTTGGTGGTGGGTCCCATCCCCATTCGACGGCCCTTCTTTGCCTCATTTCCCTCTCTATCGCCCCTCATCCTCCCTTGAACCCTCTGACGTACACCGCCTCGTGGCATCACCGGGCATAATTTATTCCTGTGTTGTCGCCGCTCTTCCTCCACTCTCTGCTTCCTCCCATTCCTGCACATTCTCTCGCGGGGGCCCCTTCTCCATCTTGCAGACCACCCCCCGCTTTCTCGGGGCCTTACGGAAGGGTTGGAGAGAGGAGACGAAGGCGGCCGTGATGATGATGGTGATGGGGACGAGAATGGCAGAGGAAAGGGTGAAGGGGTTTGTTGGGGTGGCGGCGGTGGTGGTGGTAATGCCGGGAGACGCCGGCGTTGGAACCGGGACCATGTGGGAGAAGGAGAGGAGACCTCCCGAGGGAAGAGGGGGTGGAAGAGGGCGTTTTGTGCGGGACGAGGGAATTTCGTGTGTGGGAGATGACGTGGTTGAGGGGAGGGGAGGAGGAGCCGGATGATGACGTTATGGGGTGGGGCTGTTGTTGGCCCGGAGACGGGGGCGTGTGTGTTGGGGACGGGTGACAAGGCGGGGAGGAAGGATTTTGGGCCGGGGCGGGGGCCTTGTGGAACCGCGGAAGGAGAGCGGAGTCTTCCCGAATCCGAGTGTGATAGAGCGAGCGCGTAGGGGGCTTAGCGTTGGCGGCGGTGGCAGCGTTGCACACAGCACAAGCGGCAATCCACGCCATCTCTTTCTCTCCCACGGAAAGCGACCCTGAGGGAGAGAAGAGATGTGGGAAAGGAGTGGTGTTGGAGAGGCGGACGAAAGACGGGAAAGGGAAGGAGGAGGAGAAGTGGAAGGGAAGGAGCACAAGAGAGGACGAATGTGTGATGGCATTCAATTCATGGCCTAAATGGGGAAAATGCCTCATAGCGAAGGCCAGGTAATTAAAGTGGCCGTTTGGCATGGAGAAAGGGTATATATTTTAATAATAGAGTCATTTACCACGCTACCATCGATCGCCAATGCTAATGCAGTAGAAAGGTGACAGTGGCAAAATTTTGTGAATAGTTCTCTCATATTGGTGCTAGTTATCAACGGGAAACTACACTTTAATCACCTATTTCACAACTAACACCGGACACTATCGATCGGTTGATATCATACCTATCTTCGTGTTCGTCTGAATTAATTGTAAATTAAGATAAAATAAAACAGGTTAAACACCCTGGAGATATTTTTTTTAATTATGAAATGAAACTTTCCTCGTGGAATTATCCATAATGAATAAAATAATGAGTAATGAGTTTCTTTCACAAAGTGTGGATAAAGATGGCCATTCATTGATAGAATGAGTGACTTTTTAAGGTTATACATTTGTTATATCTTCTAATATTAGATACTTTGTCGGTTAGCTACATCACCTCATAGGAGGAGATGGAGCAGACGAGGTTAGTGGTAACCAATGAAATGTTACGTTTTCTCGTTTCTTTCATGGGTGCTTTAATAGTAGAATAAATATTTTTGCTCTACTTAGGCAATGAATATTTAAAAAACCATGTTAGAGTCTAATATGATACTTCTCGGTAGAAAATTAAAATTTTCTCTACCTGATACTTGAAAGGAGGCCGAGTTTGGATGCGAACGGTGGTTTCAGAGAGAGTGGCAAAAAGGTAAAGAGGGATGTCGGAATAATGAGGAGAAGTGTTTTAAACGGAGGAAGAGAGTGAAAGTGTTTTGCAGGAGCGGAGAATGGAGACGGAAGGGAAGTGAAGGGAGCGGAAGGTCAGAGGCTGCAAGGGATTTCGGCGGACGAGGAGACGGGGGCGGGAATATTCCGCGTGTCGCGCTCGACGAAGGCAGTGAGGGATGATGAAGAGATGGGGGGGACGGGCAAATGAGGGCGAAGATGGAGTGGGAATGGGGAGAGAGACGGACGGAGAAAAGAGAAAGGGACTGGAGATGAAAGGGATGAAGCGAGGGAGGAAGAGCCGGAGCGAGTGGAATACGTCGCCCCGCACTTTCACTTTCTTATGGGCGGGAAATATTATTGAGTCCGACTATGAAAGCGATTAGCGCGCCGCTGAATCCGGCCGTTCCGTGACTTTTCTCACGTTTCCCTCTCTCGCATTCCTCTCTCTCTATTCCTCGCTCTCTTTATGTTTCTTCTCTCAAGGCGCACCATACACTGCTAGAACTTAATCCACCGTCAATTTTTATTGCCACGAGGATATTCAAATTCACTTGGCTGAAGAGAATTAGGCTCTCACTTTCCTCACTCACGAGAAGTGCTCCTCTCTCGATGGCCTCCTAATGTCGTATTTCTTTATGCGAGCTGAATTGAATCAATATAGATTCTTTTAAAGATATAAATGTCTCCTCAGTCTCGGACTCAATCTTGTGGAAGTCCATTTTATCGTAAATGAGAAGAGAAACTTAGTTATATTACACCAACTTTTTTTCAGGTACAACTAGTTTCGACGCGGCGGCGTCATCCTCAGGTACAAAAAGTACGTGAAGATGTTATTGTGATGATGAGAAAAAAGTGAAACTTATTCTCATTAAGAAAACAAAGTCGTACATTACGTACGTACGTAGATTACAGATGTATAAATGTAAAAAATTGAATTTAAATGGGCAGAATAACCTTTTGGTTATTTTAAAGAAACTAATTCGATACTTTGGAAAATAAATTTAAATGAATTAAAAAAAATAACAAACTGTGTTTTAGATTTGATTAATCAGCGAGCAATCAGCCCTTGAAAATCTCTCGTTAAACTGAAAATAATCCATATTTAAACGGATTTTTACTGTAAGGACATATAGATGAATACGCTATTGAAGAAATCGGATATATTATTTTACTTGGTAAAGTAGGGTAAATTTTCTCTCTCATTCGAGGTTTAAAAATTTGTTTCAGCTTGATGTAACATGTATATTAAGCCAACTCTGATTTCAGTATTTTCCTAAAAGAAGGCCAATTCTTTCAAGAAACAGTTTTTTTTCCATTACATTTTTTTAAGAATTGTCATTTTATAATGAACTGAGTCAGGAAGTTACTTATGATGAACTCTCTTTGGATGCCTGTATTAATACGTGTAAAGTGGCGCAGCCCTCGAAGTAGCGTTATGCGCTAGTGAGCCGCATTTGCCAACTATAAGAAGAATCTTGGGCTCAAAACCTGGATAAAGCCGCAACCATACCACCAAAAATTCTCTTACATGCTTCTGGAGGCACCCAGTTCATGTACCTAGAGTATGCGATTTTGAATAATTTTGGACTTGTGAGCCTTTGTCTACCCAGGCCTTCTCTAGGGTTTCATTCCTGAGAGATTGAATAATCAAATTATGATCTCACGAAAAATGTGAAGAAAGTTTTCTTGAAAAAGTATTAATTTTTTAAAAGCTTTTTTATACAAGTGACATTATGCTGTGAGACTGGATTACTGTACTCATTGCCGAATTTCCCCCTAATTTCACCCTAATTGCCCTCCAGCACACAACTATCAATTGTGGCATTTCTGCAAATAGCACCTACCAAGTAAATCAATTGAAAAGCATTGCACAAAGAAACATCTATTTTTTAATCAGTAATAGGTAAATAGGTATAATAACGTAAAGAGTAAATATCCGTTAGATTTGGGGTTTTCATCTGTATTCCAGTTCCAAAAGCTTAGATGCAATGATATTATTTTTTCAAAGTTATTATGGGGTTATTTTTAGGCGTTGTAGTATCACTTCTCTTGCAATTAAGTATTCTGAACGCTACAATAATATCCTCCTGTATGATTTCTTGCATATCACTTTAAAAAAATATGTGCATGAAAAACACCATTTTTTGTCCTAAACTCACTTTAAAATCTCTTCAAATTTATAAATTTAGATTTCTCTATCTTTGCGAAAACACTTTTTCCACTGCAATCATAAAAATAATATACATTTATTTATTAATATGAAAATGGTAAACTTTTCGCTTGAATTTCGTGGTTTATGTATACGTGGCCTATCGTAGTCGTTTTTATTTGCGAGGCTTGTTTACTTCATCACTGAACGTGTCAAATACATATCCAGATAGCGTGCTTGCTGTTAGCTTATGTTGACTCTTTACGATGCTATAGTAGAGTAAACACTGAGTCACATTGCGTGACTCCAGCTCAAAGGCCGTTGAATCAGATCACTTTTCTGGTGCGAGCGTCGATGAAGCCTTTCACGAAGGCTACCCAACTTCTAGTCTTATTGGAAAGTTTCGGAGCAGTAATCACCCGGCCTTTCACTGTTCCATAACACGCAAACTTAACCAAGTGACATTATGCTTTGAGACTGGAGAGGGATTACTGGATTCATTAGCTAATGCTCCCTGAGTTTTACCCTTATTGCACTTCAGCAAACAAATTTCCCTTGTGGCGTTTGCGCAGATAGCCTCTACCAATTAAAACGACCGGAAATCTTAGTATGGGGAAAATTCATATGTCATTCATCCAATTTGGTAAATAAAAATTAATTTGGTTAAGTATATGACCACTGTCATCAAATAGTTGTTTAATTTGTCATCTATGTTTTTAAGTTTGCAATTTGAAAATTGTTAAGTTTTTACCTTTTTAAGCGTAATATGAGTAAAAGTTTGGAGATTTTAATCACTATTTTTGTTCCAAAATCGCTTGTATTTTAATGTTTTTGGGAAAAAAGAGATTCATTTATTACTGCCACCAATCAAAGCACTGAAAAATGAAGATTATGAACTTCCTTAAAAATTATATTTTACAACGAAAATAATATCTATGGATTTTATTTTTAATTATATGCCTTTGCTCATGAAAATTTATTGAATAGATATATATATATATATTATAATTCATAATTCAAGTTTGTGAATGTTGTTTACCAATAAGCATTCATTTTCCCTACTGTCACTCATAAAATAGCCTTATTTTTCGTTCAATAACAATTCGTGATATGTATGATTCAGCTCATAAAAATTGAATCATTGGAGAAAGTATTTTTTTCGCGAACATTTTTAAGTTAGTTCTTCTCAGTAATCATGTACGATTGGATCTAGAAAAGTATAAAATTTGTATCAAAGTGAAGCATCAAAAAATTGAGTCTCATCGTCCAATGGATATAGCGAATAAATTTTTTATCATTACTCGAGTATCAATTACCACTTGGTAATTATGCCTGTACTCATTACTCTTCGATATCCTTGCTAATGTATCGAGTGATCCCAAAATTACTTGTCTTTCGAATTTTCCGAGGCAGAAAATCCGTGGTGTGACTAGCGATTTTTATTTTTCCGAGGCTGATGGAAGATGTACTACCTGCTAGGGAAAAACTTGCATGTTTGCCGAGCAGGATATTGACTCACGCAGCCCTTTATCACAATCTTCGGCTGCATCCCCGTCGTATTCCTTCTCAGCGCTCCTCACCCCACCCATTCCGCCGGACACGTTTTGCGTGCCCCGGAATCCACTTTAAGCCGCGCTATTTGTAAAGACCCCCCTGCACCCTCTTCCCCCCCCCCCCCCCGCTCCCGACAAGGCCGAACTGGCTGGGGGTGTGCGGCTGGAAAGACCAGGACGGACGGTGGGAGCCCCCTGTCCGCTCCCGGTCCGATATACGGAAGGGACTCCCCACCCTCCCCAACCCCCACCGAGGGCGCTGTGTGTGTCCTATGGCCTCCAGAGTTCTGTTCTCGAGGTTGGGCAGAGGCGAGTTGGAAGTAGTGCAAACGATTTTCTCCGGATTAGCGCGGGAGCGCAGTTGGTTTTATCGGGAGAGCGCCCTGGGTCCTCGGGCATTTCTCTCCCTCCCTCTCTCTCTTTCGCCCGCACGGTTTTTGCCCAGGAAAGGAACTCAAGGAAGGTGCGGCGGTGCTCGCCGTGCCTCGTCCAGCTGGGTAAGGGTTTCCTCCCATAATTCCTGTGCTTTAAGGGGGAAAAATCACTATAGGAATGCCTGAAAATCACGATGCTGGAGAATTTTCATTCATTCACACAGTATTATTCTTATGATCATATAGTTTTTCCTCTGCGGCTGGGCGTTTCATAGCAAGTGTTCATGCGAATATTTTCGTAATAATAAAAAAATAATGCTGTCACCCGTGAATTACATCGGTAAAGAAAGAAATTATTAGGTTACATAGAATAATGATTATTAACTAAACACTTTTCAAATATGAATTCTTCCAGCAGTGAGCGTCTAATGTAGCACCAATTTTTCAAAATATTGTTAGGAAGAGTTGTAAATAACCATTTGAGAAATATTAGTGGCCCCAAAAGTGGGAATGGACCATTGCCCTAGTGGAATAATGGCAACTTCACCATGAAATATATTTATTACTTCAAACATTATTTTCTCTAGTCACGATAACGTTTGCATGCGAAATTTAAATATTTTTGTGTCATACTTCATCGTTTATTAGAAATGTGTACAAACATATATTTTAAGTTATTTTCCCTTATTTAGGAGTCGGCATTCCGTACTTTAGACAGTAATTACGGAATGTAATTGTCTACATAGTGTTGGTGTAGGCATTTCATCCGTTTTGACTATGCATTGAAATATCTTGCCCTACCAGTTATTTATTTACACTTGCAAACGTATAAGAACTTAGGGAAAGTTCTTTTAAATCGTTCTTTTTCGTTCATTTAAATCCTTGGAGACGTATTTGTCATAAGTGAAATAGGTTTGTATTAAAACATAAACCACTGAAACTTGAAAATGAAACTATTCATACGGGGATGAACTCACTTGCTCAGTTTAGCCAATCCTAATTTGCTTTTACAGAAACTGTGTATCGTTACTCCCATCATATGGCTTGTTGCTAAAAAGAGACCGCTTTTGAGTCGGATCGAAAAATTGCGTTTGCGAGTTCCGATTCTAGGGGCCGCACGTGTTCCTTCGCGAGATCTGTTTAACTTTCTCCCATCCAGCCCTTTTTTTTCTCTGCCCGAGTTCTCGCTTTCCTTTCGGAGTAATTGAGGTGGCGAGGAGGAGGTTGGAAGAAGGTTTTCCGAGGGCCCCGCGCTCTGCTAAGGGCTGCTGGGGGGGGGGGGGGGAGAACTTTTATTTCACCCACTCTCTTCGGGTTCCCCGCTTGGGAGCGCCACTGGTCGGCAGTCTCATGATGGAGTCGATGTTCCCGGGTCTTAATTGAAGAGCCCGCACCCACCCGCTCGCAGCCGCCGCCGCCGTTGCCGACCGACCGGCCCTCTAAGGAAAGGTTCCGGGCCCCGGGCTCGTTTACTCTTAGGATCTTGGGAGAATTAGGCTTTCGAACGGAATCACTCCATCGCTTCTCCTCCCCGATCCACCCTCCTCTCTCCCAGCTCGCCCGCTCCACGCTTATTTCTGCGGAGTTAGAAGCTGCCCGCTGCGAAATGAGAGCCCTTCATCTCGTTCCTGGTCCATTATTGCGGTCAGTTTGACTACCCACCTTTTCTAGGTCAACCATTTTTTTCCAGCCACCCAATTTACTTTCCCACTGTGGATACGCGTTTCGTAATGAATGCTCATAAGAAACTTTTTGTATATATAAAATATACTGCTAACACCCGTGACATATATCAGTGACAGGAAGAAATAATCTGGCTACATATAATAAAGATTATTTACTCAACATATTTTTCAAGTATGAATTCTTCCTGCAGTGTGCCTTAAATGTCGCACCAAATGTAATTAATTTTGGCATAAGTCGAAGTAACGATAAATTTTTTTTATACCAGAGGTGAGTGTCTTGAGAAGCCTAAGAATAATTTGGCCATGATTATTTTTAGATCTGTATCTTAAATCTGATACTTATTTAAGTAATTTGAATGTTAGTCACTCTTTGCTGACTTTCATATACAGTCTTCATAAGGTATCGCATAAAAATTTCAAGTCTTAAAATGAACGGAGGGCTTACATCTGGTTATGATTACTTCGGCCTTATTTTTTAGGACTAGCTAAATAGTGCTAAATTAAGAAATTAAGGAAGATGCGAGGAAAGAATATGGTGCGAATTATTTGAAAAGGAAATGAAACAGAAAAAAATGAAGTTATTCACGCTAGATGGATGATCTGCGTATTTTATGGACTAGAATCCAAGTTAGTTTAACTTTGAATACGTGCAATTAAAGTCATATTCTTGTAATTAACTAAAATAATATTTGAGCCTTATTTCTTTGCAGCAAAAATCTGGTATTGTTTGAGAATTATGATCTTTAGTTCTAAAAATTAATGTTTTCCTTTTTTGTGCATGGTTATCGGTCCTTATCGTTTACTCAGAAGCGTTTTGTCTGATAGGGAACTTCAAATAAAACTCATTTTTAGTTTCGTTAAGCTTCTTTGCGTCCGCGTGGCCTAAGATAAAAGATTTAGTGCGCCCATGAACTGAAAATTGTAGTTAAATAAAATAAATACCAGGAGTTCATATGGTATCTTGTTAAAAATTTTGCATTTTTTTTAACGTGATTAAAATATGAGGAGCATTTTTGTCGGTTTCAATTGCATCCCCTGGCGTTAAAAGCATCCAATGTTAGCACCTTTTCAATGAGGAAGGCTATTATAGTTTTATCTCATTTACATAAGCTTAAATGCTTTAAAAGAAGCCATGACCTGATTTGTCATGCAAAGAATATATATCTTTGAAATATTAGGTGGATGAAGCTGGTTCAGTTCCTCAATACAATATATATTTGGCTTAACGCTATAGCCTAATGCCCTGATATTAGTAGGAAGTGTGAAATGTTTTGGTGGAGACTAAATAATATTTTAGAGTTAATGATTAGATCAGGAAGCTTTCATATGTTGGAACTAGTTAGTCATTGTCAAGAAAAAGAGAAATATGCTGGGTATAAAAGTTGTTGTTTTTGTTCATAACGCATGCCTCTGTGAAGTATTCACAATCAATATTATAAAAGCCTACAATGTTTCTCGCTAGGGAATCCAGCCACGCATTCTCATTTGTGCGCAATTATGTGCCAACAAAGGTTAAGACACAAGCGTGCATCTATCTACATTTTTTCCCCGTCGAGAGTTTTCAGCGTACATTACGTATGTCAGGGTATTCCAGTACTTGGAAAACTTCCTTATTTGCATAGCAAACTTAAAATTTTCAATGTTCGAAAAATTGGAATAAGCTGCGACCATTTGCTCTTAACAAGGCTTATTCCGAGAGACGTATTATCACTTTTTTTACGCCTAGCTTGTTCCTCCTTTGAGAGAGTATCTTGTGCATAAAATGTCGAGTACCTATATCTGTATCTATATATACCTATATCTGAATGCACATGCACTAAATATGAAAGAGAGAAGGAATGTTTATTGGTGTAGAAGGCTGTGTTATATATGTTTTTAGGCCAGTAGAGGGTTGATTTTCACGTTCGCGCGTATGAATATCGTGTTTAGTGGATAACAACTGTAACTGATGTACCTTGCAATTCTAAACTCCATGAACTAATTGACAGAAATCATGAAGGAATTGATAGTTATATGGTCAAAAAAATGGAGAATTTATTCTTAAAAAATGGGTTATAATCTCTCTAAATCCGTAACAGGAAAAGAAAGATGTAACATTGATTTGTTCCACGCGGACGAATTTCCTTTGAGATAATCGGGGCATGTAAATTTCGGCTTGATAGTATTTGCTTAAATGCAAACTTGAAGTAATGAGCAAAGGTGCATGATGTGAGTGCGAACACAATTTTCTATTGCTGAGAGTTTTCTGTAGCCGTTATGTCCTTCTGTTTTATTAAATACTTGGAAATGAAACAGGAGTACGCAATGTTTTGTCACAATTTACTCGCAAAAAAACTGTATACTGAATGGTTGTGGTTTGAATTTCGTAGCAACTCGTTGGTGGGCAGAGCTGGAAACTTTTGATGGTAAAAAAGCCCAGCTTGTTTTAAACACAACCGACACAGAGCGAGGCACAATCGATATTTTACAGCCGGCGCGAGACTCCCTCGTGAAAATCGAACTGTATACTTTCAAACGTGCGCATGTATTTATAACGAATTTATACATGAACGTGGGCTTGCGTAAGCATTTTTTTTAAATTACCGCAAAGAATATGAGAACAGTAACTATCGAGTGTATGTGTCGTAATATAGCAATACAGGTATTCAAATTCGTCATCCTATAATGTCAGCTTACAATGTGCTAGGTGAGTAGCCATTTGAATTGTGAACTCCGTTGAAAAAGCTGTCTTTTAGAGGGGCAAAAAGTAACCTAATGCCATGCTGTACCTACTCGTTATATCCCAGCTGACAACGAGAGATGCACAACTGTCATTTTCATACCCTTACGAGTATTTTGAAAAAGTAGAATCAAACGTTTGTGAGCTCTTGAGCGTGTATATAAGACATACACAGTGAAGTAAACATTTTTTGTGTCTGTGTAGCGATTTTTGCCCTACAAAAAGTTATCTATTTCAGTTTGAGTGGCGAAACGACCCACTATATCTTTGAAAACTTGGAAATTGATTTCCCGAGGAGTTTTATATGTTTTAAACTAGAATTTACTTTGATTAACTATTCTTTAGTGAACAAAACGATGAATTGTTTCCGGCAGAAAGAGGATACGTTTCCTCGAAACACAACCGAGGCCGAGGGATGCATAATCGATATTTTACAACCCGCGCGAGTCTCTCCCTCGAGAGAATCGAGCCATATACTCTCGAACGTGCGCGCGGTTGTACATGGCAATACACACACACACACATACAAATACATATATATGTGCACACACGTTTACGTATGAACGTGGGCATGTGAGTATACACCATTTCTTTTTTTTGTCCCGCAGAGAGTTATCTATTGCGGTTCACGTGTCGGAGAATCGCAATGCATGAGAGAGAGAGAGAAAGGTAGTGAGGGAGAGAGAGGAAAAAAGCGTAGAAGGCTCAAGGGGGAGAGAGAGAGAAGATCCTTTCTCGCGGGAGTCGGGAAGTTGTGCACATCACGGGGGAGGTGGAGGGTGACGAGAGATATAGAGGAGGGAACAGAGGCAGGAAGAATGAAAAACGGGGGAGGAGAGAATGGTTGTGTGCTAGAGAGAGAGGGTTGGGCTTGCAAAGCAGAGGGTATATAAGTCGGGCGGTGTGGGGAGGTTAAGAGGGTGGGGAATGTGAAAGGGGTGCGGGAAGAGGGGGTGGGTTGTCTGCGTGGGTGTGGCCGCGCACGCGGCGGCAGAAAGGGGGGGTTGGGTGGTTGGGTTTGGAGGGAGAGGGGAAGGGAGGAGGTGGGGAGGTTGGCGTGGGTGGGACTATGGGTGTGGCTGTGCAGCACGTTAGTTTGTCAAGCTTAAGACCCGCGAATAAATGGGTTCAATCAATAGAGATGACACAAAAGGTTGGAGGGGTGCAGCAGCGGCGAAGGCAGTCCCTCCCTCGCTCTCTCTCGGGTCGGTCGGAAGAGTGGAGGAGGCCGAAAGCGTTCCTTCCGGATGCATTATGTTTTAGTGCGGTCATTTCAATGACGCCCTACGCGATGAAGCTTAAGTGATAATGCTCTGGCGGTCGGGGAAACACGGGAGACTAAAAACGGTCGGTAGTCCGAGCGTCCCCGTAAGCTTGGCCCGTTTTCTTATTTTAAAGGGAAGCTCGTGGCAGAATATATGGTTAGTAGGAAGACTTCTGCCCGTTATCTCTTCCAATATGCCTGATGGGGTTAGCTCCGTAACTTACTTGACATTTCACCTTGATTTAGTTTCACAAATTTTCGAGAACACCGGTAATATTTTACTTTCCATTTGTCGGTAGTCTTTGTAATTTTCTTTTTCAACACTCAGTTAAAATGAGTCATGTTTTTATGATGAAGTAATGTAAATAAATCCTTCGATAGGTAACATATTTCAGTATTTATGTAAATTTTAGTCTTTGGAACAGTTTGCCTGTGATTTGATACTGTTGTAAACGTGATTACTTTGAGTTATCAGGAATACAAACTGTGAGAAATACAGCTGTTGTTTAGCTAGTGTGTAAATATCCCTTTAAGATTTCCTTTATCTTTAAATTAAAAATTTTAATCATTTAGCGCCAATTGATTTGGTAATAATTTTTACGGTATTTTCGAATGAAGCGTCTTATCTAAAAATACTGTTAGACTCTACTATCTAACATATTGCCCTCTTTGCACCTAGATAGGTGTACCATAAGCATTTCCATCCCACCATATGATAATCGTGGGATTTCATTGCCTTAGTATCTTCTAGAGATGTTTTGGTGAGTTGGTATTGCTGTTAACAGAACTGACACCGGGAGAGCTAGCTGAATATCTGCCCCTTGCGAGGTCGTTTACGCGGTAACCAGATAAAAGACCTCAACGTGCTCACATCTCCTGCGCGCGACCTCCTTTGCCATCCCCACTCGTGCTTATGCCAGGAATGTACTCGATTGTCTAAATCTGCGGCTCTCAAACTTCATCGTTTGCCTCGGCAGCTATGGCATTACTCTATTTGAATTTTCATCCCTCCACTCATTTCGTGTTACTTGTCCATTTCTCCGACCTTCTCATCCGTCCCCAACCTATTTGAATTAATTTAATTACTGCCGAACTGGCCGCACAGTAATTGTATCGACGTCTCCCACAAGCACCCACGCTAATGTGAGAAATTAACCTACATTATTACCCTTCGAATTGTATTTCGACTCAGGAACTGTCTGCATCGCACTGAATTCATGTAAAGTTCTCGGGTTTCATATTGCTGGATGAATAATATTGGGATACTTTGAACCGTACAAAAGTTGAAATCCTTGTTAATTAAGAGAATTTGGTCGCTGGATGACCAATGCTTTGTTTAGTTGCTGAGGCAATATAGTCAAAGACTATTTTTATTATTTGCCAACTTGAAACGTAACTTCAGAATTGGATAAAACGTAAGAACAATTTAAATGACTTCAAGGAATTTACCGTTAGAAAAGTTGAAGCTACATAATAGTCAATTATTGGAATTATCATACATATTATTACAGAAAAATCTTTTTCTGTCATTCCGTATATGCTCCGTAAATACTGCACCGACAGTGATAAATGAGTTATCATTTTAAATGTCAAATTTACAGATTTTGAAGAAAAATACGATATTAATCTCAAATGTCACTGTTTACCCACTAATTTGACATAATACTTTCATTTTTTCACGTCGATAACTCCATCGATGTATACCGACTCCACACATTTTTTATATTTTCTAAACTTCAAAAATAGGTTTAAAAACCCGTTAAATCCATAAATAAACCAAGGAAACTTAGTAAAAGGAGGCAAAACTAGTAACATATAATATAATAAGTATGAGACATTAAAATTTTCTGTCTTTTGTTTTTGTTTACTCTATAGATTACAAGGAGTAACTCTCATATTGTTAATAAAAATGTAGAATGTTTTACGTTCTCAGTAAGAGGCACCGCGTGTAATGAACTTAAAAGAAAACATTTATTACGACAACATTTTAACTTATAATATTGTCCTTGAAGAAGTTTTGTAAATTACGTACCATTACTAGTCACGGACGTCATGATTACTCCTACTGGCAGCAACATCACTTGCCTGTATTGTATTAATGTATTTTGTATATTTTCGCTAGGAAAAATAATAAAGAAAGTACCTCATGATACACCTTCTTGTCTATTTAAAACCCAATTAGGGTACACTCTTCATTTAACATAATTATTCCCTGATGGCGTGAAAGTGCGACATCTTCGCACGGGTTACCTACTTCATATTATGAGGTTTTATTGATGATATAGTACATGCATACTAATACTGCAGCCCATATTAAGGAAAATTGTATACTTTAATAATAAGAGGGATTATTATAGAGTTAAACGTAGTTATAATTACTAGCTTTCAATGGCCTTTAAAGGTGCAATAAAGTCGCTGACGGAATGCTTAACAACGCTTAACGGCTAAAGTCCTAAAACAAAATGATAATTTGTACGAAAAAGTAAAATTTTGAACAGGAAGTATGATAATGATATATTTATGGACTCCTTTTTTATCTTTACCTTAGGTTGAATTCCTTCTTTTATTTTTACCTTTTCCCAATCTTAGAGAAATATCTGTTACAATCGCTATAATATCGAATTCACGTGGTAAATTTAACTTTTTAGCAATTAATTTCTAAATAATTCCCCTATAAAAAACTTAAACGCACAGAGGGAAATAAAAACATATTTAAATTTTGATCTAGGGGGAGTAATTTCGCGCATTTTAAGAGAGACAAGAGGTCTGAAAAATCAATTAGGCTGTCAAAGTGTTTTATTATACCCTCACAAGGGGCCATGACCCCTGACGACCCTATGTCGTCAGGGTCTCCTCCATTCACTGCCTGTAATTCTGCGGAAACCTTCGGAATAGATTTTACCGACACCGTGGCATCGTGAACGTTTTACAATGCCTGTCATTCTCCGTAAACTCACCATTCACGTATCTCCCTAAAGGATGCCTGCATTGGCTATAATGCGGGTAGGAGGTGCTTTATTCCTAAGATGAACTGATACTCGCCATAGGTGATAGCCACATCCCAAATTGGCTCGTAAAGTAGAGGTCCCTCCGCAGGAGCGGGGGATATATTCGGAAGGAACAAAGCAGTTATCCGAGGGCATGATCAAGGTGTCTTAGAGACGAGGTTTTATGACTTCCGATGAAATCCTTAGTGCACCATAAGACAATTATAAAAAGCTTTATCCCTCTCCTCGAATAATTGAAGCGGTGGTTTTTTTAAGCACCAGAATGGAATTGATATAAGTTGTAAATTCACGGAATGGCAAAACTATTTGACGAAACGACGTAAATAAAAAATTATTGCACCTATTTCAAAGGTAAATTGAAGCATTGATCTAATTTATATGTAAGTATTTCTAGTTAAAGTCAGTATGAGTCATTTAAAATCAAAGCAAGTAAAGAAATGGTTTCTGTAAAGGAAACATTGCATACAAAATTTTTTGAATTAAATTCACTGAAGCACTCATTTCTATATAATACATAAGGAAAATTTTCTAGATAAGTGTACGATTGTAATGCTAAGTAGGGTCTTAAGGAATAGGTTTTGCCAACGTCTTAACTAGCTCGGAAGGCTGGAAAAATTTAGGAAGCGCAGCTGAAATAAAACCAGATCAAATGATGTGAGTGAACGCACTGTTGCCCTTAAAGATCTTATTTCAGGGGTTACGGAACTATTTGTATGGCACCCATGCGATGTGTTGAATTTTGCTTAATGGACCCACGAGCTACAGAACATGTATCACCAATACTAATTACCAATAAAATTTAATGGGTGAATATTTAAATTTATTTACGCTTCGTAGACTCAAACATTTTTTGAATTATAACCTAACAGTTCAACCTTAAAAAGCACGTGTCATGAGTAGGCACTGTAATGGAAGAGAAAGAAGTCGGATTGAAAGAGTGCCAACCATCATTTTTGGCCAAAAATGGATTGGCATAAAAATACAGGAGTCATATCAGTTTAGGTAAGATTAAAATTATTATGTGTTTTAACATTTAAATATATATAGACACAATACTAATGCTTTGAAATTGTTTGTTAAATAGTTACATACATTTATGAATTTAACCAAACTTTAAAATGTGAGTATCTCAAAACACTAGAAATAATGGTAAATTGAAGCCGAGAGAATTTTTGTTAACTATTCAGAATTACATGATTTGAAAGAAGTAGCTCAAAATTATTTTACATAACGAGTTAATTAGTTGAATACGACAGAAGAAATTTGAATGCATGATTTATAAACGACTTCTAGGTAGATGGTTTCTTGAAGAGACCAGTTTAAATGAGTTTCATGATGTAATCCTTAGCGGAGACTTGAGGCAGTTGACTGCTACAAGTTAACTTTGCAGTGGTAAATGGCTTCTGCTTGCTCACGTGTTTGCCTCACGGGATGTTGAAGCAGGAGATTCCGCTTGGAGCCATTTCCTCAGTGTTAAGCGAACTGCGTACACTGGCGCAGGCAGCCTTGAAAGGGCCGCCGCGAGGCCAATGTATAATACCTCTTGCTACACTCTGCCTGCGTCACGTTGGGAAGTATTACAGCTGCTACTATGCAACTGTATAGAGGTATCATCGATTTATTTGGGCTGAGATTCTTGTGAGAATATTTTCGCGTCAAAGTATGATTGCAAATATGTAGATACTCATACAGTTCTTAAATTTGAGAGAAGAGATTAATAAATTAGCTTTCTTTTATTTTCGGTTGTTGTAGAATTACGAGCCTTTCTAGGTAATGCGAGCGGAAGTGCTAAAGATGCCCCTCCCCCCCACAATTCTTAGTTTCATTAGCTATTTATCCACATAAGTATAGGTATGTTATAAAAATTATACCCTCACCGAAACCAAATTTGATGTCAGTTAAAAAGAGTTTTCTTGTATGTAGGACCAAAGTGTTTCCGCAATCATATACTATTTCAAAGTCTGTGATAAAAGTTTCGGCAAATGGTTTCCCCCAAAGAGAGTGGAGAGCATATATTGTTGTGAAAAATTGATGTAAATTAGTAAGTAATATGTTGATTGGTAGATTTAAGGTAAAAACACTATTGAGAGATAGTCATGTATCACTACACGAGCTATATGCATCTTTCAGTAAAAGCATAATGCATTGTTATTTGATGGTAGCCTAACACACCCTAATATTACTCTACATTAGTAATTGAAATGTAATTTCCTGTGTGGAGTAATAAAACTTATTATTATTTTATTTATTATATACTCATTCATTTGTTCATAAATGTGAGAAAAGTGGGGGAATGTAAGTAGTATATGTTCCAATTTGCTTATAACGACGCATCACCATTTATCGAACGATAGAAATGTTTATGTCTTTTTGTGATGTGTTACATCTAAAAAATTAAATAATCGTCTCGAAGTTTCCTGGTTAAAGTAATTTGCTCTTTTCCTACATTCTTTCGCATTACTCAAATTGTAAAATTTCACATTCCAGAAAATACTGTGGTAAAATTTTATTATTTAGCTTAAAGGCAATTTTAAATAACAAATGCATCACGAAATAAGTTGGGGTTGAAGGGAAGCGTCGTTTTATATTTTAAGAAAAAAATCCAACGCTCACATACTACCTTTTAGCACGACAATGGCCATTTTCCATTCAAGTTTATATCTTCAAGTTCAGCTATGGCTACTTCATGGTCTAAAGCGGTATCTGTGTGATATATGTTATTCATTAGCTCCGTAGGCCGGTTCATGTGCGAATGCTAGAGGTTCATTCACCTTTGTGTGGAGTCAGAAACAAACCCGCGCGAAGTGCTTCATGTCCGTGGTATGCATGAGAAACGCAGCGAACGCGGAATGTCAATAGTGGCCGCCGGTAATCTCCGATAGGAAGGAATGCCAGTCCACTAAAAAAAAACCTGACGATTTTTCCGTTCTTTTTACAAAGTAACATCGCTCAACCAAATCCCACTGTTGACAACAATTTGAAGGTGGCTTTAAAACCCAACTAATTCTTACGTAAATAATCTGACCATCAAAACTCCGTTTTTTTGGGTTCCTGGCCTTAGTTTGGAACATCATTTTCATATTTGCAGCTTTGGAGTTTACTATTTTATTAGAATTGTGCTATCATGACCACGGTAATTAGATTATTCAAGGGGAGAAACTTAATTTTTTTGGCTCTGGCCATGTGTTTAATGGTTAGAAAAATGCAGTTTAGGAAAGGTAGCCTGTCGGCCTTTTCCGAAACGTTTCAACACAATAGTTTACAAATTAAAACAAAATATATTTGTGATGGAATCATGTGAGATATGATTGTAAAAAAGCGAAGGTATCTTAATTTAACTGTAATAAATTTAGGCGTGCTGATACTTTTATTAAATTTAATTTAACCAAAAAGATCCAGTGTACTCAAGGCGAATAAAGTTTTCAACTCCAAAAAAATAAGTTCTAAGTACCTGATACGGTTCGGCTATAAGGAATATGGAATGATGTGATAGAAAATGAATGCAGGACGTGGTGGTACGTGATGGTAATTTTAACTATTCGGGTCATTGCAATAGATGAAATGGGTTTTAGTAGGGTTAATTTCATGGCTTTGCCCATGGCTAGCAATTTTCAAATTTCCATATAAACTTCTCGTCATTGAATTTCAATTAACACCTAGTTGGAAGCTGGGTAATAAGGCTAAGTCAGTGTGTACCAGAGAAAAATTTTTACCTGCGTCGCTGGAACTAATTTCTAGTGACAGACGATTGCGTAAATTCATTTTCAATATCTATCATCGATGCATTGATCGTCTTCCCTTGTGATCCACCTTATTCATCCTAATTATATATGTGAATTACTATTAAAACACCTGTGCTGTTTACTCTTTCGGTAAAATGTAGCACTATAAAAGTTTTATTCTTAATTGTAAGTAAAATTCCATGTGAACTAATTTGAAAACCTCTGAGACGTGCAATATTCTAGTATGTGCCTAAAATATTTCTTACAGAGTCTTAGAAATAAAAAGTCTTGGATCTCTGGATAAAAAATGTCCATAATGGAACCGATTGGGGCACAGGATGACCTTCCTTGAACCAGTTGAAAATATAGTGAATTTTCAATAATTTCTCTATTTTTGGGCTTTATTGTTTTTTGAGATATTCTTCCTATTCCGAAATTATATTTTGCATCGCACTGGTAATTTGAAAATTTAGATGAAATCACCTCTGCGATGTTAAAAAATATATAAATTAACCGATTATTTTCGTATTCTTGAAGGGAAATAGGATTTGGCTGTATTTTTAGAGCACGGGCCACTTTTTCTCCTCAGCTTTTATGCATCGAAGCTTGTCTAGCAGCGAAATAAACCTTTTTTTTATTTTTCAGTTGTATGGGAGTGACAGCTGTATTTTTAGCGGTAAATTTTTATAATCCAATTCAATTTTAGTTAGTTTAACGTTAAAGTTTTTTAATCAATTGTGAATACGTATTTCTATGAAGTATTTAAAATTATGACATGCATTTTCCTCATTGTTTCGCACATTGATGAACATGCATTTAATTTTTTTAATGATTTTAATGCAGACTTCTCTTTTTTCTCAATTTTCAGGTATTATTTATGAATAATTATCGCCACTGGAGCACATATTTCTTATTTACTGATTGCAACCAACGAATCATTCGAAACGAGCGAGTTTTGACGTACGAGGGGGACATATGAGTTTTTTCCATGCGTTGTTTTTCAGTGAGCCGATTAATGATCTCATAAATTGCCACTGTCATCCATTAGCTTCTGATAGCCTTTAGAAATGACAGGCGCACTCCCGTAATCGAATATGGGAATCAAACGACCGCGTCCGGTTGATGAGATGGCGAATATACGATTGAAATGAGAGCTTAAATCAATGAGCGAGCCAAGAGTCAGATGTGCACAATTTTTCCTCTTATCATCAAGGAAGTAAGTTGCTGATGAGAAATTAAAACGTATTGAGGTCAATTCTCTCCAAGTTTCATAAACCAGGAATGAGAACGAACTCATAATTTTGAAATTTTGAAATCAGATGGAATTAATTTATTTTATAACATTAAAATAATAAATTATTTTATCTGAAAATGTGAATCTGGATAGTAAAACCCTCAAGTATTAAAAAAGTTATTTATCTAGAAAAGATTTTCACAATCAATTAGCTCTTAATTTTTGCGAATTTCAGTGCAGACAATAGGGCTCAAAATGATAACAAAAAACTACTTTTTAGCATTCGTGAGATTTTCAAAAATTTCAAATTTGCCTTGTCTAGTATTTTAATGCGCTATATATGGTACTATATCGTTAATATAACGATACATTGCTAATGCATATATTTAAAGGAATATTACTGACAAGAAACGAAATATTTGTACAAATTTTGGTTTCGACATAATCATAGAATGCCGAAAGCCTTAAAATATTTAAAAAATAGTATATTTAAGTGACAATTTCCTGAAAAAACATTCCGTAGGGTTATCGGAGTTGTTATTGACCCTTATCGATTCCAAGTAATTGTATTGGTAATAAGTGTAAGTCTATGCATGCACGTGAAATAAATAATTTCAGAAAGCTTGAGAAAGTTTTTGCAGTTAAAATGTTTTACATTTCCTAGACTATTCTATTCATCGTCGACAGTTTTACAGTAAATTTCATTGTAAAAACTTCACCCTTGAGTAAATAAATATGGATACGGCTGCCATTAAATTTTCTTTCCCTCCTTCAGTAAAGAGGTTGTAGCTTTTAACCAATATTGGAATTTTACTGTCCTTCTTCAAAGCCTGAACTAAATGCAGTTAATTTTCAAAATGCAGTTCTTTTTTCAATTTTGTTGCAGCTGCATGCGTATTTACAATGATAATATCGTTCGGAGAGATTATTTTCAGTTAGTGACATCCGTAAAAATCTCGTTAAATTGTCTCATGTATATTATTACGTTAACTATACGTTAAAGTTCACAACATGTTTCTAACATTTATCTTCACTGTCGATCATAAAATTTTATGCGGAGGAAATACACGCTGTTAAATCAAAATTACCTAGTGAAATGCAGCGTTTCTAATGCTGTTTGTTCAGGGGTGCTGAAGAAACCCACTATCTGATAATAAAGATGTTGGTTTGTGAAAGCTTTGCGCGGTGCTCATCAAAGCGTCAACGGCGCTTTGTTTGATTTTTCTCTGACGTGATGAAGCAGTCAAGTTAATGGGTCGTAAATGAATTCCAGTGTTCGTGAGGTAGCATGCCGAGAGTTAATTTCCGCGTTATTATTTGTTTTAAGGATTTATATTGCACCGAGAGGACTCTTCTTTCTAAGATGAAGGGGGTGTTAGGAACTGAGGCATCACAAGATGCGGGGGAAAAAAATGAAAAGGATTTTTAAAGCGCGGAGGACGAATTCCTTCGTCACTTGCTCACTTGAGTTGCTTCGTCGTCTCCCCTCAGCGTTCCGCTTGGTCGCTCCTTTTCACTCCTGTCAGTCTTCGCAGTCTCCTCGCTTATGCCATCTTTCCCTCGCTCGCTTCCCGTTCCTCTGTTTGCCTTTCCTCTTGGACCAGAGGGGGTAAGCGTTGGAATCCTTGAGAGTGGAATGCTTTCGGCTGACAGAGTTGAGAGCGAAAAAAAAGTCCGTCGTTTATTCACCTTCTGGATCATTCGCTCATTGAATCATCCCTTTCTCTTTTCGAGTAAACCTAAAATATCTATTATTCTATGTACTCACGAAAAATGTGCAGAATGTGCGCTTCAAGGACCTTTAACGTTTGTAGATTAGATCCACTTCTATTCGTTCCCGCGACTTCTCGAGCGTATGTGAGACATATGAGTGAGCACATTGTGAGTCGGTACATTTGCTGCATGCGGTATGGATTTCAGTGGCTGTGCACCAGGTTTAAATCGAAACTAATGGAAACTAAGTTTTGAACCCAGTGTCCCTGTTTCGGTCGCATGCATGTGAAATATAGAACTATTCGTGACTTGAATGTTTATTTGTCCCTGTTAGTATGTCTTTGGGCCGAATGACGCTACTCAAAACACGCACATGAGAAACCTGGGTGGTAGAGTGTAACAAATTTAGACAAATGATAATTCTAGACGCAAATCTAGCTTTGATATATTAAATCATAAGCAGCATGTCGAAGTCATGTCAATGCGTGGTTGATCCGCTTGCAAATGTGAAATTTGCTCGATGCATTGGGAGTTGTTCTCGGAAATTTTAACAACAATTGTGATATCATTTGAAAACTATGGATTTTTGTTTTGAAGGTTACCGTGAGGCCTTCAGATATTAATAGTTATTCCTAATTGATTGGATATGTATATTTCTTGAATTATATTTGAAAGATTTCCCCGGAAAATGGCAACTACAGCATTCCGATAAGAGGCAGCTCGGCTGAGGCAGCAAGCATTCCCTAATGACATTCATTTGGCGAGTTTTTCTGCGTCGAATTTCCCCCTGATTTCACCCTCATTCTATGGAATTACGGCTGAATGCCAGGAATTACTCCGAGCGCCCAAAAAGAGTTACCCTAAATTAAGCTGTTGGCCCGTCCAACTCCACTCCCAATGCACTTCAACTGCGCCATGGCTGCCAATCCTTCTTGCTTGCTTCACCTTGCCTCGACCATCTCCCCGTCACCGGCCACCGTCCGGTTTACAACGCGAAGCTGGCCACTCAATCAGATGAATGTGATTATTCTGGATGTAGCCAGGTTTTTACGGTATGCTTTAATTTTTTCAACCGTTATTTCTCTAAAAGTTTTTATTCTTTACACTTTGTGATGCATGGTTACTTTAAATTAAACCCGTATTTTATCGAGTACTGCTGTTATTTATTTACCTCAATTAATCTGTTAGGTAAATTTGATTTTTAAAGGGTTAAAATGCACTAGGTAAAGCAATCCGAAGAATGGTTGGAGTAGGACAGAGTTCGTTCAAGACTAAACCGCAGGCATGTGATCATACACATTTAGGGAAATGGGGGGGGGGGGGGCAGTTTATTTCCCTGGATCTCATCTCACTTTGAGGATATTTGTGCTGAGGGTGCCTGATTCAGGCAGTGCCTGAATGCTTCATTCAAGATTTGTACCGGGAATCCTGAATTAATTATCCCAATTTCTCTACCCTCTAGGCCACTAAGCACCCATGCAGTATTAAAATTACAGAACAGCATTGCAGGAGTTTGCAAACGAACGCAAACATGTCCAACTTTATTGTGGACTACAGATGGTATAATTTCAGGTTTCACAAAAGTATTTGTTAAGTTCCGTCATTTCATGGCCCCAAAATAATCTATAGCAGGCAGTATAATTGCAGGGTGTATTGAGGCAGGTGGTATTAATTCTGGGTTTAACATATTACGAAATCAGAGTAATATCCATTAACTTAGGGATGTCTTTAGATCATTACACGCAGCCTCTATTCGTTGGGGGTTTTCCCGGTGAGGGTGGCCCCACTGTCCAACCCCCACCTTCCGGAACGTCGGACCGTAACCTCTAGAGCGCCTCTCTCTCGTAAAAACCCTCCCTCCACCGCTCCGAGCGACGCACCCGACCCTTCTTGGCCATCACGGATGCCGTGTGAAGAAGGGGTTCGTCCGCGCGGCAGCCATCCATTCGGGAGGAAAGAAAAGGGCCCTTCCTCCCTTTTCATCCCGCGCGGGCCCCTCGCCGGAGAGAGTTGCGTGGCAGAAAATCATGACGTTCGAAATAACAGACGGCCGAGATGGGATTGGACGAAAGGAGTTGAACTCTGGCCATGCGAGTCCCAAGGGGAGGCGGGGTAGAGGGAAGGGGTAGGGGGGCGGACAGATAACGGGAGAGGGGCCCTGAAGGAGGGGGCAGGGGCGGGCGAGGACGGGGGGGGGGTATCGTAAGGCTGGGAGAATGGGGTTTGGGGGGAAGTTTTTAAGGCGCGTGGGTGGAGGTCACTCCCGAAAGGAGCGATATATATATTTGTTGAGGCGTTGCTGGTCTCTTATAACCTAAAGGGGATGGATGGGAATGGGACTCAGGTGGGGAAGCGAAGGGTTATCCCCTCGGAAGTAAGGTCGTAATGGACGTTACGCTTTTCGGTTCGGGGCGAGAGTGCGAGGCAGGGCGGGCGAATAGGTTAGGGCGGAAGGGGTTGCTTTATGTTTAAGGCGGTCGGAAAAAGCAATAGAGGAGGCAGAGGTATATGTGTAGCGAAAGAAAGAGCTGGGGCATAAATAGCTAGTTTTAAGAGATAGACGAAGTTGCCGGCTACGAGAAAGATAGTACCTATCTCGTCCACACCTTCGTGTCGGCGAAAAATTACAGCGATCTTTAAATTACTAGCATTACTGTAATCGGTTGGGTTTATGTGGATGAAAGATTCCTTAAGAGATGTAGTGCAGTATAATGTTGGTACGCACCCGTTATGTTAATTGCTTCCTCGACGTTTCAGTTTGATTTTTCACTAAAGTTTCAAACATAGGTCGAGAAAATACAGAATAAGAACTGGCGCTAAATAAATCACAAACATGGCAAGCTTTATATTTTACCGTTGCAGTTTTAGTTTAACTTTATTGCACCTACTTTATGAATAATTTTAGTCACTATTTTATGGATATTTTAAATGATAAAGTAAAACGTTTAGCTTTGCATATATCCTTTTTCCTTGAGTTTTCATCTTTACCTTCCAAGATACTAAATGATACTGATCTACCACACTAGTGAACTTACGAGCTTTTTAGAGCGAGATATCATCAAAATAAATACCTTTATCGAGATAAATTCTAAAAGAAGCTTTTATTTCTAAATGGATCTAAACGGAATCGTTCATCAGAGTTTTGAAGATGGAAATCGATAAGTATCACGTTATGGATAATGGAAAATTACTTGTTTTACCTTTTCACTATTGCTATATTTTTACTCCTTTTCGAAATTGGATACAATTCAGAATAAAGAAAGCAAAAAAGGTGATCCTTTCAGCTATGCCTTTGGAATTCGGATAAATATAGACTATTTAATGAACATGTACTTTTTCAGGTAAAAAACTTCAATCCGGGATGGTGGGAACATTGTTCCTCCTGCCCTTTGTCTTGCCAAAAGCACACTAGCTCCAGTAGCTCCGGTCGATAATATGCTTGCCAGCTAACCAGAAAGCCTGGGGCCTGAATGAGGGCAGTTCTGAGTGCCAACCGACAGCAAAACTTAATTTACCTGGTGAAACGAGCACAATCGACGGCGCGGAATGAGCTCCCAACGTCGTTGCAAGCGCCGAGTGAAAAGAAAATTCATGGCGCAATTCTTCAACATTGAATTTTCATTAACCTGCATGTATCAAAGAATGCAATTTTATTTAAAAAAGCTCAATTTGAGCTAAATACAACATTCTATATTATTTTTTCTATTCAGTCAGCGTATTTTTTCCGGCTGCAAAATTTCAAAGATCATTCTTTATTGTGAATGCAGAAATGCTATGCGCTCCCTGCATGCATTGACGATCAAATTTGCATGCAAGCGTGGAGAAAATTATTCCCCTATCACTTTTAGTTCTGTGTAGGCGTTAGTATTTGTGAACCGTCGTTACCTTCGAGCCTCGAGGTTCTGCCTTTGACTCTAGCCGCTATAGGTCATTCGATAGTTCGGAAATTACAATTACTCACTTGAATTTATTATTGTAAACAATTGTATATGGTAATTAATATGATTTGTACATTAATCTTTTGTTTCATTTTTCACTATATTTTTTGCAATAGTTTCTGACAAATAAGCCAAAAATACAGCAAAATTGACAAATGAGATTAGTTTCAATTTTACATGTCATTTATTTCTCAATAAAATTTTATCATTTGTAATTTATTTCTCCGAGAAAATGAAATTTTAGGAATGGGATGTGGTGAAATCTTATTTTCCAGCCAACATGAAGGTCGCAGCTCTATTTTATGCATAGTTGTAGGAATTAATTCTCGATTTTAAGTGTATTTTAATACTATAAAAATATAAATTGCAATGAAACATATTCTTCGGTATCAAATGGACTCATTAATCAATGCAAGTACTTCAATTCATGCGTGCGTAAATACGAGCTGTTTCTGCTATCGCAAAAGTGTTAAAAGGCTGGAAACATGGGTTGAGTTTTGAGCATCATCAACATTCAGTATTCAATTCGTACCACGTTGTAAGGACCAGAAAATGTCACCATTTTTCGTCAATTCAACAATAATATTGCAGTGGAAGTGAGCATGATGGTAGAGGTGAAACTAGCGGAAGTTAAAAGGAAACGGAGACGGATATTTTGTCGACTCGCGGTGGGAGGTGATAGTGTGTGTGGGAAGGGGCCTAGATTGGAGTTGAATACGGAGGATGAAGTTTAAGGTGTCTTTTAATCCCCGGGTTAGCACAGAGGGAGAGAGAGAAAGAGAGACATATTTGAACTGCCTTATCGGAATTATCGCTCTTGAATTCTCTTTAATCACCCGAAAAGCTGAGAACACGCTTTCTGGCCTCCTTTATATTCCTCACTGCCCTCTCTCCTTTTCCTCTTGTTTTCTACCTCCTACTCCTCTTTTTTTATCCACCCCACATCACCTCTTATTCCCCACTCCACCCCTTTGCGACCAATCTCGGCCGATTATCGAGCGTAGTCGTCTCGTGTGCAAGAGAGGCAGTCTCAACAGTTGGCCCGCGGGCAACGTAAAAGGGGGAAAGAAAAGGCAGGAGAAGGAGGTGGTGTGATTCGATGGTTGGGGGGGGGGGGGAGGGGGGCAGTTCGGAAGGGTAATGGGGGTTGTAGGGAGAGAGATGGGAGGAAGATAAGGAGGGGTGGGTGATAGGGTGGGAGGAGGGAGATTGGGGAGTGGGGGGGGGAGGAGTTGGGAGAGATAAAGTGGCATTGGCAGGAAGGACGGCGGAGGGTGGGGTGGGAAACAAAATAAGGCGAATAGAAGAAAGGGTCCTTTAGCGGACTTCGGGGAGAGAGGGAGAGAAAGAGAGATATGGTAAGACAAGGAGCGGGCGAGGCACCACGAGTGGATAAAGAGCGAGTGGAGATATTGCGGTGGAAATATTTGTGGAAGGGTTTCATTCATCATAGAGTGATCAGTGGTCGCACTTGCTTCTCACCCATTCAGAAATTGTGGATCGGCCCGGAGAATAGTATTCTTGGAGTGAACGGACGGAAAACAATGGGAAAAGCAGATCACCCAACAGTTTTTTACTTCGTGTTCATCACCAAGTCCACTTTTACTCCGTTTTTTAATTTTGCCTTGGCATTTTTTTGATAGAGAATGATACGTTCGTCATCCAACATTCTACAGGCTGTGAATAAAGCCATAAATAAAACGTAAAGGATGTTTAAAGAAAAGGAGTGAGCGAATTCTGGATATTGAGTGGATGTAGATGTTGCGATGAAAATATTTTTGGAAAGGTTTCATTCATCATAAGGTGGTCAGTGGTCTCACTTACCTCCGACTCATTCAGAAGTTGTAGATCGGCCAGAGTAGTAGAATTCATGGAGTGATCGGACGGAAAACAATGGAGAAAGGAGATCGCCCAACGATATTTTTTACTTTGTGTTCATCACCAAAGCGACTTTCATTTTGTTTTTTATTTTGCCTTGGCTTTTTTTGACAGATTGCCGTCCACCATCCTACGGGATATGTAAAAAGCCAGAGCCAACACGTAAAGAATGTCCAAAGAAAAGGATTAAGCGGCTTCTAGATAAAGCGGACGAAGATATTGTGATGGAAATATTCGTGGATATGTATCATTCATCATTGATTAGTTAGTGGTCTTACTTTCCTCCGGCTCATTCACAAGTCGAGGACCGAACCTCAGAGTAAAATTCTTGAATTTATTGAACCAATTACAACGGAGAAAGGTCTCCCACTTGTTTGCTACGCAAGAAAATGGTTAAAGGAAATCTCACATTGGATCCTTACTTTTTCATTTGTTATATCTTGGCTCTTTTTATAATGGATTCTAATCCATTGATGGCTACCCACTAATTTCAATTGCGGTGTATGTAAAAGCGCAGAAATAATGCATAAGTTATTCAAATTGAAAAGAAAAGGAGTGAGCAAACCGTTGGCAAATGAGCATCCGTGGATATTGCTATAAAAATATAAGTGGATAGGTTTCATTCATCATTGTATCGGTGGTGAGACTTATCTTTGACCCATTTAAAAGTTAAGGACTGGACCTTAAAGTAGAATTTTTGAAGTAATTTGAGGAATAGATTTGTTAAAAGGAGAGCAACCTGCGGTTTATATTTTCTCCAATGCCTTTAGTTTTTTAAATGGAGGATAATAATTTCATCGGTACTCACAGATTTAGATTGAGGTTAATACATAAATAGTACGTAAGAAATGTGTAAAGAAAGAGAGAAAGAAAATCGTGGCTAATGGGCGGATTGATATATTAGGATTGAAATATCCGAAGCATCTCCTTCCTCACGGAGTGATCCGTGATCTCATGCAAAAGTCGTAGAGTGTCCCTCGGATTCTCGGAAAATAACGGTATAGGAGATTATTTGCTTTTACGAGGAAGATAACCCGTTCGCCATCAGTCTGTTTTGTTTGTGAGTTACTTAGCAGCGCAGAAACAGCACATTTGTAGTTTGCAAAGAATAGAAGTAAGCGTTACGTATCCGATGAGGTGGAGATATATCGATGGAAATATTCTTCGATTAGCTTCCGTGATCAAATGCGTCAACTTCATTTAGAATATTCATAGCTGATGGATAAATTACAGTACAAACCTTCACGGAGAGATATGTCGTGAAAGTATGGAAATAATGACTGGCAGCTGTTTTTGGAAATGTTAATAGATTTTCATTTATCATTTGTTCCCATGTGGATTTTTTGGTTCATTAACTCTGATTACTATTTGAAATCCCTGAAGGTAATTCATTGAATAAAAGTCAATAATGTTTTTGCGGAAAAAATCTATATCCACAATAACTTAAAAAAAAAAACAATTATTTGCAAGCATACCACAAAGGCATATTTGTGTCCATCAAATATTGATATTCCTTCTTCTTTTAACGCTTGGATTTATGTTCGATATCTTCGTATTCTCATTTTCGATACCAATCTTCTTTCCAACATATCAACCTGATGGTGATTCATACTTGCATAGATGCACTTAATTTGGAGGAATCGGGTTGGTGTAGTGGCTAGAGTGTTGGCTTCCCATCCCGTGGGCTCAGGTTCAAGTACCGACGGTGGCAAAGAATTTTCATATACTACCCGATATCTGCTTGAATGAAGTGTGGAGGAGATTTTCAAGCTAACACTCCGTCCGTCGGATGAAACGTTAAGCCGTGGTCCCCTTGACGCCTTTCGATAAGAGCAGGCTGATGCCGATGCCGGGTTTCTCTCCACCCTTACTTACCTACTCTTTCCTCATAACGCATATGGCCTAATCTGTCGGTCGCCTCCTCCGAATACCATACATTAATTTGTTTTGCTTTAATATTTATATACTCTGTACTTTTAGATCCATCTTAGAAATATATTCGTCTAGACATGAAAATTTACCATCATGATCTGAAAACCTTGGAAAAGTCAGCGAATGTCCATTTGATATTTTAGTGATTACCCTGTTCGTATGCATGCACTACTTTGTAAATGAGAATGATGCATAGCGCTCATAATAATTGGAAGAAAGCTATGCTATATGTAATGACGTCAATAGCATTCCCCGTCCCTGTCCGTGAAAGGAAGAAGAATTTAAAGCTCTTAATGATGTCAGCTCAAAACGAAAGTTTATGACGAAAAATAGGAGTAATTAATTAACTTTTTTTTTCAATATCTGCCAGTAACGCCAGTTATAAATGTACTTAAGACAGTCTCAACTCGTATATGAATCGTTCAACTCTCGTAGTGAATTCCTTGAACTGATCGAACGCGAAGCTGGAGGGAAAAAAATGTTTACCGTTCCCCCCTTTTTTTCCTTCTTTCCCTTGCGTTGGTTTCCTTTCCACGGGGGATAATCCATTTGCTTTCCACGATATTAGCTCTCTCAGCCGTCAGCGTAATTGCGGGATAAATAACAACACAAACACTCGTGGCGTAGAACACAAAGGGAGAGCAGCATTCCATCGTTTACCTTCGTCGTGGCAACTCCATTAAAGAAAAATACCCCTTGCTTCCGCCTCTTTTGTGCTCTCAAATTAATAAGCGTCTGCAGGTCACGTCACCATCCGCTACATTCAATAATGAAGCCTCTATTCAAGGAGGGCTTTTCACGGTCGGATACGTATATCGCAGCATAGAGTTTTGCCCTGTGATCGCAACCACCGCTGACGCTGCATATCGCAGTGCATGGAAGTGAAAAAGAGAACAAAGCCGGTTATCGATTGGGACTTTTTTAAATGAAGTTTCGATATCGAATGACTACTAAACGGTACCCTGATATCAGATCCTATTTTTGCGTTTCTCAGGCAAATTTGGGTTAACATGCTTGCCCGTTTTCGATCAACTGATTGAAAGAAACAATATAGAGGAGCACTGATAACTCGAGAGCTCGTGTGAATTTTATTTTGAGATTTAAATATTGACTGAGAATTTTTTGCAGTGATAATATTGGTCAGCATTTCAAATTAAATAAAATCATTGGTTTATTTGAAAAAGCCATGTTGGTATTTCTGGTTCGTCTCACTTTATTTACTTATTTACAATAGTTAACGCCCATGAAGAGATTCCTCCGGCGCTCATGTAGAAGAAACTAAGCAATTGTATTCAGCTCATTTAAGGCCTCATTCAAGGTTTCGGAACTATTGTGCTTTTGGATAAAATAAGGAGCATTTTGGAGGCTATATTTGAAAATTTTATATTGTAAATTATGAATAGCTGTGGATTAGTAAAACTTATTAGTGAAATTGTATTAAATGCCGATAGAATCAGCTCCTCTTTAGGTCAGTACGCAGCGTTAATTCATAAAATTTCCCTTTTATTGGTAGGCTTAAATGCAGGAAGAGAATGTAATTATTTCTAAAATATCAGAGAGACAAAAGATAACTTTGTCCGGATATTACGTTTTTGATGAAACTAGTTTTGTTGGAGAATGTTTGGAAGATCAGCAAAATTAAATATCTAATGGATTTGATCTTTCTTCCGCATATTTTTCAAACATTTGGCATTAAATTGAATGTGGACGACGCTCATGTGCATTAAATTCATTTATCCCCTTTCTCCGCTGTGCAGTAAGTTTGTAGTTTTGATAAATTGGAGATTTTGATCGTTGAAACGATTATTCTGGTGCATGTTTTCATCTTAGTGCATTGTCAGTGATAAGGGCGATATTAGTAGGTATTGAATTTATTCATTAAACTTTCAGCAGTAATATTTGATATAAAGGGTATTATAGTCTACTTTTAATTTTTCGCGATTATTATATTTACGCCACCTTTTCACCACTTCCTCTGGTCAGTCCCATTCTCATTGTATCTCATGCCGCTTGCCTGGAGGTCCTATGCAGTTATCTCTCCTCCCACCCTATGCGAACATCCTCATTTCCCCTTCCTACTGCTTCCACTCCCATGGATAAAATCTCTCCTATCCTTACCTCACCCAACTCTCCCCAACTTCTCCCCGCACACTCCGATGTCCTCCACCCACCCTGTGACCTCCCACTCCCCCTTCCCCTCCTCTCTTCCCCTACGTCTTTTCCTCCACCCCCCGACCCTCCCTCCCGTCCCATTCATATACCTCCTTTTTATAGTCTAATCTCACACAAACACGGCCTCTGAGGCTCACCACGTGACTTGGTTCAAGTCATAGGAATTAAAGTCTACGCGTCACCTGGGAAATCACCTTTGAGGAATTGGACTCGCCGTCTCCCGAGGACCCGGCTAAATGTATTAAAGAGGCCGAAATTGGTTTGCGGATGGAGAAAAATGTTGCGCCTTGAAAAATGCAGCGCACAGGGAGCTTATTCGTGGAATGATTTTTGCGGCATTGTCTCATCCCCGGGCGTCGTCGTCCTGCCCCCCACCCTCCTCCCCCGCCCCAATCCCCAAGGGTATTATGCCGTGCAGGACGTGGTGCGTCTTTTTTTTCTGATGGAGGAGAGCAGGTCGGGGTACTGCGTTGCGGACACCCAGGGGGCGAAAACTGTCGGGAAGGAGAGGCGGGGTTGGCGGTTTCCCTTCCCTGGGAAAGGAAGGTTCGGGAGAGAGGAGAGGTGGACAGGACAGGGTGAAGGACGCGACGCGACGAGACGTAGAGAAAAAATTGCCTGTGCATGATGATTAACCCCTTAACGTAATAGGCAACCTGATTTTTTTCTAATTCTTCATTGTTTATTACTAAAATGCCACGATAGCTTCAATTTACCTGTAAAAAAGTTTACATTCAAATGTATTATTCACGGAAATCATATTTTTATGCCTTTGGTATCAACAATGAATTCTTCGAATACATATTTTTTTGAAACAAAACTACTCTATAAAAATATATTGGTATGGTTCAAAATGCTATTCGGCTGTGAAATACGTTCAGGCTTTTGGTTTTATTTTACTCACAGCAATGATATCCATACACAACTGATAAGGTTTCTGATAGAAAAACATTTATCATTCAAAGTATGCAATATGTCTTTATAAGTGTATAAAATAATATCTGACACTCCAAAAAATCATTCAAATCATAATTCGGAAAAATTTAAAAATTAAAAAGCTTTAAACACTCTGGCACAGAGTCTACCTGAGTCAATTGACTCGTCACATGGTTGATATGTGCGAATGTCTCATGCAATCTAAGGAATTTGGGTGAATTATCTCGAGATTCCGGCAGAGTTTCGTTCTTCATTTCTGTCCACATGTCAATGGAACACTTTCACATCATATTTAAGGCTGGTTGACGGCAGCCCGGAGGTCAATGGAAAAGTACTCAATTGAAACGTCAGAAATGAAGAGCCCAACTTGGTAGGAAGCCAGATAAAATATCTTAAAATGTATCCCCAAATATCGTCAAATAATTTACAGTTTATCATCGCAATTGTAGCAACTAACTTTAATATGGCGTAGCACCTTATCTTCAGCTTCTAAAATTTCGGATAAAAAGCACAAGGTTTTTTTTCACAGAAGTTGCCTACAATCACAGTTATGATCTTAAATCATTATTTTCTTATCAAATGGTCGTAGTACCGTTTTGAATCAAGCTCTCTTCTTCAATTATTACGCAGGGAACCGAAACTTCCATACATTTCATTCATTTTTATCTAATTGAATATTTTAGTTAGCTGAAATTATCGTCTTTATACAACGTTATTTCCTGCACTAATATTAATTGCACACTAAGATGTAAGAGAAAAAAAATTTCATAATATTTAAAGAGAACATTCTACCGCTTAGGAGATGATACCTTAATTGCCAACCAAAGCTGACAACTGCAACTTCTAGTGGTAGTACTACGTTTTACTCACCAAAATCTAGAAATTTATTCCTTAATCTACTTTTATGAATTCTTAAATTTACGATCTTAACTCCGTAATTTTGAGTAGATTGGTGGAACGCATATAATTTAAACACTCAAGTGCTCCAGGGCAATACGTGCTCCGCATTATGTATTTTTTATCGAAGGAAGCCTGGTCCACTCACAAAATTTTTCTTAATATTTCCAACTACAGAAAAGTATGGGTGAATATGTTTATTTATTTACAATTACTCTTCTACAAATAAACTTGGCATTTGCCACTTGAGTCGGTACTCCCTTAGAATGTATACTGGTTTTATAAGAGTTTCACGAGAACAAATTCTTCTGAGAATTACTTCTTGTATGCAGAGTAGATTAAATTGGTCGGGTAATTGAGGTGTGTTCACTTTTTCGTATTTTCCAGTATTTCAAAACTTTAGCTGTTGGAAGCATATTAAATTTCAGCAAGAAATTTTTCCCATATACATGGAAATAATGGAGTGCGAAGCCTCAGGAGACCCATAAGAAACTCGAGCGTATGGAACTCTATCCTTCTTAAATTCATCGTTGTAGGTGCGTGGGTCAGTATGTAGTGGGTGCGGCTAAAAACATCTATTCTAACCAGGAATGGTAATGTTTCATGTTGAAAATTAGACGTTCTACTATTATATTTAGGGTTAATACTAGTTAAATTTAATGTTAAAAGTAACTACGAAGGTATTTAGTTGATTTTGACAATATTTTGAGGATAAAACTTGAATAAGCAGTTTGTTAATGCAACTGTAAATTAGTTTTACTATTGCGTTCATTCTAATCGTTTGGCAATTTGAGTTTAAATGTATTTATTAATTGAGAATATAAACATGTAAAATAATGGTTCGTCCTAAAAATGAGTATAATTAATATGCTTTTTATTGAACTACTGTTATATATTAGTTATAGCGAATACTAATCATGTGCAGGTACATGCCATAAGAAAACATTAAGGTTCTGGTAAAAAAGTAGCTTTAGCTATAGTTATTTCATTGACATGCACGTTATAGGCCATGATTTAGTTAAATATATTTCATTAGGATTTGAAAAAAAAATCAGCGTACTTCAAAGCGCTTAAAATTCATTTTAGTTTTCTCTTTATTATAATTTGAAGGAAAATTATCATAATTGGAAGAATTATGTTCCTATGATTGAAGTTTTCATGTGAAGTTACCATAAAATTTTTCTCACAGGCTTTTATTCGTTAAAGTTGTAATTGAATCAAGATTGATGAAACAGGGAACATGCATTACATTGTGCTGAAATAAATTCATTAAATAACAGTTTGGTAATTTTTAATCGCTCTTTCATTTTGTGCCCAAAAATTTTATCTTTCTGGGACAGAAATCCCGTGCCTTTTCTTTTAGGGTTGTGACACGGATTAATACGATCAATGCGGGGACGAATAGGAAGCGATCGGCTAAGTATCGCCTTATTTCAAAACGGAAAATACTATTTGCAAAAGCGGAAGGTCGTAAAGAACTTAAAACCGGGGATATTCCATAAATAAACATGAATATAAATTCGTGTTATTCGAAGCGCAGCGGCAATACGTGATTCCGAGAGCATTCTCTGTTATGGGGCACAATATAGGGGAATAAGGCAGCGCGTGATACACTGCCAAATTCTTGATCAATTCCCAACACGATCCAACCCAACTTGCGTGCTCTTGTGCTTTCGCTATCTCCTTCCCTCTCCTCCCTCCACAACCCTCCCACCACCGATACTACCCCCAAAACCCCCAACTTCCTATCTACCCTCATCTCTCTCCTCCTTTCTCCTTTTATGTTTCATTCTCTCTTCCGATATCCTCATCCCTCGCACTCGGTTGGATGGGGAGAATACAAAAAAAACTCCCCTACCCATCTACCCTTTCCTTCCCATCTCTCTCTCCCGATCCCAATTTTCGATTTGTTTTACGTTTTTTAAGGGAATCGTATTCATGAAAGATGGAAAAAAAGAGGAGCAAGGAAGTAGTGAGGGTGGAGATGAGGAGGGTCTCGTCATGGATGGCGAGTGTGCGGCGGGATGGAGGTTTGGTTGCCGAGGAAGGAAAGGCCCGGGACTGGGGAAAAGGGGGGATTTTTTTCAGCGGAGCTCAAGGGAGGGAAAGAGAAGTTTTTCATCTTATTTTTGTGGGGGATGGAGTATGGGGGTTGTTGGCCGTTGGTGGTGGTGGTCGAACCGCCCTCTCTTTTTTTAGGGGGTGGTTCTGGGGGTGGGTTTAGGGGAAAGGGGATATTGGGGACGTGCGAGGACTGGCGATCGTCAAAGTGGTCTCCCCTGCTCTTCTCTCGCCGCGGAAACAAAACGGAAACCGTGGCAGTGGTGTCGGCCGCGCCAAGGAATCAGAAATATATATATCGTGCCTTGATTCGGCGGTGCAACCCTTTGCGTGCGAAGAGCCCAGCCGGTGGTCAGTCATATACCGATGTCATTCAGAAACAGATGATGGTTTCCTTCATTCGGAGTCTTCAGTTTCGCGTTAGTGCTTGATTTTAAGCCTTAGAAAATATTTTAATTTATGCTTCGCATAGTATGAAATGATACAGCCATTGATCTCATAATTTATTCGTATTAAATAAATTTTCCAATTTCAATTTTGTTGCCATCTTCTAATTTAAGGGAATCCGGCTTCTCTGGTAGAGTTCGTATTTGTATTACTTAAAAAAAGAGAAATATAAAAACTTCCCAGATCGGCTCAAAGCATTTTAGTCATTTGTTATTACTGTAACTCAATGTGATAGTTGAATTATGAAAGCAATATGAATTGTAATTTTACATTGACTACCGAATGGACTGCATGTGTTTCAATGGTACAGTGAATCTACAAATTTTGATAAGGAGGAGGACGTCTGAAAGTGCTGCATTTAGAGTGAAACGTGAGCAATCATAAAATTAAGCATTTTTTAATCTAAGGGTGTTGTCTTTCCTTCATATAATCAGAATAAAATATGGAGGGATGTACGATGTCGTATATTGTGAGGAAGATGACTTGCTTCATTCAATATCAAGCTAGTTTAATGTTGGACTCGATTTTCTCATCCAAAAAATATTGGCCTTAAAGTAGGCTTAGGCAGTTGACGAGCTAGAAATTCGTAAACAGTTTTTGAAAGGCTGGGCTTCTCTGAAAGAAATATCTGCATAGATTTTTAAAGCATTTCCAATACATTCAGTCCCAATTGTTGATGATTAATGATTACAAAACATAAGCAAGGTGATTTGCCTGGGGAACTTATTTGCTGCGTCTAATATTGAATCATTTTTCGCTTTTTTAAAAATTAGATGACCAAACTTTTCACAGTAAAATATTACCGATGGAAACAATCAGCCCCTTCTATATCACTCATGAGAGGGCATTGATCTGATATGCCTGCATCGCTATAAAGGATACTCAGCTGTTGCAAGGTGACACATGACTAAATGGCGCTTTAGTAACTTTGCTACACTTTTTTGTGAATGATTCGGGAACGGTCGATGTCCGCTAAAGCCTAGCTCCAGTCCAACGTACTTAGGTCACTCACCCCGTTTCAAATTTTCTCCGATAATGACCGTGACTCCCCAATCTCGTGTCATTATAATGGAGCCTCTAGAATGGAGTCGAAGTTAAAATTAATGTGATGTCTCGCAGAACCTTATTTCCATTTATTATTCTGATAATAAATGATTTTTTCTACTTTTGAAAAATTTCCTGCCTGATATAACCATAATTGTATCTAATCAAAAATTGTCAATGTTTGTATGGTTATAATTAAGATTATTCGACTCAGCTTAAACTCTAACGCTTCTTTGAAGATTTTCATGCATTAATAAATTTTGATGATCAATTCCAGTTTATGATCGTATTACTTCCTGCTTCACTGTTCTAATTCAAGAACTACTTCTTTTGGTCCTACTAAAATTATAATTTAACCATCCATTGAAACACCTGCTGACGAAGTTCTTTTGATCCTGACTGCATCAGTCCCCGTCGTTATCAGTAGGAATCAGTTAATTCGCTCGCTATGTTGCTCATTCAGTGTTACTCGAGCCATTCAACGACACATTCATTTTGCTCACATTGTGCTTGCATCTTGCTTTAAATGCCTAGATATTTTCTGTACATCTATTTACTTGAGTTTTATCGAGGCAAGATTCAGATAATTTCATTTGTGAGAAGGGAATAGTATGCCCACACTAACGGATGTGTTTATAGTCCAGCGTAATGGTTCTTCTGTTGCCATGTTTTGCGAAGCTAACAACTCTTAAATTGATCACTTATATCCTTTCAAACTACGTATCGTGGGGATTATTTTAGAGTGGAAAGTACTCCATATAATGCCGAATCTCCATCACTGTTCTGGAAGGCCGCAGTAAATTATTTTGCCCACCGTTAGAGCCTAGTGAGGTACCGTTAATGATGGATAATTCGATAGTATCTATTGGCCTCTCTGAGGCTGACCGACGAGTTAAAACTCCCCGGGCTTACGCCGAGATTATCATCTGGGTCCAGAGCTGCCTCATTCTCGTTTACGTGACCGAGCGGCGGAATGCTATTCACCGAAAACCCTAAGACTTATATTTAGTCGTCGCGCAACAGTTATCGATTCGCTCCTTATCGCACGGAGCTTAGATAGGTAATGAGGTCGTTCCGAAGGTCAAGTATCCTACAGGAAAGCTTTTGTAATCGGCCGGCAGGAATCGTGTGGGTGGCGGAGTCGTCGTCATCGTCGCTAATATGTGGATCCATCTCTGGAACGCGTGGATTTGCTTCCCGCGCCGGGGATGTGTGTGCAGTGGAGTGGAGTGGTGGATCTAGCCAAGGCTATGGTGCGAGGAATCGATGCCACGGGAGGTCAAGGGCCGCACGGAGTGTTGTCGGAGTACAAGAGCTGGTTGGAGGGCGAGGGAAAGAACGATATGGGTGGGTCGAGAAATGGAAGCCTAGAAGGATGAAGCAGTGAAAAATAAATCTGAACCATCCCATATTCTGAGTGCATGTGTATAAATGTATGCATATCGTTATCCATAACGATTTCGTGGTTCGAAGAATTAGTTTAGCCTCTCCTTCAATGTCTCATGGCACCATCCTAGGAAGACTATTTTCACTACTATACTTACTTTATCATCCACCCATCTTCTTCTTCTTTGTGTTTAGCATTCTTCTGTTTTGTCCGTAATAATATTCGGTATCCTTAAATAGTTTATTCCCTTTTAGTGACCTATGTATCCAATTCTGTCCTCTGAAATGAAGTTAGTGAAATTTTCTCTAACTTATTTAATTTTGAGTTGTTGCCTTTTTGTTAGCGTTTCTAATCCTCACCAATAGTTTTCCTCAATTTTCTTCTAAATAATTTCATTTTTATTGCTTCCCTTCTACTCCATTGCCTTTTTGTTACTTCTCTGAGCATCTATGTGATAATGCTAATGGTATTTGACGAAATATGCCATTCATTTTTATTCGGAAAAAGTTCCCACCACACCTTCTGAAATTTATTTAAAACGTCTCAATTCACTCTACACTTAGCTGTCATGTATATTGGTGGGGTGTAAGGTTTCAAAACTCAGATCCACTGCTTTATTTCAAAATAACTTATTGCTATAGCAGTCTTGAAAAAGAGTCACCTTGGAAGTTCCGCTCCTTTATATTTTGTTGCTTCGGTGTGCTTCCCATATCGGAAGTATTTTAAAATATTTTACGCCGTTTCATCACAAGAAGTGGTAACGCTGGGTTATTATTGCACGTTTTTCTGTCATTAATTTACCTATTACACGGCTCCTCAAAACATCGGCATCTACCCTTAAGACTGATTTTTTATTATTTTTGCTCATAATCATAATGCCATAAAAAATAATATCAGGAGCAATAGACGGTGTTTTTGGTGAACAAAAATTGTCACATAGACTCACGATACATAATTATTGAACTGTAATGTACAAAACTGTACTGTACAAAAACAATGTGATTGGGAAATTTTTTCATGCATTATCGATTTAGTTAGAGAGCTATCTTTTCTCTTCAAAAATGATTCTCCATCAAAAATTTTGTTTTCATGCGAACCAAAAATGTTTTATCCTGCACAGATTTAACCTAGGATTTCTTGCTAGATAAAGTTTCTCAGTTCATACAACAATTAATAGTCAGGGCATTATTGTAATTTTTGCTTTCGATGATATTGTTTTACCATACATTTAACTTTACTCCATGTAGGGTCGGGTATGATCAGGTTGGTGTTGTGGCTGGAGTGTTGGCTTCCCACCCTGTAGGCTCGGGTTCAAATACCGGCGGTGGCAGAGATTTTTCAGAGACAGCCCGATCCCTGCTTGAATGTTGTGTGGAGGACATTTCAAGGACAACACTCCGTCCGTCGGATGGGACGTTAATCCGTGGTCCCCTTGGCGCGTTTCGTTAAGAGCAGGCTAATGGCGACGCCGGGTTTCTCTCCATCCTTCCTTACCTACCCTTCCCTCATGGCGCGAATGACTTAAGCTGTCGGTCGCCTCCTTCAAATACCATACCATACCATGTATTAGATATCATTTCCCGGTATGCATATATGTACTACTCTAACATTTATATACCATCGTATTTTCGTGAAAAAAATTGCAATGTTACATGCATGTTGGCTAAGATGCTTATGCATGGGAGATATGGAGGAATGGAAGGGGTGGGAATAATAATGGATAGAGACGAGGACGAGTGAGAGAAAATGGTATGCCACCTGAAGCGTAGCGGTGTTGGTGGTTTCAAGTGGCAGGGCAGAGGATATAAAGAGAGAACTGTATTTGGTCATCAAAAAGGCCGTGGGAAACAGTGGTGGATACGGGCAAGACTGAAAGCAGGACGGGGCAGATGGAGGAACATGCATGTGAAGGTCGAATGAAATACTGGTCAAAATGTGGGTCATTGCAGCACTTACAATGGAATAATTGTGCGCAGAATAAGAATTCATGTGAAGGCGAAGCGGATTTATTGTTCGGCCCGCAAAATAACACCGAAGTATGCCACACGCCGTAAAATGCTCTCCTTATATTTCTCCTCTGAATCTAAAAGCAGCAGATGGAGCGTGCAGGAAAACGACAAACTTGGTAGCCAAATGTGGTCGCATCAATCGAAGATCAAGTTTTCTTATTCGATAGACATAAATCTTTAATGCTATTCCTTCTTCGAGTGATCTGATTGAGGATTTCCTTGAACAAGGTTTGAATCAAAATTATTTGCCGAGGGTCATGATTGCAATAGCTAGAATATTTTCCTAATGCTCTTAGATTAACAATTTACTGCTTTGAATTGCAACGAAATATTTAACTCTTAATTAAGTTTTCCAAACTATAGAAATATATTATGAATTTTTTAGGTCAAGGAAATATAATGATTATATCATTAAGAAAACCTAGTGGATAAAAGGCCATTTAAAATTATTTCTTTACGTTCTGATTATGATTATCTGTTTTTACTAACGTCCATAAAAATTAATGTTACATAGAATAAAGTTTTTATTTTGGTTTTTGATCGAAGCAGAATGAATATTTAATGCAGATAAACAAGAAGCTAGCCAAAGTAGAGAAATTCGCGATGGTATTATTTGACCTTTTCTCTCTTGTAAAGTTACCATTAACACTGCGTCGCGGAAAAATTTCTTTGTTACAAATGTAGTTAATCCATTTGCGTCTTATCTACATACGAGGCCATTATATAAAGCACTAGCATCTTACAGCTATGCATTGCAACCGCTTGGCAGGGTCGGTTGAAGACACGAAAATAAATTAATTTGTGAAGTATATATGTATTTTGAGTGAACATACAGATGCTTAGGTGGGATTAAGTTGCCTTATTTAGTTTTGCAATGGATGAATTTTAATTATTTATGATTTTTTCGCTGTAAGTCATCGTATTTTACCTCTCATCTGAGATACTTTTGAAAATTTCCACCTTTGTTTTTCACGGTATATGTTGCCTTATCATTCCTTCCATTCTTTTTCTACTGAATTATTTTATTTCTTGACGAGGGAGCGAGAGGGCATCAATTTGGGACTGACCTGCCCCACAGTTTTGACGAGAGTATTTTGATCGGGCCGATTGTTCGACCACTCACGCGGAGTTAACGGGCTGGGCCGAGTCGTATCGTTCTGAACGATTGCAAACCACAAGTCAGTCACGATAACGGGAATAATCGCTTCAGATAACGTTTGTGGCAATCGTGTCCAGCAGAATATAATTCATATCGATAAAATATTCCAAACTCTATATCAAAGATTTTACGTTAGAACTTGATGTTATAGTCCCTGTTTTACTAGATGAGTGAGACTATCTATTGTCAGGTTTTTTTTTTTTTAACTTCTGTCTTGATTTCAGAAACGCGAAAGAAAAATATTACATTTGTAATAGTATTTATGGTAGTTTTATTGAAAAAATCTCTGTAAATGATGAATTTAAAACAGCACTTACTGCTTTTTCCTTCCAAATTTAGTCTTCCAAGTATTGCGCTTCTTCATAAATGTTGGGTTAAGGCCTATTTTTCTTCAATATATCCACGAATCCTAGTTTCTTCTTCCCCTTCCGCCAATGCCTCAGACCCCGGTCTTCCTATTAAGGTCATAATAAACACATTTTCCCGCTGAGTCCTCAGTCCATCCACTCACTTTGCTTCTTTTATTTATTCCTACTGCAACTTTTTCTACTCATTCACCATGTCCAGCACTCCTTCATTTCTTTTACTTTCTCTTCCATAGTACAATCCATTTTGCTCCAAACACACATCTCAGTCGTATCCATATCCTTACATATCGTTTTCTAATGTATGATTTTCAGGGTCCACGTTTTGGAATGTACTCCATAATGCTTTAAGACTAAGACTTTTTGGAGTGTGGAAGCAGGGAAGAGGATATTCAAAAATAGGCCTAATTGAATCCAGTGATAATGAAAGTGCGGAACATTTCAGGAGTACGTTTTTTAGTGGCATAGTTGGGCTCCGCACTGTAAGTGCATGTAGTTCTTCCGTTTGCTTTTAACTAGGTCTAGCATTCAAAATATTGGTCTTAAATGCCACTACTGTAATCAGTTCCTATAAAGTTCCACAAGCGTTTATACTTCTCAAAGTAATTAGCTTTTTTGTAGCGAAATCCAATTCCGAGACGCAAATTATTTCGACCATGCAATTTTATTTGTGTGATAACAATATTTGATAGTCATTGAAAATAAAAAGGAATATGCCTGTGAGGCTATGGAAAGAAACTTTTCCTTCTTTAACTTTATTTTATCGCAAGCGTTATCCCGAAAGAAACTGAATGGAGCATTAAAAAGGTACGAAACTGCCTTTCGTTCGTGATGCTGCATCAATGGCGAAATACGTCTCTCGGATAAGGCAGGCGTGAAAGTAGATACTTCATGAAATATCTCTTGCGCGATCCAAGGGCAAGTCACGTATTCTCCGTTTTAATTCCAAACGTCCTTAAAATGTGAAATATTATCGTCATCTCCCTGAACACGTTTCGCTCCGCGCGGCGACACACAAAAGGAAAGGGGCACGTTCTCCGAACGGAATGCCGGGAAACTTCGTACACTTCGAATCTTGCGTCGCAGAGGAAAACTCGCGGTTTGTTTTTTTTTCCTCTGCAGTAGTCGTGTGAGAACTTCCTTCAAAACTCTTAACTGAGTGGCGCTTGAGATATTCTGCTTTTTTTCATTTTGGGGAAAAAACCAGAGCGAGAGATTGGGAGATGGGAATATAATGGAGAATTGGGATAAAATTTTAATGGAACGGCGGTAATGCGCTGAAAACGGTGTCGTTATAGAAAAACGCCTGAATGAATTATCGAGGGATTCAATTAGCAGCAGTATAAGAGGGGGGCGTGGCTCCCTAGGGTGGGAAAGGAGAACATTGGCGGTGAAGGAAGTACTCGTGCGAGGAGAAGGAAGAAGAAAACGTGAAGACTTGAGCAAACAGCACCTGTTGAGAGTTCGTGAAAGTGGGAGGGAAAAGGAGGAGGTGAATGAGAAGAGGAGGGAGGAAGTGAGAGAGTGAAAAAGATGTAGAGAAAGAGAAGGAAAGGGGGACGGGGGAGAGAGACAGGGTAGGGATTTGTAAGGGAGTACCTACACGGGGATTTGGGAGGTTGGGAGTGCTCTAACAAATGGCTCCGTAGATATACATTCACATTCTGTGCATGAATCACCCCGTGTACAGCTGTGAGCGAGGTGTGGGGTGACAGAGAGAGAGACTCGGGTATACGAGCGTGTGTATGTATGAATGCCTCATGGTCCTATCGCTGGGAATCCGTTCCGTCCGGAAGGTCCCGTGGCGTGAACTAAGCGGCGAGTATGGCGGTTGGAAGGGGTGTCGTTATGTCGTGCGGAGCGGAGGAAGGGGGAGACAATGGTTTCCATTAAAGGGCCGTCCAGGAATGAGTGAGTACCGGGGGGGGGGGGGGGGGGGGTACAAATAGGAAGAGGAGGTGTCGGCGGTCTGCGGGTGGAGAGCGCGCGCCATATTTTACGCTCGCAGATGGAAAAATAAAATCCCCTCGTGTCCGTTGCCATATTGTTTAACCACGTCGCGGAATTGGCGAGTACTGTATCGAGGTTGGTTGGGGGAGAGTCAAATGGGGCCGAGGAGGAAGGGAAGAAAATGGCTGGGGTTGAATAGGACAGGCGTGCGACATTCGCGGATGCGGTGGTGGAATGGCTTGATTGACGGGCTGACTGATTTATTGATTGGTTCCCTCTTTCAGAGTGGTGACGTTTTATTTTCTCCCATGACACTTTTCCTACGAAAAAAAACAACCGCTTCTCCATCGCGGCAATGTTGGACATTCAGATTCGATATGAACGCAGTCGTTCGACCTAAAAGTTTAAATGGTGTGTTTAAAGGTTTCTTTTTGTATTTTTCTAAAGCCACGCAATCACTGTTGGTCCTCCCTACGGTTTTCAAGTTTTTACTCCCACTTTGTTTTGCTAGTTTTATTTTGAAGTAGAGGTAAATGCATTTTGGCGATGAGATTCATCGTGTTAAAAAATATTCTATGCTGATTTTATAAACTCATTCAGATTTCACTGCCAGAGTTTGCTTTATTTATTCATTACTCTGCATAGAGATATAAATCATTCTTTTCTACTTGCTTAAGTGCTATATTATCTCGTGTGTTTTGTAGTTGAATTTATATTAATATTTTGCTGGCATTAATATTGAAAAAGGTCTAAAATAGGTTTTTGCCCCATATTTACCAATTTTAGAGCTTTATATTAAGTTTAAGTGCTGCCATTAAAAAAATATACTTTTATCTAGCCGCAGATTTTCCTCTTGAGGTTTATAATTGTTATTGTTGTTCTAATTTCTTTATGTTAAGGAAAGTTTATTTATTTCTCACTTTAGCACTCCTTTAATAAATGGCAAGGAAATATTCGCTTGCTGATACTGCAGCGTATCATTAAATCGTGAGCTCCGGTGCAATACACTTCTCGTGAGATTAAATTCCAATCCTGACACCAGCACACTTCAAGGATACCTTTTCCAAAGCCATTCCCTCTCTGACAATTGCGGTTTTATTTCACCTCCAAAAAGGTTTATATTACCATGACTTTAATTCCGCGTTCACCGCTTACTGCACTCTACCGTTACAGAGATGCACGGACGAGATAAAAATCTTTATTGCTTCCTGTGCGAGAAATGCCGACAGTATATCTCGCTGAATAATTGTTGAACGTAGTTTAGTTCGTATCTTTTGCCCAAAGTGCTGACTAAGATGGTAATGGTTTAATCACATTCTGTTGTAATGATGGTTGTGCTTCCATAAGCTAATTAAACCGTCCAACACTCATTGTCAGTAAGTGTGCCCACGATGTACTTTTACCTGACCTCGGACCTCCCTATAAATATTGCTGTTTTTTATGGAGCCACTCTTGTGCCGTTAATACTTGTTTGTTCTTCGCATTTCGCGTCGTACTCACTCCTGCAATTACCATTCTGAAATGCGAGTGCCTGAGTTATTTTTTAGCTTTACGGCGTCTGCTTCCGGGTGCGTAGTCAATATTTTCAACCCGCAGTTAAACACAACTATAAAAACCACTCTAGTATTTTTTTCCATCAACCTCCCCAGGAGCAGATATTTTCGTCGTAGATAGCCTCGGGAGGCAGGGCCGATGACCCAAAGATTAAGCGACGCGACTCATGAGTGAGCCTGTTGACTGTGGAAACAAGTAAGACGGAGATCCTTCCTTTTTTTCTTCTCCTACTTCTCCTCCTACGGAACCTCTCGAAATTACTCTTTTCTCCTCCCAAGATTGCAGGAGTTCCTTGGAAGGAAAGCGTCCCCCACCCCCGTCGCATAATTTTTAAGTGGATTGCACCCTCCCGCTAATATGATTAGCCTGGATGTTATCGCTGGCGGGGTAGAATGGAAGGGAAGATAACGAGGATTGTGAAATACAAAGGCCCTCCTACCACGAGCAAGCGAGCGAGCGCGCTGGATGAATAACGTTTGCTTATGCCGGTTTCCGGAGCGACCCTTTTCATCTCTCGCATCCCAGCAATTTTTATCTCGATCGCCGTATTTCACCTTTTGCGGCCGCTGCTGCTGCTGCGCACATCTGAAGGGAGAAAGAGTGAGGGCCGTGGAAGGGGGAGGGAAGGTGGAGGAGAACGTAAAGGAGTAAACAGGGGGAGGGTCGAGAGAGAGAGAGAGAGAGAGGACGCAAAAAAAAGAAGATGGCAGGGGTGGGGGAGGTAGGTGGTTATACCGGACGGATGCGCGACAAATTGGCAGCAAAAGGCTTCCCACGGTGCACCGCCCCGCATGTTAGTGTTTGCTTGCAGGGAAATGAGATCGCAGGCTATGCACATATGCAACCGCCCCTTGAGCACTCGGCCCTTGAGCAAACTTCTTCCTCCTGCGCTGCCGCTCCGCCTACCGCCCTGCCCCTCCGCCTCCCGTACCAACTCCCTCTACCCCTGACATATACCTACCGTTCCCCCATCCAACTCCTTCGCCCCATTCCTTATACCTTTAGTTTCTGCGTCTCTCTATTCATTCTGCATAGGTATATAGTAGGGCGTATTGTATCCGTTTGATAACGAAGAAAAATCGTGCTTAGCGTAGAAATTTTTTTGAAAATGATTCGAGGATCTACCTCTACCCCTGAGATACACCTACGGTTCCCCCATCCAACTCGATTGTCCCATTCCACATAACTCTAGTTCCTACTTTTCCTCTATTCATTCTGCATATAGAAGTGGATATTGCGTGCAGTTGATTATGAAGAAAAACCGTGCGTAGCGGAACGTAAATTTTTACTTTTGTTTCTTTTTGCAATTTTTTACATCATTATCACCTTATTTGTATTCTGATTGGCTTAATCCATTACTTTAAACTAATTTCGAATTGTGCTTAATTTACGAACTATTGCATCTATAGATTTTAAACAGCGGTAATATTTCGTACCCTTTTTTAGCTCAATAATGTATTTCATTTAAAATGTATTTATTTACTTTGAATAATATTAAAAATTAAAATACGTACTTAAGAATTCTTATCGTTGGTGTATTTCTTTCCCATGTATATACGCCGTTTCTGTAGCGGGAGATCAATGTGTCTGGACCCCCAAAGACACCAAAAATTATCGTCGGTAAATAAAATATGAATGAATTAGCAGCGCGTGAATCTAGCAATCCGTTGAGGCATTCCCCGAGGAAAGTGTACATAATCTCCTTCATGCAGTTATACCTACATATCCCCCGTGGCGTCCCTCATCCTCTCCCAGCCTTACAGTCCCGTCTCCTCCCGTTCCTATTCCACCTCCCGCCCGCCCCCACTGAGCAAACGGAGAGAGGCCGGAGAAGATGATGATCACGCGGGCTGGATAAGGGAGTGGTGGAGTGGGGTGGGGGAGAGGGGGGAGGGAATTATGGTGGGAGGGAGCTTGCAAGAACATTAGTCGGTCACCGTCACGGCACGCGACGGAGGGATGTTCGGTGGAACAGAGGGGGCCGAGTGTTCCAAGAGGGAAGATAAGGTAAAGGGGTGGAGGAGGTGGAGGGTGGGATGTTGGGCATGCAATTGTGTTGTCCGCCGGTGGAGAGGGATGGAATATATATACGCGAGGGAGAATTACCCCGGAGGGTTTGAGGAGGAAAGGGCGGATATGGGAAGTGCACTCTCTCGTCTGTCCGTGTTTTTTTTCTCTCTGAGGCCGCGGTGGAAGTGAATCAGCAGGCGAGGTGGTTTGAGGAGCGAGGAGACGGCATCTCTCTCGTTTCTTAATATTCCGAGTGTCCGGAGCGAGCTTTCTTCGGAGGAGCCCTCGTTCGTGTATCCAATTTGCGTTACGTTGTCTGCCGTCCCGAGCCCTATCCAAAGATGTATATTTTTTTGTACGACTCCGTTGGAATGAGGGTAATTTTATCTTGTTGCGCACTGGAGGATTACTCACAAGAGCTCCTCCTCCGATGCGTTAATTAACGGTTCAAGTATTATAGCTAGTTAAGACGAGGAAGGATTATGAAAATGTTTTGGTTAATCCTATGTCTTAGCACATATTTGGAGTTACAATATTAAGTGTGTGAATTGAGCAGTATCCATGGCACAATTTGTATTTGCAGCGTATATTTATTGAGATAATGCCGAGGCTTTATTAGGAGAAGAGATTTTACATATCTAACCTATGTGCATATATCCTATCTTTCCAATCCTGAAGGATATCTGGGAAAGATTTTATTTTTGTTTCATTGAAATGATGTTAGGAATGCATTAAACTATTCCCAAAAAATGTACTTAGAATAGAGGAGATACCCAAACGGAATAATCAGCTGCAGTGAAAGCTGGTTACTGGAAAAGAGTTGCTAGGGATTCATTATGATCGAGGAGTAATTTGGAAATAATAGTGCGTAAAACTTTCTCGCGTAGTACTCGAAATACAAACTAACACTCAAGCTATTTTTACAAGTAACCTAGCCGGCGGCAACTTCAAAGATGAACCCATGGGACACTGCAAAAATATCTCGCTGCAGTTTTTTCCACTCTTTTTTCCCTCCCTTTTAATTGTTTATTATTACCACATTAATCTCTCAGGGGGTCCCCTGGCGCTCGAGGAGTAAAATGATTAAATATGCATGCGGGAAACGGGTCACGTTTTCCCTTTGATCTCGCGGAAAATGGCTATGGAAAAAGTGTGGTCGCCTAAGTAATAGAGGAATAAAAAAAATGAAAAAGAGGAGGAAGAGGGGGAAAGCAGGTGCTCTTTAAAAGCGACCTTTCGGCCCATCTTATAAGGGAAGGACGAGTCGGAGGAGGAGCGGCGGTTAATTAGAAATACGCGGCTGGTGGCGGCGGTGGCTCCCGAGAAGCGTCTGCTCTTGCAGCGGATAGAGAGAGAGAGAGGGAGAGAGGGCAGCGGCTTAATTATGCATTCGAATGAAAGAAAGAAGGTAAGCCGGGGCCTCGGAAAGGCGGCCGGCGGACGGATCGGCACTTCCGGTGCGACTCGGAAGAGTGGGGCCGAGGGGATTAGCTTTTGCGGAATGAATAGGAATGGCGCGGGCTAAAGCAAGCCGGGCCCCGCCGCCGCGGCCGACGCTGCCGCCGGCACAACCGGGCGGACCTCCCGGCAAGCGGCCATGAAGGAGGAGGAGGAGGTGGAAACCTTTTCTCGTCTCGGGGTCCTGTATCATACATTCACGCTAAATCAACATCGGGAGAATATTTTAAAAGGGGTTTTGCGATTTAAATTTCAAGCCGCGGCCGTGTACGGTTCTCTCCTCGGGGCCGACCACGCCTCTTTTTCTCCCTGTATCTTACCCCCTCTTGCTCTCTATTCTCGCCAAGTTTCCGTCCGGTCCGTGACACGCCCTAATCGAGCAGACAGACAGCACGGCCGCTGCATCCCTTATGGCGAGTCGTCGCCGGTAGGAGGTGAGCGTGACGGATTGAAGCCTCGGACAACGCGCATTCATTGTTGTTGTGTATGCCGTGTGCACACGAAAGATTATCAGCTGAGGTCTCCAAGGAAATAATAGGAATATTTTACGAAACCAATATGTTTTTACGTACGGCGTTATTTTTGCAAAAAAATAAAGTATCCATGAGGCCCATTATATCCCATATTCCTACAAACTTTCAATTGAAGCAGTGCCAAAAGAAAATTATTGGAAAATTATTAAATGGTTTCCAAGATTAAAAAGGGGTAAATTATACAGAAGCAATCTGTAAGTCATCACGACTAACGTTCGTAACATCATAGTAATGGGACTAACGTTCGTAACATCATAGTAATGGTCCTTTAGAGGCTAAAAGTTACATATATTTTGTCATGCAAAAACTTTTGCCGCCCTACGCAAAATAAGTTAATTGTGGCACCTTTAATTAAATAAATTTGACTCATTATATTGAAAGTTCATACCAACATCATCGTATAAAAGGTTATCTTTTCATTAATTCTTGGTTTTTGGCTAAATTTTCTCTTTGTACATGAAATGTTTTCAAGCATAATCTAATGTCATAAATCACCATCGTGGTAAAACGCATAATTGTTTCTATATAAAATTTTTAAGAAAATAAAAGTGAAAAAGGCTTGCATTCCGTCTAATTAACATTTTCTACAGAGATCGTGTCGAAACAGACATATTTTCCTGACGTGTCAAATGATAAACTTTTATGGCAATCCTCTACTTCAAATTTGTTAGAACGAAGGTTTAGGGCCATATTCCAGAACGTCACTCGAGTGTTGATTTCCCTCACTCGTCACTCCAACTGCACTCGGTCGCTACTTTGGTATTCCAAGACGTCACTCGAGTGACGTTGCTCCCTCGGACTGCCCTCGGAAACGAGTGACCTGTGTTGGACACTCCGAGTGATCACTCAAATGGAGTGAGCAAAATTCAAGATGTCTGCCGTTAGCACCTCGCATATTTAAAGCGGAATATTGGGAGTAAAACGATATCCACCAACAAAATTTAATTCCATTGATTTAAATAAAGCATGATTAAACAATTATAATTTAGTTTAGAGGCGTCAGTCGTTTTAATTAAGTTCAACTAACGTTCCTTCCGATACCCCATGGTGTCCACGGGTCCGTGATTTGGCATAATTTATAATCAGATAAGAATTACTGATTTTATGAATGGAAATCTATATGATGTAGGAAACATCAAAATCAAGATATACTTATTTACATTTGTGCATCGTTTTACTTATGTTATCGGCTATTATTCAAAATAATACTAAAACATTACGGGGACCTTACTGACTGGCTTTGACTCGGCTTGGGTTGCGACCAGTTGCGACTTTTTAAATCAACTTACAATAACCATATAGACCACTGTTAATAAAGTATGATGAAATTTAAGTAATATAAAAGTGTTTTGACCCCCTAAATGACATGTAATGCATCATTAATATTCCCCGAGGAAATATATTTTCAATTAACTTCTCGCGTCGAGGTTCAAATTTACCGCTCTTCACTGCCGCGAGTCTTCTATTAAAGTTTTCGTCAAGTAAACAGATATCGCCGAACAGCCCAAGAAGAATCACATTTATCTTAAAATAGGTTTACATCGGGTAAAGTATTCTCAAAGGCTTTCAATTTTAAGGATTGTATTAAAATGTTACAGGTAATCATGAACTAAACTTTGCCAGTGTAAAATGAGCAGGTAATATGCATTCGTTCCAAATTGGCGTTTCTATCTTAGGAAGTTAGCTTGTCGACGAATTTTGAATTCTCAATTCACTATTTTAAGTTATATAAGTGCATAGAGAAGGACTGTTTGCAGCTTAATCAACAGTGTTTGTGGTAATGTGATCGTGTGTTACTGAATATATTTTTGTACAATGAAGCAATAGTTACAAATTTATTGTGTACTTGTGGCTAAGATTTTCAAGTATTGGACTAGTTATAGGTTTCACGTTACTTTCTTTCATGTCATCAAGGTTTCAAAAATGTAGTGATTATGATTACTGCTGTTGTAACATACTGTGTGTAGCATTTGTCAGTGGACCTTCGAATATGTATTCCTATTCTGATAGGATTATCGTTTTATAATACTCATGAATTTGTTTATAAACTTAATTAAATCATCGATGTGATGAGAAGATATTTGATGTTACAGGATAGTGTTTCTTTTCCTTGTTCCTTGCTCCTATTGCATTATAAAGGTATACAATTTGTGTATCGTAGCATACAACGAAGAAACCTTATTAATTTTCAATGTCCATTAGGTACATGTGAACCAAAGTTGGATGGGTAAAAAGTTGGTTGGATCTCCACGATTTCGACGATTATTTGCAAGTTAATGGTAACGAAGCTCTTCCTCTTGAAAGTAGGCGAATAAGGGATCTTAATAACCCTATGTAAATGTTCCACGACAGAGAAGTCTGCGTAAGATTTAGATTTCCTTAAAAAAAATTGTCAGAGATTTCATCATCCCCATAGCTTCGACCCCACACGTTAGCATTCTTTAACTGCCAGTGCCAGTAGCAATTCAGACATTAGTGTTTCTAAGATTTGTAGCCATTTGTTGTTTTTAAGTTGGTAAAGTTATTAATTGCTGGATACCACATAATGTTTGGTGGTGAATATGGCGTTAAAAATCTAGAAGAATTTTTATTTCACTTCACATGTCTTGTCCAAGGTTGTTTGATTTATTCAGAATTATTCTATCAAAAATATCAAAGTTTGTTAAGGTTAGCTTTTTAATGGGTACCTATTTAACTACACAGGATATTTTCACTTATTCAGTAAACTTGAATCTATTGTGATATAATATAACCAGGTTATAGCATGCAGCTCACCCACCCTCTCATCCACTGGGTAGGTATGCCAGTTTTTTTTATGAGAGAGAGCAATTGACATTAACACAAATTTCACATTTTCCTAAGTATGTACTTAATGTTCAGGAAAGCATTTAGTGTACCATTTTCTCTTTCACACCTTTTTTTGATTATTTGAAACCTACATCGCCATCTATGACGCTCCCTATAGTTCATATGAATTTGAAAATAATGTGCTCCAATTTATGTGTGTGTTACACTCACCAGTCTAAAATAATTTGTAAAACTTCCTGCTAGTAAGTATTGAGCGTAGTAATACACCTATGATATTGCCTACCTTTACTTTCAGATGATCTGCTGAATAGAAATGTTTAATTTTTAAGTGTTCAGGGATTTTAACTGAGAAAAACATAGGAAAGCCAGAAATGAGTCAGAATTGGAATATAAAACCACTCACTTTATCAAGTTATATTACTGAAAGGAAATATATGACCTATTTTTAAACTAACTTCTTAATATGGATATTCCACTTCAATAATTCTTCAATTATTAAGCTTGCAAACATGTCATGTATTTATTCCATTTGAATATCTTTGAAATAAAGGTTATGTACAAGGAATTTCTCTTTTTTTAATATGGATAGTAGGGTATTAGCTCATTGATTAATTGTATTATGGTTAGATTATTGTGCCAGAAGCTGTAAAGATTTGCTTAGATTATTTTATAAGAATTGGTATCTTATGGCCCATTGATAACAATGTATAAATGTATGTAATACAATGTTTTCATTTTTCAAAGCTGTTGAGGTAATCACTCATCTACACAAGAAATGTGAATGGACCTAGGTTGCTTTTTGAGGATTGCCATATCCATGAAATTCTTTTTGAAAATTGCGGACTGAAGTACTTGTGATTGTCAGTGACCTTTGGAAAAATATTTCTTCAATCCTCGATTAAACTTAAGCTGATCGTATAATTTTAATAGATGAGATAGGCCACGAATCATTAATCTATGCAGTTGATCAAAATTTTATAGCAAAATTAAGTATATTATGTTTATTGGTTTATTTGAAGAAATATTTTATAGTGAATAATAGCCATTTTAACATCCACCCTGATGGTTCACTATCTCCAATTTAGAAAAAAAATTAAAGAATTCAGTTAACCATGTTACTTCCATTGTACTAATGGTTGCTCCATTAAATATGACTGCATCAATATATTTTGTCCTCCTTATTGAGCAAAGATAGCTGTTACTAAGCAGAGTCGTCTGCTGCCCTGCTTAAAAGTCAAAGAGATTATAAAGGATTAACATTGAGGAAGATGGTATAGGAGTGGGTAGGATGAACAAAAATAGTACATGGTTAGCAATTTATGGGTCCATTTTGATTACGTGTGTGACTGTACTAGCATGAGCAAAAGTGCACTTCAAGTATTATGGTAGCTAAAGAATGTATGATATGTACTTACAATTAGATTTCTAACACATGGGTTTGTATAAGCCTCAAATCTTAGTCATAGCTCATAGTTGTTGAATTAATATTTACTCAGCTAACTCAAATTACCCACGAGTCTTTTGACAATCAATAATGATCATGCCTATCTTTCATAATGCTAATTTTCTGCATGGCTTATTTCTTTACTGTGCTTTTAACATTTAAACTGCTTGGTCAATTATAATTATCACTTTAAATAGGACATGAGTAGTATGCTCACAAGAATGCCATTAGTTTGGTCTCCATAATTGGAGGGGCTGGCTGTGCATTTTTGTAAATCATAGACAAGATTTATGATTCAATAAGTAGTTTGGAAAATCAAGTGATTTTTATTTATTTAAACTAGATGTTGCAATCAACATATTGAATATAATCATCGGTATTGAATTGAAATAACATACATAAGCAAATCTAAAAGAGTATAAAATTATAATGAGGCAAAATGAACATTTCTTAAGTGAGACAATTTATTTTAAAATATCAGATATTGTTTTTATATAATACATTTTTTTGGCTGAGGTCGTGGAAGGTGGTAAATCATGTTCTGACTTTTTTTTCCTGGATAGCCTGTGAGGAAAAATTCATAGCTATTGGTGATTTCCTTGTGTCTGTTGAATTTTTCCGCTTCTAATTAAGTTCTATTTTTTAATTTTGTTTCTAATAGAGCTGCCTCTTTCCTTGTGTTCAAAATTTCTTCTTAACCTTATATATTATTTTGCATCTTTTTGTCCTTACATTGTATTCATCATTAACTATGGCTCTTTTTGTGGGTGGGTGGATGGAGGTAATGGTGGGTGGGCAGTGTTCAGAGTTTATAGCTTTGGCTAGTGGCTGAAGTGGAGTGCAGGGTGGCAGTGATGCTGGCAAGAGTACCGATGAAGGTGTATCAGTATTTTGTTAGCTATAGACGATGTTGATGAATGGAGAATGGTAGTTGTGGTATTTGTAAGGGATGGAGCTCCTTCTTTGTTGATGCCAGCCATTGTATGAAAGTCAGCACACAAGTGAAGGCAATGCAAAATATTAATCAAATAAAATAATTAAAAACTTTTGAGAAAAGAACTTTAAGACTAAAAATATGATACTGCAATTTGAGTATTGTATCTCACTACTACTATCATTATGTACAACAACAGGGGCGGATCCAGGATTTCTTTCTGGGGGGGTGGGGGGGGGGGCACAACAAGGCCGTATCCAGGATTTTGTTCAGTGGGGGGGGGGGGGCACAAGGATACCTCGCAAAACAAAACGAACGCAATGATAATGGGACCGTATTAAAATCTTCCTTATTTTTTAAGGGGGGAGCGAGCCCCCGTCCCTACAACCACCTATGTATATCAACTATATTATCACTATCCACTGTATTTGGGATGTGGTATGAAATGCATGGCACTGTAATCTCCAGCAAGGGATCAGTAGTCGGGGGATTGGAGTAAGGCCCTCCACAAGTGCCCATTCTCTCCTGCGTCTACTTTGCTAAGGTGGCTTTCCTTCGAGCTGTTATATTCTCCCATGCTTATATTTTGGCTGTCAGACATCACGCTAAGGCAAAAACGAAAATCAATCCAATGGATATTCTTGTTATAATGCATTTAGTACCATACAATAAGAATTGGAATTAAGGAAAACGAATGTTTCATATATCATTATTTACACCCCATCGCCTGTATATTAACTTAAGTGAGAGTTCAGTATGCATTATTCATCAATATAATAATGTTTAACTGATCGTAACGTAGCTCATCCATCCGCTTTTCATAATTACATCTCAAAGAATTAATTTATATTTTTTCTTTTCGTCTCGGCTATCGGAATCGATTATAAAAGCATTAACAAACATACCCCATGAACGAAACTGAGCGCATTAAATTCCTCTGCCAGCTTCATCCAGCTTTTATTTTTTGCTGCTGATGTTTGCGTGTCAGTTGTGTTATTTTCTAACGTTGATTTATATTTGAAACCCAAAGAAATGACGAAAATGTAGCCCTGTTGGACATTTTTATTTACAATCAGATTTGCCGCAGATTATTATCGCTCGTCATTTTTTTGGTGTAAAGACGTCATAGTAACTAGCAATTCCCAGTTACTTGTATCGATACTGGCCCTCAAATGAGTGGAGTGTGAGTGTGTTCTTGGAATACCGATCAACAATCACACTCATTCTGAGAATGAGTGATCACTCGAATGAGTACGAGTGATCACTCGGAGTGAGTGACGTTCTGGAATATGGCCCTTAAGCGAGAATGGTTTATCTATGTATTTTCTCTTTTTTTAAAGCGAAAGAAAGCCTGAGAATAATGCAGAGATCTTTAGTTGAAACATATTTTTCCCCGGATCTTTTCATTTTACTGCCATGTTTTTAATTTTATGAAAGCATGGAAAAATGTCATTGCTCGGGCCGAAAAGAAAATCGTCTTCGTTCCCCAGAGTCCCGTTAACACGGTGTTGCCGTATTTCCATAATTATTCCTGGACTCGCGCCCATTCGTTATTTCCTCCGCATTACATCCGCTGTTTTACAAGTATTGCAAGTAACTCTTGGGAAGATAATTACCACGGGTAAGGGAGGAGTTATTGGGGCGTTCGGCTTAGCACCGGCTGAAGTCGCACAGGCGGTCGTGTTATACCGGAGCTCCGGTGTAGGGAAGGTGGGACAGGGGAGGGGGTGAGTGGGGGGAAATGGAAGGAAGGTGGCCCTTGTATGGAAAGGGTGTTGGCTTCTGAGCCGCGATAGGAAGGGGGAGTGGCAGGGGGTGAGGGCGGCTGGGCGCACGGGCCTGGCGGCGGACAGGTTGGCCAACCCCACCGCGATGCCCGGACAAGTTACAGGAACAAGAAGGGAAGCTTTAATAATGCCCATATTTTGTCTGCCTCCCCCGCCCCGAAAATCCGTTCACCAATCCATGCATTCCAATATACATACCGATTAAAACTTCTAGTGAAACATGGCCACGTCGCTTCCCTACAAGATAATAGTAAATTTCAAGTTCAAATTTTAGTGATTTGAACTGATTATAAAGTTAAAGTGACTGAACCGGGTGATAAAATTTCAAAAAGACTGATTGTATGTTTCAGTAACCTAATAAAATGTCGTTTATTGTTACTCGGTCGAATTTTATTTAGTTTAAGGATTATATTATTTAAAGTGCACAGTGTAGAATGATTGAGATAGAGATCTATGCCATGCATGTTCATTGCTCTAGATGTGTTTTTCCAGAATCGGTGCCAAGAGATGTAATAATAGTTTAAAACTTCGAGCTCACCGACGGAATAATCTATGAAATCTGCACTAGTACCGGCTATGAATATCTATTTGGTTAACGGAAGGTTTGTGATAGCAATGAGCTGAGTTGACAAAAAACGCATTTGAATGTTTATCATGCCGCGGTTAAAGAAATTTTGTAAGCTTGATTCCGTCTATAGGTAAAGTGTCCGATTTTCTCCAATTGTAGATTTGCTTACAATTAGCTAATTTGATAAAAAACTACTCTTACATAGTAAATTTCTCACATTGACTCTAACCCAGGATAGAAGCCGTGTATTCGTGAAAAATATTTTATTTTTGTGAATTAGAATGGCCATTGACGACTATTGACTTCTCAAACAAATGCAAATACCACTCATTAACAAAAATTGCCGAATTTGTCGAATTCAGTAAATCATGAAAAAAAATATAGATCCTTGCTTTTCGTGTTAAGTTCGAACTTTAAGTTTTGAATAATCATAGATTTTATAAAATATTTTATGCAATCATGTAGAAGATTAACTAAACCGCCTGTTGTCCTGGTGAGGATATCAATTTCAGCCGCTAAATCATATGAAAAAACTATAGCATTTGTTCCTCTTATGCATCCATAAGAGAGAATGCTTGGTAAATAATTATTAAGATAAGGTCTGGTTTTGTACGGCCTTATTTGCGTCCAACTGGCCCAGTGAGGCTTTAATCATGTAGTACCTACGTATTCAGCGTTTGGCATCATGTATCGCTTAGCGGTAAAATAAGGACACGTTCCCTTTAAATAACATCTCTTATCTTAACTTCGAAGAAAATCGATACTTCCTCAAACGGAGTATAAATATCCTCTTAGATAATCTAGATTGGTGATAAAGGCACCCAAGTTCTTGGAAAGATTGACATGGATTGAGTGTTCTGTTGCCTCGTGGATAATCGGATCTCTTAGTCCTTATTACAGGAAAATTTCATGCTCATAGCGAATTTTGCTCCTGCGCTTTAATATGTATACTAAAAGGTAATATTTATCATGTATAGTATTGCATTCGTATTAGGGGAAATATGGGTAACAACTTCGTGCTGGAATGTAATTGAATGGTCATTTGATGAAATGGTAAATCACTCGTGTCAATTATTTCTTTGTTTTAAATATTGAGAACATTAATCAATATGGGTTTTTTATTTAGAGAAATATTTTAAACTGATTTATCACTCACCTGCTAGTGCAATTTATGATGCAGCGAATTTCATTCATTAAAGGAAACCTTTTATTTTGGTGGAGAGGTTAGTAGCGGACCTGTCTTACCAATATTTGTTTGAGTGTGTGCGAGAATATCCATTTATGTCACTTTGTTTGGCTGAACGGAATTGATTGTGGATGATCTATTCCCTCCAACCACCTTATATATTGCCTGTGCCACTGAATCTGGTTTCATGATAAAAATTGGTCAAACTGCAATGCAAGGATCTCGTTTTTTCAATTCGCGCAGAAAAGATTGAGGCATTGCAGAATCAGACCCTATATAAAATGGCTGACGAACAAAGACTGCGCAGCGTGTAGCATGCCTTCCAATTTTCAAGAAACCAGTTTCATCCATATTTACTTACGATGTGATAAAAACTTATATATTTGGTGTGTAACTTGTGCGCGTTTTTTTCATAGTGTTATTTTTGTTTGGTTTAAATCCCAATAGGGGCGGGCAGTAGAGCGTTCCGTTAGTAGTGATATTTTTTTTCATTTTATTTTTATTTTCCGATAGTTGGAGTGTGAGTGGGATATCTGTGTGTCTTAATTCTGCCCTCTATTGGCCTCACTGAGTTTGTTTCTCTGCTCTGTCTCTGTACTTTTCAGGGTGGTCTGGTTGGTGGTCCATCCACTCCCAGCGCTTATCACACTCCATCACAAATGGTCGCGTTGTGGTACGTTCTCTCCTCTCCTCCAGTGGCATCTCTCTCTATATATCTCTTTCTCTCTCTCTCTGTCATACTCCGACCCCGTTTAATGTGTGGCTTTTTGTTGTTTCGTTGTTTCTGTCTCCTTATCCATTCTTGTGGTCACTGTTGTCTCGTAATGTTGTTTGACGTTCGTAATGAAATTAGACTTGCTGTGTGCTCTACACCCACCTCACCTTTTAATGATCGCCACCGCTCTCTTGTCACTTACCCATTCCTCAGCACTTTTGTCTTCCCTAGTTTGCAATATCACTGCTGATAATTGTTATACATCAACTTGCGCAATGTTTATAGCTATGATAGTGTCAAATAATCTTGGATAAAAAGGTCTAAATATTTCCAATATGCACCCTTGTCGATCGTTTTCATGGAAAATAACCTGCAGCTGCATAGGCTGCAGCCACTAACGATGATAAAATAGAAGAATATCAATCCATGCCATTGTATTCAACGCTAGGAATTTTTGGGGAATGTTCGTTAGAATTGAAAAAAAAAGACAATTCCCATTTATTTGTGAATATTATAAAAATGATGATTCTTAATACAGAAAACGTGTGATAAAAGTGTTTTTTTTTGTAAGACAATACAATCTTAATTAAGTAACCTAATTGTTTTAGGAGCAAAAAAACTAGTTCCTACCAGTTCTCGGCAATTTAGGCTAAGAAAAATCTACTGTTACAGTAATAATCAACTGTTTAAAAGCATGAAATATATGATAGATCATATTTCTTGAATTCATTTTTATATTTTGAGGTATAATAACGTGAATGACTCGTAAGACTTCATGGATCATTATTAAGGAAAATTTATTGCTTATTCGATTTTAAATTATTCTACTACCGTGCACATTTAATGTAGGATGATGAAGCAAATGAAATAATGGCTTCTGTTTATGAACAACGATGGTTTTTATACATAAAGTTGCTTTTCAAAGATAAATGTTTGAAGTAAGAAATTGAAATCCTCAAAACAATATAGTTATGTGGCTACCATATAACTTATAACGGGAGGCGAATTGAGTCGACGTCCCTGGTCTTAAAGTCAAAGATTCATATGATATAATTTTTGCAATGGGTCAATATGGCTATACAAGTGCACAGTCCTTCAATGTAATAACATAATTAATATTGTTATAACTGGTAACCTTGAAGGCAGGCTTGCGCGTGTTCAAGGTTTTGGCCCGGTAATAACAGTTGTAAAAGATTTTAACGTATTTGATACTAGAGTAACTGCCACCTGCCTTAAAAATAGAATTCATATTTACGAGGATGATTCACGGTTATTATTCCTTATCAATGGCACTAATACCATGCCTTCTCAATCCTAATACCTTATCCTTGCAATGCACCTGTCAAGAATCAACTCCTTCCTTTTTTGTTTTGGTACCCCTTCCTACTTACTCCTAAATTTCGGCGAGCTAACAAACGGCGCATTATGACTCTTTGCAAAAATGCTTGAGTCCAATCATACTCCTCATATAATAAAATAAATTAACCTCGTGGAGAGAATCCGCATAAGTAAGCCATACCAACGGAGCGTGTTTTGAAAAGCTATTGAAAACGGGGTGACGGGTTGATTAGAAGTGCATAGACTACTCGACATAGATTTAGTTTGCCTCAAGGAGATCAGAATTCACCGACATGTCTTTCCGGCAACTGAGTCTAATTAGCCAATTCAAGGAATTTTTTCCTTGCATCGCGAAGGAGTTTGATGGCCGGATGGTACCTCGACCGGTAAGTGGGCACTTGATGAAGGAAAGAGAAAATCCCTGCCTGCCTTGCTTTCTTGTCCCTCACTCGCCTCTTGTGTCTCAGCATTCATTAGCGCATTTTACCGCAACTGATTGGTGTTGTGAGTGATATTTGGCAATGCATTTATACTGTTCTTATTAGTTTACTATTTGATATTGTGTTTGTGTGTATGTGTAGATATAATGTGATTCTTTAAATATATTTCTAAGTTCGGTGAAGTGCTCCTTTCGGTATAATTCTTTGCGTGATTTATTAATATCAAGAAGATCTGGGTTAGAATAATATTTGTTTCTTTGAAAGCTTGTGGTGAATTATAATTCTATATAATCACTTTAAGTAGCCTTAAAATTGAAAGGTGCAAAATATGGATTCGTAATTTCAAACTTTTTGAGAAAAAAGTCTGCAAAACAGTTAATCAATTTAATGAACACTTTGATGTTAGAAGGAACACTTTATTCATGACTTAATCCAGAAATCATGATAATTTTAAGGTTCTGTGACAGTGTTCCAACATTTTGCATCAGTTGTAACATTTGCATTCCATGACTTTAGTAATACTGCGTTCTCCTTGGCCTGGGCCGACTACCTCTGGGACTCCCCTTTGTCCCTCGCCGTGTGGCATAACTATGCGCTCTGAATATTTTCGGAGGCAAAGGCAAAAGGAGGAACTTAGGACTGCCTTACAACGGTGTATGTTTCAGGCGTGTGTTACGAGAGAGGAGGGAGGGGTAGGTTTAGCGTGTGTGGGATGAGGAGGAAATAAAGAGAATCGAATGTTATCCTCGGAGGTGGGATGTTCAGGGCGGCGGCATCAAAGGGGAACGGAAACATTGGTCCTGCTAGTCACGCGCTCTAAGTTTTGTGTCCGACCCCATGGGAAGGGACGTCCAACAGTACAAGCGGGACGTGAGGCTTGGGAGAGGTTGGGGTGGGGAGTGCAAAAACAGTGGTAGAGTGGGGGAAGGTGGAGAATGTGTCTGTATGAGGAAGAGAACGGGTGGTGTGGAGGGAGAAGAGGGTTGGACGAGCAAGGAAAAAAAAAGTCCGATAAGCGAGGAAGGCAAAAAAAGATGAGCGGTGGAAGGATGATCCTATGGCGAATGTCCAGGGGAGTGATTGGTGGGAAGTGGGAAGGAGTAATTCCTTTGAGAAATGGGCAGTCCTCATGAAAATTCGGACCGCACGTGATTTTTAAACTAATAATAACAGATGAGGGGAAATGGTGTTACCTCGAGGGAAGGAAATAAAAACATTGATATAAAAGAAGGGAGAGCGGTTGGTGTGAGCCGTATAGTGTTACAGTGCGGAATCGAGAAATCCGTTAAATATAGGCTCATTGCACCGCGCAAGAAATTTCCACGGTTCATTCCAAGCATTTATGAGGAAAAACAAATGCGGTAGTTGTGCGGTTACTTGTGCATTTATTATGTTATATTTATTAAATTTTCTGTGAACTAGTGAAACTGTTTTCCGATTAAAATAGACTAATGTAGTGAGGGCGGACAAATATATGTTAGGTTTATTTAAATAAGGGTTGATTTGAATTCGGATAAAGGTAAATATTGAAATAAGTTCGTATTTTTTATGTTTTCGTGAGTAATTTGGATGTTATTTTTAGTATATTTCAAAATGATTTTAATTTGGGTCACCTAAAGGAAAAATTGTAACATGATAGATAAAATTATTGGCGTCAAATTTTTCTAATAAATAATAGTGAATGTGACAGAAAATTCCGAAAATAAGATATTGTTGTCATAAATAATAAAATAATAGAAGGGGTTTACGGCCAAGAGATTGATTTGATCCATGGCATCATCATTTTGAGTTTGTGGGGAATCCCTTTCTCTACTACAGATGACTTTGCACTAGCCCAACCTCTAGAGTTTGAATGCTGGGAGGGATAACTCATCAAATTTTACGATAGGGTATGGGGAGGGAATCCTTGATAATTTGTCACTTTTTTGAATTTTATTTTGACGCTATCGAGTCGTTTGTTTAGAATTACACCATGAATCTCGTTATGGCCTTCTCCGCATTTTCTAGACCTCCATTTTATTCGGTTGCGGTAGGAAAGCACTTCCGGGACCATATTCATTTTTATCTCGTCACTTTTTATTCGAGGCCGAATGCTCCGACTCTTGGAGTTTATTAAGGGTCTTTATGAGCCGCATCTTGAGTCGGGGGTGGTAGAATGTCGCATTATCAAAGATGTGGATGAATGATGCAGGGATATTATGCGGTTAAGGGTGTGGGGGCCAAGACAGACGAATTTTACCCTTGCTGCAGGGCAAAAGGGCTTGGGGGGAAGAGTTGCCCGTAGGTTATATGGAGGAAATATAAAACGTAGATTCAAATAAATTTACTGAAGTTTTTTGATCTTTAATTCATATAGTCTGAAATAACATGCACCAAGCTTGACTCATGACACACTTGACATAGTTTTCCTAACCCTCACTTATTGCAAAGTTGTCATGATTTAACTATTCAAAATTAATTAATGCTAATATTTGTTTAACATTATGCTTTAAAACTTAAGAAAATGTGAAATATGGACTGCTCTGGCGTTGAATTCAATCATCATTTGCCATTTTGTTAAAAATTGATTGGCACGAATGTGAAAATCAAGTGGTGCTTGTTTACATTTGTGAAGGTGGTCTCAGCACATTTTCCTCTTGGAGGTCACCGTTTTTTACCAAAGCTTTCGTCTTTTCGCAATTTATGTCGTTATGTAATATGAAAAATGTAATTATAATAGGAAGCATATAAATTATTATAATATATTTCTACCATTTGCTTATCATGGGTGGGTAAAAATGTACAATTCCTGCCCTGTTGCCGTGTTTTAGATTAGTATTCATTACTAACATTACTAATTTACCGTAAAATGTCTGTAAAAGTACAGTTTTATGAAATTATACTAATAGAATTTTCTTCGGTTGTGGTGTTAGGATCATTAAAATATTCACCTGCGAAGTTACCTATGCTGATTTAAAAACTTCAACAAATATGAATGTAGAAAATCCAAGGTGAAAACTGCTGAAAATTTCTCTGGGTAAATCTTATCGTGTTTATAGCTAAAGCAGTGAATGGGGCTTTCTTTCCGCTTTTGAGAATTGGTGTTTTGTCCATTTACTTTACTCATACATTAGAAATGCATTTTTGTGTGGCCTAATAAGCTTCTCACGGTAAGTTATCACGATCAGTGAATGTTAGTGATGCATACGCTAACCTCTGCTGTGTTCTTTTTCTTCTCCTTACAGGTAAGTGACCACATTGACTAGACTTTGGTGACTAAGCGAATGCTCAGTGTGGTGACGATGATGCCGCCTCTCGTGCGCCCAGCCCCACTCTGGCTGCGACCGACGCATCGGTGAGTCAAAGGGAAATTATTCCCATGCTTCACCAAGGCATACCATATCCTAGTATATGCGCACTCATGTTCTCTTTAGAATCAGGAAAGTTTGAGCTTCATGGCCTCTGTTGCCCACTCGTTCTTTGATAAATCCCACGAGGTTGTCTGAGAGTGTTCTCGTTATTGGTATTATGAATATTATAAATTATGTCAGTGGATGCTTATGGAAATTGATAGCCGTTATTACGAAACACAAAAGTAAACTCCACACTGAATTTAATATCGACGATCAGGATATCATTATTTCTAGAAAACTGCGCTTAGCTTCCGAAACCCTGTGTAGGTTGGTATTAAGTGTGGAGTTTACGACTGCGTTTCATAATGAAGGTGTTTTTATTTCCAATTCGATATTTAATATTTTTTACTATATTTGAATTAAAATCCGATAAGGGAAAAAGAAGCAGTCTATATTAATATCAACTAATCTATATTAACTTATATGGGAATGATTTGAATAGTATTGTTATTTTTTCTTGCTTATATTATCTTTTAGGTTCACAAAGAATGTGGGTCATTCGTTGATTTTCCATTTTTTACCAACATAGAACAGAAAACAAGTTTTTGATCTAAATACAAGGCTCTATTTTTACCGATAAGTTGTGGATAGGCATAATGGGGCTAGCAGCCAACACCTAATAGGAGATCTAAGTGGTCAAAAACTGTCGTTAGTTAAAAACCTCTCTCCATAGTTGGAAAGAATTAACAACTGACTTAATAAGGAAGGAAGTCTGTAGCTGAACAGTGAAGTTCATTCGCCATAAATTAGAAAACAGTATGTGGTGACCATGTTCATATTTCTTATCGATTCTTGTATCGATTGGGTTAAGAGATAAAGTAAAATTTTGAAAATATGTGCCTTGAAAAATTGATTGAATTTTTGATGGAGCTCAGTTTTGTTTCCATAAAAGTACATTTTTATAGCTAATTCTTTGTCACTTCACAATTTTGGATAAAATGCAATTTAAATCAATTGATAATCCGTGTGCATAAAATTTCATCGAATAAATGGTTGCACCATATTATTCGATTATTTTTAATGACAAAATATAAGTTTTAGGGTGGTAAAAATATGCATTTCTTGTTGCATATCATATGCTGTCAATGGTATCGAACGTACTTTTGGAGTGTTCACAAATTTTTTGTGATAAATGCTGGTTGATCAATATTTTTGATGCAAAAATGTCAGTTGAATTATAAATTAATGATAGTTTTCTGTAACTGAGACGATTAAAATTGGAATCAGTACTCATTGAAAAGCTATTTGAGAATAAATATTCTAACCACCAGGGAAATTTCTTTATAGAGTGTAGCTAATGCCTTTAAACAGTTAATGATTCTATTTAATTTTTTTATTATTTTAGGTACATTAAAGGTTAAAATTGTTTAAGAGGTTGCGGTAAGAATATTATAAGTTGAAACGGATCAATACTTTTTTATTCAATCCCAAACTTTTTGCTATTATTAACATGACAGAAATGCTCTACCTTTACTAGAAATTTTTATTGTGTTGGTATCAACTAGATCAAAATTTAAGTAAATATCAAATAATGCCATTATTTCGTCATATTACTAATAATAAGGAAAGGGGACAACATCGAAATATTTGCGTTCGATGTTTATTCTTAAATTTGAGTTACCATAAGAATTAAAATATAAAGGCCAATTTTAAATTACAAGAAAATATTCTCTTAGCTTTTTCTCACGTGATATATGATAAAAATTGACACCAAACGTTAAGCGTCTTGCTTTTTTTCTCTCATATTCATTTATATTTTTTCCTTTGCCTCTTAAATATCGCGCATAGCTTTATTTATTCAATATTAATGCCGCTCACGAAAGGGTCAAATGCTTCCAATTCAGCCCGAATAACGGCTTGTTTGCCCGACCTGATTTCCCCTTAGCCTTCACTCATCTCACCTTTTAATTTTCCATTTTTGGATCCCGCCGAGTCCAGACTCTTTTCATTTCCCTTACCTCTGCAGCCCGTATTATTCTATTTTCTTTTATAACTTGTTGCCTAAATGTTCCATTATCTCTAGTTGAAATTTATATTTAAACGAAACGTTTCCCACATTTCCATGCAAGAGAGAGCATTTTGGTGAGTAAAATAAGTGGAAGGCATTCATAAAAGTGGAAGAATTCTGATGAGAAAATAGCATAAATAAATACAAAAATACCATATGTTTAAGAAATTTTTGTGGCTAAAATTAGTGGAGCATTAAATTTATAAACTTCAGGTATTTATCATATGCAGGTGTATTTTTCGCAGGTTTTTTAAACATTATTTTGATTAGGTAGCGTCATACACCTGAAATTCTGATGGATGGAATAAACAGCTCCCGTTTTACACTACAAGGCGCTAAGGTGAAGAAAATAATGGGCATTTCATATACTTTATTTTTGGTTTAATTTAGTTAAATACAGAGGATTTAGTGATTTAACTTTTTTCTCTAGAACCATGCGATAAATACCGATTTGTGGAGGTTTTTTTTAATCATTGAGAAATAGTGAAAATTACATCCTTAGAAAATTTTGATACATTGTTAAAATCCGAATATCTTTTTTATTGATCATTCTAAAATTTATCTCATGCCTCACCTACCTGCGCTTGTTACGGCTAACTTGATTCTATTTAAACTTGGAGACGAATGATCCCGCACGAGTAACATCACGTCAATCAAAATCAGTTCAAACGGTACCGTAGTCAATGGATAGGAAAGAATTCTGGAGGATACTTCTAATTCAAAATTTGAAGCACTTTAACCATGATCATTGCGCACTCAGGAATATATTTCTATAAGCTGTAGTATACAATAATTTTAAAAACCTTGTAATAGATTGTTGGAATAGTGTTTTATTAGTGATTCAATACTACCAATATTCCGTCAACGAGAATAAATGAGACAAAATCATATTAAAAAAGCAGAGGCTAAGGTCTGTAAATACCTAAAGACGCAGCTTCAGCTTTGATGTGTATCAGATATATTTATTTTGCTACTGTTGGAAAAAGCGTTAGCTATAATATCCAATCTTAAAATCATTCGCTCCCAATCAATCGATCAATATCACCGAAACATCTCTCGGAATGACCAATTTGTGCCTTTTACTTCGCTCTTCATCGTCCGCGCATTTTTTATTCCTAAATCCTTCCTTTTTCTTTCATACTCCTCCTCATTCGATAAGTTGTTCTTACTTCACTCGACTTCTTCCACAATGGTCTCGAAAATACCAGAATTTAGCAAATGGAGTGCAGAAGGGCGGGGTGGCGAGGAAAAGGGTTGATGGAGGGAAGCGGACGATTCTCCGGGAGGAAGGTTGGAGGAGGAGTTGGAAGCGTCGAAGATTAATGAGGGCCTTTTAATGGAAATGGCAATTGGGCGGGTGGAGAGAGTAATATGGGTGCAAAAACTTAAATCTCTCTTCGGAAGGGGAATGGATATCTAAATGTAAGCGATGGGGAGCGGTTTGGAACGAAGCAAAAAGTGACTCAAAATTTACTCTTTCCTCCGCGAGAAACAGAAAATTCTTTTTTCTCACTCCCCTTTGTCCTATCAATTTAGGCTTTATGTACTTTGTATTTTATTTTAAGGGCCAAATTATCGCGGTCAGGTTTGCAATAACGATGAATAATCCCTCTTACTTGAGACAGTTGATGTGAAGAAACTTGGCCGCTATCGGCACCACCAGGCAAATTTTTGGGGAGCATTCTCTTTAAAAATGACACCAATAAAGGGCTTGGAAAATGAGTTCAGGAAACCTTATGGAGGATATGATCGTATTCAGTCAAATAGAATAATGTTACTAAAAGAAAAAAAATCATTTCACTTTCGGTTTGTCGTTTGATTTACTGAGTTTGGTAAAAAGAATATTATAATGTAAAGATATCTCTGATGCGGAACTTCTGGTCTCATTTTTTTGGTCTACCCTTTTCAACGGCTTAATCTCATGAAACCATCGAATAAAACGTGTTTATTCCGCTGCCTTGCGAAACAATGAGGCTTAAGAAGAATCGAGGATGATTTAATATTGAAAATTGCCCGGGAAACGAGGAAATAAACCATCCTTTTGCAAACTTGGTATTCTATTTATTTCGGATCTTTTGAAGGGAGGAATGGGCATTGTTATGCATTCCTGCCCCATTCGGGCTCTTTGTTCTCGCCGATTGTGCGTACCAGCGAGTGCCATTCTCGGCCGGGAGATAAGTTAGTTGAATATTTAAAATAGAGAGGGTTATGGCGGTGGGGAAGGGAGTTTTTCTGTGGAACGGGGGAAGGGTGGAGAGTGGGGGAGGGGGAAGGAACTCATTTCTTTATGCCCAACTTCAGAATTTCTGAATCTCCATGAAATTGAGTCACGTACGACGCGGGAAATGAAAGGTTTGCTTTAGCTCACGGAGAGAAGTCTCCTCTCCCCTCTCTTCTCTTTTTCTTGCCGCCGCGATTCAGAATCTGTTCTTCCCACCGAGGGAGCCTTCCCTCCCCCTTTCCTCTACCCCTCTTCCTCCCTCTTTCCTGCTTACATTCCCTCCACCCCCACTCCTTTAGTCTCTGATATTTCCTCCCACATTTTCTCTTCTCCTCATCATACCCTTCCTTCTCCATTCCAACTTTCATCTCCTTTTCCCCCTCTCCTTTTTCACCTCCTTGCTTCGAATTCTCGCACAACCTTTCGAAAGGCTTTGGTTCCGTCTCATCCTACCTGCCATATTTTCTCACTGAAACCTCCCCTAACCACCCCTCTCCCTTCTTTTCCAAAGACTTCCCTTCCCTTTCTTACCATCCCCATTCTCACTTCATTCTCATACGTCTAAAGGGAAAGGCTGCGAGTGCTATTCTCCGCGCCTCTTTCTTAGAGAAAGCATCAAGCCGGGGAAATAAAATGAGAGTAAGACAAAAAGATTGAGTTGGGACATAAGAAGTTTCGTCGGAAGAGCACGAAGTGGGGTGGGGAGGAATGATAAGGGAAGAGATAGCGGCCTATTGTCATTTTGACGAGAGCAGCGCGAAAGGAAACAAATTTTACGGCTGATCGGGCGTGATCCAGTGAGATAAGAGTTACGAGGCACTGATTAGGGCATGAAGATTTATCACTCTATCAATTCCATCGCACGTCGTTTAATGAGGAAGTGCATTTGGTATTTTATCGCGGTTTCATTACGGTTACTGTGTGTTCCCACGATCGCCTTCAAATTTATGTTGAAAGAGGTTATATCTCCTTTAAGTTCATTGGGAATCCGTATTAATTCGTCCATATTTCTGAATTTGAAAGTAATTTTTCTTTTTTTCGCCGAAATTAGTCATTTGTGATATTTTGTATTCTATGGCATCGAGGATTATTTCTATTCTAACTTACTAAAACAAACCTTATTGGGACGTTACGCAAGTGGGAGTATGCATTAGGTTATCATATCTCTTTCATCGCGTGTCTAGAAATTAGGTTATCGATAAAATGAACATAATTTTAGTCCACAAGTTGAACAAGCATTATTTGAGATAACATCAGTGCTCATTGCTAAGAAGCGATAAGAAAAATGTTTGAGTATGACATTCAAAAAGCTAAATGAAGGCTAAAAACTATTTTTAGAAGTCTTTGTATACTGGGGTACATTCGCTAAAAGACTTTGTTATCATCTAAACTATTGTGTGTATTTATGGGTGTTGTTGAGTCATTGAAAGTATTTGTAGATTTTAGGGAACTCCTAAATAGTTCACTCATTTTCTAATTTTAATCTAAACCAGTTTTTTAATGCAAAGAGCAATTACTCATAGTGATTCATTGGTTAAGAATTACATGAAGTCAAATAGCGGTAAAATTTACGATCCTTTCCAGACCACGATACCAAAAAGTCTGTTTATTATCCCATTTACGAGTGTGTTTTGCACATTTTTTGAGAAGACGTCTCAAATATATAACTTCTCTGAACTATCTAAACTAGCTAAAACTATTATATCAAAAAATATTAGCAATAATCATATTCAAATGGATAAGTGGCTACCGGGTTTGATGCAATGGGTAGGAATGGGCATGCACTTCGGACAGCGGCAGGTGGTGCAACCATGGCAACGATACTGGCAGCCTCCTGAGCCCTTTTTGCTTCCCTGATTTGCTTCCGTTTCACCTCTTTTCTTTTTCACATCCGACGATTCCTACTGCTTCGCTTCAGAGCCCTGCTTACTGCCTCAGGGAGGCCTTCTTGTACGCGTAGATCGGCACCCTAATAATACTCAAAATATTATGCTCGTATAATTAAACTTGAAAAAATACGTCATATAAGCTCTGGTGTAAATGTGGAATATTTAAAAGAATTAATTACCACTTTATATGAACACACAATAATTATTAGGAATTGCCAAAAGAGCACTTTTCTAAAATCCTGGAGCTATTGGCCTCCATCGTTCTCTATTAGTAATGTAACGCTTGCCTTTCGAATCCTCTCACATTTCGAGGGTATCCTACGAGGAATGAAACCTCCGAACGGATAGATAGGTGAAAGAATACTACTATAAGGGATAATTCAAGGAGATAATCCTGCTGCTGCCATCAGCGCATTCTTGAGGAAAGATAGCCAGGGAACCATGACTTAGCGTCTTATCCATCAACACTAAAATTTTCAGCGTTTTGATCTCATCTACCTACATCTAGTGGGTAGCCTCGTACGGTAGTAGACATCGAATCAAACTTGTATTCTTTCATTCATGACCACAGTTTCAATTCGTGCCCGTCGTGTGGAGACAAAGAAATTTTCCTTTTAGGGTGGTGTGGTGACCCTGAACTTTGGCTTCACTAAAATAAATGATGATTTATAATCCGATTCATATTCTTTTCTCTTGATGATCAAATATGGCTAATAAAGAAGGCATTGTCAATTCACGGATAATACATGGTGAACAATTGGGAATGAGTTATATTTTTGAATCTACTTCGTAGCTTTTCATTTATGAAGTGGGATATTTATATCGGACTCAGTTATAATTCTTTAAGCATTGAAGACGGTCAGAAATCGAACAGTTACTAATACAGTCAGTTTCCTTGAGAAGTGTAAGATCTTCACTGAGGCCTTCAAAACTTTAATTCGTACCTTTAAGATTACAAACCAGAATCCTTGGAGATTGGATTAGCTCACTTGATATCCCGGAAGGATGAGACGGGAGTGAGTCAAGCGAGGCGTGCTGAGCGTGAAGATATGTCGGAAAGGGGAGTGGCAGCCAGCTACGCGTTCGGAGGAAGGGGGAAGGGGACAGACAAAGGGAATAAGCAGTGGAGAGACGTTCGATGGCGTTGCAGAAGGGATTGTGGGGGTGGGATTTTAGGGCGTTCAGGGGGGAGGGTTTAGGGGGGAGGGGAGAAGCGATTAGGATTCAGCCAGGGTTCTTCTGCATGAGGAGGGGGAAGTAAAACTCCTTCCCCCTTTCCTCCTCACTCCCTCGACTCAACTCTCCGAAATTATTCCGGCCCCTTAGATTCAGGCATCTGGCACGACGCTGGAGAGTATCGCGTGAGGAGCTAACGGCGCCCCGCTGTCATTTGTGCCTTGATCTCCCCGCCGGGAACCGTTGAACTGGTCGGGAAGGAGTGAGAGCGTGTGTGAGAGAGAGGGGGGAATTGTGTGTGCTCTCAAATGGGATGGGAGGAGGGAGGATTTTCGGGTGTGGGAAGGGTTGGTTGGCTACGAGCGAGGTGTGGATGAGCACTTGGAAGAAAAAGAGCGGAGGGCCTCTTCTTCCCCTGCGGAACTGGGGAGGCGTTAGGACTTCGAGGTAGGAGGCGAGGCGGAGGAACGGAGGAGGGATGTTTGCGAGAAAATTTCGAAGCTCCGCGGTGAGAAAAAAATAACAATCCAAGGGCAGTCGTATCTGTGTGGGGAGGGTGAGAGACAACTGGATCAAGGTGGAAAAATTCATGCGCGGTGGAGGAAATGGAGGGTGAAAGCTGAGCGTTGGGGGAATAAAAAGGTATCTTGAGCGGAAAAAGCCTCCTTTTTCCTTCCCCCTCCCCCTCTCTCTCTCTCACGGTAAAGTAGTGATGGTGGTGGAGTTTGGTCATATCGGATGGGTGAAAGAGGGTGGGAACACGGAGAGAAAGAGAGGAAGGTTTTTCCCGCGGATGGATACGTAGATTTTAAGTCGATCTGCATATTTTAAGGCTTTATTCAGTCAAGATGGCAGTCCGCGAATGAGTCTCCTGGCTGTGCTTTGGAGTGGATAAATTCGCGCTGCAGGCACAGTGGCGAAGAAAACGTGCCTTAATGACTGCCGTAAAGCATTTAGAAAACAACCTTATCTTTCCTTAGAGGACTTTTTAAATTTGCTTAGCAATCATGTGGATGTTTAATCGCAGGGAAAGACTTCGTAGTCAGTTGAAATGCCTTGGTGCAATGCCGTTATAACTTGATAATAGAAGTTGTATTCATCGCTTAATATTAAACTGGTAGGCTTGAATATTATTGGCCTAATGTTTGACGAAGATTTAGTTCACTGATAAGGAGACTAAAATGCTTATCTTTTAGCATGCAGGAACATGCAAATGGCTTCCAGAAAGTTGAATATTATGTTTCACTCATGTTTGTGCAAATAGTTTAGCATTCTATTGCTTCACAGTAAATATCGTTACTTACATTTTGAAACGGGATATGGTATTGCTGATTTTATTTTACTTTATTATGAATGCTTGTAAATTGCCGAAATGTTTGGTTCTCAATCACGGTAAACTGCGAATTGAAAGATAAAGTAGTTAAAAATATAATCTAGGATAAAAAAATACTGCGTAATGCTCTTTTTCGTACAGAATTTAACATTGAGGCCAATAATACATTATTAGATTTATGTATTTAATTTACTTTTCATTAGCTACTGTAAAACATTCTTATGTTACTGGACTGCGGTGTATGTTCCCGTAAAAAAGTTGATTTATGTAAACTCCATTGTGAAATTGATACGCTAAAATTATTTATTTAATCTTGAATCGTTATTCTATTAAAAGAGTAATTTATTGACGTCCAAGCGTTTTGATTTTACTGTAGGAGTTATGTTGCAATTTAATTAAATGTTTTCCTGGCAATAGCAGTATAAATTAGCATTTAGTTCTCATGTTACCACGTTTATATTTATAATCCCAGATATTATCGATGACAGAATAAATAAAATCTCTATACCAGATGCGGAAAATTTGTGCATTCATTTGACTTGCTTCAAAAACCTCGCTGATTGGCAGATAACGTGTTTACCTTCGAGAGTAATGAAGTGCATGCATGCGGGAGGGTAATTTTCAGACGTCCCTTTCCGTGTTGAATCAGCTGAAATAGCTTTGAAGAACAAACATGGTGTTTATCACCTCTCAAACTGTAAATCCAAGCCGATCTCCGGGAATATTTACAGTTAATCACATGTGTCATCCTCATGCTGCATTGAATGACTCGGATACGTTTTGAATGCATGCCCAGTGTTTTAATGCTATTAAAAAATTCCTTTTACTACTTCTCACTTTTACCACCTTTACAGTAAAAACTTTTTTAAAACTGCTCTTCTTAATTTTTCATCTGATATTTTTAATCTTGATTCAGGGAATTAATCCTATAAGGCATGGATTCTACTTTTAAACGCTTCGTAGAATGCAAGGAAGAATAAAAAACTGTTCGTCAATGACTGCGGAATGGTGTCGCTCACAATTTGAGCTTCATTCAAGACTCAAAAAGTATTATTTGAATGCCCAGCCATGGATTCATACTCTGGTTGATGAGTAAAAAAAAACGAACGTGAAAAAATTCGCCAGTGAATACTTTCATATGCAAGGACTCACTGCGGCAAATTTTCCGAGCACATCGTCGTATGCTCAGTGTATGTGACACGTATGCTTACGAATTGCTTGGTTATGGTACGCGTTGACGCGTTTATTCTTTGAATATCCAGCAACACGAGGGAACTTCATGAAATATATTCAAGTCTGTAACGGATGCCCAAGTAAACGCTCTTCTTCTTAGAATGTGGGGCATTCACAATGCCTAGTGGTGGTGACGGCTGAAGAATTTGGGAAGGAAAGCGAAAATAAAAAGCAAAACAGAAAGATAGATTCAAAGGAAGGGACCTTATAATGATGTTAGGGAAAAGGAGAATCAGGTTAAATATTTAAAAGGAAGAACTCTTTGGGGAATCAAGTAATTGTACTGGTAATAACGGTAATAGAGGGGATAGATTTGAGAGAAGTGGAAAGAAAGTTCGAGGTTGCGCCGGGGAAGGAATTGTGAAAATATACCTCAATTCGTTTATTTATAGGAATATAAAAAAAAGGATGTGGCGCCCACAGGATAACTTTTTTAGCAAGCTGTATTCATCGTAAATTATCTCTTGTTCATTTTTTTCTGTTGGACTGATGCGTTAAAAATTTGTTTTTCGATTCAATGGTTTTCATACCATTGACTACTCTCATCTTATTTATTAATCCTACGCATTTCAGTTGTAGAGCTCTTCCTGCTTAGCACTAAGATGATCTAATGAAACGGGCAAGTGTGACTATTCTCCATCTAATACAGACGTCATGAGGAGTGGATAGTTTGAAACTGAAGAGGAGAGATTGGATTCCATTAGGATGATGTTGATTTTTAGTCAGAGATAGAAATGTGAGTTTTTAAACTTTGTCTTTAGGATTACCTGCCGTCACACCTACATACTTTTATAGAAAAAAATGGGTAAGCACAGGCTCATCAGGTCGAAAATACCCGTTCAAAGTCTAATCCTGTCATGTAGTTTACTTGATTTTGGCATTTCGTAGAGATTACAGAGAAATAATTGAATAGAATCAGTTAACCACTCAAGATTCGCTGTGCGTGTTTCAATAACAACGTTACTTTTGATTGATAAGTAGAAAGACCAATCCAAAGTACCGGTGAATACCAGTCGCGGAGTATCAGATATTTATATTGGGTTTTCTGATTCAGACTGTATTGAATGCTCTCTCAGACGTAATTCAGGTATGTAATGTGACATAGCGCGGTGGAAGTCATTGATATTAGTTTAATAAGACATACCTATCATTATTTTCGCCATTAAAAATTATCCTTCGTATATGTTGAAATTGTTTTTCATTGATAAAAGTTGTATAAATAGTCTTTGGTAGTGCGTGGCCACATACTACCCTACCTACTCCTTATTTGGCATTAAGTACCGAAATACTGTAAAACTCTGGCGCTTACGGCTGAAATTTTATATTCTTTTCTGCCATATCTCATCGCGGCAGCATGATGATGGCTAAAGTTGGCATTATAGCATGAAAATGAATGAATAGCATTTTCAGGTAATTCTACAGAGAAAAGGTGTTGTAGACCAAACAAATGTTCTTTAATCATTACTTTTACCAATATTATCACAGAAATATTACAGTTGGACCTCAGAAATATTAAAGTCATCGGGGATGAACTCTTATTGATATATATTTTTGATTCAGTTGAAGTTTCTAGTTGTGTGTATCCTCTCAGCTTCTCGCTTGCGGGAAGAACTGTACAAAGCGCGTAATGCAGATGCTGCCTTAGTGCACATAGGACTGCGTGCGCAGCCACTTTCGTCATCTTAACAGCGGTGTTTAAGATTGCCACCATTGTCAGCATAGGTTTACCAGAATACATAGGAGAAAGGGGCGGAAATGGAGGGAAGTAGTGCTGGGGAGTGAGCCTTGAGGAGTAACCCGGACGCGAAACTCTCCCCACCGGAGTTCACGGCGCGTCCTAAGTGCTCCTATGAGGCAGCCTCTTTATTGAGTCAACGACGGCAGCGGGGGCGGGGAGGGGGGCTATTTGGCCCCAGGGAGGTTGGCCTTTACGGCGGAGGGGGTGAACTGAAGGAGCGGGGTATAAGGATTGTGGGGGGGGGGGGGGGGGGGGGGTGGTGGAGAAGGTTTTTTGAAATGGAGGAGAGGAGGCCATGGTAGTTGCCAGTGCGTTGCCATGGACGCGGTGGCGATGCTGCCAGCCGAGAAAGGGGGCGTGGTGGCGCTGTACGGAAGGAAGGCCGGAAAAGACGTGCGGAGATGGCGGGGTGGGGGTTGGACGATGGTTGGCTGCATTGCCGGGAAGAAAAGGCGAGGAGGAACTTGAGCACGGCAACTGATGCGAACTCTCCTCATTGTCGCGAGAAAATATGAAAAAAAGGAGGAGTGGAAGTTTCCAAAGGATTTTGTTTTCTTTGCGACCGTGGATCTGCACTGGGTTTATTCTCGTGGATTTCTTCTCTTGGGAGAGAGCGTTCGAGAGCCATTGTGTCCCTATAGTCGAGGAAGTTTAATTATACCATTGTGGAGAGGAGGGAAAATTGAATTTTCCCGTCGCTGAAAAAATATAGTCTTGAGCGTTGCTCGGTTTTGTGGAAGTGCATAGAGGCCTCGGGTTTGAATTTTTATTTTTTATGGATTCATTATAATAAATAATGTCAATGGAAATTCTTCCATTTTCGTTATGTGAGGGACAGCTATCATCGAATAATATTTATATTTTGAAATACGGATCAAAAGTTTTGCTGGTACAAAAAAAATCAGCAATGATTTTATAGATTCGTATCGTTTAATTTGGGAAGAGTAGCTATATTTTTTTCAATCAAATCAGTATTTTTAACATAATCAACAGAATGATATCTACAGGCGCATGCTCTTGCATCATTTTCTTTATACTGAATGAAATGAGACGAAAAGATGAGTAATTCCTTCAACGCATAATTCATCGTTGAAATATATCATCGTCACGTACTCAATGTACTCACCTGGTTAACAAGTTCAAGTGATCCAACATTTTCTTACTTCTTCAATAGAGATGAATGCTACCGTGGCTAGGGTGTAGGTAAGGCAGACGATGTATCCCACCTAACTTCGCGCCAAGGCATAGTATTTCGTTTATGATTGACGTTATTACGAGGCTCTGCGGCCAAAAAAGGACGAGGAAGGAAAAAAAAGAGTGCGGATAAGATTTTGGCTCTAAAAAACGTTTATTTCTCTCCCAGGTTTACGCCACGTCGTAACTCCAGTCTCCCTGAGGCCCTATATTTCCTTTTGTCGCCACGGTTCCCGGCTCTATCTCGGCCCAACATCCTTTCATCCTCCTGACGTTAAGCTGAGATGAACGCTCTCTGTCGTCTCCGCACCCAGTTTGGTGCTCGCATCTGAAACTCTTTCAGTGGCTAATCTAGATCCTATGAGTGGCTACGAAGTAATGTGCAGGAAGCGAGTTGCCAGCTGGTGGTACGGAAGTCCTTCGTAATCTTAAAATTCGCGTCAAGGACTCTGCAAATAATCTTAGATAAGATCGTTGGTTGAAATGTCCCTGTATCATTTTTATTTTATTAATTTTAAATTGGAATTATATTTTCTAAAGATTCGCTATTCATGCTACGTGCAAAGTCGATATCGATTACATAAATTTACAGGCAAATATTTATTTATTACCAAAAAGACGCTCCAGGGTGTTTCATGTGGTATATCTCAGTTAGCTACTCATGTTCTTAGTAAAAAACTGAGACAGATCTCAGGGGATGATTGAAAATGAAATACACTAACAATAAAGCACGAGTTATCAACTCATATTGTGATACTTACTTTACCAAATAGCCTATCTACACCACCTATCTTCAGTGGCTACCTCCATTACAAAGATAATTTGAAAAATCAGATCGAATCGACTGAGAAAAAGTTCATTATCTCATGCGTGAAATAGATAAATTCCCGTCCTACTCTGGACATAATTAGGAAAACTTCTGTTGTGAGGTTATCTTCTTTAGCATAAAAATATTGTTACTAGTATTTGTTTCTCATTTGTTCCTCACTCGTTTACGATTCGTGTCTGACATAAGCCGGGTTGCCCTGGGAATAGGGAGTACACAGTTTTGAACGATGTGCTCTCAAATGTAACGTCTGCAACGATTAATTGCATTCCAGACAGGGAAATGAAATTGAGGTGGAAGGCTGACGGGAGAGAGGGTTGTTGGTTTTGGAGTCAATCACGTTTTTGCTATAATTAGTACGGTGTTGATTTTCGTGACCGCTTTGAACTTTGGACAGGCAGTATGCAAACAGAAAAAAAATTGCCTCGGGCCCGCACACAACATTGCGATCACCTACATCATCCATCACTTTCTCCCTGCCACACGGCGGTCGGCCCTTATCTCTCCCGCCTTGCCCTTCCCAAATGAGTCACCGCTCCGCTGCCAAACTCGGGTCGACCCGCAAAGCCTCCCTCGCTGGCCAAGTCGCACGCCCTTAGAAACTTCACTCAACCGGGTCCAAGGGACCAACCTAAGGAACCAGTCACCAAGCCTCCCTCCTCCTCCTTGGGGCCGTGCCCAATCCATGCTCATAGGAGTTCCCCAAGTCGTGGGTAGGGGAGTTTGGTTAGGTGATGGAAAGATAGGGTGAAGCTTTGGTGCCAAATCACTTCCCCGAAAGGAAGCTGCAGGATTATGCACAGTCTAAGACGAAACGGTGCTTTTGATTTAGCAAAAGGTGATTGCTCTGAGATTCGGGATAAATCTTTATTGTCATTGTTCTAATGATCCAACCTTGGAATGAAAAAAACTTGGGATGGGTTAGCTCAGTCAGCATATGCGCACGCCAAGGAGACCTCACCGAAAATATGGCACTAATTCTAAAATAAATATTTAAAGCTTTTTTAAATAATGACAAAAAAACTATTTTAAATGTATAGCTACTAAAAGACGATACAACTTTCAACGAGGCTCGTCGTTATCAGGTATACTAATTGTTAAACACGAGAAGAATTGTGCATACTACACGTACCTTAGAGAGCGTTGAAAATGAATTGGAAACGCAATGGATTTTGAAGTTTCCTTTCCTTTTATCGTTTGAGATGGACGTTTTGTAAAATTTTGGGGGTCTACAGATCCTAAATACGGATTTCTCGGTATCGTTCCAGAAATTGTATGAAATCAAAGATATTTGAAAAAATGAGCAATAAAATCAAGGCTAAAAGATACCAGTAGCTGGGATACCACTGGAATTCAAGAACTTGCAACATCCTACGTAGAAGTGGTCAGAATGACTCACGGCTGCAAGTTTTTTTTATCTGCATGGTTTTTCTACACTGGGTTTGTGGACATTCTGGGAGAGGGTAAAAAAACTAACTACTCCACTCAAACCCATTAGGCTGGACCTACGAAAAGTCTCCTCAAACAGAGGAAAAAGTCGCTTAATCTAGCGATAAAATCGCGAAATTGGCAGCGCCGTGAGGCGAGGTTGTGTGGGGAACCCGCATGGGAGGTTGTGTGGGAGGTGTAGATCACGCGGGGGTGTAAGAGCCGTGGAAAAGGGGCGAGAGAAGTTTCGGGAAGAAAGAATAAGATGGCGGTGGAGAGGGATTTCTCTTTCCCTTCGAGAGGAAGAGAGGGAGGAGGCGTATAAGGTTAGGGGCGACCCTTTTTCAGACTCGCACCACCTCAAACCTTCCTCCGACATCACGATCGTCATTCGCTCCCTCGCTTCGCCCCCTCTTCTTTCATTCCTCCTATTCATTCCCGTCATCCCCCGCTCTTTTCCTTATCCCCTGCCCCTATGTCGCCTACCAATGCGCACGGGGTACCATTCCTTCCCCCTCTCCCTCTGTTCAACTCCGCTCCGTCATCAATCCTCGCGCGGACGTTCGCGACTTAAATGCGCGCCTGCGCTTGTTCGCACGCCATGGGATCCTCTCGCGTTGCATTTGTTTTCCCTGATGCCGTCGATTCGATCGCTGGGGATCATCGTGAGTAATGCGTTCCTTTCGTGTTGTTTTTTTCGTCCGCTCTCAGCTCAAGTTCTCTGTCACCAATCTTTCCTAAAGAAGTTGGAGTCGTAGGTGGTGAACGTCTGGGAATTACCATGCCAAGTGTTTTTCTTAGGAAGAATTCCTCACATGGACCGTTTCTAATGCCAGCTTTACTCAGATCAGGACTTACTTCGGCAAATCCAAATGTAGTTTTTGTGATAGCGAAGGAAGTTACCCCGTTATTGATCTCAACATGTATCCTGTGTCTCAAACTATGGGCATTTTCATTATTTAAAATATGCCATTCAATTTGAAACCTAAAATGTTATAGTTTTCTACTTTTACCCTTATTTGGCTATATATCGTCTTTTAAATAGAGGAGGTGATTCCAGATTTTGAATGTCTTCAGGATTTGACATAATTTCGAAGTTTCATAATAATTATTTTAAATAACACTTGCCTTTTACTGATAGATAGAATTTTAGCATTTACGTATAAAATTCGTTGCGACCAATTTTGGAATATTTTCTCTAATATACGCTATATTTTAGGATTCAATCTTGAGGTTATCACCAACCTGATATTTTCACAGTTGTTGTTTTTATTATACCCATATGACGAGCTCAATTTCGGAATATATCAGGAGTATAGAGACATAAAAATGAAATTAAGTCGTGACTCATGTCGAGCAAGGGAACAAGTAATTCCATACGATGCCAACACGCATCTCTGGAATCGTACTTTATTGTGGGCAGTAAGTGCACGAGTCGTAAAGTGGTGATATGTTTTCATCCTCCGAATGACTGCCATATTGCACCGGCACAACCGAGGGAAATAAACCCACCTCTGGGTGCCCTTTGACACGCATCCAAGTCTCTTTGGAACCGAGGCGGATCCGAATCCCCTTTAAGTTTTTGAGCATTGCTCTCCTTTTTTTCTCTATCTCTCTTTTCCAGACTGCAGTTACGCCATAAACCTCCTCTACCTCAATTCGAAGGAGCGCATAACAAAATGATACCCCATTTTTCGGATCCACACGCGAAACGGCCCTCTCCAAAAAGTTTTCGGCGACCGCGGTCTCTCGCGGAAGAAGGATATTACTCTCTCGCGTCTTTTAGTGCCCCCCGGCATTAATTTCCTTCGAAAGGGTTCGTTTCGTGACTTTGTATTCATCGTGGAAGGAAAAGGCGGCGGGCGGCCCCCCAAATTAATCGGCGGCGGGTCGGACACGCTCTCTCGCGTCCCAACCATCCGTCACCGCGATATCCAGTCCCTCGTGTGTAGAGGGACTGGATACCCAACCTCTCCTCCATCTTTGGGTCTCTTCAATCGCTTATATGAGGAAAAGATACCCACGTGTGTGGAGGTCCCTCCATATCCCACCTTTCCTCCATCTTCATGTCCTTTCAATCGCTTAGCTGAGGAAAAGACACCAGCCCCTCTCCGAGGAGGGCTCAGCAATAGGCGTCGCAGTCACGTCCCAAGGCCTTAAACCCCTCTCTCGCCGAGTATCTACCTAGCTACCAAACTCCCCGCTCTTTCGCCAAGTTCTTCTCCCATCTCTTTCTCTTTCTCACATCTTTCCCTTGCTTTGACTCCTCCTCACACTCCTCCGCCCCTTATTTCCCTCTGGCTCCTTTCCAAACAGCCGTGCCAGCCAATTTCCCGCGAGGGTGGAGGCTGGGGCGAGGGGTCGTGTGGAGAGAATGGACTCTAGGATGTATAGATGTGGAGGAGGGACGGGGGTTGGTCCCATTGGATGGAGTTTCGGAGGCTTGTGGCATGGGATGCGTGCCCCATATCACTCTTTACTTCCCTGTTTCCTCGGTGGCGCTCTGGAATGAGGACGGTGGCCTGTCACAACCCATGCGCCTCTTGAAGGATTGGTCATGGTGTCAATCATACTCAAATTCCGTTTTGATTCATGGCTGAGAATATTATGTGGATACTGGAAAAAATTGTCATTCTCTTGTTCGTCCCCATTCCAGAGCGAAACTTGTATGGCCAGTACGAAGCCTGTCATATAATCATTCACTCATTTGAGTGCTGAATCTGAGGATTGGTTTGGATTACTTACCCAGGATCACAATATTGGAATTATTGGTCACTGGCGAGTAAATTTCATCATCACTTTGTCAAAATCTCTTCAACGTAAAATTTACTTTGAGGAATCAAAAAACCACTAGCGCGCAAATAACTAGTCCATACGGTGTGCATTATGGCCCAAATAATCTTAAATACGCTATGTGCCCAATGGCGCTCACTGAAGATTCAATAATCCACATGAATAGCCGAATCAGGAAAACCTGAACCTCTAAAATAAGACAAGAAGCCCTTTACTTTAAAATAATATTTTTCCTCGTCACCTATCGTCACCATGCAGTTTCTTTAAAGAATGCCCATCTTCTGCGCTTGTGCAGTTAGTAGTGCACTTTCAGGCAAATAACAATCCAGTCCTCCCAGAATTGCAGATGTTATTTTGATAAAAGCCAAATAATATTCTGCTGGTAAATTTATTGAGTAAGAATCACAAACTAAGACTTCAATATCCTTGACAGTGTAAGTTGATCGGGTGTATGATTACGTTGATTAGTTTTATGGCCAAGATAACTTTATTCTAGGAACGAAGGAATGGCTGTGGTGAAACCAATCGCCAGGTTTGTATTAATCGGGTAGAAGTCCATTTTTTGCGTCCCATCTCACTCATAGATAAATTATCTGACCACCTAGTAGCTAGAGAGGACTTAAATCAATACGATTGATACATGTAAATAGTTTACAAGGATAAATGTAGTCAAGTTTTCGGTCCTTTTTACTCAATACTACCCAATATTCTATCGGTGGTTCATCATATGAATAACGTTTTCTCTCCAGATGTTAGCATCCGCCACAGAATACATGGAATCTTTTGGCAATCTGTGCCAACCCTCGTATTTGAACTAAAGTCTTGAGGTGGGGGAAACTTGTTTTCTCCTATGACGTCAGTGAGATTAAAAAATTTTTCTTCAATCAGGAATCTATTTCATGCTCAAGAAAACTTGGGTAAAAATAATTCAGAGAATTGAACAATACTTGCGTTCACCTTTAATATCTCATAAGTATTGTATATTATTATCTACTCTTTGAACGTGTGCCTTTCTTGAGCATACCACGAATATCTTGAAAATTGTGGTACATTTCTCCAAATATTAAATATTTATGATACCTTTTTGGCTCAGCTTGATTTCCGTATTCTCCTTGTTTGTCGATAATGGTGAGTTCGAGGTCGAGACATTGATTTTTTTGGGAGAATACCCGTCAGTCCAATGAAAAAAACCACCCGGGGTGGCCAAATGCAATTTTGTCGTTGATCTCTCGGGATGAAAAATAATCATGCAATATTCCGCATCACTCTTTTTTCATCCTGCTAATCCTCAATATTTCATGAAATTTGTCGGTGCGCTGATGTGACCTACTTATTTATATTTTTCTCCAGGTCACGGTTGCATAAGGCTTACGGAGTTATTAAATTCGTTCGCTCGACCGGTCTTGCTGTATGTTAAGCTTTGTGAAAGCGTCGGAACAAATAGATCACTTTTCAGATATTTTGAAGGCAAAACCCCCATGATGAGCGATGCAAATTTTTAAATTCACATTTATTTCAACCTTAGGCGCTGAATAATCTAAGTAATAAGGCAATTATATTCCATATCTGGAAATGTATCTATTCTTTTGCAATTGCTAATTTTTCCTACAGAAAGAATTTTGATTGGGTATTCATGCCTTTTTCTTTCCGAGCAAAGTTTGGCCAATCGCGAGAAATATCTCATTTTACTTTCACATACCTTTATGGTGACAACTTTCACACCTAGACGTTTTCAGGATGCATTGCATTGCGATGTATCGGGAGCTTGCATTGTATCTAGGTTAATATCTGTCTAATTTGAAATAATTTATGCTGAAATAATTTAAATGTTAAGTATTGAAATATATCTCAAGAAAGCTTTGTACTAGTACTTTATTATTTGCTGAGTATAAACATGTATAACAGTGATTCAAATGTATATTTTACGTGAAATATTTCGTGGTGGTTCATGTAACATTTTATATACTTGTGTTTATCGCGGAACTTAATGCGAGAAAAATCACCCAAAGAAGCTAAGAAAAAGTTGAGTGTGTTTGTGAATCCAAAATAAATATCTTGCATGCTAATCGTTTGGTCAGCGTTCAGAGTTTCGGGTCAATCTGGATCTGTATCTACCTCGGTGCTACCTTTTATTTTTAATGTTCGTACTTGATCAATAGGTAGTATCTATGTGGGTGTTTTTGGTTGATAACAGCCTTCTGGGCTAAACTTTCTGTGTGAACAAATGTTTGAAATATGAAACAGTTTCCCTTCTCTGAGAATTTTGTTTTAATGGACTCCGTGATTACCACCGTCATATTTTGACCTACGATCGTACAATATTAACATTCTACAATATCATTGCTGAGAATAGCTCACGCGTCAGAAAAATATAGTCAGGTATAACCTTCAATTAACATAAACGTATGCACAGCTTGTTGTGGTATAGGCAGTGGCGTAACTATATGGGGTGAGGGGTATAGATCCCCCCCAATACCTCATGGAAAAAAAAAATATTCGATCCTATTGTCTAGATCTAAAATATGAGAATTGCAACTTCTTAAAGGTAAATTTTATGCGCCATAATGATGTAAAATGTATTTCTAGGCCTGTCATTTTTCAAAAAATTTCCTGGGGGCGGGGTGAGTAGCGCCACAAGCCCCTCCCACCTCCTCCCAAAGCATATCCCTAGTTCCGCCATTGGGTATAGGTATGCACTTGATGATTGTAATTATAAGGTATGTTGGGTATCACTTTTTTTTGACAGTGTAGGACTATTTGATTTTAAACATGAGGTTGTTGACTCGACTTGACTAAAAAATGTATTTTATGCAGCTTTGGATTTAAGAACTCTATATGGGTACACTGAAATGAGAACGAGATGACGATAAATACAATTTGAATGTTTTAAATGTAATTTTCATGCGTTTCTATCACATTGCATCCTTATTTTATCGTAAACTTATATCGTTGCATAATAATGTGGATGATTCTTTCCTGAACATGCCAAAAATGTGTACAGCTCGATTATAATTTCTATCTGCACTTTAAAGAACCACAATGTTCGTTTTGTAATATTTCTGGAAATAAAATTCTTGTATTCGCTAAAACACCATTTTGAGAGTTTCCTGAAGATTAATAGTGTGGTGTGGTACCGGTTGTAATTAAATTTATGTTCGGGGTAAAGTGTGTTCGGATCAGAATTTCCTTTTTTATTTCCCGTGACTTTCATTGCAACATAAGAAACTTATCTGTATTCCCTTTTTATATTTTATAGCAGCCATATGGAAAGTTTTTTTAATGGGAACTTGTAGAAGAGTCTAAGTTTTGCAGATTTCAATGTTACCTTTCATGCAAATGAATAAAAAATCGCTGTATATGTTCTGATTGAGCGCTATGTACCTAAGCTCTTGTGTAAAATCTGAGTTTGTCCGCATTAAATATTTGTGGCACCTTTCTAAAGATAAAATGTGATTTTGTAGATACGAACGCTACAGGTTGCGTAAGCAGCACTTTATAGTTTAGGATACTATCTGCTGGATTGAAGTATTCTAGAAAACATCTTATGGCATTTATCAGACTCGTAGTATAATGAAAATAGTCAGAGAATGGAATCTTAACAATTTCAAAGTGCGCTTCTCCTCTTATAGTTGGCGGAAATCCAGTATATTGAGCAGTGGTTTACCTTATCTAACATCTCGGTCGATATAAATGCATGTATTTATTTCTTTTCCGAATCGAAGGGCATTGTGCGCATTGAATTTATTGCTCCATGGAGCGAGCGAGCCGGTTTTCTCTCTCCGCTCTTTTTTGCTGAGTGGCTGCGTCCTAACGTATCAACTGCTTTGGAACTAGTTCCGATGAGAGATTCTCTCGTGTTTTGCATATCTCGGAGTATTAAAATTCACGACCTCTCCCTTCCGTTCCTTCAACGAAAATTCAATGCTATAGCTTTTTTTTTTAAATCTAGTTTTACATTATCAAAAACCATTTGACCAGAGTCAGATCATTTAAGGTGTGAACGACATACAGCTAAAAATGCTTTAATGAAAATTAATTAATTTCATCGATAAATTATTGTCTTAGCATTAAAAAACATTCCCGAAAATAGTTATCGACCTGTCTTGGGTATTGAGGTTCAATAGCAATATGCACGCTTTTATTTGAATTAAATGTTTTCCTTTTTCCTACTCCAACTGCCAGTGGATATAAGTAAATATTAGAATTACATGAGTACCATCCTTACCTCTAAATTTTCTACCAATGCATTGCTTATTAAATTTATAGGGTTAAATTGAAAATGAGATTTTTGTATGAGCAAACATACCATTACTTACTACATTTTGTGTGAATGTTAGCGTTTAGTACTAGAAATTTTTTTGTCAGTTAGTAATAATCAGTTGAAATATCTAATTTTCTCTCATGTTCAATGAATGTTTTTTCGTACAAGGCTAAATGGAAAATGGTTGCAACAATGTACCTTTTCACAAACGTAGCAGTTAAATAAACTACCGTGTTCATTATTTTTTATTAATTGGACGATAACATGATGTTTGATATGATGACGATGAAGCCTTATTAAACCTATAATTAAGGTCTCAAAGCCCTCATTACTGAAGATAATAATCTATACCTGCCGTTATTAGGCTTTATCTTGAAGTTTTGGTCATGCATCATTCCATACGACAGGATATTCAAAGGGGCCGTCACGAACTGTAGTCTCACTCAGAAGAAATGAATGTTATCTTCCTTTTAAGAAGGTGAAAAGATTTTAGTACCCGAGTTTCAATTGCATTGCATAGTTCGTAAACGTATTGAACCTTGAATTAGTGGTTGTAAAACAATAATGTCAGTAGGCAGTAATGCCAAATTGTGGTACTGTTTTCATATAGCATCGTGCTATTATTACGTCACATGTACTTGTAAGACTGGTAGTTTTCTCTTGGAAATAGGTCTCGATATTATTCTGTTATGAATAATTGCTCTGAGAGTTTAAAAAAAACCTATAAAATGAAGGAACAGGGAGTATCATTGGTTGAAAAGAAAATATTTGTTGGAATAAATAAAGACACTTGAATTTGTAGTTTACGCAAATCTGCATTAAAAATTGTAAACAAAATTAATTGATACCGTCATTTAAGATTAAAATTGATATGTTATTTACTCTTTTGAAAGCTCTTGTATTCTGCGAAGGAACCCCAAAGGAACTAAATTATATTGCGCGATGTAAAGGGTGTAAAAATTATATAATTACTTTATTTATTGCCTTCGTTGAAAAAGTGAAAGCAAAACTGTGGGTATAATATTGAAATGACTAGAATTTTCTCTCGCCATTTTATGTGCATTTAAACTATCATCATTTGCTTCAAGTGTTTATTATGTGTATGACGATTGAGGAGTGAAAAATTTTTGGTTACGGTTTTATAGTGCCTCTTTATCGGATATATTCTAGCTTAAGTTTGCAACACTTTTTAAATTTAAGTTACTAAAATTTTGCAGTGAAATATAGTGGCATTGAATTTCTTTGAAGAAAATGAACATCCCTATTGTTAGTAGTCCTTAAGTCTGGTGAGGCAATCCGGATTTCTAAAATGCCAATGCAGTGATGAGTGTCTTATGAATGTATTCGATTGCCGACTATAATGATTTTCATTTAGTTTTAGACTTGATTTTCAATTATTATAGGCATTTATAGTAGCGTATTAATAATTGATTAATTTTATCCGTCGCAAGAAAGTCAAAGTCACTAGGTTTTCTATTCCTCAAATATCATGTTAACTGAATAGTTGTCTACCCTAATGTGCCTAACGAAGTCTTTCATCTACCAGTCAATTAGCGTAGAGGATGTATGAGTTCTTTTTTAACTGAAAACTAGCTATTAACGTGTTCCGGTGTTCGCCGGTTAAAAAAATACGTCAAAGAATAGTATTGAGGTTTGATACTACGCTGGTGTTACCTTTAAATCTCTTTAATTCGTTGCAGTGGTGGGGGAGGGAAATAAGTCGGCTGGTTCACAGTATAAAGTCCCTCCGACAGATGCGGAATTAGAGTGAAGTGCTCTCCCCACAGCACCCACGCGGATATCGGAATGCCGCATAAAAATCGACCAAGGCCTCAAGTATAACTCTTGTCCTCAGTGTGCAAAGCGAGTGCAGCCACCACTGCAGCATTTTGATCTCCGACGGAGCATTCGAAGAAAATGTCAAACCCGTAATGACGTGACGAGTATATGATTGCTCGTTATGACTCATTATTATCGCTATGAATGCTCGTTTCCTGATGTCTATCTGGGTCCTAAGCTTTTTCATTTCTTATAATATTTCAATTCAGACTAATGGGCACCATATAAATATAGAATATGGATTATTCCTTGAAGGACTGTTAAAAATGATGAGGGTCCAAACAATTTTTGGGATGCATATACCGCTTAACTGTTTTCATTTGTTTGTCTGTTATTCCTGTTTCCTGCTATTTGAAAATTATACTGGTGCAGCAGGCTTGGACAATGAGAATCATGATCATATCCAGCCCCTAAAAAAATGTACTTAAGATGGGTTGGTAGTGGTGGTTGTCGTAATAGCAATGGATTTATTTGAAGTTCCAGTTATATCCTTTGCCTTTCGGAAATTATTTCTATAATCGAACAGTATCCAGATCATCTATATCCTAAAATTTTTCTGATTATTATTGTTGAAATTAACGCATAGTTGATTATAATTGGCTTTAATGTTTATTTTAATCCACCTCTTTTAAAAATTAGGTGGTTTTAGTTTAATTTTCTTCAAATTTGTACATTTAAGTTTAAATCTGTGGTAATAATAATATTACTCTTGATTAAACTTGAGAGGCTCATTAATTCAAAATATAAATAGATTGAAATTGTATGATTTCCCATTACTACATATTTAGCCATCGTTTATTTGACAACATTTGAACTATTGTACATGAGAATCCTAAAACCCATGAAAGAGTTAGATGCGTTAAAAATTATTATCATTACTACCGTTTAAAATTATACTACGAATGGAAACTCCCGTCAAAAGAGTGTCGCATAAAATATTGGGATCCGGTCGTCAAACTCATTTGAATTGGAACACCTTCACTCAGGTTAGCTCATCTCATGCACACTTAATTTGCGAGTTATGAGTTGATTTATTGACCCCTTTGATATGCAGGGAGTGTAGAAATCATTTAAACATAACGTGATTCGATCATTTCACTGTTTTCTCGTTTTTCCACCAGAAAAATATAAAATCATGTGTGCATACCCTATATTCATAGAATCAGTATGCTTGTGCACAGTGACTTGTGAATGTGCTTCTAGCTTTGACGAACGATCCGATTCGAGAGTCTCGTTGAGCTGTTTATTAATATGGACGAATCTCGCGCTCTACGTTGCTCGTCACGCTAATAGAGTCACACACTGCATGAGGCCAACCTAGTCCGATTAGCTTTGTACATTGATGTGTCATGGCTTGCAATAAGATCGAGTGTTGGAATCACTCACATTGACCAAAATGCAGATGGCATGAAGCACTTTGGCTAAGCCTGTATCTGCAATTTTTTTCCCATCTAATATAACCGTTCCACGGTATCGCAGGAACGGAAGTTACCGTCATTGGAAGCATGGCATTTAGGTAAAATAGGTGCTTAGTGAACGCGGTGTGGAAGCATTGATGTGAAGCCATCTCTGACAGGCTTTGAGAGGATATAGCACTACATTCAGCATAATGCATCATAACCTTTAAATCGAAGAATATTTGTAAAATCTTTGGGAACTGTCTTCTCAATAACAAGTTGAAAAAAGGAAATTATGTGCTGAATAACCACGATTCCAAATTATATCTTCATATTGTTAGAATTCTACAGTTCGATTCGGAAAATTTTCACCACATACTTTACGTATCATCCTAGTTTTTATACTTGCAAAGCAGTTGTTATGGAAAAAAGTTTAGATAATCAATCGGGCTTATTTATTTCAATCTAGGATATAGAAAAATTTCAAAATCTTCTTCAAAACCAACGCTTTAAAATACAATAACTATATTATTTTCTTGTCGTGTAATAACTTAATAGCTCATACATATCATACTAGGAACATTAGATAGTATTGGTGTGCGTGGGAGAAAACGTTAACCCCCCATTTCCTTATATATGCGCAAATATTGCCTTTGGTAGTGTGGTAGCTTTGTAGTTTTGACGGAACTACCGAAATATCAAAGTTGCGCGTAGCTTGTGGTAAAGGATCTCCTTGGATCGCTCGAATACCCGATAACGCGTCAGCACGACGCCCCGTCAGCGGATGAAAGAGCATTTAAAAATGTATGCGACCCTTCCGTAGACCCGTTGGCTGGCAGGAAGGCGCGAGGCCTCGTAGCCAATATCATAAGGCAGGTCACCTGTTTCTTGTATTTTTAGCTAAATTATTTATCACTAAGTATGCATAACACAATTAAATACTAAATTATATGTGGTGGTCATTTATGGGTGTTGTGGTGGTGTAAATTTATAAACTATAGCAAAAAATCGTATTCTAATCCTTCATATGTTCTTCCTTACCTGAAGATGAAATGAGCTAGATTTTTTAAATTCTTGCTCTGAAGGCTAATAAAAAAAATATATTAAATACCCATGCGTGTTTACTAACTTCTTTCTGACTAAGCATTCAATTTTGATAGGAGGATTCTAGATAAAAGTTGAGTTGACAATCATTTCAGCTATGCGTTAAAAAGAAAGCATTAATTTTCGGCTAATTATTTATTTTCTTTTCAATTAATAGACTTATGCTTTTAAAAGCGGAATCGTACTTTAAAAAGAGACGTGTTAAACTAAAGTTCTTTCTTTAGAAATAAAACCAAGTTTAATAGAACTAGTATTCAATTTTACCTATTATAAATGTAAATTTGACTCATGATTAAGCTATCAAAACTTATCCGGTTTAAACGTGTATCCGTCACAACTATATACCCGTCAAACTGTGATTTAATAATCAAATTATTCTTTACCTAGCATGCATAATATTTTTTAAAGCGCAGATATCCTTCCGCGAGTTTTACGTCTCTAATAAAAAATTCTGGTCACGGTTTTAAGTCACATCTGCGGGGAAGGAAATGATGGATATTGATTGCTATTCAAAATCCAATTCAGCGGCAGAAAGTATGCCGGAGAAATTTTGGATCGACCCGGGGAACCTCCACCAGTCCCGAATCATTTTTTATTTTATTTTTATCCCCCGCTACCTCGTGGTGCACGTGAAAAATGCAAGGCAAGTTACTTAAGCATCCTACCAGGCGCCGCGTCACTTAAGTGCTGATAAAAGTTCCGGAGGTAACTTCAGCAAAGAGCGTCTTTAAGTGAAGCCTTGGAGGATCTCAGCTGGGCGAGCCCTCCATTACAACTCCCTCCTCACACACACCCCTTCCACACGTACATAACAGGCCTCCCTCCCTCTCCCTATCTCTTTCACACAGGCCAACTCACACACACACACACGTATCCACCTACACGGAGCACAACCACTCTTCCTGCTCTCTCCCTCTCTCTCTCTCACTCTAGAATGCCTGGGCTTCCTCCAATCACCGCGGCCCGATCATCAATCTCAGCGTGCACCACTCCCCCTCGCGGCATCCGCTCGCCGACAGCGACCCCTTCTGCTCACGTCCCCCTCCACCCCTTGTCCTGTTTCCCCCTCTCCTCCCCCCTCCCTTCTTCCCATCTCTCTCTCTCTCGCTTCGCTGCTATAGCATACACGCTTCCTCGCTCTCTCTCCCACACGAGATGCTTCTATACCCCTTCCACCGCTCCCTTGTCCCTTCCACCAGTCCTCGCTTCAAAGTGGTTCTATTTGTGAATTGGTGAACCATTTGAATTGCCATAAATGCTGGCATTGTTCTTTCCATTCCTTCAAGTAATAAATCGATTTTACTCATGTCAAATCGTAGATTTTGAGAGATGGAATCTAAATATAGGCATGCGAATCATTGAACGATGTATTTTTAAAAGAATTCAATTTCTTACCGGATTAAATCTTGTCGCCTTTACGGAGGAACTTTGGTGAAACACTTAAAAACATTTTATTTTTAAATCAATTGAGGTTTAGTTAAGTTGTGTTGGTTGTGAAGAACTCTCATGCAATATATTCTTTGTAGGACTGGATATCTAGTCACCTTTTACGTGCAGCATAACCTGTCATTATCTCCCTACAAGAGAGGGAACATCTATCTTTTTCCTCATTTTAAACATATTCCCGAAGCAAAAATATGTTGCTTAGTAATCAGTATATGTGGAACATCGTAAAAATCGTAATTTGTTCGATAGTAGGTAAAGGAGTTTTAACCTGGTAAATCCATTCAATTTGTTTAAATGCTGGTATTTTAGTTGTGTATGAAATGCTATGGAAACCCATGCCTAGTCTTAGCTTTTTGAAAACGGATTTAAGGTAAAATACGCTTTTGGAAATAATTCCTTCCCATTTCATGTATAAGCTACGCCTTTTCCGCGGAACTTACCCACTTGAGCACATTATTTATTTAATTTGAATCGTGGTTGAGCTAAGTTATATTGGTGAAAAGGCACTAAAACTCGGCTAATGCTATACATAATTGTATAGTTATAGTGCACGAGCAGTTTTGCGTGAAATTAACTCGTCGAAGAGGTGAGATACCTTAAAAAATTCCCATATGTGGCGCTTATTCCGAAATCAAAACTATGAAAACTATTGATCGGCTAAATTGCGAAGATTGTCGTGGAAATTCATCATTTTTTTCAATAGTCAGCAAGGGAACATGTTTCCGGTATCTTTTCCAACCATAAGGACAGTGACGTTAACTTTTCTTTGTGTTGGAACCCCCTTAAAGCGTCATTCCACCTCCCTTCCACTTTTTCTCTTGCACTCTTGGAGGGAGGAGATGGGTTGGAGGAGTCGGAGGAGAGAGCCAAGGGGAAGCCATCCATTCCCGCTTTTCCGTCCCTACACTTCTCTCTCTCTCCACGGATATTCCTTCTCTCTCTCTCCCTCACCCCACTTCTCCACCCACTAACCGCTCTACCCCACCCCCTCCCCCAACACCCGCTCCCCGTAGCTCCACTGACTGACATTTACAGCTCCGACTATCGATTCCGTCTACCTTGCTTGTTAATTATGTGAGCGGTGCCCAGGTCGCGGGGATGGGTGGGAGAAGAGGAAGCAGGGATTCTGGTAGGGTGGGTGGGGTGAAGGAAAAGGGTATATGTATAAGGTTAGGAGGAGGGAGGAGGAAGCTGAGAAGGTGGGGTGGATGTATGGGAGGGGTGAGAGTAGGACCACGCGTTTGCTTCGGATGGGCCCGCGGAGGTGATGCATGTCGTGTGGGTGGAGATGGAGGGAGAGACGGGCCCGGCATTTGCGACGTCTGTGTGTCTGTATGTGAGGGAGTGGGTGGCTGGGTACGGCTGGGAGTGAAAGGCAGGGGTTCGGGTTGGAAGCGTCAGCGACGGTGGCATACGTGGGACGGAGGAAAGGGGAATGGCGAGGAAGGTTTGGAGCCGGGGAGTTTTGAGATGGAGAGAAGAGGGAAAGGGGGTGGGTTACCTCTCTGCTTTCCCACAGTGTGGACAGGTATGACGAGGTCAGGGGAAACTGGAGGATTGGGGATAGGGAAGATTATGGACCACCAACAGTCTGCTCCTCAAAGATGTACATTTTTTGCTATTTAAATATATGGATATTACTAAAGAAAACATATATCAAAGATTTTCTTGAACCTTTTTCTTCACGTACTTTTATGCTAATTTCGGAGTGGGAGGATAATAGACCACAGCCTTTTTATTCGTCAATGACCTACCCTTATAATTATTTATAAAATAAATAAAACTGACTGATCCATTTAAAAAATCTTTAATATTTACCTTAAAATCTTACAACTGGGTACCAGTTCCCCAAATAATTAACTCTTTTCAGCGGCTCAAGTTCATGTGGTGCGTGAATGGGATGAATTTTACTGCCCCATTGTAAACGGAGGTCGACTTCAAAAATGTATTTATAACCCTTTGATTCAAACATTGTAACTTCTTGGTTTTTACGCCATGATCAACATTTGGGGCATCTTTGTTTCTGTATGTTACTGGGAGGGAATGGTTTGTGGTGAAATGTGGGAAGTGAGTTGAAATCGCCAACTTCAGTGGCATGGGTACTAGAGACGGGGAGAGAGACAGAGGAGGTTTTCAACGAAGAGGTTGGGAGCAAGGCCGGAACGAGCAGTTCTGATCGGGTGGCAGGACGGGTACCTCTCTAATTTCCCGCCGTGTGGACAGTTATGACGTGATCTGAGTAATTCGGGGAACGGAAAGCATTGTGGACCACCTTATTTCTATTTGACGAAGATTCATCTCTTTTTACACCAGAAATAACTAGGTAAATATAATGAATGGTTTATATTTTTAGATGAGTAATTGATCTAATAGATCATTTTTCCTTTTTTGTTGGTTTCCACATTGTGAAATCGTTCCTCGCTGCTAAACTGCACATGCCTCGATTAATTTACCACTGTAGACCCTTATTTTACGATGATTATCAATTCCGGAAGCCAGATCGTAAAGCCATTGCATAGTATGTCTCCTCCGCGCATCGGAATTATTTCTATATGAGGAATTGGTGTAATGAGTACCTACTCGCAAATTTGAATTTGATAAAATACGTTTCTTTAGCAAAAATGGCGTAAATATGTAGGATGACATATTGTGCATGTGAAAACAAAATCGATTTCAAATTGAAATCGGCTTATAATTTAAAACTTAAATTTTATGAAAAAATAAAAAAAAGCATTAAAACTTCAAAAAGCGCGTGCAAAATCAACTAAGATCGTATGCCGCGTCCATCGTAAAGCAGGGGTCTACTGTTTTACATTTTAAAGTGATCTTCCACGTTAGTGTCGCAACTTAGATGTTGTTTCTTTTAGATTTACATTTCCGGCGATTATGCATCTATTTGAGCTAGGAAGTGGGAGGGGGGGGGGCGCGGTATGGAGTGAAAGGTGGATCTGGTTGGAAGCGTCAGCGACGGTGGCATACGTGCGATGGGGGGGGGGGGTGAGGGCGTGGGGAGGTTCAAAAAGTGGGAGGGTTGGGGGAGCCCGGGGGTCGGAGAGTTTTGAGAGGGCAGCGGGGGTGGGATAGTCTCTCTCTGCTCTCTCCTGTGGAAAGGTATGACTGGAGTGGGGGAGGAGGCTCGTGTGGGGTGGGCTTAACGCGTGCATATTTCACGAGCTGGAAGTTATAAAAGCGAGGTTGCATGAATCCTTATTTAAAAATGAATGGCTACATTAAAGTGAGGGGGGGATTTTTGGGAGGTATAAGTCAGCGAAAGCCATCGGCCGTCCCTAGATGTTAAGGGGCAAATGTCACCGGGGTGAGAGCTCGGATCGGCTCACCAAATTATTTCCCTCTGTCGGTATTTCGTTTCGCGCGAGGGATACGGGTCTAGCGCGGCTGACATTTATTCATCGCGAGTCGCCTCTCTTTTATTTTAATTCATTTCGTGCGCGGGAAAAGGGAACGTCTACCATGCATATACATATATATAGATGAGGTGTGTCAGGCACGTATCTTGAATCGTCGCGTCACTCCCACTTTTCAAAATGTTTTACCGAGTTTGAAATGAAATTGAATATCATGGGTCTTAATATTAATCTATGGATACTGTGGAATTGATCACGCTATCGCTTTGAAGAGATTACGTTTCATCTGCTCAAATGCGAAGTATTTAGGTGAATAATATTGGTGAACATCCTTTAGATGCTATGTAAAATAAATGATCAATTTGGTTATATATTTATTGCAACTTAAGTAAAGGCTTATCAAAGGGTAAATTAAGACTTCATAGCCATCTTAAAAATTTCAACCATGTTAATTTAAATAAATCAATATTCAGCCCTGATGATGAGTGCTGTGATGGTACTTGAAACGTTGGCCGTTATAAAATCATTAACCCGGTGGGAATCCCGAGAAAAGTTTACCCACATTATTCGCCGGTAAAGCATAAAATCATATGTTAATAACCCTTTGCTATGAAATTGTGAATCGTAGATAAGTTATCATGTTTCTGTAAAATATTAACATATTTCCACTTTTTGCAGGTTTTGAGAAAAAAATCGCGTAATTCGGCCCAAATCAGCTTTAATGTATGAGAGCTCAAGGTGTCAATCAGCATTTTCATTCAAGCTGCCGGACCTAATAAATAAAAAAGGAAAAAATAGTAACAGCATCAATTTTTAGACTCAAGTCGTGATTTTTTCTGAAATGAAGCGTTAATCCTGAAATGTCTTCCCATTCAATTTGCGTCAAACAGAATACAGCAACATAAAAAAAATACACGACTAACATCAATCATCTTACTTTACGTACACTTTTGTTCCCAGGTATGTACTTAGGTGTAGGTTTTAGTCTGAAAACTATCGCGTGAAGTTCCCACCGCCGTGTTTCGAGAAAATAATTCAACGTGCCAGCTAATGTCTACTTAGAGGATGATCAAATTACTCCTCGTGAGTGTTCCCCGAGAGGCGGCGTATCTGGTGTACGTCTCGCCATGATGGGACGGGATTAGATGCAAAGATCCAGGGTCTGATATGGCGCGCTGGGAGGTTTTCTGGGAATAGTTAGCGTGGTTCTCTCCCACCCTTCGTCCCCACGAAAGCTCCCCAGAGAAGGGTTGAAGGTCGCAGGGCGGAGCCTACGCCCCCACACAACCCGAGATTAATCAGAGAGCAGCGGGCTGTTTTGGCTCTGGCACGGCGGTATACACAACACGGGGCGCTCATCTTTTGACTGCGGGCCATTTAGCGGCCGTCATTGTTCGCATCGATTATTTATAGAAACGGCATTAGTACGGGAGAGCGCGCGCGCTAAGTCAAATGCAAGTACAAAGTGCCGGATTCACGGATCACCTCATCAATAACTCTGTTAACTCAGCCGGAGTGCAGGATACAAGGGTCTGGAAAGCTGCAGATTTGCGATGAAGAGCAGTGCATTTATTTCCCTTTTCCTACTCCATCGATTGCCATGAAAAAGCACGCTATTTGCTCTTTACGTTTGAAATTCATTGGAGCCACGCAGGATTGGAACAATTACTGAAAAATGCGTTACGTGTCCGTGATTATTCACGAGACACGTAAGTATCAAGATGGATGAAATATTGGCTGCTAGTGCATTCACATAATGTTGCTTTTTAAATGCCTGCCTTGTTTAAATGGGCTGGGAAACCTATAAATATAGCAGCATGAGCATCTTTCGAACGTGATTACATCATTCAGTTTTTGCATCAGGTAATATCAATGTCTTACACCAGTCATTCCATTCATATTAAATGTTTAGTACAGGGACAGGACATCACACAAACACTAAATATTCGAGTCAAAAGTTTGTCGTCAAAAGTGGCCGGAGCAAGGAAGTTAGGTAAAAGCGTCGGGAAAAGCGAGCTATCTTCTTTGCATCCGAGGAGATGTCATCGCTGTGAAGGTCGTTTGGTATCGTATTAATTCCACGGAAACGACTCTAAAGGGTAGTTTGAGGAGAGAGAGGAGGCTAAGGGATGGGAATTGAGGCCAAGAGCGGTGGAAGTGTACGGTTGAGCGGAATCACGCGATTTCATTTGCAGTGGCGGCAGGGATGTTCGCTGTTTCTTTTCCAGACTCGCTCAATCCCTTTTCTTCTGGATAACCCTTCATCCCTCCTTAAATTAACCCTCCATCTACTCTTACTTTCACTCAAAATTAAATTCCTGAAACATCTTACCAAGGCAAAAAGTTTCCTGATATCGGATTTAATAAAATATCTTGCAGCTGGCTAAATCCTCCTCAAAACTGTTTTTCCTGCTTTTCTCTGGCAATGATAATCTTAAAATTTTAAATGGATAAATGTCTCTGATGCTGTTTTTTTTACTAACAATTTTGATAGCCTGTAAATATCTAGGACTTCTCAAGCCTGTAAATGACTACTCTCCTCCCCTACTAACCCTTTCTAATCCAGAGCTGCATCTGGAATAATTTATATTTCAAGACTTCTTATTTTAAAATTTTTAAAATTTTCTACTCGTTCATAATTATTGTGGCAGCAACGTATTTCGCCGTTGAACTTTACCGTGCTAAAGAACATTTCTTTTAAATATCTCCTGAATATAGCTGAAAATGTATAAATTTTTGATGTTAATTAGAAGCATGGGTTAAGTCACCAATCTGATCGAAAAGGAGGTATCGGTAGTTTTATTTCTGTTCATCTGGCTTCTTTGATTTGAATGCTAACAATCAATGACATCACGTTACATGATAGTCCATTACCATCGGCGGAAATTATTACCAAGTTGATGAAATGTTTCTTACGGCCTATTTTATTTTGAATTTCTTTCAGACTGATATTTGTCATGTAGGCAACCATCGTCAGCGATTTCATTTGAAAATAAACCTTTGACAATGTTTCTGAAACAATATTCATAAGATGTATATATTTTCTACTGCATTCCATTATTCATTATCTAATGAATGAAATTTATCCACTGCCATTGCTTATTCTTGCCTATGTTTCTTGTGCTAGAATACTCACTTCTTAAATTTTGACTGCGATATCTGTAGTGATCTATGTTGATGGCGGGATTTGCATGCTATCCCTAGTTCGCGGAGTTGAGTCTCAACTGTGCCTACATCTACTTAGGGCGTTTGCGTGCTTGTCACCTCTGGTTGAATTTTGCTCCTAAGACACCCAAGTACGGGATATTCTGTACGTCAGAATTTTCTGGAAAAGTGATAGAAAGTGGCAGAAGCTAATCGCTGGATTGAAAAAAAATGAATCAAGTGTTATTATCTACATTGCCAAAGAATTTTATCTCAGTTTCTTGATGGTAGAATATCATTGGACGGTATTTATGCTGTATTTTAATTAAGCTATTGTGTCGTAGAAATAAATGGTTTAATAAACCCCGTTGCTACGCATAGGCATTTGACTTTGTTGGAAGATAGTTGGAAATTATATGCGCATTATTTAATCCATTACGTTAGAGGCATAATGGGATAGACTGGGAGTATGGCATGAAATCCTTTCAACAGTCTTTTATATTGAAATACAAGGGATATAGATTATAATAAATCGACAAAGAACCTGAAGGGAGGCACTTCAACTCAACTTCATGAAAGATTTTTCTGTATTGCTATCATTTCATGCACTGGACCTCACGGTTTGCGAAATTTTGAAGGTACTAATACTTATCTATTCAAACGCACGTAAATTTTACATTACCTTATCATATTTTCTCTTCAGTTTTGTTTGCATTAGTTGTGATCATAAAATTGAGGAATATTTTAAATTCCTGATATTTTCATCAACGGAGCCATCCGAAGGGAGAGGAGAGGTCGCTAAGATGCATGTTACAGGAAAATCATTTGGTCATTTTTTTATAGCTAAGCCATCTGATTTAAAGTATACCGGGACTAGCCGCGGTGATAACTTTTTACGGGAGTCACCCGCAATGCACAATCGTGCGAAAGATCCACAGAGAATGATTTTTTCTCTGTGGTTCTTTCGCACGGTCAAGCCATCTGATTCCTTATATTCTGAATTCCTTCTTGTTTCTCACCCATTGTAATAAGACTAGATGCCTGATCACACAAAGTATCTCTATTTTTATTTCAGATAATTATTCATCAAATTGCTATTCCGTGTAATGTGAAGAGTCATAACTTTTTACTTTCCTTTGGGTTTTATATGTATTCCCATTCCCTGCATTCAAATTTGAGATCGAAATGAGTAAATTAAAGACATCACCGCCTTTAATTATACATTGTTTGAGGTGCAATATGAAATGAGATTGTAGGCTTTTCCGGAGAACTGCCCGCAGAAATTATTCTTGTTTTCTCCACCGGGCACTTGAAGAATATTTGAGTCTAAAACTTTATCATTCCCTATCTTTTAATGAATTTTTCAATCGCTCGTGCTCGCTGTTGTTGCCCGTACGTAAGAAAATCTTGGGTAGACAGCAAAATTTAACTCGTGCGATAGATATATCTTTCAATACGTGTGTATTTTCTCTATTGCACAAGCTCTTTATTTTCCGTTTTGTTCTTTCCCGTTTTGCCTCTTCGCCAGTGCCTTCAATTAATTTTCCTCCTCACCTATTCACGCTCAAAGTTTCTTCCTTCCCCACAGCTCGTGCATCCAAGCTCCCTCAGGATTTGGCCCCGTAGCATAATTCATTTCCAATTAAAAATATATTTCCGATTTCATCATCTAAACGAGGAAATCGGCTGAAACAGGCAGTACCCACAACATATCCCTTCGTTTGCATATCGCATCCGGAGGTAATAACAAAGTTGCAATATATTTATGGGCACAAGCATTTTGTCCCTTTTAAGGTGTAAGCCATCTCTTCCTGCTGATGGTGCCCCGTGGATCGGTAGAATAACGAAAGCCCATTGCAATATCGTTGTGCTTAAATTGTAGATTGGAATTGTGAATTTCGATCGTGGAGTTATTACGGGAAAAGGTTTTAAAAAAATAACTTTTTTAAAGAGATTATATAAGATTTGTTTCTGATGAAAATAATTTCTGAGAGAATGGCATGATATCATCTAATTGATTTACTGTAGTCCTAATTCTATACAAATAGAAATTTTAAAATTTATCATCAGAGTTACATACTTGAATGAAATATAGCTCTGGTTAAGAATTTACTCCCTCTTCATTTAGAATTCTTGCAAGCATTACTTTCTTTAACACTGAAATACATCCGTACCGTATTTCCTGTTTAGTCAGTTACTATAAATTTTCAGCCATTTTCGAGGCTAGTCTCATACTGCTGTGCGGCTCAGTTTCTTTGAGGTTCCAGATGGCTGTATTAAAGAAGATATGTCGTAGGACCTTTGTATGGCTTCATAAATCTATATACGTTTTGTTTTTAACATAAAAAAGATACTTTTCAACTCCGCCAGAGGAATTAGTCCTTTATCGTAAAAATATTTTCAATATTTCCGCGAAAATCATTGAAAATATATTTTTTCAACGATTCAATGAGTGTACAGCTTTGATCGTGATCCTTGTTTCCTTTAAATGGTTTCCTTTTAGAAAGGTGGGCTGATATAAAAATTTATGTGCCGGACGAGAACTGTTCCGACAGTATTTCTATTTTATTTTCATGGCTCGCTTCGTTCTCGAAAGTTATTGACCTGGGAGGCGTGACGTATTGATATCCGTATATTTTATGTGCACTGTTTTCATGCCTAAATAATTCTTTGCCCGTGGGCGTTGAAGTGGAGCATCAGCTGATGCGAGAGAGGGTTGATCGCTGCAACTCCATCGAGTTGACCTTTCCCCACGTGAGGGAGGAGGGGGTGCGGCAACTCGCTCGGCCGAGGGAGCGGTGCCCGCGCCCGGTGGGTGCAGCGCTTCCGGATAGCCGCTGTTGTCGCTAATGGCGGCAGCACTCAGAGCCCGCCCGGTGATGACATTGATCGATGGAAAGTCGACTGCTGCCGTGAGCAAAAACGACCACCGTTGATAAATGGGAAATTTCTTCCGTCACGGGGGATATAGTGGGGGAAAAAACAACTTACTACTTAAATTATGTTCCGGAACGTCCCTGAGGCTATTGGGACTGGGTTTCAGCTTGAATTATTGATACGAAGAAACCGATTCAACTCACGACGGATTTGTAGGTGAGCTAAAGACATTGACTCCTTAGGAAAAGTGTGGAGGGTACTTTAAAGAAAAGGAAGCTGGTGAAGGAGGAAATCGCTGGAAAAGTCTCTGCATTTTAATAAATTATCAGCATGTGACAGGAGTTTTCGTTAAAGGGGATTTTATTAAACGTGTTACATGCTGAACTGAAATGTTTTTCTGCAACGGAGGGTAATTGAAGTATTTTTTAAATGACTCTTTGTCCTCTGGGTTGCATGGCATCTGTTGTTTTCATCATTTAGTGCAGGCAAACGGAATTTTAATAAAAAAAAATATTCTACGATGTACTCACTTTTAAATCAGATATCTTTTTTATAAATTGTTTCATTATAATTACTTTTGCTATAGCTATTGTAATTTTTTTCTGATTTTAGGTATTATCTGTCACTCCTACAAGTTACAAAATTTAATGCCATCAAAATTAACATTTTTTTAAGCTTAGCTAACAATCTACGTATGCACTCTAAATTTATTTAATAATTCGCAAATAATCTACCTATTCACTCTTTTTATCCAATTCAATGCGGGTATATCCTTTCTTGGGTACCAGTTAATATATCTCTCGATATTTTTTCTGAGAAGCTACTTGTGAGTTAGGCTATCAAGTTGCTACTAAGAGTATTTTAAGTTCAATTCGGCTCTAAAATTTAAGGAGAGATAGTTTTAGTAATAGTGAGTGATTCCAATAATTTTATATCTGTTTATTTAAGTACGTGGTATGACTGAAGTATTGGGAACCTTTTCTTCAAAAAAGCTGCGTAAGAACTCCCTGGACTGCCAACTTTTCATAAACTGGAATGCCGACACCATTTCAACGACTTACTCTTTTCGACATGCTTTTACGTGTAGCTTATTTGGGTATTATGTTGTAAGCTACGGATATAATAACAAAATACGGATACGTGATAACTATCAGTGGCCTGTTCAGGTTCTACCTTTGCAAGCTATATTTACCAGACTAATGAATGCCCTGGAAATCTCCGAGGCTGTTGCACACCGATTAATGTTTTCCATTATGCCCATCATTTAGGTGACCGACTTTCTCACTCTTATATTCTCACTCTCTTCGCCTAGACAATGAAATTCCTCGTATCCACATCCGATTAATGGCAGCATAATCTCCCCCCGAAACGTCAGGAAAGAAATACATCTTCCGGTGTAAAGCATTGAAAAGTTGACCACAGCAGAAAGTTTTTTGAATAAAAAAAAAAACACGGAGTTCACTTTTTCTCAGTTTTCTCCATAACTGTGGCTTAATTTTCTCCATTATAAGTGAAAAAATATCAAAGCTAATCATGAGCTGGTGAATTAAAAAAAAAATTTTCTCTGCTTCTACGAAATTTTCTCAATTTATATCCATGTTCTGTTCTATTTCGTTCTTGTAATCCATGTTCAGCTTCTTGTCTCAAACACTAATTTGTCACTTAAACTACAACTTTTACTACGCTTAACACTGTGTGATACATTTATTTTCTGATGTTTCGGAGAAATATTCTCTTCGGATTTGATATAACCACGTAATTTATGAGTATATCCAACGAATTCACTCAGTTGAGCCTCCCTAGTTCTTTGCGGCACCTTTAACGACATTCATCCGCATGCAATGTTTCATCTCATGAACCCTCATTATTCACTTAAGTATCGTGTATACTTATTAGTTGACATAGTGCTGTGGTTAAAGGTTTGACATCCTGTTATGATTGTAATCTGACCCTCGAATAAAAATCCATCGTTATGATGGGCCCAATTTTGTTTCTACGCAATACATTGCATTCCAATCCGCAATGCTATAATAATTACGATTGCATTCCCATGGCCAATGGCATCAAGAAATCAAACTGCAGTTATTAATTTGCCTTTTTTGCCTACTAATTTATAGTTTTGATCACTAGACTTCACATAATTTGTTTACATTTCGAATAGATATCGTGTCACATTTCGGTCAAATATACTTGTGATTGTTCATATTGATTTTGTTTTTCTAACTTATAAGCATTTATTCAAAGTTAGAACATATTGATCCATAATAATAGGGTTTTATCTTTGATTATCTTTATTAAGTTATTATTAATTCTGAAAGTGCGTGGATCGAAAACTTATATCTAAATTATGAGTATGATTTAATAATTTTTTTGACTTATTTCTCATAAAAAGGGTACCTAAATCGATGTTTTACCAAACACTGTTATTATTATCTATAAATAAACGACGTATAACACATTTCTATCACTGAGAGATTATTTCCGTTGAATAAGGTAGGTGTACTGAAACTCAGGGTCTTTAAGACTATTATATTGTTTCACTTACTTTAAAGGCATTATAATTTTTACCAAGGGTATATTTCAATATTGGACACGTATTTAGATTACCTTGGCATTATATTTATAATTGCACTTGATAGATCTTTCAAAGTTACAATAGGGTGTTCCTATAATAATGGGAAATGATATTAAATCTTCATTTAGATTTTTAGAAATCGCCATTTAAAAATTTCGGTAAGGTTACGTAAATATAATGGTTAAGTTTCCAAGATGCTACGCGTTGAATAATGGAATAGATTTTGTTTCTCAAGAAGGATAAAAAACAGGATATCAGTGGAGCTGGGTTTCAGTCGGAATAAAGGAAACTTCAGCGTCGACGACAGCTTACATACTAATAAGCTTTGAATACCGTAAACACGTGTACGAGCAAAAGCACGCCATATTGTTCGTGGGGAAGTGTCACCAGTATTTTCTGATCCGGCCCCGCAGTTGCTTTGTCTCCGCCGTATTCTGAGGATGATAAATATCTCCATCCCCACCCTTCGCTCTCCGCGGGCGCAAAAAAGAAGTGGTCCGGGAATTCACTCTGCTCTACCGGCAAGGGAAGAGGAGGAAGTGGGAGTTTTGGCGAGGAAAGAAATAGAGTTAGGCCGGGGGAGGGAGGGAGGGGGGGGAGCGGGTCGCCGTGCACAGTAAGTGGTCGGTGCGGAGAGTCCTCAAGAAGGAGTTTCCCGCGGGAGGTTTCGGTGATGATGAGGGGTGGGTTGGGGTAAGGGAGGGCCTCCTGCGCGCGCTCTGGTGGCGAGTGAGAGGTTGCTGCTGCCTTTGTCATTTGGGAAGGAGAGCATTCCTCTAACCGCCGCCGTTATACGCCTCTTTAAACATTCACTCGGCTTGCACTTGGAACCGCAAAAGGACTCTGCATCTGCGGCCGGGCCTCGCGCGCGTCCGCGCACCCCACAGCCGTCCGCTCCTCCTGCCTCTCTTGCCCTCTTTGCTGCTGTCCGTAACTCCGTCCACCTCGTCCTTCCTCTTTCGTCTCCTTTTCCCTACGTCCAAGACCAATCCGCCCGTTGTGTCATATCCTCTCCAATATGTTTCTTGATTTAATATGCTCTCTTTATGAATTAAAATTTATTTTTAACATAATGAAAGTACTTGTCAAAATCCCCACTTATTCATTCCAACCTGCATTGGTTTCGGCACATAAAGCCATTTTCAAGATATTACCTTGGAAAAGGGCAATAGACTCGTTATGTAAAATATCGTAGATTTCCGCTGAATTACGATGGAAACAGTATCTTTTATCATAATTATGTAATTGAAAATTATATGGGGTTTACCTACTGTCTTACGAGTTTACTCTGTAAGAGTGGAACTTCATTGCGAATTTAATGACTAAATGAATGTATATTGAAAACATTATTGATTTCACGCAGATTCATTCGGTGAAAATTCGACGTGACCCAACACTCCCCAGGCAATTTAAAGAGGAAATACAATTAAATTGGTATTTTATCTCGTTTATATATATTTTATTGTGGTTGCATATTTTTTTAAGATAATTATTTTCATGTATTGCCCCTTGGGAGTGGAACGGGAGTGGGAGTCTTGCAATTCGGTCGAGGTATGCAAAATAAATCTGCATGAAATTTGAAAGACTTTAAACGTGTATTTGCTGTGGGGAGTAGTTTTCTTTACTAACCAATTTCTCGGTCTTATCCATCCTTCCTTTGAAATACTCCGCAAACACTTCCTGTTGAAGTATCAGTCAAAATTGCTTCATTTTATGGATATCAATTCAAATCTCTGGAACCCACAGTCACCCTTGCCGTATGCCACCTCTGTCTTTGTCTCTCTTTGCTGTCCATTTCTCCATACATCTCCTCCTTCCTCCTTTGTCCACCATTCCCTTCGGGCAAGATCATTCCATCCGTTGTGTCCTACCCTTTCGGGCGCCGCAACGCTGACGACCTGCCGTCAGTCTTTTGTTTCCAATCGCCAGCCGCACGTCCATCTCTCTATCTCTCTCTCCTTCCATCTTCCTCCTTCTGATGTATTGTAGGTAGACCTATTTTCCTCTTCTTTGCTTGTCTTCCATTAGTCATTGTCAGGACTGGCAGAAGTGGTTTAATTATCTCTAAGGCACAGTTTCATTATTATAATTATACTCTTTTTGGTAAAAATTGTATATTGTGTGTTTGATTGGGTCATTCACTTCTGAAAGCCTCTAAAAATCCTCATTTCAATTTTTTTATGGTACATAAACTTTTCTGGCATCACAAATGTATTCATTTTCTTCATAAATTTAAAATTATTATGTCAAAATTATGGTTTCTTTTATGCCTTACTTGTCAGCTCTTTAGCCTGATTAATTCCTTCATTCATGCGGTGCTAAGAATACTGAACCAATGATGTCGGCTGAAGTATCATTATTTCCTGTCATTTAATGATTTTCTCTTGAATTTTATTTAACAACTTTGAAGTACTCTGTTTAAATAGAAAAAAATTAGTTTTTTAAGCCGTTTGGAGCTCTGGTGGTATGGGATATACTACCCTCCTCGTTGATGTGGTTGCTTTTAAAAATTATAAAAATTATATCCACTATACGTACGTACGTACGTGCGTAGGGGAGACTGGGGCACAGTGGGACACGGGGTACAGTGGGACAATTGATTTATTTAAACAATTTACTCGGTCAAAGAGCAAATGTACTGTCTTGTCACGGGAAATAATGCACAAAAATCTTATTTCATAATGTTAAGTAGCTTCGCATAAATGTTATAAAATGTGTTTTTGCTATAATTTTCGCAACTTTCATGTTGTGAATATTTATGCAATTTTCCTAATTTTAACAAGCTTCATGCAAAATGACTTGTCGAATACATAATTTAGAGACTGTATAATATTAAAAAAAATATATTTTCCGAAAGTAACATGTTTAAAATTTTTGCTGACAATTATAAGACTTCAGGACATGCGGGGCACAGTGGGACACCTCAAATTGGGGCACAGTGGGACAACTTGAATTGGGGCACAGGGGGACAACTCGGATTGGGTCATAGTTGGACGCCGACTTACAGCCCAGATGCTTCGAACTATCAATCTCCGTAATCTAAAAGCACTCTAATTTCATGTCATGGTGACTTTGTAGTGTTTTGGCTCCATATTGGTGCTTTAGGATTTGAAGCAGTACATTTCAATGCAACAAAGTGAGGACAAATGTATAGAATGGCATCAGCAATGCACGTAAGAAGAGTAAAGCCGAAGTGAATAATTTAAGTGAACCCCGATCGTATGCGACAATTTGTCTAAATTTCTTGAATTACACAATTGTTACGTAGATAATGCTCTTAATACGGAACAGTTCAGTCCAGGCCATAAGCGAGCTTTAGGTAGTGAGGAGAGAGTCTCATAAATATTAGTTGCTGCGACATTTCTCCTTTTTATAGGCCTGCTCAGGGAACATTCAGAGATTTGCGTGAAAGCAAGAATAACAGGCAATTAAAATTTAGTTTTAAAGAGAATTTTGGGGCAAGAGTGTTTGTTACGTATTATCTATTTAATTGAAATTATTTATAAATTGAAATTTTGCGATTCATAGCTTACAAAATTAATTACCACCATAGTAAACTGTGGGTAACAACTGCAGCACGACTTCACCACAGATCTTTTCCCTTGCACACGAAAAAATTAGCAAATGAGTTTGCTCAGAACAATGGAAAGAAATAATCACCATCCTGCAATCAGAAAGAAATCGCTGATGATGATTTATTTTATGGTTTTATGAAGCGGAATCCTTCGATTAACCATCGGAAACTTCACTGATAAAAGCCATGGTCCTCTACAGGACGGTTGTGAGTGCATTTTTTCCGATCTGTCAGATCTTTAGGTGAAATACGCATTCTCTGCTGGAAGTGTATACAATCATAAACTCGATTGTTTCTGGCTTTACTTTGTGAAAATCTATTCTGATTCTGATTTAAATCGTGTGGAAAAGTACAATAACGTTTTATTAGTCAGTATACAATCATGATGAAAGTGGTTCCACTACCGTTCAACTCCAAGGAAAAGTGATAGCCCCCAAAGGTGAAATACAAGTAGGTGAAGTTACCTCCTTTGAAAGAGGCTCCTCGATGACATTTTGCAATATTATAAATGCTCAGGTTAATAAAATTCCTCCATTTTTTTGTTATCTAGAGTGAAATTCTTCCCAAAAATACTGTTTAACTTATGAGATCAGTAGGTGCCTCAAACCCATCTGGATGGATAACTATCAATTTAATTTTACTGGTTTTAAAGCATTTCATCGATGATGCAAAGTGTTCTCAAGATAATAATCCATTACTAATTTTACACAACCATGAATTGCAAATTTCTGTTGATGCTATTGAGTTAGTAAAAATGAATGTAGTGGTAATGTTTACTTTGCCACCTCACTGGAGTCACAAACCGCAGCCATGAGATAACTGTGTTCGGCCCTTTGAAAAAAATATTAAAATGACTGCGTATGCCCTATAAACAACTCAGGAGAATATTACTAATTGCAACTTGGTAGAGTTAGTGGGTACAGCATATAAAAAAGAATTTACATCTAATAATATTATTTCTACGTTTAGTTCAACCGGGGTATGCCCTGTTAACCCAAGGATTTTTTATGACTAACACCTTGCACAAGCAAATGTCGAAGATCAATAAGAATTTCTTTTCGAACCCGAGGAGAATCTCGAAAGCCCAGGACATCCCGGACTGAAACTTCGTTTTAGAGGGCAAAGTTGTCACCCCTGAGGAAATACGTCCGTCTACCATGCTAATATCTAAAAATACTAGACAGAAGAAAAGACAAGAGATCCCTACGGATAGGCTAGTTAAAAAGACACTGGAAAATTAATATAATCAAAGGAAAGGGAGAAAAAAACAGCCTGCTTATAAGAAAATATTAAAAAATGAGCGATAAAAATGTAAAGAAAATTAAAGATTTTCATATGAGAGGACTACAAAAGGGGATTGGAAATGGAAGAAATAGCAACAATGTTAGAATAAAGTCTCTAAATTTACCATAAAGAACAGTTGACAGTACTTAAGCCATTAAAATAATTAAATTTTGATGAAAAACATTGCAAGCAGTGATTTAAAATTTATACTAACATGACTAAATATTTTTTACCCGCTCATGTGTCTTGAATAATAATTTTCTTGATTAATATGTTCACTCGCATATATATTTCACATATTAATGTAAATGAATTCATTTGTACCCTCAATTAATTTAAAATTTGTATTTTATTGACTAATGCAAGCCTGTCCCACTCTGCCCCGTGCACTGTCCCACTCTGCCCCAGGCTGGGGCAGAGTGGGACACTTTTCATCGAAGAAGAAACTTAAGAATTTCAACTATTTTAGGCTAATTGTATTACCTGCTGATTTTTTTATACGATTTAGAATATATTTTCCAAGCGATGGTACCTCCATTTTCCATTTACCATTAATTCTGTGGGATATAAAAATTAAATGCTAAAACTGTCCCACTGTGCCCCAGTCTCCCCTACTTCTATTATATTTATTTCTATTCAGTAATATGTTCCCTTGATCACTCATCACTGTTTTGCTTATTATTTTCTGGTTTTCCTCTAAGTTTCAATGCACTGTTTGAATTACAGATCTAAACACGTCAGATGTACATATTGGATAATTGAAAATTCAGCTCATGAATAGTTCATTACTTTTCAGTGGTAAATCTGCACTTTTGATTATAAACATTTCATTTAATTATGTCTTGATTATTTACTGTTTTGAGAAATAGCTTTTTGAAGTCACCAAATTCAAAATAGTGTTTTACATTGAATATGAATTTTTTTTGATACCCCCAATAGATTATTTGCTTTTGAAATTCGGATCGTCCCGCGAAATGCGTTTTCTATTGTGATTATAGTAAACTCGTTTAAATACGCTGTACACGACTGCACACCTAGGGTCCTAATTGTAATATTCAAGCTCTGATCTCTTAAATCGTATCGCTATTTGTCACCTCGTTTATTCTTTACCGCAGAGAAGCATTTCGTTTGTGCATCCATGGGTCTGACTGTATCCGTCACGTGGTTCACTGTTCGTGGAGCTTCACGCTTACTGCGCTGCCAGCCAACTCGCTCAACCCTCTCTCTCTCTCCATGTCTCCAGCAACGCACTAAAGAGATGGTCGCAGGGGAGGAGAGGGGTTCTCTTAACGTCGAGCCGACAGAATCCGCCCCCAAACCACCCCCACGCCTGCCTCTCCACTCGCACTCCCTTTTGTGTGTACGTCTCGCTCTGCCTCCGACGTGAGTGGCCTGTCCCTCCATTCCATTCTCTCCCTCTCTCTCTCTCTCCACGGCTGAGCGTCCGTCTGTGGGTGCGGTTGCGCCTCTGTCACTCTCTCTCTCTCTCTCTCTCCACGCCCTCCTCACTTCTTCTTAGGCGCTTATTGTCCGCGCCGTCCTTCCCAGAGAGCGCTATTGCCACGCGGCGTCTCTGTTCGCTGACCACACGGGAAGGCGCTTCAATGGACGGCCGCGAGGAAGCCGCGTGCGAAGCGGTTAAGGGGAACGGATGATAAGTGAAGCGTGCGACGGGGAAAAGACGAATGCTTTTCGAGCGTCGCGCAAATTTAATGCCTCTAGCAGTCTAGGGCGGAGGACAGTGTGAAAACTTGGTGGCGCGTTTCATCGGTTTTCGCCACTCTCTCTCCCTTGCTTTATATCTCTCTGATCATAGTGCCGTCTTTGGCCGCTAAGAATGGCGGGGCGCTGGACACCGGGCGGTGGACGCGCGGGAAAGTTTTCGCCCAAGAAAGAAATGGAGGTGTTGCCGTCTCGGTTCTCTCTTGTAGTTGCTATGAGGCTATTCCTTTATTTTTTTAGCGGAATTTAAAGCGTCAAAATATTTTTCCTTTGAATTATAACTCATGGAATCTTTTTCGATCTCAGTTATTGACATACTACGCTTATTAGATTCAGGAATATAAGCTACGGTACGCTGCGTTGAATTGAAGAATTCAGAGAGTCGTGAAATACTGGTAGGCATACTTAGGTCTCAGGGTGTATTTAATTGAATATTTCGCCGTTGTGACACATGGTTTGTGTCTCCCCGTAAGGTAACAGGCTGATAATTGCTTCTTTACATAACTGGGGTAGCTTTTTAAATAAACACCTATAGATCTTTTATATAAAGATATTATAGTTGTGGCATCGTGGCGTCGCCCAGTTTGTAAAACTTGTAGATAAAATTCCCTGCATGATTGAGGATGCTTTTTAGTTCAGTATCCAACTCTATTTGTCGGAGCCTTTGTGTGTTTACTTCATTAATGATGACATTTTAAAATCAATTTCAGTTCTATGGAATGGGAGTAATCCATGCTTTCCGAGAGCTTTCAAGAAGAGGAGTACATTAGATGGCTTTGAACACTTTTTCAGCGTGAAACAATGACTTTTTATCTTTTAGGTGACGATTCACTCCGAAATAACAATTTTATGTGTAGCATCGTTTATACCGTCTGAAAATTGACTGCAAAGCCCGCCGGAGACATTGAAGGCTTTTAACCCCGTTTGAAGTCCATTGTTCATAGTTGGTGGATAACTTCCTTCGGACGGATGGTATTTTATTAGGGAAAACCCTGGACGGCGTTGGGGGAAATTTGGTTCACCCCCATTTTTATCCTCCTTTGTATTAGTGGTATTTCCGCGGATGACTATGCAAGGGATGCATGGGGGAGCACCATTAGACCATTCTTCCTCCCTGCTTTCGATATTTAATCCTCGTTGAAAACTATTATCAGCCTCCTTCCTGCCCTCTCTCCTCGCCCTTTTAAAACGTCCGCCATGCGCACCTCGGCCCACCCTCCCCGCCCCAACCCTGCCGTTCTTCACACACGTTTCCCGCTGCCAATGGTTCTCAGAATGTCGCCTCCATCTCCCGCCTACTACGTGCCCACCCTCGCAACTCAAACTAGCACCCGATTCTTCCCATCCTTACCCTGGCCCTCTAAAACTTTGGTCTCTACAACCTTCCTCGCCCTCTCTCTAGTTCTCAGAGTCTTTTCCTTGGAATTCCAGTGGTAAAATAGTTTCAAAGTAACTCAGCTCTTCTTCTATTCATTCTATTGCCGTGGTTAGTGATTTATATTTAATTCGTTTAAATTAAGGCGTGCTATATTTATGTGATCCCTCATCACTCACTTATTTAGCCTCGTAAGGTATTTTTGCCTGGGAAATTTGGAATTAGTTTATTGGCTTTCCTAAAATATACGGTGTACTTCGATGTACTATACTGCACTTATGGTAAAATGTTTTTTTTCTTAATTGAATAATAGAATCGTCTCATCTTTTTACGGACTACGGTACTTGTATGATTGGTCCATTTACAAGTACAGTGAATATTGCGAGGAGTTAGACGTAGTCATCAAAGATGTCAATCTGTTATTACTACAGTTTCAGTTAAGTCTTAACTATTATGTTCTATTTCCTTTCCCACTTTCTCCTCTAAATCTCCATTAGGTCTCACGGATGCTATTGTGGGTGGATGTTGTGAAGAAATATTTTTAATCTCGTCAACCTTTCTTCCACCAACTATCTGTCCCTCTCTTATTTCTATTCCCCACCAAACTCTCTCCCTCACTGTCTCTCTAATATCCACCATAACTGCCCCCAATGCAAACGAGTCCGTGCCCAAGTGCCGCCGGCCGCCATCTTGACGACCGAGACTCGGTTGACGTCGCTGGCCACTCCAAAACACTCCCATTCCTCCCTCTCTCGGTCGGAATGGTAACGAAGGGATGGAGTTTTGCGGGGGAGCTGTGTTTGGAAGCAGCGAGATGAGGAGGTAGAGAGAGAGAGAGAGGAGAGGTCGGGTGGAAGCGGTTTAAAAAAAAGAAACTCGCGGGGTTTTGCGGGAGGAGGCAGGCGGTGGGATTTGAGTGAGGCCGAGCGATATTATGAAGAGTTGCGGGTGAACCGATGTGAAAAAAAGTTGTGGCAAAGAATTTAACTAGCGTGACGGTCATTAGATGTGATATTAAACACGGCCGCCGAAGTTCTCTTCATTGGCGTTCCAAAAAGTCGTGCTTCATAGAAACCTATTTAATTTGGATTGGTCTATTATTTTGTATGTTATAGGAAGCCATTTTTTTCATGTTCAGCACATCATCTGAGGTGCATTTGGAACACAAAAGCTCAATTGACTAATTGGCCATTCAGCAAGAAGAAATGTTCTGCCTTCCATCTTGAAAGTCTTAGTTTGCTTGCTTTAGTTTCGGATGAAAAAGTCTTGTAAAGCTTTAGTGTTTTTTCATTTAATACAGAGTTAAAGTGCGCACTCAATGATTTGTTGCCATATTACTTTATGAGGCTTGTTTAACCAAAGTATCTGCTCAATATGTTGTGTCAATATCATATTTTCGTCTCTCTTTCTCACTCGTTTTCTGGTTCTGACCGATATCCAATCCTAGGTTCAGGTCTTACAAATAAAATGACTACGCTCTTTTAGTATTAAATATTTGATATATTATATTCCACTGTAGACATTAGTTAACCTTTTTTATGCTAACCCTAATTTCAAGAGCTTATTTGGGTCCCTTTATTCGCTTTAAAAATTGTTTTTCATTCAAATCCCAACTGTATCAATACCATAAACCAGAACAATGAGTAGAAAAAATTACGAGTATAATAGTTTCAAGTCGAAAATCTTTCCTCAAACCAAATATCAAATTTAAAAGCAAGTAGGAAGTTTATTCTCTTTGAATACTTGATAAATAGAAACTCATAACTAAAAATCAAAGAGGCATGAGGAGAAAAAAAAATCAAATAGGCATGAGGAGAAAAAACTGAACATTGAAAAACGTTTTGATAGTTTTTAACAAATTCCCCTGATCATGGAAAGTTCTCATCGCTTGACCTTTCAAAAGTTGGACGTTAATTTGGATTTTGTTGAGTTTTTAAGGATCAATGACATTTATTCGAGTGTGATTTAAGAGTCCTAGACTGACACCTTAGATTATTCATTTTATTAGCAACCCAAATAAATATTTTGATCTTGTTTAAGACTCTCTTGATAGGAAAAAATGTTGAAACCAAAAGCTTTTCTTTTATTGAAAATGTATTCGTGATTTTATGCCAAAAGTTACTTTTTTAATCATTAATAGTGAGGGTATATTTTGATGGAAGCAGAATTTTTGTTAAATTTCATCTCTTATTTGACAAATCAAGGTAAATATTTTAATTTTTGCATTAAGTTCGTGGTGATATTTCATTTCTACGCTTTTGATTGCTTGCATTTCACGTTGTTGAATCCTCAACAATGTTCGGTAAAAAATCCCCTTTCTTTCATACCCTAGACTGTTTCGCTAACTGTCAACATTTTATTCCCTCATTGTGGCGATAGCATCAGGGCGGTTGGTGTGAAGATTCAGCAATTCTTCTTCTGCTTTCCAATTTTTTTTGTTCCTTTTTCATTTCTCCCCAATCTGCAGAGGGATCACCTCTAGCGTGGCATCTTTCCAAATCCCGTGTACCCTACATCTCAACCGGTCTTGTATTCATCCCCCTGTTTTCCCTATGTTATTTCCTTACTCTAGCGCTGATTTTCTTCATTAAGTCTCATTCATATGATACTTTCGCCTAGGAATTCAGGGGGCGGCACATATGATGCCTGTTGGTTATCATAATTTTAAAAAATAGAGGCAATATTAAACATTCCATAATTTTTGACCATCAAGTCATACTAATCTTAAAAATGTGGTTGCGCAGCGGATCATATAATGGGGTGGGGCTTAAATATATGTGTAGATTATCAAAGTAAAATTATGATCACTTTAGGAACTTTTAAAAATGGGATTAATCAACAAATAATGTTTTTTTACTGCGTCTAATGAATTATCTATGTGGATAGGTATCCACAATTGAATTTTTTCTGTTGACATGCAGATATAGATAATTAATTCGGCTAATTATTCTACTTTCACAAGGAAAAGTTCGACTGCTTGTAAGGTTTTTCTTGTCATACTCTCATGCATCGGTTTTGTGGTTAAAGAAAAACAGCTCCAGCGAACATTAGCTTAAGAAAGATGCAGCGCTTGAAATAAAGGAACAAAAATAAACTTCTGCCGCTTTTAAGAGATTCCGTTTGCTCTAAAATTTAAGGTTCGATATATTTGGTATTTTTTTGACATTTCAATAAATATTATGCGAAATTGCCTTTTTAAAGGCTTTCTGAACGATGTTATACTTTCCAAGTCATGAGATTCCTTCTCTTTTGTTTCATTCGGTGAAACAATGCCGTGGTCGTGGAGATTACCCAACCTGTGGCTTTCATTACGGGAAGCCGATGGTAAATAAAAGGAGCGACCACCAGGGGAAGGAGGGGGCTTGGATGGGAGGGTGAGATCTGAGGGGGGGAGGGGTTTGTGCGATTCTGCCGGATGATTGGAGCTGGGAGACGGTTGAATTGTGGGCTGTGGTGGTTTGGGGGTAAGGCAAGGTGGGCCAGGCGGGAGGTGGATTTTTTTTTTTTGGAGTAGGAGGGGGAAATGGGAGAGGGTTGGGGGTGGGAACGTGGGTGGAGCTCTTTCTCTCTCTCTGGGAAGACGTGTGGGGCGAAGTAAAAAGTGTGGCGGTGGCATGATGACCGGATATTTTTATCGTCGGCGCAGGCGGTTGGTCTCTCTCAGGTTGGGTGGCCACAGTTGGCGGGAAGAACGTGAAAGGGGTCGCTTGTTGTTCCAGAAATCATGGGGTAAGGTGGGTGTCAGGGAAGATTTGCTGAGAATCTACGGGCAAGAATTTTCCATTTTCACGCCGTAAAACCTCAATTGTCTCTTTTTATCCAAAAATACTTCAACTGACAATGAGAGGAATCTCTCTCGAAGTCCTTTAAGTTTTCACACTTACACAGAATTTGTCGAAAGGAATACCTTATGATGCAACTATAGTCCCACCAATGGAAATATTAAAAGGAACTACAAGTCGACATAATCAAACTGCACCATCAATCCGGTAACTTTTCATTCAAGTACATGCACTTTGGTTTAACTAGATGTTGTGGAAACGTAGCCAAGAAACATATTGTTGAAATAGCTAATAACAAGTCCATAATTTACTCGGTACCGGTATTTCGGCTGTTTTTGTGACCAGTTACGCATAGAATTCCATGAATTGGCTCAAACCCTTTTATACTAGAAATAAGACGACAATGCACCTGTTTGGTTATTTTTAGTGATGACATCCTAATCCTACGTGTCAAGTTGTCTACAAGTGCTTAATGTAGCTAGTTTTAAGAATATCAGCTAAATATCATTATTAAATATCAGTAGTTATTGCTATACATTTCATAAGGATGTATTGTTTCTTTAGCCCCCTCCATTAGTTTTGAATTTTATTCAGGTTATTTTAACATGTCCTCGACCTAGAATGACCGTTTGGCTCAGAACAATGTGATAACGTTAGCATGAAATTCATTGTAGATAATTGAAAAATATGAGTAAGGAATGTAATGGAGAATTTGAACGCTGAATTTGAAGTAAAAATACTGGAGCTCCTTCAAATGAGAAACTCACTTTTCCCCTAAATTCTATCCTTTTGCGAGTGATTGCTTGTACGCTTACTCCATATCCCAAATGATTTTATTCCATTTGATTATTGAACTGTTAAAAATTCAATGATTTATTAGAGAGTTTAGAATAGGGTAGTTTCCTTCATCAAAGAAACCGAAAGGCATTGATTGCGATTTGTTACCCACAATTACTGTATTCATAATATACAAATTATTTCGTTTTAGAAATACCGGTTTAGACGAATGGCAATGGTCCATTTTTATCCTCATTTGAAAAGGGCCAGATTGGCGCACATGCGATGCCACTCCACGTGACGTCACAGGGACCTAGTTTCTATAGGAGAAGATAGGAGTTATACATCGTCTGAGATTACCAATGCATGCATGAGGCGCAGAGTTCAGGGAAACATGTCTTAATAATCACCTATTAAAACTGGCTAAGGTCGGATAGTTTTCTTCGTTTGATAAGGTATTAATAAACCTTTTTTAAGCCAAGCGCTACCAGACAGCAAGGTACTCAGCTACCCTCTAGCATCCTGCGTCCTATCAGCGCTCAGAGCCTCGATCAAGGTCACCTCACAAGGCGGGAGGGGGAACCAGAAATACGTCACACGGAGAGATTTCCTTTCCCGTCGCGTTTTCGCGCGCTTGAAAATTTTCACTTTTCATTTAATCGCGAAAAATAGATATCGTCATTTAAAAATCTAAAAGCGTGAAATACGTACTCCAGGAGTAATAATCTTCCGATATAGGTAATAAAAAAATAATAGGAAACCACCCTATTCTTCAATATTAGTTCGTAGTTTATGATTCCCCTATAAAATTCTCTGAGTCTTGGAAGATATGTTATGACATTACTCAGAAATTGGGGACCTTCCTTTGGTTTTATGATTAGCTTAAATTATTTTCTCACTTAGCTAACTTTGACATAGTAAATTCAATTATTCCATTTCCTTTTTTAGAAATACAAGTATGTCAGAACAAGGTAGTGCTGATTTGATCTTGAAATTTGAATCATTATATAGCAGGATCAGAAACCATGCTTACTTATAAGCTATCTTGTGTACGTGTGAATCCGCGGTTATAAACTCCTAAAATAAATAAGTTAAAACGAATACTTCCTAATATAAAGATAAAAATCTTCACCTACCTTAAATCTAGGATAACTGAAAAAGCAAAACATCTCTGAGTTATTTTTGCGTTTCAGGGATGCCGTAAAAGTGACGGAAATTGCAAAAAAGTGATATAAGCGTACCATTTAGGTAGTAAGAAACTTTTGGAGATGAAATTGGAAAAAAATTGTCGCTTCCCTCCAGATGGCACAGAAAATGAGCAAGAGACTTTTTTCTGACTCACGCACCAAGAATTTTTGACAGTAAAAACTGACTCTAGACTCGGGCAGCATCTAAATTTGGGTTCGCTCTCTCTCTGTCCATCTTATAGCAAAAACGTCGCAGGATCTAAATCAATGTTAGGTTCTAAAGCATTCAACCTGATGGCAAAGAAGGATCTTCCTTCCGCTGTCCTATCTTCCTTGGAAATCTCCATTACTGGGACTCAGTGGAGGAGAAAAGAGTTCTCAGGACGACTAAACCCTCTCGAAGGCGCAGTTTAGGGTGGTATAATTTTCTTTGGAAGAAAATGGCAGTCAGACCTCTTCTAGGATGAAATATAGGATCAGAGAGAAAAGAATGCAAAGCGTGAGTGGAAGGCAATAGAGATTAGTTTGTCCCAAGAGAATAATTTTAAGATTGCTGGAAATCAGAGTGTGGTAGCCACTATTTTAGCTGCATTAAAGCTAAGGTATCTGGTGGTATAAATTTTGGTAAAATCTGGTGGTATAAATTTTGTTTCGATTGAAAAAACTGCCCTCTGAAGCATAAATATATTTGGTTAATGCATTCCAGAGGTATGCTTCGTATAGAGTAAATATTCAATGAGGCTGATTGATGTCAAATATCTTTGTTTAATTCGATTTTCTTGTACTTTGTGGTAGGTTTGACCAATAAAATAATATTAATGTAGTTTTGTCGACTATGGAGCCAACATTGCGCCTATTTGCACCTAGATGTGGAGTAACCGGCAACGCACAAGTGTTCTGCTGTACAAGCTATCCCTATTCAATCCCATTTCATCGTTTGAACTCGTTATACGCTCTCTTACACAGGAATTATCTCACGAAACTTTAGCATTTATATTACATTACAAGTTACAACTTCATATAAAAAAAAACAATTACATGGCACAAAATGTTTTAGGAGATTTGAAACAAAAATATGAGAATTTAATATAATTTGTACATTTCCAGTTAAATTAAGGAAATTACAAGCTTTAACTTGTTTCTTTCTTGAAATTTAGGGACATTTGTTTTAGCAGCTGCGAAAATTGGTCCTAAAATACCGAAATCAGTGCTAAAATGCAACCTTATATGATAGAAATAGTGTCAAGATACCCTAAGTGGAAGCTAAAATTTTTACGTTGGAAGCTTTAATGTAGATTGCCTTTATTAGCATATACAAACTTGGTCCTTCTAAGCCATAAGTCTTGTCAAAAGGTTCCATTTATCCATAGAGGAAACATGGAAAGTATAGCATTTATATTACATTAAAAGTTACAACTTCATGTACAAAAAAAACAGTAACATGGCTCAAAATGTTTTTAGGAGATTTGAAACAAAAATATGAGAATTTAATATAATTTGTACATTTCCAGTTAAAATAAGGATATTACAAGTTAACAGTTTCACTTAGTAACCAAAATGAACATATTGTCAAAATTAACCCCTATTAATACATTAAAAATTTCTGCACTAAAATCCATAAATAACGTGGAATACGGGTTAATATTGAATATATAATCAAATTTATTTTCCAACTCTAGAGCTATGCCTGGCCTATGCCATGTTGACCTACAATTTAATTTGTTGATAGTCGTATTCTATGCATTTTAGTCTCAAAACGGATCATATCTTTTCATATCAATAACATATTTTATTCATTTCATTTAATGTGTAAAATCAAGAGCAGAATTCTTGAAATTATTACAAAAAATGAGAATATGTTCTTAGCTTTTGTGTGCCACATTGATAAAATTACATTTCATTGACTTATTTTTTTTCTCTTTGCAGGTAAGTTACACCGAAGGCCTTCTCTACATTTGCATGAATACTAGCCTCCTGATCAACTTAAAGCCACTTAAGAAACTAGTGGATTGGAATCTACTTCTCTGTTAGGTCAGTAAACCCAGGTTTTATACCTATTGTATTCATCTGGAAGAAATATGAAATTTCAGTGAAAAAAATTATCTGGAATGAACCAAACGTTTTACTTCAAAATGTTACCTTTTGCTTTGATAACGGTGATAACTTTATTAAATGGTTGCCTTTTTCTGTGAAATTTCTATGAAAAATACGTGTGTACTTTGTTCCGAAATTAAGAACTGCGGCTTTTTCCCAATGCCCACGTTTACATTCGTAGGTATTTTAAAGGTGGCACGTGTATGTATTTAGCTAGGTAGCCACTGAAAATGTAACTAGGTCATTGCTGGAGGTAGCCACCGATATATTTATAGTCGTGAGGTGACTGTAAACAGTGACTGAGGTCCAGGTGCACATGTTACGCTTCGCATTTCCTCTAATCCGACGGGTGAGGCGTCTGGCCGAAAAACGACGCAGCAGAGAGTTTTATGCGAATGTTATCCATCAACGGGATTCACTTCTTGTTTAGTTTTTTGCAATTATCATGAAAAATTCCCAAGCATAAAACCAGATTAATGTTTTTTCATCGCGAGTTTGTTATTTGGTAACTAATATAGCATTTTAAATGATGATTCATGTGCATATATCCTTACCCTTATGCTGTTTAGAGAACCCTGTTTTTCTCAGTTTTTATGCATCAAAATTACCAGAACTGAATATCCATTAATAAATTATTTTTTCATTAATATTCATTATTATTCATTAATAAAATCTGAATTAAATACGTTCAAAATAAAAAATTATTATGATGGTGATGACCCAGGAAATCATAATTCCTTGTACAGTAGTTTTTACGAATAGAACAGGTTTTCATCACTACTTTTTTCTAAAATTTGCTCGAGGTAAGAGAAAAAATAACTGCAGAAATACTCAGGGCTGTATTTAAAGACAATAGTAGCAGAATAACAGTCAAGAGAATATAGCTACATGGGTAACATTTTCCAATTGAACACGATTTTTCTTAAAATGTTTACATCCTCTATGAAACTATAGGAATTGCAAAAGAGGCGACCCGGAAATAACTTATAAATTCTGAGGAAAAAAGATTACACGGGTGGGTGGCGCGGTGGTGCATCACGGGGTTTAAAGGGAAGTACTTACAATGTAAAGTAGTAGGGAAAAACGCGTTCTTATGTGAGGGAAGTGCGGTGGCTATTCTCAGAGGGAAGAGAGGAAAAGAGGAAGGAGGTGGAGAGGAAGAAGTGAGAAACGGAGGAGAAGAAGGAGGAATAGTGGGAGAGAGGGTGAGTTGCTGAATCATTCCTACTTATCCCTCTCGGAGCCCACGTCGGCAGCAGCAGCATAAATCCGAGTCCGAATGCGGGAGAGTTGGGGCGGCGGCCGTGAGGTGGCTCTGAGGGTTGCACGCAAAGGACGACGGGAAACACGAGTGGAAGTGGGGTGTGGGCGTGAGGTATTTGCCGCTGAGGGCTGGGATTCTGTGGGAATTGTGTGTATGTGTGGGAAGGGTTGGGTGTCTTGTCCACGCTGAAGGATGAAGAAAAATCGAGTGGCGAGGATGTGAACACACAAACTTGGTGGGGCTGGGAAGCTCCAAGTAATTGACGAGTGTGGGTTTGAAGTTGTATTTTAATATTTATGACGTTATTTATATTGAAATATCTTTTTTGCGTATTAATTGTTGATGGAATAAAAAATTGATCAAGAACACTTGTACAAGAGTACCAACCCGCAGCCTGTCGGCCTTGAATAATTTTCCAGCCTGTCAGATTCATTACACTAATAGGTGTTATAATTTTTGTGCGAAAAATCCACAGAGAATTCGTTATAATTTTTTCCATTATTACCATAGAGATTTATATTTTTACATATAGTCCGCGGAGTTATGATGCATTTAAAACATGGTCCAAAAGATCATTTTGCTCGAAGAAGATGAGGAATACAGCTTGTATTCAGTTTAGACACACTCATAATGTTTTTCTATGGGGAGTAAAAATTTTGAATGCAGATGGAGAATCTCAATAACTGCTCCGATATTTTACTACCTGGACCTCTCTCAATGAAATTCTCGGCAACAGCGAGTAAATAAAACTGAACTTCAACTCATGTTGGCAGCTTTCGCGTTTTTTGAAGAATGCAATGAGGGAATGGCTGAGTGAAGAAGATTGTTGTCGTCATTACTTTTATTTTCACCCACCAACATATTATAACAAACACCGAGTTCGGGTCTGAGCTAACAACCGAATAGTTCATTGATGATACTTATTAACAATTATTTATTGATGTTTTCGAGTTCTCATTGCAAAGAGGATTTAGACGATTTATAAGATACCTGAAAGAAAGCGGTGTGAGCGGGAGGTATTTTCAGCTGTGAGGATCGGGTTGGCTGTTGGTTGAGGTAACTGGAGAGCTGCCTTCTCACCCTGTGTGATCGATTTCAAATTTCAGCGGTAGCGGAGATTTTTCTGAGGTTCCCTGATCCATGCTTTGGTACTTAGGGTACCTTATTGTCAACGGTTTTCGGGAGCAGCAGTATTGCGCTTAGTCACGCGACCTTTCGCAGCCATTGCAGGTCGTATCATGAGGCGATGAATGAAAAATCGGAAAAAGGTTGTCAATTAATATACTTGCAAACCCTCCTCACTCCACCGGAGTAGTGGGGAGGAGGGCGACGCTGACGTCAGAAGAACTCAGCCCTGTCCTTGAGCGGCGAGCGGACTCTTCCCCGTTGTGGTGCGGCGCGCAGTTGAATCATAGCTGAAACCATGCTGGAAACATCGTCGCCGTTGTTTCTTCCGGAAGATTCTCTTCCACGTCTGGCTGAGTTTGACGCCGTCAACTCGGTTGAAATTCTGGGGGCATTTCTCAATTTCAATTGCCTCCCGAATTAGTCGTCTGTGATAAATTGTTTCTTGGGCTAAAACTTGCGTTTTATCTTTTAAAATTTGATGTCCGTCTTCCGAGTAAGCATGCTAGGCTACGGCCTAGGGTACCTTACTTTGAAAAATTAACTGGAACACTCCGTATTTCGGATGGGACACTAAAGCGTAGTCCCCTTGGCGCCTTTTGTTAAGACGAGGACAATGTCGACGATTAGATTCTTTCCACTCTTCCTTTCATACTCTTCACTATGGCGCATATGACTTTAGCTGTCGGTTGCCTGCACCAAATATCATGTCATACCTACCTATTTGGCCTCTGGGGGCGACGAGGTTGGGTTACGAGAGCTAGGAATATGTACTTGCCCCTTTTTGACATTATTCCGATCGGTTGTTATTTCGAAAGGTTGATTCCGATTGATTTATACTGCGAATTCATTACGATGATGAAATAAGCCTTGGTAGTGAGTCGTCGAAGTAAAAATTAAAAAAAGTAAATTCCGTTCCCATATAAACCAATTGGAATCAAGTCAACATTTTCCGGAGAGCTATCATGAAACAGCGTATTTAATGATACACAAAGATATCGTAATATCCTCTTAATTTTAAATAAAAAAACTCCACAAGTGTGTGCATGTGTGCGATTCCGCGTCTCAATCCTTCCTGTAACCTTTCCCACCGACCCCTTCTGCAAATAGCCGCACTTCAACCGCAGCCTTTGGTACGCTTGCACATTTCCAACACCACTCCTCCTTCCCGGGAGGAGAGAGTGCTTGACAGTATTCGGAATTATTTCGAATCGTTGATTTGGATTGAATGATAGACAGAGATATCGTACTATCAACTCAATTTAAAATTAAAAAACGATACTACATGTTTTCTATCGCATCACCTGAGGATCGCAAGCCAATCAAACACGTGTAGTAAAGTTTTTGAAATTAAAATGAAGTGGATAGTGCGATATCTTTGTCTATCATTCAATCGAAATCAAAGATTCGAAATAATTCCGAATTGTGTAAAGCACCCTCTCCCCCCGGGAAAGAGGAGTAGTGTTGTGAATGTGCATCGCACACATTGTGCAAGCGTACGGAAGGGGGTGGTTCGAGTGTGGCTATTTGCGGAAGGGGGTCGGTGGGGTAGGATGCAGGGAGGATTGAGATGCGGAATCGCACACATGCACACGCGCTCGCCGAGAGGAGAGCTGTTCCGGACGGATCTCCTTTTACACGTGCTCTGACCCTTTTTCCGGAGGGACAGAGGAAGAGAGATGGGGAGAGGGATATGCAAAGGAAGATAAAGAGTGGTAGGGTGGAGGAAAGATTATCGCTGCCAAGTTCACAAGAGGCTAAAGCTGTACAACAGCGGCGAGGAAGAAAAAGATAATACGAGAGGGTTGTACCATTTGGATGAGACGGATGCTTGCTTAAAGGAGTGTTCTTATTCCTAAAAGCGTCACGCAGTATTCGTAAGCTGCAGTTTCTGAACGAATTCATCGCGTAGTGCGGTATTTTGATTTCAATTCCCGTTATTCATGCCAAGATGCGTTCTAGAATTACTGAGTGCAACGTTATAATTAATGCATTCATAACTGATTTTTAAGGAAATATTGGCTTTTATTTTCGTTAGAAATTATTCTGATTTTCTGGCTGCATTTTACTTGGTTTAAAATTACTAACTATATGCCGATCATGTGTGTTATAAATGCAGGGTCTTTATTGTTTCATCATCCATTTCTTTTGTATTTGCATAAATTTGGGCTATTATCACTTAAAGAGACCGGTACTCCATGGTGGGCTGCCGATTTATTTGAAAGCAACCTACAGAAGTCATAGTATAATTGATTCAAATGCTCATTTTTATAGGATATGGGATGGAATTTCATCAATTGAAACATCAAAATTGAAGACAATTGCCTATAGAATTCATATTTGTGATGCACGGAGAATGTTACCACAATGAAATTATTCCTTAAATAAATGCTACAACGAGTAATCATGGTATTACTGGAGAAATTGTATTTCATGAGATAGTATTTTTTAGACTTCTACTTCTTAATAGATAAATAAAACCATAAGCACATTACATTCACGATATTTTCCAAATGAACGAAACCTTGACCTTTTTATCTAAATGGAAGATTTAGTTTGGGAACTGATCATAGTTGATTCATCCAGTTAAGTCAGAATATATTGCGTAATACTTTATATTACTGGCCATATATTCCAATTATATGCATAACTTTATTCTAATGATGTGTTCATGTTATTTGTGCTTTCTTTTAGTGATGGTCAACACGGCACTCATTGTCATCGTAAAAAATGATGATTACACTTAATTGAAAATTTTGACGTTTATACGTTGTATCGATTGCAAGATCTCAGTATTTTTCTGTACTATATTAGATTAGAAAAAGCACATAATGACCCTTGGTTGGATCATGACCCTTGTCCTTACATTGACCTTCATTTTACAAACACCTCATATAATTTTCTATGACCACCAAATTCATGCATCATTGCATTGGTATAGATGATTTAAATGTTTTATCAATGTTATCGTTAAAAAAAGACGGCAAAATAGTGCAATTTTAGGTATTAGGCTTCCTGAAAATCACGATGCATAATCATTCTTTCTCTCTTTCGATTCAGTTTTTGTCTTTTCCCTTTCCACACCTCGGAATGGCAGTCGTTGAAAAAGAAATCGCTTTTTTTCGGTCTCACCTCTCTCGATCCCGAAGGCATTTGCGAACGGAGGAAAAGGATTTCGAGGAAGCCGGAGGAAGCGGTGGACTCTCCGAGGGAGGAAAAAAACCTCAAATGGACCCCATTCCCATTGAATAAGCTGAGGATCCCCACGATTCTTCCCATTCTCATTATTCCCTTAACTCACGCGCATGTAATTCTTATTCCCACGCCGAATGATCCGCCGCGCTTGAGCTCTGAATTGAAAATGATTCTCCCATGAAAAGGGAGCGAGAGAGAATGATGAAAAAATATAAAATGGAATTCTCCGGGTCGCGGTGAGGGGTTCTCTTCTTTTTATTTCGATCGGCGCGATAATGCGAGTGGCATTATGGGAACGGAAGACCATTCTCGAGTCCCCGCCCCCTCCCCCCTCATCCACCCTCACCCTTTCCAATTGGGTCCGGCGAATGAAAGCTGGGAGAGAGCTAGCACTCCGCCGTCCATCTCAATTTTTAATGCCCTAGGCCCATCGCCTGGACCTGCTCTTGCGCCGCTCATTTTCATTCAATCCCGCATTCAAATCGGAGGAGGAGTCGCTCCTTCCCCACCATTACACTACCCTCATTCAGGTAATCCTCAAGTAGGGCGAGGGTGCACATAGAAGAAACCTCTGAGCCCTCGTTCTGCGGCCTTGCTCGGTGTCTTTGCATCCTAAGATTGGTTTGACGCTAATCTTCATTACGCTCTCCTTCCTACTAGCTACTCATAATGGCTTATTTCTTCTTTAATACATATCTAGTTACCTACAATTCTGTCTTCCCGGAATGAAGTTTTAAAAGACATTTTCTCCTTCTCCCGCTTTATCCTTTTAGATCGCTCTTCGACTGTCTCCAACCTATCCTTTTTCTTTCTCGAAAAAGCCGAAAATGTGATCGAATTCCATCATCAATATCATAAGTCAACAGTTGTAAGATTGGTTTGACGCTAATTTGCATTCAGATTGCCTAAACTGCTCATAATGGTGTATTTCTTCTCTAATAAATCTCTGAATACCTGTCCTGCGGAACTATTTTTGGGCCATCTCTTACCACTCTACCCATCCATCTGTCCTTCGACAATTATAGTCAAAGATAGATGAACCATTGCAATTAGGCTTATAAGTGCTCCACAAAACAATATTCCCTCAATATAACTCGAGTTTAGTTCATAGATTTATTTTCACACTACTTTACTAAATAACCCTCGTGATGCCAAATGAAATATGTTTTTCCAGGCCTAATAATTAAATAAGGTTTTCGTCGATCCTTTATTTTTTTCGGGATGAATCATATTCGGATTAATATTTTATCGTGCTAAAAAGATAGTACTATAGCAAGAAATTCCCCTTTTAAGTATTTTTATACATAAGATAACGAAACCCTCTTGTTTTAGCGTCTACTTATCGTATTTAATGGATCATCATCATCAGCAATATAAATAGTGGTCATTTCAAGCATTTAGCCCGGGTTATAGTCCTCAAAGACTTTTTTGTTTGGTACGCATATTATGGTCCAGCAAAATACAAGGCATATATATTTGTTCTTCACTTCAAATATTTCACTAAACTGCCAATGTAACTTCAAATTCTATGAATATTGATGAATGGTTTCCTTGGAATGATTTATTTTGTTTAAACCCCCAAATAAATATCTTATCGTGGGCTTCTTAATTAAATCACGTATTAGCCCTTTCATTTTATTAGAAATAAATGTAAAGTCGTGTATCCGAGGAAAAAATACATATATCAATTCCATTTGGTCACAACCCTGACTCCTAACCTCAACCAACGCTGCTCTTCGCTGCCTCGTGCGTACCCTTGCGGTGCCCGTCTCCTCATGTCCCTGTCACTACGGCTCACCCTTCTGTATACCCGGCCCCTTGAGGGAGGTGCCCCGAAGCCCTTTACCCCCCGATAATGCAGGCCGTGCATCATTTTAAAGCCCATTGCCAAGATATATGTGCCTCCGTAAAAGGAGCCCCGCCTCGCGAGGTATACGCGAGTATGCAGAAAGCATTGCCTTTGGGCGAATAAAAGGGCCATTCTCTCCTCTCCTGGGCCTCCGCCCTCTCGTGAACCCAAACTTCCATCTCCCACTGCCACCCCAAGAGGCCCGCCCGTAGGCGTCGCCCGTCCCCAACCCGACCATCAGCGCCCGCCCTCCCTCTGCCTCCAACTGCGACCGCAGAGCGCGGCATGTGGGGTTGTGCCGTGGGATATCCCCCTCCGCAACCCGCTGATTCATCTTCTCCTCACCATGCAACCCGTCGGACCCCGAGGAAAAGCTTATACCCTGAAAATATGAAAACTTCAAGGAGCGGAAGGCATAACTTACTTTCGACTGACGCGAATAGCCAATAGCCGCGGGAATTTTCGTGGTCTTCCCTTGCTACAGGAATTCCACGATTTAGTGTTGTTTTCGAACCAAATAAAGTATGAGGAACGGGCGTGGCTTGGATTTGGTAGCAGTGATATTGGTTGGCATGACAGCTAGTGCAGGAGGCTCTCTTCTGGCAAGGATCTCGGATTACAGTTTCGGGTTAAATGTAAAAATCGATCGGATTCAACACATTGGATCCCATGCAAAAGTTAACTTCATGAAAATATTTAAAAAGCGCAAAGAAAACGTAAATAACTTTCGACTTCGGGGAATACCTGCGGAAATTTTCGTCTTATCTTTCGTAGAAACACCCTTCACGGATGTTTGAGGCAAACAATTGTGACTCACGGAAAACCGATGTAGGTGAGATTTGGTAGGAACATTATGGCTGGTAGGGAAGCAATTGCTGTTTGCTCCCTTTTCTGAATAGTGTCTAATCGAGTTTCGCTTAAGTGCAGTGGTTTTAAAAAATGCCATCTTCAAGAGTTTCATCTCTCTTCATTTAACAAATCCCTTCAATTTTGTTTGAACCCCAAGCGGGCAACTTTTATTCCCATAGTATTAAAAACTTCCTTGTTGTTTTTTTTTGGGAAAATTTGTTTTTTTCTGAGTTAAATGTAATGACCGCGGGTTGGTATGAAATCCATTGTTTTATCTTTTGCTTCCTAAAGATCTGAACTTTTTTACCGACTGGTGTAGAAAATCTTTTAGATAGAAACAATTCTACACTTTTGAATCACCGCATCCAAATTCTTGCTGGACTCATAATGGGTAAAGCTGATTACTAGGGAATATGAGAGCCTCAAGGAGAATAAAATTTATTTATTTTTTAACTGAAAATGCAGGAACCAGCATTAGAAATACGACGACGGTACTTATATAGTTGGCAGACGTGGTTTTCGATCCAGTAAAGATCCAATTTGAGTGAATACTGAAATGACATAATTTTCAATTGCGAGTTTAGGATTTTGTGACTCCAGTCTATCTTTGGTGATTTTCATTGGTCATACTCTCACGCACTAACAAAACATAACATTCAGTCCATTGGATTCTGAGCAAAGTCACATTCCATAAAAATAATAAGTTCTGAAACGAAGAGAGTGAAATTTGTGAATAGTAAAGATTTATTACTCTCCACGACAAGGACCTGATTTAGTTTTTCTTGGTTTTTTAATTATACCTGGCATATTATTAAGGGTATTTTTGGAGCTTGAAGACTATTGTTGTTATATTACGATAAATCTATAATGGGAACTTAACATTACTCTCGGATACACTTGAATGTCTCATAGGATATGTCTTACTTCCAGTAATTTATTTCTCTCATCGTACGCGTATCTCAAGACATGTTAAGAAACTTCTCTTTGGAATAAAATGAATATTGCGATATATTTTAATAAATTGAAAATATTGAATACTCGAAAAATAAATATCGGAAAATCATACAAATAGATAGTAATTGTTCTTTTCATCCGTTTAAATTCTGTGCACTCTTTAGTGGATTAAGAAGCTATGAAATAACCATTATCACGCGTTTTAAACATAGTTATGTAATATCATAATATATTTTCCTACTTTAAGAATTGATTGCAATCGCATCGGTTGGACTTTTTGTCATCGTATACTATCATGCCTTCACTACACATTTCCATCAAATATTTGTGATTATTTACAGCATTATAATCAGGAAATCGCTATTTAATACATAAATTACTCGTAGGAACAAAAGATTAACTATTATGCCCGAATAATGGTGATATAATCACACCTTTAAAGTGCAGTTGCCAAAAATAAGCCATATTATAATGTGTACGTTAGTTTAATGAACAAACGGAGTATAAAATGATTTTCTCTCAATTGTTTCCCCAGAACTTGCACTTTGCCTCCTCGAATGAGATTTATTTTAGCTTCCGGCATTATCATGCTTTAGGGGCAAGAAAAATACTGGGAAAGGAACAACAGGATTCCTATTGCACCACACGGAGTTCCTGTATGCAATTTTATTCCGTCCGAATGAAAAACTCGTCTCAATCCCTGATGGGCATTAAAAATTGCTGGAACGTAAAAGAAGAAAATAAATCGAGGCGGAGAGCGAGTCAGGGATGTGGTCCCTCTGCGGCATGATGTTTGTACTCTCCTACCCCCACTACACTCCCCCCTGTCATATTCTTTTCCCTCCGCCCTCCCCTTCCTCAACACCCGGCCGGCATTACAACGCCATCGCAACTTTTTACATCAAAATCTTCCCGCGGACCCCAACTAACCTCGGCTCACCCCACCCCCATCCACTCACACTCTGGGCACCGCCCCCACCTCCTCCTCTAGTTCCATTCAACCCTGATCGGTCGTTGATCCCGTCAGCGAGCTGCCGTTTATTACACCCTCCGCCCCCACTGTGTTCCCTGCCACCACCCCCGCCTCCCTTCCACCTGCTGCAATCCGTTCCCCCCCTCCAGTATACCACTGTGGCTACCTCCCCCTATACTCTCCACCTCCCGCTATATCCCCCTACATCTTCTCTCCGTACACATCTCTTTCTCTCTCTCTCTGTCTCTCGCCACAGTACATCATCGCGAGTCAGAGAGGACCCTTTATTGTTGCTCCATTTCGCGCCCACCTCTCTTCAGTCGTTTCTTTTTTTTTTCTTTTTCGTCGTATGGCGACCGCACTCTTCCGCCCATTTCCATGCGAGCTACAATGGATTGCGAAAGCGCGCGCGAGCGGGGTCTCAATTTCGCCCAGACGAAGCAGTTTGTCTGCCCGACGCGAGGAGGCTCTCGCGAGGGGGGTTATGAGAGGAGATGGGAAAGGGGGGAGGATTGGGAATCCTCATGGGTTTTCTCCCCCCCCCCCCCCCCACTTCTCCGCGCATTCCTGCTCATCGAGTCCCTGTGATCCTCATTCATGACCTTTGCCGAGTCTTGGGAGTAGTGAACGCTTTTAATTGTTAGCTCCCTCGTCAAAGTTCTTTCGTGTTAAAAAGTTTGTTGCGTTCGCCTCTTGCTTCGCGCCGCTCATTTCTTGGAGATCCGGGGAAAATAATTAAAGGACGTCGGACGGGTCACGACTATAAATGGAATTGATCTATCTTTTAATCTGTTTGTTCGCTTAATTGTCCTCATTCCTGTTTCCCGTATGACGAAAATGATGCGAAGTAACTTAGTTTTACTGCCGGTGCTCTTTTCGGAATATAGCCTTTTATTTCCGCATTCTCGAGAATAGTTTGAGCTTTTACCGTCTAAAAATCGAGATAAATGAAGGAAACATAGTTTTTGATGAATCGTAGCTAGACTATTAACGTGTATCTACGATCCTCCGACATTACAACGTTTGTTTATCCTGCAAAATCATACCTTAATTTGGTTTTTATAAAAATATTAGAACTTATGACTCAGTTATTCAGTTTTCAGGAAGAGTGACTTAAAATTACCATTTTATCACTCTCATTTATAATTTTTTTATATGTAGTTATCTCTTCGTATAATTAGCAACACATTCCTTTTTTGTTATTTATCGATCTTCTTTTTGGTGCATTATCATCGATTGAGTGGCATAAAATTCGCCGGAAAATACATCTCTAAATTGTAGGTCATATTCTTCTTCCTATTTATGTTACAAAATCCGTTAACTTACAGTCTCACATCTGTCAGATCCTATTTAGTAATTGACCGACAATCTTTATTGTACGAGTTTTTTTTAAGTAAGGGCCGTTTTTTAATTATAATATAAACCAAAATTATTTTTTTCGAAATGCTTTTATTTTTAGAATTTTCATACTTTTCTTTATATTTCCACATAGTTTCCTTGTTTGTTTAGGCACTATCATGCCTTAAAACTAAGTTTTGAAACCATCCTTTAAAGAAGTTTGCCGCCTGCTCTGACAGCCAGAAGTTCACGCGAGATGCCGCGTCTTTTGCTCTGAATGGTGCGTCGAAGCTTAGCCAGGTTGCACATTTGGCTTCTGAGTTGATCGTCATTCCTCGTGTCACAAAGTCAACTAGCAAAACACCGCGCCTGTCCCAAAACACCGTTGCCTTGATTTTGCAGCGCTACACCGTTTGTGATCAAAGATGGCCGTCCTGAGCGATCATCATCGTAATCGAAAACATTTTCGCGGCCATCTTTGAATTCTCCGACCCATTTCCGCACTTCACCTTCGCACATTGCATTAGCAGCATACATTTCACAAAGCTGAGAGTTAATGTCTGCAGCCGACATGTTTCTTGAAGTCAAAAATCATATCACTGACCGAATCTCACACGTGGCGGGCGATTCAATAATCTTATACATTTTAAAGATCCACAGTAAAGCGTATAACGGACCTAACTTAAAAAACAGCCCTCGTATTTAGCCTCTTGATACAAGGTTACGCATTGGTATGTGTCGGCTCATTTAATATACCTTTTATTTTGGTACATATTGCACTATAAATTGCTTCTGGACTAAATTATTCAGGATTTGATCCGATGAAATATATCGTGTATGGTGAAGTTTACCTTTTATGTTTCGACTTAATATTAAAAATTAAAATCTATCCATGTTTTTGAGCATGATGCCAATTTAAATTGAAACAATCCCCTCCCTCTGCACCAATGACCCTCATTCGAAATAGCTTTCCACCTTTTCTTTTAAGCAGTAAATTAGAGCTTGCGCCTTAAATGTACTATCAACATAGAAATGAGTTAAGGTGCTAAGACTTGAGATGGTATGTTAAAATAAAGTGTGGGATAATGCTAAGTTGGTTTCATTGCAAATATTTGTGAGCGTAAGAATTAAGGAAAGGGTCTAGGTCATCTGGACCATGCGTCTTCTCTTAGTATATTTAAAGCTTGCCCCGATACCAAGTGCTATAGTTCACTAAACGTGACGCGTTAATATCGTTATTGCTTAAGGATTAGATTTCATGAATGCTTGAAATAAGTTGTCGACTATACTCTAATCTTTGCACGTATCTTCATTTGCTGATTTTTTAAAAATAATTTCATTCCTCTTTCCAAAATTACTTTGTGCATTGATTCACATAACGCTGACTTTTCCTGTTCTTTTATTATAATTTTCCTAATTCTCTTGATGAACATAGGTGTTATGGAAGCTATCCTTTTTTTATTTTTTCTTCTATGTAAGTACCTCTTGTTATTCTACGTAGATAGTTCTAACTAATATTGAAGTTTTTGAATAGAATGAATGACCTTTATTGCTTATGCAATTGGTTGTAGAGTAACAAATTTTTCAGGGTTAGGCCCAAATCAGCCTATTTGTTAGGGCCTGATGCTCTTTAAGGTCGCTTTACACGATAAATGAATATTAAAATGATCATTTGAAGAATCATGGGAATGAAATTCATGAGCATGATAGCGTGAGACATCTGCTTTACATGACCAATGAATTCGGCAAATGTTCGGTGCTGACACTTTGCGCAGTAGTGCGACTATCGATAGTGCATGTTGATTCTAGCGATATATCCGACGACAGGGTACTTTAAAAGTCACGGACGACGCAGTTTTTTTATATTTGAGCTTGAATATAATATTGTACTTAATGACCATTCTGCTGGAGCATAATATGCACAATTATGAATGGGATGCAAGGGGTTTGTAGTGGTTAGCAGGGAACCAATTCTAGCAACTGCTGCTGTCGTGCGTTTTGTGATCCCTAAGGAAGTAATAAGTTGTTTCCCCTGCAGTGCAATGATGATTATGGTTTCATGAGAGTGCAGTGTGGAAAATGATCCTGAGGGCACCCAGCACATCCTATGACACTACAAATGATTATCTAAACCCCTTCCGTATTCCATTCAATAAATTAGAAAGCAGGTAAAATATAATTTTAGGAGGAGCTATACTTAATATGAAACTAGAATTAATCTTAGAGAGAAGACTTTCCATGGGTTAAGGCTTGTCGACAAGGAATTTTTATGCTTGGAATGCGTAGTGCCCGTTGTGAACAGCCTCCGCAAAGGAGTCGAACAAAGGTCATTCCTGTGCAAAAGAGAAAAGTTACTGGGAAGAGGAAAAAGGAAGAGGCCAGCTCTAATTTCCGGAGAAGTGGGGTTTAGCATCCTTTCAACTATTGAGTTTGATTACTTGCTACTTCCTAATGTGTGCTTCCTAGCAAAAATAAGTCCGTAAGTATACGAAGGCTCTCAATATATCTCATGAAAAATTAGCAGAAATAGCAGCTAAAGGTCATAGTGTATATATTAGTCATTTCATAGGATAATATATTGTTGAACCATCGTTACAGTAGAATAACATGCCTTGTGACATTCATGGGCTAGTTTTAGGGGTATGCCCCTTGGCGTATGGAAGTTAAGCAATATATTGGCTCTAACAGTGAGCTAACACGATAGAACAGCTCGTTTTAGTCGAAATGAGCTCACCGTATTATCAAAGATTTTGTCATAAAATGGGACTCTTACCCCAAACGCTTGCTATATATCCTAATTAATAGTTTACTGATAACTCATTATGCAAAATGCCAAAGGCTCTCAAGATATCTCATGAGAAACGATGAGATAATCTCGTAGAGAAACGATGTTTTCAGCGATTAAATATCCCATAAATTTGCCAAATTAACCACCCTAGAGAGCTAGCGTGGGTAAATTTGCGTTTTCTCGATAAAAATATTGTATATATGTGTCATAGTTGGGGTAATATACTGTCACAATTATATTATGTGGTATTTAATTTCCGAAGTGGTAGCAGTTCATGATATGGACGCCGCGCGCTCGTTTCATGCGATCATTTAAGCAAAATTACAACATGCTCTAATTTCATTCCAATGATCAGGCAAATAATCATTCATCGTGTAGAACAGGCTTTAGTAATGCTTTGGAAACCATTTATTAACAGCTCAACTCTAGTTCGTGAGACCATTGTCCAGTCTGAACATCTCTTCTTTGCGCCTTGCTAGCAAACTTTCCACTCTGCCGGTCCATTGGAGTAGGTAAACCTATTCACCTCTAAAGCCACCCCCAGGGCCAAGACGTCGGCCTTCTATTCCACCTAGATCCTTCTCGTGGAGCTTAATTCGAGTCGCTCGAGGCCGAATGTGTGAAAGGAGGGGGATACTGCACCAATCATGCAGCACACGTTGTGGAATTTGGCTTCATGGTGGTCCGAAAGAATGGAGAAGAGGAGATGCGAGGTGCGAGGAGACCTTATTTCTGGCCTGGGGCGGCCTTCATCTTGACGCAATGAATGGTAGCCAGTTTTAGGAGGTTATATATCGCGATAATGATAACAAAGGCGAAACCCTCGAGTGCGGTGGGAGGTGCGGAAAGCCCCAAGGAAATGGGATTGTAGGATGAAGGGAAAAAGGCTCGCGGGATGTTTACGAGAGTGGAAGGAAAGAAGTCCATTTTTCATCCTCAAGCCCTCCCGAATTTGCGGCAAAAATGCCCGCGATGAAATCGTGGTTTGGACGTTTCCTCGTGGCTTTGTTAATGAAAAATAATATAGTCCGCAATAAAAGGTTTACTCGGGGCACAAAAATGTAATTTTGACTCCTAGGGGAGTTAGGTGCTACAAGAAACCCTTAATTTATTTGGTGACCTCTAGTTTTATCTGAAAAACTAGAAATTTCATAATAGTCCCGAACACAATTCCTTTAAATTTAATCGTAGGTAAACTTTATCGACTTCAGTTCATGCAGTCACCCCATATTAAAAGCTAAATAATGAATATGTAATTGCGAGAATACTGCTTCATTACTGTCTTATAGTAACTGTAGCATTAACTCCTGAAATACAAGGTGTTGTTTTTTTTTTTTTGGCACATTTAATTTTTAAATGTCTGGAATTATCGGATGGCTTGGCTGATGAATTTTGGTGTAATAAAACTTTTTTCTTGAGCGTCAAATAATTTAAACATTCTCCTTTGCGCTTTTGTGCGTGTTCGGTATATCTTTCTAGCTAATAATCTATATTATGGAGTTTCTTTTTCATTTTTGTTTCACCATAGCTTCTTTACATTAAGTAGAGTATATTACGTTTATTTTTGCTTCGAATTAAGTAGCTTTGAATTGCTTGCCGTTATTAATATTAATTTGAAACCGATAAAGAGAGGTCCCACCCAAACCTAACGCCGTCGTCAGTTGAGCTACTTTGAGAGGTTTAAAAAGGTATTTCAGCTGCATATATACCTGCATTGTAAATGTATGATAATCAGAGATAAATTGCGATTGTCTGGCATTTAGATTCAATGCTTCACACGAGACATGCTAGAATAAGAGAAAATATACCAGACATCAATGAGAAATTTTATCTTAATTCATGACTTATCTCTCTCAATCATTCAGCCTCAAGTATTTATGGGTTTGCATAAAAATAACTCTTTTCATATTACGTGCGGCACGAATGAGATGTTCAGCACCTCTATTAGGGCGAGAAGAATGTACTACGGACTTCAATATCGGACTGAGATCATCTCGGTTGACTTTGGAATGGCGTCACCCTGAAGTAGCGACGAGTTTTTTTTTCTTCCTCGCCTTGCAACATCCCCGAGGTCATTGCTTGGGGGTGCAACAAGAGAAGGTGGTCGCTCTCATCGATCACTCTGGCGATGTAGTGGGCGGTGGCCAAGCTGGAGATCGCTCCATTTTTTTCGATTCATCCCTTTATTTTTCGTAAAAGAGAGGCAGATAAAAAGAAGAAAAAGAAATGCACCCACTCTCTTCATTGCAAGAGCAAGAGTTGTGACCGCAAGGCTGGTTGCGGGGTGCGGGGTACTGGTGAGAGAAAGCCTCGCACGCAAGACAAGAGGAGGTATTTTCTGCTGGTGGGAGGAAATCCACAATGCTCAGCGCGGGGAGGCGACTAGAAGCGTGTTGAGGAGGAAAGAGAGGCGAAGGATGGCTGCGAGGAATGTGCGGAGAGAGAGTGAGGTGACGACGACGGGTTTAAGAGAGCAGGGATTGGGTCGTTAAGGGAAGTGGATGGCTGAGAAAGGCAAGAGGAGGGCGGACCTTGCAAGCTCGCATCTGGGAATTTCTCTAAGCAGAAAACAAAGGAGAGAGAGGTAGGGGGGGACAGAGAGGGGGTTAGAGGATGGAGAGGGGAGGGGTGGTACCTGTTGTCCCGGTCTTGACCTCTTGTGGCAGTGAGAAGAAGTCTTCGCGTTGCGGTCGAAAAAAAAGAAGTCCTTATTTAGCCCCGCGCATGGCGCTAGTACCAACACATCCACCTCCTCACCTCTTTCCCCTTTCCTCATTTTCTCTATGGGAATCTTCTCTCTTTCCTTTCTTTATCACCACGTGTCTTTTCCTCTCCTCTTCGTCATCTCTTTCTCTCTTCTCTCACCATCCTCCTTCCTTCTTTCACCTCTCCTCCCGCGACACGAAAATGGGGGAAAGTGTCGTTACTTGTTCCTTAAAGAAATGTATCTCCGTTTTTTTATATTTTTGCTTAACGTTTCTCCGGGCCTTGAATTAGCAATGAAGAAAAGTTAACGTGCCACTCCTGGCGTGAATGCCCCTAAATTGATGTGGATGCATCTCAGAGTCAACGTTTGCTGAGACCACACAAGGAACTCTTGGAAATTTTTTAAGCAGAGCACACTCTTCCTAATGATCATTTTTGATCTGGAATGTCGACATGTCGTAAGTAATGAAAAAGTTCTTTACCTTTTCAACGAAGTATGAGCTCGTTTCGTCAAATGACCAACGGTCCCATTCCAGTTCGTTATTTATTTTTCAGCTCCCAGAGAAAATGACTCCTTCAGGAGAAGTTAACCACAGTTTTAGGTTGAAATTATTGATTTAGATATAATAAAAACGTTAATTATGGATTTTCCTTACATTAAAAGTTCATGACGTATTATGCTAAAACTCAAGTAAATGAAAAGCGGAGTACTTGAGATGATTTAGTTTTAAACAAACTTGCGAATTAAAAGTTTATTCTAGACCTTAGTTGAGAGCTTTCTTATTATTTCTGCCTCTAAGTTACTCTACCTATTAAAAGTCATCAGAATTTTCTCATTTTTTTGTGCTGAATAACCTCACTGGAATTCAAAAATCAAACCAATGAGAAACCGAATTAAAAATTCATTCTAGTCAGATCTTACATGCTATTTCCGCCTATAAAATTTACCCTCCTGTTTGAGTCTCATTGGAATTTGCTCATTTTTTCGCCATGCATAAGCTCATGATGCACATCACCGGACTTCAACAATCAAACACGATGAGATTCATGAGAGCTTGTATGCTCTATTCGCATGCAAGGAGGTGGAACAGTTGCATAATCATACCTGGCGCATCATTTAACTCGGAGAATACTCCACCGGTGCTAAACGGTGGTTACATCCCAGGGGATGGAGGGTCACCTTTTGCCCCGATCATCTTGCCCCGGAACGGCTACAGAGGAACGGCTCCGCCTTTGTGGCGGTGGAGTGTATCTTCACGGACTTGACCATTCCACCGCGCCCTATTAACGGTGTAAACGCCTTTACGGTCAGCAGGCGCACTTTGCATCTCCCTGCGGTGGCTAGAGTACTTGCGACTACGTCCAAGAGCGACTGCGCGTGGTGCATGTTCATTCCGCGGTGAACTGTGGGGAGACGTCTGAGAGAGGAGGCCTTAGTCCACCTCTGGGGACTGCGGCGCGGAGTTGCGAGTCTGAGGGACTATTAATAATCGTTGTCCGAGTTGCCCTGGCTCCAAAAGGCCGATTACGTCAAAGAAAACACTTATTTTCGCATTTCATATTCTTTGAGATGTTTCAGCATAGATCGTTCCTGGTTATATTACAACACCTCCTATATTTCATAAAAATAACACAGCTGAGGAATATAAATATTTCAATCTCCCTCATTATGGAGGTGCACTTGGCTATACTATTACAGAGCCAGACTGACTAGAGCTATACTGTTTTCCTCATCTGTAGTATTTTTTTTCTATGTAGTTTATTACCACCATGTGCAGACTTAAAAACAAGATCATATCCTACATTTACTGGAAGGGCAGGGAGAGATAAACTTTTCCTAACGATCACCGAAGTTGCTGTTGTTAGAGGAATGGAAGTTTTCTCAGAGTATGCATATGCTATAACAAGGTCGGATATCTTTGGATACGCCATTATTCCAATCCACCATATAGTTAGATAATTGAAACATTAAATCCCTGGGTTTCTGGGGAGGTTCCCATCTTTTATAATCTTGTGCATAGTTATGCTTAAGAACCTGAAAGAGTTATGACTAACGTTGAGTCATTGTAGCAAAAATTTGTGAATATAGCGAGCACCCTTATAGAGCTTTATGCACGGTCTGCGGAGGCCTTGCGTGGGGTTTGGGGAGGAGTGGGATGGGACGTGAGGGGGATGAAGGTTATGTGGTAGGTTGCACGGGCCGTGTGGTTGGGGAGCATTCGGGCGCTCAGGAGAGAGAGAGAGAGAGAGAAAGAAAGAGGCTCCGAGAAGAAATCGCTCTTATATCAGATACGCGAAGTAATCTCCGTAATGGATGACATGGTGGCATGGGAAAAGGGTGCTCGCCCTTTTGTGTATAGGCAGCAGGGGTCAAAGGGAGTGGTGAGGGGGAGGGTTGGGCTGGGTGGAAGGGAAATTAGAGAAGACGGAGGAGGGAGAAAGGTGGGTTGGCAGGCATGGAGTGGGAGAGGGGGGTGAACTGCTACACGGGGCCAGAGATTGAAGGGAGATTTATGGACGGAAAAAACGAGGACAATAGATAGAAGGGGGTGAGAGGACCCAGGGAGTGTTCTGAAAAAGGCCGTTTCGGGAGGAGACTGCTGCTAAGACGGCGTGAGACGAGAGAATGGAGTGGTTTAGTCGGGGGACGTCACTGGAGGATTGGATGGATGGGAAAATCGGCATGTATGGAGCGATGGGAGAGGAGAGCAAGGTTCACGAGGGGGCCTTTGTGAAGGATTTGGAAAGGTGTGCCCTTCGAGAGGCTTGCGTGCGTGAAAAAGACGAATCGGTAATAAGTTGTCGCCCACGTTGCTGATTAGTTCGAATGGTTCGCCTTCGTCAAAACAGCGAGTGTTTGAGGATATATGAAGGCTGATGTATACTGATAGCTGATAAAATGCAGATAATTAGCAAGCTGAATGCTATTTAATATTTAAAAAAAAGCGAGGCAAGTCCTTAAGATTCAATAAACTACATTTATATTACTATTTATGTATAAAACTTGTGAATATTAGTATTGCAATTTTCAAGCAATAGAAGCGGAGATATTTTCATCATTTCTGTTTACATTTCATTTTCATTCCTCTCCATTTTACCACAGGAAATGAGGTGATCTTTAAATAGAAAAGTGTAGGAGGTAGATAGATTGCAAATCGAGCCTTTCAATTGTATGTATATAAATCTCATTTTCTTTTGTATACCTATGCTACCATAACCTCAGATTAGCTTGAGAAACAAATTGCTTAAGTTTATATTCCAATCTCTAATGAATTTCTAAACTTAATATTTAAAAGGTATTCCGACCAAAAATATGAGATAATGAAATGAAATATATATATTATATATATATTATTAATGTAATTGTATGAGATAATCAGCAATTCGAATCTATAGTTTAACTATTTCTCTATGCAGAACAAATATTTTAGCTATATTTTCTGGTCTTATTCCATCATGTAATTCTAAAAATTGGAGAAATTTTGAAAGGATTAATTGAAAAATATAATTTCTTGTTGCTTTGATAAATTAAATGCAAGGAATATGTCGATATGAAAATGCTTGCTGATAGGAGGGCGAAATCGAGAGCTTTGTCAAACCAATCTTAGAATTAGTTCAACCGATTCAGGCATCTTATATTGGCGGTTCGACATGTTGAAGTAAAAGGTAGTTGTACTTTTCATCAGTTTTTGATGCGTACGATTTGTACTACATGATTTCTCTGTGAGCCGAAACGCGTCGTACGCATTCAATACTTGTGGAAAAGAGAAACTACCTTTTATTTCAATAAAATCTTAGAAATTTTCACTTATGATGATGATGATTCGATAATTGACTTCCATACCTATTGTAGGCGTTGACCAGAAATTTTTGGTTTCATTGAGATTTATAAATTGAGGAGAGTTCATCATAAATGTTTAGGGAATCGTGAGTGCAGCGCTGTCGAAAGGCCATGGAGGCATTTTGGAAGGGGATTAATATTGAAGAGAGGTAGCGATCGGCCCGGAAGTCAGCATCGGGAAGGGTAGAGTAAGACGGCGCAGATAAGAGGCTGAAAGAGCGTGGGAGAAGAATGGATAGAGAGAGGCAGACGGTGCGGAGAGATGGATCGGAAATTTCCAAGCCGTGGTGAGTGAATGGAACGATATTGCAGGCGTCGCTTTCAGTGCGTCACAGAAAGCGTATCGAGCGAAATTTAACCCGAAGGGCAGCGTGCATGGCTTGCTGATTTCATGATCGGCAAAAATAATGTTTTCCGAAGTTCATTCAAGCGGGACCTCTGCTTTTGAAAGCCCTTCTACTCGGAAATATTAAATCTGAGCCTGCGCACGGAGTTGAAAAATGCATTTGCGTGAGCAGTGACTCATGACTATGGCAAGTCCATTGGGCTCTGACCCTCCCCATGAAACTGAAATTGATTTCTCGTGCTGACTGATACACTCCGCTGGACCTCGTCAGAAGTGAGATGGAGTTTTATCCCGTTCTACGGAGTTATTACTAAACTTGGGGGAGATTATATAGTAAGGAATGATACTGTACTTGGAATCAAAATAAGGAATTCATCTATCGGCATCCTGAATATTTTTTCGTAGCTCTGATTGATGTTTTAGCATGAAATGAAATCTCATAGAGGATTTGAAATAATCAATTTGGTGAAGCAATTTGAACTTTAGAATATAAATGTACTATATTTTTGCCTCTTGTTATCTCTAAATGATGTTAAAAGCACTAAAAAAAACCACAGGTCTTCATTGGAAGAGGAATTAAATTGCCTTTTTGTTACTCAATTTTATTTTTCATTCTTTGTTCCAGTATATTCCTTTATTAGGATGCATATAATACTTTTGACTGCATTGTTGAGAATCTCTGCGTAGTTGGCACTAGTATATTGTTGTAAGCAGTTTCATATGACAGTGATTGACTTGTGTTCTTATAACGCTCCGACGTCAACATATGTTGAAATTCGAAAGCTCAAGTTGAAACGCTCAACGTCAGAATAAATATTAACCTTGAACACAGCCTGTTTCCCAATTGCAGAGAAATATTTTTGCAAACTTACAAGAAGAACTGGTTGATTGTGTACGATGATAACCCGAGCAACACACTCGAGTCCTTTCATGACAGATATAGTTTTTAAAGTGTCTTCTAATAATTCTTACACCTGAACTTCTCCTTAAATAATCATTGAAAGAGGTTTTAGGTGCTCAGCCTTTCTTTTTCAAGGTTACGGGTGTAGAACGAAATGGGCTTACTAATGAATGCACTACTCAATTCCCTTCAATGCAGCAACTGCTTTTCAAAATTCCAATACTTACTAAGAAGAAATTTTTCTCGTCTTTTCTACGCCCTAATGCTATAATGTAATATTACTATAGTGTAAAATTAAGAATCCTACATCGCTTTGAATTATCTCCTCTCTCGCGTCAGTATAAGTTCGCGCATGATGTTCGATCGATCGATATCTTTTCTCCCACTCGTTAGGCCGCTGAGAGCGAAAAAAGGTAATCTCGTCTATTATGCAACACTTCTTACTTGGCGCATCTCTGCTCTGCATACCCCATTCCCTTTTCGCCTTTTCATTGGACCCTTTGGATTCCGTAAACTGTTTTCTTTCTCGCCAGAGAAATCTCGCTCTCGCCTCGCTTGGCCCATTGAGGTCGCGGCGATGGCTGCTAATTACGCTCACAGGTGGCGCGCGCGCGCGAGTCATCAGATGGCGCGTGCCCTCCCGCCTTGCCCCCGGCGAAAGAGCCGGCTCAAGAAAGAAGAGAGCCGAACGAGAGTCAGAGGGAACGCATGAAAGGTGAAATAACGCGCATACCCTCCCCGTCGCATGGGAGGGAGGGAGAGAGAGGTGAGGGCATTCTTCCAATGCTCTGAAAGCAGTCAGTCAGTGCTCCGCTCTTGATTGTTCATTTTTCACATTCATTTCGATTATCTCTCCTTCTCCCCCAGCTTTGCCCCTTGATGGAACTCACACCTGCATTCAAACCGGTGCACGAACTTTTTTATTTTTCCTCTCCTTCTCCCTACCTCTCTCTCTCTTTAGCCTTTCATTTCGCTTGCCATATTACCCTCGCTTCGCTGCGGCAGCATCATCGCTATTGAAAGGATTTCTTTGCCCCTTTTATTCCGATTTGCTTTCTTTATTTTTTTTCGCCTTCTCTCTCTATATATATTCTTAATTCATCGAGCTCCTTGGCCTTTGTGCTAGGGCGTGAGTGGTAAGGAGTCGATGTGTGTGAGGGAGTTCGGTGAAGGAACTGTTTGTGGCGATTAGCCTCGGTGCTCTTTCACGATTGGCTAGGCGGTGCTGGCTCAAATATATCTCTCAAGAGACCGGCTTCTGCTTTCAGGAGTAAAATAAAAAAAACACCTATCCTTTCTTGAGGCAAAAGCAAGGGGAGGATTCCTTGCGACCGTGCATTTCTGAATAGGAAATCCAAAAGGAGTGAGTATTTGAAAGGCGGTGCCATAATAAATGTCCACTGAAGCTCATCAAAAACCTTATGAATATTTTATCAAGAGTGTGCATTTCACAGCTTTTCTGCAATCTCTACGCTAATTTTTTGTACTTTTTCGCATCACTTTTGTGGTCTTAAATGAGTGAATTTTACGATAGCATTTATTTAAATTGAATTTTTACGTTCAGAAAACGTAGAGCTCATTTATAATTACGTGGTTTAACGCTGTAGCTTCATAGAATAATCATGAATATAAAATTTTAAACATCAGTTCATACGATGAATAGTGCCAGGTCACGAGCTAATGCACACAAAGCCAAGTTTTCTATATTATCGCCGTTCCTGATATTTTTTCCTACTGCAATAAACGTTTTTTTTGCCTCTGGACAAGAAAAAAATATGATCATTGCTCCATGCTTTTATATTTTGCGGCAATATTTCATGCATTAAGTAATATTGCAATGAATATTTCATCGTATAATCAGTAGTAGAGCCTTAGGTGACATTTTTACGATATAACTTTTGACAATACTGGATACTAAAAGATATTTTAATACATAATTTATACTTATTTTCCAATATCTGTCGGGTGAATAATATGGACAATTCCGGGGAATTTTTAATTTATTTGTTATTCCCTCATTTTTCCGCCTGCCGTTCCACTTACAGTTAATTATCATTGATAAGAGATATATAACCATAATAATATCCATGTTTAAAAATATATTGCTTATTTTAATTTATTTTCAATATATTTAGAATAACTCACACGCTTCCTATCGCCTTTAATTAATTAAATTCATCTTTTGATGCGTAGAAAATTTGCTTTTGTGAAATTCCGGAGCTAATAGAGTTTAAAGAGACAAATCTCATATCACTTCCTTATTATTTTTCTGTACTAGAGCACATGGACAATAAACAATGGCAAGTTAAGTGTATTTACCAGACTAAATTAATTCTTCTTGCATGTAAAATATTGTAATTTCAATTACATGGAAAAAGTAATTACATTTGAGTATAGTTTTGTTACTACGTATATATTTTTGAGGATACTTTTTCGTGACATCTTTAGTTTAATCATACCTTCTTGTCCTATCTATTAATTTTTGATTCAAGGACAACCTTCTTACGTTATATTAACAAGATGTAACGTTATAGAACGTTTACTATAGTAGTGGATTTCATGTATTTATCAATCAATAAATTTAACCTGCGATTTGATTAGAATTACTGGAAGAAACATCAATTTTAGGCTTAAGACGATGCATAAACAAATGCATACAATCTATTCTTAGTAATTGAATGCTCATTCTTCCAGTGCATTGCTTTTAAATTAAAAAATAAGATTTCAATAAAAAATATAACCAATCCTCGGTCAAAGTATTCTGGCTGATTTAGTTCAAGATATCAGAGAGAGCTTTATTTTATTATTTGATGAAGGAACATCTGCCAAAATGTTAACTTCAGCATAAAGAATTTTGCAACGCATAAAATTAAAAATTCTTTTCTATCCACATATTTCTTTAATTAGTTCATTGTATGTTTTATACACCATCGTCAGTTCAATAAATTCACCGTTTTCAAGAGACACCACTTGCTTCAATTTTTCAATTCTCATTTGCTTTCCTTATTGTCTATCAACCTATTTAAAGTTTTAGACCTTTCAAAATACTCCTCCAACAAACCCGGTTTAGATGTCATCGATATCTTTGCAGCAGAGAATTTACAATCATATGTTTTATTGATGAGGCATAATGCTAGAAAAGGCAATGTAATTGCATCGGAAACCACAACATCATTTAAAATTTTTATTTTTGTTAGCAGCCCACAATGTTTGAAAACGTACGAAATTCTTACCAGCAATTGGGCAATCACATATTAATGTATGGCATATTTAATCTCCTCCCTACTTTTTCATGCCTGCCATCTGGTTATTCCCTAAGAATATCGTTCTTATACAGTGTCTAGCAAAGCTTTTCCCGCGGCGATGTACCCTTTTTCTTCGCACTGGAATGAGGCAGTCTCTCCCACCTCGTCTCTCAAACTTTTTGTTCCATGTCTAACTAATTATTCTTCTTACCATCCCTTCAACCCCTCTCTCCAATACTCCCTCCCTCTCCTACGGTCGTCCCCCAGGCCACCTCCCACCATGCCGCTGCGTCCTCCTAATTCATCCTTATTGCACGCTCATCACAATTCCCAAGCCGCCACGCCTTTGCTCGCTACCCTCCCCACTCCCCCATCTTACCTCGTTCGAGAGATAAGAGTGGACGAATGAGTAATTGCAGCAGCTAGGCCTTCCCATCGTCCCCCACTAGCTTCCTCCTCCTTCCACACCCACCCGACCACTGTTCTCTCTGCTTCGAGCGCAAATTCCTTCCCCACCGACCGCTAGATAACGGAATATTCTCTGACTTGATCACCTCTCCGCCATCTCTTTCCTCCAGTCATGCCCCAAGCTTTTCCATCTTCTGTTGCCTCTGCCTCCATTCTACTCTACACACCCCTACATATCTGTACTATGCACACCCCTATATATCTGCCCCTCACTCGGTGGCAGATATATAGGGGTGTTTATGACCCCCTCCCAAATTTTATGAATTGTTTTACTCGTTTAATAGTATTGGTATCGCTGTGTGTTTAAAATTGCTCCGTTTCTCCTGTTGTTAAGAATTAAAAATGAAATTTTACGCTCCAAAATGCGTAAAAAGTGTGTATTATAAAAACTTTTTTTTTACGCGGGGGAACGCCCCTCTCTCCCGGGGGGTTTTCTATAATCCCCGGATCCAGATCATGACCTATTCCCCAAATTTGATGCTATATCCGCCTCTGATCTCACTACCCCATCAAGTTCTTCTCATCCCGTCTTTCTTTTTGTCTATCCCTCTCTCTCTTCAATCGAAAGAGTTTCTCTCATTTTATTTTATAGCTGCCCTATCTTGTGAGTTCTTCGCGCCGTGATCCTTCTTCTCCCGTCGCTGTAGTATATCCTCTATTCCTCATCGGTGCCTTGTCCTAGGTAGCATTTCTGCTGCTTTGTCACGTTGCGCTCGGATTGCTGCCGCCTGAGGTGTTCTCCGGAAGTTTCCGTTTCATTTTTTTGCAACCATTCCCAGATTCAAATCTTCCGCGTGGAGACATCTGCACACTTGCTTTATTTTGAAGGGTTTTGACTTCTTGCTTTCAAAGTTTCTTGCGCTATTTATCTTTTCTAATTTCCAGGAACCTAGTTTTCAAATAATTATGGCCTATGTTTCACGTATTCGACGTTGCTGCATCCAAGTACAACCTTGTCCAAAAATAGATTTTCCAGCAATAATGTGCAGGATCTGGATGAGAAATAGATATTTTGTTCAATATAATAAACTTTATTCATGCAACGCATAGACGCATTTGAACCCAAATAAAAGTACTTTCTCTTTATTTGCGTTTAGTATTTGATATTGCTGTCTTCTACTCCTTCCTTCCATGTTAATTAGGTTCCAGTTTGCAATAACTTCACCTATTCTTTCGAACATTTTTCTGTTCTTCCGTCTAGAGTCATAGAAGATTTTCCTCATTATTTGATAACATCAGTTTTTTTATATTTTTTACGATATCACATACTGCAGAGTTGATTGAGTTTGGATTACGTTAGCTCGGGCCAATTCATTAGCAAAAAACTTCATATCATTTTATTAGTATTGGAAGAGGTGCATTGACTGTAAATATCCTCTTCTTAGATAACATATATTTTAATCCTACTTGCAGGTATACTCTTTTTAATCGAATGATATTTCACTGCATTACAATGTATCCACAAAATTGAGAGGAACGTTGTATCATTTGGTAACGAATAATATGTTTGAGGTAATCACAAAGGAAAATTGAATACATTGAATGTGCTACAAAAAATTAATCGTCATTTATTCAGATATGGACTTTTCAAAATGATGAATGATAGATCGCAAGCTCTCACGATAATCACTTTAGTATTCCTTCCAAGTCTTACCCTTTCCCCTTCATAGACCTTTCTTTGAATATGGATCATTGGTTTTACAGAACAATTTTTCTCCTGCAGTTGTCCAGTTCAATGACATATTGTTCTATTTTTCAACTACTGGCTACCTGTTTTGCTCAATAAATAAGAAAGGTGTCTTTTATCATGTCTCCTTTGTTGAGAAATTTAACATTAATGCCAACCTTCCTCATTCAACTCTTTGCTGATGGACTAAAGGACCCTCTGGAACCATTTTTTAAACAGTTATCAACGCAGGAAAGTGATAATGGTGGTCACAATTCAATAGACGGAGTTATTTTGCACGAAACGGTGACATGAACCTATTTATTTCACCTCATTTGCCTATCTCCTTCTCTTTCACCCTCAAACTCCGCAAGTCTATTCATCAGCGCGCGTACCTCGTCCAACCGTTCCCATCTCTTTCTTTCCATTCCTTTAACCCTCCACCCTCTGCACCCTCCACGCAGCCTCCACGACCTCTCTCTCTCTCTCTTTCCCTCCCGTGCTCTCTTTTTTAATTTTCCTCCCCTCTTTTGCTTCCCTCGTTAATCTCTGCCTTCGCCGTGATTAATGCGTCACGGGGTGTGGTTTTCGGCGGCTGAGTGGCAACTTGGGTCTCTCTCTCTCCTCTCAGCTCGCGTCTCCACCGCAGGATTGGAATTCCGTAATGGAAAAGGAACGGAGAGTTGCGTGTTATGTTTTTGATTTCGACCCAGTTTAATATGTTCCATCGCGAGGTGGCAGCTGCGGAGAGAAATATGTGGCGGTCGGTCTCAGTCAGTTTAATTTAACGTTATAAGCGTTTGAGATTTTGAGTGAGTTTTTTTTCTCCTCCTTCTCTTTGCCGTCGTGTCTGAGATAAAGGGGCCTTTGCAGAGGTAATGAATCAGCTACGCAATCCCAGTCGGATCTTGATTCTTATTTAGGGCTCGGACTGCCATTAATATAGGTTTTTAATAATGCCTCTGGATCTCTTAGATGGACGTAGCTGTCTATTTCTTGTGGTTTGGATTATTTAATAAAGCTTTGCATGTGAATGATGACTGCGGTACCCTCTTAAGGTAGTACATTAACTTTAGAATTCTAGAGTTGAAATAGTTTTTGCATGTCTTTCTTAGTTATTGATTTTATTCATGGACAGATTTTCCATTTTTATGACTGCAAAACTTACGTAAAAATGAATATTTAAAAGAGGAAACTAGATAGGCTTACTATATTTCCACGTCGCAGACAGAACCATGTTTGAGAAAAATTCTTTTTTGATTTTAATGGGTCGGTAATTTAAAAATACAGTCTATGAGATTTTTGTATTCAGATAGAGGTTTACAACAGCCATGAATAAGAACTGCTCTATAAATAGCGACACTAGAGAATATGGAATACACAATTAATATATTTCAGAATGGTAGGTATATATTATCATTGTCAAAAAGGTTATATTATCGTTGTCAAAATGTAACTTATCCCATAGATTAAATAACATAAAAATATACAGTGAACGTATGGGATGGCATTGTCAGCTAGAATTGGCATATTACGATCGTGGAAAAAATGCACATGGCCGGAAATAAAAAGGAAAAATAAGTATATCACCTTCGTTATAATTTGTGATAAATAAATATTAGTTCATGGATTATAGTAAAGCATGGTTTACGACATTTCAAAAATTGAGTTGATATTGTCGAAAATCATTGATTTTATACTATAGCTGTACATAAAAAAATTACCTTTCCTAAGTGTGTACATTATCTCTATTTTTCGTATCCGCCCATTCCATTGATTGTGTTGCATAGAAAGAACTTTTGGTAACTTAAAGTATTGCATGTTGGGAATTTAGGATAAAAGTTTGATACGAACTCAAAGGGAGGGTTATATTTAAATTCTAAATTAGTCATTGAATGCAAATAATGAAATGAAATGTAATTACCACATTCGGAATCTGCCGTGATTTTGAGAATTAAAGATGAATGACAAAAATATAGCAATTTCAGACATGTGCTATGAGAATATATAAGGTTAAAAAATAACTACTTGGTGTTTTATATGATTATTTTAGTATCCATTATTTTTGTTTTCTCTCCTCATTCTGCGGAAATCTTCATATTCATTCAGAAGAATCAAATACGAAATTTAAAATATGATTAGACAAAGCCGTTTCTCTCTCGTGAGTTCCAAAATTTTCCTGCCCTATACCTGCGAACGTCTGCGTTCACGAAAACTTTTCCTGGGTTTTAATGCGTCCGGCTGCCATGGAAGCTCTTGTCTCAAGTCTTTGAAGTTTCCGCAGCGCAGTCCCTACGACGTCATTAGCGATGTGTAAGGGCTCTCATCGTCCCATTTACGAACCATCTGGAGTGATGTGTTTGCGCATAATGTGGCTTTTTCTCCGTGCACAAAACTGTCATGCATACGCTTTATCCTGTTAATAACCTTTCCTCCTTTTCGCCCAAAATGTTCGTTTTTCTTTCTGCTCTTTACCAAGGGGAAGGGATCCCTTCTTTTTACATCTCCCTCCCTCATCATAACCCCTTTTCTTCCCTTAACTGGCCTGATTTCGTTTTTTACCTCTTCCTTCTGCGTTCAAAGTTTTTCCATCTTTTTTTAAATATTTATTTCTGTACCCCTACCCTGTTATATGACACCTCCCCAGAAGACTTTCTGAAGCCCCTTTTTCTGGCTACGCCCACGTTAACCCGACTCCCTCTCCCTCGTCACCTGTTGTAGTTTCATGGATATCTCCCTGTTTTATGCACGCCCTAATGACTTCGCACTTCAAAGAGGTCGTGTAATGGTAAGGAGACGGGAGAGCTGAGGTAGGGGAAACAGCGTGTGCAAGCGTTGGTTCAGTGGGTGCGCTTTAGTGTAAGTGGTCAGGGAAATGGGTCCTCGGGAGTATAGGAAAAAAGAGGGCTACAGAGATCAAGGGTCGCTTTCTCCGACCTATATTTGGCTGCGTGAAATTTGACGACCAGCATGCTGCTTGGCTGAGATAGGAATGTAATGAGACATCACGCTGCTTGAGGATATTGACCAATCAATTCAACTATTACGATCACTTTCAAAACTATGGGTTTACAATTCAGTGTTATGGATGGAAGCTTATGAAGGCACGAACGAATTGCTACAATTAAAGAAATGCCACCGGTAGTACCTAGAGTTAGAAACCTAGCGCTACTCCTTGGCTCATGATGTTATAATTAGTAGAGAAATAGGATAGAGAAATTGTTGGCAAGTCTCATCAATGTTTTGAAAAAACGGTGGTTGCACACTTTGCATTATTTGCCAAATTTATAAAATTCTTACTGAATATAAAATTGCTTTGATGTTTACTTCATTCATTAATATAAAAAATTTACTGTACTTTTTGCAAGTTTTTCGTGAAAATTTTCAAGTGGAAGCATACAAATGTGAATAAAGCTCTCGCACACCCGGATTGTAATTTTATACAGTGTATACAATTAAAACAGTACATACGCAAATGGAATAAATCTACGTGCAAAAAATTGTGCGAAATATTTTGTGTGAGTTTCAATGAATCATGTGTAGAGGAATGCCATTTTCGTGTGCCATGACCTCATGGAGTTCTAGAAGAAGGTATCTGAAAATATAAATTTTGAAAATATCAATGATGACATAAGAACACCGGATGATTATTTCAATTGGTGAATTAGTATGAGGTTAGCACCGTGATAATTATTTTAACAGAAAGTATTTTATGATGTGTATACCCTCATTTCATGCCAAAAATTATTATTATCATCGCATTCCTTGTCACGATAGTCTGAAAAATTATCATCGCAGTTCAGTCCTCATGTCAGCCATGTCTCTCCATTTCTTTCCCATTTGACTCGTTTTTACCGAGTGGGCCTCTTTTGTCTCTCATTTCTTCTCTCCTCTCACTCGCTTTCCATCTCTTATTTCTCCACCACACCCCTCACCTTTCATTTCCCTCTCTCCCTTTTTCTGCAGCAACAGGTTGCCGCGAGAGGGCGCCTCATTCCACAGGGCCTCCAGCTCACCTCCTCTACCCCCTCCCCCTTCCTCTACCCTCGAGAGTAAAGCGCGCATGAGGTTGCTGGCCGCGGTGGCCTCTGGGAGGAATCCGCGGGAAATTTTGGCGGGAATCATCTTGCATGAATTTCCCTGGCAAAGAACGAGTACAGGAGACAGACTTCAGTGTATTTTCGTTCTAATTTCCTGCCGAATGCTTGATAAGGAACTCCATTTGACTTTCAATGAAATTTACCCGTGTGTCTGACGTACTGACGTTTGAGCGTAAGGACAATTTTATTCATGATAGCTTTACGGAACGAGATATTTGAAAGCATATTTTGTGTCATCAGAATATGGTTGTAGCAGAAAATTGTGAACCATAGGGATCTAAATGCTGTTCAATTACTAAAATATATTTTTTAATGGACACACGTCTGTTTTATGGCGTTTAATCTGTATTTTTTTATACCTACTTTCATTTATTGAAGGAGATAATTCTTACTACGGCGGTTCCCCACTTAACATATTTTTGCTCTTATTCATATATCTGAAGCGCTTACATTTTCGTAGTCGGAAATCGAGGCGTCTACAAAATAATGCTAATGATGAATTTCACTCAAATTTACCAGAAAAATGAAACGCTTCTACAATCTGGAAGTGAATATTATAAATGGAAACGTACTAGATAAATAAATTTATTGACTATATAATAAAACCTTGTCTATCGGAAATACAATTGTATTTTTCCCAAAGTGTCCAAGCGATAAACACCTGCAATTTTCTAATTGGTATTCAAATTTCTTTCAGCTGACGAGTTTTTTGTAAAATGTATCGAAAAATGATAATGCATGTGTTCATTTATATGATGCAGGTTTTGCACTAACACGCTTAGTTTGATGGTTGTTGATGTAGGAAAAATATTCTTTGAAAACCCGAGAAATTACATCTGTGGCGTATAATAACTTCCCATTTGATTTTTGAAGCTGGACACAAGAATTAAATGCCCGTGAATCTCTTGTTTTCGAAGTTAAAATACTTTTTACCGCGTTATTTGGTGTGCTCATTACGCCACGTGGTTTGTTGTGACGTTTTAGGATTGCTTCATGGAAGTAGTTTTACTCGCAGCCGCCAGGGACGCCAAGTGACGGGAGCTTTTCAGAGTCCTCTAGTGCTTGCGCTTCGAGCTTCCTGAAAAGGGCGCTGTGGCACAGCTCTTGTACGCTAGCGACATCTTTTGGCGATTCCAGCAACTCCTCGTGCCTCGCAAACGAAACGTGTGGAGCAATCAATACTTAGAATTCAAATAGAATGAGTAACGTCCTTGTTATACTTACAATCTATTTATTGAACACCGTTGTCACATGCATTTATAAATCAATGAATGATTACTCTGAAATAGCAAACTGTAAAAATAAAGGCTGTAATTAAAACTTAATTTATATTTTAGCCTCAATGAGACCATTCATAATTTTACTCGATAAATTTTCATGGATATTGATTCAAATGACAGAATTTGATGTTTTAAATATCCGCTCTGTTGAAATGAAACGAATTTTGTTGGCATAAGAATCAGAAATATTGTGATTTCTGGTACTATAGCCAATGTGAAAACGCACGAGTATTTGCAACAGGTTGCTGTTCAATTGAGCTGAATAATTTCAGGATTTTGTTGGATGTGGCTTCCATAAATGCCAATTACATTCGGTAAATCTCACTTTGAATGCTTGCTTATTTTTATTCAACTTCTAATTTTGCCGTTGCTTTCTCATTTTCTTTTATTGATCGGCACTTTGATCGTTGATGGCTATTTTTTGATTCTCAACTTCCAAAATGGCAAATGAATACTTTTTCTTTTTTACACCAAAAAAGAAGTACTTGTGGAGTAAAAAAGAAGAAGTATTCATAATTTATCCCTAAGTAGTGAAATTTTGTGTCATCTATCAATATTTTAAATTGTCCAATGGTTTGTTTCATAAATTCTCCATAAATATTTTTGTATATAAAGATGGACTCAAGAAATTGTTATTTATTATTTTATCTTACCCCCTCTTTTGGCGATAAAGACAAGGCTGAAGCAATATATTTCTAATGGTGACCGAGATGAGTCTTTAACATTAGTTGAAGTGTTACAGAAGCGATTGTTCTCCGTTTCAATATTTTTCCGAGTTACATCTGGCCACTTTTTTCACCTTTCTTAAAAATGATAAACCAAATACTGTTGATAGGTCTCACAGTATGAAATTGGAAAAAAATGATAATTTCAGATGCTTCCTTGGACATTATGACCCGCGGGTGATAATATTGATTTCACTGAATTTTACTGAAGTGCCTTAGTTTTCATTTGTTTTATTTTAATTGTATCCAACAAACTGGACGTGCTCCAGTACAAAGGCTCTTTATTTTCCTTCGGTATGATTTTGAGGCGGAGAATTAAAAAAAAATATATGAAAATGTATCAAGGCATTTTATTCGGGATGAAACCAAACAAAATTTCAGAAATATTATTTATTTATTTTAGTCAATCAATGTTTGTCACTGTTGTAGATCGTCTCGATTTTTCTAGAACTTTTGAACGTTAGACGCTCTCCTTTCAACCAAAATGAAACAGCTATGGGCAATAAAGCTAAATCAACTGTAGCTACTTGCTTGGGGAAGGTTGGGACCCCATGGATGCAGACTTCACGCATAGCACTCATGTAATGAGAATATATAAGCCGCAGGAGAAGTATTGTGAAACAAATCTTGCCTCCAGGGATAGGAATGATTTTTCAAAGAAAACACTGAAAAATATTCACATCCTGGAAATGTTTTAATGCAGAGGGACAGAATTTAATCAGAGCAATCTATTTATTTTTACTGTTGCCTCCTCTACATATGACATAATGATGGGTATGTTGAAACCCGCCAAATGCAATCATATTTTTGTTAGACCACACTTCGATGGATGCTAGTGTTATCCAATTTAAGCCACAGGAAATGAACATATTAGCCTTAGATCTCTCAAAGATTTGGAAAGTTTAAATGTATGAGAATTAGTACTTTCACGGAAATATGGGGATGCTTTCTTCAGGATAAAGTTTTAGGGTGCATGATTTTGATTTTGACTTCATAGGAATGAATTTGCAACATTTTATACGGCTGGAAAAGTTTCAGAGATTAGGGTCCTAAATAATTTTGACTATATTTATTTTTGAGCATTTTTCATTCAAATTTTGAAAGCCGGAAATTTCAATGTGAATGACTCACTTTGACGTTTTTGTAGAGAGTATTAGGTAGCTTTGAGTAAAAACTTAAAATGTTGCCTCATCCTTACTTGAAAGAAGTTATGAAATAAATAAATTTCTTTTTATTTTGTTACTTTAACGGGGAAAATAATCTCTGCAGTGATTTATCCAATGAAAATGTTTTTATACTTGTGATATTGAATCAAAAATTAGAAATAAGGATATTATTCCTCCTTTCATGTAAAATGAAGTGCGATTTTTCTGCAAAAGGGTTCCCTAGACTTTGGTAGAACTAGATCTCTAAATTGGTGACATTATCCATTGAATGATGTAGCATGTGAATTCATCTAAATTTAGGTATATTTTCCTTTAAAAAGTGCAAGAATTTATCAGCCCCTGTTCCACATCCAGTTATTTTGCGAATAGCATTAATATCCAACGATTATGTGAAAACTTCTGAGTTTGGAATGAGAGGTAATTTTTAAGGCGTATTTATTCTACTATGTTTCTCAAGTATGCTTTATGACTTATCTTCCTGTTTTCGAACGGACAATTGATATCACGTTACTAAATAAAAGTGCAGTAGCCATATTTATGGTAGATTTTGACATAATAAGCTGCAATTATGTACAGCCAGTGTCTCTGATTTAACCACTTTTCATGCCAAACTCAGGGTTGCACCGCAATTTCTTTCAATTTACTAACGGTTTGCACAACATCGATTCATAGGGATCAATACTTTTCAAATTACTGTGGGAATTTTTACTGACTATGGTGTCATCCGGTTACCTATAAAATTCAGGTGATACTCATTTATTATACATTTCTCGCGTTGTGAAACGACTGCATCGCACAGGCTAAGGAGTTTCATCAAATTTTAAATACTTATTAGATAATGTATTCCCAAAAAAGAACAAATAGTATAATTTTTCTTGGCAAAATACTAAAATTTATTTGCATCGTAGGCCTAAATATGTAATACATTTATAAATATCGAAATTTATTTAAAAAAACATCCCTCATGTGTTTCAGTATATTTTCCGTAATAATGGTATAAAAAATAAAATATCCAAGGCATATCACTTCGTATCAGGAGTATTAAATAAACTAAGTAGGTAGCTTAAATATAACGAAATATTTGCATCCCTTTGCAAACACTTTGTCGTAGTATGTTGCACATGCCAATTTTGGTACTAAATCAATTTCATCGTCACCACTATGGTCATTTTTTGTGTCAAAATGATTTACAATGAGGCTCTATTTCTTTGAGAATTCCCACTAAAAACGATATCCCAGGTGTTGCGTATGATTTAGTAGCTTCATTTTGTGTGTTAGCTTCATTTTATTTAATGCCCTCTGTCTTTCTTGAGCACTTACTTCCTCAGGAGATGTTGATGGGGGAGGGCAATGAACTAAGCAACCCTGTGGGAGAATGTAATGCCTCTAGTGAGGCTGAGTGGCGCTTTTGAGGAAACGCTTCGTCTATGTCGATCCACTGATGCTAGTGACCCTCTTTGAAGCCTGCGAGAGTCCGTGAAACCTCCTGCTCTTGCAGACAGCCACCTCCCTTTCTCACACGGCATTTCTATTTCGTCCGACGCGTAATCCCACCCGCTCAGCGTTCGCTTATGACAGCTCCGAACCCCGGACCCCTTTCATTCCCCTCACGGCTTCCGAATGCTCCATCGGTCTCTCCCTCCTTCCTCCTGGGTGAAAAGCCAAATAAAAACCCTTTAAGTCGCCTTCCACCTTCTCCTCCTCTCTTACTTCCGCTTTCCTTTCATCCCTGTATTCATCGTCCCCTCGTTTCCTCCTCCTTCTCCACTTTCCTCCCTGCCAAACACCTCCACCCTATCCCACCTAATCTCGCGGCTGCCATTTTCACTTTGGCCCCGGCAATAATTACCCGTCGGCACGAACCGGGCCATCCGGTGGCGTGATTGTTGCCTTTGCCGTCCGGCCCTCCTGCTGATGGCAGCACGAGTCACTCGATTGACACTAAGCCCACAAACCATGCCATTTCCTCATCCCCACCACATTACCCCCACCTACCTTGCTCTGCCTCTTTCGCCATTCCATCTCCTCCCTCCTCTCTCTTTCTCTTAGCTTTTGTCCTCCCCTTTCGCTCCTGAATCGCTTCCTCCGTTTTCCAATCTCAGCAGCTACCATCTCCTTCCACCAACCTCCCTTTCCTTCTCTCATCCTCCCTTTTTCCGTCCTCAAAAGGACTTCCTCGATCAGAGGATTTGCTACTGTTTAACTCTCTCGTGCCCTTGTCAATTACTCTCGTTTCTGTGATAGTTTCCCGGTTTGCTCCCACCAACGGTTTTCAGTATTTCTTTGTGAAAATAAATTACATTTAAAATAGTTTTAGCTGCAGGAGAGGAAAGCAGATGCTTTTGATTTTGTTTTCTAGCTATTAAATTAAATTTTCTAGCTATTAAATTCTTTCTGATTTTGTTTTCCAGCTGTTAAATGTTTGTGGAGGAGGTTTGGATGTTTATCGTAATTTTATCCATTTTACAAGGAATGGCTATAAGATTAATTGACAAATTTTCAGGACAAGTAAAAGTCTCCTGGCTGCACTCAAATCAGTTTTTAAGAATGCTTTCTCTAGAGTTTTTAAAGATTAACATCAGAGTATTTTCCCGCACTGTTTCATGCAATTTGGCAAGAAAAGAAACAACGCAATTTCAATGCTTTTAAAGAATACTATGGATGGCACTCCCTGTGACTATGATTTATCTCCAGATTATGACGAAGATTTCTTGTATCCAAGTGATTCCTATGGTACTGTTTGCCAAACTTTTTACTTGCCAAGTCGATCGATTTGATTTATCTCGTTATCCTGACCTCACGTCATCATTGCTCTCAATTTCTCACGATTTGATCTTTTTTTGTCTTTCTCCTTTCACCGGTTTGTGTTTATGATGCAGTCTTAAAATCCGGGTCAGGCAAATATAATAGTGCCATCAATCCTCCTTTTTTGTATACCTTATTTGTCAATAACTTCTTAGGGCGAGGGCTTTTGTCTCTTTTTCTTTATTCGTTTTACGCCTTCTCATTCTGTTATTATTCTCTCTTTATTGGTTTGTTTCCCATCTTCGTCATTCCGTTAATTCCATGAAATCAGTTACTTTTTATGTTTAAAATTTTCCCTAAAATCTCGTGGTGACATCAATTCGCAAATACACCCATGGCATCTCTACATTAATTAAAGTGATCCAATACCGTTGCTGTCTTTCCACTGCCTCTTTCAGTGCATATTATTCTATTTAATTTATCTTGTATTAAACTAACGGTAAAAATATGACATGTCCCACAAATCTAAAAGCAGAAAACGTGAAAATCCTGAAAAAATGTGTTTCCATAATCAAATGTCACGGATTTCTGGATTCTTCGTGATCTAGCATCAACAGCTAGTTCTATCTCTCCAGGGATCGTCCCGTTACTGCTAAAAAGACTTATTTCCTAGTCAGTTCATTTTCTGTAAGACACTAGCGTGAATACTCAAGAATATTAAGGCTGTGTAGACACAAATAGCATTCCTTGATCGTTATATGCTTATGGAATCATTTTTCAATTGTAATGGACAAAGGAGAAAGTTGCTATTTCACTGTTTTCACCACTTAAATTGAAATACTTCAATTGCGAACGACTTTCAATATAAATGAACGATTAAAACAATAAAAAGTTTTATTGAAAATTATGATATCAATGGATGATTTACATATACATATTTTAGAAGGACTCAGAGTTTCTTTATGCTTTTCAATCTTGTAATCACAAAAATATTTTATGAAATGCTTCTATCCTATAACATTTTCCTTACTTTATACTTTGTATGCTATTTGCAAATCAAAAATAAATCCGTTCTCATTTCAATTTTCTCCATTATTCTTCCTTCATACCACTTTGCTCCACTTCCCTACTCCGCCTCCCCTTTCTCCTCCACCTGAGTCCTCCAACCGTCTCAAATCTTATACTCTCTCCACCCCTTCCCCTCTCACCTCCTTCCCTTCGCTTCCCCCTCCCCCGGGCGGACGGCTGCGCCCTTCCCATAATCATGTCCAATTACCGCGATGGATGCGTTATTGAATCTGCTAGAGAGTCGAGGGGGAGTTGAGGGAGAGGGCGGAAGGGGAGAAAGAGGGTGGATGGGGGTGAGATGACGGGGGCGGAGCCTCTAGGAGATAGATTCGGGGGCGAGGGAGGGACGCGGGGGAGAGGGAGGGACAAGGGTGTTGTGAGACAACGTCTAGGCAGGTTATGAGGAGAGAGAGGTGGACAGGGTAACTGCCGGTATTCGGACTACGTACTTTCTGCAGCACGCGAGAGTGGCAGAGAGGGTTGGAAACGTGTGCAGGAAAGAAGGGGAGGAGGAGGACGTTACGGCGTCGTGTTGGGGGTGTTTTTTTTTCGAGTGAGGAGAGACTGTCAGGGTGGGAGGGGGGTGAAGGTAGGGGTGGGATGAGGAAGTTTAGGGACGCTGGACGTTGATGCTGTTGTAAGCTGCGCGGAGCGACCGAAGGGGTCGTTTTTGGAGCAACTTATTCGCCCGAGTTACATCTCTGAGGGTAATTTATTGCGCTCGTGCCCCCTTTCACATTATCCCCGGAGAATGCCATTTCACATTCCTTACTGTCAAGGAGGTGGTCGTTTACTTTGGGGAGAGAAAGCATTTTTTCGCCCTTTTCCCGGCTTTAAATCATAGCGATGAAAAAGGAAGACTTCGGAGTGGTTAATATATTTTTTCGGTAAACGAGGATCATATTAGCACAGCTGGCGGGTTATATTTTTTCCAAATTTAGGCCGCCCGAAAAAATTTCGCTTCGGATGGAAAAGATCCAATTTTTTTCTTCGCCCCTGCTTGTCTCTGGAATATTAATTATCAATTGTTGCTTGCTCCTCTCAGAAATAATTCGTTATGAATTTGATTAGGCGAGGATTTCATTTATAATTTATTATTATTCATCTCTTTCCATTAATTTAGTTCCATTATTCATCTCTTTTTGTCTATCTATTTATTCTCTTTATGCTGCTTTTGTGCTTGCAACGAGTTCCTATCCTGATTGCATGTGTATGATTAATTTCTCGGTGAGATTTACCGTGATGGATTTTATTTCTACAGCATTACTCGCTCACTGAGTACAGTATCATCCTCTAGTGTGGAAATAATTGCAACGTGATCCTAATATGTTTCATATTGAAATATCACTGTTTACCGGTGGAACGCCAAAGGTATCATCCTGATTAAAACGTAAATCCCCAGGTCAGCTATTTCGTGATGATTCAATTAGTCCTTAAAATAGAAAAGGAACTCCACGCGTTGCTTGCTGCACACGACTATTAATAAAACCGGGAACATGCATGCGCTGCCAGGGATTAACGTTGTTATGCATGCACGCGTTTTGATTAAATAATTTGCTTTCATCTTGTTTTCGCAAAACTGAATCCGCGAGGTTTAGGGAGGGGGCACCTAACTGGGGGAGGCCGATTGGTATCCGTCTTTCTCGAGTGCACGATCGAATGCCATCGAGGTCTATTTTCGAAAGGCAGTCGCAATCAATTTGCTCACGAGCGTTTTGCGGTGACAAATTCCCCGGAAGCATTCCCAAACACGCTCTCCGCGGGAGGGCGTTCGCCGTATCGACGGGTAACGCCGGTGCAATACCGTCGCATGCAAAAAAAACACAGAACTTCCTTTTCAATTAAATCCCATTCTCGAATACCGCTCTCCCGCGCCGACACTCGTCCAGGTTTATAATCACGCTTCCATACTTCCCCGCGCGCCCCTTACTGTGTACTCCGTGCCCCCCCCCTATTCCTCCCTTGCCCTCTCTTGACCCCTTCTCTTCTGTACCCCCTCCTACCCTCTTTTCTCCTCTCCCTCCTCTCTTCAATTTGCTCTCTCCAATGCTATCAAGCGAGCATCCAGCCAGATAAACAGGGGACAATGCCACTTTTTGCGTTCTCTCCCACTCTCCGACCTTTCCGCCCGCTCTCTTTCCTCCCACCGCCTCTTCATAACCATTTCCGCTCTCGTATCCCTTTTCCATTAATTTGCTTCTCTGCCAATACAAGCGTCCGTTTGAAAATATTGCCAGTTTCTTAAATTTTATTTGTTTTCCTCTCACTCGCGTCCTGTCGAGTAAACAGTCAATCATCATCTGGCCCTTCAGACTCTTCACATTATTTGTTTTTGTCGTTGCTCCGATGATGAATACTTTTCAACTATTATTTTGATTCCCCCTTCAGGAGCCATTCCATGTTTTTGCTCATGTATTACTGGTAGCATTATTTTATATATTTTTTTGATCCTCCGATTCTGGCTTCTTAAACTATTATTTTGATTCTCTCTTTGGGGGATTTTTTTTATTTTTTGCTCGTGTAGTACTGGTAGCACTATTCTCTATCGTGTTATGAGCAATCATTAAAGCAATTGCTGTTCCCATTGGCTGTTCATTAGCTATCCTAAATAACAGGAGTTTTCATCTTTCTTATTTTGCGCTCATCGTAGACATTTTGTTTCACTCTTTGGAGTTTCATAATTTTTACCAATTAAGCCCCCTAGTAAATACGCCTCCTAGTTCTTTACACCTCTTCATGTATATTTTTTCGTTCCTAAATATTGCTTCTTACTATCAATTACAGCAGCTGACCCGACTGACACTCACGCGCCAAAAGTGTTTAGCTGTATTTCTATAAATTATTCATATTAGGGATATCACTCTGTGATTGAGATACATCATTTTATTATATAATGTTTTTTAAACGATTATTATCTCTCGTATTTCACTTTTTATTCCTTTCACGCACACCTGTGACTTTGGATATTGTTTTTAATTAACGTTCTATGTGTAAATAGGAAGAGTTTTACACGCATTATAAGGGATTAAATAATTTTAGCCAAAGGGTTCAATGCATACCAGTGCCTAATTGATTTGACTCAAATAACTAAGGCCTTGAAAAAACAGTATTCTGCAGTATTACTTCACAGTGATAAGTGATATATTAAACACGGTTCTATTTCGGTAACTTGAAAATAAAGTTTGATACCTGTTTTTATATTCGTTACGCAGCTTCCTTACTTCAGAGGTACCTACTAGGGTAAGTGGAGACAGAAACTTTTTAGTGTTTCGAGCCTTCCTTTAACATAATAAAGGAAGTGATCAATCACTGGTCGTTTATATCCTCCACCTCTTATTACTTTACCCTCTTTATCCTTTTATTACTTCAGAGTGAAATTTTTTTTCCGACCTCTCTCATCTCCCTCCTTCCACTCACCCAATTTCCATGTCCCTTACAAACTCTCCATCCTTCTCCGAGGATAGTACGGCTCTCCTGACGTAACTCTTCATCGTCTATATACTCTCTCTCTTATATATCAAAAATCCCAGCTGCTGCCCACTCCATCTCGATCAACCCGCTCTCCTACTTTACATCCCCTGAACCACGATACCGCTTGTCCTCCAAGTGTTTCTTTCCCTCTTTATTCGCTCATGTTTGTAAAGAGTATTGTTTTATCGACTCCGGACGGCATTTTATTTCTCCGTAAAAAAATAATTAAATTGAAGGGACTATAGACAATGACCAAATGGTCAAAATTAAAAAAAACTGGAAATGAAGAATTGTTTTATATTTTTGGAATTAAAAAATTACATAATCATAATATTTTTTCGGAGGTTTACGTCTATGAAAGATTTGCTGTAGTAGGATAAATCACCTTTATTCTTTTATTACGTTTTCAGTACTCATTGAAGCATTTATGTGTCTTAACAGCTTTCGTTTCTTTCTGTCACACATGTGCTGCGGGCCGACCAATTTATATACCTGTGGGATAATATTATAATACATTTCTGCTTGGATGTTTTCAGACTGCTTATTAGGTAGTAAAATAAATGGAATTGGCTATTAAAAACCCAGCCGGCCTATGACGATAGGATCTGGGTTTCGATAGGTGGAATTCATCTTTAGAGGAAACGTTTTAGCTTAAGTATGTGGAACACATGAAGTGTGAAGGGGGAAGAAATGTGATCATAAAGGATTTGCATTTCAAGTGAGTGCCTCAGTGGCGTACTATTGTAATTATTAACTTGATTAATGTCCTTATGGCCGTGAGTGTAGGCAAATGGCCTTCGTGGTCTTCTTTATTCCCCTCCATTTAGCGTGATAATAACTACAGGAGCTAAGCTAAATACATATTTACCTGATGATGATTCTCAGTCATCGAAACCTAAATTATTCATTTTTGCGTAAGGTCGTACAATTAATTAGGTTGTCAACTTTGAAATTAAATGCTATTTTTTGGATAACATCCATTCCCACAAAGTCACACTTGGTCTTGAAATTTAAGAGTTTTCTCAAAGAAACGACATCGTAGCATCGTTATATATTCCGTACATTGTCATTCCTCTTAGTTGACTAACTTGACCTTAAATGTTATTAAACCGACAGAGAACCATACTTGTCTTGATTTTTTGCCTAAAGCTTTTCTAAACTTACCCTTGGCGTGCCAAATCGACGTCTAAGTTACGGTGGGATGAGTTTTGGCCCAGAAATTCTTCTCGTTCAGAATTTAAGGTTGTTTTTATAGTATATTTGTATAATGTGAACTCATTCTCCTTTCAAGACATTTTCGATTTTTTTTCTGATTGCGATCTTTCTCGTTAACATTTTGAGACCTAGCGTCATCAATAGATGGCGGCCGGCTGGATATTTTTGTTGCATATCTCGCCCCTTGCATCACTCAATGTATCCTCACTAACGGCATGCCATTTATTCCTGATTTGAGTTTTCAGCGTCCTCAATTAATCTCTGTCATATTTTTGCCAAGGGATTTTTAATTACATCGGTCATTCGAAGGCTTATCACGATCATATTTTTGATCGACCAATTAAAGCCTTTATGTTCTGTGCATAGTAATTGACATAATTTGTCCATTTTTTGTATCTAAATCATCATGTCAATTCATTTCGTGTGGGATTAATTTGTTAGGGTATTCTGCATTTCCTTCACCACACCGCAAATGCAAATTAATATTGAAGTCAACGAATGGCCTTAATTGATAAATGATTAATAAGCCATGATCCTCACGGTCTTTTAGACTTGTCCCTTATTGAGGATTCCATCAACGTTTGATTCAGAGTTTCATCCCGAAAATTGCAATTATATTCACAGCTAAACTTCGGTTAAAAAATAAATAAATTCAATTATTAAAATCTAGTGTATCTGCTAACAATATGTGCTGCTCAATGCAGAATTTGACTAGTCTAAAAGTTTCAATTAGAGGGAAAGCGTGGGGTTTCCATTTCCTGTCATACTCGTCATCCAATTTAATTGAGTGGCGAGAGACAAGGCATTGAAGCAACGGTATATACATTTATGGCCTGAATTGAACCAGCTGCTGTTTGTTTCTTCGTAGAGGAATCAGATTACAAAGCAAGAGAGTTGCAGAAATATTGCTGGTACAAATATTATCAAACGATGCTCTGATCCATTTTGCCTGTTTATTTACCTTTGTAGATGTAGGTACTTTTTTGATGTGGATTTGAATTTATTCCCTCAAATGTTTAAATAAAATTTTTGCCGTTGTTTCCTCTATCTTTTTAGCGTGTAATTTTTGTAGCACATTCAGATTACCAATAGCTTCGCTGGTAGGCATTGAATTTTTTCTAGAAGCTGCAATTCGCTTTATGCGTAAGCATTATTACAACCATTCATGAAATAGTGCGCAGTATTTGCGTTCAGAGGAAACAGTTTCAGCATCTCTGTAAATAAAGAATCCGCACGATGTTTTTAGAGTGAACTGTTAAGAGTTTACCAGTGTTTTATTAATACAGATAATGTAACTTTGATGCTTCACAGCTTTAAAAATTTAACTATAGTTATAAAATATGATCAGTGCATAACCGAAATGATCACGGAAAAAAATCAATTTTGAAATCTGAAAATATGGGCATTGCATATTTATGGAGATGAATACTCTCAAAGGTTATTTAAATTAGGAAAATAAATCAATATTCATAAGTACATGGGTAGAAGTCCAATAAAATATTTATAAATTAAGTCATTGTAAAGTTACATCGATGCTTAAGCATGGAAACCGGAGTGAGAAGAGTAAAAAAATTTAAAATCTACGACGTGATTTTACATCCATCTCATAATATGGCTCCATCTGGTAAAGCCTTTTAATTCCATAGACATTGAATATTTATGACTTTCACGAAAGTGATCGCCTTTAATGAACTCGGCTATAAAATGTAAACACATGTGATAAATAAACTTGGGATTCGTGATCGAGTTTGGCATAAGAGTTGATGAAAATCAAAATCAGCATTTTTACCGCAAATATTCTCTTGAAAACAATTAGTGGTCGATTCGAAATTATTTTTCAGCAGTTTAAAACAGTGAAAAAAGAATTCTGTTCTATTCTATACCTTGCCTAATCATTTGCACTTTCATTTTTTTACTTACACAAACCGCAAGTAATTATCCATTTGAGAACCCATTGCTCACTGTCTATTTACCTGATCCACATCGTGGTAATGTCAAGTATCTTAACTTATTTTTCCTTTGTCTTGCTGTGTGCCCTAGCATCCCTATTGCCCTCTTGGCTGATAAACGATTGAGTTTTTCTATTTTTTGCTACTGCTTTAGTCAACTTGCATATTGCTCAGTTAATGTGGGGCTTCGGTCAAATTCGCTTGCTGTTTTACACACCCGTTGGAAAGAATATTGTTATACTAGGTGCCAACTTTTACAATATGCTGTTGGTTCGGCTAATAACAATTTTTATAAGTACTTAAGGCTTCCGAAAACATTAGCGCTATTGTAAGCAATCATGATTACAATAAAATGGAGCAATGGTTGTTATAAAATACCTACTTCAAATGAATCCATAGTTTTCCACGGACCCTTTGCCATTGTTCAATCTTCGTTGCTTTTTTAAAAAAGTCATAGTGAAAAAGACTCGGCGTGCCATTATTTTCCGCGCTTTTCAAAAATTCTCGCGGCAAGTGAGCTCGAAAAAAAACAGAATCACTCTCAAACTCAAAACCCATACGACGCCGTTTGTGAGCTTTGGAATTTCCCCCCCCCCTCCCCAACCTCTTTGCCTCGTCAAAAATGACGGCTGAACGCCAAATACGAATAAAAAAACAGCAACAAACAAAAACAGAACTCTCTGTCATTACTGGGACATAGGTTTTTGATGAGCCAAGCGCGGAAAGGCAGCTTTATGTGGTCGGACTGTTATTTATTATAACGTTTCCCATTAAAATTTCAACGCGAGTTTACATTACTCTTCTCCCTCTCGATTCCCCATACATTCGATCACCCCCCTTTCTCCATCGTTCAAATCCACAATTCTCTCTCACTCATCTCTCTTCTCTCTCTCTCTCTCTCTATTGATTCCCTTATTTTTCCGCTTCCTTTCCGGCTCTACCTCCTCTCACACTTCTTATCGCTTCCCCCTCCCACTACGCTATTCCTGGCTTCTATCTCCCCCTCCTCTCCTTTCGATATCCCCCCTCTTCACCTCTCCCTCTTTGCCCTTTCCAAACCCTCCCTTTCCTTCTCCAAGTCCTCTCTTTCGCGCATCCAACCTCAATTACTTTCTCTTCCTTTTTACACAAAAACCTTCTCCTCCTCCTCATCCTCTCCTTTGCCGTCGCTGCCGCCTCAACCGCCCTCTCCCTTCCTCCTCTTGAGCCCTACTCCTCCTCCCGCTACACTCTCTCTTCCCTCCCGCCCCTCCCTCTCCTCCTCCCCACCCTCCACCTGCGCCCCATCCCACGTGACCCCGCCCTCGTGAATAATTGAGCCAATAAGGGAGCGCCGTGGAAGGTCGAAGTAACCGGGTCTCCCGTACGCTCCACCTCCTTCGCTTCTCTCTCTCTCGCTATCTGTTTCTCCTCTCCCTCGCTCTTCCTCCAAATCTCTTTCATTTCCTCTCTTTCGCCCTCCTGCTATCTTTCTCCACTTCCTCTCTTTGTCTTCCTTCCTTCACCTCCTTTTTCCCCTTATGTGACGTCTTCCTAAACACTGTGGGCACCCATCCGGATCCAAACCGTAAGGAGGTGGGGGAAGGGAGTATGTGTGGGAGGGGTATCGAGGGGAATCCCTGCTTCTCTCCTATACACACACATATGACGCCTCCTCCTTCTCTGTCGCTACTGTGGCCTCATATTCGTCCTCTCCCACCCTCCTCTCTCCTCGTTTGGGGACGCCTTATGCCCACGCATCACTCGTAGCCATGACACCCCAGAGTTGTTTTTATGCCTCCACATTTACCAATCTCGCCTCCCCTTCTTTTTTCAAAAAATAACCTTAGCTAGAGCTCCTCCTTCCTCACAACAACCTTCTGTCCCTCCTATATCCTATATATCCTACCTTTGCTTCTCCCTTGATTTCGCCCCCACCACTTCCTTTCATTCAACCGCCATCTCCCGCCTAAAATCCAACTTCCTTCCCCCAAAACTGATTGTGCCGGAGTTTGTTTCAATTTCGGGAGCCGCGCGCTGCCAAGCGGTTGACTGTTGGGACCCTCTTACATTTCAAGGCTTTTCCTTTGGTTTAGGGGGTTGCGTGGTGGCGTATTCAATGGATGATCAGAAAATGGTGGGATTAGGTATCATTTGGGGGCAATGAATGGTCTTATTAAGGGAAGGAATATTGGCAATGCAGCTAGAGAATTCTATTCATCAAGTTATTGTAGGAGTCAAAAGGAGGAGTGAGCAAATTTAAAATCTATATTCTATAGGATATCTTATGGAGAGAGAGATGTGAATTATGTGCACGCAACAATGGTGAATAAACCTATTACAATTGTTGAAGTTCAAATGTGGCTATATTGATTAATAGTGATATGGTGGCTCCATGGTTCATAGCACTTGGCCAGAGAAGTACCTTGTAAGGTATCATTCTTCTTCAGTATTCTACAGCGATCGTTATTTGATTTCTTGCACCAGCTGGCAAACTGTCCGAGCGAAAAATCCAATAATATTTTAATCAGAAAACTCTCTGGGACTTAAAATGCGCTAAAAAATCACAACTAAGTGATCATTCACACTTTCAGTGCATCAAAGGGCAACCCATTGAAACTACACTTCTCCCATGAAATCACAAGTCACAAGTTTTCATCATTAGGTTCGACAAAACCGTTGATTGAGGGCTCTACCCTGTAGTTTTGTTAACTGAAATTTTCTCTTGCACATTATAAGACTTTATGAGCTTGAGCCGTAAAAAATAAAGCAAAAAGTGATTTAAAACTTGCAATTAGCTCTTAGAATTAAAAGTATCATATTCAGATGAAAATAATTAAATCTTATCATTAATGAAGTTGAAACTTCCTACGCAGTCGTGATAGGCAAGCGGATATGTGCTCCTTTAATTATTCACCTCCGATTTTCATGTATGACATGAAAAGAGGAATCATAAAAATCACCTGATATTGAATTATACATGGTGCACTATGTAGGAGGCTTATTGATAAGGATGCTCTGTTGCATGAAACTTGCTTTATGCAAATGTTTTTGGTTGATAAAATAGCGTTCATGATTATGAGGTTATATGAAATCCCGAGGATTAATATGAAGGATAAAGAAAAAATACTTTATTAGCCACATTTTACGTGTGATACTTCGTCAAATAGGGCGAATGTAAACTGCTTATCAGAATTTAACAATACACCTTCAACATATGATGTTTAAGATGTAAGGTTGGATTGGATGAGATGAATAAATGTGCCCAGTAAAGAGAACATTGCAAATATGTTGAAATACGACTCGTATGCGAAATATTTTTTTTACTTACAATGTCTCTATATTGAAATAGTGGCATCATTAGCAAGTAGATATGCAGATAGTAGATTAGTATATATTCAGGCAGAGAAATTGAAATAGGTATGGGAAATAAGGAAAACAGTTATTTTAGACAATCGGATGAAAATATAATGATTAGTCATCGATTATAAGTAACCAACTTGAGATGCCCATGAGTTTCTCTTGCTGGCAGTCTTTAAAAATTAATTGTCAACTTAATTTTCACCTTTAGTGCCTCAAGCGTAGCCAATGCCATGAAATCTTCAATGGCATTCGCATTATTGTTTCCTTGCAACATATTGTAGTATCCCCAGGAACATCTATTTTAATTTAGGTTTCGTAAATTCGTCTTTTTCTCTGGAAGAAGGTAACATTTTAGATGACTTGAACGGCTGAATCACTCGAAAATCAATTTGGGAATTTTGGTTTGAGTTATCTTACAGAGATATATCAATTTTGCCACTCAAATATTCTGTGCCTACGTTTTTATACTAGAAACTTCGTCTAAGGGGACACCCACTCCACGGAATATTGCGCGGTATTTCCAATAACCAATCCTTAGATTACTACCTCTGCGATATTTGACCGCAGACAATAAAATGGGTACAATCTAAGAAAAAAACTTTCAACATAGAGAAAAAGACTGCCCATATTCATCTTTGCTCGAACATTTTGCCATCGATTTAATCTCCAGGCTACCTTAATGAAATGAGACTGCCGAGTTTGCTAGTTTCTTTCTTCAGGAGAGGGTACTTCTTTGTCCGTTCCTAGAGCACATATATGACATGCCTCCTTCCTGGGTAAGGTTGTTCCCTAGACAAGACTCTTCCCCCCTCCTTATCCATGCACCCCCTGCCCTTTTCCCTTTATGGAAGTTCAATCCGGCAGTTCTGTGTGTGACCTCCCGCCTGAGCGACTCCTTCCCGTCTCTTCCAATCCCGGATGTCTCCCGCTGACGCTCGCGATGCTCTCAAGTCTTCCTTTATTGACTTCCACCATCTCATCTCTGGCTTGACTCTAGGTCTCCATCCAACCATCCGTCCGTCTCCCTTTTGCCCGTCCCATCCAAAGAACTCCTTCCCTTTTGAGCCACCCTTCCCGCGTCCATTTAGAAATCCACGTCGGCACGGCATTCCCTTTTCCAGCGGATGCCGCGCAAATCATGACGTGCCCTGGCTGTCAGACGTACCTTGCAGACGCTCTTTCACAGTTTTTTGTCGCAGTTTTTTTAGGGATCTCACAATGTAATATCATTCAATTTATTATTTGTGATCTAGCTCAAAGAAAGAGCCATCTTGAACAGTAGTGCCTACCCGTGATACTTCTGAACTTTTTTTTAATTTCTCATCTCGAAATACTTGACATTTATCATGCTCTAAACCGAATTTTTATTGCTGCTGGAACTGAAGGTGGTTTTCAAAATATATCATTTAACGAGATACTCTGATAGGTTGTATTTTATTGTCCATAACTTCCTCACATATGTTTTCTGGAGCTCATTGCAACTATTAAGGTTTCTTTTTTAGATTTTGATATTGTTTTCCCGTTGAGAAATAGTTAAATTTATATTCATAATATTGCTCTGCTTTATCAAATGTCGCGGCACGTATTTCTTTGCTCTATAATGAAATGGGTCAATGCTTCATAGTTAAATTTATTCAAAATTTCTTATTTATTTTCTGAAATCCACCTGCGTTTTATCTTGTTTCCTTTTGAAAACATTCGTGATTCCATTTTTCGACTTTTTAGATTACCTGCTACCATATTTTACTTGGTGAAATAATTTATTGTTAAATATTCATAAATTAAGTAAGTAATAGAGTTGGTACTTAATATCCTGGAGTTCGTTCATTTTTTTCGTAAAAATTTATGAGACACTCAGGTTTGTCCTTATTTTATTTTTACACCTTGCATCCAACCTCTACCCCTCTTTAAAACGGTGATTTCACACCTGTTTCGCGCGGCCTCCATAACTCTTGCTGAATGTTTTTACTGGCTGTCACCCAGGATTGGATCTTGTATCTCAATTCATGGCCCCCAGAAAAGTGAGGGAGAGTTGAATTTCCTCATCAGCACCAATAAAATATCCCCGGGGGGATTGGTTGCCTCTCTCTCCATGTAGATATAGTTTCAGTTTACCGTCCGGTCATTACCTGCCCCTCCTTCCACTTCCGTTCTCCGCTCTTATCGCTTCCCTCCCACCCCACGCACCGTTTGATCGGTTGTCCTCATCGCTGCTGTCTCTCCCTCCCTCTCTCCAAATCGATCCCACGCCTCATCCCACCGTCCCCACGCAATCACGTGCCACCCCGTTTTGCCATGCCCAACATTATTGGGTCCCTTACCTCTCCCGCCCCCTCACCCAGGATTATATATACACACATGTGTATATATATATATTCCCACCACCTACCCCTATTTCACCCCAATCCCTTTTTTCCTCCCCCATCCTGCATATCTACCATAAGTAATATTATATGTACCCACCCTCTCCTTCTCTCTCCCTCCACCTCACCCACGATTATATATACACACATATATAATTCTCACCCCCTTCCTCCTTACTACTCCCATTTCCCCCTTTTTTCCTCCCCCATCCTGCATACCCACCCTCTCCCCCTCTCTCCCTCTCCCACTCCCTCTGTCTCAACAAGCGACCACTTGTTGTGTGTGTGCCCTTTGGGCTGTGGAGACGTCGACGACGACGAAAGGGTTGCCATCGTCATCATCGGAGGGAAAAGGGGTGGGGTGTCGTGTGGAATGGGGGTGTGGTGGTGGGTGAGGGGGATGAAGAGGGCGAATGGAATGGCGTTGGAGGAGGGAGCTGCTGCTATAAATTGGCAGTAAGGAGGCCAAGGGGATAGGGGCATATGGGCCTGGTAAAGGGTGATGGGCCTTACGAATTCGGGGGAGGCGACAGTGTGCTGTTCGGTGCTTGGCGATGTCGCTCGGGGGCATATCTTCCGGAATCTAATGAGAATGGCTCTCTCCCAAGGAGCTTAGGCCGATGTCCTTGGGGGATGTTAGGAATCTCGAGGGTGTGAAGGGGAGATCGTGGGGGGTTTGTAAGTTGCCATTCAAATGCTCGGCTGCGGTTTCTCTCCACTTCTGGCACCATCGTGTGTGATATTCGAGTCAATCACGGTGAGCCATTACTCTTCTAGTTCCACGGTGGTATAAATTCTTGAGCCGTCAACCTAAAATTTCATTAAATAGTCTGGCGGTGTAATTGACTTCGACCACCATGTGGCACTTATCATCGAAAATGCTATTCCTTTCACCATTCACTGGTAAAGGTTATAAATTTGCCTATGACCTTGCAGTTATTTCGCAGCTTCAGTTTTTAAATGCTATTTTAAAGTAACTGGTCGGTGTATTTTATTCTTCTTGTGAAGCCGTCAGTAAAGTATTGCTCAAGTAATGTTTGATTTCGCTTTAATCTAACCCTTGCCTCACCTCCATGGGCTTCAGTCACAGATTTCCCACGTGTGCATTTTTCTATTATGTGAGTTGGTCAACCAGAGTCCCTAAAAGCATAGATTCCTGGATGCATATCACGAATTAGTAAAACATATTATTAATGCGAGATCATGCATTAACAATATCTCGCGTTGAATATTAGATAAAATTAAATAGCCGTATAACGAGTATTTTTATAGTTACACTTAGGCGTCAGTAGAATCTATAATCAATGTTCCATTAAGGAATCACGCCTTTAAGATAGGAAAATGGGGAAAGCGTGCCAACTCCATTCTATTTTTACTTTTCCTCTTAGCTAAATATTAAAAAAAAACCTGATTAAATATGAATAAATGTAAGAGAGTGCTAGGCACATCAGCGCACATTTCATTGATTGGTGTAATTAAAATTCTTAGAATTATGTTTCTTTACTTTCACCGGTCATTACGACGACAATTATTTCGAGGATATCATACTTCATAAAATTCACTACAAGAATACATGGGACGCAGATATTCCGTTATATTTAAAGCCAAGTATATTTTACTTTCTTTGAGATCTGCTCTGGTCACGTCGCTCATTGTCTCGTACACGAAACTTGTAACTCCCTTGTGCAGGTCCCTCTATTTCTGTCTGGCGGGGTCTGCAATATGAATGCGAGACAGTGTTTTGCGGGCGAAAGTTTCGGAACGTATTCAGCTGGGAGTAAAAGACGGAGCCCTGGAGCGGAGGGAAAAATCACAAAACAGAGTGAAAGTGGCGGTAACTGGGGAGAAAGGCACTCGTGCTGCGAGATGTCTTATCCACCCCAAAAAAGACTCTTCCATCCAAGATGTCTCCCAGGTCATCCAGCTCTCTCTCCGTCTTCATCCAGAGAGCTTTTGATTTCTTTCGCGCATGGCAGCAGCAGACGTCTTGTGCCCTTCCGCGTGAGGCCGGAATATCAGGAGGAGGAGAGACGGCAACCTGTCGTGGGAATGAGCCATCTTTCAACGAAGCGCGCCTCCGGAGAGAGAGAGAGAGAGTCTGCCGTAAAGGTTTAACGTGCCTTTCCGACAGGCGTCGTGTCTTGCTCTCCCTTCCCCGCACAACACACGCACAGTCAGGTAGCGGAAGCGGGGCTCGACTGTCAACTCTGGGAGGGAGGGAAATGGTGGGGTTGGAAGAATGAAGCACTGAGGATCGAAGAAGAATGGGGAGGATACGTGGATGGATGGGGGAGTCTAGGAAGGGCCGGTTCTAGTCATTTTTCTAGTGTAAGCGAGTAACATTCTTCGCCCTCTCCCTCGTAAAAACCTTAGAGGTAGTACGGATTCTCTCTGGACATACTTTAAAATGAATGCAAATACTTTAGAAATAAGGATTGGGAGAATCGGGTTGGTGCGAAGGCTACAGCGTTAGCTTCCCATCCGGAGGGCTCGGGTTCAAATCCTGGCTGTGGCAGAGAATTTTCAGTATGCCCGATCCTGCTTGAATATTGTGTGGAGAAGATTTCTAGCGCATAACTCCGTCCGTCGGATGGAACGTAAGCCGTGGTCCCCTTGGCGCCATTCGTTAAGAGCAGGCTTATGCCGACGCCGGGTTTCTCTCCACCCTTCCTTACCTGCCCTTTCTACATGGCGCAAATACATCAGCTGTCGGTCACCTCCTTCAAATTCCACACCATACCAATAAGAGTAGAGACTCAAATATCAGCGTGGACTTAAAACGTGCAAGCTCTTTTGTATTGAATGTTATATTTGCTCAATTATTTTGAATGCTATATCTTTAAATGCTTAAAAACCAATTTTACATATTAAAATTCAGAGTAAAAATGTAAATAAATCAATGAATGCAGCACTTTGGAATGAGCGCTTAGGCGCCTCATTTTGCTCGTCGCCCTACGCGGCCATGTGCTTTGCTTACCGCTTAAGCCGGCCTTGAGTATAGGACTGAGGAGGTAAAGGTAGGCAGGTTGGACGAAGAAGAAGGTGAGGTTGAGGAGACCGAATCAAGGGATTCCGGTGAGGAAGTGGGTGGAGTGGGACGGCAGTGATAGTGGGAGCGGATGTGTGCGTGGAAGAGAAGGTCCCAAAGATTGGGGAAACGGGGGGGATCGAGGCGGGGTCGGAGACCTAAAAGGACGGAAAGGATCGACTCAGGAGAGTTGTGAGGGAGATGTGTCGCATGGACGACGGAGAAAGGGCACGGGGGAGGGGGGATGGAGGAGGTGGGGAGATAGGGGAAGTGGAGTTGCAAAGGGGTGAGGGGTGAGGAGGGATGGGTGGATCTAACCACTCTCCCACTGCGGTGGAGAGAGAGCCTTTGGTGCGAGGAGGGGGAAGATTAAAGCAGGCGAAAGGTCGTGGAGTGTTCGTAAGACAGGAAAAGATAGAGAGGTCTATCCACAGATATGCAGCTGGAAATACCGAGTATGTGAAGATGGACTCACTTTAATTGACGTGCATAAATATCGCAGTGGGTCCTTAAAAAGTTAAATAATGCACAATTACTCTGCTCTCAGTACTCCATAGAACGTATGAGAAGTAAAATCAAATTCACCCAGCAAACTTGGGTGGGCATGGCTAGACCAGAGTCAGAATTAATATTATCTTGTATTTTTGTCTGTAGCGAGGAAGATGAATGTGGACTGAGATGATAGGCCAAGCAAAGATCATACTGGAAATATTTGCAGCAATAATTATTTTACAGATGTGGAGCCTAAAATACCAAATGCTCTAGACATTTTCAATTTATGCAAATGAATGACCCAAGAAGTACTTTCTCATCAAATGTTTTTGAAGTAATGTAAAAATGTCCTCCGTTGAGACATGTGGAAAACAAGGCGCCAAATTTAGTCTTTCAATCAGTCATTTACAAAGGTTCATTGAAGACACGATTACTTGTAACTAAAATGAGATTATGGTCTGGTTCCTTTTATTTGACCATTGATGATTGCAAGAGTAAGATGACTGAGGAGTTGGACCGAGGAGGGAAAACTTTGGGTGCAGAACGCCGAGTGCTGGATTTACAGCAGTTAGTTTCCACTTACATCGGGCTGAAACGACTGCTCAAAAATGATTAAAAACGCATATGTATCACATTGAACGTGCAACCTTTCATTGTAGTATCTGGTTGAGAATACGGCTCCGGAAACAAAATCAATGTTACTCAGTCAACTAAAAGGTGAAATTCTCCTGTAAAAACGAATTCCAGCGATCAAATTAATATTATCCACGTTTTCCCTGAGTGTATTAGCTCAACTAAAATGCCATTCATCATTGCAATAATAGCTACTTGCATAAATATTTTTCTTTTAATGAAATATATGAGAATTTAAATCTCATAATGAACGTGATAACCAAGAATTTTTTATGGGATAATCATTAACATTAACGTATACAAGAGAATAGATAGATTAATATCTACCTCAGTACATTTTATATGCCTACTCTAACTCGTAATTTTTTCCGAATTGTATTCTTCTATGCCTCTTCCTTCATCTTTGTCTCTTATAGAGTGATTATTCAATTAATGGTCACTATACCTTCATTTCTATATGTTTGAGTAATTTCATAATTGTGATGCTCCTATTTCGATTTCGATTTTGTGACGCACATTTAATGAACCTGGACACCTGCACAGGTGATTCAGTATAATGTTATATATAAAATTATAATTATGGAGTGGCAAAACGTTTCTCTTTAAAGTGGTATTAAAAGGTACATTGTCACCTAGTGATATTTCACATCTCAGTATTTAAATGTTTCTTTTTTTTGGATACACATAATTGACGGAGTCAAAGTGTATCGTCTTGGATTTGTATTTAGAGAAACAATCGGCAAAAGTCTTCCTCGTTATTGGGAATTTACAAAGAATTTATTTCAGCATTTCCATAACTGTAACGATGAAATACCTCTTTGCTTTAAACAGTTATGTCTGTAACTCACTTACGCTAGCGGTGTGATTACAAGCTTATTAAAATATCTGTACTCTAAAATGTGATATAAAGAAGCGCGCGTGATTGGTCCGAGATGTAGACGTCATGTTCTTTGTTGGGAATCGACTGTCGGTATACCCGAGCGGTCTAATGCTTTTGGGATTCCAAAATAAAAACTCGATTATTCTTGCTTTGGCTAAAATTGGTTCCACTCCCTCTGGGAAGACCGCCGTCAATATTTCGAATGGTTATTTATTCCACTTGGTTTCAGCTCCCTTTGACGTTCACCAGGGCTGGTAACACTCTTGTTTCCTGTTTTGCACTCGACATCACAAGAATGCATGAAAATGTGAAGAAATGTAGTGGTTCAAAATAAAAATATATTTTAAAGTGCCATAAAGTGTACTACCTTATGTTATGGGCTTTCTGTCTTATCCAAAGTTGAAAATATGTTATGAAACATGTGAGTGATCCACGAATTTTATGTTTATTACCCTTTCTTCATTTTTCATTCCTCGTTTTGTCAAATATTTGACTATTTGCCAGCGTTAATCAAATTTCAGTGAAATTATTGCGGTATCGTTTGTAAAACGAGCGGCCTTGTTGCCTTTAAAGTAAATATAATTTACCTTTTAATTGAGGAAACGGATTATATTTATTGTTTGAAGCTGATGAAATTTTCTGTAATATTTACGTAATACTTTTCCATACATTCATGAAGGAGGGTTTAGCGTTTTTTTCTACAAAATTAGTGAAAAATCATTTACAAAGTACAAGGGCCCTCCTAGTCATCGGTAAGTGTAACTACACATTTTAGGTTCCAAGGCCTTCTGCAGAGAAGTGATAGCTCTAGCGTGTTATGAATCGATTCCTGGTGTAGGAAAGTGATTTTACGATTCCAGGATTTTCATACTTCATAGTTCCTTGGCTAACGGTGGTTCCTTCATGTATGGTCTTTGATTACTACATATTCCTACATTTATTTCGCACTTTAATTCATAAGCACCATCCAGTACATTTCTGACACTTACAGTCAATAGGTCAACCAAATGAATCAAATGAATCATCCTCTGGTCTTTCATCGATTAAGATCATCTAGTTGATGACTTTATATGGATCGATTCATCACGCACGCCAACAATTTTTATTATCTTTCATATATCACCATTCGTTTCTGTGTATAAGCAGTAAACTTACTCCTGAGTCATGCGATTTGCAGCGAAAGACATGCAGATCCCACTCAAGAGTACCGATTCAGATAAAGGCTTTCTTTTGGAAGTTAAAGGTGTTAAAAACGGAGTGGCTCGCCATGCAATGAAATGAGGGAAAATTGGTGAACACAGGGCGGAAGGGCGAGAGAGGGGGGAGGAAGAGGGGAAGGGGGATACCCAAGGGAGTGAATGAAGTGGATTGGACGGGGACGGAAGCGTTGCAGCGGACAAAAGAGGGAGAGAGAAGAAGGTTATGGCGATGGATGGGCTGAGGAACACACGCAAAAAAAAGAAGAAAAGCTTCCGAAAAGGCCAGATGGAGGACATATAGGGGAGAAGCGACAGAGAAGGAGGGATAGGGAGGGAGGGCGGAAAAATGGGTGGGAGGGGCGGAATTACGAATTGGAAGAATCTTCGTCGAGGCCAAGGATTAATCAGGGCGACGGAGCGAGACGAGGAAAAGGATGAAGGGAATTGGTGGTGGGCAGAGGAGGAGGGTCTGCGTGCGGGAACAGGAAGGGGAAAACCGAGAGAGAAATGAATGATCCGGGCGGGGACGGAGGGGAGAAAAAAAGTACAGGATTGGTCGGGGATAATGTGGAAGGAGAAGAAGAGGCAGTAGTTTGGGGACGCTGTTGGAATGGGATAAAAATCGGTGTGGCAGGGTTGAATTGGCACGGACTGTTTGAAGGGAAACCGGGGTGGATATAATAGAAGGCAAGTGACAGGTGAAATAAAAATCTTACCGCGAGGAATGGGAATTTTGTGACGTGTGGGAGAGGTTCGAAGTACCGGGAGAACTTAGCGTGGGAACCACCAAGCAGTGGGGTCACTTACTTTGAGGAAGCAGGGGGTGCAAATCCCACTAACTGGGCGGATATTGTGTACTCAGTGTGAAGTGGCAGCGAAAAACGGAATGAGGAAAACTCGTTGCCTTGTTTCGTCATGTTGTCGCTCCATCATACCTCTAATAATATGTGAAAAGATACCGTTTTAGTTTTACATGAAAAATTTATCTGCACCTACGGATTAAATTATGAAACTTAGGCTTCTTTGAGAAAGTCTTGGAATAACTTGATCCTTTCTACAAATGTTTTGAACTTTAATAACTCATGCCTCGATTTCTGGTTGTGGTGATCTTTTTTACGGACTTACAAGTTAATACCGGTATCAGGACGGTATTGAAAATTTTTAACTCAATTGCTGATACAGATTTCCTTAATGGAATATTAGTTACTAACTGGAAAAGTTTACGTAAAATACAATTTTATATGGTAAAACATTTAGCCGTTGCGTTTAAACTTTATGTTAAGTTCATTGACCTGATCATTTTCACAGCAGATCAATATATTCAGGCGCTACGAGGAAATTAAGTATCAATTCATCTGCCTCATCTGGTTCCACATGTAATGAGTATTTCTTCGCTAAGGTCATTTTGTAATGATCAATGAAATATATTTTATTATTAACCTGAATGATAATGAGGAATTTTCCCAATCATGATAAAAAATTTCATCCATCAGAAACAGAAAATTCCAAATTTAAATACTAAGGTTTAATACCTCAATACTGGTGAAAATTTCATGGAGGTAAAAGAAAAGGATTAGATAAAGCAAAATCTTATCAGGTTTAATGATTTAAGTGAAATAAATCATAACTTTGAATGCAGGAAGATCTTTATATTACAATATTTAAATAAGACCGTTAGTTCTCCTGCTGAGCTATCTGTAAAATGAATTAAAGACTCAACTGCCCGAGGCGTTGATAATGGGCAGCTTGACTCAGTGAAGAAATTGCGAAGTCTCTCCATCAGTCTCTCTATCCTGATGAAATTTTCATTGAGTATTGCTTGCATTTAATTTTCTCATGTTTTATTTCCATATTATAGCCCATACAATCCATGCGTAAGGAAATTATTGCTTCCATATTTTCCCTCATGCGGATTCTTTTGCTACTTTCTTCATCCATTTTCCTCGCAGAAGTGTGCGTCGAGCCCTTCCGAAAAGAGATAAATGTGTGTGGCAGTTTTGGGCTCGTAGAAATATGTGGGGGAATGGATGGGAGGAGGCAAAAAAGAGCACCCGTCGGCTGAAGAGGGAAGCAGACAGGCCCCTATGAAATGTTTATGAGTGTGTCAGCGCCATGAGTGCGGGCCCGATAGACGAAGGATCGAAGAAGCAAAGGAATAGAGGATGGCTCCCAAAAGGAACTTAGATTCTGAAGCACTCGTGGAGCGGAATATTTGCTCAGAGTGAGAAAATCATTCCGAATGCTTGAGTGGAGTCTTCGTTCTAATTCAGTTAATTAATTATAATTCTACCATAAATGGCAAGGATTTGAGGAAGGATGGTGGCTTTTCATTTTCCATTCATTCGGAAGCCTCAAAGCTGATTCCCTTCAAATGAACATGTAAATTGAGGGCTTCATTTGATGGCGTTTTGGAAATAGAGAATAAGATGCTGATTTCGGAAATATGTAGGAAAAAATATTGGTGTTTTTGAATCCCACAGAAATATTAAGTTACATTGGCAATGGCTAGGCACATATAAGATATCTCATGTGCTTAAAATGCTTGTCTTGATTTTTAAGTGATTTGAAATTTGTTTCCACCCTGTGGCAGTCGAGAAATAATTCTTATGATACCCTCAGAATGAAACTGATGAGGTATGATTTTGCTCATTATGCCATTCAATGCTTTGTCTCAGATATATATTCTTTTTCTTTTTTTCTTTCTACCACCTTCTTGTTCCGAAAAAACCTCGAGTTATCTTAGCTTAGTAATTGTGTACTTTGTGTGATTTTTCGAGCCATTATTCTAGTTCATGAATTCTATAGATATAAGGTTGTCTTTGTTCTGATAATGATCAAATTCAGTTGATATACTTCTTAAATTAATGCATGAAGATTTCACATATTCGTAATTGTTTAAACAAAATGAATTATGGTATGTTAAACGAAAGAAATTTGCTCTTTGTGAAAGTAGCTTTAAATACTCTGAAGGAAAAAGGTTGTGAAATAGTTAATTTAGAGATACAAATCCACCCATTGGCAGGAAACATCACACAAGGAGCGGTACAAAAAGTGCACAATAATAAGGAAAGAAATAGCATTAGATTAGTACTTTTGCCAGGGAATATGGTTATAAAAATGGTTCATTTTAACTTTCTGAGATTTTTCTCTCGAATCTGGGATTTATTTCTTCCAGTCTTGATACTATCATTTCGTTGCTTGATATCATCACTTCTCTTACTTTAGTAAGAACACTCAAGTCTAAGTCTGTAGCCTCATATGTGAGTTAAAAATAGTATTAACGCAGACGATTCATGGTGAAAATGTGGTTTTAGTTTATATTTGTACACATTTTCACCAATTATGAGAGAGCTAGTGACCAAAATCGTTGAGGTAAACCTGGGAAGTTAAAGTAAGTGATGCATACTTCTCATTCCCTAATGGCTGGAAGCTTTGCAGGCGAAGGCTTAGCTTGGCGGGGAATGCAGTGAACATCTTTGAACACCGACTGCTCTTCATTGAAAATCAATAGAAAATCAGAAACTGTTCGACGTTCCTAGAAGACGCGCTGGAGGTTGTTTTATAACGTCTCAGTGGCTTGGTGCAGCATTCAACCGCTTCAAACAAGCTAATCATCCCCTTCTCGCGTCCTAATTAATAAGAGTACGTAGGTAGGTACCAATCCTTCCTGCTCGCGGCGGTAGAGTTGGGGGAAAAATGTGCATAAACATGGTGAGGTACTGAGAGTTAGCGAAGGGATGTATTAATACGTGTGGTTGTAGGAGGAGGAGGAGGATCACTAAAAGGCTCTGCATTTTTCGTTTTAAGTGCGTATACCTGCGTTCATTTGATGTGAACGCGCGCCATCGGGTTTTTCCAGTCGTCATCCCCGCGGAAGCGGTCGTTTGCGGCTTGGTGATCGATAAATGAATCTCTCATCATTTGGGCGTTGAGCGGGAGGAGAGAGCGATGGGAGGAGGAGAGGGGTAGGAGTGAAAGGAGGGGAAGGGGGAAAGCTTTGTAGGGTAAGAGAAAGGTGGGGATGGATTTTGCCGGCTTCCGAGGGCGCCAAGGTAACGGGCTCATTAGGGAGATCACAGGGGCCCCGGAGGTTTTGAAGGGTCGAGAGAGCGGGAGGTGGGGTTTCAGAGGTTCAGCCGGGTTTGGGAAGCGCTGAGGAGAGATGGTGGAGAATGCTGTGCAGGCGATGAAGCTCAAGAGTTTTCGAGAGGAGTTATAGGAAGAGGTTAAGTCCTGGAAAGTGCGTTGGGTGGCTATTATTGTAGCATGTCTAATGGAAAAAATCACGTTCCCTTGTAATTCCGCGATGTTGTTAGGATAACGTCCGCTCATGCATATTTCTGCGATCGACGCTGATAAGTCCTTAAAGGCTCAACCAACCTTGAAAGAGCGGGGCTAATTTAGAAATGTATAATCCGCTTTGCGCTCCGGTTGATTTTATTCAGGTAGACTGTGCACATGTTAGTACGCATATCCTTTTTTTCGTTTCATAGGACGTTATGAAAAGTTTATTTACACTGACTTATACTATAATATTTGGAATAACTTGCTTTTCTCTGCATTTATGCTCTTCGAAATTCACCTGAAATCCGTATACCCTATTCTATGATTATAATTATTATTCTGGGTGATTGTAAATGGATCTCGCTCTCCTTCACAGTTTTTACGCATAGGTATGAGATCTGATTCTATCTAAAATAAAAATTTTCAAAATATTTTGTCTCTTTTCCAAAGGAGATAATTGGACAACTTATATTATGAGTTAGATGCCCATGAGCTGTTTTGTCTCTAAGTCTTCTTGGCAATAAAAAGGATAGGTAGTTCAAACTCCGCAAGGTAACGTTTCATTTTACTCCCATATTTGGTATAAATCATCGTTTTCGCTCATGAGTTGATGAATTGGTGCATTTATTTTGCTACCGATCATTAAGCTTACACTGAAAAAATGGTAATAGCGTATGAATTTCGAAAAGATATTGCAAAATTTCAGCGCCTACTTCTTTTGCTGTTCTAAGGTACCCAAGTTCACACGTCATTAATCAGTTGAGTGGAATGGTAAGAGCGTACGTGTGCATGAAGGATTACGCCCCAAGTACGAGTTGGTGTACTCTAGGGGTTATGAACCTTCAGAGAAGACATTCGAATATTTGGTACCAGAAATGAGCGGACCTGTTGAACCTGAAGGGAATGGAGGGTTAGGGGAAACGGATGCGTCAAAGAGGCTTTGATAATATCCTAAGAGGTTCCTTGGGGCCGATGGATAGAGTGCTGGCTTTCGTTGCTAATAATCGGAATCTGATTTTCGTCTTTAGGTGGAGTTTTCTGCGGAATCTGTAACCCTACTTCATGGTTGAGTGGAGCAAGCATTAAGTGCGAGTTTATTGAATGAGTTGTAGCATTAAAAAATGTATCTCTAAGGTCAGAGTTGTCGTGGTAGCGTTTATCCTCTTCCTGCTCGTGGATGCCGTCTTATACCTTGAAGAGATCGAATGTAACATGGGTTTAATGCATTTTGAAAACATCACGCACGTATCGTATTTATTCAGCTAACTTCAAGGAAAAGGGCTGTTTTGCAAATTTTTGCACAGTTATTATATTTTGTATTTTGCTTCAAGGTTTAGAAAAATTTTATGCTTTACAATATACCCTAGTTTTAGCAGATTCATGGGATTTCATTGCATATATATCGTGCCGTCTATATTAGTGGAGCTGAATCCTTACCTGCTATCCTAAAAGTGCGAGTTCAAACCTAGTAGGTTCTTCACTACCATAGGCACTATGTGTCACCATTATCCTCATCATTAAGTGGCAAAGACTACTCATCATTTATAATTTTCTAGGTGACCGAAGTTGAAGCGAAATTAATATAAAATCAACGCTTATATGGTTTCATTAAAAAAGAAAAATATTTAATAACCAAGCCATCAAAGCCACCTTGATGAGCACGGAAAACGGTAAGCAGAATTTATAATGTAGTGGATAAATGTTTACGATTTTTTTATCAAGAAAAGTGGAGGGGAGGTTGGCTACCGGAAGCTCGCCGAATGTAAGGCGCTGCTGATATCGGCACGCGCGTTCTCGAGAGCAGATAATCCCATCCGATCATGTGTGCGTACGAGAACTTTACTGCGTGGGTTCACTCTCAGAATGCTCTCAATTGTTAGCGTATTTGAAGTAAGGCAATTTTCCCCCAATACCTTTTATTTCTTCGAAATCAATTTTGCAATGGATAACTTGTGCTAACATGCGTTCTGCAGTAGAGATTTTGGCACATTACTTTGATAATATCCTAAGAGGTTCCTTGGGGCCGATGGATAGAGTGCTGGCTTTCGTTGCTAATAATTGGTATCTGATTTTCGGCTTTAGGTGGAGTTTTCTGCGGAATCCGATACAAATGCAATATAAATTCATCAGTGGACTGTTGTGCGTGTGGGTGAACAGCATGCAACAGGCATGAATTGTTTCCAAATTCTGTTTAATTTTGCATTTATTTTCTTTTTGTCATTTTAGACTTTCAAACCTCAATTTCTAGATTTATAACACCGAAGTGTAGAAGTGAAATCTGGGTGTTAAAACCAGTAGATAACAACAACGATTGGATGTACCGAACTACAAAATAAGTTATTTTATTAAAATTATAAACATCTCATTTGTAAATAGATATTTGTTGTGCGTGTGGGTGAACAGCATGCAACAGACGCACCCGTTTAAGGCTGGGTAAAAATAAAAATAAAACAAAAAAATAAGTAAAATTAAAGTATTGCTGCAGGAAGATGAGGTAATATTTTACTATTTCATACTTCAACGAGATTGTTGTGGTGGTTCTGTAAATATATAATCGGTTTGAAGTCCATCAATTATTATAAAAATTCTCCAAAAACTTTTTCACTTGAAACCCTATCATTCGTGAAATGGACTCGATTGTTTTTTAAATCAGTGGTGGTGGTGTGAGACGATTACGGGGGAATCCGAAGAAAGAAAATGGATGCTCGTAGGGGAAAGATGGAGGGTTGTAAACACAAGGAATTGTAGCCATGGGGATATGATGAGGAAGAAAGGGGGGAAAAAGAAGTAGTGGAGCAATTGGAGGAGCAGAGGGGTCGTCGTATCAAAAGAGTGGTACGTACTGATAGCGATTATAAGTGGGCGTGAGAGAAGGAGGCGGGGGAGGGGGGGTTGGGCACGTTATACTTTTGCAGTGAGTGGAAGTTCATGGAGGGGAAACGGAGAGAGGGATTGGCTTCCACGAACAAGGAATGGGATTGGATGAGAGAATGATGGAGGACTTGGAGTGGGGGGGGGGGGGGGGTGCGAGTAGTTTACCTGGGAATGGAGCGGGCAAGGATTGCCCGGGGAGTCGGGGAGGTGGCAAGATTGGTGTGGCAGTAGGGGAGAGAGAGACGGAGAAAGCAGTTGAAACGGTCCCACAGTGCCAATGAATATTATTTCGGGCGCGCAAGCAAACTCAATTTCGTGTGTTATACGGTTTCGGTGCCAAGTCGAGAGAGCTCTTTTTCTTTCATTTTCGTTCGCCTCCTTTTTTTTCCGCCCCACTTTCCGTCTCTCTTTTTTTTCTCTCCTCACCACTACTTTTCTTTTCCCTCTCTCTCTACCTATTGCTATCTTCCTGTCTCGTCTCCACTCCTCTGGCTCTCCGTGTCTCACACAACTATTACTTTTCTCTCCCCTCCACCCAGCCCATAGAGCACCACAATGTCTCTCCAATGGCAGGGAACGGTTGGAACTCCGTGAATCCGTAGCAGTCGTGCCTCCGAGAGAGAAATTTTATTTCTCTTCGATGAAACGACAACGCCTCTTTGGTCAACGTCGACAGCTTGCGATTAAATACCCGTCGCGAGTGATTTGTGAAATTCAAATATGTATGCCGAGTGGCCCTCGAGATAGGCGACCCTTATAACTCATTTTGGTTGTCTTTCCTCTCAATTTCCTCATTTTTTTTATCAATAGTGATTTTTAGGTATGAATGATGTAATAAAACCAGTTGGACTCAAAGAAATGTCCTATTTCAATTTTTGATGCCTGCTGGTACAATTTGCTCTCTGTATTGCACCGTCATTTTCATATTATTTTCTCACTCTTATAAGTGTGTTGAGCTTTATAGATACTCGATTTCCATGTTTATGCTCTATGTATTCAAAATCTCATAAAAATCCCGTTAGTCCCTAAAATCTACCAAAACGCTAAATTTACGCGAGCATTCAATTATTTTTCCACTGCATTCGCATTAATACATTTCTTTAATTCAGTATTTGCCTTTTTTATGGCATTCATGAGGGATTCATCTTACATTGTATAAAAATTCGTGAAATGTATAATACGATTTCAATTACATATACATCGATTATTCATCTTAGATTGATGAGAAAAAATATATTAGGTCGTTTCATGAGTCTGTTTGCAAACACGTGGTTTTCTCTCAGCTTTGTATCGTATTAATTAATCTTATCCTAATTAATTTCTGCCAACTGTTCAAACAGGTTTTATTTTGAAATCACGACTGAAAGGGTTTTCAGTTAAACACTCTGGGACCAAACTTCCCCCTCCACCCCTTGTTCTATAGCTTCCCATTCCTCCCTCCCTTCCTTCCTCTTGTCTTAGCCCGTTTCTTTTCTTCGCCTCTCTCCCTTGCTTGCTCTCGCAGAAACTTTCAGCCCTCGGCCCTCATCGCCCGCCTTTGTCCTTCTTTCCTTCCCTTTTCTCTTCTCCTCGTTAACTTTGATCCGAGGCAAAGAAAGGTTCTATCTTCGTCGACCTCTCTTTCCTTTATCGTTTGCAGCGCCATACTTCCTCCTCCGACCACCGAGATGGCTATTACCCGCTGTGCACGCGGTACGACCCTCTTACACACCTTTCGCCCATGTGTTTTCCTGATCGTTGCCCACAACTCTTTGTATCTTATCGCTCGCTTCTGTCCTCTCTATTACAAGTTAAGCCGTGATATTTGAATGTTTTGGATAAGATCATGTGCATGATATCTTTGGATTGTTCATACCACTGTTCAAAAATAAACTGTCGGGTTCATTATCTTAAAAACATTCTTGTTACGAATCTTATTTATTTTATAAACTTCTTAAGTGAAAAAATGCAAACTTTTGTGTAATTGCACTAAAAATCCTTGAGTAATTATTAATTTTGGAAATATTAATCATTAAATCGTATCAGTTTAAAATCGAAGATGCCGAATGGATAGATTGTAAATATTTGTTCTTCTCTCAGGCGATATATTACGTAAATGAATGGTTGGCCGTAGTCGAATCACCTTACACACACACGTAAAACATTTTAGTACTTATACTGGTAAACTGCTAGTGTCCTAAAATATTCGCAAATATAAAAGCAAAATATATATAATATATTTTGCTTTTAATGAATTACGGTTATCTGTAGATTTTGATGCTACAAATTCTTTATTAAAAATACTATAACCTGAAATCTAGATATCGAGGAAGCGTAGAGTTTTCGTCTTCTGATCCCATGTTATCATCCCAATCTATATACTTGCCTTGTATTGTCATATTTCTTTGAGTTTGCAATAAAAATATTATGATTCTTTGTTCGTATGCATTTTTGTGGTATACTTTCTGAAATAAAGGTTTTTCAGAGTTTTCGTGCCTTTACCGTGCTACCGTGAAGGAGGTACTTTCTAGGCGAATCCTTTCAACTGCATGTTGAAATACTGCTGTATAGCCATATTACTTATTCATAGAAACTTCATGAAAAATATAGAGTGTGATTGTGTAATGAATCTGATTTTCCCCACTTGATGGTCAAACAGTTTACACTATGTTCAGTCCATGGTTCTGATATAACTTACTTTGGATGACAGATTGGAGATATACCTACGTGGCGTGGTTTTCATGAACTAAATCAGAAATATCGGAGGCAGTTTCCATGCAGAATAATAAAGTTTACATATTCTTGTAGAAAATGCATGTTAAATGTTTCATCGTTGTGAGATATTATCTTCTGAGTTCGTCTCAAATGTGCAATAGATACATCTGACGTGGAGAGATTAATAGCTAAAAGAACTTATTTGATAAGATGGCATTTTTTCAAATTGTTGGATGTAGGGGTTGAATTTCGTAGCAGTATAGGTTCCAAATATTTTAATACTTTAAAGGACGTTTCTTAATCTGTAAGCGAAGCTCTATAAATAGTTTCATACTCTTCTAATTTCAAAAATTGTCTCTGTTTTGAGCTTTTGAGAACCTGATAGTTGCCAGTTAGCCTCTGTACTCGAAGGGTAAGTATCCCTCCATTGATGCAGCCCTTAAAATGTTTGCTGTTGCAATACAGGTACTTGTCATATTTTTCACTTGTTTTCAAAAATATTTCCGAGAGTAAAATATGACTTTTTGCTCTACAAAATATTTTTTTTTATTTCAATCATCATCTCTATCATACATTTTGCCTCTGCGTTTGTATATTTCGTTGGTGTAGGTTGCCATGGCGAACTAAAGAGAATATTTCCCTTCAGTGAACGCTGACTAATGTCACTGGGAATACAATTTTCTTGCTCCTTGAGTCTAGAATGTCGTGGACTGTTTCATTTTTGCTGCCTTTGATCTCTCTCTCCTTATTTTTGGAGCATCATTTTTGCGAGAAAGGAACGGAAAAGGCTGGAATAATATGTCGCGACACAAAACCAATAAAAACGCCTTTCATTCATGCTCTGTTAATTTCCTAAAGACGTTACTGGGAAAACGCGGCATATTGCCATTTTTAATTTTTTTCGGGTCAATTACCGTTATTTCTTTCCAAAGACGTTTCTTTTCTCGCGTCATATTTTCCTTGCTAGGCAGTCTAAAAGCAGTATTGCCGCTGTGATATATACGGTATTGTTATAGCTTTCTTGGAAAATTTCGTGGTTTTTTCTTTAGGACATTCTATTAAATTCTCTTCTGACTCCATGAATAATGAGTATTTGCCATACCTATGAAGTACCTGAGTCGAAATATGTGAGTTTATATTTGTCTGCTATTATAACCAATTTCCCGTTAGTATCCTTCCTAAAACGGGTATTCCACTTTGCACATATTAAAAATACATTTGTAAAATTTGGAAGTAGTTGTAATAAAGATTATTTTTCCAAAATTATTACGACATGGAATAAGTTGGCAATGTCAAAATCGCGGTCTATTCATTTATTTTAGTCGTTACTGACTTGGGTTGATACTTCTTGTCCTTAAGTTTATCTGAGCGGCTACATCTACATCTACATAATACCCTGCGAGCCACCTCTAGGGTGTTTGGCAGGGGGTGATCAATCACCAGCATGCAGCATGCATTTGGACTCCCACATGCACACCACACCGTCAAAAAAACGTCCCGTATACTAACAAACTATACTACTATATGCTGTTAGAAAGGATGTGGTATTTCTAAGGCTATTAGGTTGATATGCGGTATTACACAGGAAAATTTTAGGAAACTATTCTACTTACTTTTGCAGATAACGTACAACTAAATATTTTCGATTTTCGGCGGATCAAATGTATTACATTGAAATTTCACGTAGCCTTTCATCTCCTCCGGTTTTTGTATATGGCCATGGAACCTTATTTCTCCCAATTACGATTGCACTTGATTTATTGAAGTATTTTATCCCTAGAGGAAAAACATAAAAAGCATTTTACAAATGGGCGAAACGTAATTATCTCCACTCAATCATTGCATTTTTTACGCTCGGTAAATATTTGCTCACCTCGTCATAAAATTGGATGCATAGGAAAAATGGGAGTGCACGTTATTTTGTGGTTCCTTTTAATTTTCTCTTGAGAGCATAGCTCGTGGAATCACCATTCCGAAATGATGCCATAATATAAGCGTCACTGATGTGTGGAGCAGCAGCACTGGAAAAAGTTCATGGTTGCCCTCAAGCCATATTTTTCTCATGATGCTGGACTCGGTACGGTCGCAAAACTGCTGCGGTTCGTCAGATTTCAAGGTCATAGCTACGTCCTCTCGTCTTTGTGACTTCCTTGTGACACATTTTTGAGCCAATATACTGTGTGTAGGGCTGCCAACTTCCTCATTGTGAAAATTGCTTTGTGTGCGTATTTTTACCGTTGACTGTAAAATGTCTCTGCAATCCAACCTTATTCAATTGCTTAATTGCTCCCTTTGCACTTTTATATATACTCAGGCTACTTGGGTGTGTCACCTAAATATTTTCAACTTCGCTAACGCTGGTTATTTTACTGTGGTGAATTTAGTATTTGTGAAACATGTCAGGACATCTACGACCTTTTTCCTAAACGACTTTGTTTTTGCTCTTTGTATTGGTAATTACTTCGAGCCCAAGCCTATTTTATGATTATTTTATCTACAAATAATTCTATTCAGTGCTTTTTAGACTAAAACATATCCATGTTATAGAAATTTTAAGGTTAATGAGTTTTTTTATGACCTCAGGAGGTTTATGGTAGTGGAGTGGGGACATTTAGAGCTAGAGACTAGGTTGGGGGTATGTTTGCACCACCAATTTAATTTTCCATCATTATAAATAATTTTATCGTAATACGAATTGATGAATAGATAATTACGGCAAAAAGTTAATCATTTTTTTAATACAATTATGCATGAAAGGTTCTCAGTCCTTGAAAAGTTCGTCAGTGTGATTCTCTACCCTCTGGCGAGGCGTAATACAATCATGTGTGCCGATATTCTTTAGAATTAATGTATTTTATTCAGATTATCGGTGGCGTGTGAAAAATGAGAGTGCATCCGGGTAAATGGGTAAGGTTGGCAACTCTGCTCTCTCTCGTTCCTCCCTCGGTTCCTTTCCCCTGCTTCCAGTCTTTCCTCGGGGGCTAATATAACCAGGCCCTCTCTGTAGCCTCCTCCTCCTCTAGAATCTTCATAAACCTCGCCAAACGGCCGAGACTCTTCCTCCCTCTTTAACCACTGGCCTCCCGCACCTAATCCCCGCCGAAGCGCCTCGCACAACCTCCGCTCTCCTCTCCACAAACACCGCCATGTCTCCTCCAATCCCACAACGCCAAACCCACCCCTTCACCCTCTTACCCTCCAACAGTCACTAACGCGACTAAAATGAAACATTCCATTTTGCCCGGAGACCCCCAAATGCTATTACGTTACGCTTTTACTCATATTTGTTTCCAAAAAGAAAATTTTTAGCCGAACTCGGTTATGCGCGGTCGAGAAGGCGGGGGGGGGGGGGGGGGCTCGAGATGGGGAGAGGGACGAAGGCAGCGCCACTAGAGCCGCTATAGTCGTCGGTAGGATATCTTTGCGGAAGTGGGTGTGGGTGGGAACAGGAGGTTTATGGTAGAGGAGTGGGGACATTGCGAGTTTGAGACTAGGTTGAGGTTAGGATGACAGAGGAGGAGAAATGGTTCGGTAGGGTTAGCGTGGTATGGGTGCAATGTTTGAGGGAAGATTATCGTTTTCTTTTTTTTTAAGGGAGAACTGTGGGTTGGGATGGGTGTAAAAACGCAGAGAATGGCCGCTTGGGGGCAGAGGTGATGAGAGGGGGGGGGGACTTATATGAGAACGAAAATTGACGAGCGTTAAAAAGCTGACAGTGGGTGGAAAAAGTGGCGTTCTATACTCGTGTGTGTGAATAACCCTCCGTTGACGACGCCTCCGTGGAACAGGGAAGCATCCCTCCCATCCCCCAGAGGCTCTTTGGGCGGGGGAGGCTGGGAGAATGGCTAGAGACACGAACCGTGTTCTCCCATTCCCTCCACCGCTGCCCACTGCGTGAAGTATTGAGCGTGTACGCTGGCTGCTGCTGTCTGCATTAACATCCGTAAGTGTGGTATTGCGTGCGTGCCGGCCATTGTGGTCAAGCATTCAATCCATTGGACTCTCCAGCGGTGCCTCTAGCTCTAACTCATTTGTAAATATTATTCTAGCTTACCTACGATATTTCTCATCCTAGTAAATGAACAAACAGTAATGGTCTAACCTCACTGTTGATGGAATTGAGTTAGCTTCTGCCATTTCAAAGCTCTTAGATTCGAGTCGAACATGATCAAGTTCAGGGGTTGTGGATCAGTAGTGTTTTTATTTTACTTCAGATCTCTAGATTTTAAAGGCTCAGAGTTGATGCTCTTGGAGGTGAAAATTCAAATAGCTGACACGCAAGTTTTCAAAACTGTATAATTATTTATAAGTGCAAATGAATCATGCCCAGGTAAATTTTCATCATTTTACGTATGCAACAGCAAAATCTATCGAGAATTTTGCCTTTTAAAAGTAGACTTTATGTTGTACTAAGCCAAATACAATAGCTACTTAAGGATAAATCACTCACTCAGTGCCTCCATTCAAGAGTTCATTTTGATATATGAGAATAAAGCTCACCCCGGACCAAGTCTCTTGCTACTGTATTTCAATCATTCAGGCAAGGGGAACTAGATTGGATTAGCACTTTTTATTTGACTCAGGTAACACTTAAGGAATGCATTCTCATATTTGATCATTTAGCGGAGATATTGCGGCTCTTTTGCTCCAAAAAGCACGCTTTGCATAGGGTTAGAATTTCTTGGTAAAAATACAATCCGAGCAATGTTTGAATGCAGTGCATCGAGTCAAGGTTATTCATCCTCGTCAACCCAGCCAAGCCTCCAGTATTTTTACAGTGGACGAGGACGGCTCTCTTTTCGGCCTTGGGTGGAGAGTCGGCAGAAGTGATATCAAACCTCATTGATAATTCCAAATTTCACTGAGGTTGATAAAGTTTTGAATGTGGAATGAGTTGATGCATGAAAATGGTGGTAAATCTTTGACGAGCCATTCGGAATTTTATTTACCCCGAGATTTTATACGGGATTTGATTAGAGATATAAGAATTTGGAAGCAACTCTTCATTTCTCTTGGGTCATAAAAAATATGCTGACACTTGAAAAAAATTATTTGTGCTGTCATAACCGACGAATGTGCGATGACGTCTACGCATCAGCGTTATTTTAGTAGAATTGCGTGCGACAGCAATATCTTGGGGATGAGGGTTGTTCAATCCTCGGAGTATCAGGCGACGGCTCAATGGGTAGCAGTTGAAATCGATTTCAAGGGAAAATATGTCCGTTCAATCAATCTCCATCTTCATTACATTTTCAATAACCAGTAAAAGTTAAACTAAAATCTATTTCATGATAATGCCCTTAAGAAATTCAGAGAACTATATCGTAACACCACGGAAACATCTATTTTGAATATCTCGCTGTGATTGATGGGACATCTTTCGAAGGAGCTATCTCCTGTGAAATAAATTTCAGAAATTCACATCCAAATTGTCAACTGCGAATTATGTGAAATGAACTGTGCATTGTAATATACTGTTCATTACGGGATTGCCTTTTCATGAAATTGCTTGTTAAATTGTTTTGGCAGAGAATGGTGTTGATAAATAACAATAACGTGGGCGTAAAGGCGTGTAAGGAGGGATTGGGGATGGGGAGCTTCAGCAGACCAAACTTCATGTTGGTACTCAGAGTGATACTGTAGCTTCAGAAATAAAACTTCGTGGGGTTCCCTACTATATAGGGTCCAAATTAATCAGTGTTTATGATTTCCTTCATTACTTTGGTGATGTTGGCTCTGTAAATATGATGAATTTCGTCGATTATGAATTAAATATTGCATTCAGGGATGTTCACCATCATCACTGGTCAACAATCCTAAGATTGGTTTGACATAGCTCTTTACTCCATGCTCCAATCTGCTGATATTTTTACACCCACGTATTTCATATCTTTCAAATTCTTCTTTGCATGTTCCAGATATTTTGTCTGAAGTCTTCCTTTTTTCGTTCTTGCAATCTACTTGTCCCTCAACGAATGTCTTCACCAGATCATCATGTCTAAAGATATGGCCTTGTGGTTGTTTCGTCTTCCAAGGTTTCCATGTGGCATCCCTTCTCTCTTACTCTTCTTAGGGCACCACATTTCGAAGGCCTCTATTCTTGATTTCACTGCTGCTGTAATTGTTCATGCCTCACTCACATAAATAAGCATACCTAATCCAAATGTATATTTTGATAAATTGTTTTCTTACTTCTTTGTCTAAATTTCTAGCTGTCAGTAAATCTTTCTCTCTGTGAAAGGTTCTCTTCGCCCGGGGTAATCTGCTTACGACCACTTTCTTGCTTCTCCCATCGCTAGTTATCCTGCTCACCCAATAACTGAATTTATCCACCTCTACCAGGGATTTCCATCGGGTGAAATACTTTGTTCTCAAAGGATAGTATTCATAAAAAATTACCATGAGAAAAATTTCTCTTGTATCGGGAATCGAACCACAAACCTTTGGCTTTCCTAGCCACTTCACAAACCACTACGCTCTTCAGGTTCCTTAATTTACACGGCTTTGGTACCGAGGCTCATGGTACCTGATGTTAAGAAAGCTAGAGTCGGTGTTTCGATTCCTGATCCACGGGAATTGTTTCACATGTAACTCCTGTATATTTCACCGCTGTTCACGCGGCAGACATTGAAATATTACACATCAGAAGATAGTGTTGGAAATTAACGGCGTGGTAGGAGTGAATGTTTGAATAAAAAGAGGAAGTGGAGGAGTAGAAGGTAAGGATCAGAGATGAATGAGGCTGAGAGAGGGAGAGAGAGAGAAAGAGGAGGAGAAAGAGGAATGGAAAGGATGGGGGATGGGAGTCCGAAGAGAACGGCGACGTGGTCTTTATTGCTTTTTCGTCGCGTCGGCGGCTAAATCGGCTGAAGGAGGTGGGGATGGTGGGGAGAGGGAGTGCGTAGAGCAAAAGTAGAGGGGGGCGGGGGAGGTATGGCGGGGGGTGCCTCGTCTCCACTCTTGGAGCACCCCAAGGAACTCGTCGGAATGAGCTTTGTTTCCGTTCGCGGCGGCGGCGGCGCTTCCAACCCCTCTTTTTCACCCCCTTCCACCTTCCCTCCTCACCTCCCTTTCCACCTCTTCCTTGACTTTGCCTCGCCTCCCACACCCTTCTTTCCTCCTCTCCACCCCCTCCTCTCACTTCCGCCCTCAACGCTCTCGAGTACGCTTTGCGTCGGCGAGGTCGGGAAATTGGACGAAATTGATTTTAAAATATTTTTCGTTTTCGTTTTTCCGAGCGTGTTGCCCCCCTCGGCGCCTCTCTCTTAGCGAGGCAACCTCTCAAAGCCACGGGTCCTTTGTATACCTACCTGTATGCTCGAGTTTTGAAATTATTTGTGCTAAGCCATCCACTCACTTCACAGGTTGCTGTTGTCATATAAGTTATAGGATAACGAGTTGGCGTGCTTTTCTTTTCCAATCGCTATCGTTGCGCTCTCAGTTACTGTGGGTATGGTTCACATGTATTATAACAAATCAGTGCCTCATTGCTATATTGTATCCCTATCTATTCTAAAAAAATATATACTCTAAGATAGATTTAATTTGCTGTGTATTTTAAAAAATGTTGAAGAGTAGTCATTTTTTCTCATCAGCACTATATTTGGCTAGTTGAAGAGAGTAAATATGATAAAAACAGGTAGGCGAGATAAAAGAAAAATGTGGATTGGAAGTTTTATTTGTTTCATGTATGGATTGTCAATATCTGGAAAAATTCGTAATTGACTTGTGACTTCTATGCCCCAGCCATAATTTCGTTATGAAAATTGTCATTTATTCTCGAGGCATAAGAGTAATTATGACAGTTTTTGATTATTATTTATCTCTTGGTACTAAATTTTAATATGAGAAAACTCTTCAAATCAAAATTATAATCGAACACATTCCCGAAAAAATTGTGATTTTAGTCTTATGAATTTGTAATAATTCCAAACACGATTATACCACGTCAGGGGCATAATAATTTATGATAACTTATTACAAATGTTTTTCATGAAACAAGGTTGATGTTTCCAGGTTACGCAAAAACCTCAATACAGCAGCTATGACTTAAGGTAAAAATTTAGGTAATTGATCCATTGATGATCCTATGATCTTTTACACATGGATTTATATCCTAGAAAGTATATTTGCTTCAATGAGTAAAAAAATGAATTTTCATTATCATAGATGCAAATTAAAAATTAGGGTAGGGTAGAAGGATAGTCTATAGCTTTTCTTTAAATCAACACAGAGCATTTTGGCTCATTAATCGAAATGATATAAAACAGAATCAAATTTTTGTATCGACTTGCATTAAACTTTTTTTAATGAGTTGATTTCTAGGTTAGATTCTCTCAACAATGTAATATAAATGACAATTTTGAAATGATCAACTGATATTGAAATAATAGCTATGAACTTTTTATAATCCGAAAGTATCAAGTGTAAATCAGAGGGACATGTATCCAGCGTGGACTGCCTGCGCTCTTGTTCAATATCTTGCTGAGATCAGTTTTAGTTCAGTGATATTAAAAATCGTGGTTATTATTTTTAATAAGAATTATAGCACTAAATATTTATAATGACTAACCATAACAATTCCTACGCATCGTTTGGTATTAATAGCAAATGATCGTTTTGGGTTTCTTTATGCGTGAAACATGCGAAAGTTTCTACGAGTTTCAGTTGATGTGAAAAGTGGCGTTGACATATGCCCCCAAGTTTATCCTTGTTTGCTGAAATTGGGGTACAAATAAAACTCTTTGTCAAGATTTACGTGTTAGTTGAGAAAAGGCTCGGAGATTTTTTTTCCGCGTTCAGCCTCTTTGGAAAGGTCTCTTTGAGTATCCTTCATGTGACATGCATGTAATGAGAGCGTGCCTATGACACATTGTCATACCTCTAAGAATTAAAAGTTGTGTCGTAGTTCATATTTTATGCATATCTCCAGCTACTTCAAGTTGCCTGTCTTTCAGAGCGATGCCCTTGCGTATGTTTTTATTATTTACTTTACAATACTTCAGAATTTCAATTAAAATTAATCCTTTTTTAAATGGCCTTCTTTTTTGATGAAATAAAGAATGAAGTAAAAATAATTTTAATCAAACATTTTAAAGACTTTTTACCTAATTAATTCTCATACTTTATACTAATATCTGCCAAAGTGTGACGCCTAAGTGATTCATGCATTGCGCGCGCGTCTGTCCTCAAATTTTAGGATAAGAAACAGATCCTGATTACGCTCTTTAAATATATTTGTGCTAAGATAATTCTTTTAAAGAAGCAAAGTGGTGACATCAATTATAAATTATCCATTACTTTATTCTTGAGCCATGGAGGTTCTTTATGGAAGTATTTTATTTGTTCTTTGTAATAGAGTATTAAGGTATTCCTACAATCATCGCAGTTTTTTTTAACACTCCACCATTTATATTTAGTAAGTAAAAAGTATTCCCTGCATTCAAAGTTTCCTGCTTCCACAGCGGTCGTTCATCTTGATCTTCTTAGTTATTTTTTATCAGCGCAGTGGCTGATACCCTGGGAAAACAAAGCAGCGTCTGGGTTTGCCGTATGAGGTGCGAGGCTGAAATTTATTATTCCTTGTTAAGATAACGGAGGCAATAAATCAGCGTTTTTTTGATCTAGATAAACATTTTCCTCTCCGCCAGCCGGAGAGGTGTAACAAACGCACAGCGGCTCTCGCACACGTGAGAAACGCCCCCTTCCGGGTCCCTTCGCCTCACAGTTTAAAGACGGTCGGAAGGATTGGAGGCGATGTCTCATTCTGCTTTTAATACTTTTATCTCTCTCTCGCCATATTTATTTGTTTATTCCCCAATTTTGATGCGGCAAATGAGTGGGCGAGAGGGAAAAAATAAATAATATTAGCCCCGTTCGTGTGGGGCTCGCGTCCCCGGGTAGTAAATTTGATTCCGATTCTGATTTGAACCCAACACCTCTACTTCCTCATATCTTTCCTTCCCTTTCCCTCCCTGGCATCTCCATTTACCCCCCACTTTACTCCTGAAACCGTGGGTATTCCTGGCTTCCCCGAGTTCCTCCATCCCGCACCCTTTTCGTATCCCCACCCCACCCCAGGGCCATCCCTCTTCCGAGCAATTGCTCCGCAGAGAGTCATTACACAAATTGAAGACGCGATGCTCCCTTCTCCCCTCCCACCGACCCCACCATCTCCACCTCCTTCTTGGCCGTCATCATCTCTCCGGATCTGTCCTATTTTCTCTCCGTTCGCGTTTCTTCCTCCGGCCCAGTCTTTAGCTGGGTCTCACCTTACAACTGTGAAGGACTCGCCTCTTCCGTCTCCAATGAAAGAATTGCATGACGCAATTTTTGCAATATATATGAGTAGTGTATCGTATACATTTTTCCTATGCAGAGTCTTTGTCTGGTCACAAATATGTATTCATCATAAAAATTGTAACTCATCAATGGAATAAAGGTTTTGTAGCAGTTATAAGTTTACATTTATACTGTTGTATTCACTGTATAAATGTACGAAAATAAATTAGCTGTGGGCATGTTTGTTTTTACACGTTCAATTTTATAAACAGCTTGAAATGACATTCACTCAGTGATTCAATCCGGCGGCAGATTTGGACAGATACAAATATCCATGCATTTAATGTCAGATATGAATTAATCGTAAAACTAGTACCGAGTTAATGCGTGCAAATATTTTTTTAATAAATTTACCAATGGATCTATACTTTTAGCCATTCTATAAATTTCTTGAATTGATATAAAAAATTGACTCGTTATACTTAAAATTTTATAGACCGCTCAAATCATCACTCAGAGTGAGTCAATCTATAGGTTCATTTGGATTGGTTGAGGTAGGTCTCACCTCAATAACGGACAACCGGCAGGGGATATAGCAAATTTAGGGTATTGGGGTCACGTCACATTCCGAGGATAATTGTTTGGTGTATCCAAAAGATTAAATCGAGAATCGAACGATGAACGATCGACGATCCTTTGATGACCAGTCTAATTGTCTACCGTCTAGGCTTTCACACTTACCCTCCTCTTATGTTATACGAAATTTTAACCATCCCGCTTTCGTATCATTAAGATTTGTTTACGTTGTGTACGGTCAAATTAATCGACAAAATACTCAAGAAATTTGCACTTACCTATGTAGAAAAGTGCGTAAAGATAAAATAAAAAGAGCCCCAGGACTCTACAATCCTGTATTTATCTCGCCTAAATCTCCTCTCTCACCTTTATTTACTCTCTTACTCTGCTTTCCTCTCCTCATCCCTCCTTTCCTCCTCTGTTCCCGCTGCCAGCAAATTCCACTATCAACCAGAGGTGACATACTCCCATTGTCGCCTCCATCTCCTCCCTCTGTCCTCTTTGCCTCCTTCTCCCTCCTGCTTTCCTTCACTTCGACCTTCCAAGCGAGGCACCGCGTGGCTTTCCGGCACAATTTCCCGAGATGTTCTGTCCTTCCTCACTGAGATACAGCTAGCGGTGATAACTTGCTTACGGTCTTTTTTTTCATTTCCCCGGCTAAAAAGGCATGTCTTCTTTAGCTGTTGCGCTTCGTAGGATTGGCAAGGCTTGGCCTTTTATCAAGCGTACGCATATCTTAACTCGTTGACCTTTGATGCGTGTTCAATCTCCACCACTCGTCGTTGATTCCTTCAGTGGCATGTATTATGTTATTCCATATCTATTTCTGTCCCTGTTTTTCCCTTAATACTCGAAAGGATGTAGTTTACCTAATAGTGAAAAGAGAATCGACGTCGTCGTAGTGATATTAACTTAGCAATAGTCACAGCAACTAAGCAAATGATAACATCATGGCCGTCCTGAAAACTTTATAAATCCACATCATGAATGATATTAAAGTTTTTAAAATCTCTATATATCTATAAAAAGGTTAAATTATGATGAATACGCATTTATAATTACACTTATAAGGAGTAATTTACTAGGAATTTGGTTCCTAATACGGTATGTAGCATCATAAGGTTATGCTAAAATTTAATTTTTCTATTGAGCGATAAGGGCTACCTAAATACTCAGCATGCTGGACGTATAAGAGTGCTAATTAATCAATAAAATTAAAAATATCCCAGAAGAATCAAAAGAGGGCATTTACTAAAACCAACTTAAATAGTAGAGAGTCCAAAATTTACCGTCAATGATGTCTAATCGGCTTCACTTCATCGCCAGCTGCTACCGGCATATAATGCGTTCTTTATCTACCTAAATATAAGTGATAACTTGGTCTGACTCACGGATCTATGCATACGTGCATATACTTTGACTTGTATCGATGTAATTATAAATTCTGGCGTGAATAATGACTTTATAGTAGTTATTGCTCATTGCTCAACTGATGGCTGTGTGTGTCATTATATTGAGTAAAATGACTGGGAATCGAAGGCTTATTTCATGTAACCAGTCCGTGAACGTTAATAATGGTTCAATGGTTACTATATTTCATTAAGCCATGATAAAAGCATAATTTTGCTTTAAGTTTATTTAATAGACATATTTATAACACTATAATGTGTATTTTTCTTTGCAGGTGAGTACTTAATGGATATGCTTGAAAATCAACCGGAACCTTTCCATCTCTAACTGAAAGAGTGCTGCTTCACTGACTAGTATAGTGTGAGTAAAACTATCCGCTGTTGGAATTTCCAGTGTCTTAAACTCAAATGTAAAGACCCAGCCTTTAATCATGCAAATGAAATTATGTCGATGTTCCATCAACCATTTGGCGAAAATCCTGACGAAACAAGGATATGAAGAAAAATCTGGCTAGTTAAAATGAAGACCTTGAGTATTGCTTCACTTGCGACCCATGCTTCCATGCATGTAACTAGGTGTAGGTTTTGAAATTCAACAAGGACTGGAGACGATGTTTACGCCAGTCGCATTGAGCATTGAAATTGGTTATAGATATTGTGGAAGTCAAGCATGCATCCTTAATTCACGGCTAGTTTTTATTGTTTCTTTGTTTTATGTTTAAAACTGTGTTAAGCATGCGTTTAAATATTTCAGAAGTATTCCGTTATACTATTTAAAGGGAAGTACTCAACAATAGGGCCTAAATATTTTCCTTCTGTTGAGATTTCACCGCATTCACCATTCATTTCACCGCATCCTGAATAAAATGAAGTCCATCAGTACCTAACCTAGATTTAATATCACAAAATGTCCCGGTTGTTATATTTAAAAATCTTCATTAATTAGAACACGGATTGGTCATGTAGCAGTAATATTACGTTTTAAAATTTACTCGCTCATAATTGAAGAAATTTAATTGATTGAAATGGCCGTTAAATTTGCGTTCTTTCCTTTAACTTAGTGATGATAACGAAAGAGACTTAAATCGCGTTAAATGAGAAAGGGGTGAACTCGAAGCTCTCTTGACGTTTTAGGTTGCAGTCATCCTAATGCGTGCGGGCATGACCCAGAAAGGATATAATCGGAGGCCAGTTGTTTCCAATTTCAGTTCGATGGGAGAGGACGTCGGATCTACTTCCTGGTATCCAAGGCACCAGTCCAAGAGATTATCCAGAAGCTTACGTTTCGGCCTAAGATGGTTTAGCTTCCCCACCACGGGAGGTAGTTCTCAGTCCCACCAACAGTGTCTTCCTTTGTATTCGCCTTTCTCTCTCATTTCCCCTCCCTTTGTCCCACGGCAATTTCAATGGTCTGGGTGCAAGAGGAGAGCTACCTATCGTCTCAATTTTCCTCTAATTAAGTTGCTTGTCTGTCTGCCCCTCCTTCCACTCTGTACCTTCTACTCTTAGGATGCAGCCTCTGGTAATCTACTCCTCAGCCCGACTCTTCCATCCGCCCTTTTTGGATGAACCACCTACTCGCTGTAGTATATTCTCTCCTCCGATTTTTAAGTTGGCGTCGAAAGGTTCGTTTGCACGGCTCGAGTTTCCCACGGTATTTAATCAAAAACAATTTTGCTCGGATGACTAAGTAGTTGTTTCAACAGCAATAGAATGCAGAGTCGAGTCAGATATTTTGCACTTTTTAGTTTCTTTAGCCATTGTTTCTTTATTTATCCACAATGTATTATTCTAGTTAATATGAAAGGAGAAAGATAGGTGAAATCCATACCATATACTTAAAGAAGCCTTTTAACTCGAATGTCAACAGAATTTGATATGGTAATTTAAATGAAAACTTCATATCAATGATGTTCAACATTATTATCCTTCATTTCTCTATATCTTTTTCTTCCCGTATTACATTTTTATAAATAGATATCCCTTTCAAAGAACTCTACCACTAGTATCTCAAAGTTTAAATATGGTAGAAAGTTTATCGATTCACAAAAACAAATTTCGATGCATTGATAATATGCATCTATAATATTCTCAACTTCTCTATGGAAATCGAACTGTTTTCATGCCGATGCAAGATTTTCATTGCTTTCTCTGTGATAGTTATTTCGTAGCATTTCACTTAATTGATTACAAATATCCTTGGCCACAAATGATGTATTTCAGATTGGAAATAGCAATTTATTTTCTCATCACGGCGTAATAGATAATGTTGACGGGAATTTTAAGCGACCAATCCGTAATCATTCTTTATAATCTCAGTGAATGGAGGTCCCTAATTCAAAATTCAAATTAAGGCGCATATTACGCATGTAAATTTGGCGTGGTATTTCTCATAACCCATTTTCGTAATAGCCCTTTCATAAACCGCCTACCCACGGAGAAGTCGCTTCTCAGTTTGGTTACCGCGATGCCTGGAGCCACTCGCTGCATTTCGTTCAAGATTAAAGACTACGCATTTTAAGGAAACTCCACGCCTTCTCTCCTCCCGTCCCCGCTGATTTCTTAATTCCTCGCTCCGTCCGACGCTTTCCCACCCTCTCCCCCACCCCCTCCTAACCCCGTCCACTCCGGCCCTTAACCCCTATCTCACCTTCCCCCCCCTTTACCTCCCTTATTTGAAGGCAATCTTCTCCCTTCTCAGCCGCCGATTCTAAAAACCACCATTTCTCCATTCCCCTGTCGGACCAACCGCCCCCTCACCCCGCCCCCTTTTATCCCCCCTCCCCCCTGGAAGGGATTTCGATTCCTTTAAGGGTTGACGTGAAGAAGATTAGCTCAAAAGTTGGCAGAGGGAAGACTTCGTGGAATGGATAAGGATGAGGGCGTTTGAGGAAAAGCGGGCGGTGAGCGGAGCAAAGAAGTCGGCCGGCGGTGGAGGTGGTGGTGGAAGCGAAGGCGTGGGAATACGGGATTGGGGGCGTTCTTTCCAGGTTAGGGAAGGGTGGATGCCCCGATGGGAGGAGAATGAGTCGGAGGAGGAGGTGGCGGGTGGGTTGGCAGCCGTGGTGGTCTCGTAGGTTTTGTGAGAGAGAAGGAAAGGGTTGGGACGGCTCCGACTCCGAGAGATGTGGGGGTTAGAGTAGGGTTGGAAAATACGGAGAGGAAGCAGGGACTGATATAGCGAGCGGGTTTCCCGGGGAGAAAGGAGGCTGATCCAGAAGGTTGGACGAGGATGGAGAGGCGGGGAGGAGGGCGAAGGGGGGAGTAAGCCGAAGTTTGTGTCGGCGAACGTCGCTTTAGTCGGCAGCGCATTTGGATATCCGAGGGAACTTAGGTGTAAGCTTCGAGGTTTGAGTCTGGGTTCAGAAATGGGGCAAGGAGATAGCAGAAGGGGTGGAGGTAAGGCGTATAAGACTGAAGCCGAAGGGATGTGTCTTTCACTCTGTCTGGAATGGCAGTAGAGGTCGAAGAAATTCTCAGTTTTTTTCCTTTTTGCTGTTCAGCGTGCCGACGTTGAGGAGGGAAATGCGTGAATGCTATTAAACCCTCGTGAATTGGCCAATTCCGATAGGCACTGGCAAATTTGCGGAATGACTGTTTCATTTTGATTGCCTTCGTCTTTATGGGCGCACATTAATGCGTGTCCAGAGCGCCATTTCTCTATCAAATGAATATGCAAGCATTTAAATTGATTACGCCGACTGTATATCTTTCGGTTGTTATGATGGTGTCCCATCCGCTGATTGCATCGCGGGAGACATTTTCTTAATGAATTACTCCTTTTACATCATTCGCCGTAATGGGTCGTTAAAGGAGCCTCTATGTAACTAAATTCCAGACGCTATCAACTTTGTTCCAAAATTTAATGTTTGCTTTCTAGTAGTATTCCGGCGAATCCTTGTATATTAACACTTCGCAGTCAATTCATAGGAGTGAAAACTATTTGCAGTGCCCCTAAATGTAAAGAAAGTTGATGAAATGGTGCAGGGGTAGTGAGTTTAGGGAAAGAGAAGTTTTAAACTAAGCAGAGGGAAGATGAAAAAGTTTATGTTTTTTAAGTATTGAAGCAGTGATATCAATTGCTGTTTTGTATTTAGGCGTTCTATTGTAATTTGTGTAATTAATAAGATTTTTATATATTTGGCTCATTATCCTCATCCTTTCAAAGAGAAAAACCAGATGACTTATATTTTTATTTTGAAGGATATCAGTGTGCATATAATTATGGGAGTAGTACTTAGTTTATTTCAAGTCCTTATTGCTAACTTGTAGCTCTTACTAAAATAGGTATTACGAGTAACTTTATTAATAATGACTAATGAGCAGTATAGGAATTTTTAATACGCTGATGTTTCTGAGCACCATTCAAATTATTTCCATTTAAATTGGGTCTGGGGTATGTTTCATTTTTTAATCGAAAAACGTACCTCGATAATGCTTAATTTGAGTGCACTGTTGGTGTTTGCATTTATTTCCCCATAACCTTATGTTTTCTAAAATAAAAAATATTTAATTGTCCATGTCCATCGGTGCTGAATTGCTAAGAGGATTATTTACCTCTAATTTTTATCGAAGCTAATTAATTAGCATGCTAAAACAATTAAGTAATTATTTTACTATCGATACGTTGACATGTATTGAGTGTGGTACATAAATATTTTCAAAAAGGCATATGAGACTATTTATATTCCCTATAAAAGAATCAAAAGCATTTCCTCGTGTCAGGGAGGTAATAATATGAGGAAATTAAAGGCTGCTGTGTTTATCCTGTTAGTTTAGGCTATGCATAATTTTTAATTGGATGGATGTTATTTTTGACCCAAGTTAAAATTCCGGTAATTCATAGCGTGACTATTTTGGTGATAATGAAAGCTGGAATAATGTGTTACCTGAAAAACATTGCCCTTTGAAATTCATCGCGAGTAAATGCAATTATCTCCCCTAAGGATAATTTATCGGGGATTAAATATGGAAATGCGGGTAGCTGCAACGTTTTGGCCCACTACTGAGCTTACCCGCCGAGGTCAACGGGACAGTGCATATGGGGAGGGCATCATCCCATATGAATATCGGGAGTTACAACGTTTAATTTTTTTAGAAAAAATACTTCACCCAAACGAAACGGACAACATGTATAGATATGTCGTTATAACTAGAAAGACTAAAAAAAATTTGCCTGAATTGTAAGCCATTTCTATTTGTATTGTAGCAGTTGGCGAGGGGAACGCGGTCGGTTAGACCCAGGGAAATTCCCTGCGACTTTGGGGGGAACTTTTACGACCCCGAGTGGCGATTGCCCTCCTCTAGAAATATTTCTTTGTAAAAAGACAGATAAATAAAGTAGTTCCGTGTGGGCTCTGAACCAGACTAGTTGTTTTCTCTTTTACAAATCCTTCTCCCGCGCAACAGTCTATATAGCTTATGAAAAGATTTCAAGAAATTTATATTTGCTGGGTCGAAATTCAGTCAGTCCACTAGAAAAATGTGCGAAAGTTTTACACCGATGGATATAATAAAAATATTTGCTAAGAGTGCGTGGAATTACTTAAGTAGTATGTATTTTAATTGCGTAATTTTATAGAAATTCAATTTGCATACCTCCCTTTTTCATATGTACGGTATACATCAACCTACATCAACCTCAACACTCGTAACCGAGCTATTTCGGTGAAATTTCTGGGCAGGTAACTTTACATATATCTTATTCAATGCGCTAAATTGACTTCATTGGTTCAATGAAGAGACACATTACTTGCGTGATTGCAGCTTTCATTGTCTTTGAGCCTCGTAACTGATTGTGAGTGCTTAATGAAACGAAATTTCATTCTCCGTAGCGTAGCAATTACTATTTCAATAGCTAAAATTCACTACTTTGAGAATACATCACTAGCTGGTAAGCGATAACACACGGTATCATTTTCCTTCAAGAAAGTGACCAAGGATTGATATCATTTCTCGTTGTTTTACATCTCGTAAAAAATTAGTTCAAATATTCCCAACACTGTCACGAGGTGCTCTAGCGTACTTAATATAACACTTTTCCCTCGAATCCCATCGGTGTTACGAATATGTACATCATCATACTCGCCTCTCCTGCAATGGTCCATTGGATTTTCGGAATGGTGGGCTGAAACTCGAGAGAGATGAAATTTTAACATGTCTTATAGACGCCTCCTTAAACGTAACCTTGCGCCCATGCTCTTTCATTTCGCAATCCCCTCTCATTTTAACGACCCCCTTTTCTCTCAGCCGCCCGTCTACCTCCTACGCCTTCCACCAGATTTCGCGGCAACTTATCTCCATCCCCCCTTCCCATCATTCCCTCCGCGTGTCGCCAGCCACTTCAAACTTTACCCCCTCCCACATCACGCACCTCATTCCCGACACCCCCCTCTCCTCGCAGGGGTCCCCTACCACCCTTCATCTCATCCGCATCCAAAACTTACCTCCATCCGTCCACACCTCCACGAAATCCCTCCCTCCCCCCTCACACCATCCACCCATAACACTTCCACGCTTTCCCCCTCCCCTCTCAGCCTTGCGAGGCATCCTTCTGAGAGATCTCACCTATTGTCGCTGTAATTGAGTTCCCTTTGCTGCGCGCCACGTTGCCTTTTGTCGCCTCAATCCATTTAACCCATCCCCACTCCTCCGTCTAACTCTCAGCCTCCCCCTCCCTCCTCGCTCCCCCAGCGCAGAACCCAAATATGTTTCTCTCTCCCTCTCTCTGTTCTACTCTCTCTCCCTCAGCATATTCCTCCCCTCCTCCGTCCTCACAGCGTTCCTTTTCTCTTCATCTGCGACTCTGAAACCTCCGATCTCCATCCTGCTTGCGTGCTACTTCTCCCCACCCGATGAATTCCCTTTTTCTCTTTTGGCTACAACCTTGTCGCGGTGGAAAGACTTGAGCGTTCCTATGACCCATAGAGCTGCGCTGGCGGGATTAATTCTAAATTACTCCCGGTGGGGCCAACCATGCCAGATTAGTCGTAGGGTCGGAGCCGGACGAAATGATAATAATGTCGTCTTACAAGCGAATGTATAATGTAGTAAGTCAGCGATTATATAGTAAGCGCAATTATTGCAAGCAAATTTAGCACTATATAGTCCTTTCTTACAATTTACTTGTTTGAGAAGCACTTACATCCATGACTTGGATGGCGGTAAATCCACCCAGGAGGGACTCGAGCCTGTGACCTTTTCGTTGGTAGACGGGGACATTACCCTGGCGCCACCGAAGCCGGCAAAGGTAGTCCACGAAAGGTAGTCAACGAGATGGTGTCACGTGGAAAACTGTTGGAATGGAAGTGGAAAACCCTAACAATTTATCTCTTCCCTGAAAACATGGAGTGCAACATGAAGGAAGGGGAGGCTTCCGGAATGATTCTTAAGTGCTCTATGGAAACTTACCTTAATCGGTGGAATACTTTAGTGATTATGTGTTCCCCCTCTCCAGAGACACCCTCCCATGCCCTCCCTCTATCCTGCAACAATTCCAATCTGAGCGCTCTCCTTCCCGATCCCTCCCCAGCCTCGCTCCCGCAATCCCCTGCCTCAGCTGCCGCCAATTTTTGTCCTGGCAAACGCCTCTCTCCCCGGCCGATTCCAGCCTCAGCCACCTCAAATCTCCCGGCCTCCTTCCCCACTCCTCCCTTCAAACCTCACCCCCAACTGGAATCTTTCATGTTCCGCTCAGTTTTCCCCCTACTTCTCTCCGACCACTCTGCGTTTCGACCCCTCTCCACCCCTTCTTTCCCATACAAGAGTATTATTTGGTCTCTCATCCCCTCTCACAACCCTCCTAACCCTTTTTTCCATCACCACCTTCTCATCTCCAGCATTCCCTGTTCGCCACAGTTTTTTTGAAAAGAGTTTATCCCATAAAACACGCACGCGGCTTTGCCCGGCTTGTTTGTGCACTTACTAAAATTAAAACCTTGGCTAAACTACTTACGACCGGGGAAGGCCTTCAAAAAACCTTCAAATCGACGGAGTCGCCGGATGTAATCTCTCCCCCGCCCCCTCAGCCGCCCGGGGTATTCTATTAGTCCGCCCCGACACTCGCGCTGATGGCTCATGGTGTTGCGGTGGGAAGGGAAGGATGGTGAGCGAGTGCGTTTGGCCCTTTATTGTACCGCCTCGCGCAACGCATTCCTTCAACCACTCACTCGCACTTAGGGGGCGCAATCAAATGGAGACAATCTTCAAATTGAAATTTCCCCCTTCTTTTTTAGTGCAATCCTGCAGCAAGTGAACGGGAAAATTGTGATTGTCGCCAAATTAGATCATTCTGTGAGAAAATCAATGTCTTGCCGCCGATAAATTGCGTGTCCTTCGCTGCAATTTGCTTGTTTCGTAATCTGTTATTTTGAAATGTATTTTTTGACGACTTATATAACCCTCAGAGTGACATTTTTAAGAATAAAAGGAAGTATTAACGGAGTTTTTTGCCCATGAATTTCGTTTACAAAGAATGTTGATTAAAAAAAATAGGGACAATTTTGGTTATAAGTTGCACACCAGAGATAAATCGGCCGTATGGGTTGAAAGCCAATACGAAACTATTGATTTTGTTCTGAAATGGGGGTTATTATATTCAGCATTTTAGTACATATGTTATTTCCCAAAATTTTAGGTTCATGGCGCTATTTTTCAATGTAATCCTCATTCAATGCACCTTGAATGGAGGGCCTACATGCCTATACGGTGCCATTCCACTGATCGGAAGCAACGTCGTACTGCACCAATTATTTCTTTATGATCCCCATAGCGGCGATGCGATGATGAAACTCGTTGACCAACGACTCACCGTACTTTCGTTTACTGCCAGATCACCGAAGACGTACTGCGAGCGCCTTTGACTATATGATATACTCTGATTTTCCGCCGAAGGAAAATCATTGCCCATTGTTTGGAACGCACCTCGGTTACAGGCATAATTTTAACAGCTCTGTATAGCGCGGTCATAGATTGGAAGTCAATGCAACTATACGAGCGACGAAGCAGGAATGTTTGAAAATGTCCCACAAGATATGTCAAGTTTTTTAATTACAACTAGTTGGCCGTGAAAAAAAATGTTGCATCGCTTATTGGACTCCCCTCGTATCTTTGCCGCAAATTGAAGCTTTCGTTTTACTATATTGTTATCTTTTGATTTCCGAAGCTCAGGTTCAATTACTATTATCGCTAGGACTTGAATTGATTACAGCGTATGATTGTTGAATATTGCAAATTTTATATTTTGAATTGAGAGGAAAAAGTAGGGAATTAAATATGTTTAATAATCAATTTTATAGTTATACGCATATATTCGCTAAATTAAGAAGATATGCTTTTAAATATCATTGATAACACCTTTGATATTACGGCAGCACTTACGTTTTGTTTTCTAAAACAAAAAAAACCCTTCATGAAATGACAATGTGATGCAAAGTATGCCTTTCAATGCTGGAGTAGGTACAGAAGGTCCTCCTTTGCCTCGAGGGGGTTTTAATCCTTCCTAGTCCGACAATTCCGTATTAGGATAGGAAGCGAGAAAGATGTGATGAGGAAAATGGTTCGATAAATAAAACGAGGGATACCTAATGGGGAGGCTTGAGTTCCAAGTTTTTCAAAACCTCTCCGGCCCGCCTGCAATGAAATTAGAGCTGACTCACGCTGCCGTGGGCCCGTCACTCTTCCCAGTTTTCAATGAAAATTCTTGCGGGGCACCCGCCCGAAATAGTGGGAACCATTCTCCAACTCCAACCGTCTCCCATGCTCTGCGGTCGCTCTTAGAGATTTCCAAAAGAGTCTGCAGGGGCTGGAATATATATAAAAAAATAAAATCTTCGGAGCGAATGAAGGGGTGGGCTGAATGAGTGAGGAAGGAAGAAAGGGAGGATGAGCATGTAGCCATCACCGGCTCCTCTCATTTTCCCGCATCAAGCCCCGTTCTCTCCCCGGGAGATGAGAAGGGGACAAGGAGGGTGACTCCATCCATGACTAAACGCACTCCCTATCGTTAACGCGGCGGCCGAATCCTCGCGTTCGCTCATTACGTTCGTTTTCGCGTCCCTGAGCCTCTCGCATTTCTTCACTCTCGATGACAACCCCTCTCTCTCTCTCCATCTCGATATCATCCCACCCTTTCATATATGCCTATCCCCGTTTTCCGGCTCATTCATGTCAAAGTCCTCCTTTTCCGCCCACACGACTTCGCAGCCTCCCCGGGCACTCCCAACCCAAAAACCCTTCAGCGTGTATTCCACTCGATTTCTATCTACTATCTCTCTCTCTCTCCCCCCCTCTTTTATTACCATCCACCTGCCAAACTTCCCTTTCCCACGCTCCCTCTCTCCCCCTTCAACTATTTTTCTGCTTGCGCTCTCACGTTACGCCCTCTCTAGTGCTTTATTCTTCGTTTCCCTTATCCTCACTCCCCAACCTGTTTTCTTCTCCTTTCTTATCTCTCTCCCGTAGCATCGCTCATTTGTATCTCCTACCCCACCCTTGCCTTGACTCCGTACTCTCCTTCGTAATTACGGTATCAATCACTCATCTATAGTAGTATATCCTTCTAACTTCACCCTGTTGCCGAGCTGTTTCCTGGGAATTAAATCAGAGTTCAAGCAGGGTGAAACTGTATGATATTGAAATGGAATCAAGAGTCGGCAAGAGTCATATAATTTTGGTTGCAACTGCTTAAACCTGGCTGCGAGTTTTATTTTAATAAGTTGAACTTATAAGTATAAAAAATTTAAAAAAAGAATCCAACTCATGACCTATGTGTTTTTCTAATTACAGAATCTTACCAGTTTTTCAGTTGGTGCATATATTTCTTACCGTTTATGTCACCTCTTTAAAGGCTTTCGTTGGTTCACACCGCTGTAACTACTTTTGACCTAAGCACGTTTTCACTCTCTTTCCCATAAATTCATTTCATACATCTTTATTTTGTAGTAATTTTCTCAGAGATAATAAATGTCCCTTTCTAACTTTCATACATTTCTTCGCCTCTACAGTTTAATGCTCAGCGTCGACTACTCAGCGTCCCTTTTTTATTGCCATTTCGTTACAAAGCTTGTACTTCCATCTATTTTAGGATATGAATTTTTTTCTTCTGTCTCATTGTATTCTTAAATATTATTGTATTTGCTTGCGACGCTTTCTTCATTTTCTTCCAACGTTACGCATCCTTCATTTCGTTTATTCGGTAGTTTTCCTAAAAGCAATTCAATGCGTGATACTTGCGGTTATTTTAAGTAAAAGGAGATTTCGATCGGACTCGATTACTGTTTTTCCCAAAGAAAGAGACTCATTGGGGCCAGTATACTTCTTTTTTTCTCCAACGATGTTGTATCTTAAACGAGATGGCCAATGTAATTTCTTTTTGCTAGTCTTACTGCCTGTATGACCTTAGATGTATTATGCATCTTGAACTGCAAATTAATTTCAATTTTCATCTTTTTGAGGTTTCAACGGCTTTGACGGTCTCATACCTCATTCTTAACACTAACAGATGGGTAACCTGAAAACATGCGTCTGAATGGAAACGTCATGGGCCACTTGATCATTTCTCTCCACCTGACTTCTCCCAGCATCATTTCCTCGCCCGGCATGTCTTCCCTTTCCTAACCGTGCGAGCGTCCACTCAGGCTGTTCTACCCCTTTTCGCGGTAACTACCCTGTACGTTCTCTCTTTTCGTCCTTATCTCATGTTTTCCAAGCGCACCATCTCCCTCCTGATCCTCTCCCGACATATCTACCCTCAATCTTCAGAGTTACATCTGGGTGGGAGTTAAATGTATGAAGGAACCATATGGTCTCAGTTTGTCCTGAAATATAGACCCCTTTTGTGTCCACTTATCTTCTTCTTCGCCAGTCCGCCCCTCCGCAGTACCACCGCCCACTCATTTCGTTCCCCGCCTGCGTCCTTTACGGCTCCCGACACATTCGCATGACGCGCCTTTCCAAAAAGCCCATTCCAGAGCCCACAAGCACTCCAGTCACTCTTCTTGATTTCATCCCCACTCGTCTCCTTCCACTCTCCTGTCTTTGCATCCCTAGGGTTCCACGTGAGCTATCATCCCCTCAAAATATCCCCGTCCCTCCCATCTAAATCTCACTTGCGGAATACGATTTCAGCGACCTGCGTAATTGAGGATCTTTGTAATCTTCCCTGCTGATGAAAAGCGTCATCCCTCTTATGTTTTATCTCCCTCATATCCTAGAGTCGGTTGCTATAGGTGTATTTTTATTGAGCATTTATTTGAATGAAATGAGGAGTGTGTCATTCTCAGAATTGCTGAGATTTGTGAAATTAAATTATTTGCCAGAGGAAAAGTGAGACGCATTCACATTTAGTTTGCGTCTGAGATAAGGGAGTATTCAGCTGGATGAGATGACTACTTATAGTAACGACAAAAAATTTGCAATTCAAGAGGCATTTCGTATTAGATCTGGGAATCGAGCTTTATCCCTCTATCTCAAGCCTGTTGCAAACAAAAATCGTGGATGCCCAGATGTAAGAGAAGTGACATATTCAAGATGGCGATATTTTACTAGTTTTCTCGTCGCTAAGGCTTTCCCTCGTCTTCTTAGTTAAATCAATATTAGCATACTCAGCAGTATTTTAAATGAGTTTCCCGTGAAATTTAGGGTTATTTTATGTTGTAATGTTTAAGTAAAATAATTTTCCGAGTATAATTTTATTTGCTGCAATCAACCTCTTCCTATTCCATTTGTGAGTGTTACCATTTAATATTCTCATACTAGGCATTTACATCATCAATATCTTTATCCTGATTTTAGTTGCTAATTGACTATAGTGACGACGTATTAAGTACTAAATAAGTAGTATATCTTCATTTTTCAGATTTCTCCCATTTCAGGTGTCAAATTACCTTTTCCTTTTAGTCTGTTCTTCACGCCAAACCATTCATCACCATAATTCTTCTCCGGCTCACGCTAAGAGGGCTTCTCCTGAGAAGTCATTTGAACTAGTTTTTTTTACCACTGTAAATAAATTCAATTTCTTCTCAGTGGTATTCAGTAATTCCTCCTTTGATTTCTTCTCGCTGCAATTTCATATCCATTTAAGACTGCGCCCACACTTCCAACTACTAAAGACGAAATCAGCCCATCTTAATCCTGATTGATGGTTCAGTTTCAAGTGGATAGATCCTTTATTTTCTCACTTCAAATCATAATTTTCTCCTTTCTAAGTTTCAGCTTAACGTTTGCACTATACTGAAACGTGATTTGCATAAGCTCTTTCCCTAAAATTAGGCTAAATAAAAATGGGGCTAAAATTTCTCAGTTTTTCTTGACCGTCGACCATAATATTCATTCAAGCACTAAGCTTATGGTGTAGTGTACTTCAACCATCATATTTTAGGGTGTAGGGAGTAGTAGCCGAACATATATGACTTTGACATCAATTTCGACATAAAACCGAGCGGTCATTAAGGAGACAGTAACTATAGCGTGTCTAAAATATGCAATATATATAGTACCTCCAAATTACTAATCAATTTGTGAAATAGCATATGTAGCAATGTCCTTCAGTGGGCATTGACTAGCTAAAGGGTATTTTATGGCACGATTGATGAAATCTAGCAGCAGCCACATTTAATTAAATTAGGTTTCGCGACTAATTTGGAAATCTATACAGTTGACAGCGTATTGTAAGTTGTTGATAATGTCGTCCTTGTTCAAAATTTCAAATTATTACTTCTATGGATCCTTGTATGCTCATGTAGAGCGAAGTGATGCAAGTTATTATAATGTAATTAATATCTTTGTAACGATGTCAGATGAATAAAAATTTAATTTCTGAAGCTGTTTCGTACCCAAAACGATTGGAAAATTGCTCTGCAACTGCAGTATACCAGTTTGTAGCAGATGTGACACACGATAGTAATATTTAGAATTCGTCTTTTAGCGAAGAGACAAAGAAAACAAGAGGTCAATTTAAGACTTCAAATACCTTATGAATATTTGAACCAAATGAAAGAACAATTGTCGAGTGAAATTAACTGTGAATTTACTATGTGATCATTTAAGGATGAAATGTAATTTTTAATAATGCCTTTTATTTCAAAATTACTTATTATGCTTCACTTATACATACAATTAACTATTGGGATAATTGTTTAGCTTTAGAAAATAATAATGATCCGTAAACCGTACGTCCTTTATTTTTGTGACATTTGAAAAATCCACTTCCTGCAAACCTTGCTGAAGGGAATTTTCGCTAGCTAGTCTCACTCGGAAATCAAGTCATGTACTGGCGAATTATATGCCAGTTAAGAATGAGGCTTGAAACAGAGGTCTGTGTGCAAAATCCAGAACAGAATTTCTTCGGGTATAAAGGACCCGGAAAATTTATACGCATTCCCGAATGATAAATTATTGCTATTGTCTTGAACCTCAATGGGAATTCTCTGAACTCGAGGAATGTATTAGCTCTCGAATTTGCTGGCAAACTCCATATTGTGTATGCAATTTTTAAAGGCTCAGATTTGAGCGAGGGAGGAGGGGGAGGTGGGGCTTCATGTGTAGAAGGTAGGAATAGGGGTGGTGGGTTTGAGATTGGTATACGTCAGAGATAATCAAATTGAGAGCGGTGATTGTGGGGTGGAACCGTGGGGGCGACACAAGCGGTTCAAATTACTCGCCCGAATGGGAACGGCATGGACCCATTGTTGTGCTCCCTGCCGTGCCTTGCTAGGGTCCCTGTGTGGCGTCGACTTCCCGCTGCCTATATTCTCCAGGCTTCTCCAAATGCTCTTTCCCGCTCTCCTATCCCCTTCTCACACTCCACACGATACAAAACCGTGCTAGACTCCACCAAAGTGACCACCACGTACTAGCACGCACTAGCCTCTTTTCATCTCCTTCGCAGCAAAAGCGCGCAGTGTACCATGTATAGATTTTCTGTGAACGAAGCCTAGACCGTATCCTTCACCAGACGGTCCATTGTGGCAAGTGCTCTCTCTCCGAATGAGCGCCGTGCCCTGTAAAGGTCCTCACTCCTTGAGAGAAGCAAGAAAACGGTGAGGCTTCCACGTACTTCCGTCTCATCCGTTATTTTTTTCACCACTACCGAACCCCCATAAAGTTGTCTCGGACCTCTGGAAGGACTCTATGTTGGCTCAAGAAAAAAAAAGAGTGATATAAGTCTAATAAATAGACCGCGTAGTGATGCTCTTGGGAAAACTAGTGGTACCCGGACTGCTGTCCATATAGGGTCGGAGATGGAGTGGAGGAGGCTGATGAGAAAAGGTATACTTATTTTTTGAATCCTCATTTTAGTGACTGACCCAAGAAATGCTGGGTATTAAGTCACTAGTCTAGCCATAATAATTTAGGCATTCTTTAACGATATAAGTGTCCCAAATGAACCGTTTTCTGGATGCCTGATTCGGCGGTTACTATCTAGGTGTGCAGTTTCTTGAGCATTTTCAAAGTTCAAATAAGTGATTTTTGCTTGAAATTAAAGCTTTTGTATTCTCTCTATAGCTTTTCTTGATGAGATTTTGAATGACCCTCACGATTTGCTATTCAACCTTTAATCGGTAGAAAAGAATGAGGTAGATTTTAGTACATGTAGAGTAAAAAGTAATGCAAAAGTGTAAACTATGAACGGGCGGTAGCCTTGAGAGCAGGTGTATAGAGGTGTTCGCAAATTTCTTTTCATTGCCAGAGGTAAACTGAAGAGACAAGAAAATATCATATTCTATGCTAAATTACCTTAACTGGTACCGTTTTACCATCCTAAATATTACATGAATATGACTTCCCTCTCGATGAAATAGAGTAAAATAGATTAAATGATCGAACAAATGATTTTACCATTGTGTCTCATATTTTTTAATTCTAAAATCCAGTAACCTTAGGCGTGATTATTTATTCATCTCTTACAATTGAATGACTAATATTATCTCTTCAGCGAGCATCGAAAAAAACTATTTGTTTCATGTTGCTTGTTGTATAGCATTTTTTGTATAATTTTATGATATTGGTATATGATAATGCGTTTTTAAGTCTCAACACTACTTCCCATTGTAAATTATCTTCACTCAAGGTTGATCCCATTGCATATCTGTAATCCTTCCCGTATTTATTTTAAACACACCCAGCATATATATAAATAAAGCCCACTTTGCAATACCATGGAAAATCTCATTGTATGCAATAAAATGTAATAAACTTTTTTGTCTTAATTCGCAAATGAATGATTATATAAATGAAATCCATATATAAAATATGAGCTGAATTTTTATTATCCGAAATAACTGTAAACGATAAATTATTTTCCTGTCTTTGAAATGTGGAGGTAATGTACCTGCTCAAAAATTCTTTGATCAATGATGGGAGATATTCAAAATTCTATTTTGATTTCAAAGCTTATCCATGTTATTACATCCTATCTGGAGTTACAGAGTTACGCTAAGAGATATATGCATAGAAGAGATAAGCATATATATATGGTTGGTTGAGAAGCCAAGGGGTTCAAGATATTTTCTCTCTAAACAGAGTTACGTACACATATTGATAAAAGATATGTACAAAAACTTGGTTGCGAAGGGATACAACTAAGTCTCTGTTCTGTGCTGACATCAAATGGGAAATCAAATACAACACTAAATATCTAGTTTTTCTCGTCTAGTTTTATCTAATTTTTGAACAATTGAAGAATCCTTTGTCCATTTAATCAGTGGATCGTTAAAGCTGCAAACAGATCCCATTTCCTTGCGTATTTAATATCATTTGATAATGCATTGCCCTGTAATGTAAATCCAGTACGTTTACAGAACTTAGATTCAGAGTAACATTGCACTTCTCAAAATATGCTTGTCATTTTCTTTCAAAGATCTTGATCCATCTATCTTGCAGTGCGTAGCAGCGGGTTTGTCCTAGAAAAATGTCGATTAATGCCGAATTATTGATATTGTGTTAAAAAAGTAAGTTCTACATAAAGTTATAGTTATTAATTAGAAGAAATAGCCAATTGATGGCATGGAAAAGGCAAATGTTGGTTGTAAATATGTGATATTTTAATGAGAGACCTTTCATATTTGCTTGTACAATAGTTCAAGGTCTTTTATCCTCTCTGGACAATTTATCATAACGAATTATTGATAGTATTGAGAAATTCATTAATTATTAATCAAGAAACACCCATTAGCTATTGTTAGACAATTTCAATTACCTAATTGGAGATTGTAATTTTGATGAATCATGATCCGTCTCTTGTATAATCTCTTCGGTGTAGCAAAAGGGATTTGATATTTCATAAAATCATCCGCCATAAAAGCCGTGAGTGGCTTTGAAGCTGCAGTATTAATCAGTGAAAAAAAAAGGATTGGAGATAATGCATAATGAAAATTGATAATTGCCCTGATTCGATTCATCAATACAGATATTCACCGAAGCCGTACAAACGTCAGCATTAGTCTCGAATTTATTTAAATCGTTTCACAGAAATTAAGAAATGATACCTTCATAAGAAATTCAAGATACATATACTAAGATTTAAAGACACTTTGCAGATGATTCCATAATTTAAAATAATAGAAGGAACCGCTTGGAAATAAAGATTAAAAAGCGTAATAATATGGCCGTAATAATATATAATAGTAAGCTCTATATAATAATATAAAGCTCTAATAATATAATATAAAGCGTAATAATATATAATATGGCAATAATATGAAAAAAACATTTTTCGACAATGGTAATATTAAATGTGAGTCTTGTGCACATCTTTATAGAGCTTATTTTTTAAGTATGTACATTATGGTCGTTAAAATCTTCATGTTGTAACCTTCGAATCATATAGAATTTAGATACAAAAGGGTATTCCTTATTCTTAGATGTATCCTGTTAAAAGTTGTGGTCTAACGCTTTTACTATTACCCTTGAATATGGAGGTGTGTATTTTAATAGAGATTAATCTCAAGTATGATTTACACGCTGGCGATAAAATTTTTAAAATCCTCCATTACTTGGCTTTATGCTGCAGCTAAAACAAAATACCAGATTTGTTAGAATCAATTTGAGAGAGAATGACCTTTTATTACTCTAGTATTGATTTGAATATTGTCATGATTAATTTTTCATTATGGAATGTTCCCGTACATGAGGTATAAGATAATAAAGTTTCTTAAAAAAATAAATTATAAGTCATGAAAGGAGTTGAAAAAGGCTATTAAATGATGAGCATTAACTGTCAGTTTTTTTATTTGCTCATTTGAGAGAGAACTATTTTTGACTTAAAAAGCGCGATCAGCGAAATTTTGATTAAGCTAACCCAATATTTATTCTAGAAATAACGCCAAGTCTTGGCATTCAAGTTATAAATCCAAGTATTTTTTTTACTGTAAAGCTGCTCTGAATAAAGGCTATGAGTAACGATTAAAGTTCTTGAAATTGCTCCAAGATACATGCCTACTACTCTCAGAGAGGGGCGCGCGGTCGCATTTTTCTGGGTTCATTTGTTTGCCACGTCAAAAACTCCCAAAGAGCCAATTTAAGTGAATCGTAATTTGATCATCGCTCGCTTCCATCAGCCCGCTACGGCCGCGCAGTCAGTGGGGAAGCGCTTTGTTTGGCTCCGATATTTTGTTTCTTGATTCATGTCGCGGGGTTCGTTACAGAAGCCTTTAACGTATGCGATGCGTGTTGAGTTATAAAATTAATGCTCGACTTCATATTGACCCCTCGCATATATATTCTCCTCCATGGGGGGGAAATTTCATTGCGCCTTATATTCCCTTACCCCAAACCCCCACCCTCCTCGCCCCTCAAGATTAATTAACGTTCCCATCCCCCAGAAAATTCCGCTCCCTCCAATTTTTCCCTACCCTTCCCCCACTCAACTGAACCCGTGCATCCTTATAAGGCATGAGCCATTTCGCTATCTCACTTCTTTCTCTCACACCACCGTCAACTTTTCCCACACCCCCGCGCCCCAGCAACAGTCTCTGCGGCGTCCTAACCCTTCCCCCCTCACCCGCTTTCCTTAATCTCGCTAAAATCTGCATCCCATCCCACACCCAGACTCTCTCTCTCCCTCTCTTTTCCTCCCTCCGCCGTGCCTCACATCCATCACTACCTATAGCCATCCACAACTTCCTCGTATTCCCCAACGCGGCTCCAGTCCCTCAGTTCTCTCGGCCGTCTATAATATCGTTCCCTCTCTTCACCCCCTCCTCACATGCCTTCTCGCCACTTCATATGTACACCCGCGCGTTTCGCGTCCTCGACCCGCCCTTATCCTAGAACTCTCTCACGCTCAGCTTTCTCTATCTCTTAATCTTACTCCCTCTCTCTCTCTCTCAACTTATTACGCCCCCTCCCCTTCCCTCTCCTTTACCTCCTCCGGGGCCAACGTTCAGCGTCTTGAGAGTAATGGCTGGTTGTTGAGTGAAATTCCATGTATGCGTAATGATAAGGAAATTCTAGTTTGGGTTTCAGAAGCCTGGAGCGATCACTTGAGGTGGAGAATCCTCACCTGAAAAGCGGTGCTCAGTGTGACGCTAATTTTCGAGGACTGCATAGCGGGAGTAATGATAAATTACAGTGACTTGAAATGAAGTTCACAAAATCTTAAGTGATGAGGGATACTTTGGAGATTAATTTTGAAAAAATTCAATGCGATGGTTTGATTTTTATTGAACGGTTTTTTCTTCAGCTTTTCAGCGATAAAATTACCTATCATAATATTAAATTCTGGTAAACTCATGGTGTGACAATTATGGTGATAAACTGTGATGATTTATTGTCACCCTATGTAAAATATCTTTCTAATAACATTTAAAAGATGTTCTTGCAGAGGCAACCAGTTGCAGTATTTTTCTAAATGGGATATCGCCGTATATACTGTCTAAAATATATATTTCTCCTTTCCATAGTTGGTATTTACATTTTCACATGACTACATCTGGATCAAAAGATATAAATCCTATTAATACTTCTATCGTCGTAAGTCAGTAATTTCTGGCGGCCTCTCAAGCATTCTCTTTCAACATCTGCACCCTCTTCCTCACTAGGTTGTTAATTTAAAACGTGTACATAATTTATACTGAGATTTTGTTTTCCTGAGCCTTTGACCTCTCTCCGGAAATTGTAGAAAAAAGTCAACCCGAACCCGTATTCTTTTACGCATAAATATCTCCGGGTGGTCTTCATATATTTTTCCATTCTCCATTCTATTCCGCATTTTCGTTCCCTCTCCTCCGCTCACTTCACCGCCGTGGAGCTGTTCTTCTTTCCTTTGTCGGTGCCACTCTCTCCCAATGCAAATCCTGGCCTCAACCGCGGCCGCCGCCACCGCCGCCTCGTCGTCGTCCCCATGGCCCGGGCGGCAAACTTTTCGAGAAACAGACTACAGCATCAGGTGATTCCAGAGATATTAGATTACCACCTTGATGTATTTTCGGAGTCCAGGCAAACTACATTTGTTCTCGGTGCTATCATCTCGGGAGAGGCCTCCTCCATTTTCAACAACCTCCCCGCCTCCACCTCCAAACCTCTCCCCTCCCCCCGAAATGCCGTCTAACCCCTCCCACCCCCCCAACCACCCCGTCACCTATCCTGTTACATTGCACGTCGTCAGCCTTTTCAATCATTCCCTGATGCTCTCTCTCCCTCGCCCAATCCCTCATCCTTTATCCTCCTCTCCAACTCCTTCACTTTCCCTTCTCTCTTCCCTTGTTTATTTCACTCTGCTCCCCCCACCCCATTTCCTCATCTAACATATCCATTACACCTTACTATCCTCCACGCTGGTCCAGAGTTTCATTTCCCCTATTTTTTGCCACTACTACCTCCTAAAGTTCAATTCTCCATTGTGATTCGAGGATTTTAATTAAAATCCTCAGGTAAAATTAATTATTATTTGTTAATTGTAACTCTTATTTGTAATTGTTAATTTTCTTGCGATATGCTATTATACATAATCATTTTAATTTTTTGCCTATGTACCAGTTTTAACTATTGCCGTGCGTACAAGGTAATGAGCTGTGTACAGCTTAGGGCTCATCAAAAGATGACTTGGTAAAAATGAAACATAACGGTCGCAAGTTTCACCGTCCATATCGTTTTATGACGTTTTATGTAACAGTTATGTTTGAAGTTCATGTGCATCAACTTCTTTTTTACAATATTTGTAGAAAAACTCAACGGCAACGGTTTCAATGGAATTGGAAAATTCACCAAATTAGCCATATTTTTTCTTCTGTATACCTTGAGCTGTCTGCAGTTTTTTACAAAAGCATTTTCTATTTGAATTATTTCAGTATGCAAATACCAGAGGAGAAAGGTACTTTTGTTTAACGTTTTGTCTGGGTTCTTAGATGTGTCATATCATTCCGACAGATGGTTTATGCCGGCTTTTATTTTTATTTTCCGCGCAAGTGAAGATAAGTTGACAACCCACCGTTTTCCCACTGTCTACTTTGACGAGCACTGCCTTTCACTTTCCCCTCCAAAACACTATTCGAGATTGGCGAGGATGCAAACACCGCCGCCACCCGTCTCGTGCCTATGTATGTACGTGGGCTGGAAATGGCTGCGACCGACTATCGGTCGCTTACGAGGCCGGGCCCATGTCGCTCCCTCCAACGATCACTTAGCAGTCCAATTCTTCTCCCCCATGTCGGGTCCCGTGGTCTGTTTCGGTGTTGAGGGGGTGGGGTTGTGTAGGAAGTTCATCGCCTGCCTCCAGACCGCCATCCCCGGCGGCTGACACACTCACTCCGGGCGATGCAGTAATCCATCCCCCGCACTTGGTTTAGAGAATTCCCGCCTACATTTGAATTTTCAGAGATGATCCCTGGGACTTTATTCCTCACAACCGCGTCTCCCGGCATCCTACCCCCATTCCCCCCCACACCTTCCCCGCTTAAACTTCGCAAACCTTCCCAACCCCTCCTGCCTCCCTCCTGATGCTCTCTTCTGCCGGCGAAGACCCGCATAAATCCTTGTCGCCCGCGTTCAACTTTACGACCACTCTCACGGCCATGTATCTTACACCTTATTCCCCGACCCGACGCTCTCCCCGTCCCAGGATTCCCCCCTTTCCCTCCTCGCTAGCTAGAACCCCTTCGCTCCCATAACCCGCGTGGTATTCCACCCCCTACTAACACACCTTGGATGCCTCTGTGTACCTACCCCGGCCAACTCTCCTTCCTTCTAAAACCCCTTCCTGCCTTGCACCTCGCCATCCCAAGAACAACCCGTTCCACCGCCTTTTCCTGTCTGACACGAGTAACCATCTTTCAGGCCTTCTCCTTCCATCCTTACCCCCCTTTCCCTGGGTCTATACCTCATACCCTGCCTCGCCATCATCCAACCTCTCGGCCGTATACCTCCTCCGACTCCATCCTCTGTGTTCTCTCCCGCACCTACTTCAGCCCATTCCCCTCCAACCCCTCAGTAGCCCACATCACCTCCTCGCTTTACTGCCATCCACCTCCGGCCGGATAATTTGAAATTCCACTTCGCTCTCTCTCTCACACACACAGAATATGCTCTTGGTAAATTTTCTCCGTGGCTGGGAGGCATGGTTGTGGGGAGGGGGAAAGACTCGAAAGGAAAGGATAATATCTATTTTTTATCGCGCTCTGGCCTTCAAAGGGGGAGTCTGGAATCATCCGTTCAATGTAAACAACTCGCTAATGTTTTCATTAAAACGAAAATGCACTGTAGGATGAAAAGTTAGTGGAAAACCTCCTCCTTCCTTTTTCCTCTCCTTGCGTTCCCGTCTGTTCTCATTTAATCATATGTAATCGTTCACGGCTGCGCGACCTCTAGCACCTTGTCTGTCGTGAAGATGTTCGTAGGTGGGATTACTAAATCGTCTATTCATGCATAGTTTACGGGGTCGTGGAAGTTTTTACGTCATCGAGTGCTTTTGTGCCTGCAGCTGCGCGTAAAATTGAATGAAGAAGCCCTGGGCGGATTTTTCGGCACCTTAGCTAACATTTTAAGGAGTCTTCATAATCCTGGTTGGGGTAAAATATGTCTTGTACAACGGAGCGTCCTGAAATTGAATGCCATTTGTGATGTTTAGGGTTCATTACCCTTTGAGATTATGTTTGAGGGTTATAGAAATGTTAAGCGCGATATTCCAAGAAATGTATAAGATATTTATGGAACTGTTTTTACTCGAAAATTCAATATCACATTTATTCGTTTAAAGTAGGTAGAAATTCATTTGGAATTATGCTTTTTCAAATTCATGAGCATACTATTTCATTTTCTACTATTATAATTTTTAGCAACATCACCTCATGCAATAACTACTCATTTATTGGTATGTATCATTTTACCAATTAAAACAATTTACCACTCTACGTTTTAATGACATAGAATTCTTTCATACCGTTGTAGCTTCATACGTTGTTGGGTTAGATCTATCAGAAATTTCTTTCACTAACAATTTTCAAATATTAGTTCGAAGCTTTATTTTACCGCTTTGGTAAGTTTCTTTTCAATGCCATGTGCACCATTTCAAATATATTTTGGACCATCGCTAAGAATGGATATGTTTTATTATCTTCATTGTAATGTGATGGTACAATTGGAGAATAGCGGAGTGAAGTTAGGAGGACTTATACAATTACAAACTAATGTTGACAAAAAACTTCCTTACCGGGAATATTTGTTCTCTAAATGACATGCTACTGTTTAAAAGATAATGTTCTGTACCCAAGTGAGTAGCATGAGTAGCATGTTTGGGCAATTATTGGGCAATACTGGCCAATTCAGTGATAATTCCCCATTCCAAATCAAAGTTTAGGATTGGTTTCTCCTTCTGCCAACTCAACCATCCATGGACAAGATAATGGCTTGTTCTCAATGCTTTAATGCATAGCTGCCCCATCTTTTATGCAATCCTATACTCAGTATTTGTGCTTAATAAAGCCATTTCCTTTCACTCCTATCATCTTCTTAGATTCTAACTCATCGTTTTCTTTGCACTATCCCGCGGACTTGCTCCGTGTTTCTAATGAAATACGACTCCCTAAAAGAGTTCTTTTTTCCTTAGGTTGTTAATTTTGCCGCAGCATTTTTTTCTGCTGTTTTTATATACTGTTTTTACCCTCATCATTTTCTAAATGTTGCCTCGTAGTCTTCCGTGGCGTTCAGAATTCGTGGATCCCTCCATTTTCCGGGTTTTCGCCGTATTTTGTAGTCAAAGAAGAAGGACAGTTTCCCCAGGATTCCAACAGGCGTCTTCAGGTCGACGTGAAGATTTCGGTGTTTTTACCGCATATATACTGTTCTCTTTCCTCGTGGCCGCGGTGTTGTTGGCCGGTTACCCTTGCTGCTGCGGCGTGATTGGCCGTGTTTCTGAACACTCTCTCTTCCAGGCATTGTTTATGTTTTATCCGTCTTCTCTATTGAAATTCTTGGGCGTTTTAATGATCTCTATTGCCTCCCTTATCAGCCTGGGGTAATATCTCTTTTCCTTTACGATGATTTTTGCTTCGTAAAATAGTATCTTGTGCCCAGGCTCGCTCCAAGCATGATCGGCAACTGCTGAGAGGTCGAATTTCTTGTTCTGTGTGGCCCTCTTGTGTTCCTGCATGCGGATCTTCATGGATTTCTATAGTGAAGACGGAACATAACCAAGTCTGGAGGAGAGTGTTCAGAAATCCGGCCAATCACGGCGCAGCAGCAAGGGTAACCGGCCAACAACACCGCGTCTACAAGGAAGAATTATATATACGCAGCCGAAATCATCACTTCGACCTGAAGACGCCTGGTGGAATCCTGGTGAAACTGTCGTCACCTCTGACGACACAACACGGCGAAACCTGGAAAATGGAGAGATCCACGAACTCATTTTCTTATGTTCCTTTGTGCTATATGGTATCCTGTCTTCTATATCTTAAATGTGTTATTTCATTCCTGCAGCATTTTGTAACACAAAATTTTTCTGATAACTTCCTGAATTTTCCGCTTTATTATTCTCTTTCTTGCGCCGATTATCATTTCATTTCCCTTTCCTGCTTCCCAAGGTATTATTTGGGTTATAAAATTGTTTTACCTCTACAAGTATCATCAATCATGACAGCAGTTTCTTCATTTGAAGATTACATTTTGGTGTACAATCTTCCTTCAACGTTGTCAGATCCAATCAATGTGAATTAATAACTAAGAATGCGCTGATAAAAGCATTTTTAGAGCATTTTTCGGGCCGCATGACCTTATCGAACTTCGAACCGGCTGACATTAATCTGATAATATATTTTACTTGATAAATATGTAGAAACCTGTGCAATAATTTCCAGATAAGAAATTGGGTCTAACAGATTGTGTAATTTCATACGTGGTTGGTTTGGACTCTTTGAAATTCAATGCCACGATTTCACTGGCTTGATGCAGGTGTTTCCTATCATGAAAATGGCTGTCATTAAAAATATTTTCTGATGAGCGTAGAGATGTCCCATGTGGAAAAGAGCACTTTTGGCTGTTGCGCTTTAATCCTCGACGAACACGTCATGGGGTTTAACACGCGCGGACGAACGCGGCCGTGATTGAGTGGGCACGTGCGGGCCAGAAGAGTGCTCATGATTCGCCGTCGCATGTAGGCCACAGGGGATTGGTTTCCCCACTGATGGATATATATATGCCGATGGAAATGGATACCTCCGCACGTTTGAATATGCTCTCGGTGTGAGTGATGCGGGCTGTGACTCGGCCACAAGTCTCCGGTGAAATAGCAAGGATATCGGTGGCGGCGGTTTAGAGGTGGTAGTGGGGGGCGTAAAGATAGAGATGGAATAGAGAACGGATTGCGAAAGAAAGCGATCAGAGGAGGATTGGGCCAACGTGTCTCATTCCATGCACAATTTATTTTTTGTTGTCCTCCCACCCGGCGAAGAAGGAACCAAACACCCTACCAGTCGCTACTAAGCCATGAAGATTTGTCTTTTCAACAATATCATGCTAGTATGAAAACCACCAAGTACAAAAAGTGATTTTTCTGTGAATTTTTGTTTTCCTGTTTATCAGGGCTCAATACTTCGCAGTATAATCCTTCAGTTGTACTTATCTGGGCAACTTTAAAGTAATTGGTCTGAAGCGTGTGGTCATTTATATGAAATGAGGAAAGAGTATAGGAAGTGACCTGTTGTCAATGGCAGTATCATGATTGATCTATTCACATTGAATCCATTCGTAGGTAACATTCATTGACTCGTTATGATAGTCTCTTAAAAGCCATGATCTGGAATTTTACTCGCAGTTTCAAAAATATCAAATTGACGTCCTTAAATCGAAGATTAAAGCTCGCATAATTAAATGGATCTTATTTTTCGAAAAGAGTAATAATTTTGATTCCATAATGTCAGTCAGTGATTCAGCACTAAGTCTCGTTTAGATAGGTATGAATAGATCCCATTCCAGTTATAGTCACAGGCTTGTGAATTTATCATATTCGGAGTACAGAAATTTGAGATAGCCGACTTCTTTCCCTGAGCCAGCTCGCACATCAAAGACTTTTTTATTCGGCTACGCCTGAGATTTTATCTCGGGGTAGATATAGCTTTCCGAGCCAATATACACAGTTTTGAATTAACTTTAGAGGAAATGTTTAGGCCAGTGGATAAAAATTTTCACCGTCTTTTTAGGTTTATATGCATAAACTCCTTTATCTCATAGTAACTTCATATATACTCGCATATAAGATTGCTTTGCATTCCCTGGGTGATAGCGAGAAAGTCTCAAGACACAAAAGATTGATCGCGATCTTTCGTCATCCGAGCTCACGCCCCGGTTTTTTCCTTTTTATCGCACTTCGAACCGTTCACGCCGTCCTTCAAATCCCAAATATTCGCTGAAAATTGCATTTGAGGAAGTTTGCTTCTCCGACCTCTTTCGCGCCATCCTCCTTTCCAAGGGATGGCTTGCGGGGCTGCTTGAGATGGCATCTAGAGGGCCCTCGAGGAATCGTCGAGGGACCCAGGAATGGGAAATAAAATGATTTAAGTTACACGGTCTGATCTGAAAGTCGAGGCATATCCACGCCGTCGTGTCCGCGTCTGCCGTGTTTATTTGGGCCAATCGATTGTTCAAGAGTTCCATCGGGTATTGGACTGGAGACGGAGCGCCAATCCTGTTGCTCGATCTTGGGAAAGGAATGGAATTGAGACTCATGGTGCCGATGGGGTAAAAAAAGATAGAGATTGAATTTCCAAGGAATGAACTGAAATACCTATACACGCAATCTTTTATTTTCAGTCATCGATTCCTAGTTTAAGTGGTGATAGTTAGGTTTGTGTGAATGCTATGAAACCCCTAAAATACTTTTTCTTACAATGAGTTTGAGCCATTTAGGTTTTTGCTTAAAAGACAGAGGGAAATTTGCCTGAGGAGGGAAAACGTACATAACTGCTGATAAAATGAAACAACTTTTGGTTCTTCTTACATGAAAAGGTTTGGTTCTTTTTTCATGAAAAGGTTTTATGATGGTGCTTAAATTTTGTTTACTGTGAATAAAATTCACCCATTGCAGGCCTATAGGTACTTTAAAAGTAATGTAAAAATATTATGGAAGTGAATGTAGTGGCAGATACTCTGTGGAGTTCCATAATAACGGAGAAGTAATTAAACTATACGAATTTCAATCACTTATCCAAAATGTCTGGAAGGGAGTAAAAGTATATGAGAATTATGAAGACCATCACTGTGTGGAAAATATTGGATTGCAGGAAGCCATGACTCGTAGAACTGATGTAAATGAAGAAAGTATGAGTCGTATGAAGATGATAAGCTATTTGATTAGTGTTTCCTCTCTAGTAGCAGGGCGCAAAGTAACGAAATAAATCGTTTATTAAAGCATTTTAATTTAATTTTACGATGGCCTATTGCTCATAACTTAGAACCAGCATGTTTATTTATTCCGATCTCTGCTGTGTAGTATCAGGGAAGTTATAAAACGGTAATTATTATGATAGTTATTTTATGATGCTAATGTTTTATCCGCTCTAAATGATGGCATCTATGTTCATCTTACATCTGCCTTATTGGATAGAGTAATGCAAAAATCGACTTCAATTAAAATAAAAAAATCAAGTTTTAAATGTCAAAGATTGAGGAAATTGAGATCGAGCCTTGATCTTCGAGCTTTAATCCACTCGATTTTTTTTACTTCGATCTTAACTATTTCATGTGATCTCAGCAGCGTAATAACGTCATCTGTCACTTGTGAAAGACTTTTCTCTGAGGCCGGTAAGTTGGAAAGCACACCCTTCATCATTAAGAAAAATTGAAATCAGTAGATCTTTCATTAAAACATTTACTAAAGCCGAATGGTTCCAAGCGGTGATCCCAAAATTTTGATATGCGTTCATTTGTAAATTTTTACTAGCATTAATTCATGCATATATCCTCTTATATACCATAGTGGTGGAAAATTTGCTACACAAAAAATGCTAAACACCTTTTTTTTGTTCACTCATTTCCTACTGGTCTTTTTCATAGAATTGTGAGATATTAACACCTCTTGCATAGTATTTTTGGTTGAATTGCGTATTGAAATCATTTCCTCAAAGTATTTTGTAAGTTGCACCCCATTAATTCTCCATTTACAGCTAGGATATCACACTTCAATCATCAAGCATGCGTTCGCGTTCATGTCTCTCCCGTATCTATCGTGTTCAGATAGTTCCAAAGCCACTCACTCGAGTTACAGCTGCTTCTGGGGTCACCTGTCATGCTATCGTAATCTTCGATTAACCTAGAACCTAGCATGAACGGCGGTGCGGGTAGTGGGCATCATTGCCTTCGCTAGCGTAGTTCTGGCAGTGATCAGATATTGTCTGATGCCGCTCAGTGACAAGGTATTTCGTATCAGGGAGACATGTGGGACCAAAGGTAGAATAGATGGAGAGGATTGAATAACAAGAGAAGAAAACCTGGGAAAAACTTGAGGATCAAAGAGTAATCTTGGGGAAAAAAGCGACACTTTACGGAGACAGGAACAAAGATGATTCCAGACAAGCTGGATAAATAATGTTTCATGCCCACAAATTTTCCCGAATAGTCGTCCAATTTGTGCTAATTGTAAACGTTTCACAACATTGTGACTCTTAATACGAATGTATTTTGCTCAATGACATGTCACGAATGCTATGACGATATCCACATTGTAGATGTTTCATACTGCATAGCATCATTACATAGAATGGATTACTTCAGTTAACTTGAAGCAGTTGATACACGAAATTGATTATTTATCACCTGAAAGTATGAAGATAGAACTACTTTTGCACAAATATGCATGAGATAAGGAGTTACTTACGTAGCACTATTAAAAACATAATTATCACTGCATGTAATGAAAAGAATAGGTATCGAATAGAAATTGTTTAAATTTTATGAAATTTCAATATGCTTTTCTGTATAAATATATATTCTGTACGTTTATGTGATATCTTTGTATGATATGCATACACACTTCGAGAATTGCAAGAATGGTCGGTTGTGCTATCCAATTTTGTGGGTGATAGATAGTCGCACCCGCACTTACAACTGCTGCTTCTGTGGATGGCAAAATGGAGGACCATTTGAGGGGAGGGTTAGTGAGGACTGCGGGCAAGACTGCAAGGAGTATCGGAAACTCATGCGGAGCAGAGGCGATTCTAAATGGACGCCTGGACGCGGTCTCCACCGCGATACCCATCTATCTATCCTCGTCGCCTCAACTGGGGCATCGCTCGCGGCGCCGGCGGCGCTAGGAGGTGGAGTCACCTAGCGGCGGCGTGCTGAACTTCTCTCCCCTCCCCTCCCCAACACATCCTCCCCCCTTTCCTCTTCCCCCTTTTCTCACTCACATATACTCATACACGCTTGCGTGCGTACACACTCACACACATGCCCACTCATTATCTCGGGACGACCTTTGACCCGCCGGATCCTCCCTTCACTGCTACACCTCCCTCGACTCCCCCTGCTCTCTCTGCCGCGGCCCGTTGGAAAACAATGGCGAACCGAACACGTTTAATCCTACAAGTGGAGACGGCGTCAGCGGTGGTGAGGGAGGACATCATCCGAAAGGACTAGGCCTGCGTGGATAGCGGGGGAGGTGGCCAAATAGAGGAAACGGGGGTTTAGGATAGCGTGTGAGGGAGGAAAAGGGAGGTAAGGAGAGCCCGGCCAGGTTTAATAAACACAGAGTGGCGAAGCTACAGCCACGGCCCGCTTTGAGCTCTCTCTCGCCGGCAAACAACCCATCCGCCCTTCCCCCCTTCCTCTCCTCCCCCTCGCATAGAATTCCTATCGCGACATTTCCACCCCCCTCTTACTCCAGGAACCTCCTTTGTCATCCCACGCTCCCATCTCCTCTTGTCTACCTGCTCTATTCTCCTCATTTCACCTCTTTCGCTCCGTCCTTCCTTCAGGCTACACCTAAGTCATTGCGTCTCATCAGTAAAATTTATTGTCTGAGTAACCTTTTTTATTTCCTCATCCCTTTGAATTCGATCATTAGGTACTCTAGCCGAAGGTTTCCGCTTATTATTTTACGTAGTTTTCCTTGTAATTTTTCCTGCTGTTGGTATATTTCGTAAATTAAAGAAGAAATATAATCCTTATCTTATTCTTGATAACGTAGCATTTTCCTCTTTTCCATTAGCTTTTTCCCTCTCCGTAATTGGTGTCTCACTCATTCTGTTTCCACCTTCTTTACACCTATTTCAGTCATTGGTTGACTATTTCTGGAATTTATCATCCGACAGTAGCATCGTGTTACCTTCTATTTCTGTCAGTTCCCATGCATTTTTTAAAACCCTTTTCACTTGAGTTATCCTCTATTACGCTTTGTCGTCAGATAAGTGTCAATATTCTTTTCATGTTAGCTTTTTTAATATCATTACAAAATTTTTCCATATTTTTTATGTCCACTTTACCCGATTCAGTAATTATTACTCGCGCTGATCGTTTAATTGGTTATTTTATGCCATCTCACTGTTTTGATATTTCATTTTCTCTCAGCTATAAATTGCGAGGGAAATATGGAAGATGCATTACAATATATGTCACTCAAAAAAGGAAAGAATTGACTTGTCTCAGTCTTGTCAAATCAAAATTAAATGTCTATAGTTCTTTCCATCAGTTTTCCCACGTGAATATCCCGTGATCCCTTTCTGCGTCTGCTTAGAACACTTTACTACCTTTTATTCCAAATCTGCCATATGTTCACTAGTCTTCCTCATTCGTCCACCGCTATCTCTTTCCATGTATTTGGACTTTTCTGCTGTTTGAGTTTTTATTCCATCGGCCTCCTTAAAATTGTAAGAATTTGAGTGCTCTATGATTTTTCGTGGTCCCTTTCGTAGAGCGGTGTCTTAACGAGTTCAAATCTAAAAGAATAACCGGAGAACCTCCTCCAAAAGTCTCTGTGGTGTAATTTTCTGCTTCTTCTATCTTTGCGACGATTCCATGATTCCATTCACCCTTATCTAAGCTATTTTCCTTTTTGAGAAAGAAAATTACTCTTTCGGTTGGTTTTATTGTCTGTCTTTTTAAAACTAGCATTGAATTATGTAGCTAGTAAGCGCACTTTTTTATGATATGTAGACTTATTTATGACTCTACTTCGACTATGATTTCTCAGTTACCTTATTCGTAAGACAGGTTTCCTTCTGAAACTTTTCATTATTGCGATAGTTACTTGGTGTATGTCCTTGAAAATTAGTTGGTTATCTGGATAACAATTATATTATTTGAGGTATTTTGCATTTGAGGTAGATATTAGATGTGGACACTAACAGCTTTTCCCTGATGACTTTATCGTTTATCTTTTTTATTAAGAAATTTGAGGTCGGTCATTCTTTGTAAATAAATTATTTGCCTTCAAAATAGCTAAATGTGACATAATACTTAGGGAATAGTCGAGATCCGCCTCCCTCACCAAGTAATTAAACTTGCGTTTACTTTTATGACAGTGAATTGCTCAATAAAATCGCGTTAATTTCTGGAATGTCATATTAGTTTGGATTTTTCAAACTGAAATTTTCGGGTAGTTTGTATTAATGGCACGACTCATGCATATATTTATAGCTATGGCACATATTCCATCGAAATGCATTTTGATTTTCCTCTCCTTCCCTCTCTCTTCGTTTCACTCGTTATTCCTTTTCCCTCTCTCTCTCCCTACTATTCATTTCCCATTAATTTAAATCCGACATCTCCCCCCTCCCTATATTTCCCGTCATCCCCCGCCCTTCCTCCCAGCGCGCCCTCGTAACCGTTCCATTGCCTCGTCCTTCCCATTGGCCCGCGAGCGCGCGCTTTATTCCGCTCGCGCCGAGTAATGGCGGCAGGATTATCGGAAGGCATCATTTTGAATTGTCGTCGGGCGGAAGAGAGCAAGGCGCGTATAAAAGAGAGGATGATGAGGCTGGAGAGGTGGGGGAATGGGTGAATGACGAGCGGATGGGGAGAATGGAGTACGAATGGGATGAGGATGCTACTGGAGACGAGAGTTTCGTTCGTGGGCATCGGCCCTACTTGCAGGACGGCTCCAACTGTAGCTATGCTTTAGTTTAATTGGGATATCAGTGAGGTGAAGGCACTTGTATGATTGTGAAATGCATGATGGCAAGCATATTTACGTAGTGGAAACTAGATACACTAATAAAATATGATTTGATGCTTTCTCGGCGAATTATGTGGGTAAACTGTTCCCAGGATTCCCACTGGGTTAATTCTTTCATAACGACCAACATTTCAAGCTCCGTCTAGGTGCCCATCAGCCCTGATAATGAGAACAGTTTACCCACCAAGATACTCCGATGAGAAAATTTTTTACCTCTTCCCCTTAATATACTTAGAGCAAAATAACTTACTTTGTTATGTACCACAAAACTTAATTATTCCAACCCTGGATTCCAACAAATATTTAGCCATTATCAATAGGCATTATCAAGACTATCTAGTTGTCGAAACCCAGGGTCGGAGTATTAAAGCTTTGTGGAACATTGAAAAGTGAGTATTTCGCCATCTATATATGTAGATCTACCAAGTGAAGCCTGAACAATGGATATATTTTCCCCTTTAGTCAGACTCGAAAATTTCAAGTCAGAAAGATAAACTCTTGTAGAAACCATCGATTTTTGATATTAAGCGAATGATAACGATAATTTTGTGAACTAATTTACTGGTGTTGGTGCCTTATCCAGGGAAACAGTATCGATTCAGTGTCCTCATTCTCTGTGATACACAACGTGAGGGTAAACCATATTAGGCTGAGTGTTTCCGGTGTTATGCCCGCAGTACATATGATAGATGCTAAGTAAACAATTAAGGAAAATGGAATAAAACAATTATAATCAATTAAAGCATTTAAGTACAACATAGCGAAAACCTATTATTACAGCAATGTTAACCTTTTCATGGGAAAGTGAAGTAATGCGTGAAAATAAATACCTTTCAGATGTGTTTAATTCGGAAAGCAGAAGCCTTCTTCCATAAATTACGGATGTTAATACTGTTGTAATGTAATTCCATCGCCGTAGGTTGTTTTTCTCTGGTATTTGGCTTGGCTGAATATGGTGACAGTCATCAGGTGAAGAGTTCGGGTTATATTTTGAAATTATTCTTGTAATAATATCAAATAAAAACAATACTTACTAAATTGGGTATGAATGTTTTTTAAATTCTTTGTAATATTTTTTTAATTTAAAATTAATACTTCACAAGGGGCCCCTAAGATTAATTGATAATTATTTTCCCCTTAGGAACTTATCAGAGGAAGTAGGCCTTCTGTTGTTTGATGCAGATTTCAATAAACTTGCAAAAATATGAACATGTTATTAATAAACATTTTCATGGGTAAACGTTAATTGAAATTTAATCATTTTATAAACTCATCACGCTCGGAGCATTAAAATTCCGGAAAGCAATTACGGGATGTTAATAAATTTAATTTCCTAAATATCTTGCGTCCCCAGTTATTACCGCTCATTTGTACCATGCTCTCTTTATCAATTCAACTTACTGCCTTACTGTTTTCGATGATACTTGATTTGAAATGGATCAATCCTATCGTTGAGGATAATGGTAGCACCAAAAATAGTACTATTATGTTTACTTTTTGGAGCATTTCAGTTACAAGAAACTTAAAAAAAATCCAATTGGATGAAAATAAACCTCTGTCACCGTCAATATTTGTTTTTTTAATAGGCATAATTTCAAATTGGTGAAACTATCTTCATTCCATGAAAAATATCTGTCAAAGGAAACAATTTTAAGTGAGCAGCTGCCCAAATAATCACATCTCGTGATTATACCTATTATTTTTCAAACTGTTGTTTTTCCGGTGTTGGTAATTGTGCCTTGATTTCCCTGCTCTAATACCATTATTCTACTTTTGCGACTATTGAGAATTTTCCCGCGGAATCCACGTGGTTACAATGCATAGGCTATTTTCATGGAATTATAAGCCTGGAAAATTAACCTGAACATCATGTGAGCTTCTATGTTAAAGCATTGTGGCACTGATGCGGACTTCCTCTGCATTTATTTTGTGCGAAAATTACTGATAAAATCAACTTTGAAAAATGGAAAAAATTCTAACGAAAAAAATTATTTGTGGCTGCAACGAATATCGTGTTTAACTGTACAGTGTACATCGTTAAATATATGAGGTAATTGCCATTTCATTTGGAGAATTAACATATAGATTGGGAAAATCTTTTATGCCTCGTTAAATTCACGGTAATCGTATTCAGTAAGGAAGAAGATTATGAAATCTTAAATATCTAAAGATGTGATAAGTTGTTCATTTGAATTTTTTTTTCATTTTTCCAACTTCTTGAACCGAGTATTATTTCCGGAGGCGGTTTTATCTAATTGCATATTATTTTTTTAAGCAGAATAAATGTAGCAATAATTGTGTTTTTTCGGCTACACAACTTCTAATTCTGATCCACAAAGTTTCCATGCATAGTTTAGGAAAATCCTTTAGGAAATACATGTTTTCATTAGAGGACCTAAATGGCGTGAAGTCGGTAAAATAAGCTCATTATTTTATAATTAGACGTGGATTTCATGGTTTTATGCTGCATATACTCTGTTTCATGCCCTCTCGGGTCTTCCCTACCATTTTATCCTCTTTCCTCCTCTTCCATCGCTCCAATTCGAACCCGTGGCAGACTCACACTGTTGACTCCGCACTCCTCCACCGAGGTCACCACTGTCATTCGTACGGAGTTATCCATCGGCACGCCACATTCACGACCTCCATCAATCATGCCCCCCCCCACCCCTCTCCCCCTCCCCTCACTGCTGTTCCCCCACCCCACTCCCAGATCCCTTACGCTCCCCGTGCACGTCCCATCACTGTCATGTCAATGCCTCCCCCCCCTCTCCACGACTTACCATTCCCCCCCATCTCCCTGCCCTTCGAAAAAAATTTGAATGGAGCTAAAGCAGCAGTATTTTATCAGGCACTACCTCTACGATATTGTCTCGTTTGAATTATGTTGCAAAACAACTCAGTTTAGTGTGAAATTTATTTGAGTTGCTTACCTGTTGAGGATAATTTTATTAAAATGAGCTTCTTTCTTTTTTAATGGCTTCTTCATTTATTATCAAATTCAAATGTTAGAGATTAAATCTTAAAATTAAAAAAGCAAGTTTTGCCGACGTTTTGGATTATTTATAAACCATTATCATGGCTTGAAATGAGGATGAGTACATAATGTTGATAAAGATATTTGCATTTCAATTTTAAGACCAACTCCAAGATTCAAAATTGGTATTATAATTGTATTGAAATCAAATTTAAATCTAGTGTCATAAATGGAGTGCTTAAGACCAAGTGCATGTAAAATATTCGGAAATCCAAGCAAGTGCGATATACTTTATATTAGATCCAAGTGATAATCGATCTTGTTTGTGGTTATTTCCCTGATGTAAATTGCATTGCACCACCGTATTCCCCCGGGGATCTACCCGTTGGGCGTCGTGCTTCTCATTTGGTTTTTGCTTTATTAATTTGGCAAATGTGCAACAGGGATAGCAGTGATTCCGGCAATTTACATTAGAGCAATGGAAGTGCTTATTTAATTAAATGAAACGGGCGCGTGATTCATTTAGCTGACGATGCATTTTTAAGCGGTGGATAGGAAGGAGGAGAATTGCGGTGAGAATCCGAGATTACGCATTTTCGATTGATACGCCCACCAACGTCCATCTTCTGTCCTCGATGAGCCTCATAATCTGCAAAATGATGCTAATGCTTTTGATTTTATCCTATGTGGCAGCGCATCAAAAAACTTTTATGGCAACTTTTATTAAATTTCAGTAACACTATGCATTCATATCCTTTTAGAAAAACATATTGATAAATTTGGTTAAAATATTGGTAAACCGTTTAAATCGTTTGCATGCATCAAAAGTTTCGGAGAAATTGAAGCATGAAATTATATATTTTGCTCAGGGTTTCCAAAGAAAAATGGCAAAGAAAATTATGGAGTAAAACCGATAGTGGATGCGGCATTTCAACTATTTATCTGTGTTGTCATCGAATTCGACAGGCAATGAAGTTAGATGCTAAATGAATATTTTAAATTGAAAATAAATGTTCAGGATGATAATGGCTTGTACATTGAGCAGCATAAAATGTATTTTGAAACATTGAGTTGCACACTATTTAAGTTGACTCTACTACAGTTTTATTTTAACCAAAAGGACGAATTCATTAGAAAATATCCTGGTTTTCCTTGTCCTTGGCAGCTTATTTTTTATAATATTCACCTCACCAATGAATAAACTATTGCATTACATATCAACCTCAGTTACAATCGGGAATGATGGTTTGGTTGCTGATCGATCGAAGTTTGGGCGCTTATTGCGAATACTTTTAATTTTTATCAAAATGTTTCCTCAAGGGGACATAAATACAGTGGTAGTGTTCTTATTACAGCTTGAACGATGAACGGAACATGAAATTTGCCTGTGGTGACTGATATGGCAGCAATATGAAGTTAGTCTCAAATACTTAATCTGTTCTCGGCTTCCTTGATCGCACGCTGCATAGTTGCAGCCAGTGATTCCATCCATTATTTCAAATTGATTGCCAATGCACCCTCAGAACGCAGGTATCGGAATAATTTGTCCAAGTGTCGGTCCGTCCATTTTTCCACTTCATGCAGGACGCGCGGGATCCGATGGTCGCTCCCGAAACCGAGCCGGCCATTAGGGCCGCACTTCGAATCTGCGCTCTTCCTCCATCTTGCTCCACCCCCGCAAAACACACTCGCTCAGACACGCGTCGTTATTTATCGAAGGGTGGGGGAGGGGATGGATGAGAGTCAGTGGCGGGAGAGAGAGAGGCTCCGGAAATGTTTGGAGGGCAACGCGTGTCGTTTGGCCGCAGCGCTGAAATTGATGGATGACCCAGCATGGCGACGCCGCGCTTATCGCCGTGTAGTGCGCCTCCCCACCCCCTCTTTCTGTCGTGCATCCCAGTCACGGCGTCACTCTTTGTCCCAGCTCACATATATATGTACACACAGCATCCCAATTCTATCTTCCTTCACCCCCCAATCCCGGCCAGAAAAAAAACGTATAAAGGACCCCATCTATATTCCTCCTCTCTCACTTCTTTTATTTGCCAATCTTTTTACCTCCTCCCCCCAACGTTTCGAATTTTCGCCGGCCTTTTGCAGTCAACCCTTTTTCTCTACCCCCGCGCCCCTCTTGCTCCCCTGACTCATCGGATCTTCACGTTCTCCTGTTGGATTTTTCTTTCGTCGGAAAAGCGCAGCAGCAAACATTTTTTTTACCTCTCTCGTGTGAGCCTTCTCGGAATGAATCGCGGCCATGTTTCACGTGCGGAATTTATCTTTGTGGATGATGTGCTCTTCAACGTCTCCGCTCGATGATGTTGAAGGGCAGACGCGGTCATTCATGATCTGGGTACATACACAGCTCAAGAAACTTCGGTGTTGCTCGAAACTTTTGATGACCCAATTATCATGGCTTTCCCGAGAGTAGGAATTTCTGGCGAAGAAGAAGGAGGTTCTTTGAAATGATTTCCTGCTCTTTGTTGGTGGGGAAGTAGGAATTTTATGCCTTTAATTTTGGAAATAATTAGAGAAAAATTTGGATGCGGGATGAAATTAGGGCTTGATATTCAGCGAATGTGGATCTTTGCCAATGTCATTTATCTCATGCGATAGATTTTGAAAAGGGATCCGGTTTTAGTTTTATAATGTTTGGGTGGGCAACGTTCCAGATTTTACCGTTTATTTTCTTGCAAAATAGAAGGGAAATATTCAATCCGCAGTTCCAATGTTTTGGAAAAAGTGGGTTGTTAGTACTATAACTCGGAAGCCCACGTGTTGGCATTGTGCGTGTTTGAGTTCCATTACATACCATACAAAATTCCTTATAAGCAGTGTATCTCTGTGCGTTAATACTATACAGACATTCAGCTTTGCACAATTATTTCTACTTATTACATAATCGTTAATTTATAACGCTATCCTAGGTAACGTTTTTGTGGTTTAGAAATATTTGATTCGTTCATAAAGAAATTATTGCTCCTGTTGCTACAGGAGTAAAGAGCGTAGTGATTTTATTTATCATATTTTTGCTATCAGAACTTTATTTCATCATCTTTTACAGTAAGTATACCGTTTATAAGTTGAGATTTTACTCCACGCTAGTGGATATACTACTTTGTGGTTCTCTGTTATGATGCATGTGTCTTTATGACCAATATCACTTTTGTATATGTTTAGTTTATTTTCTGTTTTTAAGTTCATATGTTGTTTGTTTTGTTTATTTGTGAGCATTTTTGTTTTTATTTTGATTTCTTTTCTTTGTTTGAAACGATGCTATCGTGATAAAAGATAAATAATGAATTGTTAAGGAGAGAGCCATCTTGAAGGGATGTAAAATAGTATTGAGAATAAAACAGAGTGTCAAGTGATATTTACATTGAATTTAATCGCTGCGATACGTTAGTTAATGTAAAATTATCGTGATCTAAATAAAGAAAATTTATTTTGGGAGATTTTTCCCATACTCATAATTATGTAGTTTTCTTAATAATATTTATATACACAGTAATTTATAGTCGCTCCTCAGTTATGTGTAAATTAAGATGTACTAAGCTGAATGTTTTTCTATGTATGTGCCACATTTTATCATTTCTCTGAGATGCAAATCTATCTAAGGTGTAAATCTTGGTTGCATTCTAATTTTCTTGGAATCATTCACAACCGGTTATTTTAATTAACCTCGATGTGAGCAATACATACACTTACGAGTTGTGTACCAACCATGCCAATTAAAAAAAAAAAAGAAATGCCAACCAATACTCTATCACACATTGTCTCGTCCATTTATTTTTTTTGTTTTCGATTAAACCATATCAGCCATGTCATCGAATCTCTCTGCGCAAATCATTTACCTACGCCCAGAGATCTCGGATCTTCGGCCCCTTTTGTTTTGGTTTTCGCAGCATCTTTCGCGGTGGAGGTAAACAACTAATTACGGTCTCAATGGAAGGCTTTAATATGTTTCGGAACAAGCGTCTTTGTTCTCCCCCTTTCATGCGCCGTTCAATAGGATCTCTTTTAAACCCCTCACATTCAGACATGGCCCTTTCTCCATTGCACTCTCGCACCCACAACGCTGATAATTCCCTCCTCTTAATCCCCTCTCGCGCTCTCCATTCTCACTCGCAATTGTTTTGCCAGGCCTCTTGCTCGGGCGGCCGCAATATTCGCACGCACATCACTCACAGGTACCTACTCCTCGGAGAGATTATGCGGACGTAAGCCTCTTGTCCTGCCTAATTTCCACTCACGAGTAGAAATATACGTCCTGTCGGAGTAGGTATTTATTTTCTCTCCCTCTCCTCCGTGGTTATCAGAAAACGATGGCCAGGCTGAAATGCTTTTTCATTTTTTTTATAATTCATAAGGGCTGAGAGGCTTTCAGGGTATTTTAGGATTCTGGAAGTATTTTAAAAAAATTAAGCAAATTTGGAATGAGAAATAGAGTCTGAGGATAAATTGTGTGTCGGCAGAAGCTTCTTATTTGAAGTGCTGAAATAATACGTTTTGTTATCAGGAGCGTTTATATGAAATAGACTCGGCTCAGAGTTCTGGAAATAGTGTCTCTCAAAATGAGGATTTATAATCCAGAGAGTAATGAGACCTAAAGTAGTCAGCAATAGTGGAATAATATCAAAATTACTATCTGACAGGCTCTGAAAGCGGCGTCAAAAATTGTTATGCGGAAAATTATAATAAAACAAGGAATATAAGATGTAATCGGACAATAAAGGTTAGCGTAAGATGCTATTTCGTAATATTTTAGGAAATATTATGGAGAACAATTGAATGAGAAATATTGTAACAATTTAGGTTCTTAACTCCTTTGCTGGCGTTAGGCTGAGAAAATTTTTTCCAAATCAGCCACGAAGTAACTAATTAATATCTATATGAATACGGAGAAGAGATCTTCTTCGTCGCATCATAAAAATATTTTAATCTTTTTCATTTAATATTTTATACTGCTATAGATTCATTCGGTCATACTGTCAGTATACATTCATTGTTTTTCTGCCTCTCTGATGGGTAAGGTACTTTTACCTGCGCAATAATTAGCCGCGGATGTTGCACTTACCTGATCATTCCATCAATTTGTATTTTTTCATATTATTAAACGCTTACTAAGCTGGTTAATTTGCAAAGTACTGTGCCCCAGCCAATCTGTACATTTGATTTGAATTTTTAATTTCTTTTAAAAGTAGCGAAGTTTCGCTTGAAATGCTCTCATTGGCATTTCAAAATTCCCTCTGCACCTTTTCATTTTTCATTTAAACATATTCATCGTACAATGTAAAATAAATAGTGAAAATGATGTATAGAAGCCAATTTATTAAAGTTTTCTCGAGAAAAAATATTATATCTTTTTCTTGCATAAACATTTTCAATTTGCATTCTAACCTAAATTCCCTTGCATTTTATTAAGGCCGTTCTACACGGGGCACGGTATTGTGCGGGTTAGAACTGCATTAATTTCTAAAATGGCGTGGAATTGCGCGAATGCATGAACGAAATTAAGGGCTATTTTGCCATCTCAAGTCCACCATTCTCGTATGTGTTCTAAAAATTTACCTCTTTACACGAAGCAATTAAGACTGCGCCTTCGTTCACACGTCAGAAGGTGCAAGTACGTACCTCGTGTAAAACGGCCTTTATGGCTCTGGATGTTTTGTAATACCAGTAAACTTCCTTTTTTTCTAGGTAATTCATGCTTAATTTACTACGGCAGGCAACACCTTCACTCTTATTCAACTAAAGTGTCCAATTTAAATCCTTGAGATCTAGAATTTAACAGTACCAAAGGGCTAATCCTCCTTTTGCATACAGTACATTTGTTGCATGTGGGCTATCACCTTTTGGTAACATGAGAATTAAAGTGTGTAAAGTGCCTACCTACCTTCGCTCTGTAAATGGACTACACCGCACTCAAACTCCCTGGTTGCATTATGATATTAATAGCGTGATTGATAACCCTAGATTCAGCTCAAATCGTCGCACATAAATTAAACAAACTCTCCATAGGGACTTATATCCGCTCCTCAATTGTGACCAAATAACTTTACAAATAATTTTACCAATAGGAGAATCAAGAATTATTTTTGCCTTTTCACAACCATAACGGGGAGAAATACTATGAAAATTTGAACTATAAGCATACCCTTCATTGACAAGTGATTTTTGGAATTAGTGTATCGCTTTTCATCCAGTTTTATAGTTATGCAGGGCAAAAAAATGACAGTAATCGCGTGCACGTTAGTAATGGCTGTGACAACAATGTAATAAAACAAAGATTGCCTTCAGTGATCGCATGAACGTTTTGGGAGATGTAAGATATCGCGATAAGACTTTGTAATTTACGACTATGCCGAATGTACTTATTGATGGGACATGGATGAAAGTGGGAAGTGTGGACGGAATCTTTGACTTGGCAACACTGCTGGGGATAGCTCGACCTCTCTAATAGCCTCTCACCCTTCCTTCCTACCTCTGCTTCGAATTCCCCCACCCACTGAGTCACTCCCCTTCCCTTCTTCTCCGCGCACCTCCCGCTGCCGCCCCTCCCTTTTGCCTGCACCCCCTTCACCTCTTTGATTAATTAATTGCAATGGAATCGGCGTTATAGCCTCCTCACCTCGCGCTGAAGTGGCAACAAAATGCACGCGGCCTCGCCTGAACACACATTTAAACGTGGCTGCTCCCTCTCACACTTCACAACCCTCGCCTCTTGCTCTGTAAATTATGTCTCCTCTATTTCATTTTCTCCTTTTTTTCTCTAAATTCTCTTCCCTGAATATTTTTATTTCTGTCCAATTTCCCGAGCTCAATTCGGCATGGACTGGACGTTCTATATCCTATTATCCACGAGATTTTGTATTACAATTACTATCATTCAAGTATTCTATCGATTAAGTTAGGTTTGTGTGGAGTGTTTAAGAAGTATTATGGAAGTCTCCACTCCCTTTATGGACTCCCTTATTAATTTTTCCAATGAGGCCTACCCCTTTCATTTTTTCTAAAAATCATATTCTATTCCTCACTCTCCCTCGTTTACCTAACATTCTACCCTCTAGCAGTGTTTTCAGCATTACCTCTCCTCTCAGTAATCGCTTTATCCATACCTTTGTTCCCTCCGTTTTTCCTCTCCCACTATCTTCAGCATCTTCTCCTCCTCTCCGTTCACTTCAGCTCTACAGTCTTCCCCAGACACACATCCCAAATGTCTCCAATCATTCCTTCGTCCTTCTTCCTAAATGTCCATGTTTCAGCACCGTAAAGCGCTACACTCTTAGTAGCCTTTTATTTAAATTCTTAGAAAACGATCTTCTCATAAGCTCCCGGCTCAGGAACGGCTTCCTTGCTAATGCAATTATATCCCGAATAACGAAAGTAGAAAACTTGTGAGAAAAATTTACTGTGGTAGAATAGTGGAAGAAAAAGATTAAAATGGTAAAATAAATTGAGAAAAAAGTCTATGGAAGAATTTTCGGGTTAATGGTTTAAAGAGGAGACTAAGAAAAGGAAAAGTAAATAACGCAGAGTAAAAGCATGCCTATATCTCGAAAGATACATTATTACTTCTTTAAGCTGGAAACAATCCTCACTGCTACTAGATAAAATGCAATATTTAAAATGCGTAACATATTGTGTAACCTGTGTACTACAAGAAATACTTGATTGAAGACTTTAAGACCCCAGACTGGACTATATGGATAGAATAAAAAATCTAAAAATATCATGCGGCTTCATCGTAAATATACTTAATTAATTGTTATCATAATTATCTCATGGCTAACTTCAAAACTTGATGGCAATAGTTTAAGCCATTCATTTCGGTGATTTATTGGTGTATTGAACTTTTGCATTGCATGACTGTTATTTAAACACTAGAAGCTCATCTTTGTTGATCTTACTAGCAACGTCTATTGCTTAAGGTATGACAGAATGAATACATTTTAAAGGTCATGCGGTGGAAATGTGGGGTTTGTATGACCGGTTGGTGGCTAACAGACAAACTGACGTTTCCACGAGAAAACTTCACGACCTCGACCTGTGCAGATGGCCTTTCCATCAGCAACGCGTATGAGTCACGATAATTCAGTCTTTTCAAAAATGACTCAGCTTGCAGGCAAAATGACTACCTACTTCGGAGGCCACTACCCTCCCATGATAGATTATTAATTCATAGTTTCCTTCCCCTCGCTGGTACTCCCCTTATGAATTTCGCCAGCTCAGTCGCGATTGATTCGCGCAATCTGTCTCCCTACGCTTTCCCCTATTCTCCTCAACCCCCTTGACCCCCTATGCTTCCCTCTCTTCCAACAGTACCACCCCTCGTCGCACTACAAATGTCGCCCCAAAACCCCTCTCTCTTATTCTTTTTTCACTTGTTTTTGTGCCGGCGCAAGTGTTTACTCACATTCTTTTTTTTTCATTTTCAGGTGAGTACTCTTAATGCAGCACTTCGTTTTGCCGTTATCCTTTATTTTCGAGATTTGAGTCTGGATACCGTGAGTACATACTTTAAAAATAATAAGTCACCTACAATTTTATAATCCTGGCATTTTACTTTTTTCCGCGTATTTATCTGTAGTGTAATCAAAACTGACGTTTTTTTTCGACTGACATATCCATTTCAATTTATCACCGATTTCTGTTGATTTTTACGACGGGTTTTAAAACTTTTTCAGCGATTGTGTCACTCTAAATGGGTAATAAATGTCAATTTTAGAGCCTCCACAAAAATAAATGACAGCATTGAGCTGGGGAAATACACCGTTTTATTACCCCATGAAAATGTCATTCTCGTACGTAATTGCTAGTAATGACGAACCAGACTAAGAACTTCAAAATTTCGGTTGCATATGGACGCAGAAAGGGAATGTAATTACTCGTAAAACGGATGTTCAATTAAGTATCATGGAGCCTGCGTCCTAACAGTTTCATCATGGAACGGTAATTTGCGGGCCAACTTCATTCTGTGAAACAAATCAGGCGCAGTGGCTTGTATTTCATGAGAAAAATGGATACTCAAGAGTTCGAATTTCGAGAGAGAGGTTCAAATTTCCATTCGAAAGTGTTAGATGTGTCGAATGAAAATGTTAATGCCCGCTTGGTAACGATTAACTATATCACCCGATTTCTTAGAAAATGATGAGTTTAGAGGAGAAAGTGGTGGTGTAGTGACCTTTGGCTACGAATATTTCGTAGAGTAATCGGCCAGCCTTGAAATCTAACAACGCAGTATCCTCGTATTTATGTTTAGTCTATTTGAATGTGCTTAAAAGAAAGTAGAATAAAATAAACAGTTAAAGAAAACAGAAAAAGTTAATATTTACGACAAAAAAATGATTTTACAATTAAATCCAATGTGGTCATTCATATTTCACGTCATTTATGAATTGCCTTTAATAAGCTGTGTGGAAAAACGTTTTTATGGTGTCAAAACGCCAAAGTTTCCTTCGCGTAAAACTTCTATCCTTATTTTTGGGAGAAGACGAAGGGATAGTTTTTAAAAGGATGAATACCAAAAACTATTTGTTTCTAAAACTCTGACGAAAACTTTATTTGCACTTGCTGATTATCGCTCCAGTTGTGAGAGAATCCAGAGTGTGATTCGTGTTGCCAAACGCTGGATATTTGAGTACTTAACGATAAGCAGCGATTGAATATAGTTGAGTGAAATTTCAGACTTAGTAATGAAATTTCAGATATAGTTAATTTGTAGATATTCAAAATTATATTGTTTTTATTGATTTTCATTGACATTACCTCCCTTTTTTATGTCATAGTGTTCAGGTTATTGTTATGTTTCCGCATGCTACGTCAGTAAGGTCAGAAGACCGATTCTATTGCTCTTCCTTTTGAAATTTTGGTTAGTGGTAGTTTTCTGGGGCCAAGAAATGGTCAGGTATACTGGACGGAAGGGCGAACCTTTTTCGAACCCTTTCTCGGGCTCTCAGCTATAATCCGGGTCCTCGCGGTCCTCGCCGTCACAGTATGAGGTAACCGCTGCCGATATGACCTTTCGTAGTACATTTTTTACTTTACTAATGCCAGTACTTGGAGGTAAACAATTACACCTATCATACTCATTGCCGTTGAGCGATTAAATGCGTCTTTTGATCGAGGTTCTACGATGAGAAATAAGGATTTTACGAAAAGTGATCAAATTGACGCCCATTGCCTCCCCTGACTTGGCAACGCCGAAATTTTGTGAGTGGAGGGGGGAACGCGAAAAGCTCCTTTTTCTCCCCCACCCCAATTTTTAGCTTGTCCACGTGTTTCAAGAATTCTGTTGACGAGGTTCCTCAAAGGTGTTTGGCAGGGTGTGAGCTTTCGCTGACCTTCACTTCTTCATTTAATCTTCTGTATCTACATAACTCCATGCGAGTCAAGGGTGTCTGGCACGGGGTGTCCAATCACCAAGATCACCACAAGCGCATGGAAAAAGAAAAGCCTGTAATCACCATCTACATAATACCTCTAGGGTGTTTGGCAGAAGGTGACAAATCACCAACATGCAGCATGCAACAGGACCGCCACATGCACACCGCACGGTCATAGAAATATTAGTGTTTGGCAGGGTGTGAGTTTTCACCGACCTGCACTACTTTATTTATTCTTCTACATCTGCATAACTCCATGCGAGCAGCCTCTCGGGTCTTTGGCAGGGGGTGTCCAACCACCAGCATGCAGCAAGTAAAAGAATCCCCACCAGCGCGCTCCCCAATGGAGCAATGGATAAATGAAAGCATATAATCTACATCATTTTTATACGTGCACATTCATTCGTAGTTAAAGTAGATTTATATGATTGAAGCTATTATCGAGGCTCTTCTATGGCCTAGGGAGACAACAGAATGAAGCCAATATCTACCGCTACATATTACTCTGCAGGCCTCCTACAGAGGTGTTTGGCAGGGGATGATCAATCACCAGCATCCAGTAAGCAAGAGTCTACCTTCTGGCTACCTTCGTCGGAAAATAAACTGCCCTTGGATTAACATATCAGGTTTAATCTAGTTGCCAGTCAACGGTCAGACAAAGATTCCTTTCGAGTTGTTCTAAGAGGTTAGTTACACTAAGGACCTGGCAGCTCCTCTCTCTACGCGTTCTAACTTCTATGCTTAAAGCCTATTTCATGAGGATGACAACATTGGTCGTTATTGATCACCCCCTGCCAAACAGCCTAGTGGTGACTCGCGGGGTATCAAATACATGAAGATGTATTCCGAATGGGGTCTAACTAAAGTATAAACTAACTAAAAATGGGGGACTGCGATTAGTTACGATTATCTTGACCTGTCATTTCCCGAATATGTTTACTCCACCATACATCATTATTGAGTCTAACTCCTTCATCTTTTGGAGTCTACAGTCTCAAATTTTGTACCTTGAATGAAATATCTTCGTTGCGGGTACGTTATTTTCAAGAATTCACCATTGCGCAATTTTTCAATTTTAACTTTAACTAGCACGCATCGTAACATGCTTGGACTGCTGTCAGTTTGTTCGTTAATTCACCCCTATCTTCAGTGCAACGGATTTCCGTGACTTTTACTCGACAGATTGATTTTATACTTTGCTTTTATATGAAAAACTAAATTAAAATTCATAAAAAGTGAACTGTTGCCATCTATTCTCCTGCGAAAAAATGAAATTTGTGGAAACTTCCCGTTTTTTCCGGACAGACCTTTAATATTTACTCCACTCCTCCAGAATTATGGATGCCATCTGGATCATTTCTCTTACTTATGAAGTACGGTTTTAGTTATGACTTACGGTCATAGAAATATTAGTGTGGCAGGGTGTGAGTTTTCACCGACATGCACTACTTTATTTACTTACGTAATATTTATCTTGCGGACGCCAACATACTACGGAAGATCAGTTCATATAAATAAAATAAGAGAGATAGATTGTAGAACAGACAGATTCCGAATGTCATATTTTCCACGATCAATTAGAGATTATAACGGCAGCAATAGAACTCGTAGATAGATTGCATGACTTGTAGTGTAGCCTACTAACCTATGTAAAACTTAATGCATGTTTCTTAATTCAATTATTTTTTCTAACAGCATATAGTCGCAAGTCGCTAATTTTCTTTCCGACTTTCAAAATGTATTCGTCATGTCATGTACCGATCGAATATCTTCTTCACTTTTTAAGTTTCCTTTTGCTAGATGCACTGACTCTTTATTCCACAGCTGAACCTTCAACCGCTTTATAGTAACAACAATCATAATTACACAGATGACATTAGCATTCGACAGGGTCCAATAAGCCAAAAAAAATACTTTAAAAAATCTTATATTGTCAATAACCTCTTTTACTTTGCTGTGGAGGAAACTGTATGCCAATGATATTTCATGTCATATTTCAATATTTATATAATGATGAAAACGATGTGAAAATCGCATCACATTTGCTAATTCTCTATACATTATTTTAAGGTAAGTCCGGGTGAGATGCCCCACCGGGAGAGATGCCCCGATCGTATTAGTTTGAAAAAGAACAATAAGATTGCTCTGCTGATGATGTCCGTCAATTAGTTGGACAACTAAAGACAAGCTGCATGAGTTTTGCGGTGATTCGATTTTTTTACGCTACTTTAGAACAACATTTCAATTGAGTACTCCGAATTATCCGCTCTGCTATTAGAAAGAGCATAACGGTTCTGGTCAGCATCAGTTGAAATGTTTGAATACTTTGAATTAACGGGTGAAAACTTGTAGCGGCATCTTTATCAAATGCCCGAGAGCAGTGACAAGTCATCTTAGACGATGTGTTGGCGCGCTGGCTGTAAGGGCAACTCTCCCGTACTGAAAGGAGATAGATGCCCCTCGGGATAGATGCCCCAGTGCTATATTAAGGTATAGATTCCCTACCTGTATTTTGTTCAATTAATTGTAACCAATGCGATAGAAGCAGTGGCTGATCTATTGGGGGAAGTATGGGGGGGATAAATTGGATACCCGAGAGGGGGGCTATAGCCCCCCCCCCCTTGGGTATCCAATTTACTACCGGATCGACCCCCACTACTGCTGGAATTTTTAACCCCATTTAACCACCCCTTGTCCTTATCCTGGATCCGCCACTGGATAGAAGTAATATTAGTAAATAGAAGAGTGCTAAAGTGCCTCCTAATTTTTAATTGCTTTGATACAGTCTGATTTGTGGAGATGAGTATGGAGACGATCTCCACGATTATCGAATCAGTTTATTAAAGCTTTTTATGCAATGCCCTTTACAATCTTAGTCCATGACTTATTGCCTCAAGCATAAACAAATCAGCTAAGCCTCCTTGGCAACAATATAAATAATGATAAAACTATTCGCAACAGGTTCATCATCATCTATAGGTAATCACTTGTTGCAGCAGACACATTCCTCTTCTCAGCACTGCCTCCTTCTGACCTGCGTAATATTTAAATCCCATCTCCATTAGTGATTGACTAAGTCGTTTGTTTAGGTGATGTCGATCATCGCTCACTATTCACTTGAGTGATTCAATCGATTGTTTTTTTATCTTTTTCACTTTCGATAATGCTGAGGAGCAATTTAAAGAATCTCTCACGAGGCTTAAAGTTGGTGATAGCGGAATAAGTGAGGCTGCGAGGTACTTCTAGTCCCCTCTCGGACTCATCGCCGATGCAGGCATAGGGTAATGCAAGCAAAGCTTTAGGTCCAATTGGCATGGAGCAGAAAAAGCGTCTCGTCAGTCATAATCAACGCCTGGAAAAATCTGGGTTTGCACCTGATCGAGAGACTAGTATATCAATAGCCTATCAGTATGCTGAAAAGCTTGTCCTTCAATGTAGAGCTGAAGATGTCGGGTTGTGAGTGGCTTAATTCATTTAAAAAAATCCAGAACTTAGTGCTAGGCAGTCTTAAGGGTTGTCAACTGCTAGAGGTGAAGGTATGACTAGATAAAGCATTAGTCACTTCTTTAAAATACTCTCAGAATTATTTCAGGAGAATGATTTCTTTACCAGGCCAGCCAACGCCTACAATATGGGCGAGTGTGGTTGTCGGCTAAATAACGTCCTGGGGAAGATTTTATCCACAAAATGTGCTAAGGATGTTCAGATTCTGATATCTATGGAGAGAGAAAAAACCAACACCGTGATTACGTGCTGCAACGCTGAAGAGCAAGTTCTTCCTCATTAATGTTCAAAGGCGTGTAGGTGTACGAATGGATGGATTTTTCGCGTGAGGTATAATGCCTGCCATTAGTGATTCAGGATTTGGTTTCTCCCAATGGCTAGTCGTTTAAACTCAGCCAATTAGTGATTCATTGTAATGTATAGTGTCAAATGCTTTGAACTTCACCGACAGTGTCAATCCCTACATGGCACCCATTAACATGGCTCAAATGCAATAACGACCCATACAAGGAGACCTTCATGCGAGGGGTGGTGAGTGCGGGAGTCGGAATAAGTTCTCATCAGGGGGTAACGTTAGGCCATGAGAATCTAAGAGCGTGAGTCCTACAATTCTGAAAAATGAGGGAAAGGTGGTCTTACTCACTTTTCCCTTCGTCTCATGAAGGCCATCTGCTGTTCCTGACTCGAGATAAGGGCTACCTTTGCAGTGTCGGCAAAGTGTGCGCAAAGAGACTGACCACCAATATGCGTCACAGGAGGTCACTAATCACAGCAGCAATTAAGCTTTTGAGCATAAATATACAGAGCTTTCAGCCAGGGAAATGGGAACACCCATTCCTAAATTCCCAAATGCAGCCACCAACAATGCCAAATGTCACGTGACTACCTTCCAAACCTTTATATATAAGGAGAGGGCGTCGCAGTTGTTCGCATACTTCTCAATTATTGACATCCAGTAGGAGATGGAGTTCATGGCTAGTATTTCCTTGTTCCGGGAGCATATCGCTCTCGTAGGGATAGTCAATTTTCTACTAACTTTGGGAATCATTCCTAAAGCGAAGAGATGCGGATGTGGAGGCTTGCGAGCTGTGAAGTCCAAGGGCAAGGGCAGGGTTCCCACTTACAGCTGTAGGAATCCGGAGTGCCTGAAGTCGACCACCATAAAGGCGCAGACTTTCTTCGCAGGATTTCATTCCAGCATAGCCGATGTTATGGCGGTTGCTGTCGGCTGGCTGAATCGCTATCCTGCCGATGTCATTGCGATGGAAGTACGGCTGGAAAGACACACTGTGGCAAGAATAGTTTCCAGCTTGAGGGAGCTCATTCTTGTATGGCTACAGGAGGAGAGTCGGCAGATAGGGGGCCCAGGACACATCGTAGAAATTGACGAGAGCGCCTTTGGTCGCCGGAAGTACAATCGTGGCAGGATGACCAGGACCAAGTGGGTATTGGGAGGAATTGATAGAGGAACCCGAGAAACCTTCCTTTGTCATGTTGATCGACGAGACGCTTCCACACTCAACGAGGCGATCCAAAAGTTCGTCAAGAAGGGGTCGATAATTAAGACGGATATGTGGAGGGGTTATAGTGGGCTGGCTGACTTGGGATATCACCACGACGTTGTAAACCACTCGGTCAACTTCGTTAAGCCAGGAGAAAAGTTGACCCACACCCAGAATATAGAAAATTTGTGGTCTACAATAAAGAGGGATATGAGGAGAAGGATCGGTAGAATATGCGTGGAGTCCTTTGAGACACATTTAGTGGAATATGTGTGGAGAAGTAGGCACCATAAAAAGAAGGAATTGTACGCTGATTTTTTTAGAGCGTTGACATACTTTTATCCAAATAAATAAAATATATAAGAACCTGACAAGGCTTTTAGCCGCTCATGTGTTTGACAATGCTTACATCGTCTGTGATCGTAGCTTATTGACAATGCCCTTTTCAGGGCTACCTCAGGTATTGGTTTGATTGGCTTTTATTTGAATGGTCATTCAAATTGATATTAGCGGTAGACTTGAGAGCGTACAACAGTTCTGTAGATAACTTTAATTTGGTGGTACCCAATAGTGCATTTTTAACATTCATGGCCTTTTCGCTTCCGTTCTCATCACATTTTTTACTCACTGAAGAGAGAAGAAGACTAAAGTGTCATTCCTGGTGAAAGGGGTAAAGTGATCTGAGTGTCGTTAATACATCAGATTCATCATTTCAAATAGCAACCGTACCAAATAGAGGAGAGAGTATTCTTCATTTATTAGCGACAAATATACCTCATCAGGTAATAAACGTGAGCACTGTTGAGGGAATAAGTGACCATAAGGTAGCAATAGCAAAGTTGTCTCTAAATACCATTGGAAGTTTTAAAACGGAACGTACAATTTTCATTTTTAAAAAAGCTTATTTTGATTGGTTTAAGAGTTATCTGAAAAATGCTTTCCCCCTGTTTCAATAATCAATGGTAATGCAAAAGGTAGTGGGTACTTGGAAAGCTTTTATATCGCTCGTAACTTTGGGAATATATAGCTACATCCCTAGTAAAACAAAAAAGAAGGTAGCGAACCGGGATGGTATTACGCGGAAAGGAGAAATTCATTGAGGCGACAGAGAGTATGCAATACAAAAATAAAAAGAGTCCCTATAAAGAGTCACGGATTTATCCCCTAATGATCGCGACTTAATAATAAACTAAAAATGTACTGGTGGTTGGTCACCCACTGCCAAACACCCGAGAGGCTGCTCGCATGGAGTTATGCAGATGTAGAAGAATAAATCTACATCTACATAATACCCTGCGAGCCACCTCTAGGGTGTTTGGCAGGGGGTGATCAATAGCCAGCATGCAGCATGCATTTGGACTCCCACATGCACACCGCACCGTCCAAAAAACGTCCCGTATAATAACAAACTATACTACTATATGCTGTTAGAAAAAATAATTGAATTAAGAAACATGCATTAAGTTTTACATAGGTTAGTAGGCTACACTACAAGTCATGCAATCTATCTACGAGTTCTATTGCTGTCGTTATAATCTCTAATTGATCGTGGAAAATATGACATTCGGAATCTGTCTGTTCTACAATCTATCTCTCTTATTTTATTTATATGAACTGATCTTCCGTAGTATGTTGGCGTCCGCAAGATAAATATTACGTAAGTAAATAAAGTAGTGCATGTCGGTGAAAACTCACACCCTGCCACACTAATATTTCTATGACCGTAAGTCATAACTAAAACCGTACTTCATAAGTAAGAGAAATGATCCAGATGGCATCCATAATTCTGGAGGAGTGGAGTAAATATTAAAGGTCTGTCCGGAAAAAACGGGAAGTTTCCACAAATTTCATTTTTTCGCAGGAGAATAGATGGCAACAGTTCACTTTTTATGAATTTTAATTTAGTTTTTCATATAAAAGCAAAGTATAAAATCAATCTGTCGAGTAAAAGTCACGGAAATCCGTTGCACTGAAGATAGGGGTGAATTAACGAACAAACTGACAGCAGTCCAAGCATGTTACGATGCGTGCTAGTTAAAGTTAAAATTGAAAAATTGCGCAATGGTGAATTCTTGAAAATAACGTACCCGCAACGAAGATATTTCATTCAAGGTACAAAATTTGAGACTGTAGACTCCAAAAGATGAAGGAGTTAGACTCAATAATGATGTATGGTGGAGTAAACATATTCGGGAAATGACAGGTCAAGATAATCGTAACTAATCGCAGTCCCCCATTTTTAGTTAGTTTATACTTTAGTTAGACCCCATTCGGAATACATCTTCATGTATTTGATACCCCGCGAGTCACCACTAGGCTGTTTGGCAGGGGGTGATCAATAACGACCAATGTTGTCATCCTCATGAAATAGGCTTTAAGCATAGAAGTTAGAACGCGTAGAGAGAGGAGCTGCCAGGTCCTTAGTGTAACTAACCTCTTAGAACAACTCGAAAGGAATCTTTGTCTGACCGTTGACTGGCAACTAGATTAAACCTGATATGTTAATCCAAGGGCAGTTTATTTTCCGACGAAGGTAGCCAGAAGGTAGACTCTTGCTTACTGGATGCTGGTGATTGATCATCCCCTGCCAAACACCTCTGTAGGAGGCCTGCAGAGTAATATGTAGCGGTAGATATTGGCTTCATTCTGTTGTCTCCCTAGGCCATAGAAGAGCCTCGATAATAGCTTCAATCATATAAATCTACTTTAACTACGAATGAATGTGCACGTATAAAAATGATGTAGATTATATGCTTTCATTTATCCATTGCTCCATTGGGGAGCGCGCTGGTGGGGATTCTTTTACTTGCTGCATGCTGGTGGTTGGACACCCCCTGCCAAAGACCCGAGAGGCTGCTCGCATGGAGTTATGCAGATGTAGAAGAATAAATAAAGTAGTGCAGGTCGGTGAAAACTCACACCCTGCCAAACACTAATATTTCTATGACCGTGCGGTGTGCATGTGGCGGTCCTGTTGCATGCTGCATGTTGGTGATTTGTCACCTTCTGCCAAACACCCTAGAGGTATTATGTAGATGGTGATTACAGGCTTTTCTTTTTCCATGCGCTTGTGGTGATCTTGGTGATTGGACACCCCGTGCCAGACACCCTTGACTCGCATGGAGTTATGTAGATACAGAAGATTAAATGAAGAAGTGAAGGTCAGCGAAAGCTCACACCCTGCCAAACACCTTTGAGGAACCTCGTCAACAGAATTCTTGAAACACGTGGACAAGCTAAAAATTGGGGTGGGGGAGAAAAAGGAGCTTTTCGCGTTCCCCCCTCCACTCACAAAATTTCGGCGTTGCCAAGTCAGGGGAGGCAATGGGCGTCAATTTGATCACTTTTCGTAAAATCCTTATTTCTCATCGTAGAACCTCGATCAAAAGACGCATTTAATCGCTCAACGGCAATGAGTATGATAGGTGTAATTGTTTACCTCCAAGTACTGGCATTAGTAAAGTAAAAAATGTACTACGAAAGGTCATATCGGCAGCGGTTACCTCATACTGTGACGGCGAGGACCGCGAGGACCCGGATTATAGCTGAGAGCCCGAGAAAGGGTTCGAAAAAGGTTCGCCCTTCCGTCCAGTATACCTGACCATTTCTTGGCCCCAGAAAACTACCACTAACCGAAATTTTTCCTAATTTGCGTCATTAATTTAGATTATAGTTTGATGAAGGTGTCGAACAAAGTTTCCCTCCCGGTAGCCATGCCATTATACAATTATTAACTTTTTTTTACATGTTCACAGATAATATTTTATTTCTACGCTCTTTATCCCTTCGAAAGTTTCCCTTATTCCGCTTTCCTTTCATTATTGTTTTAGTAGGGCTATGTTCAAAGGAGTTTTCGTCAATTTGTATGAAGAATGAGCCAAAATTACAGAAAATAATCGATTATTTTTAGGATGTCGAATGCCATTCTCTTTATGACAAGAATGTGTATCCCAAAGGCTGAGAACCTCGTTTCATTGTGGATTACAGTCCTTTCCTCCGCTTAGAATTTTCTTAGGTCCCTTTTCTTGTGCTTAGTTAGGCCACTCCATTACCGATAGCTTCTTTTTCAATGATCTGTTCCTCCACGAAAGACTCAATGTAGTCAATCTTTCAACTTCACCATCGTATTAGTGTGTTTAGCAAGTTTCCTGAAAAAGGCATTCTTTTAGCTTCCTAAAAATTTGTAAATCCTATCGCTTCCCTTTCTGCGTGTTCTTCTTCTCTTTCCATTTCATTTAGCATCACTTTCCCTCACTACGTTTCTTTTCATTGAAATTTCAGCTCCATTTGTTCCCAGCCCTCTCCCCGTTCGACGTCCTGTCTGCCTCTGGCATCGCGCACACAATGGATATCCCTTCGTTGGCTGTCAATAACGATGAGTCTAAAAATTTGAATTGATACTCTGATACTCTTCGCCGTTCTAATTTAATCCAAGCTTTCTGCCTTCAGGAACGTTCTTGTGAGATTTCCCATCTGTATCTCATTATCAATCTATTATAATTCTCTTACATGAGGGTGAAATATTCGTTAAAGTAAGGCTCATTCTTTCCTCTAGGAGTAGAATTAAATTTCCCCATAATTCGTCAGGGGTCTACTGTGGATTATAAAAAGATGAGTAAGGCATACCTCTTTTGAGGCAGATGATCGCTTAGGGATGTCAATCAACTAATTTGAACGCCGTACTATTTAGCTCTCACGTTAATATTTAAAGACGTAAGAAATTTTTAATGTGTAAACGTAAATTCTTCTAATAATGCATTTAATAAACACACTAATTATGTATTTTCTGATTGAGATCTAATACTCATCTGCAAGCTATGCCTAGCTTCTGCCTGTATACTTCCTGAGTGATTTTATTTCCTCAACTGTACCTTGGTACTCTTAGTGAAAATCGCCTCTTGCTGAAATCAACCAATATACATATTGGGACATTGCGTCAGCATGTTTTTGAATTAGTAGCCAGAGAAATGTAATGTTTGTTCATTTTTCTTTTACTTAGTCGTTTCTCTTGTTCCATCTTCTAGTTATATGTTGAAAATTTAAGCCTTTATGTCATTTTCTTGCCATACATTTTCCTCGCGCTTAGTGCGCCGTAAAAAAATTACATGCTCTGCTCTTATATACTGTCATCCTGACCATCGGAAAATACGATAAACTTTCAGTGCACTTCCGTCGCCCCCTTAATTTTTCCCAAAAAGAAACGTAATTTACGGGGACACGGGAGACTTTAAACGTATTTCGCTCGGCAAAAATTTTGACATCGCGGAAGATCTCCCGATTCAGGGATAAGGGAAAAACTTGTTCCGGAGTCATGTTCCCTAACGACATACATGCAGCTCTGAAACCGCAGCCGTCAGGGAGGCATTAAAATAAAAAGAGATGGTCGGAGGGGGTTATACGGAGGGGGGGGGGGGAGGAGCGGGGGAGAAAAAAAATCTCGGCTGACACCCGGACTGCTACTACTACCTACCTATCTACTGTCCTCCATGTTTCCCGACGTCCACACCCCCCCCCCCTTTCGCATCTCCCGGGACACTTTGACTCCATTTATTCCCTCCGTTCCTTTTACCGTCATATCCCTCTTCCCCCATCCGTCGACGTCTGCCTACACATCCTCTTTATCCTCCCGCGCAGCGCCGCTCCTATTCCTCGTACGCGTTTCGCTGTCCGCCTCGGGGTGCGGATTCCAGCCGCCAAGGGGTTTCAGCAGCGCACGAGGGACGAGGGGAGTGGGGGTGAAGAAAAAAGGGACGCACCGCGTAATGGACGCGTAACCACATTAAGCCCGCTTCCACGCCTGGAAATCACGTTGCTCTCGGATTTCCCTCCAGCCTCTCCCACCCCACAAACATTTCCCCTCGCCTTCTCCTCTCACGCTCCGAACCCTATGAAGTCACGTTGTATCCCCGCCGACTCATCTCAGAACCGCCCACTGACACCCACCCCCTCTCCTCCTCCTCATCCGTTGAGTAACCACCTCACTACAGTTCCCACTCCACCCTGTTACATCGAAGTACCGCCCTACAACGCCTATATTCTCTCCCCACCGGTCCTCGCTTCCCTGGAACAACTCCCTCACCCTCTTCGCCTACTTTTTTTCCCTTTTCCTCACTCTTTAAAAAAAATCCTCGTCCCCAACCCGTTCTCTCCCTCCACATGCCGTTCTTTATCCCTCATCCCCTTCATTCCACATTGAATTTTTAGTTTCCTTATGCGTTTTACACCTTCGCTCGCCTTTCCATTTTCTCTTCCTTTTTTTCATCAATTCCTCTCCCCTTCCCCTGGCACTCTCGTCCGCTCTGCGTCTCCTCTTCCCCTCGGAACACCTTCCAGGAGACATTTTATGTGATGTTTGCCTGATCCATTACCGGGCGGGGCTGGTTCCTCTTCATTTTATCCCCGCCCGACAGCACCTCCAATTGCGGTGCCACGGAGCCTGTATTACTCCACCCTGTCAGACGAAATGGCTGGAGAATAAAAAATTTTCATCGCTATTCAGTATTTTATATGCGTACTTAATGTATTCAATTCTCGTGGATAACTTTCGCCCGTCGAAGTTTGAAAGAATTGTGTTCTAAGGCAAGCTTATATCGTGATGTAGTAGATTTGAGTCCGATTTATCACATCATGTTTTCAATTCGTTGTCATTACGCCTTCTGTTTCCTGTCTAATTCCCCTTTTCCCTTTATCCAAGGGTATTTATATCCTTCCATCAAATAGTTGCAATACTGTAGAGGTCTTTTGTTCGTTATTTTGTAAACAAATGCTGTTTTTTCATGGTGGTAATTACCATATATTGGGGAAATATAGTGATGTTTGATATACTCAGTCTTGTATTCTTTTATTACTCCCATAAAATATTTTGCGTCAATCATCGTTAAGTTGAAGTTAATAATAAATATACATCTTTATGTCTTAGCGATGATATTAATATTGTTTAATACCATTTTCTACACTTATTTATGAAGGTAACTCGAAGAATTGTGGAGGATTCATTGGTAGTTTTAGGCTTAAAACCCTCCAATATTGTCATCCACGGGCTTTTACTGAAAGTGAGCTCGGAGGAGATTAACCGCTGGAAGCTGTTTTATCGTGTTTCCCGGGATTCATTAGGCTCACGGCAGAGTTATGCCCCGACAGGACTGTTATTTATCAGATATAATTCTTCGCAGCTGGGGGAAATGCCTCCGGTGAGTTACTGGCATCCCTCATCTTCCTCAAAAGAATGGTCATCTCAGTTTTCCCTATTCTTTATTTTCCTAGCTCCCATCTTCTCCACTCGAGCTCGTATCTTCTCCAAAAGGGAGGAGACCCCTTCATCTTCTCCGCCCACCTCCGCCTCTCGAGTATTACACTCACTCTGTCTCTCTCAAATTTATGCCCATCTCGCCTTTTATGAGTCGCGCGCGAATACCACGGCTTCCCCTAATCTCCCAGGCGGCTGCAGCTCCTCCCTTTCCTCCCCACCTCCACTCAAGAGAGGAAATAGACGCGGTGAGAGAGAGGAGGAAAACGGTTCCTCGTCATACAGCAAGCAGCGTGGGGGTCACTCCCTTGACTATCATCAACGACTCCATCCCGTCATTATCCTGAAGGAAACGGTTCGCGCACCCCTTCTCCCCCTTTTTAATAATTATATTCACCCAATGTTTACCGGTGTTCTTCGGAATTTTTGTTGACTTTCGGCAGGGTAGACAGAAGAGTGGTCTGTTGGAAAAACAGGGAAATTATCCGCCAGCGATCGCCCCGCCCTTGTCCTTCGGACCCCCTTCCGCGGCGAAAGGGGTTGATTTGTCGGCAGGGGTGCAGAGACACGTCCGCCGTCATTAGGGGCGACGGGAAAGGCCGTGACTCGGAGCGACGGGCGGGCTTTGGAGGCGAGGTTGTGGACTAACGGATCTCGCTCTGCGTGAGCGAGTGCAAGCGTTCATAAGGGTTGATGGTGAGAATGGGTGGTGAGATGTTTCACCGGAGTAGCTATGCTGGATTTGCAGGGATAGCTATGACAGGATTACCTTGAAGTGAAATGTAAATTCAATGCAAGTGCTTGAACAGTGAAATCAGTTATTTCACAGCCTAGATATCACAGTAAAAACACGTTTTCGAGTATCATTATAACAATTTTTTTTCCATCTAACCATGGTTAGACTCCATAAAATAAATCTAGAACAACTACCTGTAATATATCTAGAGCGACTAATGCAGTACACGTTATCAATGATGATGATGTTTAAGTAAGCGAAAAAATGAGTTGTTTTGTTTCAGTGTTTTTAAATTCGCAGCTGCATAATAAGGTCTGTAATTATATACAGCAAATATGGATAACATCTTCTACTTTTTAATTTAATTGACCGAAAATCTCACATAAAAAGGCATGATTATCTGAAAAGTAAAATCGTGTATCGATTCACTCTTCTACCATAAAGGAATTCAATGTCTGAAACGGAAAATCGAGTCACTTTGAATTCTGATTCGGTGAATAGTTTTAGCCAGCTGAGATCCAACCTGGAGGATCTTCACAAATTTTATGCAAGGAGCTTTAACCTAACAGATTGAGGCTTGTCCCACGGCTGGTTATCACCTTCGATTTTCCAAGACTAGAATTGTCTTCAGAACATTTGATAATGAGTATTAAAAAACTAAACTTAGAGTTCCGATGCTCTTGGTTTACATCTATCTTGTTTACCCTTACCCGGTTCCATAAATTATTGCCGTCTTCTCCTAAGTTCGCTGCTGGTTTACGTTCGATGGTAGATTATTGGTAGTCGAATAAGATTTATTTATTCGATAATTTGATTATAGAGATCGAAAATCACTTCTATGGTTCCTAATTCTCAATGAAGAATATTTGAAATATCTCGTAGAAACTAAAGAAAAATTGCAGAAACAAGTTAATTTGCTTGAAGATATATTCCATCACCGAACAAACCGCTCGACCATGAATTTATTTGGCATGAAAACTTGAATTTAAATGTACATACCAATGAAAATCTTGACTGAAGACTACATTTTTGATAGTCAGAAATGACAGTTATTATCATCAAGCAATTGTATCTGTCTTTAGTGAGATAAAAGGTAGGTAATACACGATACTATAGGTGACAAATGGTGTGAGACTTAGTATCCTCTCTTGTCTTTGCTACAGAATATCTGAAGTAGTATTATTTGACGGATTCTCTCATCACTCCGGTCAGGAAACTTTACAGCTGTTGCCAGAGGCCATAATAAAAAGTGGCTGAAAAAAAAATAATAAAGGAGTTACTCATTCAAACTTTGATAAAATACCGCCTCTCTTTAGCCGAGGTTTCATTGTCATATTTGAGAGTCAGCAGTGTAACCTAAGTTTACGTATTAATTGCCTGGCATCGGAGACTTAGTTTCGCTCAAGGTGGTACCATATATAATTAATTCATCTTTTCATTATCTGATATCAAGAGATATCTTATTCGTAGCCCTAATTACTCTCTAATTATCAGGAAATTATAAATGTGATAAATTTGCTTCCCTCAACACGTGTTACCGCGTGGTTGCTATTTTTACAACAATCTCTCATCGCAAATTTTCCCATTCCATGGACATCGATCAATGCGTGCGATATGCCACTGTATCGCGCGGGGTTTCCGAGAGGCAGCTGGGGAGCCGTGCCTACGTGGGGGCGATGGCGGGGGTTGGTCGCGGCCGTGATGTTATCTCTATCCACCCATTTCTACCCCCTCCAACCCCCACCCCCGTCGCGCCTTTTCCATTTTCAGCGGGGTTGGGGGTTCACGATGGGCGGGTTGATGAGTGGAAAGTGGACTCTCCCTCGTAATTGCATTTGGCCAACCCCCTCCTCCCCTCACCCTCCTCTCAATCATCTTTTACGAACGCCATTTCATCCTCTTTCTCTCTTCCTCTGCTACTTTCCATACCATCCTCTTCATCTCCTCTTTCTATCCTCATCTCTTTCTCCTCCTCTTCTTCTACCTTCCTCTTAATATCCCTTTTATCTTCTTCTCCGCTCCTCTCCCTCTGCTCAGGTTGAAAATTATGTGTTTAAAATGACAATGATATTATAATATTGAAAAGATCATAAAAATGAAGCACGTGGATTTAATGTGACTTCTGATACTATGGTTGTGCTAAGGAAACAAAGCAGAATCAGCATTAGGATTCACAAAAAAACGAGCTTTATAGAGCAATCAGTAGAAATCATTAAAAAGACAATAATTAAATGCAATATTGTATTTGAAAGTAATACAAATATACGAATAACGGAGTGTCTAATTGTTAATATACCATGCGTGGTTTAGATATCCTTACCAAAATAATGTTGCACTGTGTTTGGCAAGAGTAACAATTTTTTTCAATTGAATTAAAAATAAACGCCTGATTGCTGCGGAAGACCATTCTAATGGCAATATATTTCAAACTTTCGCGGCAAAAACTTGAAGGATCGTTTAACGAACTGAAAGGCCGAGATGATAAAACTAACTAAACTGTACCTTAGTCTATTTTTAGTCAACTTCAGTCTTCGTATTCTTAGTATTCTTTTCCTCTTCTCCTCTACCTTATCTCTGTCTATTTTCGTCTTCCTATCTTCCTCTGCATTTCCTTCTCACCTGCTTTCCTCGTCTATTCCCATTCTTCCTATCTTCAACCCCTCTTGTTCCTTTTCTTCACGTCTACTCTTCCTCTCCTCTTCATCCACTTTCTTCCAAGCCTACCCTCTTTCGCCTTGTTTTCATTCGTCACTACGTCTGTGCATTCTCCCCATTCCTCCAACCTCTCGTTTCCCCCACGTCCCTCTCTCTCTCTCCTCACGCACTGCACGCTATCCTAGCGCCGTCTCTTTCTCTCTATCTTTCTCGTCGCCATCTCTCTTCATCCACTCCGAATCGTTAGCGTCCGCTAAATGCTGATGGTTAGCGCCGGGTGAAATTCGCGAAACTATAACTCAACCTCCCCCCGCTCATCTCATCCTCTCGAAGCCTCCTCGCGGGAGCTTCAGACAAGTCGTAACAAATTATGCGCATAATTCTTGGCGTTCTCGAATGCCCACTGCGCAATATCGCGCTCCATCCGTGAGATACCCCGCGTGCCTATCCGCCATGCCGGAAAACTCACGAATTCCCGCGGTAAATTAGTATATTTCCGAATGATTGACTTCAAATGAAGAACGGGTAGTGGATGCACGCCGATGTATGGAAGCAAAGTTAAGTATGGGACATATACATTTAAAGAAATAGAAATTTCGATTGGCTGCTGATAACAGTTTAATAGAAGGTGTACATTTGAGCTATGATTTGATTTTACTCCGTAAGGGATCCTAATATTATTTGGATTCCTAGTTTGCCTTTCAGTAGACATTTTAACTCTCTGTTATTAAAGAAACTGTTAAAGTGAGACTATTTTACTTCTCAATACATGATGGTGATTCGATTACATTCGAATACAATTTCACCGTTTGGGCAGCTTAATTTCAATGTATTACATTTACATAATGTATTCTTAGGTACAGGAGAAAGTGGAATGAACATATGTGATTATTCACGAAAGTTAGCGTTTTCTGCCAAAGAGTAACAGAAAGAATTAAATTCAGTTCCAAATCAAATAATGCCCATTGTTGGGATATATGTTTTTAAGTTTTTTGATGTGACCATAAAAAATCCAAAGGCTCATTTTTTCTCACGAATACAGTGTATAAGTGAGTTTTCCTACTGAGTTGCTCTGATTTGGCGTTGACCTTTAGCAAAATGTGTTAACGCACCCATCTCACAATTATTCCAGCGCTCCCGGCCTAAGTAATTGATGCATTAAAAATGCATTGCTGATGGCGCGCTCGAAGGATCGAAAAAAAAGTACGCCAAAATGGAGTGTGTTCTCCTGAGTTTATTATCGCTTCGTCTAACTTCAACTAACCTCTATGCCTTTGCCCGAGCCTCCTGCCTTATTGATAACGCTAGTTTATGCTCCACAGCGTCGAGTAATTCTCTCCTCTTCACGCAATTTCGGTTCGCTGACTCGCATTATCATGATTTTTTGCTCATGCCTGTGATTCTCTCCCTTTTATCTTGTTTGTTAACATCAAAATTTTCGAAGCTTGCAAATAACTTTTCATGCGAATAGGTTGTGAGTTCGGAGGCTTTGAAGTGTACTTATCAAACCTTTTATTTACAAAATATCGCGATAGATTTTCTCTAAAATTGGTAAAGTAGCTATTTCTTAGTGTATTTTAATCTTTTTAAATTTTTTCACTTTGTCCTTGCATTCATTAAATTTTATATGAAATACGTTTTATTACATTATGCCTTCCGATTAAATGGTCTATGAGTAGGAGGTTTCGCCGTCATGTATTGAGCGGTTCTTTAATTGTTTATTATCAAATAAAGTGGGCTTGCGACGCTTGATGGTAGAGCTGGCATTTTAATTTTGAATAGTAGCACAAGTGTAAGCTGCATAATTATTGTGAGTTCTCTCTATAAATCTTTCTAATGCTTGGAAGAGACTTAAAGAATTTCGCATCAAAATATGAAGATTCAAATGCTTTTTCTAAGTATGGAAGTACCTACCTCAATATCTAAAAGAAGTAAAATTGATGTCAAAATCGGTATAAACAGGTTTTTAGCTCGTTCTCATACGTACTCGTTTCAAAATGGAAAATGGCGGAATAAATATACTACGTCTTTGCTTAAGAGAAGTGCCAAATACCATGGAAAGCATATCTCTCTTTAATTGAACATCTTTACAGTCTCATCGCAAATTGTTTTCTGTGGCAAAATTCAGTCCTCTTGAAAATACGACTCTTGTTTTTAAGCAACTAACTCACTCAGTGATTTAACCTGATGGTTAGGTTGGTAAAACAAACCTCGGACTAGGCTACAGGCGTGCGAATTTGCACATTCAGGGTATGGGAGCCAGTTCCTTTACCTAGATCACCTCGTACTACGAGGTTTTTTTTATTTGAGGTATCCTTAGGCTTCACTAGGGATATTTACCCGGGACCCCGCGATCAGCAGCCAAGTGCTCTACCCACTAAGCTAACACGCTCTCCTTTTATATCTTTAACTACTTACCCATTTCCCTTAAATTCACTTTGTTTCATGCTTCCTCCCTTCCTCTATTGTTGCAAGATGGGGGGACCAGTCGGGCAATCCTTTCATCGACATTCCGTTCTGAAACCAAAGTTTCATTCGAGCGAAATTTACCATAGCCATACTTCTTGTTCATGGCATCCAGGACCCGCGAGCCTTACGATGGAATTTGGGTGCAATTAGCTCCATACAGAATGGTTGACATGCTTTTGGGTGACGCGGAGAAGGTTGGCAAATAAAAGATGCCGAGTACACGACAGAAAGGAAGGGTTTTGCGTGGCTGGAAGGGTTTTGCGTGAAGCAAGTACGGGAAGGCGGAAAAACAGTGTTGCTAAGGCAAGGGTGTCTGTATGTTAAATCCTACTCTAAATCTGTACATTTCCTCCCTGAGTTACGCACATATGCCTTTTGTGATGTTCCCGTTCTATTTTAACGCCTCTTGATTATAAATTTTCCTAGCTCCCCATCTTATTTTCTCTCCATACCTTTCCACCAGGCGACCATTTGTAACTTAGTTTTAGCCGTTTATATAAAGGCTCTAAACACGCCTTTTTTCTTGCTTGATATAACTCAGAAATTGACTGCGTCCAAGACCAACGTTCTCTGGCCTTTCTTTGTATGCTTATGTATTGGTTTTTTTGGGATGCATCAAAAGTTCAAGGCCCTTAGTGCTTGAAGGTGGACATTATTTAAAAGCTGAGGACCTACAATTACCAGTAAAAAAACTAGCGAGAGAACTCTAAACGCTCCGATGAATGAGTGCTCTCTCTCTCTCTCTAGTGATTTACGGAATCCGAATAGCAATATGCGAAAATGCGCTCCGCTCGGCGACTCTGAGCCATACGTTCCGTTCAAAGGGAGGACTTCCACGGGGAGCACTCGCAGTTGTAAACAGGCGCCAGTTCCTTGCATGCGCGGGCCTGATGAGTGTGCACAAAGGCGTTAGAGAGGCATCCAGCAGGAAATAAAGGCATACGAATGTTGTCGCAGGGTGTTTAGGCAAGCGTTTCGTCCTCGCGCAAACAATCAAATAATCTTTGATCCGCACGCTGAGCGTTTCCGTCGGCAAACAAACTCGCGCAGCCACTGCTGAAACTTAAAGGTTCCGAAATACCTCGGGATGGTCCGCGTTTAAAATTCTTTTTCCCTGGGGTAGCGTGCTCAAGTATAGCCCGGTTTTGGTTAGAAAACTCCTCACCAGTTTTCCTCTCCAGAATTATCCCTCCCTTGACCATCCGGTCCCTTGTGATTGGGGCTTGCGACCCATTTAGAGACCCCGAGAAGCCTCGCCTTATTTTTATCCCTTCTTTCATTCTCTTTCCGTACTAAAGCCCCAAAAACCCGTCGGATTCTTCGAAATCCTTGCCGTTCTCCTCCTCCTCGGTAAGTTCCCTCCCTTATCCCCGGTTTTCCTGATTCATCAGCTCCTTCCAATTCCACCCGCAAAAATACTATTGAGCCGTTTGTTTTTTTTTCTACCCACCTTTCTACTCTGATTTTACCCCGCTTTCTCCAGATTCTACCAGCCTCGCACTATCTCGCTCCCTCTCCCGGCTTCCTTCATACCCCCCTACCCCTTCGCCCCCCCCTACGCCCCCTGCCGCAGTAACCCCATCGACTGTGCCGCAGGTTGACTGATGGTCTGCCTCCGAGTGCCCTCGCCGCTTATTGATATTCGCCAATTCGGCTTTAGATGAGCACTCACGCGCCTCCTCTCCCCCTTCTCCCGCTCTCCTCAGCCCATCCTTCATAAGGGGCTTAGTCAATGGGGTGGGGTTTCCGGTCTTAAACGATTTTTCTCAGAAGTACTATGTATTAAGAGAAATCGCGGTGATGGCAGATTTTTCAAAGGACTGAGGGAAAAACAATCTTGAGGATCTTTTATTAATCTTATTATCTGAATTCATTTATTGTGGGTTTTGGGTGTCTTTTATCATTATGTCATTATAATTTGCCTTACGTTCAGGATTAGGTAAAAACCAACTGATGCTTTTCAGGCTTAAACCAATTGTAATACCAAAATTAATATATGACAAATACTTAAATATTTATATATAGCTTTGATATATCATAAATCATGAAATTTAATTTTAATTTGTAATATTATTTGGATTGTGTCCAAAGAACCGATTTTGAAATTTACTGTCAGCTTCTCCCAGAGGTGATATGTAGCCACACCTTGTATATTACTCCTCCATTCATATATCACCTCTTCGTCGTATTTTCTTCGCCAGCCATTGCCACCATTGAATTTCTTTTAATGTGAACTTATGTGAAGTATATTTTAGGAAATGTTGAAGAACAAATGTTTTTATTCAGCACAAATTTTGAAGTCATAGAACATATATGAAAATGATGATGGAGGACGAATTCAAACTTAGATTGACTTCCATTTAGTGAATTCTGAAACTTATTTTATTTAGATACAGACTCGGGATATAATACCTTACACACCGTGACATGTAAATGAATGTTAAAAGCATAATCGCGGAAATTTTATCGTGAAATATTCGCATATAAGCCACCTTTTCCGTGTTAGTGGAATTTTCTTTCTTGGAGAACAAATACGGTTTCTAAATATCCCATCTCTTACCAAGTTTCTTTCTACAACTGCCGTTAATGACATTTGAATAAGTCCAAAAATGGCTAATTGGTTTTCAGATTTTCATGCCACACCATAATTCGCTTATTCCTTTTAGCTTCCTGATGTACGGCACCTGCTGAAATGAGTAAGTGTATAATAGTATTAGTTTCTTTCTGATTAAAAACTTTTGGGCTATGTCACCGCGTCAATGCTTTGGGTGGCCCCAACGTTTCCCGACCGATGCTGGTCGCTTTTTCAAGGGATTATGGAGAGATGGGAATTTAAGATCTTTTATATAGGTGTCTGTGGCAGGAGGTGGAGGGAGGGGGGCCAGAGGTTGGGGGAGTGGGTTGCTGCTTATTTCTTCTTATTACGGGTTGCCAAGTACGGCTAATTTTAATGCCGGTGTCTCTGTTGAAATTATTCTTATCTTCTTTGGATATTTCAATGGCTTCTCTGACGAGTCTCTGTTTAAAACCTTTAACTTTGGCGAGGATTTTGACTTCCTTGAGGTCGATGATGTGGCCAAGCGCTGCGTGTTCGGCTACCGCGGACTTAGTTGATTGCCCCAGTCGAATCGCTCTCTCGTGCTCTTCTAGGCGTGTTTTGACCGACCTGCCTGTTTCGCCGATGTAGTTCTTCCCGTAGGTCTGGCAAGGAATTCGGTAAACCCCTTCCACTTGGAGTGGAGTTCTGTCCTTGACGGTGTTTAGGAGATGTTTTATCTGTATGTGAGGCGAGAAGATTGTCCTCTGAAATTTTCGAAGGATATTTCCTATTACGTCTGTCGTCCCCTTAATGTATGGCAGGAAGCCTTTCATCTGGTCGCTGAGGTCGTTTATGGATGAGTTCGCGGCTTCTGCGGCGTTGTTTTTCATTTTGTTCTTTTTGATGACTTTATTAAAAGTACGAGAGATAACTCTATCGTCGAATCCATTTCCCCGTAGAATGGCCTCTAGCTTTCGTCTCTCTTCGGCAAAGTTTTCCTGGTCGCTTATTGTGTAGGAGCGGTGAATCAAGGTGTTTATCACTCCATTTATTTGGGCTGGGTGATGATGAGATAGAGCATGCAGGTACCGATTTGTTGATGTTGGTTTTCGATACACTGTATGCCCTAATGTTCCATCCGTTTTCTTTTCCACGAGCACGTCCAAAAATGGAAGTTTTCCGTCTTCCTCCACCTCCATTGTAAACTTAATTTTGTTGTTAATCCCGTTCAAATAAGTATAAAATTCTTGAAGCTTTTCTCTGCCGTGCGTCCAAATTATAAAAGTGTCGTCGATGCATCTGACCCAAATCTTAGGCTTGTGGGCGGCGTTTTGAATCGCTGTTTCTTCTATGCGTTCCATGAATAAGTTTGCAATTGCTGGGGAGAGAGGGGAACCCTTCGCTGCTCCAGACGTCTGTTGATAAAAATTATTCCTCCCGCGCACCCGCAAAAGTTTTAACGAAGAAGTATTAGTTTCGTTTGTTGCTTATTATTTAACAGAAAACAGAACAAAACATCTAAGCCAACACAGCATAGTCGTCCCGTGCGAGTCGCGCCAATCCACCCTTTTACTCTTTCTACACACTGCGCTCGACGTGTTTGTCCAAGTCCGCGGGATATATCCAAACGCCGCCGTCGCGCCGCGGCGCAGTCGGGTGAGGATGCCACGGCACTCCGCGTTGCAATCTGTCTCCCGGCGCGTTTTAGCCTTTTCTCGTGTTCTTGCCCATTGTGACGCCAGTTTACGCTGGCGTCGTTATTTATCATCCCGGAATAATCTGGGGATCAATGGGAAACGCCGTGATAGCGACGGGCGCAGTCACGGCTTTGCACTCTCTGGCGCAGGGAATTTCCTATTGAAAAGGGGAGTGAGTGCGCGGATATCAAGTATTTGACTTCTCCGTTCGTTCACGCACACACATGCGGACGACACAAGAGTCACTCCAGAGCAGGTGCAACATTTTCTCGGGGCGCGAGGCATTCCGCTTCCTGACAATTGAGATATGACTTCACCGTGTTGTGTTCTCTCTCTCCGTGTTTTCATTTGCCGCCGGAGAACGTGTCTAGTGCACTGGAAAGGAGACTAATCCTCTCTCTTATATTGGGGACTCATTATCATTTTATTTTATTGATATGCTGCAGATAATCATGAAGTATATCATAGTGACAAATAAACATGCGTTCCAAACTTATTGATCGACAACTTTTTACTTTTCTATTATATTATAGAAATTCATCTTTCATACAACTAAGAGAGTGGTCTTATTAAGCATAATATACATCGAGGGTATTCATTGCCAAATGATTGCTATGATAATTGTTAATTTTTTTCCTCTTCTAGTTTTGAGTGGGTTTTAGGGGTAAATATTATTTATTAATTGCCATAAAATACTTACATAAACTCTCTCGCTGTCAAAACGCTGCCGCAGTGTATGTACTAGAGTATGACTTGGATGTTAAATGAGAATGCTGAGGTCTCAAAATTCTTTGTGGGCCTCCTCCATACCTAGTGTAAATGGAAAATGAAGGGCTAAAATTTTCGCGACAAACAGATATTTTAGTTAGAATTCAACTTATTAGGATGATAGACGAATATTCGCTGGTCGGATACAGCAAAGGAAACTAAAGGAAAACAAAATAATTACGCTTTGGGAATCTGAAGACCTTTTCAATCACTTTAATTGTCGGGGAAGCTGGCTTTTAATTTATAATATACATAGATTTTGATTTTACCCAATGACGGAGGGGTTCATTCATGGTTATTGATGTTTAAAAATATTTGCTCGGGGATATCGAATCCTTTTTTTGCATGTCACGTTAAAAAATGATTCCTTTGAAGAGATGGCAAAGTAATTCAATTAATGATTTTGAAGTTATCAAAGCACCCGTTTTAAATCCTAACAGAAAAAATACTATGGCCAATTAGGTAATTGAAAATCCCAAGGGAAATAGATTAATCAAAGAGGAATAACTCTTCGTTATTTTTTAAATCATTTGCTGTATCACAGTGCAAATAAAAAGATGCGTTGCCCCTTCTCATTCAGTACTAATGAACGAGGGAATTCTCTCTCCGAATTCATTTTGTCGGAGTGTAAACAGATCAGGTATCTTTGTCAATCTATTTTTTAAACCGAAATGCATCGGTAATTTCATCGGATCCTCTTCGTGTTTGAGATAATAATAATTTCTTATTACGGGAGTCTGGGTTGCAGTCAGCCGTTTCACATTTGAATAAATATACGCAGGAGATTCTTCTGCCTTCAACCGTTATATGGCCCTCAATAGCCCGTTGTTACGCCCCAAGTCTCCATGCAGTCGCCGGGGAATCTAAATACATAAATGCCCGTCGGTGGAGGGAGTCGGCGGGCAAAGTTGGTGCCGCAATGCATTAATAAATGCAGCGAGTATTGTTTTACAGCCGAAGTCGGAAAGTTTCTCTCTTTCCCCCGTGTGCAAGCGTGGGAAATAAATAATCAAGGGGAGGGTTTGTCGCTTTGAAACCTTCGAGAAAAGTCTCTGCTTTTCCTCACTCCCTCATCCACTTCCGAACGAGATCGGGCCATAGATTTTCGCACTCATGCGTCCACGGAGGAGAAAAGACACGCTTCTCAAACCCATTCGAGGAAAACTTCCGTGGCGCTGCCGCCCGATCACTCCACCTCAGTCTCCTGACCCTTCAAATCAATGGAAAGCCCCGCTTCACAATCCGATCTCACCCTATCGGGTAGGCACCCTCACGGTATGATTTACGTGTCGGTCTGAGCGACCCAGTCCGGGCGGCGGCGGCAGCAGCGTCGGCTCAAACCAAGAGGCACCGAACTCTCCAACAGGAGAAATATCATCGGCTCGGCTCGGTGAGGTCGTGGGAGGAGGATCGGCCGCAAAGCCTCCCTCTTCCTTGATTTCCCTGAGGGTCGAACTCTAGAGAATCGTAAGGTGGTGTGGGGTAGGGATGCGGACGAGGGACAGAGAGGAGGTTCGTGGGACAATGGTCGGAGTAGATAAGTGGCCCTCCACTCGCCGGCTAAGTGGACTGGCCGTGAGGGGCTGGGAGTGATGGCTCGTGCATCGGCAAATATTATGCCCCCTCCCCTTACAACCAACAAGGCTAATTATTGCTTGCCAAGGGCTCCTCCCTCCTTTGCTCTCCGAACTCAAGCCTAGGATGCAAAGCCGAATGGAATTGCCTCCTCTCCGCTCCAAAATAGTCATCATAATCAGTTTATAGTTGAGAAGTATTATTCCAATTTAGGATCTGAGTTTCAAAGGTACCTTCTCGTCTTAAGCATCCATCTAATCCATGGAATGGCGATATTTAACGTAGCTTTTGAATTGTTTGCTTACCAATTATAGATTCGTATGCATTGCTTCATTTGTAATTGATCAATTAGAATACAGGGAGATATTAAATTTTAGCCACAATATTGTGCCATCAAATTGAAAATATTTGTCGAGGAATGTACTGAATCTGATTGTGGACATTTTAATCACGATTTAGGGTGTATAATTTCTAACTTCATCCACCTTAAGATGTTTTAGCTCTTTAGGTATTAGTGTGCGTGTTGCGACTCATTTTACTGTTTAAATCGAGCTTGCTATGATGGCAGAATTCTCATTTTCTTTTGTTCTTTTACTTATATATTTATTTTGGCAACATTTAAATTATAAATTGATTTTAGGGAAGCAGAAACAACTAACATTTTGAGATTATGAATGATGTTATTAATGATATGAATTACCTGCTTACAATTAGCCTTTTGGTAATTGAATCGAAGTTAGTTCTAAGTTGGAAATTCATATTTAAAAGCATGTTAAATGAACAAAAACTTTCATGTTGTAGTGATTCTCTTAGGTAGCTAGATGAGAAATGCTTGGTTATAAACCTACAGGTGGGCTGGAATTCTGTAAGCTGCCTCTCCCCTGCCTCAATTTCTCCTCGCATTTACCCCTTGAATGCATCGACGAGTCTCACTACCCATCCTCCCGATCGTTTTAACGGCAAGATCGGGTTTGCGGACGTGTTAATGTCGCAGAGATTAAATTAATGCGGCGATGTATACCACCGAGTAATCTCATAATGCATCGGAAATGGAAATGCTTACCTACACCGCTCGCCCTTTCACCAGTTAGATCTTATCGTTTTTCGTGGAAGTTTAATTATGACTCCTTTGTGCGTGATCATGATCTAATATTATCCTCGGATGATAATTTATTGCGTGACGATATATTCATAGATTAAGGTACAGAGATTCGTGAGCTTTGTCAATGGAACCTACATAGATTATAATTTGGATTCGTAAATGCCCTTCTGAGGACCTTCGAGCGTAAATTGGTGTTCATTGTAACCGTTTCCCGTTGAAACGCCGAAGTTTAACTGGAGACTTCCTCTTTGTACTGGGATATATCTTCTAAAGTATATGTGAATGCCTATTGTTAAGTGCAACGATCAACTATCATGGATGCGGATGGTAAAACATGGTATTCATTGGAGATAAATTAACCCAATAATAGGTACGCCATGCTGCATCTTTTTCGTGAAAAGTGAGGTAGAAGGTGTGTTGCTTTTTCTGAATACATATACCTTTGCATAAATTGCGTTATCACAATTCAGAAAAAAATGTACTTAATTACTTCGCGGTGCTTTTCCTGAGCAGCATAAAACAGGTTTTCCAATCGTTTGGATCGTGCTTAAATGATATAAAAAATGCGCTGCTCGTGTCATAGTGTGAGATTTAGTATTATCGTTCCGGGAAAACGATAAAAATTAGTAAAAAAGGCCATTAAGCGCTAAAGCGGCGCGACCAAACTAAGAGTAACAACCCCATTCGGGCGACGATAACCCAGGACGGATTTTCGAAAATGAGAAGATGCATTACGGCAAGACTACTCTTAACTTTTATTCAATAGATTCCCAATTCATTCCGACGAGTACGGGGACGTTTTAACCAAGGCTTTTTCCGATCGATGCATCAATAACAATCAACGTCACTTAAGTTAAAAGGAACATGCGTCTTCCGACCCGCCCTCTTCGCCCACTCAAACCACCACCCTATCTCTTCGGAATCTCCTCCTCTCGGAATTCTTCTCGCAGCCCTTTATCATCACCCTTTCCGTTCTCAACTCACCATTTTCTCACCACCACCGACAATTCCACCCCCCCCCCCAAGTACACCCTATTGCCTGCCCTCCACTTTTCCCCATACCATAACGCCCCGCGCTATCTTATCCCTCTCTTTCTCTCCATTTTTGGCGCCGCTGCCAAGAGACACGGTCGGTTTGGGGGATGAAAAGCATGTTTGCTCGTCTCGCTCTTTCCCTTCTCTTTTTGCCGCGGACTCCGCCATCGCCTCCCGGCGGCGGCGGCGGGGGCAGCGCAACAGCTCCGCCCCCTGTTGCTTCTTCGCCTCGTCCCTCGCTTCCATCCCTCCTTTCTCTTCCTTTTATTCCTCCTCTCTTTATGCCTCTCCTTTATCCCCTTTGCCCGTCTCCCTCCCGCTCGTCTCGGTCACCCACTCCGCCGCCGTCACCAAAGACAACGCTCTGTTGCGTCACTGGGTTGGCGCTCGTCCAGGGGGTGGGAGCCGAAGAACACTGCCAGCCCTCCCGCTACTCCCTCCTCCAGCCCCTGGTCTTCTTTTTGCGGTCTGTTCCTTATTCTTCTCCCATACGTCATGGGGGTGGGCTAAAATTTCGTGCGTCCGATTTTGCGTTGCGTTTCTGCCGCCTTGTGCTTGGATCAGTCTCCCTTTTTCACATATGCATTCTCTACCGTATCGGAGGATAACTGAAAGAGACAAAAGACACCATCTTTGAGACGCAAAAAAAGAAGGAAGACATGCAGACCTTTTTATTCTGCAAATGGATGAAATCTCTCTTTCAAATTCCAGGTCTTTATTTTTATACACGCTAGTAGTGTGCTAGTAGTATAAGGGTTATCAAAAGCTTATATTAATATATATTCATAAATTACCTAACTCCCAAAATTTTTTTTACTGAAAATCAATTTGAAAACTTCCTCCGGAAATGTGTTGTAAAATTTTCGGCTTGATGTTTTGCTACGGACTGGTTTATCGTAATCTCAATTACAATTAATATATTTGAACCTTCTACCTCATGATAACCACTCTGCTTTTCTCAGTTCTCTGGAATAGCTACTAAGCCGTAGGTGACTGATGGTAAGAAGTAGGAGCCTTATGATTTAGGTAGATGAATTTCACCATTTAATCCAAGGCTTTGGGTAGCAAACGAGGTAAATTTTTGACATGTTCAATTAATAAAATAAGTGTTTTATATTTTTGAGGCAATTAATATCTTTCTGAAAACGCTGAAAGTTACCAGTAATGCATTAACGCTTGGTGTTTGGGAACTGACGAGGGATTAAATAATGAGGTGTATTACCATTTTCAAAATATTGTTCGTAAAGACGTGTTACTATTATTTTACTCTTTGACCTCTCTCCCCCCCAATTCCTCACTCTTTATTCCCTAAAGAGAGGGAGGGTGGCGTTTGGTGAGTGGGGAAAGAGGCGCCATTTCCTGGCCCACTTGAGAAAGCGCTCGGCCCGAAAAAAGGGTGTGGGTTGAGGGGGTTGGAGTTTGGTTTGAAAAGTGGGTGGTATGGGGAGGACGAGGAGGAGGAGGAATGGAGCGGAGGGTTGTCTGTTTGGAAGAGTTCCGTTTTTAGAGGGGGAGGGGAGGAGAACTTGTGTACTTTTGACTGTGTGTTGGATAAAGGATGGGAGAGGCACGAACGAGGTTCTGACTTATTATCGGACGAGTGGCGTTATGGGATTTGTCACACACGTGGTAATTGTCCCTGTAATCGCATAAGGATTTCGCTCCCCATTCCCACTCGCCTGCCTGCCTCCCTCCCTCCCACTCTGTGCCCTTTTCCACCTCTCTAGAGGTTTGCCTCTCGATGATTCACGGCTCGCTGCGATCGAAGCATCCTTTCCGAAATTGGGATAAAGTGCAACCGGCTACGGGACACGGGGAGTGGGGAAGGAGGAGTGGAGTCGTTTCATTTGCGTTCCCCAAAAGGAGAGATTAAGCCCAGGATGGAAATCCTGATTAGCTGAAAATTTCCCTCCTTCGAAACAATCGATTGTTTTTTTATCGCAAAATTTCTGTTATATTGCTGGTGCTGCATCTTGCTAGCCATTCAAGTTTTCGCCATAGTGGGTACTGAGGTAGATTAGGATTTTTTCGGAGGAAAATGAAGTGCGCAATGTCTAATATTAATTACCACCAAAATTAATATATGACTATAAAATATCTTTAATTCTCTACTACTTGTTAATCTAGAGGAATCCTACCATTTTGAGTCTGTTGAGTAAATGCCGCGGCTGACGTGTCGGTAAGTTATTCTTTGCACAATATTGTGGGCAAAATTGACTCCCTGATATCTATATCATCATATAAAACAAAAGAAGTTTACCTCTAATTAAATACCAACAACCGCGTCGGAAAAGTGGTTAGATAATTTTAATGATGATCTAAATTTAAATTTTATTTCCCTTGCTCACCAAAGCTAAGTTTAGCAAAGTCAATATTTTAGGAATGAAAATGGTAAGTGGTATTGTCTCTATTTTGAAATAGCATAACTTTTTTCATCGGAAAATAATGTTTTCAGCGTCCTAATTCACACAATTTTTTTAAATCTCAGGAGTCTATATTGATTAATTCCTTCTTATCACGTAAATTAAAGTATTTTTAGCATCTTCATCCGTTTTCAATGACATTTGTTATTTTAATGGCCATATTTTTACATGATGCTCTTAATATTTGGTCAAAATTCTTAAATATAGTCTTATGTGTTAGCACATGGAAATTATTTAGGCTAATTGACTGACACACTTTTACACTCTTCTCATCTTTACCCTTTCGAGCTGTTGCCCAATCTGTGTGCCTGTGACTTTTTAATGTTTTATGTTAATATCTGGATTTTTTGCCTTATGATGTTATAAATCAAAATATTGGCTATGAAATAAATAACTGAGTTGAATGTAAAACTTACGGTAACTGAAATAAGCCATTATTATAATTGGCAATATTGCTCGTGAGGATACGTTTCTAGGTGCGGAGTGAAATAGAATTTTATCTGGATTTGCATCATATTTTGTGATGAGAGTGATTTTATTTTGCATTTCCTTAATGAAAAATACCTTTAGCAACATTTTTCCCATGCCTGATGAGGTACATTAATGACGTTACAAGAAATTTTATTAATCACTTTCAATCCATTAGCTTCTTTTTTTGTAGAGTCAGGATATGACAGCATTCCTCGATCTCCAAGTGTTTCCATGTCCTTCCTTTATTATTTATTTCTTCTAAGAAATATGAACTTCTATCAAGTGCCCTTGCTCTTTATTATTACCGCGCTATTGCCGAAAGAGCTCTACATTCCTGACTTTACCCTCCCGTCCCCGCATGCCTTCAGCGCTTCCTTTGATTTAAAGTTTTCCTCTCTCTCTCTTGCTATGGATACTGAAGATAAAGGTGAATAATGCACTTCCTCGCCCTATTCCTTTTTTCACTCTCCCTCATACATCCCCTTCGTTGATTACCGACCCAGATTTAATTGGTGTTTCCTGGTCTTTGTGCCGGCTTGGGATTACGTAGCCGTTTATAAAGGACACTACCATGTCCTTCATAAGAGGGGGAATTCTCTTCCGCCCTGCATCGCTGCATGCTTAATTTTAAATCCTAGAATTCCGAGGATTCCTCGTGATGTACTTCCTCCCTCCTGTCGCTCATCCATGAAACTAGCCTTTGAAGCTTGGAACAAAACTCCCTTTACCGCTCGTACTAATTAAACCTTTCCGTTTTGGATTTACTACTAAGATATGGAAATTCTAAACTGGAATAACCCACCTCGATTGAATTTTGATCGTGTGACTAGAATCTAATATCAATCAAATAATATACCTCGCGTACTATTTCGTGTATTCAGCATTTTTCTCTGCAAGGTAAAAGCTTACGGTGATACCTGCTGTGGAAGACGGTATGCTTCCTGCCCGTGTTTCATTGTCGTATTGGCACTGCTGGTCTCAAAGACAGTTCACTGTTTGCCTACTTTTTTATTTTCGTAATTCCTATTTAATTGAAATAAAGCTTTTCATCACTTCCCTTTGAACTCTGTAAATACTAATTACTGGCGTATTACAAAGTTTCATTATCGTTAATACTAATAATAAGCATTGCCGTTCACTGATTTCTAATTTTTATGCTTGAGTCAATTTTTCATATCAATTTATTAAACTGAGCGCATATTTAAATTATCTAGAAGCCAGTTAGATTATGATATGTAATAGTTAAATATCATTATAATACATCGGTAATTATTAGTCTTCATTGATAAACGAAACATTTTGTTGTGGTTGGTGTGCATAAGTACATTTCAATCAATGTTAGAGGAACAGAAAACGGAGGGCAAGTTTTCTCCCTCTTACTCTTTCTTATTCCAACTGTAGTGATATCTTTGATGTAAACGATGTACCTAGCAATTCATGCTTTTTGCTTTTGTGCATTTATTTCAAATTGAATTGAAATGAAAATTCAAAAAGTGTTTTGGTCATTTTTGTCCGTATCGTTTAAAATTAAAACATTTGATTGATTTTTAAGCATAGAATTGAATATCACTGCATTATTATTTTTTTAAATTAAATATTGTTCATCATTCACTATGCGCTTTGTATTTCATTTATTTAAAATTAGTTACATTGAATCCTTGAGCTAGACATATCCTCTCCTCATTGTTAAACACTTACGCTTTTATTAGACTCTAAAGTCCACCGTTCGTGACCGCTCAAAAAAATGACAAATGTAATCACAATCCTAAATGATAAATTTAAATGTTCTTGCTTCCATAAGATTCCTAATGGAACGTGAAATTCGTTTCCTTTAAAAGCTCGTGCTGGTTTGACTTTATATAAAATTATTGTATTAAATTCATGCCTCCTTTTCAATGAATGTTAAAGAAAACAATATCTGGGCTTTCAATAAGTGATTATTTTAGTTGACGAAACAATCATAATTGCAAGTTGCTGAACAATATTCACTATTCATGTACAGGCTAATTCTTGTACATATTAGCGGTGAATTTTATACAAATAAGTTTAGCAGAAGACTACATTTTCTATCAAGGTGTTTGTGAACTTTGATAATTAAGCGAGTTATGGTATCATGTCCTCTCGTAATATTGTTTTGGTATATGCAGATGATATTTTGTGAATTTTTGTGTTACATTTACTCTCAATTTAATAAATATGAATTTGTCACGTCTTAGGTGAGATCATTTTGTCCTGCCGCAGTCATAATAGCTCCAAACACCGCGCCTAGTCACCAATAAAATATGTGGATAGAAGTGGGATGATATGCGTTGAAAATACGCTTATTGGCTCTAAAATAAGCTTGAACTGAAAATAATTTCAGGGAATTGTGCGCATTTATTCGAGGATAGTTGGGTTGGGAAAATACTTTTCGTACCTGACCTCAGTCGTGGAAATGATATCATCGGGCTCACAAATGGGCCACTCCGCCACTCTAGTCGTCTTCTTAAGTCGGTCTGCTCTGCATCATCTTTGCAGGAAGAATATAAAAAGATAAAGAAATAATATCCATCCGTTCATGATTAAAAATGCACGCTGTGATACGATTATCACCTCATTAGTGGTGAGTTTAAAATGAGGAATATTATCCCAAAATCATCCAGAAATATCGGGCACTGGTGAGAATGACCTAGGCTATAGGTACTGAAATGGCAAAATTCAGTTAATTAAATTTATTTATTTTCCAGGATTCTGGGAATAATGCTATATATTCATTACTCACTACGATGAAATTTCTGTAGGTAATTAGTAGCTAGGTTTTTATATTCCTCCGTGATGCCAGAAATACTACCTGCTCAGTGTAGTGATTGGTACATACGTTCTGCTTTTACGGTTTTGTGATAAGGTTGTCTGGTCAGATTCAAATGATTAATAATAATTAATATAACTAAATATCTGCATTTATTTGGGATTGTAATCTATAATTTATCAGACTTTTCTATTTAAAATTAATTTTTACTGATTTTCACTTAAATTATTTCTACTATAAAAAGTCACTGGAATAGGTATTTTTAAATGTATTTGCATTTATGCATGTATAGGAAAATCAATACGAATCAAGTGTATACATGTAAAGAACAGTATTAGGTATACCCTACCATATGTATCGTAGTGCCGCATAGTTTTAGGCAGGTTAAGCAACGAGTTTTAGAGTCATTAAGTTTTACATAATTTCAGCAATTTGAATTTTATAACTGTGTGAATTCTCCAAGCAAAAGGGTTTTAGCAAAATATATTGATTTTTTCATGCCAAGAAAATGACATAATTATTTGTGGTTTTCAGGATTACATGGCACTCACAACTACTTTTTCCTATTTATTTATAATTCCGAGATTTTTCATTGCTTTCCAGGAAAGCAGACACCCTTTACACGGCGGCATTAAATAGTTTACATTGTTGCGAAAGTGTGTTCTCCGTCTCCTTTTGTCATCATTGAATTTTTTTTACCGAATCAACCAGAGTTTGATCAGACGAATCCACGGCAGCCCTGGCGGTGTTTCATCCCTGAATATTGCTCTCGCATCAGAGAGGAATATCGCTCGCCTGATCCTTTGGTCGGGAGAGGGCCTTTTACCTCTCCACCACCGTCGGGCTCGCAGCATCTTGCAAGGATCGCTATAAGCCGACGAGACAAAAGGCTGTCGCGTTCAAAGCCTCGCTTGCTTCTCTAGGTTTTCGACGTTCGTTTCCCTCTCCCGCTCTCCCAGACCATGACGCCGTCCTCACCAACGGCGCATCTCTTGCTTCCTCAGCTGCACCCTTACAGTCCCTCAACACTGCGTGCGTTCACGGTGTCGAGGACTGTTCGCGGGAGTGAGAGGAAAGGGGAGGAGATGAGGAGGAGAAAGAAATAAAGGAAGATAGACGTCTTTCATCGGAGGCGCACCTTACCACCGCGTCCCTTTCGTTTTTTTTCTATCTCGCCAGAACCCCCCCGAAAAAGGAAACGGTCTCGTTCATTATTTTATTTTTATTCTCTGGCGCCGAAATGAAGATGCTGCCGAATATATGAATTGGAACTAAACGAGGGTAGAGCGCGGTAGGGTTTTGAAGGGAGGTTGGAGGGAGACGGAGGGAAGGAGAGAGCGTTTTGGGGTGGAGTCTGTAGGGGGAGGATTTGAAGGTGGGGGAGGGGAAAGGAGAGGGGGGAGAGTTGGTTGGCTATGTGAGAGAGGGGAGGGGGATGTGGGTAGGTGGGGGGAGGAAGGGTGGAAGCGGAGGATTGAGAGGAAGTAAGAGTTAGCGACGCCGCAAACTTCGCCATCGATTCTCACCGTCTTTCTCCCTTTGCCTCTCTCTCTCTCTCTTTCTCTCTCTCCCTTCTACCTCCTGCCTCCCAATCCCACCCCCTCATTCCCTACTCCATCCTCTCTCTCGTTGGCTTGGAGGAACCCCCAATAATTTTTCAACCCCCACACCCTCTTTCTTATTTGCCCCCTTCAATCATCCACGCCCCTCCCCTCCACCCCCTTCCCGTCATTTTCTCTCCCGAAAAGCCATACCCCGGAGCCTCAACCAATCCCACCCACCCCGCCCGCTCCTCTTCTCCCCTCCAATTCACCCCAAACCGAAAGCCTCCAACTCTCTGCGTCCCACACCCCCACCCTGCACCCTTCAGCGCTCCCGTCCACCCCTTCCCCTTCTTTTCAGCAATCTCCTACCCCCCTCCCACACGCCGCCAAACCCTCCCCCCTCCCCCCGAACGCCTGAGTCACTCTCATTCGGGAAATTTTGAAAATTTTAATGAGCTTGAGAGCCACGAAATGAAAGCGAAGGGACAGCCGAGTGGGTGTTGGTGGGGTGGGCTCAGTCTCCCCACCCCCACCTCCGGCTCAGCTTCCCCCAAACGTCCCCCTCCCTCGATCCCCCTCCCTTGTCTCTAGCCTTCTATACCCTTCCCTATCTCATGCATGCTACTCCCCCGCCCCTCCAGCCCCCGAGGGAGATGCCGGAATGGAATCGAGGGGTGTGAGGGAGTTGGGGTTTTTTTGAGAAAGGATCACGGGAAAAGGGGTGAAGGCTTCCTTCTCTCCAAATCCTTCCCCCTCCCGAGGCGGCTGCTAAGAAGTTTCGATGGAGGTGGATGAAGGGAGAGAACATGCACGTATATATATGTGTATGTGGTGGAGAGTGGGTGGTGGAAAGACGCGGAAGTCGAAGAAGGAGCTTGTAGGTTATATCCACGTCTACCTCGTGGCCGTGCAAGATATTTCTGTTCGCCCATGAGACGTTCATGTGAGACCATTTATTCTAACCTTAGTTTTGCGTCAGTCAGGATAACTTTTTTTGGGTTGAATCTGCGATTTTATTGCTTAATAAAATGGCTTGCGTAATAATTTGTACATTATTTACAATGATTGATAATAACTTTGCTTCACTCGCACTTTACTCGTGAGAACAATCTGTGGTGAAGTGTTCGATTGGAACATAAACCAGTGAAATTTTTGACTACGTGCTATATATATTCATTATGTTAGTAAATTTCACCCGCGAAAACAAGCATTTAATTTTCATGCCATTGTTACCTAGATTACGAAGTGCTTGCGAGACAGCCTTCTCCAACTATTATTTCATAATTCATGAATGAAATTGAAAATTTTACCTCTCTTTCTTGAGTTTTCGCACATAGAGCATTTTTCTCTCCGAAGTAGAATGACGGAATCGATGAATCTTCCCAGGAATAAGGTATTTGGAGTTCCTTGATAATTAGTGGAGCTGAAGTGTTTTATACAATCTACGGTTGCTAGTAAAGGCAATTTAGCGATTCGGGCTGGAAAATATGATGGATCAGGAATTTTAAAGGATAAAAGGGGTCGTTCTCAAAACTATGTAAGGGTCTCGAAACCGTTAGAAAATCCTCTAATCCTGACCAAAGTTTCAATTTTAAATTTAAACTCTGAAGTTACATTCGCTAAAAATACTGCGTATTAAAACGTTCCACAGCAGACACCTATATATTTGGACCCGACAAATAGCCTTGAGTGCTTTGAAACATGAATATTAGCCTCAGCAAATGTCATTACTCAGACTATCATTTTATATCTGCATACCAAATATACTTAAAGCTTTTTCAACGACAGATGCTCAGAATATGTATAGTAAAACTGGAATAAGATCGAAGGTAAAAATGGGGAGCAGTCGAAAATAGACTGTTTCAAATAGATGGTGCCTTGGTGACGACAGTTATTATCTTGGAAAGGGAAAAACATGCGAAAGTCATCGGGAATAAGTTAAAAAGGAACGTAGACAAGAATAAGGTTCGGTTTCTATTAGACTTATATCAGTAACTGACTGTGGAAAATGTTTTTTTATTTTTATTTTCAGCCTACTGTTTGCGGTTTGATATATCGAAGATTATATTAGAGTCCTATTTGGGCCACTTCACTTTGATAATGATTTGAGATAACTGAAGGTTGTTAAGCTTTGTTGCGACTAATACCCTCGTTTGGAACAAAACATAGGTGACAAATTTGCCAGTTTAGAAGGAAAATTTAGGGACTAGAGGAAGAATAGTGTAAGACAATGTAGATCTGCTCATTAAATACCAGAGCAGCTATGATTTCCGAGAAGTTTTTTGCGTTATCGATTATGAAGGTATTTATAGGGAATTTCAAGGCCTGATATTGATCGAATAGAATACCATAAATGGATGTTGTCCGCATTTTGAGAATAGTGACAAAATCCAGTTTCTTCAGAACAAATTCATAATATGAAGGTTCTAACTATGGAATTATATCCATCCATCGGAAAACATATTTATTTACCAAATCTATTTGCCTTTTGCACCTTAAAAAAATACGGCATTCAAATCGTCAACGTTAGTAGCTTCCTCTTCATTGAATTGTCCACATTATAATTATATAAGCAACCGTTTAGGACCCGAAAAATCTCTCTCAAAAATCAGGCCTACGAAAATTGTCTGATTATTATATTATAGGACGTTATAATGGGTGTATATCTTGTCAGGAAGAGATAGCATTGTAGAAAACATAACTGACTGATGTGAATAAACTCTTCTCGGGATTTCCATCGGGTTAAATTTACCCGGTGGGAATCCCGAGAAGAGTTCACCCTTATTATTCCCCGGGAAAGCATCAAATTATAATTCATAATTGAAGATGATTAATCTTTACATGGGAACGAGAAAATTAAAAAGCATTTGGTAATTGAAATCGTTTTTTGTAGACTATGTGATACTATGTAAGTGTGTAACTCGTAGTAGTTATGCACCGTGTGTGTAATCGTTGGTGTTCTTTTAGAAGCGTCACTATCTGACTTAAATTAGAAACCTATATTAACCGTGGTCTCTTAGTTTTTCAGTTTAAACTGCGTATTGCGGCAGAAAAGCAAAGGCAATTTGATTTAGTGGTGTGTCTGCGTGTTGTGAAAGGTTTGAGGCAGTTCGAGATTGGCCGGGGCCTTGGTGACGGCAAATCTCGTCGCGGGAGAGACAAAAATACAAGAAACGTATAGACGGGGAGGCCAAGGAAGTGGAGGAAGCAAGTAGGAGGAGGAGGTAAGTTGAAGTGAGCGAGAGAGAGGAAGAACGGAGGAAAAAGGTCGTGGAGTGTAAGGAGTGCGTCTGCAGGGAGCATATAGTGGATGTGGGAAAGAGAGATGGTTTGAGGAAGGGAGTGTGGCAGTGGGTGGGAGGCTTGAGTGAATGTATGGGAGAGAGTTGGTTCGAGCGGCGGCCGTGGTCTAGCCGAAGAGGTGGGCGTCAGTAGGTGTGCGAAAAGCTAAAAGGGAGGTTTTCTGTGCTGATATATATATATATATATATATAAGGAGGAGGAAGGGAGGTAGGTGGAGAGAGAGGTGGAATATTTGGAAGGAGTTCGGGCAGAGTTTGTTTGCGTGTTTCAGTCGGATTGCGTTCGGGGATAAATGGAGGAGGATTGAATGTGTGTATGCTGGGAGTGAGAGTTTTGCGGGGTGCTCTTGTGGCCCTGTCGGGGAGGTCGGTAGAAGCGGGTGCGGCCTTTGTGGGGAGTGGAGAAGGTTTGTGGAAGGGAGGGAGTGGTGAGAACAGGGGAGGTGGAATTTGGGGTGAGGGTGTGGGTACATTTGAGGCCGGATAAAGGGGCGTATGGGAGGGAGGAGAGTTGGCATAATTTGAGTGTTTATATTGCGGAAGGATATGCTTTTGATGGGAAAGGTGAGGTTATAAAGTAAAATTACATTAGTGGAGAGAGAGAGAGAGAGAAGGGGATTTTACGCCAGGGAAACACAGGTCGTCACGGGTTAAACCGTGTGCCTCGACACATGTTTTAGAGGGAATCCGTTTCGCCGTGCACTCACATTTCAACCCGGGAATTATAACGTAGAAATATTCCCTTATGGTATGGAGCCTAACCTATTCGGTTAACGCGGGAAAAGGATATGTTGTTGCCAGGTGTTGGATTTCATCGTGAAAGCCCCTCTCATCTTTTATTAGCCTCCCTTTGTGTGGTTTTGGGAAAAAATCTCTCTCTTTGGCATGTTAAGTCTTTTCGCGTGCACGATACGGCGTAATTTAATTCATTTAAATTTATTATTTTATCTATCCCAGTTAACTAGATATTGCTTATAGCCGAAGAAGTACTTATTTTCATAGGCCGTAAAAAGATTCCCCGAAATCGCTTTCCCATAAATTACGGATTAAATAGTTATTTGGAATACAGATTAGTTGTTCTGGCAAAACGCGGTACCCCGAGCTCAAACTACCATTTCTCTCGTGCTAATAATTTCAAGTGAAAATATCGGTGGAGATTGGTAATTTCGTTTGCTCAGCAAAGTGGAAATTTAATTTTGCCGTACACGCTTTTCCAACTTCATTTTAATTCTGTCATGGAATGTTTATTAACATAAATTTGAACTGCTTTCGAGTAATGAACATTTATGTGGAAGAAAAGTTTTATTTACGCTCAGCATCACTTCATATTTGGGTCCTCTAATGTAAACGATTTGCGCTCAAATTTAAAGTTGTTGACTGTGCATGAATATTGTTTTTTAAATAAACAGAAAGTTACATTTGAGTTTTACCATTGCTAAATTGCATAACTCCATGTTAGGCATGTAGAAATATCTTGGTAGGTACAAATGGGTGTATGGGAAGTAAGCTATTGCTAATTATTCGCCTAATCCACAAATAGAAGTGTCAACCGTGGATTGAATTTTTATGGCCATTAAGAGCAGATCATGGATACAAATGGATCTTTTCAATATCTTAAACCTTTGATTTCGTCTAGTGGCTTTTTCTATTTTAGTTTCTTCTTGGTGCCCAATATGCTTCGAATATTATAATTTTGAAGGTAACTAATTATTATATTATTATTTATAGTTGCTGTGCAGTGTATCGGGGAGGAAGAACAGTTTTAGGATATTTTTTATTGTTTGAATTCATTGATTGCTGACATCGCAAAAATTATTTAATGTTTATCGCTAGGTTCTCACATTTGATTTTTCCTGCATGTCATTCTTGCTACCCATCTACGCCGCTACCAATGTATCTATTACTTTTCTTATGACTTTTGTCAGAAATATTTTAAAAAGAAAAATAAATGGGTTATACTTGAGTTGTAGGCGCATCACTTCGTTGCTATTTCTTACCTTACAATTTGCTTTTATGAAAATCTATCACTAGCATGTTTTTGGCGATGTCAATTTTCACGTGATTCCTTTAATGTTTGTATAGGTAAAATTTATTTTTTCACATCTTGTTCGACTGACGTAAGGGTAAATGATATTAAAATGAAGACACTCTCTCGTTTTTTCAGATACTTTTTCAATCGAATTCCTAACGTTAGTTTTTATTCCTTCGCTTATTGATGCTTCATTTGAAAAAAAATATCATTAAATCTCCGTCCCACACCAAATCCTAGGGTAATTTACGCAAAGTCACCCATTTAGCTGATTTTTTTCTAAACTTTTAGCCTTACTTTTCGAAACGTGTGTGGTATTTGAATGCGGGAATTTCTGTGGCAAATAAAAGTTGAGTAGGGAAAATGCTAATGGAATCTAAAATTTTGAAGCTGGTCGTCAGTCGCCTTGACGGTCCGTATTTACCTGGAACTTGCATCGTTCCTCATTCATGAATGCGCGACGTTGCAGGAAATGGCGCTCCAGGAGAATTAACCCAGAGGCTTCGACTTTGTATCCGCGGGCACTCTCGGAAGAGAAATTCGGTGGCTTGCGGATGTCGTTTCGGCAACTTTTCATCGGGAATTGCGGGAGGCCATCCGATGAGAATTTAGTACCGTTCGCATAAGGTCGGACCGAGTCTTCCCACACACGCGCCTGGTCAAGCGAATGGGGGCCATAGCATAGCAGGCAGCAGTTCATCCGTGAGGGATTCTAAGCAAGGCGACCCTATGAGTCGTCCATGGGGGACGAAATTTTCATCTCCTGTTCGCTCCTCCGTTCGAGTGATGGCCGAAGGAATGCAGGAGGTATCGACGGCGGAAGTGCGGTGTCGTAGCACGTTCGCACGGTCGCGAGTTTAATTCGCCCAACGGCCACCATGTACTATCATTCGTATAGGGGTGGTATGGGTGGAGGGGGAAAGTTAGGTGGTTTGACCCATACTGTGTGAATACCTAAGTTAAACTGGCTTTGCAGCGACATCTCCACCAGCGTTGAAGCATGGTCTGAGTAATGTTCCTTGAAAATATTGTGGAACAATTTACAATCAACAAACAAACCATGTGATGCCTAACTGTTTAACTGCTATAGAAATGTCAAAAAAAGTGGGCGAATTTTATTTTCATATTTTTATTTTAAGGGAAAGAAAAATATGCAAAGCCCAAAAGTTAGAAATTAGTACTTTCCGTTTATTACACCATTCGCTCCTGAATCATTGCCAGCTTTAATTGCCTTTATGTCTAATAAGCGGTATAAATTAGTTATTTTGTGAAGTGTCTCACGAAAATTACGCTAGTCTTGACAAATGAGTGTTTTTTTTAACGCTGGTTTGTAAAATGAGGTCTTATTTTAGCTATCTGATCGACGTTTCATTAATCACCGATATACGCGATTATAAATTTTACTTTGCTACCCCAAGTGAACTCTTCAATATAATCTTACAAGAAAAACCGTATTTTTAAAGAAATGGCATCGATTTTAGACGGTACTCATGTATTGGAGCCGTGGCTCACATGTAGCGAAGACTAATATCGCACAATCCATTGTACACAGCTCCACGGGATGGGCGCGCAAGCGAGGGAGGAAGGTGAGAGGAGTTTGGGGTGAGGGTTTTGTGACGGGTGGAAGGGGTGAAGTTGATGGTTGCTGGGCAACTGTAGGCGACGCGAAAAGGGAAGGCTGCTACAGAGGGAAGGGGGGAGTGCGGCAGTGGGGTATGAGAGGTAATGATGAGTCAGTGGAAATTAGAAAAGCCCGCTGCGAATGCCGCATCCCATTCCCCCGACTTCGAAATTTCGAATTTTTTTTACGCTTTTAAAAATCGCAAAAGCGTATTGTGCGCGTCGGGATATTCGCTCGTTTGTTTCATTTTTGATTGGAAAGAGCGTCGGCCGCCGCTGGGCTCCGCGCGCCGCTAATCGGGCCCAGCGGCTCCTGGCACAAAGCGAGCGACAACTCCTGCGTAATCCTAGTCCATCCTGCCGTGTCTCATCCCCTGCTGCACGCTTTTCCCCCGTGGAGCGCGTCATGGTGAGCTTTTTTGTGTGTAGCTTGGCAGTAATGGGAGCAAAAGTCTATTGAATTTTCAGCATGCAACGGCAAAACGGTCCGTCATATTTGAGGTGAATTGGAAGTTCAAGATCTAAAGTTGTTTTCTTTGAACAATGAATAAAAATGATTATTAAGTACCAATTAGGAATAGGAGCAAAGTGCTGCTGAATTTTCAAGGTGTAGCATAAAATTTTGTGGCTGCCCAAAGCTCATGTTATTTATGTGTATTTTCATTCCCTTAGAGTGAGGAATGTGTGATTTTGAGTTAGTTAGAGTGAAGGGATTCATAAATGAGTCAGCATACTTCTATGTACAAAGTTATAACACAGACATTCGAACAATTGATATCCTCCTTGATCCTATTTGATTCTTAAGTTATGATAATATAAATATTTGTGAATTTAGTCTCATTAATTTGGGCAAGTGGCTCATTTCAAGCTAAAGAAGATTATTCATAATTACTCTGTGGAAAAATTTGATGCTTTGTGGTGTCAAAGGAAAGAGAATTTTTCTCCAAGTTTTCTCAGTGATCGAGTGCTTAGCTGTTACCCATGTCGAAATTGAACGCTAGGCCTACTTCGGTTTACATTATTCCGGTATTATTACTACGATGATTTAATTTTTCTGTTGTAGGTAATGCTCAAAATGAGGCAATCGATTTGAAGTATCCACTTCATCACCTCTCAATTACCACTGTCTTTTTACTCTCAGAAAAAGCAATTTTGCAACAAAAGCGTTGCGTTACATTTTATTAGCCCTGAATGAAAGATATTAAATATTTCCGACTTCGATCGATATTGGATTGCAAAGATGGATCGATAGAAAACAGATATGTGACTCGAGGAAATTCTGAAAATAGGTGTGTTTAATTGTATGAACATTTTAATAATTTCCTAGCTACTTTAGGATTCTTCAACGAATGGTTTAAAACAGTCAATCAAATTAATACGATAAATTTTATGCCTCAGCCTAACATGCCTATTTAGTGAACATGTTTGCATTGATAAAGGTGTAATGATGTCTTAATCGTATTAAGGTTTCCTGGATATCACACAATTACTTACACCACTTATTTTTTTTACAGAGCGCGACCCGGGTTTCAATGAATTATCATCATCTTCAGGCGCAAATTATGATTTGTTTATCTTATTATTGTTACCTAGTTACTTGATGAGTTTTAAAACGGACACCAGAATAGTTATTGAATAATTTATTTATAAAATATATAATTATTTTATTAATATATAGTAATATATTACTAAATAAAATTAAAATTAAAAATAAATAATTAAAATATAATAATATATTATAATTTATATAATTTGCACCTGAAGATGATGATAATTCATTGAAACCCGGGTCGCGCTCTGTAAAGAATGTGTGGTCTAAGTAATTGTGTATTATCCAGGAAAACATATGATGAAATATCACAAAGCTAATCAAGAGTTGGTGAATTTTTTTTAAATCGTAATATCCATGCGTCGAAAGGCCTGCCGACGAGTATCAAAAGCAGTATCATAACATCCATATACCTCGAATAGACATCTGTTTAACGTTTCAGTGACTAAAAAAATGGATCTGGTGCTTTGGAAAACAGGCTATGCATGAAGTTTTATATCAATGCTTTGAGAGACCCGTTTTTTTGTTTACCTGTCATTCAATTGCTCTTCGATATCATAAATGTTTATTTTTTGATACACGCGAGCATCCGTCCTTACGTTTCGTGGGTTTGAGTTTTTTTTGCAGCCCGGCACTAATCGAGAGCTTCGTGTCGCGCTGCCATCACTGTTTCCGCAGCAGTCTATTCACACCATTTCCTACGGCTATCACCCCTCGCGTATCCAGCACACACCACTGTGGAAGCCTAGGCCCATTTCCCTTCATTTCTCTATTCATTTCACGATCACTCCCCCTACCTTTTGTATCCCTGTATCTTTGACACCCCTTCTCCAAGTTCTTTTCTATTCAACCTATCTTCCCACTCTATTTCCTCATCATGCATACCTCCGTCCCCCACCCACTCTCGACTACTTTTCCTACAACCTCTTGGTTCTCTTTATCTTTGACAACCTCCCCAACTTCCTCACTATTCGGTCCTAACCTCCCACTCTACTTTTCCATTCTCTCATCCTTGATTCCCCTCCTCCCCACGGCGCACTGCCTTAACCCTCCCTTCCTCCCATCCCCCACATATCTGCCTTACCCCTCTCTTTCTTCTTCCCCCCCACCATCCCCCGACTCTCCTGACGACACCCTTTTGTTACGCATCGCCTGATTGGCATCATCACCCGGGCAACGGGCTCCCTGGCGGTGGAATCTGACATATGAAAAGGGAAAGGGAAGACAGAGGAGGAGGGAAGTGTGGGGCGGGCGAAGGGATTTCTGTGAAGGGGGTTTGGAGAATCGGATTCCCTTCTGGTGTGTCGGTGCAGTCGGCGAAGCGCGCGGGTGGTTGGCAACTCCGCGAGATGAGATCTCCACTTCTCTCTCTCTCTCTCAGCCTCCTCCGCATTCCTCCCTTTCGATTTGATACATTCCCCCATACTCCACTGCACTACCTTCTCCCCCTTCTTCCATTCCTCTCTCTCCACACTCTCGTCCAGCCTTCACTATCCTAAAAAAAAAACTTCATCCTCGACGACCATTCCGATTCTCCTTCACATTTCTCGGCCCTTTCTTTGTCTCCTTTCGCCTTCACTTTAATAAGTATTTTCGGTCACCGATTCTATAAAAGCCAGTATTTTGTCCCCAAGCTCATAAAAGCATGAATTATGTGATATTTCTGACGAAAAATCTGGCCAACAGGTATTTAGATTAATGAAGGAATTCATTGATATGATTGAATATTAATCTGTAATCCGATATTTTCCTGGTATCGATGCCGGTCAGTTTTTCTGTACTAAAGGAATGCAGAGAATTCTATCCCTTGTTATTGGTAATGAATAAAATACGAGAATATGGGTTTTAATTGTTTAAGATATATTTTCATACTGAACCAGCCATTGTTACTATGAATTGTAAATTACGACACAAATTTTGAATCATGTTTGCGATGCTACAGCCAGGTAAATCTTTTTCCCATACTTTATGCCAAAGTAATTTTGATATGAAGGAATGTTTATTTTTATATACTCTTCTATTCGTCAAATCATGAACGTTGATAAAAAAAATTAAAAAAATTAATACCGCGTTTCAATAATCATTCCGCATTTTTTATTTGCACTTAATGGACCCATGTGTTCAACTACTAGCCTATGCGATACTTAAATCACCATTGAAAAGACTAATCAGTACTTTTTGACCGATAACTACTTTTTTGGTCGATAACGCAATTATTACACCGTTTGAATAATCACTGCATTTTTTTGTATTTGCACTCATGTTTGAAATATGTCCAACTACACTCCTATGAAGTACTGATACTCAAAATCACCGATGAAGAAATTAATCAGTACCACTTGACCAATACATATTTTTTTCGGTTGAACCGAAAGCCATTATTTTTTCCATCACTATCCCCCACAGTCCATCCCATTTCCCATCCGTACTCTTGTCTCGCCGTTCCCATTCTGAAATTCACCCCCACCGACCAATGCCGACTCTCCGTTCGTTCCCTCTCGCTCCGTCCACGCATCTCTGCTCCACGTATCTCTACTTTATTAGCCCCGTCGCGGTGATGGGAGCTCTCAGCGTGATGTGGCCGAGGGTGGGTTTTGGGCGGCGGGTGAGACGGGCGGGGTGTTTGCGGGCCGGGGCGATAATAACTCGTGCAAAGCACCACGCGGCTTAGGGGGCTGGCCGGCCGGCCGGGATGGACCCGAAGGAGGAGGCGAAGCGGAAGAGTGGGGCGTGGGGTTGTGCGGTGGACGGCACGGACTGGCGGCGGAAGTGAGGTGGGCACTCGCGGGGTGGGTAGACGAGGGTCCGTCGAAAAAGGGGGTGGGTTGGTCGGTCTCTAGGGCGTGTGGACCGAATAGCGTGGGTAACGCTCTCTCTCTCTTTTTTCCTGTTGGCCACCCTGGTCTGTGTGTGTGAGGCCCGGACGCGTTGAATGGTGGGCGTTGGGCTATGGTGTGATGAGTCATGGCCAGGGTTTTATTAGTTGCTCATATACACCTACATAATGCTTTGATGTTTGAATCGCACGTTTTAGTCTCTCGTCTTCCACCGCGAGTCCGGGAGTGTAAATATGGTGGGGGTGATGGCCATGCATTTAATGTGGTGGTACCCGCGACTCCCTCAACCTCTCCATACACCCCTTCCCTTACCCCTCTCTCTTTCTCTTATGGTAATATTTTTCCTGAAATAATTCGGATTTTCCACAGCCGTGCACGTCATTTCTCTTTGAACTTTTCAAGTATCAGTTTGAAATGGTATTTTTGAGCGGCGGAGCGATTGGGAATCGAATTTCGAGGAATTCACCGGTTCATGCAATGGATTCAAATGTGCTCGGAAAATTGAGATGCCTCTTGCCGTTTGCCTCGTGAGCCGATTTCTTCCATTCCATTTGCCATGCATGCACCGTGCCCATTAGCGTCATAGGTGGTTTCATATTTCCGCTAAAAATGTTTTCATCAAATATACTAGGAAATGGAGCTCTCGGATTTTATACGTTTTTTTAAAACACTAATCTAATTAACAGTAATCAGAAACAGTTTCAGGCTCAGCTTGAGGCAAATATTTTACATCCACATATTTGGAATAAGCTTTTGAAACTTTGTCACTGAAATGCGAGATATTCATGCATTTGTTTCAAATATTTGACCAACGTATCTCTCATGAATGTCATTTTTTGGTCATGGCAAATCCAGGAAATGGAGTGCAGTTTTTAACATAAATATAAAAAATATGTAGATTTGAAATGGTGTTGGGATATATGAGCTCTGGTATGGTATTTGAAGGAGGCGGCTGATAGCTGAGGTCATTTTCGCCATTAGGGAAGGTTAGAGAAATAAGGGTAGTGTGAAACCCAGCGTCGTCATTAGCTTGCTCTTAACGAAAAGCGTCAAGTGGACAACGGCTTAACGTCCTATCCGACGGACAGCGTGTTGCGCTTCGATCATCCTCAACACAACACTCAGGCAGAGATCTAGTAGTCTTTTTAAAATCTTTGCCACCGACAGTATTCGAACCTGGACCCGCTGGGTGGGAAACTACGCTCTACCATCAAATCAACTCGATCCTCTAGACGAATCGTTTTAATTTAATTATTTTAGATGCTTCCTATCATTTTCTTAATATGAATGAAATCCAGCATAAATAATAATATTCTCGTTTCACGACAAAACATCATGGAGTTCTTTTTTACATGAAGTGTTCAATAGTCTTGAGTGCAGTGAATAAATCCAGACGCGATATCTTGAATTTGGATACTTGTGCGAGGCATACATTTCCCCTTATATAATGCAGAATTTTACTGCTCTCCATTTGCGCCTGTCACTGGAAATTACGAGCTCTTCATCGGGAGGTTATCCCCCAGAGACTCCTGCTTTGAGTTCTCGCGAGATTGAAAGCGATGAGAACGGAGAGGGGAGCTGACAATAAAGGAGGAGATGGAGAGGTAGCAACGGGTGGCAAGGAGGAGTGCAGGCAGTTGGGGTGAGTTTCGAGAAAATAGAAGGAGCTCCGTGAATTAAAACGGAGGAGGAGCACGAAGGCTGGAACGGATTTCGAATGTACTTGAAGTGACGCGGAAGGGAGTGGCAATACAAGGGAGAGAGAGAGGATTACTCCCTCTTTGCGAGACGGGGTGGGTACCTTATCCGAGACGATTCTCCTTCCACGCGATGAATTTAAATGCGGTGGTGGTATGGTGCCATTTAATTTCACCAAGTGGGTGCAATGAGTCGAAATTGCTACCGAACGCTTTGGAAGAAAGGCTGCATTTCGCCTCTCATTCATTTTTTGGGAAAATATAACGATGCGAAATATTTGTTTTTTTTAATGCGCAATGCTCTTTTTTTTCCTTGTGACACCATTTTCAGGTCCAGGACGATACCAAGTTTCTTTTAAAAAATTGGTATTAAATTTTCACATGGAATAGGCCGATACCGTTAGTTTTATCTTTTTAAGTACACCATTTCAATGTTGCTTAGTGGATAAATTTAAAGGATTGAATTCCTGGCTATGCTGTACGTGCAGCTTTGGATTTACCTGCAAAATTTGATGGAGATCCATATTATAATTATATCGAAAACCAATATCAATACCAGGATAGTGACCGATGAAAAGTGCTATATTGAATCAATATTTATACATTTTCGGCTAATAATTCAATATTTCGCGGAGGAGTTGTTGTGATTTATGCAAACATCATTTCCACAAAAATGGCAAGGATAAAGCTCTAGAGCTTTCCTCGACTCGATGTAGAAGCACCAGGGATTCCCAAAAGCGCCAGACTACGTTCCCTGAGTTTTCCACGCAGCAATTCCTCGAATTAGTGACAGGAACCGCGGGTTGGTTCAGATACGGCCTTCTCTCCTTCACACATGTTCTACTGCCATATATTCTCGAAATTTTCAACCATTCTTAATCTTACTCTCAGTTTCCAGCTGTGTGGAAAAAGGGCCTTATTACACCTATACGCAAGGTCAGTAAACCCGTAAATCCCTCAGATTTTCGACCTATCTCAATTCTCTGCGGCCTATCAAAAACACTAGAGAGAATTGTTCATACTCAAGTTTTTGAATATCTCAAACTGCACGATAAACTTGATTCTTATCAGTCGGGCTTCCGTAAAGGCTTTAGTACCCAGACTGCCTTGATCAAAGTCACACACGACATTCGTCTCGCCACCGACAACAAACTGATCACACTTATGGTATTATTTGATTTCAGCAAGGCATTCGATCGAGTGAACCATTCTCTGCTCTTACGTAAACTGAAATCCCTCAGTTTCTCTAGTTCCGCCCTGAACTGGTTCCATTCCTACTTGACGGGCAGAACTCAAGCAGTCAAGGGCCAGGGTAGTGACATATCTTCTTGGCTCCCGGTCTCATGCGGTGTCCCACAAGGCTCCGTCCTCGGACCTCTCTTGTTCACTCTGTATACTCTCGATCTGACTAAGAGCATCACTCACTGTAAATATATGCTCTACGCAAGACGACTTACAAATATATGTTCATTCTACCGTAGAAGAGCTTCCATACAAAATCCACATGATTAACTCAGAAATTCGCTCAATATGCAGCTGGGCTGATTTAAACTGCCTTCAGTAAAACCCAAACAAAACCCAAGCTATAATTTTTTGTAATAAAAGACTTCTAAACACAATTGCTTATGAAAGCCTCCCAAATTTAAGTGTCGCTTCCACCACTGTGCCGGTTACCAAGACTGTAAGATATCTTGGACTCACGCTCATCTGCAATCTATCATGGGATCAGCATGTGCTCGAAGTATGTAATAAAGGGAATAAGGCTCTTTATTTATTGAAACTACAAAAGAAAAATCTCCCTATTTCCACGAGTATTATGCTTGTCACACGTGTTATCTTCCCCATTATTGATTATTTTATACAAGTCTATAATGACTTACCTATTGTACTTGAAATGTGTTTGCAACGGTTAATTAACTCCTGTGTTAGATTTATATTTGATTTACGTAGAGATGAACATTTGTCCAAATTCTACACTGATCTGAATTGGTTACCTCTTCACAGCCGAAGGGATTATATCCTGGGATCTTTTCTGTTCTCCTTATTCCAAAAACAGACTCCTGTATACCTGTACGAATTATTCATCCCCCGCAAAAAAGTTACTGGAATTTCCACCCGCCGTGTTTCTGACCTTCAAATTCCCCAAGCCCGCACTAATATATATTTCAAATCTTTTCATCCAACTGCGTCTAGATTCTGGAACTCTCTTCCGCCAAATATAAAGTCGTCAAAATCACTTCAGTCGTTTAAAAGAAGGCTGTACTCGTATTTGAAGTCTGGGCTTAATTCAGTCTCCTAAACTCATTACAGCTATTATCTTAAAGTTGTAATGTTAACAAATATTTCTACATAAATATGCATATGTATGTGTGTATTTATTACTGTCTAAGTTAAAAAATATACTTCTGTGTTATTAGTATTGAATATTTTACATCTTTTGTATAAATATCAACTACTTGTCAAAATTCCTTTGTTAAGATTTAGAACATTTCCTGTATTTTCCATTTTTTTTGCTCTCATAGGTTTTACCTAGAGCATAATAAAAATATTCTATACTATTCTATTCTCTCGGTCGAGGGGTCATTAAAAATAGGTACCTGATAACTCGCTTTCCCTCACGTCGAGAGAGAAATTTTAGGGTGAGAATAGAGATCAAAGGTCAACAGTCAATAGAAGGAGATATCTTACAAGGGAAAAACGAGTTTGCGATTTGACCTCTCTGAGGCACCCCTGCCTCCTCTGATGGTATAGTTAATATGTCATTTTGCTAGAATTGTTCTGGAGCATCATATATTCTTCCTCTATTCATGGGTCTCATTTTCTGAATGCGAATATGAGATTTGTTAACGAATTATTTCGAAGCAAAAAAATAAAACCCTCCCCAAAACTTTCCAGGAAAATCTAAATTTTGACTGAAATATTACCCCAACAATTTCATCAGATAACTCTCTCCGTCCCTTTCTCTTCCTTTCGCGAGAACTCAAAAGTCCTCCCGGCTCATTCATTTGAGAGTAAAAGAGTGAGAAAGGCACCACGCTTATATATATATATCAACACAAGTTGCGAACACTCCAGGTCGGGAAGTTGGGCCGTCGGTTGGAAATGGAGCATTGCCTCTCCGATTTCACCTTGGACAGAGCAAAGATCCGGCGGGAGAGAGGGAGATTGAGGGGAGTAAACAAGGGAAAAGCCTCGGGGTGGGGAGAAAGAAGGACTCTCATTGGGAAGGGCGTTGGGTGGTGTGGGGGAAGGGCCTTGGTGTGCGTGAAGTGGGCCAAGAGGAAAGAGTGAGTGGCGCAGTGACTGTTTTTTGTACTTCTCCCTGCTCATTTTAGACGTAGAACGTGAAGAGCAGGTGTGCCGGTTGCTCAGTGCAATAAAAACTGCCAAGTGCTATTCTAAGAGGAAACAAAAATGTATAAGAGCAACCATAGGCTTCTGCGCATTAGGCCAATATGTCCTAATTACGTGATTCCATCTTTCCCACTGGTAAATAATCACCTTTAATAATGAAATACACTTTGTTTTTCCACACTCAAAGTTTATATTTTTTCAATTTTATTACCGGTTTCAGCTATGACACCATTATCAAATATCTTACAACAGTATTTGATAATGATGTAATAGCCGGAACCGGTAATAAAATAGAAAAATAATTATAAACTTGTGGATGAAACTAAGTGTCTTTCATTATTAATATGGAGCCCTTCCATCACGAGCGTGCTTCAAGTTTCGACGGAATTAAAGAATCACGATGACGATGTTTACGATTTAGTTTGCATATTGTTTGTTTTTATAGTAATTTATAATTTTGGCTACGCAGTCGGGGGTGGTTGATGCCGGCGTGTACCACGTGATGTGGTTATCAATGGGAGGTTTCAATATTCGTTGCCATGGTTTCGAGTGATTCAGTTCATGAATTGGTGGTACGATCGGCGAATTTTTGTTTATGCATTACTTTATATTTTCAAAGCTAATTTATAAAGCTCTTAAAGTGAGGAAAGCAGAAAGGCAATTATTTTAAATAAAAAATATGTGAATTAAAATCCGTGCAAACAATTTAAAAACTAAATCGTTAATAAAATCATCCAATGCGCTTCTTCACCAAGGCAAGGGGGGTAGTGAGAGGGGATCACGTTACGTGAGACATGTTACCCTCGTGCGCAGATGCAGCTCTAGTATGTATTTCCTCCATAGTGTGCTTTCTTTTAGAATTTATATGGGCGATGGTGAAGCTACATTCAGTCATCGCTTCCTCTAGGATCACCAATGTTATGGAATGTTGGCCCCAGACTACCCATTCATGCTTTGAATGTGGTCTCTTGTTCCTACCTGAAGTAAACCGGCAAAATATGCAAAGGGTAGGGACAATGTCTGAATGTAACTGCCTGGGCTCTTTAGGTAGAAAATGCGTTATTCTAATCCAGCGGATGAACGAAAAGTTTGTATTCAATGAATACAGTTCAAGTTACTTTGGAGCTACGAAATTAAAATGATAGCATTTGATGTGTAAAATAAGTGCAAGCATCCATTTAATGCAATGCAGTAGATATTATCCTCAGGCTGTCGTTAAGGGATAAACGTTATTAAGTTTTATCTACTAACTTACAGGCGAATGAATTCCTGGAGGAAATGCGTATTTGCAAAAATCAACCAGTATGTACATAGTGTCACTCATTGCTCCACACACACACACACACACCTTTCGTCCGAACTTCTTCCTTTCTCTCTATCAGATTCTGCCCTCTCCCTTCCTGCCGCCGTACTACTCGCTTTTTCCGTTTCCATGGAGACGCATTCGGGCGGGATGGAGGGTGCGGGGGGAGGGAGGGGGCTAGCTATACACCCCCTTCCTCTCCCCTCATTCTCCTCTATAATCTCCTCCTGCAATAAGATTCCTTCCCCTCCTAGTTCTCCCCCCCCCCTTTCGCCTGCTCACCGGGGCACCGCCACTGTCTCAACCCCTCGCACTTTCGTCCTTCGACCTTCACCCTCTATCCCTCCCCTCCCGCGCCTCCCTCCTCCCCCGCCCCTATTCCAACTCTATACTTATCCATGTTCTCACGATGAGTACATCGACGATCTACGAAGTGTCAAACATGTGAACAAAATGATTGATTTCAGATTTTGCCTGTCGTCTTATGCAAGAGTATTCTCTGGCTCTGAAGTAGGTGATGTTTTCTATTGCTGCCGAAGATTTAAAACTCCACTCTTCTGTCGCCTTCAAGAAGTGTTTTCTCCATAGCAAGCCTGAAGTGTGAATGCGAACCTAATACAAGCTCCATGAATATGCACTAGTTTGAGATAGCCATAGGATTAGGCTTACTGTTACTAGAAAGTTGTCATGTCTATCATAAGCTCTTATGCATGCAGTAGATATTTAACGCAGCAGAGATAACTCGCTTTGAGGAAGAAATAATAGTTGTTTTTCACGACCGAAACATCACGTAGGCGGTAAGAGAACACATCACTTCAATCAATCACCTTTTTTGAGCCTGACAAACGTATTCTCACAAAAAATGGAAGCGTTTTTGGTTACACTGAAGACTTTTGCTTATCTGCGCTAAGATCTTAAAGGAATGAAAAGAAAGTATTTGAATTTTATTCCTCAATATATTCAACTCAGCTATCAAGGTTTTAATGTCCGCCATTATCTGGTGATATCCTAGTACCTTCTTTACTTTTATGATGCAGAACCACCGTTTAACGCTAGATTTGGTGTTTGTAACGTACCCAATCTTGCATTATACGTATTTAATTCCTTCACCGTGCCTTATAAGAATTTTTTAGAAGCTTTCATTAGCTTCATGCGTCAATTTCCTGTAAGCATCGGCACCCATCTTTAGGTCAACGGTTCAAATTTAGGTGTTGGCGACGATTTTACAGCGGCATTTTCCGTAGGATATCTCTTCTGGCGTAACCGTAGGAGAGCTCCTTATGTGCAAGTGCGTCATTGCCGTTTTCGTTCGCTCCGTTTCTGTTTACATTGCATCGACCTATTTAAATAGCAATGCCTGCTTGTTGATTTTTATATTTTTCGGATTGAAAATTCATGAAATTGGATTACGCCTGGCTTGTTCATACTAATAATTCTCGGGATTCAGTACGTATTCAGAGTATTCGCTTGTTCGTACTAAGTACATACATAATCATTCGCCCCTTAGGTGGCGTTTATCGTTTAAGGTTATCGGTTTGGACCTTGACGGTAGCACTAACCGTTGCATTTAAGATTGCGCTTATCGGGATTCCCGATGCATATTTCCCTAATTTGTAAACATTTCGGTGGCAGCCTTTCGCATCATCACTTAGGTTGGTGAAAGAAAATGTCAGACCACGGTATTGTGTGGATTCAACTGGTTGTAAAAGTCTCCGACTGAAAAATTACCCTGTGATAAGCTTGGAATATATGAAGATGGCTATTCGCTGTAAAATCCTAAGGTATTTCATATTTACAATTCTTTTTTGAGTCAGCGTAAGGCAGTGTAATTGAAGGACTTAGGAATTGAAGGAAGGAGAATACCATCGAGGAACGTTTTGGTCGTGATTATACACGTTGGTACACAAGTTGCTCTTGCCAAGTATTGCGCCATTTTTTCCTTCAAATCTTTAGGAAGCCCTCGATGCTCCTCACAGAGCTCACCCCACTTCCGTGCCACTCATATTTTCCTTTAAGCCACTCCAAAAAACCTTCCCGCCTATTCTCTTTGGTTCAGGTTCATACTTCTCCTTTCCCACTCGTCCTCATTTTGCCCCTCTGAGATTTTTCGTCCTTTTCCGGTCCGCTTGTCTACTCCCTCTTTCTCCTTCTTTATCCTTTTCTCTTCCTCCTTGTTCCGCCGTTTTCTCCTCTGGGGCTTCCATAATTTTCGGCTCTCCACTGCCTCCACCCACTCGCCTAACCCCTGGTAAAAAAATAACCTCCCGACAGCTCCCACCAAACCACCCTCCCGCGCGCTCGTATATTTATTATTATTTTTTTTTCCTCACGGATTATGAAAAAAACGCCCCCTTCATATAATGAGTGTAGAATGTGTGCGAGTCGGCGGCGGCAGCTCCTTCCCCACCCACCCCTCCTAACCTTTCTCAACCCCTGAGGAAAGGGGGAAAAATGTATAAAAAAGGGGTTTCTTTCTCGGGAGGGGGGGAAGAGGAAGGGTTTCACCGAGAACAAGGGGGTGGAGTGGGGCGAGGTCTTTGCTAGGAAGAAATTTCTTATCTAGGAGGGGTGGAGGGTCTAGCACTTCCGCTGGGGGATGGGGGTGGAGTAGTTGACGGCGGAGGGTGGAGTTTTGAGGCACCGAGGTGGAGGTGAGGTCTCCTCAAGAAAGGGGAGGAGGTGTCGGGGTGGGGGCGGAATCCGCGGCTGCGCACCGGGAGGCGGGGCCGTTGCGCATGCGCAGGTCCTCCTTCGCCTTCGCGTCACACACCTCCCCACCCCCTTTCCCTCGGAAGAGAGGGATGGAGATGGAGTGGGGAGGAGGCTGCCTCCGAGTGTACCACCCTCCCACCAATACCCCATCCAAACCGAAAAGACAGAACTGTGTCCCTTCTAACATACCCTTCCCCGCACGAAGACTTACAATTATCTCGTCTCTAGTGTGTGTGTGTACGTCTCCACACCCATATATGTATATGCATGGATGTATTAATCTCCCCTTGTTTCTTTCGCCGAGGGTGAGTCACGTGTCTGGGTGGGTGGGGCGCTAGGGGAGAGCGGGGAGGGTGGAATGGCGGGAGAGAGGTGGGAGGCGCGGAGAGAGGCGCCGGCGCCCGGCACTCGCACCACGACCTCCTCTCCGACGAGACACACGGCCCCCGTAAGCGGTGCAGCCCGTAGTGGTGGCCACGCTGCAAATGGAAGCGGCCAAACACCGGCGAGAGCAAAAGCGTACCGTGGCCGTGTGGCTCACACACGCCTGTTGAGCGTCGTCTGTTAGGAGAGAGGGAGAGGGGTGTCCGCTTTCCGCGTGCATTGGCAGCTTGCTTTCTCCATCAACATACTCTTTTGGCGGGGCGCGGAAGAGGGAAGAGTGGAGGAGCACAGGGGAAGGGACTCTCCCTCCATACTCATCCACGTGACTAGAGGCGTCCTCTGTTCTCCCTTCTGGACCCACACGCCAAACTCCTCCTCTTCACATTTCTCCTCCTCTCCTCGTCCATCCGGCCTCTGGAGAATTGTGGAGGAGTCAGCGGGGGAGAAAGATTTGGGGAATCACTCTCCCTCCACACGCAATACCGTATCTCTAAGCTCTCCCTCTATTTCCCCCTTTGAGTGCAACCTCACCTCCTCCACGGCCTTATCCAAAAGTGCGGTTCAGTATCACTCTACCCTCGCAAGCAATCTTGTGATTGAAGACACTCCTTCTGCATTCGACCTATCCACATCTTCCTGTATTTTATCCTATAACTGTACAATCATTTACCTTCGGAAAAGGCGGAAAGATAGCGGTGAAGGAGGTTTAAAGAATATCACTTCTTCTCCCTTCACACCTTGCAACTCTAAATTTGTCCTTTCCAATTCCCTAGCCCATTCCCAATCTTCACGGACACAGTGACTTGCTTTCCCTCTGTCTCATCTTATCTATGAGTATTAGTCATCTCCTCTTTGTCGTCCTCTCTTCTCTCTGTTCTTCCCCAATATTTTTGTAAATACTAGAAGTTTATCACTCTCCCTCAACTCATAATTCCTTGACTCAAGTCTCTACCGTATCCTTCTAAACTCAAATATCCTAATTCCTTTCTATCTTATATAACCACCTTCCCTCGTCAAAATATTTCTTTTGAACAACTGTGGAGAGGAAGGCTTAAGGGGATCTCCCTTACAATTCTGTATATATAACGGAATAATACTAAGTCCGGTAAATCCCGTGACTATTCTCCCCTTCTAGGTGCATCCTAAACTTCTCCTCTTTCTCTCTCACTCGTTTATTCCTATTCCTCAGTTTTGAGGAGAGGATTTGCGAGAATAACCATCACTCTCTCCCCTTACGCATAGTCCCGTTACTCGAGGCTCCTCTCCCTTTCCTCTCCCCCTGTCTAATCCTCCACTCCTCCTCCTCTTCCACTCCTCCCTCCGGAGGCGCTCCTCGGGGCCGTGAAAGGGGGCGGGGCGACCTGGGGGGTGGTGTACGGGGGGGCGGCGCGGTCGAGGGAGAGGGGAGGGGCGGTCCGGGTGAGAGTGTGTTCTGCCGAGTCGCGCGGGAGGAAAAGAGGACGTCCGCTGCGAATCCTCACTCGCTCCCTCGCGCTCTCATCTCACTCCCACTGCCCGCGAAACGCTTCTCTCGCTTGAAAAAGACGCCCAAACAGTTTTTCCCTTTTGGAGAAAGAAAGGGAGGGAAAACGCTTTGTGGCGGAGTCTTTTTGACTTGTTTTTTTCCTTGTAACCCGGCCCATCTCTTCACGCGCGGCGGCCAAACCTTCTTGTCGGCAGTTTTCTGCTTTCGTACGAAAGTGGCAATGGGTACAAGGTGCGCCCGCAGCGGTCCTCCGCCGTTTTGAAAACTCCCCGGTCGGTGTTTGGTCTTGCCCGGATAAAAATACCCTCTCTCGTCGACTGTTCCACCCCTTATAAACCTCCGTACCCCTCTCTTCGCCCTCCCCTCCTCCCCGTCGGGGCCGCGATCCTAACGTGGGTGTCGCGTGCGTGAATTATCCTCCACCCCCTTGTGCCACCCCTGAAAAATCTTTCCCGAATACTTTCCTGTTACTCCTCATTCGAACCTTGTCCTATCTTCCCGGAGGACAGTTTGGCTTTGGTGGATTTCCCTTGATCCACCTTCTCTTCTTCTCCCGTCCCACCTCAGCCTTCCATCGTTCCTCTTCCCTATCCAAGGAGAAGATTTTCGGCTGAAGAAAATCTCTGGGCCCATCGCCGCCCGAGGACATACCGGGTCATCCCAGCACCTCGTTGGTTCTGCTCCCGCTGCCTGAGGGAGACGGTCGGGGATTCCTGTCACCGGGCCTCCGCACTGAGTGTCGGCGTATCCACGCAACCTCACCCCTCGCATCTTTTCAACAGTCTTAACCCTCCCACCCGCCTCTCTCCATATCTGTCTCCACCCTCCCCTGAATATATCGTGCTGCCCGCGGTTCTCTCCCGCCAACAAACCATATCGCCATCCCCGCCACATCGGAAGGAAGGTGTCCCCATTCAACTGTCCACAGAAGACCGCAACATTGGAACCGGCGCTGCCGCCGTCGCTGTACCTGCAATTCCGACCGAACGAGCCGCCAAATTTGAGGCAACGCCCCCCACGTTGCATCCAGCGGGCGAAGAAGTTTTTTGAAGGAGGTCGCGTTCTCTTCGTTGAGATCGCCCGTGAAAGACCGTGGTTCCCAAAACTCAGTCGACGCCTTCGTCGGAGTCCTAGGCAACTCGTCGACCTCACTCCTCTCGCGCCAGCCATCTATGTTTCCAGAAGGCCTCAGGTGTGTGTGACATCCCTTATTTATCCCGTGTGCGAATATGCATCCGTCCCATAATGCATTAGGAATTGCTCGCTCCGCCTCCATTCCAACGCTCAAAAACGTGGTGATTGGTGAACGCAAGCAGGGTTTTGGCTTCCCTTTCGTGTCTTAGGTTTTCCGTGTAGGTCCACGATCTTAGTTTACTCATAATTTATTGTTTTGTTGGTAATTTAGGCCCATCTTGGTGATGCACGTCTTTCATATTAATACAACTCGGTCATTGTGATCATTCAATCTCCATATGAGCTCGGTGTTTAGAAAGTGTGGATTGGAAAAGTCAATCAAGGTTATTGATTTGTCTTTCTATGGTTTCCAGCTAACGTCCATGATTACTGTGCTATTATTTACATATACTTGCATTTTTTATTCTGTTTTTAGGTAATATTCAGGTGTATGTTGTGGCCTATGTCTTTTATATTTATATAACTCAGTTATAGTGATGACTGGAATCGATAGGTTCAATGAGGTGGATGCCTTCAGTGTTTGATTTGAGGATTATCCTATAAAGGGATGGCTTATATTGTGTTTTGAATAGGAAAAGTTCAATTATGTTATCAATGTATCCCAAATGACGGTGATTATTTTAGCTTACTCGTCGAACATTAGCTGAATCGTAGTCTTTTTTTCGGATGTTCGTGTTCTATGGAAACAAACTAAATGCCCGAGGTTTTTCCTGGTTATGTAATATATTTTATGATTTACCAACTCATTCCTTACGCAGTGAAAACAAGATATATGTTTTGGTGTACAAATAACGGTTTTTCACCTTATATGTGCCGCCATTTTTTCATCATGTTTTGTTGGCGAAATCATTCATTAAAAAATATCACCCTATGAAATGCTATTTTTGAAAAATCTATCGTCTCGGTCATGAGGCTTATGAAGCCAAATTCATCAGAAGTCAGAGAGAATTCCCCCTTTTCTCTAAAGTCACCAACTCACCTGCAAAATGGCGCCAAAACTGTTTTTCCTTGTGATGATCGAACGACACCCAAAAACGCGACGGATTTCTGTCGAGAATGACTCTGAATAAGGTTATTTTTCTTTATGTGAGTCCAAGATTGTTGTATATTCGGAATTCAGATACTGTTCTAAACCTAGACCAAAATATCCGGCAATGAGGCGGTAGCCTTAGCGTCTGGAAACTCACCGTCTTTGTCCTTTCGGGAGATCCCCTCCCCCTTTTTAGACTGAAATTTCCACCCTTCCTCTCATCCCACTCCCATCTCACACCCTGCACCTTTTGCTCCCTTCCACCTCGGCTCCCCTCGCCATCAATCACGTGCCGCCCCCGTCCCCCGCCCACCGACCTACATTCTGGCCACTTCCCTCTTTCCGCCCACACCCCCTGCCACCCTCCACCCCTGCATTCCTCCTTTCTCTTCCCTTTAATCCTTATGCCTTCCGCTTTTACTCCACCACCGGCCAATTTTCGCACTTTCAATTGGCTTCAGCGGTCCGTTGACGTTCTTTCCATCACCTTTATACCAATTAGCCGAGGAAATAGTGTTTTCCCTGCAATAGCTCTTGCCTTTGTCAATTAAGTATGCCGAAGCGTCATACTTGTGACTATAATCTGCGTAGGGTTTAATTTTTCATATATTCCATTAGCGAAAGATAATAATAGAAAATATTTTCAGGATATATCATTACAGTATCTGTCACAGTTACGTACTTCAACACCCAAGTTGCGCATACAAAAAAAAATGGAAGGCATATTTATCGCATATTTAGTTTAATTATCATAGTTTAGATATTTTGTTGTGACTCTGGCGTTCATAGGGCTGGCAGATTTTTAACTCCAAAAGTCCCTTTAAATATGTGCAATGTACTTGCCACCAACACGGTTAAAGCCAATCCTAAACCTTTCTGTTCACTTTACAAACGAGAGGCTATCAACTGTTAATGTTATTTTTCATCTCTGATGGTGAAAAAGGTGTTTCTCGTTGTGAAAGTAATACATATTTTTGGCGTTTTTGACGCCATTAGATCTGTACTTCACATATTCTGATATTTGTATTTAGAGTTGCAGTGTTTGTCTCGTTGGGAGGTGACATATTGCTTATAAATTTTTTAAGAGCAAATTTAAGTGGCTAATGAAGTAGAGAAATTTTTAAAGATATTACTAATTTATTTGTTCTGTTAATATTTCGCCAAACACTCCTTAATACTCTTTGGAACTTATATAACTTGGCCTTGAGGAAAGATCTTTTTACACAACGGGTAATGTTTACCGTATTAACTACTGGATAATGCTATCTAACGAAAGTGTTAGCATTAAAAAACGCAGTTTATCGATATTCATCCTAAATTTAAATTAATCTGCCAGAATATTTAATACTTTACTTTTGTAACGACTTTCCAGCATTATAAACGTTGAAAAAATGACATTAATTGCTATAAAGATGAACGCTGCGTAAATAAATGGTATAGTCAGCTATACTGAGTAAGAGGAAGGAATAATTACATGAAACGATTAAACTTTGATCGGCAAGCACAGAAATTATAAGACAACTATTTTTTTAAGAAGATTTGACTGGATTATGAATAATTTTTTCCCTTTAAAGGCACCAAATTTGAAATGAAATTGCGAATATGAAACAGCTTTTCTTCTCATACTTTTCATTAATCACTGCCTTCGCTCACAGCGTTAGTTTTCAACCCAAAGACTAATGCTCCACGCCCTCTTCATCTGAATTCATAATAAAAGAAAGAATGATCACAAGTTGTATATTTCCAAAACCAACGAATTGAATTTATTGAATTGAATTTATACGTCTTATGAACCTTGTCGCCCAAGTACTGAGGTACTCCAGTCTCCCTTTCCTCGGTCATGGTTTTCCGTCTTCTCGCTTATCATGATTTGACAGTATTGTCAATTGCCTGCCATAAAAACGATGAAATCCACCTTCAGTTAAGACGCACATCTAATGACCGTTGTTGCATACGTACTCAACTACTTAAGTGTCACTTTTCATGGTCTTCTTGTCTTCCCGCTCATCATTATAATACATATCGCCTCGTCAACCGTCCACTAAAAGGCAACCATTTTTCCGTAGCACTTATTATCACCGAAGGGCGGGCGTTTTTTTCGCCGGCGTGCGGCCCGCCCGCACCCGGGGCTCCCTATGCCGAATCGGTCATGCCCCGTGGCGGAGGCGTGCCTCTTATATGTATGGCGGAGATGGGGAGGGGGATAGCACGCGTGGCACATCTGCCTCCCCTCCCCTCGCACCTGTTACGGCCCCACGCGTGCGTCCATACCCCCACACCCTCTCCAGCACATGTGCTTCCCTCCAAGTGCCTAGTTTCACCTCATCCTAAATTTTATGTGGGAGTGGAAAATTATTAAGAATGTTGAGGACCTCAAACTCAGTCCTTTCATCCCTCTCCAGACCCACTTCTCTTACGATTGCTGCTTGCTCCCAAAGCGCTTCGATAAATACCGCGTTTCTGCATCGTATTATGTGATACTGCAATGAAGTTCTGTATCTCTCTCTCTTCCATAAATTTTACTAGGGAGCTCATGTTATCCAATGCTAAAAATCTGATATGGTGCAAGTGCGATAAAGTTTTTATAGCTAATAAAAATAAACTTCCGTTTACTCTGTATTTTCGTAGGAGTGGAACAATGTTACCCACGGTACACCGAATGAAAACAATTATTCAATCAACTTGATCGCTCATAATTTGAACCTGAAGGCATATTTTCCTTCCGATTTCAAGTACGATTTTCATCTTTTGCTGTCATTATTCCATTCGCTCATTTAGCATTCATTGTATGTTTCGAACATGTTTTTCACCATTTTATTATTTATTCCACACATTTTCCTTTTCTAATAACGTTGTAGAGTATTTATCTTTTCCACTTTTCTACGCCCATGAATTTTTTCAGCAAATGCACATCACAAATAATTGCAGCTTGCTCTGTTCCTCCTCACCAAAAATCCTCACTTCTCTGTCATAGGTTCAACAGTGCGGGATTTGAAAAGTATTTTAATCTTTTCCCAGAAAGTGTTACCTCATATTCAACCTTTGAAATCTGTTCTCTCATATTCTCTCCATGAAATAGGAATCTCTTGAAGAGTATCTTTTATTTCTGATAAAGAGATTTAAGACCCGAGCTCGGATCGAATTTTTGCCAATTTTAACTATTTGTTTGATCCATTGTTTAATATTTGGTATTAACGCTTTAATAAGTATGAACTAAAATACATATGAACCATAATCTGGTCAGTACTGCATTAGCAAAATATCAGGAGGACGTAGCACGAAGACTACCCCTTGGTTTGCGCTTTCTTTGTGTGGATTGTGTAAATTATTTTTAATTCGTTTGATGTCCCTGGCCCGCGCATTATAAATGTTGAAAAAAACGTGTAAATGCCTAATTACGAACGGATAAGTTTGTTGTTAACTTTTTCTGGTGAAATACCTTAAAGTTTACTGATGGAAAATTTTCGTTATGGTAACTGGTAAGGTTCTCCAGTTAAATTATGTGGATAAAAATTGGTTGTTCTCCATCTTGGTCTACAATATTTATATGACAGTTTGATCGATGCCTAACATTCTGCTTGACACGCTTTAATATGAGATACCTACCATCCTTGCGTTTTGTGCTGGCTTCTCCATGCCAGCAAGTGGAGGCATTTAATGAAAATTCAGGACACACGTTATTCTTAGACTTGGCGGTCGCGGTAAACGGATAATAAGTGCGCGCAGTGAAGGGTGCGAGAGTTTCTTGAAACTTCCATCTTGTTAGCCTGAGTGCGGAGTGAATTTCTCTCCCATACCCATCCTTCTCCCGTGAACACCATTTGTGACCCTCATTGTCAAAAGCGTATGGCGCCAATGGGCACGTGAATATTTCAGGTGAGGCGCTCTTGATGGGGAAATAATTTTCAGGTCTTTATCATGGGTGAGTGGGTTGTGGAAAAAAAAGAGAGAAATAAAAATGTGAGCGGCGAAAGAGGGTGGGGGTTCACAGCAGTATGACGGCAGCGGTGCCCGACCCGCTGTCACCGTCTGCCTTCTTGCAAAGACCAGCCGGCGCTGCCACGCGCCCGTGGATGCATATCAATTAGCGGGTGAAGTTATGCGGAGAGCAAGGTAAGGAGACCGAATGGTGTTACCAGATGAGAATGGAGTTTTGCAGGAGAGGGGGGTGAGGTAGTGGAAGGAATTAAAAAAAGAGTCCAGAATTTTCATAGCCAGGGGAAGCAAGTTGGAAAATAATGATGGAGCGCTCGTGCAGAGTCTATGTGGAGGAATCTTTTTTGCAAAAATGTGGAGTTTTTCCTCCGGAAGGAAGCGGGAAAAAAGGTCCTTTTCTTTTAATAGGCTTTTCGGTGAAAGAATACTATCACATACGATGTCAGGCGTTTTTTAGGCGAAAATATGAGTCAGTTTTGGCAAAACAAATTGGTCATTATTTGCGAAGTTTTCACTGAGAAAGAGCAGCGTAAAAAAATATGGTCTCTTACCTTTAGAAGGCCTTTATCACAGTGAATCCTCGCGCATCTGTTGTCAGGTATTTTTGATCTTAAATATGTGCCATTATCTGAAAAATTATTTGTTTATTATTTTCAACAGAAACATGTTTTAATGTATTCCATTTCCATTAATTCTTTTATCAATTATGATTGATCGTAATAGGTGTACTGTTCGTTTTTTAATAGTTTCAATCTCATTTTAATTAATAGTGAACCACCTAAAACGGAGATTATTGCGTAAAAATCTGTTTCAACTTCTTTTTTTAAATTTTAGTCCTACAAACAGACTTTTATTATTTTTGTCATGCGAATATTTTATATTTTGTTTCCATAAAGGCCAATTTTGAAAATTATAATTTTTGATTATCGTTTTACCTACACTAATCTAAGTCAAATATGTGTGTAACCTTAATTTGTTCCCAAAACGTTTTCGAGAAATCTCCTGAGTGATCACTGATTTAGTTGTAAATACGTCTTCGTACACTAAGAGTATCTTATTTTGTTATATTTACTTCATGACAATGTTTGAAGTAAAGATAAGTGTCATCTGTTTGAATTTGGTTTCCGTTTGAATTGTATTTTAAATGTTAAAATGCCTTTGATAACATCAAGTGATCCAACTATCGTTTATCCCTTTGCATCAGACCTGATAAACTGAAGGAAACTCGATCATGATTCATTTGATTACTAGCGCATCCAGAATCCATTGTAGAACAAGCTCTTTTGTAGAGTAATCGTCAGCGAGCTATCGTACATGTTGAGGTTTCCGGTGGTTTTGAGGACACGCTTTTTCAAAGGCGGCGTTGGAAGTTGTAGCGTGATCCCTAGCATGCTGTTGACATGGGACTCATTGGAACACACTGTGAACAAGCCACACCCTTACCTTGTTTTATGCAATTTTGTTGTAAATATCACCAAGCCTTTGTGAATCACTTTAAAACATGCGAAGCGCCACAAGTGGCTCGTAGTGCTGTCCATGGCCCACGCTTGATTTATAATTCCAAGTTACTCCCAACCAAGCTAGGTTAATAATGGTGCATTGCCTCGTTTTTCGTTTATCCGTTGTCAGTTTGTTTGATGTTTTCTATTTCCAAATGTTTATAATATCTTTTTTACTGTCGCTTTCTTGGCCCTATGGATCTGTGATAAACCTAACACATTATATTTGTTTTTGTTGGTCATCGAGAGTATGTTAATCAGTTGCATTCCAGCAAAATGAGCTCTGTTTAAATGATGATAATCGATGCTACACATTTGCAATACAAAATCGTGAGTAAATTTCTTTTTACTCTAATAATAATTCTAATGCAGCCTCTCTTAAAAATATATATCATGAAACCTTTGTGATACTCTCTTTGAATATAGTTCCCGAGAAATTTTCCTCCCTTTTACTAGATAATTATATAACTATATCAGGATGATGAAAAACAATATAATTTTAAGATATACATTTTAATGAGGTTGATATAAAGTCATTCGTCATTATAATTTTCCGTGCCTTATAAGCAATAATCGCTCTTTAATTTAGATTAAAATTAATGCTAGAAAAGTAAATTTCTGATTCCAATGGCAAGTATAATGCTTTCATTCCGAAGTCTTATACATAGTATTCAAGTATCACTATTTTAATTACTTCTCTGCTATTGGTGAGTTTATTTTTCTTTGTATTTATACTCTTGACGGAGAACATTAGGAGCTATTAGTGTCTTTCTATTGTTAGAGGTGTATCGCGAATCGAATTATTGAATAAAGTCTCCAATTTCATCCAGTTAATAATACCTCCTCCAATATTACCCAAGTAAATTAGCATATTCCGAATTAAGCCATAGTTGTTAAAACATGTGTTGAGGTTGCTTTTTTTCTCTGTTCTTTTCATCAATGTGACCCGAGTTCTCTGAAATCCGGGGGCAGCCCTCTGTTACCTAAAATCACTGTTTTTATTTATGCAATATTTAAAGTAGTTTTGAAGAATAATAGCTCACGTTTCTTACTGCGTTGAAGGACTACTGCCCTCTCAGATTATTTATATTTCAAATAATTAAATCATATATACTTAACTCGTAGCTCAGTCCACTTTTGGCGCAGTATGAAGTTGCTATATCTCATAAATTTTAACGCTTACAAAGATTATTGGCGTAAACAAGGGCGCAGTGCTGAAGAAATTGTGAATAAAGAATAATGAATAAACCCTTGGTACGCCTTTCAGTAGTGCTGGCACTACTACCCTGGCAGGTTACGGCGACTCATAAGCAGTAAGACCTGTTGCGCCTATATTTAAGTACGCAGGTGGCACGGAATTCTTTAATATTTCTTAGGCTGAATCTAATGGATGTCTCCGCAGCATGTGAGTCTCAGGATTGAGGGGAGTTTTTTTCACCTGCAACAATGAGTTAGATTTATTTCAGTTTTAAGCTTCTTTTTTAATCCGCGGTGGAAATTGATTTTACGGGTTGTGAGTAATGTAGAAAAATGCAAATGCTTGTTTTTCAAGTTCACCGGTCACAAAGATTGACTCAGAGTTCTTGACAGCCCAAAAACACTGAAAAAATAGATGAAGCGTAATTACAGTATAGAATTAGTTTACATGTATAAATTATCCGAGTTTCACGATTAAAATAATTATTTCCTAATAAAGTAGTAGGCAAAAATTATTTCGAAGAAGTTTTTATCTAATGCTTTGATAGAATTATTTATTGTTTCTCTTAATGACGTGGAATATATTTGTCTTCACACTGACTTCGTTCGCCGGCCTATTCCTATTATATTTACTAGGTAATTGAGCGTTTGCTCATGCAGTATGAAAATTGAACTTTAATAGCCAGAGTTTAGAGGAGATATTTATTTACATGAGTTAAGAGTAATCTATCTATGAAATTAGGACTTTGACCAATTACTATTGTCCATTTTTTCACATTTTTGATTGTGATCGTGAATCCATTTTTCGAGAAATATCCTATCCTTACTCAAGGAAGCAATCCAGGGGAATTATTGATGGCGCAGTGTCATGGAGAGATGGAACTTTGCTCTTCCCGCTTTGCCCATTTTTTTTCTGAGTTACTGCAGCGTTCGGGTGCGGAGTAGAATGTGAAAGCTCAGCTAGTCTTATCTTGGAGAACACGGAACAGCGTAGAGCACGTACCCGGCTCATCCTGTGTTTGCATCCGTGCTCTTGAGCACTTTCTACCCCTCTCTAACCCAAGTTGTACAAGGGTGTTTGTTTTGCAAAAATCCTTTAGTCGGGAGTCCGGACCCGTATATTTCAACCCGATTCCAACCCTTCATATCGAATGGAAGCGGTCTTCACTCTTGTGATCCGAACTTACTCAGCTAAAATTTCCCTCCCATTTCCTCTTTGGACGCATCGTGACCCCATTGACTACATTTTGAAGAAATATGCAGATGAATTCTTAACGTTAGATCCAAGATCCTTTTCTTCCGGCATGATAATAACAGTTAAATTTCATTCAATATAAAAAAGAGTAAGACCCATTGACTATATGTTGATGAAATATTCAGTTGAATTCTAATATTATATCCTATACACCCTTCATCCAGCGTTAAACTACTATTTAAACTTCATTCGATGAAAAAAATGCTTTTATGACACTTATTCCTTTACGAATCAACTTTCAATTGTCTTTCATTTTGCAATGAAGTTGAAAATTTTTACTTTATAATAATACGCATTAAATTGAGAATTTTACGTAATTTATCTACAGAAAAAACCTTAAGGCCCTTAGCAAAACACTTTTTATATCTTTACCATTTAACAGTACTATTAAGTTGGCTAAATCTGTACTTAGGATTGACACATTTGATTTCTTTTGAATTCCTCTCTTGCACGTATTCATTTTTGTCGTGACTACAAGTTTTTTTTACATGATTATTAGCTTTGCTTATAATTTCAGCATTACTTTTACATTGTATAGTGCTTGATAATGAGTTAGCACGGTAGTAATTTTATAATCTGGCATCAATTATTGGAATGCATAATACTTTGAATAAAATATGTCCTTTTTCATACATTATTTACCCTATTTGATATCTTTCTCGGCCCTGTTTTCCATGTCTTTTTAACTTTTCATAGAGATGATGAATTGAATATATTTTTTTCATGAATGTTTAGGAAATCATCAAGTTTTATGGAAGAACTGTCGATTTTGCTGTTATCATCATACATATCGTATGGATTTGAACATGCATTCCATCCAATTTTAGTATTTGGTTAATAAGTATATGGTCTAAATTGGTAAAGATGGTTCACTTATAAATGCTATAATCCGCACAAGACTTTTTCTGAACATTATTTCACGTCACTTCCTTTTTCCTAGCATTTGGTTTAAGACCAATTATGTTAATTGACACAATCGCATAGTAGAGTGGAAAACGTTCGAACGATTTACTGCCATTAAGTCGAGCTATAGGCCATGCTAATGTAGCTACAGGTTGTTGACTGCAATGTCGTTTATTTACGTCACCTAGAATTGCCTTCTGCCGCTTATGGAAATATGTGAATCTTGTGTTTACGGCTTTTTATGTCTTTGTATTCTATATGACTTGGCAAAGAATTTTAATTTTTACCTACCCATTATTTTCCAACGTAATTGTCTTCCAAATTATATAATCAGCCAGTATTTCGAAGATTGTCTCTCTTGGAGATATTTAAATAAAGCAGCACTAAGAAATAGATAGTGGTAACTTTAGCTTCAGCAGTAGCTTGGTACTCGAATTGAATCATGATGTATGTATTTCTAGTTTGCATGCCTTCATGTAAGCTTAATTGGGATGATTCCAAATTAGGGCGAGTCCATTAGTTTTAGATGCATTTTTACCGAATAATACATACAGCCTTATCAATTCATGCGAAAAAGCTTGATTTTAATTATAAAAAATTGCTGAAGCATTTCAAATTTTAACTTATTACGGCAAAGACTTTAAAACCTAAGGTTTTGATACTATTAGGGTGTATTCATAATTTATTTGAAAATAGATACACCTACGTGCTTACTATATGATGAACTCGTTCAATATGTTTTCTTCGCATTCCCTCCTTTTTCGCACATGAATGTAACACTGCCATGGCCTTTTTAAATGCAATTGCTAGGATGCTTGAGTAGAGATGTAACGATATGAATTAAATATGATAAATGATGAAGTTTTTTCACTGTGTGATATGGGCATGAAAAGAAACATCTTAGTTTAGCTTGCATAAATGTATTCGGTCATCTAAAGAGCATTGACCAATTTCGGTTGCCACTGCCAAAGGTTTAATTGGAAATGAAGGAATATAGTCTTATTTCTTTGAAGCCGTCAAAATTGCTGTTTGTCTCCGTGAAAAGTTTGTCATATTCTTCTCATCGGCAATTAAATGCTCTCAAGGAGTGAACTAAAACATTTTTCGCATTTTAAAAAACAATTTATGCTTAATATTCTTTCCTTTTGCGTAGGTTCTTACTCAAAAATGGCTCGGAGAAAATGTATTCGGGTGCACGCTGATTCCAAGTAAAGAACAAATTAAACCATCTTGCTGCTTGGCATAGCCACAACCCCATCGGCACGGTCTCCGAGTCAATCGTCCTGGTACTTCACTTTCCGAGCACGCTACACTGGCCTCTTCGGTCGTCCGCAGGCAGCCAGGGGGGCGTAAGGGGGGCGTAAGGGGGGAGGGGAGTAGGGTAAGGTCATCTCGCTCTCGACGCCGCATCCTTTCATTCCATTTGGTCCGCATAACTGCATAAACCATTGCGGAACCCCCGCCCGCCGGAATCGCGGCCTGAATACATTGGCGCATCTCGCAGCCGCACCCAACTCCCCCATCGCCCCTGCTCCCCGTCCCTATCGCACTCAATACCCACCAGAAAAAATATACTTCAAAATACATCTCGTCTTGAAAAGAATGCGGTTGGTTTGTTTTCGCCCGTCCCCTCGAGATCAAAAAACGTTTTATCGCCTTTAGAGCCCTTGCAAGGGATTAAAGGAAGGTGACTGCTGTCGGAGGGCCTATCGCTCAAAGACCGAAAAAAATGTAAATATCCGTAAATTTATGTTTATTTTCAAATCTCTTCTTGGCCGTAGGCAATGTATACTAACTTTTTAAATTTGGACATTAGAATTAACATTTTTTAAGCGAACTCGTCTGAAGACATCTTCGTGGTATTTACCCCTTTGGTGTGATACATTTAGAGAATCACCAGGTTGTCGACCTTCAAATACTTTTTATATCAACCTCATATCTCTAAAATCCCTGTCTAAAAAGATATAATTTTTACGCATGATACTTAAATAATGCAATGCTATTTTTCACTGAAATCAAGCTTTTAATATTCATGTATATTATATTTTCAATAAACTTGATTGTCTTGTGTGAAAATATTGTTCTTCAATGATTTGGTATGCTTAAACCCTCTTTTTGATAATTTAAATACGTATAAGACATATATTTTATAGATTTAAAATCATGTGTGGATTTCAAAGATGCTTTACCTATAGAGAAAAATTGCAAAATTTATTCTCAAAACTGCTGATCCTACACCGATTCATTCTAGAATATTTTTCCTCTACGTGCCACTTCTTTCTACATTAGAACTCTTTCACGAATTATCAGTGACGCAGAAACAGTATGTTCTCATCTTCAACCTTGAGAAAATAAATTTGTAGGACTCTGGTAATTCATTCAATGCGAGTTACTTTCCTCCCTTTTTTATCCTATTCCTCTGATCCCTCCCCTCATCCTTTGGATTCCTCAATTCCTCGCCTCCCGTGACCCTAAAAGCCATCCCCTTCTTCTGCGACCTCAAGATAACCCACCAAAATCCCACCCAGAAATCTCCTCATTCCCTCCCCAGACTCTCAACGAGTCCTTCCCGAGATTCACCTCACGATCCACGAGCCCGGACCCAATCGCAAAGGGTCACACATGGGCGCAGTCGTGCAGAAGGGAGTCCCGTCGCACGCGGCGGGCGGCAACGCCGGACTCGAGCGCTGCCGCGCGGGCACCTTCCCGTTTGGACCCACCCGCGCCTCCCGGTCGTGAGACCGGCCGCCCGACGCCCAGTCCGATCGCCACGGTCGCGTGCGTGCCGGGGAATTCCGATGGGTAGGGATTGTCCAACCCGCAAGGCGGTGAGAAAAGGGATTCCGTTGGGGGGGAAGTGTGGAGAGGCTATTCGGATCACGAGAAATGTTCGACTCGGCAATGGTGTCACTACCGGATGACCGGATGGCGATTCGGTTCCCGAATGGTAATGCTTCAACCCCGAGGAGTGAGATGGATTGGCCGAGGCGTGAGCGTTGTGGTACAAATACAGAATGCGCCTTTTTCTCGTCGTTTCCTTTTAGGTATCCAATGTCCATGTTAGCTGTTTGGTCTCTGCGTGCGGTGAATGATAATATTTTTTGTTTGTGTTTAACCTATGTTTATGGAACAATACAGCTTCAAAGAATGAGTGTTTTTCACGAATTGCCATTCATACCATAGTCTAAACTCTCACAAGCTCACTGAATCATATAACATGCCGATAAATGCTTTTGAGGGTAGCGTATCCAAGATCGGGTGAGAATTAGAAGGCAGTAATCATGAGAAAATAAATGCAGAGAAACTTTTAACTAGGATGAATTGTACGTGCATTGCATCGTGAAAAGACTTTGATTATAAAAGAGGCATAAGGGCGAATATAAGGATGAAATTCGCTCTCTTTCAATCTGCGACCTATTTTTCAGCTTTGGCCCTCATGATACACATACGGACATGTAATCAAAGGGTTTCGAGGGAAAGCATCTCCCTTAGATAACGACTAATCTGACACGTCTACCGGAGAAAACATTATGAAGCGATATTCTCGTATATATAGTAGAAAAGAACAATTGCCAATATTTCATTAGAAGTAATATTTTAAAGTCTAATATCCTGGTATACCATTTGAAGCATTCATATTTATTATAGGAAGAGTTGAAAATGAAGTTGGCCCCTTATGATTAGCTATCATACCATTCACTTGTGAGCTGAAAGTAGTATATCGATGAGAATGATAAGTGAGAAATCGCCTTGCCAGTCGTGCGTTCACTGCTAGAAACGGAAGAAAAGTTTCATAAATTAAAGCTTATGGTACTGTAAGAAACACTACAAACCAGGTAGTTTTTTGTTCATCAAACATTTGCAGCTATCTAGCTGTTACAGTGGGAACAAAAGTCATTCCCGAGGTCCTCAAAGTATTACACGTTCTCATTGCTCTTGAAAATTGGGGAAAACGCTTATTTTTTGTATTGCCTGAGTATAATGTGAAGCATGATATTACGTATTTCTTACTTTACGCCACATATTTTTTGACCATCAGTCCGCATAGCTACGGGAAAATTTTAATTATAATAAATATAAATGAGTGGGTAAGACGTTTAATAAAGGAAATGATAAAATGTCATTTGAACAAATTTGCTTTAATGTCAGTAAGTAATTCAGTTGCATTTTATATTTTTCCTCCGAAAATAATTTGTATGCTATTTGGAGAGTGTCAATAGTACGTATAACTGTTATTTGGTAAGATAGAAATATAAATTCTTTCATTCGCGCCAGGCGAAAAATTTCGCACCTCAAATATGACTAGAATATAGAAGGAGAAGTAAAATATAATTATACATCTAAAATAATTGCCAAAATAAACTCATCATATAAAATCCAGGGATGAAAATTTACTTTTGAACTGATCATCATTAATACCTTTATCCAATCACTAATTTACCACGTCTCTTAACGATTTTACTACAGAAAAAAATTATATAACTGACGTGTGAGCTAAATTACATTCGTTAATATATTTCCTCAGAACGATTAAAAAAATATTGGGAAAACCTTCTGATTTACTCCAGGTTTTTTCTGATACTGATCAACTTTTGAAATGAAGGGATTTATCTCCCTCCTCTCTCCGCTAACGGGAATAGTCTTATCCACGCAAAAATCTCGATAGAATCCAATCCATTCGGGTGTCTTATTATGTGAGATGAATATGCGGCGTCTGAAAGGATAAGTTTGAAAGTCTTACTTATGATCCTTCTTCCTAACTCATGTCGGAGAATAAATGCTTTTTTACACTCAAAACGTTCTTTTTCAGTCTTTTCATTTTGTTCTCGGACGTCGCATCATTACGTTTTAGTTCACATAAGTCAGGCTGCTCATACTTTTCCCGTTGTTAGTCGTTCTCAGGATTTTACTGTATTCTCATGAAACTTGGTATTGTTTTCTACTTTCTGGTTGCCCCTTATCATTTTCATTTTTGGAGTAATGTTCCGTTTGGTTCTGGTTTACTAAAACAATTAATTGGTAATTATTATCATGATGAGTAGTTTTCTTCTGTGCTAGTTTTCTGATTACGTCCCAAAGGAATTACAGTGTCTTAAAGTTGGCATTAGGCATTTAAGTCGTAAGCTTTTCTCATATTTAGTAAGCTAAATTTCTCATTCAATAGTTTCGCAAAACAATTTTATAATATAAATATCACTGTGTGGTGATATGCTTCCATTGAATTATCAAAGGTGGTGAGCCATTTTGAAAGTGCCTTTGGCTCTAATCACCTGTTGAATCTACAACCATAAGTGAAACAAATGCTATATCAACGCTCTTTAACTGCGGCTTGAGCAATGATAAATGCTGTTGTCAAACAATGACAAATCATATTGGAGGTTAAGCTAATTTTTTTATATGCTCAATGGTAAATGATGAAAGATGTGACAGAAAAAGATAATTTTCATATCTAAGTGGTACTATAACGCATCTGTTTTCTAGAATCGGTTGATAGGGAAAAAAGTGAAATTTGAATTTTCAATGTGGATTCAGAAGTAAAATATAGAAAGTCCTCTATGAATTATTGATTAGAAAAACATGATTAATTATGCTATGAAAATAAAACTTGCTCAAATCGGATTCTGGCGAATTCACATGTGGTTCACTGTCACCTGCCGTGTTAATTTGAGGTTTATCGCCAGTTATTAGATTTACTCCATTGGAATAACTTTATTAAATTTTTTGAATATCCAGATGCGCTGGTCATTATAAGTTTCCTCACTTTGACATCCCTGTATCTATTGCTAGGACGGCTTTTGTAACAATTGATTATATTCATGTTCGTTGATCGTAATGAATATATGCCACAACTGCATGAAGAATGAATTCATTCCTGTGGACCTATTAATTTGTAAATAGTTCTTTATATTAATTCAATATATAATATGCATTGGAACAAGCAGTCAGATGCTATAAAAAAACCTGAACTCCGTAGTTCTGCAATACACTTTTAACGCTTATCCATCCAAATTTTTAATCCAGGGAATATGGGATTGTGCTGTAATAGTTCACCAGAAATATATATGGAATCATTTTAAATACATATTTTTAATTTTTTAAGCACTAACTGCCATGGTAGACCAAAAATTATGATTACGAAGAAATTCACTTCGTTTGCATGGATTGTGCAATGAAAAATTAGAAAATGCTTATATATGTTCACTAAGTATGGACATTTTTATCTGTGTTAGATTCTACCGGCATAGTTGCGCTTGGAAAGCTTTATACAATCCGAGAGAAATGTATGCAGTTAGCGTAGAAGTACATGGCTTCGAACATGAGCCAAAATGATTTGACAAAACACTGTGGAGAGTGATTGGCAAGTATGAGCAACAACAGTTTGTCATTCTGTCGGTATTTTTTTAGAAACTAAGCATTAACGTGTTCCAAAAGCGGATCGACATAATTTTAAGGTTAAAATACTGGTTATAAGCATTCCATCTTGATGATAACACTCAGATATCGAAACGAGTAATTGGTCGGGAGTTGGTATACCAAGTGTACGGTACAACGCCTAATATTAATTTTTAAAAAGTGACGTCGGTGATACCATGGGTGATAGACGGTGGGCGGCAAATAAAGTTATTCCTAGGAAACACAGACCTTGGCGTAAAGACTGGGACCATATGAGGTCTTTAGAAGCCGAGGGGTGCAAGATATATTTTTATGATTTCGGAGATAATTGCAGAATATGGTTGGTGGTTAACACAATATTGTTGTGGCAAAGTGAATCACTGATAATTATCTAATATGTTGTAGATTTACTAGTTTCACTTTGCCGCGACAATGTTATGTATCCTAACAACCACTATTTGCAATTATGTACAAAATCATAAAAATTGCCCCTTGGATTCTAGGGTCCTCATATATTCCCGGAATTATGCGGGTAAAACCACCAAGTTTAACGCCTTGCATTTGGTAAACAAAGAGTTTGGTCTTGTGTGATTCTACCATGGGAAGTCACACCTTGGAAAAAGTGTTGGAGGGAGTGGCCCCCGTCTGGAGATAAGCTATCACCACCACCGCACTCACCATCCTTACTGCGCAGTAACTCAGCTTTCAGGGCTAAGTACACGCCCTTTGTCGGGGCATAAAAAACGCGTTATGGACAGAATGTGTGGGGAGGAGGAAAACTCCGCGAGTGGCCCCGAAAAAAAAACAGGGAGACCACGTGGCACGCAATAGCAGCCTCTTCGGGGCGAGTCGGTCGTAAAGTTTGAAAGTTCTCCGAGTGTAATGCGGAAGATGTCAAGAAAGCTACGTGCCGAAGGGACGCAGCGTGAAGCCTTTGGGAGCATGAAGGGAGTGGTGGTGGTTATTATGCATGTGGGAGAGGTGGCGGCCCACGGAAAAGGTGATGTCTGGGAGACTATTCCGTCCTGAGGGTATTTGCGCTTTTAGGGAGTTGAGCCGATGTGATGCATTCGCGTCAAGGTTGTGGCGCGAAAAGAGCTGCGTGATGGGTTAGCAACAAGTCGCGACTCAAAGACAGGTTGTCCGAAAACACTTAGAAGTGCGTTGATGCTATTACGGGGACCATTTAGAACTCTATAATTACTTCACATCAAGCGCACTCATGGAAATGAAATGTGCGCGAGTTACTTCCAGGAATTAAAGAGAGTTATCAAGGAGACTAACTAATTCGAAAACCTGATTTAGTTCTCGGCAATGGGTAATAAACGTGTGACCGGTTAGGTTTCACAAATGTGCCTTCGTATTTAGCATTCCAGGAGTCACTATGGGATGAGATAGATCCTCAAAAAACGCTGGTAAATTAGTTGTTAATATTTCTGGCAAATATCTTCGAATAGCAGATGGAATGAAGCCTGATGACAATGGCAGGGAGGGCCATCAAAACGTTGGCAGCCATGGCTAGCTAGACCCGGCTGATTTTCCGAGAAGATTTTATCAATAGTAACTTACTATTTATCGAGGATAAGTAAACGTTATTCTTGGTACAATACTTTTCCGCTGAATAATAGGTCTTGTTGTACATGGTTAGTCAGTTAATTAGTTGAAATAATGTTTACAATTTTCCACTGCTTGAAACAGAATTCTGTGGTGCCTAATTCAAGTGTGTTATGATGGACCGGAAATCTGAAAGTTTTGAGAAATCACTTCTTCACATTAAGTACGTAATTTTTATGGAAGATTTTACGCTTACATATGGCTAGAAAAGTTTGGTTACTCATAAGTTGTAAATTATTATTGTTTTTCAATTATATATTTTAAATTTCATTTTTTTATGTCCTCTACATTGTAAATGAAAATGTAGTTTGTTTAAGGAAAGTCATTCCTTCTATTTCAGTTTGAGATAAGTGTGGACGTAAGTGAAATTTCAATTATTTTATTTTAAACCGTGACGCTCTTTAAAGCAAAAATTATGCTCAAATACACGTACAGATTATGCTCAGTAATTTCGTATTGAGATATGAAGGTTGATATATACAAAAGTATACATGCCCTCTAAGCTGCTATTCAATAACTTCCGCGCGATATCTCTCGGCCTCCTCCCGACGTCAATCGAATGGAAGAGTTTATGATGTATCGTATGTTTCTCATCGGGTCACATTATTGCTTCCAGTTTCTTTCATACGTATTTAACCAAATTACTCCTATCATGAACGCTATCAATTGGAGACCACGTCATCCCAAAGGGGGCATAGGGTATAAACAACCCTCGGAAAGTCATTACTATCTCCGCCTTTTTTCATAAGTTTCCGAAAACACCCAGACCCAGGTCCAAACCGCTGAGAAAGTAAAAAAAAAAATTTTTGAATAGACCGCACACTTAGAGTAGTCCTCCTTAACAAGTGAGGCCGCTCGTGAAGCCAAGAGAGACAGCATGGTTTCGTGTGACGTAGACAAAGGGCCGTTAGACACGAGAATCGCAAAAAAACAAAGGACCAGCGAGCTCTCCAGTCACGTGTTGAACTCGCGGACGTGGAGTGGTGGTGATCACGTACATTTACCCCTTCCGCGTAAGCGAAAACGTCGGTCCATTCGAAATGGACTGCAGATATACCGGAGAACAGCGGAGGCTCCCTGGCGGAATGGAGGCCTCGAATCCACGAGTGAAAGCTCAAAACGGAAGGTGAAAGACAAGGGAAGCAATAACGAAGGTCTTACCGAGACGTTCGTCTATGAATGGGGTACAGCAGTTTTTGCCGCTTGAATACGCCGTCAATTCCTTGCACCGGACCTAGAGATCAATCCTTCGCAGCGGACGCATCGGAGGTCCTGAGCCTTGGCAAATAAGAAAAGACAGAGTAGGTAAAAAAACCATGCCCGCATCTGACCCTGCGTTCCCTGAATCCCTGAGCCATTTGCGGAGATTGATCAAACGACACCCATGAAATACCGCCTTCCATCGCGGGTCCAACCACGGAGACCTTCCCTCGGACGTTACACCGTTAACAGGCAGTTATTTCGATATTACTCGCATTTCCTCCCCCCCCTCTTCTTCTCTCGCTGGCCATAACCACTTCAAGGATGTCGTAACGTCGCAATTTCTCCTCCCCATGGAGATAAAAAAAATAATCCGATCTGATTCAAGGAAGGGTTTGTTATTATTTCTGGCCATCCGTCTTGGGTCGGTGTCGGGCGGCGTAAACATAGTCAGGACCGGTCTGAAGACTTCCACCTCCACCCTTTTGCAAGGGAAGGGGTGTCCTCATCACTCGCCTATCCTTCAGCGGCCGAGGAATCGAGGGGGGAAAGAGGAGATAGGGCTGGACGGGTGAGGGGGAGGGGAGGGAAGGGGCCGGAGGGAGAGTGGATGGGGAAGTGGGCGGTGGACTGGAGGCGGGCGCTGGGCGGAGCGAAAGCTCAGTTGCCTAGGTTACGGGACCTGGCAGCATCACAAACACGGGGCCGATCAATCATTGGTGAAATTACAGCCCTCCCCCTTCATCCCTCCCTCGCCCCCCTTCGCCCTCTCTCGTCCGTCTCCCAACCTTGCAAACCCTCCTCTCTTCTTCTTCTCTTCCTTCTCTCTCTCTCTCTCCTAATTTCTCACATGTTCTCTCCTTCACGTCCCATTTCCAACATATCATACCATTTCAGAATGGTTCCGTTCCTCACCGCAGCGAACGCAAATTTTCATTCATTCGCATTTTTGTCTTCACGTCCTCTTCCCCCTTCTTCCCTCTTGCCTTTTTTCTTCTGTTCGAAAGTAGTCACTCCTCCCTAAAATAGCCATCCTATTTTTTTATGCTACAACACCTGAGGTTCTTGCTCAGAATTGAGTGAGTGCTATTTTCATATTCGCATTTGTTTAAATAAAAATTTTGTAATTCTCACTATTATTATCAGCTTCCTCTCCGATTTTTACACTATTAGCATCATAAATTTTAGCCATTGTTTTAAAACTGTTATTAAGGTAAAATTGGTATCATCATTAGTATTCAAGAATTTTTACTGAATATGAGTTCAAAGTAAATGCTTCACCAACGCCTATGTGCAAGACCGTGAAGTTTTTGGCAATGTTTAAGTTGAGTCTACTTTTGGATTTAAACCTACTACTGATATTTTATATGTGCCCTTTAGTAAAATTCCATTTAAGAGGAGGGATAGGGAATAACAATTACTCTATATGCATTGAAGTACTCTCCTTTCTCGTCAAATTTCAATCACAACGAATGAGTATTAGCGTTACTTATTGGAATAAAAAAATGATTCTAGGAACCCGTGTCCTGCTGCTTAGAATATGGGGAGTTGTCATAAAAATATTAGCATCAAATACAGTTATTATTAGTTAAATGAGAAATTGCAATATTTTCACAGTGTTTATTCGAACGCGACCCGTTTGATTGTTGCAAAAACTTTATCCAGTGCTCATCAGCACATTAGAAAACAACGCGCGTCGTGTTCCAATGAATTCTGTGAATATATTGTAATTTTTCCTTTAAGTAGTATTAAGTGACATTCACCACATCGAGCCGCATATCATACATGGCAGTCATCTACAGTATTTACGAATCAGGCAAATTGTAATTACTCCTACCTTTTGCTTCTCTCATTTCGGGGTGAGCCTCCCGAAATCCTCGGCCAACACCAATTCAAATTGACCATTCCGAGGTTCGCTCTCCACTGCTTTGACCACCTTTGCGAGGCATTGTATCTCTCTCTCGTCATCTACTCTCGTTTCCTCTCCATCCCTTACCCACCTGACAGAGTTGCCGCCGTACTTAAAGGCCCATCGGCTCCCAAGCCTTCCTTCAGATCCCTTGAATCATTTATGCGCCGGGACTAATCGGAAGTGCAGTCAAAATAGAGAAGGCCGGGGAAGTGGAAGCGCACGTGTTTTTTTCTCTTCATTTTCTTTCGTGTTTTTCTTTCCTCCTCTCGGCTGTCACTCCCTCCCTTCCCGTATCTCGCCGCCACAAGTACCGTGGAAATGTTTTCAACTTCCCAAGTTTCGACGGTGTTCAAAAGTCTGTAAATTCTTTTACATTTTTCATTGCAAACTTTAAGCCGGTAATGCGATGGCTTAAACGTAACGTGGAAAAGCGGGAGGGGGAGACTGCCTGCGACTTTTTCTTCGTCTTTTTTTCCTCTCTCTTCATATATCCTCCCATCTGCGCGCTCGACTTGCTCGTCTACTTTAATTTTTTTCTCCTCAAAACTATTTTCTTTACTTTTTTTGGGAATGCATATGCGAATCCAGCAGTTCCCTAGCGAAATTGATTGGTTGCACTCGTCAGTGGAGCGTGCGTTTCGCGCGGGGCGGGGAGAACGGATGGAGGTAATCAAACGATGCAAATTATGTTGATGCAAACTCGTTATTGGGGCGCTTCTTATCCAGCGCGGCGGCGCGTTAATAAGCGCTACATGTTGACGCAGTCTTGTTCGCATCCGTCCGGAAACTCAACGCTAACGTTGAATTCCCGCAGGCTCTCTCCTTCCCTCCCACGCCGTCTAACAGGTGAGACTTTCCTCGTTTATCTCCGAAGTTTCAGGAGTAAATCCAGTTCCTCGACCAACATCCTCCTCCCACCCTAATATCCTGCCGGGATACGACTCAAATCGGGATGGATGTGAATGTGGAAAAAAATGCATATTACTCTCTCTCACTGATTATGACTACGCACTCAACGTGCAGTGGCAATGTAACGAGAGCATGGGAAGGGTTGCTAACGGGGACTGGATGCACTGTTGCCTCTCTTCTGCCCCCAGTGCACACGACCTCCCACCCTTCACATATATACGTAAACCTATGTTCTCCCTCCCGCTCACGTCCATCCCCAGGCTAACTCTCCGCTGAAACATACCCCGCGCGACTGCACAAACCTATCACCTAACCCCCTCTCTCACGGCAGGGAGGCCTGTTCACGCCCTGCGACCTCACTCGTCCCATTCCCCCCTGTTGAGGCCCTCCACAAACAAGCATATCCATCCCCTCTCCCAATCTTTGCCCCCAGCTGCCCTGTGCACCTACTACACCTCCCGCGGGGCCTCCTAATTTGCCCATTCCGCTCAAAATTCTCGTCTCTTCATTATAAGCGCCCCCCTATTTTCGTTCCCCCCGCCATCCCCGGTCGCCGGCGAGTGCACTGGGGCCTCTCTCGCATCACAAACACACTCACACACACACACACTCATTTCCGCCGATCTCTCCTCCCTCGCCCTGTCACACCTCGCTCCAACAACATCATCACGCCAAACCCCTCCCTCCCTTCACCCTGCGGTGATGTGTCCGATATCATTATCCCTGCTGCTTCCCCGCTCAATCTCCATTCTCCCCCATACCCTTTTCCCTCACTCTCTCCGCCCACACTCACTCCATAAACTGGTCCGCTCGCGTATAAACACTCTACACACTAGCGCAAAAGGGTGTAAACTTCCGCGGTGCTGTAAAATTCTAGCCGTTCGCGTTTCAGGTTCGACGCGGGGAATATTGCGTTAGCCCTTCGATTGTACCGCTGCAGCGGCGAAAGCGGCAAAAATTAGAGAGTAGCGTCGACGAGCTCGTGCTGTAAAATTTCGCTCTTTCTGCGCTTGAAACAGAGTAAAGCTCAAATGACTGTTGATTGATCCACGTATATATTATCATCTTCAGTACGGTAAGCTTCTTTTTTATTTCACTCTCAAATTACCCATCGTTTTTTTATAGAAGGTGCAGAATTTGTAAGCAAAGATTTCTTATGAAAACAAATTGCAGCAAAGCAAAGTTAACAGTTGAGAAATGTGTTATCAAGTGTGCATATATAATAGTTTTTTCTTTCAGACATAGACCAAGGGACAAATAGAAGCCAAACGCATTTTATGTTCTATATCCTCACAAATAACCATCCAGCTAGAACTGTTTAACTAACAGAATTAATTTCCCGAGGCTAATATTTATGGAATTTGAATTTATTGTAACAAGTTTTCGGAAAATATCCATCAAATACTGTCGGCATTCATCTTTATCAAACGCATCATCTCACTCTCTCATGGTCTCTATGCACACCTATTTTTTGTAAAGAATGAGCAACAGGGCTGGAGTTAAGGAGAATATGTTCAATAGACCACCGTGTCTATTTCTTTCATTAAATCACGTCCATTGTCCTCTAAAACTTAACATTTAGAACTAGAAAGAAAGAGGAAATAGAAATGATCCATTTGTGACTTCAAGGGTTTTTAGATTTTTCCTCTGGTATGTCCTAAAGATGTTAAATTGGCCAAAGTACACCCAGAAATCATTATATGAGCATATTCTTCTCTTCCTAAAACCATTCTCCTGGTCTCATCTTTGGATGTCGCAGATTCTCTCCATAACTCATGAGGGAGAAACCAGTTTAAGGAAGGATTGAAAGATTCTGCTGTTGTCCTTTTTTAATCCACGTCAAATAAATAAAAACTACGTCCCTGCAGTATTTTGTTTTAGACGTGTCAGATCGCTATTGATACCGAAGCATCAAAGGCATCAGTTACTCTTGACGAATAATGCAACGTGGAAAAGGAAATACACGGTTTATCTTTTCTAACACCAAGAAGCACCCTAGGGTGTGGCGTTTTAGGTGGCTTACAAACTGTTACCACCCAAACGCCAAAGAACCCGAATAGATTCTCTCAGAGTCAATATTGTTACAGTAAACGCTAGGGTTGAATTTCACCGCGTTATTTTTTCCCGCACCCCTCTCGCATGGTATCCGCTTTTCGGCCGCTCCGTGTTCGACCATTTTTAAAGGGTATTTTATGAATGTGGAGGTGGTGCTTTAGCCTCCTTCCAAATGCTCGCAATCTGCCCAACCTCTCGACTCGATACCGATCAGCTCTTGCATCAACTCCCTCCACATGCTCGTCCCGCGCTCTCCAAACCAGTCGCCCGCTTCCCCCGCCCCATGCCACCTGTGTGCACCTCTCCGCCCCCCGTATTTCACCTCTTCCGCTCCACCTAGGTTAGCTCGGTGGATTGGTCATTGAGATTTGGTAGGTGGCAGTAATCGATGAGCTCCGATGTCTATAGTGTTTATGGAACGATGGTCGTTGATAACTTTCTACAGTCGACAATGGTTTTGATGTGACGAGTTTTCATGTTAAACGACTGCTTTTAACTGTCAGTAGGAAATAATTATTATAATGTAATTTTTCTGAATTTTTTATATAATTTTTGTCGCGCATCGTTTGTCAGCAATCGTCTGTCGCTTTAGATTATTTTATTTTGTGAAGGATAGTTTCAATCATAAACTTTTAATGATAAAGGATAGTTTTGCAGCGAATTTTGGCGATTTCCAATGGAGAAAAAAAGGCATTATCAACTACGAAAACTATTTTTTGTGTACTTTGGTCATATATTGTCGATGACTTAAGATTGTTTTTTACTACTGGCATACTTTAGGCCGGACGATATTCGAAAAGTGGCTGAAATTGAAGAATTGTAAATAAAGTACAACCAAAAGATCTTAAACCATCGAAAATGAACGATTGTTACGATAAAGTATTCTCGTGTGAGCTACTAGATGCGCTGTCCGCTCATTTCAATGGATTTTCGAAATCGCCTTTCTCGTTGCTGACAGCAGAGTGATTCGAATTACGCGACGAAATGAGCAATTATCAATACATATAACCAAAATTTATATTATTGATGATTTAATCAGTCGAATTAATAACTTGTTAATAGTATTTCTCCCTGTAATGACTATCTTTTGTAAATATTGAAAATAATTGAATTGCTCTGCACTCATCTCCGATCCAAGGAATTTTTTTTGAAAACTGATTAATATGTCAACAGCACAAATCAAGTTTGTAAGGAGTACTTATAATGAGGCCTCTTCTATGTATTTCCCTTGCAAAAGGCCATCCAACACTGTACGGTTTTAGTGCCTGCCGATTACTCAAAAGGATCCGCATTGCATCCACAAATCCACGGATATTAGAACAGGGAATTTTTCAATCATCTAGTGAATATAATGTCACCCACCGCGTATTAAAATGGTGTACTAAAAATCTCAACTCGCGTTGCTGATGGCTGAACAATCCATACTTCACCGATTATAAGCTAATAATAGGGCAGTTAACCGATATTTTATGATGATATCTATCAACTTCTTATTTTTTCAATGCTATCCTTTGCAAGTGCGATCTTTGCTTGTATTAAAAATAAATTGTTCGTTCTGCACTCATTGACACCATTTAAACATTTTTGAAAAGCGATTAAAATGACAATGGTGGTTGACATCAATCAATTTCGTCCTGAACGAAGTGGTGCCTCCTGTAATGGTTAGGCAACAAGTCGCACTTTGGAGACAGGTTGCCCGAAAACACTCAGAAGTGCGTTGATGCCATTACATGGACCATTCAGAGCCCAGTGATTACTTCAAATCAGGCGCACTCACGTAAATGAAATGTGCGCGAGTTACTTAAAGGAATTAAAAATTATCATTTGGGAAATTAACTAGATAATTCTGTACCAATACACTCATAAATGGATCATTCTGCACTCATTGCTACCACGTGAACGTTTTTGAGAAGCGATTGAAATAACCTAGAATGGCGACGTAAATCATTCATCTATTGAACCAAATAGTGCTTTCTGTACGTCGTCCCCTGGGTCACCGTCGAGTTTGGTTTCGATTACTCGAACTGGCCTCATCTCACGTCTGCTGCCCCCACCCTAGACGACTCCTTACTCACATCTCCCCCTCCTCCTTCCGCGGGTCCTCTCACTCAGTCGAACCCCTGTTACACACACGTACACCCTACTAGCCACCCATCGGACCCAATCGATATCCAATCGTTCCCTCATGTGATGTGGAAAACGACGCTTTCTCCGCGATGGAGCACAAAAGAGTGGCGCGGAGGGATCCGGAGAGTATAGTTAGATACCCAGTGGGAGGGATACGGGATGGGTGGTTCCCAATATCGCCACCGGTCGCGTGCCCTTCGCGGAGAGAGAATCACGGATAGCCAATGCAAATTCCCGAACTCATCCTCTTCGACACTGCGAAAATTTTTTTATCCCGTTCCTCTGCTCTACCTCCTCCTAAACCTCCCTCTTTCACCCCCCTACCCCTCTCTCGTCCTCCTCCCTTGATTGGAATAACAAACTGCATGAGTGGAGCTAATAATGGAAAGATAATATTGTACTTTCATTTTGGGAAGGACGACGAGCTTAATTTATGCGTCCGAAAACATTTCGTGCCGCGTCCGGTCCGGAGTGGTGTGTTGGTGACCGGCGATGCTAAAAGCTCCCAAGTATCCTCTTCCTAGGGTAACAGGGGGTTGAGAGGGAGAGAGGAGTGGGGTTCATAAGAGTGTGCAGAGGCGAATATGGGAAGGGGTGGGAGCAGAGCAGGAAGGACCATTGCTGCTGTTGATGATGATGATGATGATGATAATGATGGGAGGAATTGAAAAAAAAGTGAACGGAGAGATGCAATTGGAATAAACAGCAAATGTTATTTTGACGAGTGAACACGGAATGAAGACGGTTTTCATAACTCGATAGCCGAGCGATCGTTCGTTCGTTATTCTTTTTATTATTTGTACCGTGCACCGATAGTCGTGGCGGAAAACTCATTAGCCGAACGTTTGGTGTGAATTTGAGGATATTTCGGATCGGATATTTTCAACACTTTTCCTACCCTACCCTTTTTTTCTGTTTCGAAATGTTCTTTTTTGCCTGAATTCGATTCCCTACGTTGAACCGGAATAATATGACGAAGTTTAGAACCGTTGATCTATTATTTCAGAGACGGGAGCGAGCTTTCATAACAGTTGGCGTCATGAGGCATTGGAGTTTTTGTTGGCTCATCGAGTTCTGTTATAGTTTTTATACTCTTTTTATAACTGAAAATTTTGTATTAAATATACGCGAGAATATGCGTGCAAATAGGTATTGTAGCATATCAGTTTTGATAAAATGGAATTTATTATAAATTTAATATTGTACTGAATAGATGGAATTTACCCGAGGGCAAATTTAATCCATGGTAAGAGGAATAGCATTTTATGATTTTTAATGTACTTGATTATTATTATGGTTATACTTATATTACTTATATTATATTTATGGTTATGGGATAGTATTTTACATATTAGTTTATTTTTTGGGTTTCCTAATATAAAATAATAGAGTCATTTTCAAATGCAAAAATGTATTTCTTTGCTTTATGAATATAACTTATTTTTTCTCTTTTTATTTGCAGGTGAGTACCAAGCTTATGGCCTGAACCGTGTGATTGGCTTCACTCCAGAATTTCTTGCGGTATGGAAATAATAGCATTTAATAAGTTTATTTGATTAAAGCGTTTAGAGGTAATTAAGTAGCTAAGTAATAGAAATATACTATTGTGCTCGGAAATTGAAAAATATCCTGAAACCTACAGAGTATGTAGTACTCCGTTTATCCCTTATTTTGCTATCGTGAATTATGTGAAAAGATATTCACATGTCCTTTTCGGGAATAAAGATGTTATCTACAGGAAAAAATTTGATTAATTAAATAATTTTCTCTGTGAGAGTTACGGGTGTCGGTCCCTGGTGACGCTTTATTATGAGCAATAATAATGATTCATAATACCTGCTCTGCATAATACCTGGCAATCGTATCTTAGAATTTATAAGTCACAGCTAATAAGCAAAAATTTCAGATATATTTTCCAACTTCAATGGTTATCGAAATAATATTTGAGAAATGCTTAAAAATGTTATCTGTAATACCAAATGTCCTTAAACTCTACTTAAAAGTTACTACTGTAGTACTCCGTATATACCTTACTTTGTTGCCGTGAAGTATGTGAGAGGATATTCACATGCCATTTTCGGGATAAAAGATGTTATCTACAAGCAAAATTTTGATTAATTAAATAATATTCTCTGTGAGAGATACGGGTGTTTGTAATACCGTTTATTTGATAAAATTGTTATTTAGTAAAATATACCGTTATTTGATAAAATATTGTCGTATAATTGAAAAAGCATAAAAATTCATTGCGATTTCTGAAGGTGAAATCGGAGTTTTCCCTTGTCTTCGGCTAGAAATGTCAAATGTTGATAAAAAATATATGAATGGGGGTGCGGGTCCAGAAGGGTTTAAAAATAGATCTACAGGGCAGACAATATATACTCAATTAGGTATTCACTTCTGTTAATGACAACTTAATGTTGTGTAGTCTCATTCATGCCCCTTTTATGACGCTTTAAATAAGATGAAGCCTAATTGGTAGATGCAACGCTACCTCATCGAAAATAATCTTGGGATAACTATTTTCTGCGTTTTACCGGTTGTCAGTGGAATTATTGCCTATTAGTGGCAGCTTAAAAATAAGCTGTACGTTTCCATTTCAAAAGTTTTCGAACAGAATTTTATATGCATGCAGACTGTTGATTTCCCTACTTTAGAGCAACATTAACACAAGTATAATATAGGCTACGCGTTCTAGTTGGAAAATATTAAGCATCAACGGAAATATTCCGCGTTGAGCAAAAATATGCGCTCTCCAAGTTTATTTTTCTCCTCTTTAATACTCCCGGATCTGGTGAATACTGTTGATGTCTGCGGGAAAAAAAAATAAGTACGTGCAGATTATGCCGAATACGCTTTTCCCGCGGCGTAGCGGCTGAAACCAGGAATGCTTCTCAATGCCTTTGGGAGGGAGTGAATAGCTTTTGAAGTCTCGCGGCACATTTTATTCTCCTCCAATTCATGTAACTCATTCGATAATTCAACCCACCGTGAAATAAGAAGAGGGAGAACTTTGCAGTGAAGACGTAATAAGTCGGCTCTTTTCATTGCCCTTTTAATAAAACGTTACAAAATTTCGCGACGAGATATTACTTTTAAATTCGAATTATTGAGTCATCTCTCTTCATGAGAAGGGAAGTGCTCCTCTCCCTCCCTCGATATATGTCTTCGGAGAGGATAAAAAAAGAAAAATTAGATGAAGGGACGGGAGGGAGGTTGTTGAAAGGAGGTTGTGGGAGTGACGTGAGTGGGAAGAGATAGAGGGGTAAGATTTGAGCGAAAGATTGCTAGCGTTATGACATTATCACGCTGGTGCCCGTGAGAAGGGAATCGACATCATGGTATTGGGAGAGCGAGGGAGAATGAGGCGCGTCTTTAATGGATTGCGAAAAGTGATGACATGTCGCATCCGCCGACGACATGCTTGAAGAATGGAATGGGTTGGGAAGTGCCCATCCTCCCGTTTCTTCAACCTGTCGCATTTTCCTCCTCTTCGTTATCTTTCCTTGCTGTTATCCTCCAAAATCTTCGACCCTTTTAGCTTCATATATCAATATATATATATTTCATCGTTTCGTTCATCCGCGAAGAATTTCAAGATACTGGAAGAGTTGAAACAGAAGAGGAATGATAGCCAATTTTGAAGAGAATTTAAGAAAAACTGAAAACTACATTCTTGTATATTTGTTACGCATGTACCGAAATGAAACATTATTCCGTTATTAATGTCTTCTTGTCAGAAAAATTTGGTGGTTATATTTAGAGTTTTATGTCCCGAATGTCGAAAAGCATAGCACCTACTAATCAAGTGTGGAAGTGGAGGGATTCCTATCCCCCTCGTTTCATCTAAGAGGTATTTTTATGTACATACGCTGCAAAGAAACAATCACTAGAAATACAACATCTCTTAACAAAGAAATCCTCTGAAATATTTTCTGGTAATATTTCTGCTACTTACATCGTTATTTGCTGATACAGGGCAAAAAATTTATGGTAATATGAAACCTTTAATATTTTTCGGAAGTTTCCATAAATATCTTCCTTCCGCGTAGTATGCCGTACGGACATAAATATTACGTTGAGTAGTATGGGAAGTACATCGTTTAGCGACGAGAATATTGATAATTTAAGTAAGATGGTTGTGTAGTTTCATTGAATATGATAATAATTAAAGATGAAACTTCCTTATTACCTTATATTTATTGATCTCTAATAACTTCACTTTGTTCGTCGCTTCCACATAAAGTTTTATTATGTCTTACACAACATCAGTTGTTGCTTCCTTTGCCAGAAACGTGCTACTATCACCTACAGGGGAAACATTATTTTTGCCAATCCAGATTTTGGAGTGTTAGCTTTGATAATAACTCTTACTCATATCCTCTAGATTTTTAATTTTAATTTTCTTTCAGTTTTCAATAGCTTTTTCTACTTGATGTATCAAAACACCACTCTTGTATTTCTTGCGTTATCCCTACATCTGAGACAAATTATAATTTTGAAGTTTCTCACTTCCACTGGAGACGTTAATTATTGACATGAATGGTGTGATTCACAAGTTCATTGCTGATGTGTCATATTACTGATGTAGTCCCACACTCACTCTATTTCCAACAGTTTTTGTGGAAAGTTTCCCAAAAATATTGGTAATTTCATTTTAGATTAGATATGAAAATAGCAGGCTACAAATTTATTTAACTTAACCTGTCTTCCTCGGAAGAAGATCGCAATTAGATTGAGAAATCCGTATCAATGCCGTTCTCCTTGAAATTCCCCTGCATATTTCGTGGTATACTAATCTACGTAAAGGCTTCTTATTCCTTTTTCTGCTGTACTACCATTTCTTTGAATTGAGCCTTAGAGTTGTAGCTCGTGCTGTAGGTATGTTGCTTCAAAATAACCAGAATTAAGGTTAAATAGAGAATCTTGCTCACCGCGGCAAACTACTTGTTTAGACAATGGTTATGAGTATTGCAGCGTATTAGAAAATTATGAGCCAGTTGGGCCGTTATCATCCATTTGAATGGCTTAGCACCGTCCGGTTCCATTCATTGAAAAAAAAATGGGAAGCATTGGGAGGGGATGGAAGGTAGTGCTCCTTTTTCCATCGCCATTGGATCGTGAAGCACCTGGGCATTAAATTCCACTTTTCGTCGTTCATTTGTTTCCCTCCCTACATGCCCACGTTGTTCTCGTTTCCTTTCAGTCTCAATCAACCGTCATTCTCTCTCCCACTCCACCCCATCTTTCGCTCGGGCCCTCCACTCATCCCTTATAATTCACTCCCTTCCTTTCTGCTCACTGACAAACAAACTCTGCTCCCCATTGTTCTCCCTTGATTTACTGACTTTGATTCTTATCCATCCTTTCATTCAGACCTTTTATGATCTTCTGAACATTTCTCTCCCGCTCTTTGTTGGGGAGAGGATAATTTTAGGAGATTGATAAAGTTTTTCCTGGTCTAATGCTTTGTGCTGCCTTTCCGGTAGCTTTGAATTCTCAGTGCGCTTTTCTCTTTTATCAGGAATGAATTTACATTAAATTTTAATAGACCACCCGGGAACAAGCCATTAGAAATAAATATGTGTTGTTACGGATATTTCCTTCCTTTGTGCTCTGCCACATGAACGATTTTTTTTGGAATACTACTTCCTTTATATTGCTGCCCATGAAGAAATAATAATGTTGCATGATGATTATCCTTTGGTGGCATTAGTGGTTCATTTTCTAAAAACGATTCATTTATTGTTTCGCTCATTACATATACCTAAGGCCAAGAGCTTGCTGTAATACTTTTTTCCCTTTAACTAGGTACATTCTTTCAAACACTTTTTCTAAAACATTTTTTTTTCATGCTACCAATGTAAAAATTGACTTGGTTTAGGTTTCCAGTTTTGTCTAGAAGAGAGTACTTTTAGAAAGAAATCACTATGGAAATACGTCACCCCTATCAATTTTCCTAATCAGCTTAAAAAGATTATTACTCTGTTAAAGATTATTATATCAAAGAATATTTTTATCAGTACCAATGTCTGGTAACTGAATTCTGTCAGTTTTCGGGTGATACGCCTTTCATTTAAAAATTATGAATTAAGGCCAAGTTTTAATTTCCCAGATATGGAAGAAGGACAATTCCTCCCAGTTTTTTATCAAGTCCTTATCCAAATTAAAAGCTTCTATTTCCTCTAATGCTTTTTGCCTGCCCTACATATCTGTCCGGGCAGAATATACCCTTCAATGTATCTCTACTTCCGTCTTGAACATTACTTTTTTTTGGTTATACTACTATCATATGCCCATTGACTTCTCCATGCATTACTATATTTCCAAGATGGCGGCAGAGGAGTGGGGTGGGGTGTATTTGCGGCAATTAATACACCCCATTTTTCAGGGTAATCCAGCCAATAACGACTGTATGAAGGATTTAGAAGTGATCAAATTTCCTTTATTTTTTATTTGCTTGGTTAAATTGGTGAAGATAACTATTGAATCACAGATCGAAAATATTAACACTCTGTATAAAGCCTATAAGAATTCATCCATACCATTTCCTTGATTTAATAATCCTACTGTCTGGGAATGCTTTCTAGACCTCGCTTCTATTGCTCCTATTTCGTTTCTTGAAGAATTTTCTTAACTCACGCATGCATGGGGTGTTCAAAACTCTCCCGTCTTTTCTGTTACGCATACATTCCTATGTCCTCACTCTTGTTTCCAATTGCTTTGGCATATCTTACTCAGATCTGCAAAAAGAAAGTATGCTCTATGGATTGCCTACTATTGCCACGAAGACAATTTTGATTGAAATTGCCTATTGTTGTTCCATAGCGAGACTACATGCTGAAAATGTTAAGTGACACTAAAAGAACTTTATCTTTAGCCACATAATATATTATGGCCTCTTTGATTTGCAATACCTTGCCTCTATCCCTTTTACTCCGCCTCCCTGTGTCTTAAGAAAGGGAATGTTGCGCATCGCAGTCAACTACTTGTTCAGTCTTTCTTGAAGATTTTGTTGCATTGCACAGCTGTGAGCCAACTAAAGCATTACCATCCAAAAGAATAGCTTATCTTTATTATTTTTTTCCGTCTCCTCTTTGTTTCAACCGTCGTCGTCGTCCATCTATCGACGACGTTCTGTTTTGTTTTCTCATTTACTCTCATCTCTGCTTTATCCTCATTTTCTTTTCCTTCATTTCGGGTCACGGTCTTCCTCGGCCCCTCAGAAAAAGGACAGATAATCCTCTTCTATTCCTTCTTCTTCTACTTCCTTAATCTCAAAATTCCATCCTCCCCTAACAGTTTATAGTGTTCCGTGTTATTGGGGCTCCACCGTTCACATCATAAAGGGAAACATCCTGGGACCGGACTCTTTTCTTTATCGCTTCTCGTGGGTAATGGCCGGCGCTCTTAAGCGGTTACTAAAGCGACATTTGGCGGCACTTATTACTCGGGAAATTGAATCGAATTCGTGGTTGTTGCCGTCAACCGTCGCCACTGTCCGGGCATCTTTCGAAAGTGGCCCATTTTTACGGTGCCTTTTTCCATCGGGAATCAAAGTTTTAAAGTTACTGCTCGTCAGTACGCGTTGAATGCTCGAAACTTTCGTCGTATTTCAACAGTCAAATCTTCGTCATGGTTCTTCGAGGGAGTATTCTGGTAATTCCCAGTACTAGACGGAGGCGGACTTTTCGATGGCTTATTTCATCCTCTATGCAACATTGAGTCCTCGGTTGTACACGTGTCATCTGTACTAAGCATAAGCGAGTAAATTTCAGTTGCGGAGTGAGATTTCTTCAGTGAAGCAATCTTATCCTGTATAATTTTCTGTTCTCTTTTATTTGTATATTTTATTTGTCCATAACGTTTTGACACATTATAAGAGTTGAATAAAAATCAAACTATGTTTTTCCACATAAAATTCCCCATTAGATCACTACCATGGTTTCAACGCACTGCGTCATCCTCAGGATTGAGGATGACGCAGTGCGTTGAAACCATAATATGAATAAATTCCATAAAGTAACGCCTCAAACCATCAACTACATTGTAAGAGTTTTTTCTGCAACTTTGTGTCGAAATGTAATTTTGGACGAAGAATTAAATTCCTTTACCTTTTGTATTGATGAATTTCTCTTATTTTTCCGTACCAAATCGTTTCATATTGTTTTGAGCAGTAATTACTGAGGGGTTTTGGACAACATGTGAGTAAAAGTGATTACCAGGAAACAGATCAGATTTGGAATCATTTACTTACCAGGTAGATGTCTAATTTATTTATTGCCATATGTAAGTGTAGTTATACTATATTAGCTAATATTACTGAATATGAATAAAACAGATTTGAGAGTATGAGATACAAGTTTTTTTATTGAATTGGAGCACCAGGTGGCATTTATTCATATGAAGTTATTTCTGGCCGGTTGGTGCGGGCATTTCAGAGAGTTGATATTGCTTGCGATTCAATGCATTATAATGCCTTGCTACATGCAATTACCCGAATATTTGCTCGTAAGTATTCATTATTTGTGATTATAATTCTATAATCTATTTTATATTATAAACAGTAATTTCCTTTCAGAAAAATGCGAAGATAATTTCGCTTTTAAAAGATTTTTTTTACCCCATTTGGCATTTTATAGTCATCTAGTCATTGCACTCTGTGGTAAAAATGCCATTGGAAGGAAGGATAAATTGGCTTAAGTAAATTTACACGTGGAATGAATTTATGGTTTATAGCTAAGTTCTTGTTATTCCTTAGAGGATTATTTTTTGAATAGCTTGGCTTGAAGAAACCGAAGCTACGTTACATAAATGAGGATACGTTGTGAATATAAGTAAGGCACTGCGTTTCCTTGCTCATCTGCTATACTCAAACGAGAGGATTATGGTTTAAAGCTAGCTTTAATGGGGAAAATGAATGAATTAAAATGATTATGATAAATCAGGAATAAGTGCTAAGAAATACTCCGAAATAGTAACAAACTGGTGAGAGATAATATGTGAAGGAATTAAGCTGTAGCAAAAGATAGGGAGAGGGATGGAATTTGAAAGACTAAATTCGCTACTGCAAAAACCGTTACGTAGTAATTACATGAAAGGAGTTTCTTTTTTATTCCCGTTGTTTAAGTAGTAAATCTCTGAAAACAAATGAAATCAATTAGATCATGGATGAATTACAATTCATTTTTTTATGTTGTCCTAATTGGCGCGTCTGATCTTTTTTCCATGTCTTTGCTCGTCCTCACAAGTTGCAGTGTAAGAGTTTAAAGGCTGACTTATGTCAAAATACCCTGTCAACTTGCCATTTTGAAATATTTGAATGTGGAAGAGAGGTTCAGTTATGTGTGTTCAGTTTTAATTCTTGGTCCTGTGAGGAAATCAAGTAGTGTTAATAATACAAATCTTGTGTAAAAAATTCTATTTGGCCAAATTTGGATAAAAATTATTTTAAATTGTATAATATAATGATTTATTTATATTTCAAGAAATGTTTGCTAACAGAAAATGTTTTATAGGCAAGAAAACATGCGTAAATAGTTAAAAAATTGTATGTTCTTTCTGGCTTCAAAGAATTCCATTATGACTGAAAACAATCTGAAAATTATTTCCTAATTATGATAATGAAGGAGACCTGAAAAAAAGAGTAGATTTTGTAAAAATTAATTTGATGAAATTGTGAATGAATTAGCACTTTGAAATGAATTTGGACTAACTATAGCATTCGAATAAGGGCTGTCATGACGATAACTGCCGCACCGTGAAATATGGTCGACTTACTGCGTACAAGATGAACAGTCCCATTCAAATCCTCATTAGATTTATCAAGAACTGCAATTAAAATGAGGGAACAGGAAATAATATTTCTTTATGTCCACCGCAATAATCTTGAGCATCGCACTAAACCCGCCAAAAATTCACAGTTTTCTCCTGATTCCCATGAATTTTACCAAGTAAAAAATTTTGCAGTCTGGACTTTCGTATATGATGCCCTTTTCTTCTTTTTGGTCTTAGAGAAAAAATAAATTCGTGGAATGAGATTGAAAGTATATTTCACCGCAATATATCTTTTGGCAAATACACTTTATGCATCAGCTTCGATGTTGCACCGAAAATTCATCATATATTATTTGTTTTTCACGGATTTTTTTATCAAATCGGGTATAAAAAGACGTTAGCATTTGGTTTTTATGGATTAAATAGAAAGAATAGTCGAAAGAGGAGTGATGGAGTAGAAGAAGAGTGTATGTGATTTGAAACTGAGTAGTGGCAGTTACTATGAAGCGCCAAGTAATCAATTAAAATAAAGTAGGAATTCAATGGTGAAATATATAATATTTAGGAGTGAAAGAATGCAGATAAAACAACATGGGAAAGACAAACAAGTGTTAAAAAGAGATTAGGCATAATCATTGGGAAAATTTGAGGTGTATGGATAGAGTTATATTAAAAATTAATGTGACGTTGCTCAATATTTAAATGAATGGAGAATTTTATTAGATAGTGTTTGAAAGAAATATTTAATAATTATATGGGAAAGAGGAAATTTCAAAGACAGGAGGAAATAAAAATATGGTAGTCATTAGTCCTTGAGTAGTGATTTTTTCTTTCTACGCATTGCTTGCGGAGCTGAAAGAAAAGGATGAAGAATGTAGAAATAGACAAAGATGGACGCTAGGGGAACATGGACCAAAATTGATAGGAGCAGTTATATTAGTGTATTAAGTGTACAGAATAGTGCATTGAGGTCGAAATGAGAAGAGGTCGCAGCAATGAAACCCTATACGGAAGGAAAATAAAAAAGCGTCTGAGAAATTAGAATGAGGCATATTATCCATAGAGTTTAATGATAAAACATAAAGCTAATACCGGTTACACATTGACGCATTCCACGCATCGCGTATTCCGTAGGCTGAAATAGACATTTCCCCTTTGTTTCTAACGCATCGGGATGGGATTGGTTTATCTCGTCTTCGCCGAAGAGTTAGTGTAGCGATAACGCAATTAGGATCTGAGAGTGACGTCGTTTATGCAAAATAAGTGAATTCCTTTCGGAAACATTACAAATGTTATAACATATATAAACATTATAGGAAAACATCATTTTCATTTTTCGCAAATCGAGATAAGAATGGGCTGAGTAGTTCGGTAAGAGTTGGCAGATAGGGAAAGAAGAGGTAGTCATGCGGAAAAAGAGTGGTAAAAAAATAATCGGAAGTAACAAGGCCATAATACAAGGATGAAACACGAAGGATAGGTATTGATTACAAAAATTGGATTGAAAAAATAATGGACATGACACTAGAAAGGGCACAATCGAGGTAAAATGAATCTGTTGATGGTAAAATCTCATATTGAGGTTTAAAATAGATGATTCTGAGAACAAGAGTGGATTTTAATGATTGGGTAACTTTGAATGAAAGGAGAGGAACAAGGAAAAAGGGAGTAGATAGCCCAGATTCAATGATCCACTGAAGATTTATTGTGGAGTGACGAAAGGGATGAGAGGGAGTAAAGAAGAGAAGGGAGGAGGAAGTGGCCAAGGGGGTGAGATTGAGTGAGCATCAGATGAAAATGTTTGCCGAGGGTGTCGCGGGCGTGCCCGAGGCGAAGGAAATGAGTCGTGCAGGGTCCGTGGGACCCGCGGGGAGAGGAAGGGAAAGATTGCGGTGAGAAAAGGGGTGCGGATAGAACACTCCTAGGAAAGAATGGGGAGGGAGGAATAGATGAGGCTTGGCATCGTGGATGAGACTTGAAAAAGCCGGGGAGGTTTGGGCTCCCGAGAGGGGGTTGTTCTCGGTATTTAGGGAGGTCGGCAGAGTGGGGGGCGGGCTGAGGTCGGGTGCCCCGTGGGTGTGGGCGAGGCATGTGTGCCGGCAGGATTTGAAGCGAAGGCGGCGCCGTGTTCTGCGGGCGCGATGGCGGTCGGCTGCGAGCGACGGCTCTGACGGAAAGAAAGAAATGTGTGCGGCCGCAAAGAGGGAGCGAGGGAAGCGGAGGATGTGGGGAAGGGCAAAAGGCGGTGTTGGTGGGTTTGACTTTGCCTTGAAAGGAGAGGAATAGCGGCTGGCGTGTGAGACAAATTCGACGCGAAATAATCGCGGACTCTCTCATGAATCATTGTCGGTCAAAATAAATTCCAAAATTTCCTACCAAAATTCAGGTGGCTTTCTTCAAAATTAAAAATTTGATTTTATTATGAAAAGTATCAAAAGAGGGTTAAAATTTACATTTATAGTAAAACTCTTATTATTAGGTTGATGACTATTTTTAATATGCGACTCAAAAATGGCTGTTTTTGAAAACTTTATTCATTTAATGAAATCCTAGTAGTTTTTATTTTTTTGGAATTAATCCTGGTACCGTACTTTCTTTCCCGTGACTTTTCAGTACAAACGTTATTTCTTAGTATTACTCAGAATAATTCCCCTGGTCCTGTTTTTAACTTGTAATCATAGGTGATTAATGTCATATATATTTCTCTACCTCAAAAATGATTTTTATATTGGTCCCATTAATAAAAAAGCAGGAATAATTGTATTTATTTGGAAATTAGATTTAATAATTCATCAAATTTAGTATGTTAAACGCTAAACGATTTCCCAATAAGGTATTATTCCCGGATTATTGAACATTATGAACGAAGAAAACATTGTCCATTCAAGGTTTAAAAATGCCTTCATGACAGAAATGAAATTTTTTTTACTAATTATACTGGAGATTTTCCCTGTCATTGTTGCGCGATAACCACCAAAATATTGCCACAATTAATTTTATGGAAGTTTTTCATCCATGCCCCGCGCTACTGATATCCTTTAATTAGCACCCAAGGCGTGATTTCCTTTCATTAGCTTATCCGTCACTCAAGAGTTTTCTTGGGTCCTCCATCAACGTCATCTGCGAATTTAATGCCTTTTTTCTTGTATTTACTAGAGGAGGAGGAATATCTCACTTCTCTCTTATCTAGTTTTATACCTTATTACTTTCAGCTTCCTTCACTCGTTGGCCACCAAAATTTCATTTAAATTGTTTTTTATTCATTTTATGGATTAGTTCAAATAGCTATTCGCAGAAATGTACGTGGATTAAATTTTCTTTATCTGTGATTCCTTCCTGTATTTTTAAGGTTGATGTGAAGTTTGTATGCTTCTTAAATAATATAATGTAGCTGCATATAAGTCACCATAATAAAAAAGGCAAGTTAAAATTTCATCGATAATTGCTTAAATGGGGTAGTTTCATTACTTTCAGTAGCATAGAAACAAAATAATCTAAAATTGTCTATCCATCAATACATAAATCCATCCATCATATTTTTGCTAGAAATGAAGTTTCTTGAGTGAATGCCGTAATTCATACATCTTTTTTGGAAAAATCATCTATGTACATTAGTTATCTCATCACTTAATGCAGTTGAAATAGCTGGTATGAAGAAGCTATCATGTACCGTATACACAATTTTGCTTTAAAAATGCGTATTGGCTGTGTGTTCTCGATTCTAATGGTAGGTAATTGCATATTCAAAAAAAATTATTTCATGCATTATTTCCCTTTTCAGTTAATTTAGTTGATATAGCTGGTCTATAGGAAGCTCCCATGCGCCATTCAGTATTGCGTTACATAATTTTGATTTGAAAATAGTAAATACGCATTAGAGCTCGTAATTATAATGGTAGTTGGCCAGTGATTATTGCACCAGTGACAGTTGGTGGGGTGATGTTTTTTTACATTTCTCTTTTCTTTCAATCAGTTCTCTTTTCCCTCTCCCTTGGCCGCTTGTCCCTTTCAAATCTTTGCTCACAGCCCACATCACCATTCGTCACACTCCATCCCCCTTCGCTTCACCCGCAATCGCCGCCCAATCGCTCTTCTCTCCCTCTTGCATCCATCGGCGGTTTCCCTTCCTCGGCTCCTCGTCCCATTGTTCTGCGGACGCGCCTCGTGTTTGCTCGCCCGCCAAAGCGAACCGTGGTGCGGCCGACTGATTCGGGCGACGGGTGTGCGGCACATGGCTCCCCATTTCGGCTCCTCTTCCTCTCTCATCTTTGTCCCTTATCCTCTCCGTCTTGGGCATCCGTCTCCTGTGCAGGGTTAGAGGTAACACTCACACCAGTGTCTGTCGTTCTTGATGGCACACAGATGCCCAAAGAATTTGCTTCGCTGTACGAGTCGTTGCCCTAGAAATTAATGAGACAACTTACGAATGAATTGTAAAACGTTAGCCGTTTCTAATGCTCAGTTAGTTTTCAATTATTTACTCATAGGTACACTCTTGATATCTTTTTCATGTACTCGGCTAGTTCTTTTCTGAAATATTCTCCTGCTCTTTCATCTCCTTTCAGCTTTGAAGTCGAACAGATAAGGAGTCATGGACGGATAATTGTTGCGCTTTGATTTTATAAGCTAACTTGTTGACAATTTTCAATAATATTGGTATGAAGTTACAATTTATTCCTCCGTAACTATTAACTTTTCGTGCTGTTTTCGGTAGATTATGCGTCACCTTTGATTGACGAAATAGAGGGTGATTTCGGTATTGCAATTTTAGCCATGCGTATTGAAAGCATGGTACTACAATAGAAAAAACTTCAAATAAAAAATCTATGCTGAAGGCTGGATGCCACAGAATGTTTGACATTGCGGTAATCCATGCGTCCTGAAATATATACACGAAATTGATATCGATGGCGTGGGCAACACACTCGGCAGAGATCGAAGGAAAGGAGAGGAAAGTGAAAAACGGAGAGACATCGGACTATTTTTTCGGATTTCGTCCTCGCGGAGTTGAGGACTCTAAGACGGTGGAGGCAGGTCTGAGAGGAGATGGAAGGAATATGGGTCCGTAGGGTAGAAGCGTGAAGTTGGGGTGGGAGAGAGTAAAATCGCAAGATTCGGCCGGATATTGGGGAGTAAAACGGGGATGGGTATAAGGATAGAAAGAAGGGTTGCGAGAGGGGAGTGGCGAAAAATGTGTTAAACAGAGGGAAGAGAGTTATGGCGTGGGAGGATGGGCCTGGAGGATAAAAGGCGCTGAAGTCGGGGATGAAAGGCCAGGGGGGTGTTGGAGTGGGTGGAGTATGAGTGGGAGAGTAAGTAATGGATGGAATTGAAGGGGGAGAGGTTGTAAAAAATGTACCAAAGGATGAAAGGTCGGCACGGAGTAGAAGGAGAGAGGGTGGGAATGGTGGGAAAAGGGTTACGATGGTTTGACATTGGAAGGATAGTCAAGGGATTGCATGTGCACGGCGTGCGCGGGCGTGGGTGACTAGGTGCGGAGTGCGCGTTAAAGGTGCCGAGGATTCGCGGGAGTGGGTCGGGGGAAATACAAGGAATGTGTATAAAAGTCGCGTAATGTTATATTTTCAACGTGACGGTCTTGTGACGTGCCTTGAAAAGGCTGAGAGGAAATATATGGTTTTATGTTTTCCTAATGGGTCGCATCAGGTTTTCTCGGGCTTTAAAAAAAAAAAATGGGTTTCCAAATGCGAACGTTTCTGAGGGTAAGTCTGTCACCGTCTTCAGGGTGCAGACGATATTTTTAAACGCATAAGTTCAGTTTTCTCATGATCTGGTGTGAATCATGAGAAAAATTCATGGGAAATTTATGAGATTCAGATATGAGAAGATAAGAAGAGAGAAAATCAGATAATTCAGGGGAAAAAAGTGGCTATATGCTAGTTGCTATTTGACAAAAGCATAAAAGAAGATTATTATACGTGTACGAGACTAAAAATCATCTCTCCAATCCCAGTCTAAGGTTACTTCAAAGATTAGACAGTGTATGTAAAGGAGTACATAATTCAAAAGAAATCCTTGTGCTTTGGATAAGAAAAACTGGAAGCAACCATACCACTCGTGAGTATTCTAGAGGAAACCTATTCACCAATAGAATTGAGTGAACCTTCTCACTTCATTCCCATAAGTTCCCATCCATCCACCTTCATTGAAATTCAGAGGGTAATGGAATACAACAGTGAAGCAACGATGTGGTCATCTCTGTGCAACCAGCTTTTGTGAGATTGGGGGTTAGTCCTACTCAAATTAGGATGACGTTTCAGAATTGGCCAATTACGGGTATAGTTTGGAAGTTGATTAAGTGACCACCTATAGAGTAATGGTTCACTTGAAGGGCTCAATTTCATGTGAACGGCTCATTTCCGTTGTGTACTATTATTAAGAGGCATAATATCACTCTGTGATTACGTATTTGTGCCTCCTATTTTCTGAGTTTCACCATGAATCCATTATTTTTAGAATTATTTGTCTTTCTTGTTAACCTATATCTGTTATCCATTGTCCGAACCGTGAGATTTAAACTTCAAATAAATTTGCTTAGCTATGTTCTCAATTTGTGATAAATACATGTTTATTCGGAAGTTCCCGTAATAAGAACAAAATATTTTTAGATTAAAAGTTTTATATAGTGTCGTCGTGTAATACCCTGGAAATACTAAAGCGATGAAAAGACATGACTTTTATTGATTTTTATGAATAACAACTAAACAGCTACACTGCGGAGCATGGTTGTATGCATCATTAAATTCTTCTCCAGTAAACTTCAATTAAGCTGAACATTTTTTTAGCCCAAAATTCTATGCCATGAAGTATGCCCAGCGATAGAAAGAAACTGCCATGTGCATGAAGTGGATAGATTTTTTTGAGTGATAATGGAAATGGCGTTTTCATACAGAAAATGTCGAATGTCTGCTATTTATTGTTACCTAAGAAAAATATTCTTTCGGATATAATTATCGAATTCGGGTGCTATATCACTTGAAATTGCAAATTTTAGCCTTCTAAATTTATCTTTGGGAGTCTTAAAATATCGAAGAAAACTCACTTAATGTACTCACGGCAAACCGATTCGCTGGGGAGGGAGAGAGGGGATAATTATGGCTCGGTTGCTAGATGCCGAGTGGGAAGAGGGAGTGTTGGAGCAGTTTTAAAGGGCGTGTGTGGCTTCGGGTCACGCATAGAGGAGAAAAGTGTGGACTTAGACAGAAAAGGGGCGTGACCAGGCTAAGGCAATGAAAGATGAGCGAGGGAGAGGGGAAACTATGGCCGTGGAATCTTTATATTTTCAGACGAAGGCAACGCGCTGCTGTGAACTTGAGATAGCCCTCACTTATTTTTTCTTCGCCCACTTGAAACGGCTAATGCTCCCCGTACCGTCCTCCATCATTATGCCTTACTATATGGATCTTCTTATGTTCTCCCCGATTCGCAGAGCTCCAGTATGATCTCGTCGTTTCTCGGTGAATGATATCTTGTAGTTGAACTCGGGCTGTCCACCGGGTCAAAGTCTGAATTAAGTCGGTTTTCGTCCACAGGGCGAAAGACTCACAAAGGAAGCCATCGAGATCAGGATGAAAACAAAGAATATCAACCGAGACAACGGCTACAAATTAAGTACTACCTAGACGCCGCTTTTGCCGTTGATCGATGAGGGAAGTGAAAAGACAAAGGCGGGAAAATCGGACCAATCAGCAGCCACCTGACATTCAGCCTCGACTCTGTTCAGCACATTACTTCTCCATTTTCTCATAAGCAATGTATTTTTTCCAAAAATTCTGCGTTTATAAGTATCCATAGTATATGATGAGACTATCTCCGGAGCATGTAAGCGGTGAATTTTTCTCGGGTTAAAAACTTCATCGTCACGAACATTTCGTGGAGCGCGTTTCTCATCTTCTTTAGGGCACTCTAATGAATGGATCGAACAACCGAGCTTATATATCCGGGTCGACTCCTGGGCCATTCATTAAATACCCATAGGTAGGTATAAAAAATTTTTGTGTAATTTTAAGACAAATGGATCTACTTATCATTATTATCCTTGTAAATATATTCTTTGAAAACAATAAATGGAATCAGGATGACTATCAATAAATAAATACTACAAAAATGGTGAAAAACAATTTTTCCTTCTGTTATTCCATGCAGAATATACATGTCTGCTAATTGGTCATGTCGGTTCTTCTTTAGTTAGAAATCTAGAATAGCATCAATTGATCTTCTGCTTCTATCTCCTCCTCATGATTTTCTCGCTGTTCAATCTAATGTTTCTTTTTAGCCCACTCACATAATAGTAGTAAATGTACTATTTCTCAATTGCACAAGAGAAGGTCATGAGATATGATGGCTCCATTGCTACGCTGAATGGGATGTTGCTTACCCTTTGTTCCTCCATATGGATTAAATGTGTTCGTAGAATTTTTTTTGACGATTCTCTTGTTATTAACATTGAATAGTGTAGGAGTGGCTGTTTTCTTGATCCATTGAGTTGCAAATGTTTTCTAATGGGTGTAGAATTTGCGGAATCGATGATAAAGATTCTATAGTTGCGGACGCACGAGCACGGTAGTGAAATATTTTGTCCTTTTACACTGAAAACTATTTAAAATAAGTCTAAATATATCTATTTTGACGGATAGTGTGAATAATATATGCTTTAAAATGAAATATGGACTATTCGATGCGATGAAAAATGTTTGATTTTGCTAAATTTTCCCATGCTAAAATTTCGATTCTTGAAAAGCATTCTCCTCCCAAATGTTATGCGTCATTTGTTAATGAATATGCCACGGAAATGCTAAGCCGTAATGTGTGCGCTCACCCTTTGACCTTTGCAAGCTCCTGGGTCAAAGTTCGTTTTAGCGAAACAAAGTGCTCACTCAGTATTCACGCACTTAGATCTAAAGTAGTGTTTATCACAAATGCATTGTGTTATGCGTTTCTAACAGAACTTATTTGCTTATATTTATGTATTGTAATAACCTCAAATCAAGTACATCCTAGCGTTACAGGTACAGTACCATAGAGAAGTAGCGATGAAAATAGAAAATTTTGAAGTCAGAAAAAATTATTCTTAAGCTCTTTGTTTTCAGGTGTCAATTAGCACATCTTTCATAGTAGTATTATACCATTGCCATTTATGAACTTAATTTTAATTTCCTGAGAAGTTGTGATTTTCAGCCAAAAGTTATGGCCAGTTTATGGCTAATAACTGGTTTCGATCTACAAGTATGATATGAAGCATGAGATTTAGCTTCATTTTTTAGTCGTCCGTTTCCTTTTAAAAAATATTTTCTCTTCAATGTACATCAAGGTAGTGGCGGATCTATGGGGGGTCTAAGTGGGCTATTCCCCCCTTGAATATCCAATTTAAGCAAGATAGAATGGTAATTTTGTTCGGAACCCCACTACAGCTGGGAGGTTGCCCGCTATTTAGCCCTCCCCCCTTGTTCATATCCTGGATCTGCCACTGCTTCAAAGTAGAGTATTTTTCTCATAGTTATAGTTGGACAGTTTCTCGTGATTAATGCGTGAATTATATTTTTTGCCGAAATAGGATAGGCAAGCATTAATTTAATTTTTTTAGAAAGGGATGACAAGAGGAATAATGCTTTCAATCAATTCGTTTTGAACGATGTAAGCATATGGCTGTTACGTAGATTTTTCGCGCAAAATTACCCACTAAGTGTTGCGCAGTGGATGTGACAGTCAATGTCGGTCATAGGTTGAGAACAATTGACAGTTCGTTTTCCATGCAGATTGATTTGTAATATTCCTTCATGAAAGCCCATTTTGCGCAAACACGGTGACAATTTTTCTCGCAATTTGGAGGTAATTTGAGATGGAAATTTTCTATTTCCACTTGTTAACGGGAGCTATCGTTTTTTTATCAATTCAACGGCTGCTAAGAAATTCCTCGTGTTTTCACGAGAGCGGCGATTAAAAAAAGCAAGAGTGAACCGTTCTCATCCACGTAATCCCGCAAATAGCGAGTAACGACGGGAGCAGCTCCGCGGGAATGGAGACACGGTAGTTTTTGGGCCGGGATGAGCTGTTTGGGCGGCGGTAGATGGGTATGGAAAAGGGCCCTGCCCATTTATTTCGATGGGGAAGCCTCTCCGCTCCCAATGTCATTCCCTCGGCTGCTCCTGTAATCCCGTCATCTACCGCGCAGGCAGTCTCCGCCTTATACGGGCTCCTCTCCAATCGAGCCGTGGCCTATCGTATCGGCCCCTTAGGCACCTTGCCGCAGCCGTAATTGTTTCCTTTGGCTGGCCATCGGTGCTGGAATGTCTCGAAGGGAATGGAGGGGGTGGTACGAGAGTTAATGCTTTCACAAGCTACTGGCGTTGCTAGGCGCTGGAGCTATTCCCGCAACGCACAGTGGGCCGAAAACCAAAAAAGTTGGCCAAAATTCGAATAACAAAGTTCGCGCAATCCAAGCAAAAACAGTTGATATTCATTGTTAAGCAAATTTTTTTTAAGACACGGTACCGTACGAAGCATTGAATGGTCCAATATTACTGTTGATGCTGGTCGAAGTAGAGCATATTAGATATATTTTGGCGACCAAAATTGTCAATGGAAAGTAGCAAAATGTAGGTATGGCTTTATTTAAGAGAAGTTATTTAGAATGTTGATTTCAAAATATATTCATCCACGGAATTGATTTTTATTGCTAGATCGGAGATAATGTGCGTTCCATTTTACCAGCTAATTATTACTTTTATAATGTTTCAATATAGTGCCGATTTTTTATTATACATTATGTTATGAATGAATAAAATTTATTAATTGTCCTGGGGATATAACCGTTAAAAACAAAATATTTTATTAACAAACTAAAACAAAATATTAAATTATTTCTAAAGGCATGGAACTACGAAATCAGACAATCCATTGGGTATCTCTCGGCCTGTCGGCTGGAAGCTCTCACGGCAGCATACTCCTTACCTAGCCCTTGTTACCATTTGGCACAGAATAGAGTATCTGATCGCATGCACATTCCTAGTTCCAATAACATCATTAAGCGTGATTGACTGACTGCCTTGTGATGAGATACATATTTTTTTCTCTTTACTCGCCAAAACTTATATTTATTGCCAGTACTTTAATGCGCGCTAATTTTTTAATTTTATTTGTGTTTTTTTCTGTCAGTGCCTACCGTTTACATTTTACTGTAGCTATTGATGTTGCTATTATTGAGCTCATTTTTGTGATATTTCGTTGTACAATAACCCTGAGGGATATTGTAATCCTGTCTCCTAAGACTATACGACTGATGTGAAGAATCGTGTTTGTGTGGTGGCTAATGCGTTAGATTCCCACCCCATGGGATTGGGTGCAAAACCAGGCGATGATGGAAATTTTTAGATCGCTCAATTGATGCGTGAGTGCTTTGTGGAGGGTGGTTCGAGCTCAGCACTCCGTCCTTCGAATGGAACGTTAAGCTGTGGTCCCTAAGGTGCCTTTCGTTCAGCCCAGGCTAATTTTAACGCCAGTTTTTTATCCAGCCGCCTTCTCTCCCTACCATTCTCTATGGCTAAAATGGCTTATGCTGTCCATCGCCTCCCCAAATCAACCAATCAACTACCTATTGAAAAATATCCGGAGCTGAACGGTTCCTCAGTGCAGAGATGATTATATTCTCCCAAGAAGTGTGAAGTTAATACTCTAAACTTAGATTTCATCCCTTTCTAGAGACTGTGGGGAAATCAAATTCCTTCAAGAAAAGTATGACATGTTTGTGGATTGCACATCCATCTTGTTGATTCCAATTCAATTGAAAATTCTGATTCGGATACGTATTTATGTTTTTTAATTCATTGTCTCCTATCAAGATGGCGATTGTAAAATGATTTTTAGGGAATATCAGTTGATAATCGTTTTAAGAAACGTAGATAATTTATAAAATCAAGATAAAATTTTAAGCAAAGGGGCAACAATACGATTCTTCGTTGAAACATTGATATTTATCAGTAATTAGACTTTATGGGGTATTTAAACTCTAATGTTTATTTCAGATTTTTACAAGTATTTAGAAATATTATATCTATGCTCGTCGTTTTGAACCAGGGCATTTAATTGGTAACCAAAGACTAGCAAATCGTCGGATTATAGGGCAAACGGGTTATGTACTCCTGTTTTTAGTTAGAATTCCCGTTTTACGGGTTGTTCTCTCCGTTTAAATTTAGGTTTTGCTCCCACCTACGTTTTCTTTTTGTGATTAAAGAAGGAAATATCGCTCGCTATGCGTAATAGAGTTTAATTAGGCAATGTATTCTACGATCTGTACACCTATGGCGAGTATTCTCCAGCAATTGTGGATGTGAGCATAGCGTAGGCCAGATGCGGGAAGAGCTATCTCGCGTAGCCTCAAAATCTGTGCGTCGGAGTCATGAATGGCCAAGCAAGGGATCGGCGATGGAAAGGAGGGTTGAAGCAAGGAGGAATTAGACGCCCCCTCCCACAAGGGAGGCAAAAGGAAGAGCACGAAGAATCCATTGGCGCAATTTTCACCGTCCAGCTGGCCGGGCGTTAATGAAGAAGTTGCCCGGCTTAAAAGAGGGGAGGGTAGAGAGGGATCGTGGCTTGGGGAAGAGTATTGGGGGTTTTCGGCCACACCAACTCCCTTCGTAGGAAGATCGGGGGCATGGGGACTCGGTGGTGTGGGCGTTCTGTGTCGAGGTTGGACACGAGGGAGGCTTAAATTACGAAGGGCTCCGTAGGTGGCGAAGGGAAGGTAGCCCAATGGAAGGCCATGGGAGGGAAATAGCTGGGTTATGAAGGCGAAGGCGGGAAGGGGGATCAGTTTATGTGGGTTAGGTTGGAGATATTGATGGATGTGAGTTGGGCTGGAAGGTGAGGATGCTTTCGAGCCGATGGAGGGAGCATGGAGGTGGAGAAGGGAGATTGCACAAAAGAGGATAGAGAAAATAGAAGAGAGAGTGGGGAGAAGAATATGGAGAAAGGCATATAAAGAGTGTGGGGTGGGATGGCTCAAGAGCTCGGAAAAGGGTGACGGGAGTTATTAAAATGATAATATCGGGCCATTTAGCATCCCATCAAAAAGTGTCAACGGAATTGATTACGTTCGGGAGGAATGCGACCGAGTAGAGGAGGTAAAAAAACGCAAGTCGTGGTCATCAGGGTTGGAAAACGCTTTGTCGGGAAAGATTAGATTTTTAGAGGGAAAAGTTTGGCTATTACTTCGCGAGTAATTTTTTCATTCCATTATGAAGATGAGGGTCCTGATGAGACTGGTGACGTGGAGCTTCGAAGCTAATCTTGGAGATGTGGGCGCGAGTGCCACTTCTTGGCGTGGAATTATCAGGCCTCGGCGTGAATAAGTGCATATAATCAGAGGGATTTCGGTTTTACTTAGTGACTTATGTAGAGTCTAGACAAGGAGGTAAATCTATTCAAACATCGAATAAAACTTGGGTATGACGATTTTGTTTGAAGTGAGAGAGGGGTTATTTTCTGGTAACCAAATGAGGTACGAAAATGCTGAAAAATGTCAGTTATGAAATTTCTAATTTTTCCACAGTATTTTTTTAATGTAAGCTGTGTTTGGAAACTAGATAATCCTGTATTGAGATTATCAGCCTCTCAAATTATAATAGCTAATTAAAAGTTGAAAATTGCTTTTGAAGACCTGGGTGATAGTTTGTATGAGATACGAGCTATTTAATAATAGGGCGATGAGAACTGCTGCCATTTTATCGATGTACTTGCGTAATTATGGTCACTTTTGCAAAAAAGATCATTGCGGACTCTTTTTTGTTTAACATCCCAACGCGATAAATTTTCTCTTTTAATGTGACATAGTAGGTACCAGCAGAAAAATTCTTCTTTAGTTCTCTAGATTGGTTTTGCTGTAATGCGAAGTTTATAACAAGCTAATGTAATGTTGAGAAAGAGTGAAATAATATAAAACACTATGCAAGGCTAAAAAACCAACATTATTGTTTGCAATTTACATTATGTGCTCTAGTCACTGCACATAAAAATTTTTTCATCATACAACATATACCCTTGAAAGCTAAAATATTTTGGCAACTGTCATGAATGAGTTCTCTATTCAATACGTTTCGGTCACGTATTCCTCGTAGACCATTAAATTTTTTGAAAGCATTTTTTCTAGAAATAAATCAATTTTAAATCGTATTTGGCCTGAAAATAACCGTTTTGGAACGGAAATAGGGAGAATTTGATATGTAAAAAATTATATATGTACCTAATATTCTTTAAAATTGGCCACGAGGTTTTGGTGCTTTATAGTTTTTCTTGCAGGACTTTATTAGCTATCCGATTATTCAGCACCTTAGCCTCATTTAAATTAATTAGCGATATGCAAAGTGACTCCTCTCCACGAGAAACAGACAATTGCAACGATGATGCATGAAGCACGCATACAATGCCAATGAATTCCGATGATCAGCCTAGAAGAAACCATTTTACTGCGCTAGGCAATTGAAAGGGAAGTGGGGGGGATGGAATATCAATCCGGGAATGGATAAAAGGTATATAGAGGGAGGGATAGGGGAGTGGATTTAGTTAGAAAGGTAGACGAGAGGAGTATTTTGGGATTTTTTGGGTGTAAAAGTGGGTTGCGGTGAGGAGGGTGGGGGGGAAGATGGGGGGGGGGTAATGGCGAGAGAAGAGTTGGAGGGGGATGGGAGGGGAGGGTTGAGGGCAGAGATGGATCGAGGAGGAGGTAGGATGTGGAGGGAGAGGAAGGAGTTTTTTTTTCGATTTTAAAAGCGAGGATGGAACTTTGGAAAGCATCCTTCGAATGGATCTCAAGTGCAAACAAACGACGTCCCAACGACTCCCTCCTGGGGATCGGCTTCCCCTCCTCTCAACCCCACCCCACCTTTTACTTACACTCCCACAGGGGCGCCATCCACCTCCACAGTGCCACCCATGGACCATACCTCCCCAACCTCTCGAGTCCTCCCTCAGAGATCTCATCCCTCCAGCCAACCTCCACATCACAAGGGATGTGCTCTTTGTTTACCCTGCCTCTCCACCGTCCTCCCTCCCCACTTCTCCATTTCCCTTCCCACTATGCTTCTCCTTTTTCCCGACCAAACTCCCATTCATTCTCAACCCACCACCATCCGCTCCAACTCGACACCTATCCCTTTTAAAAACCCTTTTGCCTCCCATCACATTCTCTTTATCTCTCTCTCTCTCTCTTCGCATTGCAGTGTGGCCAACCACTCCAGGAAAACCTGGAAATCACGAGCTGGCTGGAATAATCCTTAAAAAATGGGGATGATTCTCAATTTCATACAGTATTATCTGTTATTGGAAAGAAAAATAGCAAAGAATCGAAAAAAGTAGAAAAAGAAGTCATTATACTGACATATTTATAAGTAAGATTTGCTAAAATCTTCCTTTCACTCTTGAGATCTCACCACAGACTAAGCCATAGGCGTGTGAAATCTACAAATATGTAGGGATCTAATTTTTTCCCCTTGCCCACCTCACGGGCGAGGATTATTGCTGAGTGTGTCTTCAGGACAGGGACCCTTTGGTCAGTTCCCAAACGCTCCACTAAGATCGAATATTTTTTCAACGAAGTCAACGGACAACGAAGGATTTACCTCTAGACATATGGTAGTACTTCAGGGTGGCAAATCATTACAAAAAAGATATAAAAACGTCGTACCCGAATAATCTTAAGAAACATTGAAAGATTCCCTTGAAAAAATGTGATAATTTTATTTTTATAACTGAGGAAAAGCATGCTAGTCTAGTTGGTAGGGCCTTTAGCTGCTGATTGAGATGTTTCAGGTTCGAATTACTGACTGAAGCCTTATAATACTCAAAAATTCCAATATCTCAGAATTAAAAAAAATTTTCGAGGTGTAGGGTGGTCATTAGAAATGAACTATTCCCCTACCCTAGATGTGAGATATTCTCACACCTGTCGCGAGGTCTGAGGTGAGCGTTACCCTCACCTATCCAAGGGAGCCTTGAATAACTGAGTAGGTGAAGTGAGTGGCCGCCCTGTCCCTTCCCAAAATACCTTCGTAGCCCTCTTACCTTCCTTCTTTCATTGATTCACTTTCTCGTCTCCGCGCTTAACATTAACTGGCCACGGCACTTCTATCCGTGCATCCACCCCTCCCTCTTCTCTCGTATTTCACCACCTTAGTGTCAACCTCACACCACACTCGCCTTCACGCCACCCACAACAGCAGCGTCGTAACCGTGGACGCTGTCCCTCCCACCATGCAGTTTCCCTGCTTGCTGTGGCCTGCAAGTGATTTTCACCACGATGCGAGAGCATTTCCGGGTATACCTTATTGCTCGGGTGTGTTTGTGTGTGTGCTCCCAACGCTTTCCCACGCCTCTTTGCGCAAATCGGTTGGTGCTTCATAAACGGCTGTAGCTTCGGAATGTGGTGGCACACTTTCCTTTTAATAATGTTTGTGAACCACTCGAAAATGAAGATATTAGCGTGGTTTTAAGGATTTTTGTTTCGTTTTATAAGGGCATGATAATGTGGGCTTCTTTATTCTTCCTTTTAAGAAACGGCTTATATATGTATGAGAAGTCTATAAAAAACATGAAAATATTTTATTGCCAGTAATGCTATGCGTGATGTATTATAGAGGGAGGAAACCACATTAAAAGCAACTAAAATCTGAATCCTGGTCCTATCTTTATTTTTTTAAGGGATATCCAATGATATCCATATATGTTATCAATTTCTAGCCCATCCTGTAGTTTCTGCAACTTAATTATGCTTTTTACAAATAGGCTGATGAGAAATGAACGTGTATGCAAATATTTCAGCAATGGTGATAGTATTTGTATCTGCTTGATTTTTGGTTCTCTCCCTCAGTATTTGGAAAATTTTGCTTCTACGCCCGTGTGCCGGAATTGCCGATCGTTATTCGCCGCTTTGTGCAGGCCAGCGATATCAAATGCATATGCAAGCAAGGAATTTGTGAGTGTACAATGTTATTTCGAAGCAATTATCCGCCGAATGTTACTGTGAGTTATGTGAATTGCGTAATGAGAGCACAGACTAGGTGCTAGTAGTTAACTGGATCAGACTGCTTAACCAGAATCGATTTTTGTCTAACATTCCTTTAGGCTTTCGTGCCGCATGTAATTTCATTTTGAATTGAACACATTTCGTGACATTTTTGCACCAATTTAAAATTTTATTTCAACTACCAATGTTGTTTATCTTTTGCGTCAAATATTTTTAAGCACTCCTAAACCACGAATTCTTTCAGAAAAAATATGCAATTAAAGATTTGAGAGGTTCTTTGCTAACAACGTCTTACCATCACTTTTTGTACTAGAAAAAAGATGTGTTTCCATTAAATAAAATGCTAAGGGAATGTCATGTATTATAAGCCTAAGGTAAATTTATAGTGGTAGGTTTCTATTTTTAAGAACTTGATTGGAATTTTTGTTACCGATAATAGACGAGGAACACATTCATACATTATTAAATGGCTTTAAAGCGTATTATCTGGTTTGTAAAATAAATGCTAATATTTATTCACGCGGATTCATTTTATTTTATATCCGAAATTAATCCTTTAATTTTATTAAAACGATCACTAGCTCGTAAAATGTGTGCACAACCGACACATTTCGCCATCAAAATTCATTTGTCCACACTGGGTGATAACCGTGCGTGCTCAGAGCCGAACCCGAGGGGCTTGGCGCCCGATCGCAGTCAAATAGTCTGGGAGCGAACTCATATTTTTTCTCCTCCTCTCTTTCTCTTTAGCATGCGGAAGGAGGGACGGGGTACACGTTTTGCCAAGACCTCTTACGAAGAGAGAGAGAGAGGGCGCAGGGAAAAAGCAAGGGAAATAAAACGGCAGCCGGAGATTTTTGGGAACACTAACTCACGAAACCCATTTGCGATGGAATCATCGGCTGAAACTCTCGCCGCTCCTCGTCAAAAAAATATAAATCCCTCTCCCTCCATCCCTCTTCTCCTCCGCCCACCACTTCCACATTCGACCTCTGCTGATTCCTCATACTCTCCCATCTACCACGCTTTGCAACCAACACTGCCTGCGTCCGTACCCGTCATCCCCAGACCAACCAAGCAAGCAACCAACCCTGGCGGCACACCCACCATGGTCGGTACCCCTCCTCCCTTTAACCACCCTACCCTCACGACCCCTTTGCCAAACCCTATTTCCATTTTCCTCCCCTCTCTCCGTGAGAGTCGCATCCTTCCCCTCCACAACCCATCACACGACCCTTCTCCGTCCCTGGGAAAACCCCTCGCTCTCTGTGTGTGCCCAAACCCTCTAGCCTCTTCCACTCCGCTCCCTTCTCTCCATCTCTCTCTGCTCCCAGTGTCCCTGGATGTTCGATCGCCTGGTCGTCGTCGGGGGTGGTGGCTGAAAAGCGATGGGATTATTCTCGTCGTCGACGTTGTGTGGGGGTGTGCGTTTTTGGGGGTCGCTTTAACGGTTATTATTCGCTTGCCGCGGCTGCTGCCGAGGCCGCGAAAGGTTTTCGGAGTCGTCGGGCGATACACACCGCAAATACGCCGTGGTAGTTCATGAAATCACCGCGGCCGCGCTCGCTCTCGGGAGTGATAAAATATTGTTTTTCGACGTTTCCGACCCACCGAAAAGGTGTCAAATTCGTTCCGGGTCGGGGTCGTTACTACGTTCAGAACTAATCCTAGATGGAGCGTAATTGTATGGTTATCACTGGAATCGGGTTTACGCCACAATTGATCTCCATCGTATTACTATTGCGTCAATTTTGGCCTCTTTTGAATTATTTGTTGATTAATATTCGGTTTTCATCGATTCAAACATCAGGATGATAACAGGGATTAAATATTGTCGTGACATATGCTGTATTCCGCGTATCTTTACTTGCGGGAGGACCTGCACTATTTTTCTACCTTCATAACAATAAAGATATTTATTTCACTGCCCAAAAATTGCACCTAAATACATAGATAATCAGTGGAATTGGGCACCCCATAGGATTTCATAGCAGAAAGCTGTTGTAACGTCTGGTCATTGATGTGCGATGGCTTTTTTTATATTTTTTTGTGATTTTTTCCTGACGTGTTTGTGACAAGAGGCGATTTCACTAGTGTAAGTTTTCGACGTAAATACCACTTGGCTGACCCTAGTAGTTTTTAGGATGGAAGTGCTTTGTGAACTTCTGCTATTCGCAAGGGATGAATGTTTGACTGGCGCCAGGTGTGCCTCATGAAATGTATACACGTTTGATTTGAAAACCACTCATTTCACTTAGCCACTGCTTTACGTCCAAACCGCTTCGGTGTCCACCGAACGTCACCCCAGGGACTTCTTGGCAGCTTGGATTAACCTCATTATTGCTGACGGGAAAGCAACTCCCATGGCTCGTACTCAGTGTCGAGTCTTTGTAATGTGACCTGTCATTTCATTGCGCCAGTACGGCATTTCTCATTCGAAAGACATCACAACATGTGGCTTCTCGTTCCTCAGTGCATTAGTGCTATCGCATGAATATTTGACATTCTTTTGTACAATGCAACAGCTCAAGGTAGCTCTGATTTTGGTTATGATGGATACTAGTCGAGGAAAGTCAGCAAAATAGTTTTTGTATATATTTGTTATTTAAAATTTTACTAAACAGATTTCACAACTCCTGCTTATTTATCGTACCTAAAACTTACTCAAACACATCAAATCAAAAGGAGGAGAAAGATAGGAGAAATTGGAATAAATTTATGGACTAAATTTAAAAAAAATTGACCCATATATTCCTATCCAATTTACTTAATAGTGGTTTCAAATGAACGGCAGCGAAAGTGGGTGGTGGGTTACCAGACTCTCCTCTCCAGACTACCAAAATTTGGAAACACATTTCTCTCATTTTGTAAATTTCTAGCAAAGGGTGGACCAAGGTTTTCGCACTAAAAAAAATTAACCTAATATGAATACTTTCTTTGAAGAAGCTTAGTGGCTATCTTAGCGTTCTCTGTTTTGAATTTTGACGCTTGAATACTTCAGCAATAAGATTGAGTAAGGAATCATGGAATTAATGTTCAATAAGTAAATACATAGTACTTGCTTGCCTCGGAGTTTCATGGTTTTAAACCTCCATTCATTTTCTGAATCTAAAATTTTGACAAAAATATGACGCCAAATTGGAGACGAGTGAGGGACGGCTGCTAGTAAGTAGCCTTTTAGCTCTTTGCTGTCGACGTTGGCCAAATAATTCAAGCGGCTCGAATCTTGCAAAACCAGTGTTTAAAACATTGCTATCTCATGACACAGATTTTCACATTGATATCCTCCCACTTTCTCAGAAAAACTATCATATTTAAGCTCATGATCAGTCGTTGACAAAAGTTACCTCCTTACGATGTGCACTCCCACCAGAAAATGCCCTGTGTTCTTCTTCTTCTCTTCACATAAACCTCCCCAACTCGTTCCCGCGCTTTGCAAAGTGCATATGTACGTGCCCCGATAATTTTCAATGCTGACGTCCCCTCCCCTTTCCTCTCCTAACCTGTTCCCATCTCAAGGGCCGCATGCCTTTAAGGCACGGCTCGTCTCCGAGACCCAACCTACCCGCTGGTGCTGCCTCGAGTGGCGCCTTGAATGAGGTTCCTCACATATTCCCTCGCTCGTAACCTTCTTTTCCCAACTTTTTCCCTCGCGAACCCTCCCGCCTCGCCAACGAATAGAAAAAATGTCAATTTGTGATTCTTCGGCTACCAACACCTTTCACCACCTGCATACATCCCGCAACCCTGGCCGCTCCATCTCCCGGGCACAACCAAAACGAATTCTCCCCACCGACCCTCCTCCCGTTCGAGGCCCCGAGCCACAGCCTCTCCCCCATATTTTCATTCGTCCTTCATCTTTCCTCCCGGGCTCTCCCTTCAAACTCTCCTCCATCCTTCTCACACCGTTCAATCCGTCTCCGATCCATCCTTTTCTCCCTCTTGCCACCACCTGTCACGTCACTTTCTCCCCCTCGCGTTTTCCCACTCTAATTTTCATCCCACATCTTCTTCACTATGTGTTGACAACGGGCGATACATTCACGCTCCTGCGTGCTGTGTCAACGAACATATTGAGGCGTTCTCGGGAGATAGAGAAAGGAAGTTGGGCACTGAGTTGAACTCCTCGGTGTGTATTGCAGGAAAAGGAGCATGCGGGCTTGAATTTTGCTGCTGCAGATATGATTTGGGGTTTTGAGTGTGAAATTTGATCCTTTCAATGCTGAATTACTCATGCATAATTAAGAAGCAACATGATGTAAGTTGAATTCTGCCAATGTTAAGATTTTTTAGTATACTTACTCTTCTCATATCGAATGTTATTTTTATTGTACCGAAGGGAAAGTTCTGTGATTGGCATCGTCAGATAATCAGAATTTGTTTTTAATTGATTCGTTAGAGAAACTTAAATACGATTTCAAATACGAGTAATGTAATAAAATGTTCTTATCGTTATAGAAGCCCTTTTACGTAAAGATTAATAATTTTTCATTGTTTCTTTTGCTAACTATTGCTTATAATTTATATTAATACAATTATTGATACGAAATCAAGGTGACTGTGGATATGACTGCGACAGTAGCAATGAATATGGAATGGCTACAACGAAAGTAAAGTGCTATTGATTTTTTCCTTTAAATTACATTCCACTCTTCGGATATTTGTGTTTCGCATTTTTTCAGATATTCGATGTATATACCGTATCACTGAGTAAATTATTTTCATGGCCCTCAGCGTGGTGAAACTTCTCGCGATATGCTGCTTTCAACTCTCTAATACTTAAGTGAATTTGTAGTGTTTGCACACACTTGGTGTAACCTCGTCACAGGTCCCTTTTGTAGCGTATAAAGAGGTACATTCCCAGCTTGGAGCCATTCCATTCAGCTCTGACTCACGAAAGGCTTGCAAGGTAACCGTGTAGATGTTTACTCGCTCAAGTCCAACATGCACTCGTACTCAACTCACGAAATTCTTGGCAAGATTCCACCATAAACGTGTCCTTGCATCCCCTGCCTCTTACCCACCCCCTGTGGGGAAACCAGGGGGAGGAGCGGCGGTGGGGAGGGTTTTGTTGGGATTCCATGTATATGTAAATGTCTTCAACCCTGTGCCGTACTTCTTTCAACCCCACCTCCATTCACTTCGCTCCCATCCTTATTTGCCCTCTCGCCCCGTCTCCTTTTGCCCGAGACAACCTCCGCCTTGTATCTGAGAAGGGAATCTTCGCCGCCTCCCGCTTCCATCGCTCGTCCCTTCTTTTCCATCCATTCCACCAAAGAAGCCTCTCTTTCTCTCTCCAAAAGGAGACGGGGTATGTACGGGGACGTCATAGCGTACTTCTCTTTCCTCTTTCTATGCACATTTCTTGCCGTCTCCTTCTTCATGCCATTACATTACAACTATCATTTAATCATCATAATTCTTTGCCTTTAAAGGAGCCTCAGACGCCGTTACGTAATACACGTGGAGACGAAAATTTGAGCTAACAATTATCAATATGCTCGAATTCACGAAGTGCGTTGAAGACCATTTGTAGGTTCTCTCATTTTCCGATGTAATATACCCAATAATGTAGCTAGCGGCAAAAGGCGCTTAAGTAAGGTTACAATGGATCCCTGGGCACGTTGCCGTCTCAGGAAATGATGCGGCTGACCTGGAAGTAAAAGCAGCATTAGAAAAAAGATTTTTACTGATAACAACTTAAGTATGTTCCTAAATACCTTGATTCACGGTGTGTTACTTGGCGGGATATACTAGGAAGCATACTCGGTGAAATGAAAAATTAAACTTAAGCTTGGATTTCTTAATTGGAAACAACCGACGCGAGAGAGTGGTTATCGCAAGGCTGCGAATTGGCCGAACTTCAGCTTCATCTATTTATCTTTTCTCAACGGAGGAATAACGTCGATGTAATAGTATTCTTACCGTAGATAATTTGATCACCAACTGTGTGAAATACCAGAGGCCACACGAACGCTTTTTGAATATCCATTACTTAAGGGAACTCTTAAATTATGGTCCAAAATATATTGAGAGAGCAATATTGTTTCTCTACAAGGCTGGCCTGTTCTCAAAAAATTATAGATTGACTCTGAATTGCTAAAATACTCTTTATTCATGTGGAGAATTCCACTTCCTGGTTGTCACGTTTGAAAGTCCGTTGCACTGGAAAAGATAGACTATGTACCACCATCACCACACCGATTTAAACAATTCAGGGCGATTTTCCGGGGAGTTTGCGCATGGATTTATTGTTGTAGTACCCCGGAATGGAATGTGGAGTTAGACAGAAACATCATAAATCGTTCGACGTGAATTCATCAGCCAATGCCATTGTTTAACACAGGAAAAATTTCATTTGCGAAAAGAATATCAGAAAGGGAGAATTTTTTTTACTGACTTAGCAATAAAATTGGCGAGTCCATTCGTTGTGACTGAACTTCAATTTTAAGCCATAGGTTTTCAGTACATATTTTGCTATGCTCGTGGTAGTCACAAATAGTAGCCAACCGCAGAGCACTTATTCTTCTTCGACCTAATATTAATACCGAATATTTCGACCCCAATGAGATTTCACCGAGTTATGATCACTCGCTCCGGTGTTTCCTGCCTCCATGTTTTGAGAAACAGAGGTGGTGACGACAAGACATCAGTGTCGTGGAGCTAGCGAGGCCGGTGGTGGTGGTGGGGCGGAATGGTTTAGGCTTTGGTGGTCGTGTAGACCGCACACGTATACGGTGGAACACACACGGGGAGAGTTTCGCTTTGATGGGAAGGCCTTTGGGCCCTGCGTGACTGGGGACGGGCGCTTCAGTTGCAGGCCGTGCGGCCGACGAAGTGGGCGTGGCAAGCTATTCACTCGCTCCTCTCACCCTCCTCGTCGAGGCGGCGGGAGGAGGTGCGGAGGTGGTGGCAGGCTCTCCTTGTTGGTTTCGGGTGCACATGCCTGCCCGTCCATCCCTGCATCCGTGCACGCTGGTAAATGCACGCACACATGTACCGGTTCACATGCTCGGGGCCTTTAGTGGACGGTATTGCGGCGGTAGGGGTATCGGTGCTGTGGAGCTGTCACTTAGCACGGCACCGCAATAAACCGTTATCGTCCCCGATGATTGTCGCCCAGTGAATTGGCATCTCTGGGTATTGGTGGTTGAGACTCAATCAATTATCTGGGAATTATAGATTCTTTCTTTCACTTCAAAGCTGAACTGTAGGTCTCTTTATAAATCTAATCTTTTTAAACTAGAGATCCCATGTGTCAGGGTTTAGGGATTGGAATTTACTTTTTTAACTCTCATTTCATGAGATACTTATTGGCCTAGCACTACTTTTATGGAACTAAATGCTGGAATGCCATTCCGATAAGTTTCTTGTGAAGTAAATTTATTCGTATGATAAAATGGTTAAAATGTTTTTAACGAGTTCTGGTCCCTACTAGTTGAAACTGTAGTTTCCGTTATGCAAACAAGGAATAGGCATACATTGCATGAAAAACATGAATTTATTTTCCGGTTACATTTAAATTTCGATTACTCTTTGTTTTTTAATTACTTTTTTTGGAATAACTACTGTAATCAGATATTTTATTAAACAAGTCAAGGTGAAGGAAAGCTATAAAAATCGCATTAGGGTCCTGGTGATAAATTTGGCTTCCTAATGCGGTAGGTTAAGATTAAACTCCAGTTTTGAACGGTATTGTTCAGAGGAAAATTGATATATACTTTGCTAACACACGGAGGGCTCTTTTAGTACCGTATTTGGATCAGTGAGTTGGATGAAGGCTCCATCTTTCTTATTACCATCGTTACCTTTTGTTCCCATTGTTTCAAACTTTAAGAGTAGGCTGACATCCAATCTTCCCTCCCTCAGTATTGCTCATTATCTCCTGCAAATAAACTTCCCAACTATCGTAATAGGAGTCCAAAATTACCTTAAAATGGAGGGAACGGCGAAGTGAACCATTAATATTTCTAAAAACTGATTACATTTTGCTTTAATGTTGCTTCATGCTTTCCCTAAGTCGCTATACACTAGTATAACGACGAGTTAAATCCATATAGTGTGGTCCAAGACGAAAAGACACGATTATAATCAAATGCATTCAGTGGAAAAATTATTATATGCCAATGCGTCAAAATATCATGGTTTAAGATTACTTGCGAGAATCTACTCTCCGGGGAGGAAACTATGCCTTGGTGGAAGTAAGTAAAGCTCTTGCCCCATGTTACATGGGTATTTTAATTCATTGGGAGTTGGTTAATTCATGACTGTGAGATAAGGTGTTCGCTGGTGATGGTGGCAAAGGTCAGGAAGGAGTGGAGTGGAACCAGGGGCATCGATGCCGGAACGATCAGGTTCCATGGCTTCGCGCAAGATCTCAAAGCCAACATTGATTTTCTCCGTGCGGTAGTCCAAAGGCAAAGCATATCGGTGTACTGTTGAGATCGCGTTTCTATTGATGAAATCAAGTCCATTCCAGTATTGGTGCCAGTGACTGCAAGCGGTAATAGATATCATGGCAAGCCGGCAGCAGTGGATGTCTTCGAAGGCAACGAGGGCAGATAGGTCGACTGTAAAGGCAACGATCATTCGAAACCGTTATCAGAAAACACGGTGTATATATCACGTAACGTAGATAACCTAAGCGGGAAAACTTTCCCTTCTATATGCTACTCAATTGAAGTATCACCTAAAGGTCATCGGGGTCCATAACAAGATTCTAAAACAGCGCATAGAATTGAATATTGATTTCAGTGCTAGAGTAATATTACATAATTGAAAATAACTTTTGACGCACATTAAGACTGACCAGTTCCAGTGATTTTTATGATTTTTTATATTTTCTGTTTACCTTCCTCTCGCCCAAGTTCGATGTAGATTTAAATTGGTGTAATTCAATTTTTTGCATTTTTATAATTCTTCTTTTTACACTATTTTTATAAAAAAATATTGAAAGCAGTGGTATCATTTGGTTTACACAATTGGTAATGTTATAAGTGAAAATTATTGTAATCTAAGTACTTAGTAGCATTATTTTATGTTGTGGCAATGAAAAACGCTTTGTTCAAATTAGTAATTCTAAATTTGTAAAAATTCTAGGCACGTTGCGCATAGAATTTAGAAAAAATAGTACCTGTGATATATTCTTCTGTTGTATGTCATGAAGGAAAATTGCGTGTTTAAAATATTAGCATCGTGAAATATTACTGCTATACCCTAGCACCAGCTCTAATATTCCTTCACATAAACTTCTGCCTCGAGTTGGCACATGAATGCAAACCATTTATTTAAAAACATATCATATTTCCCACTTGTCATCACGTCATTAATTCAGCTATGCTGAGATATTTCAAAGATCTGATAGTGCTAAGATGATTTTGTTATGGAGGTAAAACTTGCTTCTTCGATACTAAAACTAAGCTATTTGTTTGAGGAAAAATCATCTCTAAGCAACCTTTAATTTTGTGAAATATGTTGGACAGGCCTTTTTTATGTAATTCATCATTTTAAAAATCATTCTGATCTAAATTCGTTCACAACGTATCAAAGTGTGCATTGTAGTCACTAACGCTATCAAATATCTCTCATTATTTGGTCCTCTTACCGTAAATCTGTTTCTCTCATTAAGATCATCCTCCTTTATCTTTTCTTAGCGGAATACTGCACCGCGCTCAAGGATGAAGCCCATGCTTGCCGGGGAGTTAGACCAATTTGTAACTCCTTGTGAACATCTTCCCACTCACGTGTCACGTTCCAACAGATCGCCTGTAATTTTCCCTCTTTCCCCCTCCCCTTCGCTGGCCCCGCCCAACTTAAGCTCGGTATCTTTATTCTCCGAGGGCACACCGTATCTCAAAATTCCCAGTCATTCATTTTCATAGCATGTTATCCGAGCCCCCGAGCTTCTTCCTCCACTACCCTCTCGCGCGTATTATTATCCTTTACTCCCACTTCGCAGAGATCCTTCCTTTATCTCGCCACCATACGTCATACCTTTCCTCTCCAACCCCCTGCGGCGTCGCCTCTCGTACCTGTCGCCTCGACCTGCTACACCCCCATTCCCCTACCTTTCTTCCCCCACTCTTCTTATCTTCCCTCCTCCCCAACCCACTCGCGCCCTTCCGCCCATGGTCCCCCCATCCTCCAATCCTCTCCCCCCCCCTTCCATACGCACGTCTCGCGCATTTCCATCCTCCTTATTTCCACCTCGCCAATTTGTCTCCCACCTTCATTATCTGCCTCCTCTTCCCTCCGAGCCCTCATACAGCTCCTTCGTGTAGTGCCCACATTCTCACGTGGTTCTCAGGTGGCGCCTAATTCTTGCCAACCACCCGCGCAAGAGAGGCGCTATTGCCTCATCCATTCCGCCGCAACTTACCTTCGTAAACTGGTTTCATCACTGTTTATCTCCTTGATTTTCGTGAATGAAGGCAATCGTGGCTTTACTTTTTTGCTCGATATAAATTCTGGAAAATGAAAAAATAAACTTCGCTAGGTTAACTAATATATTTGAAAAAACACAATGCGGGTTTTATAGCATAGTTTTATAGCAAGGTTTCACACAGTAAAGTCTGAATTCATCTGCGAAAAATGTTTTTTGTTTTCCTGGCGCTATTGCAGATTTTTTACACGGTTTTGGAAGGTTTTTGGACCTTTCCACACCGTTTAAAAACTTCAACAAATAATGAAAGAGCGAAATTGCGGATTTTTGAAAAACAAAGGTGCCCCAGTTATCAAGTCCCTACGCTTTAATGGATACAAGTAACCGGGGGAAGTAAGGGGCATCAAAGTATAGAAATATTGGGGACAAGTTGATAATAATAATTTGATAATCGGGAATCTACTTTCAAAATTAACCTAAGCCACATCAAAATGCTAGAAACTCATCAGGCTCTGAGGATATTTCGGTCGAATAGCATTTTATACTTCCACTTATGTGATTCTAGTGAATCGTAAGGTTGAAGCTCTGAAAGATTTATTTGGTTTAATTATCAGCTTAAAATATTTTCAATTCACCCGTTTATCTGACCTCTTACGCCCATGTCATGAATTAAATTCGTACAATTTTTTTTCTTCACTTTTTGCATCACGCATGGCATCTATCTTGGTTGAATCTTGCATGGCTCGTATGGATAAAAATGATGGAAAGACTAATGATCTTGTAAACTGAAGGCGCTAATCTTTGCTCAAAACATGAGAAAATATATCTCGTCGGATTAGTAGGAAAATTTTATTTACTGAGGAAAATGTTGCTGCCACGGGTCACAATTGTGTGAGAATTCCTGCTTATTTACACCTCGCCAATTTGTCTCCTTCCTTCATTATCTCCTTCCGTTCTCTCTTCCGCCCTCCTCACCCTCGGCCCCTCCCTTCCCCCCTGTCCTACGGCTCACTTGATTCTCACGTGGCGCCTAATATCTCCGCGTAAGATCCGCACCGCTGCCTAACCCGCCTTTGCGACACGCTCCCTGACCCCCTCCCTCCAAATCCCCACACCTTCATTCGCCTATTTTCAGGGTCTCATAACACCTCTCTCCCTCTCCCGCTCGCCAATCGGCGTAATACCCTCGGATGCTCTCCACGGAGCAACCCTTGCCGCTACCCTGGAATCTAATCTCGAAATATATCGCGTCTCCATGCCCCCTTTGCCGCCTTCTCCTCTTTCTCCACCTACATCTTTAGCCTTCCCCTCCGCACGCCTCCAACGTTGCACTCTTTTCTCGCTCCACAACATTCCTGAGTCCCTCCATTTTCTTTCACTCCCATTCTTCCTCAACTCCGCCTCCTAGCTCCTCAAAATCTCACCCCTCTTCCCCACCTTTGTTACCTTTCTCCTTTGAGTAAGATATTGGAGGTGTGTGTCTATTAAAAAAACTCTGACTCCGAAGTAAACATCCCGTGTTTTCTTAAATCGCGTTTAAAAATGTAATTGCCGTCATTTAGATAGATCATACATGCATGTTAGCATAGCTCTTGATTGCGATTTTAGAGCATGAAATAATGATTCAGTAGTCAAGGAATTTATGTTTCTTTCGCATCTTTCATCCCCACCATCGTTCCATATCTCATTTTGGCAAGATGTCGGGTGTGTTAAGCATGTAAAAACTCTCTTTCCGAAGAAAACTCCCCGGTTATTTGTAAAAATTATTGCCGTTATCAAGTTTAAAATTATATTTTCATGCACATACAGCTCTTAAGTACGGTTTTACATTGTTAAGGGAAGAATGTGTTACACTAATCAGGTAATTTGAATTTTTTTCGCCCCCGTTCCACCTCATCCCCGCGTTGTCTTGTACACCCATCTTCTTCCTCAATTACTACTTTCTTGCCAGGGTAAGATATCTGAGTTGTGTATCTTTTAAAACGCTGAATCTTACATTAACACGCCGTGTATTTATTCTAAATCATGCTTGCATGCATGTTATTGCCACGATCAAATTGAAATTTGTGTATTTATTTAAGAATAGCTCACGAACACGATTTTAGAGAATGGAAATAATGTCTCAATAATCAACTGTTATTTATATTTATTTCCCTGGCGTTCTAATTCAGACTTGCATCCTAGCTTCTCACACTCCCACATCTCTGCACCAACTTAGTTCCCTCTCTCGTCTGTACTAGTTGCCGGAGGTGCGTATCCTTTAAAAACCCTGATTCTGAGGTTAACTCCCCCGTCCGCCTTTAACCTGTGCACTTTGAGGCGCTGAACTTTCATCTGCTCTCGACGCTGCCACTCACCGAAAGGCGGGCCCTCGCCTGACTTCTCCCGCACTTGGTGCTGTTATTAAAAAAATGGGCGAGAGTTATTGTTTAATAAGCACACGAAGGGGCGAAGTTTGCGACATGCGGGCGAGGAAAAGTTCAGCTCGCTGCACATTTAGTCAGTTGAGAGGGTTCAAAAGGTAATCGTTTTCTCCGTACAATGAATTTTTTCTAAAATATTTATTCTGATCGTAGTTTTCTTGTGTTGAAATATTAACGCGTGGTTTATATTGAAACTCAGAATATAACATATGAATAACATAGTTATTATTTGAAATTTCTAGAGATAGAATACTGTTTAAATTCATGAGTGACCTCAGATATTGAGTTAAACATTATTATATGTCTATATGTAGATATTTTTAACTGTGGCGTAGATTACTCATCATCCTGTTAGATTACCTTGAAAGCGTTTTGAATGAAACAGACAGTTTCGTTGAAAGGGTATAAATCCATTCTGTCACCTCAATTGAATGATTTATGTGGTATTTCCTGGTAGCATTGCTATATTTTATAATGTATGGTAAGGTATGTGTAATTAATGATGTGGTATTATAGTCTATATTTACATTCCGAGATTTTATTTAGTTTAGAAACCATACATAGCGTACCGGATGGGATTTAGACTCCTATCTACTTGCGCTAAACCTTTGTGATGCCACGTATGTTGCTTCATTGGTTTGCGCTTCAGTCAAATACATCCAAGATAACCATTGAAAAAAATTTTCAGAGAAAGCAGGCTGTTAGCTGATATTCAAAAATATGCCATAAATGTGTTTTACTGAATGAAATGACTGAATATAGTCGCATTAGATAAAAGTATTAAACTATTAGTATTATAGGCCTTACGTCGGATAGGGTGGAAAAAAGTGTTATCATTAGAGCATGACTTATAAATTATTAAAATTATCGTAGGTTAACTCTCAGCCAAATTAATTTCAAGATTTACCTTAGCCTCGAGAAAGTATCATCATTAATTTATTTTTTCAGTGAATTCTTCATTGTTAAAGACGTTAGAAATGAAAAAAGTAACATTATTCGTCAACATATTCGTTCAAAGGCGATGTCAACTCACCCCTTATAAAGATGATGTCATTAGAAGCACAAGGTAGTACTTTTATTTTGATGTGCTCCTTCGCGCTTACATTTTGTTAACAGTGTCATAATGCAAAAGTTGCCACAATTAGTATAAATCGGGGTAGATATATCCATCTCTGCAACATGGAATTCAACTGTATTTTTATACCATTTATAATGTAAATATTTTGTCATGCATATACACTAATTAATTTGACAAAAATATAAAAAAATGTCCTATTTTTTTGCGTTCCATGAAGTCTCTCTCATAGCAAAGCTCTGAGTCAGTCTATTTCTCTGAAAGCAGGACCACAAAAAGCGAGAGAGACTGCTTGAATTTTAATAACAACAAAAATCCTCTTTTGAATTTTGCATGTTTGTTAGAGAGCTCTTTGAAGTCAAAGGAAAGAAAGGGCCGTGCGCATAAATGGGGAGAACATCGCTTATTAAAACTTTGTCAGTTCACGCACGGAAGTGAATTCAAGATAGCATATTCCTGTTATGTGGGCTCAAAAGTTGACCTCCTCCACTTCCGCCGTTTCAGGAGCCGCCCGTATACTCACAAAAATGACTCCTGGAGCAAGCGTGGCGGAAGTGTTGGAAGCATACATTTCTTAAAGTTGTGGAGTTGGCTCTGGCTTTTATTTTTTGTGTTCCCGTGGAATATGCTGAAAATTTTTCTCGAATTTTTATCAAAAGAAATGCTGTTGAATTTTTTATTGACTCTCCTGATCTTCTACATTTGCTTCATAATTTTGGTCTAAACCTTGATATATATTTCTTATATAGATTATTTTACTCTGTCATATCTGAATTTGCAGTATGGTGAACATAGCAGACGATTACATAAAATTATGTGAAGAATAGACCATTATATAAAACACAAACGTTCCTTTTTAGGTTTGATGATAAAGATAATTAATATACATCATGCTGTAGTAAAAATCTCGAAATCGTCAAAATGTTTTGCTGTAATGAAGAAATTTTCAATTTCCATTTAGTAATCTTAAAAACTCACAGGAATTCCTTGTTTACATGACATGTGACCATTTAACTGCTTATATAGTTGCATTAACAGCTTTCATTGTAATGGTATACGTTCTTTATTCTGCTTTTGGCTTATTACCGATCTTAAGAAGTCAAATACTTCCTACAACTTCGGTTATACGTATTACTTATGCGTAATTATTCTGATTGATGAAGGCGTAAATAAATTATTTATACCAATATTTGATTTTGTGTAGATGAGATTATGCAATACAAATTAATTTGATTATTGCATCATTTAATATTTTTTTATTACGCAAAATCCTGAAATTGTATCTGAAATCAGATCTAGAAACGTTTAGTCTAGAAACGTTTGAAACATCATGGGGTCATGTTTTATTTGAATTTATTCTATCATAAACGTATCCAGTCAGAGGTGCATCCGCCAATGGCGTGCTTTAACGCTAGACGGACCATTTAAAGTCCGTGATGAGCATTTTATTCCGAGTCCATGGGTTCGAAAAGTGGGGCGTGAACGAGGAAATACTCTGATTCTCAAAGAAGTCGAGTCACTGGTGAGTGCAAGCTGTTACCACGTGGGAGAGCGGGAAGGAATTGGGTGAGTTTATGGAGTTCAAAGAAGGGATAAGTCGAGAGAGAGAGACGGGAGGGAGTTAGGTCGTCGGGGGTTGGTTTCGCCATGGGGTTAGCCGTGTAGCCTTGGAGGCGGGTACGTAGGTGAGGTCGATGTGGGGGAAGGGGTGGGAGAGGGGGGCGTGTGGGACAAGGAGAAAGTAGTTTGCGGACGTGGGTGATTCTGAGACGTGGGCCGGAATTTGGAATAGGACTCCGGTGTGGATGGATGGGCTGTGTTCGGGGATTCCGCTGGGACGCAGCGCGACTTTTGCAGACTATTCGGTGCGTGCCTTGCCTTCCATTGCATTCCGAGACGGCATCCGAGGGCTTGCCCGTTAATGCACACACCTTGGGGCTGGAGATTATCCCGTGGACTTTTAATCTCCTTCTCCTTCCCATAATCCCGCCATGATATCCTTTCTGGCGAATGCCAGGGAAGTTTTCTTTCACAGCCGCCATCAGTAAGAGCTGTGCTCTGACTTCCTTACCTATTTCTCTCCCTCTCTTACTTTGTGTTTCTCTCTTTTATCTTTCATTTTCTTGCCCTCTTTTTCTCCCCATTTAAAGCATTTCTGCTCTCTTGCCGCGTGCGAGGGCTTAGCGCCTTTGTCTTCATCTACCTTTTCCTGCATTCTCTTATATAAGTCTCAGAAGCCTCCCTTTCATTATGTTAAGATAAACGTTTTATTCACTCTAAAAACTTTGTAGGACAAACTGAAAAGCAGTTTAATCTGTCTGAAACGGAAGAAACAACCATTATTATGTTAACAGTACTAACGAAAAAAAATCTCTATGAAATCCAGCCCTTGCATTTGCAATGAAGGCTCATGAGTTAGATATTTCAGCATGTAAAAATGTTTTACAGTAATAGTGGGATTTGAATTGTCATCGCGGTTTTCTTGAAGTATAAACTTGCTGATGTATTAATTTTATTATTTATTTTATAGAATAATAAGTTTAATTAGCATTTAGCGTGGTCATTTACAATTTGAGTGGCATCAGTCCAAGTTTTAATCACGCCTTTAGTATTGATTGGGTGTATAATATACACTGTATTTCCTATGCGAAATTCACATGCACAAAATCTCCTCTGATAAACAAATCAATACTGGTTTAAAATATTCCTGAAAAAACTCTCTCACACTTGTGACTCAACCTATTATAAGTATAATGAATATTTTTCATTGCCTATCGGTTAAAACCATGACTATAAATTAAGAAAAAAATAGTTTTGCATGCTTCTTATGCATAATTTTGAGGAAGACAGCGCTCTTAACTCCCCTCTCCAAATCTTTTATGAGTGATTAAAATATAATTAATGCCTATTTATTAAGGATTAAACCTTATTCCGGTACCACATGATTAAACTCAAGCGCTGTTAACCTAATAATCAAAATGTAATATCTATTTCCAGTAAACAGGGTCTTATGAATTTCTTCATTACATGCTTCAATTAGTACAGCCAATTTTGAAAAAAAAATCTCGGCTTCAATGAACGGATTAATTTTTTTGGAAGTGTAAGAAATGCCCGTGGAACTAGAGTATGCTTGAAGGATCAGAATAGACGAAGTATTCCACCACCCCAATCTCCATTTTTTCCATCCGCGAATGATGAATGCGAATGGATATGTTTATCCCCATCAATCCTCGGCTTATTAATCTGAACTCACTCTATGGGACAGGAATTCGAGGATTTTTAATTACATCCTGCCAAATTTTACGAAAACGCATTCCATTTCGGGAATCCGCTCCGGGTTCATCAAGGGGAATTCAAAATTAGCCAAACATCGCCCATTCCATCCACTTGTTGGCCCCGAGCTCCCTCTTGGGCCTCCCTCTCGTCCTCCCCCAACCCCTCTCTCTCCCCTGCTCACCCCATTCCTCTCCCTTCGCCTCCCTACCCACCTTCGTCTTCCCTTTCGTCCCTCGCCTTCTTCCACCCATCCGTTTCTCTTTACCTTCCTTTCGTACTGCCAACATCTGCACTTAGGCACTTCTCTAACAGTTCCATTACGACTAAGCGTTGCAAAAAAATACATCAAGTATCTTTGACTGCTAAATAATCTTTCTTTACTGTTTCTTTGGGCTACGGTTCTATACTCCTGAGTGTAATTTTAGATTTTACTTTGGGAAAATTTCGATTTATGGCGCCCTTTCTGTTGCGAAACGTATATATTCACTGAACACACCCTTGCACACGAATATTATGGCTCTTGTTATAACAAACTGCTGTTGTTTTCTGTGAATAGCGAGTTATTTTTTGTTAGTAACTCCGCCGGCATTTTTGATGGACAGACTGGAAGTATCGAATCTCCAAAATGGCAACAATGCTGCATGCACTAGCATCTTATCTATCGTTACCACCTATCATCCTGCTTCAGATTTCTCCATTCACCTTCAAACCCACCTAATTATCCTTTCCCATTCCTTTCTACTGCTTTCTCACAGCATCTGCACCTCTTTTCCTTTTAAGATGGAAATAAGCTGCCTTTTATTCTCGTTCCATAATGCCCGAGTTTTCTCGTAACCTGCAAACCCATGAATCTCTCCAATATTTTCCGTACTTATTCGTACCAGTGTTTTGCCATTGGGTCATATACATCCTCAACAAAAAAAGGTTCCGTGTTTTGGTAATCTGGCAGCTAAGAGCGGCATTGTCTCCAGAGAGGCGTAGAGCTAGTCATTGTTTGTGCTTGAATTATCGAGTTCTAACTCATCAATTAGCCATAGCTTCAACGCAAGAAATTTTGATCCCTCAATGCCTTGTTTTGAAAACAAATTCATCGTCATCATTAGTCATCAACCCTGGGATTGGTTGTAATGTGATCTCCATGCAATTTGACTTCCAGTTTGCAGCTTCTTATTTTAACTCTTTTTATGTATTTCGTAGCGTATTTTTCTGAGAGAAGTGTGCAAACTTTTGTTTTTACATAGCTGAAATGTAATGGAGACCTCCCACGATCAGTTTGGGCACAACCGCCGATATCAACCTAGTTTTTTCCTTAATTCAGCCGTATTTTGCTTTGACATAATTACCAATTCGGTAATTAAATTCCAAATTGTTAACCTATCCTGTTTTGAAGTGAGTCTTTAATTGCAATAGTAAAAAAAACTGAAATTTTTTAAAGAGTTTTGAAAATGTCAGTCTTTTCGGTGGAAAAGAGGAGAATCGTATTGAACTCATGTTGCGGTAAATTAGTGATTGTACAATGTCGCGGAATAGTTTATAAAGATACCTTGGTTGGATTACCTAGGTATCTAAATATCGAATGCGTACCACGATAAGAGTTGGTGAGAATATTTTTATGGGAACGAGGCGGCGAACGCATAGGAGCCTGGATTTCTGGAACAAACGTTCTTAGGATTGATGACGAGGCTCCTCCCCCTCCTCTTCAATCCTATCCTTCTCGGTAGGTAGTTCTTTGATTTCTAGCCATTCACTCCCCCCCCCTATCTCTCCAACCCTCTCACCCCTTGTGATCCCGGGGACCGAAATCCAAAATGGCAGCGCACATCAATCCCATAAAGGCCAACGCGTCCCACGCTTTACGACTCTGCCAACCAGCGCCCGCTCTCCCCACCGTCTCTGTTTTATCACCGATCCACCCGCCATCTAATGTCATTCTTCTTATATCGGTTCTCCTGCCGTCAACTTTTATTTATATTGTTTTTTTTTCCTCTTTCGCCGCCGTCGCAAAACTCGATGATCGGATTTCAATCCAGCACCACCTATTCGCTCCCTTTTTTCCCTTCCTTCGGGATTATTTGTTTTGGCTGGTACTGCGTCCAGAAACTTTCTTCTTCTGCTTCTTTATTTTCCTCCTGCTCCCCGGTCTGCGTTTTTGCTCATATGCCCTGTACATTACTCGCCTTCCCAGCAAGTCTGGCGAAACAATACCAGCGTCCTCCGCCTACGTTGTTGAAATCAACGACTCGTCGCATCAACAACTCCGCCATCTGTCACGCGTCTTTCGGGAAAGGAAGTCGATTCTATGTTATTTTCTTCATACTAAAACAGGTCACAATAGTAAACAAGTTCATATTCTCCGTCAGTGTAATTTAGAAAGTTCAGTCTGATTCTAGCAGGAGCTGTTATTGTGCTACCACTACACGGTGACTTCAGGGTTATCGTGATTACTGGTCCAAGATCACCTGAGAAAAGATATTCAAGCGTAAACTGTTGATATTTGTACCTTTATTTTCATAACTTAACATAGAAGAGGTTGGCTTAGTATCTTTTCCGATTTTCGCTACTTCGTCAATCGCCAACATGTGCCCTAACTTCATCTTCAATACATTTTTTCGTATTTCCATTTAGTGCTGGAGAATTTGATGAGCCGAACAAAATAACTGTTGGTTATAATAACTACTAGTTGCAATTGCCTATGGTAGTAGTTTATTTGGCAGTCTTGTCGCGTTATCTAGCTTCATTAGTTGAAAGATACTTAATAGAAATGAGAAGATAAAATGTTTCAAAAATAAATCATTTAGAAATCTTTGCGGTACATTTAAATTAATTTGCATAAAATATCTATTGTAAAAAAACATATTCTTCATGTATTTCAACAATGTTGTTAATACATTTCTCTTTTTACCATTTCAGGTGAGTACATCTTACCTTCTCCTATCTTTTGGTATGGTGTACGTAGTACGTGGTATAAACCTGAGCAATTGGTAAGCATTACACTTTTAATAGCTATATTATCAATTAAACGTAACTTTTATGTGATTGTAATGAGAGAAATTTAATTTGATTGTCAATTTATTGACATTTTTTATATTTCTCCCTTCTTACTTTTCTTTTTTCCTCCCATTAGAAATCGAATTTTTGTTTTTATAGTCCATTATTTATCAAGAAATAACTGAGTGAAAAGCGGCATTCGTTTTACGCAAATATTGTGGTCTTTGAGAAGAAAGAAGAATATCTGTAAAGTAGGAAAAAGAGCACCATTCTGAGCTAATTTCGGAAAATTTCATTGAAGCAATATGAGAGCAAGTGAAATATGGAAACAAATTTCCATTTCCGTAGTGAAACTCCTGTTTATCGACTCAAGAGTATTTTATATCAAACGAGCTCGAAAGCAAACAGAACACAATTAAAATGAAGCAAAGTGTTCGAGAGCTGCGGAATATAAAGGCCAACTGACGAGTGCGCCGCAAAATTCAGAATATATACGAGTTTGCATGTGTATGCGTGGGCGGTGGGATGGCAAGAGTGAGCGTGGAAATAAAAATTCAGTGGTCGTGTTCGGTTGCGAAATGATATGGAGGGTGGGTGAACGGATTTCAAAAGAGGGTCGAAGTGCGGAGCGAAAGTACCTACTCTGCTTGTGCGAGAGAGAGAGAGAGAAGAATGAAGGGATAATGGAAGTGGAAATGAGACAAATGCAAAGACAAACATAAATATATTCTAGTTGTTGAGAACTATGAAGCTAGTTAGTGTTGTTCAGTCAAGATTTGATATTTTGTTATATTTTGATATTTGCCGATTGTGGGTGGCATTCTTTGCCATTAAAGTTTGAGGTGGGCCCAGAATTGTATCTAGAATCCGAATTTGAATGAATTATCTCCTTTTATATGTCTTGAGTTTGTATTGAATGACGTTGCAGTTGTAAATTAAGATTTTTTCGTCATATTCTATTCCTTTTTTACGAGAGCGAACACCTTTGGTAATCAGATTGTAAAAAGTAGCCATAACTGTAGCCATTGGCAAATATCCCTCTGAAAATTCTTCTTTTGAAAGAGTCAACAATGTCCGGTAAGAAATGTCAATTACTTAATAATTCCACTAAGTCATTTGAAATGAACTATAACAATATTTCTTCTGCTGGATTAGAATACCAGAATCGTATTCTTGACGGATATATAACCATTAATAACATCTGTAAGTATAGGAATAGTGAAGCATATCATGGGAGCCTTCGGGTACAAGTTTTTCGGATGTGAAATTATGTGCAATCCGGTTTCCTGCTCAAACTACTCTCCTATTCGTGCGATAACAATTTAAATATGACAGGGAGCGGTATATAATTCTTAAAAATCATCAGTTAAATTTTTGTCCATATACATATACAAATCTAATGTGAGGTTTCGATGATCAATGAAATAGGGAGGAAAAGGAGGTAAAAATATCGTTTTCATAAAATTATCCCATTGTTCTATAGACTGAAAAAGAGAAAAAAATTGGTTGATGAGATGGAAAATAAAGGAACGGGGTTACAAAGTCATCAAAGATTTCATGAAAGAAAACGTAACAAACGCACGTACAGTACACGCGCAAAACTGTGCATTGAATTTTGTTCCTTGAAATTAAAAGAAATGATGTGCGTTAACGGTGAACTCGGAGAAAAGGACCACATGAGGCGTGACAAAAAGCTTTATTTGGACAAAATTGTCATCGCTGAAATACTGTCCATCAATGAGAAGACCGGCTTTGAAAAGGATTGTTCATAAGAGTGAGGAAAGAAAAGAGGCATGAGAATCGACCCAAAGCTGCGTGGAAGGGAAGAGAAAGGAGTAGGAGGGAGAAAGGAAGAGAGAATGGGATAAAATTCACCATGGATACACTTTTGCAAGCGATGAAGCGGAACGGAATTCCAAAGCCCGAATCAAAAGAAGCAGCATTCCAATCCCTAATTGAATCCAAATGGAGAGAGGGTGGGAGGGTGAGGCGAGGGGTCGGGAGGCCAAGAGGGGTGAATAGTGGGCGGGAAAATATGCATCGGGGGAGAGGGAGGGCGGAGTTGGGCATGTCGCGGTGGGTGGTGGACGGATATGGCTCGGTTTTTCGGGTCTGTGGGGGACATGGCATGTTGCTTTGCCGGAGTGGTGGAAAGCGGTGTTTATTATCTGATTTAGTATCCCTCCGCACATCCCGGTCAAAAAAATAATGCGACGAAAAAAATCACCTCATTTCGCTTTGTTGAACGTTCATATTTTAATTTATAAAATTCACAATTCAGGGTGGTATTGTGAGAGGAATTATTTACGAAATCGTCACAGAATTCGAGTCTCTCGCACAAACAGGAATGTTTGCCATTTTATTCGTTCCCTCCTCGCCGCGAACTCACACTATTTCACTTTCCGGTATCAGTGATGCTCACACAAAAGCCTCGAAATGCATTGTGGTAATTATTTGTTTCAAAATCGTGCATGTATCGTTTTTTTTTCGCCTTCAAGTGTGTCTTTCATGCATTTTAGATTATGGTGCTTTTTTCTGTTTGATTTTCCCTTGCTCTTTGTTAAGTAGTACTTCAAAATAGAAATAAAGTAGTTCTCTACTTAATTTTTTGGCAACAGTCTCATTTTTTCTTCAAATTGGCTAATCAATATAGAGATTCATCAAAGAACTATAAGAAAATTGCTTGAAAATATTTCTTTTTAATTCCGAGCGTAAAGTATGCCACGGAAACATTTTAAATAAATATCACAACATAAACATTCGTAGATGCTCTTATACTAATTAAGACTAAAAGTAATTCATTTCGCGATATTCATCACTTATAGTATATTTTCAATTTCTTTCAATCGTCATAGTAACTGATTTTAGAGATTCACCCTAACGTTTGGCTTAAGTACGTATTATTTTTTTTGGAAGAAATCGTTTCTTAACTGGTAATTGGCAGAAAGTAATTTTTTCAACTTTTTATGCACGCTTTTCCTCCCTAATAAAAGCATTTAATATATCCATTTTTTGTAAATATTGGAATCTTTTACCTCGATATTCATCAGTGCAATAAGTAATATCGATGAAATTCTTATGTATTTTTATTACGAATTATGTATTTTTATTACCCATTTAACTAAATAGGTATCGACTATGAGTAAATTATTTTCAGTAAATATCGATACATCTTAAGTTCCTCTGGCAACTACTGTTTGAATACATAATAAAAGCTGATAAATGGCCAAGATGATTGAACTCATATTACTGGTAGGTAAATGTGGGAGTATCTATCGATAATGTTGTAAAAATTAGGGGTCGACTCGTGATTTGTAGTCATCGGTGCGATCTTGATAAGTATTCTTTCGTAGATACATATTATTTTGTTTAGGATTTTCTAGCATAATATAGCATGTAGAGAGTAAATATTTTTTAACGGCAAAGAGTACTTTAAATGCTGCTTCGATTAAATTCCTATCAGCGTTGGAGCAATGTAGTCGGTTTTTTTTCCGTCAACTCAAATAAAGAGTTGAAATTACATTTCTTATAGTTTTTCATTATATAAGTAAGATCGTCTGCGTAATAGACTTTAGCTTACAGTAAACTATGCACGGCAAAAACATAATTATATCCTGAATATATTGCCATTTCTCATTTGAGAAATTTAAAGAGGTGCTAGGAAATAGGTTAAAGACTTCAGCAAGTTGGTAAGAAAAGCTGCAAAATTGTAAGATAGTAAGAAAAAGTGTCGAAATAATGCTGAGGAAAGGGAATTCAAATACAGGATGAGGAGGCAAATTAAAATTCATGTGAGCTAGGAAAGAGGAACTGTAACATAGCGGATGAGGTTCAAAAGCTGTGAGGGGCCAAAGGAAAGGAAATGAGCAGAGACTGAGGGGATGAGAAAGGGTAGAATGGAAGCAGAAGAAGGGAGAAGTAGGGAAGTAGGAGAGAACCCTGGAGAGCAATCTGCATTAATCGCACCCTTCCCCTATATTTCGCTAGAAAGGATTCATTCGTTTCCTTGTTATTTTTTCTTGCTAAATATCTCCACCCACCCCAGCACTTTGTAACCCCCCTTTACTCCCACCGACTCACCCTCACATGTGGCCAACCCCACCGTCCCTATCCTCTCCTGCCTTGATTGCCGCCCCGAGGATGGATGTGCTTCTCAGCGAGTCGACATCCTGAGCCGGAGTTATTATTTTTAACCAAGACGTGATACAAACTAGCGGCAATTTATAAATCTGCCCGACACCCTCATTATTTTATTTTTTTTACTTTCTTCCTTCCCTTCTTCTCTTTTTTTCTCCCCTATAGTTCCTGAAATGAGGTGCTTAACGTGATTGCTATGCAGTACCCAATTATTCACGCCTCAAGATTTCGTTATTAGTCCCTCGCGCGAAAAAATGTGTGAATTAATCCCGGAGCACCGTATGAAGAAATGCGGGGTGAAAGGTGCTGAATAAATGTCGGGTCTGAGTGATAAATCCTGTGAAAGTCTTTACAATGTGGTCTGACAAAAACTTCTTATACTTGTAACTTTGAAAAAACAGCGTAAACAGAGCCTATTACTTTTGCGTACGACTCAAAGGCTTTTCATTTAACAAATTCACGGTCTGCAAAACTCTACTCTGCTGTGCAATAAATATCCCAGGAAATGCCTCAAGGAATATAAATATGGAAAAAAAATCCTCATATACTTTTTTCAATATAGTGACATCATTGCTTTCTTTGCAACATGTGTTTATTCTGAAATTTATCAGGGTAGAATTGTGATTTGATTGAATTTACCGATTAACCGTTACTTATAGTTTATAGTGGGTTCATTTGTTGAATTTGTTTATTTTAAAAACAACTACCATGTTTATTGAACCTATCACTGTCAAATGTGGCAATCAAGGTTACTTGGTTACTTGGCACTTAAGTGTTTATTTGATGAAAACACCGAAGGTTCTCCAAGTATTTTTGCTATCGTAAACATTATCAATCGCATGATGTGGTCGGAATCCTGATTTATACCGCTATCATTGCATTTTGAGTCATCGGTTTTTGAAATATTCTTAAATATAGATACGTTATATCCCACTATCCTCTGTTTCGTCCATTGTATTCACAGCCCCAGCGATTTTTTTGTATTCTCTGGTCAGCTCCCGGGGATCAGCGGATCGAAGGCTTCTCTTCCCGTCTAAAACTCTCAAAAAAAAGTTTTTTATGCCCAGACGTTTCCCTCTTAAACCTCCTCTTCTCAGAGGCCCAGCAGATGTTGAGTATCGAAGGATTCCTTTCTCGTCGGCGGAAGATCCGTGCCTAATCTTTTGTGATGCGCAAAACATTGAGAGCCTTGCGAGCGCCACTCAAAGGCTTTTCTAAAGAGCCGAGAGGGTCACTATAGTCATCTTATATTTTCGCTCTTCTATGACGATCGAGGGATAGTACAATAAGGACCGATCAAAAAAGAATCCATGCCCGCCTCTGACAAAGATACCTGCTTTCCGGTCGCCTCGCTATGGGTTGAAAGTCCCGTTGAGGTAGATATTAGGTATATATGCCATTGTAAGGGTGCGGGGGTTCTTGCCCTTGGTGTCGGGAAGCGAATAATCACACACAAGTATTTAAAGTTTTAACCCAAAATTTATTTCCCTTTGATAACCGAATATCAAGATCCATTCAAGCAAAAGGCATGAAGTAATTATGATTTTTAGATATATATGTATGCTTCCTATCCATCCCTGATTTTGTTGTGCAGTATGAAGTATTGATTCATTCCACTAAACATAAAGTGTCTTCTATTTTTCTTTACTTTTGCAACTAACATCTTGAAGCATAATTTGTTCTTTTTTTTAGGTAGTGTATGGATTAGCATCAACCGTGTGCATTAACATGCCAAAAAGCGAGATTTCATAAAGACATCTTCGTTCATTATTTTGCTATTACCTGTGACTAAAGGGGTAAGGTAACTTATTTCTCATATGATACCAACACAGATTATTAAGTCGTAAATATCCAGATTGGTGCAAAAAAATTGCATGAATATTTTTCTTTCGTAGGTTCAGATTTTTTTCCATGTGAATAACGAGATTACTTTTTTCAGAAGGATTGAGTGAGTAAAAGTGTGATCATGCGAAAAATGAATTTTCAAAGGAGTAAAAAAATTAAATTTGGGCTCAAAATAAATAACGTTACCAAAAGAAACAATCTTATCATGTTCAACGAAAGCATAAAATTTAAAATTGTGCTAAGATGGTGAGGCTTACCGTTTTTCTGAGTCGTCCTACTTGGATTCCAAATTTATAGTTTTTGTGTTTGATGCGATATTGTCTTCAATGACCAGATGGGAGTGGAAATATTCAATAATTCTGTTTTTTAGCAGTTCTCATAGGAATGTTTTCAGTTCCTGTGCCTTATCGATATATCTCGAGCCATGCTAACGTGTCCTGGAGGTTAGACGACCTTTTTATGCGTAGCATCACTGCAAAGGACTACTTACAAGGCGGTGGTGCTTGCGTCTCCCTGTCTCTCCTTTGTCCCGTCCTCTCTCACGGATCAAACGGGAAAAAAAGAGATGATACCGCGATGGGGGAAGAGGTAGAGAGGCATAAGAAGAGGACGATGAGTCTGGTAAAGGCTGAGAACGAAAGCTTTGTGTCGATACACCCTTGGTCCAAGGATTTTGCCGGGAGGACTTTCGCATGGAAGTTCCGTAAGGAGTGGAGGGAAATATTCAGGAGGCATATGCATAAGGATGTATGTGAAACATTGGAAGAAGATAAGTTGGAAAAAGAGAATATAACGCCGGCAAATGAAACGTAGGGTAGGAAGGGGGTAATTTCTGAAGGAATCGAAGGAGCGGAAAAATAATCGGGCCCAGATATATCACAGATAAATATCGACGCAATACGATCGTGAATTTCACCGTTAGAAGAATTTCACCACATCTTGAGAAAATTAGTGTATCATAGTTGATTTTATTGTCTCGTGGGCTTTTCTGTACTCCTTTGTTGGAGCATTATAATCCTACTTTACATCAAGGTCTTCACTGTTATAGATTATTTATGGTTTATTATAGTACCCTTAAATATGTAGACTCCTTATTCTCCACAATGCATTAATATTAAAAAAATTGTGGAGATGTTTAACACTCCTTGAATACCAAGCATTTTACACGATCACCTTTGAGAAAGACATGCAGATTTGCACCAGCCTTTTAACCTCCGATGCTGTACTGTGAGAGACTGAGAGGTTCGAAATAAAAAAATGCATGAATTTGCACGAAAAAATGGGGTTCTTGGGGGTTGGGGTAGCGAAAAGAGATTGGAGTGGAAAAGAGAGGCGAGGGAAGGATTTGATTTGATTTTTGAAATTTTATTAGGGCCTTGGCAGGGGAGATGTTTCGGCGGGAAAAGGGGAAAAAGAAGAGAGATGGAACGGACGGAGAGGGACAAAAGAACGACTGGGGAAGGGGGCGTAAAGATTGAGAGACAAAGGGAAAGCCGCCAGTGATTGGGAGGGCGACGCTAAGGAAAGAAATGGCTGTGAGGGTGCTGCTCCGAATACACGAAGAAACGAGAGAGAGGGAGAGAAGTGCATATATAGGGTGTCAGAGCGTTAAGTTTTAAAGCGTTTATTGGAGAGGATAGGGCGACGGAGAAAAAAAGGGACAAGGTGAGATTGAGGACAGAGCTCACAAGAGACTGGGCCGCCTCTGGGTTTAAAAATTGAACGGGAAATGTGGTTCGTAGAGCGTGATGGGAGGAGAGGGATAGGATAGTAAGAATGGCCATAGAAGGGATTGGTGGAGAGAATAGGAAAAGAGGAGATGGAAGATTGAGGATTCAAAGAGTAATGTTTGTAAAAGAGAAAATAGTTGAGGAAGAGTGTTTTTAGTCTAGCACATTCTATGCGAATCAATCTACAGTTATAGAGGCACTGAACGTTGTTATCACCGCTGTTGTCAATTATTCATCTCAGAATCAATCATATATTTCAAAATACACCTAGTTAACTATTTTTATGAATGATTTGAGCAATGAGATGCAGTTGTTGCTCTGTTAGATAATATATACATTAATTACTTTTATTTAAACAATCTTATATAAATGAAAAACAAATATTAGATCTAAGCAATTAGTCAAAGGAAAAAAGAGAGGGCTATCTTAGGAGGAAGGAAGGATTTAATTGATGATGGTATCTACCGGTAAGAATGAGTTTCACTTTTAAGGTATTTATGTAAAATTATTATTAATAGAGATACATTCCAGTTTTAGTATTGTCGTAGTTTTTGTTCGCGTATATATAATTTCTGACGAGATATTGAGAATTTAATTTTGAGATTAGGCTTTCAAATTGAAGAAGACAAGATATGAACTAATTTTGGGTGTAAAGCAAGAGTATAGCTCTGTCCTTCCAAAACATAATAAACTAGAGTTTAGGGAAATGTGATTAAAACATTTAAAACGGCATAGAATCATATTTCTGGACCCTTCATTTGCGAATTTAAAGGTGATTAACAGAAACTGTTTCACTCATTCCCCTCTCGAAGACCACGATTCGTCATTCACCTACGTTTGAAATTGAGGAAATGAAGATAAAAATCACACTTACAACTTGAGACTTTCTTTAATATATGTCGCACACCAGTGTAATCTAAACTGGGTCGCTCGCTCAAAAGTTTTCTAACGCTACCCGTTTTTCATTATAAGTTACTTCTCATTTTGTGCGAACTTTCAGGCTTAGATAGACCGAGTGGGTTATTTAATGAGCCAGCTTCCCAGGTATATATACGGATGCAACTTAATTAAAACGCGTGTAAATGGGAATCATTTCAGGTAATCGACGCCGAGTTTTATGCAGGGAAGGAAGTGCGGAATGGGGAGAAGAAAGGAGAGAGTTGTTTCTATCCCACAGGACAGGGGGGAGAAGGGTGTCTAGGAGTTGCGAGACGTCGTGAGACCGGGCCATGCTTCCAGGGCCCACAAGGCCTCTTTTGAGCGATGGAGGAGGTGTGGGCGAGTGGGGGGGAGTTAGCATATATCCTTTGGGGCCCCTGTTTCGCGCGAACGCCGCTGCCCTCCCCGAGGGCCCCTTTGTTCTTCGCTCCCGACAAGCGACCCAGCCCCCCCTTAACGCCCGCCCGCACTGCGCCGTCTCCTGCCCCCGGGCAAGTCATGTTTCCCACACCCCCGACTCCATTCCCGTCATCCTTCTTCTTTCTCCTCAGCCTCCCTCCTCTGCTTCACCATCATAACGCCCACTTTCTTCCTTTTCCTGCGTTTTATTTTTCTCATTTTTATTCTTCTTTCTTCATAACGTTTGGAACGCTGCCTCCCGAAGCCCCAAGCACATCATAAACAAACGTCGTGCATCCACTTCCCTCTCGACCATCTCCTCCTGTCCTTTCTTGAACTACACCGGAGGTCTCCTTCCTTTCCCTCCTCCCCCACCCCTAAACCCTTTTTTCGTTATGCTTATGGTTCTGATTTCATCATGCTATGCAGGGGAAAGGAAAGTTCACAAAATAATAGGGAAAAATCTACTGAGTAGTCTTGTCTGAGAAGGACTTGTGAAGTCCGCGGAATATGAGGAGGTTTTAGTGGCACAATATTATTAAGGAAGGAAAATACCAATGAATTATTTTATGAAGATGGCTAGACCCAATTGTGACACTCTCTCCCAATGGATTCAACGCTAACAGCGCACATTTACATTAGAATCGTATTCAATGTTTGTGGGTCTTGGCATAATGAAGAAGTTTTCTTGTTTCTTAGGCATTTTCAATTTTCTGCGAGAAACTTATGGTAATATATTTTAAACTTGCTGCAAGGTGCAGCATTCTTCTTCAAACTCAGTTGCTTTCAATTTCTCCCGTTAAAATGATATTCCTATCCTATCAGATGTTTAAGAAAAATCCGTTAGACATGATGAAATTACTCTTGCATGAAGCCGCCTTATTTAAAAAATGGCTCCAATATCGTAGAGTTAGAGTGTACGCAAGAACTGTAAATCTTAAAATCCATCCTTAGCACATTGTAATCTGCTCACGTAAGAGTACGTGATTCCTCATCCAGCGGTAGTGGCCCGGTTACGTACATTTTATTTGCTTTTGTAATATGATTTGTCACTCCCCTCTACGGAATGATTTTGTACTGTTTGACCAAGTTATTGTTATTGCAAAAAATAAGTAAACACATGCACATTAAACATATATGTTCATTATAAAAACGTTTATATGTTCATGCAACAAAAATGCATCAGTTCTTGAGCAGTGTGAGCTTAATTGCATACTTGTAGCTTCTACGTAAAAAATAAAAAATATGGCCTGACTCAAGGCTATCCAATTGCAAATGGTGTCGGACCAAGAAGTGTTAAGAATATTTTTGAGAAACCTGAGCGTCACGAGGTGGGGAAAAAAGTGCCGTCAAATACGTTGTAAAAACCTAAATACCTCATCTAAACTGCGATGACCCCTCCCACCTGCCTCCTCACCCTCTCTCCTCACATTACCTGAATATATCTAGGAAGGAAGGAGAAATCTTTCCCGACATGTTCGTCTCAAAATCATCTCCTCCGCGGCTTCGACTCTTCTCTACTTCTCTTCCTCCCCCTACACCTCAATCTTTCCGCCTGACGTGCTCATTACGTTCATCATTGCATCAAAACGTATGTGCTAGCCATGGAAAACTTATCGCCCGGGAAACGAAAATCCGTGCGGAACTTTCCACGTCATATCCCAAAAGGCTCCGAAATGACCCACCTGATAAAATCGGGGCGCATAAACGAAATACGGCCATCCGGAGGGCGTGCTTTTGTCTCTTTCCCGAAGAGATGGATGGAGCGAGATTTGAATCGAGGTGGACGTAAATTTTATCACGGTCTTGAGCTCGAGTTCTCTCTGTTATCGTAGAGCGTATATTTCTGCATCGTGAAAATAGTCAGCTGATGCAATGTAAGAGCGTTTCAGTCCAAAAAATGTGGAGAGCAATTTCTTTGTGGTGAAAGCGTGGATGCTCAAGGAGGGCACCCGAAGCGGGGTCATTTTAGTGGATATAAAGGAGTGTTACGGACATGCAGATGATCTGAGAGGGAAAGGAAAAAACTTTGACCGCGTCTTTTTGTCTTAAATCTCTCAGCAGTGCCTTCTTACCATGAGCGTCTCTAGTGTATAACCTTTCCTTAAGTCCCTCAGGGGATATTCAAATGATTATATTTTCTTAGTGTGTCCTTCTACTCATCTTTGCTTCTCTGCCTTGGATACCTGCCTTCTGTGAAAGAGCAGTGAGTAGTGAAATGAATATTCTTCGTTACGCGCCTGAAGACTCCATAGAAATAGAAGAAATGACGTCTTTTTGGTAATTTTATGTTGTGTAGTATTTATTTCAATATTCCATTCTCACATACACTTTACGGCGAAATTAGTAGTTTAAGACATTAGCAAAGTATCTTTTAAATCGACAAAAAGCTTACTGAGCAATGGTTTGCCGTTTCTAAGTTGTCGTTGCCGGAATTTCATTTCTTTGAAATGGTGGAAGATTTAGTTTTGTACCTAGTATATATCATCAATGCAAATAACTAATTATAGAACACGATCTCTACTGGAAGCACTATATTTAAACATACTGAAATATTTTCTAAGTTTTTCGATGGACTTTTTTCGTAGTTAATAGCTTAAATTATTGCAGGTTTTTGAATTTCAATCTTAACAGTCTGTGTTCTTCATGCCATAATCTCGAATTGATTAGTCCGACGGGTTTCGGTAGAGAAATAATTGGAATTTTTCATTTTTCAAGCCTTCAAATCCCCTGATTTCCATTTCTATTATTGATAATCAAATTTCCATGATTAATGTCATCCCTGCTTCATTGGTATTCTCTCGATTCTAACCAACCCTCTGCCTCAAACCCCTCCCAACCTTCTTTCTCCCCTCTTCCCTCCACCCGCGGCACTTTGCGTAGCTCCTTCCATCTTCAAACTCTTCCCTCTCCCTAACCCTTCTGCACCCCCATAAGCTCCCTTCCATTTACCCTTTCGACCATCCTAAAACCCTTGAAGACCCCTCAACTCCCTGTCTCGACGCAGCCCTCCTATATATACCCTCGCGGTATCTTCCCTAAACTCATCTGCGCGTGCAGCTATTCAAATTTCCCACAACTCTGAAGCTACTCTGCTTAGCAGCCCTTCAACCTTTGCATCATCTCTCCCTGGCCCCCTTAGACGTGCCCTACTCCCATTTTTCCCTCACGTCCACCTCCCCCCCGAACCCTCTTCTTCAGCTCCCAATCCTTCCCACCCCCCGCCCGCACTCTCTTTTCCCTCGGCCGCATTGTGGCGGCCATGAGTGCTTTCGGGCATAATCCCTGGACCTTCAGCTTATCCGGCCCGCACACTTGGCGGACGAGAGAGAGCGAACCGGACTGAAAACTGGACGGGTAGAGACAATTTGAGTGGTTATATTAACCGCGTCGCTATCATTTCCCCCGGTAATCTTTCTGGGAAACTTTTCCGCCCAGGCCTCCTCGTCGCTAAACCCCTAAAAAACACTCTCCCTTTATTCGAGAATGAATGATCTAAGCCCCTCGTAATTAATGGGACGAGACGAGGAGTTCTTAAAAATTAATTTGCTTACTCCTTAGTACAGTTTCTTTCCTATGCTAACGCATTAATTTCTAGTTATTATTCCATATACCCTATGCAGGGCGGGAATTGCGTTTGTAATGTTTTGAAAGCGCTGGTTACATGGTTTTAAAGCCCAATCTGCGATATATATATAATATATATATCTCAATACAGCCATCACATCCGCCTTTAATATTAAATTATATTTTAGCTTAATTACAGGATGAAGATCAATTTTTATCCCTTTTTGAAACAAGATTATCTCCAAATTAAATGCCTTTCTCATCCCAATTATGAGAACAAAAGACGGTGAATTCCTTACAGCGCTTTTTGGTTCCCTCGTTCGACACTTTCTCTTAGGAATAGATCATATTTATAGCCGATTTATATCGCTCTTGTTATTAACTTCCGTTCAGTATTAAATTACCCTAGCCTTCCATCAAATGACTTTTGTTTCGGCGAAGACATTGAGGTATTTCCACGGAGGATGCCTCATTCACCGTCTACCGGAAAACTCGACCCTCCTTGATTCCTCCTCGATATCCCACCCTCCTCATCCTTCCCTCGGCAGGCTTTCCTTAGCTCTCATCTTTTCTCGTTATATCGCTCCCTCTCTCTGACATCTCCCTTACTTATCCTGAGGAGACGGACCCCCTGCTACATCAGGCCCTCGCACGTCACCGCCGCGGTCTTCTACAGTCACCCTCACTCGCCCTCCCCTCTCTTCTGGACAAGTCTCTCCACCTAGCAAACCCCTCACTCTTCCCCATAGTTTTACTCCTCTGCCTCCACTGTCTATCGCTATGCCTTCTACCCGCCTAATGCTATCTCTATAGGTTGATTAACTAGTCTAGGAAACTTAGTAAAAGATACACTGTTGTATGTTCCACAGACGTTTTAATAACCGACCCAGGTTTCAACATTAAACTATGTCATTTTCAAAAGTCACCTTTGAAAATGACATAGAGTAATATCGAAACCTGGGTAGGTTATTAAAACTACTGTGGATCATACAACAGTGTATATTTTAATATGTTTCCTGTCACCAAGTATCGCCATCCAGCCTTAAGTTGATTAACTGGTCTAATTAGACCACTACCGTAGCAGCTCCGAAGCGATACCTCGCTACTGCTATCAATGGAGAAGTGTCCCAGGAATGCCAATACGATTCATAATGGCGAGAGGTAGAAAAACAAAAGAAGTGGCAGTTGCGAAAGAGTATAGGAATAGGAATTTTATCTCCTCCTATATAGGAAAAATATTTCTCAGTGTTATAAAATTGAATCAGTAAATAAGATTTTGACGAATATGACCCTTAATACGTGAGTTGGTACTGGAGAGAACTTTCCATCAGCTTTTATGTAACTCCCTCTTAGAGACGTTTTTTGGAATCAATATAGCCTTAGTAGTAATAATTATGTAACCACGAGAGACTTCTGCTGAGTAAAATTAGCTGTCTACAAGAGCTAAATTTATATCCGGCGTGCTAAAATGGTAATTTCGGCTTTCCTCTACTTAATTCTTTTCCTGTATTTTTCCATTCGTGCTTTTACGGTTATGAATACATTTATCGCACATAATTTTGTTCCGCCTTGGGCAATGATGAATTAAGAGTTTACTCTTATAATTCAGCAGGATTAGGAACGTTTAATTATGGTTAATCTGTATGAAATAATTTTTCAGACACTGATGTAAGGCTTAACTTTTAGATACTCTATTCAATTGAAGTATTGACTTTTTCGCCCTTGTTACCGTCTTCACATTCTCTCATATATCCTCATCTGCCTCAAGATAGCTTCATTGCCTTATCTCCAACCCCACACATTGTTCACCGCCAAGATGTACTGCCACCTTGTTCGAATTATTTTTTACAGTTCCATCCTTCCTTTTTCTTTCTCTCAAACTGTTTCCCACCTTGAGGTGACAAAAGGCCTCTTTGGTTTGGTGGTGTGCATGAGAATGGAAACCCGAGTTTCAGAATTAAATGAAATTAGTCGCCCTCGTCGTAGGAAGGAAGGTTTAAAAAAATAAAGGCGGTGAAGAAGTAAGTGTCTGGGTGGTGGTGAGGGTAAGTGGCGCACGGGAATAGGAGGTTAGGGCAGGATGAGGAAAAGGGAAGGCGGCTGAGCCGATGGCGAGGATGCAACCCCGTCCGGGGCAATAAAGAGTTCACTCCAAAGTACGGCGAGCTGCCCACCACCCTTCCCTCAACTCCTAAACCCTCGTCGCCCTGTGACCTCTTCTCCATCCTCAGAGATCCCTCCACTAACTCTCCTCTCCTCCTCCTCCTTCCCAGGTCCTCAAATCCTTTTTAGCCAAGGTCTTCTTCGGAGGGAAGGGGAGCAGCACTCTTTGCCTTTCAACTTGATAGGAGAGTCTTCCCTCCCGCTCCCCCTTTATACGGCGGTTTTGTCCGAGGAAGAAAAGTCTGCCGTTGTGAGATGGGCGAGGGTGGAGAGAGATGCTGGAGGCTGGGAGGTCAGCCTCAGCCGTTGCAGGGGAGGGGTCAGGGGATTATGGCCTGCAAAAGGGGGGAAGCGCTGAGAAGGGGGAGATGGTTAGGGAAACTTTTTGTGGCTCCATGAGAGATTCTGTGGAAGAGGCCGTCCCGCTGGGTCCAGCGTGGGAATCGGGCGGTGTGGGATAACGCGGGCGAAGTGCGGGACAAGTGTTATTGTGTGGTTACCACGGCGACGGCGCGAAAAAAGATAATAGTGTCTTTGAGATCGCGCGCCAATTTGAGGGATGTGTGTTGACGGCACTGCACTGAGGGATTGCGAAAATTTCACTGAAGTGGGGTGGTGCATAATTGGAATATGAAGTCTGTGGAGATGGGGTGGTGTTGGGTTATTTGGATGTGGGTGTGGGCTTTATTCAGAGGATGTTGTCTCTCGCTTACCTCCCAGAGAAGGGTTGAGGGTAATCTATGAGAAGGCACGCTCCCAATGGATCACTCCCATGCTTCGATGGTAAAAGGCGCCGTCTCTGTTTCGTGTCGCTGCATACGAACGCTTGCTTATTCTAGGTGGTGATGCTATGGGCTTCAGAGTCGAATCTGCGGAAATGGTCGCGCATTGAATCAGGCGTTAAGTGAGATGATTTTTTGCTCCAATTGATTGATTTATTCCAAATTCATGTTCTTTCAATTATTATCATCCCACATCATTTTAAAAAGCCTGCCATAGGTGAAGCATACTCCTTCTCCCAGATGAACTCCATCCTTACTACCCTGTATTCCCTTAAGTTTAAGTTTCAGTCGGAGGAAAATCCAGAATTAGATTTCCTATAGATGCCATCTCTCTTGTGAGCTTAAGAATTTACGATCTCAGTTGTGTCACTAACTTTCAATTATTTATACCTCAATAATTGAACTAAATAACTTATTTCATCATTCCTTGTGCGATGATGGACCATGCCGATTTCTGTATTTCGATTTCACTTCGTCTTTAAAATCCCCATTTTATTGATTTTAATGTGGCAATTTAATTTACAATATTTGAATAACTTATTGTGAACTATTTGCAGGCACAAAAAGAACTCTTAAAGGAAACTTATTCGAAAAAAATACATCGTTATGTAGTTTGATCCAAATCATACCATATTCCGTTCATTTTAACAATATTTATGTGAACAGGAAAAAATTCAGCACCTGGCCACTAAAAAAATACTTCGTGAGCTCAAGCTGCGGAATCGTTGTTCCCGGAATCCTGAATTTACGGGTCCCAATTACGACTTTTGCCATCAGGAGACGTCAAGTGCGGAAAATAGTTGGTGAAAACCCAGAGCCGTTATCGCTGGATGCACAAAAACACAAAGGAGTTCTTCACAAAAAAAAATGAGGATGGGCCGCATTCACTCACTCCCCTTTTACCACGATACAGGGAAGGGTGCAACCCTTGAGAGAGGCCATTGTGTCGCTGCGGAGCCGCGCACGTAGCCACGGCGGGAGTCACCCAGGCAACGCTCCTCTCCCACGGCACCCACGAACCTCCCTCTGTCCCATTTGCCGCCCTCGAGAAACCAATCAAATAAAAATATCCCGTCCCGAACCGGGGGGATTTTTGGGGTGGGGGGTTGGAGAGAGTAGCCGGGGGAACATTTATTTGTCTGTCAAAGGGTCAACAAACTACTCCCGATTGATTGCTCGGGCAAAGTGAGGTTAGCTATGAACTCAAAAGCTTAGTGAATCGGCAGACGTCATCATTAATCCGTGTGGGAAGTGCGCGAAGGGGTGGGTTTTGGGGGGCAAGGGCTCGAGGCCCAGGACAAGGGGGCTGTCGCGGAGAGGAAGAAAGACGGTGGGGGTGGGAGAGGTAACCGGCTTGGAAGAAAAAAGGAGAGTGGACGGAAGACAAAGTGGAGGGGAGGGGATAGAGGGAGAGAGAGAAGAAAAAAAATTGGATCTCTGAGGAGGAGATAGATGAGGAAGGGTGGGGGGAGAGAAAAAGAAGAAGAACGGGTGGTTGGGCCGGAAGGAAGGAGGCTGGAGAAAGAAAAAAAGGAGCTTGGCTGGTCGGATAGGAGGAGGAGACACTTGGGAAGGAAATGACGAGGGGAAGAAAAGCGTAGGTATGTGCTATACATATATATGTATGTTTGTGTATTAATGGGGGTGAAGGGGGAGTGCTGGTAAAGGGTCCTAGACGAGGATTAAGTTTAGCAAATTTAGGGATTTTCGAGAATCTGAATGCGGAGGCGAATGTAGGAAGATGGGGAATAAAGAATTGGGTAACGTGTGCAAAGGTACTTGCATGCATAACGTACTGTTCTAAGAGCAAGACAGAGGAGTTGCCATTTTGGGGGGAGCATTAATTAGGCTATGAGGAATGTAGCCTCTACTTCAATATCTCTCTTGATACCTAATTTTTAGATTTTTCAAGAAATTAACGTAGAATTTATGGGCGAAAGTATTTTAAATTATACCATTTTTTGCATTTGCATAGCTATTTACTTCAGTAATTTATCAAATGGAAGGTAATAATGCTAAACGTTATGATGCGCAAAAATTTTAAACTTCTTTATTTCAAACCTCGATATTGGTGATTTTACTGCCATGACTTTGTTGTTTCCTTTGTAGGCTTTTTTTCTTTAGCTCAACCAAAAAATTGTAGATTTCTTGTGCGTAAGAAGACATTTAGAATCCAATAGTTTGGCAATATCCTATTTTAGCCACGGTTAGGGTTTGCTCATGAGTACCCTTCACTCAATTCATCACAGTTTTAAGACGTTACATTTAAAGCTCGTAATGACTACTTGTATCACAACGTGTTAAAAATGATTATCCTCAGTGTCATTGAACTGATTGGATAAAATTTTGTTCTAGGACAAATTTCAATTCGAGCCGGGTAACAATAACTCTATATGATTTTACAGAGTTGTAAAACTTAAAATACCCTAACGGTAATGTTATAGAACTGATACCCGGGTATCACTGCCGAGCTGATTTCTGTTAACACCGTGCTAATGCACAAACTTCCAAAAACTACATGTGGTTTTGAGTGAGTAATTTGTGAGTTGTGAGAGTGAAAGGCGGAAAGGGAAGATGGAGGGACATCGGTCGACTTACTTGTAATTTTATAGCATTTAAATTAGAAAAAATTAAAAAATATTTATGGTAAATTATTGCATCTTATTATTTAAACATGGCTAAATTTAACCGCATCTCGCTGGGATCTTTAATCATGCTTTGTCATTCTTTATAGGCATTGTGACGGCGTGAAATGATCGCGATAAAAATTTCAATTAATTGCAACACTCTTGCCAGCCTGAGTTGATTTCTGAAAACGCTTACTGTGCTATTGCACAAACTTTCAAGAACTATGTATAGTTGAGAGTGAGTAAGTTGTGAGTGGAGAGGTATGGAGGAAGGAGGAGATGGAAGAGGGAGGTAGGGAGGTGGGTCGACTCCCCTTGCCCCGGCTGGATCGATGGGTAGTCGTTAGTCTCCAACCCATTTCCAGCGCAGCAGCCAAACCTCCGACCCCCGGTCTCGGGAATTGCACTCGACGGGCTGAAGGAGCGAGAGCAAGGAAGGTTTGGGTGGCGAGGGGGTGGGGGGGGCAGCGAGAGAGAAGGGGTGGCTTTGGGAGAGAGGATAGGGGGAAGGAAGAAATACCATCACCCGAGCTGGATAAGTTGAGGCCACGAGGATGATAAAGGAAGAGGGCGGGGAAGAAAGGTGAGCGATGACGCGAGCGGTAGGAATGGGAGAAGGGATGAGAACAAAAAAAAAGAAACGCGAGCGAAAAAAGGCGGTCGGTGGGTGGCGTGGTGTTGGTTTCCTCGGTGGAGCGGAGGAGTAAGGAGAATTTGATATCTGGAAAAGGCGGGCGGGGGCTTGAGGGGGTTGAGGAGAGAGGGGGAGGTTTGAGGAGGATAGGCACATTGCCCTTGGGTCGTAAGTGGGGAGGAGAAGAAGGGTTTTCCCTCGAAAGTCGGCGCCGATATATATATACTCTACGTACGAAAATGCGCGGTGTACGGATGAAAACGAGAATTGCGATACGATTACTTCCAGGGAGGGAGGAGGCAGCCAGCCGTGCGGTGATGGCTGGGGAACTAAAGAACAGAACTTGAGGTCGTGTTTGATTAAATCCCCTCGAAGTCTCTTCCTGGTGTGCCGATCAGTTTCTCATCCGGAGTACTACTTTATCTGCTGGATCCTCGTGTTCTTCATTACGGTGCTATCGAATTCCTTCGGAGAAGTATTGAGTGCACTAATTTTGAGCGTGAGATCGAAAATCGTGACGCGATGAGCTGCTGGTTTCTGTAAATCTTTCTCTATAAAATAAGTAGAAGGAAGTAGCCCAAGGAAGAAAAATCCAGCGAGATCGGTAATTAATGTGACACAGGTGTTTTTCTAAGTTTATCTTTCAACCACATATGCTTCTATTTGAAGCCCTCATGAAATTTATCAAATTGGCTTAATAATTTTGAAATAATACTTTTAATTATGACATCTCTTCGACCTTGATTTTGTCAATTAGTACTCAAATATTTGTGTGGTGCCGCAAAATGAAAATCCTTTAAAAAAAAATTACTGAAAAATCAGCCATATTTTAGCGCTATCAAATTAATTTAAAGTTATTGATAAGCGATATTTCATATAATGTTGTACAATTTGCGTTCTTAGGTCTTATTGGTTGGTCTCTGTGCCAGTAAAGATGATACTAAATTTCTTTCTCACTGGGATCGTAAAAATTCTTACTGAGTATATCATAAAAACCATTATTGTAACGTTGAGATTCTCAGCATTCTTCAATCTGTTCTACTTCGTTTTGTATTAAAAACATGAAATCAACTTTTGATCTTATTAGGAGCTTGTATTGTATGACTTGTATCAGTTTCTTAGGTTACATAATCCTCAAAGTTCGTAAGAGATATGGAAAATTTTTCAAACTGCCCCTCTTGAAAGCTAAACTTGTATCAATCTCCTCCGTGAGGAAGCTCATTAAATTTCCATCCTGCTGATCCATGCTAATTATTAGCTTAAGAATTGGTATTTCTCTCTGTGTCAAGATTCAAACGGATTAGCTTGCTTCTCATTAATTAAAAACTTACGTTCCACGATTTTAATTAGTTTTTCATCTGTCAAATTGCAGTTGTGAGAGCGTTTCACAAAGTTATACCTCTAAAATATAGAGATTTTTCTTCATTTAGTCCACATAGTTTGCTATAACTTCATTTTTCCTTATTATCTTGTTACATCAGATCGTAAATGTTGCTCGCCTACGAATTAGCTTTATTAATTCTCATGATGAGAATTTAGCTAAATGTTCCGTTAATTGCTCTGAAACTTGTCAATAAAGTGCACTCTTTCTGGCAATGATATGCAATAAAATCAGGAAACTTTGAAAGCATAAGGTGACGAACAACTGACGGGTGGGTGTCAAGCGAAGGAAGGTGACCGAACCCTCTCGGAATCACCCGCCGGCTTTGGATAGCTGGCCGAGCCTGATACCACATGATGGATGAGGAGATCATCAGGAAGCGTCGCGAGCCCGCGAGGTGCACGGCGTGATAAAATCATGAGGGGAGGAGGAATCGTGAGTGGTGAAAGGGAATCAGGGGAGAGGGATGAGCATTGGGAGGGTAGACCCCTCTAGGGAAGAGGAGGCGGAAGGACCATCCCAGATTCCCGCGGCCTGCAGAGAGCGATGTCGAGTAATCCCATAAGATCGAACCCTGTCGACCGCCGGCCTCCCACCCATCCATCCCACCCCGTGCCCTGGAAAACCCAACCCCTAGCAACCACCCTCTCTCTCCTCCGTCTCCCAGGCAACCCACAACAACCATGTTCCAGCCCTTCCCTCTCCACCCTTCCGTTAATCTCTCCCCCACACATCCCCTTCCCCCATCACGCTATCCTCCATCCAACCATCCCCCTGAGGCCTCAGTAGTTTTCTCCTTCTCCGAGGGTATTTCTAAAAACCCTCTCCCTTCTCCCATCATGCCTTCACTCTTTATTTTTTTTTGGTGGTCAGCTAAGAGCTGGCTGGGTCCAGCTTCCATGGTTGGCCTTAGAGGTTTTCTCAAATCCTCCCAAGCCGCCTCATTTTCGCTCCGTTCGTCTCGTTTCATCTCACATTAATTTCGGTGGACACACACACGCACACGGCAGAGCGCTCTCCGTCCTAAGTCCCAATTTTCGCGGATAAGATTGGGGATGGAATGGAAAAAAAAGGATGCGAATTATTTCGGCGGAAAATGCTTTGATCCACAGGTCTTTCTGTGACGGTCGATATTAACGTAAAGGTATCAGGTTTTGGTATCTATATCAGAGTGTTTGCAGTTCAAATTGTGCGTATTACTAAAAGTATACTTCAAGGAAACAGGGTCCTTTCCCAAACAAGGTTAAAATTTTACTAATTTGGGATAAGGATATGGTGCTTATTTATTTATAATTATAACAGCACCAATTATTCCTTTTCGAAGGTTTCAGTTTCAGAGAAGGATTCAGGTCTCATTGAATTATCTTTTAAAATGAAAGCACGTGTTCAGCGACTATGATTGTAATATGCTTCATTAACTTTTCTTTATTCCCCTGGTTATGGAAAAGTAGGGGTGAAAATATTTTGTTGATTTGTTTTTGTATTCTTCTCTTTAGGCTACGGATTCATCAGCATCTTTCTCGCTCTATGGAAATTCCAGCTTTTTAATATGCAGCCTTTTCGTACGCTTTTCTTTGCATTACTTTCACCCTAGAATGCTGCATTCCTGCTATTTCCGCCCGCTTGCCTCATCTCCTCATCCTTTACATGGTGAGATCCCACTGCTTTCCTAGCTTTCATTCCGCGTATCTTCTCTCTTCCCGCTCGCATGTACTCCTCCACTGTCGTCCGCCGATCTCTGGTCCTCCGCACCCCTTATCTCCGCCAGCACTGCTACCTCCAACCCCTTGCCTCCTCGTTCCCTAATCGCCCTTCCCGTCGCAAAAGCCTTCATTTCCCTCTCTTCTTATCTTCTCCCTCGCCCTCTCTCTCTAAAGTTCCCCATCGTCATCTCTAAAGATTCCCTCCTCCTCAATCCCACTACAAGACTTCCCGTGCAATTCCCCTTACCTTGGTAAATTCCGGGCTCAAGACCGTTCGTGAGACCAGACTGTGTCCCTCGTCTCCCTCCCCTCCTTCCACTCTCCAACCTCGTCTCTAGTGATTTGACAGTGGATCAGTTGGGGTGGAGTAGTCAAGCCGTTGTCTTTGCATGCTCTAGGCATGCATTGAGGTTAAACTGAAGTCAGTACTTGGGATTGGAGGCAGTTTTGCGAGGAAAGAAAGAAATGCAAATGTCATGTATTTATAGATAAAATTTATTCATTGTCTTCAATGCTAATTGTTGCCATTATCTCATTCAATTGCATTTGAGGTAGCAAATTCAGATATTAGAAATTTGTTGGTAAAAGGGAAATTAATTGTTGCTGGCTGATAAAATAAAAAATAAATACATATTACTGCGATTCCAAAGGTTTGTTCAGTCGAAGCTATAGATGATTAATTACACAAAAGATTTGATGATCCTCGGAAATATATCGATACAAACAAATTCCAGAATAAAAATGTAATCCGACTGCCTTCTGAATCGGAAAAACCACTTCACTTATAGTTTTTTTTAGATTGCATTATAATACAATTAAGAATACGAGGGCAGTTTTTGCTGAACATGCTTTTAAAATATTACTTATATAGCTTGCTCCTTTGCCAATCCAATGGTTATCTTTTTTAGTTTAGGTATGTAAAATTAGTCTCATATCAATAAGTATGTCATTTCTAGATTTCAGGTACTAACAAATTCTCATAAATACACCGAAATAAACCGTTCGTCACCTGTACTTTAATAACTCATTGCTTTCAACGGCAAAGAGGACCAGTTGAGCTGATGTTGGTTGTTGCTTTTTCACTCTTGTTACTCTTACAGATTGCAATCTAAAGGCTGGAGCAAGCTGTACCGTGGATTGAGAAACAAATCGTGTAGTAGTAGGATATTGTTTTCCCGTCCGTGGGCTCCATAGATATGGTGGGGGAGAGGAATGGGGGAGGGAGGAAATGTAATTCGTGATGAGACTAGGCGTAGATTTGCGCCCGAGCATTGAAGTGTGCCGAGTGGATATCGCGCCGAAGGACAGGAAATGAACGGGATTGAATGCGCAAATGCTGTCGGTGGCAAAAGAGATTCGCGGATCGAGAGGAAATGGAGCGAGAGAGGGAAGGTCAGGAGAGTTGAGGCGGCGAGGGTGGGAGGAGGAGGGAGGTCAGGGGGAGGATAATGGCTTGCTAGCGTCAACGAAAGGGGTGGGACTCCTGCTCGCACTGTGCTACAGTCAGCGTCCTTTGGAGACAGTACGTATCCCTGCAAAATCGAGCTATGGGACTGAGAATATCTAACGAGTCGGATTTGTTCTTCTTACGATGAGCCACATGTGGAATCATGCTATCCGGTATATTCCTTTCTTGGTTCATGCTTAAATAATGTATCACTAAGTTGATAGTTATTTTTTTACCTTATCCTCACGTTTGGCCAAAAAAAGTTTTTAGTTCTTCACCTACGTATCGGCAAGCATTTTCGTCATTACCGTCGCTTGGAAATTCGTTGGGAAAAATTTATATGGCAAGCAACTACATTGTAATTCAAAGTTAAAAATTTTGTACTTTTATTGACCAGAGATTAACAGAAAACAATTTTGTTTTTCCCGGCGCACATTAGCATGCATTCATCGATCACAGTCGATGTCGTCATTCAAAATTTCAAGGTATAAATTATTATTGACAAAATATTATTTGTGCCATTGCCTGTTTGCTTTTTAGACATTTGAAGCTAGTTTTCGTCTATCAATCTAGATTCTTATTTTTTTGCTCATAAATTGATCTCTGATGGGAAAATCTCTTTAAAAATCAGTAGGAAATTACTAAAAGTGAAGAGCACACAGAGCTAAAGTCATTGTTCTCCTACCTTCTTGCCACTCACATTATTTAAAAGAATTTTCTGAATATAAAAACGTCGGTGGGCGAAGCCCGTCAAAATCTGCAGGGTTGTTAGGCGCGCCGCAGCGTACACGAGATAGCATGGGATAGCATTTGGGGCGTGGGCAGAGGGCGCGTCCCTTCGCATGGCCACCGATTCCCTTGATCTAACTGGATGAGCCCGCGGCGTTTGATCCGAATGTTTCTGATGCGCCTCCCGTTACGTTTGCCCCATTCATTTGCGCCATCCGATAAGCACAAACCAATGAACTGATGACGAATAAACACTCGCTAATGGCAGTCGAGCTGCTGATTTTTTCAAGCTTTGGTCTTTGAGATTATGTTTTTGTGTAATATTTCATCCATCTCAGTGGTCAAGCAGAAGAATAAAAGGATGAAGTTATGCATTGAAAATCGTGGGATCACCAGGTGGAATATCCATGCAGAAAATTACCGATTACTGGTGCGTTTGTTGTTTGAGCTCGGTGGACTAATCATAAGTTGATGGCATTTTTTTTTCGTCTGTCGTGCTGTGATACTTAAATCCGTTGAAATAAAATAAATATACTAACACACAAAGGAGCGCATGCAACGCAGTATCTTTCTTTGCAAGCTATATACGAAGTTGCCACCATGTTTTTTCATGGCAATTGACATAGCAGGGGCTGGAGGTGGCACTATTTGGAGCATATATTCGTAGTCAACCTTTCGTATTTTCCACTTGGACCTACACATCTAGAGTATTACTTTCTAATAGCTTGTAAGTCTTTGCAAAGGCATAAAATCAGAGAAATTGATGTGCACTTTTGCTCTTCGAAATGGAAAATAGGAGGGTAAGTTTCGTCGAATATGTCATCATTTTAATTTTCAGAATACTTCCATAAAGCACTAAAAACATTTTCACCGCTAAATACTTAGACCGTGCGGGTAAGTTGTGACGAATTTATCATTTTAATATTCGGTATGCTTCTGCTGCAAACTCTTTATGACCACCTCACATTGTTTGTTGTTATATTTTGGAGGTGGAATCAACAGAACTGTGCCCAGATATCGGCCATAATTTGAAGGTTATCCGTGCATCCTAATCATCAGTGGACGTGCCTCTCACTAATCATTAGCGCAGAAAATCCGCAGTTGACTGTGCGTCCTCCTCCCATCGTGGGAGAGTTGGCAGCCCGGGATGAGGAGGAGGAGGGATGGCTGGATTGGCTCGTGTTGGGCGGTCGAGGGGCAGAAGGGAAGGGGTGAGCTTCCGCGGCTGAGCGATTCGGGCCGTGTCGTGCGTCCACAGATGCTTGTTCGCTGGGGTTAGCTGAGGAGGCACTGGGGAGACGAGGAGAGAGAAAGGGCAGGAAGGGGGAGGGTTGGAGAGATGTAGAGGAGGGGGCCGGCGTGATTTTATCTGCCCGCTACAAGTGCAATCAGGTTAAATCAGGCCTCGGTATCCTCGGTTAATACGCTGCCGCCGAGGCAAGGCGAGCTATTCCTCTGTGTGCGGTACCTACCACCGGTGCAGAGGAGAGCGAGAGAGAGAGTTTTACGACGCCAACCAGTTGATATCAGTCGTCGGGTGGGGAGAAGTAATGGGCGCACTTAGGTCTGAATTTACGTGTTTTCATTTCAGGTGAACGTAGAAGTTGTGGAACGGCTTTGATTTGGAACTCGGCGCCGTAAAAAGGAATCCGTTTTGCTTGAAAACTTCCTTTTATCTCGGAACCCGTTCAATACGTTTAGTGCTTTTGGGGAGCAATTTTGAATCATAGGCTTTAAGAATTTGACATTGACGCGGATAAATTTTGTGCCTACTTTTAGTTGCAAGAACGGATCATTTTTATAGATGGTAGTCTTCATAGGCATCCGTAATTTATTCTATTATGTATACCAGCTAAAACATTTGTCTTTTATATTAATTCCTATAGATTTCTTAGAAAATTAGCTATTTCGCTGTTTGCAGAAATCGATAAAAAATTTTAGTTTAACATTATTGGTAATTATTTCAATTACAACATTGTAATTCAAATACGCGTAGGAAAATATATTTTTTTGAAATTTCGATGTCAATAGCTTAAAATTATTTATCCTCTCTTTCTTAGGGAATAAGCAGACAAGTGTCAACTCTGATTTTCTTTTAGACATCGATGATTATCTTGAGCTACTTATACTCTATTTTCATAAATAACCATATCCTCGTTATTTTTTGTGACCCTGTTTCATCATAAGTGGATTACTCTTGGATTGGTTTGACGCAGTTCTCTTCTATAATCTTCTGTCAGCTAACCTTTTTATGTGAGCTTATTATTCATGATGACTGCTAATAACTCATTCTCACGATTTAACTATAACGTTAATGGTATCGTTCCTTACTTACAAATTTCAAGAATTTCCACTCGAGTTTGATGTTTGCAGCTCTTTAAAAAGTTCATGCGATGGATAAATGCACTTATTGATGAGGCTTTTGAGAACTGAGATTATACAAGAAGATAATACAAACAGACACATACTTCCGAACCCAACGAAGAGAATGAAAAAATGTGTGTACAAAAAAATCATATTTTCCAAGTTTAATAACGCGCTTGTCGGAATCTTCCCACAAAAAATAAAGAAGGAATCGCTCAGAAAATCATGCATTGCCATTAATACAAAGATATGTTGCAGGCTGCCGGGAAAATTTTTAACAGGTCTGTGATTAATGATACAGGCGAGAGGGAAAGGTCCGAGAGAAAAAAGCGGGCTGAAATGGTTCAGAGATTGAGGGCAAAAGGGGATGGGAAGGAAGGGAGGCATCATGGGAAGGGTAGGTTGGGAATGCCGGCCCTGGTGATCACGGCCCTTCACTCTCGGTTCCTTTTCCATCCGCTGTGGACGGGCCCGATAAAAAGAATGCCCACTGTCCGCGCTAGACGAGGAGTGGAAACCCTTCTCAAGCCATTCATGTTTCGCCTCATTCTTTCCTATCCGTCCCTTGTCTGTTCAGAAAACATTGTTAGCCCTGTAACCACCAGCCGTGCAATTTTTTTCGGTGGCATGAAAAATTACCCGTGGAAGTTAGATTCTGTGAAAATATTCATGCTTCAAAACATAGAGAGCAGCGGAGTGATATTTTTTCAGTAGGGTCGATCGCTATTTTTCTCCGAAAATTGGAAAATAGTGTGTTCCACCCTACAACGAAAGACCTTGTGATGGAAGCTCTGAATTATTTAATGACTTCGTCATTTTCAATGCTCTCAAGAACTCTATTTTTCCATGTTATGCGTGAATCCCCGTATATATCCTGAAGTAGGAATACTATGTCTGGTTCAAGATATTGAATATGAGAAACCTATTACTCTAATACATTGTTAGAGCAGTCAAACTTTGCTAGAACTTGTGCTAGGCTTGATAGAAGGTTAGGATTTAGTACTTAATGTTTACTATCGCCTTATTATGTTAGTTATGACGAGGAAATGGAAGTGTTTTCATGAGAAATCCACAAGCCTATGATGTTGCATCGGGAATTGCAAACGTAATTGAATGGCGAATATTAGGTCGTACTAGGCTAAAGAATTAAGCATAAAACTAGTGGATCTGTACCAATCGCGGGAAAAGGGATTTTGGGAAGGGTACTATTGATGGCACAGGATCTCTATATCTACATATATATAGAAGAGCTATAGATCACGCGGCATTGACTTGTTAAAAGTACACAGATACTCCCTGTGAGTTAATTGATACTCTCTAGAGTCGCCTTCTGCTCTAGAGTCGATGTGCCTTGTCAAGTACCTCATGATTCTAACATTTACGTCGTATCTGCTACTGTCTCTTGCGAGATATGCCTTTCATCTATATTTTTCATGAGTTTTGTGGTATTTCACATATTTTACCGCTGAATAAACGTTGACGTTAACAATGGTGTTTAGCAATTAGATAACTTATTTTTACCGGTTTTCGTACAATTATTAAACCACCAGTTACCTATAGTACCATTGTGTCTTTATGTGGTTGCAATTCTGTAAAAAACATTTTCACTCAACGCTTCACTCCTCCTACTGGGAGCGTTATCAAGAGAATGGCAACGCTCCCAGAAGGAGGAGTGAAACGTTGAGTGAAAAAGTTACGTACGCAGCAATACCCGAGAACCTCCTGAAGCATAGATAAAAGAAGCTGCGAAAATCTTCGTACGAAAATTCTGTAAAAACTTATTAAAAATAATGAAATTTAAAAGAAAACATTACGAGTTCAATAGAAAATCCTTAAATATTAGGGTATAAATCACAAAGTATTGGACTTGGGTAATGACCGAATATGGTCAAAAAAAACGTTAAATATATAGACCCTTTCACTAGAATGATGCATAAATTCGTATGGAGTCTCAATCGTTCAGGGTGCTTATTTTCTCAGATTCGTATGTGTTGTTCTGTGAATTATCGCGCGTAAAACATTTTCAAGCGGCCATTGTATTCGCAAGAGGGGAGAATCGTCCGAAAGGGTAACACCGAAGGAGAAAAAGAAGTAAATTGTGCTGCAAGTAGTTCGGAGCACTGCCTTCTCCCTCCCCCGCGAGGAAACAAGCACCTCAACCAACCCCTGTGCTCATGTGCCGCTCCTCTCTCTCCTGACGACCCTCTCAAGGGATTTGGTCCCAATTACCCTAATGTCACCCTCTCCCACGAGTTCCTCCCCCCCACAAACAGCAAGCCAATGGTTTGGACAGACTGGAAAAGGGGAATGGGCACACCACTTCATCCTGAGACAGTCCCGGAGAGTCGTCAGGGGGCGAGACTGAGACGCTGTATGTGTTTTCTGAACCGACCCCCTTGTAGGTCACAAACCACGACCCGCTCTCTCTCTCTGTCTCGTAAAGCATGATTCTGATTCATTGTGCATTTCTTCCGATTGCTATTCCGGCGACGCCGTGCTTTGACAAAAAAATGAAATAAAATAAATCTCTCTTTTGACGTTTTTATTCCCGGAGACTCTTCTGCCTGTGATCAAAAGAATTCAGCCGAAAGATCGTTACCGGAAGGTAGCGTTGTCGGAAAAATGCGGTGCATGAATATGAAATGAGATTTAGGGAGTGGGGAGAGGTAGTCTGTCGAGTAAGGAACAGTTGGGGATGGGGGACGTATGATGGCGAATATTGAACGCATCGAACGCCATTAGCATTCGCTTCTTTTCGCCGGAGACGAAGGCAAGAGAAAGGGAAGTTAGGGGGGTAGTGGAGGCAAGTGCGCAGAGGGTGGGTCTGCCTGCACGGGAAGACTTAAGGGGAAAGCAGTAAAGAGATCTCCAGCCTTCTTCGTAGTCGTCTGCTGTGTTTCCTTTAAAACGCAAATTTGTGTCTCGGGCTCCAAAGCCCGCGTGCCTCACTTCTTTTTAAGTATCGGTTGAGTTATATCGTCGGTCGACCTCGATCGAAAATTCTTTTCTGGGTGATGTAAGCGAGGGAATGATGACCATTTGGTTTCAGGGCGGTACGCTGTGCGGTCAGTGAACTGACGTCCATGCTATTGTACCGATATTACGGGTGAAAAATAGGTAGGGAAGGATTAATTATAAGTTCTGTAACGGCAATAGAGTCTGCTTTCAGCGCATGAGTAATGTTCCCAAAATTAGTCTGCGTATTTTCCTTATTTTAATAGCCCCCACCTACCGAATGCGTGAAGGCAGCTGCGCTGGAAAAACTAGTGCCTACATGTTTACAGAAAAATTACTTGTTATGGAGATAAATGCTATTATCTTATATTTCATGTCGTTGTTGCCTTGGCATTTTATGTGATGTAACATTAAGGCAAAGAAAATACCTGCCCATTTTTTGGGGGTTGGGGATGTATTTGGGAAATAAATTTTTTCCTTTGCCTGTGCCGTAGTAGTTTTACGCCTCAAAGATAGTCATATTTAACTTTTGCCTATCGCTCAACTATTTTGAAACTGTGACTTTGATTTATTTATTCCCGATTTTAAAATGCACGAGTTGAGGTTTTTCCCTTTTGAAGTTACGTTCAATTAATTTTACTTTTTTCATTTTATTTTATATCTAGCTTCCACATAAATGAAGTTTATAATGGTTGGTAAAGTTTCATAATCATTTCCGTAGTGTCCATCATCACAGTCTTGAGGCTTGAATTAGCAGGAGAATATGCACGACTTACAATTAGTCCTTTTATAATGCATGGCTTTAGTTCTTTACTCTTTGAAGTTGTGTATAATTTTGTTTCATATTAATTGTTTCCAGACATATGAACGTGCTTATGGTAGGAAAATTAACGAGAAATAATTCCATAGTGTCCATTCCAGTAGAATTTATTCTTGAATATTTAGGTAAATTACGATAAGTTTGAATTTGATCAAACTTGAGGGTGTACAACTATATGAGAACCATTTAATTACTGAAAAGAGTTGCTAAGATATCGATTTGTGAAACTAAGTTGTTTAGATATGAATAAGCTAGCCTGTGGGAGAATATAATTGAAGGCTGTATCACCTTTGCTGTTTACCTCATCAAGCTGCTATAGGCCGATGACCGGTCAAAAAATTCTTTATGGCCCAACTCATTCAAAGAATAGCTCTAATTGCGACGATGTCCTTCGAGGACAACAAAGCTGTTTGCATGAAAAACGCACGCTCCTATGTTCAAGCGTCTTAATTGCCCAGGCGTCCATCAACATTTGCCCCAGCATTGCAATCAGGGAATCTTCATTCCCCGCATTATTTCGGCGAAGGGCATTGACAAAACTACTGCTCATTTTTTTCTGCTCGAGCGGAAGGAGACGTCATTTCGACAATGACAATTAATTAGCTTAAAAGGCAAAACAAGCTTGGTCACGTCGTGTGGGCACTCATTCTAAGTAATTATTGATGTCCCCGAAACCCTCTTCCCTCGGGGGCTTTGGGCATAATGGTGTGGGCATAGCCAGGGGTCGTCTGTGTGCAAAAAAATTGATCTGGCATACTCTCTCTCTCTCTCTCTCGCGGCGCTGTGATGTATACTGTCAACCAAACCTCACCCCCTCCTCCCCCACGTGACAACCCAGTACCCCCTCCCTCCTCCTCCATCCATCCTCTCATCACACACCACTATTTGCTCTTCGAATGCATTTTGCCGGATGACCACTCCGTGCACCGATCTCCCCCGCCCCTGGACATATATTCACCTCCCCCCCCCCCCCTTCGTGATGCAAAGGCCCAACTGATGCACGATGCACGGCCGCGTCCCATGTGACCGCCCCGGACTCACTCGCCTCCCCCTTCTCCAAATACAGAATTCAGCACAATCCCCCCTTCTCCCGCCTGTCATACCTCCCGGGAATCCTACAGAGGGCCCCTCTCAACACCAACGCCATTCGCCCGCCCCCCCTCATAGCTATCTCTCTCTCCTCTCCCTTATTTACTCCGATTAAATTCGCGATACGCGATTGGCCGATTCTCCTCCCTCTCCACTCTCGCCCTTCCTCTCCGTTTCCCCATCCCTCCCCCTTACTCTCTGTACATTTGCTCGTCTCCCCACCCATCCTCAAGCTTCAATTTAACTTTTTCCCTTCTCTTTCCAAGCAAGCCTCTCTGTGATTTTACCCTACCCCTCTAAAACACAATATCTTTCTCTCTCTTTCTGTTTCTCTTTACCTTCAGTCTATGAGCCTGAAAAATGGTGTCAATAGACCATAGATGGCTCAGAAACAAAACCTTGTGCGTGAAAAGAACAGTTTAAGGTCATAAAAGCTTTGAGGGTACATACTTTCTATTAATTTTCATATTTAAATTTAGCTAATGAAAAAATCACCGTGTAGGATGTGTTTTGTGTGGGTATCAAAAAGTTATCTAATTTCCAGATTTGATTGTAAGACTATTGTGGTACCTTAAAATATATTAGCACTTATAGCTACGGTGGCTCAGGGATTAAATTGCGATAAAATATTTTAGACTTCTGGGTACATTTGGCCTCCATATGGACTATATAACGTAGAAGTATAATTTTTTTGGAAGCTGTTACTAACTTTGCGTTGTTTTTAATGATTCATTTGTCTCGTATTTGCCTGTTTAAGCCAATTTAATGAGTATATCTTTGGTCTCAGCTCATTTCTCTCTCTCTCTCTGTTGAAACCTCAGTGACAAGATGGTTATACTATTAGGCTTTCAGCTACATTGGCTGGTAAATATAAAATTTATTCAAAAAATATATTATATCTATTATTATCCTCATTATAACATGGAAAAGAACGTACAATGGGCAGAAAAGGACTTCTATTACGAAATCCACTCTTGGATGCCATTATATTTTATTCGTTTTTTTCCTTGGAATATCAGCAAAGCAAGACTTTCATTTTAGAGTGATTTTGTTCGTATTTTATTGAGTGAATTGGTCCAAGGCTATTGTGTGGTGAGAAGTGAGTGAGGTACGCGATCCATTACTGTGAGCTAGATAGGAATCCATTCAGTTGGGAGCTGACTTAGCTCCTTGTTTGGCCTGGGTGGTCGTAAATTTTTCTTTGCTCTTATCCGTCCAATTTTTTGGATTCAACAGCCTAACCCAGTTGTCTGATCATTTTAGAGTCAGCGCTAATGGTATCTACTTATTGAGGGATTGATAGGAAAGTGCCATTTTATGTTCGCAATGTCATCACAGTAGCCTTTTATAACTTATCTCCCGTTAGTCTGTCGAATTAATGCATGGGGTGAGCCGCTATTGATATCCGTGAAGTCTAAATAGGTGACACATTTTTCATGATTTTTATGAAAGAAACCTAAGTTTAATTTTAATATTCCTACCTCTATTTTCATTTTTATAACATATTCAACCCAGATAAACATTTATCTATTCTTCTCTGCTCTCTTTCTATGACGGGCAAAGTGAGACGACTTTAACTCAATCTTGTAACCTCATTGTCTACCCTCCCTCATTGTCTTTTTTTCAATCTCTACCCACTCCACTCTAAAATCATTGGCCGTGTCAATAAATTCGTATCTTGGTTTGAAGTTTGGGGATAACGAAAAGCATTGGACGGCTTTGTGGAAGGAATCCAATAGGGATATTGCTGGAGATACGTCACAAAGGCCAGCTTGCCTAGATAACGAAATGATATCTCATCTTTTTGAATTCTTCGTTCAACTTTAATTCTCGAAGTTCTGGTATTTAGTTTTTAATTTACCACTGAGTAAAATACTATGATTCAATTACCCGATGCTGCAGTTAAATTATATTAATAAACGTTGTTTTGTATGCTCAGAATGCAATTCGGCGCACAATGCAGTAATTATTGAGTTAAGTAGAGTATTACAAGGGAATGGCACGAACGCGGAGGGAATTCTTTTAGATGACACCATGAAGTGACTCTATGGTTATCTCGGGGAAACTAATTCTCACATTTATGCGACATGCCTCCCCTGGAGGTAATAATAAATTTTCCGCACAATTGAGCTATTTCTGACTGCAATAAATCGTTCTAGTCTGCTTACGGAACACCATTCTCGCCGGCGATACGTACGTCGAGCGCAAAGCTCGCGTAATGGAAAAGAATCGTTGAGTGATCGGAGAGAGCGTGTAGTTCGCTAATGACCTTATCAGCCGAGTACAATCATGCTGCAGCCGGAGGTTAACGATTCACCAGCATCCACCAATGCTCACGTCGTTGGAGTGGGGGAGTTGAGTGTTGGGAGAGACTTTGGCCTCGTGGAAACGGTAGTGCTTCGTTTGCAGCAGCCTGAATCAGGCTATCTTACTTGAGCGCTCCGAACGCGAGTGCATTATATTACCTGTTTTTCAAAGTAACTTAAAAATTTCCTCTTACAAACGTTTGAATTTATCGATGAATGGATTGAAATCAATCGATTCGGCTTTAGCTTTGTGAAAATGCATGTTGAAATGAAACATAAAAAATCTTGGCAACTTATCACTGGAAATTTTTATTGGTACGACGCATTTCAAGGCTGAGGCGTTATTTTCAAGTTCGCATCTTGACGGTACTTGAAAATGACGCCTCAGCATTGAAACGCGTCGCACCAATAAAAATTTCCAGTGATAAGTTACCAAGGTTGTTTATTTTTCATTTCGATGAATAGGTTATTCCCTAATCCAGACTGCTCAGTTGATATTCATCATTGGCCTTCTTTTAGCCATGGTTTCTATCTATTGTTTACGAGGTTCAAGCGGAAAAAGTCATTATAAAAATGATTCCACAAAAATTAAACTTTTTTTCAACGACAATGTTAATTCATGTAATCGATTTCTTATTAAATAAATATTTTAAGCAGTTATCAAGTCTTTATGGAGATAAATTTGAGATGCATTCATTCGAGCTAATTATTTATCTGCGGTAGTGGAAAGGACCTGCTGAATTAACTTTTCTAAGTGGCTAAATTTAAATAAAATATTAAGTGTTGAAAAAGTAAACGTTTGAATTATGTATGAAGCCTTCAAATGGTTCATAAAGGTCAGAGTAGTTAACATTGTGAACAATGAGCAATATGTTATGAAATGTAAAATAAGATGAATTTTATGCTGTGAATTCTTTTTTTTTTGTGCTCTTTACAAAAAAATTAGAAATGAATAGAGCTAATACTGTCTTTTTTTACTTCGTTCTTATTTGGAGAATCTTAGAAGCTGATTTTTTGCCTCTGTAATATTTTAATGCGGCCGTATAAGTCCTAAGGTTATATGATTCATCGTACTCTGTTGTGAAAACCATTATGGTAATATTTGCTATTGAGATTCAGCTTAATTATTCCAATGCATTTGGTGAACATAGTCAAACGGATGTGTCAAATTTCATATCATCATCATCATTGACGCGTATATTGGTTAATTTGAATCCATACGAACGAGCGTAGTTTTGTAATGAAACTTTATTTGGAGCATGGTATTTTCAGTGTAAGTCTGAGGATTCACAGTTTTATTGATAAAAGGCAAGCGATATGCGTCCCTGAGAAACGCTGATAGGCAGTGATTCAGTCCGAAGGAAGACGATGGAACTCTAACCGGTGTGGTGGAGATAGAGCTATTCCAAGCGGGCGGAGATGGAGCGGACACGGCTGGTAGTGATTGCCGCATGCAGGGATTGGGTTAGGAGGGAAAGCGGGTGCGCCCTGCGGACTGTTAGAGGCAGATAGCCCCACAGCGCATGGACGTCGGATGGATTTGGTTAGTTATGGGGAGGGGAGTGGGTGAAGAGTGGGTGAAGAGTGGATCTAGGGGTGATATCAAGGGAGGATGGACATGGAGGAGTGGACTGTGGCGGGGGATCTCCCATCTATCGAAATGACGGAGGACGAGGAGGCGTGGAAAAGGGTGAGGTGGAGGATTGATGCCGTCAAGTTTCGCATTACATGTGCAAAAAGAGTTGGCTCTTCCGCTGCTGGGAAAAGCAAAGGCGAGAGTATTTCACGGATAAATATCATTTACCTGTATAGGATCCACTGAATATTTGAATCGCCTCATAAAAAATATAAATATATATCGCTAACAAAGGACTGTAATCAAATAATAAATTATGTCAAAATATCAGTTTACTCTCAGTATTTTCTCCATTTATAATTGACACAAATTGTTTTTTTTTCAAAATTGAAAACAAAAAATTGGCGTAGAAAAGGGTGAGGTGGAGGATTGGAGCCGTCAAGTTACAAAAAGAGTTGGCTCGTTCGTAGACAGGAATAGCAAAAGTGACAATATTTCACAGAAAAATACCATTTACCTTTATAGAATCAACAGAATACTGAAACCGCCTCGTAAATAATATAAGTATAGTTAAAAGAGGGCTATATATACATCGGAAATTATGTTAAAATGTTTGTTGATGGACTGTATAATCTCCATTTAAATTTGACGCAATATATTTTACTATTTCTCAGAATTTCGAAGGAAAGTATTTTGGCGTAGAAAAGGGGGAGAAGTGACGCAGTCGCTTTTATGTCGGGGTGTATGCTGGTGTCGATCGAAAATCGGGAAATGGAGACTGTGAGGAGGGGAATGATGGAAGGGGAATGGTGGAGTGAGAGAGATGTGTGGGAAATGTAATTGAAAAGCATCGGGCACCTGTCGGTTGATGGAAGTCACAAAACCCCGGTCCCATTCGGTGATTACAGAACGAAGATAACAATTTGCGACCGGAGGGGGGGAACGAGTTCCGCAGCCGCGTGAAACACTGGCTAAACGCCTCGCGTCGGGCATCGGGAGGTAAATTTTGCCATAGCTTAGTGCGATTATGTCGTGACGCTGCCTTGATTACGCTCCTTGTAATTGCGTAGTTCATTTGTCTTCCGGAATAGACTTATATTCTTGGAGCTTTCAGCTCTAACGCCTCTCTCTCTCATTAACTGGAGTTAAATTATGTACTCTGAAGTTTCGTGGATGCCGTTAAGTTAGATCTACCTGTTTGGACAATAAATACTGCGTTAACCCGGGAGTGGTCGCCGCGGGTCGCTCCGACCCGCACGCAACTATTTATATCTGTCCTGTATGTGCAAAGTAACGAACGGTCTTCACTTTCCGTGTAGCTGCTTCTCTAAAACCCTCCTACCATACCCTGTTGAGTTTCTTCAGTTTCCGCTCGTTTGTTGACCTAGTCGTGCATGTGCGGGTCACCCTGACCCGCAGCGACCATTAGCGTTGTCAAAAATTGTGGTTTGGACCTTAGGGTTGGGGTGAGTGGAGGTCGCGATGATGGATGTATGAGTTGAGGACTGGGTTAGGGGCCTTCGGTGGGGTCGGGGGGGAAGGCCCTGGTGTGACATGACTTAGTGCAAGGGCTGCACCTTCAGAGACAGAGACAAGGGGGCAGTGTTTGGCGTGACATCAACCGAGAAGCATCTATTCTGTAATGTGAACCATTTCTATTGTTAATACAGTCCACTAAGTATCTTTACGCGTCTTTCATTTCATTAAAGTTACCACCAAATATGGCCGAGATCGTGACTGTAAAAACACTACAGTTGAAGAAACTAAAGCCCTGTTGGGTTTATTGTATTACGCAGGTGTGTTGAAGGCTTCACATCTGAACGCAGAAGAGTTGTGGGAAGAAATGCGTCTATTCAAGTGTGTAATGTCTTTGAATCGATTTAGATTTTTGCTTCGAATGCTAAGATTCGATGATAAAAGAACCCGAGTGCAGAGGATGGAAGTGGACAAGTTAGCACCTTTCAGGGATGTTTTTGAATTTGTTGTAAAGGAATGTAAATCAAACTTTTCTGTTGGTGAGTACACAACAATTGACGAAATGTTGTGGGCCTTCCGTGGAAGGTGCGGTTTCAGGCAGTATATGCGGAATAAGCCTGCGAAATATGGTTTGAAGGTGTTTTCATTGGTTGACTCACGAACATTTTATGCACTCAACATGGAAGTATACCTTGGAAAACAACGCCCGGGACCTCATGAACACATAAGTCAAACACCATCTCCAGTAGAAGTCAGGCTTGTCGAACCGATAAGTGGAAGCAACAGAAACTTCACTTATGATAACTGGTTTTCTAGTACTGCCCTTTCTAATGATCTCTTGCAAAATCAAAAACTCACCACAGTTGGGACAATCAGGAAAAACAAAAAAGAGATACCTCCAGAGTTTTTGAGAACTAAGAATCGAGAAGTACACTCGTCAATTTTTGGTTTTGCCATAAACTTGACAACACTCGTATCTTATGTCCCGAATAAGAACAAGGTTGTTCTATTGACCTCCACCATGCATCACAGTAAAAGTATTGACAATGCCACAGGAGAACAAAAGAAACCAGAGATAATAACATTTTACAGCGCCACAAAAGGAGGAGTTGATGTGGTTGATAAAATGTGTGGCAATTACTCTGTCGCCAGAAAGACAAATTGTTGGCCCCTCACAGCATTTTACCATATTTTAGACATCATAGGACTAAACTCTCTCATCATTTGCTCCTGAAATAACAAAGAAAGAAAACTTGTACGAAGGAAATGGCTCAAAGAGTTGGCTACGGAACTAGTGACACCTCACCTTAGAACTCGTCTTCAAGGATCTCTGTCAAAGTCAACCCGTATCAATATTTTGGACATACTAAAAGAAGACATTGTTCGCCCTCCAGTAGAAGTCCTGAACAAGAGAAAGCGGTGTGGACTTTGCGACCGTCAAGGCAACAAGTCGGCTCACAACTGTGCGTCATGCAACATCCCTGTCTGTGGCAAACACTCCAAGCCCACTTGTCCCAACTGTATTGACATGGAATAAATGGGGATTTTTTTATATTATACACATAGGAACTACACAATATTTTTACAGCTGAAAGTTTTGATGTGCTTTTATAAAAAATAAATTTGTGTATCTAATCAAGTTGTGGGTTTTGTAGGTTCACGCGTGGCCAAGATACCTCAACTATACTGACTTTGGGATGCAACTAAACCAATAACTTGACATTTGTAGTGACATAAAGTTGAGGAAGTAAATATTAGTTCTTATTGGAAAAATATTATGAAGTAATAGTGGAAGTTTTCTTTTAATCTATGTGATAAACCATGGCTCATTGATATTTCGTGTTTTTTTTGAAGAAAATATGTACAACATTTTCATGCTTCAATAACTTGAAAACTTTTTCTTATAACAATAAGCCATATATTAATCTTTTATTTCTTTATAACCTATGTTCAATATTAAAGAGTGAAAAATTATTGTAAGTAAGCTAGTTAGCCGTAAAATTACTAAAAAACTTGTACTATGACAAAAATCTCATTTTTTGTGATACTTTTTCTTTAATTCCGAAAAAAATATAAAAGCAATAAAATGTCTTTTTTAAACACATGGTTTGGGTTTATATACCTTGGAACTGAAATGTATAAAGCTATAAAAAAAACAAAAATGTAAATTAAGCTTTAAAACAATTTCTTTTAGTGCGGGTCAGAGTGACCCGCAGCGACCACGTAAGGCTACATGTTAGGCGCGACTACTCCCGGGTTAATGGCAACTGTCTTCAATGGTCTTCTGAAAAGCTATTTATATTTTTTGTCAATTTGTCTGCGACAATATTAATTTCGGACGACAGTGAAATAAATATAGTGAAATATACTTTTCTAAAAAACCCGCTTCCAAAAGGCTCTCGGTGTGTTACCGAGAGATCTTAGTTCGACTCCATGTAAATAGTGATAATTCTTGCTTATTATGAAATTAAGATTATTAGAAGTATTTCAATGCGTAGAATAAAATGTATCATAATTAAATTTGAGAAATCATAAATATTTTGTGTCAAATATAAATGGAGACAAAGTGCGTCAACAGATATTAAAACATAATTTTCATATAAATTTCAATTAAAATACTATTAGCTGTATGAATAATATTAGCATTGAAATTACTATAAATTAGTATAACTATTATTTTAATATATAACAATTACAAATTATTAATTAAAAATTATTATAATACTACGTGCTACATAAATCATATATATACACAGTAGGCTATATTTATTTTCTCTACGAGGGGATTTAGGTTTGCTGTGGATGATATAAGGGTTAATGGTATTTTTCTGTGAAATATTGCCGCCTTTGCTCGTCCTAGCCACGAAAGAGCCGACTCTTTTTGCGCATGTGTAACTTGACCCGAAAAAAAGTCTCCGCGCCCGCAGTAAAAGGAGGATTGTTGAAATTTGAGGGTATGCGAGACCGGGATGGCTAAATTTTTTTCATGGATCCCTTCGCTGCTTTTTTTTAGTCACTTCCTCTCCGTTCCGCTAATCCCGTCCTCCATCCATTGGCGACCGCCCCTCCCCCGAACCACCTCCCCCTTCCTCTCCCACGCTTCCCAATCTTCCGGCGCTCCCCAAATCCCACCGAGATGTACTTAGGTTCATCCTGCTTAAACGAACGTGGCATTAGTGATCGTTGCTACGTGAGGGGATCCCCGCCAATGACGTCAGGGCGCGTAAGCAATCGATCACTCAGTTTTAATCGCATAAGTTTGACTGTTAAACTTGGGAGTTTATCTCTGGGAACTTTTCCAGTTGCCAACTGAGGTAATGAGTGGGAAGATTTTATGGTGCAAAGTTCAACTAACTGTATTTATTTTTAAATCACAGGTTTTCATTAAAAGGTATCTTTAACGGACGATTTTTATTGAGTTTTTAATATTTTACGAAAATATTTCAAAATAAATATCGTTAAATGACCTGAGCATGCAAACTGTGGCAAGGTATTTGCACCTGTTTTGATTAGATTTTTAGAAGAATGCTGTGATGTCAACTCGATAAGGCCATAATTTTTAATCACCTGAAGGATGGGAGCATGAAAATATCTAAGGTTTATCATATCCAGTTATTAAATGCCAATACAATATTAATACACCATGCCATATACATCATTAAATAATAACGCCACAACTTATAGGATCCTGGTTCAACTGCAAAACGTACAGATACCGAAATTTTTCCAAATTAGTTCTTAATTTTTCTATTTTTTTGAAATTTCCCCTTACATTGCCTGAAACTGCTTTTCTTCTGCGTAAATCCTAAGCAAAAAGAGTCGCTTGTCATTATTTCACTAAAAAATGTGATGCACGGATTTTTAAATATTTTTGCAAACAGTCTCTGATTTGAGGTGCTCTACTTAACTCTCAGCCGTTGTGTTTGTTGGTAATCGGAAAGCATTGTGCCGTCGAGAGAGAGCGCTGCAACACCGGAGCTGCTGCTACGTATCGGAGAGAGTTGAGTTGCAAAGAGAGAGCCGTAAGCAAAACATTTTATCGGGGAAGTGACTCTTCTGAAGAGCAGCGCGAGTGGGCGTTAGGCAAACGCGGCAACTTGTTGCGAGGGAATTTCCTTCACTACGGAGCCCCCCCCCCTCCACCCCCAACCCGCCTCCCCACTTCTCTGCAATTCTCTCCGATTCCCCGCTTCTCCACTTACACCGCCCATCCAGTGAGTCGAGCGTGCATCAACACGTTTCCCTTCCCACGTCCTCCAAAATATCCGGACTAATCGCTCCCTCCTTCGTCCCAACTGCATCCCCCTCCCCAAAACGCCCTCCAATGCAAGAACCCCTTTTTTTAAAACCCCGAAACCATTTTCATCCTTCTTTTTTTTATTCCGCGCGAATTAGTAGCGTGTTAAAATCATTGCAGGGCCCTCAATTCCCCCCCTTCTCTCTCTTGGCCTAAATCTCAAAACCCTTTTTCCCGTTGATTCTCTCCACCTATCCCGTCTCCTACCTTTTGCATGCCTCTCCCGTGTGGGAGAACTCCGACAATCGCTGCAGTAGGTACCCCCTTTGCTCTCTTTTTTTATCCCTCCGGCGTCACCCTCGTAGCTAGTATCGCTCCATCCCCCCTTTAAAGCCTGTTAATTCCCGAGACTTTGAGTGGCGAGGCATTAGAATCAATGCTTAAGGATTGTGGAGTGGAAATTGCCCCAGCGGCGGCGCCAGTGGAATACTTTTCATGCTAACCTATCTAAGCTAGTGTGAGTGAGCAGGGAAGGTGGTGGGAGGAATTGAGAATTACTGGGTAAAAGTAGCAAAATTAACGGTAAAAACTACACTTCAAGTATATACGACTCATAATTGCCGAAAATTTAAAAAATATGGCCACTACGAGAGTTTTACTCACTACAAACTGTTCTATTTAATGTTTTCTGAAAATAATCGTATCTATCTCTCCACTGGGTTGCGACAAATATTTCGCCAAAAACACTGCTGAAACTCGTGATTGAACTCATACGGTTGATAACCATTACTTCACGAATGAATTGAAAATAACATGTTTTATCATTTTATAGGAGAAAACCATGAGTGTGTTAAAAGTTTAGCTCGAAGAGCAAATCTATAATGTAGGTTCTCGTGCATTGACATCAAAGGGAATTTTCTAAACGTTTAAAATAAACTGCAATCGAACCTATACGGAGTTGAAACCTAAACCTATTTTAAATTTTTATTGCTACCTTTAAATTATTATACCATTAAAAACGGTACTTTACTTAACCCCTAAGCATATCTTTTTAGTTTAAATTTCTCTGGTACTTAAATGCGATTTGCAAGAGAAATAGAGAGAGGTGTGTGACTGCTGTTGAAAAGGTGTGGAATTTTATGGTTGTAAGAGTTTAGAGTGGTGGAATAGGATGTTTCTGGGATCAATCCTCGGGAATATGTTCGGGTGCTGGAAGTGGGATGAGGAGGGTAAGAAATCAGGCCGGTTACCATGGAGAGCGGGAGAGGGAATCAGGACTTCTCTGGAGGAGCACTTTGCCCGGCAAATGCGAGATGACATTTGGACTTAAAGTGTTGAGCTCACGTAAGGGTTGGTACAAATATAAAAAAAATAAGCAAGTAAAGCGTCTTCCCTCTTTGGTACTAGAGATTTTCGTGTTCTCTGCAGTTGTGAAAAGGAATGCCGGAAATTATTTTGGAAGGAACTCGAGAGAGTGTTTTTTTACTTAGCGAAACCGTCTCGAGTGGAGCGTCTTCTTCAAAGGTCTCAAGCCGTATAGAGTAAATGTTATGGGGTCGCACATATATTCTCACGAAAACATGCAATTAAAGGACTCTCTTTTTTCAGTCTTTACTCAACTAGATTGCAGATGCTTCTATTTGTGTTCGTCGTCGGTATCACTGGAGGGAAACAATCAGAATGTTACGATGAAAACCGTTTCGGTGAGAGCTTGATTTCATTTGAAAATCTGCTCTTAAAGTTTTATATGCCCGACAAAGGATTAATATTTTTACTAAAGAAATGCAGGTTAGATTTTTTATCTTACCTTATGTTGTTTATGTTGTTAAAAATGATCTAACTGGCAAACTAAATTTGTTTTAATATTTTGGTAATATAATCTAAGTCTGCTTCAATCTCAAATATTAAAAGACATTCATGTCAAAGCTTGAACTTCAGAACTTCCTCACAGGAAAAAATAATTGAATTGGCATTTTTTATATATTAGTTTAAGTAATACAAAATTTGTAGGAAACAATTTTATATCTTCTTCGCATAGCTTCAAATTCTTAATTAATGCTATAATTTTGATTAATGCTTTTTCCTTCGCTCAATAATAATTCGAATTGGTTGGTTAAAGTAAGCCTAGTTTTAAATTTCTAATTTAAGGGTAATGTTAAAGACAAATTTTGGGCTATGTTGCTGCGTCAATTTTTGGGTGGCCCCAACTTTTCCTTACCGATGCTGGTCTCTTCATCAGATTCCCTTGAGGTGGCGACCTGCATCGGTCGGGAAACGTTGGAGCCACCCAAAAATTGACGCGGCAACATAGCCCATAAGTTTTATTTAACATGATGAGTACCCGTGAAAGTTTTAACGAAGGATAGGGGTAATGTTTTATTATTGCTGTTAGGAGGCTCACTGAGATAAATAAACCTTGTTGGTTCTCTGCTAGAGAAATTTTAATCGTAAACTCTCAACTAAATGCTGATTAAAAATTTTCATGAATTTAAATGATATAAGAAATGCTATTTAATGAAGTTATAACTTCTATTTTGGCATATATTTTGCCAACTCAACACTCTAATTAAAATTTTATATTTACTTAGGATTCCACATTTCTTCTCATTGCTTTATTACCTGCTATTCTATAATTTTAAACGTTTCCAAGGGAAATTTGTGAGTATTCCCCTCTTTGCCACACATTATGCACATTGGAGTGCTTCTTTAGTTAGTAAATATGACATGATTACTGATATTCTCTTTTTTAAATATAAAATTAGAGTATTTCATTCAAAATCGGAATTGTGCTTGAAAAAAACATGAAATCAATCAGCAATCTTGAATATCTTATGAATATGTAAAATTCAAAGACTGTAAATCGATGTCGCCAAATTGTTAAACTTTGTAAGAAACACGGGGTTTCTGCTGCGGTCGATTTAACGCTGATATTTGTTAATGAGGCGCAAATGTGGTGCTGGGTGAATGAAGAGCGTATTAAATGGGGAGAGTTGGATTATGGTGAGCGGTAGAAATATTGGAGGACTCGAAAAAAATAACGGATTATCTTGGGCCAGCCAGAATGAGCTGACTGGGAACATTTTTCGCGGAGTAAAAACCGAGGTAATTCAGTTCAGCTGAATAAACAGTCCATCGGCAAGGTGATCGATCGAAAATCAATTCTTGGAACCCCTTCAGCCCGGAGGCGATCCGTATTCAGCCAATAATCTACTCGCATACTTCGCGAAATTAGTTTTCCAGATTTTTTTATTTCTTCTTACAAACATTAAAACATCCGTGCTCAACTTGCGTGCAGTGCACCGGCGTGTAGTCAAAAGGAATGAGAGAGTAGTGTAAAAGAATATAATGAATGGGGAGAACGCTCGCGGAGATATGGCAAAGGACGATTTACGGTAACTTTGAGGCTTTCGAGGGTAAAATTTGGTGTCCGGGTCACAGGAGGACGATGATATCGAACAAGGAAGGGGAAAGAACGGCCATCCCTGGGCTTCGTGAGTATAGATTGACTTAAAGGGTGGAGATATTTTCGTTTCAACTTCTGTTAGCTTGCGAATGACCAAAGCACAGAGAGGTGCCATGGGGCTACGGGAAGGAGCCCAACAAAACGATCTTATTACGACGAGATCGGGCCCATCATCACTGGTGCCTTGCGTATGACCCGGACGGGCGAAATTACTGGGAATAAAAGAGAAAGCATTTCTCTTTCTGCACCCCTTAATTATAACGACGGAGGAGTAGAATTATTTTTTTATCGCCCTCGGGCGTCTATAACCCCGGCGACGAGTAAAATTTCAAGCTCTCAAACGAAGCCTCCACCCCCATTCCGGCCGGGAGAACGAAAAGTTGCGCGCGATCCCTTCTTCTTTTTATTTAATTTCCAGCGACTTAATTTCTCCGCTCTATGTAAAGGAGTGTAGTAAAGCGTCGAAAGAGTTTCATTTTTTTAAATCGCCGTCTGCCCTACTCCTAATCATTTTCGAATGCGTTAAAAGTGGGGGAGATGCAATCAGCGAAGATGGTGCGCCATATTATGGTCCGCGATATAAAGAAATCGTTAATTGAAAAAGTAATCAAAATGGAAAAAGGCCAATCAAGAAAATTTAGTTATGGCTGGGAAGGAGGGATATGGGAATAAGAAAAAGGTATGTGCAAGAAGAGAGAGCGGAAGGGCAGTGAATGACGGCGCAAAATGGAAAAGTGGGAGAAAGATGGAAGACCAAAAAAAGACTTGGATGATAACGGGGAATGGAAGAAAGGGTAATGGTGAGAGGGAAGAGCGAGGGAAAGAGGGAAATGTCTGACGGATAGATATAGGGCGAATGGGATGAAGGGCGGCAGAAATCGGAAGAGGATGGGGATGGATTGGGGTGAAAAAGGTTTTTTTTTCTTTCGGGGAGAGGGAGAAAGAGACAGAGTGTGAGAGAAAAGGCTCGAGAGGAAGTATGCGGGGGGTTGGGGGTGCTTTTGGAGCGGGGATAGTCGTAACTCGATTAGGCGTGGGAGGTTTTGGGTGGTGTGGAGAGTAGAGAGAGGGGTGGTGTGCCTAGTGGGCCATGTTAAAGCCCCTGGGCTGATTACCTCGCTGTACTCAATTTTCATCAATGTCATTGTTCCAGCAAAAGCAAAAGGAATTTGAGTGTGCGTGCGAAAGGCGGGGGGAGCGAGGAAAGGAGAGTATGTGGTGGGGTTGGATCTGGGTTGAAAAAAGGGGTGGGATATATCGGGGCGGCGTCTTTCTGGGGGTTGCAAAAGGAGGAACCAGTGGGGGGTTGGGAAATCCGATATCGCTGGCGGCGGCTCTGGGGGTGAAGGGGACTTGCATCACCAGCGGGAAAAAAATCGTAACGAGGCGGGGCAGTTTTTGCGGGGAGTGGCGGAAAAAGGGTCCGGATTACGGCGGAATTAGTCGTCCCTGCCTGCCTTACCTTCCCCTCACCCCAACCCCCCCTGGCTGGCTCTCCTCTGGGGGATACGGACGGCGATCTGTCCCCGGCGCTAACATTTGGCGTCCTATTGATTGATTTAAGCTACATTTCCTCGGGTACAGGGTCATAGCTTCTTTTTTAAGGGGATGAAGATGGCAAATTTTAATCCAAGGGCCCACATTTTGCCCTTCGCCGTTCTCGCCTACCAGAGGAACCTATCTAACTAGCCTCCTATTTTCCTGTTTTACTCCAGTTTTCTGGTGGAATGGGTTTGCTTGGCGTTGCTCACTTAGAAAAGTGGGTGTTAGCCTACATATGCGGTCCTTATTCCCTTAACCCAGATCAGAAAGCTATTTATTGTTTGTGGTCCTGGAATCTTCCTAGTCTTCAACATCGAGGAATTCAAGGGAAACATCGAAGAAATTGTCAACAGCATTCATGGAATATCACCAAAGAAAAACGAGTGAGGAGCATATGCGTGTAAAACAGGAAATCCAAATACTTTATCCAGAACAAAATCCAATGACATTTTATCCAAAACTTTTATTCATTGAAATTATGAGCCGATTAAATATTTTTTGCATATTACGTAAACTCATTACCTAAGTTATAATTGTAATTTATAATCCTAAAAGTAGTTTGTTGGTAAAATAAATTGAAACAGGTTTTTAGAGAATTTTTCTGATAAAAAGACTATTATATCTAAAGTTAAATCAAGGCTGAATATGTGATCTATAAGGCTATAAAAGCTTAACAAAGTGTAAATTCGTCTGATCAATACTGTAAGTTCTCTTTCCATGGCATATATCATGGCGCTAATCTCCCCAGAAAAGAAGTTAAAACTTGGATTTTAGTGAATTTGACCAAATAAACTTCAGTTACACTGAATACTTGAAAATTTTTAAGTTTTAAATACAGTTTAGTTTTATAGATTTTCACTTTTGGGAAAGGGCTGACCTTGGAACCCCTGGAGCCATCTACGCTGAATTTTTCTGAAGCTCGACTTTAAGTATGAATTATCCATCCTCTTTGATGTTCTCATCTCATTTACCCAAGAAATGCTTTCACCTCATCAAAGAGAATACGTCCACCAGATATTTACATAATTTCCTACCTTCCCTTCTTTATTTAGATTTTTAAGCCATAGTTTCTTTGATGCAAATATTCCCTGCTTCTGTTGGGAACTTTCTTGAGAAACCTGATAAGTGTTTGGGTTTAATGTTGTTTCGTGGTGAATGAGACATTTTGATTTTTTTTGAGGCATTAAAGCTATTAATCTCTTACATTTTTGTACATCATACGTTTGTGCAGATTTAATGAGGAGTGGCGTTTATACCAGAGGTAGAGATGTCAGTGTTTAGGAAAAATGATTTGGTTAAATGTATCTTCGCATTTAAAATTGTAATGAGGTCCTAAGAGGTAATGCATTAAATTCTCAACCTTCAATAACTGCTCTCTTTTTTTAGTTCCTCTCTCAATGCATAAGATTTTAGAAAATTGGAGTTATTCTCTTTATTTGTCCTTGGTAAGGGCTTTCACGTATAAATTGTTGCTTTTGTGAGTCAAGTAATAAGAATTTTTATTTGAAGGTAGGAAAAAAAAATGCATACTTCCATGCAAGTAAAGTGGGAATGATGAACAAATGCGCCATCTTATAGGGTTTCCAAGAATTATTAGGACATCTTTGTCATGCAGATAGTTATTTTACTTATTTGTCGGTAATTGCTTTTTTCGAATACCTTTGAAATGGTAAAATTCTCGCATTGGTTCTTTCCCTCACTTACGTGCAATAAACTGCTCTCATAGCATTAAACATTCTAAACATTCTCCTCTACATTTGTGGAGAATCGCCTTAAAGCCTTGTTACTGTAAGAGTCGTTTACCCTATCGAGGTTTCACTCATTTATCATTTTTTAAGTACCCCCTCTCTCTTCTCAAAATTCCTCCTTTCATCACAAGTACCGTCTCAAACGTACCGACTTGCTATTTTACCCTCAGAGAACTTTACTCAGCATTACCCACACCAAAGGATTTCTCGCTTTGCCTCATTCCCTATTCAAGCTTCTTTAGACTTCTCCAGGAGGACCGGAATTTTTGGTTTGCGCTCCATTATCCACTTCATTTTCATAAATCTACCTTTCTGTGTCCGCTTTCATCCCGTTATTCCCTCTCTGCCCCTCCTCACCAAAACCTATCCCTCCGAGATAGCATCCATCGAATTTTTGTTCGCTTTCAAAAACTCACTCTCGCCTCTCATTTATACTCATTATGACCCTATTTTTTCCATTTCTATCCTGCAGCAAGTCTTATTTTATCACAATTTACTATTTTGATTCTATAAATGACGAAGGAAATTTTCAAGCGCATTAATTTCACCAATAAAATGAATCTAGCAGCTTGTGCCTTTCAGTTGAAACGCATGTACCTTTTATTGGCTTATATTCCTTACGCGATATTTCAATAATCACTACAGGTTTATGGAAGAAGTGTTTTGAAACTATTCGCATTTGAAATAGCATGTCTCTAATTTCAGATTATTTTTCTTTCCCCCTAGCTGACACCCAGTCTACCTCCATTAGTCCCATTGATGAACTCTGCTTTTGACCTTGCCATTTACCTTTCTCTCGTGACCTTCAACGCTGCCCTCCGTATCAAGGACCTGCTACCGTATTTTTTTAACATTTGATAAAGATTCTATAATTCTCTCCTACCTTTTTAAAAATCAATTCTCACACGTGATACATTGTGTTTGACAGCTTTGATTTTTAACCTTTGCTTGGGAGTTCATAACCCTTTTTCTGTCAAATACGAAGCTATTAAAGACTTTCCCAAAAAATTGTTCTGGTGATCTATTTTTTAGTTTTCCCACCGTAATATATTCTGCAAAATAGATGTTGACGGTTCGTTGAGACACTTACCCAACATGTTTAGGTCCGAGGGATTGCAAGGTAACGTCAGCCCCCATTACACAGACTTTGACCCGCAGAACAATCTCCTGATCGTCTCATTTCTAGCGCTACATCCCTTTCCTTCTGCTTTTTCTTTAACATCATTTCCGTAGCGTCAGCTGCCTCTTCTTCGCCCCTGAATTCTATCCCTCCTCTCTTCAACCCTTTATCTTCCTCTTCGCCTCTCCTTTCTTCCTCATCCCGTCCTTCACCTCCCCACACACTCATATCCCTCCCTCCTACTGGCGCACTTCCACCTCTCGTTATCTCCGCGCTCTCCCACGCTTCCACGGGGGTCGCTGTCGCCTCCCCACGCCTCGATGATCGCCTTCGTTACGAGTCCAATGCAACGCCGCCACCCTCGCCCCAGCCCCCTGCACGTGAATGCGTAGCGGCTCGCTCGCCCATCTCTTCTGCCTTTCATTTTCCTTTCAATTTCCCACAGATTTTGCAGGGATTAGTTCTGGTGCCGCTAAAGACTCGGAAGGTGGCATGCTAGGCTTCGATTGTTTGAATGTTACAAAACAGACTATGTTTTGTTCATCAGGGCGTAGATAATTTGGCTATGTACTGAATTCCATGCCAGGTGAAGTCGGAGTAGGACACAATTTTGAGCAGTTTTTTAATGAATTTGAGTGGCCTAGTATCTTTAAATTCGTTAAACAAAGTGAGGAATAGCATTCACTATTCAATTTTATTATTTCTCTTCTATGGCCGGAGTCAATCAGTGAATAATCATTCGGTATTTTTATTCGTTATCTATCCTATCCAATGAAAGTAATAAGTGTAGAACTCTGTATTTAACCTGCTGTAAGATACAATTTCTACATAAATCCAATTTAATACCTGAAACCTTGATAAGGCTTAAACACTAAGCGTAGAGAATTTTAACGAATTCATAAGATATTTATTTTGACGTTGATAACAATTTTAATGCATGCAGTCACATTAATTTCCTCAGAAAAAATGGCGGACGTGCCATCCTTCAATAAACTCGTGTCTTTCATTGCTGCTTCCTTTTGGGGACCACGAACGTCACTCACTGAGAGAAATGCCACAAGCGTGTGAACTCACCCGCTCAGTGTAGGACGGACCATGAGGATATCTCAGAAATCTCGAAAGGATAATATTTGGGAGTGTTCAAATACTCTTCTCCGGTTTTCAATCGGTACTCTGATAGATTAGTTAACGAAAGCTCTACTCACTACTATTTCACGCTCCTTTTTAAACCAAATTATGTGGTTTATTTCCCCAAGAAGAAGTGTGTGTACCTTCATCCATTTATGCTCTGGCAAATAAAAAGGTATTCCACTATCCAATATATTTTCCATCAACTTGTCCCAGTGCCCAGTCCCACTCATACGTTTCAGTCTTTCTTCTTGCATTTGTACATCACTCTCCCACAGCCTCACAACCCTCTTCTTCAATCTTTAACTTTGCCCTCTGGCTGCAAAGCCATGCCACGCCAGGCTTTTGTCCAATATCCCTCCTCGTATCCACCATCGTCTTATTGCGTTATCTCGAGTGGCAGCAGTATAATTCGGAATCGAGTTAGTTATCTTCGAATCTCCCAGCTGCGAGCGAGAGACGAAGCGGGGAAGCGAATTAAAAAAGAACTTCCATGTTAAATGGGGAGTTACAGAGTTCCGTGTCTCCGTTTCTGCCTAGCCGAAGCTCCATTTGCATCTTATCTCTCCTAAGCCAGCGATAAATTTCGCCCCCAGTTAACAAGATAGACGCGTTCAATGGACTCGGTTATTTTCTAGTATCTCCTCGCTGACCGCCTTGGGACAGCCATTCTAGTTAAGTCTTGGAATGAGTACTTTATCTGCTAAATACCCATTTATGTGTGTATATTTGCCAATGGCATGCTCGTGATTTTCTTAGCATTCTTTTGATCGTCGTGATAGAATTATAGCTTAGTAGTATTGCAGATTAACTATAATATGACCTTCCACTGAACTAATACAAGGTTAAAAATTATGTGTATGTAGTGTTAATGGTTAAATGATGACTAACCAGATGAGCCTTAACAATTAGGTGAATAATTGCGGAGGAATATTTGACTTCTACCGAGTGAAGTTGGTGGCAACAAGATAAAACGAATGTTAGCTCAGCAGAATTTGCCATATTTGAAAAGTTTAATAAGCATACTAAACATACGTCTGGTGTGAATTGGCTTTTACTCCAAGAAGTCATTAGATAGTTATGCAAAAGGTGAATATAAAATTAAATGCCTAGTTCGCGCGCTGACCTTATTAATCTTCTGTGATTTCAATGTGTTACACACATCTTCAAATCGCTGTTAACATTGCAGCTTATATAATCATTTGGAGTTGTGAGTGCGCTCCAAGTTGAACCTCAGCCTTTAATCGAGGTGACCGTTAACCCCTCGCCAACGCTAATCTCCTTCCTCTTTCCCGTCCCCCTCCTCATTATGAGGTGCCCTTTTCAAATAGGCAGTCCTTTCCCTCAGATGGGCGTGGCGTGTACTGCGTTTACGAGGCGTATTTGCCCGTAATCAAAAGAAAACGAGTCACCGAAAACGTCGACGACAAAGCAAACTGCGTCTCCCCCGCAGCAGCTCGTCATTTTCCCACCGAGTGGAGTGAGTGAGAGGGAGGGTGTGGGCGACGGTAAGTTGGCGCTCTTTCAAAAAAAAGGAAATAAATGAATAAATGTAAGAAAAAAATTAATAGCGGAAGAGGAGGAGGGGGTAGAGAATGGCCACCTTTCTCTCTCCCCCCGGCCACCATCTCCCGGTCCCCACTACGCCAAAGAGGACGTTCAGAAAATGTAAAGAGGGAAAAGGTGGTCCTTTTTTTCCCTCATCTTCTCTCTCTCTCTCACACACAGGTGTCCTTTATAGGTGTGCGCTCCTATCCTCATACTAGTTCTCAACCCTCTCTCTCTTCGTCCTGTAAAGTGAGAGGATGCCTTCTTTCTTTCACCAACCACCACGTCCATGGTTTAGTCTCTCCAAACCCTAAACCTTCTCCCTCCCCTGCGCAGGACTCATTGAGACCCTCCCTCAAACCATCTCGCCTCTTTCTCCATTGAACCACTCGTGACTTTATGCCGCTAATGAGCGGGAAAAGGTAGAGAGAGAGAGTGTGTGTGTAGGTTGGGAGAGCGTGGTAGATAGGAGACGAGGAGATGGGTGGGTGGATGGCCGTGGGTGAAGGGAAGAAGGGGTTGTTGTTTGGGAAAGCCTTGACGCGGGAGGGGTATGTGTTTTGAAAGAGGGTGAAGTACGACGAGATGGCTGGGGGGAGGGGTGGCGACTGGGATGAGGCAATGAGAGGACCTTGCTTGGAATATGGATAACAGGGTGTCGTCGAGGAGGGACGAGAGCCGCTTTTCCGTTAAAAGAGGGCGCTTTTGACAGGGATACGAAGGGGGGGGGGGGGAGGGTCGCAGAGCGAGCCAGGGGAGTGTGGAAGGAGGGGCCGGTTGGGTGGCTAGGTGGTAGGTGGGAGGAAATCGGATAAAGAAAGCCACCGTCTTCATTCCCCGACAGAAGAGTACGTGAAAGGGACGTGGCTCTTCATAATTTTTAATGTTTTCAAAACCACGGTTTCCTTACCCAAGGAGCGCAACTGTTGAGCCACTTTTTTCTCAATTTGAAACTCTCTTCTCGGTCGGACTTCACATTAATTTCATTCAAACGGTAGTCGGAACGCAATAAGAGATTCTTAGCTATTTTCAAGCGGTGATTTAGCTACTATTGCCTATAGAGTTTATGGGCTAAAAATAACGTAGCCACCACGGGCAGGCCTTCGTGTGCTATTTGTTTGTACATAGTTTCCTGCTGAGACTATTGATATTCAAGTGCTTTTCTATTAGGTTAGAAATGAGTGATCATTGCCGAGTTTTTATTTTCGATCGGTATTGGCTATATTAATTGAACAAAGCATTTTCCCAATTTCCACGAGGGTTAAAAAATTAAATCAGTAATCCGTAATGACGGAAGAATATTTTCACTTCCGTGGTTAAACCACTGGCTGACTTTCGAACAAGGTAGCATCGTGTTGGAAGGTGACAGGTGTTACACTGCAGGTAAATGAATACATTTTGTAGTTATATGTACGTAGTAATAAAATATTTTTAGCACAAGGTTTCGGAAAGTTTATGAAACTTATGAATGACCACGAGGTTCAATGTATATTGAAAATAGAAAACTCCGGAAAAACAGTAAATTTTTTCAGTATCGGCTGACTTGGTTCAAATAAACTCAGAAAAGTTGGTTCCGGTTGACATTTTTGAGGTGCCTTGTTTCTGGACCTCGTATTTGGGCTAGAAATCATAATTTACCCAAAAGAAAATGTGGTTCTTTCCTTTGAAAATTTCAATTTACGGGGTGAGCTTCGCATTTTAGATTGAGTTTTAGTAGGAATTGACTTTAAAATGATAAATTGCACCGCTGTGAAACGATACCATCTCATTGTCGAAAGCTTAACTCTAATCCCTCAATATTCACCTGGAAACTTGGAAAGCGTATACATTTTCTGTTATTACCTACTTTTAATACTTAGTGTCACAAATGCATCCTTCTTGAAATAAATAAGTAAGTATCAAGATTTAAGCATGTGATTAGCGACTGAAAATCTTGATTGTCCATAGTCTGCTGGCCTTGAAATGTAATGTATCATTTCTGATACATGTTAGCGCTGTGTTAGTTTTTCCAGTTAAAATTTATTCCTATTTTACGTTTAAATTTAAATGCTTGTGGTTTTATGGACTCAATATCAATAATTTATTCTAATTCAGTTTGGAAAGAGTAGCACTGGTAGCTTATATAGCTAGCTCATGGTTTCATTTATTTTCATTGATATAACCCTCATAATTATTCTGATACATTATGCAGAAATTAATTAAATGGTTTGCAATGCAAGGCTCGCTTGATGGAGATGATTTAGCTTCCATTAATAAATTATGAATATCCTCCTTTACGGCCAACTATTGATCCTCCGCTGGACTTATCTATGGGGTATCGTGCAGTTTTAGTATTAACTGCTGGAATTTATATGCATGTAGATTGATCATTTTAATATTACCACGTGATTATTTTAAAGTATATTATACGAATTACCTTTGCCCATAATTTTGAGAAATGGATGTTTTGCGCATGATTGCCTTAATGAACGTGACATAATGTCAGATTGTCATTAAAATTCATGCTTCACCGTGTAAAAAATTTTAATGGCTTTTATCTCTTTACAGGTAAGTTGGTCATTGTGCAATGGCTGCCTATGCATATGCTGCCAAAGAAATATGTGAGTACCGTCAATAGCTATGAAGTTGTTAGTTTAACGGAATGAACTGGTGCACAAAGATGCACATAAAGTTGTTAACTGAATGAAATCAACTGATGCTGTAGCATCGTAAGCTCAAAACCACGTTTCAGGCGTTTTTGCAACACGATTTCAGGCAATATTAGTGTCTAAAAAGACTGTGACTTTAGGTTCTGAGATCTCATTCACAAGGCTTTTTGTACTAGAAACTGCTTTTCATGAAATAAGAAACTAATATATTATAACTCAATGTTATAAATGAAAAATTAGGAACACTGAGTCAGTTTTTGTCACCCAAAATGATTTATGGTGAAGAATGACGTTCTCTATCCCCTCGAGACTAAAGCGCTCCAATCTCTTCCCCAACTCAAGTCGTTTTATGCATTATAGATACAAGAGTTTCCTGCATTCATGCAGAGATTCCCCCAACAGCCCTCCACTTCACCCGTCTTCCGTCACGGCTAAACAAGCAATTATCTCGCCGGCGCACTCGCTTCCGCCCCGCTGACGCTCGCCATCCACCATTCATTTGTTTCTTTCTTTCTCCTCCTACGCCCTTAGCACACACCCTCATCGCTCCCTTCCCGCATCTCCTTAATCTCTCCTCCAGACTCCACGCCACTCGACTGACGACACCGCGGCAATTTTCACAGCCCCCGCCATTACAATTCCCTATTTTCCCTCATTTATCCTTCTCCTCCACTACTTCTCTTTCTCCTTCTCTCACCCCTTTTGGTGCGAAATTTCTCTCCTTTCCTCCTTCCTCTACATTCTAACCTCCCTCTTTCCGCTGGAGACTTCTCCCTCTCTTCCCACAAAAGGCGTCTCTTGGGGTGAAAAATGTCCTCCTTGGCATCTTACTCGTTATTGCGTAACTGCGGAAAGGAGCCACGAGCAGCGTTTCAATTGAGAAGGGTTGGCTGCACTGGTGGAAAGGGGTGAATGCGTTAAAGAGAGTCGAGGGTGGTAACTCTTCCCGTTGGGAACGCTTGTGCGGAGGTGAAGAATGGAGAGAGAGGGTGGGGCGTCAGGGAAGAATTTTAAGGCCGGAGGGAGCGCGGAGCGCGTTGGAACGGAACCGCCTCAGATGAGGAGGGTATTCTTCCCTTATTCAAGCGTGGGTGAGGAAGGGTGGGAGGATAGGTTGTGGGGCCATTCTTCACGATGCTGCAGTTCGTTTTCGTCTAGGAGAACGACGAAAATAATCAGTCTCGAGCTGGCCTGGAGGTGGAGGTCGGGCCTGGGGTTATTTATTTATTCTTTTTAATAATCCGTGCTCCGACGTCGTGTTCTACTTCGGTAAACCCCCGCGCCAGTGTGCCTCGAAGCGAAGCCTCAGCTGAATTGGACACTTGTACGGCTTAAAGTGGTAAAGGGCGGTGTTTCATGGGAATTATGCTGTCGAGTACGTAATGGATTCGCGACGGATATGCACATCGAAGCTCTTGGGGTGTTAACGACGCCGCCACCTGATGCAGCAAAAGTAGAAAGCGGTAAAACGGGAGGGTGATTGATGACGTGAATGTGGAATTTGGCGTGTCTCAATGAATTATTAACGGAAGGACTTGTACAAAAGATCGTAGGAAGTTAAATTAATCATGGAGGAGGATTATATTTTACATAATTGAAAGTGAAAAACTTTTATTTACCATCAGTTGGTGTACCCTATCCAGAATGTTTGTGTAATTCAATCGCTATGTTTCGTGGCAAAGCCGGTAGTTATTTACTTTTAAACAGTGTCACTTTGTTTGAGAGATTGTAATTATTGAATATGAATGAGAGCAGAAATTTTCACTAAAATGATCGTGGGCAATGGCAATGGATCGTGGGCAACTCAATTTTTTGTTTTTTACCATTGTACTAGCGCATGGAATTACATTTATATAGCATGCTATTAGAATTTTATTTCTCATTAATTTTTTTTAGTACGTGCATTCCACGGAAAGTGGCTACAACATTTCCTGAATTTGATGCTCTTATGCGCAAAATGTATGCCTATGTGTTGCATCTAGAACTTTTTACTCATGGACTCTAATTAGAGAAAAAGAAGCATAGTAATAAAACAATTGCTCTCAAGAGCTCTTCATTTATTTATTTATTTAGCTCATTCTAGTGTGCATTATGAGTTATATGAAAGAAAATATCTCGAGGAGGCGTTTGATGCATCGGTTTGCTCATTTATATCCGCAGTAAATTAACCTGGAGTAAACTGCTTTCATACTGAAGTGAATGCTGTTGATTGTATTCTTCGTTTTCGTTCTTACGCTTGCTTGAATTGAAGAAAATTTGGATGTTAGCTTTTGAGCGAATCATTCCCTGAAATGTCTTTCCATCGTATTTTCATTTTAATGAAGAGGATAGTAAACGATACCCTTTTATGTCTTGTTTACTCTCGCAGGTTTAATATTTTTTCGTCTACCACCGTTCCCGAGGATTTGTTCTTCCAAAAGCGATATACAGCAAGGAAGACAACGCTTGGATATATTACCGTTAATTCGACGCGCTTGGACCGTAATGAGAGTGAAAGAAAGCGAAAAACTCAAATATACCATAGCCTCGATAGGAATTTTCATTTCATCATTTAAGTTTGCCGTCGCCACGTCGGAGGATGTGAACACAAAAAGTCCACGTCGAGCAAGCAAGCAGGGCTTAAGATGTCTATCCGTAAGTTCGATGTGCACGGACTGTAATGGGATATAAAGAAAAGCAGGCTCACGGAATTCCACAACCTCTTCGTGGCACTAATTGCACACTATCGCCGTGCCAAGTGGCGTCTCCTCTCGCGTTCTCTCTGTCAACCCTCCACCAACGCCATCATTTCCTGCAGCGCGAACGCAAAAACCCCTCCCTCCTCCCCTTCGCCTCCCACCCCCGGCGAACCCTCTCTCCCCCGCAGGCGGCAAGACAGCGGCGCTGACCTCGGCCGCCTCCTCCACCCCACGCGCTCTGACCCGCCTCCTCTTGTTCCACTCGTTAACGATAACGAAGGGGTGGGTGGGTGGATGGCAGGGGGTGGTCGCGCACCAGCCCTCACACCCAAGCCCCCTCCCTACATTTATGTACACTCTCTCCCTCAACCACAACGAATACCATCCTCGCTTCATACCTCCATGTCCTCTCCTCAAGCCTCCTTATCCCAGTGTCTGGATATCTATGGAGACCAGAGGTGGGTCATCTAGCACAAATTTTGAGGAGAGGGAATTCTTGGGAATCTTAGGCAATATGAAATACGTTACAATGGCAACTAGTGCTAAAATTAAGAATTTAAGATCTTGTCGATGATAAAGCTTTTAATTTTGATTTATAATGTTCCTTCTTCCAAATTCATGACCTCTATCATAGACTATCACTTACAAATACTTGTTTTCAAAGTGTGAAATTCGCTAGCCTCAGGATGAGAAATTGGCCCATGAATTACTGATATGTGGAAGAAAATCACTTATTTCTCCCGCATTGGAAGTACCATTGTTAAAGATATCTACATCTACATCTACATAATACCCTGCAAGCCGCCTAAAAGGCGTGTGGCAGGGGGTGTTAGGACACCAGCCGTTTACAGCTATATTAAAAAAAAAAAAGAAGTGCTCTAACGAGGTTGGGACAAGCGTTTATTAAAGTCCTTTATTGTTCGGGGGAAAAACGAATTCCCATATCTATCCGTTCGGCAAAAAATCTCTCTTAATTTATCGCTTCTGTCGGACCTGGAAATATAGTGTGGCTCTAAGATTATGTTCTCTGTGTCGCTCTTAAAGATATCCATTCTTAATTGTTCAAGCAATCTAAGCCTAGCGCGCAGCCTCCGAGTCTCCAACGGCTCCCAGCCTAATTCGCTTAACATCTGGGTAACACTGTCTGTACGCCCGTAGCGGTTTTTGACGAAACGCGCAGCCTTCCTTTGTATCTTATTCAGTTCGCGGATTAAGTCTTTCTGCACTGGATCCCATACACTCGCTGCATATTCAAGGTGCGGTCGGACGAGAGCGAAATAGCACCTTTCTTTTACTTTCTCATCCGAAAATCTTCCCACAATACGCTTGACGAATCCTAATTTCTTCAGGGCTATGCCGCAAATATTCTTTATATGTTTTCCCCACGTGAGGTTCGAGGTTATCGTAACTCCCAGGTACTTCACTTCGTCTGTTGCCTTTATGTTAATGCCATCCACTGCATAAACATTGTTAGTGTTGGATGAATTCCGCAAGAAATGTACCGCCATGCATTTGCTCAGATTGAGTTCGAGTCCCCACTCTTGACTCCACAAATGAACGTTGTTTAAGTCCGATGATAGAATTTCAGAGTCAGATTGATCACTAATTTCGCGATAGATGACAGCGTCGTCAGCAAATAAACGTATTTTACTGCTAATGCGGGAGCAGAGATCATTAATGTATATAATGAACAACAGGGGGCCGATTACGCTTCCTTGTGGAACACCTGATGTAACTTTTACAACATCAGAGCTAATTCCGTCAAGAACTACTCTTTGTTTACGATCTCTGAGAAAGTCGCGTATCCAGTTTACAACTGTTTCGTTTAATCCGCATGACTGTAATTTGTATAAAAGTTTGTTGTGAGGTACAGTGTCGAAAGCTTTCTTAAAATCTAGAAATAGTGCTGTGCTAGATATGTGTTTGCTGTGTCGAAATCTATTAATAATGAGTGAAGTGATAATATTCCAAGAATACAGTCACATGGGGCAAGTGTGAGAGCGGTGTAGAACTATCTTCACACCAACAACCAATGCACTATCTTCTTTAAATCGTCTCATCAGCGATCTTGGCCTCTCTAGTTTTCAGCTTTCAGTTTTCCAGGTCAATTCGTGAAGTTTCCCTCTCCTACGATGCCGTTGAGAGAAACTAATTTTCGCTGGTTTGACGGTAAAGGAGCTGGAGCTTGTTCGTAGGGTTGGAAAATATTTTTGTCTGAAAGGCTTTTTCGGCAAATGCCATTCTAATTGATATGATTAAAAGCTAAATCATTAAATATTATATTATTCCACATTCATGAGTATTATTTTTGAGGCTGGTTTATCTCATGAATTATCAATCAAGCCATATATTCATTTTATCTGATCATAGCGGAAATTATTATAGCTGTGATGATGGAAAATTTATTTGAGCATCACTTTACCGGTAATTCCAGGAGCAATTCATCAATATAGCTGTGATGAATACCTGCTGAGTATTTTGGTATGATCACATTTCCTGAACATTTGTTATCTTAAGTAACTATAAATAAAGTAAGTAAGTAATACTAAGTAAAGTAAGCCTGAAATAGAATATTTTTAGCCAATCTATTTGTATTTTTCTGGGAATAGGATTGAGTTTTATGAGATTATTTCGCCATTTTGGATATGATACATAACTGTCTGCATGTGTTTTAATTATTCCCATCCTGAGATAAGTGCATTTAAGGATCTTCTTGAGTATATTTAGCCAAAAATTCACAGTGCGTTGTACCCTCTTCATAATCCATAATAGCTTGGGAAAAAGTTGCTTGAGGAAAGGTAATCGATTACGGATTATAATTGTATTAATTTAATTATGCCGGCACTGGAAAGTATTCTGGGAAAATCATGAAATTTGAGCATGGATTCCACTATATGAGGCCATGATTTAACCCTGACATGTGTTTCGAATGAATCTCAGTTCCCTAAGTTGCCTAGCAGCAATGAAACCCCATCCCTCGTGGATGAGCGGGGACACCTCTTTTTTTTGCCAGCCTTGTTCCAATTCCGCCGCCGCCAATCCCTGAATTAAGGCGCCAACCACTCGCATAATCGAAGGCCCTGCACATTAATCCCACGCAACATGCTCAGGGCCACCAAGGAGGCGTTAGTTGGGGCGGTTGGTATTGTAATTCCAATTGCCTGAGCCTAGCTTTATCCTTCCGCACTATTTCTTCTTCCTCCTCTTCCAACTCCGTCGCGACGGTGGCGGTGGGACGTGGCACATTCGAATGAGAGATAAGTGAGGGGCGGTGGGTGCTTTCTTGCGAGTCGATATCCAGCGGAGCGGGGCTCCGGGAACTCTTTGCGACTCCCGTTACATACAAATGAAGGGAACCGCAACTGCACACTCCTCCTACCCCCGTCCCCTTCTCTCTCTCACACACACTCCTCTCCTCTGCCGCATGCAACCCTTCCATCCCTGCCTTATGCTCTCAAACCCCTTTCCCTCTCTTCCCAACTCTGTCTCTTGGAGTACCTGAGAGATTCAAGGGCTCATTTGAAGGGAAGGTGGCGAATGGAGGTGAACTAGGGTTTGGTTGGTAGTATTCAAGATGTGCCAGGAGAGCTGAATTTCAGCTAATCTCATGTATTTTATTCGATGAGTCTTTAAATATTTAGAGCTACCTTTTTTCTCCACGAGCCTCATTGTACCGAAAAAACTTAATTATATTCTAGCTGCTTAAGTTACAAATGACTATTAATTTACATATTTCCCATTTGTTCATTTATTTACAGAGTACGATGAAACTGATCATTGTTTATTGTCTGCTTCATCTTGAAACTTGATTTCGCTATATCAAATTTTGAAATATTAAATATTGCTCACAGCATTATTTAATTGCATCTATCAATGATTATCAGTGCTAGTTTTTCCTTTTCACCTCGGTATACATAGGTTCTTTGTTAAAATGAATATTTTGGTCGTGTCGGAAGCCAATCGTGCAAATCTTTGCCACTTCAGATATGCATGCTTCCCAATGCTTTTTTAGCCCAAGCGCATGGAAGATATTAGGAGCTAGGTTTTTTTAAGAAAGGGATGAATATGGCATTTAAATTTGATATCCTGAAGAGTCTGAACTATCAAAAGGGCTGTATGTGATTGGGCGTTATCATTCTGTAGTAATACTCCGAAATTCAGGAGCCCTCATCATTTACCACATGGCGAAGGTTATTTATCAGTATATCGGAGTGAGAATGGTTGGTTACTGTCTGTCATATTACATTCAATGTATCATGTAATTGTTGGTAACCAGCCGAAGTATAAATTATTAAGTGCATTCCTATCTTTTTCAGTAAGCCACACCATTAGATTTTCATCTATTCTCTTATATCACCCCCACTCCTTAGCTCCATGCGTCCCTTCCCGCAGTCTTGTCCTATGCTCTCAATCCCTCCATCTTGCTCTCTCTTGGGGTACCCAGGAGACGGGAGAGTTGAGTCGTGGAAACGGGAGAGAGGGAATGGAAATGAAGGTGAGATGGGTGGGTGGTGGCCAGGTGGGAAATGGTTGCAGAGGGCGGGCGGGAGAGGGAAGGCGGCCGATGTCATGAGGGAGCTGAGGGGTGAGGGACGCCAACAAGGTCGAATATGGAAAGGGAACGTAAAGAAACTAGTCTCCAGCGGGATTGCATCTGAGGTTATGGAGTGACTGTAAAGTCTAATACGGCCTCAAGAAATTATTGAAAGTAAATTTGGGAAAAGTAATAATATTTACGTTCGTTCGATTAGTAAAATCAGAGGATTTTGGGATAGATCAGAGGATCTATAACTCGAGCTTCTATAGATTTCTATCGCTCATCGAGTTTATTATATTCTTGCATTTAACGGGATAAGAGAGCATTACTCCCAGCGCCTATTTTTTTTAGCAAGAATAAAGAAAGGAGTAGGACAAGGGTGTGCTCTGTCCTCCGAAACTTTCAACCTATTCAATGAGAAATTTATGAACGAATTAAAGGAAAATCACAAGGAGGGGTAATCCACGGTGAAGATATGAACATGCTGAGATTTTCCGATGACATAGTAGTTTTAGCAGAGACAGAGAGAGGCCTACAGAAAATTCTATTAACTATGGAAAACATAATGTCTGGATATAAGCTGAAAATCAATCCATAGAAAACAATATTTTTTGTCTGAAGGAGAAGCGACAAGGCGAAGAACAACCTGAAATTAGGAAACCATGAACTTGATGAGGGGAAGGTGTTCTGATCTTGGGTAGTCGAGTAACCAAATGATGGACGAAGCAAAATGGAAATATTTAGTAGAATCGCTCTAGCGAAGAGGGATTCCCTTGAAAAGAATAGTCTTCTTATAACTGAAAACAAGGGAACTGCATAGAGGAGGCCCAATTCCATCCCATGGAAGGCTGATTTCTGTTGTCAGTTTGGTCGCATTTTACTCGGATTTCAAAAACGTCCACGGCGCAGTGATGAGTGCAATGCGATCCACTATCTTCCAACATTTTTCAGTATGGTTATGTCAAATGCGAGTGGTAGCATTGAAGAGTTAATAATTTGATAAATACCATCATCATGTTCATAAATTTTGGTTAATGCCCCCAATTATACCTTATTTCTACTTATAATTCGGATCAATTTTCCCGTCAGCGACGCGAGTGGCGACTTCTGTAAACCCATTTAAATGCGCGGTCGTTGGCAACATATTTGGAGACCGACTTGAGGATCCTCTTTTGTAATATTCTTGACTGAAAATAAAAACGTGAAAGGCAGGGAGCTATTTATTGGGACTTAAATTTGAAGCATCCTTTCTTACGGTAACGAGGCATGACGACTGTAGATGACGATCCATTTTTTACTTACCGTATTTAATTAACAATAATTTATGCCCCTGTGTTGGTCTCGTAAACTTGATTAATGGATTAAACTGGAATTATAAGAGAAAAAATAATTCTCTTATGTTTTAAGGTCGATATTTTGTTAAGCAGGAATTTGATATTCATTCATGTAAGTATTTCATGAGTTTCAACTATGCTTATTCGTCTAGCTGCCTGAAACATTTATTATAATTGGCTTATGCGTAATACATCCTCTTCGTAATAATGTATGAATCTTTTATTAACTGAATGGCTATATCACCCAGAGAATCGTTATTTAGGAGCTTTTAACGTAAGTTCTTACTGACAGTGAGAGTGAATCGTTAACAAGGATCTTTTAACTTGTTTATTTTTTGATAGAAATAGTTTAAGATTCCAGTTTATTATTATGAGATAAACTGAAGTAGTACTGAAAAATCATATCAAATTTATAATTGAACGTAGGTATGCATTTTGAAGGATAAAATGTGACTGAAGGAGGGGTAAGGGGAAAACTTCCAGCTTCATGAAAATTAGGACTTTTATAGTTATCTAAAAACCCCACCTTGGGCAAAAATGATCAATATATGTCTACAACCATGTTTAATAGAGGTTTTAGAATCTTTAAAAAGCATCTGAATTAAAATCCCTCAAAAATGGGGGTAATTTCATGAGAAGGAGACATTATCATGAGAAATTTAAGACTCCTTACTTTAACTTGAGAATACAGGTGCACTCTTATCAAGAGATCACGATATAACTGTCTGTTCGTGAAGGCTTTGCTTATGTAGTCACCTTACTGGCCTCTGCACTACTTCTGTGCATATCTCTTTCTCTTTAAAACTATACCTTCACCTCTCCCTTTGCCCACAATCCTCCGTTAGCCCCTCCTCCACATTTTCCCTATCAACTCCCTCATGCAGTTCACCTGCCACCGCCCTGCCTCTCATCGTATCTCTCAATACATCTCCCGTCTTCCTTATACGTCCCATAATCTTCCATTCCGCGCACTTCCACCCTCCTCCATTATGCTTTTATCACCTTCCCCTCCATCTCCATCCACACTTCCCCTCCCGCCCCTCCCCCTCATCTTCTACGACCCATTCTCACCTTGGGCTTTTTTTTTCTTCCCTTCGAGTTTTATCTCCCAGGTAAGATTTCCCATCCCCCCCCCGACCACCTCAACGCCCGCCCTGTTTCCATGGAAATTGTATTTCTCACAAAGTTTTCCGCGGCTCTTTTCGCCGGCAGTTAAAAAAATGACTCTTTGTCGCACTTTCCCTTCCTTTTTACGATTATTCTTCCAGTAGTCTCGAAATGATACCACCAAGTTGCGAATCCTGGGGAACCTTAACGTTGGCATTTAAAACCTCGGGTCCTCGAACTTTGCGCAACGCCGGTATCGGTTTATTGAGTAGTTATTGCAGCAGTCATGCTTGGTCTACGGTGCGGATCTTCATCGATTTACCTTCCGGCCAAGTTCTTGTGCCCTTCTCCACCTCCTAAGCTGCTCTTCAGTGTCCTCGAATTCCCCGCTTAATGTTGCTGTTGCGTCGCTTTTAATGAGGCATCGGTGGCACTTAACGGTACGCATGAATGTGGGGCCAAAACTTGAAAGGAGTCCATCCCACTTAGTTGTTAACGAAATCAAGACATATTGCCATTAATGCTGGAGGCTAATTATTGCATGATAAACGCCCGTTCCACTTCGCGATTCGAGGTAATGTTCATTATTACCCGACGAGGGACTAATTAAATTTCGAAAGAATATCCAAGTGGCTGCTAAAATATACTTCTTCCTTAGTTCTCTTCTTAAGTGCTATTGAAATTTAAATAACTTTTTAGCCGATCACTAGTATACTTCCAATACTTATTGGAAGTATTGCCCATTATTTGCGTTTTCTTCCGATTGTTTCCTTCCTATTACGACGTTTCTTGTTTTTTTGTGTATTTTAATGACTAAGAAGATAATATTGTTTCTTTTGTTTGTGTACTATTTTTCATTCGACAGACAGAAAGCTAAACGAGTATCTCAATCCATATAATGGGTGGTACTCTTACAATCCAGGATAAGTTTAAACTGGAGTTTAAACGCCAGGCCCTCGAGATGGAAATGTGACACTATTTATCGTTTACTCATTAGTTCTTTATCTCTATCTTACCATGTACCTGACTTCGTTTGTATGGATAAAGAGTGATAACGTAACAAATTTGGTGTACAATCAATGTTCGCAGGCACTGTAGGCCAATATCTCACGGCTTTCGCTACGAGATAGTCGTGCAAAAGCGTAATAATGTGCCACTTAACCATGTGTACTTTTTTTATGAAATGAAGTCGTCATAATTTCTCCCCTCCCGTATCTTCCTTCTATCTCTTTCTCTTCGTCTCGCTTTACCACCGTTTCCATTTCATTCTCGTCCCCTTTTCTCTTGAAAGCCCTTCTTAGCCCCCTACCTAGCGCCCGTTCTCGGCATCTGGCCTCCCCGCTGTCTGCTCCCGCCCATCTTCCCTCCTCAGCCACACCTTGTGCACCTTTGCCACATATTTCCCTCTCTTCCTCGTCTCCTCCTCTGCCTTCCCTCCCGCGCCATCCGCTTTAGCTGGAAGCAAGTAATGGGCTACGTGTTGTCGTCATGGCAACGCTGGGCCAATCCTCCCCGTTGCAGCTTGGGAGACAGGTTCCGTGGGGCGGGCTGCAAGGGGATCTCCTCCTGCCCTCCTCAAGCCAGACTCACACCACCCACACTCCACCAACTACCACCGCTACATTTTCTTTTTCATTCCCGCCCCACACCCCCTTCCTACCTCTAATAGTCAGCTCGCCCCCCCTCTCCTTCCTCCACAACCTGAGATCTTCCTTGTGTCCAAAAACCAACTCTCTTGCCTTAATCTCTACTAAATTCTCTCTCCTTGTCTACTCTGTTCTCCTCTCCTTGAAGCAATCTCCGTGTAACTCTCTTAACCGTTACGTTGGGCCGTTTTGTTTGGGTTAGATTTCAGTGGAAATGAATAAAATATGAATTTGTTCGCCAATGGCCGTGGAGATTCGCCTTAGCTCAGTATTGCGAAGTAAAGCTTTTTCTTGAGCTCGTACTTTCGTTTCCACAAACATTTTTCGTTTCAAACTGCCACTACTAAGGTAATTCGGCACTTTCTCATGACCCAAGTTTCATTTTTAAAAACGATCCAGTGATGATAGAAAATCTACGTAACCTCGTTTACGTTGTTAAGATTGATAACCGAGGTTGAGGTATCTACGTGGAAATATAATAGAGTTTCTATCTCACTACCGACAAGAATTCAAGCAAGAATTGTCGTCTGATAGTGATTAGGGATGGACTTGAACAGTCAATGGTGATGTATCCATTCCTCTTCAACCTATAATGAATCGATGCTCCTCCATTCACGGCCGTATATTCTTTTCATGTCCTCTCTTCGCCCCCTTCCTCCACCAAACAGATAGCTAACTCCGTCGTGTAGTCTTTCTTGTGTTCAATGCTACACTCTTTCCCATTTGCCTATCCATCTCTTTGTTCTCATCTTGAAGAAACTTTGCAAATCGATGATTTCAGGCATCAGGTCAGGTCATTTTACTCAGAGCAATTTTGAAAAAAGGCGAAGACTCACGGATTCAAAAGCAACGGTAAATAACATCCGACCTTAACTCAGCAACTTTTGCACGAATCAGTGAAGCTACACTTCCTAGATAGGAGAAAAACTACCAGAAACGATGGAGTAAGGTGCTTTCAAGCGAGAAATCAGATTAACCTCCTATTATGTATGAACGATCAGACATAGAATCGATGTTATTATTTATTATGATGTATCAACTGTTTCCCTTTTAAACATCGACCACCATGCAGACGCTCATTGCGAGACTAAAAACAACGTCCTGCTTCAATTAATTGCGTTGGAATCGTGAAATTGGGCAAACTGCATAGATTCGATAAAATTTAAAGTTCAAGTTTGAAGCAAATGTTAAAGCCTCCTCGTAGTTTTATACTTTACATGATAATTTATCTCGCGCAGACTCTCACGTCAGGTACAAGCCATAATTGATAGTTTTCTGGTAAATGATAGCGATTAATTAGCTTCTCAGCCCAGGGTATATTCTTAATGCTCTTTCACACTTTTTTTAAGGCAATATATCTATTGAAGCATTGGTGATTTCGGACTGCCTGTCTCAGATACAATCCGGAGATGAATTTAAAGAGACTCTTCGGTTTTTAACCTCGCCGATGTAACCCATTTTCATTTGCCCATAAATTTAGGCTGAAGTCCTCCTTGCTAAGGTCGGAAGTGTACTTTTCTAAATATCCCCTATTTTTTTCTTAATCCTTCCCTCTCTCCACTCCTCGTTTTCAATTACCCCCTCCATATCTTTTCATTTCCCGGCTCAACTAAATTTCTCCTCGCCAACATTCACCCACTCCACCCTCCCCCCGTAACTTCCGACTCCCTGTTCACCCCACAGTGCCATTGCGAAGTCCCATCCTCTTCACTGCCGAATGCACTCCATTAGGCCCGCTCCCCTTTTCCCCATCGGCCGAGTAAATAAAATAAAGTCCTTAGCTCTCTCCCTCGCGTCAACCCATCCATAACGGTGCACTTACGTGTGTGCGAATCGTCTCCCGATTCACTCCCGCAATCGACCGGTCTCCTTTTTATACTCACCTCATCTGCTTTTCCTCCTCTTCCTATCTACTACATTGCTCCATTGCAATCTTTGATCTATAATTCAAGATCATCTATCCTGATTAAAAGAGTGAGAATTCTCTAAGATTTTGCTAGAAAAGGTTCATTTACCATAATGCTGATTTCAGTACACTTAATTAACATTGACTCAGAGCTCTGTGAGTTGTCAAGGACATAAGTAATGCTCCGAAAATTATATCTGATAATGAGGAACACTTTATTTTTGTCGTTATTTGGAGGAAAACGAACGAATAAACAAATGCATTGTATACGATGACGCGTTGCAATAGGAAAAATTTACTTGCATTTATTGAAGGGAAAACATTTGAAATCGATAATGGAGAGACTGATTCTATGTTAGGGATGTTGTAGTAGACGTGTTGGGTAGACTAAAGAAACTTTTGGGGCAAGCATCCAGAACGAACAAAACCGTAACGACGAAGTCTTCATGGGAATCATATTTATGGAGTTGGTAGATACGTGTTCTTTGGCCGAAATCTATCCTTTGTATTATATGTATACGATAGTATTGTGACCTTCGAATTTTACGTAGAAGTCGGGTAATTAGAAAGACTCATTCTCTGTAAATCCTAAATTTCCGCGAGGGCACGAATGATGTTTAAAGTTAGCGGCAACTATACAAAGATAATCAGAGATATGATTGCAAAATATATTTATCTGAGAGTGAAGGATATACAATATGGGCCAATGTGAATTGTATATTGCTTATAACTTCAATCATATTTCTTCCCTATATTTTTTCTGCAGTCAGAATGTCCCCAGTTGAACGTTAAACTGCTAAGAATTCATTTTAAAGAAAACAAGAAGACGGGAGAGGCTCGACCAGAAAAGCAATCAAAGAATGATTGCATCAAATTGAAAGTCACCTATCTTTCCTGAAGTTGTTTTCTAGACATAGCTGAATAACCTAATTTAAATCGACTGACATTTCCCTAGTTAAGACTAACCATGACAGCAATGCCTAGGCAACGGCGACGAGTGCATTGAACGGAAGTCCCATTAGGAAACCATAATGAAAGATTAACATCACTGATGTAATTACGAAACAATGCCTAAAATGTTTTGTGGAAGAAAAATCACGGCCACCTCAGAAGAAATCTCCGGGCCAAATGTCCGCTGCATTCCGGGCTCGCCTTTTCTCTCTCTCTCTTTCTGCGGCATACCTCTTCTTTCCCTTCTTTCCCTGCTTATTTACATACTTGTTCCTCCTCGCTTTCACTCCACCTTCTCCTTCCTTGCAGACTCTTCCTTCTCTCTCCCACTCAGCTCCCCTCCACCCCACCGCTGCCTCTCGGCGACCTTCCGAACCGCATGTTCCCTCCCCTCCCACCTCCTCCCAGGGCGGCTAACCATTTCCGCCGCCGTCCTTTCGCACTCGTGCTAGCCGCATTCTCCATCCTCCCACCCTTTCCCCCTCTTTACCCCCCTTCTCCCCCACCCCTCTTCCTCGCCGCCCATATTTTTGCAGTCGTCCTCGGGACTTAACCGCGCGCTTAAAGTTGCCGACAGCCTCCTCCTCCCCCTCCCCCTCTCTCTGTACTTGGACCCGCTGAGCATTTTTTCCTCTTCCCTCTCCTCACCCACCCTGGGCTACTCTCTCTAAATTAGTTGACATGCCCGCGACGACACGATTGGCTCCCCCACTTAGATGCATGGCTCTCAATTTCGCAGACGTAGAGGCACTCCTCTAAGTATCCGAGACTGCTTCTTTCACTTACGAGCGCGTTCAAAACTGGAGTGTAACCACGTTCAAGAAAGGGCATGCCCACTGGAATGGTGCTCTTGGAGAGTCGATTGCGTTTCTTTTTACCGGTCACTGGAAAAATATAATTAAACTGGTATCAGTTATTTTTGGAGCTATTCGGCTTTTATCACTCTGAGTACATTAAAGTAAGCTAGTGGAATTATGAATAAATCTTTGACGATTCATCATATAAATTATGATTTATTGTAATTAAAGAATTAACTCTGATCAAGTAGAAGCTACCTCCTCGTTGTGTTATTTTTTCAGAGCATAAACGTAATGAAAGAACTTTAATTCTCAAAAAGCTAATGAGCCTCTTTTTTCCATGGAAAAAGCAGCAGTATTTTTCTACCTTCAGTGTTGTTTATGTGGAAACAATATAACCCGAATTTAAACGCGGCAGATTTGGAATCAAATTTCAATTCACCGCGTATAGAGAAATTATGAACTTAATGAATATGGCTGATTTGAATACGACTACTTACATTTCCTCCCACAGCTGGTCATCATGCGCATCTTTTGAAATCTGAAGTGCAGCCATGTAAGCCACTTTAAAGCTGTTAATAAAGCGGAGAGATGTTGCCTTCATTTCATGAGGTATTAATACCGTGAAGTTGTACTGTACCAAGAATTGAACCCTTGTGATTACTACGGGATTGTTTCATTTTGACCGCCATCTCTGATTATAAAAGTTTATTGAATTGGATTAAGGAATAAAATGGAACTTCTCATGCTATCAGAAGAAACGATGTTTATTTCAGAGAACGGTTTTCACATAAAATATATTCTTTTATGGCAATGGAAATACACCGCTCTTTTCTACAAATATATTTTAAACACTCTACCAACTTGGAAAGTGAGGCCGAACAAACCGTTTTCTCTCGCCAACAATCTTCCCTTTTATCAATCCACTTCTCTGCATATTTTCCTATACAAACAGTTATTTTCACCCAGAATATCTCATATGGCTCTTGAAAATGTACCGCGTTACCCCAGCTCAGAGCCTACGTGGCAGTCATTATGATAGTCATGCCCAGTAGCCAAAACCTTCCTGCATGCTGGAGTATTTCCCGCATGCACACACAGACTTCCATGATATTCCTCGCAGTCCAATGCTCACCCTGCCCTGACCGCCCGTCCTCCCACTGCTATTTCCCGAGAACTTTAACGGCCCCAGAGCCTACACGCCTAAATGCTCCGTGAAAACGCTCATTTTCTCTTCTCCCTCCTACTACTCTCCTTTTACCGTCGCGGGTAAATATGCTAATACAGTCAGGACACGGGAGGCGAGGGGGGGGGGGGGGGGTGTACACATTCAGGTTTTGGCGCATGGTCGGAGGGAAAGGGAACAGACTGCGTAAGGGGGGAGGGATCTCAGGGTGAGTGTTGCGCTCCCAGAGCGGAATCATTTCTTGAAGGAGTCCCATAAGGTGGAATCTGGAGTCTGCGAGGGGAGAGGGAGAGAGGCTGCTTAAATAGACTGGAGCATCGTGTAGAGAAACAGTCCGAGGACGACGACACCGCCATCGTCCTTGATGCGGAGACGATGTACAATCAGGTCCCTTTCTAAGTCTCTTTAGTCTTTAAGATGGGATTCAAGGAGTTAGAGAGAAGGGAAATTTAATCACCAAAAAAATTAACACGGCTGGCGTACATCGCCATAGTTGCGCTATGAATTCATAATAACCATTATCTGTTCAAAAAAAGGCGTATATATTTATCATCGTTATAATATATTTTGAAGTTAATTAATGCATACAGAAGGTTATGGAAACTTACTGCCTGCAGTCAATCTGAATAATTAATGGCGTCAAATAATACTGGTATTGTGTAAGCTGTATAGAAGATAGTGTACACGGTGATTAGTAATACAGCTATTTTTAGTGTAAAAATGTAATTAACGCTTTGAATCTGTTATGCTATGAAGTAGCAACACCTTTTTATTATTGTTAAAAGAAAAATTGCCATACTAATGGCAAAGAAATATTTCTGATTCTTTTGAAAAAGCTTATTAATTTACACTTGGTTAGTCGTTGAAATCTACTGGATTTATATTAAATAGAAATTGCTTACAGCTAAATTAATCCTATTTCTGCTCAAATTTCCATTTTACGTGATATGCATACTGCGTGTGATTTAAATATCAGTCAGCTGCAAAGCATGAAAGAATGCTGGGTGTCAATCTTGATAAATAAAGTGAGAAATACAAATACATAGGGATCTATGAAAATATTGAAGGTTAGAGAGGCAATTCTTATGGAAGAGGTTTTCCAATGCTCTGCAGTAGCGGCTATGGACCGAGAGCAGTGTACCATGGAATAGGAATATCCCTCCATCGAATTCATGGCAAAATTATTGCAAATAAAATGGTAAAGCGGCGATTCACAAGCTCTCCTCGCCTGCAAAGGAATAGATAGGGTGAATGGATTCTAAATAGTGGCCTGTAGAAGAGCCAGAAAGCCCATTATTTAATACTGTTGACTGGTGTTAGGCGCGTCATAAAATCCGAAAGGCTTAGATCTCACACATCGAACTTTGAACACAGCAAGTAAGCCACTTACTTATTTTAAATGATAAGCATAATTCTGCGTAGGCTGTGGTATTTCCTTACGAACAATTTGAATAGTCACTAAATATTTCTTGGTTTTATCAATAGAAAACTTAATGCCTAATTTCTGTAAACTGCATTATTTAAGTGGTTCAAACAATTGCAACATATCCATTTAATGTAATTTATTAACTCGTTTAATTTGTAGCATTATTTTTGTATCATTGCCTTTTTGCTGGTAGCATAGAATATAGGATTTATTAATTTGTAGGATCCCTCTATTTTTAATGTAAGTTGTACTTCATTCAAGAAATTCATCGAGCATTGATTCCCGCCTCTAATAAGTAGCTAAAAATCCCTGTATTCTTTTTTTTATGGTGCCCAAATTTATTACATACACTCACTCAGTTAGTACTGCCACTCAAAAATTAGTGTTGCTTGGTGATGGCAGAGACGGCAACCCAGTCTAAGGCGCACTCGTGTGAGTTTCACGTTTCCAGTGGTCAGTATCTTTCCTAGAACTGCCTCGTATTGTGAGGATTTTGGCTGGTCTAAAAGCAAATACGGGATTGAGACCGAGGGCAGGGAACTTCGATTGGGGGCGGAACGCTTTACTTTATGGGATACCAACTTCACATCGGCGACGAACATAGCGATGTCCTCTCAATTTATAAGCATATGCCATTCAAAATTTTTCATCGCATGTTTATTATAAAACATTAACTAAAAAAGGAATTATAGTTATTTAAGGCGCATATTGCTACTCTACTAGTTGTTATCTGACGGCTGTTTTAACGACTGAAGTTTGATAAACACGATTAGAAATTATTTATGCATTGGAAATTGTAATGGTTACATTTTTAACTGTGACAAATAAAGAAGTAGAGTTGAGGCCGTGACATTTTCTATATTTCTTTGCTAGTTTTACTTCCACTACTCGATTATAAATATATATTTCCCTGTGATCGATAAAGTCGTATACGTCAATTTCATTTACCTACATTTTGTTGGATAGCTTTATTTTCGTACAATTCAATGAGTAAAATGCTCATCGATGGTGTTTAAATATAGTCATTCTATGCTCTAACGATTAAAACTCTTTCTAAGGAAGTACAGGAGATATTCCTTTTTTTTAATAGGGAAGGCGCTTATTTCATGCGACGATTCATTGTATCTGATATGACTCTATTATCTTCCACGCGGATATTTAACGCAGCTGCAAAACATTCACAGGACTGCGCTGAAACATTGAAGCGTGAGATTCTTCGAAATTTACGTATATCCCTTTCATGAACGCTCTGGGGATCATGAAATCATCAGTCCGTGACTGGCACATTTCGTGAGATTGTTCTCCCTATCTTAGCCATTTGAAATTATGCCCGTCATTTCCCAATAGGAGGCCGGATTTATTATTCGACGCGAGAGAGAGGCCGTTCTTGGCTCTTTGGACGCCGCCGGGGCCAAGTCATGCGCTGCATCTCATACAGCCTTCTCCCATCGCCACCCCACATCCGTCTCCGCTCACGTCCAACTCTCGGCCTTCGCCCCCGCCCCCTCTCGCCGCCTGGCATTAACGCCCCGCCGACCCATGACCCCTGCCAACGGCTGAGAAATATTTCTTGCAATCCTTTCCACTCAACCACCCGTATTTCATTCCTTGCGCATTATCACTCACCTTTTCATCCGAACCCTCTGCCAACCACTGAGTGTAGGAACTAAAATACTACTAATATAGAGTCAGTTTTTCGAATTGCACGTGAAATAATCACTTTTCAATTGATATTTATTTCTATACATTATTTTATAAACTTTTCTATGAATAGGAGACCAAAAAAATAGCCTTGGTCGAGAATGTACATTCATGAATGTAATCTCATAAGATCTCACCTTTTATCCATTATTACATTTCATAACATGGTAATACGTTCTTAGTTCGACTGATATGTTGCTTTTAATTGCGTATTCTATTAATATTTCAATGGTATGAAATGATGGTGTACAACATATCATGAGTTGCTACATTATATCATATTGAATTATCTATCAAAACCCAAAGTAAATGCTGCTTTCTGGTAAATTTCACACCCTGTGTAGACGGTTTCGCTATATATGTCATCTCCAACTACTTAATCGTGAATGTTAGGGTAAGACTGAAAATTTTAACCTGGATTTCTGAAACTCTTACCCTTTCAATCCCCGCCCATTTTTGTCGTGTCTTTCCTCCTTTGACCTTTGCTTCCAACGTTTTCCACCCCTTGCGCCAGCCGTCATATTGCAGTAAATTTCGTGTCACTACCAGATACCCGACGCAGTGTGCTGTTTTCATCTGCAGCCAAACGTTTCGATATCCAAAATATATCTTTTTTGATATTGTGGTCAGGCTGGGAAATAATTTACAATTCACAATTTATTTTAAGTACCACATTGTATTGCAAGACACCGAAAAATGCGTTATGTATTTCATCTCATCTAAGTGAAAAGAAAAATGTTAAGGAGTTGGAATAATAAAGTAATTGAACCACTGAAATAAAATATATGACAAGTAATATAGGATCACCATTTGCATCAGAAATATTTAATCTGGGTAAAACTACATTCCGCTCTGCCATTTGGTATATTAATTATGACTGAAAAAAACTTTTTCCGCCGTACATCGTTGAATAGTATCGTAATACTTTTATTACGATAATTTTTATTCGTCTTCGACGAATTTTATGTAGTTGTAAATACTTAGGATAATTGTACACTTTCCGTTTATCATTATTTTCTCCAGCCCTTTGTAATTGAAAGGAAACTCACATTACGATTGGAATGCTTGACTTGACATTTTTATTTGTGTCATTCCCCCAAACATTGAAAAGCCTTACGTAACCTTTAGAGAAACCAGAAATGAAATGCATTTATAGTGATTGGTATATGACCATTCCTTTCTACTACCACTGATGAGAGTAAATATACCAATAAAATACAATGTATGAAGTAAAAATTTATAGAATTGGCCATTTTGAAACTACTTAGTGTAGGAATCGCATCTAACGACATGGAACTGAAGTTAAATTACGCCGTTGTGGATTTGAATAGCTATAGATGAAATCATGGCACTAAGTAGTATTAATATATATATACTGTAGATATTTATGGTGTTTATATTTTAATCTTTTACCCCAAAATCGTGCAAAAGTATCCTATCTCTAAAATATTCGAGTCCATATAATTGGAAATGCCGAAGACCCAAGGAGAGTAATAGTAATTCACGAGTATTGCATGAGGATCAAATCCCTCCGTATGCATAGCAAAATCCCCCTGACCACTGCCCAGTCCAGTTCTCCGCATTCTGCCACACCCTCCCCCTCCCAACCCCCGTCATCTCCAAGGAATCGCATATCGCGGCACATGCATGCACAGTAGCAATATCGCGCTGCCGCCCACCTCAAAACTCTCTTTCTTCTCCCCTCCCCCCGCTCTGCCGCCTGCGGTATCCGCCCCCCGGAGTTAGCACCCGCTGCCCCATTTCTCCGTCTGACCCCTCGTCGCACCCCCCCTCCCTTTCCTAGCCACCCGCCCCCTGCCCCCCTCTGCAGTCCTCCTCTGGCCCTCTTTTGCAGTGGGCCGCGCCGCCATTGCAAAAACGGCCACCCAGAAAATAACGGTATATATTGCGCGGATCTCTTTCCTATCCCTCCATCCCACCCACCCATACCTGCTTCTGCGTGAATTCAATTGACTTGAGGATTTCCTGATCAGATCCTCGGGAGCTGTTTGAAAGGAAATTAATGGGTGGGAATCCGACGTGAGGAAAATGCCCGATTTAAAACGTCTTTTTTTTGCGGCCAATTTTAAAATCGGGGACTCGTCTACGTGCGCCCCTTGCTAATAAATTCAATCAATTCGGATTCCTTTCGGGTAGTTTGCGATTAGGTATACGGCTGATTTTAAGTCTACAGGATCTGATAGTTGAAGAAACTTAAATAAATGCCCATCGTAGTAATTCATGTTAATGCTACCAAAGATAATATATGTATGGGTTGGAAGTCTAGGGGTACAAGTGATTTTTTTCTCAGCAGAGTTAGATAAAGTTTACTGTCAGAATAAATACACAAAAGCCTGGTTGCCAAGGTAAACGAGTGAGTCTCTGCTTTGTGCTGACATCGAGTGGAAAATCAAATGCACTTCTACGTATCTAATTGATCTCGTTTGTTTTCTGTACCTAATTTCTGTACCTAACTCTGTATAGAAAAGAGAAATCACTTATACCCCTTGACTCCCAACCCACTCACATTATAACAATCAATAGTAACTTCGTGTCTTCCACGGAATAACTATTATTTAGCGGGCAACCGTCACTGCAATGTAATACCTGATGATATCATAACTGTCCTGAGGAAAAAACAAAATGAGTTTGATTGTTATGATCATGCGTAACTTATGTCAAGTAACGCCTGAAACCCTTAAATTCATTAAATATAAGGCGTTTCAAATGTGTGCTTCACTAAGTAACTCTACGAATAGTCATTGTGATTGACTTCTGTTGATATCAGTAGTACTATATTTATGCCCTTATTTGCATCTTACGGCTTTTTATTTTATGGTTTGATTATAGTTCATTGATCTTTCTCCATTTAAAAGTCGTATTCCATATTTTGATACTGAATGGACTGTAAACAATTCTAGTCTAAGTCAACAGGACCATCGATTTTATTACTGCACGTTTAAATTGTTTGCCTAATTACTTACCGCTAACATTTTAAAATATTGGTAAGCTTCCTTCTGATAATATAAAATTGAAGCATTAAAAGAAAATAGATATAATTTTTGAGCGGCTTCCTGTACACAAATAACCAAGCAAACAAAACCGGAACGGAAGTCATAAATTCATTTAATTGCCCCTCCAGTTGTGTTTATGATATCAGACAAGCGACGCGACTTATCTCTAGCCTTATAAATTACACCCCGTGCCTACTTTTTCATCGACCTTGAAGTAATTAAAGCTATAGCGAGAGAGATAGCGGAAGAATTTTACGTATCGCACCGCAGAGAAAAATCCTCATTACTCCCGCGAAATCTCTATTCCTCGACGGCAGCTCTGCTTTTTCTCCTATTTTAAATCCCTCTTATCGTTTTCAATGCATTTTTGTTCGTGCTCTCGCGGGGAAGGCCTTTTTGTATTCCGAGGGATCACAACGGAAACGGTAAACGACTGCCGTTCAGATGAATCACCAAAGCGTGAATGAAATAAAAAAGTCCCCTTCTCATTCGTGTGGACAAAAATAAAGAGATATAAAAGGAGTTATCCTGTTTTTGAATATGTATATATGTGTATAGGCGTATACATATACTTGCATTTCCGCGATCGCCGCAGCGTTGATTCCGCACTAGACTTCCTCCCTCCATTTTATCCCCTCCGATAGATACTACCCACTACAGACGGGAGTTATAAGACTCCTTCGCTTTGTTAGCCTGTCCTTGCGTAGTGAGTCTCCCCCACTATACCCCTCCTATGGAATCCCTTTCCCACCATCTTCGGCCTTAACTTCCCTGCCCATAGAAACCTTCCCCTTATCTAGAATGTCCCTCTCCACCATCCTTATGAAAACCTACCTCTACCCCGCTTCTCCTCGCGCCGCGCCGTGCCTTCATCTCCGACTACCTCCCTCCTTCTCCTCTCATGTAGACCGCCCGTTCCCCGCACTCTCTCAGATCTCATCCCGGGGGGCGTGGCTTCGAGACCCGTCGTACACACCCCTCTTTGACGTCACCGTGTTCCGGCGGTAGGAGAGGTGGCGGCGAGAGACTACCATTGGGAGAGCGGCCTCTCCCCTCCTCTCCTCCCACCCTTACTTTGGCTTCCTTCCCCCCAAGCCCCCTCCCTCCTCTCCGGCACACTCCCTCACGTAAGGGGAGGAGGAAGGGATGCTTGCTAGATGTCGTGGAGGGGCCGAGACGAGAGCACCGTCGTTGGAGGTGGTGGTGGCGGTCGCAGCCGTCCGTGGCTACGAGCCAAGCTCCGCGTTTGGGAGGAGGGGGGTGACGTTGCAAGCCGAGTGGGAGGGGTTGCAGGGTGCACTAGTGAAAGAGAGGTCGTCAAAATCGTAGTAGTTATGCTTCAGGTGAGGGAAAAGGGAGAGAGTGCTCTCCATATGACGCCGGGCCCGTCGACGTGGTCGCAGAGGACAGGTCGCGATGTCAGGCTTACATATTAATGTATGTGGCGATGTTTGGGCGATGCGTACTAGGGAGAGTGTGACCTAGACAGGAGTTGTTCCTCCAATAGTAGTGGGTCCTGCGGGAAAGTAACTGCGGCGTTTTCTTTTCGGTCCGGATCCATATGGATCTAGTTGCGGGCGTACCCTTTCATGATCCAGCGCTTTCATTCGAAACCTATTTCTGGATCGTAAAACCCCTTACGATTACGTGACTCACTTTAAGTGGTTGCGTGTTGTTGTCGGAATAAACTTTTCGAACTATTGCATCTCAACCACTGTATACATTTTATTAGACTTAAATACCTCGCCATTTATTCCATATCGTGCTGGTAGATATGGCATTAGCATGAATAGGGAAATATTGCAACTTCCTTAGAATGCATGTTAAACCACCAAGAAGAACTTAGTATGTTTTCACAGAATTGTTTTATTTGACGACTACTCTGGTAATGATTTTGAGTCTTCGTCGAAACTACGGTCGTAAAATAAAATAATCCTGTAGAATTGCTAAAATGTTTTCTTGTTGGCTGTACATGAATTATAGACTCCGCATAGATACCATCCCATTTTCCTTAGAATGATTTGGCTGCGTAAGAGTGGAATAAACCCATAGCGACAGCTTTAATAAATAGAAGAACGAATACTATCTCCTCGAAAAATAGGCGCATTATTCTATTGTATGGGAGCATGACTCTGTTGAAATTTAGTGATGGCCATTGCAATTAAGCATTCTATTTTCTAGTATCCTAGTTAAATCTTGCCACTAAAGGACTCTTTCTTATGTATTTGAAGAGTAGGTATGTTCTTGGCCAATTTGACATAGTGAACTTCTCTTTCGTCAGTCAGTTTATTCGTTCTTTCCTCCATTTTTTATTTGATTTATCACCTTGGGAAATATTTCATTTACTCTTTCAATTAAGCGTCATTAAATTTTACCATGCCACCATGGCACGTAGGTAATCACAGATATTATACGTTTGTATATTTTACTGCAACTGGAGTAACTTCAGCTTAATATCATGAAATATAATCCATTTAGGCTTAACTTGAGCTTCATAACACAATGTGTTTTTGTTAATAATTCATTTCAATAGAAATAAATGGAAAACAAATGCCTCTAAAATACAGACCTTCGAAAACATTTATTGATTTTTTTCATCAACCTCTAAAAGTAGAGTTACGATCAGAACTACAACAATTTTCCTGGCAAGCTTTTCTTTAAATTATAATTTTATGTCATAAAAGACCTTAGATTTAGCTCCATTATCACGAGAATTTTTTCTTATATTTTCTACACACCTTTGCTTTTAATGCTATAAATATTCTGATAAAATCACCCCTTTGAAAATCTACAGAGGATAATCGAGTGACGAGCACGAGAAATAATTATAATCATATGGGAAAATGCAATTGGGTAAACTGATATTGCAACACGAATTAGTGGATATAATAGCCTGAAATCTCTCAGTTTGCCTCCAAACTAATTAGTGTCAAGGTATTATGCCTCGCATACTGCAATATTTGGGCGAAATACGTGGACGCGCACCGAATTCTGGGAATCTCCTCTCGTTAAAATGGAATTGGTCGTGAGCGAGGAATGGGGAGAGAGATAGAGAGAGAGAGAGAGAGAGAGAGAGAGAGAGGGAGCAACTCGTGGCGTGCAGGACGCATTTCTGGTTCGGATGCACACGTAAAGGATTAATGATCGCGCGGCGAGGGTAAGAAAAAAATACATGATTCGAAGATGGGAACCAATCGAAGCTTTTCAGGCTTTGGACTCATTTCAAGGGGTACCGCACTCGCGAATATATATCCGACCGGCGGCGATACCTGACCGACACACGGCCTCGAATTATTCGGCCATTTTTTTCTCCCCCTCTCTGCCGCCAAACTCTCTTTGGCACCCGCTCTCTCTCTCTATTTCTCTCTCTCTCTCGGCCACCGCCGCTGATTGTGCGACCCGCTAAAGCGAGTCTCCCACAGAAGGGCAGTAGCAGTCCCCGCCGCCGCCGCCGCGATGGATCCAGTCCCCCGCTGTGTGTGGCAGCCAGCTCCGCGCGTGTTATCTAATGCACCCTTTTCCTTTCGGGCTTCTCCATCCCGCTCACTTCATTCCATTCGTATATCGGTTTCGCAGCCGCTCTGGACGTTGGGTTAATTAGCGGTCGGCCGTAATGGATCGCCCGCCCCGTAATGGAACCGCCGGACGGTGGTGGTGGCCTGAGGGGTGGGGATGGGATGTATGGTGCCTTCCCATCCCCTCCCCACACCCGTCGTGCCCGGCCATACCGCAAGAGTTAGTTCGGGAGCAGAGGGAGCGGCGATTGATTCCACGATATGCTTCTCCCCGCACCCTATCCCTCCAACGCACATCTCATCGCTTTCTCCCCGTGTGCCTCTCTAAGCTCCCAATCCTTCCAAGCCGTAAACCTCTTTCGGCTACCGAGCGTCCTTCCATTCCCATCTCTCCTCCATTCCCCACGACTGAGCCTTACTCTTTCGCATTTCACCCTTCCAGCCCTTCCTCTCTTGCGCCCAGCCACCGTCTTTTTACTCCATCTCCCACGTTTCTCTCACTCTACGGCTGTTCGTTGGTTCCCATCGGTTCTCTAGAACCAGCCAACTAATCCTTCCGCACCAACGCTTTCCTTCCCGCAGATCAGAGTAGGGAGGGAATCGCTAGCAGACCACCGCATAAATCTTCGGTATGCGCTGCAAGTATTTGTGATTATATTTTGTTGGCAAGGTTATAGGGTAATATTAATCAAATAAATTGTTTTTATTTCGAATAAATAAATTTAAAGGCTCGAAAAGGAGTCTGTGGTCGACTACTTTATGTGGTCTTGAGTAAAATTTCTAAGAAAATGTCAGGGTATTCCATTTTCTCAGCCTCTCCATTACGCCTGACAGCCATCTTCCCCTTGGTACTCCATTCCTCTTTCATGGGGTGTTATCGTTCCTATAGTTTCCCCCGTTCCTTCGAACGTGCTACATAGCCATTCGAAGCCACAGCCCTTTGGCCCGTACATCCACCCCCGATAGCATTCAAGGGTGGGAGGAATAACTATCGGAGCATCGTTGAAAACTTTGTTATGACCTGCAAGTTTTTGAGATTTTAAAATAAATGTTTGTCTGCAGAGTTTGGAACAGTGATTTCGATATGAGCATTGCATTGGAGTACACGTAACTTGTGAAGGCTTGTATGTATTTATGATATTTAAAGTGTAATCTATTTTCAGCCCCTCTCTTGCGCATAATGGCCATCTTCCCCTTTTTACTCCATTTCCAAAATTTCTTCCTCTTATTTCGGCGTTATTTCGTTCCCACTGCCCCACAAGATTTCCCAACCAACCTTTCCACGCTAGTGCCCTCCTTTACCTCCTCCACCACCTCTTTCGCTTCAGAGAGCAATGGCTTCGAAATAAAAAATCTGATTGCCGTTTCAAAATTTGGAACGCCCGGTAGATATATTAATATTTAAAGGTTCCTATGCACATAGGACAATGAATGTGGAATTAAATTTGCATACTAATCCAGTTCCAAATCCTATTATTTAATATACTGTTTTTCAGGCATAGACGTAGTCTTCTTAGAAAAATACGAAGCATTTAATTTTTATCCAGCTGAAATTCATATGTTGAATCCCAAATTACAAAGCTAGATAGGATTTATCCCATAAGAAACTTAGGGAAAATATTTTTAATGATTTACATATCCCCACGACCACTCTAGATAAACTTGGATTCTTTTATTTTATATTACGCACTAAATTTTTTTCGATATGTAATACTAGAAGTCGTCTTGCACTCAGAGCCCTCAATTGTAGCCTTTAGCTTTACTGAAGAGATTACTGGAGGGAATTGTCACGTTGGATCAGCCATTTTAGACGGAACTATGCGCTTAAGTGCCCTCGTGGGCGACTCCGCGAATCCTCTTGCACATTGTCCTGTTATATATTATGGCTATTGCTGTTTCAAATAGAAAGAAAATACGAGTAAATAATATTTCCAGTTAATATTGCAGCGTAAATCCTTACTACTTCGAAAATACACGTTCTAAATCGTTTGTGTGAAACTAGGTAATGCATGTGGCTGCAAAAAAGTATCAGTTTTATGTTCCAGACACTATTTTATACCATTCAGTAAAGGATGTTTGATGTGACCTCACCCTTATTGCGTAAAAGATCCCACAATTTTGCGACGAAGGCTCCAGCCAATTAATCCACCAAGGCGTCTTCCTCCGTCGCGGAATTTTTAACGCCCCTGTCACGTTGGATGAACCATCCTCGACGGAATTGTGCGCTTTAGTGCCCTCGCCGGCGTCCGTGAAGATGCAACGCTGACTAGCCTGCGTTTCTTTTATAAAATCCGTTACGCGTTCGCCTCAATCATCTCTTCTGTCGCACACCACACTCTTTGTTCACTACAAATCCCTTTCCTCGCTCCTAATTTCCATTCTATGTTGTCTTTATTTTCCTTTATTTTTCAAAGGCTTCGTCACTTTTTCTGTATCCTTCCATTACTACAAACTCATTAAAATGTTACTGCCAGTTTGAAGAATTTTAAACTGAACTGAAAACCTCTATAGTATGACTTTATCAGCAACTTTTTTCATTTTGCATAAAGGCTAATGAGCGTAATTTCTAATTTTTACTCACGGTCAACGATATGGAGTTGATAAATAGTTTTTCAATAGCAAAATATCCATATTTCGAGCTCACAAACAATGATTTTGGAATAAAAGATGACGCTGGAATTTTCTCATTTGAACTTGAGATAAAAGGCCCAAAAAATTAATTTCCCCAAAATAATGAATTACAATTAGTTTTGAAAAATTTCAAACTCAAAATATCTATGGAATTAGTTTATAAACAATGATTTTGCAATAAAAGATGACAGACATGGCACGTAGCAGTAATAAAAAATTACATATGAGAAAGTATTGGAGTATAATTTTCAAATTTGAGACACAGGAACATATTGACGAGCACCAGTTAATATACCTACCCTGAAAATTTCCAAATGATAGCATAAGTTTTGAAGCGAGTGACCCTCCTGTCCCACGCCCCTCTCAGGGATCCTCTTTGTTCGCTGAAAATCCCTTCCCTACCTCGTAATTCCCATTCTTTATTCTCTCTATTCTTCCTCCTTCATTTTTCAAGGGCTTCGTCTCTTTCTCTTTATCCTCCTCCCATTACTACAAACCCATTCGGTCCAAATTCCACTGTGCCAACCCTCCCATCAGGTCGTTCGCTCCGACGTACCACATTATCCTCTTTTCCCCTCCCCCTCCTTCCTCTCGATTTCTCCTTTCATTCATTCCACCTCTCCCTTCTCTCCCCCCACCAGCACCCTCGTGTTCGCCCGAATACACCCTTCCGACCGTGTAACATGTGCGAATGTCAAATTTGTGGTTTCTTCCCGGCGATAGGCGGGATTTGGGTGCGCAGTGTGGGATATGTGATCTGGCTCTCCCAAATCTGAGGGGGTTGGGGGGCGCAAAGAGCGGGGGATAATGTTTCGCGCGATTCCACACCACCTAACTCCTCGCTCGTCGCTTGAAAAAGTTACGCCGTGAAATAAAGTGATCTTATCATTTTCGGCATGCCCAAATGCTCAGGAAAGACGACAGTGTCCGTGGCTTCGTTTTACAGCGTGGTTTTACGACTATTCTCTCCTCTGGCAGCTAAGAGCCTTATCCTGGAAGGATTTCAGAGAAGATTTTCTCTTGCCAAATTTAAGAGAAAATGAAATTACGTCCGTCCTATTAGAAAATACATGCTAAAATGGTAAATTAGCTTTAAAATTTATTTATTTTTATGCAGTAATTATACAGATTTTGTATAAATTTCGAAGCTTTCTGGATGATGAACTATAGAATGAATAGATACTCAAAAAATTATTCACCCAAATAGGTATAATATTGAAAGAAATTGAAATTGTATGTAAGGCTCAATGGCTTGCTGGATGGATGGCAAGTAGTGGCTATGGCAAGTAGCTTATTGCATTATAGGTACGGAGGCCAATTTTGAATGAAATACAATTTTATAATGCAATAGATCATCAGGACTCTATATAGCGTTCAAAGAAGCTAGTAATTCAGTGGAGATAATATGACTTAGCCTTTCTGTTGCCGATGCACAGCCATGGATTCGTTACTGCACGCCCTGGTAGAATTACGCGACAATTATTTGGCCTACACTCCAAGAACTTAAGATCATTACACGAAAACCTGAAATCACGTGAAAATTTAAGTTTTGGCTGGGATATATATGGCGGAAAGATACAGAGGGAAGAGATGGTTCTGAAAAATATCTTTAAAATTTACTTGTCTCTATTAATGCATAGTATCGTTCGAAAAAAATAAGTACAATTGGAGACCGTATATACGAAATCAAAGCGTCGACATGAAAAAGGAAGGCGAATGATTATTCCTTTTAGGATGCGGGAAATTCCTGGGAAGGCGAGCGATGCCTAACCCCTTCCTCCAGCTAACACCCACCGCTCTCCATTCCGTTCGCTTTTCTTCCTGGGTGTCTTTGTGCCTTTTTATTCCCTCCCATCCCATATTCCCCGCCTCCACCCTTCCCCTCCGCCCATGTCAATTAACCTCGGCGCGGCTCCCTCCCCTCCCCATCGCCTCTCTCCGTCCCCCACCCACCAACCCACATCCTCCTCCGTGTTCCCCCTCCTCCCTCCACCTCCATCCTCCACCGCCAAGTCTCGCATATAACTTGCCGTGGTCTCATGTGCCGTTTGCAGGGCGCCACTGTGCCATTACGGCCCTCAGCAAAACAATGCAACCAGACGCTGCCCACCCAAACCTTCTCTCCTCCTCCCCGCCTCATTCTTTCTCCTCCGCGTGCATGTGAATGTGGACCTCTCTCCCACTCCCCACCCCTCTTCCAGACTTCATCCTTTGGCCCCCAACCCTCTAACCCCTTTCTCCCTCTCTCTTTCCTTCTCTCTCTCTCACTCTCCATATCCACTTTTTTTCATCCAGCCGCTTCCAGAGCCATCGCGGCCGAGAATAGAACTAGCCTATTTTTCCGGGACGGTTGGGAATAGGCGCGGCTAATTGGATGCTCCGTCGCAGTCGTTGTCGGCGCGTCCTGGCGGTATCAAGTCGAACTGCATTTATCTCCATGTTGCACGCAGGGCTTCAATTTTTTTTTTAAATCTTGTTTTCGCCTTTTTCACATTTTCGAATAACGGTTGCATTCTGTGTGTCTGGATCTCCAGGACTATATTTATGGAAATGCATTCAGGATGTGCGTACAATATGAACATATCCTTGGAGGGTTTATGCGGGCATAATATTATTCCAAAAAGTTTTAGTGAATAAAGCCGTCCGCAGTGGTTACGGCCTCTGCCCACACAGACGAGGCAGGGTTCTCTAATTTAACATGGGTCTGAGAGAGAACAAGCTCTCTAGGTGTACAAATAACTTAATTTAGGACTTTGAATAAGGAAAAAATATTTCAGTGGCTTAAGCTCGGCACTCTTTGAAAAAAACTTAATTATATAAGTTGTGCTTTTGTTTCTCATGGATATACTATGATTAAACAGACTTTATGGTGTATTCCATAATTTTATCTTTACATTCATTATTAGAAAAAAATCATATCGTGGGTTAGATAGGCTAACTACGATCGAAGGTAAATTGAGTTTATTAATGCTACTGCGCAGTGAATAGCTTTCATGTTTTTGGTAAGTTTTATAATTAAGTTATGTAATATTCAGTAAAAAGGTCAAACGAAACGGATTAAATTGGAAAAATATCTTTGCATCCAGTAAAGTAATCATTTCTTCAGAGAATAAGAGTGGTGCATGTTGATTTAAACTTGAAGACGCTTGAACCTTAGCAAAACAAATACGAGCCAAAGAGAAAAGCGCGGATTATTACAATTCAAGGGAGGCGGAGAGGATTGAAAGAAAATATCCGGAACAAGAAATAAGCGTGAGAACAAAGTGAGAATAATATATTAACGGGAGTGTAACCTCTCTCTCTTTCCTTCGAATGAGGTGGGGGCCAAATTACGAATAGTTTCTTTGGAAACCAAGACAGGAGGTCGGAGGCAGACGGTACGGGAATTGCGTAGTCCCAAGAATTAGGTGAGTGGAAGAAGATGAGCACGGTGGAAGGAGGTTCGGAGGAGAAAAGGCGTGTTAAAACACAGGATGAGATATATCTGGGTGAAGAAGGAAAGCAAGGAATTAACGATGCCTTTCAAGCAGCACCACTGAGGAATTTTCAAGCGGAACAACGTAGATTGAGGTGGACGCAGCATATACTGTGCTGTGTGCTTTCTTCGATTACATAAAGATTTGAGGCGTTTGCATAGTTATAAACATGCAATTGATTATTATTCCAGCACGTATTATTTTATATGGAATTGAAACGGGAATGTAGGAGATTATTAGGAGAGTATAAGCGATTATCCCATACATAGCCATTGACGAGCAAATTTCAATCATTGATATTAAAGATAGCTGGAGCCCCCTTAACTCTGCGATTGCCTCTTTTCATATTCTTTGATTTTTTCTTTGCACTTTCCGATATAAAATTATAAAAGAATAAAGCATTACAACGCCAGTCTTTATGGTGTTCCAACCACCGTTTTCCCTTGTTTGAAGTTGCCAGTTACAGCAGGATTAGGCTAGGTTTTTAGAAAAAGTGTAAAATTGGTGAGTTAATTTCGTACCGTAATAGCAATTTTAAATTTTACTTGGAGCGAAGGTTATGTTAACCCTGTTATGTTACAAAAATGCAGTTGGAAGTTTTCTCCGGATGAGGTAAAGTAAACTGCCTCCCAGTCATTGCTCCCCTTTGATTCTACCCGCGCAAATGTGAAAATTCCTGGAGCCCGCTATTTTCAGCGTGGTCAAGTTACAAAAAATATGGATTTGGAAATGAAAGTCCTTTTAAGTTAATATTTAAATGAAAATTTTACTTGGAGCGAAGGTTTGAAGTTTGGTCGTGTAAATTACTTTTGAGAAACGTAACGGTATTCCGGAGTTGGTTGAAGTCCCTTAAAGCTACTTCTCTATTGCGTGCTTGCCTGCTATTTAAATTCCCGTGCAACACAACTAATCAATTTAGAAATGGTGGCTATTCTAAAGGAATTGTGAGAAGATGGATTGCGAATAAAAAAGAAAACACCGTCCGTTTCGGAGTGGATGAAATGAAACGTGTCAGAACTCCGGGCGGTTTAGACGGGACACATACCGACTCGACCGGGTCGCGCTTATTGTTAAAGGTGACGATGCCTTGGAAACGGAGAGAGAGAGGAAAAGAGAAATAGAGAGGACGAGGAGCGCTCGGGAAAGAGAGAGTGGATGGCAAGGGGTGGGGGAAATACGGTCGCGTAGGTGCGGGCGAGTTTATAAGACAAATGAACGCGTTGGGCTAGGACATGGACAAATGGGTTCATTTGGGAACAGTGGGTGTGATTAAAACGTGTACAAGGAGAGAGAGAAAGTGCTTTCGGGGGGCTGGAAGATGTTTTTAAGGTACCCCGGGAGGAGGTGGGGTGAAGGGCGTTGGGGAATGGGTGAGGAGGATGGGGAAGGGAATGAATTCAATGGAGTGAGAATGTGCTTCTGGGAGAGAGGAGGAAAAGCAGCCGAAGACGCCTTGCCGATGGGAGAGGATTTCGCCCGGGGAGGATGTGTTGAGGAGGACGGAGACTAGAGGTGGGAAAAATGGCGAGGGAGAATGTCAGGCGAGGCAACAATGGGGCACGAGGGTTGAAGATGAAGGGACATAATAAAGGCTGCTGTGCACAAAGAAGTTCCGTCATTAAGGATATTGAATGATGCTGAAATGAGAGTTTGTTGCTCTCCCCTCCTGCTTGTCCGGTAGAAGAATGCGCTGCCTCGGCTCCGGGGTTTGTTTTATTGAAATACATTTTGCAAAACCGGAAAAGTTTCCTCCCTCCAGACACTCGCGAGGACGGAATAATAGGGCCAAGGGAACAAATGCGACATGGAAGTTATTGGCATTCCTCGTGAGAATCAGAATATATTTGTAACGCTTGAAGGCAAATGGATTCAGGGGGGGAGTGAAAATTTAAGATAAAATCGTGAAAGTTAGAATTTCAACCTATTTTCAAAGACTTTTCGAGAGATTCATTCAAATTTGGCAGTCAAGCCTTTTGAAATGATGCTTAATCTTCTATTTTTATTAATTGAGTGTTATAACTTTTCGCAAGGCTTTTAGTAGGGTAGGGATTGGTAAGTCATTAAATTTCTTTATACCTTCAATAAACAATAATGACGGATAAGCTTTTTTTTCTTCCCTCTTTTGACTTTCCTGTGCTTTCATTCTAATATTGAAAACATTTTGAATCCTCATTTCTAGAAACTACCGAGGATGGGATATTTCAATTCATTATTCGTATTACTACGGTAGAAACTATCTTTACCCTAAGTTAAATCCGGAAAATACAAATTTAGCTCCGCCAAACTTTTCAGTACCCAATGAATGCACTCAGTGAGCCGTTAAACATAGTAGTGAGGTAAGCTTCCGTGAGCTGTTAATTTTTCCTTTCTTGCGTAAGGTTGAATGAGAAGCATATAGAAATATGTTGAACTTATGGAGGTATAAGTTTTTTCCTCTGGTTAATCCATTCTAGGAAATTATCGCTTTTAACCACTACCTACTTTCATTACTTGCATTACATGTTATTTTCATTTTCCCGCGTCAATTTTTTAATTTTTTCCGACGATTCATTTTTCGAGTGCGCAATCAATATATTCATACCTCTCAGAGCCTCTTTAATCATTTTCTAAGTACACTACTAATCTCATCAAACTGCTCCATTATCTCTTCTGCCTCATTTCTAGGTAAATTGACGTATGACGTATTGACGTATTGACGTAATGACGACGTATTGACGTATTGACGTAATCGCGGGCCAAGTTGGATATTTTATACTAGCAGGTAAATAGCCGATAATTTAATCTAACTTACCCTGATGAATGTAGAGATGCGTCCCGATAGGAGGTGGATACTTTATGTCTCCTTCTGCATTTACTTGGTTGTAATATTGAATGCTCTGCGATCAGTGGCGTCATCCCCCCGGAAATACAAAAACACAATTATTTTCCTTCATAAAAGAAAAAAATGTATTGAAAAATCATGAATTTACAAAATATTTCTTCAACAAATGAAGTTTTTTTTCGGTTATGAAAGGTATTAAAATTAATTTAAAGTACTACTAGTACTAAGCATTCTACATAGTACCCTGTTTTTCAAAAATTCTCAGCCCTAGTTTTGGACTCCCTCCCCCGAACGAAATTCCTGGCTACGCCACTGTCTGCGATACATATTTTTTTAAACTCTGCTAAGTTTTTAATCCCTCAATAATAGAACCCAAACCATGTTCCTTCGGATTTACACATTGCAATGCACTCATTTACGAGTCATCTTCTATTTTATGTGCATGGAAATATTTTGAGATGATGCAGTTGTGAGCTTCAGCTGCGGACAATTGTATGAATGAATTCTACAGGGAAGATTGGGAGATTGGGTTGGTTAGAGTGTTAGCTTCACTCCGTGTGGATCGATCTGCAAATCTCGGCATTGGCAGAGATTTTTCTCAGACAGCATGATTCCTGATTAAATGTTTGATTTCTTCTTGATTGCTTTTAGAAGGGTACTTCAATTACAGCACACAGTCCGTCGAATGGGACGTTAACGGTGGTCTCATTGGCGCCTCTTTTAATAGCAGGGCAATACCGACACCGAATTTCTGTGCACCCTTTCCGTGTGAAGGCGCACATGACCTCAGAAGTCGGTCACCACCTCCCAAGTACTGACTACCATTCGTCTGGGGAGTCGGTATAATCAGTGTGCTCGGATAAATGTAATACGATGCCTCCACTGCATACACGCTCTACAATCGCCCACCGAATAGAATCCGCTTATGTAGTACTATTAGGGCTATCTAGTTGAGCGGATTTGATTCGGTGGGCAATTGTTGAGCGTTTATGCAGCGGAGGTATCGAATAAGGTGCTAGTGAAGGCAGTGCGGGTTTTCCACCGGGTTATCTCCTCAATGGATGTCGACGTTTCGAGGTACCAGTCGTACTCCATACTCAGGGCTTAACATTCTGGAACCCCGAAACTTACCAGCATACGCCGGTTAAGCATGAGATCTATTTTTGTGATTAGGTGCATGTCCCAAAATTCTATCTTGTCCCCCCTTAACGTCCGTGATAGGAACGGTACATCCATGGAAGATGCTCTCCTGCATTCTCTGCGATCCTCACACCCCTTTTCATCTTCCGTGCACCATCTCCCCACCTCCCTCTTTTCTCCAACTCCCTCCCCCCCTCTCCCAAGCCTCCTGAATACTACTTCCCCTCCTCTCCTCCTCCGCACACTCTGCGTCCTGACTCTCACCGCTATCCACACCCACATACATATATACCCCCACCTTCTCCTCCCCCTTCACTCTCCACCCACCCCACCCCCGAGTTCGCTTTCCCTCCAACCCCTTGGGAATCTGAGCACCCCGTGAGAGAACCTCAAGCGAGGAATTATAGCCGAGGGCTGGTTGATTATACTCGTGTTATTATACGGATGGTCCGCGGAGCATAAAATGCTGCCTCACTCTAATTTGCATAATATTGAAAGAGGTGGTGGGGGGAGGAGGGCGGGGAGGTGGACTGGCGTGCACGGAGGAATGGGAGTTGGTAAAATACAAGATGAGTAATCTAAGGGAAGGAAGAAGGCAAGGGAGCTTTTCCGGCGGCTGCACTACCACCACCAACACCAACACTGCCGAGGAATTTCCGGGTCGAACGAAATACGGCGGTGGTGGCACCGGCTGAGGCTACATAATTGTCTGCCGAATGATATCTCTCCATATCTAAATGAGTGTATTGCACCGTGTAAATCCCGTCCAGGAGCCTGGATTAGGGTGCCATAAACGAGAGATATGCAAAGCAGAAGGGTGAAATTACAAAGGTGGAATTTCTTCCATTTTAAAATTTAAATTAGTCACTTGTATACATGCACGGGATACGTTTATAGGAGAATTTTGTTCATAAAATGCTAAGCGTGAGTTTTAAGATAGAGGGGTTTTACAGTTTCAAACAATTTGAGATGTGGATATCGAGGATGATGGAGTAGACTGAGAGCAAAAGTGGCAAGAAAGTCGTAGGTAAGGTGAGAAACGAATAGAAATGAGGAGACAATTGGTGTGAATATAAAATTTGAGGAGGTAGGGTATAATGGTAGGCAAGATGGAGGGAGGGATTCTAGAAAATTATAAGGTAGAAGAAGTGAATAGAAATCGTGAGGGAAATGAGTGCTAAAATAATGAGAGCAATGAACCCGAAAAACGGAGTCCATGACACGTAAAGGATTTCACATTTTACTTTGAGGTACGGAATTTCAGCTGAATTTATGTGCCTTTAGATTTTGAGGGAACTCCTTATAAAATGCATCTAATCGTGAATATTATTTTAATAATTCCTTTACGTGATAAAGCAGAGGTTAGTTAAAATTGATGAAAGTAATTTTTATCGAATATTTTGACGCTTTTATCTAAAAGTTTCTAGAGCATAAAGATCATCACGTTTGATTTCCTGTAAATTTGGATATTTTTGCATGACTTATCTTTCAAGGAGTACGGGTGAGGTTTCCAAAGATGTCCATTTCTCCAAGTCAGTTCATCACTGAACTCAATGACGTATGATGTTTAAAAGTCATAATTTAGCACCGAATATAGTCGTTTAAGTTTCAAGAAGAGATAATGCTTTGCCTCAAATAAAGTTCAGTTAGGAAATTGTTCCTTTTGGAATTTCCAAAATTATTTATAGTCGATAGTGTTTTCAGCCAGGTAATTGAAGCATAGATAGGCTTAATCAATATTCCTAAATATAGACCTCACGAAGTTAATCTGCAAGGGAAGTTGAGCCATTGAGAACCAAGTAGTGGCTGTTGAGTTGAAGAGTGGTAGTGGCACTTGTGAGTGTAACATGATTTAAGGGTGCATGAAGAGCGGTTTGCGAAGGCCGGAGTGGTGTGAGATCACGGGGGTAGGACGGAGGCGGAGGATGGTATTCCGACCTCAGAGGAGAAGAGCAGACGGTGGACGTGGGAGATGTTTTTCTAGAGGAAGACTCGGGCGCTTGGAGAGGTTGGTTGGCTGAAAAGACCGCCGGTATCGAGAGGATGTGTGCGCGCTGGATGTGAGGAGGGGAGGGAGAGGTTGGTCGAAAGTTTGGGTGTGAAAGTTGGGATGAAAGAAGGTCGGGATGGAAAACGAATGGGTTGGCGTGAGAGGCATAGGCGAGGCGTATTAATATGCATGCGAAGTGAACTCCCCCCCCCCCCCCTATTTCCTTCCCTCGCCTCGCGGGAGTGTATGAGGTGAATACTGCATAAGAATCATAAATGACCTGAAGTATGCTTTTCGGTGGTATCCGATGGCTGCGTGCTGTCAAGAAGTGAAGAAGGTCTGGAAGTTATTCCGCCCAATCGATCTTCAAGCTTTGCCTCCCCTCTATGTCTCCCTGATTCGGTTATGTGGCCGGATCGACTTCAATTATTTATTTATCACGCCCTATTAGCTGCCTAACTCCGTTCAGTTGAAAATATAGTCAATTTTATTTTTGAAAATCCAAAGTACTAGACATCTGCCTGCCGGATGAAATTATGACAGTTATTATTAAAGGCACGGCTTACATATCTAAACATAATTATTTATTTTGGGTTTTATGTAATTTGAGAGTGGATTATTTTCTGGAACTTTTCCGACAGTTTATTTGTTTTTTGAGGAAATTTACGGCAGCTTATGTTATCGATTGGTTATTTTAAATTTATAGACTTGCTCTTTATGCTAAATATTTGATAACATACTAATACTTCGGTATTGGATACCTACTGGAACCATTACTCGCTTTATTATCCGTAAGTGGTGTAGAAATTTATGTTGGGAAATAAATTTTTTCAAATCGAAAAATAATTTCAATTTTCATGTGAAAATACATTTATTTGGAACAAGGAGGCTAGTTACTTTTCATGGAATTGTATTGCATGGTGTATATGAAAATTGCAAAATAAGCAGTCATCTATGAAATTACTGCCCCTTATTTACTTCCTCTCGAAATATCATAATGTTTTCTTTCAATTTATATTGTCTTCAATCTATCTACTATTATTGATTGTCCTATTGAATTTCATGTAGTCATTTTGTGATAAAATTTGAAATTTCTTGTTGGGACTCCAATCGAAACTAAAACAGAAAATTTTAAATAACCTTACGCACACAGAGCGAAGGAATATATAGGATTCGTTTGTGGAAGTATATTGCATTTCCATTTAGCGAAGTTCTTTCATACTAATCATGAAAAGCCTTCAACATACTGCGGTTTGGTATCAAGCAGAGTCCGATAAGTGCTATTGCAACGAAGAGTGGGATACCTTACTAGTTCTAGCTAACATTGTAAACACTGCTGGATTAATTCTAGCGGAGAGGCTGAAATTCTAGGAAGTTCCAAAGCCGGGAAGAGATTAGTTTAACTCTGCGCCCGGAAGATAAAGGTTGATGGAGTGTTATGCGCTGAGAGATAGAGTTGGGGGATAATTCCTTGGATGAAGTAAGAAAAGAGATTGAAGAGTGAATACCCAGTCGAACCCTTTGTCAGAGACATATTTCCTAAGATGTGAGTCGGAGATTAGGAGATTTTGGGGACTGTAAAAGCCGGCGAATGGGAATTCGATATTGGAAGATGCGTTTGTTCCCCGCGAATCTCTCCCCCACCCCTTTCATCCGACTCCTAACCCCTTTTAATCCAACTTCACCCTCTCCCACCCCCTCCCTCTGCTCCTCCTCTCACTTTGCCCGCCATTCATCAACTTAACCCCCGGCCTTGAATCCCCACACCCCCGAGCCGTCCCAGAAAATCCTCACCCCCCCCCCCTCTTTCCTTCCAAGACTCTTCCAGTCTCGCGTTCATTGCCTACCCGCGATTTACTTGGCTGGGTCGTAACTCAAAACTGCTGTATTTACTCGGCGTATGGCTTCGAGGAGGCAGATTGGTGTTTCCGCGGCGGGAGAGAGAGAGAGAGAGACGACGACGACGAGCGGGAAGAATCCCAATTGCACGCACCGTGGCAGCCAAGGGACACGCGCCGCTTTTGCGAGAGCGAGCAAATTTATTGGATCCCCACCGCACAAGCCGTTCCCCCCTTCCCGACCCCGTCGCTCGCTCACTTCCGCCTCGTTCGCAGGCTCTCCTTTATGTTTAACTTACTCATCCCTTCCTCATTCACATCCTATACTCCACCTCTCTGCAGATATCTCCTCAGAGTATGAACAAACAGAGAGCCCTAGCCCGGATGTGCCATCGTCAAAAGCGGAGGCCAATATTGGGACAACAATGTGACTTTGAATAATGCTGAATCATTGCGCTAATAATAAAAAATAGAAAATAAGGTCTTTAAAATATGTATATGTTAAATAATAAAAATAACGCAGGTGTTTGCTTTTACTGACTTCATAAGGCAACTATTTTTAAGTGTTTTGCATCATCTTCACTTCAGTTGATAATGGGGGGAAAAACAGGTTCAGAAGACGGGAAGTATTGAAATACGCGGGCGGGAGCCCGCAACCTTCGGTTTTATAGGCGAAGACTTTACCCTTCCGCCAAGAAGGCCGGCAAAAAGAAGTTAGCAGAGCGTGGTTTCGATCCACGGACCTCTGGGTTATGGGCCCAGCACGCTTCCACTGCGCCACTCTGCTCCGTCGACGGGAGTGTAGAAGCGTTGGATGCAATGATAGTTTTAACCGGTGGAATAAAAACTACTGATTCGGAAATCACACGAACAAACATTCAATAAAATCAACGCCGAAGCTGTTATATTAATCAAAATGAAAATGGAAACAATAATAGGAATGAGTTTCTCGCTCAACATTAACCTTCAATTCAAACGATGCCATGGGTGAAATCATCCAAACAGTGGTCTGGCCTATTATGAAAAAGTCGCGGTGTGGGTTATTCCATGGTCTCGGAGTTTCACTTTTATTTTATCCCGCACAATTCTCCTCCTTCCATGCTCCGCGAATCTCACCCCTTGCCCCTTCCAGGTGTGTCCTATGTGAGGATCTACGATGGGGTGAATGCGTTTGGTACCACCCCCTGGACTCCACAGCCCTCGTTTCAAAACAAATAAATTATGCAAATTTGGGCGCTCTTCTCCTGGGAAGGGATAACATTGTTTCTCAGGAAGTAATGCCGCACTAGGTAAACTCTACTTTCCGTGCCGTTAGCGGCGGTAAAGTCTCATGATAAGCGTACCACCTTGTCCTCAGGCGATAAAACGGAATGGTAATTTTTACTTGGTATGCGTTCCACGGTTCTGTACGTGAAAACGCTTTATTCAAACAAATGTGTGAGTTATTCATTTTGGTGAAGTTCTATTTTGATTGCTTCGATTTGACTCACCCTGATAATACACCCTTTCAAGTAATCCGTTAAAAAATATTTATTTCCAAAGAATCTTTAAATAGGTTTTCGGCGATAGGTGTCCATGATATTCGGCCCTAGATTGATGAGCTTCTGCACACAGATTGGATGACCAGAAAAGGCGAGAGTAATACGAGACAGATACATTGTATTAAAATTGAATCATTAACGAGCTTATGTTTATATGCTAGTTTCAAGATTCTTCATGTTCATAAATTTTATATATAAAGGGCCTTAATATGAAGCAAACACGCAAATTTTTTGGCTGTTATTTTACCTAACATACACAAGGCATCAGAGAATTAAACAGCGTCTCCAATATTTTTCGTTTTCGGGGGTATTATTTATACATTATTCGATGATATTTTTCATGCGTAACTTACATAGCTTTACAAAAAGGACTAAATACTTTTTCATGGACATCATCCGCCATAACAAAATTTCATGATGGGCTTAATTTATACCTTTATCTTGAGATTGCGGTTTAGACTAACCAAACCTGCCTTTTACGTGTATGTAGATCAAATTTTTAGAATAATCGTTCATTCTCTCTGATTCATTGGGTTTGTCAGAATATTTTCAATTATAATTTCTTAAATAGTAGTTTTTTCATTAAGTTGTAGTTCGAGTTGAATTACTACGTTCGACGTCTTTGAAAATTTATTTAATTCATAAATTGATTTATTCACCCGTAGCATCCTTTTATCTTACTCTTGAGTAACTTTGATTAAAGCCGAACTCAAGTTAGATATATAATTACTATTGGTATGCGTGTAGCAGTTGGTTTATTGACATTTATGTTGCAGAATTCAAAACTAACAATTCAGACAAAAAAATTGATTGAGACGATTAATGCGCGAACTTGAATCCCACGCTTATCGTGTTTGCTCAAATTAAAATTATCACTGGTGACCTCATCTTATGTGTCACGAGGTTAAGGTGTCTGTTTAATTTTATTTTTTGGCTGCCGCCTATACCTGCGTGCCCTTTACACCATGTTTCCTCAAGCCTGGTCTCCTCGCGTGACATCCTATCCGAGCGTGCCATGAATTTGCCCCGTCCCACGTTGACACATCCGTGAGTTACACTTATGCGTTTAATTGCGTGTTTCCTATCGTATGGCTAGCGCTCCTGTCGGCTCGCACTTGGCTACATAAATTGCATATCTCGTGTTGCGTGTCTCTGCGGAGATGAGGACCCACTCAAGTAAGGCACGCCGCGGGAGACCGCTGCCTATCAATCTCTCTAGCCGATCTCAGGGGGTTCTAAGTAAAGCTTCCGGTGGGAGAGTGTTGCGTAAATAATCTAATTATAAGAACAAGCTGTCAGAGCGATTTTTAATTTGTGAGGAGATAATCAGGAAAAATGTTTTCATAACTGATGGTGTAGTTCAACTCACTACAAATGAGTGGCATAAAAGGTATTTTAAGCTTTTATTTTGTGCTATAATTGGACTTTTATTTTCCGTTCTAAGGTATTTTTTCAAATTCCAGCACTTTTACCCCGTTATATTTTATAAAAAGTGTGAATTACGCGTAATATGACATAATCAAGCTAGATAATTTGATATATTTGTAATCAATTCACTAATATAATTATATTATTCATCTTATTTTTATTCATGAAAAAATAGCTCTGTTTTTCACGGCTTAGCACTTTGTTGGTATTATTCCTGTTTTTAAATGCCTGGTTTTTTTTTTGGTATCCCAGGAAAAAAATACTTTCGTTGCCTGCAAAAAAATGCGTTTGTTACCTGCACCTGCTATGGTACATTTATGAATGTCTGGTATTTTTTTCCTCAAACAATATTTTTGCAATCATTCCCATTTGTAACATGCACTTGCGGTGGCTACAAGTAAAGTCTATTTTCGTTGTATCATAAACCATTTCTTAAAACCGTCTAATTTTATCATGCTCTCTCCAAAAACTCAACTGTTTTTTTGTGACGAATGAAGTAATGTGATTACTTCATAACAGGTGTAATCCATTCACTGCATAAATTTTATCTCTCCGAAGGAAATGCTTTCCTCTTTTTTGTCACGACATGATATTCAGTCGCCTATTTCTCCAGGAATACAGGAAGCCGGAAACAATGACGATTTCCTCGAAACATTGCTTTTTGCGACCGACCATTTCTTGCACTTGGGTCTGCAATTGGGTAATTAAAGTCTTGTGTGTGCCAACAGCCCCTGCCAAACGCCCTCGCAAGCGGGTCTCAGGATATGGCCGGCGCATGGATGTAGATATTTCCTTTTCCCCGTGTTTTTTTCCACCTTCTACGGCGCCTTCCCTCGACCGCCTCTGCTCTAAAAACCAACCCTCACACCTCCCCCTCCTCCTCCGCCTTTAACTTGCAGCCGCACCCCACCCACCTTCCCTTCTCTCGCCACCGGCCGCCCTCAATCTGTCCTGGGCGCCACCTGTGCCTGATGACTCCATTCCGTACCTTACCCACGGAGAGAAATGTTCCCTTCCATTCTTGCCCACACCTCCATTCTCTTACCCCCTTCCTATATGTCTTTTCTCCTCCCCCTCCCACCTCTCTCCTGCACAACCCTTTCTCGACTCTTCATCCACTCCGACAACGACACTTATTTTAACTCCCTTATCCTCGCCGCAAATCTTTCCTCTTCCCCCTCACTTCCCCACCTCTTACACCACTTCCACCGCCGCTATCCCCTTCCCTTCTTATGGGCCGCAGCACGCCGAATGCTTTGGTAAGCTATGAGGGCTGTCCTCAATGCGCGCTTAAGCTTTGTAAGGTAATAATAATATCTAACCGTGGCGTAGAATATTATGTAAAGGTATTCTAATGATACTGATAAGACATCAGGAATATTTACGATTTGGGAGAGTTATAGTATCAAAAATGTTTCAAATCTCAAGGTGGGATTAATTAGGGGGAATGGTAAGCAAAACAAATCGATGGGAATGAAAGAAAAAGTGAGATAGAACATTTTGCTGATAGCTGATAGCTGAATTAATAGCTGAATTAATAGCTGATATTTAAATGGTATGAAAATGTGCTGAATGCAGAGTAATATGGAAATTGTTCACTTCCCCATTGGTACTGAAGAGAAGTAAATTAATTTTTTCGTATGCCGGAAAATAATAGCAAGAGCTTCTAATCATATTCAAAAGAAAAAATTGATGGTATTACCACCATTGTCATTACGCCTTGGTTTCCTTGAGGGGGATATTTTTCTATGGCTGCAGGGGAGGGAGATAGCTAGAGGTAGGTAGAAGGTGATATCCATGGCAAATTTGTTTTCACATGGATAGTTTTGCGATTATGAATTTGCTATTTCAAGCAATATTTGGAATGTTCAAGGACGTGTAGTGGGAATAATTTCCTTCGCTATGGCATCGCATTCGGAGTGTAGGGATCTTTAAGCTCTCATTCTCTCCATCCCCTTCCACAACCTCTTCAACGGTCGCTGGTCATCCCCTATACGCCTTTATGTCCTCTCCATTCCGCTTTTACGCTCCCTGTTTTTTTTGAAACCTTGAAAACCCTCCCATTCCCTTCTTCAGTCCCTTCCAAATGTCTCCGTTTTCCTCTCCAACGCGGCAACAATATCCCGTAGTGGCCATTGTTAACAAGTGGTAGTTATGCGCGACGGTCTGGGGACCCTAATTTACGTGAGTTTCGGAATATTTCATCCTTGTCTTTTCGCTCCGTTTACCCTTCCTTGGCGCTCATGATGCGATCGGGCAGGGACGCCGGGATAAGGGTAATGTTTCCGAGCCGCACGTCTTGAGTTATATTCTGGGCTACCTTCATTCCGGCACAGGCAACTAACCCCGCCCCTCATAGAACTATTTTCCCGCTTTAAAAACGAAAATGGTGGTGTAATACGGTCCTTTATCAGAAAAATAGAATTTAAAAATCGCCCTCCTGGGAATTATTCCAACGAATCGTTGCTCTGGAGAAAAAAAAATTAATCGAACTTTTGTGATGCATTTAAGCGGTGAAAATTTTTTACCCTTCTTTCTGCCAGAAATGCGATGATTACTATTTAAGTATAATTACGATAATTGTTCCGCTCGTATTATGATTTTGATGTCATAAGGAATTCTGATGCAATTTTCGGGCTTTGCTTTAAGATTAGGTACTTGAGCCTATAAGATTAGTCAGACGGGATGAAGACAGAGCTAGAAAATGACATATGTCGGAATAATGCTTTAACTTCACTTATTTACGGGCAACGTATAGTGTGAATGAAGGAAATTGTTTCGAAATTTCTGTGTACCTGGTTAATATATTATTACCATCCAATGTAGTTTGCCAAGTACACGTGATTGTGATTGTTAAAATATGAATAATGTGCCCACTTCGATATGACCTTTGATCTGTTTATGTGTGAATGTTTAATTTTCAGATGAGAGTAAGCTATTTACAATGGTGATGTGTCGGAACCGATGAAAAATTCATTTGTATGGACTTACAGGTGCAAATTTAATTGAACACCACACGAAGAGTTTAGTAAATAATTGATTTTGCAATTATTAATTTTTGTATCCAAATATTGGCTACACGGGAATATAAATATGCCAGCTCATTTGGAAGAGAAATGCAACGCATAAGCGATACATTTATATTTATATTGAATTTTTTATTTTACTGTGCATGGCTTCACATCTTACACGTACTACTAGAAAGAATTTTGTATTCTTTTATAAGTATATTTAATACTTTCTCTGTGCCTTAACACCTTTGATACACTTATTTTTACTGTGAAGTACATTATGAAGATATTAATTGAAAACCACTGTAAATAAAACCTTTCAGATAAATTTATGAACGAAATTGATGATGTTGTTCCTCAAATTGTAAAGAATCAGATTTTTATATGGAAGTTAATCGCTCTGGGAGGCGTGAATTACGCTATGAAATGAATATAATCGTGAAGAATTTCAGCCATGACGACCTTTTTTAAATCCCGTGTGAAAAAGGATACACACACCTTTTTTTCGCGAAGAAGAATCCCGGCACCACAGGGGAAAAACCAACTCATTGTGAATATAATTTTTGCACTTACTCCGTTACTGCTCCAGTACCGTTGGCATGAACTTAATATAAATGGATGCAAATTCCTCGCTATGCAATGCACCCTGAATATTTCAGGCCTTTTTATTTTCTTCGCCACACAATGGTCTTGGGCTGGAGGAGGATGGAGTGGTAACTAATTTCGCTCCCTAAGCCTCCATCTTCCCCCTCTCCCCTCCGCCAGCCTGCTTTTGGCAAATGACAGCGCGAGCTCCTCCTCTTCCTTCTCCCAAAAAAAAACTGTCCTGGACGATATTCAGAAAGAGTGATGCTCATTCACATTTTGGGCGCAGAGGAGGAGAGACAGGAGGCAGAAGAAGTATCGAGCCTTCCACAGGACCTCCTTCTCCTCACTCCAAAGAAAGAGCACTTAGTCGAAACAATGCCCTCATCCCCTCCCTCCATCTTTCTCGACTTCATTTTCTTTCCCTCCTCTCTCTCTCTCAGACGCTCAAACACGCTCTACACTGCGAAGTGAGCTATCGATTGCAGTTCGCGCGCCTCGTCCTTTGTCATTTGTTTACTTTTTATCAACAGCTATGCTTGGCTGCACACAACCAGCTCCGGTGCTTGGCTCCCCTACTACAAGCCGCCAAATACCTCGCACCACTCCCATTCCCTTGAAGATTCTGTTATTTCCTTCTCCTCCAAACCTCCTTCCCACTCCTTCAAGCATTTTCTGCCTAATAGATGCACAAATTTCAACCCTCTCCTCCCTTTATATCCTCACTTCGGTGAAGGAACTCAAGGAGATCTAATTAAATTTGGGGTAACACGATTTATCCACTCCTTACGTTCCACAGGTAGGTATTTATCGGATACTTACGTGTAGGCTAGATTTCCCTGGCTGCGACTAATTCATAAGCATCTCAAGCTTACCCCAATTTTTCCTCATGATTTTTGTAGCGATCAAGGGTGAAGAATTCGGTAAGAGGTTAGAGAAAAATATATCAATCTTCATACCTGTATCCGCCAATCCTCCTTTTTGAATCGATATATTTGTAGTTTCTCAATAAAATAGCATGAAAATCACACATGCATATGTTCCATATCCCTTTAGGCTAGTTTTTACTGTTTTGTTCCTTAAAATAATTCCCTATCTCAATTTTAATTTTTGCTTTTGAAAATTGAATGATTTTCTAATGAAATTCTTTCGGGCCGGATTCGTAATCACTGTTGAAGGTTTGATATATACTGTGGGGTTAATATAAGGTAATTCCTATTATGAAGCAAATTTATGCTATTCACATTAATGCCACAATGTTCCAATTCTATATGAAGCATACTTAAAAGTGTAGTTAATCTAAAATTAAGTCGACAGTGCTTATTTTAAGGATGTAAAGGCGTAGTGATTTAAATGGCTCTATGAGAGTAGCTGCAATGCTATTATGAGAATTTTATTCCGAATTTACCCAATGAAAAATCTATTTTTGCCCTCAAAATACGGTAAAATATGACATTTTACTTAATTTTCCCAATAATAACATTACAATCATACAATGTCATGAGCGCAACAGGCCGTTATGGCCCACCTGTTTCAACAAATTTTTCATCACCTATTTGTGCTCCTTTGGTCACTGCATTCTTGTGGCTCTGCTTTTCCCCTTCCTTCCCACCACCTTACTACCATTTCATGCTCCACCCCTATATAATGGGAGTTACTGAATGGGAGATACTGGAAAGGAGTAAGAGGAGCAACCGCCTAGTTTTTTCTGTTCCTCCATAATCTTCTCTTTTGTCTGTTTCTCTCCCTCTCCACGTCCACTTCCTCCCCAACCCCTGTCCTTCTCTCCCTCCTACCCCTAGTTTCATCCCCTGGGTGGGTACCTACACCTCCCTCGTATCTGGTGCTATTTATCTCTCCATGAAGGGCGTGTGTCTCTGGACAGCGAGGGTGTGTGAAGTGAGAGAGGGAAGGGGTGGATGTCGTTGACTTCAAGGGCTTGTGACAGGAAGTGAGGAGGAAAGGAAACGGAGACCAGTTTTGTGGAAGAAGTCGGAGTGATAGCCTGAGGAAGGGTTTAAACTGGGGCGAGGTCTAAGTATGGAGGCTGGTGGATGGATGGTGGGGCTATCATATGACAGTGGATGAATACAGTAGCTAATGGTCGATGGTGTAAGAGAGGGACGTAAAGGAAAACACAACAGCTGAAGGAGTCAATTAAAAATAAATCTAAGAGCTTACCCGTCGATGAGATAGTGATAATAGCTATTGGAGTCCGTCATGTTATTATAAGTATTTTTTATATTTTCTGTTTTCATTGATAATTTTGAGTGTATCGTTGTTCGTTGATATTTTTCTCGCTAATTCAAGGAACTTTAAACTATATATTTATAAATGTATCCATGTTATTTAGTGAATTTTCGGAAAAATGAAGAATTACATTAATCAGATTAAATAAAATCTTGAATAAAATTATTGAGATTAAATTAAAAATAAACGAAGAATTGATATGAATAATTCTATTACATGCTCTTATGTTTAAATAAAAGCCCGCTTAATATCATTTGATGATAAAAGTTAATTTTTAGGATTCACATAAACTATTCAAATGGCTGTAAAAGTCAATGTTAAAAGTAAGCTGCATATCAGGGAACCATATGAGCATGGATTTTGAGAATTATAAGCCACTATTAATTATGAGAGAGGTACTCGAAGAGATACTGTAAAATGTGTACGTTATGGTTAGGATGCGGTGTGCTTACCAGAATAAAGATATTTCCATTCAAAAGGAGTCAACGGGAGCTTCTGAAAGGAAAAAACTTGTATCTGGGAACCGGGAAGCTCTATCCGTTACAGAGATAGAATTTTAAAGTGCATTATATTAAAATTAAGCACGTTGCATCTTTTTGAAAGCATTCTTCCAAATCCCTAGGACGAGAAGAAAAACGCGTAACTCGAGAATAATGGACTGCCCTCGGCATTTTTCCGAAGTTTGCAAAAAACCATAAGGATGGGGGATTATAACAGGCGCCAAATAGACGCGTTTCCATTTAAGTTTTGATTAATGTAGCTGGAGTAGACATCAAGGCAAAAGGGGATGCAGCGGGGAGGGTTGGGGGGGGGGGGAGATCCTGGATTTAGAAGGTTGGATGTGGGGCCGTGGGAGACAGAGTTGTGGGAGGGGGGCAGCAGAGGGCGTGGGATTCATCACGACAGTGTAAAGGAGATTCCTTAAAGTGGGAGGGGGTGGAGAAGGTGTTATCCAGGGTCAGAAGGGAGTGCCGTGTAGGGGGGTTTAAAGGTGGCCTCTTATGGAAGGGATGAGGCTTCCTTCCTCAGAGGGTTAGCGGTAACGTTAGTGGAAGGATTAGTGGGAGATATGGAGGGTAGATGGCGTTTGGGGATGGGTTACGGATACAGGAAGCAGATGATCGTGGAGCAGGTGCATGTAGCTGCAAGGCTATCGCTCTCCCCATTCCAGTTTGCAAACGCTCTCCTGATAAATTGCTTCACTATTTGTAAAATTGCGAATTGTTTCCCTTAGGATTGGGTTCAGTGGAGAGGGCGGCGGTGATATTTGGAGATATTATTAATTGTGTGAGCTCTGTGGTGAGCTGAGTCAAACTACTGTGGCCGCGTCTTGGACATCCATTTCGTGACTGATAGTCTTCTTTCAAGCTCATCTTTATGTGTCTGTGTCCTCTTTCAATGTTTCATGCTTCATGCGAGATCTCCCTGTTACTCTAATGGATCTGAATTTTTATTTCATTTCTTTTTCTGAGAAAAAACTCTAATTGCCTTTTAATTCTTCAGTGTTTTGATAGATTGTAGCTGCAAGAAAATTACGCTTATTTCACATTACGACGAATAAAGCAAAAACCGTGGGTTTCTCAATTGCGTGAGAGCGTAAACATTGTATCATGCCGTATTTTAAGCTGAGTTACCGGTTGAAATAATGCAGTCTGCAATTAATCTCGGTTTCTTGCCGCGGGATAATCTATTAAGCTTTGGCCTCAGTTTTTTTTGGCTCATGTGCGTGAATATCTATGCATTTTCAAGATATTGCGTATTGAATACAGTAAAATAGGTGGCATTTATGCTTCAATGTATAGTAGCTGCACCTTCATAGCACCGCTTTTGAGATACCACAGAAATTCTTCCGAGAAAAAAAAAGGTATTCAGTGCAAATTTATACTTAAATTTTTATGGCAATTCAAATATTTACCATTACGGGTAAACCGATTTCTGACTTGAATTCTCGTAATTATATTTGAATTGATAAAAGCAATGCATGACATCGGGCAAAGTTCGTTTTATGAGAATTGCTTAAACATTATGTATCAAGTAAAAGAAAAAAATTGGCCTGCCTTTCAAAAGTAAGAAATATGTTGTCTTTAAATTGATTTTACATTATAAAATATTTAAATGTATATCCTGGCAATGAAATTATTCCTTTAGCGTTTTACAGTGTATGTAGTGATTTTTTTTCGTTCCTACAATTTATTGCTGAATAATTAACTTTCTTTTATTAAATGGAAATAAAAGTATAGAAAAATCGAGCGAGATAAGTTGAATACGTGGTATAATTTTCACAGCTTTGCATTGTTTGTAAGAAAACTGACACATGCATAAATATTGAAATTTAATGTAAAAAAGGAATTTTTACTGCAATCATTTCTGACGAAAAAACCTCCCGTGAAATGCCTGATCATACCAATTTCATTGAATGATGTATCGTTTGATTTAGTAAAATACCGGCTCTCTTTGTAGTGTATATATATTTTCTTACTTTTTACAGGCCCTTTTTCTCCACACAGAAGCTTGCATTTTCATTCACCTGTCAAAATTCGCAATTGAAAATACTCCCTTAGACTCATATCAGTTGAAAAAACTTAAGATAGCTGGTAACTCAAAAACAAGAAGAATCCATGCCTTGGCGGCTCCTGAAAACTGAGAGGGCAATTTTGAAGAGCACTTCTCTTTACTAGCGACGGAATATTGTCGGAATCGAAGAAGATAAGAATTCACCTCTCCTCATCTTTGAGTAATTTTTTTCCCAACTCCCCGCGGTTTCCATTATGAATACTTCCTCCAGCTTTCATGAAAAGCCGACCTTTCTCTCTCTCTTTCTCTTTCTGACTTCGCTTAAGTTAACTCATTTGCCACCAACCTTAAAAGCGAGAGAGACACCGCCCAGTTCCCCTTGGGCCGTTTGTGACCTAGACAGAAGCCTTACCATCTCTCTGCCCGCCTTTGTCGCAAGAGAACTAAAAGCAAATGGTTTTCATGTGGATGGAAACGTTTTTGAGAATTTCTGCTATTCTGTCCCCTTGCATAATTCATTTTCAAGGGAAGCAAGCGCAAATTGAAATAATTTCGCATGCTCGCGCGATACGCGGCCGCGTTTGAGATGAATTAAAATGTGATATTGCTCCAATTAAATCCTCGGAGACAGGGAGACCTTTTTAGCGGGAGCACTTTTTAAAATTAAATTCTTTTCTAATTGTCTAGTTTCCCCTTGAATTAAAGTGCGGTCTCTATGAGTAAATTATATTTTCCTCCATTCGAAGATTTCTGTTTGCTATGACGGGATAAGGCGGTGCTATCCTTCTGTGTGAGCAACCCGCATAACATTTAAACCTTGTCATTGCCTATACAGAAGGATGGTTTAAAATGTGATTATAATGATTCACAGTGGGATTAATAGTAGGCTGTGTCATCAGTCAGTCATTCCCGCAACCAAATAACATTCAGATCAATCAAGTAATCGATTGAATACTGGAGTGAATATGAATGACCTCCACTCGAAATATTCCACGTAATTTTGCCATTCTCTTTACAGTTACTACCTTGTTTTGCATTTGCAGAATACCGTTTTTATGACAAATACCTTGGAATTTCATTCATTATGTAATTATATTAATAATAATAATAATTTGTCTTTATTATACAAGCGAATTTAGGACAGAGTTGTCCTCTCTTACAATTAACTTGTTAGACATTCACAAACATCCATGCCCTGGATGGTAGTCAAGCCACCCAGGCGGGATTCGAACCCGCGACCTCTAGGTTGGCAGTCTGGGACTTTACCCCGGCGCCACCGAGGCCGGCAATGGTAGGTCGCATTATTAGTTACTAGTCGCATTAGTAGGCCGGCAATATTAGGTCGCATTCCATCCAAAAATACTATATTTTCTCGACTTATCATTCCGTAGCATTTGAGATGTCATCAGTTGGAAAATTCTTAATGGATGCACTTGCCAGATAAGCTCTTGCTATTTAGCGTCTGGCATTTTTCACTTTGATAAACATATATAAAAATGTTTTAATATACCACGCATTCCTCACTTTATATTATAGTTTTTGCAGTTACCACAGTTTATGGCAGTCGTTTTAATGCACTGTATAGTAAAGAAGAAAAGAGGTATAAAAAATACATGTCAAATTTTATTTAGTATCATACTGATGAATAAACGAAGGGTCAATTACAGGTTTCCGGTACTTGCGATTCAGGGTATATGATTTCACTTGAATGATGTAGATCTTGATAATGTTGGCATAAACCAAGTCTGGTCTTCCCCTCTTGTCTGATCCCGAATTTTCTTCCCTTCGCGATTAATTTCCAGAAATTCAGATTACTCTCTCCTGGATGCATTTCATTCGAGCGAAACCGAGATAAAAAAATACAAAGTATTCTAGGACGTCGTTTATTTCGCTTTTCCGAGCCCAAAAAGAGGAATGAAAGGGAGCGAGGGTTAAGGAGCAGAAGGAAGGAAGGGAAGCTGAGGTCGAGAATGAGGAAATGATGGTGGTGGGGGTGTGGGAGGTTAAAAAGGGTTTAAAAGGAGCGAGTGCCTGGGGAGGGGCGATCTGTACCCTGGGCAAGAGGAGAGGAGGAATTCTTCGGATCCTGGGGGAAGGGGGAGGGGTGTGAGTGGAGGCGAAGCTAATGGGAAGGAATTGTGCTCGGTTCTGTACGGCGTGTAAAAGCCTTAGGGGAGAGAAGGTGGATTGTGGACTGGGGGGGTTGGGACGGGGAGGAAGGCTTGGGCTACTGAGACGGACGGATGAACTGAAGGCGAGGAAAGCGGCTGTGTCGTCTTGAGGACCGGAGTAGGCGGCGATGAATGAGTCGGGAAAAATTATTCATGCAGCGGATAAGTGGTTTAAGAAGGATATACTGCGAGGAAACAACTCATAGCAAGTCTAATAATGCCTGACTTTCCACTGATTTCCATCGAAACTTTTCTCTAAGATCGGGAATCGAACCAAGGATTTTTGCGTTTCCAGGTAACTAGTAAGACCACTAGGCTATCTATATTGACCAGTTATCAATGAAATTTAACTTTGTTGAATATTTTAATTCCTGACTTCCCATTAGTTTCCATGTAAAAATTTCTCAAACATATGGAATCGAACCTTGGATATTCCTGTTTTATATCCAACGGCTATGCTATTGGATTACTCATTTAACATGAAACTTTAACAACGTTGAATATTATTATAAAATCCAAATGAGTACTTAAATATTCAGGAACCACCAATTACTATATCTTCATTCCAACGTAAATGAGAAACCCACGCCATGATTGTGCTCTACATCGCCACATATTTTTTAACCTTTTGCGCTAATTATTATAAATATTTCAGGGAAAATGCCAAATATTTCCATTTTATGTAAATTCTTCCAATTAGCCCGCAGAGTACTGTAACTCTCTATTTAAGGAAATATAAACTTTTACATATCGTTTTAAATTAAATGTTCATGGCTAATATCCTTAAATAATTTTAAAAGTCAGGTAGGTATGTATCCGAGATTGATTGGAATCAGTTGCATTAAGATGCTCTACTTTTACCCAATGTATATGAAAATATGCGTTTTTTAATCTGCAAGATTTTTAATGCATATGCTACATTCAAAATACACTTATTCATGCATGTAGATGTTTTTGTCAATGATATTGTTAGCACAATTTCCTCAAAGGTATTATTATTGCATTTATTTCTTTCCATGACGTTCTTCTTGTGAATGGTGCTTAATTGGGGAATGAGAAATGGTAATTGAGGGAAGGATTTATGTATATTCATTTAATTTTCATAATGCATTCACAAAGAGACTGATCTTACAGGTTTATAAATAAAATGGGAAAGTGTGACCTTATGGAGATTTTAAATCAATAATTCGAATCTTTATCACAAAAATTACCATATTTTAAACGCTTTTAACTGAAAAATATGTTAGCAATTTAGGGAAAAGAAACTCACTCTATGAAGATATTTGTGAAAATAGTTACATCATTGGTAATGATAATTTCAGAGCACCCCGGTAAAGTGTCAGTGGTTTCAGGAAAGAGATTCAAAGCAGTGGTAGAATGTCGGTTGGGAAGATCTGGAGGTGATTGACTGCGTTCTAATGAAAATAAAAGTGTGGGCAAAATGAATTTTGGGGCTGGGATGAGTCGTAAGTGGACGGAGAGGCTGTGGTGTTACCCTGAAGGAATGGATAACCCTCGTGGTGGGGGGAGCGGGGAATAAGAATTGAAAGCGGGCTTGAGTGGAAGTAAAAGGAGAAATGGGCCAAGGATGGTATCAGACCAGTGGGTATGGGAGGTGGGCGGTGGTACACGTTCTCGGAGGAAAGGAAGCGTGTAGCCCTGGATTGGAGGCGAGGGGAAGAGTGAGGGTGGGGGTTTGGCTAGGTAGAAGCCAATTAAAGAGGAATTTCACTCACTTCCCGCCCCCCCCCCAACCCCTCGGTTCCCTATTCTCCCACCCTCCTTGTCTTCTTCTCCTTCCTCCAAGCCCCATCCTCCTTCCTAATAATCCCATAGAACAACTCAGCGACGGATTCAATTTCCGCACCTTTTGGCCGGCGTTCCACTTGCAGCTCCCTTTTTTTCTTAAAATTACTTCTTTCGAATACTTTTTCTCATCATCCTAACTCCTCTCCTACCAGCCCTTCCCTTATCATTCGCTGCTTTACTCCAGTTATTTCTCAGCTCCAAGATTCTTACATCGTTTTCCTTCGTTATTTCGCTTTTCTGATCATTATCGTTTTATGCTGCCTATCATTATTTTTTTATCGATGCAAACTGATCACTTATCAGGAAATATTGCTTAGTTAACTATCTAATTAAGAAAACTTAACAGACCAAGATGAGTTAAGTTGAAAATTGTTTGGAGCTTGCATGAAATAAGTTTTTATCAATGTTTATTTTGATTTATTTGGATTCGCGTTACCCACTAAATCAATTGGATTTTTATTAAGTTACAAATATTAACGTTATTTTTATTTTTGAGAATTTTAATCAGTTTCCTGATTTTTAATTTCTATCCTCGATACTATAGTTTTCAGCCTGTTTGTTAAAAAAAAAGTTTTCCGTTTATAGTGACCTGTTAGAAAAATGTGTATCAGTCTCGTGCATATTTAATATTTCTCTTCCCTTAGAGATCCTTAACTTTTTCAGTTATCTGTTAACTCTCATTTAATGGATTTATGGGAAAGTAGAACAATTTTATTTGCAAGTAAATTATTTATGTCCACTGCTACGTTTAGTTGATGTACCCTTTGAAGTTTTCCCCGCCAGTATATCCAAATGGGGGACTATTTTACGTTCAGAATTTAATGTTTGAGAGAACACCGGAGAAAAGACGTGTCTTGTAACCTTTTGAAGAAGGCAAGTTAACTTGTTCGGACACATTAGGAGACATGATGGTCAAATGTATGCAATCGTAAAATACAATCGTAATACAAATAGACGGAAGGAGGGAAAAGGAAAGCCCCGAATGAGTTACGCATGACAGGTTATTGAGGATGTAAAAGAGAAAAAATACCCATTTATGAAAAGGCGAAAAGATAAAATGGCAGAATGAACAGCTGCGTCAAACAAATCCTACGATTGCAGGTTTATGGTAATGATCGTGTTCAATCAAAGTATGTAGGTCACAATGATTTCAAATTCTTTTTTCTGAATTCAATGCAGAAACATCTTGCGGCAGTGATGAATCTAGCATTCCGCATTTACTTAAGGATAGGATAGTGTGGGAAAAGTGAATCATTTATACGAGAGCAAGCGTAATCCTTTATCATTTGTACACCTGGTTAAATTTAGGAATTTTTTTAGGGCAATTGTTTGGGGAAAGTATTTATTTGCTGAATTTTAACATTTTTAGGACGACAGTTTTCTTCCTTTAAATCTGGGATTTCTATTTTATTTGTTTTCTAACAAGTAATGACTGCTAATACCATTTTCATTTACTATAGTAATTAATAATACTGTTGCAATTGCAAAATATCGCTCGTCTATCTACTCACAAATAATTTTTTTTTCAAATTCCAAATGGGGTCGCACATCAGCTAAAATAAAGGAAAAGGAGTTTTAATGATTCTGATTTATGTACCGAATAATCAGTCTGTAACAGTTTTGCAAGCTGAAATTCATTTGATGTGCTCATTTTATCTTCAAAAATCACCAATCCTTGCAAAGGAAATACTTCCAGTAAATAAAAAGACTATAATTTTTTATGTAACGTAAAGCAACTTTATTTAACACTGTACTAAGAATTTGGACTCCAATTTTCATCAAAGTAGGTATCATTAAATATTTTTTGTAAAAAACATCTCCTCACATATCTATTTCTTTCGTCAGATATGATCAACCCCTGAATTGTTTTTTTCTTTAATTATCTCCTTCCTAAAATATTGTAAGCGTTGATGATTTTCTCTGAAGTCAATTGAGTTGGTCACTTGAGTTCATGAATTTACTCGCATCATTTTCTGATACAAAACTCTTGATTACTCATTATCTTGCGTTGTGCATAATTACACGTTACTATCATTATTTTTAAGTCATGTTTTTAGTACGATCACAAAATAGAGTAAATTATGACCATCGGTCTTGCATGAGTTTAATAGTGAGTGCCTTTTGAGTCTTTGCAGAAACACCGACAATACCATCATTTTTTTTACCTTGCGCCATGTAATCAAACGGATGCATGCATAGAGCTCGGCCGCTCTTACAAATATCCACCACGCACTCCCCAACAAACGCGAACGTTTTCGCTCTGGCGCTGCTTCCTTGTGCCTCTCGGTCGCACTAGATTTGAAATGTCTCTCCCGACCGCACCGCCAAACGTTTTTTTTCCCTCCACCCCTTTCCGTTTGCCTCCTTGTTTACCGAATGGCTGTTCCTGACGCGGCGCCCTCGCCATAAACGCTAGAAAGCTTCGTATTGGTGGCCGAGCGGACGGTAGCACTGGCTAGGACCGGAGAGACACAAGCGATGCTGGACGGTGAAGGTGATGGGAAGGGTGTAAGCGGGGGAGGGAGGTTTGGGGAAATGGCATGGGACAGTGGTCTGGGGGGGGTTTGCGAGGGACACTTTGGTGTGGGTGCCAGGAGGTCGTTTCTCCCCGTCGCGCCGTCGATGCTGCTGCCATAGCAACCATTAAAGTAGGAATTTGAATGACTACCGCCATTGTCGAGGCAAAACGCTTACATTCGCAATGCCAGAGCTCCGAACTCGTTCCAAATTCTCTCTCTTTTCCCTCCACTTCACGGTGCGACGAAAACTATTCCGAACGCTTCGGTTTTCTTTGACTCGAATGCGTCCACGCTCTGGTATTGCCCAAACTCCCTCACGCCGGTTTTTCCCGCATCCAGTCCACCGTATCTTTCCCTAATAACTCCCGTTATGGCCCAGGTCTTCCTCTCGAATCTGTGATTCCGTGGGGGAAGAGCATTCGATTCCGTAAAGAGACAACGGTGTCCGAGTGCCACCGCCATAGCGGCAATGGTGCCATTTCGGCCGCCTCATGCCGCCTACCCCCTCGAGCGATTCCGTTTCCGCGTTTGAATGACCCTCCGGGCTTTTTAGTCCCGACTGGAGCCTTACCTTCACCCCACCACCCTCGCTTTGTCCTGCGCCAATCTTTATATACATAATCTCGCCCTCGTGAATTAAAATTTCGGACCCGCAGACCTCGCAGGCCTGGCATGCGGGTAAACGACGCTCTTCCTCCCATGGACTCGACTGCGGGAAAAGTCCTTCCAAAAGTATTTTTTTAAAATAAACGAAACGGTGAGGGAGCCGTTGAAATGATCGCATTCTCAAACTGTCTCAACTCTCCGCTACCTCTCCCCGCCCCATTCCCTATCTCCTACCTTTGAATTTCCTCGTGCCATATCCTTCTCAGACATCCTCGTCAAATACACATATTCCGCTCTCATTGTGTGAGCACGGTGGTCATCTGGGTGGCGCGTATACGGATCCGGATTTCCCGTTATATTCTCTGGGCCTCTCCGTGCCGTACCCGAACAGTAGCTAATGCTGAAATCGCTTCCAGAACCGTCGTTTTATCCCCTCCGTTCTCGACGTATTTTTTTTCGTTCCCATTCTCTTTTTACCGAATTAAAGCCGGGCGCTATTTTCTTTCGGTCGTTTCCATCCGCAGTTGTTCTTCGCCCTTGCTTAATTTCGAACGTCCTTTGTCAAGTCGTCTTCCCTCCTCCTTTCCCCTTCAATTTCTTTCTAGAGCCCCAGCAGCAGCTAACACAAAACCAACCCTTCTATCTTTTCAGACACCCCCACAGTTTTCTCCGAAGTCCCCTTCCTCCCTCCCTGACTTCCATTTCCCTCATTCATCCTTTTTCTACCACCCTCCTTTCCACACCCCTGGAGAACCTGGCGAATTCCCGCATCGCTTCTCCACCCTTTTCCGTCGTCCTAACCGTCCCTCTGCCCCCCTTTTTCTCTCACTGTCCATTCCTTTTTCTTTCCCTTCCAATCCCTCCCTTGCTTGCAATTAACGGAGGCCCGGTCGCCCTTTTTTGGGCCCTTTCCCTCAACCTCCACCCTTTCTCTTCCGCCCTGCCCGCGTTTCTCGACTCCCTCTCCCGTCAGCCATCGCCGTTCGTGTTCCCCACCAGCCACCCTCCTCCTCTTCCTACAAAACAACCCCTTCCGTTTCTCTCCCCTATCTGCCCCCAAAAATATTCCTATCCTACACCCATTTCTCCTCACTACAACCAAACGATTTCTCTGCTCCCCTCTTCCAATTCCTACTTCCTCATCCCTCTTTTACCGTCCCTCTCCTCCCTCTCCTCTTGTTTTGTTTCCCCTGTCGCGCATCAAAGCCGGCAACTGAGCTCCACTTCGTTATTAAATTTCCCATTAATTTTTTCCGGGCGTTATGCGTTGGCAATGATGACGCCGAGCGTGGACCGCTTTTATTTTTAATTGCAGTCAGACGGAGATGTCGAGCAGACTAGCACCTCCACCCCTGGATGTGTACGCGTGTGTGCTTTGATCGATTTACACCTTTCTCACTCTCTCTATCTCTCTTCCTCCCCTCCCCCTCTTTACCCTTTCCTTGCACCAGCCATCCCTCTTGCTGTCTCTTCCGTTTCGTCGTGGCCTTTTTATGCATAAATATATATTTTTCACGGGCAGGTCCCAGTCGCACACCGGGTCACTTTCACGTTCGAGTTGGATTACAAGTTTTTACTCGGAGGTGATTTCATCATTGATGAGAAATTTCGTTTGCACTCGAGTGGTATGGTAGAGGCATAGAGGATATTATTTTTTCTCGTCCCCACGTGGATTTGATCAAGGCAACGGTGAATGAGCGGTGCACTGAAATCTTAAAATGTCTATGTCGCTGATCTGATACTTAGCAAAATTTTACGTTCCTTCATTTAAAGGATTTTATACACGATGTGAAGCTACTTATTCGTAAAAATGAACTTGTTTATATTGATTCCAACATTGTTTTCTTGAAATTTATTTCGTGTGTTGTCTCATAATAACTCCAATGAATTACTTTTTCTGTTTTTTATACTTTAATCACTGGTGATTATATTAGTGAATATTTCTCAAGTCAATAATTATTAAGTTTATTGCACTTTTTTTCGGAATATCAGTGGTTAAAAATGTAAGTTCAATTTTTTATTCTTCTATTCATTTCTTATAAGAATTCAGTGCATTTTGTTTTTTCGATATAATTTTAATATTATGCTATCTCATCAATGAGTATGCTTTATTCAATAACTTTTTGCAGCAGCATTTTTTACTTATAATTTATTGTAATATTTTAATACAATGAGTCATGATCTAAAAGAAGAAAAATTATGCTCTAGCACCTAACGCTAACGCGATCTTGTAACTTCTAAACCATCAATCCTACATTCTAGAAACAGTCATATCCTCTCTGACTTTAATTCATCTTAAAAGTTTTTTGAATAAAAAATATAATCTTCTTACTTTCCGTTAAACCTATATTCTATTGATTGATGGAATATAGCAGAAGAGTAGTGCTGTTTTTAGCTGTATTTCCATAGCTAATACCGTAGTAAGAGGAAAAGTAAAAAAATAAGTAATATTCATCAGTACTTGATTTTATCGTATTATGAAATTATCAATGGGAACATCATCTATTAGAGGTACCTATTCAGCGAAGTATCAGTGAAAATCTTGGCTACAGCCAGTATTTTATTTTATCATATTTTAGTATTCCAACGAGTGGAAAAATGGAGTTTTCATTATCAATTTCTGTACCGTTTTATTTAACCGCAGGGAAATAGCATGCTAATTCTTTCTCTTTTGCTAGTGCTCACTTTCTCTTGTAATGATGTTTCATTTTTAATGAGGCAAAATCAATTTTCGCTGATGAAAAATTGATTATTTAAACCTCCGTCGCATTATCAACCCTCGTGGCTTACGATTCAGGGTTCATTGGAGCTGATACTGCTTTATCGCTTAAAATACTATCGGAATTGAAATTGCGACGAGGACGCAACTAACGAACTTATTACGTACTGCCGAGCGGATTTCATTTTTTTAAAACCTCATTAGTCCACGTCATTTGGCGTTGAGCGTGTCATACTTACGTTTTTTTTAGCCTCTATCCACTTCGGGAAACTTTGATAAAAGCAGTAATTACTCTTGTCCTGGATTTGAATCGGAATTGAAAAATGGTTGCAGAATGAAGGATCAAAGCATTCGCTCCGATGCCCTTTCGACTATCTACCTGTGTGTGGCGTAGGGTGCATTCTATTGCTTTACCCCGTCAAACTCACCCGTCCCTCAAACCCTTCAACCCTAAAGCGCTAAAATCGGTGGATACTCAGCCCCAGTACCATCCGCCTGTCCGCCTCTCTTCATTCTTGCTTAAGCCCATCCAGGACCCTAGCCACTGCTGCCGCTCCTGCTGCTGCTCTATACGTCGGCCTCTCGGCTCAAGCTGTCGAGTGCAAATGCGGAGCCCATCGGCTTCTAGTCACACAGCTCATGGTTTCAATTATGCGGGTGCTTCGCGAGTCAGTGTCACTGAAACGGTATGTCAAACGAGATACGGATACCACTGTTGTATACATCCCATGCGAGGACGGTGTAATTTTGCGCATCCCTGCTGATGAATAGGTAGATCTCTCGGGAGACGAAAGTTAAATTTGTGGAAAGTTGCCTCGAAAAAGTGAAAGATTTGATAGCGACGACAGTCTCTTCATTGTAACAAGGTAGCATTTAAAATCACCTTTTAATTTGGGACAGACGAAAGTTTTATGCTTCATTTCAGTTAGTAGTTTCTTCGATTTTGTCGCTGAAGTTTTAGCCATCTCCATTTATAAAAAAGGACTCTGTTATCATTTTCAATTATTTCATTCCTGCTAATCTTTCTGAAGGCTTATAATATTAAGAATAACTATTTAGCTATTAGGAGGTTATTTTTTATTATTTCTTTCGTACTGGCTTCTTTCACGAAATAAACATCGCTATGATTTTTATTTTCAATTGCTACCTTTTTGCTCCGTCAACACTGTCAGATGCTCTATTCAACTTTTATTCTACAGCACATACTTATGGACTCAGTGAAATTTTACGTCTCCATTATAACGGAATTTGAAGTACAATTCTGTCTTTTTAAGAGTTTTTTCTTAATGTGTTATCAGGCTACCTTTCACCTCACAACCTTGTGATGAGGGGAAAAATATTTTCTAATAATTTAGTTGAAATGATCATTATTCAATATTTCATTGATCACAATGGCAGTTATTGTGTTGTTAAAAGCTAAACTAAGCAGTCATAAAAAAATCATTGCTCACTCCTTCACAAGGCACAAATTTTCAGATTGTTTTTGTTAGCGATGCTTACAGTATTTACCAAGATTCTTAATATCTTAGAGAGTTGTTTTCTACTTGTAACTAATTTTACGTAAACTTAAGAGGGATAACTTCGTTTGCACCTAGTTGCTTAATAGCTGTTGCTGGTTGGCCAAACGATGATGTTATATAGATAATATGTTGAATTATCCCAATGCCAGATTAGTTTTTAAGTAATAATGGGTATACTTTTTCCTAATGCATTTTTCACTTTTTTCTAGGTGAGTGTGTGACGGATACAAAAAGGTGGTACATATGAATGAACTGCTTCGGTTTAATTGTCTCTCGAGTGAGTACTCATCTAAAACTAATTTTGGATTGCGGAATCAGATGTGTAGTTTCTAGTTACAAAATAACTGATTTTGTTCACGTTTCTTTTACTAAGTATTATACGTTTCTCAATTCTTAGTCCATCTTTAGATATGAAATTCACTTAGCCAGGATTCATTGGATAGCTATTATGGCTAAAACCAGTAAGATTTTTCGACCATTGCCAAATTAAATGAGTAAAAGGGCTAGAATGAGATGTGACCAGTGTTGAGTTTATCGGAATAAATTTTAAGAGAGAGTATCAAGAAAATATTTACGTGTTATTTCTGTGCTGCATCTTATAACCTACGATTTCTATGAACTATTGTCATTCAGTCTTTTAGAACGAAATTTGACTTTATGAGCACCACGCAACTATAAAAGTGTCTGACTTATGGGTTTTGTGAACATACTCAGTAGGTATGATGAAAGGGAGTCATTTCGAAGTAAAAGAAGACATTTGAAAAATTATGTTACCCCTAGTTTATATAAGTTTATATTATGTAGTGACTATGTTTATTCTCCAGCATATTAGATGAAAGGACTTATTTTTTTACTATAAGACTGTTGGGCTAATTAATGAACAGCCACATTGAATTGAATGCGTTGATTTTATTTATTGTTGCCATTTGTAGAAAAAATATTTTTTAAACTTATTTTAGTGATTCATATATAATTTTGACCTATTGATACCCTGTGTTTCCTTTACCTTAAGGAAAATTAATTTGATTAACATCACCAGTTATCTCACCTATCTGCGTCTCCAGTTTCGAATGAATTTCGTTCGGAAATTCAGTCGATACCTGACGTATTACACCTCTCTGAGCTTTTCTAAAGTCATACGACGCTACGTATTTTTCAAGGATTTCCCATAATATAGCAGCTTATATTTCCCTGCGTATTTACCCTACCCAGTTGCATTCAACCTTATGTATCAATGGCTAAAATGCGTCCACGCCCAGGTGCTCACACCATATCTTCCCGTAGTCCGTGACCTCCTCCCTCCTCTTACACAACTCCACGTGCCCTCCGCCACGAGAGGACGAGAGAAGCCCTTATTTCCGCCTTTGCCCTCCTCTTTCTCCGTCCTTAGTTGTCTGGCAGCCCCGCCCTTCCTCACACCACCCGCCTGTCCGGCCGCCCGAGTAATTCACGTCAGAATCCCCTCCGCTCGTACACTTCACCCACCTTGCCGCGCGGCATATAACTCGGGCGTCATTCGCCATGACTGTCCCGGCTCACGCAGCCATTCCTCCCAGAGCATCCACCTTTATCAAACATGACCTCCCCTAGGTGACCATTACGTCCCGTTTGCTATTTTTTCTCCCTCTACGCCGATCTCTCTTTTCTAATTGCTTCTTATTTGGGCAACCCCACGGCGGAGCCTTCTACGACTGTGTGCTTTTCTAGGCGGACCTAGGTGGGATTCATTTTGTGAGGGCATGGCTGCACTCAATTGTTCTTATGAGTGTTTACCTCTAGGCTCTTGTCGTGAAGGATGCAGGTCAACTCCTTACGTCAGTGTTGCGAAATTGAACGAGGTAATGGTGCCTACCAGACCGTGTTTATATTACATCTTGGATCTTCTCGTCTCCAGTTCGGAGAATACAAGAAGGTGGTATTATGACTAGATAGAAAAGCAGGCATGCACATGTTTTGTGAAACAATGGGTGATATTCTTCTTGAAGCTAGTAAATAATCTGTAATTATCGGTGATGGCAGACATGGAAGGGCAATATGCTCTATTTTTGGGCTCGAGTTTTTTTTAAATATGCATTAATCAAATCAATTTGATCCGTATCCTGATTCACAGATAAAGCATAAATAAAGTATAATTAAAATCAAGAACGGTAATAATAAATCAGCATGTCAATTTCATTTTAAATTTTTGCGTGATAAAATCATTTGTCGAATCTCATTTGAAAATAACATAATATCTGTTTATAAACTAGTAACTCTAACGTGGATAAAATACTTTAAATTTAATTTATTTCGATATTCATCAGAAAGTGCAGAAAAGAGTTGTCTGAATATGAGCATAAAAGGCGAAATAAACCATACCTATACACATTGAAGGTGGTGTTGATATTGGACACAGAATCCTTCCAAAATTGGTTCAAATAATTTAAAGCCTGGAACAACTGCTTCATTTCTCTGTAATATCAGATAACTGCGGAGGTAGTCGTGTTTTTAGAAAAATAATTCTCCTCTAAACTCACTTAGGCTCAGTCCTTGACTTGACATGGTACATGGGAAAACTTAGACCCCTTGAAGAAATGGGTAAGTGTAATATGAGCATAGCCGTCGGAGCTACGCCTTCGCTAATATTACTTATACTTGGAGGCCTCGTCCTTTCGCAACGGCTAGACACAGCACCTCGAGGGTTGTCTAGGCATCGCGTCCCCTCCCATCCACCCATCAGCCAAAACACCGCCTCCTTACTCCTCGCCCATCATCGTAACAAGGTTTGGAGCAAACAGAAAGCCTCGGGGGCAATGGATGCGGAGTTTCCTCGGGATGATGTGAATTCGGCGTGCTTGAACCCGGCGGATGGGCGGTCGAGTAACCTTTGGGTACGAGGGTCTGGGAGGGAGTGAAAGGTGTTGGACGAGCGCCTAGGGTTCGGAGAGGAATTAGGATGGAATCAACCCACGGGGCAGAAGACGGACTCCGTAGGGGCCTGATGGGTACTGAAGGTGGAAAGCGTTGGGGCGAAGTACATCACGAGTCTCATCAAGGGTCTTGTTGGCCACGAGGAGAGAAAAATATTAGATTCAGCATACAAACAACATATATTAAAACTTAGCAGTTTTTGTAATCGTCATCCCTCTTTAAATTATTAGATATTTAGTGAAAGCCGTATTTAAAACTTATATAAAAATAAATTATGTCAGTATGTTAGGTTATGTGTGGAAGCAGGAGATAATGTCTGTTGGAATTGTCGACTTCAGGATTAATTAATGCTTTATTTATAAGGGTAATATTCATGGCAAAGATTCATTATCATAAGTAAACAATCTTAAGATTGGTTTGGTGCGGCTCTCCAATCAATGTTCCGGCCAGGTAGTCTTCACGCCTACGTATTTTTTTCTCTTTCATAACTTTTTTACCTATACCATATATTTTATGCGCGGTCTTCCTTTACCATTCTGCGTATCACCTTGTCTCTTGTTGGTTGTCTTCATCAGGCCATCATGTCTGAAGATATGTCATCGACAAGCCATATCTATTCCATCGGAAAATATTAGCATGCTAATTTTTTCTCCATGGATATCCACTTGTGACGCCTTTTCTTTGATTTCATTAATGGATTTTTTCGATGTTTAAAATTATGGATATGTATAACCGCTACTTTATTTCTATGATAACCGCTTATTTTAGGCTATTATTGCGATGATTAGTAAAAAAACTGGGGGAGACCAATGAATAAAAATCATATGGAATTGGTTCTGCTGGGATGAAGAGAAACTACGACATAATTAATTACCATATTAATTATCGACGAAGAAAATTATGACATAGCTATAAGATGTGCAATATCGGAACTTAAATTTTTGCCAAAACAAACATGAGCCAAATCAGTCGCAAGATATCTCAAGTATAAATTTAATGGCTAACTACGTAATTAATGCATGTAAGCAAAGGTTCAACCAAATGAAGTACGAAACTGAAGTAAGGTAAAACTCTAGGTAAAAGGTAAAACTCCAAAAGGCTGGAACAAAGTATAGGGACGGCGGGAGACCAGGACTTTGCTCCTTGTTGTTCGAGTAGTGATATGGATGGCAGCTGAGGAAAATGAAAAGTGGCGGAAAAGGGAGGATTTGGCTGAGGCTGCTTTTGGAGGTGGATCAGAAGGTGGCGGACGGTTTCCCAGCGACGCCTTTCTCGGCGGAGGGGTATCAATGGGCCGAGCGTCTGAGCGCCGCGCGCCCGGAATGAATAATGAGAGCGAACAATGGCACGCGAGCAAGAGGCCGTCGCGTCGCCGCCTTTCGAAGGATGGACTCGTCGCCGCATTGTGAACGTCGCGGGAGCACGTATGAGGCCGAAGAAGAGTGTCCGACGCCGCCCCGAGACGAGTTTTAGAACTCTGGCCGTGGGAATTTGAATGATATGGTAACGGCCCCTGCGATACGCTGCTTGCTTCCCGAGGAACGTCTGTGCAAAGCCCTCTCCCCCCTCACAAAAGGAAGTTACCTGTAGTCCTAACAAGTACTGGTCGTGTTAGGTATATCGTTGAATTCGGTTATAGGGATATCACTATGATCAAGGAAAATGTGATGCTATCTGTCCTTTCCAGTAATTATGAGACGTAAAAAAGTGATTCATTTAATTATTGGTCGAAATAAATATTAATTACAGAGTTAATATATCTAATAATTGTTATACTGATGGCAATTAGATTAGACAATCCATCAGGTGCAGGCAATTCAGCAGTCAATGCGAATCTTAAAATTTAATTATTTTTGTGATGGTGTTGTCCTTAACACTTAACTACTGCCTATGCTCCTTGCTTCCCAAAAAGCTCTCTCCCTGCGCAAAAAGAAATTATTTTTGAAGTTACTAGTACTTGTCGTATTGTGGATTTGGGAAAGGGTATACTACTTCTTTTCAGCAAACAGTGATAAGTAATCTATCCCTGAGGAACAGTGACAGCAATCGAACAATACAAGAAATAAGTAAATAATTTAATTTTAGGGTCAGATAGGTAAAGTTTTAACACATTCTGCTGCTGCTCTAAAATATTCCAAAATGTTTTTACTAGTACATTAGGACCAACGGAGAGACGATATTTTGCTATGAGTCATTAATCGACCCATGTGAATTGGAAGAGGCTAATGTTTATCATGACGCTGTCTGGAGAGTTATGCGAAATGAATTAAAATGTATTCCATTTGATGAGTCATGGATGCAAAGTAAAATATATGTTATCGATATTCTTAGTTATTTTTAACTTAGGATTATCTTAGGTATTATTGGGAGTTTCTTTATATTCAATTTAACCACTCTAAGGATATGATAATAGCTAAAAATCATTTAATTAAAAAAATATCATGTTTCGCTGAGGAAAAGAAATTCTGAAGTGTCGGAATGAAGGGCTAATCTACTCTGAATACTTAGCTGTTGTAAGCAAGAATTTGAGGTTAAAACTGCAATGATATTTTTGTGAAGATTGACGTCACTGTGATTGCTATAATCGAATTGCATTTTTGCTTATTGGAAGGATCAATTTGGTCTTCAATTTGTCAATATAAATTGATAGAATGTCAATGGAAAGAAGACTTGTTCATAGAATAATTCAAAAATGCGCACGTTTGGGTATTTTTCCTTTTGAATTGTGTTTACATTTTTATTATTGAATTCATTTAGTCGATGTTTACAATAGCAGTGATTTCTATTGCTTCTTCAGGAAATTTTAGCATAGATTTTATTCTACATGATTGATTCATTCAGCATATTCCTTACTTTGTTTCATTAGTTTCCGATGTACGCTCATGCTGGTCCGTGATTGCCAATAACAAGGCCACGTTTACTGCTATGCTACGAGGGTTGTGATCATTTTGAGCCGCAATAACTCATTAATTTGAATCACGCTATCACAGCAAAACGGATGCTGAGGAAGTAATATCAGCACGCGCCCGTAGGGTGAAGCGGTTAGTTGAGTACACAATGCCCGGGTATGGCTGACGGGGATGAGTTCATAATTCCCCGAATGTATTTTCCGTGCTTGAGATAGAAGACTGTTACTGCCTTAGTTTACTTTTGATTGGCTGCTCTTCTCGAAAAGTTTTTTCCTTTGGATCTCGTGCGCTTCCTCCGTTTACGCCATGGAAAAAAATGTCCAATATTAAAACCTGAAAGCCTCTGAAAGAGTAACATGTAGATCAGTAAAGGATGCTTGCATTTTAGTTTTTATCCGGCGGAAATGCCTAGAACGACAGCCACGCTGACATGGAAACGAATAAAGTTAGCTGTGATGGTTCGTAACCGAGATTTTATACTACAGTGCCCTAATCAAGAGTCTTGTCTAGTCCTTTATAAAAATAAATAGAGTGCTGTACTATAATCTAACTTTTATATATTTAATTACTCATCGAGATACAAAATCCATATCAATCTTCTCCTGCCATTTTCAAGTAAATAAAAAATACAACTATGGGTAGTATAATACCAAGTATTTTTTTTATAGCAAGAGCCATTCTAATGGGTGAAATTATTATACAAATAGTGCCTAATTCAATAAATTATATTAAAAGACTGGCTACTGAAAGTATGACTACTTTTTGTATATATTAACCATTAGTCAAGCAGTGTGTACAACATTGTTACACTTTATATTACCGTCATGAAGCAAATGATGTATTGTATGTTGTCAGGTTTGTTTGAAAGAGCTCCATTTGAAGTCCTTCGCAGTACTTGGTTCTTCCTGTCCCACACATTTTTAAGAATGAAGGTTGAGCCTTTTGCAGGGCATTCACATTCCTTGCCCAAGTGACATTCACTTCGCTTTCTCGTTTACCTCGTCAAACCTGCTTTGAGGCAACATTTACTCGCAGTCACATTGGGCTGTGAGGAAACACAAATCATGAAACACGGGTTGAAGCTTTAGCGAAGATGCAAAATGCATGTCCGAATTTCGTTGAGCTCTTGGTGTTCCTTGAAATCAGTCGACGACAGGGAGTGTCATCAGCGAACTCTTCCGCTAGTCATGAGCCTTCATCCAGCGCCTAGATTAGGTAGGCATGGATGCCTCTCTAAACCCATTGTTAGATCTGAACACATCCGTAACATTCGGGGCGAGAAACGTGCGATGGCCAATCTGATGACACTGCGTAAAGCGTCAAGTTGCTAAGTGAGTTATCACCATTCAAAATTGTCTCCTCATTCGTGTTATCATAGATATATTACGCTTTGCAGAGATGAGTTCGTCTCGATCAGTAATCTTCAAATTTTTCTGTTGGGGAAGATTATTCCCCGCGCTCTACATAGCGAGCTGTAACAACGCTTACGGGAAAGGGTGCCATTGAAACTGCATGATATGGAAAGCCTTATCAAAAGCACACTAGTAATATCTATGATGATGTTTCTGACTTCTAACTCAACTTTTTGTGGTTGTAATGATGCACTTTGGATGCCTACTGTGTTTTAAAAATATACATTCTTGCAGTCATTTTGAGTCTTAAGTAAGCAACATGTAGTAATCGTCAAGCACCGAGTTCATTAAGATTTGATTAATTTTACTTAAGAAAATTTTAAACAGGATATTTGGATTGAATTGCACTGTGTATGAGCTAAAAACAGAACATGTAATAAATATCAAGTTTCGGTATTCTAATACGCTGATTGGTATATATTCAGACAGGAAATTTTTTTTCCAGGTTGAATGATAAGCTGTAAAATACCAAGTTATCGCAAATTAAGTTGAAGTTCGTCGTTATCCATGTAGAGGTAGTTCTTTCGTCGTCGTTTTTAGAAGAGGCGAATCTTGACAGATGTTCCTGCCAACTTTCCGCTATCTGTACTCTTAACCCAACTGGCGTGCAGATATACTTGAAGCAAATTCAGAATGTTCTTCTGGCTTAAGTACGCAAAAGGAATAGGGAAACTGTGGTAAGAAATGAAAAAAAAACAAGAAGCATTTATTATTTAAAACTCTTTAAACTTATAATAGCTAGGATTCAATTTAAATTAAGCGTCAGTTTAGTGTATTCATATTTGTTAGTACAAATATCATACCATTGAGGAGTTCAAATCTGAGTTTGATGACATTATTACGTAATTATCATTTTGCACTAGAACAGTGCTTAATTTTTAAGTCTGAGTGTACTTTTGCGATTGTATATGCGCTAATTCTAAAATTTTGAATCAGGAGATTTATACCTCACTCTGTACTCAGTGTCAATATATTATAATACGGTCGAATGGCATTAATATGATTATTATTTTTCCTTCGAGGTATTCTAAGAAACAAATTTTTACAGTAAATATGATATAAAAAGGGTCAATTTTTAGTCTTCTTCCAGCAGCTGACTGATTTTGAAGATTTGTTTTACTTTCCTTGTAAATACATTCAATAACATTTATCGGATCATAAGGTTTCTTCTAATTATTGACAAGGAAATATTTGAAAATACGACAACAATATTTTTGAGTACTTCGTCCAACTCATTAATTTCTAAAATTATCCAGCACTATGGTAATTGTAGTAAATGAAATGTTTTTAGTATTTTAATTTATTTACCATAACGAGTTTATCACTAATTTTACTCTCGAATCCAGCAGTAATATGTTGAGAGCGATGCCATTTTTTGACTTGCATTCTGACGAACCATTGAAGAAAACAGTATGCGTGTCATTCAATCTGACTCTTGACTGCAAGAAATTCGTATTGGAAAAAGATACGGCATCAAGTAGTCAACCCTCACTCCCCTCCTCGAATCGGAATCCAAAATGGAGTAAGCACCGAGAAGTGCTACTCAGGATCCGGAATTTTTCCCCCCACCTCAGATTTTCGATACCGACTCGGCACGTTTGCACTTCCTCCGCTCCACCCCTTTATTCGTAATAGACTCTTCTTCATTATCTCCCGTTCCGTTTCCCATCCGCATCATCATTCCCGTCCCTTTCCTCACCAACACACTCATATATATTCACACGTATTTCTCTTTCTCTCTCCCTTTTCGAGTTGAGCTTCCCTCTCCCCGTCTTCACCCATGCCGAGACCTTCGCCCCATCCATGTCCACCCCCCCTCCCCACTCTTCCCTCCTCTCTGCTCCCTCCTTCCCGCACCCCCCGCAGTTTCTTCCCTCCGCTGATGCCCCCATCAATACTTGATGACGTGGGAATTGGTACGTAGTTTTCTGGGGTGTGGCGGACGAGATCGAGGCGGGGAGGGCGGGAGTCGTGGAGATGGAAGGCGGTGAGGTACCGCGCTGCCTTCGTCTCATCGGACGATCTGTTGGGTCCTCCCAGTTACAGTTAAGGGCGTCCTTTGTTAGAATATGGGTTAAAAACAATTCTAACTGCGCTCAGAATCATAGGTTATTCGTATTTTTATTGATTTAATTTTTAATACGCAGTTTAACCATGAGTGAAATATATTTGGAAAAAATGGGTCGCATAAAAAAGTTTTTGTAAGTTCATCCCCTGAATCCGGCAGCAGTTATGAATATTTGACAGTGGTATTTAAATAACGAATTTTATTAGTTTTTAGTTCAACAAGGTAAATATTCACGACTGTTAGAGAACAATATTTGAACATAATAGAAAAGAATTATCAATCCGTAATAAACAGTACCTTTTCCTATTGGTCGTCCAAAATTTGGTATATAATATATGAAAGCAATATTAGGTTCTAGATTAGTAGATTTCAATTGATAGTATATTAACGAAAATGAAATTTTGATATAAAGAAAGGTACAAAGAAAAGGAAAGGGAAAAGGAAAAAATAGTAGAAAGTTTAAAATAATGACCGTTAACATTTATAGCATGAATTTTTGGTAGAAAGTACAGAGATGCATAGGGGTTTGCTAGAGTACTCACACCGGGAGTTGCGAATGGATTGGTCGGCGGGTGGAGGTGCAGGGGAGTGCGGAATGGCGGCCGGCCCATCCTCCATACCGCTTGCATCTCTTGCGTCCCATGGGGGCCGTGCCATTTGCCCGTGCGGCCGCATCCGCTGGCCATCGCAGCGTAATACGAAGTGATTTGGAAGTGGTGATGTTCCAACGCACGCCACACTCCCCCCTCCTATACCCACGGCCCCCTCCCGCTGTCGACGACTTTCCACCCCGTGTGGGATTGCGGCTCAAACGCTGAGTCTCAGCGAGCAGACTCCACGTGTCGACTATGCATTTGTTAACCTAATCACCCGCCTTCATCACCCAAGGTCCTGGTGGCGCAAAGCCATTAATCGAAGGTTTGCACACGAGGTGTGCGTTACCTAGCCGGTGCTTGCGCGCCAAGGATCACCAAACAGTGTTCCCTACTAGCCCAATCGCTTCAAGAGAGCCATTGAGGTGTGCGTATGTTTTCTTTGAAGATTAAAGAAGGCTTTTATTTGCCTGACTAGAAGTCATGTGCCGTTTGAGCAAAGATAACTGCTCAAATTTGAGTTTATTTTAGGTGCTAAATCTTAGAGACTGGAAATTTAATCTTTGATATTCTTTTCGGCAAAAACAAATTTTTCTCGCCTAGCATATTTGTTTGCTTTTCCTCTATTTCCATTTTCGTAAGCCTTACGAAAATCATACTACCCTATATTATCCTACATTACCAGAGGTGTATTTCACTATCTCTTACATTTTAATGAAAAATCCTTGAAATTCATGATTTTATACCAGAATTATGCTGTGATTTGTAGTGTGAATTAAATTTTATGTTTTGATTTAACCGGTACTTGTAATTATAAAATTAATTTTATTGTCATCCCCCCGTTCGTGTCCTAATTCTATTCCATTTTTCCGCAAATAGTAAGTTTGTTTAACTTGAAAGCAGGTCGACTACCACGTTATGCAAAAGACAGATTGAGGAGTACTGATTCTTTTGATATGACTTCACTGCTTCCAAATGTACACTATTGGCATTTCCTCATTTCTATCTGATGCTTGATGCATTCGTTATTATTTGTCGAATTTTTTTGGACTCAACAACGACTCTTTTAACCAATGGGGCCAATAGGTCTGCTGCCTAGCAAGCTAATTATATAATTTTTATACCTATCGGTGCATAAAAATTTTATTTACGATTTTATTATTTTACTTTAATATCTATCGGGTGTTAGAAGCGCTATTCTGCTAAACAGATATTAAACTGCTTTTTGCTTATTTTATAAAGCTTGATTAACCGAAAGTTTCCTTACATTGTACTTCATTAATGTTGCCCTCGTTTCCTCCTCTAAAAAACATAGGCAATGTCTTCCCTGGGGAATAAAACTAGCATTTTTCCGAGCATTGGAGAGGAGGACCGGAAGTGATTATTATTCATGAAAATAGCAGCATCAATTCCTAGAGTTCAGTAGGTATATTTGAACAGAGCTTCTTTCTAAGAAAAAAGATTCTCAGAAAAAAATGTAAGGCAAAAAATAGAGCTTTTCTTTGAGCCCTCATTCGGTGAAGAAAACATGTTCTCAACGACAGAAAAAAAATTTTGTTCTCCATAATTAATATTTATCTCTTGTCACATTCTATGCATCTGCATTAATTATAAATGCCCTTCCATTGATGGCATACAAAAACTAGACCATTCGATGCATATATTTAGGCGTTGACTACAGTCAAATCTGTTCATAAAGCTGGCTGAACAAATAATGGTGGGCGACTTCAAGTATAACGCCTATCTTCAAGAGTCATAAATTTTAGTTGTATGCACCATCATTTTATGCCCCAATAGTTTCCCAATAGTTTCCTTACAAGTATCTAAATCATATATGCTAATGCTAACTGCAGCAATAAAAGTGGTGACTTCTACGGAAGGAAAGGGATTCTACACTGCAATGATAGTTGGCACGTCTAAAAGAGAACAGGTGATAATAGTGAGAACCAAACTGAGTAAAAAAATATAAATGAAACATTTAAGGGACTCGCCGATGAGTACGAATGACCTACTTTTTAAACTCATCTGGTATATAAAAATATCTCATAGAATTTGGTTTTCAAATCAAACTTACTTTAAAGATTGTTTTGCAATGAATCAAATATATAAGATGAAGCCGAACTTCTGCGGTGGATCTGTGCTGTATACTTTTCATAGGAACTGCGGGACTAAATATCAAAAAATATTTCATAATTCCTGGCGTGAACCTATGAATATGGATCAATGTTTTAACATTCCTAAACAGGTTATTATTTAAGCCACTTTGTTTTTACGAACGAGGCGTTTCGTAAAAATTTGATGACGGTTTGCACTTAATAATTACTCTCAAAACTGTAAAATAGCTTAAATGGTCGCCAATTGCCTCCACTTTTCACGAAGCTAATTCCATACTGCAAGCCACTTCAATCACGTTAAGGAGGAGTTATTTCAATCGGCATTATTTGCATTTCTGTGGGTTTCCCTCAAGTGAAGGCATTCTCCTATTGAATATTTATTTTTTCCTTCCATTCTTATTTTTATTGTGAAACTGAATTTTTCCTGTAACATCTGTGTATGGGTTACTCTCTCAATTTTACAACCCATGAATATTTGTGAGCACTATATCCTTGCCGTGTGTCATCTCCATTTCACGACGAGAGGTCGTAGATAGAGTTGATTTAATGCCTCTTCAACCCTGTCGTATTTCAATGCATGCATGATTTCCTCCAGAGTATCTGGCGATTTACGAGGCATGTGCACGAAGCCTATCGATAACCAATGCTCATGAGTTACCCCTTAGAGAATCGACTACAGCGGCCAACCTCTCTGGTGGGGTGCCTGTTCAGTATCACAGTCGATCTCGAGAGTATGACCCGAGGCAAATCAAACTCATCAATATCCTTGCTGTGGATCGCTAAACAAATTATTTCCTCTATTCCCGTTCACTTATGAATTAAAATAAATTTTAACATTACAATACCGAACATAGGCATTAGCACAATTGGGTAGGCTGCTCTTGAATATATATGCGGTGACTTATTTTACTCATGAGAAATCAAATTTTGTATCAAAGCAAACATACTAGATATTGGCCAAAATTGGCGCATCGCTTTCCCTTACCAAATGAGTATCGCGTGAAATCGTGATAAAAGTGGTACGTAATCCTTCAATTAACTTGCTTCCTGTAACAATTCTTTATTATTGCCCACCTAAGCAAGGTTTCTTGAGCGCTTTGTGATAAGTGAGACAAAAACAAACGTTTTGGCTCTTATACTGTATTTCATCGTCACTGATTTCCAGTTTATGTTGATAAATTTGACAAAAGTAATTACAATTCACAAAAGTTATATATTGTTATGCGTTCATGTAAGAGATAGTTAACTATGGAGATTATTTAATTAAGATTTAGTTTTTAGCCATCATCATGATCTGATGAAAAAGGCTATAGTTAATAAAATATTTCCTTTCCGTATCCGTCTTTACCTGGCAAAAGCTAATCCGAACAATTATAGGTATCATATCTTAAGGCAAATTTTTAGGCTGATTTTGTGTCAAAAAGACGTATGTAAATTATTGTGAAGCATTTGGCAATGTACGAGTATACTATTATATTATTGCAATATTAATTTCAAAATATGTTTTCTCTGACTTGAAATTTAGCCTGTTACTGCATGCTAGAGCCTTCCAAAGAGAAGTAGGTATCTTTAGATGAAACTACCCAGAGTCATCTCTGTAGTACTAATTATAATATTTTTACAAAAATAATTTTTCATAAATATTTTTGGATACCTTGGAGACTTCCCTGCATGTGGCAGTAAAAACTATTTTCATACAATATAGGTCCTTTGCCAAAAACCTGTCACAGTATCTTGTAGTTGATAATAAGACTGGTAAATAATAATTAAAGATTGTTCACTACTTCCGATATTATTTTATGCTACTATGGTAATGAGATTTGGTATTTATGGCCTCTAGAACAACGCATTATTCCAAGGCTCATTACGGCTACGCAGGGATTCTAGGCCATAGACAATTATTATGAATCCCTTGAATAATGCAGCTGGCTTTCCTCCACTAAATTATGCCATATTTTAAGAAGTGTAAAGCCGAAGTCAATGCATCCTTTTTTATACTTCTTGCGCTCCCGTCTAATACAATGTGGCACTCTTTTCCCCCTCCAAGTATCCCTGGCGTAATAGCGCGTAATACTCATAACGAGTCTCAAAAACCGAAAACTTCGACTTTCACGGCATCAGCAGCCTCTCGACTTATCCCAGGGGTGGCCGGTAATGCGGTGCACGCAATATGAAAACTCACCGGCAACCGGAGTGGATATAAAAAAATAAGATAACAGGACGGCCGGAGATGTAAATATAGTCGGGAAATCTGACAGAAAAACGAATATCGCGCGGCAGAGAAAAAAAATTGCGAAAGTTGGACGAGGGTGTCGTCAGCGGTGAGGAAATTGAGTGAAAATGGTTGAATGCACGGGGGTGGGGAGAAGTTGGGCAGGTGGGGGTGGGGGGGGAGGTTTTCTGGATGTGGGTGATTGGGGGTGGGGGAATGTGAAGGGTGGGTGGTTTGAGTTTGTATAAAGAGGGGAGGGGAAGATTGGAAAATGGGTTGGGAAGAGTCAACATAGTATTTCGGAGAGACGGAAGGAGAGCAAAAAATAAAGTAGGCCCGAGGATGTCAGGACGGAAGTTGGAGATTTGAGGGAGCGATAATGGGGGAGGAAGTAGGGCTTCGGGGAAAAAAAAAGATAAGGGATGCAGTGGTCGGGAGAGAAGAGGGAAATGTGGAGAGCCGGGTGGATGGAAATTCGAGGGAACGGGGGTGGAAGAAGCAACAAGACTTATCATATCTCTCCCCAAGGGTGGGAACGGAGACCGTCACCGCTATTTTCTCAATCCTTTTTCCCATTTTTATTTTCATTGCTATTATTATAGCACATTTACCCATTTGGGTTGTCATATATGGAACCTATTACGTCAATCTTTTCAGTAAATTTCTATACTTTATAACGTTGATCAGCGTCTTGCATAGTAGGTCTTTATTTAAAATTTTTTTTTTACGTTTCGGTGTATTTTCATACCTTCTTCAAGGCTATGAAAGAATATGACTAAATTAACTTGGTACATTGATGCATGAAAGATTATTACAATTTATTATGCATAAATAAAATATGCCTACCTACCTACACTCCAAGACTCTAATCAACGTTAAAATTGAGGTGAAGAGAAAGAAAAAGACAATAAATTAATAAACTCAATATATTTTGAAAATAAAAGATAATTTGGTGCTTAGTAATCAATGCAGCAGTTCTACGTATTACTTTTTGTAGAGCTCAGTAAAACGGTCACAACATTTCATTAGTTCAGTGAGGTTTCAAAGAGATATCTTGAGCATTAATTCATTGAAGTATAATTTGGTCTGTGCACCGCAGTGTACAGGATGCACAATGTACACCGTGTGTAGTGTTAGTCATAGTTCATACTGAACTTCGACTAGAATAGGGTTAATGTAGGTCATAGTACCATTTATGAGACCAGAGAGATGTGTGGTTCATATCCTGACAGATATGACTCAAGGATGTTTTAAGTGTTATTTGCTCCTTTCGCGTTGATGAGAGGGTTTAAGAAACAAGAGTTATCAGCTTCACAATCATGGGGTCACATGTACTTATTTTTTTTCAATTTTTCCGCATGTATCATATCAAATCTATGTATAAGAATGACGGGATGTAAAAATAGTTGGCAAAAGAGAAGAAATGTGAATCAATATCGATCGTGCGCCATCCATAGCACGCTGAAAGTTGGTTGGAAAGAGAGAATAACAAATGGAGAGGTGTGTGGTAGAGAGAAGAAAGGAATAGTCTTATAAAGTGGCATTAAAACAAGGTGAGAAATATCAATCTGGAAAGTTAAGGAGGTTTTTTAAGGAAGATACCAACTAGGAAGATGAAGTCCTACATAAAACATATTTCTTGTGTTGCTTCTATCTTTACTGCGCCTTTCAGGAGGAGATGAAGAGGGCAGCAGGGCCAAGATCGGACCAACCTCAGGATTGGCAACCTAATAGAAAGTCTATTGTCACAGCGAATGCAATTTAGCCTTTTTGTAGCCTTAAAGGTCTAAGTGCAATACCAAGTCAATGCTTAATCAATATAAATAATAAACCTCTTCTATTAAGGAACGTTAAACTCGGGTGGTTTTACAAGATTTAGTAGCCGAGTTATTTTTGCCGTGGCCTCTATTGCGGTTTCTCTATAAATAGACTTATAGTGAATCTCAAGTAAATATTCGACGATCACACCCTTGTATTTTCATACAAGAGTAAACCGGAATTTAAATCTGAACCACACAGGAGCAATAGCCTCAGCCATGGAGTCTCTGTCAACGGGATGGCGATGTTTTCATTCTCTGTTAAATGCCGTTTTTTCGCCCCAGTGCATAATTTATTGGACTCTGAGGGTGACCTTGTATAATTTATTGAACGCTAAGGTGACCATGTATCGGCCGATTTTCTGTTACATTTTCACTGATTTATCTCTTTTGTTTTCTGAATTTGCTGTATAAAATGGACATCAGCATGAACTTTAAATCAAGATTAATGTTTTGTGGCTTATTTACATGTCGGCGGCGCAGAATTTTGTGGCGAGCACTCTTCAACCTTAATGTTTCTGTTTCATTGAATGACCGATCGAAATGGAAAATTATTCAAATTTAAAAACGACAGTTTAAGAGTTATGGCGTTAAAGACTTGATATCCCGAATTTGGGATATTGAGTGAATTTCTCGAAAAACAGATTATTTCCGTTTCTTTGGAGGTAATCAGCGCATGATGTAGACGTAACCTAAATTATGGGTTGTATTAATGGCGTTGCTCTAGCAACTCCAGCATACCATGTGACATATTTCTTGACACAGCAAATCAGGTAATTCAACTTCAGAATAAATATATTTATAAAATAAATAAATTTCCCCATAAATAAATTATTTACTGGTACTTCCACAGAATGTGGGAGTTTTCCTTCTTTGCATAAACTTTTATGTGATTGGATATTTGCTTCTAATTCAATATTACTTTTTTATTCTTGTGACATCCAAGATAAATTTGTTGTTAGTAAAAGATTATCTTAATCTATTAAATTAGTTTTAACACTCAAAATAGTAAATAGTTCTACCTCCTTAATTTTAATTATTTATATTTTAATGAACAGCGTCTACCTGTATGCATTTGAAATAAAGTCACAAATTCAAAAATTAGGAGATGAAAAATTAAAATAAATTCAGTTTTATGTTGCAGATAATTTTTTCCTACTCTACATTTTTATTAGTAATCAACAAATTAATATATATTTTATTTTAACGTAAGTTATTTTGAAATTGGAGCATATGGTACCAAAATATTTGGCCGTTGTATGATTCCTGACGGAAAATACACAAGGCATGATTTGAGTCTCGCGTCCAGAAAACCGCATATGGAAACGAGAGCGCCCATATTTTATCCCCGATTTCCAGCTTCCCACTGGTGCTCTCTCAATACTACACGCATAAATGAGCCCCTCCTGATCAATGCTGCCGCTTCATTAGCCACTACCCACCCCTCCCTCACTCCCTGCCTTTTCATCCCCACCACCAGCGTTTAGGCAGCGATGAAGAGTCCAGCGATTTTTATTCGCAGATTCGAACTTTTGGGCGTGCGCATTGAAATTATTTTGTGTATATATATGTGTATATAAATATCATACATTCCTGTTCCCGTAATTCCCATTAATATCCAGTATCCACTCCTCCAAAATCGTTCTATATTACCCATTCAACCGTGTAAAATCCAGGCCTTTCATGTCATTATTTATTTTTTTTAACCCTTTGCGTTACTTTTTCTCGTCCTCTCGTTTTTCATCCGCCCGCTATTACACAACAACTTATCATGGCTCAGTTAATTAAATGATGGGACACTTTGGACCATTAAAGGCGTGGTGGCGTGGGGGAGCGGGATATGTAGCAATGGGGAAATGGCACAAGTGTGCGCGTTGGGAGTTTTATGTGATTCAAAAGAGGGATATTCGACATGGGTTACAGATGGAAGAAGAGAGGCCGAGGGAAGGGGTGAGTAGACTCGAAATTTTATGAAGGGGTAGGACTGTATGTTTTTAACGGTGCGCAGGCCAGCGGTTGGAGTAGGGATTGGGGGTAAAATAAGGAAGGGTCTGGGGGGTGATTTTCCAGTCGGATTAAAAAAAAGAGCCGCATGTAGGGTATGAAAAAGGGAAGGGGTTGATGTTTTAGGGGAGGGCGGTGGTTCAGGGGTTGTGACGGTGGGTGGTCGCGGGGGAGCGAGCAAGACGAGTCACAGGGGGGGTGGAGTAGTACAAGTGCCCGGATGTAGAGCGCATGACCCCATCCTTGGTACAGACAAAGAAACGGGTCGTCGGATGAGGAGGGTCCGCGGAGCAGGGGAGGAGGACGCTGTGGTGGTGGGGGGAGGAGGAAATTTGGGGGGTGGGGTGTGTGGGGTCGACAGAGGGGAATGTGGAATGGGAGGAGGCAGGCGGGAGAGGAGAGGGAAGGCCCTCATGACCGGCCCCTCGACCTCGTTGCCATGGTAACTATTGCCTGATATCCGACATGCTTTGCTCTTTTGCCTGCGATCTCCGACCCCGCCCACTCTCGCTTCTTCCCGCTCAGAGTCCGGCCGGAAAAAGAAGTGGGGGAGGAGGTAGTGGTGTGGAGGTAAGAGGAGACAGGGTGGGAAGTAGTGTGGGGAGGAGGGTGAGGGAACAGGGCATGGAGGAGCACAGGATGTGAGGGCAAGAGAGAGAGAGGAGACGGTGGAGAGGCAGCCATGAAGAAGGATGGTCTCCTTGCTTGATTCCTAGCCCTTCCTCCTCTCTCCGAATACGCCCATGGGAAGGACGGACGCAGCCTATTCACATTTCCCGGCCTCCTATCCTTCCCCGCTCGCGCAGCTTCCCTTTCATGCAGCCCAAAACCCTCCTTACTTAGGCTTCCTCCCCTTGTTCTCCGAAACCAACCCCCGTCTCCCTCTGCTCCACTCAGCCTTCGTAGTTCTGGGCCGTTTTCTATCTAGCTTGCGGGGAGGGAGTTAGTTTTCCCCTTAACGGACCCCTTATCTCCTCATCGTCCCACTTCCCCCGCCCCTATCTCGTCATATCGTATCCAAGACCGACCCCCTCTCTCGAGAACATATTTCCCTCCAATTTCTGCTGCCTTTCTAATTTTTGCTCCTCTTTGGCTTCGCCGTCCTCTCCCCAATGGTGCCTGCCACCCAATTCTCTACCACCCCGCATCTCTGTTTCCAGGCAATCACCCTATTCAATATCGCATCTCTTTTCCATCGTTCAGGAGATTGCATCGATGTGGTTGATAGTGGTATTCTTCTGCACAGAAGTTTAAGTGGTAGCCTCCTAGCCCAGGTTCGAAATACGAATATGGAAGATGCTTTTCTTCCTAGGAATCACTAATCCTGCTTGGATGATGCATGGAGGCCGCGATAATTTAAAATGTAAAGTATAACCTCTACATGTAAAGAATATTTTCTTGGAGAAAGTTTAGTTTTTGTCATAAGGTGACTTACTTCAATACAAAATCCGTCCTGATTTTGGAAATGTCCTTCTAAAGTTGTATTATAACTGATAGTAGAGATTGAGTGAATGTATTGTACTAAAGAATCACGCTAGTATGAGAACCAAGTTCTGACTTCCTGGCTAGAAAGCATGGTTTCTACTCCTGGGACTGGTGGAAGTATTTTTTGAATACATAGATCCCAATCATACGATGCTTAAAATGTACTATCAGTTAGTGTTCTGGCAAGCATATGGGATGTTGAATCAATATCTTTTAGAGCCTCTTCAAGAGTGCTCTAGCGTAAACGCCAGTTTCATCCTCTACTATTGATTTCTCTTCCTTCCCTAATCTCGCCAATAAAATAATCAGTCACTGTTCTCCTCAAAACTATCTTATTAGTTACTTTAGTTCAGAATAGCAATGTCTCAAATTAATTTGTGGGTAATATGAAAAGTTGAAATATTTTCGAACAAGTAAAGTAGAATTAAAGTGAAGAGAAACTGGCAACATCGGCCAAGTGCTCTCTTTGAAATTCCTCCCCACTGATTTGTAGTGACTGAAACTGATAGTAGCGCTCAAACTTCTTCAATACGCATAAGCTTACATATATTACATAATAGAATCCTCTAAACCCTCCTGTATACACGTACATAACACTTTTAACCCAAAATTAAGTTTGTTTTAGAATATCATAATATATATAAAAATGCAATAAGTACTGGTATTACATCTTTTTATGCTAAAAAAAACTTCTATAATTCCGAGGGGATACCTTGGATGAACGCCTAGAAGACAGAACGTCGGTGGGAATTCAGAAATATACCTATTTTAAGTTAAGTAGATGCTCTCGAATTTAAAATATATTTTTACTAGGCATTTGATATATTTTGCAGCTATTTTGAAATTATCCCCTCCTGTATGGGTTTGCCGCACGCCATGATTTTTATCCCTGGCTTCGGTCTCGCATTTCCCATCGGCTCCATTTTTCTGAGCCTGCCTCCTTTCCAACTTACATTTTTTCTCCTCCGATCCCTCACCAGTCTTTCATTAGGTAATCCCTCCTTCCTCCCAGCCTCTCTCAAGTTTTGCACCCACTCCTATTCCCTTCCATACTCTTCCACTCCTACTTTGCAAACTCTGTCCCTCGTTCCACGACGGCATTGTGCTCGGTTGAAATTCAAGGGCATCTTACTTCTCGATTCCATCCATCCCCGGAGAAGACCGGGACCTGCTCCTCCACCCTCCGCTACAGCTTAACAGACCCTTTTTCTCGGGAGCTCCTTTTCCTTCTTCCCCCGTATCTATTTTCCCTCCGCTTTCCCTATCTTCTTCCACTGCCTACCTCTCCACCAGGCTTTTCCTCCTCCCCGGCAACGTCGATCAAACCCCGTCGCCCGAAACGCCCTCCTTTGGGCGCCAATCTGTTTCATCTTCGCCTATCTGTCTGCCCGATGTGAGCTTAGGCTGGCCTTATATGCTGAAAGGGTTCATGCAAACATGGGGCACCGAGGCTTGGGTGAGATGGGTCGGCAACTACTTCCCGCGGCAAAGTGGAGGGCCCGGGCACCGGGTGTAGCGGTGAATTTTTATCAGCACCATGTTAACATGCCCGAAATATCTTATTGAAAATACCCGCTGTAGAAAAGGTTGGTGGCAGGAATATTAATATCAGAAGAGGGTGAACATGAATCAGACTTGACATTTTATTAGAAGTTTGATGAGAATTTAGAATGGCAGTACATGCAATAGATCAGTCATTATTCATAAATATATTTAGAGCCTCATAAGTGAGGACCGTGGACTTATTGTTTCACCTTCTCTCAATGCCTCCCATCTTCTATTCACATTATTTCTCTCCTTTGAAACAATACAATGTCTCAAGAGCTTAACACAGCGGTATGATTTATCTTATTTATTATAAATTTTCATCGTAAATATAAGGGAGTGATGAGATATGCTTGGCTTATTCCCGCATAACTTATGATCCCCACTTGTGATGTATTCCGAGGATAATTTCAATTTTTGAGAGTAAAAAGGGTTATAATTGGTATGTACCAAAACATTTTCGGTTATTGAGAAAAAATGAGAGGACGAAATTAGAAAGTACATCCTTTCTACAGTTATTGGTGATAACATTTCGAGTTAATAGCTTCTCACAGTTTTGAGCATACTAAGATAATTAACCTGTTTGTCTGTATAATGAAGGCATATCGTGGTTCACAAAGCCTGCTTCCTATTCAAAGGTTTGATTCATTGACATGTTATCAACTATATATTCAAAACTTGCTGTAATGACTGCTATGCCCGATATCTTGCCAAATCATGGCCAAAGACGAATGTATATTAGCCCGCGTACTTTGGAATTAACTGATTTTGGGTTTGCTTTTCGGTCTAGTTTATTCCTCGCTCGTATGATGTAGCTGATCCCGTTTTTGATCTCAAGAACTCCTTTGAGCGTTTTGCCACCAGCTGATGTTTTTATTCGCTGGTTTCCGGGGTAATTTAGTAAGGAGAGAGAGAGGACGACATATAAGTCATACGGGACGTCGACTCCACTAGTCTCGTTTCGTGGAACCCACGAACCACCGCTTAAGTACTCAGTGAGTTCTAGCCTCCCACGTCGTCCAAACATTCGGAGCAAATATGGAGACTAGGCGCTACTTTTATGACTGTGTGTTTCGCCTTGCCATTTTTGATTAATAATGATTACGGCCTTCTGTACATCTTCCTCTCCCATTCCGCTACCTACCTCTCTGCGGTGGTTCTTTTTAAAGTTACCCGTTCCCTACTCCTGGCAACATATTTGCTTATAACATCCGGAGGCATGTTTGCTCGTGTGCCGTATCCCCTCCCCCCCGCCCACGTCTCCTTCGTTCAACATCATTTCCTTTCTTTGGGAGTGCGTGCGGCTCTTTCCCTTGGAAATGTTGCTGACGATGGGCGAGACCGTTTGGATACGGATTTCCTTCCGAGAGAGCGGAGGCATCGGTTCATCTTTCTTCCGGGAATCCTTTTTCTTCTTTTTTTTGGCCGGTTACAATTTTTTTCTTGCATATTTTAACTTCCGCCTGAGCACCGCATGTTATTTCTTTTCCAGGCCTGTAATTGCTCTTCTTCCGTGTATTTCCTTTTATATCTGCTTCTTTTTTTCTGGTGAGCACATTACTATGCGGGAATGTTTTAAGAATCTCGAGTACACAATATTTTAGTATGCTTCATCATGAATGTAGTTTATCAGTCTTACTAATATTTTTTGTGAATAGCTGCTTTGACTTTTAGATTAAATGTTAATATTTTTATAGGCATTAATCAAGGAAAACTATGAGTGCTATTGGATCTAGAATAAAGAAAATAGACATTTTAATCATATTATTTTTATTTAGGTTTAATGTGAAAATATTTTACTTGTCATTGCGCAAATTATTACAATGCTCTAATATCGAGATATTTGCGTCCAGTATGAATAATTATATCCAAGAAAGAAGGATTGTATATGTATAAATAGTAGGTATTGTGTATTATCTATTGACGGCGGAAATGCCCATCCAAAAACTGTGTAGCCTGGATTTCTGATTGAATTTACATTTTATACATCGTAGACATCAATACGATAATAGAATAATCACATACCCCAATTTTATCAGTTTTTTTGTGAAAACCGCGTTGAAAAAATTTACTTCACACTTGTTTTGTCTCTTACTGCTTGAATTTTTATTAAATTCAATGCCAATCTATATCTATTTGAGGACAAATTAAGGCATGATACGCAAGGTGTACCTTTATCAATTCCCATAGTTGGTCGATGATATTCAATTCACCTGTAACTTTCGTTATATTTTTTTAATATGCCTCTTTTCTGTTGCTTCACAGATATCTCTTTCACATTTATGCTGCGGATATTTTTTCTATGAGTGCAAGGCTAGTATTGGAAATTGTGTGCGCATTATTCTTTCTTTACGTCTATTGCAAACTTTATAAGAAATAGATTTAACCCGCTATATCCCGTCTAATTCACATGAATGTCACTTCAGTATCAATAATTAACTTATCGCTTTTCCTACAATTCATGACCATCGTGAGGGATACACGACAGGTGGAAAAAAGCATACCTAGTCATTTACAGGTAATAATCGTTTGCCTTTATATAACTATCTACTTCACCTTCAGTTTTGTGAGGGAGAATATTCACCAAAAATATTATTTATTGAATCCGTGCTTCAATTAATTTTATCGAGTTGAAGACACAGGAAATTATTGTCTCTCTGTCACTTCCCCGCCTTACTCCTCACTGAAGAAAACACCTGTTCAAAGCAATGGCTTCGGTTATTAATGACATTGACGTATTTCACGCTTTATTTGGGGCTGAAAGACCGAGTGTGTAAGGAAACAGTGATAACAGCGATTAATATTAAAATATTCACCGGCGAAACGACGTCACGATGCGGTCGCGCGTCGCTTGAAATTCCATAATAGAGGATGAAGACGTTAGTCCCACAACTCGGCTAGCGAGTGCCGCCCGTGGATGGGTTTCAGTATAGTGTCCCCGTCCTAAGCATAGTTCCCACCCATACCATTATTTATTTCCCTCGTTCCCGTAACTGCTTGCCATTTCTTCTGTTTACTTTACGCAAACGGATAATGCGCGCAACAACGGTTGCGTACACCATTCGCTCGACGCTTGTTCGCTCATAATTCGTCGGGAAGCACTTGGACAGAATGGAGCGGGCGGGATTTGACCCGATTCCAGGCACCGCGTCCCCCCGTAAAAGAGGGTGAGGGAACTCTCTTGACACCACTTCCTACGCGGGATATACCATATATACCCTACCCTCGCCTTTTCATTACCCTACCCCGAGTGGCGCCACGAGTGTGGGTGTTGACTTCCTTCCCCGACCCCCGCGAAAACCTAAAGCGCACCTTTTCTGCACCTATAACCCCTTTCCCTCGGAATACGCGACGTTTCGCGTCGCCCCCCCCCCCCCTCCGCCCCCGATCCTTCCTCCGTCACCGTCTCACGACCCTTATTTCGGCATTCCCTCCGGCATCGATCCCAGAATTTCCATTTACACCTCTCTCTGTCTCCACTTCCTCCTCTCTTTCTCCTCCTACTCCACTTTCTTATTGTATTCCAACTCGGTATTATTTATTGGCCTCCGTGGCGGCGGGAATAAGTCCTCGCCAACCATACCGAATGTCGCGGGTTCGAGTCCCTCCTGAATAGGTTGCCTCTTCCAGGACATGGTTGTGTGTCATCGTCCGTTTTTTATTGTTAAAATTTCCTACTTAAAGGCCTAAGTGCGCTGTTTTCGGGGGTAATTGAGATAAATTAAATTAGAAATAAATAAAATTAAAAATAAATAAAATTCCTCCAGCTCCTCCATCTACATATACACTATCCCTCCAAATCTGACCCTACTCTCTCCTTCTCCTATTAATTCTACCACTGACTACATCTTTTGGGTATCCTCCCACGTAGCTGTTGATCTGTTGACAACAGTTTCGCCAGCACTGCTGCTAGCGTCTTCAGGAGGGAGACACGTGACACAAGGTACTTGTCTACACAGCAGTGCTCGCGAAACTGACGTATCCCCGGTTATGTGGGAATGGACGCGAAAGATGGGAGTCAGCATTTGAGCCCCGTGACTTTTCACTCTTTTATTATATTATTTCTGCTCTTCAACTCCCACTTCATCCTCACCTTCTCATGCACCTACTTATCTAACTTATTGCTCTCTTTTACTTGCCCTTTACACCCAATTTTACCATTTGACTCTACCACCTTATATCAATTGTATCTATTGCATTTTCGCCCTGTCCTATTTGTAAATAAACCCCTTATTTATCTCTTTCCTTGCTTCCAATTTATCTTACTTAATCTACTTCTGATACTCCCACTCCTTATCCCACTTTTAATTTTCTTTAGAATTATTACCAACTCTCCGACTCCGACTTCAACGTGCCTACTTATTTACTCCAAATGTTCTTACTTTTTCTTCACTTTCTTCACCAACACCTCTAAAATTACCTGATCCTATCCTCCCCACAAACTTACTCAATGTACTACTCGTTTTAATCCTCCAATCACCATTTCCTCTACTTCTAACATGCCTCTAAATCTCGGATCGCTTGGCAAAATCGCCATACAAGCGACAGGCATGTAGTGTGCGCAGTAGAGCATTGCGCGACCTCCGTACTATTACTCTGCCATTTCAGGCATAAGTTGTGATTCTATGCTCAACAGGAGTCTCATTTACAAGGTTGCCATAACCGATTCTCACGCCAAGAGTAAAGTGCGGGGACATAGCCACAAAACTCCCCAAATGGCTCCAGCTTTGACATGTTTTGATTTTTTTGCAGATTGCAGAGAAAATTTAAATAACTGTGGCTAAAGATAACTGTATTCAATATGACACGCTTGAAACAAAGAAAAAGATCACGATTATATTTACCAAAAATTACCAAGCAAGTCTAGAAAATTCCGACGATCCTTCAAAATTCTTAAAGCTATGCCACCGTCTTTCGGGATCCAAAGGGTTTGATGCTTGTGGATTTCATGCAGTCGGAGAAAACGATAAATTCAATTTCTCAGATTGGAGCACTGCGTCGAATACGTAGAGAACAACAGAAGAAGAGGCATTATTATTTCTGGAAGCGTTCGGATCCATTACAACGCCACTCCTCTCAGCGCTAGTGCAGCCGAACTGTTCCTTGAGCAATTTCAAAGCGGCAATTTCGATCACCCTCCATGCAATACCAATCTAGCACCGAGTGACTTCCATATTTTGGCTGGAATGAGAATGTGGCTAGGATGGAAGCGTTTTCATACGGACGGTGAGCTTCATAATAGGGGTAAAATTCATTGTAATTCATATGAAGGAATTGATATTAAGCTTGTCGTCAGGCAAGACCAATACCTCAATCGCCTAGCCGGTGATGCTAACAAGTAACCAAATGTGTGCTTATTTAGGATTGGAATGATGAAATCGATGCCGGGACCTATCGAGGGTTGAAAAAAATCATATCTCGTAACTTACAGCTAATAAACAGCTGCATTTACATAACTAACGGCTTTATTCTTGTTGAAGAGGGAGTATTCACCAAAAATATTCTTTATTTAATCAATTTTTTTCATAAAATTTGATAAACTGACGAAACAAGAGAGTATGGTGCAAGAGTGTCCCTGTCTCTTTTCCGATACAATTTCGTTCAATCTCTCCTACCGTATCTCTCTCTCGTATCTCTCTTACCGTATCGTTTCTGTCGAACGTGGGAATAGAGTGCTTACTAAGATGATGTTCTCCGATTTACTCCCACTTTCACTTGATTTTCCACTTCCAATCCGTCTTTTTCCCTTCTTCTTCTTATGCAGATATGCCTTGCCATGATATGGATGCCTTGAATGAATCGTGATCTCAAGCAGGCAAAGTAATCGAAGTCATGACTTGTCCAGGGAATCCGGCAGCAGAGCAAACTCGCGGCCAATCGAAGCGCTTGTCCAAAAGTATCTATAATTAATAAATGGTGCGTTTTTTACCAAAAAATCGTCGGTAATTTTGATTTCGACTGGCGCCTTGTATATTTTTGCTTTTAGTAATTCAACTTTTCCTCTCTATCTCCTCGTACAACCTTATTATAGATATCTGCTTGTACTAATCGTACTCCATTTATTTTCTTTGACCCATCACCATTTTTTCTCTTTTCATTCCCGTTCGCCTTCATTCAGACCAACAACCTCTCCGTCCCGCACCCTGGCTTCAAAAACTCTCATTCTTCGACCTCCCCGTTAAAATCCCTCCTCCAGAAATCTCTCCCTCGCCACCCTTTCTGAATCAAATGCTTTTCTCCCCCTCCACCCTTGCCGTTCTCCTAAAACCTCATTGCCAACCCTTGCTCCGTTTTCCCAACTCCTCTCCTCTCCGTCGGTTGATGTCGACCGGGAGAGAAATGGGAGAGGCTGGGTTTTGCGTGCTGCATGGCCTGAAAAGTGTGGATGAAGCCGGGAGCTTCTGAGCGCTCTCCGTCAACGTGTACGTGTGGGTGGCTGCCTTTTTTCAGGCTCGTCTTTTCACACTGTCACCCCGTACCATAGCTCCTCCCGTGGCACGCGATAATTGAGCGTGGGATTTCGTCACCATTGATTCCTGACGCAAAGAAGGTGGCACTCGTAATTCACTTAAATTGCACCCGTGCAAGCCTTTTACCATTATAGCTGAGGACGCTCCAAAGCGAGATTATGTAAACGTCTTTGTGACGTAACGAAGAGACGTTCCCTTTCGTTTCTGTTGAGGGCTCAGTTTGATGACCAGCATCCATTGCAAAACTTGCAATGTGAACGAATGCATTTACGTTGCGTGAAGTTTTTTTCCGGCGCTTTGCAAACTTCAGCATTTCAATTTGGAGGGTTGTAGCAGAGTCTTAAGTGTAGATAGTGTAGAGGTTTGACTGGCGTGTCGTTAAATTGGTGGAGTGCTTTTCAACTCACGAGGCTACTTAATGGTAATAATCCTTACACAAATACTTCAGCTTTATTCGTTTAGAAATTACATTATCCACAAAATATTTCTTCATTCAATCTATCTTACAGTTACATTTCATGAGCTGACAAAGCACAGAGTATGGGTGTCCCTGCCTCTTTCTCGAGTGAAATAAAATGTATTTATTTTCCTCATAATATTTTTGGCCAAAGTCAGCATATTTTTTCGACTTTCATGAAATTTTATTCGACATTTTACCATAATGTGATAGAATGCAATTCATGTAGCTCTTTAATGTCGTTAATATCCTTAGACCCTTAAAATCATTATTATATCCTTTTAGGCCCTCAATATGCTCTTTTGTCTCATTTTTTAAATGGAATGAAATAATGCATGAAATGAAGACCAATGTATTTATTGACTCAATCTTCCCTGTTTTTTTTATAATTTTTATCGAGTCACTTCTGCTCGACCAATTTTTTTGAGTATTTTTTCAGAAATTTTAAGGCAATGATTAGTTCAAACCGAATGTATTAGCTTAAAATTGTAAGAAAATTTACTCTAAACTCTTGATAACATTTATGTGTATCTCAACTATGAATATTTTCCCACGAACAAATATTAAGGAAAAACTTTTAATAATTGATATGCAAGAAAATGTTGATTTGGTTCTACTATATATAATAAACAAGTTTTGTATGATGTCCTAATGCACCATTTTCCACCTTATTATAATCAGCACCTCAGTCAACTCAACTTCTCATATTAAAATTTTTGAGATCTTCGCAGATGTACCTATTCCATGAGGTATGGGATTACAAAAATTCAAGTAGTCCGGAAATTCTGTAATTATTTTCGCCATAAAATAGTATCAAACCCACGGCAACTACATATTCAGATGAGGTATATAGTAAAATGATGTTTCTATGAACAATTTTGTAACTACGTTTAGATCAAAGTCACCCCTAACTTTTAATGAGACTAAATGAATTCGTACTGTTTGTAACACATAGGCCATACATACCGTGTAATTTTAAAACCTATTGCACCAAGCGACGCTATGTAAAGCTGACGAAAGGTCATCTGTTTTAATTGCCCCTCTTAAAATGTTATATTCACGAGGGCAACTGCAATATAAAACATCCATAGTGCTCAAGGTTTCTAAAATTTGACGGCACCCCACTGTATTTTTCGGTATTAAATACAATTGATGGCTGAAGATAAAGCGTGTCGTTAAAAATAAATTACTCCACAAATTATGAAGAAAAATGTCCCTCGGTATGGAGGTCCAAATGATAGGGACATTAGAGAGCACTAGGAAAGAACAACAGTTACGTTCTAACGAATCGTCCATGCCATGAAATGTTCCCAGGGGGATTCATATGCATGATGATGTAGCTACTTCAGTGTAATTTTTCACCAGGGTTTGAGTGGGTCAGGACGCTCTACCAGACGCCTCCGTCGCACCCTCCCACTCCGCACATTTCCTCCCGTGCAATAAATCCCCACGCTCCCCACCTCCACCCCCCTCCAAGCGAAAAATACCCAACCCTCTCTCCTCTCATTCCGTCTTATGGACACACTCAAGCATTTCTTCCTTGCGTCCTTCTCACTATTCCTCACGTTTTCATATTCTAAAACGTAATTCCTATATCTTTGTCACATCCTCGGTGGCGGCGGAGTGAAGTCCCCGCCTACTATATAAGAGGTAGCGGGTTTGAGTCCCGACTGGGTGGGGTGCTCCTATACTAAGCATGGTTGTTCATGCATTTATAATCGTTAAATTTGTCAAAACAATCGATGTAAAAGGCCAATTTGTGCTGTTTTCGGTGGTGTGGGGATGAATAAATAAATCCTTTAAACGTAAGTCCATTAAATCTCACTTTTCCCCAAGTACGAAATCCTTTTTCTCTGCAGTAAGAAAGCCTAATTGTTTTTTCAAACAATGTTTCCGAGTAAATTTTCTCTGCAATGGGTTTGAATTGCTGTACTTTGTATTTAATTGGACACATAGATTTAATGTTTGCCCCATGAAACTAGTCATCTCCCTCATAAACATTGTATGTTCAACAAATGTAATTTATAAATATGTATCGAAATCTATGTATCGAAAAAGTGAATATACGGTTGGGATGAAGAGAATGTGAGCGTTTTTGTTTATGATTCTTTTGAATTAGTCTAAAGATAAATATTTGATTATGTGTTTAAAATGCAAGTTTTCTTTCGAATGAATTGGTAATCAAAACATGAAATAAATCAATAATCAATGAGACATACTGAAGGATGTTTTTAATTTCAATTTAGAACTGAGAGCAATAATGACATGAAACACATTATTGGGAAAGCTTCTACGTTTTGCAGGTGGACAGATAAAGAGTTTCATTTACAATGATTTTAGCTGTTATTTTAAGGCCACTGTGCAGTATAAATCATGAATACATGTTTTTTACATTTGACGTGGTGTGTTTTTAGCAATATTTGAAATGTAATTTTTTCTATCGGGATTTTTGTGTTCATTTTAGAATAGATATTATGATTCCAATGTGGATAATGAAAAATGAACCATGGAAAGGAAGTGATTTGATTGAAATCCCTCCGGGCGGATTTATTTTAATCTATTATATAGCGATAGCTCGGTTCGTATTTTCTTTGCAAAGTTTGATTGGCACGGCTTTTTGCTTGTACCCTCTTGTCTATCATCTGTTCTCCAAAATGCATTTTCAGTTTTCATCGAAATCCCACTTTAAAAAACCAATCACTTTTCCCTTTTCTGGAAATAGCTTACAGCTGCTTCTATCCCCGTGGACACCTGTGACATATGGAATGGCGCGGTGATGGATGTCAATTCGCAGACTGTTTTACGATGCACGCAATTCTACGCTTGCCGTCGATTCCATTTCGATAAATGGAAGCGGCCGAGGTAATTAATTGTTAATATACTGCCAAGTGCATCGGGGTCCTGACACTCAAGAATGCATGAAAAAAGAGAACTATGAATCTGTTAATTTACATTTAGGGTCAAATGGGATATACAATTTAATTTTTTAATGGCTGTCTTAAGAGGATAAATGGTTTGCAACCCATGCAGTGCCTGGTATTGACTGCTTATGGCTAGCAAAAAAATGTGAGAATCGGAGCATAGGCTTTAATTGAATTACCGACTTATTAAGATAATTATCAAAGGTACAATTTCAATTGATAGGAACTTTTCTCATCGTCAAATTGAGGTGAGTCATAAATTACAACATGAATCACATGACCTTTTAAAGATATGATTACTTGGGTTCAATATGATATCATGGAAATTGCTTTCCCTACAACGATAAAGATATTGAAAGAATAATCTAATATTCCATCTGGAATACGCACTCCTAACAACATGAACCCACACATTTTAATGCTAATAGTTATTTTCGTATTAATTTAAGGGAAGACCAGTGGATCCCACATATTCATTCTGTTTACTTTCAAATTTCAATGGGAATGGATATGCAGTTTCAAATGAATTGCACTCTCAATGTCTTTTCTGGGGCCCATCTCGCATGGCCTTCTTCACGTCCATAAATTCACTCCGTCCGGCGCGCATGGTGGACAGCAAAACGAATAGACGCAACGAAATCGAAACGAACGGATCGCAGAGACAGCCGCGGAAGGCACTGGATCCTCATTTTGGGCCGCGGGGGAAATAGAAAAAAGGAGACCTAAAGGGCTTTAGCCATTATCGCGGCGCGTGTGGGGTCAAATTGATGTGCCGCTTCGTACGTGCACACAAGGTACACACGTATTATTCCTCTCGCTGTCCACGGGCGCTTCTCCACGGCGGCGGCGGCGTCACGCAATATCCCTTTCCCTCATACCACGGATCTCTCCCGGCTTGTGCCCGGGGGGCGCGCCTTTGCATCATCCACCCCGCTCTTGCCTCCTTCCTCACTAATCTCATTCGAGCCGCCAAGCCGCGATCCCTGACGGCTACTCCAACACCCCCTTCTGCGCCGGCCGCCGTCTTCCCATTACTCACTTGCCCTCGCCCTCAATCCCCCATGCTCTCTCTCCACTACTCCCTCCTCAACGTCTGTCGGTTTTCCTGCTCCCTTCCTCAATCTATATAATATACTTATACATAACACTTCTTCGTTCGTTCACAAATCGCCATAAGCGCAAATAAACAAGAATAAAAATTCATAGAGAGGGAGAGAAAGTCTGTCGGTTTTCCTGCTCCCTTCCTCAATCTAAATAATATACTCCTTCGCTCATTCACACATCGCCATAGGCGCATATATGCAAGAATATAAATTCATAGAGAGGGAGAGAAAGTCTGTCGGTTTTCTTGCTCCCTTCCTCAATCTATATAATATACTTATACATTATAGCCCTTCGTTCATTCACACATCGCCACAAGCGCAAATATGCAAGAATAAAAATTCATAGAGAGGGAGAGAAAGTCTGGCGGTTTTCCTGCTTGCTTCTTCAATCTATATAATTTATATGCTATACTGTTGCGTTAATTCACAAAGCGTCATAAGCTTAATCATAGAAAGATATAAATTCATGGAGAGGGAAAGAAAGGTGTATGAACTAATTCAGAAAAAGGGCGAGGACAACGGTGATGCAGTAGATGGAAGAATCCAGAAATCAGGGGGTTAAAAAAATCAGGTTTTTCTGTTGTGTACCTATCCCTCTCTTTCCCTCTGAATGAAATAATAGCATGTGGGTTAATTTTGCTTAACACCATCGGATGGTAATTCAGGCGCCGTTAAGTTTGGAATGTCTTGGCGAAAAAACCATAAAAGTCAATGTAATGGAGTGGAATTACACAAAACAAAAATATTTTTTTATTGAAGAGAGCCGTATGTATTTAAGAACGTTGCAGTTGAAATTTTTGTATTATCTTGAAAAAGAGACTGGGCATTAGGTTCATCTAAACTGAATTTTAAAATCGTGTCTCTTTTTCTCCGCGTTTTATTTTTTGAACGCTAGAGTTTGAGAACGGAAGGCTGCAGAGCGTCACGACGCCATGTCACGTTCTCAATCTATGTATGATCGCATGTAATCAATCCGAAGATACTTCGATAACCTGCCTATTTAAAATTGCTACAGCTCGTCAAAAATTTAGAAAAATTAGTGTGATATAATGTATTCAATGCATGATGCATTATGCATTCATTATTTCTTTAATGCAATGAAAATTTTCCGCTCCCATTTTCCTGACGATGAATAATGTGGATCCACCCCTCAGCTCTGTGCATCCTCCTCACATCTCAAAATCTCCCTTGCCAACCAATCCCCTCCGTCTCCTCCCTCCCCCCACCTTATGGACCACCACCACTCCACCCCATTTCACCCACCTCCCCCTCCACTCTCATGAGACTCCTAATTAAATGGCGAAAAACGTTGACCGCGGTGGAGAATGGGGGCGTGGAAGAAGAGGGGGGGGGAGGAGAGGAGATGGGGTTGAGGTCGGGTGGAATAAATGTGGGTGTTTTGTGCTGACTCAAAAAAGAAAAGTGGGAGAAAGGGAGGTTTCGTGGAAAAGTTGGAAGAGGAGCGGAAGGGGTGCGGAGAGGGATTAGGGGAGGCGGAAGCGGTGGAAATGGGAGGTTCGAAATGAGGTTGGGAGTGTGGGCAAGGATTGGTGAACAGGGCCTAGACTCGGAGAGTGAGCACTTTTAAAGGAGAAAAATTGGCCTGAGGCAAGAAAGCGTTTCCATTCATTGAATATTATGATTAAAATTATAAATAGAATTTTGTGTATAAAAATGTTTGGGATGTTATGAATGAACATTCGACGAATTTATATTTTAACTTGTTGATTTTCCTGATAGGCAACGGTGCCCTGGTGTCATCATCAGTTAACTTAATGAAGTAGTTACATTGAGAAATACGTACAAAATATATAGATATAATAGCGTATATGTATACGAATAGTATATATGAATACGTATGAAAAAATAAAACTAACATTTTCACACACATAGATGACTACATTTACCTTCTTGTTATGTACAATACTGTTCAACTTTTTATCACATTTTTGTTGGCTAATACCGATGGGAGAGAGAAAAGAATCATCCATCCTTTATTTATCATTAAATTCTTTATGACCTGAAAGTTAATTTTATCATGGATTTCATGTATTTTTCGGTATTTTCCTTTAATTCGCATTAAGTTGTGCATTTTACTATTTTTCCAAGTTTACATTTTATGAGTGTGAGTGTTTCATACTGCAAGCCTATATTTAACGTGTGAATTGATCTTCCCCTTCATGTATCGAGCGTTAAATATATTTTATTAATGTAAGTTTCCAAAGAGCAAATCAGCAAATTGCATGGGCATCCTCCTTAATTCATCATCGACTTTATTTGATGAAAAATTTTCATGCATCAGATATGCTTCAATGTCCCATGAGTATTTTTTCCAATTATGCTGATGAAAATCCCAAGGCTTTTTCCATCGAAAAATGGAGTTTTTATTTGTTACCGATTGTAAAATTTTGTTATACAGTAATACTTATACTGTAGGATTCTCGCTATAACAACGTCTTGCCTTGATCTCGTTAGTGAGTGATGACGTTGTTGAAGAAAAGACGCTACTATTGTTACAGCTGTTAAATTATCGATAACATTCAAAGAGTGAAATTATTTTTGAGGATGGGTTTCAATTATGTATAGCATTTGGAAGATTTCATTAGTCGAACCAGTTCTTATATCTAGTTTCAAATCACAAGGTGATGATGGAAATCGTGTGATCAAAAGAGAAGTCTATGAGGTGTTAGGGTGAAGAGGTGAAGGAGATAGGAGAAGGAGATTTTTACGTGAAAGTGGTTGTTATGCTACCTAATTATGGCCCGCCGTAATCCCCTCGTGAAGTCACTGTCCTAGATGAAACTGGTGAAATTATGGTTGACTATATCCTTTGTAACTATCTTAAACCCTTTTTTTGGGAGGTTGACTTTTCTAATTCCATAAAAATAATCGGAATGATGAAATTCAAGTACCGTCTGGATGATGGAATACGATTCTTTTTATTTTTACAGAAAAATATGTCACTTGTAGGGTTCTTGATTACCGGAGCGTGTCATAATTTAAAGTCTGCTACAACTCCTCATAAAGTAAGTTTTCTCGGGTTTCGCACCGGGTCAGGTCATCCATATCTCTTTCCAAAGCTTCGATGAACAGCTTGCCCATTGTCATCAGGAGTTCAGGAATTCAATCCCTGATGACGATGGGCAAGTTGTTCATCGAAACCTCGGAAGGAGATACGGAAGACCTGACCCGGTGCGGTAAGCGAGAAAACTTTACTGTAATTGATCGCCGGGAAAAAAAAACAAAAATTATGTCAACTTCTCATAGAGTTTATTACAGAGGTTAAGCTGCTAATCTAAGGAAGAGGAGATGGATAGAAGGGTGTGGACACCAGTGAAAAGGGCGAGCTGGATAAAAGATAAAATAGATATGGAACTGTGGAGATGATTCGGAGAAAGGAAGGGGAGAGTAAAGGAGAGATGACAAGGATTGGGCAGGTGTACAACAGCCATAAGTGTTTGCCGGAATGCAATCAAATAAGAGTGGCATAAATTTTTCGTGATTTCAGGAAACAATTGCATAACTTGTAGAGTTCTTGATTCCTGCTTTTTATCATAATGTATTGTGCTGATTTTCTTCACTGAAATCTTATTATTTATTTCACTGAAATCGTATTACCATTCATGAATGCTCGGTTGAGACTTTTCACAAAAGAAAGATCACTTGCTTTCCCGGCGTATTGTACCATGGAAAGTTATTCGGGTATACCACCGGGTCAGGTTCTCCATCACGGCCGAAGTTTCGATGAAGGAATCGTACAACGTCATCAGGGCATGATCATCCCCATCAGGATAGTCACAGAGTTTGCACAGCTAATCAATCTAATCAAGGAGAGACAGTGGGGTGATGGATGGGGAGCTTTGGGCGTTTGGCAGCATGAAGTAGCTGTGTGAGTGCAATGGCATAAGACTGGCATAAAATTTTCGTGATTTCACGAAAAAATTATCCAAATTGTTGAATTCCAAGTTGTTGCTATCTTTGGGTGGAGAACCTGACACGGTGGAAATCCCGAATAACTTAGAAAAACATAGAATGGGCCTATGTATGTACCTCACCTAAATCTTCGTTGTGCCATTCATGAATGGTAATTTAAGACTTTAGACAGAGTTAGCACAGCTAATCTGAAGGAAGAATAAATGGTATGAAGCGTTTGAGGAACAGACGAAGAAGCGAGCAGGTCGTAGAGGGTGTGTAAAGGAGGAGGAAAATGAAAAGGCGGGAGGAATGGGGAAACAGGGAGAGGCAGTGGAGTGGGAAGGGTTGGGCGTGCAGCAGTAAGAAGTAGCTGTCGGAGTGCAATGGGATAAGAGCGGGCGATAAGCGGGTTTGGCTGCGGCGTCATAATGGTGGAGGGCGGGAGGCTGAGCGGGGGACGCGGTGGTTGCCCGAGGCAAACGGGGAACGGGAGGGACGGGAGAGGAGGAGGATCTGGCATATCGAGGGAATGAGATATGAGATGGAGGAGTGAGGGCAGAGAGAGGAGTAAAGCTGTGCGGGTATTTGCTCCTCTGGGTACGCTTTTTCCCCCCACCGTGCGTGCGGCAACTCGAACATTATATTTTTTTTGCGCCCGTGAAGTGTAATTAAATTAGCGCGTTTGTCTTGCTTCTTTTTTCCGTGCGCATTGTGGCTTTGTTTCTTGCCCTGTTTATCTGGCCATTTTTCAATTCAAAATTAATTCTCTGTTGTTTGATGAGGGGATTTGGAGCCGACTCCCGACGGTAAACAGTGAGTGAGTGAGAGAGAGAGAGAGCACTGTGATCTCGCCGACTACATTTTCATTTCCATGAGTGTGAGGACATTAGAGGTTAATAACGTAAAATGTGGCGTTGTTATTCCGGTTGGGTAAAACTTTTGGTGTAATATACGAAAGCAACGATACTTCCGTAAATGAGAAGTGAATATTGTCCTCAATTTTATAACATAGGGTGATGACGAGTGCAGTTAAAGCTTGTCAAAGGCTACTTCACATATACTGGCGAAATTCTGGTATGTTTACAGATTCCCAATTATTATCCCATTCGTAGTCGGCATGTCTAATATTTATTAAGTAGTTGCATACAGAGAGGGTTGAACTCTAATATATTTATTCTAAGAGATGCGAGTAGTGATGGCATGCAATAGCTGGTGTTTTATGGTCACTCCTAAAAAACCAACTTAAATTAAATGATGTTCTCTAAATATTGTACTGCTATTGTTCATGTTTAGCTTAAGCCAAATGAATAGTAGATTCACTTGGTTTCAAATGGGAGCAATAATGTTTGGTACACACTGTTGGCATGCCTGAAGTATTTGTATGTAGTGTCATGCAGAAATTTTGTCAAATAATTGGTCGTATGAAATTATTCATGATTTTTTCCAACTTATATTTATTCTCCATAATCATGTACTGATGATTTGACTGTAAAATTTTGTTTATTTTTTTACCTTTTATTTATTTTTCATCACTTCAAAAATATCTTAAATTTCCACAACAAAATAAATGTGTATCTTTCATTATAATTGCACCTCAATTTGAAAATTATGATAAATGCGTGCGACAAAATGAAACAATCAATTACCATTCAAAATAAAAGAATAAAATATATGAGAAAAACGTCATTGCTGGGCTGTGGAGTTTTTTTATATCATTCTATTGAAATTAAATTTTCCTCATTTGTCACCTCTGGATTCCCTCCTCGCGTCAGGGGAATTAATCCTGAAAAAATATTCGTACCTCAGCCCTCGTGTGGAAATTCCTCAAACTCGTTTTTCGCAGCAGGTGGGCCGTCTGATTCGGTCATACCGGAGTTCTCCCTCCCTATCTCTATCTCTAGGTGCTCAGCGTATCGCATGTGAAATGCCTTGAATGCGACCCTGCGCATGGAGGGCACTCCTTTCTTTGCATGCGTTGAATACTGTTCTTCCCGATCCAATCCCTTCGTACTCGGCTGCCTCCTTTCAAAATGCCCGTCAATGCTCTCTGCCCTCTTCATCATCCTGTCCTCATCTATTCTTCTCTTCTCTCTCTCTCTCTTCCTCTTTCTCCTTTCTCCACGGCCTTCGCTAAATCCCCAGTCTTCTCCGCTCACTCTTCACTTTTGTCCCCTGCCATTGTCTCGTGCAACCTTTGTCCGCGACGGAGTGCTTTATTCCCAAGTCCTCCCGCCCGCCCTCGCTTGCCTTGGATTCGAGTGAGCAGTTAAAGTACAATCTCTTTAATCACCCAAATTCATTTCAAATAACAATACAAACTAACTTTTTGAAGCTAGTTGGTACCTCTCCCAATCTCTTATCCTTCTTTTTTCGTATGTTGTATTTGTGTGTTATTCGCATGTTTCCCTCGGTGCCCTGTGTCAAAAGGAAAAGCCTCTGAGCAAGTGTTAATTTGTAGTTGGGGACTGTCCATTCAAAACGTTGCTGCGATACGTTTTTTGTCCACTCCAATGCGTGGGGACATCGTTCCGAAGCCTTCTTCTCGTCCTTTGTGACTGCTTTTCTTTCTGTCGGCGCAATCCATTGCGCGGGGTCCGAGCACGCGGCTATTGACCTTCTGAATGCGCTCTTGTTTAAGCACTACATGAAAGCGTCCTGTCCGTTATATACCGCTCTCCCATTTCGTAGAGATGTGCATCTTTCGAGGACGAACATTCATAGTTCAGGATCACAGCTTGCTATCTGCCTAAATTAACTCATATCAGTAGACATTTTAGATCGTGTTACGCTCGTATTTTGATGGGAAAAATTTATTATTCATTTCAACTTTGGGTCTTGATTGCCATAATTTACCTCTTGGTATTTATTTTTCTCTTCATTTTTTTCACCTTATGTGATAGACATTTATTGAGCAAATAAGAGTAAATATGATGCGATACCAAGAGTTATTGACGAAGTTGTACCACGGGTGATGGTTTACCAAAAAGATAAACCCAAAAAATTACGTTATACCTACTTTCGTAAGTAAGCTTTTCCAATACATCAAAAAAACAAAAATATGTGAATTTCCGAGTACGTAGACTAACCTTAAATTAATTAATTTACAGGCTCTAGTGCAACTCATGATGGTACTACCTGTGAAATCAATTGAAAAATAGTCAGCCTGTTTACTCCCTATGTTTTCAATGCTCCACATATGAAATGACTTTGGTGCTGGTATTCCTCAGCACTATCGTAGATTGATAGTTGCTGGCTATTTGATCACATAACTTTTTAAAAATCCTTCTCTTTCGGGTGACCGAAAAATACCTTTAAATTAGTGTTTATTATGTATTTTATGTAAGCAATTTAGACAAATTTTTCCTTCTACAGTTTTGGGTTACAGTATTTTAAGGTAAAATTTAGGCATCAGTTTGGCATTGGTTAGGTATTGGTTAAATGGTGAGGTTGAATTTAAATTAAGAATTAGGTGAGAATTTTATATTATTATCCATAATTATACCTGAAGCTTGATTATTAGTAAAAATAGTACTTTTAGAAAAGCAAACATGGCCATTTGACGTATTCATTTGTATGTTTTTTAAATTTAAAATGATGTGAAGTACACGGTAATTAATTTCATTTCTCGTTACATACGTATATTTTTTTCAATTTTCCACCATCATTCATTGGAGTCATCGATATGATAGGTATCAATTCTTACCGAGTGATGAGGCACCTTTTAATGTGAATTTAATTATACTCATCTGTTCTTAGTGAATTTCATTCGCATACACACTGTTCATTTCCTTCAGAGATGTAATGAAGGGCGAATGCTTTATACCTCCTGATTACTCATCCGATATGAATCCAAAAAGCAATTAAAGATGAAAGCTGAAGAATTTCCTGAGCATTGCTAAGATTTAGCTTCACCTCGTCCGGTTTCCTCTACACACGTTCCTTAAATGCATGAATTGAAAAAGAGATCGCCCATGTACGTGTGAATCTGGCACTCTCAGAAAGAGTGGAAGTTGGACTATTCTTCGGCGCTGAATTTCTGGAGGACTGAGTGAAATAAAATTTTAAAAATAAATACAAAGATCAAAAATTCTCTGCGAGCGACGGAAGACGAGAACGCTACAAAGAGCAGAACTGCTATACGTGTGTGACTTTATCGCCCGGTCCCCGAGCCGTGGAAATGTGAAAATAAAAATTTATAAGTGAAGGGACGAAGATCCGGCACCGGAGAGTTTTATCGCCTCACCCCTATTTACTTCTCATTTATAAAAACTACGGGTTTAAAAAAAACGCTCGAAATCCGCGCCATCACGTAGGCATCTCGTCATTCTGATTTCCATTTTTCCTTATCGCGCCGGCGGTTCATGTTCCCGTGCAAGCGTCTCCCTCGCTCCCTTTCCCCCTTCAGCCCCCCGCAAAACACGGAGACAACTCCATTCAAATCGCTGACAGTCCACCCCGTCCCTCCCAATCCACCGAACCACACTGCAGTTCCCTCCCGTAGATAGTGGCTTCCCCGCCCCCTTGGCCCAGTTACTGTCTACCCCATGCTCCTAGAAGTCTCCAGACCTGTGTATCTCGCTCTCAGTCTCCCCGTTCACCAAAAACTGCAGCTATGCGTTCCAGAGTCCTCGTATAAATGCCACATTTACACCGAATGCTAAGCGATGGTTTTACAAATTTTCTGTCCATGCTCTGTAAAACAAACAGCATAGCTGTGTTTTGCTACAAGTAAGCTGAGGGATTTCTTCTTCATGGGTCCTTTTGAAAGAGGAAGAGATGGCGGCACCACACAACTGTCGAGCAGTAGAATTCTGTCCCGTCTCAGAAGAGTATTCGGGCTTCCAGCCGGGTGGTCTCTCTCCACTCTCCATTCTGAGGACGTTTCGGAACTGAAGTCGTGTTCCATCTTCAGGGCTGATAATGGAACACGACTCGAGTTTCGAAATGTCAACAGAATAGAGAGAGACCAACCGGCTGGAAGCCCGAATAGTCTTATTTGACTATATTCGCCGGGAAAGCATCAGATCTTACTATCTGTCCCGTCTTTCTCCTCATTTAATTCGTTATTGTTCCAAAAGTTATTATGGACGCGCAACCGTAAGAGACTAAGCGCACAAAATACTATACGATGGGTGCGAAACAGATGTTGCGCTCGCAGAGCTTTAAATCAAGGCATTAGACAAACTTACTATATTACTGAACAAGATCGCGGAGTTGCTGCGTTTTCTTACAGAATTCTTCTTTTCTTACGTTGCTTATTCTTACAGAATATCTATTTACAAGCTTCTACTGTCAATGCTATTTACTTGGTGCCCAATCCTTCTTTTTAACAGGGAATTAAAGACGAACTAATTTATTCTAATTCATCCATTAAAATGTTGATTATTAACCCTTAACATTTTTGCCTTCGTTAAATATCATGAAATTTCCTGTAATACGCAAAAAAAAGTTGACCAAATTTGCAAAAAAAAAGAGTGACTTCTAAAATATACGAACCAAAATTTCACTCACTGCAATCATAAACTCTCCTTAATTCATTCACCATACCGCATACCATGCTTAACTTCGCTGCTTGCTGTAAAGCACACGTAACGGGCGCCCGATAAAAAGAGTGCTGTATCTATCACACTGTATCGCGTGTACATTCGATGTATATCGGCCAAGCCACATAACTCCACCATTCCAAGCTCCCACCACCGCCCTAAATATCACTCGCATCTCGCCCGCCCCAAATCGTAACCATCGGTGCAAGGGACTGAGGACTGTGAGGAGGGAATTTTTCATTCAATATCATTGGCAGCGAGGAGGGAGGAGAATCGCATGTGGAAGCGCGGAAGGGGTGGGACGATGCGAGCTCAGTGGGACAGGGTTGGTTTTACGTGCTTGGGTAAGGGGCGGGTGGGTTATCCCGCACGCTTCAATGCCCAAGTCGACGGAACATGAAGTGGTGGAAGAGGAGATAAGGTGCGCGGCTGAAGCACTCTCTGCGTGAAAGGGGTGAGGCAGGGGGTGTGTCGTGGTGCGGGAAGGGGGTGGGAACCGGAGGAATGGTGACTGTGGGATGGGGCGCAATGAGTTTGGGGGTGGGAGACTTTCTGATCGTGCATGCTGGCAGGGGTGTGGGTGAAAGCCTTTGGGGGCAGTGGGGTGGAGTAGAGCTAGCGAAGGCTGTTTAAGGGAGCCGAGTCGGTTTACGGGGGTGCGGGGGGAGGGAAAGGGAATCTGTGAAAGGAAACGGGGACAGATAAGGGAGAGAGAGGGTGGAGGGTGTTCGCCCGTCGTGTCTATTTCGGTTTGCATTTATACTCGGTCGGCGGAGATGCGTCTTCAGTGGTTGGTTTTTCAGTACGCACTTACGTCGAGCCACTGTGATCGGCCTTGGTGGTGGTTGCGTTTCTGTTGCACTAATAAGGCTATGTGTAACTTGGTAGTATTTTAAAATCGATTTCTTAGCACACATTAATCAATATTCTTTTACTGTGTGATACAATCATCAATATCGATTAAGCTTAATATTAGAGATATCTTGTATCAAACTGAAGGCAGGAACAATCAAATCCATAAGTGAAAATGGTCGAATACATGTTTTTCATACATCAGTGTTACTACTGTTTTTACTTTATTTGAATCCATAAAATTTTGGTGACTGAGTGTGCAAGAAACAAAGACTACGGCAAAATATTTATTTTCATATTAGCTGTCTTATTTTAGTAGGTAGATTTCGTTTAATGTAGAAGATGAGTCTTTTAATTGAAAAGCGGACATGATAGGCTGTTTTTAAAATAATTTCTAATCATTAATTGCATTTGTAATACATTTTACTGCACAAAGTTCATCAGATTGGCTGTGTAGTTCTTGGTTTCAACATCCCCGATGGGTATGGATACTACTTCTTCTCATACACAAGAAGGATGGATGGTAGCTGATTAAAATCATTTTTACTAGCCAATGAGTAAAATTTCTATTGACAAACGCATATTCACCCCGTAATCATTATGGTACTGCTACTCTTGGTTGTAAATCATCGAGGAATTCGTAAATGTAATATGTCGGAAAATCTATATTTGTTTTCTCGTATTTCATTACATAAAATTGAGTTTCTTATTTGAAGAAAGACCTCCAGTCATTCCGCCAATTGAATAAGATATGCCGGCAACCCAGAATTCACCTGTCATTTCCTTGTCGGCATATCCTCGGATGAATATCAGTGAAACAAATCTCTTCTCTAACCGCCCGAGGCAGGAATTTTAAATTCAAACCTCACAGTTCTCCATTTAGCAAGAAAGGGAAATAAATAATAATAAAGCCGTAGTGAAATATCACTCCCGAAGAAAATTTGTCGCATGATTGATGGTAACGGGCGGGAATATAATTAATTTCTCTCACTTTTCAGCTCGGAGCATTCCTCATTTTATTTCGGAACGAAAGGCAAATAGCTCTTTGGCATTTCATTTATTTTGAAAGTTGCGCGTGGTATACCGGGGAGAGAAACGGAGAGAAGTGGATTTTGAGCGTGGGAGTAATTTGGGTTAAATTACTCATTTTAAATAACATTAAAAGTGATTAATCGTTCCGGGAAATCTCATTTCCTTGTTTCAGCGTTGTCACTCTCAGGAAAGGGATTATTTCTCCGAGGCGCGACTATTTTCAGGGTTTTCGGGGTTCCTGTCTCGTAGCCGTCGGAAGGTGAGACTCGGTATGTGCGTCGGTGTTTGAGCGGGGGGAGGATGAGGGGAGAGGTAGGTTGGGTGGGGGAAGATATTGGAGGGTGGGAGGTATAGGGATAGGGAGGTTTTGAGGAAGAGGGAGGCTCAACGTCTGTGAGGGAATTGCAAAGTAAAACCTCGTCGGATGCGAGAGAGAGAAGGGAGAGAGGTTTGAATCTCGGAGAAAATGAGAAAAAATAAATTTGGATTCAGAGAGAGAGGAGGAGAATGTGTTGAAAGGGTGAATGAAGTGATGGGAGGGGGTAGCTCTGGGGGAGGGGGGGTGGGGGGGGGGGAGAGAAGGCTTTTTCCTGGGCAAGTGGAATTGACGCTCGTGAAGCCTTAATTCCAAAGCCGCGGCAATGGAAATTTAACGCCTGGCATTTTGTCGCGAATTGTTCCAATTGACCCAACCCCTCGCCCCTTTCAATTCGTGCTTTTCCTCTAAAACCACCGCCGACCCCTCATCCCTCCCGAACACACACATTTCTCTAACTTCTTTTGTCTTTTTCACACCCCTCAAATTTTCTCTACACAGTTTTTTCTTCTACCTCTTTGACACCCGGAAACATTAAATTTTAGAAAATTTGGAGACACATTCCTGGGTTATATTCTGAGAAATCATGCTAGCTAGTTCACAGCTTTATTTCTCGAAACATTATCCTCCTTTGAGATTTCAAATAAAAAATGCTATGCGAAATTAATGCCTAGACACTTCATTTTACGCATTAGGGAATCTTTTAGCTTTTTTATGTTTTCCGTAAAAATAGAATGATTTACTTATTTTTATCACGGAAAACTTGCATAATGTATTAGTGTATTTAATTATCTCGGAAATGTGTCATAGTTAAGAGATATTTTCATTTTAAAATTGGGGAAAATTCCAATAAAAATCATATTTTTAAGTACATATATGTATTGGGACTTTTGATAACATGGTAATTATTTAAACTGCGTAAGGAGGCAGTAATACTTACTGGATACAGCCCAAGACTTCTCTTCTCTAAAATATTAACAACATTATAGATGGAGAAAAAATTACAGGTGGTATAAAAAGGTGAAAAAGTGAAACGAAATCTAAGATATGCCGAAGTGAGGAAATCGTGTCTCAGAAAGTGCAGCGAATGTTTGTATGAAACTAATTTTCTGGTCGATAGCTCGTGATGATGATAAGCTACTTGCTTTGAATGTGGCGGAATGAGATGAAAATGGCTAGCTTATCCTTTCTTTTCAAAAGAAAACAATGCGTTTAAACCTACGTACCTCTATCAAAAATACGTTTAAAACAGAACCTGGGCACTGGAGAGGAAGTTGGATTATTTCAGGCGAGACTTTCCGTTCGCTTTAATCCATGAATATATTCCCTCCTCACGCCGAAAACTCTTTGCTTTCTTTCCACTCGGCCCTTATCCGTCCACCGCATTCACCTCCACGCAATTTTAATCAAAACCGTCACCAGCACCCACGAGAGCAAGCCAGCATGGTCCATTTCGCCCCGGCTCCCATTTCCGCCGTGCGCACCCCTGCCACCTACCCTCCGAATCTCTCCCTTTACACGCATTCCATCATTTATTTCTCCTCAAACACCATTTAATCCCGTACCCATACCTTGGATTTCCATCAGGCCAAAAAAAATCGATCAAAAATTTTATATAATTTGTTTTTTTATTCCTCTCCCGCAGTCCGCTGCTCACCGGTCCTCTTCCTATCAGGTAAAATTTCAATTCTTTCGAATTATTTCGCAGTGGAGCGCAGTTGCTCTGCTATCTCGAAATCTCACGGACAGGAAAGCTATACTTTTTGACAGCTCGTGCGCCAGTCAATTCCATTCCATTCGCGTTGGCTCTTGAGCCCGTCTGTGGATTGCTGCGCGTCTAGCATGGAACGTACGGATTTTGTTTCCTGTTTGTTTTTATTTCCAGTCAATGATGATTATTCACGCAGTGAAAATGAAGGTACCTAAGAGGATTATCCGACAGGTCATTTTAAGCTCACGGGATATATGGAAAAAAAGCAACTCGATTGGAAATAGCCTCTGGTGGGATTCGAAATGTACGCACATATTATGTAGATACTACCTTTTTTCTACATGTCTACGCCGAATTTATCCCTGCATTTTTATGATATTTTTGTGCAACTGAATGCACTTTTTCACTGATTTTGGCTTTTGTTTGGCGTCTATCCTTATATTCTCTTAACCCTGAAATATTATGAATAGAAGTTGACTGAATTTACTATTCGCTTTTTGAAGGAAAAAAATAAGATTTATATTTAATAAAATTGAATAAAATTATACTTACCGGAAGAAATCTGCTAAAACTGTTTTGAGGTTGCTTTTAAAAATCCACATCCGTTGCGAGCCTTTTCGTCGTAATTTGTTCAAAACATGACAGTAACAATTACAAATAAACAAGTTTAATGTATTCGAGATACACATTCACACAGGCAGAGTAAAAGCTTCGTATGAAAATTTTGTTATCTAGAAAAAAATATGAAGCAAATGACTAACATGCCTATTCTCTAGCGCATTATTATTCAATAATTTTAGTTTTATATAAAAATTTCCTGCGTAAACTGTAACACATCCCGTATATATAGTTCAAATACTTGTTATTTTCTGAGATATGTTATGTAAATATGATTGCTATGGTTTTTCGCGAGGAATCCCCTTTTACTGCAAGGCATGTCTCAACTCTCATACTTTTCACCGTATCTCTGGAATGATTAATGTCTTTCTTAAAATGATTTTTACGGTTACAACACTAATGCACAATGAGAATGGAAATTTTGATGACCAGTAATGGGTAATATGGATCCTATTCCATCAATTTAATCCCAACTGATCTTACACTTACGTCCTCGTCACCGAGGCACTGCTTTGGAATTGTTTCCCAGAGTTACCCTCAATATATCCTCAGCCTCATCTCGATTTCCGTATTTCTTGCCTCGAACTATTTCCCTCCACTCACTCCCGTGCTCTTCGCTCCTGCAACCCTTCACTTTATCTGTCATTTCATCTCCCGTTCCTCGGCTGCTGATTGCTGCTGTCATGCGGTTTCTGGGGAATCGCCCCGGTGGCGGAAAATTCTCTCCCTGGCTTTTGACGCACCCCACCTTGAAGTGCGACCCAACTTTTGTTTGGAATTTTGAAGGAATTTCTCGTGGGACTTTGGGAGGGAATTTGAGTGGAGTTTTTGGCAAGAAAGAGAGGGAGAGACAGACTTTTTCACTGTGGATTTGCATCCCGTGCTTGTCGTTGTGTAATTTACTGCTCTCCTAATTTTGAATGCTAAAGGTTTTTAAAGACGATGAGAAGTCTTGAGTTCCGGTTGGTAGAGGAATTCACACAAATGAGCACTTTTAAAGACCCAAATAGTTTTGAGTTGGCCATGATCAAATAATGTCCAAAACTTTTCCTTTTTCATTGAAATTCTTTGGATAAGGGTAGTGTAAACCTATTTTTTCAAAGGCATAGATTATTTGTTCATAATAAACCAATGGAAATGACTGAGAAAATGAAACCTGCTTCCCTACGGGAAAAAGTAATGTAGAATTTATTTGGTCTATGAGTAAAATTCCCCAATTGTGTTTTATCTGCTCTTTTGATATTTGTGGATTGGTAACACGCTCTCACATCGTACATTTAAAAATATACATATAATTTTAGTTGGTAATAATACATGATAACTATGATAGCCATCTTTCAGATAACAAAAAATTACTTTGTCCTGATAATGCAATGCAGATCAAAATGGTGGCTAACATTTCCGCCAATTATAAGAACAACTAACAACAAAGCAGTAATTTATTATAATAACTGCCTCATATCTATATTATAAGTTGCAGCATGCATTGAAAATACTTGAATGGCATGTATGTCAAGCACGTATTGTTTTTTCCCCTAATGCTCCAGCATTCCAACCGAAAAACACGTATCCCTGTTTCGTAATGCATCGACGTTCTATGTAACACAATGTATTCCCATATTTACGTACTAGCTGGACAGTTAACACCGCTTAGTTTCCAAAACCCATTGTATTACTTCATTAGAATACATTTCATTATCACCTTAGGCTTTTAGCGATGGCCTGAAGCGGCCTCTCATATCTCCATTTCCTTTCCATTTGCGAGAAGTTGTGTTCATGAATTACCCCAGAATGAAATGACGCCCTGCATGAATACGGTGACGCAGGAAAACACCGCACTCGGGAGTCTGTGGGCGAAGCAAGTTTAGTCCCCGACGTGGAATCCTCGAAAGGGCTCTTGAAATAATGGGAAGGCATTTCCGTCCACCCCCGGGGAAGAACAAAAGCCCGCAGTCCCTGACGGTGGCGTCGGAACAAATGCATTCACATGCAGCGTGTGTACTGCTCGCTCTTGAGGGTTTTCCAAAATTAAAATCACGTTAAACCCTACCGCATTCCTTCCTTTTTGTAACTTCCTGAAGCTTCTAAGCAACTCGTGTTCTTCCCCTTTCTTTCACCGGATGATGAAATCAGTCCAAAAACCATTCTTTAATGCCAGTCACTTATTTTTGGGGCACTTATTTTTCGCCCTAACCCCCATTAGCAAATTTAGGTACTTGGGATGTTTCCTTTTCTTCGCAAGCAGAACTCAACATGGTCTATGAGGAACATAATATGAATGCTAGGTAAGACGAATCTTAGTTCCACTTTGAAATATTCTCGCACACACGCTAAGAATTGGCAGGCAGACAACTTATAAAAAAAGTCTACAGCGTAGATTCTGCTAATGCCTGCTCATATTTCTATCGAGATAATAGTGGGTGTGGCCTTTGATAAAGATATTTAGGTTTTATGGCCAATACCGACAGTGTTTTATCATTTTTATATTTTTTTCAGAATTTTATCAATTGTTATAACTGCGATATGACTGTTGTTAGTAGCTAGAGTGTAAGAAAAGGAGATGCTTTGAGCGTAATCGCTTGGCAGAATGTCAAATACCGAGTCTACTCTTTTTATGTAACTGAGACGAGCGTGTGAAATAGTAGTGTAATTTTGACTAGCATGTGTGTATAAAAGCGATTGTAGTTTCTGACTTACCTTAATGCATGAATGGATCTTCTTTTTGCTTAGTTTTAGCAGAACCTAACAGTCTTCTATTGTAGTGATTTTTCAGAAGTCATGTATAATATTCGCATTTATTTTTCCCTTTGAGTGCGTCTACCCATCAGCAAGTGCAGTTTCAGTTCTCCTATAAAATATTCGGTTAGCCGCCAAGTACCTACCTTTTATTATGTCTGCAATGTCCAATGTCCATACCATCCAGCATATCAACCATCTGCCATATTAGATTATATTTTTGGTGCCCGCTGTGTTTTTGGGTTAATTTACGAACGAATCTTGCCACATTTAACAAATTCTTTTAAAATTTCACTTTTCATTTGTTATTATAAAGGAAAAGTTAGCATATGCAACTCTAGATTTACTTAACTTTTCTTTGGTCAAGAGCTCCTTTGCAAATAATCGCGTCTACTCCGGTTTAGGTTTTGCACTTTTTCTATCACGAATTCCAAAGGCCTGTAGTGCCACATCCTCCTAAACAGTGCAAGTTCAGCAGCAATATTAATTCATTAAGAATAATCCACTCTGCATTCTTTGAATGCAAAATGCAGCGTTAATCATAGTTATTACTATCCGCTAACTGAATGAAGCATCGTGTAAGTAAAGCATTTTTTTAACCTTGATTTTCAACCCGTGGGTGGAAATTGTTGTGATCAATAATCCCGTGTACAGAGAAATTCAACAGCAGCATTCGTGTCCCCCTTGACGCCTATTGTTAGGTGCTGACGAACATCGACGTTGAGTTCCTCATCATCGTTTCATAATGAATAAAATGACCATTGGCGTCCCTCTCCACCCATAAGTGCGATACTGTATCATAATAAATCATATGAATTTAAAATACTGGTTTATCATGCATCACATAGATATGTAGCAGAGGGAGACAAATTATGGTGGCTACAAATTCATCTCACCACCTGTTCACTTCAGGAGGTCAGGGGACCGTTTCATCTCGCTTATGCTGTGCCCTTGCGAACGCTCTGGGTCACCTGCAACACGTTCAAGGGGCACAACCTCGAATCTCATTTCTCGCTTTAACCACCGACGGGACGACGGGAAAAAGTTAACGGAATTAGAGAGAGCGCTTTTTCCGATTCTTTCCTCCCCTTCCTCTCCCTCCAATTTCCTGTGGATATAGGAGAGAGCGAGTGAAATAAAGAAAAATATAAAAAAATAAAAAAACCCTATGGAAGAAATAATTTCTCTCCCTTGCATGTTTGTGTTTGTACGCTCCTTCCGTAGATAAATGGAACGGGTTATTCTGCGGAGGAGAGAGGGCGCTGCTGAAAGAGATATGACGGCGTTGAGGGCATAACATCGCGTTAATACGCGCGCGCCACCTGCACCGCCGCCGTGATATTTAATGCATACGGAGAGCGGATGAATCTGGCGAATGAGGGGAGGGGGAAGAGAACGGGGTATTTGGAGGGGGGGAGAATATATGGGAGAGTGGGAGAAAGTGGGAGTGTAAGCAGAAGGAAATTTGTAGGTGGGGAAGTTCAGCATGGAGTATGAACTGGTGGTATGGGGAGATGAAATGGTGGAGAGAGAAAGTGCGAATAAATGGGATGGGAAAGGAGAAGGAATTAGCATGGGTGCAATAGATAGAAGGTAGTATAAAATAGAATATATTTTTATTCTTCTGGGGCTATTTCGTCCCTCAAGAAGACAGATGATATTTCATAAGAAATCCTTAACTTGTGTCTAGAAATTAATTTCTAACAGGATGGCATGACGTAAATATCATGAAGAATAGCAGCGTAAGATCCCTTATTATACTACAATACTATTGGTATTAATTAAGTAAGATAGTAAAAAACATGCCGTTAAGTATTTTAGGTATTACGCAAAGTAGAATGCTTAAATAAGTACGAAGAGAGGCAGCAATTGGAGGTGGGATATAGACCAAATTGGTATTTGTTATAGCCTGAAGATTGGTATTTGGTATGTGGTTTAAACCGTACGTGTAGGTAGGGAGGTGAGAGAGAGATGCACCATATACGGAGCGGTAGGCGTGGAAGAGAACAGAAAGAGGAGAAGGATAGGGGAAATGATGGAAAAGAGAGTAGGTAGAAAGGGGAAAAGAATTGAGGAAATTTAGCAATGGGCCTAGACGGAAGGTGTGGGGAGAGAAAAAGGTGGAGAGAGGTAGGTAGATGCTTTATGTGGATGTAAGGTGTGGAAGAGTGGAAGGGGAAGTGTTGGGAGAGGATATGAATCGGTGGCCAGGGGCGCTGGGGGCAGGGTTTTGAGGGGGTGGAGGTGGGAGTAAGAGCGCGCCCTACGCGCTATATTTCCTTCGATGCATCGGAATGGGAAGAGGTGGGGGTGAGGAGGAGAAAGTTGAAGGGTGAGGGGGTGTATTTGGTGGTTGGGGGTGGGGTGGATAGGGTGGGGGAGGGAGTGTGAAATGAGGGGGAAGGGGTGGTATGGGGTGAGAGAGTGGCCACGGCTCCTCGTCGCGTGCTCCAACACACCTGTTGAGTGATGCCAAAGGCAGTGCTATGGCCCAGTTGCGGAGGAGCAACAGTTCCTGGACGGGAGGGAGGGTGGGATAGAAGGAAGAGAAATGTAGAGAGGAGGAGGAGTGAGGGGAGGGACTGAGGAATGAAAGGAAAGAAAGTTGGCACTCTGCAGATTGTACTCCATTTTTACTGTTGGACATTGACTTAGGGCGCATTCGAAAGCTTCAATAATCAAGTTAACTTGTGATTCTTCGTTAAAACTTTAGCAAGTGCTCTTCATGGCAGTTAAAAACTTTTCGGGCTATGTCGTTGCGCCAATTTTAGGGTGGCTCCAACGTTTCCCGAACGATATTGGTCTGATCTGACAGATTCTCTTGATAAAGCGAGCGGCATCGGTCGGGTAACGTTGGGGCCATCCAAAAATTGACACGGCGGCATAGCCCAATTTTTAAAAACTACCATGACAAGCTGCCTTGATTTAAAACTCACTTGATTAACGATCTTAAATAACAATAAGCAAACTACCTCCAACGGAGAAGGCATCTAGTGGTCGTCTCTGAGTTAGTGACTTCAGTGCTAATTATTGGAATCTCGATACTCGTTTTTTTGCATGGCGACGGCCACTAATTTTTCCTCTGCTAGAGGTATTTCGCGGATTGTCGTATGGAATTATTGTTCTAAAACATCCAGTTAACTTCATTATTGGCGCTTTCGAGCTTGGGCTAATTATACTTATAAGTATGGCTCTCTACGCGGATTCACAATAAACAAAAGCGCATTTAACTGCCATTGGAAAAACTAATAGGAATTAATATGATAGTTATCCCGTTCCCGGAATTTATTTGAAATATATCTCAGGCAAAGGCTGACTATGATTCTTGCCCTTCATTTTTTTCAACAGTGTTGAAAATTTTACGGTATTGGGAAAATAATCTGATACGAGAATAGAGACGGATACGAGATGGAGTTGTAGTATGCCTCTTCGTAAATAAAATTTTTTAATATCCATGCTAAAAAGTGATATTTATCGCCAATATTACCAACATAGTGTAGCCAATTATATCTTGAGTGCTTAGCTCACTGACTCTCATTGACTCTCCTCCCTGAATTGTCCCACTAATAGATCATTTTGTTTTCCTTTACCGTCGATAGCAAGATTTTGCTACTCCAAAATATTTTTTTGACAGAAAAAATGAGTCGGGCTCTAAATTATAACGCAAGTTCTGCTTTTAGAATTATTTCTCTTTCACTCACTTCCAAAATTGGCATTCTTAACTTTTGGCTTAGAATCAGTTCAATATATTTTTAAAATGATAATTAGAGAATGTTGTAATCTGTTTCTTTAAGTAGTTGTTGGGTATTTCCCTCCCCCCCCCCCCTTCGGCGAGTGTCGTCGCCCTCTGGATTTTCCAAGGCCCGGCCAAGTCCCTTTCGGCCCCTTTCTCATGGTCTCCGCCAAGGGGTCTCAACTCACACCCTTTTGGAGTGAGGGAGTGCCGTTACTGAGGGTCAGTAACCCTGAGACCCTAGCATCCATGCCCTCGCCGACCGTGTGGGTTTCAAGTCAGTGTTTCACAAAGGCCGGGAGCGTGTGGACGTGGAGTTTCGGCGTGCGCTTATTTGCGAGTTGCGCGCAAAATAAACCTAATTCGATTGAAGGTGTCCTCGCCTTTAATTTCATCATAACTCGGGGCACACGTCCCCGCGCGCACTTCTTCTGTGCCATTTTCGGGCCGGATTGCGCGAACAGTAGTATATAGTGAAATGAATTGAAATGATTGTAGAAAATGGTATAAACTAAGGAGCGATGTTTAATTTGAAAGGCAAAGAAACCTTTAATTCATTCCTACTATAATTACATTTTCCTTTCACTATGTAACGGAATTATACGAAAAATATTTCATATCAGTAAGATGTAGCGCTCAGTGAACTTATAACTTACCCTTTGAGGAAATCTTAATATGACTGCTGCAAGGGTTTTAGAGCGAAAACATTTGTCTTGTAATTACGTTCGACAGCCTGAGCAAGCGACGAATTCCTTTATCTAAATGGATCTAGCAGCTCGTGCGCTGAGCAAATATATTGGCGTGCGCTCAATTACGTGTATCGTGATAAGGATTCTATGCCCGAGGCGCTAAGCAAGATCAGATATGAAATTCAAATTACGGCGAGGCATTCCGTGAATTGCACGAAGGGATAAAATAATCCCTTGCAGCCGAAACGCTGGGGTTGCAGCGAGAGATATGCCCATCTAGTAGGGAAGGGTTATATCAATGTTGGAAAGGTAGTGTGAAGTTGTTGGCAGGTGAGGTAAAAAGAATAAAAAACGACATCCTGAAGTGACTTTAAATGAAGGATAAGATGAATCACACCATGAATTGCGGGGATTAATTATTTTATTTTCAGAATAACTGGTATCGCGTGACTTATCTGCGTGCCAAGTGTGTTAGCTTTAAACTGTTTGGGAGCGGAACTCGGGAGAAATGAGAATTATCAAGAAAAGAGTACAATAAACACAAAAGGATAACTTACTAAACCTATATGAGTGTTTTGCAGGCATAATTAGGGTAATTCTTTGGACGTTTTCTCTTCATTTTTAAGGCTTTACAACTCTTTTTTCAAGTGCTATGTAAAGAGATTAAGACCAAATAAGCCTCGCTGTAGGCGTTAATTTGAATGCCTATATGCCTGTGAACAACTTATCTAAGCGATTTATTTATACCTGTATTTCAAATTTCATAGAAAATAAGAGCCATAGAAATATTTATTTTAGGATAAATATCCACGAATAAATTTATTTTAAAATGATTTTTCGCTTTATTCTTCCACGTGTCATATGGTTTATTCTACTTTATTCACTCTGCTTTATTTTTTCTTTTACAATCAATCTTTTTAATTTTAATGCTTTTGCGTCTATTCTCAACAAATAGTTTTGACTTCTTTTAAAGTATAATATAAATAATAAATTTTGGACACAAATTAAGAAATGCAAATTAATCACTGGCTACCATTTGCTAGATGTCAATTAAGCCTGTCAAAATACATCTAATTAAAAGTAAGGTAAGGTGCTTCGTTCTATAATATTAGGTTACGGTTGATTTAAGAGCGCTGCATTTTCTGCCTAATAGTATGCTTTTTCGACTTACCAAATACTAGAATGATCCAGTCAGGCCTCTTAAAAATATGTAGTCTTCCTTCGAACTCGTTTTTTGCCAATTTATGTTTTATAGTTTTTTTCCCCAAGTATATATGTTGCATTTGATATATTCAGGGAAATTGCCTTATCATTATTTCACAGGAAGGAAGTCAATTCCTTCTTCAAGCTAGCTCTGTAGATTCTAAGTCCAGTTCAATATCCCGTCACTACTACTTCCATTTCAATTCCGACCTCAAGTTTTGTTGAAAATTTATTTTGCTGATTCCCACGGCACCAACGGTGTACGTGAGGTACCTGACACTATCTCGTATGTTGTTGTAGTGAAATGTAGCCGTTCCATTTAGAGTTTCCGCTCATCAGTGGCGTGTTCTCATTTCTGCCTCGTCTCAAAACGGATGTGGATGCGGAGCAAGCCTTTTAATTATCGATAACTCAGTGATCGAACTGCAACCTATCAGGCTGGTGATGATCATTTTTCTTCTAAAAAGGGAGGAACAGAAATGGAACGCTATCGCTTTTGCTTCTCGAAATCCGAAACCGATATCCAATTAAGGTACCAGTCAAAGTCGTGCCCTTTTTTAACCTATAATTGTCAAATATGAGCTGTGGGAACAAAGCACTTTTCACGACGGTGAATGTTCAGAGATATTATATGTCCTGGTGAATGTAATCCCAGCTTCGCTCCTCCCAATTTGCCAACAGCCATACTAAGCAAAATATTTTTATTCGTTGGCTAATTTCAATACCAAATTAAAGATTTTCAGAGGTAATTGAGGTTCAGGTATTACAATCATAATGTTTTGCTGAAATACATGTTGTTTCATCCCACCTAGCATGACTGTATAGATGACTCGGCTTAGAACAAGTGCTGCAAGACGTCCAAATCAATAGTTTTTTGCAAGCCGCAAAGAAAGAGACATGATATGCATCTTAGCTATAATTTGCGTTGAACATACGTCAAGGCAAAAATAAAATCCTATAATTCCTTCAATTACCGCGCAATTTTTTCTACGGTTTTGAATGAATTTCTATCAGCCAAAATTCATCGTTGGGAATGTTAATTCCAACCGTAAATTTCGATAAAAGTACGCGTCTCGGTAAATTTAAGTTCGGTCCTCTAAGATGGTGTTCAAGGGATTTGCGGGAAGGCAGTCGCGCGATAAATTTCCCCAGTGCAAAAGGGTGGAGGGTGGTAGGGAGAAGAAGGATTGGTTGGGAGGGGGTGAGGGGAGCATGTGGGTTTTGTGCCCAGGGTTCCAAGGGTTTGATAATGCAAGGGGTGGGAAATGAGGGAGCTGAGGAAGGGATTACCCGAGCCAATAGTACGAAGAAGGAGGTGCGACATGAGAAATAGAGGAACATGCGGAAATTGGCATTTTAATGCCACTTTAGACAGTCCATTATTTGGCCTAATTCATCACCGCAAGCAAATGGGATGTGGTAGGAGATTAGTTTCATTCGCCCTTGAGTGAAAACGCATTTTGCGAAATCATTATTCATTACTGTATACTTAGGATGCGGCATTAAATGCTTGTTTACTTGAGACCGGAAAGGGACAGCAGGCTACCTCCTCCACGGAGACATGCGACAAAATGGATCACTTTACGTCCATGTAATTTATTCGCACGCAAATTTCAGCGAGGGAATTGGTTGTCCCTGGCCGATATATTCCTTAAAATCATTTTTGTGGCGATTTTATAGTTCCTTTAAAGTCGATATAATTTTATTTATGGGTGTTTCCTAAGTACAATCATCCCTGTCACCATCACTTGGACGGAGTGACATTGGAAGCGATTACATTAGGCGCCCAGCTACCGTTTCCTAAAAGTCCCTTTCCCGTCTGCCTGGAATTTGCAACTTAAAATAGTTTCTTCGTTGGACATCCACTGTTGGTTCTAGGAAAGTTTGTATTTCAAACGGCTGCTTCAGACATTTGAACCTACCCAAAATAAGCTAACAAGAGTTTTATATGTGCGTTATTTTATGTTTTTTTTTGCTCAAAAACTTATAACTTGACAAAAAGTTAACATTTTCGGGGAAATTTGTACAGTGTCTGCGTGATGATAAATAGCACATGCTTATTGATTTGTGTTGTATACATCATAGCACAAGTATCGCGTTGAAACCTAAAACAGGGAATTCTTACTTTTTAGAAAGCATGAATCACGGCAAAATGATGATTAAATGACATTAAATTTGTATTGCGTTTTCCAGTTTACGGGAAAATTATAGCGGTTAAGTGTTAATCATAACCCATTCCGTTAAAACACGAATGTCTTTCATCAGTGACTTCATTGGCTATGAAAGCATTGATTATGAAGCGAAAAGCAATTATTTACTTAAATGAACGCCACTGCGAACAGATTTGAAACAATTCCTTTGAAAATTAAATTATAAATTACTTGTTTGTAAGAGTAGCTTACACTTTCCAGAGATAGTTGGTTAGAAATTTTATGAGAAGACATGGGGTTTATTTGATGGCCAGTGACAAGGTGCGTTCGATAAAGTAAGCACAAAGTTTGTCGAAATGCGCCATAAAAAGTAAATTGTAAGTATTATCTTTGTATATTTATCGCAGAGGGGTATTATTTCAGTGGCGAGAGTCGAGAGAGTTTAAAAAGAGCTTTAGATTGAATGTCTGCAGAAAGCCTGGCAAAGTTGGTATCAATTCAAAGGTCAGGAAATGAAGAAGCAGACTAAACAATGATCATAAATCCCCTAAGGTAATCAGAATAGCGTCGGTATATTTGCTTATTCACATGTTTGCATTGCATCTGCATCAGAAGTGCTCTGTTGGACAGGTTTCAAAACTTTCTCCAATTCCTCTCGTCACTCCGTGAGCGATGTTTAGGTTTAAAAAAGGGTCCAAATTTATAGCTCTGCACAATATTTAGTATTTGAGTAAAAACATAGCGCAAACCTATAGTTCTCAAAAATATGTCAACGCTTTCTATTTAACAATTATGCTGAAACGATCATTATAGCCCAATCTAGTCTGCTGGCTGCTGGAATAGTTCCTACTGATGGTTGTAGGGGCAAGTAAGGAAAGAATGTTGAAGGTATGGGTTGATGTAAACGCCGGGGAAGATGGCAAACGGAGAAGAGAGGTTTGTTGGATGTAGAGATGTGAGCTATGAGGGGATAGGCGGCATCTGAGCCCTCGCGCCCGCCACGCGGCCGTTCACCCGGGATCCACCGTCGCCCGATCGGCCTCCCCTCTGCGTCCCCGGCCCTCTCCTCAACCCCCCCCCCCGCCACCGCCCCCCCCGCCGCTCGCTCCGGGAAGAGTAACAAGTGCGTCCGTGACTGAACCGGAATGGTAATTTTATTCACCGCCGCTGAAGTGTTGTCACGCGCATTTCCACTCAGCACGAACGCCCGCCCGCCTTTCGTGATCGCGGCACTTTATTGTAGCGAGAAAAAATCTCGATTTTATTATGATTCCACAGTTGGAACACTTTTCGTGCAAGCTCATTGAAATCAAACACGAAATTCTTCCCATTCCTGTGGGAGATAAAAGAGTTGAAATGAAACGCCTCTTCAAATTATATTTCCAGTTTCTGGGTATACAATGCCAAGAGAGGGGGTAGGGAGTTATTTTAGGCACCGGGTGCTTATGTGATACGAAATTTTTTTCCGGGGATTGGGCCTGTATTTTTTCCCGTTTTATGCCAGGAAGTTATTGTGCTAGCGTGAAGGTGTTTCCGGAATTTACTGACACCGGCTAGCATGTTTTTGAGCCATTTAGGGAATTTTTTATGGGGTGTCATTTTCTCCCCATTTTTTCCAGCTACAAATCAGGCTAAGCGTGTTGCGCTTTAAGGCCAATCTCGTTTGTAAAAACTTGTAAAAAGAGTTCCGTCTTTCCTTCTTCTCAGTTTCAATTGTGTTATTATAAAATTATGCAATGCGCAGAGTGATTACGATAAGCAGTTGGTTGTTACAAATTGTACTGTAGTGTTCTTATTTTTATCATTATCAGCGTCAATCAAAATGTCATATCCAGGCACGCACTTGAGAGAACCTCTGCGTTATTATTAATAAAAATAACTCAAATTGAATTTTAATTTAGTTAACTTTTTTTTCATAATCGGTCCTGATGTCATCATTATTTTAGGGGAAAAATATGAATACCTAACTCTTGTCTGAGAGTCTTTGTCTTTATTGTATTTTTAGTAGGTAATCGTAGCAAATGTGATGCCCAAATCTTTCATTCATGCCATTCTTTAATGAGAGCATCATTTTCTTCTATTCAACACTCCAATCCAGGCTACATGTTTAGAAGCCCCTGGCATATTTTAAAAATCTTCAACAACCGTAAACCACTTTTTCAGCTAAATAGGTATTGGTGATGTATGTCTTGTTTATCTTATGTGAAACTGCCTTTTGATTTCCTCATGTCATTCCACACTTTTCTGGGCATTTCAAAAGTTTCACCAATCTGGGGAAAAAATGCATGATTCTCGTACCCCTAAGATATGTCCCCTCCGAAGCAAATCCTCCTAAGCTTTTGTGTCAAAGCGAATGCATTTTCCTTACGAGAGAAAACTAGGCGGCGTCTTTCGGTGAAGTCTTATCTCTCCCTCCTCGAGGTGCCCATTCACCAAGGGAGTTCGCGCCGTAGTGACGTGGTTTCCTGCGTCCGAGAGAGGAGGAACCGGCAACCGGTGGTCACGTATCCACCCCCCTCTAGTGCTCTTCGAAGGGCAGACGGAATCGATATTTTGGGCAGCAATGGAGCAGCTTTTGGAATTTTTTTCGCCTCTCTCTCTATTTCGTACCTTTTCCACCACCGCTCACTCCCTCCCAACCTTCCGTTCAACCTTTTTTATTCCGGCAAAACACATCAAAAATTTTCATTATTCACAAATAAACAACGCCGCGTTCAAACAAAAGAGTGCGTGCGCGCGGCGGCTGTCATTGGATTCCTGGCCGTACGGGAAGGGTGGCGGGGGTTGGGTGGTGAAGGGGGAGGGCTGGGGAGATGGTTCTCCCTTATTGAAGCGAGTGGTTGGCAGCTCAACGCAACCACCTCCGCTAAAACCCACCTCTAGTCCTGACCCCTCCTCATCCCGAAAGGTAGGCCTCCTCCCCCGACTTTCCTCCACCTCCCCCCCCCCCCGCTCTCCTCCGCCCGCGTCGTGCGATTGCAATGAGCGCGCGTACCTGTGGCTGCCAGTGGTTGAATGGGTTGGGTTGGCTGGCCAGGGAGAAGAGGAGGAGGTGGGAAGCGTTGAGGGGAAGGGTGGGCGGATTGGAGGATTGTGGAAAGGGTGGAAATGAGTTTTTGAGGGTGGGGTGGAGAATATATAGAGGATTTGCACGACGCCCCAGGGAGACGAGGCGAGGAGGGGGGAAGAGGGAGGCACCCCCCTCCCTCTATCTTTGAGCTCCGAATCTTGTTCATCGAGCTCTCCCTCCATGTTCTCATCCCTTTCTTTTATTTCCCTCTCATTCTTTTACTCTCAAATTACTCTCTTTTTCCACTTCCCTTTGTTTCAACGCTTGCTGCTCTTCTCTCTTGCAGGACTGGTTTGAAACGCTATCTGTTTACTATCTATGAAAAATATATTTCGGCTTATGTTTTTCTGTGCACTTTTCTTTATTTTTCAACTTTATAGATACTATTTTACGTAAATTACCCTTTGAGATGTCTCGAGGCTGTTTGTTTGAGGGTGAAAGTTTACCAACTTGCTCCGCAGCGTACAGTGCAACCAATACATAGCATACGAGTATCTAAGGCAAGTTGGCTATTTTGTGATTCCACGAAGAATACATCAATTAATAAATCAAAATATTGACTAGAAAATGGAATAATTTTAATTTTAATCTGGAAAATGTATATTTTTAAACGTGGTTAATATCATTCCACCATTTTTCACTGAAACTGCCCTTCCAGGTGAAACAATCTGCACAATTTAATCATAATTATTTTTAATCTTCAGTTATATCAATTAAATCATGCCTCACATGTCAATTCAGTATTTTAACTTCACTACACAGAGTCAACTCCTTGAAGTCATTTTCCCGAGACTTCTCCGCATTTTTTTCATAGCTACTCATGCCCTTTTCACTACTTTCATTTCTGTTTAATTCCTTCCAGTGATTTCATTAAAAAATGGCACATTTTTATTATTTATCCGCACAAATCTCATTTATATGAAATGTAGCATGTGTGAAATCAATTACCTTGCTATGAAATACTGATATCCTGACGTGAGAGGATTCCAGATGTTGCACCTGTACAATATTACTGTAAGCTATTTCTCTGAAGTTCTTGGAATATGTGATGAATTCGAGAAAGAGGAGATCGTAAGACAAAATAGTAAGGCTCAAGTATGTATAACATAACCAAAGATTTTATGTAAAAGGTTGAGTAGCAGGAAAAATATTTGTAGGTTATCCAGGTACATCGAATTGATGACGGATTTAAAACCATGAGTTTGAAGCCTGCAGGTTCGAAGACTAAGATAGGAATGCAGAATTCCATTTGAATTTTATCTCATTTAATAGACACATAATGCAAAATTATCACTTTTAACAATAATTACTAATTGCCTTAATCAAAGGCATGAAAAAAACGCTGTTCTACAAACCAATCGGTGTTCGCACCAAGGGGGGAATGATTGCAACCTGTCGAGCGAATCTTAGTCTCACGGCCGTCCCCGCTGATTCTTCTCATCGACGGCGCCGCTCATAACACGCTTGCACGCGCACGCAACAGCCCGATCCCTCGTGGCCTCACTCACGGAGCCGCAGCCAACCTCACCGGGCCGTTCTACCGTGCACGACCGCCCTGTCGCTCCGCGGTTTTCTCGCCGTGTGTGTGGACGCCCTGCGCCTCTACACTTGCTCGCTCGCACCGCCCCTCAGTCGCCCTCTCCCCTCGGCCTTCGACTGTTTATTTGCCGTCCGAAAATCGATAGGTCGCAGCCACGTGTAACTGACTATCGACTAGACGCGTAGTCTGGGAGGAGCATCATCCGCTCTCTCCACGCCCACTCGGAGCGCGTCGGGACGTCTTTTGCCCACTCCTCTTCCTCCCATCACACCTTCTCACTTGTTCTTATCTCCATTTCTCGTTTCTCTGCCTCTACCTGCAATGTCCTCTCTTTGAAATAACTTTGGTTTTAAGGTATGGTATGTTATTTGGAGGAGGCGACCGACAGCTGAGGTCATTTGCGTCATGAGGGAAGGATAAGGAAGGAAGGGTGGAGAGAAACCTGGCGTGAGAATTAGCCTGCTCTTAACGAAAGGCACCAAGGGGACCACGGCTTTACGTCCCATCCAACGGATGGAGTGTTGCGCTTGAAATGTCCTCCACAACATTCAAGCAGGGATCGGGCAGTCTCTGAAAATTCTCTGCCACCGCCGACTTTGGGTTTAAGCTTCATAATTCGCTGATATAGCTTTCAATTGTACAAGACTATGGCGCTGGACTTGGACGCATGGACAGTTACGGTGGTGCACTCCTATCACACCTTCTCTTTGTTCTTATGTCCTTCTCTAGTTTCTCTGCTTCTACCTACAAGTTTCCTCTTTCATCTAACGCTGGGTTTACGCTTGCAAGTTCTCTGATATGGCTTTCAACTATGTACGAGCATGACGCTCGACTTGAACGCGTGGACAGCTGCAGTAAATCACTGCGAAGAGTAAAAATGGATTGAAAAGGTGGTTGGTCTCGATACGATCTGTTAGCGTAGGTAATGCACTTTAATTTTGTACCCGGTATAAATTAATTATTATGGATGCATCGCAATCAATGTTCATTCATGGCAGTGACAAAGAATATATAGCTATTGCTTGCTACGTTCCAATCTCTTCATTGTTCATATACTGAACCATTCTTGAGCTGTTATGATGGCGGTCAACTTCGAAGAGTAATCCAAGATTAAGAGACCCAACCTGTGCAACCTGTGGTAATAAACAGCTTCTTCCTTCCTTAAATTTAGCAACTACTCTCCCTTTAGCAATTTACACTCCCATCATTTTTCATCCAACCAGATTGAACATTACTCTTACCTCGTCCCTTCAAGTTTTCTTTTCTTCTTAATTCGTAAATTTAACATATTTCAAATCTATACCCATTCTAATTGATTATCCTCCAAGACTTTGGTAGAACGTTGGTGATTTAGCATTTAAAGCAATAAAAAAGCGTTATACATGATGCAGAACTCCCACGCCTCGCAAAATGTCTAAATTGATAAACGCTTTCTTTCTAACATTCATATTTCATGAATCTGTATGTTCATCCTAATTTTTTTAAAGAGAACACTGATCAAAATTTTTGCTTGATTTTTGATTTTTGAAAACTGTTGATTTTTTATAAGAGAGCACTGATTTGGTAAATGAAAACATTCCCAGTGAATAGAGTTTATAACCATAATGCCTTTTTATAGGCTACATGTGTGAGTGCTAATATTCACGCATAATATATCATGTATTTAAAATGTACGATGATCTTTGTACCGATAAAATAACTTCATTTTCAAAAAAGACTAACTTCACTTGCTTTCTCTGTGTCCGTGATACCTTGTATTCCTACTGGTCTCCTCCCACCCTCTCCTCTACGCCCTACTTGATCCTTCCCTTCTTTCCCCGCGTCTCCATTACCCTCCCTCCACCTCGGTGGGTGTCGGCCGTGAAACGATACCGACGTCGGCGTCCCCGCATGAGGCCCCGGATCCTAATCCATCTCCTCCTCTCCCGGCACACACGTTGTATTCGTGCGCTGCTGTTGTGTGCACGGTTCGGTGTCGTCGTGGGGGACGCGCGTGTGATGCCACCTCGGTGAGCGGCGCGAAACAATCGCGGGAGGATGTGGGGGGCGCCGCCGACGGGCGGCGGTTGAAAGAAGTGGAGGTCTTGCTCCCGGCTTTAAAGTAGTATCAGAGAACTGCGGCGTATGACTTGTGTCCCCCGAGGCGGCGTGTGGCCGCGATAAAACAAAGCGGAGTCATTCGCCTCATCCTATCCCTCCTTCCTGCTGAGCGCCACGCACGTGAAATATAAAAAACTATCCGCCTGCTTTGACAAAGTAGAGCGATGCTATTCTTCTGTGTAGACCGCAATATTGGCTGCGTGTCGCCTGGTTTGATGTTCCGCCAGTTTCATACTACACTGACGAAAGCCTCGGATGTAGCATTTCACTGAAGTTTTGGCTTTGAAATGACGATATATATGCTGTGACCTCTGTGATGTTTAGTCATGTCATCTACAAAAATATTGCTTGTGTCTAGGTTTCATTTCAACATTTGTTCTCACTAAAATTGTACTGTTTAGAAGCTGCAATTTGAGTATTTGTCACATTTAAAAATATTTCTTGAATCAAGATTTCATTTCATCATTTTTTCTTACTAAAATTGTATAGTTTAGAAGCTGCACTTTGATTATTGGTCGCATTTTATTTACTACTTTAGACTAGACTATTGAAGCTGAGAGTTATTTTAATTAATAAACAAAGAGGGTAGGGTTATTTGACTGACGATTAAGTTTACCCTAGCAAAGACATCCAAAAATTAATGGGAATATTTGAGCAGAATGCACAACGTTTTTTATATTTCATCACTCCATGAGGTTTATCATGAGGCTATTGTAAAATAATGCAATCAATACCTGCATCATTGTTTTCTGTTGGGAGTTTATAAATTGAATTAAGCTGGATTTAATGTTAAAAATCATATTTAAAATTTTATTGTGGGCAATATATATTTGCATTATGGGTTTCAATGCTTTCAATGGTAACTTTTTTCAAGCGTGGCACACTGCTAATTATTGGATATTCAATGGAGGATGGTATGAATCTGAAAGCAGAAGTTCTATAGGTGCATCACGGGGAAATTTCCCTGAATTAGTTTTATTGGAGCTGTGGGTTTTTAATTTAAATGTAATTATGATATTACATTGCCGGATATTAGGAACCTTTCCGCACGAAGGTCAAATTTCTGGATATTTTCCTTTTGAGTTTCTATTACCATTGATGGAGATAAATTTTTTCCCGGAAATATTTATATAACAGTTAATTATAATGCTGATAACAGTCACGTATATTGATATGCGACAATTATTTCAAATTTTATCTGAGCAAAATGAATTTGATTAAAATGAAATTTCGTGCATGCATATGAATAACGTTATTCTTCTCGTGCTATGTTAGGAATTAGGTATGCATCGGCTTATATACCAACGATAACGGTTCGTGCGTCATGGAACCGATACTGTTTGCTCTTGTTCTAGCAAAAAAGGATATATTGAATATCCAACTGGGGAACACGCTTAAACCTCTCATGGGTCACTTCAAATATGTTGTTCTATTTTCAGTGGCCAATTGTAAGAGAAATTGATAAATTTCACAATGATTCATTTTTAGGCTTTCACCTTCAATGCAGCTGGAAAAATTATGGCCAATGCAATGGCCGGTATTTTTAACCCCTTTGTCTGTTTTTTTGCTAAAAATGTGCAGTGATTCATTTCAACCTCGCGATGCTTTTTTAAAAATTCATGAGGTGCTGGCAGTGTCACGCAATCGCATAAATCCGTGCTTGCTGAGGGGAATCATTTTCTCATTTTATATTTAAAGGCTGTGTGTTTGGTGACCAATCCTCGTTTTTCATTTTAACTTGGGGAAAATCGCTTTTATTATTCGAATGAATAATTTGGATTTTATTTAAAAATTTATATAATAACTTCATTCTCCCTCGTTAAAAATCAAAATATCGCATGAAATTTTAAAGAGGCGTTAAATTATATATGTTTAACCTGATTTTTCTCTATTTCAATATTTAAAATATTTTTCTAATTTTTCCACAGGTAAGTGGTGCTGGCTGTTATTCGCGCTGTCACAGGTGCCAATCCATCCGGTCAAGTGAACATATAGTATTTGGACATCATGTATGTATGTATGTATCTCATAACGTCGATAAATGCTCATTGCGAACAGTTAATCCTTTCAGAAATAATTACCTATTTTGTTGATAGCGATTAATTTTGTAAACGAGGTCATGGTGCGATAAAAATGATAATATGGGATATTTTTTCGAGCAATGCCGCATGTTGGGACTAGTCAACTTATCAAACCTGACACAAAAGTTTATATTCTGAGGTTTACATTCATTTCGATAATGTGGAAAGTAATTATCTCAAGGTAAATATCATTAGCACCGTTCTCATACCAGTAATATGATGCATTAGAACGTTTAAGTTCTTAATCCCCTACATTGATTTTAACTAGAGCTTTTCGGTCGTGCTATTTTTTCATCTGGAACTAATGAGTGATGACATCTAAATTTTTGTATCATGAGTGTTGTGAGTAATATCCAAAAGAATATGCCATATTGAATTCTCTTCTAAGGGGTGATGTGGATGAGTATCGTCGTTGGCAATACAATGGATGTACTCTTTACCTCATAAATGATTATCCATTACCATTATTCCTTCCTCACTCCGCGATTGTCCGGGTGGGAGAAACAGTTTAACCATATTCATGCCAAAAATTACTGTAAGCAATGCGAAAGAAGTTTAGGCCTTGGTAATTATGCCATTACATGAAGCACAGGAAAAGTGAGGTCATACGCAAAAATTAAACAGAAATTTTGTAAGGTTCCTTGGATATTTCACTTTTACTTATACCACTAGTTTTAGTAACTAACTAGTTTTAATTTTAACAAGTGGTATAAGTAAAAGTGAAATATCCAAGAAACCTTACATTGAAATACCACACAGTGAAGAATCAGTTAGTGAATTTAAGAAATATTATAGTCGCAGATTTCGCATAGTTTACGAGCTCGAAAAATCACTGGCGTATGGATTTCTATTTATGTAATAATTGAAGGAGTGCAGTCGTCCTTTAAATGTGTAATTCCCGCGCCTCTATTTATATTAACTTGAAATATGTGATAGTGTGTAATAGTGATTTATTCATCCGGTGTTACGGATTCCCTCCACCGAAAAGTTACGAGTAATCTGAAAAAGGGACGTAATCATACCTATTGCGTTATTATTCCACACACGATGGGACGCACGTCAGCTCTAAACCTGAAATAAGCCCAAAGGTGTATTGTCCGCTGAAAACAGAAGGCTCTTGGAGTACATCGTGGACGTTCTCACGTTTCCACCCAAAAAACCATAACACGTGCTTCCGAGAACTTTTTAAAGTTTTCCAGGACTCCAGACTTGTAACAAGAATGTTATTCCCACGCTGGCGCTACTCTTTCTTGAACAATGGACCGGCACCTCTCTTGAGATTAGTCTCCTAACTTTTTTATTTCCCTTTAGGTATATTTCAACGGATTTTGGTAAATTTACTACTTGTTGAATGGGTTTATTTACATCTTTCGCAACAGGTTGTAATGAATAAATAAAATGTACTAAAGTTCAAAAAGTATTCTTTTTAAACCTACATATTATTTCCAAGACAAACGCAGTGTTATCATTTGGTGATTGACAAATATTATCCTTAATTTGGCACTGCCGGCAGTTTATATTTTATTTTTGTTTTAATCCTGAGTTAGTATGAAACAGAGGAGTAATGACACGGCTTTGCACGATATTTCAAATATTATAATTTTTTGCCAATAAACAATATTTTCATTATTTTTAGACTTCATATAGATCGATTTGCCATTCTGACAGAAAATTATTTCCTTCTTAAAAACTCTTCCCCTTGTGATGATTCTGAGCCATTGGTTTCTTCCTTGTGGGATTATTTCTCTCATCCATTGTACTTGATGAATAACAAAATTGATCCGTGAGGCCTTTCTTTAAGGGATTTGCTCTTTTTTTAATTTTACATATTTTCTATCTTTGCACAGGAGCGTAGTTTCCATGCTATTTAATATAAGTGGGTGTGAATAAGCCATAGAAATTTTATTTTAAAACTGTTCTTAGTACCTTGATTCTTTAAATCCTCACCGTTTAACTCTACGGTGCTTATTTTTTATTCAAAGTTGTAATTTACTTTTTATGCCTCCTATGTACCTTATTCTCACAAATTTTAGGTTAGATTGAGGACAACTTTATTGCAAGGTACAGCCATTTTCATTCTCCGTGGCGTTAGTTATTTAACGTATTCAATTCATGCTATATCAACAATCAACATTAATCATGCTCTGACATATATAGGGATTTTTATCACTTTTGGCAATTTTTTTAAATTTTGGAAGGAACAGGGAGAGGAGGAGCCTCCAGAGGAAAAAATGGCTTATTGACACATCCCTTTGGTGTATATATGTCTTAAAAATTTAATATGTGCAAAGAATATTTTTTAAGCTTTATCTTCCCGTGCGTAAATAAATAATATAATCAATCAATCCCATTTCAACCCTTCGGATTCCAATTTTGATTACCAACCCTTCCTTTCCTCCGAATCCGTTCCTCCCCGAATCTTTCCTCGCGCTCATACCATCGTCAGCATCCCGTAGATATTCGCTCACCCCTCCCCCCTTTCCCACCCCCATCCCCTCAGTGCCTCCGGTTGCATCACACTTTTCATCCATCTCATTGTTATCTCCGTCATTCCATCTAAACCCAATTCACTTCTTCCCAATCCCGAGGCATCCAGAAACATTTCTCACTCCATCCTCTCTACCCCAACCCACATACATCTCGTTTTACCCTTCTACCCTCATTCATTCCCACTTTATGTACTCTGTCCCTTGTATCCTCGTTTTCCCTTATATTCTCTCGCAAGTTTTCCTTTCCTCATATTTTTAGTGCATATTTTCAATCAGATCAAAGGAAACTCATCCGGTTTTTGTTGGCAGGCGCTTATGGGGTCTTTGTGGTATTTACCCTTCTATTCAACCAAGGGGTGGTAGAAATTAAGGTAAAAGAATAAAAATTTGCAAAATTACGAGAAAAATACTTTATTTGGGAAGCATAACAAAAATAAGTGATATATAGCCATAAAATGACAATTTTATAGATGCAATTAGCTATTCCATGCCTCATTTTTTTTTAAATAAGGACATATATTCCTCCCGTAAATGACTGGCCGTATGTGATTAATGCCATGAAGCCAATCTTTAGCACTTCTGCTAATATTCTCACAAGTAAAGCAATGACTAGAAAACGGAACTTTTACCACATCAAGAGAACTTGAGGAGAATTTTAATTTATCCAAAAAAGTGAAAATAAGTGGAAAATAAAAAATAAAAAAATAACCATTAGGTCTGGCGGCGAAGGTCAGCCATCTAAACCCAATTGGTATTATTTTATATTACTAAAAGTTATTTAAAAAGCAATGGGGGAAACATTTTGAGAGTTGATTCCGTAATTTATCCGTACTATAGAAAACGATAATTTCATCCTCACTTTCCTCCGTCGTTTCCAGTCCAAATATAGCAGCCATTCTTTCGCCCTCGATCGCCCCGCAACACTCTTTCCCTGCTTCCCCCAGTCCACTCCGGGCAGCCAACTGTCGCCGCCACGTGACCCCCGCTCCTTCCTTCCAAGCGTACTTCCATCCTTCCTCTGTCCTCGCCTCCTCCTCGTCTTTCCCAATTTACGAACTTTCGGGCATGGCTCGGGCATGGCTCGGGCATGGCTCGGGAAAACACTGCTGCCCCGATGGATTCCGTAATTTGGGCGATAATAATGGGCGGGATTGGGTAATAATAAGGGACAAGGGCGATGAAAAATGCCGTTTTTCTGGCGGCATCTTTCCCACCTACGCTTCTTTTCTTTGCTCAGTGTTCTCAGTGTTCCTTTTGCTTTCATATTTCGATGTTCCCACTTCATAGCATTTTTGTGTTTGAGTATTGGGAAACAACCGAAAAACTGAGGAATAAAAGGACTCTATGATTAGGGATTTGAATGGGGGTCCAAAAACCAATGCCTAAAAGAAGAACACTTTTCATTGGACGCTATCTGATGTGCGATACAGCTGTGCGTAATGCCATTAGGCAATGAAGGGGAAGTCTCTCGATGAAAACCTGAGACAGATATTGTAATTTAAGTAGTACTTTCTGATTGATAGAGACACATGAGCAAGTAAAGTAATTGGTTTAAGGTTCGAAAAAATGTAGTATTGTAGCAATCCTAAAAGCATTGGTAGGTTATTATAAGTGGAGCGATTTTTGGCTTGCGGTCATTTTTTTGCGGTCACAAGTGGAAATTGATTTTGTGGAAAAAATGATTTCACATTTGCCATTTAAGATCATAATTAGTGTTTCATTAATGCCCGTGTTTAGAAAGAAATATTGGGCTCCTAAAATTGATAACTTTTTCACATAGCCCGGAAGAGTAATAGATATTTTCTCCGAATGATTAGAGCTTGTTTTCTTGTTAGTGTGCGTTATTTACAAATTCAATCGCTGATATATATAACGGAGTGAAAAAAAAAATGAATTGAAAATTGTCTTTTCTAAGGTTTTCCATTTCCCCTCTCTTTGCTTATTTTGTAACATGAGCGCCCAAGAAGCTGAGAGTGACAGTTTTGCTATTCTCCTCTTCTGTTTCGTGAAATTCTTTGTACTGACATTGTAAATCTGGTAATATTGAGTTGTAAAATAATTCGAGCAACTTGAGTATTCATCTTCATTACGCTGTGGAAGCTATACGAGCCAGTGCTCTACCGTTGACAAATATTTGGCTTCTTTGCATCCTCATTACAGCCTCAATTCATATTCCAATGCCATAGTCTTTAAAACTATCCTCTGTGTTTATTTATTCTACTTGTCTTCCAATCCTACTCATCATGATACTTCCTCAACTTTCATTAAAAGGTTCCAGTCCCAGAGTGCATTCACATCAATTTCCATGGAAAACATTTCCTTGTATCAGTAAAGAAATCGCGGACCTCTGCCTTCCCACATAGATAGTGTTTTGCGCAGCGGCCCAAAAAGTGAAAATTTCGTAGTTAGGGTCCAGGTTAAGAGAATTTTTTTTCCGTTGGCAATCAATGTGACTTACATCGCTTACGCGGTAGAATCATAATGAGGCAGGCCTCAGCTTTATGATATCAATCCGCTCCGATTAATTAATCTTAAAGTGAATTCCATCGCACATTTAACAGGCATTGTTTCCGTGCAAAGAATCAATTTATCACATTTAAATATTGCTATGAGAAAAAGATGTTTTTTTTTAACAATTATTGCGTATAGTTAAATTATTGACGACGTACTGTGAAGGTGGGAAAAATTGGTGGCCCTTGAAATTTTAAAATGCGCGCTCAAATCTCATCGAATGCGCGAACCCATCGTAAAGCTGGATTCCATTGTATAGAACTAAGTGGTGAGTGACTACGGATCTCGCCTCGGCCTGCTCCCGTTCCGATCCGCCATATTTTTCTCTCCCACCGCACCTTCCATTTCCTCCATATCGAATGGACCCTTCCATCCTTCCCTCGACAAGCCTCCTCTCTTCCCGAAGCTCCCCTTATCTGCCCCTCTCCATGCCAACCTCTCTTTCTCTCCTGGGAGACGAAAAGAGACTCCCTCCTTGGAAAGCTCTTCGCCTAACTTCTAACATTCTCTTCTCTCCAAGTCCTCCTTTTCAATCGTCATCCTCATTCTCTCCCCCCCCCCCCTCTCTTTACTTCTTCCTTTTGCCTCCAATTTTTATCTTCTCTTTCTTCCCTTCATCCCTCTTATTCCATTCCAATTTTCACCTCTCTTTCTCCCTCTTCCTTTATTCTGATTTATAAAAGTTATGCCTTTTTCATCCAGTCCATGTACCTGGATTCTTATCCGTAGTAGTTGACGTTCGGTTGAATAGCATTGTTGCACAATACAGTTAGTTTTTCGGGGCATAATGTTAATTTATTTAGGTTAATGTAAAAATGAAATTGGTAGCAAAATAAAATATTTTATGTGGATCTGGTTGGTGTGGTGGCAATTATGTTGGCTTGCTACCCAAAGGACCCAGGGTTCATATCCCGAGAGTAGCAGGATTTTTCTGAGGCTGTCCCTCTGCTGGATTTATTTGTGGAAGGTACTTGAAGTACAGCACTCCGTCCGTTTGGTGGTCAGTTTATCAGCTATCGCTAAGAGCAGGCGAAAGCCGCGCCGGATTGTATATTCAGCCTTTCTTGCCAATGGGAAAAATGAATTCCATTATGGCCGCCTCCTTCAAAAACCAATCAACCAGCCATTAATTCCGTTTGAAATGAGATTTGAATAACTCCGAAATGAAATATTTTGAAGCACAAGGATATTATTTATCTTTTTATCTAAAATTCAAAATATTCTGGGCACTGGTTATTTTATCGTCGACGCCCGATATTCTTCCAAAGTGACCGTAACTATTGCTGCTTGTTATATATAATTAGATATTACCTGACGGCAAATATGGTTAAATATTCGAATATATATTTCCATTTATACGGAAAATTGGAGCTATATATAAACATTCTGTGTTAAAATTTAAATTTCCACTTAAACCTTGTGTTACAAAAATCCTTCGCCACGTATCTCTTGCGTCGTCGTATTCTGTATCTTCTAGGATTACCCAACCCACGCATCATAAAAGATCTCTATTTTCTCACTCTCCCAGTTTCGATCATCCATATTTTCTTTCAGTATCAATCCCCTCTCCCACCCTTTTCCATTCGCTGCGGGAAAATATACAATCTCGCAAGCGTACGCCAAAGTTTGTGGTTGGCGTGGATGATCAACAGTGACATTTTCGGACTGGATTATTTTTGCAAGCATCGCGAGTATATATATGCGTGTGTATATGTTTCGTGTATGTTTTTCCCTCGCAACCGTCAATGGCCAGATACTTCGCTGCTTGCGGTGGGCGGATGGGAGGAAGAGGTGTGATGATAAAAAAGCAAATATTCAAACGCAATTCTTTCATGCGGAAATGTGATTGATGGCCTTCGTCCAGCCTTTTATGCGGATTCCGTTCGTCATTTCGGTATCGGGCTCGGGAAAATTTGTGCATCGGAAGGATTGGCGGCTTGCTCGGATGGATCGGAGATATTGATGGGTTTTTCTGCAGCTCACCCATCGTCGCGGATATAAAAAAAATTGACAGTTTTGATTATGGTGTCAAGTCCCTCGACGTGTGTATTGCGTGCCCGGGGAGTGACGTAATTAACTTAAAATGCTCGGTGATTTCGCGTGATCAGTCAGTATGCCCCTTGCAGTAAACGCAATATTTTAAATATTCTCGCACTGGTATTGACTTAAAATTGCATGCTGTGATTCAGTCCATGAAGCTAAACCATGTAGAGCCATGACAGGAGTGAAATATTATTCTATATAAAATTCTGAGGGAACTGTCACGCATTTCTCTTGTCTTAACGCTGGTTTTGTATGAATTTTCATGTCTTTAAACTTGCAGTAGAACGTTTCTGGCAAGATTATGTTCTTTATGCCTTTGTAGCACTTTTGTTTATATTATTTATACGCGATGACTCAATTTTTATATCAATATATTAGTAATAGGTTCTCTCAGTGTTGGATTGAGAGTGAAATAAAGCATGATTTTCATTCATCTTCTCATATTTGATGTCGATGAAATGTATTTATTATTAATATGAGTACGGTTATTTCCAAATATTTATCCAAATTTCCGATGAAAATGATAAAAAGAGGCAAAATCAGTTTCTGTATAGCTACAAGAAATTGCATTTCATGATGCGATTTTGAGAATGAATGTAAGTTTATAAATCAACTTTATAACCAGCATTTGTGGAGTTGGCACCGCTAAACCAAAATTGTCGCATTCAACTTTTATTTATTTACTAGATTCGTAAAATCATCTGTTTGAAATAGCAAATTGTGCTATAAATATACGGGTACCTTAAAATACTTCTTAATTACTGGAATTTCTCCATCATTATTAACTTTCTCTCATTGTGTTATAATAATTTTGTGACACTTCGATGAATGGCGATGGCATTTAATTCATTATTAGAATTTTACCGTGGAAGCGCATGAGGTGGCTACTTTTTGAATAATTTTATGCCGAATTATACTTGAATTCGTCAGAAATTAACTCTATTATTTAATTAATACAGTTATTTTGGTCAAATTCAACTGTTAATTAATGGCCTATCCAAATTGGAAGGCCTTAAAAATTGGGAAACATTATACTGCACCATCTATTAGTCTTTCATTTCGTCGGTTATATTTGTTAAGGAGGCTTTTCTCCTTTGTTGATTGGGATGTATGTTCCAAGTGGCTGAAGAGAATTTCACAGAAACTACTGAACACTGGAATAATTTTTTTTTGCATGGCATATTACAAAATTTTTAAAATGTTACAATATATAAAATATTATCTGAAAAATATGATATTGTCATTGTATAATTCATTCAGGTAAGTATATCTTCCAATGAAACATTTAAGTTCGCTAAATATTTACAATTGGATAAAGACTACATTATTTTTGCATTTTAATGGTCCTGCTAAGCATTAAGCTTATCAGCAGGTTCCATTATTATCTTTACTCTTACAAAACATTTATTACACACAAACAATTAATTTTTAATTATTACACACATTAATTTTTACACACAAACAATATACATATACCCCAACATACGTATGAGCATTAAAGTATTCCTAAATTCCCTAGCCACATCGGAGTATTACATTATGACACACAAAAATATATCTAAGAAATTATAAGACATCAGTTTTACGATCTCTCCAGTAGGTGCTTTTTTAGTTTACTTTTTTATTCCCTAATAGTTTTTATTCTATTCAAGTTATGTGGTATTTTGTTTATTGCCATTGGGATGTTAATATTCATTACACGTTAGGTACATTACATTAGGTTCTCATTGTTAAAATTTTAGATTGGTTTGCAATTCTGATATTTTGGAACGCGAATAGAAAAATAAACGCCTCTAGACAGTTTGTTAATTTGTGCGCAATATTTGCGGAAAACAGACTGTTTGCTTTCACTGTCTTTTTCTTTATTTTTGCGCTATCTTTTGTCAGCGTTTGCCTTGCTGTGTCCAATATTACCAATTCATCAGTTAATTCTTTTCACATTATTTTTTTTCAAGATTCTCCTCTTTTATTCTGCTACTGAATATTCAGTTTTCTGGAATGAGTTGAGAATTTTCGATCCTTCGAGTCATTTTCGTTGTAAATTGCCCATCTCTTTCCCATACGCAAATAATATGATCACCTAATTCATTCAACATGCATTTTTAACTTTCTATATTCTTTGGATCGGTACATCCACGTATAGCTTGTAAAAAATGCACCTCATCCAATGCATTTTCGAGGTTAGCGTTGAGAACTGGATGTATTTTCCTTTTAATCACTATCCTCTTTAAACCCTATGACCAACAAAGATTTTAAGACCTCATTTTCATCCCCGTTGGAATGATTATTTCAGTATTAGCATTTAAAGTCTCTTGCCCACGCGGGATTTTTCCGGCGTGGCCAAGAAACTGTTTTTCTGAAAGACTCCATGGACCAGAAAATGTCAAATTGAAGTCCCTTAGCATATTTTAGCACGGACGCTGATTAAAAGTAAGCAGGGTCCGCATACCTTATTCCGAAACAACACACCGTTCAAGTTTTCGCATTTCGCCCCTCCTCCCACCTTCCTTCCCTTCGCCTATACCTTTAACTGCTCCGACCGCATCGCTGAAAACTCTTTCCTCCGTCCTCTCATCTGCATGTAAGAATGTTCTCAAGTTTGCCCGAATTATTCGTATTACCACCCTCATTCTCATTTTTTTCTTTGCCCCTCATATCATTTTATTCCCTTTCTCACGTCTTACACTCCCCAACGGGCAAAGGAAGACGAAAGGAAAGGCAGAGGAGAAACGGGACGGAGGATGGTAATGCGAATAATTCGAGGACAAAGAAGTCGACTTTAACTGTGCGAAAAATCCAAAGAGGAAAAATCATTGCAAAAATCTCCGCACAATTTGTGCGTGGGGGTTGACTACCGTAAATTAATCATCGTGGCTAGACCCAGTATACTTAAACTAGTCAAGAGCGAACACCTTTATTTGTTCAAAGATCGGCCTTTGGCCTCGGTCCAAGATCGCCTCAGTAGCGTAACAGGATAAAGCGCTCGACCGGATATCGGAGGATTCGGGTTCAAATTCCGGTGAAAGAGAATGATTTACTTTTTGTAGATTTTTCTCACAATTTGTGCATTGCGGATGACTGCGTAAAGTCATCACTCAGGCTAGTCCCAGTATACTTAAATAATTTAACTTTGATTATTAGTCATGAAAAACAACGATATCACATGCAGTTGTTTCAATGTTATTACATACAGCCCCTAAAAATTCCACTTTTTTCCCCTTTTTCATACACTTTTCAACAAGTTGAAATTACAAATGAATCACATTGTCCCAGGCTTGACATTATTACTTACCCTAGATCCACTCTGCAAGCATGTAAGTGTAAGTAGAGAAGGTCCACGGGATTGAAGAGTGCATTGCGTATCAAGCAATATAATTGCGTATAAGGACACGACAAAATGGTTGACAATTTAGTCTAAAGGGCTCTAAAACTTCATTTTTACCTTAGAAAACGTATTATTCGGGACGGAAATATCAACATTCAAATTAACTGCACTGCACTGATTAATAACGAAGGTTTTTTTCTAATAATTTATGATAAATTCCTCGGCTTTTCACCGTATTTTTTCCCGATGGCTTCAACTTCCCAGTTTTTTCCATTATTCCCCATACGGGAACGAAAAAATAAACGTAGACATGCCATACTGGAACATGGGAAATAGAGCCGGTGATTGGCGGGTAGAATGCCATGTCCGGATACCCTAAAGTATCCTTCAGGCTCTTCGGGCACGGCTATTCGTCGTTGCACGAACCTTTGCCTTTTTAATTTTTTTTCTCACCGATTAACAAATTTTGAGACCAGGAGTTCTTAAATGTGACCATTTTTGAAACGTATAAGCGCGGGCCTAACCCCTCGTTCTATTTTCGTGCTCATGCTCCTTCCCTCCACTTTCCCGGTCGTTTTGCCCTCGCCTAACCGCACCTCACCTCTTGCCCCCACGGCTCCTTTCATTTTGGTCCGCTCCCCCGATTTCCCTCCCTCCCACTCCTTCACTCTCCTCTTTTGCTCGGTCCTCAGAATCTCCCCAGACCGTCCTCCTGCTTGATGACAGCCTCCGCGATACGCCCTCCGTGGTGAGTCAGGAAGGCGTCCCCCACGGAGAACGTGATCGCAGTGCTTGAGTATGCGTATTTGGGCGCGGGAAAGCGAACTGAGAGAGAGAGAGAGAGGCTTTGTGCTTGGCCGAGGAGTGCTTTGTGGGGGAAGGGACGAGGGCGGTGTGGGCTTTTTGGGGGGGTGGTGTTCGTGGGAATATGACAGGGTGGGCACTCATCTGCAGAAATAGAATTCCCGAGTTTTCCCCGATTTCCCGTGTACATTTCCATTTTTTTCGCGAATATTTTGCAATCAGTATTATGAAATTTTCTGTGATACAGCGATGAAACACCTGTAACAGTTCTGCGTTTTATCTTTACCCATCAATTGATATGAATGGATGATATTCAAGAAATTAAACGTGTTTGGCTTTCCATTTTGTCTTGCCCTGGTAAATGACTTTTGACCTCCTGTATCCCAGTCAAGGCTAACACTTATCTTTCTCTGGAATTTCCGCACTTGAAGTTGATAGAAATATTGTTGTATGAACGTGGGCATCAATTCAATTATTTTTTAAGTGAAAAGATGGATAGCTTAAATTCCCCAGCGTGATTTCAAGGGTCGCAATTGAATGTAAGGCTACTAAAAGTATAATTGTAGGCTTGGAGAGCAGACATTGTATTTTTAGGGTCATAATTACCGAATATTTTCCAATTTTTCTGAAAATTTCAAATAAATCAGTCGGTTTTTCAGCCTAAATTTTCCCGGCTGCTCCCGTTTCCCAGTTTTTTCGATTGTTGCGAACGGCTCGCCATGCTGAAACATGGTAAATAGAGCAGATTATTGGTTGGTAGGCCATCGTGTAAGAATGGCTTGAGGACAAAATCAGAGATTTTCCTTGTTGATTCGAGTGAACTCTCGGGTTTTCTCAGCATATTCCCAGTAGATATTATTCCCAGGTATTTTCCCGCTTTTTCCAAATATCCTGAGTGGTTGGTCACCCTGGAATATGGGTAAGAGGTCGGACGGCTGGTTGGTAGGCTGGCTGTGGTACGGGAAGGGGTTAAGTGGGGGGTTGGCACGGGGTCTCTCGACGACTGCTGAAGAGAGGTCCCGAAGCTGAATTCGGGTGGTAAGAGGGGCAAGAGATATCACCCCCATCCTATCCCCTCTTCTTCTTGGCCCCTCACGCACGACTCAGGGGGTTGGTTGGTGTGTGTGCGTGGGTGTGTGATTCCTGGCCGTACGTGCCTTGAGTCCCGAGGGAAAGAGGGCGGCCGCTGTTTGTGTGTGAAGCCTTGGGGGGGCGGGGGAACAGCGGGGGTGGGCGGTGGCGCCTCTTGAAGAGAGAGCCGCGGGGCCTCCATTTTCTCCGGCCCATCCCACCGTTCCCGCATCATTCACTTTCCCTGCCCGCACCCGCTGCTCCCTGCTTTCTCGGCCACATGGATCGCGTGGAGAGGGCCGCTCGCTCCACGTCTTCAAGCCCAAGGTTCCCTCTCTTCTACTAGGCTACGAGAATCTTGCCCTTTCCTACTCCTGACTCTCACAACTTCTTCTCCCCCTCCTCCTTCCAGATAGTTTTCTCAGAATTCCCAAGGATGTAGATTGCACAGAGAGACCCTTAGAGTTCCTAAGGCTAAAGTTCCCCTCTTGAAATATTCTCTGTCCATTTATCACACCTATCTAAGGTGTCTCATTATCTTTCCATAACCTATGACTTTAATAATTGAAAATGAGACAAGAAGGGGATTTGAGAGAGATTGATTTAAGCCTCAGTAGTACATTCTGTATGCCAATATAATATTTTGGTAAATTGCTAGCAAATACGCGGGAAATTAGTTTGACTGCGTGAAATGGAACTCGAAAGACCCAGAACATATAGTTCAAAGAAAATAAATTCCCCAAGGCTGTAATCTTTTGCACAAAACAAACAATCGCGCAAGCTCACTCACTCACCTCGCGGATTTGCTCTAAGGAAAAAAATTCCGCGTAAGTATAAATAAAACACCAACTCAGGTTTACTAAGCTTCGCTTACACCAGTGACACACTCACTCCGAAGAGGTAGAAAAAAATTAAATCTTGGAAGTTTTATTTAATGGAGGCACTTAACCACGTAAATAATACACCCAGAATCGTAAGCCTCTTAAGCTTATATTGTTGACTTAATAAACAGGAAAGCACATATGTTAAGCAGCCTATGCCAGCCATATTCCTCCAGAAGTTCCTTCACTCCGATGATACCCGAAGTCACTGATCACTTTCCGATTGCTTATGTCTTCTACCTTATACTCAAGAATGATTACCGTGTTAAATGTACGGAGCACTTGCCGTGTCAACTATTTTAGGAAGGGCTCCAAAACCCACTCTATAGCAGGAAAATTTTGGGAATATTTGCAGGCCAACTATTTACGTTTTAAGTGTAGGATTTGTGATACACTCCAAAAATTGATTTTCCAAGTTTAATTGAGATTTATAATCTCATTTTAATCGCCAATCTATTGAAAAGAAGCCTAAAAGTGTATTTGAGTGAGGGAAAGTTGTATTTATCTGTCCATAAAACGTAAAATATCTAAATTGTCGTCAAATGAAATTGCGTGGCTAATTAATTAGAACGCACGTGCATACTTCATCGATAGATTGATCGAAAGGTAGCACGGTGGTACAAAAATGTAATAGATTTTAGCTGAGGACGCCATTTTCTCGTATCACTAATTTTCCAGTGCTCAGAGGAACAAACTCAACACCAACGGAAGGTTGAGAAGAAAAATGAAAGCGAGCTGGAGGGAAAGTTGGAGGTTTTCGGCAGTCGGGAAAAGAGAGGGTATTGGGGGAATGGAAGAGGACGTGAGGAGGGGCAGGATATGGGAGATGGGAGGAAGGAGAGAGGTGGAGGAGGAGAGTAGAAGGGAAAGGCGGGGCGAGAGAAGGGGGAGAAGATAAATAGAAGAGAGGAAATGGAACGGGGTTGCATGGCAAGGGAAGTTGTGAATGCAGAGATAACAAGTCGTCATTGTGCAAACAAGGAAACAACGCACCTCAACTTCGCCGTTACTCCGCCTTATTATTTTTTATGGCCTCTCTTTTCTTGTATCTCCTCCCTCCCCCCCCCATCTACCACCTCTACCTCCACACCTCCAAAATCTCCCTCATCCCCCTCCATATCTTGGCTGCTGCTCCCTTCCCTTGATCCCTAAGCCCTCTCTTCTTCAACCCATGCCCACCCTCATCCTACTCCTCCTCCTCCCCCTAAACTTCCCCCACCACTCTCTCACCCCAAAACTCAGCTCTCCAAGAAACAGCCTTCCTTCTCGTTCCCTAATTTTGCCCTTTCTTTCTCTTCAAACATCATCATTCTCTGCGGCGGCGTCTTTTCTCTCAATTCACGCAATCTCGCGTTATTATCGGCGAACATTTACCGAATATTTCCGAGAAATGACTCCTTCTCCGACAGTAATTCCCTCTCCACTTCCAAAGATATTTCTCATTTTCCCTTTCCCTCTTTTCCGTAGGAATGACATCTCTTGTGTAGCCACGGGAGACTGTATAGTAGCACAAGACTTTTGATTGGGCTTGGTTTGAAGTGAGGAGGAAAAGGGAAACATGCTCCACTCACATTCCCCGAATGTGAATTAGGGCTCGTCTGCTTTTTCATCGCCCGAATTCCGAAATAACTGCCTCCCGGTAATCATTACTCTGTCGACTGGGGAATGTTTCCCGTCGAAGGGGCGCGGGGGTCCAGGTGGGACTTGATTTAAGGCCAAATATAAACGCTGGGAGGAGGAAATAAGTGGTGATGCAAGGAATTCTGGGAGACAAAAGAGGGATTGCAATTGGATTCTGGGAATGGCGTAGAAGGAAGCGGGAACGATGGATAAACAAGACCGAAAATAAAAGTGATCGGCTGGATATTGATTCTGTTCGCATTTAACCACGGTCCTTAAAATAAAACGGGTCCTCGTATAAGAGCGTAGTCACTGGCATACGAGCACAACAGAAAGGGCCCCGCCACCCTCAAATTTCGCAATGAAGGATTCGCTATGGGCGTAGATCCCAATCTAGCGTAGACGGATTAGAGTGGGAGGACAAAAGGGGAAAAGCTGATGGAGGGGAGAAGATTGATACACAGGAGTTCCTGAGACTGTGGAAGAAGAGCTGTGAAGAGGAAAATAATGACCATAGACGAATGCATTGATGAAATGAAGGCAGTGTATACCATTATGGGTTTCGTATGAAATTACCTTCGGCGTAATAGTTAAAAATGCCATGTGGACTGTATCAACAGGGATGGCCAACTTTATGACACGGAGAAATATAATTATGTTATATTAAGTTATATAATTCTGAACATTAATTCTTCTGTATTTTTATAAATTATTTACTTCTTCACCTCCCTTCCAGCCAATACCGTTCTTTCCAGCCCCTTAACATGCTCAGCAATGCGTACGGCGTTGGGGAATTTACTTGTTTTCTCTTCTTAACCCAGAACTTCTTAAAAAAATAATCGTTATCGCAGGTTAGCACCCTATCGGCTTCCATCAACTCCCGCTGCTTCTTGCGTACCTGATTACATCAAGTGATACTTTATTATGGGAATAAACAACGGCCATAGGGGAATCACGGCAGATAGTTTTGCCATACCATTAAACGCTGAAAAAAACAACATTATATTCATGTGATTCTTTCATCTGCTGATGATTAGCATATCGGAATTCAATTCTTTTATTAAGGTAAGATTGGCCTCTCGAAAAAATTCAGCCTAATCTAGGTTTCAGAGATTCCCTTTATGCTGAATTTCTCTTCCATGGTCATGAAAGAGCTCACAATAATGGAGTTTGCTGTCAAAACGTTGGCTTTTGAATTTCCGGCATAACTTAAACCATGGCACGTGTATGAAAAGAATTAAGCGTCATATTCTTGAGTAAATCTTCATATTTTATTAAGCCTTAATAATTGGATCGCATATTTCAAGCTATAAGTTTTAAAAAATGACGCTAATCATTACTGTTGCGTGCACATAATCTACCGTACTTATAACGGCAGTGTGATTATGATCGACTCTTTGGAAAGCGAGCTACAGTTCAACTCCACACTTATAACTTGCCTTCGCCTTCCATCCAAATTAAAGAAATCCTATTGGTTAGAAATGGAGTCGAATATTTGATTCCGGCGGGGAAAATTTAATAACAGCCTTCTGGAGCTGGTAATGCTTTTGGAGAAGTAAGCGGGCGGGTGGGATGGTAAAATTCGGAGAAAAGAGCGGGGCAAGGCTTATCGGAGAAAAGAGGGTGGGGGAGAAAAAGAGTGGGGGAGGAGGCGCATTGGGAGGGAAGGGAGGGATTGGAAATGAGCGGATCAGGTGAGTGAAAGAGAGACAAGAACCAATGTAGAGAGAGGGGGGGACGTCGAGGCGAACGAACTGGGCGGGTAATGCGAACGAAGCAGCAATGCAGAGTGGGATTAAGGGCCTGTATTGGGCTTATGCTGTGGCGGGAAGGAGAGAGGGAGTGTGGAACTAGGAGAGACGAACGAGGGGTTCTCGGTGCGGGAACGGAAGAGGAGAATGGCACGGAAGAGGAGTTCGCCCCGAAGAGGGGGCTTAGAGAAATACGGCCAGCGAGGGGGAGGAGATTGTGTCTGGTTAGGGAAGAGTCGTGGGGTGATGGTTGGAGTGTGGAGCGGAGACTCACCCACGAAGGTGAAGGCGATCGGGTGGCATTCACGGGAAGGACTTGAACGTGGAGAGGAGCGAAAGTAGCGGCAAGAGAGAGAGAGGCGAGGATATACGTTCCCACCCCCGTATTTCGCACGGAGAGTGTGAGAGAGAAGGTGCTCTAGAAAAGGGGGATGAAGAAGAAGCGGAGCTTCTCGCTGCAAGTTATTGGGATTTACGCGCGATTTTAGGTTGGGAGATCGTGTTGAGAGGTTAAAGGCCGCCGTTTCCTGAGGGATATAATAAGGGGGCTGGCTGGTTGGCTGGAGGAGATGTACATGAGGAGAAAAGAGGTGGTGCCATAGTAACGGGAGACGAAATAGGAAACGCGTGTCTGTTGAGAGGAGAGGGCATTGTTGGTGAGGCGTGGGAGTGGAACCGGATGGATGCTAGAAGGGGGTGAAAGGGCGGAAGGGGGAGGGGGTTAAGATTATACCACCCCCCCGCGGGTGATGCTGGGTAGGCGGGGGAGTGAGATGGGATCGCTCTGAGGAAGAAGAAGTCTTACTCCGTTTCCCCTCCCCTCTACGAACCCCTCTAGAGCAATTCTCCTCTCCGTTTCAACCTAATTCCCTCCGTAACTCATGCTCCAATCTTACCCTCTCCCTACTCTCCCCTTAAAGTCGACCTTAACCCTCTCCCCGACGTGCTATCGTCATTTTTTTTCGGTTCACTCGCGTGTATTATAATCTTTTTTTATGCCTTCATTTTTTTCAGCGTTTTCCTCGCGATTTCAATTGTTACCTTATGTTTGCCTTTTCTCCACAGTGAAACGCACAGCGCTCGAACAAATAGCGAAACCACCCCGGAGGCATTTGCTTGAGACATTTTCTGAAAAAATACGGCGTTTCCCCCCTCTCCCCCACCATGGGAACGGGAGTATTTTCCTCCGCCATATTTTGTTTCCGTGAATCGCTCTCGCTTCAAATGAAAGGGAGAATTGTTTTGCGGGGATGTTGTAGTTTTATTTTTCTCCCTCAAAGCTTACTGAAAACGGTACGGGAGATGTTTTGGTTTCTTATTGCACGCTCTGCCGAATTTCAATTCTGGGTACTTATTTCACCAAGGAGCACAGAAGAGAGAATGTTATTCTTGATTAGTTGGGCTTGAAATGCTCTTTTCAACAGAAAATACTGCGTTTTTTCCTGTTTCATGCTAATTTTAGGTATTTTTAATAGTTGTTTTCGTCATTTTAAGGAGGAAAACTATTTTCCTTCGCTTACCTGATTCCTACAAGCATAATGATGGAGCATAAACAGCACTTTATCTAGGAGTATGAAAATATTTTGCACTAGTTTTCTGCTTGCTAAAGACATTTTAGGATTCTTTGCATCCTGGATGCTCTTGTTAATGTTTTCAGTACTATTTTCCGTAAGTTTTGACTCTTCCTCACTTATTTCACAAAATGGACTGCAATATTCCTCCAGCTAACTTATTATTCTCACCTCTTTTGATGAGATATTCTTCTGTCCTATTACTGTAAACCTTAATAAATAATTTTTATAATTTTTTTGATCGATTTTCGTAAACATTTGTGATTTATTAATTCCGGTGAACTATTGTACTTCATTTTCAGAGAATAATTAATTATATGGTAGTGGTCTAACTAGAGTATGCTATAAATCTCATGCATAATATGGCAACTTTATTAAGTTTGCAGGCTATTACAAAATATGTGTATTTTCTGAGATGGGTAGAGATGTTTTGCATACTGAAGCTTAAGGGATTTCACGGGAGCAACACTTATACCTCCAGTTCATGCCAGATTGTCTAATTATCTCCATTAAGTGTCTTACCAGGACAAGATCGAGACAGTAAATTCTTAAATCAATTAACTTATATTCCGTCATTACGACTGAGAGTTGAGTTTAGGCTTTTTTCAATGAATTGCTTATTTGCCAAATGTTTTTTTAAACCTGACTGACAGAAAACACGAAGTAATTCTCTCTTCCATCATTTATTTAATCAATTCTGTCATCTCCATTTCATCCTATATCTTTCTTACTTTATATTTCACTCAGTAGTTGAAATCATTCATTCACTTTTGGAATATTCACGGACTTTAATGTTCCTTTTACATGTCTTGTGATTTAATGATGGGGAAATAAGGCATGATGAAGTCTGATTTTAGTGAATGAGACCATCGAAAATGCTCTTAAAGTACGTGTTAATTCTGAACTGACAAAATTCAAAGCAAACTGACGTTAGCTTGAGAATTATTTTTGAGACTTATTAGAAAAATCAACGTAAGTGACGTTTCCCCAATTTAACTCATAGGTGAATTTGAATATTTATATGTATGGATGGTTGTAGTGAAATATTTTCATATCTGTCACAATCTTTTAGCTTCGATGATGGCCTAAGGTTCTTTGGATGATTTTGTATATCATCTAAAATGATACAAAATAACTTCTGAAAATATTTTGTTCACAATAAAATTAAACCCTGGCCAATTAGTCAAAACAGTCGATGGACTTGCCAACTTTAATTGCTATTGGATACAGTTTCAGTCTTTGTCCGACAAAATTTACCTTAAAAGGCAAAATAAATGCAAGTTAGCGTTGTTCTTGTAAGAAAACAATCATAAATAAAATGTTCTATTGGTCCATAATGTCTTAAAGCTTTAAAAATCAATTATATCATCTTATCTTTATCTATTTCATATAGTTTTCATTGGGATGAAGTGTACCGTCAAATAGTTGAATAAAACCTGCGTATGGAAATGACTTTTTAGCATTAAAACCGACCGTAAAAATTAAACAGAATTACCAGTATAGCACAGGATGTGGCTTTCTAGGGTTCCAAGTCAACTTTAAGCGAGTTAAAGTATTTCGATCGCATTTTATTCATCCATCTTTTGTGAGTGTGCATGTATCGTCATCAATCCATGTACATTGGAGATAACGGATGAAATCCCGTCTTGCGAGAATATGAACCGTGAGTCAACGTTACCACGTTCGCCACAATCCCATTCTTAGCCTTCTCTCTCCCTTTCTCCCGATCTCCAGTCCCTCAGCCACCCTCTTGCGGGTCGCTCGATCCACGTCTTCGTACTCTGCCCCCCCTCACCCTCCACCTCCCCGCAAAGCTGCCCTCCTTCTTTCCCCCGAGTTCACTCCGCCGTCTTCCCTCAGGACCACCTCCGCCTTACCGTTCTTCCCTCCCGCCATCTCCTTTCCTCCCGTCACTACCGTCCCCTTATACGTCGTCCACGACTCGCATTCCGCATCTCCACCTCTCGCTCTCTCTCCTCAGTCCTTCCCACCTTCACTTTCTCTCTCATCCATCCCCGAATCTAAAAGCTGCCACCGTGTGTAGAGTTTCGGGGAGGTGAAAGGACCGAGGGTGTCCGCATGAGGCTTGCACGGTGGCCATGACGATGATGAGGTGAGAAGGAAGTCTCCCGCTGGCTTGGAAAATGAGAGATGCTGAACGATGTGTGATGACTTCCTTGAATAGTAATGACAGAAATGCATACCTGCCTACGTGGTTCAGGTGAAATAATGTCGAACGCGGGTGCCAAAATCCATCTTGTTTGAATTACTTTTCTTTTTTATATGCATATTACCAAGTGCTCTATAGCGAACTACTTTGTGAGCGCTTATGTCATCTTGGAGCTCAATAAATGTCTCCAGATATCAGTGATGCATGTGCTTATCACATTTTCAGTCGGCTGTTATTACTCATGTGACGGTATTTATTATACTTGGTGCTATTATCAGGGTAGTATAATCTCAAGATTGATTCACAGAATCTTTCCATTTATCCCAAACCTTTTTGTTCCTTTGGAAAAGGTACTCATCACTTGATCCTTCTTGTGTAACTGACCTTCAGTTACGTTTAACAGATGCATATCCTATCTAAACCAATGTGGTCCTTAAGAGTATTGATCTTCAACTGCTATATAGTATCTTTCCTTCCCTCTTTTCTAACTGTTCCATCCACTAAATTTGCGTAATAACATAATTACTCTTATTCTCCACTAGACAATTCCAAGTCGCCAAGCGTAACATCGTACTCATGGATATCCTCACACGCGAAAAGTTGGTTATTTAATTTTCAACTCCGACTAGATCGAGTATACATAAAGAGAAGAAAATAAACCTACCAAAAATCTCTTGATTTGATAACTCCCGATCCATCAGATCCAACCGAGGCATTTTATAAATCATTTAGTCCCCAGCGTACAGGTGATCAATGTCTATGTAGTGGCATTGATGTTGTATAAATCAAGTTGATTACTACTTTAGTGTCAGTCTGTCATGTCTTATACCTTGATTGCTGAAGAATGGCATTCAACGTCACTAAGTACTTCCTGCGCACGACAAGAACTCACCCTATGCAACTATCCCATTGACACCCGACGTTGCTACGAAAGAAATTTTGGTTACCTGGCCATAATAATGACTAGGATAAATTTTAACTGACAGAGAAATGTTTTCAAAATTAACAAGAATATACAGTTGGGGCCTTCCGTGTACTAAGTACTCCCAAAACTGTCATTAGTCACTTAATATGTTGTCGATAGATAACTTTCGGTGTTTCAACCAAGAACCATCGAAAAGCGACGATCGATCCATCCACCTTCACCATCATTGTCCCAGAATTGATGGAGTCATAATTTCACAAGCTTACCATGAACCGAGTGATCCTCTCAAGGATTTGACTTGTTGAGTGTGCATGTGACAATGAGCAAAGCTTAAACAAAACCCCGATCCAAACATTTCCCGAAGCCATCAGCGAGAGAGGAATCAACCACGCTGATTCAGAGACCGGCATGAAAGACGCACGAGGTAATACAACTCCCAGCATGCGTGTGTGCAGCGGGAGAAGTTGTACTTGCGTGCGGAGGAAATACGGGAGTCCGGAGGATGAGGATCGAAGGTTCCTCCGGCAAATAATGTTGACTCCTTCGCCCTTTTCCCCCGCGTGTCTCTGTTGACGGAGAATAGGCCCTGAGGCTGGGGGGATAGCTGCTTGCTTGCTGCTGCTGCTACCCGGAGTCCTCGGGGAAGTTCCGGGCGAGTCCATTTGGGTCGATGGAGGTGAGGCCTCGGTGCACGCCGTCCGCTGCCCCCGCCCCCCTCCCTGATTCCCGCCCCCGCCCCTCCCTCCAGCAGAGGGGGGGTAGCGAGGTACGAAGGGATAGGTGTGGGGAGGGGAAACGTCCCCAGTGGACGTGGTGGAAGGGAGGTTGGGCAGAGCGCTCGCGCCCTCCAGGACCCACGGCGAACGTCCAAAACACGTATATAACGGGCGTGCAGAAATTAAGGGCTGCTCCGTGAAGAATGGTGGGTGGGTGTTCTCTCTCTGTTTCGTTCTCCCACCCTTTTGGCTATCCCTCCCGTGCTCTCGCAAGAGTTGAAGGGCTCCTCCTGTTCTCGGTCGCTGCAACCGCGGCAAAGTCTGCCTCTCTGCTCACACTCATCATCCTCTTCTGACTCACTCACTTGGCTCTGTCGTCCTCAAGCTCCGCTCACCCACTTGCTCGCCTCTGCTCAACGCCTCTATCCAACCTCCTGCGATATGTCAGTTGGCTACGTCAATGTTTAAAACCTCTCTCGGTTTTGCTTATTTTAAGTGAGGCAACTGGTAATGTTTTTTCGTAAACAGAAGTGAGGTTACTGACTGAACACCTGACTATTAACAACAAGTCAGGGTGAAAATAGGGGTCCGGATAATTGATGTTCTAACTGTTAATTCAGTCTTTAGTAGTAATTCCATGCTCGTGTACGCATACGAAGTCTCTTATTTATGATGAGAATTGGCTTGGTAGCTCTTTTTAAAGACGGTGGCTTCTTTTTGCGGAAGTGCATATTTCATTTCTGAGATTGTTGGAAAATTCACTTACCTGTGGTGTATATCAGATACTATTCCTTAAGCAGAGCCAAGATTGAGTGAATAACCTTTTCACTGCTGGAAGTCAAATGTTAATTTCCGATGATGTGGCTAATGGTCAAGAGGATAGGAATAGAATCAATACAAACAGGCTATTTCCACATGGTAATTTATTGTGACCGACCATGGTTTCAATGCAGCGTGACATTTTCAAGGTGGTTAATTTTGACATTGATAGTTGAAGATTGCCAAGTTTTTATTTCTTCTATTCTTATGATAAAAGATTTCCACAAAGTTACACCCGCTACTATTAATTATGTCAAGAGAATAGTTTCATTGGTTTCTTTTCACCATCGTTCTTTAGAATCATAGGACATTGGAGGGTTACTGCCTTAATCTCTAGCCTGGTAGAAACCTGATAAGCATACGTGCATTGGAAAGCATGCATCTTAGCTTTCAAGCTATCTACGGACACATCAAAGACGTACTTTTTTGCCTGGGTTTCTTTGAAAATATCAAGACCGCCTGCAATGAATGACAAATAGTTTCAAACAACACGCATAGTCATGAAACGGGTTTAAATCATCGACGGATATTGAATGGGAAGTAATTAACTCTCGTTTTGCCTCTAAAATTGGCATAGGCTGATCTTAGTCATTCAAAGACTTAAATAATTATCATAATCATCACCTGAGATATGAAGTGAAACACTTTGCACTTTCCACATAAAAATGCTATATGCATAAACTTTTTATGTGGAAAGTGTATAGTGTTTCACTTCATATCTCATAATGGATCTCCACAAAGCATCTGCCTCATCCATCCAATTCATAATCATCACCTGTCAATAATCCTGTTTGGTTTGTCTCAACTCTCATCCCAACTTCCTATCAGTTACCCTGCCCACAAAGTATTTCTTCTCTTTCACATCCTTCTCTACCTCCTCCATATATTTTATTCGAGGAATTCCCTTTCTAATCTTTCCATCCACTTGTTTCTCAACGACACTCATCATTAGGCCATCGTGCCGCAATATATGGATTTGATGTTTACCCGATTAATGAAATGTATGAAACTTATTTTTCCGATTAAGTTTATCAATTATTCATAACGTTATGTTTTGCTACAATGATATGCTTCCAAGTAACCTTAGCCATTAAATGTCTAATTGTAAGTTTGGCCGTGTCGTTCGGTTCAGTCCGGAGGACTCGGTAGCGGGCGGGCGCCTGTTGAAAATAGAGGTGTGGCCCTTTAATCGGCTATCGCCTAGCGATCGCATCCATCAGCCGCCGTTAAGAGCTCACCGCGGGCAAGATTACGCTGTCCCGGAAACTAATCACTGGGCGAAAGTGAATATTCGATCTCGCGAAGTCCGATTAGCCGCATTTCCTCTCCCGGCGCCGTTATCTAAAGTCCGCGGGGTGTTCTCTCGCTCCCTTTCCCCACGCTCCAATTCCGCGCCACACTCATCTCCAATCCACCCGATCTTGTTTCCTGCTATTTTTATCTCTCCCCCTCGCGAATCGGCGCGGCGGGTTCATGAATATTTCACGCCGGGGCGTTGAGAGTGAGTAATTTTTAGTGACGATACCGAGTCGACGTCTCCGGTATCTCGCCATCCCCCGATATTTAGTGAGAATTGATGGTATCGGCTCCTCACATAATTCATGTGCGCCGCTGGAGTCGGGAGTACCTATTTTGTAACTAAGCGAATTATCGGAGAGTTTTATATACATATATCCTCGAAGGTGCACTCGTGGGGATTTCAGATAACCGTTTCTAGTACTGTCTTGAAATATTCTTCTTTAATTCTCTGCTGCTTCCGCTACAATTGCGTGATTGATAACTCCCGGTTCTGATCTCCTCCCTACCTTTTCGGAATATCATCTTTAAAAAGAAAGCGCTTTTCATGAGGGCACCGTACTGTGTGATAATTTAGTGATAAATTAAGGCTCTTCTTGAGAAAAGTTGTTTGACTTTACGTTTGCTTGCAGGTCTCTACATATTGCTGTTTTTTTGTTTTATGCCTGAGATTATTACTGTGGAGGATAGCTGGGCTGTCAAGTATGGAGAATTTTCGGAACATTTTTCCAAGCGCGTTCAACCTTAATATTAGAATAAAAGTTCAAAAAATACTATTAAATTCCAAAAGTGAGGACCAAAAACTTTTCCCAGAAATAGTATGGAGGTTACAAAATTGTAAACTTGTGACAAAGGCTTGGAAAAATGGCAGTGTGTGGTGAGTAGGTGACGGAAAATATGTTCTTTATTGTTGAAAGCTGGAAAATTTTCATGGTTCAGTGCGATATTTTTTTAGCTTTTGACTGATAGCCGGAATTTTTCATTTGCTGCTCTCTGTGCAGTTGTTTGTCTAACTTTGCGCTGACATTTGGAAATAAAAGCTGTTTTGGTGTTTTATATTTTCTTTTTCCTTATTCATTCAAAAGAAATCAATGGTGGTGGTTTAAAAAACACACTGTCTTATGCACGTGAGCCGTTATGAAATGTCACTTGTCACTTCCAGATGCCATTTGTTCAAATAATCACATATTTCTGATAATGAATGGTGGGTACAGGTTTGTTTTTGCTCTGCATAAAAGTAGTGCCGTAAAAATATTTCTTTGTGAAATATCGGATTTTTCTTCTTTACTTAACATAATTCATTATTTATAATTAAAAATTTTAGGGAAACCATGACATTAGTTCTTAAATATTACACTATTCACCTAAATTGTTTAATCCTATATATTTTGGAACTAATGCGGTTTTATTCCTTAATTACCGAAGTTTTCGTCAGCTGCGGCCAATAGTCTGTTTGTCATTTTCCATAAGATAGAAAAAGCTTTTTATTATATTTTTATTTGCTCGATAACGTGGAGCATTTCTTTCAATACGATTTCATAGAAAATTGACTCGGCTTTAGTCCTCTATGTATTCTTTGTGTCATTTGCAAGAGTACCACGCAACACTTGTCCAGATTTCCATTGAAAAGAGGCCATAAACCAGAGAATTCCGTTCGCACCAGTCAGAGGGAAAAATAGAATTGGGCATCTCGGGTGGGTTGGACAGCTTCCGAGGTGAAGTGGCCTCGGTGCGGCGAAATTGAGATCAATGGGCCCCTGCTTAACGACTGACCTGTCATCGGTATCGAGGAAGCGTAATGAAACAACAGACAAGTTTGAAGTGCGTTCAACTATCGGAAAGTATAAAAATGGGGCAAAAGTTAAAGGGAGCTGTCGCGGAAAGATTTTTGGAAGGGGGTCGGGGGCAGAACTTCGGGGAATACAGGAGTACCTTTGGCTGACACTTTTGGAAGTCCACTCAGGAAGATTGAGAGAGGGGAAAAGAGAAATGATATGTTTGGGGTGTGAAGGGACATGGATTTTACTCTGTAGAAGGGATGGTGGGAGGGTGGAGGAACGGGAAGCATGTGTCTTACTACGCGAGTATATATGAGCTCACGATAGTCATACGCAGTTATTGAAATGAAGTATTACACCTAGCACTTGCAGATATTATGAAAAACTGTGCTAAAGCAAGACCTCATCATCATTCTTTCGAGGGATGAATTAAAGTTATAAAAGAGAAATATATAGAAAATTCAAGTAAATATACATCTTATCTCAGCAAATATTCTTAATTATTTATGCTTGTGTCCTTGTTAGAACAACATCTTCTCCTTCTAATAGATATTTCCTTTTTTATTTCCAATATTCAATTCACTTCATAATAAATATTTGCGAAAAAATTAGGTTTAAAAAGGTCAATTATTTGAGTTCGAAGATACATTTCTGTCTCATATACTCGTCAGAATATACAAGCGCTGAAAGTCGATGAAGACGTCTCTTGTACCAGTGCACGCTTTTGAGTTTTTCGCACTGGCTAATTTGGCAGCCTTATTTATGTCTTCTGTTTTTCTCATTACCATGAATCCATATCGCGTGATTTTGCTCAAGGTGAACTGCTGATATGGTTACAAATACTTGTTGAATCTTACACTGGATCTATGTCTGTATTTGAATTGTTCTCCACTTTTTTGACATAAATATACCTATTTTTTTAAACAATACACATTTCTTCACTCAAGAATAATTGCACATTGTAACCATATATGCTTATCAATACGCACTAACGCTACACGAACCTGCATGTTCTTTTGAACTGATCATATTTCTCCTAAACTTGTTTTATAAACGTAAATATATCTGTTAAAAAGGGAATGAAGAGATTAAGGATTTGCGGCAAAGAGGACCACGTGAGAGAAAGAGCACGTTAGTGTGATCGAGACGGTGATGGAATGAGAATAGACAACGAAAGAGATGGAACGATGAGTGTGTGGGAGTGAGGAGGTGGGGAGGATAGAGGGTGTGGCTATGCGATGGGGAGATGGACAGGATGGGCAGAAGGAGAGGGAGGAATTGATGTGGGAGGGGGGGCACGAGGAGGGAAGCACACCGATACGTCATCGATCACCTAAGGGCGTTGCTGTCCAAGGCAGCGGAAAACTCATACGGGCGATGCTTTCCCCCCCTCCCCTCACTCCACTCTCCAATCCCACCTTCCCCTCCCGCCCCCCCAACCCCAATGGAATCTATGTATTCCCTTCGCCAGTCCACTGACAGCCCCCTCCAGCATCACGCATCCTCCTATATCCGTATCTCATTCTACACTCCCTCAATCCACCTCCTTCCCTGCCAATACCTGCCTCCTCCCAACTCTCCTCTCCAGAGCTAACCCCTCGCAACAACCCACTCCAACTCTGCTCATCCTCTTCGACGAGAAATATTTTCTTCTTTTCTTCCCCCCACATCCTCTCTTCGTATCTTTCCATCCAAAACCCTCCCCGTTTCTCCTCCCCCTTGCAATTTTTTCGCGTTCCCCCCGTTCGACATGGGTGTTATTCCATTTGCGTTAGTCTTTTTCCGTTGCGACAATGATCGTCGTGGGCAGCATTTGTTCTCGGCAAGCGTCCAAGTTTGGCTCCGTCAGAATTTATCGCCGCCTTCACTGCTGTGGCAGTCACCTCTCTCCCTTCCTCCCTCTTCCCGCTCATCTCTCGGGCTTTTGCACTTGAGGACGCCTCCGCTGAAGCCGAGTGTGTAACGCGATCCACTACAACAACCACCCACCTCCTCTTCTCCATTCTCTAGAGGATTCCTTTTTTTTTCAGTTTTGTTCCGTAGATTTGATTCCGGTAGCATTTCCTCCTTCGGTCTTGTTATACATCATCCCTCTCTCTGTCGTATTTGATTGACAAACAAGGGAATTAATATCAAATTTAGGTTTCCGAGTACCTGCGGCCTTCGGGTACCAAGGGCGGGACCCCGAGGTGCATTAGCGTTGTTAATTAACGCATGAAATGACTCAATTGTGATGGCTCCCCCCGGTGATAAGTTAAATCTGTATTGTTTCAATTAAGCCGCAATTACGTATTCATTAATTTGAGCGCCGTTGTTTCGATCAAATCTTCTGGTTAACCTTACACCTTTCCGGGCCTTAATTACTCGCTGGACATTCGTTGTTTCGGTAGCATCAGAGAATGATGTTTTCTTGTGATTACGTTGCACAAATTTGTCCATTAGGTAGCTCTTTTTCATTTTATCATTTTTTGTTGGGGAAATCAATTAGAAATCAGGATTTTGTCCAGCCTATAACAATCCTTACAATAATATTCACCCAATGGCTCATATTTTAAGTGAATTTTCGAAGAATTTTTGTCCAAATTCGGAGTACAAAGTCTCACTCCGGCGTTTATAAAGCTTTCAAATATCCAGGAATAGGTACTTATTCCTGAGCTTCATCATTTTCATTTTTTTGCTTTGTAGGTTTCCTCTGTCATAAAAATAAGGTCACACTTTTATGAGAGCTCGAATGGTTAAAATAAATATGCCCTGTGCGGGAGTGCAAATAAATAGGTTTGTTTTCTTTTAACTAGACCACGCCTTAAAAACAATAGTTGTATCATACTCCGATTCATACTTAGGTATTTGGTTTTATTGGAACAGGTTTTGACTATCATATATTCTGCCATATAACTGCCGAGAGAAGGAATATTTATAAATTCATACCCAGTTAAATTCATATTTCTCATCGATAGTTTAACACTAATGAAATGGAGAAATCTTAAGGCACAACTTATTCACGTGAAACCATATATTGGTGAATACATTATGATTGATATATGTATTTAGTTTGGTCAAGTTGATGTTCGGTATAATATTAAAACGAGGCGTTCAATTACTACTATTACAAAAAGTTGCTTAAGCTTGAGATGGAATGAACTTTTCTCTCGTTCGAATTCAATGACATTTTCGAATAAGTCAATGAGAAAGAGGGACTTTGAAATGAATCGGGGACACTTCTCTGCGTTGAGATTTTTCACTTCCAATACTCGCAATTCAGTAGTGGCCGAGTAGGGTGGATGATATGTTCATGATATGGCCACAAGGGAGGGCTAGAAGAGTCCCTCTGGGATTTAAACAAGGTGAACGCGACCATAAAATTGGCGCGAGAAATCGAGGAAGGCGTCCGTATCCCCGTTTCGATATCCTCGGCTAGAGGAGACCAAACAAAACCCTTGGGAATACAGTGCACCGGAAACCAACCCACACAAATCGATATCTCGGCGTGGCTTCGCGCCACAACCCACAGCAAAAAGCGGCCGTTATCAAGACCCTGGATTTACGAGCCGAGAAGAAGGCGGTCGACGCAGGAGTCGTTCCCTGCGGAGGAGAAACACTTATTTCGATCCTTCAAAATGTGGTGCCAACAGCGAGATTTTCATCACGAAGGGCGCTTGGGAATGAGAAAAATTACTGCAAAAATGACTATTTCTGGTATGGGTTGAATTATCCATCTTTTCATATGCTTGCACTGAGGGAAATTAATATATCTTGCGTCCTTAGGGATAGAATTTTTGACGGATCTCCCAACACAAGGGATTATTATTCATGATAAAAATACTTCTATTGAAGATTATGATTTGATTTTTTTATTTCCTTTCCTCGGAAATAGAAAATATTATTAAGCTATGACTGCAGGTAGCCTCTCTTTAAGTTTTTGTGCACCTTTAATCCACCCACTAATCGGGAAAGGGAAATAATTGAAATACAGCGAATTGGAATAAATATGAAAGGCAAATAATATATGCCTTTAGTGATGAATTTCATCAAGATTCGTCAATGTGGCGTACCTGTTGATGAAATAATTCATACCCATGAAGTATCTACTCTTCAGGTGACGTCAAGAGGAGGTAAGGATCTGCCAATAAATATTCATCAGCGCCAGAATTTGATTCTAGGCTTGCGACATGCCGTGATATTTTCTTACCACTCAGTAATTTCGTGTATACCCCGTCTAGAGTCTACTTTCTCCGCGAAGGAGTGGTTTATTTTTATTTACGTACTTGGCATCATATGAGCCGCCTCCACGCGGGTAAAAATGTTAATAATTTATTCACTAAAAACTAATAATCGCGTCTATTTGATCGAGTATGAACCTCTATTAATTATGGTTTAGATGAAGAAGTAAACATGTAAGGAGGTTAAAAATAAATACGCACCATTTTGAGATATGAATACTTTTTTCCTGCTACGGCAACTAAGGTTACAGCTAATTTTTGCATGATGAAACAAAGCATAATTTTCAGCGACTTACGGGTCTATTATCTCTTTGTTCAACTATATATTTCTACTCTTCTTTGTACCATCGAAACATTGCTTTCCTTAATACGTAATGTGATTCCCACATATAGCACATTTCTGTCGGGCCATTATTTCACCCCATTCCTCTTGTGGTCAATGGTAATATTCTAATCCCTCCTCGCTTCCTATTGCAGATGCCATTTATTAATTTCTGCAATAATTCAGGCACTTTCCTCAGTAGGTAAACTTGCGGCACAAATTTGGAATTAAGACAAGAATTGACTTATTGGGTCATGGTGCATAATCAGGTTATAATTTTCTATTACATAGTAGTAATTAAATTGAAATATCAACTTCAAATTTAACTGGGTAACGAAAATGTACATAAATCTCCCAACGTCCCCTTCTGCCTCCGCATGACTTTTCTTGTATCATCCCTTGGCTTGGTGGCCTTTTCAGCCATAATATATTTATATCGTTGCACTTAAAAATTGTTTTGAAAACCCATACATGGGGTGATTCACCGATTACTATTTAGGATAAAAATGGATTCTCAAATTTTCATTCGTCTGCAACGTCCGCAAATGGAAGGGATTGGCGCGTGAGAGTTTAGACATCAAATTACGATGCGTGAACATCAACGGTTTACCAGAGGGAAACAGTAATTTTTGCGGGCAATATAGATTACGGTACGGGCGAATTCCGTTTTCGAACGAGACGATCCGTTCCCTCCGACCGTGGTCGCGTGGAAACGCCCTCTCCGCGGGCTAAAAGTGAATGTTGCTGCGGACTCCGCCAAGGCCATCGGCGAAAAAAGAGAAAGCGAAGCGAGCGAGCAAATAGCGATGAGCTAGCAAACAAACATACATAGGCAAAAATTTCGCCGCAAGGGAGGCCGGGGCCGAAACGCAATGTAGAGGATTGAAGGAGTAGGTGGGAAGTAGCTCCCGCAAATGGAAAGGGAAAAAGCAACAGTTACCTCATCAACTCCTGAAGAATCGACGGGAATTGATGGAGATGGAAAATTGAGTCCTCCGGGTAAGGCAAACCACGAATCATCTAACCCGAGTCCAACACTGAAAAAACACTTTGGATATGAGAATCGTAGGTTTGGGTGTCACACCCAAAGCTGAGATGAAGGAAAGGACTTGTCCATATATTTGGTTGTGTCACCCAAAGGGAATGGGTGATGAGGAGTTGGATGTTCCAACTACTCCTTTGGTTGCTACATCCAAAGAAGATGGACGAGTACTTTGGGTGTGAGAACCAAAGCGTTGGGTAGCTCATCAGAACAATGTTTGGATGCCGAATGAAAAGTTTAGATCACCTGCCCAAAGGATTGCGCCCCTACCCCTTCCTCCCTCCTATTCAGCCCCTCTACACTTTAATATTGTTCTTTTTCAACTCATTTCTAACAGTGCAACTAAAAAATGAGAAAACCTAGCTCTGTAGTTGTCATAATACCTATCTATTATCACATAATTCAACATATTGTAATGTGCGTGGGTGGAAAAATAAATATCCCCATTTGTAGAACACTAGAAAGAACATTTATTTCCAATATATAAACACACAGTTACATAAAATTCACTCCAAACACACAATTTTTCTCAATCTCTTCTTGTTCATTCTCCTTTCCTCGTCAATAACCTCCGTGCCAACGCTCTCGATGATTACTCCGCAAGACTCTCGATGAATCCACCGTTATAATATCATAAAAAGTGCACAAAACACAGTGAATTAATATCATTATCAAATTCTATGCCAATAACATAAAATATTATTAAAATACAATCACAACATATTATAAATATCATCGGGAAATACAAGAAACGTGAGACAATTTAACTTCAATAAATAAAGGTCAATGTTAATAAGCACAGCAGCACTTCCGACAAAATATGATCTGAGAGTTTGAATTTTGTTTTAATAAGCACATAGAGATAACAATAGGAATCTGAAGGACTCATAAGCAAAGGGTGGTAGTGCGGGCATGAGAATTAATTCAACATGGCGGTGAGAATAAACACAAAATGGCCGTGAGAATAAACAACAACTCGCAACTTACCAGCGAACACATGGATATAGGCTCCAAATCCAGCCTTCGATAAGAAATTCGCCGCCCCCTCGTCCATAATCTCGAGCAGCAAGAGCAACGAAGCACATGCGGCAGCAGAGTTCGCCCGTTTTGCCCACAGCAAGTCCACACGTGTCTACGGCTTCCACGGCTGAACACAGTACTGCGGGAGTGCTAGAGAGCTTCATGAGATTGCCACCAGAGCGCGTAACAATAGATTTAGATTTCGCACCTAAACCGGTAGAGTGCACTAACCATAACTTTGGTTCTCCCATCCAAAAGGACGTTGACTGGACGTGTTTGGTGTGACATTCTTTGCCTTTGGTTCTCACATCCAAACAGTTAGTTCTGACGTCGCATGATTCTTGATGGCGCACCCAAACCTCCCCGCCCAAAAGGGTTTAGGGTGTAGCATCCAAACCTGTTCTCTCAGTGAAGGAGTGAATATCCCCATCAGTCATTAATCACCATCGCTTTGCTTTCTCTCTTTCTCAAACATCCCTCTCTCTCTCTTTCTTTCCCTTGAACGTCATTAGAAAATATTAGCATAAATCTGCCTTTTCCCAAGTACTTTCATTTCCTTGCCATAGGGTGGCATTAAGACAATGCCGCATGCATTAATGAATTGTCACGCGCGTCGGGCGAAGCGGCGTTGGAGGTGGTGGCGTGCGAAACTACTCGGCGCGTCGAGAGAGAGAGCACAAAGGATGTTTACATTGCGAAGGAATTTGCATCAGGCGGCATCCTTCCATCGCAATTCATCTCGCATTCGGTTACGCAGCATGGGGTCCAAACAAAAGGCGGCTTCCATCGCGTCATTTTCCCCCTCCCCACTCCCCCCTCGGTGGTCCTCAACTCCGGCACCCAGCGCCTACCTTGTTGCGCCGTCACACTGCAAAACGCGTGACGTGGGAGTGAATTCGGAATCGCGGCTAAGCACCTCAATATTCACTCCACTATCCTCGCCGAAAAAGATTTGGGCCAGCTCTTCCGAGGAAATCCATTTATAATAAATGAGTCCTCTGTTAGCCCTAAGTCTTGTTAAGTCAATCATTTTAGTAAGTATATTGAACATTGATAATTATTGGCAATGCGATTGGGTACAGCGAGTGGATAGTAAGTGGGAGCGAGAAAGCTTGGTTCATTTCATAGTGAAAATACCGTATTCATGATTTACGAAAGCAGTTTTTTCAGTGTTTATTGAAAGAAAAGCTGTTATTGAAGAGGGCCTAAAAATTCATTGTAAGTGTAATCATGTCATATCGTGTATTAAACACGGGGGTTTATTTTATGGTGATTTTTACTCTTCATAATAAGTTGATTAGCTTAAAGTCTTGAAAGATAGATAAGAAGATAGATGTTGGCGTCGTAAGCATTAGTTAAAAGTTACAGTTCGTGTTTAGGCTGGTATTCTCTTGGTTTAGACCATAATTATGTGAAACTTTCATCCTTACATTCTTTTAGTATGAAAAAACATCTCCGATCTTATGAATATTAGTGGAAGAAAGCAACATGTAATCCGCAACGTTTCATTTCTATGAGAAAGGATTCGATAGTAAGGCTGTACAAATGAGCCCAGCAGCGCTTGAATAGTTCCTTCTCTCCTTGCGAGTGCCGTTGAGCCAGACGCCTTGCGACGAAAACCTCCTCCAAATCCTCGGCTTACTTGCAGCAGGTCCTTGGAAAGAGAAAAAAAACCTTTTTCTTCGGCTCCGAGGCAAATTTATCCCGCACAATAATCCACTTCCGAGTACTGTGGGCGATTGATTGACGCAAATTGCGGTGGAGGCAGTGCGTGGGGGAGCCAAGGGAGGGAATTCTTTTGAGCCGGGAGGGATGGAAGGTGATTGGGCCGAGGGGATGGGAACGCCTTGGAGGCCGATGGGAAGAACGTTGGATGAGGGAGGAAATGAGGGTTAGGTACGCGATGGGCGGGGTTGCCTGTTGTGCGAGTGAAAAGGGGTGGAAGTAGTTTGCTATTTATTTTTTTTTCATTAGATGTGTCTGATCCATCCAGACACGCCTTCTACTCCGTATTCGACGTGAAAAGCCTCGAAACATGCATTCATACTCTTGTCCTCTCCGAAAATGGATTTGCGGAAATGTAATCAAAAGGATTGAATTGAAAAAAATAAAGAATTTCTTTGGAATTCCATAAAAATCGGAGAAATACACATTCTTTGGACATAAAATTTGTTCATGTGTGTGATTCTATCATTCTTAAATACATGAAAATGTTATTTACCCTTAAAAGCTCTCACCTCAATCGATGGGAATCTGAATTTGGCGTCACAGACTACCGAATAGTATTTGAAGCCTAGGCTGATGAATTTTAAGTTAGGTTTTCCTTTCCCCATTTATCTCCCTTGATTATGGTATTTTAATCTATTCGGTTTTATTGAGTGAATTTCTAATAAACACAGTGACAGTAGTGTTCCCATAATTACCAAGAATCTTAATCCATCAAGTTTTGCCACTGTCAAGGATATTAGAGTTCTATTAACTCACTACTATTAGACATTTTAAATTTAACTTTATACTCAAATATATCGCAAAACTTGTTTTTTTTTTAAGTTCCATCATCTTCTGAATTTCATCATGTTGTTGCTATTTTTTATGCTTTTATTAAAATTGCAATTTTTTCTATTCATCTTGCTTAACGGTATTACCTCCTATTTAATGAGTGCTTTACGTTATGATTGCAAATTGACCACCTTCTTGTATCCAGAATGATTTCTTCATAATTATTTTTTATGTGGGTTTTATGTCATCATATCCACAAGAACCTTGGAGAGAACCTTTCAAATTCATTACACTTTGACATTATCACTCTTGTAGGTGGATACTTGAAACCCAGTGCTTGCTATTCCGAAGAATAAGTCTCTTGAGTCAAAGACAAGCGATGAATTTCTAGAATTTTTACTTCTTTGGACTTGAAGATACTCTTTCAATGTGAATTTTATCAAATATATTCTTAATAATTTCTCTTCAATCAATTAAGATAAGGACATGCTAGCCATTCTTATAAGCTTCATCTTCGACATGATTCATGGCTAACATAGATAAGAAGATACTTTGATGGGATGAGTAATTTCTCACGTATTCAAGAGTGGATATTTAAAAACACTCAACATGTTCGTATCTGGAGGAGTAAGTGATGACGCTGAATGCTGAGTGTGGATCATAAGCACAGTTTAAGCTTCTTCATCTCCAACCAGCCAGGGTGGAGAAATTCTCTTCGAAGGAGCATCGGCAATATCGAGCGTGGATTGAGGCGAATGTTTCGTGGGGTGTGAGAAGCTCGAAGTGTAAGAATATATCCCTCCCTGTTTCTCGCGCCCCGAGATTCAAAAGGTATTTTCTTCTCCCCCCGGTGAGCTCTGAGCCACGGTTTTGGAGTGGGTGTGAAAAATATCGCCTTCGTCGTCGTCGCGACCGTGGCCTTTCGTGCAAGGATTTATCGACGCCTGCAAACTCTCCTCGGGACGAAATTCCATCTGTCGTTTGTTTGGTCTCCAGACTGGAATTTTGCAACACCTTTTCGTTCTGAAGATTCATTTCCTAAAGGAGTCGATTGTACGTCTCGAGTTTACCCGTTGAAGTTCGTATGGTTTTTTTTCAAAATCACGCCATGCATATCTCGAAACATGAAATCGGAGATGAAGATGGAATGTCGATTGTTTCAAGAGATGTGCAGCGATTGAATAAAGACGAAGAATTTTTTGTCCTTTCCTCGCTAATTTTTTGATGGATTACATATTTTGCCAACATCCGGTTTTAAACGTTTTCTTTATATACCCATGGTATGATGACAATTGAAAAAAACAGTATGTAATACTAGAGCCATGCATTTGGTCATGCTGAATATATTCCAACAATTCAAACTTGTATGATGGGAGTTCAATAAGTAAGCCCACACGTTTTTTTTCTGGAACAGGGGTTGTTTTATTCATCATTAAAATACACCATGTCCCTAATCTTTTAGCGACACAGCACTATTTTTCAACGTAGTCTCCATGAAATACTGCGGATTGCCACCACCTTGAAGGGAAAGCCTTCATGCTAACGCGGTATCATTCCACTGGTCGATGTCGGAGCTAAAGTCGTACTGTATCAATAACTTCATCACCCCCGTAGCGGCGAAACGATGATGAAACACGCGTTGCCCAACGACTTACCGAGCTTTTGTCCACTGCCAGATCACTGCAGACATACTACAAGTGCCTGTGAATATGTGATATAACCTGGTTTTCCACCAAAAGAAACTAAATCACTGCCCGTTGTTTGGGACGCACCTCCATAACAGGCGCCATTTTAACAGCTCCGTGTAGCTCGGTCACCCATCAGAAATCAATGCAACTGCAAAGACGAAGCGGAAATGTTTGAAAATGTTCCACAAGAAATGTCAAGTTTTTTCGACCAGAATGGCCGTGAAAAAAATTTGTTGCAATACTTATCGAACTGACCTCGTATATGAAACCTCGTCAAATATAAAAGGCGTGAATTTTTATTGAGATTATTTAAGAATGTATGAAGATAATTTTGCTTCGGTAGATATAGATGAATATAGAACATAAATCCATCCATGATCCTTACGGAGCAATCAAATATAATTATATTCTGGGAATGGGTGCTACCATGTTCTTTTTCTTGCTTCTGCTGCTTGGGGCATTAAAACCTCAGGTATCTTCAATGACCTATGTTTTTTCATAAACATAAAATCTTGACTTTTTTGTTCTTTTATATAAAAAAACACATTTACCGACGTTTTGGATATTTAATTACCATTCTCAATGCTTATTGCATGAAAATATGAAAGTTACAACAAATATCACTCATCAAGTATAAAAAATTAATTTTAAGTGCAGAAAATATACTTTCAAGCATTTAAACTCTGGGCTCACACGTCTGTAAAAGACTCACTGTATAAATATTTTATGGATCCCTAATTTTAATGTTTTCTATTTATTTTATGATTCCCTCTAAGTTTGCGATTCAGACAGTAATTTCTGCATTACAGTAAACTCAACATTGGAGCATCTAATTTGGCTATGGGATGAGTTCCACTATAGTTTGTAATCTCTTATTCTTTTCGGGTCGTTGTTTGTCTCTGCCAACTCAAGTCGTGTCTTTTTCTTGGAATGTCGCTGTTGCTCCTATCCTATATCACTCTCGTCTCTCAAATAGTCTGCTCACCTAAGTTCATTTTCTCGGAGCGACGTGGATGGCGCCAACCTAATCCGTAGACACGACATTTTACGGCGCGCTTCTACAGTCCTCTCGCCGAGATTGGGCGCAGCGCTCCATCGAGTTTTGCGTTCTTGCCTAAATCGTTGCATATCTATTATGCAAATTACCCTTTTCTTGCCCCATCCAGAGCTCGTGTTTTGTTTCTTCCCTGTGTCCCTGGAGAGTTTACAAGTCGAGCTGATGACTAAAAATATAACTCATTTCAATCTTATATAGCCAGTTAAAATTTCAAAATTGGTTAACTTTTTGAAGGATTGATCAGTTTACGTTATTCTTTACATATAGTTTGGGCGCAATTTTTTCAAAAAATCTGAATTTTGTGAAGAATTTCCTTCAATTAAGGTTTAATGTATCTAGAAGTCTCAAATCAATGGTTCGCGAGTACACTTCGTGGAATGATGACATGATATATTAACATCAAACGTTTTTATATTTCCAAGCAAGAATATATAAAACTGTTTTTTTGATTTCCAAGCAAGAATATGAAAAACGTTTATTAGAACAATATACTCATTGGTATTACGTCCAGAGTTTTTTTTACGTCACATTCAATTATTGGCATAAATTACAATGTGATGATATCAAATTTTTTCAAGATATTGATTTCGTAATTAGCCATGGTAGAAAGAAATAGGAGGTATTTATGCCAAAACAATCTCATTGACAACTTCTCTCAACGTCTTAAAAAAAATTATTAAAATATCTTTAAATGATGAAAAATTGTGACTCGGGGTCTGAAAAAAATGCGTCTGTAAGTAAGTGAAATAATTATTTTGAAATTCATTATTTTTACAAGTCACCTCGGAAAATTGATACAAATGTGAAGATAACGCATTTTTCAGGTCCCTGTTCCCGTTATTAATTTTTCGCTAATTAGGGGCCAACCAAATAAAGCTATTAATTTTTATTATGGGGTGATGATACAATGTCGAGTGATTGTTGACTTATCTCGTTATCTCATCAATTAAATTTTTTGTAACTGAGATTTTAACATTTTTATGATTTGATATTTCATTAGGAGATAGTGAAAAAGGAATTAATTATCCACGGTAATCAAACGAATATTTGTTTTTTTAATGGGATTACGTATCCCCTTGAAACAGTTACTTGTTAGTTTTTCCACTTTCACAACACGTATATCAACTTCAATTCGTTAATGATTAGGTAACTTAATTTTATGCTTTCTTCCCTGAAACGTGGTCATTTTTTGATATGATGATAATAATTAAGAGTTTTGTAGTTATATTTTAAAAACAGTCTATAAATAACAGACACCAACGAATCAATTATTTTTTCAGCGACTAAAATTATAATGGTATTAATTTATAAATATATATAAACCTTTAGTGGTGATAGTGACTGACCTGGCTGATGAAGACTCATTTACCAAACAATAGGAACCTACTGAGAAATGAAATATTTTGGCATCTATGATGTAGGTGCTCAAAATTATTTCCTTGCATTTACCTCTGATTTTTAAACTTTTCAATATGTGGCTTGAAAAAGTAATCGATAGATAACTCGGCATCCATGATTCCCGAATATTCTGCCGAAGAACAGTCTTTATAGACGAATATTAGAGTCAATAGATTACATAGGAGGATTTTGGGGGGCACGGTCCCCTAAGACGCTCAAAAAACGGGCAACATTTTTAATATGCTCATCATTACGTTCGTTTCGTTTTGTGTACTTCGGATCCTCAATAATTTAATTTCATATTAATAGCTTTAATATTAAAATGAAGGGAATATTTCGTACGGTAATTGTTTTATGTTTTTTAAACCTCAAATATGAGGAGACCGTTTACCTGCCAGACCCTTTGCCATCCCCAGAAAAAAATCCTGGATCCTCCCTTGATAGATACCCTTATTTGGTAATTTTTTAACCACGCCAACTGATCCTCGAAGCAGGGGAAGCTTTTACTTTCTATTTGTCTTTAAAGATTCTCATTACTTTTCAAATCTCACGAATTTTCAAACAAAGGTGTGAAAATTACCTTGAGAAATTAACGCTACCACTTGGATCATTGCGGTTTCTGAGTCATTTTCCACCATATCATGTCCTATCTCTATTGCTTTCTAAAACTAATTTTTGCGCTTATTTTTGAGAAAAGTAGTTTATATCGAATTAGATTTGTATTGGAAGCGGTGTGAATCTTTCTCTTAAGACCATGGAACGTAATTCTTAACTTTATCGCAAAAACGACTCCTGCAACGTCAAAGAAACGCTGTCAATGCTAGAACTTTTTACTGATACACTTCCACTTGTTTGATTTTTTAAGCCTACATCACCTTAGTCCGCCACTTAATTCCCACATGTTAGTCAGGGTTATTAGATAGAGAACTGAAAATTTGGTAACGTATTGAGGTTTATTTAATAAGAAAAACTACATAAAAATTTCCCAATTCTCGTATCCACAATGAAGATTATAATCTGTACCTTACGCTAATAAACGTGCCTGACTATGCAAAATTATTTATTCCGTCTGTTTAACGTTAAATTCGAAACTTCTAGCCTAAAGAAATCAACCCAAAGTTTCTCACATGGCCAAAAATCTTTTACTTAGATCGTCACGTACCGGGTGGATCCCAGATCCTTCCTTGAGAACATGGATACACGTGTTGAACGAGAGGATGGGGGTGGAGAGGCGAACGGGAAATTCTGACGAATGAAAATGCGAAGAGATGGAAGAAGGAGAGAGAGGGAGAGAGAGAGAGAGAAGAGCAAGAACGAAGTGGAAGAGAGAGAAGAGAGGAAAATTACAGTCTCGGCGGGAGGGAAGGAAAAAGGAAGAAAGGCAGGGGAGAGGGAGGGAGGGAGGAGAGGGAATGGAAGGGATTGGGGGTCGGGGAGGGAGGAGGCTTTGGAAACTGGCAACTGAGGGCGGAAGTGTTTGGAGGCGGTGACGTGTGCACGCGCCGACGACGAGGTTGAGATGGAAAAGTGACGATAGGGTTCCGCATTTCAGCATTCGCATTTGTAACATAAATATTGCGCTTCGTATAAATATAATTTGTTGTACATGAAATGGCCTGACTCAGATTAAAATTCATATTCTGTTCCTCCATCATTATTTACCTATTACCTAACTCTATGTGTAACTACATACCTTACAGATGACAAATCCGGATTTGATTTCTACTTTTAGATTGCAAAATACGTCTTAGATATTGAAATACATGATTCCAATTTATTATGAAATAAATATTTGAAATTTACTATGACTTAGGTTTCAATGTTACTACATCATCTTCAGTGTGTAATAGGTGAACATTGAAATCTAGGTCGTAATAAATTTTATAATCATGGAAAACGCCAAGTATTTATTTCAGTATGGAAAAATTCCACTCCATCGCGCTTCAATATTCGGATTTCATGAATCTTAAATAGATAGATTATTTCACCAATATTTTTATAGAACATTGACCTAGCTCTTTTACTGAACTTTTATGCATAAGTTTATCAAATTATCTTGGCCTATATTGAAAGATCCGAATCTGTATGAGCTTCAAACATCGTGCTCCTATCCAATTATTTGCTTTTATTGTCCACTTGCAGTTCTTTGGGGGCAGGAAGAAATATATTGAGATAGTTAGGGAGGAGGAAAGGAAACGAGGCCAAGAGAGGGACCTTCAATAGTGTAGCAGATGGGATGTGGATGCAAGAGGCGAGGGCAAGGTAAAATCTCCCACGGTTCCTTTATTTTCTCTTTCCTTTGGAACCAGAATGCCGTGATCTCACCCACCCCAACTTCTGCCACACACCCAGTTGGAATCCTGAAGCTCTGCGAAGTTGTAGAGAGGTCAACACCTTACTCCAGTCCTACTCTTTTCTTTCGTTAATTTACCACACATTTTGAAAAAAGCATTCACGCCTTTGAATCTTTTGTTCGATTAGTAGAGATTTCTAAAAATATGGAAGAGGTTGTGAGGTATCAAAATTGGCGAGTTAAAAAGTAAAGGTTACTGCAGCTATTCCTGTTTTATGTCATTTTATCCATCTGATGCTTTTAATATAGCTCATTTGGTATCGGAAAAAATAAGGAAGGATACATCAACTTTTGTGGAAAGTTCAAGATTTGATAATATCATCGTTGAGGTAATTAATTAATTATAATTTTTGCTATTTTTTTCACCATTTTTTTATTCTTATCAAAATTATTTCGATTTAAAGTGCTGAAGGAAGCTGAAAAAAACACCCTCTATGATCTTTGGTTTTTGGAGAGATGGGGTGAAAACGACGCGTAGTAAACCTGAAACAATCAGCGACTTCTGCTAATAAAGTCTTCGTCACAAATATTTCCCGCTTCTTTAAGCCTTTTAAGGCGTCAATATGCTGCATCTGGATATGCTTTACAAATTCTAAACTGGCTAGCGTATCTCCTGTAAGAAGTGGAAACTTCTCAATCTTGCCCTTTTCCATGCGTGCAGATGAGGGTAGGGACAAGATGAAAATGTGAAAATGGAATGATGCAAATTTGTGTGTGACGACAAATAAATGGAGTTTATGCGAGATTGGAAAGAGGGAGAAAGTGGGTGTCTATGAATGAAATGGTGGCGAAGAAGGGAGTAGGCGTGGGAGGACTTACGGCGAGAGAACAGGGGAGATAAGGATGCGTGGGTGGGTAAAAAAGAGGAAGCGGGGGGGTGGCGTTGGTTTCCAATGCATGCATGTGGAGGCGAGAGGGAAAGTGAGGCGGGCGGAATGACGGTGGATTGCGGGGGCGACGTAGGAGGGGCGGAAGGGAGGAGCGAGAAGTGTCGGGTGGATTGAGTCGACTAATGGCGGCAGAATTCCGTGGAAGGAGACACTCGCGCTTCTTCAGCCTTCGCGGGGCGAATTGAGTGGGTGGGATTGGGGGGATGACTGCGTGGGGGAGAGGAGGTGGGCTGCGATGGTTTCGTGCGGCGCATGGAGGTGAGAGTGAGATTCCTGGAAGGTGGCATGGGATACCTTGGTTGTTGTGTGGGGGGAGGAGAAAGGTCTAAAGTAAGATGGCGTCGGTGGCAAGTTACCCGTCTCGGGGGGAGGGAAGGTGCACGATGGGAAGGATGGGCGGTGATTGCTGAGTGTCGTTTTGGTGATGGGATCATCTTTGGGGAGGAGGGGAGATGGAACAGGGGCTAGCACGGAGGAGAATTTGATTGCATGGGGGTAAGATTTCAGGAGGGAATGCAGGTGGGTTGGGATATAGGGTATATGTGTACTATTAGGCGGAGTAAATGGTGTCAGCACCTTGATGATCGCCGTTTGAGTGTTTGTCGCACAAATGGCTGAACGATTTCCCCGCACGTGAATTGAAGTTTGGAGTTTTCACGCTTGAAATAAGCCCGTGAGTAGTTTTCTTTTCGATTTATCGATTTAAATTCATGCAGGGCTCCTTTAAGCTGTAGCATATGAGACAAAACTTTTTATAAACATGTAGGATTGAAACGCATTGGTTTCATCACGTGCTGGCATTATCAGATACAAATAATTTTTGATATTTCTATTAGTTATACTTTATTTGATGTTCGATTGATTATTACCTTACTAGCCAAAAAGTGAGGGTTTTATTGAGACTGGATGAGGGTTTGAGAAGCGTGCGATCGAAGCACACGGATATTTGACTCTAAAGAAGATGGTTTGTCAAGCGTGAGAAATTAAATCATAATTTTGTGATTTATTGTGAACAAGGTTGTCTTGTGAGGCACTGGAGAGGAGACAATAGTGTTAATAAAGCAGCAGATATCCTTATTAAACATTGGTTCCAATATTGGCCAGTCATGTTAGCTCTAATTTTTTTGTGATATTTGAATCAGTTGTTTTTCTTTAGTTGTGCCATTAATTAATACCCGGTGAATCCTGAAACAGGTATTTTTCTTGATTTGCTACAAGCAAGTAAGCGTTGTTTGTACGGTAACAGACAATTAAAAAATACTTTCTCGATGGAATATTCAAAAATATATTCTGTTTAAAAGTTATCGATATAGAAATCTGATCGTCTTCTCAAGAGGGAATGAAGGAGATGAATGAAAGCGGAGATTGTAGGAAGGCTTGGCTAAAATGAAAGAGCCCTAACTTAAAATGTGGATGAATGGTACCTCACAATTAAGCCACCAAATGTTATGCCTCCCTCCGAAACCTGTGCCCCAAAAAAATGCCTGCAATTAGGCACTTTAAAGTCCTGCGAGAAACAAAATATTTCGAGATCTTTTCCCCTTGAAACCCATGCATGGCATTCATGTGTAATCCTTTCCTCCGTTATCATCCACTCGCGGCCGGAGAGCCCGGAGGGATGGGTGACCATGGAAAGGAGCAAGTCGAGCGTGACCGAGGAAATTGCAAAGGAGGGCGTTGGGGACTAAATTGCGAAGGACCCGCAGCCAGGCTAATGCCCGGCGGGAGAGAAGAAGAGGGTGCTGAAAAATCTCGAAAAGGTCTCCGGAAAAATAGGCGAAATAAAAAAAAGAGGCTTGTGTGTGGACTGCAGGAACGGGGGAGGAGCAGGAGGGGAGAGGTTCGTGATGGGGAAAAGCGAGGTGCAGTGAGGGGAAGAAGGAAATAGCGGATGGGTTTAGGTGAGGATGGGAAGGAGGCAGATTCAGTGCTGGAGAGGTGGAAGGATTGTAGTAGTAAGTTGTATATGGGGAGGGCGGGCGGTGGAAGAGGGCCAAGGGGACAAACAGTGGGGGCGGTTGGCGGTGAATATTTATAGGGAAGAGGAGCCTGGCGGTGGCAAGTTTAATTAATTGATAGCTTTGAGAAGAGACCATTTCGAACGAGAGGAAGAGGACGGAGAGAGAGGGAGAGAGTAAATAGAGAGAAAGGAAAGGGAGTGTGGGGAAAGAAGAATCGAAGCGGTCCGCTGGTGTGGGGTGAACTAAGGATAGTGGGAGAGAGGAGATAGGGGTTTTTGGAAAGGGTAAACGGGGTAGGTTTGGGTCAGTTTGCTGGAGGGAAGGTGGACAAGGATTGAAAGGGAGGAAGTAATGAAGTGTGGGACGAGGATGGAGGGGAAGAGGGCTGGTAGGGAGGCGGGGAGGAGGGGTGGTTGAATGTGTGTGAGTATGTATGTGAGGGAGTTATACGTGAGGACGGAAGTGGAAGAGGGGGTAAAATATATGGAACAGTGGGACTTAATGGGAGGTAATACGGGAGGAGAATAAGGGAAGGTTAGGGGTGTGAGGGGAGCATTGCTAAGGGCGTGGGTTAAGGGAGAGGTAGGTTGATGAAGGAGTATGGTGGAATGAGGAGTTTGTCGGAGGAAAGGGAGCGGAAGCAATGTTGGGGAAGAAGAGAGAGACGTACAAAGATAGAGAGAGGGAAAGAGAGCATGCGGCTTATATATATATATATATATATCCACCAAATGGCCGCGGCCATTATAAAATCATTCCATTCCATTCTCACCATTGCGGAGGATACACGGTCTAGATAAAAATAAAATGGAAATGGCATTGGGAACAATGCAGGCTCTGGAAGCATGAGGGAGGAAGGAGAAAAAAATTTGGAGTTTGTGAATATGCTATTACCCGAATAAAAGGGCGCCATCATTTTTCGGGGATAAGTTTAGAATTATATAATAAGCAGCGAAAATATTGCTAATAGGAAAGATGCAGTGGAGGAAAGAGCGAGGATCGTGGAGTCATGGAGATGAAAATGCGGAGCTTAAAGTGGAGTGAATTCGGGAGCTTTTAGCGTTTTAACCGCCAACTTGCTGAATGGTGCTGGTTCATTGCATTTCTCGGTAATTACCGAATGTGACCCAGTTCTAAAGCTTCAGAATTGCATACGCATTGTGTCCGTATTAGCTACCGGAAGGATGTTTACACTGCCAATGATTGAATCCTTTTTGAGGCTTCCGAAGATACCCGAAAATCATTTATAAAATGAAGTCCACGAATGGAGTTGACGTTGATGGAAAATATTTATTTCCACTACAATTCACTATGCATCTCGTAGAAAGGCTTTGAGCTAAATCTGTGAAATAATTTTCAAAATGACTTAGAATTAGTGAGTTTTTATCTGGTAGTATCAAGAATCTCTCTTGCATTGTGAGTAAAATGTGTGTACTTGTACTGCGAATTTTTACGCGAGATACAATAAAAAATTTGGATTTATTTTACTAAGCAGTTTTAAAATGGCATCTTAAATGGATAAAAAATCACAAGTAAAGTTTTCTATTAATTTTTCGATTATAATTTAAATTAATTACTGTACCAGGAATTTGAATCTTCGTGCTTGAACATGCCAATTGACATGCTCAACAATTAGCACGTAAAAATAATATCATTGTAGAGCTTCGCTGAAGAATAAATACGTATTGTTTGCATATTATTTCTTTCTCTACATCCTGCAAACCTGTATCACGAAGAAAAAGACAGCTTTTCATAATAGCTCAAATTCAGATTACGTATTCTTAAAAACAGGAACTATCCAGGCAAAAAGTTTGCAGCTTCATGAAGGTAGAGGCTCAGTTGTAATTTAAAACTTGAACACGTTTAAGTTTAAAAAAAATTCCATGCTAGTGACGAGTAATTGTACGCGTTACTAATGATGAGAAAAAAGGGAACATAGAGTCACAAAAACGATCGTGAAAAATATTTGCAAAAATTGCATCAAATGTAATACTTTTGAACCATAGGATTAGGAAAAAAATTATTACTTTGGATCAAGCAGTGTAAGGAAGGTAAAACCTATTTGCGGTGCTTTTCTTCCCATTAAAGGGGCCCTCTATTTCTTACCTGTTAGCTTGTACTTAAAAAAAAAGTAGACATTTTTTTGATCGCCTCTCTGGCATGAAAGACGCGTTGAAAGAACTAATGAAATCTTCTCGCCGTTGGCAGCACGATTTTGGGCCGTGCGCGCCGCGCAATGTGCTTTCCACACGGCCTTAATGGTCCGGAAAAACCATCGCTCATTTTCTCAGTGGGAACGGGAGAGCGCGTGGAGGGTGACTCGGCAGAATCCTTAAGCTCGTGTTTCGTTAAAGGGCTCTTTAAAAAAGCCTATTCCACCCCCCTCCCCCCACCATTCACTCGGTCCTAGGCGGAAAACATCGGAGCCGCGTGACTCCCGCCGCTCCGCGGGGTGCGGGAGGGGGAGGGTGCGGAAGTTGGGAATAGTACGCGGGATCGCCGCGGCCGTGTCGTGCTTAGAGACCGGGGAAAACCACCTTTGCGCTCGGACGATATTAGGCGGCCTGTTGCGAGTAACTGACCTCTTAGTGTAACTGACCTCTTACATAAACTCGGATGGGAATCTCTGTCGGACCGTAGATTGAAAAATAGACTAAACCTTTTAGATAAATTCAAGAGCAGTGTCTTTTCTGACGAAGTTAACCATATCTTGCGGACGCCAACGTACTACGGAAGATCAGATCATATAAATAAAATAAGAGAGATAGATTGCAGAACAGACAGATTCCGAATGTCATTTTTTCCACGATCAATAAGAGATTATAACGGCAGCAACAGAACGCGTAAATAGATTGCATGACTTGTAGTGTAGCCTACTAACCTATGTAAAACTTACTGCATGTTTCTGAATTTCTATTCTATATTCTATTTCTAACAGCATATAGTAGTATAGTTTGTTATTATACGGGACGTTTCTTGGACGGTGTGGTGTGCATGTGGGAGTCCAAATGCATGCTGCATGCTGGTGATTGATCACCCCCTGCCAAACACCCTAGAGGTGGCTCGCAGGGTAATTTGTAGATGTAGATGTAGATGAGTCATTTCCTATGATATCTGGCTTTTTCTTCGGGGTTTCTTCCTCGTCCGTTGGCTTGTGGACAACAGTTCCCCTGGCTATCATACTAGCGTTTTCAGGTGGTAGGAATTTTTTTCTTTTTCTCCCATCTCACCGTAGAATATTTTTTCAATCTACTTTTCTGGGAAGCCATGCACTTTTGACCTGAAGACGCTGGCAGGGTAGCCAACGAAAGTGTTGTTAAGAAGCCAACTGATGCGGAAGGAAACCTGAGAAAAATAATGCAGAGATCAAACCATCACCGCGAAAGCCTTCGCTCTATTATTAGTCATTTATGATGACGGCTATTTGTTAGATTAAAAGTTATGGAGCTCGTACTGTGGCATAGAGATTCGAAATCCAGAGCCAGATTTGCCTATGCCTCAGATTTGATATTTATTATATTGTTCAACATGTCTAAGAAGCTAAGAAAAGCTTAGGCAACCACTCACTCTGTACTGAATATAGAATAACTTAGTAAATGAAATACATTAAGATTGTTGATCTCCGATTGTTCAGCAGGATGACCAGTAAGTACTCACTCCTCACTTTCGCTGCTGTTAAGATGCCTCTCAGGATTTGACCTGGGCCCACTACCTGGATTTCGTTGCCTGAGACACGACAGTGCGTGAGCGAAAATCAGAAGTAATCTAGATCAAAAGGAATGAAATACGTAAATATAGCTCGTAATATTAAATATTTCTCTAATACGCGAAGCAAAATGGGACCATAATGTCTAAATATAACGTTTACTAGAATGACGAAGGGTCACAACACACTTTCAGGAGCAGTTGCCTTGTGTATCAAAAAAGTTACTTTGTTCGAATTACAGGCTTTATAACTTAGAAAATCATTGATTATTCTAATTAACATAATTTTCATTTACTTTCTAAGTGCTTTTTATATTCATGTTGCATTTTTAATGTAGTTAAACGGGATGCGGTAGTAATTAGGCCTGCGCATGCAAAGTGAAAGCTAGGCGAAAAGAAGCGAAGCTCAAGTCGGTCCTCATGGCTCGCGTTTGGTAAGAGTGGACAACTTAACATACGCTTGGTAGATTTGAAGACACGTGGCAAGAATAATTCTCTCGCATAGCAGCGCATTATGCGGGTAGCAGCAGCCATGGCAATGTTTTTCGTAAGCTGAGGGTTGCGTACGTCTCGGGTTCGTGCGGAAGTTTCGGAATGGATTCCGGGGATGACTGCGTGAGGGGGGGGGGATAAGAGAGGTGTCCTCCTTGTCCCATGCCTCCCTCGCATCCATTCTGTCGCGGTCCAAATTAGGCGCACTGAATCCCATCCGAGTCGTGTAAAAACGTTTTTCCTCCCACGCGGTCCTTCCCTAACCACCACGTGCAAACTCCGTTTCTCCCCCATTTCCTCTGCCAAGCCTCCCTCTCTCAAACGGACTCTTCTCTCCCTGCCTTTGGTGTGAGGGCGCGCTCGCAGGCTAAAAATGCTTAGAAATATTTCATTTTCAGCTAAATAATAAACATTTATTTACGTACCTTCTGTAGTAATTGTACCAATACGGAATCATCATGCTCTAAAGAGTTGATTTGCTTTTATTGAGTTGGAAACAACTCTGCTCATAAAACATCGAATGCTGAAGCTTCACCAGCAATGGCTCTTATACAGAAGAAACCGTGGGCAGTCGGATAAGGAATCCTTTCTTCAAGTATTGGCTGGCAGATGCACTGAGAAAGCCTCAGTCTACGGGTAACCTGTGTTAATAGGAGTAAATAAATACCTTGTACTTTGATGCTATGAATACATTTTTTTCTTCATACCTTATACTATTGTATAGTGTTTTTTCAATCTACCATACTGTGGAGTCATACATATTTCTTGCAGTAATTATTATTGTTATAGAAGTGATAATAGTTATGTTAGCATGGGCTGGCTAAACCCGTGTTGTATACATCTAGTGCGTAATTGAGTTCCTTTTGATACAAAAACACTGTGGAATTATTGCTAAAACAACACCAGTTTAGTCTTGCATAACATTATGCTTACCCTCAATCACACATTCACTCACACAATCCGAAAGTTTGTTTGGATAGGATAGGGTAGAGTCCACCTCAGACTAAGCCTCTGGCGTTTTGACAAAATAAACATGCATTTTGGGAATAGGGGTGGCTCTGGACTACTTCGCACTTGTAGGGTGCTATTCGAGGGTGTCTTAAGATTCACTCTGGAATTGAACCAGCGACTCCTAGGTCAGTGGCCAAGCGCACCACCCAGTAGACTACTGCGCTCCCTAGTGCATACTCATATATGCGATTTTCATGTCAAACCACCTTCTCTCTTTCATGCACTTGTCTAGTGCCCTATGTAACACAACACCTCCTATCCCGCCTACCCTGTTCATCTCTCTTTCTTTTCCTCGCTTTCATTTCGTATTTCCTCGCCCTCCTTCAGCACCATCGCCCTCTCCTACCTCGCCTCACTCGTCTCTGAACCTCGCCCTATTTCACTTTGTCTTCTTATATTCCGGGGCAGAACTAATTAAAAAGAAGAAAAAGCTCGGGGGCACTCTGGGGTTGGCTCAAGGGAGAGAAAAAAAACTCAAAACGGTTAGTGGATGGAGGGGGGAGTGGGAATGGTTAAGCCCTTGACGTGGAGCACCATAGAGAGATGTTCTATGGACTAATCTCTTTTATTCGTACGGCCTGCCTTTCCTCGCCCTCGCTACAAATATCTTCTTCCCCCCTTCCTTCTTCCTCACTCACTTTTATGTGCCTTGCGATTTTCTACAGTTTCTCATCCCGTAGGGTAAAATATTATACGATCCTTCGGAGGAAATGAGTCTGAATACTTGTCGGTTCTTTAAATATTCTAAGGACGGTATTTTACCCTCTATGAACGTTGGCGTGCAGGAAGTTTAGTAAATTTAACTATTTTTCTGGCCTATCACGAGTAAAACTGATCATTTTAGTGCTTAATCCCAACAATGTAAGTTTTTTTATGCCATCCCTTACATTTCTGTATCTTTCAAGCAATGAAATTAGGGTTAATACAAGGAAATCGCTTAATTGGGTATAATAGAGCTTACTTTTCCATCTCCTTAGTCTAAAAGAATAGTTGCTCCCCCTCTTCAATTGAAGATATTTTTCCCAAATCCACCCTCTCGTTGTTTTAGCCATTTATAAATTATTATTTGGCCTCAGTGAAATCTTCCTCTACGGTTTTAGGCTGGAATACAAGATAAGTGCACTTGCTATAGTGCAAGAATTTCTCTTGAAACAATTGCCTTTCGTTTGAAATACTTTTGAATAAATCTTTATTTATCATAGAATATTTCATTGATAAATATCAATGCAAACCCTGCTTGTACCGGAAACGTAGGATTCTCCGACTAATAACATGCAATAGCATTCATAATATTGAAAGTCATAATATGTATATCGAAATTTTGCAAGTTATTCTTGCTTGATATTAAAAAATTTGTATTGATTTTATGGATAAATATCAGTAAGAAACTCAGTTTTATGTCATTATTTTAGTTCTTACAAGGTCTGAATGAGTCCCTATACCTAGCTCTCTTGTCTATTCTACTCTAATAGGCTCTATACTCCGTGTTATTACATTATTTTTCGAGGCATGTTCTTCTTTCTCCTTTTCTTTCCCTCCATCCTATTTCTCTCCGTGGCCTTTTTCCCTCTTTTTCACTTTATCGCCTATCAGATTCCTTCGCTCGCCCCTCTTTTCCACGAAGCAACTCGCACCCCAATCCTATCCCACCCGTCACCGTGCCCTCTTCGGTGCATGCAACAGCTGTTCTCACGAATACCTCGCCCGCCACGGGGGAGGCGCCGCCCCGTGGGCTCATGTACAAGTGTAAAAAGGGGAATCGCACCAGGGGAACGGTGGGCGGATGGTTACAGGGGCGGAGGTGTCTTCGGAAAAGGGCTCGCTCCGAAGGAGGAATAAATAACCGAAGGAAAAAAAGAAATAAACGTAAGAAAAGAGAGATGGAAGGTGGGGAATTGGTTTCGAGGGAGCGCGGATCGGAACGAGAAGGGGTTTGGCTATAGGGGTCCGTCTCTCTCTCTCAACTCTCGCCCGGTACGTCTCAGGAAATAAGGGTCCGAGGCGAGGAATGGACGTGTTGTTGTATATCGGCGCGTGGCTGACGAGCGTCCAGGGCCGGTGAGCGATGAGGAGGGGTGTGAAGGCTCCCTCTCGCGAGAATGAATGCAGCAGCGCAGGAGTGCATCGTTATTTCGCTCGAGCGGAGAAACAAGCTGTGGCGTCGTCGTCATCGTTGAGGGAGTCCGCCTTGTCAGTCGGGTGAAGGGTCCACGTCTATTATCATGCTCGAAGATCTAAATCCTTCGTACAGCGTTGTTACATGAATGACCATTTTAGCCAAAAACATATTTCAAATTCACAAACTCGACGTGTTAGCGTTAATCTCATAACAATTTTAAAATATTATTTTAATTGTTTAAAGGTATTGTAATATTTTTCATTTTATTTTTAAGGTATTTTTTAATTTTTCACTCACTCAGTGATTGAACCCGAAGATTGGTTAGGATATGTGAGGGTAGAGCTCACCCCGGACTAAGCCACAGGCGTTTGAAACCACACATTAGGGTAGGGGGCTTGTTCAATTTCCTCATTTCCTCGTACTTATAGGATATTGATTTGAGGTAGGTATCCGAAGGCGCGATTTGAACCCAGCACCGCTCAACCAGCAGACAAGCGCTCTATCCATTGGGCTGCCAATCTCCCCAATTGTAAGCATTAACCGTTAACCTCAAATTTGACGTTAATTAGTGTGATTAAAATAATTGTTTGAATAAATAAAAGCCAAAACTAGGGTGAAACAGCTTTGGGTGCGTCAACGGTTAAGGTCATTAGCATCATTAGGATAGAGTCAGTTGTATGCTACAAATGGCAGTAAAGAAAGAAAAAACTCGAGATAATGATAGTTCAACATGCCAAAGTTATGCTTCTAAAACTGCAGTTTTTCGCACTAGAAATAAGTAAAATAAAATCATAAAAGTTTCGTGCACATTTACTATTATGCTTAATGCAAGAAAGGGACATGTTCATCAATCATGTTTGTCAATTATTTGTTAATTTTTTACGTTCCGTGATTTAAAATTGGTTAATTTTTATTATTTCTACTGCGCATATATTTTTCTTTACTGCTGTAACATTCCTTCTCCGATTAATTTTCATAAGTTATGGTGCATAAATTTTACCTTGGGTTTTTTTGGCGTTTAAATTCATTTTTTAAATTAAACTAAAGGGTTTCATTAGTCGTTTTAGGCTCTATCAGTGTAAACTAACCCTCCGCAAATAAAATTTTGAGTTTGATACTGTCATCATACAATATGCTTACCCTTTGTTTAACTAATAACCTTGAAGCGTCCAAAGTTACTTTGCTATAATTGGATAAAAGATGTACCCATAATGATTTTTCTTAATGACGAAAGCTTAATGCTTTAGGAAATTGGATACTTCAAAGCTTAAATCAACAACCTATGGATATAACTCCTTTGATCAAGACATTTTTCCTCATTTTATCTCGTTTATATAATATGGTTTCGAGTCAGGTTTCAGGCATAAGCCCTGGGAAGACCTTAATGGCATAGTTTTAGAAGAAAAAAGTGGGTTACTTCAAAGGCTGTTACTACAACCATATTGAGATAAAGGGACATTCAGAGCTTTGTAGAACAAAGAGAAATTCAAGCTTGTGAATCCTCGGTGGCATAAAATATAATGGGCCCTTCGACTGGATGGCAACCTTAGTTGCAGGGACAAAAGTGCACTGACGAGGAGGTAAAAGCAAGCCAAAGAAAGTGCAAGAGGAAAGGAATAGGCTTGTAGAAACGTAATTGGCTATGAAGGGGAGTACTAGGAGGAAAGACAAAGCGCTCTAAGTGTACTCAGGGAACAAAAGAAAATAGAGATAGGGTCGAGTGAAGAGAAGAAGTACGAAAGAATAGAAGTGAAATTGAGCAGCTGGACTGTAAGTGGAAATTACTTGATAACCGAGTGTCGTTGAGAGCAAGAAGAGAAGGATCGATTGACTGCAGTCATGCGTCCTGCTTGACGGAAAAAAGGATACTATAGAGCTCGTACGTTGAGTGCCAGTCAGGAAAGGTTGACGAGATTTCGGAAAAGAATACCGGGGAAACAATATCTACCCTTTGATCATGAAAGAAAAGGCGGAACAATCTGGGAAAATATAGATAGGAAAGACATCGTGACACGTGCTTTAAGGCAGGTGTATTACGTATCCAAAAAATGGGACACACGTGGCCGTCATAGCAAAAAAACTTAATAGCAATTATAGATTTTTCCTTGTCTCTTGCAACAAATTAACCCCTGATGATTTTAGTGCATATGATTCTCGGTAGCTTTAATTTTGCGACGAGTCTAATTCATCTATATTTCCATGTAATCGCTTCCTCTCTACGCCAGAGCATACTTGAAAACACACCCATTTCATTTAAACACAAGTGCGTGTGTGTGTTAACTGAAGTTCATTAGCCACATAATCTGTAGGGCTTGAATCTATGCTGTATTCCTTAAAGGAGTGTATGTAACAAAGTTTAGAATATTTGAACAGCTACGTTTAAATTAACGTGCGTAGCTAGTTTTTATAAATTTAATATTTCATCTATCGCTTTAAATCCCAGTTTTTTCTCAACCTATTCGTTATTTCCAAATTATTCTTTCCCTGACGCGTTAACCGCTCATCCTTGATGTATACACTACTGAATTAAGAACTCAAAAGACGCGAGATCAGAGGGAAAAAGAGAGGAGATTCTTCAAGTGAAAACAAAGGAAAAATTTCTCTTGTGAAACGAGGGAGGGGTTGTTAACGGAGAGGGAAACAAGAAAGGGGGTGTGTCGATTGGGGGGAAGCAAAGAGTTGCGAGCGAGGGTGTACGAGAAGAGTTGGGCCGCAGTGAGTGTGTTTGCAATATCGCCGTTCCGGGAGGAGGATCCGGGTATAAATCAATACGGAGGAGGAGGGCTTTTTGGGCAGCTGTTCCGTCCGCTGGGCTCAATTTGAAATTCTTCAAGGGCTCTACAGGTCGTTACAACCGAGGGGAGTCTTCGATCATCAGACGCGGTCACGGAATGCAAATAGTATTGTATCTGTTCCGCTCAGTGGTTAACAGCTTTGGGATTGGTTCATTTTATCTCCCTTCTCTCTGATTCCATTTCGTTTCTTTATTTATTTCCCATTTCTTTAGAGTCTCTCAGTGATCGCAAATCTGAAAATTTATTTATTTTCCTATCCTCTATGCTCACTACGTGGAATATACTTTTTTAAACGTTGTTAACGTAATTGCATTTTTGTGCGCATTAACTTCTAGTTTTTTTCTTCTTTGTTTATTAGTTCCTACCTATATGTTTTAACAAAATGAAAAAGTTACTTTGAAAATATGACGGTAGTGGTCTTTCATGTTCCAAGAAATTCTAGAGCTAACATGGGGCTAAATTTGTTAGTTGCGTGCTCATCACAGATATTCTCCTCGTATATCTAGTTTTTTTGGCTTTGATAAATACAGTTTCGCAAGTTTATAACCATCAACCCACTTGCTCTGATTGCTGAAAATTTCAGAAGACGTTTTTTTTAAACTCCAACTTAAAGCTCTTTGTTCGTTTGAAGCTGCTGAATGGCCGACGGGGAAATGCTAAGTAATGATCTGTCGGCTCGGAGTAAGTTTTTAGTAAGGGCAGATTTAAACGCTGCGCGAAAAGTTCCATGATGGAGAATTACGCAGCAATTTAAACTTTCCTGAAAAAACATAAGCCCATACTGAAGCGGAAAGACACTTCTCATTCGGTGAGTAAAGAATTGATGAAGATAGAATCTTATTAGAACTAAAGACACTCGCTCGTGGAAGACGCTCATTAGGACTTGAAGAAACTGAGCAGCCTTTCTAATGAGAAGTGGCAGCAGCTAGTTTTTACTGGAGAAGTTGGGAAACATTGAGCGCTTCCATACCTCATGAACTGTAACACATTTACTGAAGGCAGAAGAGAATAGAATTTTCCATTGCTTAGAAGCATATATATTTTCAAATCTTACAATCATTCAGAAAACATTTTATACTCCCGTTTTCATGTAGGTTCCGATTTCAATTCCAAGTTTCAGTTTGTAATTCAGTTCCAGAGAATGGGCTCATGTTATTTACACTAGAGAAAGACATAATTGCGTCAGTACCTTTTTCCGAATTAGTTCTTTCAATTATTTGTAGAGTGCATTAATTTTTCTTTAATTAATGATAAACTACTAATAGCATTTTAATATTTCTTGGCTTAGTTTTTTCAAATTATTCACAAATATTCGAGCAATTGCCACTGTAAAATACCTTTCTGAAATGTGATAAATTTAATTAGTAGCTACTTGAATTTTCTCTCCTGAATTGATTTTAACCCTGCGTTGGTCACGTGGTGTCTACCAGGCACAGACACCAGGTCAGTTTCATTTCTTTGCCCACATTGTATTTTCATAGCTTGGAAACTCACATTCCTTGTATCTCATTATTTTGAAGTGCTGATCCCCTTATCGAAAGTAACTGTGAGAAAGCCAGATATAATGATGAATAGCAGCACTATTATTTTACCTGGTTTAAATATTTAATGTCAGTGAAAGTATGTAATTAAATAAAAAATGGTGCATATTTAGAATTTGTTTACTTCAACTTCATCATTGATAAATTTTAATTCCATTTCACTGACAAAAGTATGCTGTTTAGTTAAATAATTGATATAAGGCAGGCAAAAATAGCTATTATGAACAATAAGAACAGGTAGGCAAGCGTCCACAGGTAATTTGGGATGTTCTTAAGGCAATTGCTGCCACTCAAGTTTTTTCATACGTATTCCGGTTCTATTTCGTGATACTTTGATTAATAAGCAAAATAAACTAGCAGCGATACTAAATTCAAAAATAGCTCTATTCGATTGCTACTAAATTCTCGATCACAGTTGAATAGCAGACAGTGCCATTGGTGCACTAGCTACTTCCCCTGCTAAGGTTTCTGGTAAGGGATAAAACATAGAAGCGGCAAGTATTTTGCGTTAAATGGGACTGTATTATCATCTTTTAGCTAGTGAAGAGTGAACGCCCAACAGTAGTAGAGAAAAATTTGTGAGGATAAAATTTTTGGATATCTCGTACTTGCGAGATCCTGCATCAAAAGATAGCCTTAAAAACCTGCATAACGACATTGTGTTGAAGCACCGCCTTGCTTCTCATTGCACAACGAAGGCACTGTCGTGAGGAAATGAAGCATTGCTCTCACTAATTGTAAGCGGCGAAATAATGCCAGCTTCAAAAAATTTTAAACTTAAATCACATCTTCAGTTTTGCCCTACAACATCATCTTTACTTGAGATCCAGGTCGTAATGAAGGTTATTTATTATTGTGGAAATGGAGACTTATTGAATTCTCAGTGATGGTGATCTTGCATCCCTCCCATTTACTTGGAGGTGTGCGGAAAGTAAGCGCTGCGTATCTTCCTAAGGGAGGAATCCCTTCCATGAATCTTATTCCCAATATCTATTCCGTCCCAGCATGCTCTTTCGCCTGATTGTGGCGCCGCCCACCTGAGACACGCTTCCCATCGCGACCGCCCGTTTCCCCGCAACCTCCCACGCCAGCCGTCTTCCCTCAATTCGGGCAACGAGCGAGAGCCCCTGTTTACAAGCAGATCTCCCAACCGAGAAAAAAAACCTCATTCCCTTCCCACGCCCACGTTCGATTGGCCGTTAGCCCTTAAAAAGATACCATCCCCTGCCTCCTCCTGCCTCGTCGTTACGTCCTAACTACTGCCCTCTCTCCCGTTCCTTTTACCTCTTCCTTCCTTCCTCCTCCTCTCAACGAGCGAGCAAGGCGAGCTCCCGGCCATTTCATCAATTCCTCTCCTCTTACACTCTCTCCATCCCTGCCATCAAATCGACTGACCCACCCCCTTCCCTCTCCCCCGCATCCGCTTTATAGCTGAACTTTCCACTTAAGGCCATGTGGGTGGGGGTGGGAGGGATAAGGGATTTTACTCGAGAGCTCAACTGCTATTTTGGGCGTTTGCGATGCATCCCCCCTCCCTTCCCCGCCATTCCATCTCCAACGCCACTTTGCTTTCGGTTATACAAGGGTTCTAGGATGTGTTGTGGTGGGAATCGGAATCGTCGCGGGCGACGCAATTTATTTTCGATGCCTCTTCGTCTTCGGTTTGCTCTCCTGACATGTGAAACTCGTTCATTCGTCTGCCCCGGTCGATGATATTTTTCTGGGTGAGTTAAGAAGGAAAGTACGCTTCGATGTTGCTTTTGTAATTTCCTTTATCATCGATGTCTAAGAATGTGTAGAAATAAACCGGTTTGTTTCGTGAATTCTTGTCGTTAAATTCATCCCACATACACCTGACACCTGAGGCTCGTCCTTTCATTGGTTCAGAAAGTTTTACTGTGAAAAAATCAGATTATTGGAGGGTAGTCTGAGAATTAAGCGAATTGTGGAAGATGTAATGCCTCTGGTGATTAAAAAAAGACGTTATATGTCGAGGGCTAAGAAAATAAGTGAAAGTTTCTATATTTGCGTCGATTCTTCCTCGGATACTGTGTATTTATAACTGTGTTAATAGAATTAAGGTAATTTTTTGTGCTTGCTGAAAGTATTCTTAAAAGTTATGAGGAACAAAGAAATTTCTATAAAATATTCTCTGGGAGTGTTTTTTTCTCAGCAGTAGCAGCAATCGTTGATTTTTCTCTTGAAAATCATTTGAGGTGCCAACAAAATTTTTTTTACCAGTGTATTATATTTCCTATGTTATGATTAGCATTTTCATTTGATATTTTTGGCTAATGTAGTTTCTTTGTTTACTGCGTACTAATGATTAAGAAAATAGCCGAACACAGGGAAAGTTATAAGAAAGAAACCAACGTAACATCGGCTTGCGAAGCATGAATTTGGACAAAAATTTTTATCAATTGAATTAGCAAGTTGTTTTGACAGTTACGACCAGTCAACTACATAGCTCAACATTTTATAATCTTAAATGAAATAAGTTTATTGCTAGACATAAATGGATTGATCCCTAACTTACGTTGGCTGTGCCTTGTTACATTTTATTTGTAAGCTTTTTTTAAGTGAATATCACAGTGCACCGCGCGGAGGATTGAGCTAGCCTATTCCTTCTTCTAATATTTATTACTTGAAAGCAATCCCACATCTTCACGGAACGAACGAGTTGCACGGAAAGTGTCGACGCCACTGAGCCTGGGGAAACATAGAGAAACAGAGAGAGCATAGAAGCCACCTGTGTTGACGACAAAACGGCAAATACGTTACGGGAGCATCAAATTTTGGTAATGCTTTTTGGGGTGAGCGCAAAGAGTTCCCTTTTTCCGGAGAGAGCTCTTGCCTCCGTCCCCTGCTTGGCCGCCATCGACAGCGACCTTTCAACAGACCCCCTCAAAACCGACTCCACCACCACCTGATTTTGTCTTCTTGCTCCCTTTATGTGTCGCACCCTTTCATGGCGTGCAGGGAGCAGGGGGTGAGTAGGGACCCTCTTCCGCACCCCTCCCTCCCACGCCCCCACCCTCTACGCAGCCGACCTACTTCCAGAGAGACCTCTCAGCGCCCATCATCCTCCAACCCTCCCCCGACAGTCCTTTTTCATTCCCTATCTCACCCCCTCCTTTCCACCCAGGGCCACAAGCTCGCCCCATTACCCTTCCATTCTTCATTTCCTACCCTCTTTTCTCAGAAGTCGACCTCACTGGTCTCTTTTGCCTCTCTTTCCCCATCCCATTTCCCAACCCCTCCACCCTCCCTCCCTCTGTTTTACCCTTAATTTTTTCCTCTTTTCGTGGACCCTAGTTTCCTGAGGACTTCTTCCATCCCTTGTCCCTCCAGTGGTCGCCTCTCTCCAGCAACTTCCCCACTACTTGAAACAACTACTTCCACTAAAAAACGTACTCTCCCTCCCTATCTTTGACGCTTTTATTTCTTCCCTTGCCATTTATTTCGGGTTGTTGCGAAGCCTCTCTTGTTTTTATAAACCGCGCGTCAATTCTTCATCTCACTTTGTGCCTCTCATTACGCTTCCTTCACTTTTAACGCTTCAGGTGTCATTGCCCAGGGCTTTTATTTTCCCCATGATTCCCTCACAAAATGAGCTCCCGGAGAGTTAAGGGGACCGGATGAAAAAGATTTCTCCTTCCATGGCTGTCCTATTTCCCTCTCCCACGCATACGTGCTTTTCATTAATTTCCCTTTGTTTTGTCACCATGTAGCTCGCTCATGCTTACCTCGCTTGCTAAAAAAATAAGGAAAACGGTAAAGATGGTTATGTCTTCCGTTTCTTCATGAATAATGATGAGCGCTTCAGGTGTCCCCCCTTAGGGTGCCGTTTTTGTGCCATAAAATATGTTTTTACAGACATTTTTTAGCACTACTTGTTATTTCATTGGTAGCAGTGCAAGTGAAGTGTGAAATATCAGCATGATCTCCAGAATAAACGGACACCCACTGCCTATCCGGCAACAGATACATTTTTTCTTCAGGAGCTCCAAAATTTGTTCGTTGGAGTGTAAAGGCAATGGAGAATGGAGGAGGTTGGGAGCGGGTAATTGTAAAAGGGGTATGCAGATGGGCAAGTTTGTAAGTATTTTTTATTGAGAAGACGAGACTGCTGGTTATGCATTTCCATTTGTGAGTTTTTCTTCTCTAATTATATTTTTGATCTAAAAATCAAAATTTTAGACCTTAATAACCACTTCGGGACGCTATCTCATCAAATAAATATATCTACCTTCTGCACATTTAAAAGAAATATGGAAATATATCCCGAAAAACTGAAGAATTAATTTAAAATTAAGGGGAGAAGGTCATTCCGACTTCCCAGATTTGTAAATAATTTTATTTTTTCTGTATAACTGGATATACTCTACTCCTAATGTCACCTTGGTAAGAGCACTACTCGTTATCAGCATCGGTATAAAATATCAGCATGATTCCAGGAGAAACGGACACCAGCTATCTATGCGGCAACTGATACCTTATTTTTCATCGGGAGACTTTATTTATTTCTCGGGGCAGGTAGGTCATCCAGACTACCCATTTTTGAAAATGACTTCATTTTCTCAGTTTTCTCAGCCCATAATGTCAACTAAGTGTATTCCCCAGCATTTATCCATAGTTTTTTTTCTAATTTACCCGTTTCGCCGCCATGATTTCCTTTTCGTTCCCCACACCACTAAGCCTCTCCTTTGCTAACTCAGCCTCAAAATCTGACCCATCCCCCATTTCCCATGTTATCTTCCCTCCCCTTTTTCGGACCATATCCACACACCCACCATTTCCTCTCCACCCTTTTATACCACTTGCCCTCCCACAGAAAAACCTCCCCATTCTTTCGGCGCCAGTCCTGCCCGCCTATTACTCCTCTCTCCTGCCGCTTCCAACGGCAGTATTTCACGGGCCGATGGTCCAAACGCTGCCTGCCGCCACCCCTTGCCTGCCTATCTTATCTCCTTTTTACTCCCACCCTTCCTCCTCTCGCTTCCCCTGCCCGTTTATCGCCCTGTCCTCCTCCCCTCCTTCGTGTATAATCCCGTAACCCTTATTTCGCTTCCCCTTAGCTCACCTGAAAGCAGTCCTCACGACGCCCTGGCCCGTCTCTCTCTCTCTCTCTCTCCCGCCTGGACCACTTGCACAGTGCCGCCAACTTTCTCCCGACGTTTCGTCGCCAGCCTCCCCCGTCGCCGCTAAACCGCTTCGGCGATAAACAACCTCAACAACTGCCCTGGAAATTGTTTCGTGATTTACTTCCACTCCCGGAAAAGTTGGCGGCCCCTTCCCCCGTTGAAGTGGGTGAGCGATTCGGGCCTTTTTGGAAGGAACGATCGGCTCGGGCCGTCCCATGCCCTGAATAATAATTCCGGAGAGTGCTGTGGGTCGCGGAACCCCAAAACGACGTCTTAAAGATTCCTTCCACCCGTGGGATCCGTTCACTCTCTCGTTGCATAAAAAACTAGATCGTCGGGACTGTTGTTTTCTCAGGAATGGACCGTGGGGCACGTGGATGGAAATTGGTGGGCGTGGAGTGTTTATGGTGCTCTCAGCCTATATTTATCGTGTTTTCCCTTTTGTTCTTCTTTCAAAGTAAACAGATAACTTTACGTATTAAATGGAGCTATACCTCAGTTCTATCAAAAATATATCGTTTTGGATTTTTACTCAAACATAGTCAGATAAGATGACTATTCTCAGTTCTTGGTTTTAAAAGGGTTTCTGAAGTAGATGACTCGAACCTTAAAGATCCCAATTACTCATGCCATATTATAATGAGAAGCGTAGTTCAACTATAAGAATACTTATGAAATACATGTGTACTTATGAAATACATGTATTTGGCGCAAAAATATTAAGCATAAAATATTTTAGCAAAAAATTTGGAATATTCTGTATGTATTACTGGTAGGTGATATGCACTAAGAAGCGTTCTTTAAATGGTATTTGCTAAATTTGGCATGGTAATTGGGCGTATTAGTCATAAGTATTTTCAATTGGTTTAATATGCATTGAAAATCTCTGGAAAACGATATGATGTTGCTCGCTGAACTGCAGGATTGATATTCTTTGCTTGAGTCATTATTTTTAAGAGACTGAAATACTTTAAAATAGCTCCTTAGAGACCTTGGGAAGTTAGTAAATCAATCACATCAAATTTACAATCGCAGATCATTCTTCATATATTAGATGTATCTAGTGTTTGATTAATATTGTTTCTCATCCTAATAATTGCAAAATTTTTCCAAATTTTATTTATCTAATAACCTCGTTTGCACTAGGATTGCGATGGTGAAAATATCTGTTATCTAATCTCGTTCATTCTTCATTTTTTTTAACCAATCGTTTGATATGAGAACCACGAGAATAAGTTACAATGCAAACGCTATTTGTGTTCTCCAATGAAATTTTTAATAGGTATTTAAGTTTAGCTTTGATTCAAGAACCACACATTGATCACTGGAAAATGTGCTACACCTCCTTCCTAGATTATGCAACAAGAATGGCAATATCATTCTCGCGATTTCAAGGACACATTGCTTAGTCGCGCGTGATAGAAAATGGAAATATGTCTCATATATTGAGTGTTAGTATTCTTTATGCATTATTTTTGGGAAGGTAATTTTAAAAATTTATCAAGGTATAAACAGAAAATAAATCAACAAGTACATTTTGTGGGAATGTTTATATTCAATATAGATGAGCATGAACCTTAAATAAATGCTGTTGCCTTGTTTGACTTTGCAAAGGAGTGGCATCGTAGTTGCAGTATGATGGATTTTATTCCGCCTTTCTCCCTATCAACTGACCAGTGACCGCCCTCGAAAAAATACGAGCTTCAAAGATCGAGCCATGATTCCACCAAAAATGCTGAATTTCTGTCTGGAGTCCGATCGCTCAATACATACATAAATCCACGACGATAAATGAAAGATAAACAGCATTAGAGTATTTTGTCCCACTTCACCTTCGGCGATAGAAAGTGAAATTACGACTTCCTCCTCTATCATGCGCACGGAGGGACCATATTTCAAACAGACAGGGACGCATTCAAGAAACAAGTGGAAATGAAAATAACTCCATTTCGCCCCGTCCCTTCAACTTCCTGCAATCCTCAAACCCCTCCTCCCCACCACCTCCGATAAATAAGGTTGGAGTTATTCCTCCCACCATCATCCGACACGCCCCTCCGCAACGCCCCATTCCTCTCCTCATTTTCGTCTGTTTCCAACCCCCACCCCGTGCACCTTTCTCATGCATCATCTTCATCTTCCCGATCCCCGCACCCCTTACAGCCAGTCTACGCCGCGACAACGCCTCCTCCCATCCCCCCCCCCAACCCTTCCCAGAAGCCACCGCGACACGACATCCCGCCTCCTCGCGCCTTTACCCTCCCGTTACCCCCTTGGAGAGCGCATCAACTTATTTCCCTCCGCAAAGTCTCCACTTCCAGTCCACATCTTTCCCTTCCTGAGCGACGGCGCTCCTTCCGCCCTTAACCGCTTCCTCGTTCCATCTGTCTTGCACCTCCCTCCCTCATCTCCCTTTCTCCTTCTTTCTCCATCTTTCCCCCCCCCCCCCTCTGCAATCCCCTTTCCACCATCTCCCCTTCTAAGAACCTCACCACTTCATATCCCTCCGCCTCCTTTTTTTAAGAATATGAAGTCTTTCGTAAGTAGGCACGTTGTGCTGCCTTTTTTATTGCTCAATTCTTTTGGCGCACTTCTCCGTGAATTACAGCGATAATAATTCTTGGAGAGAGATGGAGGGATGTATATATGCGATGAAAACTTTCGGAAGAAGAATGGGATAAGGGAATAAAATAACAACTGGGTGGTCTACCACTTTTGTTACCTTCATTTGGTAGATGTTTGTACTGCACACGGTACATTTTTGCGTCTCGAAGCCCGGCATTATATCATTCTCATTTTATATTTATATTTTTTATTTAAGGTGTTATACTAATTGGGTACGTTGCGGAGAAGGGAGGGCTGTGGCAACCCATGAGTCTCAAGTTTTGTACTCAAAGACATCATTCGTACTGAGCTGCGAGTCTATTCTTTTTCCGACTCTCTTATTTAACCAGTTAACTTCTAAGTCTGAAAATATTCTTGACTGTGAAAAAGCGCCTATCAAGTTCAAATTTCACGTGACGAATATTTCTAAAGTTTTTTCAGAAGATTAGAAATGCACTCGTCACGATAGAAGTGGTTCGAGAACTGTTTATGTCCAAATATCTCTTTCCACCATTTGGAAAATAATATACATATATACTTCTAGCGGTCTTTCCATACCTGCCTACGAGTTTTGTACTTCAGTGAGGTAACAAGAGAGTATCAGTTCTAACTGTGATTTTAGTTTTACCTATATATAAAATTATATCATTAAGAGAAAATGAGAAAATTAGTTCCAAAGAGTTGACTCGCTGACTGGTTATTAACTCAAGTTAAATTCACAAATGTATGCAATAATTTATTTTATTTAGAAGGGCACTGGTTAAGAAATTACCACTTTCAATTGGCTACTTCTGATTGTATAAGGTGCTCTAATTATTACATATCCATTTTCTGTATTTGATGACAATTGTTTTCGTCCACTTCCACTTGTTACCCGTTTCCCTTAAAATGTATTCTCTAAGGGTGTACATCTGGACCAATAAGTCCCAATTTTTTTGTGAACAAGAGTATATTTCTTGTTCCATCTAATTTGATCTATTTTTACAATACTAATTCCATTGTAAAAATAATTACCTATCTTAAACAACACCATTCTATCAGTAGTTATCTCACTGCTCTGTTTGATATCTCGCCTTTTGCACCTGCGGGTGATTACAGGGATTTGTCCATTGCCGAATTGTGGAAGACGCTTACAGTTAACCTATCCGTACCCGCAGCCGTCACTCGGTTATTGCCAGTGGTATTCAAACCTTTTCATTACAAACTGAATTTTTTAGCGCTTGTATTAAATTTTGTTCCTTTTCATCTAATAGTTCCTCTCAAAGCCCCCGAAAAGTATCCATTTGGAAGGAAAGCAAAGGACAGTAAGATCTCAATTTTTGCCGGAAGCAAGAGGAGGTGATTTGTCTGTTTTTCGATCACATTTTCTTTCCCTCAATACCTCAGCTTTTTTTGCTACATCCCCGCTATTTCTCAACTCCTGTTGCCTTCCTCACTTTCGGCCACGCCTCCACACCTCCTCCTCCAGAGTAAAGACTCCTCCTATTTCGGCTACCTCATCCACTCTCCTCGCCCAACAGCTCTCCCTTCCTCTCTCTCTCTCTTCTCGTGGAGCATATCCGCCCGCCCATATCTCCTCCCTCTTCCTCTTCTTGCATCTCTCTCTCTGCCTCCTTTCCTTTTTCTCTAAAGCCACCCACTCCAAGCCATCTCTCCCACCTTTAGCCTTCCCCCCCTCCCCTCACTCCTCCCTCCCTTTTCTTCATCCCGCTCACTGTCCAAGATTCATATCGCCACCGCTTGACTTTAATGAACTCACTCCGCTCCCTGGCGTCTCATCCATCTCCATCCTCCTTCCCCTCCTCCCCCACCACCTCTCCCCCAATATCTCCTACTTCCCCTCCCACTGGACTGCTTAAAGTCCCACAGTACTCCCTTCCCCTCCCTTTTCTCATAGCTCTTCTTTCCATTGTCTCCTTCTTCCCCTTTTTTTCACGGAGTAAGTCGCCTCGTCCCGTTGTGCCGCTCCTTTATATATATTTTTTATATATATCTCCCCGGCGCCCTACCCCCAAGAACAGTGAGAAGGGGAAAAAAGAAATTATAATTTTTATCTCACTCCCGGATCAGCGGGCTAAAAAGGAGACTGGTCGGAAAGACAGGTGAATATCGCGCTTGGATATTCCGTCCAAAACGCACAATTATTTGTGAGGAAAATACAAAACTCATCGCGGAAATCTCGATAAGCGAGGCTCTTCCTCCCAAAGAGAAAGCTCATGAAAATCAAGTACGTGTTTTTGTATTTCATTACGAATATATTTTTTACGGTCTCCTATTAGTTATTGTGATATGTGCACAAAGGTGGTCACAAAATGGGTTGAGCATTTATTAATGCAAGTGGATATCAAGCACTGCTTGAAAAATCACTGAATTATCTAATTTAGCCATTCTAACAATTTTATTTCTACAGCTTTACTCATTATATATAACATTTAATACGCTTCAGGTGTGCAAAAGCATCCTAATGTAACTCCAGCCTCTCCTTCACTTGAACTTGATTTTGTTACCAGTATCATGAGGTTTCTTTTGCAAGTGTATCAACTTGCAAAAAAATTATTAAACCCTAATAATACTTATACCTACTAGCTTTTGGAGGATATATAGACAAAATTCTACAAGTAAAAAGAAAAAGGCGAGCTTTTGTACCTGTATTGAATAAAATTTAAACAGTTTACAAGCATACAAATAATATATTGTTACTTGTGTACATATTCATGTTTTCATTTAAACTGTGCATTTTTCTCAAAATGGAGGAGTTTCTTCTAGAGAAAAAATCCTGCCTATTCATTTAGCCGCGAAGCATTTACGAAGGCACTCAAAACCGTAAAATATGCATTTTTAGTCATATAGAGCCTGCAGAACTCCAGATAATGCTTAATTGCAAAGAAGACACACGACATTTTCGTGCACTTGCAACCGGATTAGAATTTCAAATGCTCCTCACTCTTTCATTACTGTTTCGTTGCCCATTGTTTTGTATTGGCCAAATGCATCCTCATTAAGTACGTTCAAGGAGAAAGACGTGATAGTGTGTCCAGCCTGTGTTATTATTATCCCGGAAAACATGCATTTGTGTCTATTGTCTTATCTCACCATCAAATTGGCAATTTCATTGTAATTAATCCCTAAGGTTGTCTGGGTGATGAGTTTTTAAAAGTAACTCAAAAATATACGTTGCGTCAATTGAAGGTATGATATGAATTAAGGTATAACGTGTCATGCCATGCCATATATCAAGAAATGTTATATTGGTAATGTCCTCACTCCAGGTATAAATCCGCAGCGAGCACAAAAATACCGACTCGAGGCCAAGCCCGAGAAGTCAGCAAGAGTATAATATTCCGACAGAGGGTGAAATCATACATATAGGGAGACATTTGTCGACTTCAATAAAAATTTGACCGTATCCCCTAAGCTTGCACAAGTCCTTCGCGGCCTGCGTCGTCGCGGTCTCCTTTTGAGTAACGCTCGTCCTCGGTCCATTCAAAACTGGTCGTTAACTTGCTTCGCACGAGGGCTTCTAGGATGTGAATTGCGGGGAAGGAAGAGACGAGGAGTGGCCGAGCAAAGGAAGTGCTCTGTTTAAGGAACTTGGAGAATGGCGTGTCTCTTTGGCGGAGGAACGCTTCAAGTGAGGACGTTTACTCGAGAGGGCGAGCAGCGGAGGAAGTGGCGTGTTGGGGAATAATGGTCAAAAGTGGTCGGAGGGAGGGGAGAAGATGAAAGTCGTTTGGGAAGAGAGTGGCTGTGAAGTGGAGAGGTGTACTAATTAGAGTACACTGAGCGTTCTCACGCAAAAAGTGAAACAAATGGGATGTGAGAGTAACCGAGGTTCTGAGAGACGGTGGCCTCTCGCAGTCTTTTGTGTGCCGAAAAGCGACTTTTGTGGAATTAAACTATCTACTTGGCTGAGATTTACGCCCATCTGGATTATGAGCGTCCAAAGCACTGATAATCAATTAGGGTAAACATCGTTGGTCACTATATGTACTATAGTATGGTTGTACTTATGGATTTTTGAAGACTCGTTGCAATATGCCCCTCTCACGATATTAGATGTAAGGAAAAAATTATGCAATGCTCCTTTTCGTTCCATGAAACTATTCGGCGGGAACAGCCCTGATCTCAAATATTGGTTGTTTTTGCTGATACCTGGTTTCATTTTCAGGGCATAGTATTATAGTATAGAGTAAAACCTAATCCTGCAAAGTGAAAATGGTGCAGTGATCCAGAATAGGTTAACTGGGTTGCCAGCTATGTTTCATTAAAATCAGGGTTTTACTCCTCGTTAATGTTCCTAATGAGAGAAATTATTTCATTCTCATCTAAATTCGAAGTAAGTTTTTTTCTTATGAGAAATAAACCATTTTCAGTTTTTTTCCATGAATTACTTCCTATTTCTAATGTTCCTTCATTTGTTTTGGGTGAAAAATATTATTGCGAGACATCGATTTTAAAAATCTCCTCCTCCGAGACCAAGGTCCGCACTTTCCGCGCTAAGCCGGTTACGTCCGTGTGTTAAGAAAGGGGATAAAGGTTATTGCGTACTCCAGGAACCAAAAGGTTTCAATCTTGTTTCTCTGAAGATTTGGTATGTTTCGTGATGAAATGAGAATGAAAAAGGGACAGTGGAAGATTGAAAAGAGGGATGTGTACGTAATTGGAAGAAAATAACTTCGGGAAGAGCAGTAAGTTGAAGCCACAGAGAGCAGAAATACGAGGAAATTAAGTAGTTGATGGGCTGCAGAGAGGGAGAAGAAATAGCTACTTTGATTGATTATTCTCTTTCTTGAGAAAAGGGGAGTTTCAGCGCTCATGTCACTATCCTCTTCGATAAAAGAATATAATGGGAGAACGGGGAGAGAAAAGGATCCATCATGGGCACTTTTGGAATTGGAGTCTGAAAAGTATATCAAGCATAGTATCCAACTGTTATTAAACTGCAGGTCTGAGGGTCATATACCCACGAAAACAATCAAGAATGATTAGAACTTTTACATACACGATCAAAAGCATCCATTCATGTGTTTTTATTTCCGAGCCGGTGAATGTAACCGGTCTTAAGACCATAAGGGTTTATGCTATAATGCACATAAGCTTTTATGTACTATTGGCCAAAAAGCAGGTACTCTCTGCTACGACACATAACTCATGGAATTTAATCTTTATTGCTCTGGTTTTTGACGTATGCTGTCTTTCCTTCAACCTTCGCGTAAGCGTTTCGACGAATGTAATTTTACGATATTATTTTTCAAGTGAAAGTTGGCATATAATAAGAAATTACTTTACTAGGCGTAGGGTTTCTTTCAAGGTATTTGAATGAAACTTTATATATTACTATACTAAACCTAAGTTTCTCTGTCAATATATATTTCGAACTACATTCCCAGTATAGATATTATGATTGCTCGCCTATCTTGAACGCACCTCTCACTCCATAAAAGCTCAAACAATGTATGTATCCAATGAAACAGATAATTATAAACATTATAATTTTAAAAGTGATGGTCCTTTATTTTGGCAGTAATCTAAAAACATGAACGGTGCTATATTCAACTTCTTTGCTTACCTCTTTGAGTTCGTACCTATTATACATGTGGTGGGTATCACCTATGGATTGTAAGGTTTTAATTTTTGAAAAATCACACTCTATGAATCTGCGTCCATTAAAGTTTACCAAATGCATAGTTGAATCAACCACTTTGTTTACTTCCTCGTACTTTTTTGTGAGAGAGACTCGCATAAGCTTCAAGAAATATTAATTTATTCCTTCCGAAGAATTAGGCCAAGAAATGCATCAAACGGGCTAACTTTTGCTCCTAATACTTGAGATTTATTGCGGCAGGAAAATGCGTGGAGAGAGGAAGAGAAAGATAGAGAGAGAAGCAGGCGCAAGGAAGAATTCACGAGAGGCGTCGGGAGGCGGGAGCATGGGGCGGAGGAAGGAGTGGCATGCAAGGTTGACGGACGGCGAAGGGGGAAGCGAAAAGGAGAGGAGAAGATGAAAATTTTCGCGGGGGGAGGTGGAAGGAAAAAAAAGTGGGAGGAAAAGTGACAGGAAGGGGTGGGGGGAAGAAGTTGGAGGGGAGGGGGACGAAAAAAACTGAGTGTTTCCGGGTGAGGGGAGAGGGGAGGGGGGGGCAAGAAAGAGGATGAGCTTTAAGTTTGCGGGGGAGATAAATAATGGAGACGTTGTGCGAGTGAAAAAGGACGGTGGAGGGGGGAGTGAGGGGCTGACTGGTGGGGGGTGAAGGGGAGGGTGGTGCAATGGAAAGGCTTAGGGGGCACAGCGCGAATGTTTTTGGGATGGGAATAAGTGGGAATCGGAGAGCAAAAGGTTGGAGTTGGAGAGGATGGCCGGGTGGGCGGCAATGGCCTAAACCCTCTGCGCCGACGTAATTAGATCCTTTAAATTTGAATGAATCTGTCTCTCGGCAAAACACGCTGATAATAGCGAGCTCGGATGATTCGCGGGGAAAAGAAAGAGTGGGGAAGAGTGGAGACTTCTGGCATTATCACTGTCCTCTTCAGGAAAGCGTTACGTAAGTATTCGAGGCTCTGAAGTGGTGCTCGTGAACCAGCGGTGGCTGAGTGGCTCGCGTGTTATTTTCTCCTTTGCTTCCATTCAGAAGGGGCAAAATGAATTTTATTCAAGTTGAAGTGTCTTTACGCTGCTTTGATAAGAAAATGTGCTCCTCTTGGCATCAAAATTTCTCCGCTAATAATCTCTGCTGTTAAAAATATGTCCTCCTTCATAGATGAATATTTAATTTGGTATTATTTGACCAATATTGTGGCACTATTTAGTTTCATTAAAATTAATCGTAGGTTATTAGTACTGCATGGTGAAATTCAGACTGAGTGATGTATAATTGCAGGTTTTGCGTTTAGGCCCTAAGTATTGCATAATGAATGAGCTGAGGCTTATTCACTTGTCAAAAATGTAATTTAATTTCTTTTGCACTTTATCGGATCAGTTTTAGGGTGTTTCCATTGGGTTAATGCGAAAATGAGTTTACTTTTATTGAAAAAAAGGATAATACAAATGGATAATAGCTGATTTTAGGGATAGGTTTGGATGCTTGAGTGACGAAACAGTTATAAAATATGCAACAGTCCCATGAAAGAGAAGAACAAAAACATATGCACTTGAAGCCGTATTTCTGCTCCTGAGTCTCTATGTCACGACTTCTTCGTGCACTGAGTCAGATAATTGAATGCATTGCGTCGGAGTACAGAAAATGTTAAACTTGAGAAGTCTGCACGTTATAGGTACCTACGCCTTTGCGAGTCGCGTCACTCGGAAGGAAGGGAAATTACATGGCGTCTGGATCCATTCTACGTAGGCAGTCCAGATCGACAAAAAGGCAAGAGGAGAGGCGTCTCGGGAGTTGCAAGCCGCAAAGCATAAATTCGCATGCCAGCCTCGGTGAGTTAGGTGTGCGAGAGAGATGGAGGAGGAAGAAGATGGAAGGAGACTGTAACCGAAGGAACTGTTTTCATTCCGACTCTCATATTTCTTAGTCACTCCCCAAACGTGGAGGGGAGAAGTTCAGATACACATTTTAGCATAGGTAAACATTATGCGCATCGGAAAGAGGAGTAGTCGTGGGGAGGTTGGAATACTTCCTCCTCCTCCTCCTCCAACATCCACCGCCCACCCTCCCACGTTTCCTCCCCAATTCCCTCGCTGCCCTCCGCCCCGCCTTCTCCCGTGCCCTAGGGGAACTACCCTCCCTGCATCTCGTCTCCCCAAGGGTCCCTCCTTTTCTTTCCGCTCTCATTCTTCCCTATTCCCTTCGTGCCCACCTTTTTTTACCTACCTACCTGCCTTCTTTTGATATTCCCACCCCATTTGAAAAATAAAAGACTCGTCCTATAAGCACCGTTCAGAACATATTAGCTAGGCATTACTTGACTCATTTTAGACGACACCGAATAGTGACATACTCCATCAATCGCAGCACAAACCGTGTATCGATCTTAAAATAGATATAATAGGACTTAAGACGGCTTGAATGTCTCTAAATAGACAAACCTAACTTCTCTCTTGTTGGTTAGCTTTAAGGTAAATATGAGCTTTTGTCAGCTAATGACTATCACAATTCGAAGTACGCCATTATCAGTTGTTATTAACCAGCGCTGGATCCATGATAGGGACAAATGGGGACGAAAGGGCTAAGTGGGGAACCCAGGGAGTAACCTCCCAACAGTAGTGGAGGTCCGAACAAGACTACCAATTTATCTATTGTAAATTGGAAACTCAAGGTGGGGACCATATCCCCCATAGCCGCTCCCTGGACCTGCCACTGTTATGAACCAACAGACGCCTTCCCTGAGCTTTCGACTCCACATTTACGCATAGTCAATTGATCGTTAACTAGGATTTTTCTATTTTTTTCCTCGCCTTCCTCGTTCTTCCGTGAGTGAGAACCATCGTTCCCAATCCTCCTTCCTCGTCTCTTTCCTCCTCCTTCCTTAATTAATTCCGCCACTACCTCTCTTCCTTTCTCTCCTCGGATCCTCAACCTCTTTCCCACGTGAGGTTCCATTCTCCCAACGGACTCTTCCCCATCCTACCTACCGCGAAAGTTCCCTGAAGTTCTGGAGAAGAGAGGGGGGGGGAACCACAGTTTTTGGCTCTGTTTGTCGAAGAAGGCGCGAAGTTTGTGAAAACTTTGTATGCATCGCGTGGGATAAAGGCGGGAGAGAGAGGGCGAGGGGGAGAGGGGGTTTTCCAGCCATCTTATCCCGGCACCCAGATCCTCGCTTTGCCCTACTCTTCGCTGGTCCCTTCTTATTACCTCCCATCTTCTCCTTCTCCGCCTCTCCTTTAAGGCCCCGTCTGCCTATCTCACTCTTGCCTACCTCACACGTCCCCCCTTTCATCTTCCTCGGCCCCTTGCATCCGCCTCGAGCGACGCCTTTCCCTGCGTTACCTGAGAATCTCCCGTTTCCGGCCCGCTCATCTTCCCCTCCTTCTCTCCGTTCCTGACTTGCCTCCTTACAACTCTCCCCATTTCAGCTCTTTTCTGCCAGCTCATCCGTCCTTCCTAAAGCAGCGTTCACAACGACTTAACTTTCTTTAATGCAGAGTGGCTTTGAAGCTAAGAATTGAATCCATGAATTCCAAAGTGGCGAAAGTCCACTTGTCAATTATCTGAGATGAACATTTTTTTATGTATCTTTGAAATTGCAAAAAAATTATGGCTTAGAATTTTAAATATATGGATATTACGTAAGTATAGTAGCATATCTTGTCATAGAGGAAATCTTTTAATGCTGGCTTTGCTTGTTTTGAAGATTTGCAGATGAAGTACTTTTCCTCAATTCTTTCCTGCATTGAGTTACGCTGTTTTGAAATTAATTGTTTCAATAATAACGTTAGTTAGTCTAAAATGACTTAAAGAAGAGTGATTGGACTTAATATAACCATAATTGAAGTAAATATCAACTTTACGGTAATTCTAACGAGAATGTTGTTTGTAGCATTGCCTATTATTATTTGAATTTATTGGAAAAAGACTAGAATTTATTGCATGGCTAATGCGTGATATTAGCTGTGACTGGTGGACTTTCTCACTCATTCATCTCCCTCAAAAATATTACGTCAAGTCAAATTGATTTGAGTGGGGCTTAAACTCCTCTCCACATTTGTTTCTACCTCTCGACGCTTTGCTCAGTTCCTGATCATATATGTACTCTCAGCGTCGCACCCTTCAAAATAACGCCTTTTAATCTTTCATTTTCCTATGTTCCTCTCGTTCGTCCCCACCACTAAACTAGCATCCATCTCACACCACCCCCTCACAACAGCACGTGCTCCTTCCACCCAGTTCAGCATGTTTGTTGAGAAGACTCGTTTCCATTAGATTTAAGTCTTGATTTACATTTAGATAATTTTAATTAAAAGTTTTTTTCCCTGAATCATGTTTATCTAAGATCTCCCCACCTCCCTAGGGTTTTGATTTTCCTTCCTTTTGGATACCCTCGGCATCCTTCTTGTCTTCAGGCTTTTGGGGAAGAAGATTGCTTGATTGACTTTAAGAGTTCTTCTCCCCATAAATCTTTAATCCTTGCCTTGGGCCACACTTCGCGTTTTTACTTTCGTTCTTCCAGAGTCAAAGTGGTATTTAATGATTACATATAATGACTAAATATTAATACTTATGATGGTCTCAATCCTAATGAATTATGAGTGTTTAAGGTCAATCAGTGGTTGATGTGCTCCAAATCTCCCATTCACTGATACTCGTTTCCCCAATTTACCGCCTTTTCTATTAATTCCGGAATATTACTTACACATCCTCTGCTACGTGTTATTTTTATCAGTTTTATTTTTATCAGTTTTAAAATAATTTAATGATTAAAACTCTTTTAAGGCAACATAACTGATTCAGTAAACATACATATTACTCCGATTTCAAAGACGTTCTTACAAAAGAAGATGAATCTGCAGTCATATTTGGCCTAGCAGAACCTCAATTTAAATGCCAAAGGAATGCCATTAATTTGCAAACTAGCAGCGCTCGATTTCACTCGTTTCTGTTTCAAAACCTTAGAGATTGGATACAAATCTGCATCAATAACACGTATTTCTTCAATACCATCTTGTCTTCTTGGATTAAATTTATTCTTCAAAATATATTTGAAACAAATAAAATTTTATATCTTGATATCTTTACGAACTACACCATAAGTATTAATAAAATTCTAGTACCCTGCCTCCTAATACAATCCAATGCATCTGACGGTTCTCGTAGTACTTTTTTGCATTAAACTCAAAAATTGCAATATTTCCCATTTTTCAAAACTATTTTATAAGCTTTTTTACCAGTCACTCATCCAAAAACGAGGAAATTATCTTCGATATTCTCGGATTTTATTTTGAGCGTGGTAAAATGCTGTTCCCGCCTTTGAGATATAACTATTGAGACTCTATGCTTTATGTCTTTGTGTATTAATGAGATACAACGCATATTAATTTGTTAAAGGAAAAATTTCACTTGTAAAAGATGTTTCCAGTTACCTTCAGTAATGTATGCTTGAGGTATTAACACACATCATAATCCCTCTATTTTTGGATTGGCCCGCCTAAATTAATTTCATTTTATACAAACTTCGGATTAAAAGTTGTATGCAATGAACGCAACCGTCATGCGAAACAGTGTTTACTGATTCTTATTTCTCTCATAATCTAGGTTTTTTCGTTCTCTCGGTTCCTTCTCGTTCTTTCTCTCCTCCTTGCGTTTTCTTTATTTTTTGCCGACCCCTCCCGTCTCCTGCCAACCCACTAATCCACCTCTATCTTCATCTCCGAGTTTCCCTCTTGCTTGCCCTTATTCCATACCTCTCTCTCTCCCCTCGCCTCTGGAAGACCCTCCTGAGCCACTGGCCTCCGACCCCTCCCACCCAATTATGCTCGGCCAATAACTCGCTCGATAAATTCGCCACTCCCCTTTCACACCCGCATTAGTATAATCTCGTATTCCCTCCGCGCTGCGAGTTATACTCATCCGTAATCCCTTTCCGATCCCCCTCTGCCTATCCCTCCTCACCCGCTAAGTGTCCCTCTTCTTTCTGCCACTGCGTTTCCATAATCCGAGGACCAACCATCCCCTTATTTGATGCCTTTTGGTCTCTCTTCCCCACTCTTCTTCCTCTCTCTCAATTCCTTTTCTCTTTTTTACACCCTGTTGAAATATATCATAACCATTTAGAAAAATATGTTCCTAGGAAGGCGAACCTTATGACGGAATGCCAACGATCACGAAATTAGAGTCTATACCTATTGACTTATTTGCCAGCAGCTTACCTACAGCACATTCCCATAGATGAATACAGTCATTAGTGACTCCATGATTATGTCTTGTAAACAAGGACCACAGTCGAGTCGAGCCAACTAACGAACCTGGTGCTCATCATCATGCTTCTGAAGGATGCTCAAGTCAACTTAAGCTGCTATTTTGGATGCGTAATCTAGACTATTAGTGAAACAAGCCATAGTACTAGTCCAACTAGTCTTTGTGCTGAATTCTTAGTTTACCTTTTTGGGCCCTGTTGCTCATTATATGGGTACATAGAGCGTGAATTCAGGGTATTGGATCTGACTGAATCATCCAATGACATGCGGTGATGTGAGCATCATAATCTTACAAAATATGTATATTCACAATGGAAAGAAAAATACCTCAATTTGTATATGTGATAGTAAAAGCTTGAAATTTTCCTTGAAAAAATGAATTTTTAAGGAAGAAATTTTCAATTTTTATGATGCTTTATTGTTATGTTCCTTTTGCACTAAATATGAACTGTGGTCTTTGCATTCAATCTCCTTAGCTCATTTAAATGGGCAGCATCTCAAGAACAGTGTTGCTGCTGAAAAGCCTGTTTAGAAACGTTAAAGTAGCTGAAGGTCTTGGGGTATATTTTTAATCCTTAAAGTAGACTGTTGAAACAAACATCAAATAACCTCCAGAAACTTGGAGCCCTTACTTGTAGCATATTTTTGTCATTTATTAAACTTTATAGTTAGCTCGCTGCCTATAAATGTCTGGAATACTTAAACAATAAGAGTTATAAATAAGGTGTTACGAACTTCATTAAAAATGAAGCTTCACGGCAAAGCCAAATATTATATCTATTGAAAATAGAAATATAGTTATTTTTGGTACTTATTTTTTAGAAATACAGCAATTAAACTGTATCATAACATCCATTATATATGATGTATTTTATTTTTTCAGGTGAGTTTTCCATTGAAATTCGATCCAATTCGATGCTGACCAGCAATTGTGAGTACATTATTATGTATGCTATCTGAGTTTAATACCCCTAGATTGTAAAATCAATGCAATGTGACACTTTACAGGCATTTTTCATTTCAAAGGGTCATACACTAGTACAATATTTTGTAAAGAAATTAAAGCTTAGCCTAAATGAAACTTTATGTTAGCCATATAATTTAATATCGATCGAAAAAGCTTTTATTCAAGTGTTTTTGGATAGTTTTTTTATTAAATGTAAACGTGTAGGGTATATTATTTCCCCACACATTTTACAAGATCACTAGGTTCTTTTGGTTAATGGTTCTTGAAATTATTAGATTTAAAAAACATGTGTGATGAGAATTTCCAAACAAATTTTACGGGTATTATTGTTATATTTATTGTAGTTTGTACTAGAATTTTACTAAAAATCTCTCATCTCTGTTAGAAAAATATTTCATCAATTTATCAGTATATCAATGAATTCCTTGACAGAATAGCATAGACCGTGTTCTTTTTCTACCTATTTTTATTGTACTATTCTCCAAATTCCCTAAAATTTCTCTTCTTTGTACATTATTTTACGCTTTGACAGAAAAAAATTGGAAATTTAGAGCAGTATTTGTGAGTAGACTACATAGCGATATAACACTAGCCGTTGATTTCATGTTTTTAGTACATGACATTAGTTTCTGTCACCAGAAACTGCTTTTGTTCTTCATTTTTCCCCTTTTATCAAATAAAAATACCATTGCCAGTAACGAGGAAAAGTGGAGATCGCATGATAACCATATCAAGTTTTGCAAATTAAATATAATTGACTCAGCATACTGGGATCTATAAATTAATTTTAATGTCTTCAAGGGAATGACATACGTTACACAAATAAATTCATCCATACAATTATTTTAATTATTAATAGATGTATAAATCATGGTATGCAGATTAATGCTTTTAGATACTGTCCATTTAAATGTAAATTCATTATTTGAAAGTAAGTTACGTTTCACCCATCAAAATATATGCTTAAATTTCTAATAACTTTATTTCATTTTTCTGAATATAATCTCACTAATTGTGATATTGGAGAAACCCTTTTACGTCCATATCGAATAAGTATAAATTACAGTGAGAGAGACATTCCAATGGTTTTTTTATTTCTCTTGCGGATCGGAGATTTGAATTGAAATTTAATGGCTTGACGTTTGGAGAGCAGCAATCAGCCCGTTCAAAAATCGAGCACTGTTTTCCAAATCAATTCTGCTTTCATTGCTAGTTAGCTGGAAAATGTGATTTCCGTGATTCGACGTTTAGAAATAATTGCAACGCGTTCAACAATGCAATGCTGCATGTTTTCAAGCTTTTGATGCTTTGCTGAACGTTACACCTCAATTTTTATCGCAATTTAATTGTGGAGGTGAAACATTCCAGCATAATACTTCGAACTGAGCAATACCGAAGTATCACTTAAAAGTCCTGTAGTATTGTTTCTGCTTAGGCCAATTGAAACCATTGATGAATGATTTTTTCCGCTTAATACAGAATCATCGTTGGGATGGGTTTTTCGTAAATGAAGTTTCCACAAAGCCCACCGATAATGAGATTTTATCAATTTTGGATACTGTCATCCATATCTATCGGTTTCTCATTAGTTTTCAGCATGATATTTTATACATTTCATGTAATATTAATAACAGCTAATTTTCCAGGGAAATTCATGCGCTCCAATCTAATTAAAGCTGTCGGAAAAAAAATATATTAAAAAAACACACGTTTCGGGTGGAAATTCGAAAGAAAATTAATATAGCTGATGTTGGAAGCTTCAGCATTGTAGCGTTTAATTAACAAGTTATATCCGTAAACCTTGGCAAGCGGCGCGGCGGCGGCTCGTCGAGGCGATATGAAAGGGTTTATAAAACGAAGCGTTTCGCTGGAAATCCTTGCTTACTTGCTCACACCAAGAGATGCGAGGAACCGTTGGAGAATATATATGAAGTCTATTGAATTCCGCCGAACAAAAGAGAGCCACTACCCCTGAACTCGTCATTTTTAGAGGGCGGAGGGAGAGAGAGAGAGGTAAAAAAAGTTGAAAAATAAAATAAAAGACGACGGCGACGAGGCAGTTTAAAACGACGGCGCGGAATGAAACCGAAGATGGAGCGATAAAAATTACGAGATTATTCGATCGACGCTGCGTTTCGCAGGGGCTTTAAAGCCTTTTGTTTTTTGACACCCATTAGCCCCGTCGTCGTGTTTGTCACAGAGAGAGAGCGGCGGGTCCCATCATTGTCTCTCGCGGCGTCTCTTTCATCGAGTGCCGGTCTCGTCTTCATCATCGCTTCCACACGACCAAGCACGCGTGCTCGAATACAAATGCACACACGGGCAAACACGAAACACATGCAAGGGCCACATGCACACCCGACAAAGAGAGAGAGAGGACGTAGACACACATAAGCAAGCTCACACACTCGCACAGAAGGCGAACACTCATGAAAACAACTCCCCGAGTTCGCTGGCACGTTTCCTCATCGTAGATTCCCGTCACCTTTCCGCCGGATTTGTTCCACGCAGTCTCTCTTTTTTTCTCTTCCTCCTCTCTCTCTCTTTTTGTTTTCCCCTTTCCCGCGGCGATACCTCCATCACCAACCCCTTCCCCCACCCCTCTCATACCTCCTCTATATATTTTCCGCTTTTTCATCTCTCCCCCTAATCTATCGCGTTCTCCTCTTCCTCCATTCAATTCTTCTTTCCTCTTCCTCCTCCTATCTTCTTTCTCTTTTCAAATTTTCATTTCTCTCCATCCACCCCTCGCCTATCTTCCATTTTCACTCCATACCCCTTTCTTCTCCGTTTTGTTGATCTTTTATTTTTCTTCTTTCTGTCATCCAAGCACATCCACTCAATCTCCCGTTTTCGACCACCCTTTTATTATTATCTTCTCGCAATTTTCACCCGCGTAAATATCGTCTCTCCTGCCTCGTATTCCCACCCATTTGTATTTATATCGACCTGCATCTTTTCTCATTATTCTTTATGGTTTTATTCCGGAGAATGGTGCATTTACTGCTGGGGTTATTATGTTCCATGATTATCGACCATTACTTCGGCATGAGAAGCTTTCTTCACAAATTCTGCATTTGGTATCATTATGATGGTAGTAAAATATTTCTTTCTTATTAATAAATCTTTGATTGTAATGATCTGACAAGGATAATAAACTATAATGTCCTCTTTAATTCTTTCTCAGGTTTTCATACTGACGAAACACTTTTTTCTCATGTCTTTTTTTGCTTTTCATTTTTTTGGCTTTAATTTCAAGGACGTTTGGAGAACTTTTGTTACATAAGCATTGATAAAAATTAATCCCCTCTACTGTAGGTTAATTTTTAAAATTAAATCTATTTCCTCGTTTCCTTTCGGCTATATTCTAGTTCTCTGTTGGTTCCAATACCTTCTCAGGCAACGGAGAATTTAGCTTTTGAGTCGGCTCGTAAGCACTTTTTCAGCTATCACAGTTGTTCTCCCTAACCTCGGCCTAAAGATCGGAAGATAAATCTTTGCTACTATAACATCATATTTTTGCCGATCAACCATTTTTATCGTCGGCTACTGCGCTCATGGCTTTCAGGCGCTCCCCCTTCTATTCCTGGATTTATTTCCCTGATTTGGTGGTACGAGCTCAAAAAATTCCACTTTTCCTCTCCCTGTAATTTTTTCAATAGACGGGACGCTTTTAATTTCCTTAAGCTTTGCCTGTTTTTTTCAAAAATTATCATTTTTTTATTTTGCGCATAAAACTGAATGGTTTTCGTGATATTTAATTTTTGCTTGCCAATCTGATGGATGTGAGGGTTTTGTGGTAAGAGAGAGTGTTTTTAATCAATTTTCTCCTCAAATGAAGTTCTCTCCTTGTCCGTTGTCCCTCATCGTAGTCCTTTTTCTCCCGTTTCATTTCTTATTTTTTCCTTTTTCTGTTGTAGTGTTTTCCCCATCACATTTCCGCACATCAAATATCTCTCTTACTACATAGCCTTTCTACGCAATTAATCTGATGCCAACTTTTTCCAATATTTTTGGTTGCGTTAAAAGGTTGTACATGGAATTCCGAGATCACTGTATCTGAGCTTGATAGCATTCTTTCAAAATGGTGTGGTGCGGTCTTTTTTCTCTCCTTCCAGTCTCATCCTTTTCCCTGTTATCATCTCAGTTATTTTTCACTCATTTTCTCCTGTGGTTCATGTCTATGTATCCTATTGCCCTTCCTTGACTCGTTAGATCAAATGACAATAAGAAATCAACACTGAATATTTTGTTCGGACTGAGTACACGTAAGCGTTATATCTACCTAACTACGTTATTTAAAGCCTTATATTAGCCTATAACAAAAACGTTACCAGTAGTGTAATTGATATCCACGCCCATGCCGCAATAGCTATCTTAGATATTTTACGTATTTTTGATATAAATTTAGGGCATTTTAATACGATGGGAGGTGTTGAATTATTAGAAGTAGTCAGTAAAAGTCCCCAAGCTATTAGTTCTTCGAAACAAGGCGTTCTAGTTGGCTTATCCAGCTGATAATGACAAGATTAAATATAAATTCAAAAGTGAATGTGGATTGTTGAAATCCTCAATAGATGATCGATGGTGTTTCAATACCAAGAAGTGATGATCATAGAAAGTGCAATTTTAAGAATACATACGAAATTGATGACTTTGTACAATGTCTGAATTTTTAATTTTAAGGATTCTAGTCGACTTCGTGGAACGCTCTTAACCCGCTTAAGGTTCATTCCTTCATCTTATGTCCGAGCAACCCTCCACTCTCCTCCTATCTCCCACTCCAGCACTTCTCCAATTCCATTCCACACAGCTCTTCGCATCTTACTCCATCCGTATCCCCCCCTCACTCCTCCCCCGAGCTACGCACACGTACCGCCAGTTCGCGCCACCTCCTCCTCCCCCCACCACCTCCCCAACCTCTCCGTCGCACTCGCTCTCATTCTGTTCCATTAATTTTTTCCCCTCTTTCGTTCCCCAAACGGACAGCCAATCTCCATGTTAATGTCTCTTGGTTTTTCGAGTAATGAGGCCATGTTTATTCAGGACCGGAGCGAAAGGCCTTCAGCGACACCGCAGGAGCGCACCACAGCACGCATAGAGGGCGTGGAAAGGGGCCGAGGATCGTGGAGAGAGAGGGGAGGGGGAGGATACAGAAAAGGGAATTCAAGGAGGATTGAATGAATGCAGGTGGGAAACGGCACGAGTGGGGGATTCAAAGGGGAATGAAGATGGAGGGCACGAACAAGGGCCGAAGAGGAGAAAGTGGCGGATGAGCCCAAGTTGGATTCGAGCCTTAAGGGTGGGAATTTTTATTTTATTTTTATTGTTGGGAGAGGGAGGAGTGAAGCCATTCGTACAGGGGTAGGAAAAGGGAATCGAGGAGAATAATCGTGGGATGAGTCGCAGCTGCAGGGTGTGGAGGGAGTTGTAACAGAATTTTGGGGGGGAATGAGTGGGATCCCTCCAAAGGGGGATGAGTAGGCGAGGCGGGGAGGATTTGTATCTGCTATGTTCGCTAATTGGTTCCAAGCGCTAGTTTTAACTTACTCGTCGCATTGATCGCGGGATTAAGCGCGATTAAGGACTAAAAACAAATGCCCATTGACATTGGGCGATAAGCTACTATAATATCACAATTTCTGAAATGTAATGAGCGAGTTCTACTCTCACTTCTAATTCTTTCCTTATCATTCTGGGCTGGATAACACATTTTTATCTCCAATATTGGAGTGAAAAATTTAATCTTGGAGATTATAGTTACAGAGTTTAACAAATTTTTTGGCTAAAGTGCAAAATCTGTTCCCCATATCTGTTTTAGTGATGTAAGTTTGAGTTTTTAGTATGTCATTATCGTGTGGATCTGTGCTAGTTTTAATAAAAGGGTAGACAATTGTGATACATAATTTTAAAGGTTTAATTTTAATAACGTTCTTTTTTAAAAAATTCGTGGAATATATTGAAAAATAAGATATTATGTACTTATATTTCTCAAGTACCATACGTTGTAGGTACTAATTTTTTTGCAATCAATGTAGATTATACACAGGTAATTATAAGTCGTGAAAATGAATACATAATAGAGTGCTGGTGACTAACTTATTTCTATAAAAAGTATCTGTTATAAAATGTTTGACTCATAATCGTCATAACTGTTTCTGGTAAATGGTTATGCTAACTATTATGGCAAAAATTTGCGATTATGTAAAATAATTTTTTCAGCCTTCTTTTGCCTCACCGCTTAGGTTCACATTCATCATCTGACATCATACATCTTCTAGTAAGTTTTGCATATTTTTTCTCTGAAACCCGGACGATGAGTTTGTACGGGTGAAAAATCAGGTCATAATGCAATAAAAATAAAGCTGTTAGGATATCTTGACACGAAAGGCTCATGAGAGGGCATTTTCTCCGGAATGAAGTAAGAATCTTGCTTAAAAATTTCCTTCGGAAAGAGAAGTATAAAAACTCCGTAATTTAGGTGAGTGACTTTAAAACACTACATTTAGTCCTCAGCGTTGAGCGATTGCATGAAGTTATATTTTGGGATGAGATAAGGAAAAGGTATCAAGGTAGGAGTAAGACAATTTGTGAAAGCATCGCTTCAAAAATGATAATTTTCTCACTAAATATTAGTGAATATTATTTAAATGTGTTGCTTAATATATTTTAGTATAACAAAGAACCTTGTAAAATGATTTATGAAAAATCAAAGTGGCTATTAAAGAACCAATTTCATCGAGTTACATTCTATGAGGTGTATAATCTATCATGATTCACCATTGACGTCTGTAATTGTACATTCCACACAAATATGTTTCTTTTGTCTGCATCGGTGACAACAGAGATTAGACGTGATAAAGAGTGTATTCGTTTAATTATCGGCTCATATTTAACACAATATACTTTAATGTTGTGATCTCTCTCATTACTACTCTCATATAATTAGCTTGGATTAGTTCAATTCCTGTTATCTCGTATATTCGGTTGAGATAGTAAATTGGAGATAAATTAATTCAACCCAATAATTTTGAAATAATGTGTATTCTAAAGCTTTAAACTGTGATAGGAATTTGCTGTAACGCTTTCTTGCGATGACTAGAGGAATACTGTAAAAAATCTCATCCCATCCATCACACATTCTGCCGAGAGTTACTGGGGTGACAAGATAAATAATGTAACTTAGGCCAAATATTCGCTCCGTTGAATTTTGGAAAAAACTTTACCCGAGCGTATTTAATACTTCTGACACTGCGGAGCTCACTTAAAAATAAATTCAGCGATCGAAGCCCGGCATTAATAAATCGTCGAGTGACTAAGTAATTCATGTTAGGTATTTCATGAATGTATCAAAAATTTAATATTTTTAACGTGAGTTCCCGAAAAAAAGAGGGCTTTGTTACATGTATTTTTTTACACGCTGTCCCGGAACGCTATATGAAAATTGGATGCTGGAACCTTTCCCTTTTATAAAACCCATAATTTATTAATGAAAATAATTTAACTTCGCGTAATTATTGTGTCATTTCCGATTCACAGGGCCGTAGCTACTTAGCGGAGTTTTTTTTTTAAGCTGGCACAAATTGTTTATCATTTTGCGAGTTGAGCGGAAATTACGTTTCGCAGGAGAAGAGGGGATGGAGCGGGCAAGTAGCCAGAATGGGGAGGGTGGGGGACATGTGCGGAAATAAGTATGCAATTCACAATGTACGATGCGGACCAAGGTAAAAAGACCGCTTCGTTCCCTGCTTTCCTCCCGTTCCCCCAGGAGCCTTGTATCCTCGCATCCAAGCAGCCCGCCTATCCCCTTCCATCATCGTCGCTGGACGAGGCTTTTCCCACTCCCGTCAAGTCAGAAGCTCCCACCCTCCTCACTTTTGAAGCTAATGCTCGACCCGTAGGACGTTGAGCTCCCTCTTACTCGAATGCAACTCCCATCTCTCTCCATTCCGTCCCTTCCCCTAACTCCTCTCTCCGCTGCCAGCAAAAATATGAAAAAATAAACCGCTCCTCCTTTTCCCCCTCCTCTTTAACGCTAAATGACGGCGGGAGTATGATGGATATATTTAGAAGTGAATATTTAAAAGCCATCTTCTCGAATCCTCGGCTCGTCTGCTCTCTCCCTTCATTCCGAAACCCTTGCGTCGACCCCACAGCTATATCCCGGAGAGAAACTCTCTCGCTTTCTTTTCCTCATCCACAGTCTTTCTCCTACTCTCCCTACTACTGCATATCTTATTTCCATCAGCCATGCTGCTTCTTCATCCATTTTACTATATTTTCATCCATAATCTGCAGTCACACTTCTTCCTTCATCATTTATGTCATTTCATTCTCAATATAAAATTCTTTCTCCCGAAATAAGCTTTTCTTTCGTATTTCCCATTAAATTAGTCTATTATATGCACTAGGGTGGTGGAAAAATAAATTATTGAAAATGAAAGCACGCAAGCAATTTCGCAAAAATTCATTCACACGATAGATTTCAACACATTTCGTGTTATTATTTACAATGTATTAGGACACCGCGTGATTAAGTTTAAAAAACTATCTAAAGCCATAATTTTAATTTCTAGCTACTTTAGTGCGGTAAAGCTTTAAAGGTAAAGACCTTTAGAAAAGACTTTACTTGAAATAATATCTTCTGATCGCGCCAAGTGTTCAAAATTTCAAAAACTTGTGAAATTTTCGGATTTTGCGTTAGTGTGTCAAATTTTAAATCCGTACTTTTGCACTATGCCAAAATTTCGAAACGCTGCATATTGTGCTACTGAATTAGAAAATATATTCCTCAATTTCATTCATGATTTTTAATCGCACCTAAAAATTCACCTATGGCAATATTTGTCTATTAATCTAATTATGAAGTAAAAACTTTTGCTTTTTTTGCATCACCGTAAATAACAATCTTTACGTAAAATTTACACTGCACAATTTAATCGAACAAAATTTAACTTTTCCTCTCATTCTCAATCTACACAACTTCATTCTTATTCTTTCAGCATTTTCATTTTTTTTCATTCCTGCCGTTGATATGTTGCTCTCACGCACACCTATATATTTCTTTTCTACTCGTGTACAGCCCGTTGTTGTTTCTTCTTCATCATTACCTCTTTCATTGGGTCATAGTCTTTACTACTCCCTCCAAACTTTACATCCATTATTTCATCAACGTTCTACCATGTTCATTTCAAATGGAAACATCTGCTCGTAATTCCTTACTAGTTGATCATTCACCTGTGATTTACAAAACTTCTTCCCTCTTCTTTTAATCTTCCCCACCATAATAAACTCATCCTCTATTTTTCATTTCTCCCAGCTAAATATTTAACCCATCCCAGAATCATCCCCATGTCACTCTTTGCCATCAATTTTAACCCCTCCCCCCCACCAGCAGATATGATTCCGGCCATGATCCCGATATATCTGCCTAGCGAGAACGAATTTGACATCCCTCTTGATACGGTGGTAACAAATACCATGGCTCACCTCTTTATCGACTTTGCCGCTGTCGAAATCATCATTGCACTCGTGCTGCAGTTCATTAATGCGAGCGTAAACGTGTAATTTTCTTTATCACACTGGCCTGCAAATAATCCTCCCACGGACGCGAGTGGATCGATGGCGAAAGCACCCGCCTTGCACCTGCAGATTAGGTTATGCTCCAAACCCAGTTCGTGTTTCATGAATTTTATTTTTCCATTTATATTTTATGTGGACGTGTTTTTCTCTTTGGGATGAATCCATTAATGCTTGTAATAGGCATCCCTCATTACGCATAACAAAGGCGATGAAATATCAATGGTTTCACTCGGGTCATTGATATTTTATCACAGCAAAGTACAGATCCGATGGATTAGCTTATAAAAACCCATCAGTATCTACTGTAAAAGGGTTTTTTTTATTCTGTGCAAGATTACTTTTCATTCGTATCAGCCTAATTGTAATTGTCATCGCGTGTCCAAAACTCTCTTTCGCGATGGGGTATTATTAATTTCAATCGTTTATTATTTGCCAGGGAAAAATTATGTATTCATTCATGGTAACTTTTAATTTTTAGCGGCTTTATATATTCATATCAGACAGTAATAAATTACTGGGATAATTACCTAGGAATATGGATGACTTTCATTGGTAAAACTATTTCAATTCAGCCTTTTTTATCAGCTATATTATTTAATATCTAATTGCGCCGCATTTTGATGAATTTATGTGTTGTATTTTGAATAATGTACAAGATAAAATGCGTATCTTCATGTGAGTTACAAAAATGATACATATATTATCCTTCTAGAAAATATAATATCGTTTGTGAATAACAAGTATCAGGGGCTGAATATATTCTATCATTCTCTTTCATTGCTTGCTTTACTAATCTGTTATTTTCCATTGAAATCCATTCCCACATGTATCAATTTCTGTAGTACGTTCCCAAATGAATTTAAGTTTGTCTATCGCAAACATCTTCAACTCACTCCTATTAGTTAGAACTCTGAAACCATACTTCATTGCTGTAGCAGAATTTTACTCATGTTCTTATTCATATATTTTTTGAAATTGTCACCACTTGTATTTCAATCAAGTTCTAATTTTTAGTGGCTAAAATTTACCATTAAATTATCAATACATAGGATGATTTTCTAGCATAAATTTTTTTTTAGCGATTTCTATCCAGTTCCATTGGTGAGATGAGTGATGGCCACGATAAAATGTTAGCTCAGGTATTTAAAATAGCTCAAAATTAATTTTTTTTCTGGTTATAAAAAAATATATCTAAAAATGAAACATGTATTTTTAAAATCACATTATAGATGGCCATTGTTAATCTCATAACTTGAAAACTTGATTTGTGAAAATATTTAAAATTCATTGATAGACTTAATTTTCAACAGTACATCACAGCATCGTTTGCTTTAATAACTTGTGTTACACATGAATGGGAACAAGTGAGCCTCACTGCTTTTTCCTTTGTTAAGAAGGTGGAGTAAGTATACAGGGCCACTCTACGGAGTTTTAAGACCCTCAGGAGGAGAGATACCAAAGCTTGGACTTTGCATGCTATCCAGTGATTTGAGAGAGAGAGAGGGAAAAAGTGAGAAGTAACATGCCAGCTAGGGCTCCGAGGGAACATCCCATCTCATTCTTAGCCTCTCGTGGAAGGAGAGGGAGAGAAGGGAGAAAAAATATTGTTTTCCCCGGGAAACATTCATTTCGGTTTATGGCGTGTTTATGGGGGAGATTTTTGTGGAGGCACCGAGTAAGGAGGGGGGATTGAGATAAGCGTCCCCGAGAATGAACATAGTCGCGAAACGCAAACCCAATCTCCTCTCAATCTGCCTCTTCGCGCCCGCTGACGCCTCCTCCTCAACCTCCCCTCGGTATTAATTTGCACGCCGAGATGATGAGCGCTTTCCCCGGGCAGAACCACCCCACAACACTTCCTTGCGACGCCCGCCGTCTCCACCTCTTCGTGTAAAGTTCTGAAGGACCTCCTTCGAAGTGAGTTAAATGAAATTATCTGCATACTTGGGCTATCTACAGAAATATTTCACCACAAACATCCTGGATTTATGGCAACAAATCCTCACCTTTCCTCATTCTTTTTCTCCGGATTGTAACGCATCGTTTTGCAGTAAATTAGCGCAATTGTACGCAAAATGTTTACATTGCACAAAAAATTTGGCTTTAAGCAATTTTATACTGTATATTGTATACAATTTACACAGTTTTATATATTGTATAATGACTCGATCGGTAGTGTTATTGTATTATTTCGAATATAAAATTCATGGTGATCTTTTTCCAGCCTGTAAGACAAGAGTGATAAAACTGTGTGATTTTCTTTGGTTGGCAATTGTACGCAAAATGTGTACATTGCACACAAATTTGGCTCTACACAATTTTGTATATTGTATACAATTTACACAGTTTTATACATTATATAATGATTCGATCGGTAGTGTTATTGTATTATTTCGAATATTATATTATTCCGAAAGATAAAATATCCTTTGGCAGGTTGCAATCCAATGAAATTTTAAGGTAGCACAGAACTTGTAAATTTGATCTGGATTTATGTAGGTTTTTACCTTTCTTTTATAAGATTTGAACAGATAGTGCTGTGAATAAATTGTTCGCCTAAATTTGAGTCTCTATCAATCTCTTGGGCTGAAAAATATCGTAATAACATGACTATACGTTTGGATATTATTAATCTATCTTCCAATAACATAGGCATGTCATACATTGTCATACATAAAGGTGTTTAGTTAGCTGGAAAAGCTAAGCGTAGTCTCCACTTATACCTTGAGCAAATTATTTCAAATTTAATATGCTCAACTCCTCATCGCAATCATTTCCGCGAGCATCTACATTCTCGCCCCCATGTTGTTCATCAAAACTTAATATTCGAAATAATCCTTCACCGCAAATATATTCTCAGTGTTGCTACGTAGTAAGCTTCATATTTGCAAGTTAAAAAAATTCATTGTGATCTTTTTCCAGCCTGTATGACTAGAGTGATAAAACTGTGTGATTTTCTTTGGGTGTCACATTTAATAATTATTTTTCAGAGATATTTTATTTTAGCTAGTTTTGTCTAAGGTATTTTTTTGAAAGACTTCTCCCTAACATTAAAAAAAATAAACCCCTTTTTTGCATTACTAGCATATTTTCGTATTCTAAATGAGGTCCCTGAGGAATGGGTAAGGAGCGATGACAGCGGAGAAGGGACTGAAAGGGTGGATTACGGGTAGGTGGGAGTCCTGGGGGTGGCTTTGTAGGGACACTCCGTGCGACCGAGCGGGTTCCCTGGATGGAGGGAGGGCATGGATGGCTCTTGGTGGGTGGGCACCTCGTGTTGCTCGGAGAGGCGGAGGCGAAGCTGAATTATTAGTTGGGAAATGTAAGCGAATTGAAATGTGATAATGGGTGTGTGCTTTGTGGGGGAAAAGTACCGCAACTCCCAGAGTGGCCATCGGCATGAAATATGAATAGGGGTAAGAGAAGACGGCGGGAAAGGGTGGGTTCGGCCATTAAAGAGAACGCGGTGAGGCCATCGCATAGGGCGCATAGTGAAAGTGGTGGGCGGGCAACGAGAATAACGATGAGCGGATGGAGAGAGGGAACATGAGGAAATGTTGAGAAGTAATACGCCATGAAATCGCTCTTCAATTTCATAGATATTTCAAGGTCGATTTTAGCATCCTCCGTTAATTCGCTATCCCATAAGCGTTTACTTTGCGCAAATATTCTCCCTCAAAGTTCATGGGAAGCATCGAGTTCTGCTGCCGCCAAATCTGTCTGCTGTCTTTGGAGAAGCCTTCCTGTTGAGTAAACTCATTTTGCTTCTCCGTTTTGGTGACTACCTTATTCGAAGTTTAGGTGACTTAAAGCCGTTGATAAAATTTAAGGAACATGCCCTCCGCGAGGTTGGTGCGGCTTTTTAAATTAAACGCTCGCATTAAATGTCACCGGTGTCTTTCCAAGATTATGTTAGTCAAATTTAATTTGAAATTTTCACTCTCAAAATTTTTCTTAGCTATGTTTTGCGTGAATCTTAGCCGTCTATCATTTTTTACACTATAGACTATGGGAAATATATTTTTTATAAGAACTCTAAAATCCAAATTCCTTATTCACATAACGATGAGATTGACTTCCATCTGCATTACAATATGGCGATTGTATTTGCCTATCGTTCCATTTACTCTTATATCATGTCAACTGCATTTGTCAAGAGATGCATCTTCTTTATAATTGAAAGTACGCGGTTACGACAACTAAATGTTTGGATAAGTCCTTTGCTTATTTTTCAATGAAAGAAAAGATTTTATAAATTACTTATCAAAATTTGGTGCTCACAGTTCCTTCGAAAGATACGAAAAAACGAGGAATAAAAAAAAACAAAATTAAGTTGATTCTGAGGAGAGAAGATCCAAAGGATTAAAAATTCGCTGATGTTGAGTGAAAGAATAAAAGTGCGAAATGAAACACCAACGCAGTGAAATAACCGTGCAGTAATTAAGTTAGAGATTGGACCTAACGTTTTTACTAAATTCTCTAAGTATAATTGAAAATAGTAGCCTGCACGTTTAACTCACAATAAAATTTTTTAAAGAAACCCCCATTTCCTTGAGTATGCCTATGATGATAGTTATTGTAGCCTGCTTTTTAAGTATCTCAGTCGGTGTTTGAAATATACCTTTCATTTGATCTATATTAACTGAGAAATTGGTTCATGCGCAGATGCTGAATTTTTCTCTGATAGTTATACGCAGTTTGTCAAGGTAAATATGCGAACTAGAATTGAAACCACAACTTTTTCTGGAAGGCCATTATTCAAAATTGAAAGTTTCTTTGCACCCCTTCAATAAAATCTCTAACTTTTATCGAGGATATACTCATCACTATAGCGGTGACTTTCATTTTATGTTTGACTTTTAGAAAGGACATTTAGAGTCAAAAGAAGTGTTCGAGAAAGAATAACCAACGGATGAAGTGAAATTTAAGAGGGATGAATTGGAATTTTCGGGATAAAATACCGTAGAAAGTTTTTTTTTTAGATCTGTGCAAGTGGAAGAAACTTCGCGGGCAATACTGCTTTAAATCCTTAGCGAAGGTAATTTAGAATCACTCTTTCAAGGTCTTAAAAGATTCCTCAGTCAAAAGCCGTTTAAAGTCTTTTTAATACCTTCCTTTCCTTCCAGTGAATGAGGAAACTAAAAATCCAACAGTGGATTCAATTGCTTCAAATTCCTGGGATTAAATTCCCTTAAAATTACGAATTCGTCACTCAACGTTACTCAATTATTCTTTTTGAGAAGCCTCTGAATTATTTTTCCGACAGATAACACTAATCCAGTTCTCAATAACCCTTTGACACCGATATCATTTAGCCTACTGACAAAATTGAACCGAAATTATCATGAAATATAGGGGTGGGCAAGCATTGCTTCAATTTTATTCACTCTCTTTCCCTTATTCATAATGTAAGTATGTTGGCGTTGATATATTGAACCCGTGAAGTAAATACATTTATATATTTGGATATTCATATTCTGGATATTCTAAGCTCGCAACTCAATATGTCTGGAAAGAGGTAATTCTTGGTCATCATAATGCTAGATGACAAAATTGCCATTCTGCTCTTTAACTATGTGGAGCAATATAACTTCGTGCATTGCGGAGTTTTTAGTTGCTTGTAATTAAATTTTTTTCTTGTCGTTTTGGATTGTTTTGACATTTGAATTGTTTTTAACCGAAGAAATATATTCACATCTTCATACAAATAAACAGTGCTGCTCTTGAATAAACACAAATTCCTCATCTAATTTTTAAAATTTGGAACATGCAGCAAAAAATAGGCTTAAAAATTATGGCTTGACTGCCTAATTAGGAAGATTGACGGTACAAGAGGCATTTGAGGATGATGGCGTTTCTTCTCTCTCGACCTCCGTCGACTCACATATTTTCGGCGAGATTAGATAGATGGACGGATGGATATACTAGCCTTATGCCTGCATGTTATTGAGGTAACTTCCTTTCTTGTGAGTGTTTTCTAGCTAGTCATGCAGCCCTTGTAGTCCGGGTCCTGTTTTTTTCCGACCGGAACGGGTGTTCATGGCGCTATTTCTCTCGTACTATCTCCGCTTTTACATCTCCATTATCCCTTGCCGGTGATTGCCATCCAGGCCGCTTCCGAACTAATTAATTAACTCCTTCCAAACACTGCTCCCTCCGCCATGTCAAACATAGCCCGCGCTCTCCACAGATTCACTTCCGTCTGCCGCCGCCCGAATGTGCCTTCGCTACCAACCGCACCTCCCCATGCACTCTCTCTCTCTCTCTCTCTCTTCGTGCAGTATTTTATCCGCTGTCGTGCCTCTTTTGCTCTTTGATTTCTCCCCGCATGTTCCTCTCTTGTTCTTCTTCTCTATGCTTCATCGGAGGAAAATTTTTACCTTCCCTCCATTGTACTCCACCTTCCAATTACACACTCATTCAGAAGTTCAGATATTCAGTTGTTCAGGAATCATATCATCGATATCAGGAATAACTGTTCAAAAGCATTGTAAGCACGCAAGATGATTGTTTTTTTTTTCACAGTTCTACCGTTGAGGTATATTCGGAAGTAAAATTATATCATGAGCGATTATTGATTTTCATTGCTAATGTAAAGGCTTGATCGCATTTAACACCTTTGTAAAAGCGTCAACGTTTCGACAAACATAATTTTTATCCTCATCAGGCGTTCTAACTGCTCTGTCAGGATTTAGAATCATTTTTCGAAACGTTGGAGTTTTTATAAAGCATCAGCCAGCGTGGATCCCAAGAAAAATGTTTGCTTAAAAGTAGTATCATCTGGTGATCGCGCTTGATTCAAGAATAAAGGCTAAATATGTGTTCTGTGTTTAGAATTTTCTTCATCATTATGTTTGCTCGTGAGAATAGTCAAATAAAGAGGATAGCTTCGCTTTTGGGTAAATTCTCAATTTTTTATCAATTGAAAGAGAGGTACTTAGAGATTGAGGTTTGTATGAGTTGCTAATTTTTTGTTCAGTTTTCTTCATGCAATTGAACGCGTGGGAAATTTAGAACAAAATATTTTAGGCGCGGCTCGTTTTTTCTTCTCCTTCAATTTTTTCGTCCCCAAATTTCAGATTTATAGACTTCAACTCGCTTCTCTGTTTTCAATCCATCTTTTATTTCCATGGATGTGTGTGAACTACAGGGAAACTAATTCATTTCGAGCTATATTTTCTGTTACGATTCCACTTTCTCTTAGTTAATATGCTTCATCCATATGTATTTTAATTTTGACGGCGCTACGAATATCACCCTATACTTTTGTATACACCATTTGAAAAGGTGGTCTGTATATTATTTTTGTAAAATCAATTATAACTTGCTTGGAGTCATGATTCAATCTTTATTCCCTAAGATTTAATGAAATTCGGACGTTAACGAAGCTTCGATTGAAATCTCATGTTTAGGCATAAAATATTCCACCGCAATTTTTTATGAAGAAAAACATTTTTTTAGGATCATGTACATTCATCTTATGATGCGTATTTTGGATATGGTTTTAATTTACTTTGTCGCAATATATGAAATTCACTTTTTTTAAGTTATCTATGTGCGTGCTATATTTTTATGCTCTCAAGCAGTGTTTTGCTTAGCTAAGAAAACGACAGAATTATTATTTTTTAATGTTTTCTACAGCAGTTTGTTTAAATAGGGTTTTAAAAGATGGATTTACTAAATCCTCAAATGCTATGCAGTCAATCTTCCATCATTTTTCTATGAGAATAAAACCGTGTTTCAATGAGAAGTGCTCAGCCCTTTCCATTGGCACATTGCCATCCCCTTAGGCCCTTCCAAAGATCTCTCGATGTTCTTTTCTTTTATGGGCGTTGTCGTTGGGAGTCGGCCAAAGGCTATACCTCTCGCGGTTAATATGCGTTACGAACAATCTTTTAAGCCTAAAAATTCTTTTGAACGACCACTTCTACACACACTCTTTTGATTGCCTTTGAGTCATGTCATCTTAGTTTATTATCTACTGCTTTTGTCAATCATCAGCATCAGCAGAATAGCTCAGGCGAAGAGAGCATTCCATCAAAAGAAAGACCTGCTCACAGCGGGAAATTTAAATATGGAAGTAAAGAAATAATTTAAAAGAACCTTCATTAGGAGTGTGCTCCTATACGGAAGTGATGCATGGACAATGACCGCAGCGGAGAAAGCAAGGATAGAGGCCTTCGAAATGTGGTGCTACAGAAGAATGATGAAAATCAAATGGATCGGCCGAATTAATAGTAACGAGGAAGTCCTAAGAAGAGTATGAGAAAAAAGAAGCCTCATGAAAACCTTAACAAGAAGACGGAACAACCTTATAGACCACATCTTGAGACATGATGGCCTGATGAAGACAATCGTCGAGGAACAGGTGGAAGGTAAGAACGGAAAAGGAAGACCTATAACAAAATATATGGAACAAGTAAAGAAGGATGTGAAAAAGAAGAAATACGTAGGTGTGAACGGATTAGCTGATAGGAGAACTGAGGGGAGAGGTGCGTCAGACCAATCCTAGGATTTTTGACCAGTGATGATGATGGGGATGAAATAGCATCGTGTAGAACCAGTTTATTTCGTTTTGATGTGATTATGGCCAATGAATAGTAATTTTTATCAAAATTCTTGTGAGGCGATATTTTTTACTTCAGAAATCTTTCATCTAAAACTTTTTCACTTCAACACCTCACCATAAAAATGCGATTCTCTGAAATTTGTTATTTTCAAGCGTATTATTCCAGCATAATACTGAGTAAATAATTCAAATTTATGAGTGAGTAACGGTAACCTATTTTATCAAAGTAGTCGCATACCCTCAGGATAAATATCGTTGCAGTGTAATACCAGGTCAAAGTTCTCCGCATAAAGTCTGATTCGTTTTTTTGGAAAAGTAACACAAACAGCTTTTTTTCACCAGCATATACAAATTCATCACGCTTGCGATGCTCTTTATGCCTTGAATCAGAAGTCATTCACCGGCCATATTCCAGCATCATTCCCACAGTGATATCCATATGCCTGCGTTCTACATGTCGATGTCTATTCCATAGATGAGAGAATGAGAGTCTCTCTTATTCAATAACACAGGAATTGCAACTATAAGACTTCTTTTTGATAACGGTACCTAAATATAATGAACGTAAATAATTCTTTCGCAACCATTTGACTTCTGTTTTCATGTGTTAACTGGAGAAACCTCTCATTTTCTCTTTCCGATACTCCTCCATTTTGGAATATTTTTTGAAATTGCTTCATGATTATGGTTTTATGCACTCTATCACATTTTCCAGTTCCTTATCACCTTCAAAAAACAAATACAATGTGTGAAAGACGAGCCCTTACAGTCCTCTACGGTAGTATATCTAAAACAAAGAGAATATCTCAGGAGATCATATTTTCCGCATTTTTTTATAATGAGGCTTATTTACTTCCATAGCTGATTGTATTCTAATCATTTCAACCATTCCCTGTTTTTGTTAATACTTCCATGCAATGACGCCAAAGTAATAGTATTCTTTTCAAAAGATACAAATGTCGGAAATGTACTTAAATCTGGTTACCCTGAGGCAAAATGTTCTCACATCTTTCAACCTAGCGATCACCACTGGCGCAGTCATCTATATCACCTTCTCTTTTTGTCTCAGAAATCCGTAATCCATAATCATATTTACGTACGTATCCTACTCAATCAGCCGTGGTATTTTCTTTGATTCTTCATCCCAAGTTTTTCCAATTATTTACATCTTTTACACTCATCACGTAGCATTATATCTACGATGTCACGCCACCTGCAAACATTCGTTTCAGCCCGTGAAAGAGAGACTCTGACCACCAGAAACATGCAATGTATTCATCATCCTTGATACCTCGAGGCAAAAGTTGCGCATCGACCCCAATCCCGCGGTAACCACTGGCACAATCATCAACAGCGCCGGGCCTTTTTGTTTCCGGAAACCCTTCATCCTCCACAATTTCACTCGGGCAATACCCTACCACCCTTCCACCCTTGATAATCCCTCACCTCCTTTAATTCCAGGCTATATCATTTCCCATAATCCTCTCCCCCTCCCTCTCCACCGCTATCTCTCCCATTTATCATTCTGCTCCTCTCGATCGTCATCAATAATTGTCGTCCGGGACATTCCGCGTCGCGCTCCCGGCTCCTACGCCTCCCCCCATCCGATCGGCGTGCGTCACTTGAGCGATGACGCGGGAGCCGGCGTGGCACGCACGCCATCGCTCCCAGGCCACGGGGGTGGGGATGCTAGGGTTACGGGGTAAGGGCTGGGAAGCAGGGTGGGACACCGTTGCCCTCCCACTCCTCATCCTGACACACACGCGCGCGGTGGTCGACAGCCAAAAACACTGCCTCGGTTCGGAAAGAGGTGGAAGGGGTCACCGCAGGGTCTAGCAGGAGAGTCGCCGGGGGGGGGTAAGTAAGGGGGTAAAGGCACGTTGGGGAGGAGAAGAGGGATAAGACCCTCCACAGGTTTCTCTCTCTCTCTCTCTCTCCTTTCTCCGAGGGCGTCGCTGCCCCTCCCCCCCCCCCTTCCTCACCGCCCTGCTTCCCTGCATTCCCAACAGGTGGCACGGCTGTTGGCAGGATGAGAGAGACGGGAAAGGAGAGAGCGCGTTGGCCGGACTACAAAACGCTTTCTCCCGTGCCAAACAAATCACCTCCCCTCCTTCCATTTCCTATCTCTTTTCTCTTATTGGACGCGCCACCCCTCCCCTTGCGACCGAGAGGGTGGGGCTCCTTCGGAGAGATTGAGCCGGGCATCGGTCGTAATGCAGAAACATTGAAGGGCGAATGTCTTATTATCGGTCAACGAGAGTGATCACGGAATCATGTGACTGGAGAGAGGTAGATAAAATCGTCCGAATGTGGAATTGAAGCTGTCGCCAGTAGTTATTCTTAGTGTAGTTCAAACTTCTAATGCTTGGTATCAATTTGAGATATGAGATTTGTTAAGTTGCTTTTTAAAATTCATTGAGAAAACCTTGACCTATAACCATTACATTGACTGGTAAGATGGATAATCATTTACAAAGCTAGGTGCCTTTTTGTGCATGGAATAATTGTCTGGCAAATTTGACACGTCAAATGCGCAGTTGTGCTAAGTTGTTGATTCAGTTTAAGTGCGCTTGAAAAATAGTTTGGTGAACATTTTCAAGCATTGGATCCATTTGGCCATTTTTTTAAACATAGCAATGTGTATATGAAATCATTTTTATATCATGCTGGGTCCAACTTCCGGTGGAGACAGAAATTTTTTCAGCGGCATTATGAGCACTTCTCCTGAGTTAGAAGGGGAGTCCCTGTGTACCCATTGTACCTCCTCCGTTTCGTTGGGACACTTATCTGTATTGCCCTCATCGTCTTTCGTGTTGAGTAGCCTTATGCCGCCAGATGACTTGTGTCACCCCTCGTTCTGCTTTTGTTGTTTTGTCTATTTCCATAGTTGAGGTACAAAGTCATGTATTATGGGCTAACTGTACTCGTACGTTGACTAGTATTGAATAATCATTGTCCTCGCTTTAGGTTGAAGTGAGATACAGCTTAAGACAAAGAAACTCGTCGTATAAGATATAACTCGGCACGCGATCTTTGATATATCATCGGAAATGATATGCCCCTATGTTAGTGATCAGGTGATGGTCAGATATCAGAGAAAAAATAAAGATTGATAGCATCGCTCGAATGCGAAATATGAGTGGGCACTCGTTTTTACTTAATGCACTTATTACATTTAAAATTCGTCGGGCTTGGTAACATTTCCTTTGTAGAGAGGTGTGGATTTACTACACGCAACATCTATGTATTAATTCTTGAAAATTTCCATCTTAATATATTTTTCGGGATATAATTTACAAGCAGTTCGAAGTTCCGATATCTTCAATTGGCTCTGGTCAATTCTTTGGGCGAAAAAATATTAACTCTCATGTTCTTGAGCTGAGGTTAGCGGCAATGTTTTGATAAATGCCACAATATTCTCATTAGATAAGGTGACCTCGCTGGTGAAGCCAAGATAGTCCATGAGTTTTAGGTAGTGAAAATTTTATTGCTATTAAATTCCTCGGCTCGCAACAGCTATTTACCCCAAATACCGCTAGACACTCATATGTGTGGATAATGTGACAGAAGCTACAGTGTCAGTCGTTATCGCGCAGGAAACTATTGCGAGTTGCTGCTTATGTTACACTGATAAATATATTTTTATGAGATAAGGACCTCTCATAGCTGTTTAGCAGCGTCTAGTTGTAGCTGATCTTAATATGTTTCAGACAATAATGTACGTGCGTGCGACAGATAAGGAAGAATGTAAAAGAGAAAACACTAAAATGTGGAAGTGTTTAGCAAACAGGAAAATCGATTTGAAATGTGCGTCAAAACAGCCTTAAGGTAACTGACCAGCGATAACGAATAAAAAATGAATATAAGAAATTTTTATATATTTTATTACTCAATTCCTGAAGTTTTATTCGTTCTTTCTATGCTTTCATGATCACAGCGTAATTATAAATAGTTACTTTCTGGATGCAGAGTTGTCTTTTCTACAAATATTTCCATTTTCTACAAGTCTGCCTTCACTATAACTCCTGTTGGATAGGAGATAAGTTCTAAAAGACTGGCAACTTTAGAACTACGTTCTATGTTGAGGATGTGGAGGATTCTGGAGAGGCGTGAATTTTAGATGGAACCGAAATCCTCATAAATGTTCATACTTAGAAGAGATAATCTCAGGCTACAAAAAAACACCACGTCCTCATTTCCAGAGTGGTGGTCATTTGAGCACATATAAGCGCAAGAAATGAGGAAAAAACTCCATTAGGTTCATGAAACCACAATGCTCACCCAAATAGGGCCATAACCGCTAAAATTCCACAGTATGACCTAATTATTGGTAATTAATGAAAGGTTTGGGAATGCTAATCTTCCATTCTCTCCATATTTAATAGTTCCAAGGTTCCCTAAAAGCCCGTCTTTCGCGTACATTGCTGAATTTATGCAGATACCCATTTGTGCACGTGCATTTCTCATGTGACTTCGCTCACCATTCTTGTCACGAACTATCAGAGGCGTTACTGAGTTCGGTATTGAACTCAGTGTTGAATTATTTCGGTGAATTTTTGTGAAAATTATCATCTTTATTTTTTGCATTGAATTTTTGTTATCTTGATTTATGCCAGTCAAATAATATAAAAATTGCTGCCAAAAACATACAGCATTTCCGTGTATTACCGATAATAAAATAAATTTTGTCTACATCATCATCGGAAATAATAGAAAGATTTTATTGTCTACCATCCATTTTAAAGCACATTTTAGTGATATTGACTCAATATTTTTATATCCGCAGTGATCTCATAGCTGCTTTCATTTTGAAATATTTATATCAATACAAGTATCTACTTTATCTTTCACATGCTATGCATTTACGATCTCCGATGAAACATTGACATACTTCTTTTCCCATTTCATTTCCCCATAACGATAATAAATATTGAAAAAGAAAGTCGTTCTTCGGTGCAATTTTTATTTCTTGTACAAGATTTTTTAATAAATATTTCTATCATGATAAAGTTCGAGATCGATCAAAAAAATAACATGCTACATATAATGGGTATGAGAAGGTGCGGAATCAAAATTTTTTAATTTATTTTACTATATTTTACTTTTTGCTTTCTACCCGCGAAATTTGTAACAGCTGAGAAATTACACGATAGCTTTTTCAAAGCCTTAAGCCATAGGCTTTCTTCAACAAGTTCAATATTCCTCCACAAACAGACAAGCAGGGTGACGTAATGCCAGCCCACCTCCGTCAACTGCTGGCTCTTCTTTCCTCCATTGATTATGCGTTTACTATAGCATTAAGGACATTCATTAAGGCTTTACTTTTAAGTGCAATTTTTTCCACATCACACGAAAATATGGGCCGCCCGCTCGCCAGACTAATCGAGTTTTAATACCTCCGTGGGAACTAGAGTCATTCACGACGAAGCTTTATAGTTTTTGGATGTTCCCATAATGGAAAGGTTTCCCGGTATTTCTTCGAACCTTGGTTATAATTGCGAAAAACTTTCCCGCCCTCCCTTGGACGATGTATATTTATTTCTTCATTCCCTCCCGTGAAACGTTTAGTGCTACGCGGAAATATAAAGCGAGCACATACCATTCGGCGGTGGGCGAGCCTTTGGCGGGTACGGTAGAAGGGGTATTTACGGCGGGAGCAATAATTTAGTCGGGTCAAAAAGCGAAGCATGACCGCGGGTTAATTTTTCCCGAGGCCACCCAGCAGCATGGAGGCTTCCCGGAGGCAGGCGTTCGTCTCTGGGACACATTCATATAGCCCTACCCACTCTATTTTCCCCTTCCACGAATCCACTTCGTACCCTTTTGCAGTTCCCACTCTCTCTCTCTCTCAGCAAAGACCCACGGGCCTGAAAGCCATGGCGGCGGCAACAAACGGGCCGAGCCACTACTCCCATCTCGCCAACTCCATCCCTGAATCATCCCACCCTCTTGACACTCGCTATCTCCATCACCCTACCCTACCCCTCCTCATCATCTTCTCTGACACACACCCCCTGCCCCACTCCCCAACCGTCCCGCCGGGGCCGCTTCCAATGCTTCCATTAAGACTTTAATTAAATCATACCTCCCTATCTCTTCCACTCTCCTTCCACTCCCCCTTCCTCACCATTCCTTTTATGCTCCCTTTCCGTAGATATCCCAGCCGACTCACTCTATGTATGGAAACTCCTACCCCTTCTCTCACTTCATACCACTATTTTTATAGTCAAAATCATAGTATTCATAGTAAAATTTTTTAGCGCGATCGGTATATGTTGTCAGATGTTACAGGATTGAAGTGTCAGATTTCGTGTAATCTATTCTTTTTTTAAAATTGTATTTTGGATTCCCTTCTTTTTATATGGTACTCTAACCAGTAACCCGAAAATTTTACCCTTGAACTAGTTTTTTAGGAGAAACTTATTCAAGTTTTTGCCATTGCATTGTTCAACTTCGTGGGTTTCTAATATATTTTCTCTTTGTCCCCTGCTTAGTATTAGTATCTTTCCTTTCATAATTGGAACTGAGTATTATATTTATTTTTTAGCACTTACGAATGATCTGGTAAGTAAATGCAATGCTTTTCTCCGTAATGATAATTAATAATGTATGTGATACATTTTACCATTTTATAGAAAAGTATAGAACGCTATGAATCCTTTACTTTTTGATCATCCTCTCGCCAAACACTTCGGCACATCATATTTGAAATAAAATTCCGATGCCATTTTAATCGAGCAAGTTTCATTTTTTTGATGCGTCGGCTGTGACAGATATTTCTCTCTCCGCTAAATGGGTTTTATTTTTCTCCACGCCATACCATGTTTCGACCACGTCCATCACCCATCTTCATTGGATGTGATGGTGGGTGCACGTTGAAGTCCTCACATGCTCCCTACCCCCTCTCGATGTGAAAAATTAAATTTTCTCATAATTTCATTCCATGGACTTCCACCGACTTTGCATCCTCCCCCCTTGCCATTTGCATAATAAAATGGCAATGCATATCAACCATCCATCAGATGTTGCTTCATGATTCCAGGCTGAGCGGGTCCATCACGACTCGCCCTCATAAACGTTTCCCTCGTGTGGACAGCTAATAGAAAGGAATTAGGTTCTCTTTCGCGACAGTCGTCTGCATTAATTTTTCCTCGCAAAGCTCCCATGGATTTATTTTTAGAGTAAATGGCGAGAGTGTACGCTGAGGTAGACAAAGCATAAGTCGGGGAAAACAGCGGAAACAACGCTTGGAAACCGGGACGGCCTCGAAAATCCTCTGTAACAATCTATCTCGTAATAACTACACCTCTCGTTGTTTTTGCCTGTGATGTTCTAGGAGTGACACACACTTCTACCTAGTCTTTTAATCTGTCCCTCATTATATATGTCCCATAGGCTCTTTTAAATAATAATAATATATTTATTGCTCCTTGGAAAATTTAAGCATTTGAATATCATGGATATAAAACCAATTTTGGAGCTCTATGGTGACCGCAGAGGCTATTGCCTATTGGATGGATCACCTTCAGAAATACAATCGTAATGCTGTACATGTTGCATTGCAAAAAATGTCTTCCAGATGAGCTGTTGACGCATAAGTAATATACAATAAAGATATCTTTAAGCAAATAACAATGGAATTGCTAATTTTCCGAAGAAAAAAAACTTGAAATGCTATTGTTTACCATAGTAATATGAGCTTCTTATTAGAGAGATAGAGCCTTCCCGGTCTAAATACCTGTTGTTTCTTATACTAAAATCGACCAAATATACCATAATTTTCTTAAATTCATAATTTCCAATACAACATAGCCATCAAAGACATATTAAACGTATTTTATGGAATTTTGGCATCTATGTAGGCCGCGCTCTCGGCTGCCCGCGTGAGCGAATAATTAGCTACCATCTCTATAGCATTAAACCTTTAAAATTGAGTTCGTGAGAGGTGCACTCAAAGGAAAAAAATATGGCGTGGCGCCGAAGAGGCATGTCGGCCGAAGTATTCGATCGTGATAGACGAGGCGAGACACTAGACGGCAGGGATCAAAGGCTTTCTCGGAGCTCAAGGCTGGTCTACTTCCAGTTCTGCGATGGAAATCCTCCAATACACACCACCCCAAGTGAAACATGACGTAAAACTCTCGGGAGGCCCCTCAACGACGGACGCGGTGATGGGGAAGGGGGGCAGGAAATAACCACCCCGCCCCCCATCGTCACTCCCATGCACTATTTTAGCGAATTTTCTCCCTAAAACCACATCACCGCAACTTGATTTTCCGCTTCATTTCCACCGTACCGTTCTTAAAATGAGTATCTTTATCCCTCCCTCTCTTCGTCGCTTTTTCCGTTCCCCGCTTTCACCTCACGAAAATCCCATCGAGAAGCAAAGTAAAATTCGATTTTTCGTTCTTAATCTCAATTCAAGCATTTCTTTTCTCCGACAAAGACCGAGTACAAATTTCAAGACTTTATTTTTACTTTTTCACGTCGATTGAACTTAATTTTTGTTGCTGTAAAATAAGGGAGTGCGATGGAGAAAATGTAAGAGAGAGATCATTTTTCCCATAGAAAATTCCGTCCTCATGGAGAGACTGCCATAAAAATAACCTGCCTTTCTTGGGAATGTTGTGGGTAATACGTGAACACGTTGCCATCAAGTTTGTTTAAAAACCGTACGATCTTCTGGAAGGTATTTGCATAGATTGAGTACCGTGAAAATGACACTCCAAAATGAAAGTTGGTTAAAAATAACTAACCGTAAAAAGTCCTGCTTAGAACTATAATTACCGCCAAATCTGCAATTTCTTAGTCTCAATTATGTATCTTCTCTATGAAAAGCATTCCATCGATAAACTTTAAAATGGTTTCCAATCCATGGCGGTTGAAACGGATATAATCTAGGTAACCTTACTATTTTACCGTGTTCCTGGCACTCGCAAATTTTAATCAATTTACTTTTTTTATTCTCACTCTCGCAGCCTTTTACGAGCGCTCAGTGTAGGACAATGGCTACTCATTCTATGACGCCAAACCTTTATGAGCTGAGAAAAAAAGAGTATGTTTTTAATTTAGAACGGACAAAATATTTCGTTTCAGTGACAGAAGTGATTCACGTAGTGAGTGGAGAGCCCACGCCCGCTAATTCCATATCTCTCATTCCGGGAACCCTTCGTGCGAATGCACCGCCTTCCACCCCACCCCAACCCCACCCCGCCGATGCACCTCCTCCCATCCCATTTTGGAAACTTGGGTCCCTCGGTAGTGTTGGTGTGTGCAGCGGGGGCCGTCCCTCCTCCTTCGGTTGAGCGTGGGCGCGGTCGACGCCCGTGGAGGCCAACGACCCCCCGCGAGGAAGTGGGAAGGGCAGGAGTAAGGGGTAGGTCGGGGGCATTTAGGTGGGGGAAAAGGGTTTTTTATATTTTGGGAAGGATAAGCGTTTAGGGGTACAAGAGGGAAAGATGTACCTATTCTTGTTTGAGTGCTCGAAGGGAGGACGGCTCAATGTATCATGTCTCGTGAGCGAAATGGGATTGTGCAGGATTGGACCGTCCGATATTGCGCAAATCGGTATATCCAGTGCATAAGCAAATAGAATTGAATGCAAAGGACGCCCAGAAGAGGAAGACCGAGGTGGTATTCGAAGCGTTTCCGGAAATAGAGGCACGCAACGTAGTGAGAAGTCATTAAATATACCGGAAAAGCACTTTCATAGAATCGCTTTCATAGTGCCAGTGTCGTACATCGTGTATTATTGACGGGAATAAGGATTAGGTAATAGCCGATTGGGGGTGCTAGCGGAAGGGCAAGGGGGATAGTTTTTTTGGTAAGTTTTGGCAAGGATACGCTTACAGGAATACCAATGGGAGGAAATACATCGTGTTTCAGAGCTTATTGGGAGAGCGACTCAGTGTGTTATAACTCGTTAAACGAAGAGGTGTGGAGTGCTGGATCATGAGACAAGCATTTCATAATGCAATAATGGAGACTCATTGCTGATTCACGTAAATTGCATTCTTAGGACAGGGGAAGGCGTTCATATCTTCGACAGAAATGAAGACGAGGAAACGACGTGAAAGTAACTCGATTGATTCACCGGAATATAACCAAATCCTAATATAATCGCTTTTCATGCGCTAATAAATGATGAAATTGGCTATAAAATTTTGTTAATTAAATTTAAAGTTGACTGAGGTCAAGAATAAGGCGTCAATATTTTACGAGCCTTTGCGCTTTATAGAATTAAGATGGAAGTGACTTATTACTATGTGAGAAACGTTACTTATATTTACTTAATTATGCCATGGTAGAACTGAAATAGGAGACGTATTTCCAGACGAGTGAGTTGAAGTTACGAAGTTTAGTTATAATCTTCAATATCTCGTTGATGACTTTCACAGAATTTTGAATGCGTAACGGTGTTTTAAGATATCAAATCACCCATTAGTTGTTTAAACCCTGCTTACAGATAGAATAGTAAATAGCATAGCAGACTTACTGCTAAACTTAGGCTTGCAAAACAAAACCAGGATCACATTTACTTTCCCAGGAAGTTTAGTCTTTCAAGAAATGATATCACGAGGGTTTTTAATGTATCACTCGGATTTATAACTGGGACTGAGGGTAACTAATGAGGGTCATTGTACTATAAAGCCACCTACTGACACAAATAACATGGAGTAATATAGAAATTCACCGAGAATCAAGCTGCATCCCATGCCTCGTTTCCCCTTGCTCAAAAGATCATCGAGACGATATGATTGCTCCCATGCATCGTGACGATATCTTATCGAGCCATCAAATAGCACACTCAGCCGTGCCGTGAATTTTCTGATGCCAGGGTGAAGGAAGCGGAAGCGACGGATCGTAGGCGATTGCCTTTGGGCTCCACGTACTGGGCCATCGTACCTCTTATCTATCGTGCTTCAACTGTAATAACATCATATATTAGAAATATCCTGCCGATCACATCCCATATCACACATTGATATTGTGAATTGTCCTTCACGAGGAATACGGAAGCGGAGGAGGTGGATATGATTAGAAAAAACACGTTGAGGTGTCGTATTGCGTTTCATTTATTTCGTGTAACGTGGCACACCAGAATCGCCTTACCTTCATCGCTGAGGCATCGTGCCGATACCACATAGATACATGGAATTAACTTAACAAAATCGTATCGGGAAGTAGGTATTGCAGAGGTATATGTGTGAGAAGCAAATTACGGTAGAAAATTACCTAAAGTCTCTATTAAACACCACGATTGTAACATTTCCTTCCTATTGTACCCTTTATGAATTTTTAAAATAAAAATGCGTAGAAAACTTCACTGTAAACCAATTTTCTCGTTTATTAGACACGAAACCATGATATCCGTCTTGTGTCTTTTCCATATCGCATCTTTGTAATAAATATCTGATAAAATATCACGTTTTTTACCGATTCGTCACGCTTATATAATCCATTAGCTCCATATTACTGATCCATCGCCACCACCAAGGCACCAAACATCGGACGTCCAGCCTGTGTGAATAGCCTGTTTTGGGAGTGCAACGGGAAACGAAGGGGACATGGTTTCACGGACATGAATCGAATCTTCCAGCCATCTCTTTTCCAGAGTGTACAGAGGAGGTGCAGGGATTCGTGAGGAAATGGGTGAGGGGTCGAAGGAAAAGAGTGCGTAGGAAGAGCAAAGAAACTGAATTGTCGAGCAAAACAGCACGCGTAGAGGTATTGAAGATGAGTAGAAAATATTGAGATCTAAAGAAATTGTATCGTGAATTGTGTATTATTGAGGTAATTTTGTAACAGGAACCGTGTTTCATATCAAACAGTCCTCAGCAAGTTCGTGTTGAGCCAAAATATGACACAGTATCGAATAGTCAACTTTTTCCGGAGAGATATAGTGGAACAGCATATCAAATGATAAACAGAGGTCATGGCTTTAAATGATCATCTGGTACCTAATGATCGAAATACATGTAGTAGAGCTTTGAAATGAAATGAAATGGGCAGTACGATATATGTATTTGATTATCACCTCAGTATCGAATATTATGGGATAGCTAGTCACGCTGCATAATATGCAAAAACCCAATTTTATGATTTCCCTTATTCATGGTCCACCATACGTTGCATTGTAGCGCTAAATATCTGACCCAATAGTGCGCTGTGCATTGATGTATAGTCCTGAAGGCATGACATCGCATCCATGCAACGAAAATCAGGCGCCCAAATTGCGTGAGTTGTGCGCTGTTGGAGAATAACGAAAGCGGTGGATGGAGAAAAGGAGAGGAGGAGGACATAATCTCAACGCCGGGAATCCATGGTCCTCTTCCCGGCATCTCTCTCTCTTCCGAAGGGTGCACTGAATAGTGGTGGTACCGGCAAGGGAAGGGAAGGGTGCGTTGGACGCCCTCGTGTTCGTCGTATCACCTGTGGAAGGAAGGAGTCATTTTGCGTCGTCTGCTCCCCGCCAACCCCTGCGAGGGCTTTCCCCGGCGACGTCGAGCCCGACCGCTCGCTGCCGCGACGTGACCTTTCTCCCTCTCTCTCTCTTCGCTCCCTCGGCCCGTGTGGAACTCCATGAATGCTCCTTCCCGCCGCCGAACGCAATGTGCTCTCGAGCACCTGCGGAAACAAAAGCCGCCTGTACACGTCGGAAAAAGCGCGGAAATTTCTTCTCTGCAATTCTCACTCCGTGCTATTTTTTTAATCGTCATTTTTTTTTCTCTCTCTCTCTCTCCTGTAGAAAAAAGGAAGGGAAAAAGGTTGCACGACCTCGGCTCTATTTTACAAATGTGCCTCTGGGGAAGCAGGAATGATAATATTTATTTTTGCCGTGATTAAGCCTTTTAAAAATAAATTCTGCCTGATGAATTACCCCCTATAGGTGTAGGTAGAACGTTTTAACTTTTTTTTAGATAAATGTGCAGTTGCTACTGAGCTAATTTTAATTTTCACCTCGCCCGGCTAATTTCTTACATATTTTAAATGTTCGTTCCATTAGGTAATTGAAACAACGTGGTGGGTCAAATGAACTAATTTTCTTTCTAATTGCCTTGATGTGATTACCTAGATTGTTAAATAGTGACTACTGCAGGTGGTGGAAATTCGCTAATGTTGAAAGGAATGTAAAAATATGAGGTATTTCGGCCGCAGCGTAACCTGTTGCGTAATATTTTTTGTATTATTCAATCTGTGAGAAACCATTTTCGTACAAATTTCAATATCTTTGCTCTTTTGCTCATCTTAAAAATATCTGCCTCTCTTTCGGCATTTTCCTTAAATTTTTTGCTTATTACCGTTTTCTTTCTTATTTAAGTTTTAGTTTATTCCAGCAATACTTAATATAGCTGACTCACAAATTAAACTTTCAGCGTCCAGTATTGTAGAATTCACCTTATGGTGATCGTTGCAATATTTCAATTTAAAAATATGCTCCATTAATAAGCTCGAAAAATGAATTTACAACTCGTAATATCCAAAAGCTTTTTTTAGAATTTTAAGTCTTCAAAACCAAATTATGTGTCTTCAATAATGCAAAAGACCCGTGATGCAAAATACCACTATGCCTAAACGTTTTAGGAGCCTTGCGGATTTTTATGCAGTCTAAAATAGTTATCGTATACTTTGTTAGTGTCAAAAACGCAACGCAAAATTAAATACAAGTAACTAATTGAAACAAAGTAACTATCTAAAATTCATAACATTAAAATACAAGTACTATTTCAAAGAAATTAACTTACGTCAAAAAATTCTAAATTAAAGATAATTTTATTGTAATTCTCATAGTACTTTCTCAAAATTTAACTACAATGCAGTCAAAACGACTTATAATTTATTCCATCGAATACTTTATTACTTGCATCCCAGTATCATTATGCGTGATTTCCTCTTGATTATACAGTTAATTTATTCTTTTTCTATCAAATATTGTCTTACGTCTGGTAAAAATTGTATCGCACTCGACTGTGCAATTATAAGTGGCATTTTAAGCCTGAACAATATGATGCAATTTATTTAGATGATTATGAATTTTTGTTTAGCTTTTGTTGAAACAACTGGCAATGCATTTGCATTCTACATGCAAGAAATGGAAGTACTGCCTGACAATTCCCTGATAACTCAATAAATGTGGTGGCTATAGCAATACTCCTTCAGTATGATACTCTTTCTTGACCATGAAATACTACAGAAATATTAAAATCTATTGCAGATATATCGAACGAATTCCATAGCTGTGGCCATACATCTGAGTGCACGTTAACCGAATATTAAAAAATTAAGGTTTTCTCTATCCTCAGAATATATCTAAGCATCACCCTTGCATCAATTTCACATTTAGAGAGTAATTTATCATTGGAAGCGTCGGCTGTCACCAGGCGAAGGAAACATTTTTTCTGCGCGGTTCGTCTCCATTTATCTCGGAACTTCAAAACTCTGAGAAAAATTTGGACGCAAATACCTTACCACTATGGATTAAATGATAATTTTCCTTTGGACTATGTTTATGGATGCGTCGATAAAAACCAGGGCTCGAAACATCTACCAAGTTGTTTTTGTTTTTAAATTGTCTAAAGGAATTTGAGATTTTTGTCATAAGACGTGAAGCATCGAATTAATAAAAATAAATTAATGCGTCATGAGCATGCATCGACGATACTATTACAAATACGAAGTGATTCAGTCCATAATATCTAAAAATAAGCCACAATACCAAGCATTTGTCTTACATAGATTCGTACTAGTGTTTAATTAATTGTGGCTGTTTCCCATCACGTTTATTTTGTTATCAATTTCCTTGTCTCAGAATACACTATTTTGAAATAATTTCATAACGGAGAATAATGGCCGTAATAGTAATAATTTTCCGCTTTTAAGAGTATGATGAACCATTATCCTAAAGAGTATAATTAACTCTTCTAACTATATTCGTAGTAATAACATTTGACCATCGAGTAGAAGATTAACAATCACATCCTTAGTAATGGTAAGGCGGAGATATTCAGGTTGTTGGGTGAGCTTCATTCATATAATGCTTTATATGCTCCCGTGAACTTAAATAAAGATGCCGTCGATGTAATCTGCCAAGCAAAACACATATTTTATTCTGTCGGGCGTCCTGATCCCCAAAAATAATTCAACCTCGCGATGGGACCTCCGATTAGAATGATGTATTTCACCGCTTCCGCTCTCGGAAAAGCAGACATAATTTAAGAGCTATGCTCAAGTCGTAATCGTCAATTTATTTGTAGCAGATGAGCGCCACCACACGGGAAAGGAAGGTGAATTAATGCGTTTCGGGGCAGCACAGACAACGAATAAAATCCGCCCCCTCTTTACAGCTCCACGGGTGATTTGGGATCCGCTATGTTCAAGACGGATCAGCAGCCGCTTTCAATCTGCTACCGACCCGTTTTGATCTAAAATTCACTAATTCTTGATTTACTTTGTAAACAAAATCATTGAAAATTATTGAAAGTCGGGACAGTACTCTTATAAATGAATATCTCTACCCATCCTTTTCCCCTATTCTGGTGTCCGTTTTAAAATTCATCAAGTAAATAGGTAACAATAAGATAAACAAATCATAATTAGCGCCTGAAGATGATGATAATTCATTGAAACCCGGGTCGCGCTCTGACATAAAAAAATAAGTGGTGTAAGTAATTGCCTGATATCCAGGAAAACCGTTGTGATCTGCTCCTACGTCGAAAATAGGAGGTCACGTATTGGCTCTAGGCTCCTCTTCTCGGCAAAAAGTATAAATCAGCCATCTAAACACAAGGTCACCCCGCAGTTAACCATGCACTTGATTTTTCTCTTTTTATGGTAACAAGAGGAGTAAACACATATAATTAAAGGTAACTGAGGCCTCATCAGCTCATGTCATTAGGCATAAGAACAAAATTGAAAAAGGCAAGGATAAGAAAGAAATGATCAAATAGGAAGGTAAATGTGATAGTATGAAGAAATTTTTTATTACTCAGGTTAAAAATTTATTTATTGAGTAGTTCTGAGGTACTATTATAAACGTAAATAGCATTTTAAAAGCACAGATAATGCATTGAACATTAGCATGATTCCTGAAAAAACTGCATAAAAGAATGGTGGTTCAATGATTTTTTTGTGTAAACGCTTAGTTGGAAATATGTTGAACCATTTTATATTTTCGGAAAACCACCACCTTCTCCGGCTGATAGACACATAAATTCTCACTCTTAAATAACGGATGGTTTAAGTATTATTATAATTATTGTTTACATAAAAAGACACTAAAGGTTAAAATTCCCTAATGTGGACCCTAACTCCGAACATTTTTTAAAGGAACCAATTAAAAACTTGCTTGACGGGCTTCATGCACGTATATAGTTAATGCTCCGTGCCCCCCCCCCCCCTTGCACGTGTATATAGGAGGATCTAATCCCCCCGTGCGCACCCACCTGTCTTCCTCCGATCCGCCAGATCCCCTTGCAGCCGCCGCCTCGCCACAACTACCGTCTCTCCCTCCGCTCCAACACCACCACGCCATCTCCGCCATGCCTATCCCCTCACCACGCCATTCTCCCTCGCAAAACCTCCCCCCTTCCCTCCATTCCTTTCGCATCACCCCGAAAACAAAACCATTTCGGATTCCGTTGAAACCAGCCGGGGCTCGCCCCACGCTCTCTCTCCCCCTTCCCCTCCGCCCCCCCCCCCTCCCATGCCTCACCCACTGCTGCTTCCCCCTTCGCCCGTCCTCTGGAAATCAATACAAATTACTCGTCCAAAGCCACAGCTGCGTGTGCCGCCTTTTTCCTCCCCGCTGCTTCACCCCCTCGTTCCCCGCCCACCAACCCCCCCACTCCACTCCCCCTTAACAAACCTCTATCACCCCCCCCTCACACCCCACCCCCACTCACTCCACTCCGAGAGGGGGTGGTGGAGAGAACATCTCCCGGCCATCGCCCCTCCACTCTCCGCCACACAGCTTGCAGAGCGAGCCGCGCTTTCTCACCATTTCCAACCAAACCCACCCTATCTCTCTCCGCGCACATATACACATGTGGGGATCCTCGCCGCCGCAACCATGGGCGTCCACTTCTCGAGGGATCCCGCGGCGGCTGCAAACCGACTCCACACGCCCACGCAATCCTCGCCCCGAGAGCGGTGGATAAAATTCTCTCTCTCGAAACCGCCACCGCTCCCTACCAGATCACGGGGATAACATTTCAACTCTTCGTTCCTTGGTACTACATACACGCTGGTCGGGTTTTGTTTCCCGCGGTGAGCGAGAAAATTGGGGATTCGGGGGAGGTCGAGGTGGAGGGAGTTTTGTGGCGATCTCAGGACTTGCAGGTGATACGAGTGAAACGGGGTATTACTTTGAAAATTATTCCACCTTTCCCTTTCAAGGCACGGAGCGGGAGGATTGTGGCTAGATCTTCGGTATTCAATAATTTGTTTTAGTTTTTACGCAATGCTTGGCTAAATACATTTATTACGCCCTGGCTAATTTTATGCAATGCGTTTTGGCTAAACTAAAGCACTGAGCATAGCAAGGGACATTGATTTTTTCATGGAAAATCACCCTTGGTGTAAAATACTGTCCTTAACTACTTGGTAGGAGCGGCTTAATTGATTTTCAAGAATAATATGGCGAAATTCATGATGGTGTTCTTCTTAACAACAAGAAAATTTTTTGCCTTCATATCACCACCTTATAGCTTTAATGAGTAGCACCTATAAGAACACCGAATTTAACTTTAATAACGACGGAAATGGCCAAATCCTTGATGTTGAGCAAATTCCTTGGATTGAATATTTGGGTTTATTTTCTTAAAATCGCTTGGTATATAATTTTTTCCCAAATTAACTCCCAGTATTAAAATATCCTAAATTTTTATAGTTGCCAATCGTTGATTCCATAACAGAGGCAGTAACTCCAGAACTACTCCGAATAGGCGATTTTTATCGTAAAGATTCACTTTCTTGGTCTTGAGGCTACCATTTTCTCTAGTTTACTCTCTCGCCCCTTCATTTCTTCCTCTTTTGTCAACAATAGTAGCGCACCTCCTTTTCATTGTAACCTCGATCGTGAGCTGTAGTTTCTATCTCTGTCCGAAGTTGAATTGGTCTGGACAGGGTTGGTCATTGATGAGAACCTGTGTCCCCGGGCCGGAGAGAGAAATTTCGTCCGCCATTATCTTCTTTAAGCAGCGGGGCTGATAGCCTTTCCGGAGACGAATCTTTTTCCATCTCACGTGGTGTCACCTTGCGTTCCGGGGGAATTGATCCGTCCATTAAGGGAACCCATCAGGGGCAGACACGAGGGGACAATGGGAGTGTTTTTCACTCGGGACGTCCGAATGAAATCGGAACGCTCCCTTCTTGCCAATGGAGTGCTCACCTTCCCGCGGCTGGCGTTTTTACCTCCCGGAAAGATTTATGGAAGACCTTTATTACGCCGTTACTCTGTGTGAGCATGTGGCGTCCCTGTGTTTTAATAGCTAATATGTACCTCTCCTCTAGATAAAGCGGACGCCATCTCTTTTTTTCCACGATTCCTTCATCTTTTGTGGTTTTTCCATGTTACACTCTCCTGTAATACACCTCTTGTATTCATGTTATTATGCATTGTGACTAAGCTGTTTTTCTTTCACCGAGTGTCAAATTTATAAATTATCCGTTTATGCTAAGATCATTTTGTTGCCATCGCCCCATGCTGATTGGTTTCCCAATTATTTACAAATCCAGTATCTTCAGTAGGTATAAAAACTTTGCAGATCCAAAAATGTTTACTAAATAAACTCATTTATTTCACGAGTTGCACTTATCAATATCATCCTCAAACGTATAAATCTCGTTCATTTCTTGCGCTGCTATCTTTCCCATCACTTCATTTTCACTCTCCTTATATTTTTAACATATTTGGTGCACTTCTTTCCCTGTATGTGCATTGGAATGAGTTATAAATATGTCAATATTTTCCTATAGAACGAGTTTATACGGATGTTATTTTCAAGTTCCTTCAGAGAAACACTATTTTGAAATTAATAGGATGGTAAGGAGAACTCGAGGTATTTGGTTGAAAGATATCGTATTCTGAGCGTCAAGAATAATTCACGACATGAAAATTAACACTGAACTGTCATCAATGTACCCATGAGTTCATGGCGAGGGAAAATAATACGCAAGTTAAAATATATTTCAGACATTTATAATGGAGTACCTACATGTACCAATAATAAGTATGTTATCTCAGATCTTTTTTAAATTCACATATTTTATTTCGTCACACGCATCTATACGGAGCGCAAGTTTGTATTTTAGAGTTAGGTTATTTTATCCTCTATGTGATGCACTAGCGTATACTTTTTACAAGATTTCAGTGCTGCAGTGAAGTTTCGAGTAAAAACAACTATATCAGCCGTTTACATGCTGGGCGTTTCGATGGTTAAAGGCATGTTTCTTGATGATGCCGTAACTTCAGGCAAAGTTAGCAGTATGGTTCTTTCAATGATGATGCCGTAACTTCAGGCAAAGTTAGCAGTATGGTTCTTTCAAACTTAAGCAGAGCAAAATCGCGATGTATTCATTATTATTCCAATTCGATTGCTGTAAAAGGAATATTTTCCTTGCACTTTTATCGGATGGTCCTCCCCCTCAAATTGGTATTAGCCAGCGGAAATTCATTGAAACTTAATTTTCAATCATATTAACACTCCTATAGGGAGGTGATCATTCCCGAATTGACAGGCAAAAATCTTATCTCGGGTTTTTTTCCGAAACCTATCCTTTTCACAGTAGACAATTGCTTTCCAGATTTAATGGACGATTTTCTCCCGATTCCCATCCATCCCCGAACACGAGATGAGCGGAGCCCGTGAAAAATGGAACAGTTCCTCAGAAGCTATTCCGTGGCATTTCACGGCCACCGATACCTTGGGTCTCTTTCCAGAGGAGAGCGGCGATTCCTTGCGTGCAATCCCATCCGCCATCCCGCGCGGCGCAGAAAGACGGGCGGGACGAGAGCCCATGTAAAATGCACGAGGACCACCACCGCTGTTAGGGCTCCCTCGGTATACATATATATATATAGGTGGCAGCACCGTGCAGGGGGAGGACGGCCGGTTTGGGAAACGAGAGCGACGGAGGTGGAGATGATGCGTTCGTCGGTTAGAAAGGCGGTTGAAAAGATATACGAGAGGCAGCAATGTAGAATTGGGATTTTTTGTGATTTTAAAAACAATTTTGTGGTCCATGAGACGCTTAAAAATTCATACTTTCCTATTAAATCACAAGATTTCACCAGACTACTGAAATCACGAAAGAAATTGCCATGGCGTAAATCCTGAAGCCTAAAGGCTTGTTCCCCGGTCACCAAAACAGGTTAATCACTATTTGTTAATCGCTGTAACATTTGTCTCATTGAATATGTAGTGAAAAACTGTAAAATTCACCTATAGTCATGAATATGACAAAAGAAATGGCTGGAAAAACGTGTTTTAGTAGCGTAATTTACGAGATCTTATCTGCATTTAATATTAGCGTAATTATGTCGTATCTTATATAGAGGTGAATCGTTTGCCAAGTTGGATACTTTCCTTCATATTCAGTGTTTAATATCATTTATTCATATCAATTTTTATACCTTTATGTCGTTAAATATGGTATTTACTTCAATCCTTTTTTCAAGCGTGTTAGACGTCGTAGTGTCTTCGAAAGATTAACGTACGCATCCCTGGATTAAAGCATTTCTAGTCGACCAATAAGTCGCTTAATGGGTTGGAAGCTCGTTTACTTTATTTTTCGTCCGTTATTTTTCTCCTGAGACACTGAAAGGATACCATCCTCTTCGATTTACTTCGGGATTTAATGCTAGCCTTGGTGGAGCACTCGGTTTAAGGCAAGATGCAGACAAGGCTATCAGCCAAGGGATGTGGGAAAATGTCTAAAATGCCGTTATTTGACAACGCTATAGGAACTATTCCATGGCGCCTCCAATTCGTGTATTTCTGGTATAGACTCAAGAGCTTTATTCCAGATGACCATGAGGTAGGCCGAGGAGGGGCCATGTTGAATGACTTTATTCATACTTGCTAAATAGTGTATCGGAAAGCTGTTTGTGATTTTCACTGACCCTTAGTACAGCAAACTCGTCGAATTCAAAGTTCCGAACACGGCCATATTTTAGCCTCATGTACCGTGATTTCATGATGACTTCACCTGCCACATACGCTGGAGCACTGGAAATTCTAGAAGTCTCCTACACTATATTCTAGCCACTTCCATTAGTCATGATTACTCAGCAATGATTTCAACCTCCTAAACGGTATGGAAGCTCCGGATTTGGAAGGGACTCTCCACCCCAGTGTACAGATAGCTTATCTCCTATGAACACTCTGAGGGTGTACAACTGTGCTTGCGTCTATTGGGCCTTGTGATATCAAGGTTTATCGGGTTGCAGAACTACAGGATGCAACAGTTTTCAACAGATTCCTGTTAACGGCCTAAAAAAGTCCATTTTTGCCATGCAATCTGATTTAGTACACCATTTTTTTAATATCTGAGGATAACGCCCTGATGTCGAAACCATGGTCGAAGAGAAAGATGGACAATTAAAAATACAAGATTAAAAAAAGAGTTATTCGTGATGTCGTTCTACTAAGTGATGCCGAAACTATCTATTTTGCTTAAATCAGTGTCCCGCGGCTTAAATGTGATTGCCATGCTGGCTTGACTACCGTGCCCCACGACCAAGGCCCTGCAAATTCTACGATCCGCGTCTACTTTTTACCACAAAGGCGTCAAAAACTGGGCAAGGCTTTTGATAGCGAGATCATCTCCCTGTACTCTGGTGTCTCTACCCACTGTTGCTGCCAACTGATAACGGATAGGAAGACGCGGGGAGAGAGGTATGGGGAACGGTGGGAGTGTTGGTGAGCGTGCGGAGAGAGCGACATTATATTCAACAGGTTCGTGGGCAGATAGGGGCGAGGAGGGGAGGAAGGTATGGAGGAAGAAAAGGGTGGGAGGGGGGGAAGGAAGTTGGTGGTAGATGGGTGGGGTGGGAAGGACAGTGAGAGAAGATTAAAGTTGACGCCGTGTGCTAATCTGGGGGAATCAGCAGTTAGGTATGGTCGCACGGGAGTCGGTCGATGCCCTCTCTACTTTAGCCTAGTCTCTCCGGGCAGCCTCTTTATGCAAGAGTGCCTGCCTACCGCCTCTGGGGGTCGTGAGCACGATGGACGAGCCCTAGGTGTGCTTAGCGCGGTGCTCCCCATTGCAGAACACCTGTACTGACGCTCTTCCCTTGTACCAGAGGCAGAGAGAGGTTTATTGTGTACATATCCTTGTCGTTCTACCTTGTACAAAGTTCCAAACATTACGTAATGATCATAAACAACAGACATGTGGTCATTAATTCTCTCGCTTATCTTATTTTAATTTTTTATTGTTAACTAGCGGCCAGTAGCAATCCTTTAAAAACTTTTCACCACCTAACTGCTGACGTCAGCAGAGCCAACCTAACTCATCTGTAATGATACGTAACCACCGGCCGGGAATCGAACCGATAACTCTTAGCCTATCCCTGGCGCGTCAACACCATCCCTCTTCTTCCCGTTGATGAATGCCTTTGACAATCGAAAATCCTGTTTTGCATTTATTCTTTCCTCTAACTTTAACTCACACATAGATTTCCTGTCTTTGAACACTTTCATTTATCGTCAGTTTCATCTCAAAAGCTACTTAAGCAGAACACCTGTTCTAACGCTCTTACCTTGCATGAAGCACCGATAAGTCAATTGAGCGCACATCCTTGAGAGTCAGTCATGTACAAAGTTCCAAGCATAGCGTTGAGATCATAAATAATATACAGGCTCTTCATCGTCATTTATTCCTAGTTTTATCTAAAAAAATTGACGTGTTTTATACCTGTTATTCAGTTTTGGGAAAAAGTTCAGGCCGAATGAATAGAGCTTTGGACGTTTGATCGAATAGCTACGGGTTCAAATACCCATTCAAACCTTCGGATATCCGCACATGGAATTTAAATGTTAGGTGGCCCAAGGAATGGGACTGTTTACCTAAATACGTGAAATTTAAGTGCATGAATAGTCCAGCGTGAACTCTACCTAGAAATGAGTGAGTTATCATCGTTCTTTACTTGATGTTAATGCGTGGAAACACGTAGTGAATCTTGAAATACATCTGTGGAAAATTGCCACGAGGATTTTACGGATATCCCCCTTTCCACGCTTGAATTTGTTATCTTTATTGTAAAAATAATGATAAATATTGTTGTTAAAGGCAAAAACCGTAACATAATTCTGAGCCGTCTACTGAGGCTCCGATCCGAGAACAAACCATTGTAAGCAGTGGAAGTACGACCTCACTGCGGGGCGTAGGCCGAGTCTTCGGACTAGCCCTAGCCGGTCGACTCCCAGTCCGTCGCTGCGGAAGGAATCTAATTGCGGGCTCCCTATATACTTGGGAGAGCAAGGAGATCCGGGCCTTTTTTCTTGGGATTCGCCCGTTGTGGCATGTTGTGCCCTCTCACCTCAACGCCGCTCCGGGGCTGCCTCGCCGCCAGATTCGCCAAACTACGTACGTAAGCTTGGGAGCCCTTTCTTTTCCACTTTCCAAATTATTCCCTTCGCCCCTTCTCCTTTGTTCCATGTGCCGTGGTCGACTTTTTGGCAAGGTTTGTGGTTTGCCTTAAGTTCATTTTGTGACAATAAATTGCATTTATTAAAATGTATTACTGCCTACTTACTGCCACCCACCTGCACCAATAATTCAATTCGATGTATCTCCTTAGCCCTTAATAGTTACTTTGCTTTTTTTCTGACTATTCCTTCCCGCGTTACGCTTAATTTGACCAAGTACATGTCTCACAGCATTTCTCGTAAAACGTTACTTCAATTTTTCCCAATTTTTCCCATCTTCAATTCTATATGTGATGACGTGCTATCATGTCATTCTTTTCTTATGATGCTCTATTGTATCATTTTTGTTGTAATTTGGTATACCTTCTCGTCACTCGTTGTACCTGTCAATTTTATCTGCAGAATTCTCTTAGAGCTCCAGCTTTTGAATGCTGATATTCTTCAATGGTAAGTTAAAAGTGATAAAAAGACTTGAGAAATAACGATTTCAAAATATCCTAGTGAAATTAAATATGAAGTAGAGAAAAACACATCTATTTAGTAATTTTTAAAATAGCACCAAGGGGAATTTTCGTTTTGAAACCTCACACATATTACCTGGAGGTGTTATTTTATTAAGTTTTCTAAGTTTTTCGCCTGAGGAAAACGCTGCCACGAACGTAATGCGAATATGTGAGCGCACGAGGGAATGTTCCTCGCGTAGCAACCGTCGCAAAGTGAATGGAAAGATCAGGGCATCTATTCACCCCCAACGCATTCCGCCTCACCACCGTTGGACTATTCACCATATCTGCGGACTTTTCCGCATTTAAATAATCCCAGAGTCGTAGAAAAGGCTTGGCAGGCTCGCGGCTCGAAGTGTCGACGCCGCGTGTGCCGGAAAGGTTTCCCTTACTTCATCACCGTTCGTAGTTAATTTGTACATTCCCACTAGTGCTGGACCCGTGCGCGGTGCTCTGTTCCACGAATCGGGAATGGCTTAGGCTGACCCAGATTTGAATGTGACCGGGAACGTAGAGATCTGCGTGCTTGTCCGTTCAGCTTGGCTCTGATACCCTGTCCGAGCTAAAATTCCAGGTTTTAATCTATTTGCTCGGCTTGAGTTGGTTCCCTTGCAAATGAATCCCATAGGACATTAAATTATATTAAAATTATATGTTTGATAATGGGTGCTGCATTCAATTCTCTGCCTTTCAGTGCAATATCTTCGAAATTATATTTATCAAGAGAAATAAGGTTCATCTAGCAGAATAACTTCCCATTAACCAAAGCTATACAATTTAACCATTGCTTTTAATAACCGTCAATCTAAATTAGTTGAACAAATCCTCATAAAGATTTATCAACAAGGTTTCAATAGTATTTTTGAAATTTTTGCTCCCTTTCATAGAGGTATTTGACTCATTTTTGATAAATACATAATACACAGCTACCTTGATTTATCTAACAACTTTATTTAATAAGGTTATTCGCATGGTATACTTCCAGTGAGCATACACGTATTTACCACAGAGGTTGATATGTGCGACTAAATGCTATGCTAGACTAGGAACTAAGTGACTATTTTGTCGGATGAGGATTCAACTGTAGCATTTTATGTTCTGATGATAATTGAATAAACTGCGGTTACGCGGTCTCTTATCTGCATTAACCAGGAGTATAATTATGATTTTTATTCTTGTTTTCCGATTTTTTCCATCCATTATACCTGTAATTTTTGTCCAGCCACTGGAAAGTCTATAATCATACTTTATCGGTCCTTGATTTTGCAATGCACATATTAAAAATTCTTTTGACGCCAAAAGAGATTTCCTGACTATGTCCTTATTAGTAATTTACCACAAATTATGGAGAGGATGCGTTTTTAATTTAGTGACTTCAAGGTCCAATGGCCATATTTTTCCGTCATCTCTCATCAAAATATTTCAAAGTTCGAATGACAGTAAATTCAATTATTACTGTTCATTTCAGCCGGTTATTGGGTCTTCGTCAAGTTGTCAAATGCACAATTGCATTTCCTTTCATTTTTTTTGAGTGCACACCATTATCTGGAATGGAGCGCGTATTCGATCAATAAATGGGAACATTTTTTTAAACGAAGTTTCACCGGACCAAAAACACAATGTGAAATATGCATATACTAATATCTCATGTCTCATGCACTCATTTCAGCGCTTCAACTCCGATGAAGACATTACGCACAACCATTATTTTTCGGCGTTAACATAATGTTAGGTAGAAAATAGATACATTTTCCTTTCATCATAATTTGTTTCTGAAATAGTTACATTGTCAAATTATCACCCTCTCTTTAATTTTTCTTTGGTGGTTATGTAAATTAATTATTCGGTTACTAGTTAAATTAAATTGGGTAACACAATTACTTCACATTCCTACCTATTCTTGGTATTTAGGATTGTATTTATTTACAGTTTTGAAAATATATGCATGATGATTATAGGCCATGACCCCTATTACTTATATTGATATAATACATACTTTGAATTACCGTAGTTAGGAGATAATTAGTCACAGTTTCAGTTTTAATTTTTGTTTTCAATACTAAACGTTTAATGTCGTCGACCCGTAAGGTCCTAAATACTTTACAAAATATAAATTTAGTGTGCTTTAACAACTAGAAAACTATAAGAAATGATAATAAAATACGAAGAACTTTAATAAGCACATTAAATTCAACAAAGAATAAATAATACAATACCCCCTCCATATTTCATTAACAACTTCCTCTCAATGCATAACTAGATATGAAACAATAAATAGCCGTACCAAATTGATTGCCGTGAAATTAGTAAGACGAGAGCAGAGTAGGAGCTTTTGAGCACTCCTCCACTCTTCTGACCCTGTTGCGGCCCATCCGTGTCTTTAACGGCTGCGGTTGCTCCTTTCTTTTCCATTCGCCTCAACTGTTCCCACTCCTCGCACGCCCTCCTTCCCCGGAGAGAGAGAGAGAGTCCCCACATCCCCGGGCCGGGCGCATAAATGATGCACGCCCCGGAGCCGGGGAGGAGGAGGAGGAGGATTTTTTTGGGGGGTACTCATCCGTTCGGCGATGCGCGAATGGCCGCTCCGTTCCCGCCGAATGAAAAGCTTCCCCGGACCCACTCTCTTAAGAGAGTGAAAGAGAGGAGGGAGGGAGGGGGGGCTTCAGTATGTAAGTAGTGCCGTGGGACCGTGAGATGGGGTTCTGGCCCACATGGGTTCTCTCGGAATGAGTGGAGGAATTCCTTCCGGAAAGGGGTGTGAGCTGGGAAGGGGTTGTAGGTTTTTCCCTCCCGGACAGTCCAGTGCGAAATAAGGAAGAGGACGGTCGTGTTATCGTTGGACGCCGGCCGAATCGCTAAGTGGTGAACGGGGCCTCTGAGGGTGTGGGGTGAGGGGATGAGGCTCTAAACGGAGGGTCCCCCTTTCCTTGAGGACCCTCAGGGTAAATTGAACACGCTTGAATGCGACCACAATATCTTTGATTCGATTGTAGCCTATTTGCTCCTCCACGTCGGAGAGGCCACTTGGTTCGTGATTCGCTTTCCCTCTTCTGATTTTTCGTGGCCCGCAAACGCACGCACGGAAAACCGAAGCCTTGACTCGAATAAATACCCAACTTGGTTTTCAAAGGCGAGCATCATTCTGAAGTTTAATTTAATAATTCCTGTGGATACGATTTCACAATTTATATTTCATATTTACACTATGGTCGATATTTTATATAGTTTTCGATCTATTTCTTCCATAAGAATTTTCAAATAGTTTAAGTTTCTTTCCAATTTTAATTTTATAAATTGGTTAGATTATAGAGTTAACCCCAGAGGCTTCATTCTTCTATAATTTCCACTTTTAAATAACTAATGCTTTATTAACCTCGGTTCCAGTAATTCTATTTTTGTCTACAAGGATTGCTATGAGGAGAGTGTTCAATCTGATTTTGAGATATTCAACACTTTATGCATACCTAATTCCAGCTTCATCAATTTTTGTTATTAAGAATTATTTGCGCGGTATTAACTCAATTCCTAACATTAGGCAGACATTTCGTGCCGTTTTTTTTTACTGGATTACTTCAATAGGTTACCCACGCTATTTTTTATCCCATAATGAAATGTTTTCATTCTGAGCGAAATGAAAATTTTAGATATAACCTAATTTGCACCAAAACATTTTCTTGTTTAAATAAGTTAACTTGGTCAGCATAACCTTTCTTTATTCTGAAGTAAATACATTGATGATAATTGTTGGCGATGGAGAAAGTAATGCAGATTAAGACTGTACGTGTTTGACTCCTTTGACAAATTCAAATCATGCAGTGTGCTAACTGATGCAGACATGTTGATATATGTATTTCTAAATTCCTTTTCCGTCTTGTACAGATTACTGATGAAATTCCGAATACCTACTACTTCTGTAGACTTCAAGGCTGAAGACTTATTGCAATAAAAATAAATTCACTGAGTTTTTTACAACTCTTGGGATCTTCCTTCGTTAACGGAGCATTGAAATTTGAACTCGCTTGCGGTCACTTGCCTATCCTTCTGTGTGAGAAGTGCATGGATAGCTATCTTAAACTTATTACTGCCAACGACCGCAATACAGCTCTATTCTAAACGAAATACATGATCTATTATTCTCAGATATTCTTCCCGATTGACTGTTAAGCCTTGTAGGACGCCCGTGAGTAATTTTTCAGCAACCGCATCCCACTAACTTTGTGGTGTGTAGTTAGTTAGTTAGTTAGTTTCACACCACCAATGAAATATTCCCGCAAGTTTCAAAGCCCATTTCGGTTCGTGTAAGCTACCAGAGAGAGAAATGATCATCAGAGATTTTATTGGAAACGAAACGTTGGAATAAAGAAACTTGCTCCTCCGAATATGCCCTCTACTCTACTCTCGGCGAAGAAAATAGAAAAATCACAAGAAAACCAGGCCCCGCTGAGTTAATTTCTCGTCTCAGGAAGAAGTTACCCCTCTCCACCTCACAGACGTTGTTCGGGAGGCTCCAAATGAGATTGAGGGAGGTGGCTATGGAAGGGGTTTGGAGATTTTTGAAGGGGTGTGCAGGAATAAGGGTAAGGAGTTGGGGGAATATCCCCGCCCCCTTTCTTGATTGCCTCCTCAACCCCTCCACAACACCCTCCACCACTACTACGCCATGCAACATTTCAGTTCCCTCCCAAGACGGCTCCTCCTCCTCCTCCGCGACCTCCTCCTCCCCGCACCTCGTTCGTTCGCCCATCCCTCATCGGGCGAGGTCTCGACCGGCGGCGCCCTCCAGAGCGGCCGCCCTGCCCTCCGCCACGTGCGGAGATTTTCGGGGCTTTCAGCGGGCTCAAAAGGGGCGCAAATGGATTAGGGGTCAGGCCTCCTTCTCCTCCTCCTCCTTCTTATTCTGCCCATTCGTCGTCCTTCGCCAGGTTCAAAATCAGGAAAGGGGCGCGGGCAAGGGAGGAAGAGGAATCGTGGTGGAAAGAGGGAAAGGGTTTTTTTTTATTTGAGTAGTAAGCCACCTTGTTGGGAGGGGAGGGTCTGTAATCTTTGCGAGGAAGACGATGCTTTGGAGTGGCGATTGGAAGTGGTCAGAGGGGGTGTTGTAATTTCTGAGGTGGGCTCAAGGGGGCTAGATTGGGGTGGTAAAAATGGGACTTGGGCCCGGGAAGGTCGAATTATGGCCACTCTTTAGGGTTCATGGACGTGGAATTTGAAGATAATCCAGTTTTGAGCACATCACGGTGGCATATCAACATGGGGAAACCTACAAGTGCCACACAATTTGATACATTCAAAGAGCCATTCACTATCTATTGTTTCCTATTTGAAAGGTATCTCTTTGTGGCTATCATTTTTTTGGATAATGTTATTTTCGAGCAAAATACAAATAATTTGGACCATACTTTTACGATGCAACTTTTACTCGAGGTTTGTGCATATTTTCTGTCCTGGTGATTGCTTAATTAACTGGGGAAGTTACGAGTGCGATTTTATCACAATTCTTGCATAGATATTTTATTCACACTGAAGGAATTATGTATGTTCCTTATGTACAATTTAACTGAGGATATGGTTTCTATACTATGATTTATTCTAGAAATACCCTTTAATACTACATTCGTGACCAGGGAATAGCTCTCTGTTTGTGAACCAATCTTCAACAAAGTGTACCACATTTGGTTCCCATTTCATTTTATCAGTCAAATGATAAACGATCTGCTATATTAATAAATTTCTAAAAGCATAGCAGGATTTTTAGAACTATTTTTAGGAAATGTTACAAATTCATTCATTCTTTTTCTAAAGCCAGTTTTATTTGCAACTCTAATAATTTTATCGGAGACATTTTATCAAATAATATATTAACAGACTTCTATTTATTGCATCTATTGTCCAAATGTTTCCGTTTCCGAGTTTTCACACATTTTTGCTCGAATCACAGGCAGTGGAATCCTTTGAACTAAGCTGATTTCTTACTGCTTAAGAGTTTTGGTAAAAAATCAAATATTGTGCGGTCTCCAGAAACACTAGCCTTTGTCCTTGTCCGTCAGGAAAAATACATTGTTTCTTGGTCACCTCAGCGGAGAGAAGTATTCATGCCTGTGATTCATTATCGATTAAAGGGAGTTTCACTGTCATATTCTCGGTGCTGAATTTGGTTTTTTTTGCTCTTCTCTTGTATTTACTCTCGTCTCATCGGGAGCATTTCTTTCGGTGTTGTGATATCAACTGAAGAAGTAAAGGTGGGTCGAGGGAGAAAAGAATAGAGAAGCAGAACTTCTCGGCGGTTGGATGCTTGGGAAAGGGCTGAAAATAGTGAGTGGGGTCGAGAAGTCAATCGGGAGAGAGGTCAGCGGAGGGCGGTTCTTAGAGAGGGAATTTTGAAGGGGAAGTTGGTCTCGAAAGTAAACGTGATGGCCGGGGGAAACTAGGGAAACTCAGGAAGAACAAACTCTGTTGAGAGATGAAGCGGCAATTATAAAATTGAAACTCAATGAAAGGTTAGCGGAAAGTGAACCTCGAGGTCATTCCTCGACGCATTTCACCGTAGAAAGGTCATCTTTTTCTACTCACCTGGATTCTGGAAAAAGATTAGGATCATTTTAAAGGATTAGTGATGATGCTGAAATACTCTTTCCGTTTGTCTTAGTGTTTGGTTTCGTTAGTTTAATGATAATTCGTAATGTTTGCGGCGTACAGTGTAGCTGTTAACTTATCTTTCGGCTGTTTTTTACCAACTTATTTTAAATAAATTAGCTATATTATTTAAAAATTCTTCGATCATATGTTAAAGTAGTGGTAGTAGTTGAAGTATGTTAACGCAATCTAAATTTTGCATCAACGTAAAATCATAAAAATGGTACTTGGTTTATTGTTAATGCGGATTCAATTCTTATTAATCAGTCTCTGAAAAAAACTCTTGATGAATTTTTTGGTATTTTAAGGCAGACTAGTTGATTGCTTCAGAGTATTTCATTTTCAAAACATTATCCTTTGTGTGTGCTAGCAAATGTTCTGCGTTGGAAGTTAGAAGTTCTTGTCTTCAGTGTCTAATTCCCTCTTTTGTCATCTCAAGATAGAGATATAATTGCAGAACTTGCGTCAAAATAGGAGTGAACGCTACGTGTAAGTTCTAAGAGTAGTAAACCCGGCGTTTTGTGAACAGATATGATCCTTCCGGCGCTTTGTTTTCTGAAATTAGAGCTGGAGGTTACTGCAAGTTCAAGTCTTGATAAGAGAAAGCCTCGGCTACGCAAAGATATGAAATGCGATATCGGGTGTCACTTTGTTGGGCTGTCTACGGTAACTTCTTGAGCGGTGCTGTAAACTGTGATTAGAAATGTCGTAACATGCTGATAAAGTTTCAGATAATGCAGGGTAAGTCTTGTGTTCCTCTCAAGTTACATTACCAAAAAATGGGGTAAAACGTTTTAATTATGCTGTCCATATCTCAAGCACCATTTTCTGTGTAGTAAAAAGACAGTTTCCATGTGATCATATAAAGTTTAGGTTCCTTGTTCGAATTTAATATGAACCGTAACTATGATTTTACGGAGTAATTTGTGTCATCCTGTTTGTGCTGGAATTTATTCAATTTTTTTGGAATGAATTCTTCAGAAGTCCTAAAATATTTTTGAAATTAAGTTAAGTCTAAAATATGTTTGTAGTATTCACAATATATATTTGTTATGTTATAATGGAGAATTTGAGCGTAAATAAGCCTACAGTCAGATTCATCAGGGTTAAAATATTACCGTCATAAACATTTTTATCCATCTTTGCAACCGCTTTTCGTAAAAACGTATCATTATTTGATCGCTACAGTAACCATGTCACGGAAAAGAGTTGAGGCACTTTTTCTCAATTAATATTTTGTTTCTTGGCATGGCGTTTTAACTAAAAATTATTTTCCGTCCAACTTTTCAGAATAATTTTTTCTTGATAGTTTTTTTTTCTATTGTGATTACTCATCATTCCAGAGTTCGAAGGGGTTAAGTTCTAACAACACGTATCTCAAATATAGCAACTTTTCAGGAAAGCAAAAAAATATAACAGATTTTTCTAATTGTATGCCAAAATTAAAAACCGAATATTCATAAAACTGAAGGAGAAGCTTACATTCGCGAACAAAGGTTTGTTTTTTGCATGAATTTTATCTTTAATGCTATTACACTTTGTTTAATATACCTATGTCAAACCGGCAAAATTTTGAGATACGTGTTATTACAACTTAGCCATCGATATATTGCAGATAATAGCTTGATTTCGAACCATGACGTGCAAGTTGTAATTCGACGAAATCGTAGTTGCGGTGTACAGCCTTAGATTTCATAAAATTTATGATAGGTTACAAGTAAGGGAAAGGTAAAGTAAAGTTTCAAGTGCTTTACGAAGGCAATTATAGTTAGCCCGATAATAATATGCAGTTCTTTTGTGATTTTCGTAGTTAATTAGCTCTTTAAAGTTTGTCCTATTATGGATTAAATTTCATAAAAGTTCAATCGATTCAAATTAATTTCATTTTAAATTTCATTCATGTCCTTTTAAATAGATATGCTTCAAACCATTGTGTCTCCTTTCAATTATAATTGTATCCTGTCATACACTTCATACCACAGGGTCAAAAGGGCCCGTCCACAATGGTATGGTGGTTAAGGACAAATTAATGACCCATATTTTGCATAGCTAAACCCTTTTTTGATAATAAAACAGTTCATACATACTTAAAAATTCATATTAGTTTCCTCTTCAGTGATTTTTGTCCGCACTTTCCGACATTGAAAGCTACTAAACGTGGCGACACTTGCTTTCATATTCATTCCAGGTATGGTTATCTCGCTAGTCACTGATAGCTTTAAAAAAAAACATGACATCCCTCCTAAAGTATAAGCACCCGAGTCCATTCCCCTGTTATCTTTTACGATTTATTCATGTATCCACTTCATTAAATATTTCCCGCAGGAATAAGATCCGTATAACGCTCCTCCCAAGTACCAACCCCCAGTGCGAATTTCCACATGACCGGACAGAATCGATGTTCAATGCATGAGCAGAGTGGGAAAAAGATAGCGCGAGTTGGAAATAGTCCCCGTCGCATGGGGGAGGAGGAGGACACATAAGGATAGACGGGGGACGCTGGCACGAGGACGGGAATGTCACCTTAAGTGGAGATGAAGGCATTCCTGGTATTATGGCGGAAGACGCGCGAGAGAGAAAGAGAGATATGGAAGGTAGAATTGCTCCTTGGAAGAAGGAGAAAAAAAAAGGCCTAGGAGGGGAGGATAAAGGAGAAAGAGAAGGGGAGGGGGGGAGAAAGAGAAATGAGGAGGAAAGAGACGGGGCTGAGCGTTTGCTAAGAAATGGCAAGGGGAAGAATTCCAATCGAGCGGAATGCGACGTGTTCTGACAGCTAAGTGGTTTCCAGGCTGCGATCCGAAAAAGGCATCGGCTACAAGATTCTGGATCGGCGGCTGCTGGGATATGGCGGGGTACTCCCCCGGTGGGGTTGGAGAGAGAGAGAAGAAAGATAGGATATCGAAAGGGGTTGATATGAAAGGAGGTGGGGGAGGTTATTCCAGCTTCTGCCATCTCCGGAAATATCGTCGGGCCTTTTCATATTTATGACCCGTATAACACCCCGCGCGAGAGATTCTCCCAACCTACCTCTCCCTTTCCCTATTGAAGATTACGTTGTGAATGTGCAGCTATGGAAAATGCAGTTAACACGATATTCCGCGCCGAAGTCGCGTCGATCGAGCGAGCCGTGCTCCAGATCAAGACTGCAGATTAAATAAGATAATGCATCTTTCTCTCGGGAAAAATATGAGGGTGGGAGGAATAAATTTTCGCGATGGAGACCCATAAGCGGGATGTTTATTGATCGTGTTCGGTTGAGCGTAAAATTTATCGGCACAGGTGTCGACCCACGCCGCGAGGCGATTCTGCATTTTCATTACGGCGAGGAAAGCCCGCCTTCGTTCTGCTACCCGAACGAGATTGCCTATTCGTCGCTCTGCCGTGACAATATCGACTTCTCTCCAGCACCTCCTCGTACCGAGGGAGGGATCGGAAATTGGTCGGAGTGGATCATAATTCTTGACTCCTTACGGTCGGCGACCCAAGTCCTTTTGTGCGAAACATTCCCATACAAATTAGCCGATCCTCGCGTTGCGAATTAAATTCTTTCCCATCAAATGGGATGGGATAGAGGATTTCTCACGCCTTCTCGAATTCCGTTCAAGTCGTAACATTAGTACGCACATGGAAGAAAAAAAATAATCGTATCCCATAGCGTCTTAGAGCCAATGGACACGTATTGCGAGATAAGGAACGGGGTATGGAGATTGGGACTCCTCTCTCGAAGAAGGATCCCAGCTTCTATTTGCGTCTCCAAAGAGCGGGGGGAGAATGGTCGCGCCCGTTTGGAGGAGACGATTTTCGGGTTCCCAGAACTTCAGAGAGGAACCCTGGAAAGTGGAAGGAGAGGGTAGGCATCGGGAAAATAGGATTGCGAGGCTAAAGGGAGGGTGGATGAAAGTGGTGGGGACAGGTAGGAGGGTACGTGGGAGGTAGATGGGCAAAAGGAGGCTATTGGGACTCGCGGATCCGAGGATTTTGAGGTGGAGGCAGCTTTGAAGATGAGGGGGAGGTGGTGGGTGGCTGACTGAGGGCTAGAATTGGAAGGAAGGAGGAGTTGACCGAAATGAGATTAAGGATCTGCGCCCTTTGCCTGCCTGCTCTCCTATCCTCTTCTTCCCGGGGACCAAACCCGACCCTTCTTATCCCTTCCATGTCTCCGAAAACCCTAAACCTCTTCCTTTCGCCACCAGCCTACATCTCTCCCAAAAAGTCCAACCTCTTGCCAGCACCCAGCATCCCTTTGTCTCATTCTCACCCTTCGCAATCTCCCTTTAATTACTACCACTTTCTTCTCCTCTAGCTTTCCTTCGCAATAGCTTGCGTCTACGTCGTCTTTGTTTTCGTATCTATTTCTCTCCTTCTCCCTTCATTTTGCCGAGTTTCTAATCAATATTTGGTAGAGGTGACCGCAGAATGTTTGCCGGCCCTGATATGGGCAACAGTCTTTGGTATAAAAAATACTACACGGATCTACATTCCTCGATAATTATCCACCAAAACAAGACAAATACCTCAGATAAACCCAGGGCGCTGGAGATGGTGTTTTTTCCTCGATTAGCCGCTTACCTGAATGCGATGCCGCATGTGTAGCGGCTAAGCCTAAATTAGTGTAACCGTTTGCACTAAACCATTCTATAGGTTTTTTGTATGTCTCTGTAACTGGGTCGTTTATTACCATAAAAACATTAGTTAAGTTGTCTTAGGCTTGATCAGAAAATATTTTGGAGATATTTATTTCAGAAAATGTTCTCTGTTATGCTGTCGGTCTATTGTGTATAGCATTTTCTTTGAACCATATATTTTTTGTCCGTGAACCTGTTATCACGGTACAAAAATTGAATATTAATACTTTTCTATGAAATTAAAAACTGTAGTATTTACATTTCAAGGAAACAAAGATGTCCCTGTACTTTTTCAAATAGATAAAATGATATTGTTACATTCTTAGGAATGCTCCAATTATTCTGCTGGGAAACAAAAAAGTCGGTATGTTTCCAATAAATGTTATTTTTTACCGTATATTCACTGTTTTTTCAATGAATCGCCTCACCCATAAACATATTCTCTACATCTTTCATTAATTTTTCCCCGTCTAACTTCGCATTAATATAACTTTCTCTCATTTTAGAACACTACATCACTGAATCATGAGAGGAATCCTCCATTTTAAGGAAGAAACTTCTCCTATTCATCTAATTTTCCCTCTCTTTCAAATCATCAAAGGCAATAAGATAAGGTTATTTTACTTTAGGATATTTTCATACCAAATTCTGTTTTAGTTCAACTTAAAGTTTTGATGTCATTTTTATCTAGTGGTTCGGATTTTCCTTCTGTAGCAAAAAAACTTCTTTTTTATGGCACAATGCATTACTCACTATGGGTTTTAATATTTATTTGTATTCCCATAATTTACCGAACCTCACCAAAAAGATATGCAGCCCATGTTTCATGTGATTTTACCATGATTTGAACCGATATCCTTTTCATAAATAGGCCAATATTCAACTGTGATGGCTTTGTTTCTCTGTGTTTAGTTAAAGGTCCGTTTGAAATCTTTTCCGTTGGCTATTCCTTTTTACTGTACTTCAAGAAAGTTTTGATGATAGATCCTGTTCGTGGAAAACTTATTCCACGCGGGCATTTTATTCTATGTCTTCCAGTGGAGCTAATATTTCTGAAACAAATCCCGTACTATTCTCGCTTCCCAGAAATCGTCTCACGTACCACATGGCGCGCCGGTTACGCCTGCTGGGTTTCCAAGAGTGGTGAGCCGCCGGTTGCTTTCCTGCCTGCGTATGGCGTGTTCAACAACTTTATTACGCCTACATCTTTCGTCGGTATTCCCTCGTAAGACCCTCGTCCCCAGGCCGCTACAGACGTCCATACGTCCGTGCTTTCCCTCTCTTACACCCCGCGCGTGGGCCATCTCCGTGTTCCTGCCAATCCCTCTCTCTCTCCCTCGGCTCGTGTTTTTCCTTGGAAAAGCGGGGATGAGAATCGTCTCACACGGGTGAGTCATCCCACGAATGCTCAATCCTTCCTCAAGATAACTCCACTCTCTGTTTCTCTCGTACTTATCCCTTTCTCTTCTCAGACTACATCTTCGAGCTCAGCATTGGATCCCTCATTTCGCTTTTAAGTTGTGATTTCCACATGAAGAGAACCCCGTTATGCAGATCTCGGGTCTTTGCTGAGCGTTAAGACGCTGCTTCGATTTCTTTTTATTCCCCAGTGAAGTGGTATTCTTCGAGGTATTTTCCCTTTCTTTGGTGGCCGTTTGCCGGTTATTTTTTTTTGGTATGATGCTAACCCACCCCCTAGTTTAGAGTGGTCGTTGCTATTCGCGAGTGAGGATTGTCATTGTTATCTTGCTTCCCAACGGCCGCGTTTTAGAGTCATTTTGCATGGCGCCTGAATGTGAAGTGCTTCTTTCGAATGTGCAGATATATCCCGATTCCCTTGGCTCCTCGAACTATTCTTCCTCGCATCCCTTTTTCGTTTTTATGGCACTCGTTTCGTGTGTAACTTTCGTTAGATTTCATTTTTTAATGATTCAAGGAAATCACGTTGTCGTGATTTCAGTACACGTAAGAGTCTTCTCTCCAATTCAGAATCCTTTTTAATGCTTGAATGTTCTCCATCAGACTGTAGAACATCCTCAAAGTTTACGCTATTCAGTTATATATGTATTGTGGGTAGTAATCGTACTGTTCATCACTCTCCATAGCAATTATAATTTCCTCAGCTCTAATCTCAAGTATAATTATTCTGTCATAGTATAAACTGTGACATTAATTCCATGACTAATGTACCCTAGATAAAGTCCTTACCTATTTTTTGCTTGTGTATACAGATTTATTACGTTATTCGCTACAGTAAAGATGAATTAACACCACTTATTTCATTTTTGGATGATCTCATTTTTCTATCTGGTAAAATTATCAGTAGTAAATTTTCAGCAACAACACAGTGAGAACCAACCTACTATTAATTTTGAAAAGCAATGTGCTTTTTTTCTAAGTTGAGCGCAGGTAAAGCGGTGATTAGTATCATGAACTGATAAACTGAGAAATAGCATGCACTGATTCCTTTCTACATCCAGTATTGCCAACCATTATCATAATTCTTGGAGGTACCTTCAGGAAATTGGAGGGTGGGTCCCTATCAGAGCCCAAAGGCTCATCAAGATTTCGGAGGCTTGAGATGCGTGCTGAATCAATACAATTCAGTGATTGAATATCTTTAATATTTATGGGACTTGTATTTTTTATTTCTTCTATAATTATTTCTTATAGAAATGATTATATGGAAGGAGATGTATATATTGTACGTTTCATTTTATTAGTTATTATGTTTGTGATGTCTATGATGCTTTTAATTATTAGTCCTAATATAATCTCAATTTTTTGGGTTTTGATGGACTTATAATCATGGGTTCATAATTAGATGAGTGGTGAATACAGGGAAAATTTTGGAATTCAGTAGCCTCACTGAAAATAATCTAGGGGAAACTCTTCCCTCGTTGGCTTTACCTTATCTCCCTGCTTTTTCCTTGTCCCAAATTCTCAGCCATCCCCACCGCGCACGAGAAAGAAATCATTTGGAATTTTCACGACCCACTGTCGCTCTCGGCACGTCTTCCGTCCATTTTTTAGCTCTGTGCAATCCCTTTCGATCACCCTTAACTCAACTTCCAGACATTTCCCTTACTCCCTATCTGCAGCTCCGTCCCAGTCAGCATGATACGCAGACTTACGTGTACAATTCAATATATGAGTACAATAAACAATGTAAGCATGGTCAGTATAATCGGGTTAGTTAATGTAAAAAACTATGGTTAGTTTCCTTTGGTTAGATCTTTTCTATTTACCTTCGTACCTATCGTTCCCAGTTTTATGCCGATCATAGATCTGGGAACAAAGCCTAGTAAAGAGGGTTCGGTGAATAGACACTCAAAAGGGTAGTAGGGGTTATTAGGAGGAAAATTAGGAAACTTTCTTTGAAGAAAATTCGAAAAACGGGACTTCTGCGGTTGAGCCAAAACATTTTCGCAAAATAAAATATAAAGGGTTGAGCATGAATGCACTTAGATTCACCACACTAATCGAACGTTAAATAATAATGAGAAAAGGGTATGAAAAAAATGAAAATAAATTCATAGCATTCAGCAACCAGGATACGAAACAGAAATTGAATAAAATGCCTACCAGATAGTCCTCGACATTTAGAAAAGGGTTAGGGTTAGGAGGGATCGGAATGCGCAAGTTTGCTTCATTCCAGTCATTCTTCTTCTTATTATTATCTCCCCAGATCCCTTGCACTCCCTTCCCCCTCCCCCTCCTTTGGGCATTTGTCCAATACTCACCCCCTCCCACCTCACCCCACTCGCTATCCCTTTTTATCGCCCTCCCCTCCCACTCACCCTCGAATGCCCCTCCTCCTCTCTCCTTCCCCCAACCCACCATCCTTCTCCCTCGTCCCATGATCCCCCTCGTTCAAAGCAGCAACTGGTGGTTTGCCTTGGACGCCGTGTTGAAACGATGTATCTGACCCTATTTCGTTTTTTTTCCCTCTTCCTTTCTCTTCTGCTGATGATGGAACTTGCCGATAGATAGGATTTCTCCCCTCCAATCTCTCTCTCTCCTCCAAAAGCCCTCCGCAACAGTTTCGGCGGGCGTGGACCGGGGGCGATGGACTAAGGCGTAGCGTCGACGTCGCAATAGTCGCCGAAAGACAGAATCTCCTCCCGGGTGAAGCCGTGTCTGGAGCGGCGGCAAGTTTATTGCTTCATTTCTCACCCAAATTTCCTCCAAATAGCGCCCGGGGACACTCTGAATGTTTCTGAAGAGCGTCTAACAACTTTAGTCCGCTGTTTCCAAGTTTTAGGACTTCCCTCTGTTCTAAGTGTCATTAATATTTTGCATAAAATTGATGGTTCCAAAGATAAATTACTCAGTGCTTTTGTTGCTAAGGTTTAACCCTGTCGTGTTTCAGTTCGTGATGCGCTACCTTGGGATTCTTTTTTTTTAGCATTTTTACGACTCATTTCCGATACAAAGGTTCCATAGCCATGCATCTAGTGTTCTCTTAAAGGTAGTTTATGATTGCATAGGAAACATTTTTGCGAAAACCCTCACATTAATTTCACATGTCACTGATAATGGAGACTAGGTTTGGAGAAAGAGTTCGTTTTGACTTTTTTTACTAACCGGTATGCTTAAATATACCTTATAGCTTCATATAACGAAAATGCTATCATTTTTTAAGTGATGTGAGCGTAGCAAAGCTGGCACATCAGCTAGTATTAAATCATGGATGCTGAGCACTTTTTGGCCCAAAATAGGGTAAGGTAAGCTTAAACATTGTGCCTTATTCGCTATCTGCCAGTATCTATCAGGCGGGGAAACATCAAGCGTGCAGGATAAAGGAAAACCAAAACAAGAAGCAACCTATGAAAGGATCCCAAACATTCTCCTTGCTGTTTTCGAAATTAGCAGTTTTTTCATTAATTTTATAACTGTCAGTTGGTAAATACGTGGTTTTATCATATTATAGGTGACTGTATTTCGAATCAATGAATAAGTTTAATTTAATTCTCAAGCTACTATCACTACGAATACAGGTATGAACATTGATCTTTATATGAAATATTAATATTTGAATAGCATGCTCCATTAATGATACAGGAATGTGTATGTGTACAATTGATCCTCGCATTTAATGTCGCCGTAAGGGCTATAGCAAAATGAGAGATTCATTTTTCTCTCGATAATGTATGAAATTCCTTTCGTACAAGAATTTCGTATCTCCCATAAAAGAAATATATTCCGATTCTTCTCCCCTTCTGTTGAGACTGCTGACAGAAAAAATCCGCGTGTGATCATTAATATCGCATAATTTCACGAAAGTTTCCGTACGGGTTACTACCGCTGGAATGCAGCGGAAAAATCCTTTCCCGTGGACCCATTCCGTCCGAGTTATCCCATATGAATCAATCCTCGTTTCGGCCGAGGTAGATGAGAAGGACATTACTCAGCTGTGGGAAGGCAGTGGGAGGGAGGGAGGTGGCGCTCCTCCTGCCCTCACACCGCCCGCAATCCACCCCCTTCAAAAACAAGGAGCAATTTTTTTGTCTCGCTATCCCGCAGAGGTCGTTTTGAATCTCCATCCGAGAATTCCAATTTCGCTCGCACTGCTCGTCCTGGAGAAGAAGGAGGGGAGGGCGTGGGGGTGAGTGGAAGGGGGTGGGGACAGGGTGCACCCTCTGGGTACTCATCTACCCCCCCTCCCCTAACTCCCTTCCCAGCATCCCGTGCTCCTCCAAGCCCTTTCGCCACACTGCTCACTCCGCTATCTCTCTCTCCAATCACAGTCACCGTCCGCCTTTCTTCTTTTGCCATACCTAAACCCTCGCTCCACCTACCCTCTCCTCATACTTCCCAACTCTTCTTCTTCCCTCTCTCGCTCTTCCTCGTCACATCCGAGCCCAAAAAATCCCTCCCACCTCGCAAACCCAACCTTACCAACCCACTCTCCTCCTCCTCATAAAATTCCACCGAATGACAAATTATGCGCTGTTTTATTCATGAACCTCCCCCCTCCCCATTCCTCCCTCTTTCTATACTCTTGTCTCTCTTTCTTGCTCACCCCCTTCCCTTTTCTTTTGGTTCCCTCCTTTTCTCTGCCCATACCTCTTCCATTTCCCCCTACCTCCTGTGCTACCTTCAAGTGTCCTCTCTCCCTTCTATCACCGACCACCCACCTTCCGTTGTACCCACCACCATCTTTTCGTTTCTTCTCCCGACTCACCGGTCTTCGATGTCATCGCTTTACGTCTTGAGACACACCCTCTCGCCGTTTCCCTTTTTTTTTGCTTCCCTCGCCAAAATAAAGTCGTCATCCAAGGTGCTCTTCTCCATCTCTCCTCTCCGCTCCTCCTCTTTAAATTCTTAATGTCGAGTTACCTTCGTTTGCTTTATGTCCCGACGTCTCTTTGCAGTTCTTGAGAGGAAATTTCCTCAGTAGTATAAACATTTTTTCCCTCGGAGTTAATTGAATAAAATATGGCATCTTAGTGTCGATTCTTCTTTTTTTATAGAGGCTCTTTACCCTTTTGCCTCCTCTCAACGACGGGACGACTACTCCAGTGTCACATTAAGTCCTGCTCCCCTATAAAAGTGATGACACAATGCCCGTAATTGTTTACCTTATCATGATAATTTGATTTGAATATGCAAAATTCATGATCTCTTATGAATTGCGGGTGTGTTTTGATAACAAATATTGAAGAATTGATGAAAAGACGTCCACATTTATTGATTATAACCTTTTCCTCCTGAACAAGGTATCCAGGGTTTACGAAATTGCATCAAAATATAAAAACGGAATTTGTTGTTATTTTACCCATTTGATGGAGCTTACGTTTATACTTTCCTTTATTATCAACATTGTTTTAGGGAATCGCAAGAGATAAAACAGCGTCTTTTTAATTCTAATTTTAAAAATATTAACGTAATGATAGATACGAGGCATCATATCTCTTGCCAAAGATATTCTCATTCTGCATTCTAATTGTATTCGATTTTAAAATTTACGTGTCTCTGTATCTGTAAAAAAAGCATTTAATCATTTACATAATAACATGTTTTTTAAAGCAAATTATATTGGCGTTCGCTCTAATATTATTATTTCTCTTTTCCAGGTAAGTCGATCATCACTTGGATGGGAATACTGGTTGAAGATGAGTGAGTGAGGGCGCAATTCTCGATGCAGCTCCCTGATTTGTAAGTTCTTATTCCTACCGTTGATATGAATAATCCCTTTAACAAAATACTAATACCAAGTTAGTACCAAGTGGAATAACCATTCCCTCTTACCTTTCTGTTTGGGAAGTGAACGAATTCGTCGTCTGAGGACTCATCCACGAAATGAGCTCTTCTTTCCGCGAGCTTAACCACGTCGTGCTTGGCTGCGGAAACCGTGCATTTTAACGCAATCCTAGAGGTGATTACTAGGTGCTAAACAGGTTGGAGGGGATATTCCTCTTCCGAATTTTCCGCCTCTCGATCTCATTTGCATGATTCATATCCAAGTGTGCATCCTGCTGAGCCGCCAACTCCTTTAGCACGGAATCTCTGACTGGCTGACATGGGACAATGCTTCCGCGTTGCTCTAATAGGGAGGAGGAATCCATATTTGGATCCCATCCGCTCATTTGCCACCACACACTCGTAACCACTCCAGCAGCGTACCTCAAAATTCAATTTCGCTCATCGCGCGATCATAATCGAGACGTAGTCGCATTCGGCGGCGGCGTGGAAAGCGGTTAGGTACGCGTTTTAGCGGCAAACGCACGGTTAGAGTCGCGTCCTCCTCCTCGCGTCAGAACGAGAGATATGATAATATTCGTCGGGGGAAGGAGGCGAGTGAGGTGGAGTTTCTCCCGGCACCCTGAGCTCTGCTGCCGCGAATCGCTCGCTCAGAAGATTCGGCGGCCGGAGTCGAACCATTAGAATTTCATGCACTGAAGAATCACCTTCCCCTTCCTTCATACGTGTATGCCTTCGTCGTTCCCGCTAACCCGGCGTTTGCATAATTTGTGTGCGTTCCGTTCGTCATATCGAGACTGAGACAGGGATAGAGAAAGCTAAGAGTCTTCCGTGTCTTCTATCTCTCTTTTTGGCAGCTCTGAGAATGTCGAAGGGATGAGAGACAGGATTTGACAGGGACGAAGGCTACATACACTTCCATTGCATTGGGAGGAGGGATAGAGAGTCTTCGTGGCATTGGGTTCATTGTTGACACTTGAGAGAGAGTGAGAGAGAGAGAGCGGGGGTTTGAAGGAGGTGACGAAGGACATTGGAGATGGATTTGAAGGGTGGGGAAGGGGGTGAGATGTGGCAACGTGGGGTTAGGGGAGAGGAGGAGAGAGTGCTAAGAGAGTTTAGGGTTTCGGGCTCGAAGGATGTCAGTTGAGCGGGAAGTTGGGTTGGAGAGGGGGAGGTCGGGTGGGCGGTTGAGGAGGTTTCGGCGTTCATGGTTTAGAGGAGGAAACTTGCGGTGGGAATTTCCGAGTTGGAGGAGAGTTTAAGAGGAGCTCTAAGGCAAGAGAGTATAGGGGTTATGGGAAAGTAGATAGAATTGCGTATCAGGAGAAGTTGCCGGCATAAACGGGTTAAACTGCTAAAATATTTCTTGAGCTTTGGTTAGAGCCGGCATAATTGCGTTAACCATTTAAAAAGTGGTGTGCTCGTCATCTTTTTAAAAATTTTTCATGAATTTATGTCAAACTTAGCCTGGCATTTGGTGTTTGGAAATATCATGTGAGTAGAGGTGCTTTTCCGCAATCTTTTTAGAAAAAATGTCATAAGAATGGCATCTACAGTCATATATTCGTGCATGGATTTTCTGCCATCCAAAAAATTCGTCTTATCATTTATGCAATCAAACATTTTAAGTGGCAAAAGTGCTTACAGTAAAAAGTCTCCATGTGCATCGTAAATGTTTATATCTAGTATAAAATTAATTTAGATGTGACAAGATTATTATAAGATAATATAGGTCATAAATTTAACTATGTTGGTTAGCTTTATCCTTGGTAGAAAGGCTAACGCAGTAAAGAAGTCAGTTTTGAATTTATATAGGTTTTCTCTTCAGTAGTAATGTGATCATCCCTGTATCCCATTTTTTAATAAAACTCCTCGGTCCTGAACCAGTCATAAGTCTATCCGCAATTTCTTGTGGCAATAAGGTTAGTAGTAGCGTCGGATTTTCCGCCAAATAACTTATTTTGCTCCGAGAGGTGCTCAATTATCGTCAATACTCCTGCGTGAGAACAGAGGAAATCCAAGTCTCTCCTCGTAAATCACATCCTCAAAATATGCTGTGCTTTCTCTTTCTCCCCACTCCCACCGAATCTGAGCTGTCCTTATATCCAAGTCCTCTTTATGTTGCGAGAGGAATTAAAGCCCACGGAATAAAAGGAACTCTTGACTCGTTTTTTTACCTCTCTTTCTCCCACCCAAAAACACGGCAGCACCTCAAAACGCTCTCCAGAAGACAAATAGCATTGGTCAAGTGGAAGGAAATGTCACCAAAACCGTCGTTAAAATCGCTAAATTGGCAAATCTGGGAGTGGGGAAAAGGCGGAAGGGGAGATATTTTTCGCTCGTGGGAGTGGAGACAGAGTCAGAATGGATGGGAGGAGAAGGTGGGGGGAGGGGGGAGAAAGAGGGGTGAATATTTTGGCTGGGAGTGTGAGTGTTGGGAAAAAAGAACGTGACTGGACAATCGCTAGGGCTGGGGGTGGAAAGAAGGGGGGTATGTGTGTACTGTCTGGGGGTAGGGGGATGAAAAAGGAGATAGTAGGGGATATTGGACGGTCGCGCTAAAAGCAGACCGGTGAGCGGTAGAGGATGGGGGCTGGAGCTTTGTCCGTGTGTGAAACCTAGTGCGTGCGGACCTACATGGACGTCTCTGCGTCCCGTCCGTACGTGTGCATGTATGTATGTATTTGTGCGGATAGGCTGATTTTTCACAAAGTGATGGCCGGGTTCGTAGGGATGGAAAATAGGGGTGGGAATCGAGGTGGCGAGTGGTAAAAGGAGGGGGGTGCGCGCAGGTTTGTCTGATGGGGACTGCCTACTGTGGTGGTGGGGGGTGAGAAAGCCGGCGGAACGAAACAACATGAAAAGGAGGGCTTCACATATAAAGGGAAGGAGGCGTCGGGAAGGGGGTGAGATAGAGAGAGAGGGTGGGGGTTGGTTGGTTAAAAGGGGGTGGGAGAGGGTAATTCGAGTTTGAGGGGGGTGTCTCTCTGTGTATGTGTGCGGACGAGCGGGGAGAATGACAGAGAAGGCGAGCGACTGCGGTGCGCGCACGCCAATACGGCCAGTAATGAACAGCGGGCCCTGATTGGCACCTTCCCGGACCTCACCCACCCACACGATACTCCGTGCAACCCTACCTCCCTCTCTCTGATGGCTAAAACCGCTCCATCCAAAAAACCTTTACCCTTTCGCATATCCCGCTTCTCTCACATCCAGACCTTTTCCAACCGAATCCACCCTCCCCCCTCTCCCCGCCTTATCTCGCCCGCCCACGCTTTTGCCCCGTGTCCTCGCCTCCCACCCCTCTTCAACCCCCGCGCCCACCCTGAAACGCAGCTTTAATGGGCGCGGCGGCGGCAGTGGATCCGACCGACGGCTCCCTCTTTCTTTTCCTCTCTCTCTCTCATCTTTTTATTCCTCTCTTCCTTTCTATTTTTTTATCCTGACTCGCCGAAGTTAACTCCGATGCGTTCCGCCGGAATTAAAAGGACAGAGGCATTTTGGAACCGGAATTCCAGGAGTACTTTTCGATGTGGCGAGGTTGAAGGAGGGAGGGGATTAGAGAGTGGAGGGTGTGGGGATGTCAGAGGAGTGTGCGGAGGAGACAGTGGATCGGGGCGGGGGAGGGCTTTGGAGCCCATGATACAAAATATAGTTGAGGTGAGACGATGGGCGAATGGTTGGTTCTTGGAGAAACTGCGCAACATCTATGGTCATAGTATTTTAAATCCTAGGCTAGGGTAATAAGTTGCAAGCAGCTATAGTTTCAAGCAGCTATAATAGTCCACACTATTTTGTGAGTGGAAAATAGTGTGTAGAATCATTACAGCTACATATTTGCATTTTATCAAAATGAATTGCCGCAAAGCGGACTCATCAACAATCGATCTAATTGGGATTGTTGTGAGAAGGTTAATGCACACACGATATTCAGGTATTTAATAATCTATCCATAGCGCCCATTTGAGTGTAGCAATGTATAGTATGCTTAGGAATCAGGCGCGCAGCTAGGAATTAAAGCTAGGGGGTTTTTAGGAGTAACTAATGCCTGGAGGGATGGTATACGGGAGGTGCGAGTGAGAAATCCCTAGAAAATTATAAGATAAAAGGATCAAAATGGTGAATTTTACGGCTTCCTGAGAGATATTTTATTAGCCCTTACACTATTATTTAGGTAGTATTTATCCAATTAAGAAAAATGGATTAAATTTTAAAATTTCTCTGTGTTCTTTGGGGGTTTTGCCCCCCAAAACCCCCCTTGCTGCGCCATTGATGGAAATTGCCGACGAGAGTTTTGACCTTCCTGCAGGATTTGTACGCACCCAGTACTTGTGATTGCTTTTAAAAGATACGGAGACTATGGTTTTTAGAAGAGTATGCTAATAAAATTTATACTTCTGGATGGAATACCTCTGTAAAATCACGTTTTTAGCTGTCTGGTTAGTTGTATTTATGATTGATTCGCTGAGATTTATGATTGCGAAAGCTTTATGGTCTGTGAAAAATCATTTGTGGATTGAGTTCTTTTAGAGATACTTAGCGAAGAACGAATTCGATGTGCTCTATTCATATAAAGTTAAAAGGAGTTCGTAAAGTTTGGAATAACAAACAAGCAAGGACCAAGAGGATGGTCTCGTCTGTCACATAAAAGTATTTATGTTTATTGTATGAATCGTAATATTTTATAAATGAACTGGATTGGAAATGGCAATGCTTAAACGTTGGGAAGAAAGTTATAAAATCTCAATATCATCGTTGGTCCAAAATAAATACGGCAGTTTTCTTCCCTGGAGGATGACTTTATTAGCTGAGGGCTGACCTCGTTACATTCCATCGGATGAATTCACATTCCATTAGGGAAAAATATCCTTTTAAAAAACAGGGCACATAGTGAAGGGATTCAAACTATGTAATTACTTGGCTTTTAGGTTGGAAAAATTGATTCTCAGTATTATTAGTGCACTAAAATGAGAATTTATTGAGCTGGAAACCATTTAGCCTTAATGGAAATAATTTTCGTCAAGATGCTTGGGCATAATCGTGAAAAATCATAATAAAGGAATGAAATTTAGCTTTATTCTCCCCTGTGGATATTTGTGGACACAACCGGACTAGGTACTACGAAACTTAAAATTGAAATTTAGCTTGTTGATACGTGGACCTAAGATGGACCTAATAAGTGCCTAAGATGGTGGTGAATTAATTTAGAATGAGTCTCGTTTTTGTGGGAACTCTGGTGGGCATTAAGTTTTTATTTTACTATACATATTCATTTGAAATGCTAAGCGAATTAGAAACTAACGGGTTTTCTCGACCATTTTTCAATCAATAAGTAACCAAGGTTCCCGCAGTTTGTATAGTATTTCCACTCCTATTTACCAATGTATTAATTTATAAACTGCTCGACGGAAGCAAGTCCTAATCCGTAGAATTTTTTAGAGGTAGGACAGAATCAAGAGTGAAGAAGCACGATGTGTAGGAATGATGCACAAAGGTTAAGAAAACACTTAGCTGTTTCACAAAATAAAATATATTGCGACCGGTTTCGATACAGCGTATCATCATCTGGCCAGATGATGATACGCTGTATCGAAGCCGGTCGCAATATATTTTATTTTGTGAAACAGCTAAGTGTTTTCTTAACCTTTGTGCATCATGAAGGAGTTTCACCATGTTACGCCAACCACCATCGCATTTATGATGTGTAGGAAGTTTAAAGATCAATTCAGCCGATTGCTGGATTGAAACAAATGCAATTCCCTCGCCCCGAAACACCACTTTAATAATTACAAAGCCATAGCTTAGTATTTGCAACCTATTGAATGTCTTCGGTTTCACCTCGCCACTAGTTACATGCGCACCAAAGGGGGTGACTTTTCATGAAGAATATCTTTATTTGCTGCATTTTGAGTCGCCACGTCGTGAAGCTGAGGGTCTTTTTTTGGGAAAACCTCACGGAAATTTATGTTGAGAGATGCTTTGGAATAAGAAAAAGTTAGAGGATTCCACGCACTCCCCCAGACTTTACCTCATTGGTAGTTGGAATGAGTGGGATGATGAGGCAACTCTAGAGATAAAAATGAGACCATGCGGAGCGAAAGAAGTTCTATGGGATGGCGTTAGTGTTGAGGTTGAAACGAGTTACACACTTAAATCAGGAGATTGAGGAAGGTGGTTGAAGTGGCTGGAGTGTGGGAAAACTTGAAGTGTAAACAGAGGGTAAAGATGAAGAGAGCAGGGTGTGTGATATTTTGAAGAGATTTCGTAGCGAGGAATACAAAGTTAAAGGGAATAACCATCATGAGCATGTGAAAACGGAGAGGAATTCTATACTCTATAAGCGGCGCAAGGGGCAAACTTTTGGAGTAAAGAGGCATATTAGCTGCCACTTGGTGCATTCAATTGAGTTGCTTGGATGAACATGGATACCATAAAAAAGTTTTTAAATTGCTTATGCCGTCACATTCAGGCATTAAACATCTAATGACAAACCATAATGATGCTTTGTGTACTTTATTCCATAACCACAATCCCCAGTTTCTTACATAAGGTATCATAAACTGCAGTTATGTTCTTGAAGTCATAACAAAAGTTTTCTTTTTCCACCTTACATATCTAATTGTTAAAAACTTTTAGTTTGATTATCATCAATTTGATGAAAATATATTACTGTAGTCATGATGCTCATTGGTAATAACATTGATGCACATTGATAAACCATGATAGTCAATGAATAATTTTCTACGAGTAGTTGTTATAATTGCCCATCTAATTCGTAGTTTTTCTAGACTTAGAGTTAGAAGACACTTAGAAAAATGTGTTTAATATTTTAGGTTACGGAAAGAATAGTCATATATTTCACGTTCAAATATTTGCCCTTGTTACAAAAAGTTCGGACTACCCATTATTCTTCCCCTTGCACCATCTTCAAGGCGCAACTCATCTCGAAAATAACAGAAAATCAAATTTTTCCTTCGAATCAATAATTCACCATTGGCTGAAAAAGAAACCCCTGCCTTTTCAGATTTCACGGAGCCGCCACAGATCCGGAGAATTCCCCATCGGTGGAGTCGAGAGATCTCAATCCTGTCCATAGCGAATGTGGCTTCTTGCGTCCGTGAGTAGTCATGGGGGTCGGCGGTGACTCGGGAATTCTTGGAATGGAGGGAAACATTTAGGGAATAGATAAGCAAGGACGTTAATACCGAGGAAGGAGGAAAGGCGCATCTCGTTGTTGCATATTGATGAAGAGGTCGGGGGGAGGGGGGGGGGAGAAGGATATCGAGGGAGTGAAGCTGAATATTGATGAGCGAGGAGCCTTACCCCCCCCCCCCCCCACCCCACTCTTTTCCACCCTCGTGGACCCCTTTTGGCCCCCGGAAAAGGAGGCATCGGGGGAGGGAAGGGCGCGCAGAGTTTTGAGTTCTCGGCGTTGAGCATCCGAGCTACTGAAAAGAGAGAAAGGGAAGCGGCCGTAAGACGAAGACGACAGAAGTCAAAGTTCCGGACTCCCGAAAAGCCAACTAATAAAGTCTCCCGGTTCGCGGGTCAGATGGATACTGAATGAGACTAATGGCAACTCCGGCTTTTCCTTTTTCCTCTCTCTCTCCCTCGAAATCCATGAATTTCTCGAAAAATATTTTCAAAATTAGCGTGTGCACTCCTCCTTTTTCCCCGCCCGAGAGCCGTGTTCAGTTCTCGAAGCTCTTTTGACGGAAAAGAATTACAAAAAAAAGAAATACAAAATGGAATGTCTGCTTTATATTTCCGGCTAACTAGCCGCGATGTATATCTAGGCTAACTAAAGCTGCTTCGCTGTGCTCTCGGATGAGTCGTCGGTGGCCAATTATTATCATTGATTTTCGAGGAATAAAGCAAAACGAAATCTGTCAATATTATTCAAATGCTGTCTGCGCGATGTTTTAAGTTCGTTTGACCGTGCATTGTGTGCCTTCATTTGATTGTTATATATTCAGATTTGTTTTTTGTCACTTTGAAATAAACGACTGCGTTTTTTTGTTCACTTACATGTCGCCAGTTATGACGTGAAATTTGTGAATTTACCGGATGGAAATCATCATATTGCATCGGAAAATTTTTCGCGATGACTATGGTAATGAACATCCCTTTTTCAGTGGTCTAGTTGTGAAACATTAATGAGAATAAACATCTAATCGTCCGGTTATTTTCATTAATTACTAATATTCTCATCTCCATTATGAATTCCAAAGCGCAGCTCACGAATAACTCGCTTCAGATACGGTGGGCGAAATACCTTTTTTTGCCATCTTTCATTTTTATTTGTTAATTACGAGCAAATATATACCATAGTAGACTCTTTATTTAAACTTACCTTGGCCTGTAGCCCATGCCTTTTGTGGTAATTTGGAACGCTAATATAGGAAAATTTTAGTTTTATCTTGTTTTAAATTACAATCTCATTCTTCTTGTGGTAGTTAGCATTCATGGTAAATTGATAATTTATGGAAAAAGAGAAATGAAAATTATGTATGCCATTTTTCTTAGGAGAGTGTAAAAATGTATATTTTAAGAATTTATATTAATTGATTCATGAATGAGATATGGCCGCATAAAATCATATTTCAAATGAATATTATCCATCCGAACGAAATGAAGTGGAAATAATAATTTTATGCAATGAAAATCTTTTTAATTTACTAATTCACTGCGTCGACACAAAATTCGAGGAATAGAGGAACATTTAACAGTTTTTTAAAAGCAAAAATAGAAAGGATGATGAGAGGTAATTAAAAGTAAATGATTCTACTCAGGGTTTCCATATTTTTCCTCATCATTGAGCTACCATGAATGAAACGAAAACTTCACTTTTTCGTGATATTCATTGGGTTATTTGAATTATAATTTGACATTCAGGTACATCAGTGTATTGAAGTTCACTCATAAACCAAAGGGTATTGGGAAACTAAATATCACGAGAATGTGTTTTGTATTAGCATTCAGATTTCAATGGATGTATGGTTGGGCAACGTGGTGACACCGTCAGTATTACTGTGACGTTACAATACAGTCCATTGGAAAGCAACTCTGAAAAATTTTAGTTTTCTTTGAACTCCATTATCTACCCTGAAAATTGTAAAAGTTGCCTATTTTTTTTCGGTGGATATTTAGTCATTAGGTATACCGCTGTGATTGATGAAGATTTATTTTTCCAATTTGGTTTTATGTTCTATTATTTCAGCTTTGCTACTGAAGTGAGGAAACGACATTCATAGTATTTGATAGATAGATGAAACGGGAAAAATGTTTTGGATGAAAAGCCGAAGTCTTGCCAAAGCTGCAATGGACGCGGAATCGTTAAAAAAATTGTTCGGAGCCAGAAACGCATTCCAATTGAAATTATTCTAGCTCCGTATCTCTTAATTCCAGTATTACGTCTTATATTTCCCTGGTATATATATTATTCTATTGGGCGAATTTATTGTGGCAACTGCTTTCTTCTTTCCATTCTCTTGCCTCCACAACCACATCTTCCACACTGCTCCTCGTATTCCCCCTCTACATCCCTCTGAACTGAAGCTGAGGCTTCGATATACAGTGCATGCAACCTTTCTACATCCTTCACCTCCCAACCCCCTATACCAACCATCCTTTCTCGCTGCCCACCTACCATTGCTCCTCCCCATAACTCCCCTGCATCCTCAAAAATCCTTTCTTCCCCCCCTCAACTCCACCTTTTCTCCCTCCCTCAGCGTGCCTCCGCCCAAAAACTCAAAACGCCGCCATCTCCTGCTCATGACAGCTCCTCGACCTCACCCCCCGCCACCACGCCCCCCCAACTCCAACTCCCCATTCCTCTCCACCCCCTTGCTCATACCCTCCCCAGGGTGCCAGCTTCCTTCCAGGCTTTTTCAAATTCACTTCCACCCTAACTACATCCAGCCTCTTTTGCTCACTTTCTCCCCCTCCCTTTCTTTCTCCATCTTCTCTCTCTTCTTCCTCTCTCTCTCACTCTCTCTCTCTCCATACTTTCATCTCCACTGCCTTCTTGCTACTTGCCTCTTTTAGCTTCTCTTGCGTTTCATTTCTCCCAGTATTTCATTTTTTCATTAAATTGCTCCTACTTTCTGACGTGACTTTCTCTCTCCATCATCTCTCTCTTCCTCACTTCTTTTCCTCTGTTTCCTTCCGTTCTTTCGTGTCCACTTGTTTTTTGCTACTTGCCTCTTTTCTCTTCTCTTGTGCATCATTTCTCTCAGTATTTTCATTTTTGATCAATTTGCTCGAACTTTCTATCGTGACTTCCTTTTCCATCATTTCTTTCTTCCTGATTTCCTTTCCTCTCTCTCTTACCGTACTTTCATCTCCACTTCTTTCTTGCTTCTTGCCTCTTTTATCTTCTTCTTTTGCGTCTCATTTCTCCCGGTATATTCTTTTTTCAATAAATTTCTTTAACGTGCAAAACCTGTTATTTTTCTCTCCATCATCTCATTTTGTTTCCTCTCTCTCCCTCTCCTCACTTGCATCTATACTGCTCTTTTGCTACTTCTTTCTCGCAACCGCTTTTCACTTCCTTTGAGTGTCATTCCACCCAGTATATTCTTTTTCGTCAAAATTGCTCGTATACTCTTACGTGATAAATCTGAACCATTTTCTCCGCTAACTCCCTTTTCAAGTTTCTTACGCCATCTTCCATTTCCTCCTTGCACTTCTCTTTCCCACTTTCTTCTTGCATTAATTTCTCTCACTTGGTGTTTATCTTTTCCTTTCTACACCTGCATGCCTCGTCTTTTGTGACCCAACTTTTTATTTCTATACATTTCTATATGACGTCAGTTAATTCCAGGCTCTTTCAGTTTAGCTCATTCCGCTCAACTTTTTTCTTGTTTTTAAACTTTCCCTTTCCTTTTTTATCCCACTCTCTTTTTTCAACTTGTTTAATCTGCGTTTTTCCTGGTCATTCATCTGATTTCTTTTTGTTTCGGATCTTTTTCACCTTCCTTCTCTTCTTCGCAAACGTTATGCCTTCTTCAACCTTTGGTTTCTTTACTTTTCTCGAATCTTTATCTTCTTTTTAACATTTAATACGGTATTTCTCTTTCTTTCAGTGTACGTTTTATTGATTGTGCTTCACCTTATTGATAATTTTTTTTCGTCTTCCCTGTCCTTCCTCATTTTCCTGCTTATGTGCCATTTTCCTTCTTGGTTTTCGTTTTAGTTGGAGGTTTGAGCCCAGTCTGGGTAGAAACTTTACACGATTAATTTTAGTGTGCATCATTTGCTTAGCTACAATTTTTAGCTAAGCTTTGGCTCGTTAGTTTAAAGGAACAGTCTAATACTTAATTTACTTTATTCCTATTACATTCTGGTTTCAGTTGCTCACGATTTTTTTCCATGTTTATCCTTTAATTCTGTATTTTCACTCTTTATTGTTAGATTTCCAATTATATTTCAGTAACCTCTCTCTTCGTCCATTAACCTAGCCTTTGCTCTCCCTCCAAGCGTTATATTTCTCTTCTTTCTCTCCCTGTTCGCTCTATCCTATTTTTTTCCTTTTTTGGGCATTATTTGTAACATATTCAATATTTTAATCCTACACCTTTTTCACGGCTTTAATCTTCTACTCTTGTATCTTTAAAATTTTCGCTAAGTTTACGTCCACTTACTTGTTTATTTTACGTCTCAGCACCAATTCATTCTTTTTTAAACTTCATCTCCAATTTATGAATCCTAATTTTGTTTACGTTTAAGCATTGACTTTTTTAGGATCCTCTAGCACGCTTTCAAGTCCGCTTTCCTTTTTTTTATCTCTTTTCTCCCTTTCCCTTTCTTTCCATAAATTTCTTCTCTCTAACTCCCTTATCGTAACCTGCTTTCATTTTTGTTCCTTGCTTCTCTCTTCTATTTAATCTCGTAATTTTGTTTTCCTCACAACTATAGGTGTCTACCTTACTCTGCTTTTAACTTTATTTCTCATATCCTTTTCTCTTCATTTTGAGCTTTGTTGTTCGGTCTTCTTCTTTATTCTCCACCCTCCATTTACCTTTTATCTCCGGGCTCTTACTCATCACCCTATTCATCTCCTCTGCTTTCTCAGTTCTCCTTTCCCTTTTATTGGTTCTTCGCATTTCTCTTAACGTCTTTAGTTATTTTACGCCTGAGTGCTTGCAATTTCTTCTGTTTCTAAACTTTTCTGTGTTCTTTGTGCTCTCTTCCTTCCTCTCGTTAGTCGTTTCATTCTTTCTGCCTATGCCTCCGCTCATTCTCTCTCCTTTCTCCTCCGATTCACATCCGGTTTCTCTTTTTACTTTCCAGAGAAGAAAATTACAAAATAAATACACAAGAAGAAAATTCTTCTCTTTTAACTACATATTTATATTTGCAAATGAATAAGCGCATAAATACATGGAAACATAATTTTTTGCAACTTTTCCAAGCGGTGGCTTTGGTATTTCTCGTGTCTCCTCTTAATAGAATACGTTTCGATCTCTTCTCGGCCCCCAAGGGTAAAAGGCCGGAAATTTCCTTCGAGTAAATTAAGCGTGAACTTTGTTTTATGTACTGCGTTGCCTTTTATAGAAATTTTCGCGATCTCTCGACTCGGGGAATTTCCTCGGCGGACTGATAACCTTTCATGAGCAGGCCCCTTTGGTCCCTTCTCTTTCCCCAAAATGGCGTTTTCATGCGGCATTGCGTACTGCGGAACCCATTCCGACCTTTACTGCCCGTGCCGCGGTGTCATAATAGTGCCTTACTTGAGCTTTAGTTGCCGCTGGTTCTCATCATTGCGTTTTTGAGCACTGCGGCAAATAGCTGTTTACTTACCTAGCTTAAATGTATGTATATTTTAGTCTTCCGGTGGTTTGAAATGAGGAAATTTTGTGTAGTTTACGGCTCTTTTACGGAGAAAATTGAAATGCAGCTCGCTGAAATATCTCGGCGAGTCATTTTTTTGTGTGTGTGCACGGTTGGAGGTTGATGAATATATTCCCGCCACATGATGGGACGTTTGAAAAATCTCTTCCTTTTTCAAATAGGGGAGAAGGGGGAAAGTTTGTCATTAAAGGCTTTCAGAGTAATGATTGCGGAATTCCAGCCGTAGGTAACGAATTCATCCCCCCATCTCCTACCTTCTTTTTCTTCTCATTCCAATACGGGAGCTATTTTCTCGTCTCCCCCTCCTCCTCTGCGTTTCCTCTATAGCACAACCTGCATCCTTTGGGACTTTGATTTCAGAATTTCCACTAAATTTGCTCCCCTTCTTTTCTTGCCCCCCCCCCCTCTTTCCCTCCTTTTTTATGTTCATTCTGCTTATGTCGTTGACATGAATATTTTGCCCTTCAGCAATCCAATTCTGCTCTTTATCGAATGGGAATGTATCGGTAGTCATCAAATGTTGCTTGAGTACCTACCCGTAGCATTACTTGAATACTCAGGTGATTGCTGAAGTGCTTACATGAACGCCCTTACTTGGGTTCTCAATTGAATGCAAAGAATTACTACATGGAAAAATACCATAGCAAGCAATGTATTGTGTTCCGAAGGAATACTATTGGACAGGTATGAATGAATAGCTAGGTGACTAATCGTGCACGTCGTCTTATATAAGTGCCTGGAGCCAAGGCCAATTCTGGTTATTATTACAGTTGCTAGCAAAATTCAGCGAAGACATTCTATCGACTTTCGCTTCCGTTTTCTTTTTTTTTCTTCCCAGCGGTGGCTGATGTTAGCTGTAGTTAAACTTTTGTCCCTGAGGGTCACTTGTCTTAGTTCTTAGTCACGCTGTGTGCATATGCATAAGAAAAGGGTGGAAAGTAGGTGGAAGGAATAGGATTCATTTCTGCTTTGATACCGAAAGCATAGCAATGATTGGTCACCGCATGGTTACCGGAATGGAAAGGAAAAAGACGCATGAATAGCGACTTATGAGAAGATACAGCCAGAATAAACGTCCTGCTGGAAATGGCATTCATCCAGTGTGATCATATCTGGGATATCAATATTCATTGGTCCTATCATTATTTCGTATGAATGCGAGAGTAATCGATACTTCCACTGCAAAAACGCTCAACAATCGCCCACCGAATCAAATCCAGCCCAACAATACGAATAATAGCTTGGAGAATAGGAGATGAGCGTTTATGCTCCGGACACTGCCATCTGAGCGGAATCGTATTGTCGGGCTACTAGATTGAGCGGATTTGATTCGGTGGGTGATTGTTGAGCGTTTTTGCAGTGGAGGTATCGTAATAATTTTATTATTTGAGTTATCCTTTGGGTACTTAGATAACAATGGGTGATTTATTTTGTCATACCCTCTCCATTGCCACCCCATTAGCTCCATCTTATCCCCCGCTCACAATCCCTTCGTTCCTCAGCCCTCTCTCCCATCTGCCCCATGTGATACTTCTGCACTTCGCTCTGCAAATTACATATTAGCCTCATTTTCTGTTTTTCCCGAAACGCCGGAGATGTTTCTCCCATTCCACAGAACGAAGGAGGAAGAAGTTTGCCTCTGGGAGTTTTTGCTTCTCGGAGCGAGGCGTAGGAACTCGTCTCTCTCGATCCCTTAAGGCCATCGGAAGTTAGCGTCGATGTTATGAATCGCTAATTTCCCAGAAATCTTCCTTTCCTCAGTGTTTTTTTTTTAATTTTATTGAGTATTTTAAAGGCCGATTATCATCTCCTCTCCTATTCCTATGCATTTTGCCATTCTCTTTAATCTTAAATTCGGCCTTGGCTATTAAATTATTTTGGTAGATTATAAATTTATTTATCCGAGAGTTTCTTGAAGTAACTCAGTTGTTAGTATCTGCAGGATTTTTTAGAATGAATTAAGCCCAAGTATTTTTCCTTTGTCATCGTTTTATAATTATTTTGCCAAGATGCTCTTAAAATTTCAGCCACTTTTTCATCTTCTATTTTATAAAGGCAGGTACGGTCAATACCATTTAGCTCACTGGGGTTGGATGAGGTTTCTATGATGTTTATTGTGAAAAAAATGAGGTCTTATATAAAATTCCAGCATTAATTTCTTTTCTCTCCTGAACATCGATCCCTTATTTTAGCGTGTTGAAAGAACTTCGAAGTCCCGCTACTCAAACCAGGTAAGCGTTGCTATTCTTCTAAAAAGTCTTTAATCATACCTGGCAGTTGTGAAAGAGCCGAAAACTTTGAGTTTATCTTTTCCGCTACTCCAATCCAGTGGAAGTACTTCAGAAACCCAGCGGATTTTGGGTGTGAAGTTATGAATGCACAGATATAGTGTTTCCGAAAACTTTGGGCTCATCAATTAAGTCCAACTTCTTAATTGGCCGAAGTGAGCACTGTAATCAACAATACCCGTCGACTTTCTGCTTTGTACTTTGCTTATAAGGTTTTATTTCACCGTGCAGTGCCCACGGATTTTGGAACAATCAGCGCGTTGTTTGGGGAGAATTTTTGGGATAATTCACTTATTCCGTATTCGATTCTCCATTTTGAGGACTTGATTCAATACAGTCGGTAAAAAAAACGCGATTGGAGTTTTTGGCGGGGTGGATTGGATTGGCGAAATCTAGTAACAAAGTCCCTCCCTTGCTTCCTCTCTCTCTCTCTTTGGAGTCAGCCATCCGGAAAATCCTGGAAAACCCATTCATGAATCGCTAGTGAGCCGTAAGTGGAGATCTGGGATGGGGGAGGTATGCGCCCTCTCCCTAGTAACTCGATTCATTTCGCTCACTTTGATGATTCGTTCAGCGGGAGCGACTCTCATTTCTCCCCTTCCCCATCACGTCGATCCATTCACCCCATGAAGACGACCTATATCCATTCTCCCCCACCTCCTCCTTCCCAGCCCAACCCTCCACTCACGAGCCCCGCCCCGCTTGTTTATATCTCTGGCGAAATGAGCTCTCATTTCATTCCCATCCTTATCCATCCCAATCTCTCTGCCTTAAAACATTTTCCATGCTTCACCCCTCCCTGCCGTTACCCGGGAAACTCCGGAGCGCTCCAACCTTTGCTACTGCAAGTTCCCTCCCATCATCTCACGTCGCCCACCGATAGTCGATTATTGGTATACACGTGCATCTACCGGGTAACCGTGCATCTACCGATTCTTGGGTATGTCAAAGGTAATTAATTATGTTTCCTCCCGAGTGCAATGCTAAAATCACATTGGGTGCTTTACTGGTGTCACGTGTCGTTGTTATTTACCTCGAGTTTTCTTGCTTGACGTCCATACGATATGAACCCTTCTGGCTGACCAACTCACTGACTCATCTATGCATCTCCAGGAATTGCTTGGAAATTGATAGCCATGAGTATCAATTTGTTATCTGATCTAACGAAATTTCACGAGTAAATTCCTTAAAATGCCGAAAATGAAATATCTTCTTTTCTCTATCAGATGAAATCTTTTAATTGGCATGTACTACCTCGATGTTTATGAAATTTTATTTTAAAATGTTGTCATTGTAAATTGAATCAGTTTAAAAATTCCGACTTCCGATACATAAGCGTCGTCATTAGGCATACGAAAACGATTTAACTTTGTCAAACCCCAAATATTTTGTATTTTTCTTCTTTTTATCACTTGAGTTTCTTTTTCATTAACATCACCTCCAGCTTTAAGTGGTGACACAGGTAAATGCTTCATTACCTTCAAAGTATTTATAAAATTCCAGCTTTAGTTTAAGAGTCGCGTGCCATTATTGAACTTCCACGAAAGCCTAAATGTTGTTTTATAAATTGTATAAACAAAAATAACGAGTTCGTTGTCATTTCAAAGGATCAAGCAACTATTCAAGCTTTAAGTATTTCTAGTGCATAACAGTTCGAATTTATGTTAATTCCATGGTTTTATGCTGCTTTAATTATGCTTTTTAATACACACTCAGTCAAGCATTTATATTTACCTTTTAAATAAAGATACAGAGGATTTTTACAATTGTTTATGTAGACCTGAACTTCACTACAGTACAAGTAGGTATTGCTTTGCTCATATTGCAATTCATCAGAATCTGGCTGTTGCCATTTTTGTTTCTCATTGGGTGGACCCTGCACTACCGTTAGCTTCTATTTGTTTTTATTTAGGAGTACCCCATTAAGAGGAACCCTATCAGCAACATTCAAGCGGCAAAATTTAACCAGAGCCTCTGAAATTCGTTTGCTCTTTTACGAGATTGTATCTCGTATTGGGGAGTGCTTTACAATTTTGCAGCACTTCAATCCAAATACTCGAAATGTATTGATATAGGCCTTCTCTAAATATTAATGCGGATTCCGGAAATTTTAATCCATTCCTAAGTAAATGTCACATAGATGGTGTTTTAATGCCACGTATTGTAATAATTTTTGAAATCCTAATTGCATGCTCAGGGAAATTGTGAAGTGTTAATTTTTTTAATTCATAGACACGCTCTCTGTGCTCCCTTTGCTCAAATGCAAATACGAGAAAATTTAAGCATACGCTCGGGATGTATTTGTTCTTTTTAACATCTACTCTACTACGAGTTTGCTGTAATTTTGTATTTTTTGCCGTACAACGACACATCTCACGTCTTTAGGTGATTGCGGGTTTGACAATGAATTTATAGTTAGTGAATAGTGATGCATATTCCGATTCAGTATTAATATCACTTATATTTCACTTAAATTCAACATATTAATATTTACTTTGGGTTTTCCGACGGATGGACAAGGCCGGTAATGACATCGGTTCCCCATAGTTTATCAGTTCAAGAATACTATAGTGACTCTTTCTTTACCAAAAATAAGAGCGAGACAATTATCTCATGACTCTTAAATATAAAGGCTCCTCTTTTTGCTGAAACTTGATCACGAATTTTTCAGAGGTTTCCAGCGGGTGGATCACATGCTATATAACCTTAAATTTCCACATCTTTTTTTATTTTGAATAAGCTAACGTATTATTTCTCCAGTAACCAAATTTAAGGCTGCACGGTTTTCTGTACAATGATTGGATGTCATTTATAGAAATGAGTGGCCTTTATCCTCGTCATATTTTTATATCTGCCACGTTTCGGCTTCCGTTGGCAATGCGTATGTTTGCCACACGCCTCGAATATCCGCGGGTTTATAACGTTTCGAGAGTTTTTCTATATTGCCTGGGCCTTTATTTTGAAATAACTCGCAGCAAAAATCTCAGACCCGAGCGGTTGTTCTACACGCCCGTCTAAGGGCTCAGCTCGGCCTATATAACGTGAGATATGATCTCGGGAAAATCTCGCATCAAAATAGATGCTCCGACGTATTGCCCTGATACGCGTCATTCCCCTGTTCCAACAATCCTTTTCCGTCAGGAGACACCCGCACCCTTCCACTCCGCTACCAATCTACTTCAGCCTCTGGCTTCGCAATTTTTTTTTCTCTCTCTCTCTCAGATTCGAGTCGCGAAGTGGCAATTCGTCCTTCCTCTCCACTTCTGCCTCCCCCAAAAGCCCCGCCACCCCCCGCCCCGACAAAAACAGGCGCTGTTGGAGGGAGACTTTTTCACTCTGCCCGTGTCTTCCGCCAAGGGATTGCCCTCTCTCCCGGCAGCGTTTGCATCACCTCCATCCATCCATCCCCCAGACCACCCGCAGCTCTTGTCTCCCCACCAATCTCTGTCTCCACTTTTTTTTCCTTCGGGCCTCTAACCGGGTGCCGCTTCCTCTGAGAGGCTTCTGTTCGCGATAGTGGGACGTCGCCAGGCTTTGCCTTTCCAGAAGCCCCGCTCTGTGAGAGAATTGAACTCCGCGCCGTGCCGTGATGGTTCCCCTGCGTGTGGTCGCAAAAGCCACACCGCGCCCCAGCCCATGTGTGAGTGATGTGGGTGCGCCGAGATGAAGCTATAATAACTTCGCAAGCCCTTGTATTGAGATTAGGCTGATGGAAAAAGTGATAAAAGAGAAGTATTGACTATGAGGTTCCCACTGTAAATTGGGTTCAGTTTATGATGGGCTCGACTTGAGGTCATTTTGCTCTGGTTATATAAGATCTGATGTTATTTCACGTGCTCTTTTTGCTGATTTTGACTATATATGTATATACAATAATTTTGAATAAATATAATTCTCGATATTTTATGTGCATTGGCTCTGCCGTGTATACGGTATAGATTGGCACTGATGCACTCAGCACTAATTCCTTGTCCTTAAAGAATTCCGAGTCTTCGTACGATGGAATTCACATAAGCATCAGTCATCCAGAACTGCTTGATATCATTAGATGAGTTTCTATCAAATAATAAGCGAGAAAGAAAGGAGGCTGAGGAATGCAATGCGCCTGAAAGTTCGCCATAGACTGGTAAACTGAACATGCCAGATATTTTGTTAGTGAATTGAATGTGTTCGAAACTCATTACAAATCCTAGGCAAACGACATGATGATTGATCATGGAGAGAATCTAGTAGCTGCGTACAATGGATTGATGACAGTCAGACAGGGTGGAAAAGAAGCGCTCCAATGAACACTGTTGATTCTTCAGGGGGTATTAATTTTGCTTCCCCTGCCCTTGCCAAATCTCTTATTTTTTTAATATAACATGCTGCCCTTTACATTTACGATAGTACTGCTATTTATTCTCATCAGTCGACCTCAAAGTAATGGTATTGGACTCAAAAATAAGAAGTGACTGCAAAATTCGATTTTTTTTCCCTCGAAAAGCTTTGTAAAACTTATCAGCTGCATTATAGTTTTAGTGAAGAATAATGATTTCCACTTCTCTTTGACCAAACCTTATTTTCCAATCAACCATATCGCTAGCAAAGTTCACTATCTCCATCAAATGTCTCATTCTACTTGTCCGTGTGATTCAATTGCTAGCTGTATACCTTGCTATGCCTTGTGTTGATGGGCGTCTCACGGTTCTTCCCAATTTAATGTTTCTCTTTGCTTACATCCATGCTGACATGTCAGACTGGTCTCTGATATAATATGGTACTAGCATAACCCCGGGCGGGCGTGTCTCCCAATTAGCCACTCCCTCGTAAAAATAAAATTTCTCGTGTAAAGCTCTGCTTCAAAGGCTACCTCAAAGGTCGATTTTTTTGTTATTTTATTTGTGTAATTTTTTGATTCCGTATGAAATAATTAACCATTTTCCGGACCTTTTATTTATTTTTATTCAGAATAAATTAGTCTTCGTCCCTTCGTTGACAGTTCATTCCAATGCGCGATAAAGGATCGCTCACGCGTGAAAATAATTCGGAACAATTTTTGCTGCGGAAACAAATAGAATTCAACGTTAATTTCATGAAAATGGCTAATTAAAGACGAGAAAAAAGGTTCCCGAGGGAAGGAGAAAGGGTAAAAGGGGCGGTAAGGGGGAGGGAATTACTATAGAGACTTGTTGGAGTGAGACAGTGGGACTCAAACGCGGATATTGACAGGGATTTCGCACGGTAAGGGTTTTCGAGATGAAGAGAATGTGCGCTTGACGGAGGAAATGTAATTTTTGTCCCATGTATGGATTGAATATCTTGAACGCATACTTCTCTGGAATTGCCGCTACATATTAGTAATTAATCTCCCTTCTACCTCTGCGCGGTGCAGTTCACCTTCTCATTAGGTGTAAACAGAATGAAACTCGTGCTTTATTATTTCTGCTTCTCCTTAAATTCACTATTATTTGATATTTTAGGGAGCCTTTTCACTCCACTATAAACCTGATAAAATGTGATTTTTTACGAAATTTGTGGAGTACCAGGAAAAGGATTATGAGCATGATTTTATTATTATTTTATTATAGCCATATATATGATGTTGTGATTTTATTATAGTCAAATCTCCCAACGTACAGCTCTGTTTTGCAATATATTTATTCTTTAGCTAGGCTTCATTTATGCGAAAACAAACGAGGAATCCAAAAGGACATAAGAAAACACCACTGCCAACCGTTCATCGGTACAGTAATTTTGGTTTTAAGTAATGTATAAAATTCAAAGCGAAAGTGAAACAAATTCAACAAAACCTCGAAAATCGATGCGATGATTGAGTTGCGTCATACCTCTTTCGGTTTGAATTGAACCCGCCTTTCAGTGGGGTATAGTCTATAGAATTTAGAAACACAAAAAATAGCTTTATTTTTTCACTTTGATCGATGTATTGATTGAGTAACAACATCAGCTTCAGCTTTTAACCAGAAATTATATTAAATTGATATATAAATTTATACATAACTTTTCAGAACCACAACAACTTGATGAGGCAGGCGTTATTCTTCTAATGAATGAACTGAACGCTAAAAACAATATTCTCTTCATTCCCGAGGCACTCTTGCAGTAATCGTGGAAAAAGTCGACAATATTGGCAGTCAGTTGTGTGAAATCCGTATTATCTGCTGTATCTTAAGGACCCTGTGTTTTATATCACTTATAAAATTCTTCTCTTATAAAATAGACAAATAATGATTTTCGTACCCTCTTGTTCTGAGAGACGGTGTTTATGCGACACTTAAACGTATCTAAAAACTCAGCTTACTTTAATTCTTAGGTCATCTTCTCTACTTGATGACTGAAAAATCAATGAATGCCAATTAATCGGTGCAAAACGATAAAATGTCATTCTCGTAAACGGCTCGGCGTTCTTCATGCCATCTTATTGATATAGCTCCCATTCTCTTTTTTATATTTATTGCGGGCTGTAGGTCCGCAAAGGTAGTGTTTCTGAATATTTTCTGTGTTTTATTATCATATGTCTTTTGCAAGTTTCTCTGGAGGCGAAACTGTTGCGTCAAAATTGTTTTCTGCCATCATAGCTCTGCTCAATTAAAAAGAAAACTTCAGGGGCGGGTTGGTAGCTATTTCAGTTGAGCTAGAAATAAGCCAGGCCTAAAAGTAATTACATGTTACATCACACCCTTGACGACACGTCGGGATTAATCTTGGAAACAGAATATGCGTTCGTACGATGACAACGGCACGGTACCCAAATCGTAGCCCGGGAAAATTTTCACGGTTCGTCGGCTTATGTGCCCTGCATATGAACTCGTGGAATGGAGTAAGGAATAGGTGGCGTGTATACGTATATATCCATCACCTCCTCATCACGCAAAAGTGAGTGAGGTGTGCGTGCAAAGACGAGCTTCGTTTGGATGCGACCGAAAATACGAGGAAGGAGTCGGATGCTCACAAGGGAGGAGGCATCGTTATGCATGAGGACTGAATAAAGTGATCCTTTTATATTCCCCACTCCGACGATAAATATTCATTGAACGCACCCTAGCATTATTCGAGGTAAACATTGTTCCTACGCACTTGAGTGAGGAGAGCGTTATAGTGGAGCGACGTGTCCCACAATCCTCTGTAGTGTACATAAATACAGATTCTGCCTCCCTCTCTAAATAACAAGGACGTAGATAAGAGGGTTTAGGTAAGTCTATACGACTATTTCGAATGGATAGTATTTTCTACCCAATAATCTATGATTTTTTTATTGAAGCAGTATCTTGCGTCGTGTCTACTGGTATAATATGTTATGTATTATATAATATAAGCTCCTAATATTGTGGAAGTTATTAGTGAAAGCAAGAAATAAAGTATTCGATGTATTGATGAATCTAATGGAATCTGATGGTTACACTGACCTGCAGGAATGTATCCTTACCAAGGGAATCAATGGAGGAAAATATATGTTACCTAGAGGGTTTTGGGATGTCTAAATGGCTATCCAGAACGCACAATCTATTATTTCAAAGGCTACAGTCTCAAATATGAGAAATAAGATTTCTGTTTATCGAAGAAATATCTTGCGTTTTTTTCTATATAGTATATAGGTATATAATCCAGTTCCTAATATTATGGTAGTGGTTAATGAAAGGATGAAATAAACATTCGAAATATTTGTGCATCAAATTGAACCTGATGAAGGCTCCGAACGGCAGAAATGTGCTGTTACTATGGGAATTAGTAGAATTAATATATTTTGTATTTTTGCCGGTTAAGTCACATACAGATATTTACCGTTGCAGTTCTGAGTGCTATGTCGGGAATGTTATCAAGGACGTAAGTTTCTTTAACAATATGCGGATGAAATGAACGGATAATGAGTACGAATTTTTTTGCCGCAGATTTACATGTCATCCATCATATTTTACAGAAACCTGAACGACCAATGGACTGAAGTTGTATCGCAAATTCCGGAGTGTGTTGTTTAATTAATCAAGGCTATGGACTAACAAATACGCTCGTCTTATTTAAAAAAATGGACCAATGTGATGAGAATGCATTAGTACCAGAAACGTGATAGTGAATGAACATCCTGCGCTTGCGAAATTATTAACTCCTCACATACTCTCCACCGTTGCTACATATCGGGTGCGTCAGCCGGAAATCACACGATATTTTAATTGCATACCCTCGAGAGGAAGATATTTTTAAAACACTCTTTCAAAAGATAATCTTAGAATTTTCTCAGGACGGAAAACTCTCTCCTGCTCTCTCCTCAGGGAAAAGAAATTATCTACGCCCCCTTTCTGTAGGAGTGGATCTGGGAGCGCGGGGAAGTCCACAAGTTGCCCCGCCTTGTCGCTGCCTCGCACCCCAACTCCCTCTTCATCTTCCCCGGCTCCACTCCTCCGTAAAGCTCCCGCCTTGCGCATCCAAACCCACCCTCCCTCCCACCTCCCCCTTTGTGCTCCGTCCTTTACCTTGATTCCCTTCCGCCGCCCTGATCAAGACTGCGAGACTCAACTCCTATGGATAAACCTTGCCGAGCAACCGTTGCCACGGGAGACCGCTTAATGATCTTCTTCCCTGTGCTCTCCACCCTTGCGAAGAGCCTCTCCTCCCGCTCCCCACATAATGCTCCTCCCCAACCCCCCTTTTGGTGGCAGCCGCACCCCCCCCCCCTCCGCTCCTTTCCCGTCAACCCCCGCAGTCCATGTATATTTCCTCCCGCTTCGTCCTACTTCCAAGAGCCCACTAGACTATCTCCAACCCCACCCGACCGCTTCATCCTCAGCGGCACATCTTCGCTCCACCTTTTCTTCGCCGTCTCATCCTTAGGCGAAGAGTTCTTTTGGTGCGCATGTATGTATCTTCTCGTCTTGCAAGGATCAGGATAAGATCTTCTCTAACCAGAAAAAAATCAACGTTCCCCGAGTAAATAATTGCAGGTAGTCCCTAAATGCTTCTCGTCGTTAATGCACTTGCTCGAAGGTAACTAATATTCTGATGTTTGAGTGTATTAAGGGACGTCGTTGGTGCTGCTAAAGATTTTGTGTCCCCTCATGCAGTATTAATTAGCGAGTAATCTCTTATGCATCGATGGATACGCTGGATCCTTTCATTGGGGCGAGATGGATGTAGAAATTTATGGACATTAACGTCTCCTCTATTAAGTGATACGCATGGAGCTCCTTAGATTCTAGCAAATTCTTCGTCCCTTTTTACTGGACTCATAGTTTTCGATTTTTAGTTTTGAAGCGACTTTGCTAATTGGTGGTGAAGAATAAACAGGCAGAACTGCAGGAAGGAAAAATTAACCGAAGAAATGTTCAAATATCAACTACGTTTATAAAACGTTTATCTCTGGGGGAGAGAATATGACGTGATGGATAACATTGCATTTGTGCATTACAATTTCTCCATTTCCATATGTGTGTCATGTGCTTCTTTCGGCATATTTTATAATGAACCCAATTAATGTTTATGACATATACACAAGATTGAAGAAATGTGTGGCGTGAAGATTGGAGTTCACTAAATGTCCTGCAATAATGGCAGTTTTAGTCTCACGATCAACATGATTTTTTCGCGGCTCCTTACATATTTCTAGTTAACTATGATAGATAACCCTTGGTTAGACCTTTTTAGAGCTGTATCTCCAAGATATATTTCATTTTGGATCGGTGGAAATTACTCAATTAAATGAGTTTCAATTTACAATTTTCCCTAGCAGTTCTTATTTAATTATAATGCGGAGTCATCATCTGCCGAGATGCATCTCTCAACTCTTATGTTGGCTAACTTATCGTGTATAATAATTTATTTTCCTACAACACTTCTCATCGCTTGTTCAATACGATTCATGCAAGACTCTCTTTGTAGTTTTTCCCGTCCACTAGCCCTGCAAATATTGTCTTCATCCTCGCGTCTATATAAATTATCTTTGAGAGAACATTTAAACAATTTTAGTCGATTATTTCACACACCCATCATGGGGTTATACATCGCATGGTATAAACTGCGATGGCAAAAATAATCAAGGAAAAATGGACAAATATCAATTTCTCGATTTTATAGACGTCAGATTTTTCAGGGAACAAAACCTTTCATAAATATAGCATTGCCTAGCCATGAGTGCGCGTTTTGGTAATACGACTTCATTCTATCGACGTTCTAAATCATAGATCACAACCAATTTTCTTTTCCAGCCCCTCAACACTTTCGGAGCACGTATCTTGGTAGCGAAGCTCCCGCATGAGCGCTTGTAACGTTATTTACGGTGTGGATGAAACGAAGTTTACCACCAAGAAGGGACTCATGATTTTCAGTCCAGTCTTAATTGTTTTCCATTTTTTTCCGGAGATGTGACCAGAATATTACGGATCGTTTCGAGAAACTAGAGCAAGCCGTACTCACAACACCTGTTGACCAGCAACCGGAGTTAACTTCGGCGCGAGGCACGCACCGTGAGCCACCATCTCCTGTTGATTGGTGCTCCTTGTTTAGATGGTGAGAATATAATGACGTGCCAGGCGAAGGTGAAGACGATCTTTCCGCTGTGTGCACTCACCGGAGGAATTTGAACGAGGCAGAGTGGAATACCAAATGAAGTTCGCGAACTGAAATTGCGCTTGGCGCAAGCGAAGCGTTTTAGATCACCTGGCAAAGATGAATAAGCTCATATGAATAAAGGATTCATGAGAATAGTCTCCGATTTCTCTAAATAATAATTATTCACAGCAGATAAAACATGAATAATTCAGGAGGGAATTTTTCCCAGCTCTATAATGTGTACGTATCCACCTTGTACCCTTTCTCAATTCTCTTCTTGCCTGAGAGTGCCTTGGGGCAATATTTACGGTGCATCGTTGCTCACTCTATTTTATGGGTCTTCGTAAAATTTTAAGTGAGCCGGCAAATATTACAGTTATTCTTTCTACTGTAAGTAATTTTAATAGGCGGAGAGAAACATATTCATATTTTAACTAAATTGATTATTAAGTTCACTTATATTTAGGCAGATCTAAGTCGCCGCTGATTTCAAAAATCCCTTGCACAATTAGGAGAGATAATTAATCTCAGATATTTTCATCTAATGAATACATAATTATTGGAATTTCTTTCAAGAATCTATCGCTATTATGTTTGCTATTTATGGAAATAGCTCAAAGAGTACATCAATAAATTATTTTAGGAAATCTCGTTTATTACAAACTCTATTAATCTATCCCTGCAGTTAATTTTGGAATTACTGGTTTATTACCTTATTTCAAAATTATTGGAACATATTAGAAAATCGAAACAACCTCATTAGCTTATATTGAACACGTTTGGAAGTTTTTTCGTCCCGTTATAATAGCGATTCCGTATTTATAGCATGCATTTCGATCCATCCCAACTTCTCTCCAGCTTTTATTTCGTATTTGCGATACTAAGTTTTTGTGAACGCTTTTTAAGGTGTGATAAAATGTTTTATTTTGATGATAGCTATCGTATGTTAATGAGTTTCCTTCTTGAAAATAATCCTACATTACATGTTTTGTGGCGGTAATTATTCTTCCATTCATTCAGGAATGACATTTCTTATGAATAAAAATGGAATAAACAGATATATATGGAAATTCTAATTTCAAAGACGGTCACCATACGTCATATTGTGCCAAAAGCTGGCGAAATTGGCTGAGAAGCATAATTGATTACTATATTTTCGAGGTTTGGTCATCGCCAGTGGTCATGATTTCACCTCCCTTTACGATATATCCGTTGAACTAATGGTAAAAAGAAAATTTAATAACATTGAAAAACTGTTGGCCTTGGTGAAGAGATCTCACACGATCATTACTTAAGGTGATTATAATGTGCGAGTAAAGATTTTTATTCATATATATGTCCCTTACCTCGAAAGCTACTTAATTAATCCATGATAGGAGGAGTTAGCCGTCCATGCGATTAAATTTAAATGAGATAATTCAGTATTATAGATGGTCAGTTTTTGCTACGATCTTTAACTTTATCAAATATTTCGTGTAATACTGTAGTAAATATTGTGCCTGCAACTCATCAAGTAGGACCTGCCTGTAGAAAAAAAGAATAAACGAAGAGAACTTAAATTAACTGAGATTGGGAGATTCCCATCAGATTGAAGCAAGTTCGGCCACATTGTCCAGCCCCTAGATTCGGTCAAGGGGCCTCCAATATCGTCTACAGTCAATGAATCCGCCCTTCCTTTTGAAGACGATTCGACATTGAAATCGATTGATGTGTATCCAATTCGGATAATAAAAAAAAATAACGATTGGCCAGGTCGGAAAGCTCGAAATGAAGGGAAGGATCATCGCCCCTTTTTATTCCGCGACTCTTTCTCCGACCTTTCCTCCATTTTCCTTCAAAAAGACCCCAATTCGTCACCTTAAAAAAAGCGCGCAGTATTACTCCTTCCTATGCTAGTTCCCGTCATCCCCACTGCTCCCCATGTCACCGTCTCACTCCAATCTGTAGGTCGATAGTAGTCGAGAGACATTTAACGGCGTTTCCGAGTCGTCCTCTTTGAGACCTCCTATTTGCCGCCAATCCCCCCCACTTCACCTTCCTCCCCCCAACAGAGTCATACATCCCCCTCTTTCTCTCATCATTCGTATCCCTCACACTCCCTATCCCATCTCTCCTCCCTGCTGCTCCCTTGTTATCTTTTCGACATTCTTCTTTTCCCCCCTTTGTATGTTTTACGTTGGAGGGTGGTGGTGGTGGGGGGAGGGGGAGGAACTCCGCTGTTTGGTCCATAGCTCCTGGAAAAATAGCAGTCTTGTTCGGAAGAGGAGGAGAGGAAATATTTTTTTTAGGAAAAATATCGCTTTGAGGTCCATGGAAAATCGATGGCGCTCCTTTTTCGGGAAGACTGATGGGGGTTGGGTGGGTTCTGGTGGGTGGGGGAGGATATGTACGTTGGAAGTCCCACGGCAAAAGAGCGCGCCACCCCGGCAGATTCACAGGAACCTGAGGTTGGCCTCCTCACTCCATACAACTTCAGCTCCCCCAACCCACCCATCCTTCCTTGCCTGACATGACGTCACCCGTGACCCTCTCTCTCTCTCTCTCTCTCCTCCCGTGACCCCTCACGACCTCACCCTCCCTTCCATTATCACCCCACCCCATCTCCTAGCCCGCCTCTCCCGTTTCGCCTTTGCCCCTCGCCCTGTGGCCTCAGAGAAGCTCTTTCCCTCCTAATAAACCATCCGCTAGCTCCTCTCCCGTCGCCCCGTGTGCATGTAGCTATGTGTGTGTGTGTTTGATGTTCTTTCACGTCGTGAACTCCCCCGCCCGGCCGATCTTAAATGCCCCGGATGCGGCGTTTCCTTGGGTAACAATTAACATGTGAACTTCATGGAGCCGTAATAGCCGCCTGGCAAGGTGTGGGCAAGCCGGAAAGATGTCTGCCTAGGGCCTCGTTACGGGAGTACCGGGGTATCTCGTCATAAGGTGTGTTTACCGCGTCAGAGGATTGCGCTGAAATCCCCGCCTGCTAAGGGCGAAGTAAAGGGGATTCATAAGCTCGCGTTGATGTCTAATATAGAGTAGTCCCGGTTATATGGTATTGAGAGGTGGCGTGACTTTATGGTAATGTCACGTCTCGACTTAACGGCTGGATGCGTTTAGATGGAAGGAAATAGAGCTAAACCCAGGTCACGACGTTATAATGGCGCAATACGGTAGTCCTATTGTAGTTCAGGCGATAAAAAAGCACTATAAAATCCTCAACTGTGAGCGAGAAACGCCATTATGCTACTATACAATTTCAAGTCTAATTTTAATTTGCTATAAATAAAACAAATTAAGGGATTTGATTCCCTCGTAATGAGAAATACGCTTTTGTAAGCTACTGGCTTCTGGTAATATAGCTTTATACTCCTTTTACAGTACCTACCCTCACGCGCCATCGCATGCTATGAATTCGCTCTTGGCGAATTGTACGAAATGCTATCGGAAATAATATTTCTTAATAGCTTTATGTTTGAGACAGAATGTATTACAAGGCCAAAAATATTGTAATCTTCACCGCATCATCTTTTATATATACAGATAATTTCCTTCAAGATTTACTATTAGAGATTTTCATATTCTACAAAATGTAAATTATATTTTGTAATAAGCTTAAATATGGCAATCTAAAATTTTTAGGCTTATTTCCTTTATAAATGGATTTGGAATTATTCATCACCGTTTCAAAGGCTAATAAAATGTTGTGATCCCTTGACAATATAACTTCCTTGGTTACGAAAAATACAATTGCTGACGTGGAAATTCAAAATTTCCTCCTTGGGGCATGATTCCAGCTAAGTCAGAAAGAGCCATTTTCACTTAGATTTTTAATTTATACTAGCCTTCAATTCCAGATTCAAAGTATGCATTTACATACCTACACCAATTATCTCCTCGTATAGTACCGGAATCCGGACTAAATCTAATTGGAGGTGTTCCTTTCTTTTATGGGAGATTTGGGGAGTTATTAAGCGAACTTAATGTGTACATCATTCCAAGAATTAAAAGAAAGAAATAATTTTATTACAAATAGTAATAAAAGTAATAATAATTATAACATTAAGTATTAATTAATTACTTAATAAGAGGACTGAAACATATTGTATCAAATGAATAAATCTTAATATCGTGCAGGAAGTTGGTGTAAAATATGGACGGAAATTATTTTGTATTTTAAAAGTGACCTATAGGTCATTGTGGGCTCACCTGTGTATACATATTGTATTGTTATACAAAAATATTGTATCAAATGAATAAATGTTAATATCGTGCAGGAAGTTGGTATAAAATATAGAGTGAAATTATTTTATATTTTAAAAGTGACCTATAGGTCATTGTGGGCTCAAATTTATCAATATTTCGCCTTTTTTAAACTTCCCACTAGACGACAGAACATGGGATAGCTAAGTCCAATGAATCTAAATATATCTTTGTAATTCATGCATGATATTATTGGATCTAATTATGATTTCAGACCACGCACCTACTAGTACCGCGAAAATATCAAATTCAAATGGACGCTAATTGCCATGCAAATTTCAACTGCAAGGCCTTCACCTGCAATGTCAAATATAAAGTATAATGAAAGATGTGAGGTTTTCCCGGTGTATGATGATGTTGAAGTTGTTTCGGGTTTCCCAACGGGTGAGTTTCTCCATCTCTGGCGACATTTCGAAGGCCGTGTCGTCCATCGTCATTAGGGCTTAAGTATAATGATTTCGGGGTGGAGTCGATTTCTCGCCTTTTGATTCTAAGGACGCGAGTTATAATTCGCCTGGATTGGTTTTTCACCCCTCAATATATGGCTGCATGTAAGTTTATGGCAATTTTATTCCCGTAAGTCCTAAATAATAACCTAAAGTTTCCAATAGGGAACACGAGCATTCATGATGGACGGGAGTGTTTACTACTTCATCCATTCTTTTCTTACATTAAGGAAGTGGTTAGTGACTCCACGATACATAGTAAGTACCTACTTTCATCAAGTTATATTAAAGTAAATCAAATTATAACTTTAGGAAAGCGCATAAATTTGTATTTTTATATCCTTGATGACACGCATTGGCGCCATTGTCATGCAACATATGTTATTTGTAACCTGTGCTATTTGACTTCAATTACACCATTCGTCGGTTATGGACTCAAAAATAACAAACTTTTTTATTTTAAAACAATTCTTTAAGAATAAGGAACTTAATATCAGTGTTTTACCGCTACTTACGGCATGTAAAATTAATAAAAAAAATTTCATTTGCTTTGAAATTATTTTCATGAAAGTCAAATAAAAAGCCTAAATACTTATCCCGAAATGTAATTTCCAGTTAACATTTTTATCGTATTCTTTTCAGTCATAAAAAAGCAATGTACTTAATTAGCGAAGCATATTTTTAAATGTTCATAAAAATGACCAATAATTCATTTTCTTGGACCAATTTTTTTAAATCTACCCTACTGGCGTGGCGCGACCCTGAAGGGTCCTGGTTCCTTTGGACTTGTCAACTTGCAGGGGTTCGTCCCGTCCCCGGGCGTGCACGCGGCACCATCCGCAGTCGCTGCGATGTCACCGATAGACTATCTCCAGCATTCACTCAGCGGTGGTGCTCCATCGTTGCCTTCGTCGGTTTAATCCTTTGCATTCGCCCTCCCACTCCTCAAATCCCTTTATCGTACCTTTCCTCCTCTGCACCCGTGTGCGGTGGTGGCGGCGGCAAGCCCGAATATTCCCTCACTACCTCCCGACATTTTCGGGACCGGCACACCGCACTCACCCCCGGAGCGAAGCTGGGATAATTTATTTTGCGCCGTCGTCATAGCGACGTCGGGTTAAGCGTGTCGCTGAACGGTTCATTAGAGAGGAAAGGGGTGGGAGGAGGAGGAGAATGAACGGTGGGAATCGCGAGGAGAAGGGGGGGGACAGGTGGGGAAAATGGGTGAGGGGAAAGGGAACTTTTTTTGTGAAAGGGGAGTGGCATGAGGAGAGTGTATGTTGTGGATTGAAGTGGGGGATGAGGCGCAAACGGGAGAAATTCGGAGGGAGGAACGTGATGACGTCATAAACGTACGAAAATGAGATCATTTGGGACTTTGAAAGGTCTCCATGCATCTGTGACCCATTTGCCCGAGTTCGTCCGAAGGGAGAAGGTGGATTGAGATTTTCTTTATTTTTTTCTGCGTAGTTTCCTAATGCTGTCTTATGTCCCAACCCTCTTTGACCTCTCGTTATACAGTCAGGATAAACAGCACATAGTGACGTCATTTTATCTAACTCTTTATTTTTCAGAGTGAAAGTGATGATCACTTTGGTCATTTAATCATAATGTCATAACTGATTGAGAAGGTCGATGCGGGAATACGTTTTGATGCTACGATTGGGCAGTGAATCTCCAAATCTAGCTCTCGTTCTTATGTGTCAATTTGTAGGGTACTTAATAGTGATAAATTTCCTCTCATTTTATTGCTATCATTAAATAGCACATATTCACTCTCAGGAGTCTGTTCCGGAAGATTTAAGTACTTCACTTAATAAAAAATCACGGTAATAGCGGGACGCTACTATATTTTATTTTGAGAAAAGTAGTATTTTATTGCTATGAATGGGATTTTTTGTGCTGCATTACTTTATGCACCCATTATAAAATGCACAAAAAATCTGGTGGAGTGAACGCAAAACTGAATATCTTATATGCATATCGCCATGAATTTTAGCCTGGTGGCGAGGATTAATTGATATTAATGCCGTCTAGCGATTTTGAGAATCGGTTCCGCCAATTAGCCTCGGAAGATCGAAAAAAGTTTTTGATGAATCTCATCAGATGCTCGGGGAAAAGTCCTCGCATGATTAACTCCACGGATTGATAGTACTCCAAACAATCTTAGGGAAGAAGAGCGATTAAATTTCAATTTGACGCGCGGCAATTTTCTCTCTCCGGGCCCAAACGCAACAACTCCCCTTAGTCTTTGTGCCACACACTGCGCTCCTCCTTGTAAGGATCAATTATAACTTGCGCCCTCTTCTTTTCGGGAGAACTTTCCTGCTGTGATTGATGACTCTACGCCCGCGCTCCTCTTTCGATACCATCTTCTTCCCTGCCCTCTCGGCTGCCCCTTTGTCTCGCCCATTTCATGATTAGTGTAAGTGCTGAATAACCCTAACTCTTTCCCTCGTAAAACTTCTTCGAAACGTGTTTGCAAATTACCTAATTTTCATTTCGAGGATACTCTTTTTTTCCTGCTCTGAGATGACATTAACTTATCTAGGCCTCGTAGCCTCCCAGTTACTATCCCTTTATTAGCGTGGATTTATTTATGAAGTAATCAATGCCGGTGGTTTGAGTCTTTTTTTAAGTAAAATTGTTAGATCGGTGTATTTATCTCTTTCTGTTTTGCTTTTATTTTATCATTAATTTCTTGAATATCTTTCTTTCTTTAGGGATAAATTCCATTAAATTAAGTTGCTATCGCTTTCTAGGTTCATAGAGTACCTCTTTGAGCCTAGAACTTGATACAATTATACAGAGGATCTTGAGTATATTGACGAAAGAAAATGAAAATTGCATTGAGGAAAATAGTACTTGAGGTACTAAAAGTGTCTAAAGATTTCATTCTAATGAGTTTAAGCACTTTATGTCGCCATGTTTGGACATAGTAATTTCATTCTAATGAGTTTAAGCACTTTATGTCACTTTATGTTTGGACATAATAATGGATTTCATGGACTTTTGCGTTCCCTCTTCTAAATGCTCTAACGTCACATATTCTTGATTTAAAAATTAATTAACTTTACCGATTGGCTTTGCCAACCCACATTCATGTGTAATTATTCAGTAACAACGCCATTTTTATTTTAAATTCAGTTGCATTTTCGATGAGATACCCAGGAAATCTACACATGTACCTATTCATCATATACGAGTAAGAATATTATATTTGTATCTCCTCCGGCAAGGTAAAACGTTCAGAAACAAAATCGGGAAAATTATTCTTTGTAGAAATTAAAAAGATTTACTGCTATCCAAGTCTCATAGCTGGAATATGTGATTTTTCACTGAGTATACAGTCAGAGATAGCGCAAATCATTAATTCTTCGTTAAAATAGCTTTATTTGAGTCCAATGAAGTTTGTGTTTTCCTGTTCGTTATGGGCTATATCAAGACAAACATTTGATTGGTATTTCAAGAAGAACTATATCCACAGAACACGCTGCATTGTTTTCAGATTAAAATAACTCTTTGCATGGCATATGCTGTGTTATTTCGCCAATAAATATGCTGCTAAACGCTACGCGGCCATCAATTAATTAACTTCACCACGGAATTCCAGAGTAGTCTATTTTTAACGATGGAATCATGTATTTCAAATACTATTCAATTGTAAAAGATGTTTTCATATCAATGGGAATTTCAAATATCAAGGTAACTGTCATAGATAGCAATTACTCTAGGTTATTCCTGGACCTCTGCATTGAATTAAACTGCATCTGAATACTTGTACATTAACAGTTTTCATGTACAAGTATTCCGTTCAATTTTCACTAATTTCCTAAGTTTATCAAAACCTTAAATATTAGACATGATGGACATGATCAACCATGTCATTCCTCTGATAAAATTATGAAAATCATTGAATTTTTAAATTTAGAGGTTCTTCATATTTGTAGTGAGACCTTTCAAATGTAATTTAAATTTGATATCAATTTTCTTTATCATTTTAATAAAGTAGTTGAATTCGATGGATTCTACAAAATTATTTTCAACGATTATATTGCACGATTGTTTCTTACCCCAGTATTACTAATATACAGTTCATTTTCAAATCAATGTCTTGAAGCGTTGGGGTTTTTACCACATTTTCTCTTTAATATAAACCCATTTTACACCGGAGGAACATTCAATCGAGCCAACGCGGCGTTGGCGTTTTATGTCGGCTTCAATTTTTTTTGTATAATCCGTGCATTTCCTTCCGGAGGAATTGTCTTTGGGTACGAGGAAATCTATTCCATTCCATTCTATTACTTTCCTTCCGGTAGGTCGTCCCAGAGCAACCAGCTCCAAGAAGTCCCTGCACATAGCAGCCTCCTCAGCTCCCTTCTACCCAGGTCTCTTTCGCAGGGACTATTCCTGGCCACCTCGCTACAATCGTCCATCTCGGCTTCTCTCTTCGCCTCCCTTGCTCCATAATTTACCAGATTCACCTGTCTTCGCATGCTATGGTGCCTCCTTATCTGTTAATTTCTTCTTCTCTTAATTCGACCTCTCTTCCTATATATCTATCCCATGTATCTATTGTATTCACATTGAACAGCGTCTCAAAACGAACCATAACTTAGAGAAAATTGTATGATTTTTGTAGCGTCAGGCATCTTCTACCATCCTTCCAAACCCAAAAAATCAACCATCTTCCTACTCAACAACGTCTTTGCTACCAAAAACATTGCATGGTAAAACAAATTCAAAATATTTAAACAACGTTTTCATCATCAAATACATTCTATGATAGAGAAAACTCTTCAAACAAAGTACTCAAAGAATGAACCGCAAAGAATCACATCACAATCAGTAATTACAAATATAATCAGACACTATAGCCCAGAACTATATAACACTATATTCTAGAACTCATACCTCTTCTATGGGTTCGAGGCTTTTCTCGGGTCATTAAATCACGGAGTTATCTTCTAATAGACATTTTTATAGTACAAGTAGTGCGAGCCTATAATAGACACTGGGAATTATTCTTAATGAGAGGCATCTACATGGACACATTATTTTCAGAGTTAAACTTTAAAAAAATAAATTTTTGCAATGCTTATATTTATAATTTTCTCGCCAATATATTTTGTATTATTTTTTTCTCAACTTCAAACATAATTAAAGTGAGCGAAATAAGGCTGAAAAATTAAGTTAGTGACAATTGCTAGCTTTTTGACTTCACCATGAAGTGATCTTCTATCTCGAAACTTCAGAGCCTAGAGAGTTACTAAGTAGTTCTTAATTTTCATTCCATTTGATTATGATTGCTTTTATTGCTATGGTCCTTATATGGCAATCATTTGTCAACTTATAAATGCTATTGTTAGCTTTAAGCACAAATTTGGATTTTTAAATCTGCATGTTATATGAAAACTTTTTAACTATGGTTGCAATTGTCGAAATATTATGAATAACTGTATTTATAACACGACACCAGAGTTAATTCAGGTTTTTTTTTCTTAGCTGTGACACCCCATGCTCAAGAGGTGATGGTGTTATGCAATCACTCGTTCCCTTGGTAGACCTACTTTTCCGTGTACCTAGGAATAGTGGAGTACATTGGGGAAGGTTGGGGGGGATTGGTGGTAGAGGGTGGGAAGGGTAGGTATGTCTCGTGTTAGGGGGCACCTCCCACGCCCACCCTCCGCGACCGCTCCTCTTTACGGTAAATTCCCGGTTTCTCGTCGGAGGCACGTTTTGGCTCGGTTCCCGAACGACGGGGGTATCAAGGGACCACATCCCCCGTTAAGTCCCATCCAGCGTGACCGTCCATGTCTGCTATCTCGTCGAAGCCAGTGTGAGATTCCCGGCTTCACAGAGCCCCACCGCCTCTTATCGTCAACGTGCCATTCAAAATCAGAACTTGCGCCGTGGAGTCGGTCGGCAAATAAGTGCTGGGGTAATTGAATCAAATTGTGAAATCTCTGGGGAAAAATTGAACAAGTCCGGTGGGAATGGATCCTGCGAGATCTAGCGATACAAAAAGTTTTCCTTTACCAGTGACACTGCAGTAGGTAATGGTTTCCCGTCTACAGTATCAATTAACCTCAGACTCACCTTGGAGGGACAGTATTGCCTTCTGTATTCCACTGCAGCTGTACGGTGTCTTAAGTGCCGACCGATGCCAACGAGTTATACATAATAACTATAAAATTGTTTTAAACGCTTTCACTGATCATAGGCTAAAATTTTCGCTAGTGAAATTGGCAAGTTAATGAACATATGAATTGTCATATTCATGCATTCATTAAATTTCTCAGCTAAATTTTACCAAATGCGATGAAAGAGTACATCCAATAGTTTAAATATTATTTATTTCTTTTTCTATCTATGAGTAGAATTATCAGGGAAAATTTTCCCTTCTAGGAAATATTGAATCAATACACGCGCTTTTATTGAAATCATTTCCTCCTGCTATTTAATCCACTCTTTGCGACCAAATGAAAGAACATAAGTCCTTTGTAAAAGTAATTGCGAATACTGGAAATGGAAATAAAATTTGGTTAATTAAACTTATTCAGAGAACATCTGCAGAGTGCAAAGCACATATCCAATTTTGATATATTTTGGCTGAAACGAAATAAAATTTCTAAATAATCAGAATGGTCGTTTCATTGATCATTCAAATAACTTTTACCTTCATTAATTCTTCTGGTACCTTTTGTTAACCTTATATAAGTTATTTTCCTTGTGAAAGAGGCCACTTTTGTGTGTATTTTTAAATTTATTATTGAAGCCTTATTTCGTGATAATGGCATATAAGTCGAATGTAACTTTTAATGCATATTTAAATCAGGTTTTGTTCCTGCTAGGTAATTTAGAGTAGAAATCAATAAAATATTTTTCATCAAATTTTCCCTTGAATAGGTGCCTAAAGATGTTTCCAAATGGGTGATTTTTGTGAATTTAGTATGGCAGAACAGCTTTAACAGCTTTTCCAATGCATTCATAGAATTCTTAGGGTTAGGAAAACATGGAAGGAGTCAATAGTAGGACTGCACAATCAATGTATTCTCCATATCCTAGCCGTTTATTTTAAAGATTAACTGTGGTAGCCATAATCATGAAGAAATAAATATTTATCATAAGTTTGTACGTATCAATTTAAAAAATTCCCTTGAAAAAAGAATCTCTTTATCCATTTATTGGAGCGATATTGATTTCAGGGGTGGGAGTTCAAACGGCCATTTTTAATGTAATGAAATAGGCACCAAGTAACGAATTGGTACACTCTTTAGCTATTACTTTTAAGGTTAACGAGGCTCTATACCTCATGGAAGGGCGTTCGTATTAATTTCGTATTAAATGCAGTTAACACTAGTACTAGTAAGGTTTATAATTTCAGTTATTGTTGTAGGCAATATAGAGGCCATCATTCATAGAGATAATCTCCTAGAGGGCACATCAGGTTGATTATAAACAAGAAAATTATATGTTTACGTTCAGAAGGGAATGTTTGAACATCATCCTATGGCTGTTTTATCATTTTATCGTCAAAATTGTTTCGTGTGATGATAAAATGCATATTTGTGCAAAGACTCATCATTATAATGCCGTTTTTTTACTGATGTGAGCTCGGAAAATTTCCTGTTCCATTTATTTCTCCCTCGAAACTACAGGAATAGCTAAATCCAATATTCCGCGGACGACTTGCCAGAAGAATTTTATGGTCTTTGCAAGAGTCGAACGTTTTGCGATTTTATGTGCCTCAGTGTGGAATACGACACCTCTATACCCACCAATAAAAAGTTTACCGAATCACCAGCCACTCTGCCCCTTATTATTCCTCTTACATTTTACGGGAACACGTCAAGTTATTTCATCTCGTCTTGACTTGACGTTTAATTTTGAGACCGCCTTCTCCCATAACCCGCTCTTCGCGTGCATGCTTGTCGCTGAATTTCGCGGTTCATCATTTCCATGAGCTAACTCGCTACGCCGAGGAGACCATTAGATCCCTGAGGAAGGCGGAATTTCCCCGGAAACATTGTCTTTGTGCATATTTTGTGGCGAAGTTGATATGGTTTTGGAGACTCGTGGTAAAAATCGTTCCGAATATATTCGCACAGCGCCGCGGGGTGCGTTTTCGCCATCTGTCATGACTCTCCCTCGCGTCCCCGGCCATAACTCCCAGAATCCTCTCTCTCTCGACTTTATTTTGCTCACCCAACTCAGTCACTCGGCACCCCTTACTACGAGCTCTTGCTCACCCCCAACTCCTGGTTAGGCATCTCACGCGCCGGCCACTTCAAAGCCCCGCACCGTACAGAAGCATCACCCGATACCTCCTCTTTCTCCCTCAACATTAACCCATTTCCGCCCTGAATACTTTCTGCTTGCAATTTACAGGATATTTATGTACGTTGTTTCTATGGTCATCCTTAGAAATACAGTTAAATATTTGGTGATACATCAACTGGTTTCTTCAGAACAACCCATAGTTATATAGCCACCCTGGGTGGTAGCGAGGTCAGAATTTAATTTTCTTCGATTTCTACGAGTGGCGTTGATGGAAGGAATGAATCGTAAGGGAAATTATTTTTTTGGAAGAAGAAAAGTTAAACGATCTATGCAAAGGAATCTCCTGTTTGTGATATTTTCATGTGATTTCATCAACAGCAGACGTCGATATAAAATTCTCGTTCGTTACCCGTCTCTTTCCGTCAGTGGGCTTGTTTCGTCTGGCTTAAAAAATAAACTAACGAGTGGATTAAGTTATTGCAAGCTAATACAATATATTTATGACTATTTGAAGGTAAGTATTGGTGTTGGTTTTCTTCAAGAGCCTCTTATACTCAAGAGGGATGGCTACGGTGGACAATGATGGGTTAATACCACCCCAGCCGTTCTTGCCCATCCCAACTCTGCACCCATAATCCATGCTCCTCTCCTCCCGATCAACTCCGGCCAGCCAAAGCCGTCCTTGTCTTACTGCTCTCTCTCTCACGGCAACGTAAGAGTGAGGAGAGAATTGCGGAGCAGCCAATATCGGATTCGCTATCCCTGATAGGAAAGGATAGTGCTAGACGTTTAGACGCTCTTGTTGATCTTCCTTCTCCAGACGGGATGCTCCAGCCGTCGCGGTACTCGTGGCACGTAGCCTTGATGCTCTCCAATGTAGGTTGCATGTCTTAAAAGGGGGCGTGCATGCTTCGCTCGGTTTAAGTCTTGTTTCTTTTCAAGGAGTAGCGGGCTTCTAAATCCTTTAAACCTCCTTCAGCATCATGCGCTTCGCTGGCGAGTATAATATTCAAATTTTTATCCGATATATCCGTTCCAATTTCATGCTAATGCCATTAACCGTAAATTAGGCAAAGACTTGTCGTGGAGTATTATAGTGTAATATGAATAAACCTCCAAATACTCTTTGTTGTCTTATTTTCCAAAAAAATAATATCATGCCTAGTACGCATTGGGTTTGTTATCTGGGGATAAACAAAATACTGAAAATGTATTCCTCTCATTTTTCCTACAAAACCTCAGTAATATATATCACAATATTTATGAAACTTGTTTTAGTCATGTACTGGTTAAATATATCAAGCTTTGGAAGCAATTTTGAAACCATTGAGTTGAACTGCTTTCTTCTTTAAACTCTCACAACGCGCGATTGGCAGTAAATGTCATAAGGCATTATTTTTATTGTTTATTTTGCGTTTTCAGCTGGAAAAATGCCACGTTGACTCTTGAGGATATAAATTTAATTTCCAGCACCGTTTTTTAAAACTCATTATAATTATCTACTTCGGAATTTAAGTACAATAAAGGTGAGTAATTACATTACATCATGAATACCTCAACCATTGAATTTCAGACTTAGTTTCTCGATTCTTTTCTTATATTTGGTATACATAACCGGAAAAGATAAGTCAATATATGCCTTAATAAAATTGACTATTCATGCTATTATACAATGATATTACAATGTGTTATCTAGAACTGATAGGGTCTGATTTAGAGGTTTATCGTTATGTGCTGAGTTGAGGCGTTTTATGGAGGAAAATTTTTTTTACAAGATTTTCTAACCTTAATTGATTCTGATTCAAGATTTGTTTTCCATCGTGATAATTCCTATCAAAAATATATTTATTTTGATATGGACAGTAACATTTCTGCGTAACTCTACCGACTATATTCGGTCATTTGAAATACCCCCATAGTATTCCTCTTGATCATTTCCTCCGTTGAATGCTAGTTTTGACGTGGAGCTGAAAGCTCTGTTGGGAGTTGCTGCTTAATTTTTTATTCATCTTCCGAGTGGCCAACGCCGAGGGGAATTATTAAAAATACCCATGCATAAAAAAATGGACAGAATATTTATTGCATGTGAAGCATCATCAAAATTCATTAGAATACAAATATCAGTTAAAAATTTAAAAGCTTTTGAACCTGGGCAGATTATTTGCCTGAACCAGCTTAATTTAGCCACGCTTTTTTAAGTCTTCCTTGACATGGGGTGTTCTGCCTCGAAGGGTAAGTCACAAAATTTGCTGTCGCATTGTTTTAACAGACAGCCTCTGTCGACTACGGAACCCATGTATCAAGGTTTGTGTTACTCTGGATCATCGAATCATCATTTTGATTGATTAATCACGCAAAAATCTCGAAAATAAACTCATTTTTAGCTGATAATTCTCATGACTTCAGACTTCTACAATGTGAAACCTTTGCAATATGGAAAATAAAGGAATAATACTTTATTAAGCTTACTTATTTTATAAGGTATGACCTGTGTATCATAGCATAGTTGCATCATCAGGTTAATTAAATCCTGATCGTGCATATTATTCATTGTAGGTTTACCTTAAGTACTATTCTTTTATTTTCAATAATTTTTAGCTCGGTGCATGCGTCTAAGAACGTTGAATTGGGTGTGACCAGGTTGACGCTTATAAAACATACATTAGTCGTAGCCAGGGATTAAAAAAAAGGTGAATAAAAATGGAGTTGGTGATAAAAGTATTTTAGGAAGAGATTGAAATAAGAACTTATAAAAAATCTTTTACCAGCTCTCTAATGAAGGAACCTCCCTTGTAAGGAACGAGAACGGAAAACTCTTTATATAAAGATCTAAAAACTCGCAAAGTGATCAGGCGCATAACAAGTTTCGAGAAGTTTGGCGAAAACCGCTTAGAGACGAATAATGGAGTGGGAAGGCCGAGGATGAACAAACCTGAGACACTTCCCTCTTCCTCCGAGTCAATTTCGAAAATATACCGATAAAAGCTTCTTTATGAAAGTGGAAATATTATCGAGGAGGGTGGGAAGGGTGGTAGTCGGAGAGGGAAAGCGGAGGGAAAAAATGTCGCCAAGCTAAATGAAATCAAACTGCGTGTTAGTTCGAAATAGCTTGCCCAGCTCGAGAAGAGCCGATGAGATAGCAGGCCTTCAGCGAATGCAAATGGCCGCCGCTGGCGATAAGATAAGAAAGGATCGAATAAGCAATGAAGGGCAGAAAGTTAGGTGAGGTGGATGTTTAGGTATGGGAATCAAGGAAGAAATAAATAGTGAAATAAGGCCGACATACACCAGTATAATGCTCAGTGGTATAATTACTATCGCTATATACCTATGAGCAAACCTGATACTCCATCCTTTTTTTCCACCACAGAGAATGTGCCATTTCATAGAGATTATATTGTTTATCGATGGCGAAATCGTGAATCTGTCGCCTAATAAAGCTGCCTCTTAACACATCAACAGTCGTGTGACTAATTTTTTTAATATTCTAGGGATTCAAATAATTTGAATATAACTATTGTATCCTTTTCTCTCCTACCTCAGTATTGCTGCCCCTTTACGAGATCCTTTTACCGTGGCATTTTCGTAATACGTTCTGAAAAGAAGGCTGTTATCATGGGTCCCCGTGCAGCGTTACCAAGATGCATATAATTGGACTAGAATATTATCCGTAATATATCCTAATCAAATTGATATCGCCTTCCTTATTTTCCTGAATTCTCATGCCCCAAATTATCTGGAATTTTTACCTATCTGGACTGTGCAAAAAAGGATGCTGATGGTCCAAAATTTTGCTTAGAACACCATGTGACCGGCAGAAGTTGAATTTTCTCGCTAAGTCTTGCATTCGGTGATTGGTAGACCTAGGACGAAAACGGGAAAAGTGCCCCCTTAAGGAATAGGTGAAGATTGACAAAAATTAAGATTGAGATGCTGAATTGAAGTAGACGAAAAAATAGCACTTAGCTCTTAAAAACAAGTCATCGTTTTCCTTGCCCTCTGCCGCCCGTGTTCTTATATGGAGGGAATCAGCAACTTTGGTGGCAGGGAGTTTATCTCAATAATGGCGTAATTCGTCCGGTCGGAGATAAATGATGGCATCGTGACTCTCGCAGGTTTTCATCCCGGAATTCGAGAGGCGGGCTCTTTCAGATTCCCGGGATCTGGTCAAGGAGTGTCTTTACCTCCCACGCACATAACCGGGAACGATTTTTTTAGGGAGAGTGCCTTTTCGGGTGATAAAGCGAGGGTCTCTGTTTATCCGCGTCAATTCAATTTTCAAAATTTTATCGTTCCTGTCAGCTTAATGTCTCGGCCAGACGCCTCTCACCTAATAAAAGTCTTAATTTGCCTTTTTTATATTTCCTTCGCATCGATCCTGCGCCTCTCTGCGAGGGTGGAATCTAAGCTTTTCATTCCCAAGCCATCTTTATCCAGAATTAAATTCACCTGCTTCCACTCAAATAAACGTTAAATGTTACAGTTGAAACTTTTCCCGTCGTTACCCATTTAAAAGTTAACGAGCATTAAAATGACTGGAGGAGACTTTTTAATCCAGTTCTCACTCATATATTTCAAACATTATTCTATCAAGTTTTTTTTTCCTCGGAAGCCTTCAATTTGAACTATACCTTTAGTAACATATTTTTTTTAAAGTTTGTACTAATTTTAAATATGTATAAAACCATTTTTTATTTTTATATAAGGATAAGTGTTATACTAATGATGTATAAATAGCAGAAAAATAATTCTTAAGTGCCAGTGTGAAGCGTCAATTTTTATTCTCATTGAAATTAACTCGTAATTATTTCAATATCGAATTATTATAACAATAGCTTCCTTTTGAATTTCTGAAGGAATAATTTTATAGTCTATTATTCGTAGAAAATGATGGTTGTCAGTTTAAAAACAGCGGCGGAATGATTCCTTCTTTAATCACTAGTATTAACGCTTTCACCTTCAATTTATTCTCATTTGATTTGGATTGAGTCTTCATTATATTGCCTTGAGTATCCTATTTCATTTTTAATCCTATCATATCTTTCATCTGCCTTAAAAGCACACTCTGCTATTATTTTTCATTACTTAAGCAATTATTCGTGGTGAGGCTCACATCTGTATCATATTAAACATGCATGAATATTTGTGTTATATGGCGATACAGTGATAAAACGCAACTATCTCTGTGCATCAATATATTTAACGCCGTTATTGACGATGAATCCTAATTGCTTGAGCGTCCCTGGATTTAGAGCCGAGAGTATTAAGCAGCACAGTTCCGCGCGCGACCTCATTTTATTTATGTCATTTCAAGTAATCAATCCCGCCGGAACTTTTAATTGAAAAAGATTTTCGGGGAAAACAATTAAAATCCGGTTCTTGGCTTAGAAGATTACAGCTCCGCGCCATAGAAGAGAGCGACAAGCGGGAGGGGAGGGGGGGAATGCAAAAGAGGCGGCAAGTACACTTCGCCTCGGCCGCGTCCACTCATTCCTTTACTCTTCCCATGAAAATCCGGCCCCGCGATGCACGTTCATTTCATTTACGACTGCAAAGAAAGAAACAAACACAGGAGGGAAATAAATGAATGGAGAATAAAACAAAAAAAAAGTGGAAACCTCCACACACGACCCATTGTCTCAGTCCGCTCCCGCGCTGAGCCACCGTCGTTCATATGAGCACATAATCGGTCCACCCAGATGTATTCGTTCTCCCCACCACCCCACGCCGATCTCCCGCGTGTGTACGTGTTCCCGTGTGTGAGAGCTCCTATCCCGTTGTTCCGTGCCTCTTCCCCACCCTTCTCTTCTCCCACAGCGTCCAGCGCGCGCGTTGGTCTAGCGTGCGGCCCGCGCGGGAGGGAAGGCGGGTATTGAACCCCGTTTACGCGCTCCGACCCCCCGCTCGCGTTTTCAATTACCAGCTCCCTCGCCGCTGCCAGCCCATCGCGCTCTCTCTCTCTCTCTCTGCCTGCCTGCCTGCTGCTGCCTCGTCATCCCCGATCGGCAACACTCCGCACGCTCGCGTCCATCGTCCCCTGCCCCTCCCCTGCTTTCGCACGCTCCGTACTCTCTCCTTCTCCCATTAATAAACCCTTTCACCCTCCTCTCTCCACCCTCATTTCCGCCCCCTTTCCCACGCATAGTTATATGGGGAGGTACAATCATCGCCCACCTTTGATCCATTATCTACCATGTTATCTTTAAAAAGAACTAACTTAAAGCCTCAACATCATCATATTTCCATCGGATTTGTATTCAACACGGTAAATATCTACTAAATTTGCATCTAAACTTCATTCTACTTCATAAAAAACCTGGAATTATCGTTAGTTTGTTGTTAAATCCTTCCATTGGGGTTATGTTTCACATGATAAATTTCTTCAACAGATGTATCTAATTTTCTTTCTACTAAAATATTGTAATGCCTCGCTAGTTCGTTGTTAAATTAATTGTGACCGTGTAATTTTTCTTTCAGATCCCACCAATACCATCTAGTTAATATGTACTATCTAGTCAGTTATGTACAAACAGAGCAACTTCTATAACACCCCCCTAAGACTATTGATTCTTCCTTGCGGCTTTATTAGTGGAAATCTAACATTTTGGTGAATAAAACTTTAATTAATTTCTTCAACTGCAGCAGTACTTCATGTTTCTATTCACTTTACAAAGTATTGATGTTATATCTGTCTCATTGGCTTAAATACATTGATCAAAGATCTTATAAATGTTAAAAACAAGCAAAAATATTTTTATTATCCTGATATTTTTCAAACGCCTTAAAAGTGATAAAAATATCTTATACCTCTACGTTAATCAATATTCGTGTAGTTTCAAGATAATTGATAACTTGATGAAATTGGAGTTCAAAAATCTTGTCATGCATTGTCAGCATTTTGAACAATGTTTGATTATCACTTTGGCTTTAATGGCTGTATCAAAAGAAATGCAAGATTTTCATCAACTTCACTCAAGCGTAAAAATTGGTCATAGGATCACTCTGGTGTGTTTGTATGTCGGGGGATTTCATCTCAAATCAGGCAGAGGGGTGTCAGGTGGCCGTCACCGATTTCTCTGAAATTTATATATGTGAAAGCAGTATCCTTATGATGAATAATGATGCCTTTACCTCTGCTCAGAACTGAACCGTCATAAAGTTACCGCCCCTTGAACATTGCAGTGTCAGGCCTCAGAGTAAAAAATGAAAAATCACATAAATGCTGATTACTAAGGAACCATGGCTTATAAAGCAGTGGTTATTGTTTTATTTTGAAGAAAATTCATTTATGCACATTCTGGCTTAACTGGCAAGTCATTTGAAGCAATAATAAACAAATAGGACTTGTTTAAACAATAAAAATTTGTCATTATTTAACAATTTATTACTAAAAAAGGCCACCTTTTATTTTCTTTAAAATTTATCAATGGGTAGTTCAAATGTTCTGCTTTCATTTAAAAAAATAAAAAAAGGTAGTATTTTTATACTTTTTGTTTTAAGGCATGTCAAAGTTAGGCATGTTTTCGACTCTTATACACCAAGATTGCATACCTTCAAGGGGGGAAAAATGAAGTTTCATTCTTCTTAGCATTCATAATAGTGAAAAGTTCATATCTGAATGATTGGTTACATCTATTGAGTGAAAGCAAGTTCAATCTTGTTTACTTCCATGGCATCCAATGTGTGCAAACACCCACTGCTACTGGCTGGAAACGATGAATGAGTCGCAATTTGCACAGAGTATTTTTCAATGGCACTTCACATAAGTCTTCTACTTTGGCCATGTGGATCATTTTGATGGACCATGAGGATGCATGAACGAGACACTAATGTCATTCCCTTCTAAAGACACTGCAGTGATTTTAAAAATTCACCAGGTTTTTGGGAAACACACAAGGAAGTCATTCATGGTGAGATTTTGAGTACTGTACGTCTTTATATCTGGATTTGTTAGTGTCACAGCCTGTTTGATTGTGTGGATTACAGAGCGAGCGATAGTTGTCCTTTGTCTGTTAACTACCAACACATGAAACTGTTGATGCCATGTACAGGTGCTCCTTTCACCCAATCATTCTTTTGTGTAAATTGAGCTGGTTAACGTGTGTAAAATGGAAGTTTCATATTAGGCAAGAATTTACTTACTGAAAGAAACTGATAAATGTCGAACATGTACTTCAAGACTCTGAAGAAGCCAGAGTGAAATGTCTATGAGTGGCCATGTTCAAATTTTATCATTCTTTTCCACGAGTTAATCTAAACAACATAATATGGCTGCTTTTCCAGTTTCAACCAAATATACAATTGACATATCATGCAGAGCTAAAAAAAACAACTAGGAATATGGGCCAATCTGATGTATACTGTTGGCATCCTGTTCCTCATACTGCTCAAACAACATTATGCTCTCATTTTACTTGGTTGATCATAAAGATTGTTCTTGTGTAACTCCTAATCAGCAAGATGTGTTCACTGCCATTGAGAATCATTCAGACAAATTCATTGCTGAAGTTTAGGATTGAACCAAGAAAGGTGTGTATCACCAATATATCCGTAAAATAGAAAGGGAAGATATTCAAAAAGAGAAGTTGGTAACACTAATTTTTGAGGCATTGGTGCTTCATTTTGACTTTTCCGAGAATTTGAGTGTGATTCTTCAAGATTAAGTACAACCGTATGACTGGCAAAAAGTACAGATATCAATATTTACCTGTGTGGTATGTAATAACTAAGGTATGCAGGCGCTTCAGTTGATACCTCACATGACACTGCACATTCTTTTCTTCAGATGAATCAAATAGAAGAACAATAGTGTAAATATATCATATGAAGGAATAAATCATATATATTTTATTAAAGTCAGCCGCTAATTAAAAAAAAACAAATTTCAGATATTTGACTTGGGGAAAGGTGTTAACAGGAAGGAAGTCATAGGTGGTTGTTCAGTGCGACTGGACATGAATAGGGGCCATCTGATAGAGTATATCCTTGCCTAATATCAAACTTTTACATTTAACACATGTTAAACTAACCGAATAGGGTAATTTCCTTCATCAAAGAAAACGAAAGGCGTTGATTGCGATTTGTTACCCACCTTTAGTGTATTCATAATATACAAATTATTTGGTATTAGAAATCCCAGTTTAGACGAATGTTAATGGTCAATTTTAACCTCATTTGAAAGAGGCCAGATTGGCACCAATGCGATGCCACTCCAAGTGACGTTACAGGGACCTAGATGCTATACGAGTAGATAGGAGTTTTACATCATCTGAGATTAACAATGCATTCATGAGGCACAGAGCTCCGGGAAACATCCCTTAACAATCACCTATTAAATATGCCTTTGGTCAGAGAGTTTCCTTTGTTTGATAGGGTATTAATATTCCTTATTTAAACCAAGCTAGAAGGGAACTCTATGCTAACGCCATGCTCGGCAGCAAGCAGCCAGAGGTCACACGGGCTTTTCGCAGCATTCATACTTAACCATTGTGTTTTCGTACGCTTGAAAATTTTCACTTTTCATTTAATCACAAAAAACAGATATCATCATTTAAAAATCTAAAAGCAAGAAATATGTACTCCAGGAGTAATAATCTTTCGATTTAGGCAATAAACAATAATAGGAAACCACCCTATGTAGACAAAAAAATGTTTGGGTGAAAGGATAACCTGTACATGGCATCAACAGTTTCATGTGTTGGTAGTTAACAGACAAAGGACAACTATCGCTCGCTCTGTAATCCACACAATCAAACAGGCTGTGACACTAACAAATCCAGATATAAAGACGTACAGTACTCAAAATCTCACCATGAATGACTTCCTTGTGTGTTTCCCAAAAACCTGGTGAATTTTTAAAATCACTGCAGTGTCTTTAGAAGGGAATGACATTAGTGTCTCGTTCATGCATCCTCATGGTCCATCAAAATGATCCACATGGCCAAAGTAGAAGACTTATGTGAAGTGCCATTGAAAAATACTCTGTGCAAATTGCGACTCATTCATCGTTTCCAGCCAGTAGCAGTGGGTGTTTGCACACATTGGATGCCATGGAAGTAAACAAGATTGAACTTGCTTTCACTCAATAGATGTAACCAATCATTCAGATATGAACTTTTCACTATTATGAATGCTAAGAAGAATGAAACTTCATTTTTCCCCCCTTGAAGGTATGCAATCTTGGTGTATAAGAGTCGAAAACATGCCTAACTTTGACATGCCTTAAAACAAAAAGTATAAAAATACTACCTTTTTTTATTTTTTTAAATGAAAGCAGAACATTTGAACTACCCATTGATAAATTTTAAAGAAAATAAAAGGTGGCCTTTTTTAGTAATAAATTGTTAAATAATGACAAATTTTTATTGTTTAAACAAGTCCTATTTGTTTATTATTGCTTCAAATGACTTGCCAGTTAAGCCAGAATGTGCATAAATGAATTTTCTTCAAAATAAAACAATAACCACTGCTTTATAAGCCATGGTTCCTTAGTAATCAGCATTTATGTGATTTTTCATTTTTTACTCTGAGGCCTGACACTGCAATGTTCAAGGGGCGGTAACTTTATGACGGTTCAGTTCTGAGCAGAGGTAAAGGCATCATTATTCATCATAAGGATACTGCTTTCACATATATAAATTTCAGAGAAATCGGTGATGGTCACCTGACATGATTTTGCACTATTTGCCTGATTTGAGATGAAATGGCCCTGTCGTCAAAATCTATTGAAGAGGGACGTCTTCTACCTATATTCGCTGGTGACTATCAACCCTCAGCGCTAATCAAGAAGCTTCCACGATAGGCGATATCTGAGCCATAGGTGATATTTAAGCCCCTTTCTATGACCATTCCTACTCTCGCAACCAAGCTAATGCTCACTTTGCTGTGTGGCTTCCATTCTTTTGTTCCTAGTCCCTAGCGATTCCCATAGCAATCTTCTCTTCAACCCTCTCCTCCTTTCTTCTCTCTCTCCTCCTCGTAAAACCTCCCTTCACTTCCCTTTTTTAAAAGCGCGGCCATTTTGATTCCCGTCCCCCTTTTTCTACGGCCGTAATTTCCACGCAAATCCTCGCTCCGTGCCTTAATCCTTCGTTATGGGCGGATAACGGCTTTCATAAACCAGCCACGCTGCTCCTCCATCCCCACTCCTCCCCCTCGTGCGCTAACCCTTTCCATATATACACCACCACCCCGTTGCATGAACAATCCCCCCGCTCGCATTTCCTACACCCTTTTCCACCCTTCTCGTCTACCCACCCCACTGCACCTTCCTTCCCCCTCCATCCCTTCAGTCCTCGCCTCAGCCTCCTTCCTCAGTGTCCCCGTCACACACTGTGTGTAGTGTCCTCGGCTCCCTTTGTGCCCCGCTCAAATCGGGATTACTCACCCGCAAGGGAGTGGATCGTCGGCGGGGTAGTTAGGAAGCGCAAGTTGTCTACGCGCATGGGTTCGGGTTCCCTCGTTGCCTTTGTCAGCACCCTGGGTGGGTGCCCCTTTTACCGGTGGCTGGAGCCTGGTGGGTGGTCCAACGGGATCGAAATTCCCGTCTTCATTCCGGAGATCCATGGGGGGGGGGTTCCTCGTCAATGTGGGGTGAGCCCCCTTCTCCTCGTGTGTTTCCTGCCTTCCTTAAAAAAATTGCGTGTCGAACGCTCTCCTGCTCCTGACTAGGCCAATTAGCCCGGAATATATATTCGTTCGTCGCCAGTAACGTATAAAGTCAGTTTGAGTTACCGAGATCCTAAAATGAGAATAATAAAAATGTAAGGGAAAACTTAGATATTTTTCCCGGATATTTTGGAATTTTTCCGTCTATTTTTATTGCATCGGATGCTCATTATTTAGATGCAACGATAAATGCCATCGCACTGCTCTTGTTCCTCTGCTAAACTCAGAGAACATCTTTTGGGGTTGCAAAGAGGCGGTACTCGAGCAAGCGTGAGAAAAAATACATTCCCAAGCTAAAAGAGAATGAGCATAAAAAATTTTATCTATTAATGCTAATAAAATCTCATTAATTTATCCTCTCATCCCCATGCCTGAAAGAAAAGAATAGCTAAATTATTTTTGAGTAAAATAATAAGATTATATGTCCCTTTGCTAGATAGTGGGTGGGTAGAGTGCAAACACGCTCCAATTTCCAAAAAAGGAGAATTGTTGGTTGTTATTAATATTTATGTGTTTATAAATTTATAATGCTCCAAAAGTCCAAGGGATAAGCGCTGTAGTAGTCCAGGAGATACCTTAGTAATGTTCATAATTTAGTATTATCGGTCATTTTTCTACTAGTCATCTTTCCAACAAGAATAACTCTCTCTGTGATCAAGTAACCACTTTGTAATGTATCTTTATCTAATTCATGAAGACATTGATTTTCCCTCTGACATAAGAAGTTCTCAGGTGGCGCTTGAATTTCTATCCGTAAATTATTCTTATCAATGTGACTTCGGGAAAAATTCAATAATCAATTTAGCTGAAATAATGTTGTATCCTGCGTTATTCAATTCAGTATATTCTTCTTGCACAATGTTAGTGATTATACATAAACACTCAATTCTTCAGAATGGAAAAACAAACTATAATCCCACCACGTGTAGGAATATTTGAATACAATTCGAAGTACAATTTCTTTTATTCATTATTATTTAATTATCGTTCTTGGTTTACTGTTTATATTAATTTAAAGTCCCTAGTTACTTTACTATCTCAGAAACAACCACCCGTTGCCACCCGTCAGGCATGAAGTAGGAGTTATTTTATTAGTTGCACTCTGACAGCATTCGTAAATTATTCATATTTTCTCTCAACTCTGTATATGGCTTTGATAGTTACCCACTTTCGACAAGTATATGACAATTTTTATTCTGATGCACACTTATAAAGATGATTATATACACTCTGAGCTTTTTTTGGAATAAATCATGAAATTCTATGAGAAAATTACCTCATTGGTAGGTATTTTCATGCATTTTTAAATCATCCAAATGTGATGATTACATGCTGGCATTATAAATTTTTATAATTCAATATTTCGTAGCTTGGTGAAAGATCGTTTCGAATTAATGGTGAGAGCAACTTTGTTTCAATCCACAAAACTTTTTTATTTGGTACTACTGGTATTGACGCCAATGCGTCATACTGGTAGTACCGAATCGAGTACCTGATTATTACGCAGCGGCGTCGACACCAGTAGTACCGCGGATTCGGGGATTTTGGGTTTGCACGATTATTACCTAAATTTTAAGTATCTTACCTCGTTATTAATCGTTTATTCCGATTTCATATGGCAAAATATAAATATGATAAAATTGAGCATTGATTCAATGTCTGTTTTTTCTTTCTAAAATAGGAACAAAATCTTTTAAAATTCAACTCTGAGATAGTTCTTAGGTAACTGTACTAGAGTTTTTGTATCTCTTGCCATTCGGAGAAACGTCGTGCATGTTATCAGTCCCAGGAAAACATGTTACGCTCCTACCCGCCAAAGTCAGCTCAATGACACGCAACTCCAAGAAAAAAAATCAAACTCTAACAGTTGTTTTCTCCAGGTGGTCTTGAGAAGTGGCAAAAATGTGAGTTGAGCGGTGGTTATTCAGTAATTTACACGCCGTTGAACAAGGCTTGCGGTTCTTGTGACCGATTCCATCAAATTGAGAATAAGCTTGATCACCTCTTATACACGCAAAGGTGCTTTATTTATGTTATCCTTTCCATCTGTATCTTGAATGGGGCATGTCCGCATTTGTGCCCAAGGATAACCTGTTGTATGCTCTTGATTTTCTTGTTGCTTTGGTTAAAATCGACTGGTGAGGATTTTGAACTCAGCTCAACCAAGGCACTGTTATTGTGTCATAACCAACGTTACTTCTAATCACGCGTCACAACTGACTCCACGATTGAAATTAGTAGTGGTTTCATGGTATTTACTTTAATTTTTCCTTTTGAAAACATTCGTTTTGGAAATATCGCAAAAATGTGCCTTAAAAAATTATCGCTATTTTCTGTGCTTTACACATTTAATAACTAATATTTTTCTATGGATTTTGCATAATATTTGTGTTATTTTTGTTAAAGCACAAAGCATTAAAGTAATATGTAAGGTTTAATATTTTAGTTCAATATTTGAATACCTTTTTCACCTAATAGTAATAAATTCCAACACGTCGCACCTTATGTTACAAAATTTTAATACTATGCTGAAAATTGTGTAAACTTCACGTTGATAAAGAATTACATACTTAAATTAATCATATCCTTTTATAGGAGTATGAAGCAGAGCTCGAAAAATTATCTTTTCAAGCTCTTCTTTTGTGATTCAGCTTAACAAATAAGTCATATTTCCGAAATTCATCAGAAGTTATTATTTTTGGATGAAGTAAATTCTATTGAGAAAAACATTTAAAATAATATACGATATGCCTTTATATTCCAATAAGTGGTACTACTAGTCCCGGGACTTTGGAACACGGGTCAATGACCTCATGTTCTATAATTCTGGCACCTCCTGACCCACCCCCACCTCCTTCCCCTCGTCGAACCCACCCCCACCTCCTTCCTTTCGCAGGACCCACCCCCTCCTCCTTCCCCCTGACCCACCCTCACCTCCTCCCCCTCGTCGGACCCACCCCCGTCCCTTGGCATAACCCTAACCCCTCTGGAGGAACAGGGGTTCGATGACCTGCCTTTCCAACCCTTCTTGGGACCCTAGCGACTCCTGCCTATAGGACAAAGCATCATTCTTTGTGGCATACCCTCCCTCGTCACAAGCCCAGCCCTAGTTCCGTAATTAAAGTGTCTTCGGAGATTTTGGAAATTCTTATGTAACCACTTACCCCTTCTCTCTGTGGAACAGGGGTTCGATGACCTGCCTTTCCAGCCCTTCTTGGGACCCTAGCGACTCCTGCCTATAGGACAAAGCATCATTCTTTGTGGCATACCCTCCCTCGTCACAAGCCCAGCCCTAGTTCCGTAATTAAAGTGTCTTCGGAGATTTTGGAAATTCTTATGTAACCACTTACCCTTTCTCTCTGTGGAACAGGGGTTCGATGACCTGCCTTTCCAGCCCTTCTTGGGACCCTAGCGACTCCTGCCTATAGGACAAAGCATCATTCTCTGTGCCATACCCTCCCTCGTCACAAACCCTGCCCTAGTTTCGTAATTAAAGTGTCTTCGGACAACTTGGAAATTCTTATGTAACAAACGGCTAGTTTGGAAATGGCGAAAGACTCTTTCTATAAATCCGTGCCCTCACTTCCTCCTGTTACCCCCAAACAAACCTTAATATGATCCATATCAACCAATACAGGTATTGCAATCACGCAGATGATAAGAAATGTGAGCGCCAGCCAGGTAATTGGAAGGAAAGGTAGAGATTTCATTTTATAATTTATTTATTTATTTTTTACAGTTAAATATTTAAATAAAATCCTGGTTCTAGAGTCACTTCTTCTCTGCACTGTAAAATGTCTCTGTAGTTTGAAACTACTTCGTGAAAAGCCACGTTAAGGCATGTTTTGCATGTCACACACTCACACTCGCGGCAATTTGAGATTTTTCTTACGGTATGGTCACTTGAACCAACAGCACGCGCAATATTCTTGGCACAGCTATCACAAATGGCACACGTACAGTAATCACTGGAAAGTGGTTCTGATAGTTCAAATGAAAGCAACAGACTGTCTTGGATTTCGGCCTCTGTATCATCATCATCATCATGCGTTGCAGCGTCGATGATTACGGTTTCCGCCGTGCTGCTGATCTCCTCTGTATTCCCTACAGCCGCAAATACCTCGCCATTCGGCGACCAGAAGCCATCCGGAAACTCTCTTTTTGCTGTAACGGGTGTAGAGCATCGAAAGCCGTTCTTGATAGAGGATGGTGGATCGTCATAATCTGAGTGATCGTCATCTTCCCAGCTATAAAGGTTGGCAGCTTGAATCTGAAATAAAGGATTTATAAGTTTTCAGTGCTGGACTCGGGGAGTTGAAAATCGAATACATTGATTGGTAACAATGACCGTAAGAAAAAAAAAAAATGCCAACGTGCTTACCTCTCGTTCAATTTCCTCAGGAGTGATTTTCTCATACTTGTCGTCCATGTCAATAATTGCCTCTGTTGTGGGTCGTGGATGCGTGCTTTCCGTCCGACGGGTAAGGGACAACTGAGACCCACTCGCAACCCTTTTTCCAGTGGTGGGGGAAGTAAAGGCGGGGGAAGGTACGTAAGTGAAAGAAAGGGAGGGAGGGAGTTGGGAAGCATTGTCTAAATGCGGATGCCTTTCCGTATTTTTTGACGGCCACCTCTTAACAGCTCTGCAGTGGCCTTTCAGGCACGGATCGGTAAGGTTCTGCGCCGACGTTATGTGAGTGAAGGGGGAGTTGAGAAAAGGGTCTGCTGTGTTTAGCGCCTTATGTCGATGACCCTCCACTTTTGCATTGCCGCTTTTTCGAGGGTCCAAAGAATTTTCCCGTGACGGCTTGAACGATTTTGAAAAAAGAGATTTCGTGTGACAAACTATAAATCGCGGGAAGGATGGTGAAAGGTGTTTAAGTGTCTTAAGGTGTTCCTAAAATTACTTATGATTTGTAAAAAGGGTTCTTCACCCCTTGGAAGGATATGGTCAGTAAGAGAAATATGTATGCTGAAAAGACCAAGGTGAATGTATTTTCCCATGCGTTTCGAAGGAAACTCACCCCCTTTTATTTATTTATTTTTTTTTTTGAGTGGGGGTATGCCAGTTCATACCCTTAAAAGGGCTGAGAGTAGAGCTCTATCGCTTGTTTGTCTCGTGGTTGCGTCTAGAGGCCAGAGTTGCTGTGTGCTACGTGTGTCGGTTGTCTATACACTTTGCTATCCTGCTTATCACACGTCGATCCTGAGTGAGAAGTCGCGGTGTAGTCAGTGTGTCGACTGTCTTTACATTTCGCTATCCAGTTTATCACACGTCGGTCCAGAGTGAGAAGTCGCCGCGCTGTCAACCTTTTCGTGGGGACTACACGTTGCAGCCAATTGAAAACAGAATCTACAGAGGGGAACGCATCAGAATCGCCAGGAAAAGAAGTGAGTTAATAAATCATTATCATTATCATGGATAAAATTTTTGAATTCGTGCCGGCCGCTGAAATAATTCGCGCCCATCGTTCGGGAGCGTTTACAGACTTAACTCTTCTGAACAGTGCCTTGAACGGTTTGGTGCACCGTAGGGTTGTGCTTGGGGAGGAAGTGGGAGTAGACGATCTGATTAATATAATTCAAGATGTGAAGAAAGCTCAGACCGCTTCGACTGCAGTTGCCCCTAAGGCATTAAACGTCCCACCTAATTTTTCAAACACGGAAAATGAGACTCATCAGGTGTTACCTGCTTCACCAGGCAATGCCTCTCCTTTTCCCACGCTTGATCGTGGATTTGTGGACTTTTTGATGAAATCGCAAGCAGCAGAAGAGATTAATCAATCAGTGTCTCCGCCATCAGATTCTGTCTTACCGGTTGCGGACGATGGATTCTCTACATCGTCAATGCCGAACATCAACTCCACCTCTAGCTCATCAAGCTCTTCAAATACAACTCGTCCACCTTCAGAGTTTGAAAGAGAGAATTCTGACCAACAGGAAAATATTGCTCACTCTAGCGACTTGGATAAATTTCATGGATTGGATGTTTTCTCTCCTCACGTTCCACCTGGATTCGAAGAAACTCCTTTTAATATCGACTCCCAAGCGCTAGAGTCTTTAGAAAATTCATTCCTTCCCCTTCACCATGAAACGCCTCCTTTTTTAACAGGAGAATTGTTCTGTGGCGCCACCAGCTCTGATAATACCCCCCGCGAAGATCAGGGGAGTAGTTCCACACTCTCAAATGAGTTAAATAGACCGCGTATACAGCCCAGCTCATCAGACGCTCTGACATCTAACGTGATGGATGAATTGAGCGCGGATTGTTCTCCCGAAGAAAACGGGCCGGCGGAATCATCTGTTGAACCTCAGCGGGGAGCACAAGAGGGTGGTGGTGATCCCGAAAATATATTTTTCACTATACTTTCCGAGAACCGAAGTTGTTTGAAAAAATTCCGCTTGAACGGGCGGGAGATTTCTTGCGTTTTGCGCCCAACTCCCGAAGGTATGGATCCCTTTGCATGGTTTCAAGCATCACTAGATGCGCTAATCAGTGAGTTGACCGAAGGAATCCCTCCAAACAGTAAGGCGGGAATGTCCATATACACCTCTGAAAATCCCGGAAAACCGATTAACATTTCCTATCGACGAGTTGATCAGTTTAGTGCCGAGGTGATTTGTGGAAGAATCGAAAAAGTTATTCAGTCCAACGAGACTTTTCTGTTAAACGGGATACTGCATGTAACATTTACCTATGTCGAGATGCCTGTCGGAGGGAGCCGCCTAAAAAATCGCCTCTGTTCTTTCCAAGACTTTTGCGAATCGAAGAAATCAATTGTTGTCATTTCCAATAGGGATAACCTCTGCTTGGCTAGGGCTATATGTGTGGGGATTTCACGTCATGAAGACACCGACAAAATTTATAAAGCAATGAAGAGAGGTGGTGGCTTACAAACGCAGAGGGCTGAAGAGCTGTGTGAAGTTTCAGGGGTAAATTTAAATAATGGCGGTGGTTTAGAGCATCTCAAATCCTTCCAAGACCACCTTCCGTCATACAGTTTAACAGTTTTTGGGGACCGTAGGGGAAAAGAAGTTCTCTTCGAAGGACCATCAACTCCGGCAGAAGATGGGAGTGCAAGGAGACACATCGACTTAATTTATGGGGATAAACATTTCAACTATATTGTGTCCCTAAAAGGGGCCTTTAGTTACGATTATTACTGCAGGCCTTGTCGGGTAGGCTTTTCTCACCTCTACGAGCATAAATGTGCATCAGAGTGCTCCAGGTGCATGAGATCGCCGCCATGCGATATTTGCGAGCCAAATGTGACTTGTGAAGTGTGCAACAGAAACTTTTATGGAGTAAGATGTTTCACGCAACATTTAGAGAGGAGGGGTAGAGGAAAGGCGCCGTGCGACGTCTTAAAATATTGTGTGAACTGTCAAAGAGTGTACAGTTTGGAACACGCGAAATCGATGCACGTTTGTGACGAAGTCTATTGCCAGACGTGTAAGAGTAGGCATGTGTCTGATAGAAAATGCTACATGTTGCCAAAGGTGAAACAAAACAAGCCAGCGACAAAGTTTCTATTTATTTTTTATGACATAGAGTGTAGACAGGACACACCTCTCCCTGAAAGAACTGGACAATTTCTCCATACCCCTAACCTCCTTGTCGCACAAAAATGTTGTGGTGAGTGCATTAATGATGTATCTATGCAAGCTTGCACTCAATGTGGAGAAAGACAGGAGGTATTTCGCGACTCGGAACCAGTCCTAGACTTTTTAAAATCCGTAGTGGTCATGAGGAGTAGGGGTTTTAAGGAGATAATTTGCGTGGCACATTACGCCAAAGGTTACGACAGCCACTTCATCATAAAGGCAATGGTGGAGAAAATGAACTGGCAGCCGAAGATAATTTCTACAGGGGCCAAATTGATATCTGTGGAATATGAGGGGGTTAAATTCATCGACTCGCTCAATTTTCTTCCGATGCCTTTGTCAAAACTTCCGCAGACGCTGGGACTGGATAGCTCCCTAGCGAAAGGATACTTCCCGCATCTGTTTAACAAGAATGCTAATAGTAGATACGAGGGATCTATGCCGCCACCTGCTGACTACGGTGTGGAACAGATGACGAGGAAGGATGCAGAAATTTTTCTAAGTTGGCACAGAGAGATGACGGAAAGCAATTACGTGTTCAAAATGGACGAGGAGATCGTGAAGTATTGTGTGCAAGACGTGAATATTCTTCGTATAGCCTGTACAAAATTCAGGCAGGATTTTCTGAGCCTAAACGAGACGGATCCCTTCAGAGAGGCGCTGACCATTGCCAGCGCTTGTATGTGCGTTTTTAAGAAAAAATACTTGAAAGCTAATGAGATAGCCATTATACCTCCAAGAGGATACAGATGGGCAGACATTCAATCCCAAAAGGCCATTAAGTGGCTTTTGTCTGAGGAGCGAAGTCGCGGTCAAGTGATACAGCACGCTGCAAATGGAAGAGAAGTGAGAAGGGAGGGGAAGAAGGTTGACGGGTACTTGCAAACCCCTGATTCGAAGATAATTTTCGAATTTAACGGGTGCTTTTACCACGGCTGCCCCAACTGCTTTCCAAATAGACATGAGCTCATTCATAAAAACTCTCAAGAAACCATGCAGTCGAGGTTCGAGACGACTGAGAGAAAATTGGATTTTTTTACCCAAAGGGGCTACAGGGTAATCCAAAAGTGGGAATGCGAGTTCGATAGGGAGGTAGAGAGAGACAGCGAGTTGCATGAGTACTTGAGGGAGCATCCGTTGTGCGAAAAAAGTCCTCTAAACCCCCGGGACGCTTTCTACGGAGGGCGGACAAACGCGATAAAACTCTATCATCGGGCCAATGAGTCGGAGGGGGAAGAAATAAAATACATAGACATCTGCTCACTATATCCTTATGTGAATAAGTACAAGGCATATCCTCTAGGGCATCCAGTGATATACGTGGGCGAAGATTGTCCTCCCCTCGAAGAGATTGAAGGATTGGTGCGCTGTGATGTTCTTCCCCCTACCGACCTCTACTTGCCAGTATTGCCAATGAAGGCCAATGGAAAATTATTCTTTCCGCTTTGCCGTAAATGTGCGCTAGTTGAAAATCAGGGGGCATGCTGTCACACGCAAGAAGAAAGAAAGCTAATGGGGACATGGGTTACCAACGAGGTAAAAAAGGCGGTGTCTCTGGGATATAAGGTGCTGAAGATACATGAAGCTTGGCACTATGATGATATTACAGAGTATTCCAGGGAAACGAGGGAGGGAGGTCTTTTTTCGGGCTACATAAATAACTTTTTGAAAGTTAAGCAAGAGGCTAGTGGGTGGCCTAGTTGGTGCAATTCCGAGGATGAGAAAGAGAGATACTTAAAATTATTTCTCGAGAGAGAGGGTGTGTGTCTGGAGAAGAAGAATGTGGAGTTCAACGCTGGAAAACGATCTTTAGCAAAACTCATGCTCAACAGTTTCTGGGGCAAGTTTGGGCAGCGTGAGAACCTGGCTCAGACAAGTGTAGTAAAAAAATTGGACGAGTTATACACAATGCTATCGAGTCCCACGGTCGAAGTGCATCGGACAGTGGAAATAAAGCCGTGTCCCAATTGGCCATTTGGCTATGCCAATTCCAGGATTTAGCCATGACGCCATCTTGGAAGGATGTCCCAACTCGTTAGCCAGCATAAGGGAGGGAATTTAGGCAGCTAACGCGGCCGCCAGATTTAGGCATCGAGGAGTGCATCCTTCGCCCCACTTTTCCCATGATTCAAAGCGTGCAAAGCGTCTTCAGGAGAAAGGGCATCATGGCTGTCAACAAGGGATAGTACTTGTTTGCAAGTAGTGTTGATATTTTGAGACTTGTTCGAATAATTATTAATTTTTATTTTGTTTATAATAATGAAATTGCGTTAATGGAAGTGTAAGAATTACGGAGAAATTAGTTAAAGAGAAGGCGGCGTTAATTTTAATGCTAATTAATGTTTATATGCTTCTTGTGTATGTATATGTTATTTTATAACTTTTTATACCGATCACATGTTATCTTTTGCTACCGTTTACTTTTCTAACGTGTTAAATAATGCTTATTGATGTTTATATGCTTCTAATATATTCTTAATTATGTAACACTATGTCTAAATTCTTATTTAACACTTTTTGTACATTAGGTTAACACCCGTAAGAATAAACAATTATTATTATATGTTATTGGACAAAGTCCCGAAATTGGAATCGGAATAAGTAACAAAAATTAAAATGTATGGTGATTAAAAGATGATACCGAAACCTGATTTTTGTACGTAAACCATACTTTAAATAAATTTAGAAAATAAATCCCAAATCAGACGGTAACCGTTTGAATAGACTAAATAGACCTGTTCTAATAATACAAAACTAAAAATTAAATTGCTAAAATATAAGGAATTCAAAAAAGTACTTGGTTGAGAGACTATTTAAATATTTCAAACCAATTAAAAGGGATATACGTTAACATTTCGCCACCAACTTAGCTAAAACCTCTTTAACAAAACCATACGGAACTAAAAATACGAATTTGAAAGTATACCCCTACTTTACTATTACAAAAAGGTTGTCTAAGATACTAAAATTATGATTAAATACTCTTCTCCGACATCTAATACTCAAAATCACATTTTAACAATTTAGGGTGGGTTTTGTTCATCATTTGTTCAAATCATTCCGATTATCTCTTGTTTTGCATTGGCCTAGTGCCCAGTAGATGGCAGCACCTCCGTAAGGATGTCCCAATTCATGCTCCCTTGTGGTTGGCTGCCCAGAATCTGGCTGGCTAAATACATGATGCCTAATGGCTAACGAGTTGGGACACGGCTTAAATGATGAAATGTTATATGTGCACTGGGAAGAGGCCGCCGATGCAGTTAGCGCCACACCTAGCGGTAATATTGTATTGGCGTGCTACACAACTGCTCATGCTAGGCTCGAGCTGTACAAGTATCTTGAGCATCTGAATAGACGCACGATTTATCACGACACAGACAGCTGCATCTACACACAAAAACCCGGGGAATGGGCACCGCCGATTGGCGACTATTTGGGTGATATGACTGACGAGATCGCACCCCTGGGAGAAGGGTGTTTCATCTCTGAATTTGTGTCTGGTGGACCAAAGAACTATGCATATGTGGTGCGCTCGAAATGTTCTCCAACTTTCGAGAAAAAAGTCTGCAAAGTGAGAGGCATCACTATAAACGTATCAAACGACCAAAATGTGTGCTTTGATGCGCTGAAAAAGATGGTTCTTGAAGATGCTCCGGGGCGGAGATTAACATACAACCACCGTATCTATCGCCTGAAGAACCATGACATTGCGACGAGGACTGAGACAAAGCTGTTCCGAGTTGTCTACACAAAGAGGAAAAGGACCGAAGATTTTTGTACGCTTCCTTATGGGTTTAAACGAAGAAGAGGAGATTGAAGCTGTCTGCCTACAACTTCTCATTCTTTTCTATATTATCAGTAACCTCACTATTTCTTTTCATTTTCCTTTAAGTTTCACTCTCCAATATGCATTCTTATTTTTCATTTATCTTTATTTCTCGTAAATAGCTTCTCTTTACTTAAACTGAAATTGTGCATCTCTTTTGAATAACACATTTTTATTTCACTTCATCTTTCTCTCTCAAAATATTTCTTTATTTTAATTCAGTTTAATCAAGAATATTATTTCCCTTTTTTTTTTTTATTTGTATACTTCTATTATTTTTTATTATTTAAAAATACCTCTGTATTTTAATTTCGATTTACTTAAGAATATTACTTTCAATTTTTATTTGTATACTTCTTCTATTATTTTATCATTTTTCCCTCCGATGGACTATCACCTTGACGTGGTGGATGGGCTTAAGAACTCCTACCATGGGAATTCAACAAAGAGTAGTCCTTCTTTTATCAAATGCATGTGTCGAGACCAAGTAGCGTAGTGATGTGGTTTGTTATCCAATATAAGCGTAAACCCAACCTAGAATTGCTTAATCTCTAAGATGGATCTAAGGCTGAAGCATCCTTTCTGCGCGTTAGTTGCAGGCCCTTCCTCATGTGGTAAGACTTGTTTTACAAGTAAGCTGATAACACTTCAAAAGGATATGTTTGACGTGTCGTTTTCCGACATAATCTGGTGTTATGCAGAATGGCAGCCTTCTTACGAGTCTTTAAAACCTTTGGGTGTCACTTTTCATGAAGGACTACCAGATATGAAGAGTATTCAGCCGTCAAGCGGCGCTAAATTAATGATCCTAGACGATTTAATGATGGAAAGTAGCGATAGAGTCGTGGTAGATTTATTCTCAAGGGGAAGCCACCACAGAAATATAAGTATTATCCATCTGACTCAGAATCTGTTTCATCAGGGAAAGGGAGCTAGAGATCTATCACTCAATACCCACTACGTTGTATACTTTAAAAATCCTAGGGATAGGAGTCAGATTTTGAGCCTCGCACGGCAGATTTATCCGAGAGACATCAGATTTTTGCAAGACGCGTATGACGATGCAGCGCAAGAAGCTCATGGATATTTATTCATCGATTTAAAGCAATCCACACCCGATGCATTTCGATTTCGTGCCAAAATATTTCCGGACGATGCACATCATTATTTCTACCAACCGAGGAAATGAAATCGAACGACTCGTCGCTGGAATGGTAATAAATAGAAACAGACACTTGGTCAATGTTTTAGTCACCATGAAGCAGAGGATAGCTAAACACATCGATATTCTGAGCTTCATTGCACGCTGTAAACCTTCGATACGCGCAGCAATTCTCAAAACGGCGGACCCTGGGCTCACCAGAACCATATGTGAAATTGTTGATAACACGCTGAAAGGGAGAGTGGATTTGACTGCTGCACAGAAAAAGCGATTAGCGAGACACAAAGCTTTACTGCGTAAACTCGCAACGGGAAAAGGCTGTTGGCAGAAAAAGAAGAAATTAATTGTGCAATCGGGAGGTTTTATTTTACCACTACTCTTACCAGTTATAACTGGTGTCATTTCCAGCCTTATAAGTAATGGATCACGCTAAGAAAATGGTGCTTGTTCCTCATGAAACTTTGCATCGCATGAATAACCCAACCGTTCCGATGACCAACAGCGGCCAAGTCCTCTCGGCCCTAGATGACGAGATGGAGAGAATTTTACGCGCACCCATGCAATCAGACAGTGAAAAATGGAAGTTATATAAACAATGTCTCCATCGTTTTCTACACTTTGCGGGAGAGGAAAGGAAACCATTAGGTCTACCTATAATGGAAAAGGAACGCAACGTGGACGATGAAAGTTCTGTCGCTGCAGGAGAGGAGAGACGCATTCCCCTACGGTCTGAAATTATTAATTCAGTACCACTGAAATACAGGAAAAGGGCTGAGCTTCTCGTGAACAGAATCTCGTTGTCAGATAAAATCAGCTGGAGCTCTGATGGAACGGTTACCATCAATGGTGGCGTTATTCCAGGGTCCAATATCATAGATCTAGTTGGAGATATAATGAGAGAGAGGAAAAATTCAAACCCTATCGGTATCGCTTCCTTCGCGTCATTATTATCGGAAATAAACACGCCAATGGAATATATAGGGAATCGCCCGCGGCTTCAAATCATTCAGAGCCACACACCGAAGGTGAGAGAACGTAACGTAGAAAGGCTGCCATTTATGCGTCGGAGGACTCAGAGTTCACCAAAGAGTTCATCCTCCGCTAAGGAGACGATCATTCAGCGCTGGACTCCATATCGCTTTAAAAAATGAAGAAGTCTGTGGATTCGATACTTCGAAATATTTATTACGACCCTGCGCATCCTGCGTCATATTCCGGAGCAGAGAAGCTGTGGAAAGCTGCACCACCTACTTTGTCAAGGAAAGACGTCAGAATATGGCTTCAGAAACAAGATGCATACACGCTTCATAAGCCCTTAAAACGAAAGTTTCAAAGAAATAGATATATTGTCGACAATATGGACGATCTGTGGCAGGCGGATTTAAATGATATGAAGCATATAAGAAAGCAGAACGATGGATTCAATTATATTCTCACTGTGATCGATGTATTTAGTCGCTTTTCATGGGCGGTCCCTCTGCGCTCAAAGACAGGCGCAAATGTGACAGAGGGTTTTTATCGAATATTGAAATCAACGAAACGAAAACCTCTCAAACTCATGACCGATAAGGGCAGCGAATTTTTAAACAAAACATTTCAGGACTTTTTAAAAAAGAATTCGATTGGTTATTACCATTCTAATAATCCGGACACCAAATCATCGATAGTTGAACGCCTAAATAGAACTCTTAAATCTCGGATGTGGCGATATTTTACGATGTACAACACCAAGAGATACGTTGAAGTCCTTCAGAAGATCGTAGACGCGTACAATAAATCCATTCACTCTACAATCAAGATGGCTCCAGCGGACGTTACCGAGAATAATATTCTTCAAGTGTGGAATAATGTCCACGGCGCTGTGAAGAAGAAGAGCGTAAGAGCGCGCCTGAAAGTTGGAGACAGAGTGAGAATAAGTAGAGAGAAGGTGTCATTTCGGAAAGGATACGAATCGAATTGGAGTGAAGAAATATTTATAGTTGAGAGAGTTATTAAGAGGCGGCCGCCAGTTTACGAGTTAAGAGATTTAGAAGGCGAAATAATCGAAGGTACTTTTTATGAACCCGAATTACAAAAAATTATTCTCTCTAAATCGAGGACATTCAAAATAGATAAAGTACTTCAAACGAGGGGGAGAGGGATCAGAAAAGAGGCGCTTGTCAAGTGGAGAGGATATCCCACCAAATTCAACTCGTGGATTCCAGCGTCATCGATAAAGAAGTTATGATGTCTGAAGAGTTCTACCTCACGCTCCCTAGTAACAGCTCTATGTCTAGTCATGGGAGCAACACAACCTCTAAATTTACATGTCTTCTGCCTAGAAATATCTCTTTGGACGGGCAGTGGGAGGTCTCTCTCGCAGAGATTCACTTCCCCATGACAATTTGCAACGTTTATGGTAAACAGCGCGAATATTCCGTTTACCATGCCAGTAGCAACGACTCTTATTACAGAAAACTACCGGCGAGTCACTACTCATCTATCGTAGATCTCGTTGAGACATTTAACGAAGATCTAAAGAAGATTTCTAGCTCTAACGATGTGAAATTTTCTTACAACGAACGGGGAGTTATTACAATTGAGGCGATAGACACAGTTGTTACCATATCTGAAATTTTGGCGTTGCAACTAGGGTTCGAGCCTGGGGGTGACATTGTGGAGCAGAAAAAAGCTAGGCGCAAACCCGACCTCGATATAGGCTACCCCTCTCAGATATACGTTTATTGCGACATCGTCGAGCCGCAGGTAATAGGCGATACTGTAGCCCCTCTCCTGCGAATAGTTAGTACGGCGGCCGAGAAAAAAAAATTTGGTCTCAACGTTAACCACGTTTTCAGCAGACCATTCTACGTTCCTATTATGAAGAGAGAGTTTGACACGATAGAAATAGATTTAAGGACTCACGCGGGTCATCCCATACCATTTCTTTATGGGACATCAGCTGTAGTACTTCACTTTCGCAAGCGTGGGAGCTATGGTAAAGACGAATAACAACTACGATCCTTACACTCGTTACTACCTAAATCAGGTTGGAAATGGGGTGGGATCTGTTTATCAGGGAGTTAGCTATCAAAAAGGTCACGGTATAGGGAAGTTTCTGGGAGGGCTCTTTCGATCCGTGCTGCCATTACTGAAAAGCGGTGCTCGCACCGTGGGTCACGAGGCTCTTAGAACCGGAATGAATGTCATTGGCGACTTGGCCTCGAACGATGCACAGCCTGTAAAAAGGGTGATACGCAAACGCGTTCTAGAGGCTGGAGAGAATCTCATGAGAAGGGCGGAGAGTAAAATACAGAGGATGACAGGGGGTGGGTATATTCAGAAAACGCGTAAGAGGAAGTCTCAGTCGAAGACTACCACCCGAGGGAGTAAGACATCTACTTCAAAGAAGAAGAGGAAGATTAAGGGGAAGAAGACGACGACGGTTCTGTCAAGAAAGATTTCTAAGCAAGACTTGAAGGACATATTTACCTAAAATGTCTTTTCTGCACCACCAATCCTGTGAATGTGTAAAGTCTGAACTCGATCTTTTTTCCGTGCCGCCAACACAAACGAGTATCGAGGATGGTCAGTGGATACACTATAAACCCGTTTCTACCCTGTCCGATGACGCTCCTTTGGAGTTCGTAATACCAGGACATGGTGAGGAGTACTTAGATCTTTCGCATACGCTTATATCCATAACAGCGCGAGTAGAGCGACCGACACAGTTGGCTGTGGACGATTCTGTAATCGGCCCGGTAAATCTATGGCTCCATTCTCTATTCTCCCAAGTGGATGTTTTCCTAAATCAAAAATTGGTGACGCCCCCTAGTCATACGTATCCGTATCGAGCATACATTGAAACAATTCTCAATTACGGGCCCGCTGCGAAGACTTCACATCTCACGGAAGCGCTCTGGTACGCTGACACACCAGGGTTAATGGACGATTGTCGTAAAAATACAGGAGCCATTAAAAGACGTCGATACACTGACGAAGGACGTTCTGTAGAATTAATGGGCCATCTACATTGCGATCTATTCAACCAGGAAAAATTTCTTCTGAACGGAGTAGAGATGCGTCTGAAACTCGTTCGGTCAAAGTCGGAATTTAACATGATGGCTTCGAGAATATACGACAACGTTAAAGTGAAAATACTTGACGCGGCACTTCTCATTCGTAAAGTGAAAATAAGCCCGTCGGTGTTAATAGGGCACAGTCGCGCTCTAGAAAAATCCACAGCGAAATATCCAATCACACGTGTGGATATTAAGACCATCACGATTTCGAAGGATGTGCAGAGTAAAACTATGGATAACATTTTCTTGGGACAACTTCCAAAGCGTGTGATTGTAGGATTTGTCTCAAACGCAGCGTTCAATGGAGATATGGTATCCAATCCATTTAATTTCCAGAATTTCAACCTCACATTCTTGTCTCTGTATCTTGATGGGAAACAGATTCCAAACAGGCCGTTGCAACCTGATTTTTCGGGATCTGGCCTTTTCCTACCGGCTTATCACACGCTCTTCTCAGGCACAGGCATTCACTTTCAAGACGATGGCAATGGTATACCCAGGGAAGATTATAAGGACGGTAACTTCCTCACCGCATTTGATCTGACACCTGATTTAGAGGCTAACGCCTCTCATTGGAGTCTACAGAGGCATGGAAGCCTTCGTCTGGAAGTAAGATTTAAAAACGCTTTGGCCGAGACTATAAACTGTCTGTTGTACGCAGAATTTAATAATATTCTCGAAATCGATCGGCATCGCAATGTCGGAGTAGATTACAGTAGTTAGCGCCCGTAGGGAGAGAGAGAGAAGGAGAGAGAGAGAGAGAGAAGGAGAGAGAGAGAGGAGAGAGAGAGAGAGAGAGCGGAAGAACACCTCAAGGTGGAGGGAAGTGTGAAAGAGGGAGAAAAGGGGAAGGGGGAGGAGGATAGGGGTGAGAGTTCCGAAACTAGGAGAGGTAAGACTTATAAGCGTTCGAACTCCTAACTAGCTTTCAGTACGAAGTGACGCCGCTCTGAGATGGCAGCTATTGTGGATATTCAGTGCTTCAAACACGAGGGCGAGCTAGTCGTAAAAGAACTATCCATCGTTACCTCTGATAGTAACAGCGCAAAAACATGGCTATTCAAACCCCCCTATTCGAGGAGTAGGAGAAGTGAGAAAGAGGAGAAGGAGGATTTATGGTTAAAAAGACATTATCACGGCCTCTCTTGGGACGATGGATATACCGAATACACAGATTTACGCTTTATTCTAGAATATCATACATCTGCGTGTACTTTTGTGTTTTCAAAAGGTCGAGAAAAGTGCGAGTTCCTAAAAAAAGTCTTGATTCTCCGGGAAGTACTCGATTTGGAAGTTTTAGGATGCCCCTCTCTTAAGAAATTAAAATTCAAAACTACTCTACCCACTAACATCTGTCCTGTTAATCATCGAAGCAGAAAGTTTGACTGTGCAACGATAAATTGCGTTTACCTCCTTAAATGGCTACGCAAAGATGGATTGAAGAGGATTTCATCTCCCGAATTTCATGTTAAATCGTTTAATGGGGCGTCGAGTAGGTTTGCTTTAAGTACAAAACGTTTAGCAGATGCTGGCTTTTTCTATTCGGGAATACGCGACGTTGCTATATGCAGTGTGTGTGGTATCGCTATAGGGGCTTGGGAGGCATGGGATTTGCCAGAAAAGGAGCATCATCGATGGAATCCTTACTGCCCCATATTTATATCATCACCTACGTGCAATGTATCGTGCATAAAGACGTATGAAATGAGATGGACTTCTCATTTCGAAAGGAGTGAGCTAGATGGACGGTATTCAACTGACGCGCGCTCTAAACAAACATTGTGAGACTCGTTCATTTTTCAAAGGTGTGTTTGCAGCAGATAACTTGCCTAAAAACTGCACTCATCCCTCAGCCCTGGTAGTGAATACAGACCCCCAGAGAAAGTCAGGATCGCATTGGATTGGAATATTTATAGATGAAAAGGGAAAAGGGGAATACTTTGATAGCTATGGACTGCCTCCACTTATCAAAGATCATAAAACCTTTCTTAATAGGGAATGCAAGTCATGGCGGTACAACAACGTACATCTCCAGAGCTGGACTTCAGCAACGTGTGGTCTTTACACATCCGTATTCCTAGCTTACCGTTGCACGGGGTTTTCCATGAAGAAATTTTTAAATATATTCAGCGCAGACCACGACTGCAACGATAGGCTCATTTTAATTCTCTTTGATAAAATATTCGATAGACGGTGTAATTCATGCTCTACGTATAAATCTCTATTCTGCGTGCAAGTCGGGAGGGCCGCGACAGTATCTACACCCTATACGAGCGTCGGTGCGAAGCGACCATCTTTTCCTCCCCTCCCCGCTTCTCCTCTTTCCCTCCGTCTTTACCCCTACCAGGGGAGAACAGAAAGAGCCCAGCACTGAAAGGACAGTCACCAGTCATCCCACAGCCATGGACACACCTAGAGGTTCCTTCCGGATGCCGGGGAGAGGTGGGGTGAGAGGATCGTCCCATCGTCGGGGTTCACGCCCGTACTCGCCTCGGCCACCCCATAGCCGCCGGTACACACGTCCGTCCTACGAACCGTCCATCATGCCGGAGATTGAAGAGGAGGAACAAGCCATGTGTGAGCCCTCGCTGCCGCTGACTCGAAAACCTCAACACCTCGGGATACTTGAATGTGGTTATAAAGTGAATTACAGTGATACAAAGCGAATGACAATCGGCATTGACTTGAAAAACAAGTGCAACCCCTTCATAGCGCTGAGCAAAGTTGGACGCTTCTCTGTCGTGTTGGACTATTTGGGCTGGTGTGAGTTAATGAAAAATGAGAAACTGATAAATTCATATTTTCATAGTGATACGGTGCCGCATAGTATCCCAATAGGGAACTGTGTTTTAAAATTCAAATGCATATACGGCACAAAATCCATCATCTTGGAGGACAAAAAAGACAATAATGAACTAACCAGTGTTTACTTGGCGAAATCCTCTTGGGATGGACTGTTGGCCTATGCTGATTGTGTTAGAATGCGATGGGGGGAACGGAACGCATGGTCTTCGTTCACTCTAAGACTTGTAAGTGCATACGTTGATGCTGTTTTCAATTCATATCACAGTGAGAGCAATAGCAATCACGAGAGAGCTTTTTGTGAATACGTTGACACTGTGAAAATCAACATGTCAGAGATTGGAAATCCACCAAACTCCTTAAACGCGGAAGCCCTTTCAAGGGAAATTCGCGCAGTCTTATCAACTCGCGAAGGAAATGATTTCATCACTGATTATGTCGCTGTGTGCTCCTCAGGCTCTGATTAATGAATGGAAAATGTGATACATACATTTATTTTATTTTTCTTTCATCATATTTTTGTATTCATGAACCTTTTAAATAAAATGATCGAATTTACCATGTCTTTCTTTCCACTATACTATTTAGAAAAACCCCGCATGCAACCTCTGGTAATAAATAGGGTTATGGTTCTCGGAGACTTCAACTTACGAGGCCAGCGGAAAAGGTTACTGCTTTCCATAATGTCCGAAGACACTTTAATTATGAAATCAGGGTTGGGTTTTGCTACGTGGGAGGGTATGGCGCAAAGGCTATTCTTTGTCCTATAGGCAGGAGTCGCTGGGGTACCAAGAAGGGTTAGAAAGGCAGGTCATCGAACCCCTGTTCCTCCAGAGGGGTTAGAGTTATGCCAAGGGACGGGGGTGGGTCCGACGAGGGGGAGGAGGTGAGGGTGGGTCAGGGGGAAGGAGGAGGGGGTGGGTCCTGCGAAAGGAAGGAGGTGGGGGTGGGTTCGACGAGGGGAAGGAGGTGGGGGTGGGTCAGGAGGTGCCAGAATTATAGAACATGAGGTCATTGACCCGTGTTCCAAAGTCCCGGGACTAGTAGTAGTGGTTAAGTGTCCCACATCCTCCACTGATTTGCGGTGTTTCAAATAATCCTATGGAATAGGAATGATAATAATAATTGAATGATAAATTACGGAATATGAAAGGTTTTCTAATGAATGATGTGTCCTTCAATTATGAAGCTTCGCAATTTTCCTTTGAATGTGCTCTTTAAAGAGGAGAGGCAAAATATTGTCAAATAATGCTGCATGTAAAACATAAACTCTCTCATACGCAATTGTGACGCGATTTATAATGCTCGAGTTCAAGGGTTTCCTTTTGGTTTAATGCCATGAGTTTGGGTAATGATAGTTTACTCATTTCCAGGAAAGGTTGGAGGTCCATTATAAATTCATTGACATCAGCAAATTTGCTGCTTACTAAAAAGGCAGTTAATTTGCTGATGACAATGAATTTATATTATTTACTACTAACTACCACTACTTCTTTTACTAGCTACCTTTTAGTAAGCGCATTCTACACCTTAATCACATTATCTTAACAGCATATTGTATTTTTAACTTCTTGAGGCTCTGTTCAGATACATTATACATAGCTGAATGCTGAAGCTACAAATTACTCATTTGTAACTTCAGTATTTTTAATATATCATTCTTTTGCAGAGTCGTCTGAGATTGTCCAAGGCCCGATTCGTGAAAATTGCAAACTAGTAGCAACTATGGACAAAGACAACTGTAACCGAATATGAATTTCTCTCGAAAATGTCATCACACTTCTTCATGCCCTCTCGATAATGTCTCAAACTTCACAATAAACATAAGTGATAACGCACGTCCCTTTTGTTGCTAGTGGCCTTATAGTTTTCAATGAAATTCCTATAGGTTTTTGGTGCGGAAGTTTATATCGAGTGAATTGGGAATTTCTGTTCTTAATGTTATCCAGGACCAATTTTTTTTATTCAACTACCGTTGTCAGGGAGGTGAAAAGCAAACTTGCTCGAGGGAGAATTTTTATTGAAGGCAGGGGGGAAGGGGAAGGAACACGACAAAAGCGAAAGATTTGGAGGGAGAAAACCCGTGCAAATATGACTCCGCCCAAACAATGTGCTCTGTTCGCCGTTCGAAATAAGAGAGATGAAGTGGATTTCATCGGTGTAAACAACTGCCATCAAATACCTTCCACGTAATTAACGTAGAGGTTACGAAAATGTAACGGTTCAAACATTTGATCTCGCTGTAATTTCCAAACTCCTCTCCGAACGCAGAGTTTACTTTCGACATTTCAATCGCTTTAAGCGACGCAGCCTTTTGTTTGGAAAAACATCCCCACCGTTTGAATTCGGCACTCGCTTTAAGAAGTAAAATTCGTTACTCAGTTAGTATTCCGAAGATGATTATGTAACTAGATGAGTTCATTCGCTGCGATGCCTATGAGCACACCATGGGGATTAAACTGATTTGGTTTCCAAGGAAAGCTACCCTTTTTTTCGTTTCGGGAGGAAATTTGTTTGCTCGTGAAAAATTAATCCATTGGAACTCTTTGCTCGTAACGTCAACTTGTGGTTTCGTTTGCATAACGGTTGTTTAGTCGTGGTTGCTGGGGTTTCCAGTTAAAGTAAGATTTCGTACGGAACTGAAATGAAAATTTTTAAAATGGTACACCGACATCACATTATCAATTTATGGGAAAACCAAAACTTTTTTCAAAAAATAAACACTCTTATGTAATAGCTACATTATGTTTATGTGGGGTGGTGCATCTTTCCATTTTCTAAATTAAATCTATTTTATTTCATAAAGTATTTAAACATCTTTATAAAGAATCCAAAATCAAAACCATTGAATCCAGTTTGCCATTTTAATAAAAATTTTAGTTTTAAAACATGTAATGACTATCATTACACCTATTGGAAATATATTTTATACATATCTTCCAAATCTGAAATAAAATACTTTTTGTTATGCCTAAATAAAGTGTGAAATTCTTAGCGGTAAATCAAAGTTTATAATGCCGTTAACTTTTAGTTCATCGTGAAAAATTTTGCTAGTGCTCACCGTTACGAAGATATCCTTAACAAAAGCGACCAGTATCCTTCCGGAAATGCTGGGATAATATTGGAGTGAGGGCGGAAAATCAACCCATCCTGATAAGCTCCCTTTCAAGTGTTATTTTTGGTGTAACTCCTTTCGTAGTTTGTACGACATCAAAAAATCAATCTTTATGTTTTGTGTACGAAATATCACGAGATTATCCAAGTTGAAGCTAAATTTCTGGTTGTAATTTTGGAATCATTTTAACTGAAATCGCTGTGTATTTTTTATCAAATTGATTTACTGGTATACTTTTACTACCCTCTCATGATAGACTATTTAACTGACAATTACATTATTCTTCGTTTTATTTGGTGTTTTACCGTAATGACATGTTGAATGATAAAGTAATCAATGTGATAATCATCAGAAAAATCATACTAATTCAATTCTTCTGTGTATAGTTTTCATCATATATCAAAAATACTAAATGAAATAATTAAAATACGAGCATTACTTTTAGCACACCAAGAGCACATTTAAAGCAGTCAAGTGAGCTAATGATTTCAGTCAGACCTCAGCTTTACCTGATTTACCTGATTTAATTGCTCCTTCTTTTCAAGATTTTAGGATGCCAATTTTTAATACTTTTTCGTGAAAATTTCTCTAGCGCGTCATTCGTAGTTGAGGCTTCAAAGCCTTTTTTCGTTCAATATGATTGGCTAAAAACATCAGCGGCACAAAACTAATGTAAAGTTGTTTTTTCACTACTCAGCGTGTAGTATTCCGTATAATATTATCTGATTCAATATTTACATAAGCTCTTGCTGCACGTGTTGATAAAATAATCGAGGAAATTCTTTTATATGCATTCCGTTTGTTATTAAAGCTAGCAGTCACTGATATTTTGCCAGACTCACAAACATGTGAATCTATTTTATCATCGGCCAATTTAAGCGCTTCGTTCATTTGATGTGATTTTAAGGATCTGTTGGGGAGAATTACACCGTTTTTGAATTAACAATCCGGCAATAACTGTTAATTAAATTTAGCAGTTGACGTTTTCAACTCTTGCCTCACGGTTTCAATCTTTTTAATAGCTGTTATCTCTTTATTTATCTACCACATAAATTCTCTATAGCAGGACCAAATATTGAAATATTTCATAAGGAATTATATTTTATTCATCATTAGAATATGAATCATTATCCTGCCACGGAAAAGGACGTGAATAAATACATTTTTGAAATTCAAGTCATTATAACTATTTGTTTATATTATTTTCAGTTAATTTTAAATTCCAGTTTCCCACTTGAAGTAAGTTTAACATTAAACTTTAAAAATAAACTAGCATTCCGCATGTGCAAATTATGCACCATACAGGTGGCATAATTCCATATTACTTCCATTCCTGTCTGGACTGTTCCTCGTGTCCTTTTTTCCGCTTCCATAGGCTTTTGCTGCATGATACATTTAGCCATCAATTTTTTCAGTAACATTCTAAATGTTATTGTACTCCTTCTTAATGGCATTAGGTACGATTGAACAATCCTTTTTAGTGTTAAAAATGGCTAGGCAATGATGAAATCAATAGAAATCACCTTTTCTGACCCCGGAGTTTAGTGCGACGAAAATCTCCCTGCTGTTATATCTAAAAATTTCTTCGTCACTCAGTAATTCACCATACATGTGAAGTTTGACTCATTTTACTACCCAAACTTCAACGCAGCCTTTGGGAAATTTATGCCCTTGCTCGTTGTTTGCAAAATTCTCAAAAAAAACTATTTTATGTGATAGTAACATTATTTTATACTGAGTGGTGTATTTTTTTACATTTTCGAAATGAAGCCTATTTTATTTCATAGAAAATGTAACCATCCTTATTTAAAAAAAATTCAAAATCCAAATCATGGAATACAGTTCGCCACATTAATAGAAACTTTAAGTTTACAACATGAAATGCCTGTCATTGCTCCTATATTCAATCGAAATCTTCACTTATCCAATCCTCAGTGTATTATTACATGCCTTGAAATATAATTTACATGAGCGTAGTGTCAATTTTCTCCATAACCACAAATGTTACGAAGTAATGTATAAGATGACAATCTGATATTTATTGGTATCAATCACACTAACGCTTTGCCGCGGCACTTCATAGTCTGAGGTTTATTAAAATTCATGAAAATAATTTATATTTTGATAACTTCCGAGAGATCCTATTCATTTGAACTAATGTTAAAAGATTGCATGTATTAAAAATTCTGAAATATTAAATGTGATATTTCTTGAAATGGTTTTGAAAAAGAAAATAATTTCTTTAAATTCATATCCGGCCGGATATAGCGTTTTTCTAAGTTTGACCCAGCCCTTCACCGGTCTCATAGAGGAATAATGAATATAAAGGTATCAACTTAGCCGCTCAAGTCTCCCCTATCGTCCTGTAAGCCTGGCAAAGAAATTCATTCTCTTCAAAATAAGTTTTAGTTTGTACAAGGTGACAATTAATTGTATTTAATTTCCTAGTCATTAATATTTATCTTATTACAATCTTATGAAAGGCATTAATTAACATCGAATACGTTATTTTAATTGGATATTGCGGAGTACACATATACCGTGTGTAGGAGTCATCGAAAGCAACCTGTTCAAATACTGCTGCGTTGAGACTTAATGACATAGCTAAATTTGTGGGTATTAACACCTACATTCTTGCATACACCACCATGCATTACCCTTCAGTGAATAAAATTGGAGAAGGAGAGATTGTTAGAGAAACCTAAGGAGAATAGAGGAAATATCTTCTCCCATCCTTAAGCTGTTCCTTCAATCTGAACTACTGTGAAACTTGTCCTTACCCCAGAATACTCCGTTGCCCAATACCCTTCAGGGTTGAACGACGAGCGTGTTTAGCAGGTTTTTATAGCAACCAAAGGAGACTAGAATAAATGGCCTTTCCCTTCCATCGGCGGTTCCATCATTGCGAACCGCTCGTCCTTGCCAAGAGGGTGGTTAAGATTCTTCCCTACGTACCCTTCACGACACACTCATCCAGATATCCCCCCACTCCTTCAGTCCCATCCCCACGGGAACATTGCCTTCTTTCCCCTTTCATCCCCTGCTCCATATCCACTCCTTTCTCTCTCTTTCCCTATCTCTCCATTCCACAGGTTCAACTCGTATTCTCACTCTGGCACGCTTGACTGCCCTTCCCTTCATCTTTCGCCCCGATCTCCATGGCAGCGCACTGCCGCTCGCTCGCTGCTCCTGCTGCTGCTTTTTACCTTCCACCACCAACGCCACCCAAAACCAAACCCTCCTGTCCCCCATACCCTCAGTCTCTTTCTCGTCTTCCCTCCTCCTCCTCGTCAACCGCCATCCCTTCGACTCCTATCGTTTCAGCGCCCGGAAAGAATTTGCGTTACATTTTATGCATTTTATTTCTGCCCGGCAGCCTCCGGCGCAAAGAGCGGCTAAAATAAAGGGAGAGAGAGAGAGAGAGGTAGGGAGTACCAGAGGGGTTGGGGGTGGGTTGAGATGAGTGGAGGAGGGAGGGGTGAGTAAAAAGGGAACAAATCGGAATCGCTGCGAATCTCTGTGCCCGTTGCCTCGGAAAAGTTGATTCCGTCCGCGTGGTGAGGTTTAGGTGAGGCCGTTGCACGTGTGTGTGAGTAGAGCTACCGCGTACTCTCGCAGACACAGAGAGGTTGGAGAGAAGGAGAGATGAAAAGGATGGGGTTGCAAAAAATAATAAATAAGTTTCCGAGGAGAGAGAGAGAAAATGAGGGAGAATTTTGGAGAGGGATGGAAAGACCGAAGCGCTCTCCTGAAGGAAAGCAAAGGAGAAATGTGTGCTCGTGTGGATGGGAAAGGCGAAAATAGGAAAGGAGACGAGTGGAAGATAGTTTGCCGAGTGTCAACATCACGCAGACGCCGACTTGTAAGGGAGGCTCATGCATGTCTTGCTCGGGTGAGGCTGGGGGGGGGGGGGGACGTTCCCGAAATATAAACACGGTAGCACATGCGTGTGATTTTGGAAGGTGCTCTCTTGGGAAGAGATTTGTGGTTCGATTCCTGCTCTTGGCGAAAAATAAATAAAAAAAATTATCCCATTTCTCTACTATTAAGGGAATCGGTTTTTACGTTTCCCGACCATATTACTTTACTTCGTATCAAGACCCTTATTTTATTTTGCCCGTCAGTTTCTGTCTGCGTCGTCCACTCTCGTATACTCGGTATATACAGAGCCTTTCCCTGCTTCAATGTATTTTTATGATGGCGCATTGTTGGGATAAAAGTGGTAACGGTTGGGAAAGGAGAAAATGAAGGTGGGAAAATCTAATGAGGTGATGCTTGCAGCCATACATCCTCCATCGTAATATCCGCGTTTTCAGCCTGATTAGTCAGTACGGAATATGCCTGAATGACGAAACGTAATATGACGAAAGACACTTAAGTTTTATCACCTATGAGAACACAGGTGAAATTGTAATAATGAAAACACTCACTGGGATGGCTTGGAATGATATTTTCATTTAAAAATGGCTTGAATTTCCTATGCTGGTCCCAGCTGCAAAGTCAATTGGAATGAAACTGTGTATGCCCCACAACGTATGTTTAAAATATTGTATGCCGCACACTGCAATCAGAAAGATTCACCAGTAAATGAAAGAGCATAGCCACATGGTTAGCTCTAGAGTGAATGACCATCAAAGTAAGGAATATAGTAAAGATTAAAGCAAATCAAAGAGTATTTGAAAATATAGATGCACTCTGTTTTCGAATTAATGTTCAAAATTAAAGAAAATTAAACTGTCACTTTCTATTTTCTTACGCTGATTCACAGCGAGGTTGTTTTATTTTTATAAAGATGAATAATTTCTTCATTTTCAACGTTTATAAATGGGTTACATAATTAAGTATGCTTAATTGCCCATACCCGTAGAAAAAAATAACTCGCCATTCTCTCCCTTTGTGTCGCAAGTACTTCAATGGTGCTAATGCTGTACCCTAGAGCTTTTGGCCCAGCAGAAACTCAAAATAACCTTTCTTACCGCTAAGGGAGGGATAAAGCAGAGGTGGTGGGGCATTCAGAGTGGAGAATACCACTGACATTTAGCCCTTACCCCTACTTCTCCGTGAAAAAGATATTTTCAGGGGACTATCCAAGGTCCGTTTATTTCCTAATGCTTCATTATACGGGTTAGGTGATATACGGCAGCCTCATGGCCTCAATTTCGACTAAACTAACGCCGCGTGGTATTCCTTTTTTTCCTCCATTCACTAATCCAGGTCGTATATTTTCATTTTCATTGAAGCTGGTAGAAACAATTGGCTTTTAGCTTTGGTGCCTCGGATAGCGAATTAACCCAGGGGTAATTTTGTATTCTCAATTGCTTCCACGGTAAAAAAAGGGGATATCTCGTATCCCTTTCATTCTCGTTTCGGTAGACTCACTCCTTTATAGTCCTCTCCCACCCCCTCGCGTTTCTCGACACCCCCAAGAGCATTTGGTCTTACTCGCCTCTCTTGCCATTCTATTTTCCCACGCAGTTTTTTTCATTGCTCGACAATATTCTTTAATCAATGGGAATAGCCGCGAGAGAATGCCCTTGTTCATCACTTGGTTCCTCTTCTCTTACTTCGCCCGTCGTTTTTGGCTCAACGCAAGCTCCCCGACGTTGTCCCTGTTATAGGTTTATCCCCTTACTGCGCCTCTCGTTTAACTCGAGTATACGAAGGATTGATGGGGTGTGAAAGGAGAGGGATGGGAAAATGAGTGGCAAAAGGTGTAAGGGAAGAGGGAGGAACATAAGGGGAAGCGATATGGAAGGATACCGTGCGGGAGTGGTAAAAAATATGAATGACAGGAATAGATGGCATGATCTATTGGTGCGTGAAGCGAGGAACTGAAGAAGGAATTGCGAAATATAGAGGAAATTGATCGCTTCATTATTATTATAGAGATAGGTTGCGAAACAAAATATTTCAAATTCAACCTCGGCAAATTTTAAAGATATATTGTCCCTCGAAAGAACAATAGATCTTGGTAAATGTGATCAGACTCGATAGAAAATCGATTATCCCTTTTGATTCAAGGATATGTTAGGAAGTGAATGATAATTAGGAATGTGGACGTTTTGTAAATTACTCTTCAGGGAGGCGCGTGAAATTGTGCCCGCAAATTGGAATCCGCCAAAATTAAAATTGAACAGTTTGCTCGCTATTTTATTTCATTTTAAGAATAATAATACCCATTCAATTTTTTGTTTTTGTAATTTACAGAAATATGAATACCCATAAAATATATGCTTATCATTATTGGTGGATTTTAACACCTATAATAATAATTTTAATTTTTAAAATCGAAAATATTTTGCGTTTGCAATTAAATTAAACCTGACAAAGAAATGTATGCAAACAACACAATTCCTACAGTAAAATGTGATGGGATATGAAAACAGGAAAGAATAATGTCAAAGACCGCAAGAAAATCAACAATGCCGGGCCAGAGGCATGGACGTCAAAAGGGGGGGAATAAGAATAAGATATTGAAAATTTGTTTAACAATTTGCCGAAGACTGATTTCATCGATAATCATAGTGTTAGATTCAACGTTATCTTCCATAAATAAAGTTCTATATTTAATTTTTCCATACTTTTTTGCTTTTAAGGAAAAAATACTTGTTTAAAATGAAAAACTCATTTTTCGAATAAATGCTTTGTTCTCAGATGTTTCCCTTTAGCTCTTTATATTATATCTTAGTTCCGAAAAAAATAAATAAACTCTCCATCCTTCGTTATGGAAGAAAATTCAAGCAATTAAAAATCCAGTAGCCGGGATGTACTGATCCCTTGTTATCTATGCCTAGCATTTGGGTCAGTTGAGTTTTTTCCCCGGATTTGCCGTCCCATTTATGGGAAAAGGCCTCTGTTTCTGCAGAATCCTTTATCTCCTTAAAACCGGGCCAGTTATTACCAGTAAACTTCCATGACTCCTATTCTCTTCATGCCTCAGTTACTTATACCGTTGGGAATACATCCCCGAGACAGTGCATGAATTTTCTTTTTGATGACAAGCGCGGATAGTCTTCTAAGATCCACTGTAATTTTCTTTCTCTTCTACATCATCATTGATGCTGTTCCATTTTCTCGTCATTGAATTTTTTTAGGGAGATATTTTCCATGCGTGGTGAGTTGCACTCATTAAATTTATTCAGAAATCATCGTTGAAAAAGTAAGACGTGAAAAAATGTAAAAACCTTACTTTATCTTCTCTTGTATCATAATTCTAGCTCTTCTATACCCTTCCAATTCAGACCTGCTATCAGAAGTCAACTGCGAATTTTTGTAGCAATTTCATTGAATAAAATAAAGATGAAAACTTCAGAGTTGAAATTTTTTATGCGTTCTTGTCTAGACATGATAAATACTGTTTCAACTGGTTCCATCAGAGTTTCCACCATTTTTTAATCACTTGCAACGTAACAGGGTTGGTGCTCTCTAAAAAAAAAGACATTTGACGCGTAACTAGTGCTGCACATCTTTGGCAAGAAATCTAGTTGAGGTCAGTAGAGAATATACTCTAGCAATGACTGTAATTGTAAATAACCGAGGAAGCTTCCATACCAATCATACTCTAGCATGTTCCATTATATTTCTATTCGTGAATAATGGACTAATATTGTGTCCTAGTGGAGCAAATCAGTAAACAATAAGATAAAATATTCAACCGAAGGGGGAAAATCACGAGGTGAATGCTGTGAGTCGGGCACTAGCAATATTGGCTAATCGCTGAGGTGTTCGTTTATTAAAAGTGAGATAATGATACTTGTAGGTATTTAAGATGGAGATACGATTGAGAGTGATGCTTGAACTCTTCTAATCGATTTATTCCTTCCCCTCGCCACTTGATTACCCCCAGTTAACCTTTTACGTCATTGTGATGAATATATTAATTAGGAAATTATTCTTCTCAGTCTTCAAGGCGTATTTTACACAGCCCCACAGACTCTGAATAACAAGAAAATTAAAGTCTTACTTTTCCTTTATCAGCGCTCTTACTATATAATACTCATTGGTTTTCAACTAAGTTATTTATGCAAGGCTAAAAGTTCTTAAATGTAGAATGAAAAATTAAAAAGTTTTTCTTCAGTTTTGACGCAGAAACTGGCAATTTTAATTATTCAAGTTAACTTCCTTTTGTTTAACAAATTTGTTAAAAACCTTTTACCATGGTTATCAATTTTGTCGGCTGTCATGAATACCGGTGGTCAAAATTATCTGCTATTGGATTTTTAATAAACACAATACAAAGATTCTCGGAGTTTTTATGCGTAGTTCTACCGCGGACCGAAAACCGTATAGAATGAATATGATTTATATATGTGCAGGAAAATATACTCCACCTTCTTTTACACGGTTTATAATGTTCATTCATTCATCATAAATAGTTGATCTTTATGTAACACGAGGATTTATTAACCGATACATTTTAAGCATTTCAAAAATATTTATTCTATGAAGAAAATTAACAAGGCCTTTTTCTTTTGGAATGGCGAAGTCACCACAGGTGCTAGGAAGCTAGAAGAATACATCACTGCATACAAAAAAATATAAATTGTTATTTCATATTAGAATCCTTTTGCGCTGTATCCTGAAAAATATAAAAATCCTCAGATGTGTGCACTTCTATGAAGGGACTAGAGAATTTGAAAACGGAAGTGAAAAAGTTGAAGTCTAAGCCGATTGGAGTGGGTTAAGTTGGACTCGTTAATTAGCTCCCCGGTGGGAGCAATTCAGCATGAAAAACATGAGAGAAATCACTTATGCACAAATTACACGGTACTCGGAATATGGACACTGAAATTGGGTTCGAAAGATAAAAGTCTTGCAATAACACGATGAATGAGAAGCGTACTTGTTTTTTAACAGCTTTGTTTGATACTTGTATCAGAAAAAAATTAAATGGAACCTTCCACTTACATTTTTCGTTTGAAATCAGAATTTTTCTAGGGAGTAGGTCAATTTTTTTTGCAGGTTCTCGGACAGGAAAAAATTGATATTCTCACGTTTACCAATGCCACTAGTTAGTACCTAACCTTTGGACGTTTTGAGTCGAAACTGAGGATAAGAGGAAAAAATCTTAGGGACATTGGAGAGGAAGAGAGAGAGAGAGAGAGAGATGGGCTGCATTCGGGGATAGGGCAATGTTATTTGAACTAGCCACCCTTGTGGTGGAGTTTAAGCCTGAAAAAAGTATCATCGCACGCGCGTACCACCGGCAGGGGCATTTGGAAATCAGGAATCGGAAGTTAGGGCTGAAGTCTTAACTGAGCGGAATGGATGACGACAGGGCTGGTTTATTAGCACCCTCTTGGAGGCACTTAGACTTTTCGCTCTGAGAGGGCGCACTAATACTCCGGGGAGAGAGATTTTGGAAGACCCTAGCCTAGGGAGAGCGTCGCGATGGGTGGCGGGGATTTATTCAAAGGAGGTCATGCATGGGATATGGAGTGTGGAGGAGCAGAGAGGAGGGGTGAGGAGTTGTGGAGGAGGAAGGGTGCCGTGTGCGTGGGTTGAAGGAGGATTTGAGCTGGAGCGAAGCCGGGAGGAGGAGGAAGAGGAGAGGAGGAGGTCGACATTAGCCGAGTGGAGAAAATGAAATGAAGAATTTCCCCTGGAGCCTCTCCTGAAGCTGAGCTTCGTTAGAGGAAGCGAGGAGGAGGAGCGGAGAATTCTTCCCTCAACCTTTGATCTCCCCGACTTGTCATGGTGACTCCGCCCGGGGTAGGGCATGAATTCCTTCCCGCTAGAATAGCTTTTCGCGCGGCACGCTCCGGATCAAACAAATGAGATACGGAGTGCGATGCTTGATTAGAGGTGGAACCCCTCCCCCCGCCACGGGCCCGGTTTTCCCTCTCTCTCTCTCCCCCCTCCAACTCTACCTCCTCCTCTCTCTCCATTTCTGTCTCTTTTCCCTTTCCCCCCAGAGGGGGTTGGATCCCCACCTCATCGTCACCTCATTCCGTTCGCACACGAAATTGATGGAGCCAAGGCTCGCAAAGCCGCGAAGTCTCCCAATTGACTGGAGTCCGTGTGAAAAGAAGCTGCTTCCCTTTTTTTATGCTCCCTCACACTCTCCCCTCTCGAAGAAAGAAAGAAAAGAAATAAGGCATTGGGGGGGGGAAAGAGAGAGGGAAGAAAAAAATAAGAATCAGCTCCGCGCGTAGTTGGGGGTCTTGAGTTAATCTGGCCGAGGAAATGATTTTGGTTCGAAATACATTTCCCGGCGTGTGCTTTGAAAACGAATCAGAGTTCCTTTCGAGGAAAATAAACTTTTCAGGGATTTCCCGGATTTTTTTTTCTCTTATTTTCCTTCCTTCGTATTTATATTATTTTTTTCTTCCAACTTAAGAAACTGAAAATTGAAGTCAGTAATGGCGTCTCTTTCATCTAGATCGCAATTACCCGACGAAAATGACATTCGCGGTAACTTCTGATTTCACACCCACTTCTCTGCCCTTCCAGCGTTGTCAGTTGCCCCGAGAGCCGAAGAAAAAGTCTTTTAAAATGACTACCGAGTTCATGGACTTAAGAAGGGATGTATTTTTTTCCAGGGGAGATTTATTTTACTTTAGGCAAACATTCAATCTGTTTTACAAAAGTCTCTGTCACGCGCCGGGCCAAGTTTATTCAGAGCAAGAATTTCTTATTACGGTCCTCTTTGTAATCGCCCGTTAACTCTCGGTGCATTAATTGCAACAGATAAAGTAATTGGAAATCGGAACTACGAATTATGTGAAATCTTAAATTATGTGAATTATTGATGTTTTCTTTTCTTTACCTAACTTCTATTCGAAATTACTTTTAAATAGATTATTATTAACAAGGGGATTTAAAAGAGGCATATTTTGCAGAGACTTTTATTCCATGCCATATTTTGATAGAAATTACACTTTGTATTTTCGTACATTTGAAAGCTCATGAGTTTGAAATTCTGGAAAACTGAAGAGTAATACAATGCTTCCGACTCATTCCTAAATTTATGGTGATCATAAATGATAAAATCCGCTTCGGTCTGTTCATATAATACTTGGCATAGATTTTTTTAGTCACAAGGCCATATTTTTCAGTTTCATTTCTAATCTCGTAAATTTTTTTGATAGAATGTAATGATAAACAATTTGTTATTCATAAAAAGGGACTTTGAAAGATTATATTTAAAGGAAATATTTCTTGTGATTAACCTATCAAGGTAACTGTGGGATGAGATTGAGATTCAGGTTATGTCACCATTTCGCGAATTTAATGGTCATTATTCTGATTTTTCTACCATCTCCTGTTGTGGTCAGCTAGGACAAATTCCCACCAATGGCATGAAAAGATTTAACATTGATAATAATTAGAGCAGGAAAAAAACATTCTTGAACATTTTTCCTACTGGTAGGGTATAAATGACAGAATTAAGTGATGGTTTTGTCTGTTTAAAATCAGTATTTATATTTTTATTCATTGTTTTTTCGTTTTACTTTTATTTTGATAGTCTGCAACGTATTTCATTTGTTGCTGCCCGCCACGGGTTGTGATTCACCCCTTGTTCCAGGTTACGAAAATTATTTTTACCAACTTCTGCTAAATGATGTCATGATAAAATACCCGAGCAGCCACGGAAGGTTAATTATGGCACGTATTACCATGTGATACATATTTTCACCCTCTTAAATTTACAATGATAGAGCAATAGGGGGCAATCTCGTGGTCTTTCGCTTTAAATCAATATTTATAAATGTACATTTTTTTACCCCCACTCGGGATTTTTATTCCAAAAGACTAAAACGCATTTCAGCTGTTGCTGCGGGACTGCGGTTTTGTGGCGCCTCGCCGTTAAGAGGAATGTGCCCGCTTCGTATATGGGCGCCTCGGAATTTACGGCATGGCTAGCAGGCGCCTTTATTGCCGCTCACTCTATCCCCGCTCCTCCTTCTCTCTCCTTTCCTTCTTTCTCCCAGCCGTTTTACCTTCCTTCCTTCTTCCTTCCCACAGTGTAAAACACCCCCACACATGCACTCATCCCCTCGCAAGCCTGGCTATCTCCTCATCCCCGCCGCAGCATCAGCCGGCGGGAAACGCTCGCTCCCTCGCCGGGGAAAAGGTCTCTCTCCCCCCCCCCCCCCCTCTACCTCACGGCCGTCGATAAATTCGGCCCGAAGCAATCCGAATCGTTTCGTGCATGTGCTTTTGGAGCTCCCCAACCGCCCCCTTAACGCTGTGCCTCCTAACTGCTCCTCCGCCGTTCCCATCTCCACTCTTACTACTACCGTATCGTCCCTTTTGCCACTCCGATTGCTTTGGGTACAGGGGAAGGAAAGAAAAAAAGGATGCGAGGAGTGCGTGTGGTGTGGTGTGGGGAGCTATCCCGTCGTGCATTTCCGCCGCCGCCTCGAGATCACTTTCGCCATTCGCTTCCCCTTAAGTGCTCCCGGCCTTTAAGAGATTGGAGAGTGAGTGAGAGGGGTGAGAGACGGAACGTGTCTTTTTACCTTTAAATTTTAAAAAGAAAGGGATTTCTCGGGGCTATAAAACCCTTCAAAGTCGACTCAAATGGGCTGTACAATGACTCTAGCAGCGGTCGTTCTTTTTTTGCGGGGAGTTCTCGAGCCAAAGGATTCGGAAGTAAGTGTTAATCCGTGACCAATGTGATATGCACTCGATAACAATGAACTGCGTGTTACATCAGAGATGGAGGTCCTCTGCCAAATAACCGTGTCTTGCGGAGGAATTTCGGATACTTATTCGAACATTTGATTTGTTTTATGGAAAGATAGCAGCTAGATTTGGATTCCTTCATCTCATTCGATTATTCTGTGTGCACCCGGATATTATATACGGATATTAACAGCGCATGAAAATGGACGTTTTTCGACACTCATATCTTGTGTGGAAACAGCCCAGCTAGCTGAATAACTGGAGGGTCAAATGGAATAGAACTCGATCAAAACGGAGAACCAGAGTTCAAATGGGCACAATTAGTCTCATTGATAGGCTCATAGATCAATTTATTTACCTTTCATGAAAACCTTAGCGCTATTTCGTCAAGTATTTTTCTTGTAATAGTGCTCATTCTGTCATTTGAAGCAAAATGTTTGTACCTCAACCCCGATATTGCTTCCTTAACTCTTAGCATCAGCGTTATTGGTTTGATTTCTGGTTTATTAATGATAAGCTTATTGCAAAGTAGTGCCCGATCTCGATGGTTTTATATTTCACTTTGCACATTCATTTCAAATCATAGTTTGGAATTTATAATAGCTAATTCCTAATTAGCATCACAGGTTGAGACAGTAGCGTAACTAGGAATATGCTTTGGGGTGGCGAAACTCCTCGCCCATCCCCAGGCAACGGGGGGAAAATGTTTAAAAAATGACATGCCTGGCGATACATTTTATGCAAGTTTTGCACAAAAAATTTAACTATAATCAGGTGCAGTTATTAAATGCCAAAACTATACAACAGTTTTAAATATTTTTTTTTTAATTTCTCTGAGGCTTTGGTAGGATATCTATCCCTTCATCCCCCCCTAGTTACGCCAACGGGTTGAGATTGTAGTTATTTTGAACCTAAGGGATCGTTTCTCTCATTAACTGATTCAGTATGGGTGAAGAAACTCTTAATCTTCAAATCCAAAACTCAAGTTCTTTTCTCCAAAGAATTCCGCTGATATTCCACACACCAACGAAAATACGTGACCCGCTAACTTCTCGTAATTAGATTCATGGCTTACATACGTTCGCATAAGACTTCGTGCCCGCCGACCGCGAGCCTCCCTCAGGGAATTTAATTTCTAGTTTTGCTGAGTGCAGATATGTATATAGCTTCTCGGTTTATTAACTGCTAAAGGCAACGTTTCATTTTCCTTTGCGACGAGGATGAGAATTTCATTCCGCCAATGTTTCTTGGTCCGTTTTTTGCCTTGGGCCTTGAAATGTTCGCGCTGGGTGTTTAAATAAACCGAAGTGCATTTGAGGAAGCTACATGAGCTACGCCTGCACGTTTCAATCCCTCCTCAAGTCATCTACTTGAGCTTGGTGCAATTCCGATGAGAATTAAGGCTTCCATTAATTTGCTTCAAACACTTTTGCATTTGCATACTCGGAAGATATTTCGCAAGTAATCATACTTAACTCTTTTAGACAAATCCAGCACCCTCCAATGAAATAAGCTTTCTATTTCCCCATTGCTACGAATCATGTTCCTCAATATTCACACCGTTCATCCTATTTTTCAGCATACGTCCATTGCTCCGTATGGAATCAAGAATTTTCTTGTAAGCTATATGCATATGTTTATTCTAGAATACAGAAACACATACTTAGCTATAACCTATGTATTATACCTTCATGATGATTTAATAAAACGTGACTACTTTTTGTATATATTATGATTTCCATGATAAAAACGGTTAATAGATTTCTTTTTCACTCATTGCATTGAGGACTCCTCATAGTTAAGCGGAATTTAGAACTTTCTCTCAACTTTAAAGTTTCAAATGTGTCACAAGAAACCATTGTGTTTAAATACATCTTCATCTTTTGCATTAAGGTCATTAATATCCTATTGCTTCGAATTATGTACTTCAATAATCTTTCATTTTCATATTTAATATTCTTTGGGTCAAATCTACGCAATTTTCTTTCACACTGCCGTTGCGAAAAAGGAATCTTAAGACACTGCACCGTTCTATCCACACATATCCGCGAGGTGTGAGGAATCCCATCCTAGGATCGGTCCAACGGTCATCTCGAGGAGACGGTTTGATCTGTTTGTTCATCCCACCCACCCCCTCACATCACCACCCACCTCCCTTTGTTTCTCTTCACCACCCTCTCTCTCTCCACCCCCAGTGGTATCATAGCCCCCGCTACATCCCCCGTCTCCTCCCTCCGCCCCTATTTCCCAGAGTTCCCCGCGAGCGATACTCCTCTCAAGAACATTGATCCCGTGGCCGTACCCGCGCGCTACTCAACGACAGCCCAACGCCCACCCCCCCTGCCCCCCCTTAGAGCCGTCTGCCCCCGCCCCCGCCCCCACCAACCCACCACCCCTTCGCCTCGCTCAGCCAGAGACGCAATTTCCGCCTCGATCACTTCCGGACGCACATACTACGCCCCCACCCACCATAAAACGGAGGGCTGTCTCTCTCCCTACTCCTTCTTCTCTTTCTTAAGCGAGCAAACTCCTTTTCAAACCAGTCGCCATGTCTTCTTCTCCCTACCTCACCGGCGTGTAATGCTAGAAACGGTGTTCTCCACCTCACGCACCCTCCCCACTCCGGCCTTCAACCCCGTTCACTGCAATTTGATTTGGCGTAACTAGGTTCGCTATCACCTGGACCAATAGTTGAGATATTATACCAATAATAACTAAGACTTGCACCTCAAATATCAAATCCATCAATTAGAGCTTTCGATAGCTGTGATACTCTCAATACATATCGCTATCTTCCTTATTTTTATTTACTTTCAACAGAAATTCAAGCTTTTTTCAATTAATTTCAATTCCAAGCTGGGTAGGTACCTTCAAGCAGTTTCCAACCACCAAAAGCTAATTTTGAGTTTCCTTCTCCTCAGTTTCGCAAACTTAAGTCTAAATAAGTTTCTGTGTGCACACCATCCTTCTACTCTTCTCTGAAATTGAAATGAAGTTTCCCAGACGCAAGCGTCAATAGCGCGAGTTCCCATATATCCTTCTTTCATCCACTTTTTTCGTATCATGCAATGGCATTTCCAATGTCCGTGAGTGATTTTTTGTTGGATTGGTTGGTAGGCAAAGCAAGGAGTGGAAAATGGAGCGGAATAGAAAGGCAGAGAGAGAGAGAGAGGAAAGAGCCAATGTGCGATGGGTGCGCGATAAATCCCTACATTGCGCTCAACAGGTTTGCTCACGGCTAGCGAAGTAGGGAGGTGTGGGAGGGGGCACTCAATTTTAAGTTACGTGCAGACTTCGACCGCAAGGGATGTCTGTTGTGCTCGAAAGTCCTCAGGCATTTGCACATTTGACCAGCTGGATAATGCGATCTATGTTGCCTTTTACACTCCATGATGGGTCGATGGAGCGTCGATCAATTTTATCCTCTATTCTCTACCCTGCAAAGCGTTGTGGAAATTATTGGCTAAGCCTGCCACTGTCCTCATCCACAATGGCTTCAGTGTATTAAATTGTAGTTGTAGAAGCAGATATTTATATTATTTCTGACTCTTCATGTACCGCATTCACCATGCTTAATGGTGATATTCTTGAAATAACGGCAAAAAAAATCAATTTAATTTGTCGACACTTGAAGAAATTCATGATGCATTAAGTGATATGTTGAATGTAGGTACTTTTTAAAATGTTTAAAATTTATTTTTCTTTGTTTAAATCCATCGAACGTTCAGCCTCATTTCATAGTAAACAAAACAATCTTAGAATAATACCACTTTTACTCGCTGAAGATAGAAATTTTGAAGCAGTACAGAGCAATAAATCTATTTAGCTTTAAGATAAATGAAATATTTACAAAAATAAAATTTTTGTGGTCTCTTTCACTTACAAGGGAATAATATCTATGCTCTTTGCTACCCGAATGAAAGATTTTGTTAAATATCTCGAACTATAGAGTATGTAAAAGCTCTCTGCTGCCTTACATGAGTGGGAAAGTCCCCAAACTGCAATAGTGTATCCTCAGTGAGAGACACTGAATACACTAAGAGAAATTAACTCTGCCTTCTCAATTCTTGGTCGTTTTCCATTGGTATCGTGCAATAATTTTACACTGGTTATTCTGAACATGAATCAATAATAAGTAAAGATAACTCTGCCACACTTTGATGTCACTCAAGAAGGCCACCATTATAATCATTTCCTTTTCAAAGAATGTTTACGAAGAGTAATAATTTCTGTCAAGTCGCAAAGTACTCGGGTTTCAGCGACCATATTTCTCCGATGACCATTAGGAGCGCTATTCCCAGAGGCCCGGGGGCGCCATCGCTGCCTCTGAACCTGATCGATGATTGTCATGATGGGGGCGAATAAAAGATGAAAAAGCATTCCTGTCCATGCACTCTGCTGACGGGAATAAATGTTGATTAATGCCGCCGCCGCCACGGGTCCGTGGGTTGGCGGAAAAAGGGATTGCATCGGCGGTTGTCGATGTGGCGTGCGCGGATAGTGTGCTAGTGGCCTCTGCCGCGTTTGCACGGGTGGGAACGCCTCCATTAGCAATCAATGCAAAAAGCCTCCCTCCTTCCCTCTATCAAACATTTCTGCTTTGTTGAATCTGGCTCTAGGATTCTGCCTTTTTGGACGTTTTTTTGGGCTCGTCCTGTGTATCGCGTGACAGAATCTCACCAGCTCGCGCGCAAACAGTTTTTTTTTCGTACCATCGGTACGCTCAGGTAGGCAAACAGCGTGCCATTGTCCCATTGCAATTTTCAGTCACAACTCACTTCACATAGATTGGCTTCCTATCGTAGCGGTTTATTTTTGTGGGAGAGTAGAGGAAATATTTTAATGCCCACATTAATCGGTGGGAATGGAAAATTTGTGAAGCACATCATCCCATGCTAAAACTTCATGTGAAATATTAAATAGGTGATTATTGAAACAATAAGACCCTTTGACGTGAGATGAGATACAAAATAACTTCATCTCATCATAATGTTCATCACAGGTTTCAATAGAACCATTTTCCTCTACCATTGCTAAATTTAAGACCTTGAAACTAATTAGAAGGTCGGTTTACAGTTCTAGGGATTCTCACCGGGTTAAAAAGTTTTTTACCGAGTTTTTACCTGGTGGGAATACCGAGAAAAGTTTACTCACCTAATTCACCTGGAAAGTATCAAATCTTATTTAGTATTAGAAATGGAATGGTTCATCTTTTTGCCGTCGTATTGTCATCAATAGTAAGTCATGAGTTCATTGGAACCACTTTCGTTTACTGTCCTTGAGTTTTTCTGTCATTCATTGGTTATTCACAGAAGGTAAGTCAGCAGAGGTCATTCTCGTGTAAATGCTTACCCTCTCACCGGCGCCCACCTCGTTTAATTACAATCTCCGTGCTCCGTGGTGTACAGGGGTATTTTCTAGGTTTAGCGTGCCGCCGTCCTGAGATAGTTAAGGTGGGTTCGCGATCAATGCTTCCCTGGCGATACCGTTCGACCAAACCCCAGTTAATCGTGTTTACCAGTAAATTTGTAATGAGAGTTCGACTGCATGGGTACGAGCCCTTTTGTTTCCGCTTTGAAGTGGAGTTTGGGATTCCACGCCTGCATTCCGTTCCTCAAGCATATGAGATAAGCAGTTTAGCAGCAGTTTAGAAGCTAGTAGGTACTTTTCGTCTTATATTTTAGAGGAAAGATATCAAACTGACAATTAACGTGACTATTTAAAATCTACCGGTACAGTCGAATGTTTTCACTGAATAAGAAAGCAAATATAATAGTTACTTGTACTATAATTATTTACTTCATTCAATTCCGTAATCATTTGAGAATATCCAAATAGTGGATATGTGAAGTATGTTTTCCTGGTGATTGAAATCATAAGATATGTGTGATGGTGATTTGAAGGCATGAAAAGTCTTAATTTTTGTTTTCCTCAGCATGTAAATGCATAGGTCAATTCCATTGCTGAAGCTCCCTTCCTGCTTAAGTACAATTCTGAAATTAGGCTTATACTTGGGCACTTGAGGTGAATTGAAAATAAATATTAATGAAATGACATGTCTCATCAGGGCCGAATTGTTATTGAAACAGTTTCTCGAGTGTGAATACGTAAGTCACAACGTTAACGGCGACTTATTCCGCGTACTATATGAGGTATTTTATGTATTCTTGCTTCATTTTCAGAATGCGCATTTTTTCCCCGAAGGTTTATATTTTCCTTGACAAGCACTATGAAGCCAAGGTGCACCCTCATACATTGACACTTCTGCAATATCCTCATGATAATCATTTCCATAATAATAAGGAAATGTTTATAAAGGCTAATAAAATAGCCTAAGAGCGTTTTGGAAAGAAAAATGCCTACCTTAGGTATCATTTTTTTTTGGTGGAACCTTGATTTGTTTAATGAAAGCATTTAATATTGGTCTATATGCATCCTCTTCGGCGTAGCATTTTGAATTTGAAGTCACATTTCTTTTCATTATCAACCGTTATTCTTAAAATAGAATTCTATTTTTAATTTTCCAAATTGGAATGGACAGTAATCCAATTATATTGACCGAGGAACAGGCAGATCCTCTTTGTTACCACAAAAACTAGGTAAAAACATGCAAATTGAATTTATTCCACAAAAAATGGGTAAATATTCAAATGGTGATCGTGAAAAAAAGCGCGATGAAATAAGAAAACTCTCAGCACACGAAACAGCTCTCGGCATAAAACTCGGATTCTTCACCCCTTCGCACATTCGGGAGTATTGTTGCCAGTGACAGTCCTCGTAATCCTGAAGGTCGAAACTTACGTCCATGTCCCAGGGACTTTTAATCGCAAGACGGCCGGAACAGCTGCCGAAGCGGTGGGGGGCGGTACCTACGTCACCTCCGCCTCCTGTTTACCTGTCCTGCCGCTACGAAGTGTAGCGCTGTTTAGCGGTACGTAACGGATAAAAAGAGTGGCGGGTTGTGGGATGGGGAGTGGACGCGGGAGACAGGGGAACCAACCCCTCGAGTGACAAGGGGGCGGAGGTGGAGTAGTGGGATGGGGGGAGGGTGTTCGGGAACAGCAATCGAACTCAAGGGAGTGACTCGAGCTCAGCGGGTGACGAGGCCGGCTGTTGCCTTCGTCAGCTTCTTCGATTGATGATTTCAGACTCATTGGTTCGATAAATAATATTAATCAATGGGCTCCATTGCCAATGGTTGTTGTCAAACGGTAGTAAATGATGGATTTTATTTTTATTCCTAGTTAATAATAATGATAATAATAATATTGATAATAATAATAATTTTTATTACAGATTATGTAAATACAATTATCAACTATACAATAATGTTACTGGAGTATAGGTGCCCTTGTGGACAGTGTCTCCATTAAGGGGTCACCGACTCGACCGTCGCAGATGAAATACATAACTAAAAAAATAGAAAGAGAGTGTTGCCGCTTCAATCACGAGGATGCTATGATTGATGCTGGATAAATTAGTTATTAACCGGTAAGTTGAAATCAGTAATAAACCAAAGCTGTGAGATGCATTATTTTAAGGACTTTTGTTTGAGCTGAAAGAGAATTTGAACCATTTGTCAACATTCCATTTATCTGTAACCTGCGGCAGTAATTATTTTACACACTTTCGTTTTGAGCAACATATGTTTGCTATTTTTACCCATCTTCTACATTATATGTTTCATATTTATTTCATTACCATCTCAGTTCTACTCTCAATTTTCATCAAAATCAATGTTCGTCAAATTTCGATACGAGAAAGTAGCCTTCGATGATCGATATTCAACGGTAGCCTCTTTGCATAAGTTTCTCCATTGCTAAATACAGTTGGTCGAAAAGTGGTTTATTGTAGACACTTGAAATAACTTAACTATTACTGCCGCCTATCTCTGGATCAACCCTTGTTTCATAGACAGTGGAAGCTATCGGCGATCGGCTTGCTTGCTTTGGATTAGGGATTTCCATTAAGAGTGTCATTGATTGTATCTAGCTACCGTGCGCATACTTGAAGGGGTCTACTGGTCTGAGGAATCAATTTCGCTCCGGAGAACAGCTCCCGAAATTCCTCTGTGAATTCCATATCGCCGCCCATTGTCAGGGAGCAGTACGTGGGTGCGTGCTTCCGAAAGTAACCGAACACAAACACACGCTCGCGGGTTTGGCCGCTCCGAAATGAGTTGGCCTTCCCGGATGAGTGTGCGAGACAGCGAGCGCGGCGGGAAAGCCGTTCCCTGCTCGGCGGTGGGAGAACGCCTGCCTCCCTCCCCCCCCTCCCCCCCCCCCAAACGAGGCCATTAATGCCAGCGTGTTTTTATGGACTCCCACATTACTGTATTTGGGCAGTAAAATAGTTACAACGCAAACAATTTGTTAATTAAATATTCGGGATTAAGGTCGAATAGCTAACACTGCGACTATAGGTGCAGTGGTATGTTATTAGGCCTATCTAAAAACTTTAGCGAACGCTTTTATAGTTAGTCTGGTTGAAGCATATCTTAAAATCGTGCGCAAACAAAAGTTGAATTTGTTTATAAATTTACAATGTTTGCAGAAGGCTAAAAAAGCCAAAACGAAATTTAAGTCGTGATGGAAATAGCGTGAGTGTTTCCTAACACTTGGCTATTGGAATCGGTTTAAGACAGTTGAGTGAAAGCGTAGTACCTTCTTAGGTATATTTAAGAAATTTGTAATGAAGAAAGCAGCATCCACAACTTGCATTGTCTATAAACGAGCAAATATAAATATTCCTTTTGTATAGATAATTGTCACTAGATATTTTAATATTGACCAGTGTCGTGCACTTTTTGTCAAGAAATATCATTCACTACTGCGAATATCCCTTGGCTATGAGGGTCATTTATCTTGACCCGACAGATGATATTTCATCTTGTCGTTCATTATTGTTCACTTATCATTGGCATCGTCAAAGTTTGCCGCTGGATATTCCACAACTACTCCTAAAAAATATAGTTTTAATTCTTTTAAATATTAATATCCAGGGAAACCAAAATTTGTGAGATGCCAATACTTATGAGAAGGCGGAACGGAGATAAGAAACATTAGCTTGTTATCAAAAGACTTTTTGCCAGGTAACCCGTCAACAAAGTATTTAGCTTAAGAGTTATCTCAGTCCACTACGATAAACAGCCTTCAAATCCGAAATACATGCATGGCATTGGTAGAAGGCTGTTCGTCTATCAGCTGGCAACTCGTATAGGGAAGCCTTATGGTGAACAGAGAGCAAGTATAATGAATGGATAGTGAAGTGAGCTCCCTATTGTACTACTACCTATCTTGCTATCCCGGGATTTCTCGCATTGGGGGGTCGCGAACTACGGCGAAGGGGGTAGAGATTGAAAAGAGACCGAAAGGGGTGTGGGTTCGGCGGCGAGAGCAAAGAAATAGTCAAAAAAGGGTGGAAGGGGGTGAATACAGGGAGGGAGGGGTTGGAGAAAAGAGGGGTAAGAAATTGTTGGAGTGGGATGTAGGGGAGTGGGTGGGAGGAGGAGAAGGAGAACAACAAGCTTGTTCGGAGTTACGCCGCCAGCAAATCTTTTCTTTTAGCTCGGACTTGTATTTTCATGCAACTCTTAAGAGTCTCTCTCTATTCGACTCTTCCCTCGAGCAGAACATTGGCCCGTGCTCAGGCAAGTGGAAGGTTTTTAAGCCCTCAAAGGGAATCAGTAAATCATTGTATCAAGATAAGGACGTAGTCAAGGTCTGCCCGGGGCTTAAAAGTGCTCGATTTAGTTTTCCCCTAATTTGTCGAAATTCGTTTCTTGCTGACTCCATCGTTTCTCAAAACTCGTGCGAGGCCTTTACGTACACTACTGCCTCTCAATCCGGTTGCTTTACTTGACATGCTATTATCCTACCCAGGTTTACCGTTGCCGATTCTTTCATCTTTGTACATCAATAAGGTTGTTTCAAGATGAGTGAACAACGTAAATAAAACAATATTTTGAAGATAGCTTTTTCTGTCCCTCATAGCTTTGTCTTTATTACGGAAAGGCATATATTTATCGTTCAACAGAATGCTGCTCGAAGTAGAACTATAATTGAATGAATACTATTCACAAAACCGTCATTCTCTCCATTTTTAAATTGCTTAATGGATAGTTATAATAACCGATGAATGTGAAAAGCTTTACTTTATCTGTCAGCTTTTAATTTGCCCTCTCTCTCCCTCGTTTTTTTCCTTTATACAATCAAATGCGAAACGCTCTTGAAACTTATTTTCTCTTGGCTAAATCAGTTTTGAATGGCATTTCAACGAACCTGTTCCGTTCCTCTCGCTTGTTCCAGCTACTTACATAAAATCGCATTTTCGTGTAATCCCATGCGAAGTTGAAAAGTTGTCCTGTTACCGAATAAAATGAACTCCTGCGTTGAATCCTCTGGCACACACCAATGTTGAGGAACAGCGAAGAGGGAGGGGAAGAGATGGGGGTGTGGGGTTGAGAGATCGCTTAATGAAGAAAAATACATAAAGATGTACCCACCGCAACGAGAGAATTTATTCAGCAACGAAATAAAAAAAAAGAGTGAAAGGAAGTTTTTTGGGAGTCGGCCTCCGACTTCCCCCTCCACGCCAACCTAACGCAGTGCGGGAATACCGAAGAGGAACATGTCCAGGTATCCTGAATTTAAAAACAACCACTGAATGAGAAGGATGTGTTCGGGAGACAGTGCTAAAGTGGGGACCATCCCCCAGGGGACGAGTCCATTCTCTCTCTTTCCGGGCCGTCCCGAGAACAAAATCCGCGCGGGTGGTAGCTCCGATTTTCCCGAGGCACGTTTTATGCATATGGGATAGGAGAGGACGGTATGGCTGGGAGTCGGGAGGAGAGGGGGGTAAATGGTGCGTAGTGCATGACTAGGAGTGCGTGCAAAAGGGTTGGTTCGGGGAGTGTGCGGAGTGAGAGAAAGGTTATTGGAAGAGTCGTCAGCTGTTACGGAGTGGAAATAGGGGAGAATGAGAATGGATGCGTAGTAGGGGTTGTTGGGAAAGGATAGAAGGCTGCGTAGTTCTTTCTCTTTCAGCCGACCGATAGAAGAGTCAGATGAGCTTCAACATCTGCAGATATCCCATGGATGATATTCTGACCACTTATTTACGTGAAACAATGACCCACCTTTGCCGCAGCTGTTATTTGGGATTGAACTTTCAGGCCGAGGCCGAAAATTTTTTCGTCATAGTTGCACGTTACGTGAATTTCAATCCTTAAGCAAATACATGACTCTGTCATCATCTAAGCGGGAGAAATCGAAAATGCAAGAATTAATGGTTTTTAGTTTGTAAGATAATTATACATCCGTTTAATTTCCTTGGTGAAAAATTAGGTCTACTTGCACTTAATCGAGTTTTCAAGTGGTATTTTCTAAACCCATTTAGACCAGTGCACCATGCATTATTGAATTTGGCTCATTTATACTGTTTAACTAGTGACCGGTAGGTTAAATGAATGTAGGCACATGATTATTTTTTTATTTATTCATCCCTTAATTTCAAAGAAATGACATTGCATTTAAATAAGTGAGAAATCAGCAGCGATATGAATTATTCCCACCAAAAATTGAAGCTCATTAGCTCCCAGTAATTTGAAGGTGAAACATTTTGTCACCTGCAGACCAGTTGAATTCTTTCTGCTTTAATACATACTGTACCATTCAACCGAGTACCGCTATAATACATGTATTCCATATGTATGTTGTTAAAAGTGATTTTCATTCGCCGACTTTATTGGGGTTGTGCGTCCCCTTTTCAGCCCACCACTAGAGGGGGCTGGGAGTGCACAGCCAACGAACGGGGGTGGCGGGGGTAAGGGGGACTGTTTTGTGGACGGAGACCCCCTTCTGCCCCCCCCCCCCCCAACAGCCCACTGCTAGTCCTGCCGTCCGCCCTACCCACCCAACGTCATACCCTCTCTAGCGGCGCGAGAGGTGGAAACACGGTGACTGGGCTGGACTGCGTGTTTGCCTGATGAATTTTGCATGCGGCGAATGAGGGAAGCAGGCGGCGGGTAGGGAGGACGCGGGGAATGGAAGTGTATCTGTGCGTGGGGAACGGTTGAGGAGTGGAACTATGTCGAGAAGGGGGAGAGAGTACTATTCGGGGTGGTTTAGCGGCTCTAGAGGGGTTGAGAGAGGAGGAGGGGTTTGGTTCCGGAGGAGTTTGGAGTGGCGGTCGCGGGAAACAGTGAGTTAGGGAGGGGTATGGGTCAAATGTGGTGGACGGCGAGGCTGTGCTGGTGGAGCGGTAGAATGCGGGAGCGTGATAGACAAAAGGGCGGGCGGTGCGGTCGCCCCGTCCGGGGGAGGGAGGCCGACGGCCGCGGTGGAAGTGTCACGTGTCCAGAAGCTAGGTGGAGGGAAGTGTGTGGTGCGGGGCACGTATGTATGTGTGGGTTGGGGTCAATGCTGGAAAGGGGTATGTGGAGTGGAGTTTGTGTGGGAGGAGATGTGACGAGAGAGAGATAGATAAGGGATGATTATGAGGTGGTGGATAGATAGGGCACATCCACATGACGTTATTCGCTGCCGCAACGTCTTCGGAGTCACGGGCCTGACCGCTGGGCAGTGACGTGTTTGACGTTTTGTCTTTGGTTTGATTGGTTTTTTTCTCGATGCTGCGCCTTAGATGCGGTGGATCCGTGCTCGAGAAAGGTGAAGTTTATTAGAGCGGTTAGGCAAGAATGAACTTCTGCTATTTTTGGACCGACAAGTTAAAAGGGATTCGCAATTGATGTCTTGTGACGGGCAAATTGGTGGCTACCGCTTTCCATACTGCCGCTACATTTGAACTCAAAATAAGAGCAAATATATTCGTTATCATCGTCACAGATCTGATGTTTTGATGGAGCTCTCCACTCTACTCCCCAATCAGCTAATTTTTTCACATTTACTCCGACATTACTCTCTCGTAGTATAAATATGTCATTAGGAGTAAATTGCTTTGAAATTTAAAGCATTAGCTGCCTGAAATATAGCAAAATCAATAAAATCACTATTATACTGGTCAAATAAAATTCATACTTGTACAGTTCAAGTATATTTCTGCTGGAGAATTCCGATTTATTTCGTTGACAAAAGGACTAAGGGTGCAGCGTGTTTTGTACTATTACCTCTGAAACATTTATAACACTCTAGTTTTTGAAGGATGGCTTTATTTTTTTACCCAAGATAAATATCATTTTTGGATTCAAATCTGAGAATAGGTGAAATTTACAATGGAAATAACTTGGATAGTCATGTTATTTTTTTTTTTATATTTCGAAGATCATCATAAAGAAGTACTACTGATGAGTTTGCGAGGGAAGGTTCCCTCCTTCTTGATTGACAGCAGTTGCTTCCAATGGAGGTATTTCTTTTAATGACATTCTCTAGCCACTCGCATACTTATGAGTCAGTGTGAAGCGCCTCTGGGTTGCATTCCAACAAGTAGACGGAGTGGTGCTTAAAATCGATAGCGCTGAGAGGGGTGGGGTTGAGAGTAAACGAAGATCCCTCGCGTAGGTACGTGGACTTGTTGTGAGAAGGTCGTAATTCTACCACCGCTGCTGTGCGCTTCGGGAAAGGTGTTTCGTTTTACTCAGGTATTGCCCTGAGTGCGACTGAGTGCCCATTATGTTTACAGTCGGAGTAAGTCCGACGCAAAGTACTCGAGAGATAATGATTGGATGCTTTTCCAGGCCATGCATACGAATGGGATGTTGACAGCGAGGTAGTTTTCCTCAATTCAGTTGGTAAATAGTGCCATTTCCTATGGTAATAGGCTTGAAGAGGCCGAATTATGTCATTCGAAGTTTTTTTATGAATTCCTACATTTTTCTTTCTAGGCCTTGGTTCCGCTTAAAGGATGTTTTACAGCAGTTTTGTAAAATACTTAACTTTGGAATAAGGACGCTAAAGCAGGACTCTCCTCATGTCCTGCAAAGGCCATTCATTTGTGTACTATCTTTTCCGTAACAATTGTCGTTACAAAAAATCTTCGCTCTTCAGGCATAAATATATTTTAGGCCTAGAATGCTATAGTGACAGTCGGATTCAGATATACAATAACCCTTTGCTTTTTATATTTCCATATTCTTTTTTTGGATAAAACTTTGGCTTTTCTATTGTAATATCTGCCGTAGAATCAAGCAGTGGAATACGTTGCAGAGGATAGAATTTGATGTCAATCGAGGTCTGTTTTGCATTTTCCAGAAATTCTATAAGAATATGTCCGAAAATGGGATGCACCTGTGTGAACCCGATGACACTCGGCTTCACGCAAAAAAAAACCGTGCCTTCCACAATTGCCATGCAACCATGCAAATAAAATGTTATCAATTTAACGAAGCCTTTAAACAAAAACAAATGGTGCACGTTGTAAAGCGGGGACGGGAAGTTTTAATTAGTATTCACTGTGTGTGTTCCCGACAAGCGCGGAAATATCACCATACGCGATGCGACGCGGCGCGCCCCGTCGGATAAAAGCTCAGGCCCGAAAAGCGAATTGGAATAATCGAAACACCGGGAATAAACGAGAATAAAAGAGGAAAAACATGCGGAGAGAGAGAGAGAGAGCGCGCGTACGTAATAGCTGACGTGCGCATTCGTACAATCAACTGCTGCTCCCGAAAAATCAACAGTTGAAAGCGGGTGAAATAAGCCTTTGGAATTGCCGAGAGGCAGGGCGGTCTCCCAATGCTGTGTGTGCCACCAACAGCGGAGAGGGAGGCAGGCAGAGGGGAGGGAGTATGGGAGAAAAGGAGGAGGAGGAGCATCAGAAGGGGGAGGGGTCTCGGGTGGAGTGGAAGAAAATAAAAATAAAAGAAGTGACTGAAGAAGGGCGGGGGGGGGGGAGGGAGTGAGGGATAGACACAGCCTCACGAAGGTCAAAGAACACCGCGGAGACGGAGTGCGGGGAAAGGGAGGGTGGAGACGCGGATAGGGTGGGTGGGTAACCGAGTTTTTTGGGAGGAGGTGGTCCGAAGGAGAGAGGAGGGGGGGATAGCTTTCTGTTTGGAGAAATGGGGGTGGGGAATAAGTTGGCCAGGAAGAGGTTAGAGGGTGGGGGAGAGGATGGAGGGAAGGGGAGAGATGATTTGGGAGTTTACCTGGGACGGAGATGACGCCCAGAAATGGGAAGATGAGGGTGAAAGGCTAGCTTGGGCTGGAGGAGGGGAAGAAGAGGAGCGGGCTTTTGCGACGCATAAGGATCAAGGAGGAAGAAAGGCGGTGTTTCGGGGACCAAAGGGAGTTTTGGTGGGTTTAGGAGAACCTAAAAAGAGGGAATGAAATTGGGATAAAGGCCAAGGTTTTCATGCAGAGGAAGAGAGAAAAGTTCAAGTCCTTGAATGTGATGAATGTAGTAAAACTGAGTTAGGGAGCAAAATATGAGATTCGAGATTGGAAGTATTCCTCATATTTCAGGTAATTAGTTAGGTAAATACAATTTATCAAGGATTATTATTTTTCGCTAATATTCGTATAAATCATTTATTTTAAGGCTTCTCTGAAAATTTGATATTTTTCCCTCCAAACAGCTTAACAGAAGGTAAAAATACAAACTATGTATGAAGGACTATGATTTCAAAGATTAATTAATACTTATTAGGGAATATTAACAAAAGTGATAAGAGGGTAACGAGGTTCAAGAAATAAAATGAGAGCCTTCAATTGTCAGCATCTAAAACTATATTTTTAAACTAGTATAACTCAAAAGAATACAAAATGTACATCGAAATGGTTTTTTAGTGCCATTGAATACAGAATTTAGCTATTTCGAATGCAAATGAATTCAGATGGGAAAAGAAAAAGGCAGCGCAGTGAAAAAAAGCAGTTAAAACCCAGCCATTGAATAACATGTAATAAAGTTGAAGGGACGAGAAGAGAGGATCAAGTTAGTCGAAAAATCGATAACTTCCTTTGAACCTACTCAATAAGCAGGTAATATGTGGTCCCCAATGGCACGCTTCCTAAACAATTACTTGGCCGTTTACAGGACAGGTGGATGAATGGGAGAGCCAAGCCAGAAATTTCAGGATATTGAGGGCAGGAAGATATGACAGTTATGATGGAGAAAGGAATAAAAAATCAGGCCAAAAATATGAAGGGAAGGAAGACACGAAATGGGAGTTGGGGAGGAGAGGGAGCAGTGGAATGGGGAAAAGAAGGGGAGGGATATGGGGAAAGAGGGAGTGGGGGAGGGAGTATTTTTTCCCGGGATATTGAGATGCCGGCGTCCCCCCTAATGCATTAAATCACTCCACCAAGGGTATGCCCTAAGTACGGGATAGAGGACATAGGTAAGAAAATAAAGGGGGAAATATGGCGGGGCATAAAAAAACGAGAGGAGGAGAGAGACCGCAAAAAGCATAAAAAAGGAGTGAAGATGCGTGTGTGGAGTAGGAGTAGGGGGTTGGGAACGCCATTGGTGGAGGAGAGCGAGGAGTAGTTGGGGGAGTGTGTGTGTGTGTGTGTGTTTGGAAGAGAGTGTGCGGAAGGGGAGAGATAAAAATGGGGAGCAAAAGGGAATGAGTGATGGTGGGAAGGAGAAACGGAAGTTTGAAGAGGGGAATGAAGGGGTAGGAAGAGGAGGTAGGGGAATATCTTTGTCCCCCTCCATACCCTCCTCCACCCCCCCACCCACCTACAGTGTAGGGTAGGGAAGGGTTGCTTCACGGATGTCACCCTCACTCCAACCCACCTCTCCCTCCCTCCATTTCCTCCTCCCATAACCCTTTTTTCCGAAAGGGGAGTCATCATTTCCCACACCCAACGACCCTCCGCTCTCCCTCACACCCCTCTTGCGTGAGTCTCCATGGCTCTTCCCACCCCCAATTCGGCCCATCTCACTCATCACCTACGCCACCACCCTCCTCCTACCTGCACCTCCTCATTCTTCCACTTCTTTCCACCCTCCGTCCATGAGCAAGCCTCCCGAAAAGCATAAAAAAGCACAGGCTTTCCCTCAATACCTCCCGAGGATGGTGGCACAGAGCATTACTCTCCGATATGTTTAGGGTAGGGTTTAATGCTTACAATTAGTGAAACTATTTATCTAGACAGGATTATTGGAATAAGTTCAACTGTTTCAGGCTTCACTTGGTGGAAGTTAGACATATTTATCTGGTTTTGTACCTCTGTATGATGGCTCTGTGAGACGAAAAGCGTTTTACGCAGTAAAATATTTTTGTGGAAAAGTGCTACGATCTTTTATTTATTTAAAAATTATTGGAATAAATATTTGCTTGAATGTATGCACAAAAGAGTGGAATGCCAGTAAAAGATTTTTCTTGGTAATAATATTTAAATTCGTGCATATTCCAAATCACAGGGAAATTGGTAGCTGACGGTTAGGCCGTTCGGATATGCTTCAGATAAATTTATAACCTCTGGTTAAAGTTGAGGCTGCGCTACTATATGTTTCATTCTCATCATTTTAACAGCTATCTGTGCATATTTTTTCTCTATCTCCACGCCTTTTTTTCATGAAACTCCTTTGTAGCAGCACGCAATGATTCGCATTTTAGGGAACTGTCAAGTATTGAGTAAGCACTCCTGAGTTCAGGAAGATAACAATTTTTTATTTTCAGAGCTGGGCGAATGCTTACTTTTACTTACATGTAGGAGGGGTTAACGTGGTCAAAAATGTGCTTTCGTAATTCTTGAACGCTCCTTTAAAAATTTTAATTTGAATTTACACGTCTATGAGCATTATATTTGTGCATGTATTTACATCATCTATTGGCTAATTAAATTCAGTTTTCCACTAAATGTTACTTACTTATTAATGCACCAGTGGAACACATTCACTGCATCGATCTACGTACTTACGACAGAGGCAAAAATGTGTTTGTTGTATCTGGATAAACTTGTGTAACATTCGATGTATACACACATATAATCCCGTGGCTATGGATGAGTATTCTTTCACATGAGTCTGCTCTGGAACCCCGTACCTTTCGGAATATGCGCAGATGTGCATGCAATCGCATGAAACACACTAACCTACCCTCGTCTGCCACATCCCAACTGACTACGTAAACCTCACGCACCCACCTCCCTCACTCCACGTGTATCTTCAACTCTCCTCTCGCTTCCTTTCCTCCTCGCAGCATCCAAGTTTCCAAACCCCCTCCTCACTGTAACAACGCCACCCCACCCTTCTTGTCACCGAGAAACACAACTCCGAAAAAAATCCCCCCCCCTCTCATCCCTTTCCCCTTCGTTTCATTCCACCTCCAACGCCATCTCCATAAACCACCTCCCTCTCCCCGCCATATTCCCCACACTCTTCCCCGTTCCTTTTGCCCTTCAACCCCCGCCCCATTCCACCTTTCCCCCATCCCCCAAAAAACCCCTCCCCTCCCTCCACTCGCTTTAGATCGATCTCCCTTTCTCATATCGAAGGCTATGATTGGTGTGCGTTGCGTACATTTTTTCCCGCTCCCGTGCTTTTTCTTCCCAGAGTGCCCGGGCGCTCAGGGAGGGGGGTGGGAGGTGGCGAGGTGGAGGGAAGGGGGGTCGCCGGGAGGGGTGGAATGGGGGAGGGGTGATGATGAGCGAGCGGAGGTGGAGATGTGGTAGTGGGGGGGGAGGATTGAAATGGCTTCGGAGGGTGGGATGAGGGCTTGGATCGTGGGTTGGGGCTGCTTGTATGCTGGTTGTGGAGGGTGAAACGGGGGTTGCGAGATCGTGCCGGGGGCAGGAGTGGGTCGAGGCATGGAAACGTGAGGGGAAAAGGGGTTCTGGAGGGGAGGTCGTGCAATACTCGGAGGGGAGGCTCGAAAAAAAGGGAGAGTGTGCCGGATGCGGGAAGGGGGGGACTCAGAGGTTTGGGGAGGGGAAGATGTGTTTTGCGAGGGGGGAGGGTAGCGCACGCGTTGCGTAGATAAGGGGGATGGGGGAAGGGGTAGCGAGAGGCAGCAGCGTGTGGTTGTTGAAGAGGGGGGACACATCTCTCCCTGCCTCGCCTGCTGCTTTTTCCGGGACTCGGCCGCCCCCTCTCCGCCTGTCTCACACCAGCCCCCGGCCCCCTGCCTCCCTCATACCCATTCCTTACCCCTCCTTCAGCAGCGCCCCCTCCCACCGTCCCAACCGCCCCTCCCCGCCGCCGCTAACGCCACCTGGGCCGCGGCCTACGCAACGGCGCCCTCTCCTCTCTCTCCTCGCCGCACAACCGCCCGCTGAGCCTACGCGGCGCAAGCCTCCTTTTCTCTCTCTCTCTCTCGCTCTCTCTCTCTCGCATTCCCCCCCGGGGCCCCCGGGTGACGCCGACGACGCCGCCAGTCCCCTCCGAAGACGCAGCCGCCCTCGCCGCCGACGTCTCTCGCTGACCGCCCGAGTCGCCCGACGTGGAATCAGCCCGCGCCCGACCAACCGCGCGCGGAACACACCGCCTAACAGTGTGTGCGCTGCTGTGGGATACATTTGAACAACACCGACGGGGATAGAAGAGGAGAGGATTTGTTAAATTATTTTTTGAGTGAGAGGGGGAGGTGTTCCTTTTTTGTTTATTTATATTCTGATACTGGGAGAGAAGAGAGGAACAGCCTGCCCAGTGTTTAACAGCTACGAGGATCGACATGGTGTGCACCATCGACCCCCGCTCCTCCGGAGACCTGCTGCACCGCGCCGTGAGTTCACCGCCACTTCAACACCACCCCAACACCACCTCCGATAGTACGGCTCCCCGCGCGCCGGAGCGACTCGGCAGCTGCGGGCACCTCCTCGCCAACTCCGGCTCCTGCTACTACCTGTGAAAACGCCCCCTTTTCGACTCCCTTCCGAGCCCCTCCCTGTTGAGGAGTCTCTCTCCTCTCTCTCTTTCGCGCACATCCGATCCCGGATAGAGGAGGAGGTGCTCGGCTACGCCTCCCTCTCTCTCCTCCTTTCTCTTTCTCTCTCTCCCTCGTCCGACCCCGACATGGCCGTCGTCTCCTCGGGTTTAAATGGCCGCGGCGGCGCAGGGCTGCCCTCGCCGCTTCCGCGCGTCCCTCGCGCCCGGGCATCACCCGCCTCCCTCCGCGGCCAATAGGAACCACACCCTCCCCGCTCTCTCTCTCCCCCACAGCTGCCGCTCCCTCCATCCCTCCCCCTCCCGCTCCTCCACCTCCACCGGCCCCTAGTGTGCCGCGCTCCCGCACACACAACTCCCCACAGCCTCTCTCTCTCTCCCACACCTCGAGCGCGGCTCCCTCCAAATCCACGGCGGCTCTGCCTGCCTCTCTCTATCTCTTCCCCGCACCCGAGTGCGAGACACCGCCGTCAAACGGAGAGGACAGAGGCGGTTGTGGTGGACGACTAGACACACGCTCTGTCGGGGAGTGAGATAATATAGGGCCGTCCTACGCAGATCCCACAACCGCTCTCACCCCCATTTGACTCGAAGAGTACCCAAACCACCCACCTCCCTCTGTTACGCAGCCGCCACCTCCTGACCATATTGTATTATTATACCTGCGTTTTCCAGTGGAAACGAAGAATATCTCTCTCCGCTGCGACTGGAGGAGTTTGTTGTTCCCGTCCGTCGGTTGTCCGAGGTTTTTTCGCTCTCGTATATTTCTCCCCGGTCGGTCTCAACAGGCGGACCGCACTGAAGTGAAGTTCTCATTTTATTTGTGGACGTCCCATTCGTCCCATCTCCGTCCCAGGAAAGAAAAGAAAAAAAAACAAGCGAAGTGTTCCGTGCGAGGATTCGCACGCGTGTTATCCGGTAGTTTTCTTTTCTGTCTGTCGTGGTGTCGGGTGCCTCCTCTTCCTTCCTTTTATTGCCAAACCCTGCAACTCGACCGTCCTCCTCGCCTTCCACAAGTGTGACTCCGTGGGCGGGCACGCCTCGCCGCCTTCATTTGGGACTTGCGTCGTGATAGCCCTTGGGCCGCGAGCCCGACCCGCCCCAAAGTGCTCCTTGACCCACCCTCGCCGATTCCCGCGGAACAGTGACCCGGTCCCCATCACTAAGTACCCACACGCCTTATCACTTCCCGCCACTCCTCTCTCCCTCGTGCGATAAGTAATTCGCTCTCCTTTTAACCTGGCACCCACCCCTAAGAGTGTGCCCGACAGAAAAATAATTCCGTTCCGCCTGTATGAATCGTTCGCGTCTTCTCCCACGGGCCTTAATGAGCGTGGACTCAAACTGTCGGCCTTCACGGGATTGTTCCGTGACCTTCGGTGAGTAGCCGACAGCTTCTAGGTGAAGTTGTAATAGAGAAAAAAAGAACCTTCCTGTGTGGCAAACTCGCCTGAACTGTGGAGATTTATCATAAGTTTCTAGTTTTTCTTACCGTGTTCGTGTGCTTGGCAACAGTGGATTTTTCGTATGCTGTCTTTCTGTCTTTAATTAATAGAGCATAGGATAATTACGTATTTTATTCCTCTCTCTCTCTCAACGTGCTACGTAGTGATTTTTTTATATCAGGCCTAGATGTGATAGTTTTATAGTATCCGTCACTTTTTTTTCTATTTTTCATTCTTTATATGTTTTGCTCCATATTTTATTCGTGTAATAAGATTTAAGATGTTTTTGATTCGTTTTTCTCACTGGTTTAGGCATCTAGCTCACCTCTCTCTGATCACTTATTTCGCACACAGTTTTCGTGCATCGTTCGTTTCCTCCTTCATTCCGTTCCTCCATTCTTTTTCAGCATGGTTAGCTTGTTGATCATCGATACGTGTCATCATCTTCCCGCTCTAACGGCCACGTCGCACGGCCAATTTCCCCTCGAATATCCTCTCTTTTTTTCCATCCTTCCTCCCCATAACCATCTTCTTTCTTCCGTTTCGCTCACTCCAGCTGCCTTCCCGAACCGAATATTCCTTCCCCGTTCCAAAAAATTCTCCTCCCACGCCCACTTTTTCCCTCGGGGAAAAAAGGCCTTTTTGGCACAAGCGCCAATCGGATGCAACAGGCTTTGCCTGCGTTTGTACGGACGACCCACAATGAGCTTTCTGGGGGAGGGATATATGGGGGAGCGGGCGGTGTAGGCGGCTGTAGCGTGCGCTACTAGCAGGGTGGTAAGGACCCTCCTAGAGAGGTGCCCCCGTGCTTTGCTTTGGTGCCTTCCCAACGATGTAGGTGCCGGCACCAACGGATAGCACCACCACCTTCCTGGTTTCTGCCTATCGTCTTCTTTTCCTATTCCTCATCCCAGGAAGAGGGTGAAAAAAAACTGTGCATATCGCACCAGCCCAATCTCATCGCCAGTTCACCCTCTCCAGCTTTTTGGCACGCGTGGATCCCAGAAGGCTCGCTAGGTAATGTGCTGGAAACAGATGTGCCTTGCCACTCCGTGCTGGAGTCAGCTAGCCGTGTATAATTCAGTGATGGATACGATTTTTACGCCTCTCTCTTGTTCATTCTACTTGGTGGTCAGTGGAGATTTTTCAGGATGGGTTCAACACGTGTGCTCGTAATTTTCAAGTGGATTCTTGACTCAAGAGCTAAATACTCGTACGTTAGATGAAGAAATCTAGAAAATAGCGGAGGTTCCCTGAGTGTAAGAATAATCTTCCAGCCAGGTTACTATGCATGCGCTGCGATATGTGCCATCTATTCGTCTAGGAGTTCATTAAATCCGGCTTAAATTCTACTATTCACCCCTTTATGGATTCGTATTTCTTGGTATGAAGCTTCAGTCGCTTTTAATAAAAATGACCACTATATTCTTCTTAGGAATCGTTTCAATACTTATTTATATTAATGATGGCTCTTTGGGTTATGTTGCGATTTATATTTATTGTTCTTACCATTATTTTTTTCTTTCTTATTTTGGTCATGCTTCATGGAACGAGTCAGTAATTTTCTCTCTTCCAGCAATAAAGTCAGCAGAATTCCCGTACACGACCAAAGAGATAAATATACTTTCAGCCTGATTGTATTGAAATAGGTCCACATCGATGGATTGCTTAGCAGTTTCTTAAGACTAATACATTTCTTTCGCTTGGCGTTTAGTTTGATATGCACACTTGAGAAAATTACAAAAAATTATGGGAAAGAATGTATTGTTCCTTGAAAAAACGCAATGTACAACGCATTCCGAATGCTTTTTGCGAACAACTTAAGCTGCAAGTTCTTTTGACTACTCTCTGATCATGTTTCCTAATACTAGTCATCAAATGAGATGTCGATTCAGTATTAAGATAACCAACTAGAAAGCCCGACGTCGGCCAAAATCTTTTGGGAACTTATTGCGTAACTTGGATTTCATCTTTGGGTCAGCAGAGCATTTCGTGAAAAGTGATCCTCACGAAGTGCAAAATGAGACAAATAGAAGATTGTGCCGTTGAGAGTCATTATTGGTTTTAGTTTCGTGCGTCGTCCTCATCCCTGCCAAATATATTGCCCATTTTCCAATGGATACGCGCCGTTTCCGTGAAAATCTCATGGCGCCTCGTCATTCGCCCCTCACAGATCTCGGTGCAGCATCGCTCCGCGTTATGCGACTGAATGAGTGCGCAGATGGGACCTACCTGTTGGTCTCATGAGCAATTCTTTCTTCGTACATATGTTTCCGCGTGCTTGGAGTGCGAGAACTCTCGGATATATAAGGATATCCACGAACGTCACGCTTTCCTATTCAATACGCCATTGGGATGAAAGGGCTCGGAAGTTGGACCACATCCCCACTTAGTTCCCCTATATAAAAAAAACCGCCACCCCAGTACACTTCCACTCCAATCAGATCTTTTTTTTTCTCTCTCTACTTGTTTACCGAAATCCTTTCTTTTTTCTCTTTTTTTTCTCTTCCATTTGGAGGAGATTGAATGCGTGTGATTGTGGCGTGCTTGCTGATCCGTGCCGAATGTATGCATAATGTGTGTGTGGAGAAGTGATGAAAGGTTTGTTTCAAAGACTGGGGATGAAGATCGCGACACCCTGCTGTTACAGCTTAGACTTTTTATTTTTTTGGGCTCATTCCTTTGAAATTACCGAGTCCCCTCTTCACATCAGTCGGTCATCACTTTTCATGAAACATGTTTCGGTTTGAGTGTGTTTTAGGTTGATTGTCCCCGTGTGCTCCTAATACCACCAGTATCAAGGGGGTTATTTAAATTTAGGGACTGCTCTCTATCCCCAATATCCCATTATTACACGTGAAGTGTGTATGTGTGTGTGAGTGTGCCAGTGTGTTATAATGTGTACACCTTGGTGATTTAAAATGGTGACTCTAATACCCCACTCTCTGCCTTTGCTTTCAGATGAACCGTCCCATTCAGGTGAAGCCAGCGGACAGTGAGAACCGCGGAGGTAAGTGCTCTGTTCCCTTGTTCTATTACAAACTCGACATCTTCGAGTTCTTTTTATACCTTTTAGACACCTCAAGCTTGTATCGCTACGGACACTTGATCACGTCCAAGTTCAGAAGGAATACAAAACTTAAAAATTCCACCTTTCATGATTACGATTCCCAGACCTTAACAGATTCCACCTTTTATGATGACGTTTATTTCATTTAGTGGATATTCTACCGGAAAAATATAATTTACGCTGCAGGATATGAAATCAATATGTGAAGCTATTCCATTAATGTTAATCTTTGCATTTGCTAACGTGACATCATTGGCCCTCCTATGATTGAAGTATAATATGGCGAATCTACAGTCGAGGTGCCGAGTGAAAAATTTTTACAGTCAATAATGCTCTTGAAGTGCATCAAAGTTCTTGGAAAAATAACGCTGTCAGCGACTCTGCAAAGTAAGAAAGGTATTAGCAACTTTATTGGTTTTATCTATTGAGACCATTCATTAATCCCTCGCCTTGGCGAATGTGTGCTTGCACGTGATCAATGATCGAGTGATATTAGCGACACGCTTTCTTATCAGCTGAATACCTTTACTCTTATTTTACCAACCATGCTATACTTGTTGCCGGTAGAACGCGTTTATTTCATTCCTAAGTAGTTTTAAAGGCTTTTTTATTCGACGCATTGATACTTCAAATGAAATGACATAATGGTATGTGTGAAATCAGCATATAAATTATTCCTTTGGTTCACCTATGTATATAAGCTACAAATACATAGTCGATGAAATATGATTGCAGCCCGAGATCAGTATCTAAGTTTTCACATTTACCTCCACCGCTCACTTGAGATTTATGTATCTTCTCTTGAATGCTTTCATCATCCCTTGAATGGAATCATTACCTTTTTGCTTAGTTCCTGCGTTGTATTGGTCTGTTTTTGCTAAAATCGATCCTCCGGGGCATTAAAGATGGAGGTGCTACGCAATAAGATAAATTCGTGTTCCTCAGCTGCTTATGATTTAAAAAGGATTGCATCTTAGCTCCCGTTCTTCGGTCTATGTGTCTAATTATGTTTCACATAATTTTGAAGGGTTATCAGGAATGTTCCGGCATCCGTTCGTAATGGAAAACTGGATAAACTACACAAAATGAGATAAGCTCTGGGTGGCCCGCTGTATCTCAATCAGATAGGAAATTGGTGAAAAAATCATTTCCGGCTGAGTGAATGGGATTGAGTGTGCAATTTCCATTACGATTTCGGTGCTGAGATGTCCAAAAGGATACATTTTATGGTATTATAGACCACCTTGACATTGCTCTTTAATTATTTCTTTGGTAGTGAAAAAATGAGTATACCATTCGGTATACTTTTGTAAAATACCTACATTACATTAGGCATGCTGAAGCCATCCGCTTAAAATACTCATGAATTGGCTTGACATTAATGGTCAAATCGGGAAATATTTTAAGAATCTAAGTCATCTACCAAAATTATTCGTTGTCATACATATTGCTAGTTAATTTTTTACGTTGGCCCATAACACTCCTATTTAAATTTTAGTCATCGTATTCTCTGGTGTTAATATATGTGAGCATGGAAACTCTGCTGCATTAACATTAACTTGTCAAATGTCTAAATGCCTTTAAGATATCATCACTAGCATCCACAACTCAAACAGAAGTTTTAACCATGCTAGCAGAAAATTTGGACAAATATACTATTTCTGATCATTAAAATATTAAAAGTTATATTTACTCGTGCCTTATTTCTTCGCATCGCTTTTGTATGAAATTAGCTCCTGCATTGACTTATTTTTTGGTACATTTATTTACGAAGGTATCTGTTTTTCAAATGCGATGTGATGCATATGTCATCACCCAGCACTAGCGTTCATATCCATTTAATGGCGATAACTATTTCGGTACTTCTTCAGGATTTCATTGCGTTGATGCTTCTAGAAGGACTGGAACAGGAAATGTTCGCGACATCTTTTTTTAATCTCTCTAAAAGTGTATATGTGAAGTTTATTTTTGTATACTTCTCTGCATCAGGTAGAAGTACCGTGCCCAGTGATATCATTCAGTTTTTTGTTACTGCCATCACCGTGAAAATTTATTTATGAAGTCAACTGCTATGCCAGATCCCGAAGAAGCATTTGCATACACTAATACTGCATCGACTGAAATATTAGAGTTCATCTCCGCTATCTTTATAAATAAAATCTATTGTTCAAAATGTTCCAAAATAATGATTTATTCCTGGTTTATAGATAGATAGAACTGTTCAGTTTGTTTTTAGTCGATTGCTAGTGAGGATTGTAGTGAGGGTTAAATTTTATTTATTTTTGATAGTTTAAAATCGTATCATTAGTCTTTGATGGATAAATGAATGAAATTTGTTAATATGGAAGGCGTACCTAGAGTTTTGATTATGATTTAGAGATCCTTTAAAGCTCATGCAGCTTTAAAAAGGAAATATATGTGAAATGCGTTCATCAATTTACTTGTAAAGCAGGAAGACGGTTTGCATGCTCACCTGTATACTCTTATTTCACAAAATAGATTACTTGATAAAATTTCGTCTTTTGAATCTTATCTCTATCATCGTTATGATTAGCTCAGCCTGTCGCATTCATCTGGCAATAATTTAAGTTCATTTGAGGACACTTATGTCCACATGAGTTGAGACATATGGTTCTTAAACTAATCTGTTATTGATCCAGTGTAAAGAATTTTTCTCATGCTTTGAAACCATAAGTTTTCCGACCACCGAACTATATCAAGAGACTAGCATCGTTGTTAGTGTGAAACAGAAAAAAATAATATGCTTTCAAATTCATGATTACTTAGAATATCCGCGAGATAGATCACCCGGGCCATATCAAGTGTGCACTGTAAAGTAAGTACCCAAGTTGTCACCTTCAAATGTGGTTCCATCATCATTGTGATTGGTTAATTATGGCATCGCAAATATTTATCGAAGTGAATATGGATTAAGTTTTTAAGCCATGTTCCTTTTAAGGAAAATTATTTGTGATACCGGTGATGGACTGAATTCGTGTCGGATCACTTCGGAGTGTGTGGTGTGCGTGAGGGGAATGGGGGATGCTCAATGGTGGGACGGACCTGGCCCTTTAAGAGCTCATCAGTCTTAACAGTTGACGGGGCTCGCTCCTAAAAGTCTTTCCTGGGAAGTCCGCTTGACATTCTTATGAATGGCGGAAAAAAAGGAAGGAGAGAAAAATAGAGAGAGGAATTGCCTGAATTCCGCAGGTATTACCTTTTTTCATTAATCACAAGTTCTCCTCAGTTCGACGTCACGGCCAATTGGCGTCCCATTGTGGGGTAGAGGAGAACAGTGAAAAAAAGGGAAGAAAAAAAGAGTCCCGGTTAAAAATAAGTGCTTATGATGACTGCTACGTGCCACAGGTTGGCGTAGTGAGGGTATCCGTCTCCCGCGCACCACTTATCGTGCGCGCACTGCGTAGTTTCGACCTTGCTCCATATGTTTTCCTGATTCTCGAGAGTGTGTGTTCGCAAGCGACGTCACAGCTTTAACCCATTCTTAGGTGTAACGCGCTCTTCCTCTGGCCCATGCTGCTTCAATTTTTTCTTTCTCCCTTTGTTAAAGGGGCTGTTATGAGAACCTGTTAGCGTTTACATCCACCCTACTTTCTGTAAAATGCGTTCGGATGCATTCGCATTCCGATTTTGTTAGTGTAAGAAGCTTTTTCGGAAATAGGAACCAAGCATCAATATGTAGTGTTAGACTGCAATCATAATGCACTCAACGCAGGATGAGGGTAGATTCCAGGGGAATTAAAGTTAGAAATCATAGTTTTGGTAACTTGTAGTTGAACTCGGGCAGCCTACAACTACGAGTCATCATTCGCCGGGAAACGACGAGGTCATAATTTCAGTAACTTTAGCTGAGTGGTAAGGTTGTGATACGACTGATCTAAAGTTACTACGCCGTGCTGATCTAAACTGGCTAATCTCATTACTTTAATGCATATACAAATAACTGATTATCGGGCTATACAAGTGTACTTTGATGAGTCGCCAAGTTTACTTCTAATTTCCCCCTTTTCCTCAGGAGTAAGCAACTTAAAAGTTACTCCGTATCAACTTCCCTAATGCAGCTGAATTAGATCTGTGATAGAAAAGTTCAGCGTGCCTTCAACCGTCATTTTAGGTTTGGGTTGTGATCGATGCACGCTATGAAAATTACAGGAAAAACACTATGCTTCGGAAACAGTGTCACCTAATTGTATGCAGCATAATAATGATACTCTCAACAAGGATTCTAGACGCCTCAATAACTCAATGCCTTCTTATTACACCGAATTTTACACCTGATAATTTCATGGAAGAATTTTTTGAATGTTAGTGCCGCTTTTCCTTAGTTTTTCATCCTTAAATTAACGTTACTTTTCTTTCAGGTACTTTGTACAGATTTACTTCTTACCTTTACTTTTATAAGTTCTGCCTCGGTTGATCTTAACTGGAAATTTCCATTTTTCAAGCAATAAGGTAAACATTTCCTTATCAATTTTGTGTATTTTCCTTGAATAAATACTTTTTATTAATATTACTAAAAGAATATACTAACTCAGATATATTCTTTACTATACGATTTCCATCGTTGTGTCATCTACTTGATTACAGAGAAATAGAAAAATGGGCGCCATTTAGTTTTGATGATATTTTATTGAATTATAATTTGGGTTTGCTCCTTCTTTCACCTCTTTCATCAAACATTTTCTCGCTAAACTGCCGGTAGCTTGATTTCCAAGGCCTGAAATTTCATCTTATTTGTGCTGGATTTTATTCGATGCCGAAAATACAATTTTGGGTATTTCTCAAAACATTTTCACGTTTTTTTAAATGCGAGATGAATTGAATTTTCGTAATTAATTTCGTGACTGCTTTGTTTTTCCTTTCCCTTGTGCACCCGTTTTCGACCTTAAGCCGCAACTCCAGTTGCTCCGTGCTTCATAGTGACTACATTAAAAGACCCGCTCTAGTGGAATTCCAATTCAGGGAAACCAGATTGAAACCTTTTCCCCCACCATCATTTGTAATCATTGTTCGTTAATGCGTAATTAATTGTCCTGCACTCGGGAGTCATGCAGCATATTTTTCCATCGAAATTTCCGGAATTTTCGTCCCGGGACAACACCCTGGTCGCTTGGAACGCTTCATTGAGTCCCGGGGCATGAATCGATATTGTGAACTTTATTTGAGCCACAATGGAAGGCGTAATTCACGAAGGTTTTATTTAGTTAATATTTCGATTCTATAAGCGGAATGACTGCCGACCTGAATGAACTATTTGGTCTTCTGGGAAATTAAAAAAATCTCCGCCTCCTCGAATGTCTTTTTTTTTACTCTTTCCTCGAAAACGATTCTTTGCGGCGATTAGATTTTTTCAGGGGCCAAATCTTACTTATGAATGAGCATTCCTTTTATCCAAATGCAGGTATCTGTTTATTCAATGTTCTTTTTTGATTCTTTTTTTACGGTTACTACTTTTCGTGGGAAATAAAGTTCATTGTATGGCAAGTTGGTTGGTCTCATGGTCTTCAGCTACGCTTTCCCTTATCTCCCTACTCGTTGACGCAATTCATTTCTCTGTAATCCCAAATTTCAACCTTCACTAATTAGCATGCTCGATAGACGGTTTCGGCCGACAATATTGAATACCTTACCTATGCACGTTACGATAGTCGATGGACGGCAATCGGTTTTAGTTTTCGATTTTCTTTAAATATTTACATTCAGCTGATTATTGAAAGTCGGGTAGTAATGTTCATACGAAGAGGATCGACAACCGATGACAATATCTGACCACCAGTAGAAGATAAACACCGCCGACATTTGATTGTAGTCAAGAACCATTGTTCGATACCTACTTACTGAATCGCAGCTCATCAACGTCCATAGTTCGTTGTGTGATTTTCCATGGTCAGCATTTGGCTTGAGTAGTTGATGGACGATTTATTGTTGATAAATTGACCAAGTATTTAGAACCGATTATCATGTATTATTCGATAGAGAGGTCGACCTTCCAAATAGTCGTTGATGCCCGCAATCGGCGTTAATGGATACCATCGCATCTATCTCGATCGATCGAGCAATCGAACTAGCCCATCTATCTATGTAATCCCAACAATCCCCTTCAGCCAGGCCTAAGCATGAAAACCTCCCCAATTCCCTCCGTACACCCCTCGAAACCGAAATAAAACAGCGTAGAGAGGATGGGTCTATCCCCTCCCAGCCAGCCCCCGCCCTGGGCCCCCCGTAATTGCTCGCCCGCTCACCGGCATACGTGACCCCGCCGCCGCCCGGATGTGCATAGGCGTGTTCGCCGCGCCCCTTGCAACCCCCTTTCTCTCGCACACCCTGCAGAGTGGCTGTAAAATAAAAAAAATGTAAAGATGATTATTCGGGGCCAACAAAAATAAGATCTGTCGAAAAAATGACAGCAAAAAAATTTGTACCCGGCAATCTCTTCGTAGGGTGGAGACTAATTCTCCTCGCCTCCGTCATCCTCTTTGCCTCCACTTCTCCCTCCGATGACCCTCTCCCCGTGGATTCGTCCGAACCAGCCTACCCTCCCAACAACTTAGTATTGCACACACCCCGTTGTTGCATCACGGGCGTGTTTTGGGCTCGCCCGGCACGTCCGCGGGAGCCGCCGTGCGTTTCGTGCCCCCTCTTCCCCCAGTCGAACATTCTCACCCTGCATAGTCCTCCTCTGCTCCCCAATTACGCTTGTCCGCGTAACTTCCTCGCCTTCTCCCACTCGTTTACATCCCTGCCCTTGCCTGCAGAATCCCGCTCACTCAGATGGGATTGCCTTCCTCTGATGGTGGACGCTGACCACCATAGGTATTACTTGTGGTCTAATTTGTGACCACCGCTGTAAAAATATTTTCGAAAGTCATACCTTATGCACAGTTGCTGTTAAAAATTTGAGTTAAATATTTTAACTCTTAGCCTCATTTTTAACCATACTTCTAGGATAAATATTCATTGGAAAAACTTTTACATTGTAATTAAAAATTTATGGAAGAAATTACAATAGAAACTTGCAGAAACTGCTTTTATGGAGGAAATATCACCCTAGACAGTCGTGGAGTGATGCGTAATCAAGGTATTTCCCTCTTGGATATTTTAATTTCGTGGAGCATTAAAGAATCATTTGTATTGTATTTGAGTAACATGGATTTTGCTGACTTGCGGCATGTTATTGCATACTAGTTCACTAATTAAAAGTCATAAAAATAATACCTTGGGATATTCACCCAGGGAGTTTCAATTGGCTTGCTTTATCTATTCACCAACCGAGATAAAACGCGACTATGCCTGCAGATTTAAATATACCTACAATACGTTACTCCCACTCGGTAATGCTGATATCCCGACTACTTACTTGGAAAAATGAGCACTCATGATTTTAACGAGATGTTTATTTATTTTCAATGTGTTAGAGATGAGCTAACCTTTGACCTCCGAAATGTGGCTATCACTCGTTCAGGCTAGTGGGCCCAGTTCCCATTCCTTTGCCAGCTCACTCATAGAGCATTTTTAAGGAAAATAAAGGCAGCATTGAAGTTTTCCGAGAATTCCGCCCAGGAGCTACACCAACCTTTGGAACGGCATCACACAAGCGTCCGAAAGACCCTCCAGAAGCGTTGACTAACTCTTTGCCAATGCTGAGCATTACAAAAACGCCACCATTTCTGAACGGGAAGCTGGAATTAGTTGGAGGTATTTTCACTGGATAAAAACGGTCACTAGTGGATCGCCTGGAGGTTTTTCAAGTGTTAGTCCAAAAGGAAGGGAATAATACCTCCTCCGCTGCACAAAAAAAGGAAGTAAAGGGCGCGGAGAAAAAGGACTCCCGGAGTATTAAGCAAATTCTGCGCGTTAATCATTGGATTTCTTGCTGAAAAATTTTTACCCCGCCCTGAAACTTTTTCCGGCCCAAAAGAGAGCAAACGGTCCCCGGGTTCTGTTATTCCTCTCTCTCCCGTTCTTTTTCACTCTCTCTCTCTCTCTCTCTCTCTCTCTCCCTCTCTCTCTCTCTCTCTCTCACTCCGTTTCTCCCCAATCTCCTTCCCTTATTTTCGTTCCAGTAATATTTGCTCCCTCTTCCTCCCGACCTTGGTTGAATAATCATGTTACGGGGACCGTTTCCGTTATTCCGTTCGCATTAATCCCAGTGTACGTGGCTCTCCCATCCCTTCTCGTATCGAGTTTTTATGATGCCTTTGTGCCCGTATTGTGTGGGCGAGGATAAAAAAAATCATGAATTATGAAAGCAATTTTTATTGCCCATTGTTCATTCAAACTCCCACACTTTTAATAAAAGACCACCGATGTATTTTGCTGACTCGGAATTTTAAGCGCCAGGTGCCCAAGAATCCCGGAATTCGTCTCCACTCCGGTTCCCTTCGTTGATATCATACATTCACCATATCTTCTTCTATTCACTTATAGTTTCTCTTTATTTCTTGTGAAATCGTCGTGTTAGGATCTTAGTTTAAAATTTAATATTCTAGTCACGGAGAAATAACGAATCCTTCACTGTTTCTCAACGCCAGTAATTTTCCAAAGCCCATTTGATGCTTCATTTGAATGAAACTCTTCGTATCACGTAAAAACATTTTCGATTTATATAAATATGGACGTTAAGAATTTGACTGGCATAAATATCAAACGATTCCGAAATTATTTAAGATTGCTCAACATTAATTTTACAAATACTTTTCATTAATTGAAACACTTTGATTTCCACTCCCCTCATCTCCACCTCATTTCTATCCCTGCTCATTTATATCCCTTCTCCTTGCTTCCGTTATTCCTACTCTTTCCATCTCTTTTTATTTCCCCTCGGGTACTTCAAAGGTCCAAAGAAAATTCTAAAACGGTCCGCAAGTAATAACACCCTCCTCTCTGTCTCCATTTGGATAGTCCTTTTCGAAAATATTTATTGATCGAGCCACCGAGTCCGGTTAATTAAATAATAATTACTCCTTTGTGCATAAACAATCGCATAACATCTGAAGAGTAGCAGCGCGTGTTTCTCTCTCCCTCTCTCTCTCGAGGGCCCTGTCATGGGAGAGTCCACGGAGGCCTAACCCCGTCCCAATAAAGGGTTAAATCAATCAATCTCCTCCCCATTCACTCGATGGCCATCCCAGCTGTCCCCCTCCCTCCCACGCCCCCTGTTCCTCCCTCTCTTTCTCTCTCTATTCGTCATTTCCCTTCTTCTCTTCCCTCCCAATGTCATTCTACACCTCCCTCTTTCTCACCCACTCCTCGCTCTCCATCCTGCATCAACACTTTTCTCTCTCTCCCACTCTCATTTTCCACTATTCGCCCTTCCTTCCAACTGAGCTATTCTCCCGACCCCATGAAGTACGAAGCACTATTTCACATTTATCCTCATATCCCTTTTCTACGAGAATATAAATACGTCCGTCCACACACATGCATAAGTAAATAAATATATATTTATGTATATATTACGGTTTCCTCATTTTTTGAAATCAGTTTTTTAACTGCCTTGAAGTTGGTACATCATGAGTTAGTTTACTTTTATGTTATTCTACAATTTCCGCACGAGTCTAATAGATGAGAAATGTACATATTCAAAGTATTTATTGTTCACGTACTCTATCCTTACTTATCTTTCACCTCGATGGTCTAATAAATATTTGGAAATGTATCTAGACTCTGCACAGCCATTTTGTACCCCTGCCAATTGAGCGCAAGCCATGAGAAGGCTTTTCAAATGGATATATATCTTTGAGCGTATTAGGAATCTCTCGGCTAATCTTGCTTTTGCATTCCCAAACGATAGAAGTTTTTCTCTAATATCTCTACTCTGAATTCGAACTGGGTATTCAGATTTACCGTCTACTCAGCTAGCATTTGCACAATCCAGCTATATTTCTTTTCGGAGATTTTCAAATGGGTACCACTGAGAATTGTGATGGGGTCTCAATTCTGCATTTCAATACAGGACACGAAGTGGCGCTCTACTATCGGAGAGACGATGAACCCTGCTATGCCATTACTCAACGAAAAAAATTTTTTTTCGTTGAGTAATGGCATACATAGCAATGGCAACAACGTTTTTCTAAGCACATCAGTCATACCATTTTTCAGTACTGCACTCTAGATGAGGCAACAGTTTCTTATGATTTTATGGTCTAATTAGGGAACAAGCCAATCCCCACATCCATTGCTCATCGAATTTACACTCCCTCTGACCTACACATTGTGCATTATTAGGTCTCTACCCTATCCCCTTTTTAAAATACGAGTCCATATATATTCTTTTCTTTCATCTCCCACGGATCGAATATGAACCAACACGGAATAATTAGATTGGATCAAAAGCTTGAATTTTGCTGCGGGGAAGTTCAATGCGGCGTCATCCCAAGTTATGTAAACTCACGCGTTAGTTAGTCCGCGGATTAATCTAATATTGGGGCACTGCTCTCGCGTAATTTGTTTGCGTCATCTCAAAGCTTGCGCGTCACCCGCAAGACCCTTTCAGGCGCTCAATCGCTCTCGGGCCTGTGATGGGCGTCTTAATAACTTAATGCCAGAGGATCGTTTCCACTTACCTTCCCAACTTTGATGTCGCTTTCTCCAAGGTAACGTTTTTCCATTGTAGTCCCGACGCTGTTCCCCCATCAATCTATTCCCCACTGGGCTTAGACTCTTCAAAAGAATTTTCATTTTCGGCTTCAACGGCTGCAACTTGCAAGGCATGTAAGGGAGTGCTGCGATGCAATTATAGACATCTCTTTCTATTGCCGTGAAGTTCACCTGCAAAAACATGAAAACTGTTTCGACACCGCTTAGGAAAAAATCTCCCAACTTTTATGGAAGTTTTGTCTTTACTTTACAGTCGATAAACTTCACCCAGGGGACCATTGGGAATTTGTCCAGTCTTATTCTCCTGTTCCATTCGGGTTTCGCGATGCGTGGCACTGATTTTTTATAGGACACAATGAAAAACAAACGGAGTTTCAGACGAATAAATATTTGTTCTGAAATATCCAGCATTTTATCGACCGGGGACGGGGAAGTAGAAAATTTTAACGTCCGAAAATTTTTTTCGGTGTAACTGCCGTAGGAAATACTTTGCCGTGGAAAATGGTCTTGCATTTTTTTCAGACCTCCTCCTTCCCCCGAAATTATTTTTTTCCCGTGGCGTTTAAGAGGTGGACAAAAGACCTCGCAAACTTTTGCAATCTTGATCGCTCCATTAAGGAAAGAAATGGCTTCTTGTGCCTGTGCACCTTTCTCGTCCTTTTCGTGCATCTCTTTCTCCCTTCCAACCGATTCAACCAGCTCCGTTCGCTTTTCCCTGGCGAAGACGTCATCATCCCGTCGCCAGTCTTTCCCCACCTCTCCCAATAGTACCTTCCGAGGGGAGTCCATTAAAGGAGGCCCAATAACATGGTGGTTTAGCGTTAAATTTGTTGCCGTTTCGCGCACATTTTATTCGGCGGCACCCATAGGCAACGGTATCCGTTTTAGTGTGACTTTCGCCATTAACCGTAGTGGAAGTGGTCTTTTTTAGTTGGCAATCGTCTCGCATGCGCTATGTGTGATTCAGTGTCGCAACTACGGGTATGAGGGGATAGATTTCCCCCTCCCAAAGCCTTAGTCAAATAAAAAAATTATTTAAAACTATTGTCTATTTTTGACATATAATAACTGCATATGCATAAAGTTAAATTTTAAATGCAAAAATGGTGTATTTCCAGGCATGTTATTCTTCAAAATTTTCCCGAAACCCCCGCTGCCTGGGCCCATCCCCCCAAAGCATTCTCCTAGTTACGCCACTGGTGTGATTTATAGAATTTCTTGGCTCAGTTACGTATTGCTGTCGTGTAGTGGATATAGATGACTGGTGGCGCTGCGAGTGGCGATTTTGAATTTGATTTTTAAGCGCGCGGAGCGACAACAATTCTAGCGGCGAACTTGAGAATTTTTTAATGTAATCAAGGAGACTGGATAGAGAAGGCCGAATTTCAACCAATGGAAGGATGATTTCTGTTGCCACTTAGATCGCATTTTAATCGGTTCTCAAAAATGTCCGCGGCGCAGTTATGAGTGCAATGCGATCCACTTTTCTCCAATATTTTGCCATGTGAAGTTTGTAATTATAAGAAATAAATTTAAAAGTTATTAATTTAATAGATAACATCATCAAGTACATAAATATCGGTTAACACGCCTAATTATACCTTTTTTCCTTGTGAAAGTCAGATCACTTTGCCCGGTAGAGACGTAATTGACAACTGTAAACCAATTTAAATGCGCGCTGGTTGACAACACATTTAGAGGTCAACTTGAGAATCCTGCGTTTTAATGTTCATGAATGTAATATTCGTGTTGCCCACAATTTTTCTCTCGTTCGCTTCTACCCACCTCTTTCCCCACGGCCGTTCCGAGCGGGCCGCCACCCCTGGCAGTATCGGCACCGCAATTACACTGCCCTCTGTTGGATAAGCATTCGCCTAGGGAAGTGTAACATTATCCGGATGCCGCTCCGGAAACATACCAAACGCTCCTGCGGGGTGTGTTTTCCCGATTTGACGCTGCGCGAACGCTCTGGAAAAACATTTCCGTTATTGAAATTGCCTCGTCCGCTTGGATTTTCCGTTCGCTTCCATTTCGCATGGCCATAGAATTCCAAAGCAAACTCCGTGCATTAGATATGCGCGGTCTCAAAATCGTCACGCAGTCCTCCTCCACTCACTCCTCTCCAACATTCTTTCTTTTTTTTTCGACGTTTTCTTGTTTTAGGAAAGGCGTTCCCGCGACAAAAATGTTTCCGAAAATTCGCCAGGACAAATTATTTACTCTCAAACTCTTTTCCGTCTGGAAAACAAACATTTCGCTCCCCCGAAACCCCATGCCCAAAGAACTGTTTACAAAACGAATTAGCATCCACGGGTCGGCGGTTCTTTTTCGAGCTAAACAAACCGTTTTGATTGGAAAGGGGCGAATTCCGCTGTTTAGTCTCGCTTGTGTTCGTTACGCGATGCGTGACAACTTTTCAATTGAAATAAATTGCTTTTCTCTGTTTGACAGAGCAACGCAAACTCTAATTGGCCCCTGGGACGCCAGCTACGTCTCATTTCGCATTGCAAAAAAAATTTGTTCGCTTTACTTCGGCAGTTGACGCGATCGAAGCTGACGTGAACGCGGCCCCCCAACGCGCCTTTCGCCTCCAGGCGCGTGGGCCGCGCGGTAAGGAATAACATTCTCCCGTGACGTGACTGGAATCCTTTGCTTCTTTGTTAACGTGTTTTCTCCGATAGGAAATCTTTGATGCTTAGTCTCAACTGTTTTGTTTTGTATTCCCTTGAGTTCAGGCATATTTTTGACCACAGGTCTTTGAATACCCTAGGTTAGGCAGATGGGAGGATATGACTGAGGGTCTGTAAATAATTAAATGCCAATGCCAATTTTCAGCCAACTTTCATATGAACTCTGAAGTACACCCGTATTTCATTCAACTTTTCAGGGAATTAAGCTGAAATGCGTCGTGTCATATATAAATGATGGTCAGATATACATCCTTTTTTCATACAACTCGTTTGGAAAACAATTTCAGTCACCCTTCATATAAACTTTTATTGTATGTATGATATTTTTATTGTTAATGTGATCACTTATGTTTTCGTGGTATAGGTATTCTCATACCCATGCCTTCAAGTATAAATGTACTTGTACCCTCTTGCTGTTTGTCTTCCTACTAATAGATTTTTATATAAGGGATACCGAGGAAAGGAGATTGCCTATTCAAGTCCCATTCTTAGTGCTTGACCGCATATTGAGTGCCTATCTGACATACGTTGGTTTCTCCATTATTGAGCTCTCTAGAAATTAGTCACTCTTACATTTCTAGGCCCCATATTTTAGGCAAATATTCCGTTTGTTGACATGTGCAAATATTGCATCTCTTCTTAAGCGATTGTATCTAATTTTCCAGAACTGTGCTCAAGTCCTATGAATCTCGACATGTGAAAAAGTCCTTGCTCCACTGCGCGTAAGGTAAAATCAAATGAATTTCTCTCAAGCCCAGGGCAATCAATTTTAAATGGTATTCTTAGTAGCGCTCACGCACAACCTTTTACAGACTTAACGGAGAGGAGTTGATGGCATGCTGCGGGCATGTTTGGTCACGATAGTGATTGTTAATTGAGTTTCGACCGCGCTCCACAAAGGCCATAATGAGTGCTTGCGTGAACAGAGCGTATGGAACCAAACGTATGAACCAATGCTTTGAATTGGTCAGCTATATCCACCATTCTAGTCTCGTATTCCCTCATTCACGGGGATTCATTCAGTCTTTTAATTTCTTTTGTGAGTAGCCCAGCGAGTTTAATCTTTTGGGTTTTCCATTGGGTCAAATGGAGTAGAAAATAGAAAGCATCTATTTTCAAACAGTGGCGTATCACGTCCTAGGAAGATAGAAACTTCAAAGGAATTTTCTGGAAGAAATAGGATTTTGCATTGAGCTTTCCCATATTGGCTTTCTAGTATGACTATCAAAAGGCTTTTCTGTGGTGGAGGTATACACTCAGAGAAAGATGCCGAAGGGCCTTTGTAAACGGAGATAGCATTTTACCAGGATGGCGCAAGGATAAATTGAGCAATTTGATTTTAAATTTGATACCCGAGGGGAACGGTGATACAGAAAGTTGAGCGTTTTGGCAACTGGTTGAAAGGTCCGGCGTTTTCATGCTTGTTAATGCTTTCAAAACCTTGGAATAAATTGTGCATTTAAGGTAGCTCAGGAAAAACAATCCAAGGCTCCCTTCCTTTAATGCGTATTAGCCTCAAACCTATGGATTAGTTCAGTATAAACTCGACATCTATTCTAACCAATCTTCTGGTTGAAATACTGGTTGCATGTAATATTCGAAAATTCTGTAGCAGTCATATCCGGCAATGACTATGATAATAATTATAAAATCTTGCTACTAATCCCTGGATTATAGAGGACAGAAACAAGCAATTTATGCGAATTTATTTTTTCCTTGTGTATCATGTTTCTACCGGACTCTTTTCCATTTCGTAATAGAAGTGCTCCTCTAGTCCTGTCAAAAAAAATATCTTTCCCTACCAAGGGCTGGGAGGCGAGGAGAAATGATTTACATTTTGCCTACGGAGTCCTTAATCTTCAGTTGTGCAAACAGTGCAGAGGAGCGACTACGTGAGTTTATGGAGGCTGTCTTTGGCAAGCGCGTTGGTGGCAAGGGATTAAAAGAGGGCTTTTTATTCGGTGCGAAGGGTATCCGAGAGGGGCGGCGCGGCGCCAGCGAGGCCTCGGGGGCGATGGGGCCTTAGGCCCTCGCCAAAGTCATCTTCACTACAGCCTCTTCCCTTCAATGAGATAGCCCTCGGATGGGCATGTTGACCCTCACTTGCTGCATTTTCCAAATTGAAGTGCGCACTATATTTGCGGGGAATTGACAAAATGACAATGTGGACAGCAGCGGTGGAATTCAAGCATCCCACAGCATACGGAACGCTTGAACTATCTTTTATTGTGCAGGCAACGGAAAATACAAGTGTTTTGGCTCATCTTTTAAAGATTTTTCTTCATAAAAACTTGTTTAGGATATCATACCCATGCTAATACCTGATAACTGCTCTGTGAGTCACACGTAATTTCTGCTCTTAGGGAGTTTGGCATGTGGGAGCTTTCACGACAAGCACTGCCCTATGCAACAAGCGTTGCTGCGACAAACGGGACACTTAAATACATGCACGCCTGCTTTAAGTCCTTACTGCTCCGACTACCACTTGAAACTAAAGAAAATATGATATTCTCTTGCCAGCCAAAGGTTTAACGTAATGAGTTCCCCCAGTATATGTCATACAAATTAGGTTTAATATAATTATTTGACATCGTATATATCATACAAATCGTGCGAAGTTAGTGCCCCTTTGAAATTAAATGGGAAAAAGTTTGTAAAATGTCTTCTAGTGGCATGGAGACAAAATGTTCTTCACTTGTTGAGTTTTCCGAGTACATGTAATAATATTCTCAATGTTCTGAATGTTCGAGGGAGAATATGAATTTATACGTTTTATAATATTCATATTCTTTTTATATCATTACAGTCGTCACACGTTAGAATAATAATTTCAGTTCGTGCGATTTAAATTCTGGAGCGGGAAAAATCCGTGGATTTTATATCTTACGTTCCTGTCTGTAATTACTGGTTGAAGGTTGTTTACGACGCTGGATATTTCTAATGCATTCGTCTCGCTGCAAGGGGTTTCACATCAAACCTGTGCTGCCACCCCGATGAAGTAATTCAGTCTTAACGAGATTTTCTTGGAAATAAAACGACTTTCAGCTAAATTGACCATTAACGAAACCCTGAAGTCATTACTCCTTTTAAATAGAATCTCATTCTCCCGTCTCAGGCAATGAGTATCTCAAAGGGATACGAGCTTTCCTCGGCGTCTCTTTTAGTGAAGCGGCAAGCTGTTGAATGAATTTTCAAGTTTTCAACCCATCATGCCGGCTATAATGCATCTTGAACCCTCGACTCGGTAATATTACGTGTTGCTCGCCAAAAAATTAATTACTCCCTTCAATGATCGATAGAATTCATCGCAATAAAACACAGTATCTTGGGTCAATTAAAAAAGCATTCCTTCCGAATATGGGTTTTCCAATGAGTCATTCTCATAGGCGGAGCCTTTCCGAAACCTGGACTGAGAAGTCATTGAACTATTCCGAATAGCACATGGCCCTCTACCCCTCACACATGTGGAAGGGACTACCACTACTTCGCCTCCTTGACGTCATTCTCCGCCTGCAAACCACGCGCTGCTGCACTTTATATAGCCTACTTTTCCCTCAGCCCTTCCCCGTGTATATTTCCAACCATCCCAGCCCCCCTTCTTCCCTCTAAGCCCCCTACCCTGCCAACCCATATCTTTTCAATCTACACCCTCGCTCCATTCTCTAAAAACCCTCCCTGCAACCACCCCAATACCCCACTTACCCCTTTCCCGTGCCTCCTCCCTCCCCCTTTCGGATAAACTCTCCTCTCCCTACAACGAAATCCTTCCCATCAATCCTAGCGCCCAGAGAGGGAGAGAGAAAAAAAGGAATGGAAGAGGCCGCGCACGCTATCCGAGCGGCCGATATAAGCCGTCCTCCTACGTGCCGTGCGTTGTTGCCGCACCCTCCACCACCACCACCGCCGCCGCCGCTTCGTGATGGGGTTAAGTTCAGGGTTAATGAGAGATTTGCCAACAGCGGCGAAACTTGCTAACCCCGAGGGCCGAGGCGTGTCCCCCAGTGTCCCATCAGTCATCGGGCGAAGCTCGGAGTCGCTCGGACATATCGGTTTACTTCGTGCACCCTCTATCTGGGGGATGGGGGATGACTACTCTTGGATTAAGGGTGGGAACGAGTGGAAAGGTTTAAAATTCACGGTAGAGGGGTCATGTTATTCCCTGGGAAAATATTTGCGGAACTTAGTATTTATATTTTAGCCCTCTGACTAATATTTGTGTTGTAGGTGCTTAAATGCAATAAAAGATATTTCCTCTCTCGCGATCTCTTCGTTGTCATCAATTATCGAGCAGGAAAGGAAGCCAAATGAGGGAAGGAAATAATTTTATAGTTAGTAATTTGTCTGTTTGTACCTTCTATAACTATAATTGGGTAGTGTCTATGGCTTGGACTTGAGTGATGACGTATATAATGAAAGCTCATTCACATTTGAGAATTACTCATCATATAATACATTTTTTCTAAGAAATCGATAAATCTACATTTAATTACTGATGGTAAACCGATAAGAATGAACTGGTGAATTGAATCGGTGACAATCTACTTATCACGAGAATAAAACAAGACGTAACTTCAAACATATTCCTCATTGCGTTTCATTTCTTGAAACACTTGTGTGCCGCTTTGCTAACGTATTTCATTTTAACTAGCCTTCTTTATTTGTGACGCATAACATTTTATTCTCAGGGTTATTATCGTCTGTATCTCCATGGGATGCGCAGTCAAATTCAAGGATTATCCCATGCCTCAAACAACCAGAGACGACCCTTTCCTCCTCTTCGTGCTTTTCCTGTTTTGGAGTTCCTTTGTCATCATCGCAAGTCTCCTTGGTTGTATCCGGCTGTAAACTATTTTGTCAGAATCATAATGCCGGTCGCTATGGGTCTGTCTAGCTCATCCCTCCTTTATTATCACCACACCTCGTCTTTCCCAGACCGACCGAGTCTCCCCTTCGTCACGACCCAGCACACCCAGCCGTGCCGCTCATTCGAGAGAGAGAGCCCGCTGACCTTCCGCCCGTGCCCGAATAAACCGCCGTCGCCACAGTCCACGCGTCGAGCGTGTTTCCCGAGTTGCACATGTCCTACGACCAGCCGCCTCGTAGCTGCCAGCCCCTCCCCCTTTGCCTGTCTGTCCGGAAGCACCACCCGCTTCTCTATCCACTTCCTCTATACTGATGGCCTCGTAGTAAATAAGAAAATGAGGGATTTGAGGCTTTTGAAAATATTAACTGGAATAAAGTAGAATAATCCGATGAATACGTGATGAATTTTATTGCTCTTATTGTCATTTCCTGTATATGCACCTGATGATGTCGCGCAGCGATGAAACTGGTCGTGTTAATAAAATTAATGTGAAATTTACAAAGTTTTTTCATTCTAATATGAGGCAATTTCACGAAGTTACGCCGCAAACCATTCAATTGCTCTTATTAGCTGATTCCGTCGATATAGTTCGTTTAAATGTTCTTTTTCAATTATACTGTGAATTTTATTTCTTTTTTATTTTATTGCTAATACAGTAGGAGGAATGCCATTATTTTAGTAAAATACATAGTGAAGTGTTTCATTTTCTCGCGAATTCCATTTCCCATAAAGATGCCGAACCTGAGGATGTCAATGTTGGTTCCACCTTGTGTTTGCTGCACAGCCACCTTGAGGGACTATTTGCTAAGTTGTGGAGAGTTTGCCTAATTCTCTTTTCCAAAAACTTCCTTAAAAATTAGCTAATTAAAACAGGATAGACTAAAGGAGTATGATGGGATTTCAGAACGTATTCCATTATAGCCCTCTAAAGACATCAAATCGATTCTGGTAAAAAAGAGAATCCTGCCGTAGAGTATTATTATGAAATAAGGTTATATTAATTTATGAATTCGCCGTAATAGATATTTTATAGAAAATACGTATAAAATGTGGCGCTCGTAAAGGAAAACTCTTTCCAACGATCTTTGGGAAACTTCCCATAGTCGCGTTGTACTCGCGCATGAATTGTTTATGAACGGGGGAAGAGAACTGTGTAAGGGAGGAATGGGTAATGGGGGATCATGTTGCATGACCACTCGATTCTCCACGGCCGGTTTGTGTTTTCCGAATCTCTTTCTTCCCTCTTCCTATTACAGCCATTGACTGACCGGCAAATGTTGCGGGCGATGTGCGAGGGGGGGGGGGGGGAATATATCATAATGAAACAGATACGGGTGGATTTGCCGTTCCCGGAGGAGGAGAGGATGTGGCCGATCGGTTAAATGAAAAACATAAACGGAAACGGAGAAGATAGACCGTAGGGTTTATGGAACAGATGAACTATGTTGATCCGTATACCCAGCTGGAGGAAGAAATTCATTCGGAAAACGACTTTCAGCGTGTAGTAGTTATAGCAGTAACAATAATGTCAGTGATGAGATGGATTTCTAGTGAACCTACCCCATTTGAAGATTTCTTTAATAATACATAATTCTACTGAATTCGCAGCCTACCGTGAGTACTGGTGATCCATTTCTCTAAGTGGTGGTCTGCAAATGTTTTTACGGATTAATCATTGTCGATTTTTAGGGTCATAATAGTTAAGGATCATACACTTGTGGTGATTTTACTTTTAATGGACCGTAAATTGTCATTATTTTTATACAGAGGAAAGTTTTGCGCCAGCGTCAACCAAAATTCGTAAATTTTGTGCTCTGCTTCTACGGATTACATCGAAAGTTACCATCGTATTTTGCATGGACAAGTTCATCGATGAATATATCGCTTAATGAAACCATCCATCAAATCTACCTTCAATCGCTTCCATCGCTCTCTTTGAACAGGACTCACGCAGAATTGTAGCGAATACGAGAATATAAAAAAGCTACAGGCTCCTCCATTTCTCCCATCAGCTGTCAACTGTAGCCACTGCAACCTCCCTACTATTTCCCCCCCCCCCCCCCCCCCAACATCCTCTGTGGGTGCCCCAAGGTGCAAAGGATAGGCCGTCGCTCTGCCCGTCAAGGATGCCCTCGCTCGCGCTCTCTCGCCTTTTCCTCCGCCTCGTTTGAGCAGCTGCGTTATTTAAATAGCACATTATACGTCACGTCCGTTGCACTCGTCGGCTGGCCACCCCTGGATCCATTCCTTTTTCTCCCTCTCTCTCCCTGGCCGGCCCTCGCAACACACTAACACACGAACACGAATGCAAACTCAACACTCTCCGCCTCCCGATTAAATCATGGCTCTCTCTCTCTCTGCGTCCCTTTGGGGCCCAAGCCGAGTGGAAGCGTGCGTAAGGGGGAGAGGGGCCCTTGGGGCGGTCTGCTTTCACGGCGGTGGAGTGGGGTGGGGAAAAAAGAGAGGACGTCGTTATGTCAGCTGCACTGCCCCCACGTTCCGGTTTCCACCACCAGGAGAGAGGGAGGCGGGGTGGTCGCCGCCTCGTCCACTAGTCCACGTCCGGAGGGGGAAGGGGGGGTCCGGTTGGTCGGCTGGTTGGGTTCGCGCGGCGAGGGCGAGGTTTTGGACCTTTTTGCAGATGGAAGAAAAACATTCTGGGGTTCACGTATCGATGCTGAAATCACGAGCACACTGACGCTCGCGTGTGCACGCACAATCTATGACCAATACGAGGTGGTAGTGGTGCGCCATCTACGTCATGCGAGGAGCTCCTGCATTTTTCGTTCATGTTTTTATTCCTTCATATGTGCGGAGTTTTATACGGTTGTGAGCCTTTCCACTGTGATATGACGAATTCAACGTTCGGGTTGCCGGTCAAGCAGATGAACATTTTTATAGAATTGCTGGCACAATTATGATTTATTCGTACATTCGTGGAAACGTCTCGTCTCTGATTTCATAGAGTGAGATTAGGTTGCTTTAGGGAATAATACTTTCGCATATCAAAATGTGCTTGTATAGAACTGGCGTTCCTATTGTGCTTGAATATTTGCAATTTTATTAGACACTGTTAGCGTTAGTTTTTCTGTGTAAAACACCGGACAGTTTTGCAGAATATGCATCAAGAATATTTTTTTATATCTCGCGTTTGATGGATTCTGTACTTAAGCATTCTGTGGCAGGGAAACAGATATTTAATCTGATTCATAGATTGCCAGCTGACTGTGTGCATTGTATCTTATCTCCACTCGGTATCAACTTTCCTATTTAAATGTTAATTTCTCCCCCTATCCTGCCCGACTTCACCTGTTTGATAATATCGTTTCTAGTGAGCTTTAGCCTGTCACTCAAACTATTCATTCCATATTTGGTCGGTTGAATCTTGCCTATAATAATAGAGGGGTCTAAATATTCATTTGTGTCGCCATTAATATTTTTAAATATATTTTAACCAGAAAATTCGTCAAAAAATACCCTCTTCGTTGGGGTAAATTATAAAATAATGCCCTATCACTGCACTTGTGACAAATACGGGCCAATATATTGAATGGCTTCCCAGCTAACAATCTCAATTTAGATTCTGAATTGTAAATAGAGGCCTTCAATGCTCCATCATGTTAGCAATTCTGTCGCTGGATGAATTTTGGGATGAATGGGGTTCGTAGACGAAGTGCTGCGACTAGCAGATAGAGTCTGATACGTATGTCTATTCATATTCATCCCACACTCATTTAAAGAACGTGAAATATCCTGTTCAACGTTTCCCGAGGCGTTGGGAAAATAAATCTTACGTCAGCTAGAATTCCCGATATCTGGTACCATAATATTTCGCGGTTCATGAGCTCCGTTCGATTCCTTGAAGAAGAGCCTTCCCACCCACCCTCGCAAAATCAATGCAATGTGCCGTATTAGCGATATCTCCGAAGCGTAATGATACACACTGGCGATGGTCGTATCGGGTTTTCTCGCATTGGAGCCATTCAGAGCTGAGCGGGCCACCAAGAGAGGCAGAAAGAGTGAGGATATATAGGGAAGGTGGCGGGGGGTGGGGTCGGACGTGACAAGGGTCCTCAGGGTGGCCTTGGAGGGGGTCGCGACCCCCCTCCTTTTTTCCATCATAGACCTTCGCCACCTATGTCACCCACTCCCCCGCCATTTGCCCTTGGCCTCAGAAATCTCTCTCTCTCTCTGCGCCCTCGGGTACGATACAACTGACGGGAGGAATACTTCGAACCGCGCACATTCACCTCCCAGGCCCTCCCCCGTCAAGGTGGTTGTTCGGTTAGAAAAATAAGACCCGTAGATTTTATTCTTTTCGCGAGTATTTTTTAATGTTCTCCTTTTTATTCGCGACAGCAATCAAGTTGTAATGTCTTCCGTACTTCATTATGAAATATAATCACAGTGAAATGCACAAAGAAATTTGGGGAACAAATTCAAACAACATCATGATTGAATGAAATGGGTAATTTGAATGTGATTTTTACTGAAAAATCAATACAGCTTCTTCGAAACGAACTGCACAATTTCAAGATATCAAAGGTTGTGCATTGAAGGTTGTATGAGGTAAATGTCTCCTTATTTCCTTAGATTTCTAGTTGGTGAAATTGTTAAACCTTAAGGTTGGTTCTCATAAATTAGGAAATTCCGGTGAAAATGACGTTTTTTTCCTTTTCTTTCGAATTTTAATACCACGAAGAAAATTTGAAATTTTAATAAATGGACTTTTTCCTGTGTGCTAAGGTCACTCCTTTGCTTTCTCGGATTTTTTCGGGTTGTTAATTATTGTCGTGGTTTTCTTGGTGTATCCGTATGTTCCGAGTGGGTGGCCAGCCTGTTCCACGATCCAACCGGCTTCACCCTCGCCTACCACACACTCATCCCCGCCTGGCATTGCCGACGCTTGATTCATTTCGTCACCCTGCCTTCGTGCCCACACCTGCCTTCAACGCTCCCACTAGTGGACGAAGCGTGTGTACAAAGCTCTCTAATTAGCATTAGACGGGAGGTGGGGCCGGAAAATTGTGGGATTTCATCGTAGTCGGGCAAAAGGAGAGAATGCGACTGCGTGGAAACGTCATTGGTAGCCGGATTCCGACGGCGGGAAAAATGTCCTTTCCCATTTCGAAGGTGTCTTTTGGCCGCGGTGAATGGCTCCGCTGGGCGTGGTAGCGACCGTCCCAGTGCTCTTGTTTAGTGCGAAATTCGGTGTGAATGTATTGTGGTTGAAAAGGGTTTCGGACCAGGCTACAGATGAATACCTACCTCCCTCATCGAGAAGTGGCATGCCCAATGAAAACCCTCCGTTCCGCTCAATCACTGTGGGTAAAGATGCATTGCTCTCATTTGTTAGCGCAGCTTGGTTGACTGTCTGTCCAGTACAGTATGAGTGCTGCTTCCATTTCACAAAAGGATAACTTCAAATGCAAAATAATCTTAACTGGCGAAGTTTTTAACTGCTGATGAAATATTGAGGACACTTTCTTGATAATTTTGACTCGTACCCATTTTATTTATTAATTATTTATTATCGCATTCCTCGTAAACAGCACTTGACGGCCTTTTACAACGAGGGTTTCCAATATTAACAAAGTACAACACAAACATCCATGCCCTGGATAGGGACCATCTACCCAGGTGGGATTCGAACCCACGACCTTCGGTTTGGCAGGCGAGGACGTTACCCCACCGCCACCGAGGCCGGCAACTTAACTAACTTTTGAACTACTCAACCATTTATTCTCCGTCAAAATCCTACTCTACAAAGCATACAATAATTTTTGTCGTGCGCTGGAAAAATCCTAGGTATGAATATATCAATGCATCTCCGTTTGAAGTTCATTCATTACTATTTGACATGGGTGGCGGTATTGGCAACTTTACACTCAGTAAGGTAGGATAATAACTTTGGGGTCAACATCCTATTCAGTTGCCCTCAGTCATTCGCAGTCGCCTTCTTAAAGTTTTATGGGCTTAAAGCTCGTCCCGCCTGGGAAATGCCGGATGGAGCGGGCTTATGAGACCGTATCTGGGAGAACTATGAATACTTCAGCTTTCGTTTACACATTCTATCTGTGCCTAGCTTTCGAACCTTCGAGACTCTGCCTGCAATGTGTGAAATATGCTGTCTGTCGAGGGGGATTTTCCTAAAAATAATTCTCTTGAAGGTATGTCGAATGTTTTGGTTTTGGTTAAGTCAACACAAATGAGTAAACCCTTGTCATCGTAGCGAAAATCACGAAGAGTCAATACAAAATACACAGCCACCAGAAGAAATATGAATCTTACTAACCAGCACCACAAGGTTATATATTCTTCTTACATATTTTCATAAAAGGGTCTACTTCACACATGCTTTGATGAATAATCCGGCTCGGTTTGCCCCTACAGACTAGAGGTCGTCAAGATGATCTTTTTGAAATAGGATGATCCGATTCAGATTCCAAATTTGAAACACTCCGATTCGAATTCTGTCTTTCACGATTTTCCATATTCCCATGAGAAACTTCAGCGGTATAATGCGTAAAAATTTCCCTGACATCCATGGCTTGTGAAAGAAAAAATGACTAATTGTTTTTTGCTATACATCCATATGCGTGTGGGTACACTGTCGTAACCGTTCGGCTTAAAAACATAGTCGCGGGGATGAGAAATTTTTAAAGGTGAAAGCCCGGTAATGAGTGTGTAGCTCCGAGCAGGCTGTGACCATGGCCTTTTTAGCCGGTCGCTTTAAATCCTTGTTTCTCTCACCCTTGTTCTTCTTGCCCACCCTACTATCCCAGGCCGACTTTTTTCTCACCCTCTTTCGAACAGCCTCCCTACAACCCCTTCATTTCCCCCTCCCACCCGTCCTCTCCTTCCCCTAGACTTGCCCAGCATCCGAAACCACCCTTTTCCATCCCCCACCCTCTGTCCCATCCCCTGCGCACACTCCCCCCACCCCCTCTCCTTTCACTACGCATCCCTCTCTTCACTTCTTCCTCACCGATGATCTCAGTTCATACTTCACCGCCCTCAGCCCCCCACCCTACTCCCCTTTCTCTTCTCCGTGCCTTTCAGCCCCGAGGGGAGAGTTCGGGTACATCCAAGCGGAGGGAGGGGCATTGCCACCGGCTCGCCCGCTCTATGATTTTTCTGAGTGAATGACGAACGCCGCGGGGTGAGACAATACGGAATTCCGTTCCTCTTGAGAGAGAGAAAGAGAAAGGAGAGCGCGTAATAGTAACACACATTAGCACGCAAATGCACCAGCGCTCGTGAATTAATGGTCGCCTGCCTTCTGGGAAGGCCTGCTGGGGAAAATTGCGTTCATGTGTAGGTTATGCATGTATTCTGAATGCTTTAATTCTATTCTTTGGTTCCAATGACAAGATATTTCCTTCCAGGACATCTCTGCCCATATATGCTTAACTTAATCTTTTTACTAATATATCCTTGCTCTTATCAGAGTCAAAATGCCTTATTTTCATTATGTCTCTATGAAAATGTCTCTGATTTTTTGGGAAAATTGCCTGCTAAAAACAGATCTAATCTTCCTTACTAATACGTCCCTGCTTTCATCGGAACCAAAAATATATTCATCGCTTTTTTATCCACGAAAAAGTTTGTGCTATTTGGCTGTCAGTATCTTTTTTTCAGGTTTAAAGTCCGCCTATCCTTCTACTCGCAGTTTTTAGTTCTTGAATACGCCTTTTTTTAAACACCATTCCATTTGCGGGACGGTAAAAGTACTTCAACGCTTGTTTGAAGTCTGTAGTTATTTACCAATTACCGAAGTATTATATATTCAGTAAGCACAGCGGGTGACCAGATTTGATTTTTCGATTTGGCTACCAGGCGAAATTGAGTACGTTACACTTAAAGAGGTTCATTTTTTACTTGGAGAAGGTGAAATTAAGATTTAACAATATATCTGTAGCCAAAGTCTGCAAGAAAGTCAACACTTGTAGTAATAACTTGCTTGCACTGGACTAACAGTAATAACTTGTAAGATTATAGTTTTTATTTACTGAATAAAGCTACAAATCTTTGCTGTCGTGTCCTTATGTAATGTATGATCCTCGAAGAGGAGTATTTACGATAAGTGCGTTATCAACAATAGAAACGATTTATCTTCCTTTTTTAAGCCATATGTCAAAGCGGCGGTTTCAATGCGTTATCCTCTTTTCGCTCGATGATTCATAGAGTACATATAGGGCCGCAGGGTCACGGCCACGCTTACCGATAAATGCTACTTCGGTTTTTCATCCCTTCGCTGTCAGGCCTTTTAAAAGGGCGAGCGCAATTTCGATCATGAAAGTAAGGCGACGAAATGACGATGTCAGAGAAAAAGGTCCTCTCTTTAAAAGTAGAGGAAAAAACTGGCGATTCGCAACTACTGAGTCGTGATCTCTCTCAATGAAAGCAAACGAAACCAGCCAACCTTGAGCCTGGAAGGTACCTCATCCCAACACCTGAAAAGGCCGTGCTGAAAGCTTACGTTCACTTGTCACGGATGGTGAAGAAGACTAAACCTCTACCTGGTGCGCCTCTTTAACCACGTCGAAAAATTTGTACACAAACATAGGAATAAATACATTTTTTTTGCTCATCCCTTGGACCCACTCCCTAGTCCTCTGTGATGATCTGGGTTGGGCCAGGAAAAAGGTGTTCTTCCTTCGCTCCCACCTCCAAATGAAAGCGATCCTTGCCTTAGGAGGGGTCTAAGTGTAGTCAATAGGGGAAGTTGTAGTCTGTGAGTAGAGACGGTCTTTGCCGAGCGCGTGCGTAAGCTTTGCACGAGTGAGAAAGTGAGGTACAGCGGAGGGAAACAGGGAGGACGAGCGACCCTTTTCCGAAACCCAGAGAGAAGAGATGGGGAGGACAGGGTTTCGGGGGGGGGGGAGAACCCCACCTCCCTTCCCATTGCGAACCATGACATCCCCCTACCCCCGACCACCCCCTTACTCACCCTCATCTCTCTGCCCTTGCACCCTTGTATCCTGTCCTCCCCTCTCCCCCCTTCTCTCTCTCCTCTCGCAGAATACCCTTATCCCGCCACTCTCATTTCCCCCTCCTCCCCCCCCTGTTGCCACCCCTCGCCACTACTACCTTTCGCCACCCTCAGCCGCTCCCTTCCCTTCGCGACACCTGGCAACGCCGCTTCCGCCATTAGGCCCACGACTCGAATGTCTTTTCGGGCGCCCCCCTCCCTCTCACTCTCTGTATCTCTCTCCATCCTCCTCCTCCTCCCCCTCCCCCCTTCTGCAGCCCGGGGGAGGGGCGGGGGCAGGACGCGCTCTGCTCTGGGCCTCCTCTCTCTCTCCCGGGGGCGGCTGTGCAGAGCACACACTGACTGGATGGGGCCGGGAGCACAGCAGCGACGTCGGGGTGTGGTTGAGGTGAGCGGGGGGCCACGCGCGTTTTCCCTCTCGCGGGGTGTGTCGGGATGGTTTTCTGGGGGGTGGGGGGGACGGGGCGAGGCGGACCAACGGTGCATTTACACATTTATTAAATATTTGGTACCAGAGAGAGAGGGTGAGTCAATAAAATCTAATGACATGGCGATGTTGAAATTTTTGGCAGCGTAATTCGCGTGTGCCTATCCCGAACAGTAATTAGGACAAATTTGTCCAATCTTAGTTTAAATTGAAATGAATGAGGAAATTTAGCGATTTCATTAAATTTGATATGAAAGCAATTACTCTTTTCATTCAAATATTTTTTTCTATGTTAGTGAGTGTGGGTCACATTTTTCGTGGCCTCACTACCACAATCAGCTGATTAAGATTTCACTCAAGACGGTGAAAGTTTTTTCTTTGTGGAATAGGTTTCAATGAAGAGTGAAACGCTTAAACGACATTGGGGTTAAAATTGGCGGACTACGTAATAATACGAAAACCCGTATCGCCGTTAAATTAATGTACTTTTGGCTCGTTAATCTTCAATATAAAGTATAGCTTTTGATTCATGCAGTACTTATTTTTGCTGGCGGTTGCGGAGGACTACTGAATTTAATTTAGGATGATAAATGAATATAATACGCCAATCAGGGTTTAATAAAATTTCAGGGATATGTTGTTGAAAGGTGTAAAGTGCCTCAAAGTTAAGCCTAAAATTATTAGTAACAAAATTTTGGAAGTGGAGAACATTGATAGTATACGATCAATTATAATTACCCTAAAAAGTTTCTGCGTGGCAACATCTCTCGGCATCATATTCAATTATCTCTAAAAATATTCTGCAATATATAATCTAGCCGCAAAAGGCTTCTAAATGTTAAAATGGAAGAGATCAAACTGATTGAAATTGAAAAATTGAATAGTGTCTCACGAGTTTACGGCAATTTGAGACGTAATTGAACGCAGTAGACTCTGGTTCAAGTTGTCAGCCGAATGGCGTAGCTACTGTAACGATAGAATGGAAGGGTACACCGATATCCTCGCCATCGGATACTGGGACTCAATGTTTACCACAGTTTAGATCTACTGTAATAATAATAACATCGCTTGAAACCACTGAACCGAGTCTTAAAGTGCTTATTGAAGTGACTCCAACCACCCTTACGTCCTCTTGGACCAATGCAATCGCAGTGTTACATTCTGATGTCCTTCAATAGCCGAGGGTTTCGTGTTAAAACGAGCTATAGGGGAAAATGGGGCCAGGTGCTTTAGGAAACAGCTGTTTTCGACTAACAGTCATACTCGATTTCTATAGGGGACGACTTCCAAATTTCTTTCAATTGATACAAATTCTACTTTTTTGTGTTTTTAACTCATAATAAATCTGAAAATGAAACGGTTCCCATACGATTCTAGGTAACCACGTCATTTGAATTCTAAGATTAATATTATATAGGCATTTATTGCCGTATATTGAAAATTTTTATTTATCAAACTTGTATTGAACGACCAGGGTACTTTCTTAGCTGCGCAGGATTAATTAAAAGTCGGTTGCAGAGGAATAAATAATACTTAAAGTTGATATACAGAAAATAAAGCCATCGATACCTGTGATTTCGAGACCAACATTTTATATAAGATGTTGTGTGGACATATTAAGCATTATAACGCCTTTAAATCCCCAGTGCATTATAACCAAGCTGCGCATTCGGAATTTATCGTCCAAGTTTTACATTAAATGAAACGTATATGTTTAAATTCGCGTCATGTAAAAGTTCCTAATGTTAAAACGTGTGGCGGCTTTGTTACGGCTGCAATAAAATCCCTATCATCCTTTGCACTGCGCCTGAGATACCATCTCTCAAATATCAATTTATAACGAAGTATTTTATTGTATAACAAGGACCAACTATGAGTTGTAACCTCAGTGCTTCAAGGCAAAATATACTCGTTGTAAGGAATTTGTATATTAAAGAACCTTTTTGTACGATCATCCACTCCTAGGTTTTTGGGATGGTAATATGGTTGATGACCGAAAAGGTATTGAGAAAACATAGTTTGCGATCCACTTCTTAATGCCAACTTTAAATTTTAGGCGCATCTATTTCCGATGCAATCGCGTCATCTTGAAGTATTAATACATGCATCTGTGCCGTAATAGTCCTTATGACGACTGAGCAACCCTCAGGCAACAGAAATGAATGCGGTCTCGAATAGTTTCTCGGAAGGTTGCACCTTCGTTCAGGTACGAGAGAAAAATCGGTGGTGGTGCTCGCGCGTGGAGCATGCACACAGTAGCCCCGAATTGAATTGGAGTCTCGGCCCGAGGGGGCGGACGTGGGGAGGAAATTCGGGTAGTGCTCTCGCGGCCCCCTGTCCTCCCTGCACTCTCCTCCCAGTAGGTACGTGTCACCGTTCGGTGCGCGAGTAAAAATAAAAAGAAACGCCGCGAGACTTGTTGCAAGCGGCTGGGCGAAGTGGGGCCTTTTACTTTTGCAGCAGACGACGCGTCGTCCTTCCCCCCCCAGAGGCGGAGGACGGCGCGAAGAGGAGGAATAAAAAAATCCCCCCTGCGAATATCAATTGTGAATACCCGCCAGGTAGTACTCCCTCGCCCGTTGATGGGGAGCTAATGAAATTCCCTTTTAGCTTCGTGCTCCTGCACCCGGGTTGAATAAGTAGGCAGGTATGGCTGTGAACTGCATCGTCGTCTTCTTCCCTATACGCCTCGGTTTCTCTCTGGTACACGTCTTGGGAGGAATGCATTCCGATGTTGCGTGACGTACCGCGAGCGGTGAACGTGGAGGAGGCAATCAAGGCGTTCGTTCGGGACGGATGTGTACGTGTTGAAGGCGGTTCTTCCGGGACCAAAGCATACATTCGAGTGTGTAAGGGCGGTGGAGCAGTGGCCACGTGTTCGTATAAAGCCCATGAAACTACCTGCATCCTATACTCCACTAAAGGCCCTTCCTTCTCTCTCCCGGCACTCAAAAGCGACGTGTCGATCTCTTCTCGACTTGGACGGGTCTCGCGTTTGAGTTGCGGGTCGGCGAGAATTCCGAGGTGAACCGTAGTATTCCAACCTCGGCGCCGTATCAGAAATCTTAGGAATGGAGTTACCTGTCGCTTGCCACTCCCGCAAGATTCAGACATACACGGCACAATCATGTCATCGCCCCCTTTCAGTCTGTATTTCTTGGTCGTACTATCTCAATTTTTGGCCGGATCTTGAGTTCGCATTTCCACATTCAGCGCTGCGCGTTTTGTAGCCAAATACTCAATCGTTGTGTATAACTCAATTGTGTGATAATATTTGCATCCAGCATAGGCATTCCAACCACAAAATCTATAGTCTGCCTAAAAATTTGTTAGAATAGTAATGCCTATGGCAGCCTGCTTTGTCGTAAAGTTTTCATCGTTTATTTGATCCATTTTTACTTTCGCGCTTGGCAAAGCGTGCCATTACAACACAGGTTGTGTTATTCATATGTGATATATTTTTCGATTTGAGTTTATGTACATTTTCATTGTACAAATTGATAATGTAATTCCAATGCATTAAAAGCCTATGCAATGATTTCGTAGCGTCCATCTTAAATCTATGTGTTAGACACAACATTCGCTGTGTATACATGGGTAGAAATTGGAAAATCCATCATCATCTGACTGATGGCTTATCCGTTAGCCCGTAAGTACCGTGATGTTGCAATGAGAGAGAATTTGAGGAATTGAATGAGCAATTTCTTTCGATTACTTCTATCGAATCCTATTTGGAGTACTTCTATCATCTTTCTTCGCTTTCAGCACACCTAAAATAGATATGAGATACGTATAATATTTATCGACCATAGAATTATTATGGAAATATGGGTACATATTTCAAGACGTGAAAAAGCGATGCGACATGGAGTCACACGATCCTTTCCGGTGTATTCAAGGCGTACCTCTACTTTTCTCTCACTCTCTCTCTCTTTCTCTTTCGTGGGGCCGGATTTAAAGGTGCAACCGATCCGAGAATTGGATCCTAATTTTGGCAGATCCACCGGATAGTAATTACTTGTCCCCCGTCGTCGTGTTGTTGACTCGTGGGGATTGCAATCTCCTCACAAGGGAGAGAGAGAGAGAGATCGAATTTACAGGGCCGGGTTAGCGGTCGAGGAGCGGTGCGCGTAGGGGAAAAGTCTAACGTTGGAAGGGAACAAAATGAACATGTCGTCTGCCTCGCTCGACACGTTTCATTTCTCATCGCGAGTCGCAAAAATCCTCGCGTCCCCCCGGTTGTAACAAATGCCTTTACCCTCTCTCTCTCTCTCTCTCTCTCTCTCTCTCTCCGCCACTCGCCGTCCCTCTCACTTTCCCATTCTTTCATCCCCTTCTGCTCTTCCACGTACCCCTGTTTTCCCCCTCTGTCGCTCTACAACCCCCGTGTAACCCTCGCGTTAGTCACCATTCCTCGCTCCACCTTCCCTCCACCTGATATCAGCCCTCCTCTCTCTCTTTTTTCCCGTACTCTCTCCCCTTTAAGGTATTTCAGTCCCGAAAACAATTTTAAAATGTTTTGTTTTTTGGGCTCCCAAGTTCTGGATAATCATGGGAAAACGTGTCCCATTTTTCAATGACCTGTTGTAAAACTTTCTTTCGTCCTCCGAATTTTGGCTCAACCATATTTGTTTAAATTACGACGTTCTAAATGGTGAAATTGAGGAACACTTCGAAATTGGGAGATAATTATGCTTATATTTCTATGGGAAGTAAGCGTTGAGGATGCAATCTGTATTCAACAGATTAGGGTAGATTAACGTGGAAGGACGATCGCTTGTTTATATCTAATTTCATCCATGAATACCTTAAGAATCCAACTGTTCTTTTAGGGATAGAATTTTCTCTTCAATTGCACATTCGTTCCCTTTCACTGTGATACTCTTTAATACTTTCTGAGTATTATCCATTATTCAGGATATCTGTTGCGTACTGAAGGAAGGTATGTGAGATAAGTGGTATACCTGAAGCCCTCATCTGGCTGCACAATGTGATTATCAATGCATCCATTCCTCTCGGATGGTGATGCGGTTGGCTCCTTTATCTAAGATAACCATTCATTAAAACGTGAATGCTTCGATCCGCCTATACCCCTCCTTGTTTTACTTTCGCTTTCCAGTAACTAAGGTAATTCTTGAGCGACAGCCTGCAACTTTCATGCGGGGAGAGAAGCGAACATTTCGAATTTGCGTTCGCTCAGTTTCGCATACGCTCGCAATGGCAGAAAAAAATGTTCCTCGCTTTAAAAGCACTCTCATTTTTTCTCGCTCTCCCCCCCCCCCCCTCCCTTTCCCGCTCGCGACACTTTCTAACCTCGTCTCGCTCCCTCTCTCTTTCGCTTTCGTTCCCTCGCAGGAGAGAAGGCGAGAGTGAAACGGAGAGCGAAAGAGACGACGACGGGGTAAAGAGAAGGAAAGAAAGATTGTTGTATCGATCGGTAATCACCACGTGCTCATTCTGGATTGCCGTCGCTACTCCAGTTGGCATATACCGAAACGCTCCGCGTGCGAGGAATGGGGGGGAATAGATGGGGGATAGAGGGGAGATTTTCGGGGAGAGGGTTGTCGAGAAAGGTTTTTGCAATCCGCCTTCGCCGTTTGTCCGCGCCTCCCTCGCCCACGCTCCCTGTCGTCCACACGCTCTTCTCCCGTCTTTTGTCTTTTGACTTCTCTCTCATCCATTCTCCCTTCCTCCCCCGCCCCCCTCGCCTACCTTGACTCCCTCACCCCCACCCACCCAACCACTACTCCTTCATTATTCCCCACTCCCTTCTCCTCCGTCCAACTCGCACAGCCTCTTTAACGGACGGAAATTCATTTCGCTCCCCCCCCTCTTAGAACATCGTTCCCAAGGCTTTATCCCTTCCCAAGTCATTCTCTTACCCCAATCTTACCCGCTTCCGTACCCGCCACCAAACCTTACCTCTTCTCTCTCTCTCTCCTCCCTACCTCATTCCCTTGAACGGTGTTAGTAGTATAGAAGTCGTAGAAGTCCTTAAGAGAAGCGACCGACAATTTAGGGTCATTTGCGACATCAAGAGCAGGAGGGTGGGGTTTGTTAAGGGTGGGGTCTACTTGGGGAAATATTTTAAGGGCGGCTACAAAACCCTGCAGTAGCCAAGTCTTGACTCTGCAGCGGGTTCTCAGTTTAACATTCCATCCCCGAGGAAGAACTTTCAGGGATCACTTTATGACTTCAATGAGGGATGAGAATTCCACAGTAATGAGGCCGCTTCAATCTTGATTTCCGCCTAGTCTTTCTCGGAGCCTGTCGTCACATCTCCGAGCCTGCATGAACGTGCCAAGGCGTACAGTTATAGGGGTGGCTCTCTAGGGCAAGTAAAATTTGTCATAGAGGATATCTTGGTCACTTGGACTTAATCGTGCTCTTGTAGTTATTTTGTAAGTTAAGATAATCCAAGTACCTTAAAATCTTGATGGATGGAAAACTTTCAGAGTAAATTAATGGAAAATTAGATATGAAAAGTTGTTTGAAGTTAATGTCCGAATAGAGGATTTACCCACAATAACTTACAATACTTAATATTTAACTTACAATACAGTGTTAGAAGAGTTAAATAGGGGCAATGACAGTAATGCTGCATACTCACAATTTTCGCTGTCAACATTCATGGCTCTCCATGCAGAGGATATCTCTCATTCTTTTCAATTTTATCTCCCACTGATTTATTTTGCTCACTCCTAGTATTTTCCTCTTGGCTATTGATTTGGAAAATTCAACTCCGTTTTATATTTCAGCTCGTATTCTATTATGGTAAAACCAACTTTTTATGCCGTTGAGTTCTCCTATTCTATTTCTCTCTTTCGTTTACCTTCTCACTCCTTGATTTTTCCAGCAATTCGTATATGAAAACACTAAGAAGCCAGAAACATAGATATCAAAAAGTAGGGAATCAGTAAACGAATGCTTTAAAAATCTCATCACAAAGTAATATTAGATAATATGTTTTGTTGGGATTACCATTTATGAATATTATATCTATATTTTTATAAATAAGAAGCATTGTATCAAATGGTACGCTTTTAAATTTTATTTTAGCCTTAAAAGCTGTGAAATTGTGGGAAAAAAATATTTTCATGATGATATAACCGCTCTAATTAAAGAAAATGTTCATACTCTCGGCTTTAGGAGAATATTTTCTTCGAATTCGATAAAACATCAAGAAGTAGATAACATGTGAACATTTCATTATAACTACAGCATTAGTTAGAATAGATAACCAAAGTAGCACAAGGAGTTGGGACCCATAAATCTTTTACCGTGGCAAACTCGGAGTGTCATCCGCAAGTGTCGGTGAAGCACGAGTCCCGTTGTTCGTGGAAAGGAGGCCTGCTGCTTGCTTTTCTCGGAGGAGGGCAGGTGGGAGGCCGGGGGTGGGCGAAGAGGGCGTGGCGCTTTATGGGGGCGGAGGCGCCAGCGATGGAAAAGAGGGAAACGGAAGCACTGCGCACTTGATTGACTGATTCGAGGAGGAATGGGGGAGGTATGGCAGGGGTTGGCATCCCTGCTCGACAAGACCGCGGGAGCGCCAGGATGTGTGCAAGCCTACTACGCACTTGGCTACTACAACAGAAAACGCAGGCGTGACACGCGGAAGATATGCAGCTCGTGGAGGGGGGAACGCGATTAGGCAAGGGAATATTTATTCGTAAGTGGTTAAGGATAGTTGAATGTTCAGCAAATTATTCAAGGGTGAGTCGGGATAGTCCATTGTTACCATTGTTTCCAAAATTGATTCGGTGTCCATCTTCAGGGTTCCGATTCAGGAAGAATGAATACGCATGGTAACCCAGATCCTTTTAATATTAATTTATAATGTTTTATTTGTTTTTGCGAGCCCGTGGCCCGTGAGAAAATGACTTTAAGTACATCACATTAAACAATTCAGAATCCATCCATGCCTAAAAATAAAGGAAAAAATTATACAAATTCCAAGTGTGCGGGCCGCCGATACTATGGAGACAATTCAATGTATCAATAATTTCACACAAACAATATTGTATAAAAAATAACACTGTGATGTATAAAATAGAGAATAAAGGTCGCAATGCATTTCAAGAAAAAATAATTAATGATTATCACCAAGACATCCCTTGAAGTTAAGTTGGATATTGCTTCTGTTTCTTAGAAGGATATGTTCCCTCCAAAATTACCTTAATCGCTTCTTCATAGTGCTGCGTCACTTCGAGATTACTCATACATTCTGTGGAACTTCATTTACCAGTCACCCTTACACCTCAGCGCCTTATGTAAGGAAATATAAGGAAATACAGCAATAGCTATTGCTTTTATTCAAAGTTGTGAGAAATAGCTGATCGGAATTTTTTTCATTTATGGTAAACTTAATTGTGAAAAATCAAGATTTATATGAGCGACTCTTTCGAAATTTCAATTTCAAATCTTTTACGAGGTAATGAGATACTTATCTATTGCTCAATAGATGTGATTACAGACTATTTACCTCTATTTTATCTCCGCCTTGCGGGCAACATTGTAGTTCCTATCTGCACCCTTTGCAGTCTCTCCGAATGCTATGTTACGCTGTTTGCTTACAGATTCCTCATAACCAGACGTGCGCGTGAGGCATTCCGAATGCATCGGTGAATCAAAGCGCCAGGCGTGTTTCTTTTTTTTTCTCTCGCTCGTGTCGCTGAAAGGATTGAGCGAGGTCACGTGCGGCCGATGGTATCCTGGAGGCGTGGAAATTAATCATGTGGTATTGTGGACTGCGCTCATACACATACGTGCGACTTCGGGATTTTCATTCCTCCGTTACACGTGAGTGGATGAAGGCACATCTTCCAGCACCAGAGTCAGAGGTAAACCGCGATTCAAACACTATTTTGGCATGTAAAACCCCGAATGCCAGCGGATCATCCGTCAAAATGTCATATGCCTTCTTATGAGACTGCATAGGTGATGTCCCATGTCTGTTCAAAGAAAGCATATGTTCTTTTCATTGCTAATTTTTACTTACCTCTTTTAGATAATTTGCCCGTCTTTTCGTCTACTTATCAACCGCGAGAAATGGTCGGTAACACGTATTCCCAGAGGATGTAAATAAGATTGGTCTCAATAGATCCTTGGTCTGACTTTTCATTCGGTTTATTATGTAGAAACCCTAATGTGATGCTTAAATTTATGCAGTTTTTCCAAATTAAGTGAATCCGTGGGACTTGTAACACATCTGAGTTAGGCGCAAAGTCCTCGTTTCGTAAAAATTATGTTGTAAAGCCTTTTTTTTTGTGTTCTTTCCCACATTCTATGGGATATTGACGAACAAATCGCGCGTAGCGAAGCTAACGCGTAAACAGTGCCTTATAGTTATCAGTATAAATTGTACATTGTGCCATATATGATTGCCTGATGAAGACAATCGTCGATAGTAGTAAATGGCAATAGGTAACGGAATAAGAAGACCTCGAATGAAATATATGGAACAGGTTAAGGAGGATGTGAATGAAAAGAAATAAGTAAATGTGAAAAGATTAGCTGATTGGAGAATTGAGTGGAGAGTTGCGTCAAACCAATCTTAGGATTGTTAATCAGTGAAGATGATGATGATAGTGCCATAGGAAGGCGTTTTACTGTTAATTATTCGAAAGTTAGTTTTAAGTTCAAGATAGTGCGCGGGATTAATGAATATAGATTACGGTAAACCAGAAGGCAAGCAGACCTACTGGACTAACCCAGTCAGTCTGTCGTCGGCCAAAGGACTAAATAGGTGGTGACGGGAGAGTGGTCCACCTTTTGAGGAGGATTTAAAAAAGAAATAAAACTCCATGGATGAAGTGTGCGAGCCATGAGGATTGAGAGGGGAAGAAAGAGACGAGGCGAGGGAAGTGAAGTGGATGAGAAAAGCATGGACGGAAAGGGAACGCAGGGGCATAAAGGGTAAGGGATAAAGGAGGACTACCAGGCGGTTTCACCAGGTCGATGGTGCAAACGTGTGAGCAACACCCGGACACCTTTCTCCTGACGTTGCGGAAGTTGGAGGGAGCGGGTACTGCGATGCGTATGAAGGAAATGATATGGAGATTTTGTGCGTCAAACGCTAGAGTATAGTTCACCCTTAAAGCACACAGTGAAAATAAAGTTAAGACAGCTAGAATAGTAAACTGTAGATACTTCGTTCAAATGAAAGTGGATGGAATTTAAATAACTTAATCGTAAAAATTGTCTGTGAATCTTGTTAAAATATTGAAATATTTTTATTTAAATTTAAATAATATTTTTTATCAATATGATACGATGAATTCAGATGGAATTTTAATCGCTCCATCGCAAACATTGTGTGTCAACCTTTTTAATATTTTGATTGAAATTTTCACAATATGTTGTTATTATCAACTTTCTTCGTCATGTTTTAGATAACTTAATGAATCATTACATTCATTTATTTAAATTTCTCTCATTTCTTCGAATAGATTAAATCACTATAAACAACGTGCAATACTCCCATTTTCCATAATCTAGGAAATGACCTTACGAGCTTGATTTTTAATGCCAGAAAATTGCCTTAGTTTATATTTGACATGCAATTGAGACAGTGGGGTCATTGTGCCGGAACGTCGTTCCGGAAATGGTTGGAAACTACATAATAGTCAAATAACAATTTATCAATTTTGGTGCTTCAAAATTTATAGTATAGTCATTCGTACCCAAAAAAGTAAAATTGCAATAATAACTTGTAATTTAAAAAAAAAACATACGGAGATTGTAGGTATTTCTTGTGAAATAAAGTTAAGGAAAATGCGTTCCGGCAGTGCTAATTTTGCCATGACGTCACTGAATTGAGATAATCCTTATTGAAATTTAATTATGCAGAGCAAAATTATTTTTTATTATGCAGTGAGCAATCAAGCATTTTACATGCTATGCAAGTCTTTTACGTATAACCGTTTTTCAAATTTAAACATCCTAATGTCAGCTTTCCATTCCGCGATTAGCTTTTGGCTTCTGATTTAATTATTTCCCTGAATTCTGGGTGGTGATTTCAAAGGGCATTCGAGGATTTAATCCTCCATGTCGTTTAATTTTATCGAGAGTCACTCTTTGCAATGGCCCCGCCATTTTGTGTTTCATTTTTAGCTACGCGATCGTTTGTTTTGATATGCACTTGTAGCACCAAAAATCGATGGGAAATGCAATGTACACAGGCCATCAAAAACGCTTTCCCTGTGTAATGATCAAATTAAAATTTGGCAATGCTTTTTATAAATGGGTGTTATCCGACTAGTTATTTTTTTATTATGATGAAATTGGTACCAGTGTGGTAAAAAAAGAGGTGACATATTGGAACGTATATTGTTGGTTCTATTTTTATTGTAGTATCAAGTTCACCGTTATTGGGAAAGTAATTCTCTTCTTTAATGTCAAATTCGATGTCGGAGAATCTTTATGTCGTACTATAGCTGTATATTTCAACTCATCGCAGAAATGTCCGAGGGGAAATTACATAAACAAAATTTACATCAGCATATCAGCACTAATGCATTCAGACGAGGATTGAGTGGTGAGATGACATGTGACATGTTCATGTGACACAAATGTATATCCTTCGAAATTCGCAAGCATATTATTAATCCTTGGTACTTAAAGTCCCTGAAATCATGACGGTCGTTGAATGAAAATTACTAGGTATTCTCACTTTAAATTCAATGTCACCTAATAATATCTTTCGCTACTTTAACGTGATAAGTGAATTATTCCATGTTTAAGCTATTTAAATTTGGAACCCAGAGTGCTTTTTGTGATATAATTATGGTTATGGCTTAATATTGGCACACCAATTGTAACTCTTGAACGCAAGGGCAAATATTTGATACACTACATGGTGTTGTGAGTATTTTAACGTGCTATTTCAAGCATTCTGAGTGGGTATTGATGAAACATATGATTACTGGCGCATGGCCTCCGTCTAGCTAGAACTTGTGTCGTCTAACTAAAGATAACTCCTGTATGTGTATATTGCATTTAAACTCCCTTTCTCAAAGAGCAGAATAGTTTCACGAAATATATTTCATTACCGCATGGTTTCAAGGTATACTCTGCTTCTTCTGCATGAGGCATGGTGAAATTAAACATAAAAAAATGGGGCATAAATATTATAGCTCTGGTATAGCATTTGGCTTCTCATCTGTATTTTTTCAAGATGTGTGCTCGATATTTACTAGATAGTGTAATTTCTAAAGATACTATTAGAAGGCTCCTAGCTTTCGGTTAATGTCATGGAGGCCATCGCAAACATCTGGGTGATATCCTTGATTTCAAAGCTTTAAATTCCTTAGCGAGCAGCCAAGGTGATTGGAATGTGGATGCACAAGGAGCAAAAGAAGGATTGATAGACCGCACTTTGGACACGAGGCACTGTTTCTTTTAAAGGCTAAGCTTTAAACGGAGGCCTATTGTGGATCAAATCAAAGTGAATGTAAAAATCTTGTTAACTTATGCAGTGATCACATAAGCATACGTATAGTGGTCCTTTATTTCCATAGCTAAATGTATTATGAGCGTAATTTCACTAATGAAAAATAAAGATTGTCATAATGTACAATCCAGCTTTAAGTCAGTGGCTTTTCACTGATTTCTGATAGCACCATCTCCATTCGACTGTGCTGAAGTCATCTTGAGCATTTACATATGCAATTACTTCATTTCGCAACTTCATTGTCAATGCACTTTATCTCTCACGACATCAAGACTTGAACGTAAAAAAACTCAGCTACAAAAGATCGATGTAAGTATAGTGGCTTGTTTGGAAGTGGTAGCTGAACATTTTCCTTCTCTTTACTGCGCGATTTCCGAGGTTACACAAAAAAAAAGAAGTTCTGGCGCGGTCTCAGCACACATCGGCTTTTGCGATCCTTTGAATGATATCCTTGATCCCAATGTTTCACACTCCCTCAGAGGTGACAGACGTGTGGTTATAGATGGATAAAAGGAAGGGATACAACGACCGCCGTTTGGAGGCAAAGTAAAGGCTTTTTTCCTGTGAAAGATTAAGTTTTAAACGGCAGTTATAGTTGATCCCATCAAAGTCAGTGCAGTGAACTTTGAAGCTCACTCTATGGCCACTTACGCATACAACGCTTCTTTCGCTCTTTGCCGTTGGTAGAATTAACATATCATCTCTCATCGGAGTGCTCGTGTGTATTAATATGCATCCGTTTTTTAAAGATGGTTTAAACAACCTCATCTTTAAAAAGTGCGTAAATTATGGTTATAAGTATGATGGCTCTCTTTCAGCTTCTTGCTGAACATATTACCTTTCTTTTCAAGAAACAATTACTAAAGTTGTTCATTAATTTTATTTGAAGTACGTGTTTGTTTTTCTCCATGACATCAGAAATTAAATAATGAAAGTAACATCCTACATATTTTTTATTTGAAACACGAATTGAATTTTTTATATTTTGTTTAAAAAGAATTGTGTTCAGATTTTGAAGAGATAAAGGTCTGTTGACGAACTACTACTTGCACGCAGTGTGCTAAAACACATGCTCCTGAGATAAGAGACCGAAGTTAGCCAGAATCTGTAAATACTGAATCTAGCCTTGTCATAAATAGTTAATGGACTAAAAGAAAAAAATGCTGGGTGTACAGTCTTTTTGACAGGGGCAGGAAAGCCATCATAAAACAAAAGAAATCCCATGGCCTATGCGGGTAATGCGAACCTTTTGGGTGATATCCTTGATCCCAATGTATCACACTCCCCGAGTCGGAGTGACAGACGTGTGTGAATGCGGATGGATGGAAAGAAGGGATTGATCGGCCTCCAATCAAGCACTCCCGATTGGGGCTCCGCTGCTGCTTGCCGAGGAAGAAAGGCGCCTTTTTTTCACCTCCTCTCTCTCCTTGGCCGGGAAATTGAAAAATAGGAGAAGGGAGGCTTGAGGCCCGTTTGGCGCCCCTGCGACGACGGCACGCATCAGTTCCACTCGTACAACATCTGCGCCCCCTTTTTCTGGAGGAGTGATCGAGCGGCAAGCCATCAGCGTCAAACGCGTGCGCGAAGCTATCCAGAAACACGCGGCGAAGGCCACGTGTGTGACGGACTGTTTGTTCGTGTATACATTCTTCATTCTTTCGCCCCCTCCCTCGTTTCCGTCGAACCTCTTTTTCTTTACGGGCTGCCAACCGTTCCAATTTTTTTCCATCGACGCGTCAAGTACTGCCCGAAAGAGTTTTTTTGGAAACTTTTAGCTGTTCCAAACGTTGGCCGTTATAATCTGAAGGTCTTTCGTCCTCAGAATGAGATTCTGGGAAAAAGGCTTGCAGATTCCAAAGGAAGAATAGTCTATCAAAGTTGTAAAATTTAATTACTTCAGCATAAAGAGTGATAATTTCTTTAAGTTATGGATGTGAAGATGATCTTGGCCGAGAACATTATGTTTTACTTAGTTGACCAATGTCGTGTTACTTCATTAAATTAGGAATTATTATTTAGAGGATAAAAATTCAGTTCTTCGCAAATGAGTTTCTTTTTCCGCCAATTTTGAAATACACATCTGAAGCAGATATTTTATAATCCTAAAGTAGACCGTTTGAGGGTTCCTATCTGGGAAAGCTGCCACCCATGAAACCATTTTATCTCTCCTTTAAACATTCTCATTCTATATGTACCTAGTCTCATACATCTTTCCCGTCTCGTAATGCCTTACGGACATTTGAGAGCCTCACAAATGTTTTCTATCCTCGTAGATATAAAGAGAGTTCTGTTCTTCCATGATCAAAAGCATGTCATCATTGAAGGATGTTAAGAATTTTATTAAATTTGTGTCAAGGTAACGTTTCTTATCACGGGTAATTTCCTTCGATTCATCAGTAGTTAATTCTAATGCAATTTGAAACGAAAAATGTATCAAAAGATAATTTAGTCGTAGTGTACGGTGTTTTAACAATGAATCATCCGTATTCCAGTTCGAAGTGGTCACTATTTGATATAAAAGAAAGTGTTCCATTGATTTTCGACACATCTGCTGGTTGTTCAGACGAATGAAGTTTTTTTTGCGTCAGTGATGGAATTAAAACATTAGTGAAGATTGGACAGCATTTTTACGTATTATCATCAATCGTATACAATTCGAAGATTCTAGCACGACGGAGTGGAATTTTTCATATTGAAATAAATTCTTGCAAATTTCCACGATTATAAAATTTACTTAAAGTTACTATAACATATTCAAGGTCACCTTAGTAACATTTAAACCTTGGTTTTTATAAATTTTATAAATTTGGAAAATTTTAAGTATTTATTTCAATATTAGCAACTGTATTTATTGTTCGGAAATTGGGACCTTAGAGTATTCATTGAATTTTGCGCAGTGGTGTCATGGTGTCTTATCAATTTTGTTGCCTCAAAATTTCTAAAACACAAGTCGTAGCCAAAACAAAAAAAAATTGGTAATAAAATGTAAATAATAACTTGTAACAAAAAAGTACCCAGAGTAATATTTCACTTCTAACATAAGTTAAGGAAAGTTCGTTCCGACACTGCTAATTTTGCCGTGACGCCACCACTTTTGCCTATCGAGCCCATGCTCACTGGACGAGAGTTGGCATGCCCAACAGTCTCTTCCCTCTTTTTCAACAACCATCATGCCTTGCGGGAGTGGAGTGAGGCGTCCGGCGGCAGTGTGAGTGGGCCCGTGGAAAAGCGAGGATGGCTTGGCCGTGAGCAATGCGATCGGCCGCTGCTGTAAACACGCACGCAGCCCTCTCTCGTGTGCGCGCCATCTATTTTTAAACGCGCTTTCGTCGGCACATACTTTCTTTCCCCCCGCCGTGCTCGAAAACCATATGCCATTATTCCCCTCCCACGCCAACCCCACTCCACCACCCACCTCGCAAATAAATCCACGGATTATCGCTTCCAGCCTTTAAAAACGTCTTCCCCCTTGTGACGTACCAGGAACAGCAGTGAATATTTTATTAGACAAAAAAGTTATTTTATCGGTCGTTAATCGAAACGTTTAAGACTGGAGTGAATTCTTTTCGTTTCGGTTTTTCTTTTAGATGGTTTTGGGTTAGCTTTGAAGGAGTAAAGGAGGCTCCTGCGTCATCTTGTACTTAGATCCAAGCAGGGAACGTGCAATGACTAGGGTGGAAGCACTACCACTCGCAACTGCTTTTCTCAAAGGGGCCTAAAATAGATGATAGAATGGTTTGTGCAGCTGATATGATTAAGGAGAGGTGATTCAGCTTATTAAAACTTGTCTGTTTCCACACTATTTTATTTTCACCGACCATGGTTTCCGCAACTTGTGCCATTGTCATGGTTGAAACAGACAAGTTGTTTTAATAAGCTGAATATCAAAGATTTCCACCGCATCACGCCGGACACTGTATCTTTTAAGGAGAGGTGAATTTGAAATTGAGATCTTTGAATTAAAAGAGAAAAAGAAATGAGAAGAAATGCCAAAATGTTGGATCCAAGTTATTAATTCGGTGAGTGTTTAATATCCCCTTTAAGCGGAATAATATTCATGAAATTGTAAAAAAAATCTTTTGAGCACAGCAAATTATGAATTTTGTTAGTTAAAAAAGGATACTGAGGGTGAATGCTAGTTCGTCTATAAATACAATTAGGTAGTGACCGCACTTCAGCCTCAAGCAACGGCACTCTAGCCTAGTACTGACACTTTAAAAATTTATAATCTGAAACAAATTGTATTAGTCTCGTAATTCGTCTTTCCTATCACCTTTAAAGAAGATTCTCATGCGACTGAATTATGTCTTTTACCTTTAATTTTTCATTTAACTATTATCTAACTTAGTCACCCTACTATTCGAACATATTCAAGCGTGGCGATTGAGACTGACTACGTTGGAACACGTAAGTCCTCAGCGAATAATATTCTGACGAACAGTTTTAGCCTCCTTTTACGTGACTTCACCCATGCATCCCTAATTTTCAGTGATATGACGATTTCAGTCGTTTCTCCAGTTTAAAATCGTATGAAAAAGTTTTCGTTGCGCTGGATTTTCATTGATAGTGATCGAGGGCACGAGAAGAGTTTGCTGCCGTGAAGAGGTGATTATTGCCTATTCCGGCAAATCACGAATTTATCCGGGCCAGCGAGTTCGTTTGCGGAATCAATTAAGAAATGAATTTCGGAGAGCACGCTAAATCGGCGTCATCAAATACAGAACGAACGGACGGATCCAGCACAATCTTCCATTCTTTTATTTTGTTAACTTCCCTCCTACTACTCCTCCAAAATGGAACAAATTCCTGTCGCGCTTCACAATATTCCGCCGGTCAATTGTTTATTGTCGCCGGAAACGCGGCAGCGAGACGGTGCGAAAAAGCGCGCGCGGTCGTTCCGAAGGCCGTTTGCAAATGGCCGTTTTTCCGAATGCTCGAAATCGCTATGTGCAGCAGCGAAACATGGAGTTTCGGTGGATTAAAAAGAAGGACGGGTATAAAAAAGGCGACGAAGGGAAAATTTAAAAAAATAAAAGAAATAGTAGCAAAAATAATGCACGATAGACCACCAGTGAACTCGGCCGTCATTTATTCCATTAAAAAGAGATAAATCTCCCTCTTGGGGGGGCAGTGCAGGCGGGAAACGAGGCACGGAGGGAGAAAACCGGAGGCGTTTCATTGGAAACGGATGTTCAAACGCATTTTCGTGTATTTGGGCCAGCCGTTAGCGAATCCTCCACGTCCCGTGGCACTGGCGAGAAAAAATGTATATTTATTCACGGTCGATCTGACTATGTTTGTATGAATACGCTCGAGTGCGTTCGTTAATATTGTGTTTGTTTTTCTCGTAGATACAATTACCATGTATGACATGATTAAGGAAAAGAATCATCTCGTACCTTTAATTTGTATTGCAGGGAAAAATTAAGATTACAAAACAAGAAGCAGTAGCAGGAGGTGCTCCTGAAGGATATTCAATTGTGTTCCGTTTTTGAACATCCTCATTATCCTTTAACTGAAGAATACTATGAATTTAATATGCCTTCCATTTCTCAATTCGAGCGATGATTTAATGCACCAGCAGAGTTGAAGGAAGATTTTTACTATATCCAGGCGGTTAACGTACCCGAAAATCTAAGTTTGTCTTCGCCGCTTAAAGCAATGAATAACACAAACTGCCGCATTTTATGTTAATATTTATCTACGGCAGGTGACAAATTAAAATTTTTATTCGCGATAAATTATTCTTTACGAATATAAACGGCAGAAACATTAGTGTAAATTCACTGCTGCTCTTGAAGGGGAATCAGGCATGGCTTTATGGAAAGTAGCAGATAAGTTGGAAATAATGGAATAGAAATTTATAAAGTTCACTATTAATTTAATATGAGCACGAAGATGTAACTACGTAACGAAACCCGGGTCGTGCCCATATTAAAATAATAGTGAACCTTACAAAGTTTTATTCCTTTATTTCCATAATGGAGAGGTTTCACAAAGTAAAGCCTGAAGTTATCAGTTATAGTAAATAAGTTAATCGGTCATGGCTCTTCCAATTTTCTTCCCAAATCAGCATCTATTGTTTCTATTATGAAAAGAGTAAAGAGGGTAAAAGCCAATGCCGTTATAATTAGGGCAACTATCACCCAGGTTGAATTTTATATCTTGCTAATTGAAGAAGATGTTTGCATTGATAATATTTATGTTGATGCTTACGATAAATGCTGTAACATTAGAAATGTATGTATTAGGAAATAATTTCTTAGTTCTATCTAATAGTTATTGCATCTGTTTATCATAACACGATATTTTATTTGCTGCGATTTACTTTCTCAAATTATTTTCCTCCAGTCGCGTTTATTCCGTTTAAAGAATGCTGAATTCGGCTGATGCAGCTGAAAAGTACTCGATAGAGGTGTAACTGTCGAAAAATATTCTTATTATTATTTGTATCTTAATTCTTTTCTTGGATGAATTGGGCAAAGTATAGACAAAGGTCAATGGAAACGAAACGCTAGGGCGGGATCGCGGGGATACACTCCTGGGGCAGGGACTGTAAGCGCTAACTTTTCTCCTCTGCACCCAGAAGGGGAAGGACGGGAAGGAGCAAGGATGGAGGCGCCGCCGCGATGAGAGCCCGACGACGGGGAGGGGATAGGGAAGGAAGGGAAGGGACGAGGAATCCCGCACCGTCACAAAGGCGGGCGGGCCCTACTAACAGCGAAACCAAGCGAAACGCAATTAATATTCTACCAATCCTAGTGGATTTTCCTATAAGGAAGAAAAATCCATCGATCGAATCGGTAGATTAGACAAAGGTCGCCTTTTTTGAACTGTAAAGAAATGAATTTATTCAGTATTTAAGATGATTATTTCCGTGAAGGGAAGACTACTTAAGTTTTTGTACGCCACGAAAATTTGCACGCGTGAGATTATTTAAGATCCATCGCCTGCGTTCTGTGAGCCCCTTTTTGCACTGCGTAAGGCAGACAGTAAAGACGTATAGTGCGTGCTGGGGGGAGGGAAGGGAGGCGTGCTTTTTCACACCACTGCCACGCCAGGAGGGCTTTTAAAAGAATGGAATGCGAAGGGATGATGAGGGGGTGGGGTGGAAGAGGGGGAAGCAGAGTGGCGAGGCGTGCTCTCATTGGATTGAAGCGAAAGAGAGTTGAGGGCGAAGGGAGGATTCGAAGAGAAACGAGAAATGCTGAAATGAGAACGAGAAGAAGAGCAAATGACGGTGTCGAAGAAAACGATATTATTTCACGGTTTCGTATCCGTTCGAAGGAAATTCCTATGGGAATGAAGTGAAAATGATCATTGGCGAGTCATGATAAGTCACATTTTGAATCAGTAGCTTCTTAATGTTTCATGAAGCCTATGATATCAATGAAAAGTTCGTTTGCAACTTCTCCCTATATTTTGATGCTAAATCTAAGGGCCAATTACGCAAAAACAAATCAACCAAAATGTTTCTCTCTGAAAAAAATTAGCGTTGTTTTTCCCTGAAAATTAACTACTTTGGTGTTAAGGTCGTAATCCTTTTCATGCCTTTTGATTTTTAAAAGATATTTCATATTTCTGAACTTACTAATTAAGTTCTGTGACCTATTAGGCATATTTTAAATTGCCAAGAGTCATTTTAAACTGTCAAGGTTCGTATATTCGTACAAATAGTTGAATTAAATGAATATGAAACGCTGTATCTGCTTGTGTTGTGACGAACTTTTACCTATGAGGACAATTTTTATTTAACAGTGCCATTCAGGTTCCATACTTTCTATTTCAGTGATAAGCGATGTTGGATCTAAGTCCCTCCTTTCTCAATGAACTGTGAATGAGGCAATTGTGACAAAAAAAGATGTCCAACGCTGAGAGCTCGCCGATAGTCGTGGAATAATATCGCCTGCAGAAGTCCCATGGGTCTCGTCCGAAAAAAAATTCCAAGGCAGCTAAAAGCGAATAATTGATCTGAGTAGCTTCCCTTTCAATGCAGATGTCTCGCTCACTCTGGGACAAGTCACTTTTATCTGCCACTCTCTTCTAGTCTAAAACTTTAATTGAACACACAAAGACACCTTTCTCACTTTTTAATGACTATTACTACGTTGTTAAGCCTGCAAGATATGTCCCGAGGACATATTTCTGAATGCATCTTTACTTACAAACATCATTTATGTAGGCAGCAATTTAGTTGAGATTTTCGGGTTAAATTTTAATTGAACTGACAATCAACCAAACTCAATTGATTATTACTGGATCTTGTATCATTATTCCATTGCTGTTTCTCTGATAACATTTTACCGAATGTATTTTAACTTGCATAAACAAGTCATGCAGTCTTTAAAAATGAGTTGAGATTTTAATTTGAATTTTTAAACTTTTTGTATCTCGTTCCCACTTTCGCACACCCTTCACGGTACTGAGAGCATTAAGTGCGATTCACATTTTGCAAACGCCCTCTTTCACCGCTGAATTGATGAGATTTTTTTTGTAAACCATGAGCTGCCAGACTCCAGAACCGACGGCGAGTGAAATGATGAGATAGGAGCGACTATTGGAAAATCAGCAGTGCGCTCTCGATAGCTTTTCCACCTATCCAGAGTAATTAATCGGTACCTTTTTTGCTGACCCACGGGTAAGCGCGGAGCGGTTTTAATTTTCACTCTAGGCAAAATGAGATAGGGCTGGATAGGGTCAGCGGTCCTTTACTAGGTCCAGCGGAAAACTATGACGGTTAATCGCGATCGACGTTCCCGATTCTCTCCTTTGCTCGGACAACGGTGTGGTGCATAAAATGGAGAGGGTGATAGAGAGGGAGCAGGTGGGATTTTAAGGGGTGAACGATCGTGAGATGGGTGAGGTATGGAAGGGATTGAGTGGTTTAGGATGGGGAGATTTTACGCGCAATCAGGGAAAATGTGTGTACTTTGGGTCATTGACGGTTCTGGGCAGCTATTGCTTCGAGGTTCAATGTGAAAACGAATGGAAAGAAGTTTCACAATTAGAAAATAGTATGAACCACAATTTGAATTGAATTTAGGATAGAATATAACAAGTCTTTGGTTGAAGTAGAACCGAAAATGACAGATTAAAATCGAGAAAGAATGGGAAATGGAATGTTAAAACGAAACAAGACGTTTTAAGGGTAGTTAGAGTCGCATTTTTTTACTATTCACTACACTTTAAAAGAGCGAGTATAACCTTCACCTTTAAATTTCTATGGAAAAATATTGAATTAGCTTTCCAACTTGCTTGCTTCCAAGTTTCAGGGATAAAGTTTAAATTTATCTTGTTGCATACGTTTTTATCGCTACATTTTGCGGCTTTAGAAGCAGCCTACTGACCACATTGGACTGTCTTTTTACCTGAAGGAGTCGAGCCCTTTACCTTAGCCGTTAAAATAGTGCAAATTCTTTTTTATGTAGAAATACTGGTTAATTATTTGTACCACTTTTAGCATCAAAGATGAAATGCGAGCTGTCGCCGACCTGTAATATTCGTCCAAAACATTGTTTACCTAGTGTTTCCTCAAATGAAATGTTGGCATTTAAATTTATGCAATTTTTATTCCGTGACATTGCCATTTACGAAACAATAATGAGAAATATTGCGCTTCAGTGCAATTTACGGTGACTCCGAGATGGGAACAGCGAAGGCGTTGTGGTGAAAAAGGAGGTTTCGAGGTGTCAATACGGGGGAGGAGGAGGTAGTATTTTGGAGAGAAAGTGGAGTACCTACGAGCCTTGCTCTTTCTCTCTTCAAGGGCCCCTCGTCGTCGCGCGTGGGCACTGCTTTTCCTGTGGGTGAGCGTTCCACTCCCCATTTGGTGTCGAACCATCCCTTCACGCCTCTCCTACCCATCTCCTTCTGCACCATTTCCTCCTCCCCATTCGCCGTGCGCGCATTTGCACAATCAACAAAGCCGAGTCCACCGAGTGTTGGGCGGACAGCCCACACCCGCGGCTCCCTCCTTCCACACGCCCGGGTCCTCCCGAAAAAAAATATTCCTCGCCCATCCCCGCTCCCCGATTCTTTATCCCTCTTCGGCTTCTATCCCGCTCCGTGAATCCTCTTTCTTCTTCTTCTTCCACTTGGGCTCCTTCTTCTTACTTTCCACCTCAAACTCCTGAAAGATTCCTCATCCCCAAGCAATTCTTCCATCCATATCGTCTGCCATTCATGGGATTTTGGTCCATTCCTTACGGTTAGTATTAGTTAAATGAAAAATTGCAATATTTCCACAGGATTTATTCGAACACGACGCGTTTTGTTGTTACAACAATTCACTTGATAATGCTGTTGTAACTACGAAATGCACCGTGTTCGAGGAAAGCCCACCTTAATGCGCCGCATATCATACTTGACAATTCTTAGGAAATTTGGCGGGGGGGTCAGAAATTTTTGGGAAAAGAAAGCTGGACTAAGGTTTCGTGTTTTAATGGGAGCGGCAATAATAGTTATTGGTATATTTTTAATTTACTGTCCATTCTGACAAAAAAGATTTAGAAGTATACCATGGTTGTAGAGATAGCTTGCGAGAAAAATACCACCTAGGGGGTCAGAAGCTAAAAGAAAGCTTAGTGTCCTAAGAAGGAAAAAGTGTGAATGGGAAAATATTGTAAATGGTGATTGTTTTCATAATTTATTGATCTGAAATCCAAATCTCCGTAATATTACCATAATGTATAATGTGTTAGCTAAAATATGATCTTTCCTCGTGGTAAAATATGGTGATTGTACACTTTGATGAAGTAGATATTAGTTTTTTAACTTGATAAGTTTATTTAAAAGAGATACATCTATTTTCCATATTTTTGTCCAAAATCTCCCTAGTTATTTTTCAAGCATAACTCATTGTTTACTTTTCTGATGATTTTGATTGTTCTTACATGAAAATTAATGAGGGTTTTATCCTTATTCCACTTTTCTTATTCTTGTGACATTCCAAACAAATGAGAAAGATCGAAGGCACTGCCCACGAAATCCTCATCTCTCTGCATCGCCACCGGGAATATCCACTCGTGCCAAACTCCACTCACTCTACAAGTCCATCGATTCCTTTCCTCCTGCTTCTCCCTACCTTTACCGCTACCCCACTCTCCCCCGCTACCTCCCACACCACCACCACGCCCCCGCAACTGCTTCCTCCCACTCCCCCTCGCCCTTTCACCCCACTCCCGTACTTCACACTTCTCATAAAAGCACTCTCCCCGACCGCCCTTTACTCAACATCCCCGAAAATCCACATTCTCTCCCTCTCTCTGTCTCTGTATCCCTCTCCCTTCCCTATTCTTCTTTTTCCTTCGCTTGCTCCCTCCCTCCCTTCCTCACATCCTCCTTCAACTCTCTTTCGCTCCACTTTCATTTGTGTCGCTCCATTCTTTGTCATCCTTGCCCCTCCCACCACCCCACACCACCGTCTCCAAGCAATTCCCATCAACCAGCTAGCCCACCTCTCTCTCTCTCTCCAAACCTCCCAGCCTCCCACCGTGGACCACTACCTCTAAAAAAAAGAAAACAACCTCTCTTCCCGCGCGCCCTGCCACGTGATACTCACCACTCCCCCGCATCTGGACAGGTCCTCTCACTTTCCCCTTCTGTCGCCACACCTATATGTCCTTTCCATTGTACCCCTCTCCCTCCCTCTTTTCTCCCATCATTCCAGGATCATCCACGTCCGCCCACGTCAATGCCAATACATCTGCTCTCTCTCCCTGTTCCCTCTCCCCTCTTCTTCTCCCCCCCAGAAATTCTCCCCCCGCGTCTTTGATTTCCCATCATTATTCCCCTGCCCGTTCGCAAGGATTAAGTGGTAGATTGAACTGGATGCTTTCAATTTCAATCTCGGAATGAAACAGTTCCCCAGCCCGCGCTCATCGTAATGGGGTGAGTCAGTGGATACATGTCGCTTTTCCCCCTTCCGCCACCAAGGATCTTTTTTCTCATCGTCAGGACCCTATAAGAGCCCAAAAGGTTTCCATTGCTCGTTAGATTTTGGTATAACCGTACCTCGCGTTGTTAAGAAAGGCCCTTCCTATTGCAATAAAGAATTGTTAGCAATTCCGATGTTTACCATATCTTTTTGCCTTTTTTAAATCTCACAGATTCCGAAATGAATGCCTCTTATTTGAATCTAGTCTTGGCCACTAGATTTATTTGTTAGGTAATATGAGATAGATTATGTTGGGGAATGCCCTATTAAATAATTACCTTTAGAAGTCCTCAAAGGAAATCATGTGGACGACTAACTGTATTAGATTTATTTAGTTCAATTTTCTCGTCAACGTTCACCGTCCTTAGTATTTTTATGAGTAATTCTGTTTTGTTTTTTTTCATAGGTATTGAATGCAATCATTGTGAATTGTTCCCAAAACATTAGGCTGCATTAGTGTATTTGGTTGTGTGTACAAAATTCTATATCAGATTGTCTCTGAAAACATGTAGGACTTTAAATGAAATTGGTGTTCAATATTCTACCGAAAGCATATTTTGAGGAAAAAGTGCCCTATCTGCGATGAATGCTACTCATTTATAACAAATTGTCCCTGAAATGTCACTTACCTCATTTCTTTCGGCAATCATTGCAACCTTCGATACACTTATGCGGGCAGTGAGGAGATTTTTTATATAGATATTTTATGGGAGTATTTTATGATATATATCTTCCCAATAGAAGATACGTAACGTCCAATCTTCAACTCAAAACTTCTCCCAACATTTATCCACATACCCTTTCCCATATTATTTTTAAAATATATCCCCATTCCTCGCCGATTCGCCACTCTCCTGCATTCTTCACGACCCCTGCCCCACAATCCACTCCATGCATGTGCCCTGACTCCCAACCCATTCTCCCTCCGTTCGTACCCTTGCCTCATCTTTTAATTCTTCTCCAACCCCTCCGCACCAACTCTTTTCGCACCCTTTTCTCTCCCTCTCCTTCTCCATCGACCCTCGCCCGACTCGTGAAACCTTTTCAAACGGAGAGCACGGACTGAGCGAGAAAAAGGTTTTTTTTTTGGGTGCTGGGTTTTTAGGGGGTAAGGGCGCGGAGCCGTCTGCGTGGTAGGGTGTGGGGGGTTAGGGTAGGATACAGGGTCGCAGGAGGCAGCGGGCGGCGACGCCGCGAATCGGCTTGCGCGTAAAATCGACGTATCCTCGCCCGGGGAACGAGACGCGAATTTACGGACTGCTATTCACTTCCTCCCCGCATCCCATATCCTTCCCCCCTCATTCCCGTACATTCATGCCCGTGTTTTTCGGGGTGCAGGCGGGTGCGTTTGCCGTGGATACCAGCGGCAGAAGCGGTACTCTCTTTCCCTCCCTCTCTTTTCGGACGCCTCGAAACGCTTCGACGCGCCCGCTCGCCGCGTTTGCGTAAGATTAATTACTGTTAGGAATCGCCGCGCGTTAAAATCTTTTTACGCTCGCCTTGGTGTTATGGCCGGTTTTCCCACATCTCCCCTCCCCCCCATCCTCCTCTCCAACCACACCTCCATTCCTCCCTCCACCTCTACAGGCCCCGCGCATTCATAACAGTTTTGATTTTATATGGCTACGGCAAGTCCGGCCATTGGGTGAAATGCTCTTTCGTCGGGACTGTAGCCAGTGATTTGGTCGCTGTAATATCGTACGATTTGTACGCCATTCCGTACATGGGCTCTTACTTGCCCGGCTTTTATAGCGTATGTAAAATTATATTCCAAGCGAGGACGATATCGCAATCGGATCAAGTATTGCAGTGTTCTATGCGTTCAAATTGAACGATATTTTTTGTTCAATTAAACTGTGCACCTCAAGTATGTGTCGCATGTGGAAAGAGTATTTCGTCTTTTTTTCATTCAGACCGAACTAAGTTTTATTTGAGAATGAGTGTGCTTACCTTAAATTATCAGAACATATGCTGTAAGCTTGCGTGGCGTGCTGTGGGCACTGCTACAGGCTACTTTACGAAGGAGTAGTATGTTTTTGTTATAAAAATACATTATCCTCTCTAATATACTGATTGTATGATAGGTTTTTTGAAAAATTGTTCTCTTAAAAAATAATGCATTATTATTCCGCGTGCTTCTCTGATTAAGAATAATCCTCGTCGTTTATAAAGATTAATTTGAAAATGGTTAAATGTTTCCCAAGTGTGGAAGTTTCTACATGTGCCCGCTTAATTGAATCTCATTGTCAGTACTAGGATTACTCATGGATCACAAGTTCAAAATACCCTGGCTAATTACCGAGTTAGTCCATAATTGCACTCGGCCATTAATATCCGCATTGAACCTCTGTAACGAGGACGCTTGTGGAAGGGAATTATCGTTTCCAGCCAATTACGGCGCGTGAGCCAGATGTTCGCGAACAATTTCCCGAACCAAATGGAAGCTGCTGACATATGAGCGCACCGAGGAAAGCGATGATTCGTTCCGCTTGTCTCGAGGCGATTGACCGTGTCGTTTTCTTCCCACTAGAACCGCCACCGTCGAGCGAGGCGATCCGTCCGACGCCTCACCAGCTTCCCCGTCTTGACGTGCGAGGGCGTTTATGTCGGCCGCGTTATTTCCGTCAGCTTCCGCGCTGCTCATCCCATATCGGATAGACGGGCCTTCCGTCACGGATCAATCAGGCGTGCAACAATAACAACGGGGCCTTCCTTGCCTGGGCAAAGGCCTCAAATCGCCCGATGGCCCGCGAAAGCCGGCTGGGGTGGAGTCTGGACTAGCCCTCTGAGGACCGTCCCAATCTCTTGTTTGGCCCGTTTTCCCTGCTCGTGACGGGTTGCGATGGGAGACTTGGATGTGGGCGTATGGGGTGGGCTCGCTTAGGCGGATCTTTACGGGGGGGACGAGATGGGTGCGGTGTCGGTGAGCATTTGGACTTGCCTCGGAGCGAAGGGGAGGGCAGCCCGGACATTGTTATCATATCGGCTGATCGATGTGCGTGAGTCACTCGCCCTAGCACGCCCCCACAGGGTTGCCTGCCCGTTACCTCCCCCTTCTCTCTTACCCCAGCCCTCTCTCTCTATCCCTTACTATGCCTTTCCCCTTTGCTTCGCTATAGCTCTCCGCTTACAGTAGATTTCCTTCCCCCCATGGGATAGCTACTCGTCTAGGAGCTGGAGGAATGTTATCTTCACGTTCGGAATGACAAGAACTTTGTGAGCATTTGCGATAAACATGGCAAAAAGGGAAAAACTGTTCTTTAATAAATTATATCTTCGCAATTTGGCTGCTGTAGTGTTTTTCATTTGGTTCGAAAACATGCACGTATGGATTTCCAAACAGTTGATTTTAATTTCTTGTTCTTGTCGAACTATTCATCGTTTGAGTGTTTTATATCCACTAATTCTGCTAACCAAAGTGATTATTCAGTATTTTATTGAAAAATATTTACTTAATAATCTAGTTTTTCATACAGTTCAAGCGGTTATAGTCCGATCTATTTTTCTTTTTTCACCAGCTATACATATATACTGCATTAATATTCCTATTTTTTACCAGGGAAATTATTCGTAGTTATTTTCGTTTATTCGTTTCCTCTTAATCAGAAAAATATGTATTATATCCCTTTGAAGATTTTGACTTAGACATTTAAACTTCCGTGTGACAGTTTTTTTGGTTTCTACTTTTTGTTATAGCCTGTAGCATTAATGGGTTATTATTACTTGGATAAGCCATTGGACGTACAGTGGTAAACGTTCAAATGCTTAAGTATTATTCTTATCCGAAATTAGTAGTGATTCGATGAGAATACAGGGATTGTTCCCCTTACATTGAATACGTGAACATCAGGCGCTAATACAGCTACATGGACTGAGGTTTACTTTTGAGCAATCAAACCAGCCAATTGGGTTAAAGTTCTGAAAGTCTGAATGATTTTTCGTAACGCAACCTTCTACTGGAGCTAACAGTATTGCTATTCGGCCCGATGAAATTCCTCCGACGAACCTTGCCCGCTTTTCTCCATTTCCTCCTCCCACGCATGCCCTCTACACACTTTCGGCAAAATTCTCGCCCACACTCCCCCCCATTCCACCCTGTTTCCTGTTTTTTTCTTTACCACAGCGCATCCGCTCCTGCGGTTATCACCTCGTGTGAAGTTTCACGCCGAATGGGTGCCGCACGTGTGGTTCCTCCTTGGTTCCTCCAGCACAACTGTATCTCATTCTTGTCAGTGTTCTCTCCTCTCCACAAATACTTTCACCATATCCAATCATTATTTTTTCTTATCGCTATTTTAACTTTAGTGCGGTTATGGTTTGTGAGAGACTAAAGGATGCTAGTTATCAACTGTCATCGAAATATACATATTATATATAACAACACCACAATATATGAATTACAAAGAAGCCCCTCTTTCACCGTCTGGCCCTAGCCTATTTCCAAAAATTTTCACCTATTTTAAATGTATCTATCCTTTCGGGAATTTACAATTGTTTTATGCTCCCCTCCCCTGAATCTAGGGTAGAAATTTCGCTTTTACACAGTATCATGAATTACGACGCTGTGGATTCTTATACTATAAACATTACTATTAGTGGATTAGGTTTGTTGTTTAACAAGGATATGCGAACAGTAGCAAATTGAGATTCTTAGTAAGAAAAAGTATTTACATACTTTCCCATTAGTAAAAATGTACCAATAGTAATGTTTACTCAGTATTATTGAATATTCGTGATGAATCTTTTGGGTTAGATGACCTAATTTATGTTTGTGTGTAAAGATATAAATTCAAATGTAATTTTTTTCAGGATTTTTACACAGCACGTCTTATTTAATATTTTCATCGTCCACATTAATGCGTTATTTAGGGCAATATCTTTAACGATTATTGATAAATTGAGCGAATCAAAATTATGTACATGCTTGGAAGTTAATAAATTATAATTTTTGGCTAGTTCAATGATGGAAAAGGAAAATAAATTAAACAGAAATCTATTAACATCGTCCCTGAAAGACACTCGCTGATCAACGGCTTTTTAACTAGCTAAATACTCGTTTTATGCATCTTGACTGTTGTTAGATATATTTCATGTCCCAGATATATTTAACGAGAATGAAATATTTTTATTAACCACTGGCCTATTATGACCAAATTCTTGCCGAAAAAATTGATTAATTTTGTCAATGTGAGAATTTTACCGATATTTAATACCGATATTTTACACAAGCATAACTGATTCATTTAGTTTTTATCTTACTTCCATAAAAATATTTTTATGCGTCATATTGCCCACACGCAGAGGAAACTCTGATTTCCCAGACCATATTTCATCTCGAGCCACTTAGGGTGTTTTCATAATTTTATTCACCTTTCTAGGTTATGAAATTACCTTCTTTAAGAGAGTTCGTAAATCCACCCACCGCAGTCATTAATTTTATATCCCCCGGCCGCGGGATATTCGTCTAACATTTTTTTACCAACTCCCTTATCTTTGTCTCAAGAGCCACTCCACGTAGAAAGTTTCCTGCCCCTAAAAGTTTTCTCTGCAAATACCCGAGTGTTTAACTGGATCCGACACGGGAGCTCCAGACGAAAGCCCACGATCCGTTGAGCTGCGAGCAGCATGCAAGCAGCCTGCCAGCCCAAGCTACACAAATGAGCTCTCGCTACCGGTTTCTTTACGGGCATCCGATTCACTGCGCGCTCTGCGGTGCTGAGCGGGGAGGAGGAAGAGGCGGATCGTGGGGACCCCTAGCGGACGGAGGTGGAGAGAGAAGAAGAATCGTCAATGGTTTCCCGGGCGAGGGACGCTCAAACTCCCCCCTTTTCCTCCTCCGCATACCCTCTCGATGGTCCTCGATACCCCCGCGGACAATCAACCCGGCATGTGGCGCGCACCTCCGCGGGCCGGCTCCCGCTTAATGCGCCCGATAGCCCTAACGAGGGACTTACCTCCGTCGGAGTACCTTGTTATTCTTGCTGTTGAGGGAGAGGCCGTCGAGTGATCTCCTTCAGGGTTTTCTCCCACCCCCCCCTCTTTCCACTCCTCCTCCCACACCCTTCCTCTCCCATTCACATCCATCCCCCTTCGCCCATACCCGTCGACTCTTTTATACCTCGTGGAGCGTATAGCATGCTTCCCGGGGTTCGTTACAAGAATCGTCCGGGGGAGAATATGGCGAGAGGACCGTGTTGCGGGTCGAATCACGGCGCGGTTGGACCATTCCCACTCTACTCCCCACTACAATTCACCTTTCCATCCCTCCATGCCTCTCTCCCCCGCAGCGCTAGGCATAATCGGCGGTTTCCACGTCCTGGTGCTCGCTTTAACCACTCCTTTTGGGTCTCCCGTGCCGGAACCTTCCATTGCGTTTATTGCCTCAGTACCTCCCTTCCTTCCCTCTGTCGTGTGACGAGCGAGCATATAGGGATGAGATCCACATCAAAGGGGTCGGGATTAACGCGGTAATCAGTCGCATTGCATCATAACTCACCACTCGGGGACTCGTACTATCGCTCTTTTCGTGTGCCGGTGGTCGGTACTTTGTTACGCGGACTTAGTGTGAGAGGGAAAAGTTTACATAAGCAGTTTTTATTTTCTTCATGTGGCAAGGATATTTATAACGCGTTTTTTTAGAAGTTCCGACGTAAAGATCAATATTTGATATCTTTCATCACTCTATCTCATAATTTTATCCTATTTCGCTCATGTTGTTTATCGCTGACTTTTGTTTTTTGAACTACCTACATCCTCCATAATATAATATAAACGTTTCACTTTTTCAATAAATAGGGCCATTATGAGGGTAATAATCTTATGACGTGATAAACAGGCTTTCGCAAACTAGTCGCTTTTGCGATTTCCATTGGAAGCAGCATCGTTGAAGACTTGATTCTCCTCGCTTTGAACGGGCGGTTTTCCCTTCTTATTTTTCTCTCAATTTCAGTATTTTCCATCAATCCAAGGCACAACATGTTTTCGTGAGGTGTCAGTAAATGTAGGGGTTCGAGGGGGAGTCAGGGTGGAGGGATCTTTTCCACCCCATAATTTTCCACGCTCGAACTCCGAGCTTTCAGCGCTTTCCCGCGTTATTTACCTAATCCAGCCCGTGCATCGGGGGAGATTGCGCGTTAACTTGCACCTCTGGCGTCGATAAAGGAGGCGCGGGAGACGTCGTCACCCTCGGGGCGTGTTTTCTCCTCGCAAGGACGAGGGCGGCGCGGTGGGTGGCTTTCTTTCGCGGCACCCCCACAACCCCCTCTCGACTTCCCCTCCCTACAGGGAAAACCTTCCCACCCCCGACAACAGCAGCACTTACTAGCAGACCTCTGGGTGTGCTAACTACGACGTCTGTGCATGCGAGGCGCAGCACAATGCGGTACAATTCAGGGCGGCGCTCTGCGGGGGAGAAGGATTTGGGGAAATAGGAGTGACCCTATTGGGAGGAGGCGGGAGGAACGTGTGGATGGTGGTCGTGCGTGGGCGGAGAATAATTTGGACTAACCCCAAACCCACATCTCCCCCCGCGTCTCCTTAAACCGTCCGTTCCACGCACCCTTCCCTCATCTCTTGCACCACGATTACTCCGCTCATGGCAGGCCGTAAAAACTAGCGGCGCCGTCTCCCTCTCTCCCTCCTCTATCACGGTGGCGTCCGTCTCCTCCCCTTAGTCTCCCACCACGCACTCCTCTACTTTGTCTGCATACCCCCCCCTATACCTCCCCTCTTCCCCCGCCTAAAATCTCCTGCCCTCACTCCCACCCGAATCTATTTTTCGACCCCGGCTCATAGTCATTCTTATGCAGCCCCGGAGCAATTGATCATCCGGACGGAGGAATTAAATTCGCATTATATTTTTGCGGTCCGCGCGTTTCGCCGGATTTCTCGTGGACCTCCGCTCTTATTTTTTTTGTTTACCTTTCATTTGGAATTGGCCCAGAGGGAGAGAGCGTTTTTATAACTTTGTGCGCAGACGATATTTTTTTATATATTTAATACCGACCGAATAATGACCGATATCTGATTCAAGCTCCGGTTGCCCATTGCATACATACTTGGAACGGTTGCGGTGTTCTGGAATTAAGTGCTTGAAAAGAAAAGCTAAAATAATTCCTAAGGTAATAATGTATTGTAGGTAGGTATTTATCTTGAAGAATCGCCCTTAGCTATTCATCGACATTTAATGCAGGACGAGGAAATGAATCTATTTTTTAATTTTCCTAGTGAAAAATCATGTAAATAGCTGATGTTGATCTTAATTAGAAGCTTTGAGATTGCTTATGTTAATATGATAGATAAAACACCATTCATGTGTAGTAAACGGTCATAAACTATTATTTAAATATTTTGCATCCTCGATTCCATTTGCCTTTATGAGTCAAGTCCGCATCTCTCGTCTCAAAAGGTAGTTTTGATGACAAAATTTTGCATCCGAGTTTTCATAATCGTGCCTGGCCTGCCACGTACAATTTTTTTTAATATGTACGCTGCCGGCCGCTTTGTTAACGTCAAATGTCAACGAAATGAGCTCGCGATTTCGAAGAAGATGTCAGATACCTGGCCCTTTGTGGTCCGATAGCTCTTTTCATTGTCGCGGCGAGATAAACGGTAAAAGGGCCCCGGCGGACGCACACTGCGGTGGTATTGGTGAGCCCGTCCATCAGAGGACTCTCACACACACCGCGAGGAGCGGACTTACTCTTTGGGCGGACGAGTCGCGGGAGCCGGATTTATTCGCGGCCGAGTCGGTGGGGAAAGGGGACGACAACTTTTCCACGGTTTTTATTTTATTATCCGCCGCTCCTCCTCTCCCTCAACCTTCCGCCCTACCTCGCTGACCCCGAGAGCCTCCCATGGTCCTCCTCCCTCCACACCACTCCCCCATAATGCCCATCCCTCGCCCAATCCGCGCCCTTTGTGTTTGCTCGAATCCTCTTATCGGATGAGGCCGGAGGGGAGCCCACCTACGACATCTTCATTAACCGCGGTCACCCCGGGGGGACGTGTGCGTTCTCTCCCTCCCTCTCTCCAAAAGGATGGGAAAAGCGAGACCTCTGGCGGGTGAGGACGGACACTGCGGGACGTGAGCAAAACCCCCCCATTTAGTTGTGGGTTTTAGTTTTGGGTCTTGATACACGAAGAAAAAAAATCTTTTTCCCCCCATCCGAAAAATGAGTGGGCTTAAAACACACGCGAGCGAATATATGAACATATATACGAAGTAGGTAGGGGGATGAAGGGGGAGTAGAGGTCGCACCTATCGTGCCGCCGCTGAGAACTAATGAGAGGACACGCGGGGAGTCGGTGGGGGAGTTTGGGAGGGGGCGTGGTCGGGAGAGGGGAGAGCTGCGGGCTCGCAGTCAGTGGAGATTGCGGTTCCGGATAAGCCTGTGGACGGGAGGAGATGGGAGGGTGGCTGGTAGCACGCCGCCTCTGCGTGCCAGCCGAGTGATTCTCTCTCCCCATCACTTTATCCATCTCTCTCTCTCTCTCACACACACACACGTACGCTCTGCTCACGTTGTTCCCCCCTCATCTCTCTCTCTCCCAGAACTGTCCACTCCATTGCGTTGACTCGCTCTCCTCCGAAAGGATAGTGGATGCACAGCGCGTGCCTGTCATCCCCTCGGCTTCGAGGATCGCCCTGCCTTGTCTTTACGTCTCATGACTGCGTCTCTCTCTCTCTCGGGCAGGCGAAATGGCGTCCGTGAGCGTTCATTTTCCCCCAGGGTGAAGATACACGGGAAGTTTGTTTTCATATACCGTCCTCTTACAGAGGTATTTGGACATTTTGACTTTTTTAATCCATTACCGAGATGTTGAAACTTAATTATACATGCGGCTTCTGCGTCGTGCAATAGTACATGTGACTTGAAAGGTTTCACCAGTATAACGGGGGCTTGTCTTTCATCAAAATATTGCAAGTTTTTCAATATTAGCAATCAATGTTCATGAGAGCTCCAGGTTGAATTGTATTATGCAATAATTATAATGAATTGCAATTAATCAGCTTGCAAATTTGATGATACCGGTCACGGAACGGTAAATAGCGGTGAGAACGTGGAAAGGCTAAGCCATACGCGTGACTACTTTTTTTCATTGTGATGACCTTTGAAGAATGCGACGAGCTCAGAAATCGTTACTCGGATAAATGCGCCTTCTAATTTCAGGATTACTTTGGATCTCCTAATGATAGCCTTTCTGTAACTGATAGCCTTGAAGCGCCATTCTCGCCGGGTATGAGCATTTCTCATTGCACATTGGCCTAAACCAATAGTGGCTTTTCAAATTTGAAGAAGTTGGTGGTTTGAATCGCTGAAATTTATCTTAAGACTGAATATATCGTAAATTTTGTTTTATTTTCACTCTCTGTTTTACTTTCTTTTATGTCTCTTGCACCATGTTATAGTTTTATATGCAGAAGCATATGTTATTTTCTTTTGGATTTCTGTGCTATTCTTCGATTAAATTCCGGATAAAATCTTTCGAATTCGCTTTAAAATAGTCATGGATATTTTTTTCCATACTTGTCATGGATATTTTTGCCTATGAGTTACGGCCAAGTATTTTTTTCGCGTATGTATTCCGGGTTACTAACTCTCTTATACTTCTAAACTTCCTTGTATGGCTTTTGATCCCTCCACTCTAACCATCACAAAATCCTGTTACGAACCCATGCAGTTGTTCTCCACTTGAACTTAGGAATATGGTGTTTATACTAATACTACGTACGAGATGATAAGCATCATGAGGAAATAAAACAGTGAAGCTTCCAATAAAGTTTTCCTCTACCGTCAATTTTTTAGTGTCTTCACCAGGGAAAAATCATAGATATCCGAGTAAAAAATACCACTCGGCAGGCACGCTTTGAAAACTGATTTCATCGGAAATAAAACGTAATAAAACATTTGGACTGAATGCGGTCTTTTTTCTATTATCAGGAAGCTCTTTTTATCCGCCTTTATCGCCAACTGCTTCCCGTAATTGCTTGTTCCCCGCGAACCAAGCGTACAGAGGCGAGTGCCAACTCTCCTCGCGCTCCGAACGCGAGCACATACCCCGACCTGCAAACCCCTCTCTTTCGTCCTCTCCGGCGTACCCCCACTTCCCGGATGCAGGCGACCCTTTAGAGTTATGCTTTCTGCATCCGCGTGGGTGCTCCGGGATAAATGATCTATAATTTCTCAGGTTATCACGTAGAAGCCATATGCGCTGCCGCGGTGGTCCCGTATCCTTTTCACCCGGCTGACCGCTCCATGCACGGCGGGCGAGTGCATCGGCGAGAGCGAGATAAGATGCTTAATGTGACGCAGGCACATCAGTCGACCGCCCGTCACTCCCCTGACGTCCAACGCCGCGAGATTAAGCGGGCAGCGCTGCGATATTCCATCGTCCGAGGCCTCGGAAATAATAAATCCCAGCGTACATTTTGCTAATGAGATCTCTCAGATTCAGCCGCCCGTAGGGCATTGTCGCGCTGTGGGGAGGAGGAAGCCGTCTGGATGGGTGGTGATCAAAGGCTTTACGCCGGCAGTGGGAAGCACATATGCGAGCATATACATAACATGTATCCGCAAAGATACGTTCCCATTACCCTTTATTATTTTTTGAAAGGTCACAATTTCGTCAAAGAAAACTGCGGAGTGCTTTTGTAAGCCTGGAATTCAATAAGCTGCTTAAGGGTCTAATTTTCCTGCTGAAAAATTTACAAGCTCTCTTAATGTCAGGCAAAAATTTTTCTAGTGTTTGCCATCAACCCTTTCAAACTATGATTCTCTTATGAACATTCGAATTTTCCATGCTATGTAGTTTAACTTGCATTTAATTATTAAAATGCATAGTTCTATTTTATTATTGATAAAATCAGCACTATTTATGTAACTGCTGCAATTTAACGCCACATGTGTCCTATAGTGTACTGTCTTCCTTTTTAATACGTTAACTAATATTTTATACAGGAATCCCGATAAAATGACCTTTTACGAAATGCTGCAATCAAAGCATTTACATGGAAGAATTACCTCGCGCAATTAACAGACATATTTAGAACGAATTTTTAGGGTCGTAATCAAAAAAACAAGATAAAATGTAACTTCCAGAATACTGAACCCTTCACTTTTAGAAATTCATCCATTAGGCTAGATAATTAGCGTCGTTATATATTGGGCGGGTCGCTGAAGGAAGGAATTTCCGCCCCTCACCCCCTTTTATACGCTCTGGTGTGAGGGCAGGCAATTAACATGCATGCCGCTCCCCCTACGGTTATCCCTGATTAAGACTCCGTTCCACTGAATTTCACCAAACTCAATTAGCCATAATGAGAAGAATGTGTTTTCTGGGCAGGGAGGGGTATGAGAGAGGCGGAGTGGACCGAGTTAAGCGGGCCATGGGGCGGCGAGTGGCCTCCTCAGGATCGGGGTGGGGCGAGGAGGGGGGTCGGGGTGGAACAGGTCATCGGGTGGGTGGGAGGAGGGTTGGCGTGGTAGGAGGAGGGATGGATTGCTTACTCGGCGCTGCCTCTTAGTCCCGGCGTCGTCCGATACTCGGCATTTGTCCAGGGCCCCTGGGAGGTTGGCCTCGTGTGTGGGAGAGCGTTGGAGTGGGATAGGTGCTCGGGGGCCGGGAGTTGTGTGGGTGAAAAGGGGTTGGAGCAGTTTTCGGGATTTGGGGAATCGAGGGTGGGAGGGTGCGAGAGGAGGTTTCGGATATGCGAGGAAAGAAAACAGGGTGAATTTGGAGGTAGTATATTTTGCCGGAGGAAATACTTTGAAAGGAGAGAGAGAGATAATAATGAAGGCCAAGAAGTTTAAAAGGAGTGGTAGCTAGTGGTAGTCCCTTACTAGTATGATTGAGGACATTTCTACGCTGCCCAATATTGGGTCTACTCTACGTTTAAAATGTTTACCAGGGTTTGGTATTCTTCCAGTACCTCCTAGCCGATAATGGGCCGATAATGCAACCTGCTCTAGAAAGTTAGTAAATGAAATAATTTATGGTAATTTTACTAAATTCATGAAATTCCTCTTTTTTGTGAGCATTGACTTGATTGCATTAAAATTTCCAATCGAATTTAACATTACGCTATCGCCAAAGACAGGGTCAATCAGACCAATCACGTTATTCCTGATAATGCCATTTGAATCTTGGTCACATTGGCAGAAGGCATTTATCCCATCTTCATATTTACTCTGAAGCAATATACTACATGAATATGTTCCATAAGACCACCTTCAAAATATTTAGGCTCTACTCGAGGAGGAGGAAGATGAGGGGGATAGAAAGAAAGCCTTTTTCGTCAGCAGCGCGACCCCAGCACCCAGGACATTCTTTTAACGCCCACACAGGCACAGGGTCGAATCCATTTTACCTTCATGTGTGAGTGACCCTTTGTTTTCATCGCTTCCCGCACGCATAACGGCCGCGCTGGTCGTCTTATAAGGCCAACGGCCCGCAGCCAAACCAATGGACAGACAGCTACCCCCGTACCCAGCCATCGTTTCCCCCACCCCAAATCCACAAAGAGAAAACACCATGCCCCGAAGTCTCTTTTAAGAGTTGGAACGACGTGTGTGTCTTTGCGGAATCACTTCCCCCCTCCCGTGGACCTCCACAAGGCGCCTCATTCTGCCCCACCCGTCCTACCGGAACGACGCGAGAGTGAAAATGTTTGCCCACCATATCCTCGCCCCGCACCATACCATAAGACCACAGCAAACCTCTCTTCGCGATATCCTTGTCAATTTTCCCCTGCTTTCCCTTCCCCTTCTTCCTATGCTTGTTCTCCAACCTTCTTCCCCGTTTCACTCTTCCTTGAATTGTTGTTTTTCGGCCGTTTCCTTTTGCTATTCTCCCCCTCCCATACCGAAACCTTTCCTTTCTGGCCCTCCGAATCCGCTCCCTTCCCCTCCGTTTTCATTTCCTGCTAGAATTGGCGCTGCGTCGCCGGAAATCGCGCCCAGATCTTTATTTGCGGTTTTAATGTTTCGAAAGGGACTGACTGTGTTCCCTTTCCTCCTCGGCTATTTTTTTCGGGGGGCACTGGTCGATCCGCCCCCGGTTCTTCCGCCTCCCTTCTCCGGCAGTCCTCGAGCCCGAAGACCGCGCTCGCAGCGCACCCTGGTGGTAAACAGCCGATCGGACGGTGATAAAGAGGTGCGAAAGTGTCCGTGCCAGCATTATTTTTTTTCTTTCCTCCATCGGCCCGTTGATTCATGGATACGATTAGATTCGAGAGGTTTTCCGCCACGATAAAGAGGAAAGAGCAAAAAGGGGAATTAATAACTTTATGTGCTCTGTCGTGGTTGTATCCCCGAGGAAGAATTATCGCGTCCATTTCACTCGGAATGTGAAGGGATTTGGTCAAGAAAAACTTCGGAATGTCGTCCGGTGTCTCGCAAAAAGTCCTCCACTTGGGCATTCCTTATAGCTTATGTTTCGTAGAAATAGCTCCGTGTTGTTTCTCCACCTTGGTTATGCTAGTGGAAGTGTAATTTCCATCGCTGCGTCACGCATTTATTGGTTTTACGCTGATTTTATCGCGCTATCGTCCGAAAAGGCTGTTCGCACCAGGAAGTCGCCCCCCTGGCATCAGATCAAAAAACTTCTTGCCTACCCTGAATGGCTCCTTGGATAGAAAGCGATGAACACAGCCTGCCAAAGCTCCACTTCTTATGGCCCATTGACTGGGAAAGAATTCTTTTTAAAGAACTAATTTTTCAACTTCGTAGCCATTTTTGATGGCTTTTCTCAGAGGAACAGATTTCAGAGACTCATATAGTGAATCGATTCTTTTAAGGCACACGTTTATATTTTTCGTGATACCTAGAAACTCGCCTGTATGTGATGTATGTAAGAAAGCTGGTGATTCTTCTCTTCTGCCGGATATCTCTCCTGAGTGAAGGAATAAGTTAAATAAGGTCGATTACCTTATCATAACTACTCGCAGTTTTTCAAATTGTTGTAAATGGTTTCGTACCTACTATCAAATATCCCAATTCTTTCCATTGATCGTCCATACGCCTATTTACATAAAAAATCCAAATAACCAACAATATGCTATTCTGAAAATGGAGTAGTTTACGTGATGTTGATTGCTTCGTTATTGACTATTGAGAGAGGGATGGAAGGGGGGACTTTGAATAAGGGCCAGTTTCCCTAAAGGTCAAGTGGCTACGGAAAGGTAGCTATACCCTGAGGAAAGGAGGGATGGTTTCGATTATGGAACGTTGGCGGAGTTAGCTCGGAAAGGGCACGGGTTACATTAAACGGTGAATGAGGGCGTGAGGGAGCGGGGAATAATGAAGGGATAATAGCGAGAGAATATAAGTCGCCGAGTCCTTGATAAAAGGGCCTAGTGACTGGAATGGGATTAGATGCAGTTTTTCGAAGGTTTTCTTCCCCCAAAGAAAACTACCAATCCGCAAAAAATCTCGTCATCGAAGAGCTCGAGCGTTGTGGACGAGATATTGAGGGAGGGAAAGTATTGGTTTTTGGTATTTCCCATTGGAAAATATTTTTCCGACCCCTGGTACTGGTGGCGAGAGGGAAAAATAAATTTAGTATAGAGGGGGAGAAGAGGGATTGGCTTCATTTCTTTAGTGCCAATGGAGCCGAGGGACCGTGATATTTGCCGTGCTATCGAAGGCCCAAAAGTTTACTCAGAAGTCCTTCTCCCATTACATCTTTGGGAAGAGCTAAAAAGCACAGATAAGAATGCTCTCTGAAGAGTTGGTACTCTGCTAGATGCCATTGGGAACTAATAGCTGAATGGATTCTTTGCTGACCACGGACTGGGTGCTACGGTGAAAATAAAAAAAATTGTTCCAGTGCCATATGATATGCTCGTATACCAATTTTTCTCCGCTAACAAAGATTGAGCCTTTTAAGGTAGGAATAGTGTTGGTGAATTTTTTCCGCATACCTACTTAAAAGCAATCTGAGGTTGTGGAATTGCACGAGGATTGAAAAGATTCATTTGTCATTCTGATCTTTCCATGAAGGCTATATCTTATTGGTAGTGACTTCATTATTTCATGATTCAGGGAATTCATGTAAGGCTCTGCTCCAGATTATCGGCCAAATGAAGCGAATTGAAACCTATAGCCGGATGCAAAGCTGGAGACAAATTCCTGAATATCATTAACCGGGAAAAACTTGAATTGTACATTTCATGATATTATTTTCCCATTAAACCTTTATCTGTTACAGTCTTTAACCCTCCGACTCCACCTGGGGTCTTTTTTGACCCCAAGGTTGGTAAAACGCATGCAATTTTTTACTCAATTATGGGAATCTTGCTACGTTACAGATATGCCTTCCCGCATGTTTTTTCTATAAATTCATACTATTTTGATATTAAATTTTTCAGTTATTCATGGATGGGAATATTTTTCACGAGTGGGGTCAAATTTGACCCCAGGTGGAGACTGTGTATGCACTACATTTTGAAACGTATATCTATGGAAATGTAATTGATAAAAGGTGTTGAAAGGTAGGAAATCCTTATGTAGGTTTTCATGGTAGGATGAAGATTCAGATGCGAAGTTTCTGGGTTATACACCGCGTGTCTTCCTTGATATATAACAGTTTTGCCGACATCGCAGCTAGCATCTTTAGGTCACTGAGGTGCAGAGTGTTGGTAGAGATCGTCTTTTATATAATTCGTTCAACGCTGTGCTCATCTCATTGGTCAATCTTTCCTCGTGTTTTCCTTTTTTTCCCTATAAAATTTTAAAACCGGATTTTGTAATAGCACTGCTCAGCATCTAAATCTGCATGATAACCTCCAAGCCACCGCTAAGGCTTTAGGCAGGGGATGAGTATTTTTACTCAACGTGCATTATTTTCCATGAGTTGGCCTGCTGGTTCCCGTCTTTCCTGCTGAAGATATTTGTAGAATTTTTTTCTCCGCTTAGAGCTAAAATTTGAATATAAAGTATCACAGATATTGTAATGTGGGCCCAGTGATCATTGAGTGGAAATAGCCACCGCCTGACTGAGTTGTCTCGGAGGGTATCATGTTGATTTATTACCTTCATATTATTCCATGTCCAAGACTTTTTTCAAGACAAGATTTTCACTCGTGAAATAATAACAGCATGTAACGTCTATGTCGAAGGCACTGACTGGCCTTTTGGAGCAACGTAACCCTTTGTCATCAACGGGTACATTGAGAAAAGGAAAAAAAAACATTCTAAGGGAAAATTTGCCTCACCTGTTATTATGATTCATCACCTTTACTTTGTCGGAGGATTTCTCCTTCCTCCTCATTTTCAAACTAGCTACCGAAGCATATCACACAACTCTAATGTCAAGGAGGACATGCCTTATGTGTACAGGAGGACATGCCTCCGTAGGTGCTTAGTCCACATCGCGAGCAATGTTGTGAGGTCAGTAAAAAATTGTACTTTCAAAAAGTTGGAGAAAATATGGAGTTTCATCGACTGAGCAGAGGATATAGTGCAGATGAGGTACTAAATGAAATTTTTGAGGACAGTGACGAAGACATACAAATGGACAGTTGTGAATTGAGCTGTGATGAAGAGGAACGATTTGAAATAGAGGAGGATGTCACAAACGTGATAGTGGAGGAAGAAAATTCGTCATAGTTTGAGGACAATGAACATGAGGGACATTGCACCAGCTAGAATAGGAATTTGAAATTATGTTCCACCTATCGCTCAGAAATGCCCTCAAGAGACTCGTGCTGCTAGGCAAGAAATATCAAAAAATAAAGTGGAGGCAATAAGATCTGTGTGTTGACATGATTACGGAGGCCTGTATTATATCCTACAAACCATCCTCAAGCGTTACAGTTGATGAGCATTTGTGCACATTTAGAGGTAGATGTAGTATCAAAGTGTACATGCCATCAAAGCCAGAGGAAAATGTAATAAAAGTATGGGCAACTGTTGACTGTGAAACTCAGTATATTGTAAATGCACAAATATACACTGGAAAAATTGAAAGGTCCAGGGAAGTGAATCGAGGTAAACGGGGAGTGCTAGATTTGGTTCGTCATTTGCAAGGCATTGGAAGAAATATAAATACGGATAACTTCTTTACAAGCTTAGAACTGGTCAAGAACTCCTGAAAAAGAAAGTAACACTTTTAGGTACACTAAGATCAAATCGCGTAGTAATTTTTAGGGTTATGTTACCTGCCAAGGATCGAGAGGAGCATTCACGTATTTTTGTTTATGCAAACAATACACTACTGGTTTCATATGTCCCAAGGCCAAGAAGGGCAGTTAGTCTTACTTTCAATTCAACACCGCTAATTTGATGTTAGTCGTGATGAACATAAAAAAATAATTATATTTTACTATCATACAATATTCGACGTCGTACTGACTGTAGATCTGATGGCAAGACATTACTCTGTAAAGATGGCCTCTTTCTCTATTTTTTGATATTGCAGCAATAAATGATTTTCTCTGAAATTCATAGAGGTTCAATGGGGAAACAGGAAAGGAAGCAAGGAGAAAATTTCTTACTGATTTGGCAAAGGAGTTAGTAGACCCAGAGATAAGAAGACGATTGAAAAATCCTTAGACGCGAACTCAGGTAACTAGGGAAGCAGTAACCTGTGCAGGATTTGAACATTAATTCCAAAGCAGTGTAGAAGAGATTTGCCTTCACCTAGAAGAAACGTGGATGCAGTTTATTTTGTTTGCGAGAATCCGATAGGAAAATGAATCGGAGGTGTGAAAAATGTGAAGTCTTTGTTTGTAATGATCATGCAAATATAATTAAATCCTGCAGAAAATGTAAAGGACTGTAAGATAAATTAGTAACAATTTCAATGCTTAATTTTATAAAAATAATTGTTTTTTGTCTTGGACTGTAACGGAAAAAAGTATAAGAGAAATTTTATAGAAGAACAATAATTTGTAGAATTTTCTAGGATAAATGTTATTGTATTTCAAAATCCTAACATTACTTGATGAAACAGTAAGAATTACTTATTAATGTCCTTATTATGATTTAAAAGTGTGTAATTCAAAATATCCAGAAAGATACCTATTTGTTTTTAAATTTACGGCATGGGGTCAAAAAAGACCCCAGGTGGAGTTCACGTAAGTATTGAGCAGGTGGAGGCCGAGGGTTAATAAGTAAGCAAGTTGGATAATGAAAATAAAATACGATGTATCTACTGCCATGGAATCCTTCGAGCATGTATACATTTTCTCACATAGAAACTACATGAGTGACGTGAGAGTCATGAGAAACGCATGACTAGAAAATTTTCAAAAGTTTCCTCATAATCAGTGTGTCGTTATCGCGAATGCAAAATTCACCTTCACCAAGTTCAATATTTAACATGGAATGCGGCTAGGAGGAGATATAAGTAGGAACGATGGATACTGTTATCATTTTGAGTGAATATAAGTAAGTACGTAATCTTTCTCGGAGAGTTCAATGTACGCCCACATTTTCTAAAATGACACTGATAATACAAATTATTGGTGTAATTTAAACGAAATTCGCTGAGATAATCCATAATTCAAACCTAAATATTTTCTGAAATAAGTTTATGATAACATTCTGAAATGTTTAAAGCAATTATTCAATTCCTTTGAAAAAAAACTATCGGGAACCCACCAGCAATCTTTCTAGTTGGCTCTGTTATGACTTTTAATATTTTACTCGAAAATATAAGCTTTTCCCTAAGATTCATATGCTTTCGGACTTGAAAAAAAAATATTTTTCGAGCCATAATTATGAGATATGTGTCATCTCGCGCATTCCAAGCGTTTTTAATGAAATTCTTACCTTAATTCTTTTCCATAGCTTGCACCGCTATTTACGGCTTAACTCGTTGGCCCGTGATATCACCTGTGTTTTTCGTTATAAGGGGGGGATAGCATTTTTCCCGAGGAAAATTCCTTCCGAACTCAAGTGCGTTCTTTTTCCTTATATTTTCTTCATTCAAATTAAAAGGGTAGACTCGCGTGTAGCCTTCTCGCGGTATTCACGAAATTTCATCAAAAAAAATTTTTTCACCGGAACCCCTTCGGCAGCGCTTAGGCGGACGCGAAAGGCAGGCAGTCGGGTGGGAGGAATTGGCCGAATGAGGCATAAAGACGGAAGGGCGCCCAAGCGGTATAATAAAACCGGCGGCTATAAGAGTAATTGGCTCTCGGAGTTATTGGTTTCGGGCCCTTCCTACCCTCCGTCCGCCCCCCTCCCCCTTGCAGAGGGTTTTCCCAGGGCTAGGAGAGCACAGATCCCCAGGAATTTGGTTGGTAGAGCGGCTCCGAGCGCGTCACTTCACCGATAGGGTCTCCGACGACAACGCGGTGGTAGTTCGCCACAGATATCGCACCTTCCTCCCTCCGACCATTTTCAACTTCCCCCGCCAGATGGGATCCCGACACCATCTCATCAACTGCCCACCCGCCCGCCTGCACACAAATTCTACACAGAGCGCCACCTCCGCTCTCCCACACATTACACGCAAGGTCGTCTTCGGGAACCGGCCGAGGAAAATAGATGGGATGGCATCGCAGGTCCAGGGCACAAAAGTTTACGGTAATATCTCCCGGAATTACTTTGTTTTTAATCCCCCCGCCGGGAGAAGAAGTAGTAGTCGTCGAAGAAGAAGAAGAAGAATTCAGTCTTTTCCGAATGGTGAACCCTGTTTTCCCCGAGTGTGTGTTCTCAAAAGTGCTGACTCTCCCAAAGTCTCGGCCTGGTCGCTCGAAATGGGCGTCTGTTCCTCCTCCGTACCCTACTCAGCGTCCAGCCTCCCCCTCTCATTCGCATGTCCACCCCTGGCCGGCCCTGCAGACCGGATATCCCTCACCTCTACTAACCCCGGGAGGGGGGAAGTCCTCTCTATTGTGAATCCAGGGGCCCTTATCCCCCCCTATTCTCCATTCTATCCCCTCTCGCTACGTATTCGTCCATCCTCTTCCTACTTCACTCCACTAAAATCTGTCTTCACAAAGTTTTTCCCCCCCTTACCACGCACCTTTCCTTTTCGCGTTATCTGTGGCTCCCTTCATCTTCATCCTCTTCCTGTACATCTCCCCTCCTCTCATTCTCTCATATCTTCCTCCGTTTCTCTTCTGCCTTCACTACGCCTATCTACTCTTTTCCGTCACTTCACTATCTGCTACAGTGGAAAATTTACCGAATTCCGTTAGGAGTGGTGGGAGGGCGATGAATGGTGTGGTTGGCATGATTTGAAATCGGGAAGGGATCCGTGAGAGTATGATGAATTCCAGTATCCTATCTCTATTCTATCCATCCCTTTTATCTTTGCCGTGGCAACTTCCTCGGACGATAATGCGGACTGTGGAATTCTTGCAGATTATGTCTAAGAGATAAGATATGGTATTACATAATCATCACTGCCCATAGAGGTTTCTTTTTGAAATTTTTTGAAATTTTCTATTCCAACCTATTCGTAAAAGTTCCTTTTGTTCTTTTCACATTCATTAGGCTTGAACTTGTGGGTGGATAGTCTAAAATATCCTTGAAACCTATAACGAAAGTAAATAGTAAAAAAGTGTGTATGTACATTAGAGAGTGGAGCACCCGCACTCGTTAGTATATTTAATTTGGTGAAACAATGAGCAACTCACTAATAATAATTATCTATACCATACTACAATTGACTAAATGATTATAATCATGTGGTTGATCGTAGTATAGTATAGATTGCTGTGTCATTTCTTTATTATGAATCCGACTGGTGTAGGTACTAGTCTTCCCCATGTTAATAGATTGCTTCATCTTTTGCAGTATATTTTTACTGCCCGCGTACAGATTCAGCCACTCCTTAGGTGTCGTAGCAGTCGAATGAATTAAAATTTTCGTAATTCTGATTTGGCCTTTAGTAAAATTAAGGCATCGGGGTGAAATAATATAGGGCGGGAAGCTGTTTGTTTTTCCAATTGGTCGCATAGGTACGCGGACTGAGGTGCCTAAGGTGGGATTCGATACGAAGTTATTGCGTTCAGCAACTTTTTAATTTACTAATTCGTAGCTTATAGGGGTTTATCATTTCTTCTTATAAACATAAGCTTTGAGGTTTTTGACAAATCCTATCATTTTATATTTAATCTTTCCTCTATTCTTTATTCAAAGTTCATGTTCAATTTTATTTTAAAAACATTCTCTTATTTTTGTACGTTGTCACGAACTTAATGATAATAAGATTCGAAAGATAATAATATAAACTGCCTCATATATCTATCATATAGCAATTCGTTACATCCGCTGGTCATAATTACTCCAAAAAAAATAATTCTTGCCCTATATGTTTTGAAATTATTACCTAGAAATTGATGAAAAATCAATTCAATTTACAACGATAGCATTTTATCGGTAAAACTACTCCTATTTTATTAGTTGTCTTCGACTTCTATGTGAGCTTACATTTCACTGGTCATGTAGCCGGCGGGCAACAAAAGAAAAATAATATTTGGAGAAAATAATCCTGCCCAAAAAAGCCCCTCTCACCCTAAAGCTCGATAAATAATATTACATTAAAGCCTTCAGGAGACGTGGAAAGAAAATCCTCCGAGAGAACTCCTTTGAAGGCGCATAGAAAAAGAGATTTCACGGCTTCCAATTCCCTTTTCCTCCCACTCGGGAAAATATTATTCTAACGCCATTGACCCAAAATGCAGCGCGAGATATAAAAATGCAATATATCAGGCGTGAAAAAAAATATCCAGCAGGCGGTATATAATTCGTCTTTTTATATCGGCAATTTCGTGCGTAGTCATCGGCAGTGTGGAAGAGGAAGCTTTCGAGGCTGTGGGAGGGATATATACGACGGAATGGGAAGCTGGGAGGGGAGTAGGAGTGCTTGGGTTGGTGGGGAAAAAGAGAGAAGGGGGTATCTCCTCGTTCATAATTTATAAGGGTATATGAGGCGATCAAAGGCCCCGCCGGACCTCGGGAGTCTGGGGATCTTTTAGGCGCAAAAGAATCGGCACTTATGCCCCGTCCCACCGCGCTCTTATTCCGTATCCATGGAGTGCGATCTACCCCACAGAAGAAACCCCCCCTTTTACCAATGGCACATCCTTTCACCCCCTCCTTTTCGGTTTCCTCCCACATTTAAACTGCATGCTGGGACTCCCTCTCTTTTCCGCAGCCGTCAACGGCGATCCTCATCTCTTCACGCCGCCTTTTGCTTCGCCTCCTCCTCGGCGATGGTCGGGGACAATGAGAGCTCCCTTCCCTCCAGGCCCGGCACGACACTCCGTATCGACTGCTTCTTCTTCCTCCTCGCTATATTACACCACCCCTGACGACTTCCCCCCACCTTTCTTCTTCGCTTCTCCACGTCGAAGTTTCCGATCCATTTATTCCGCGTAATCGCATTAGCGGGCCACTTACGTAGATTGAATACATTTTCTGCATTTGCCAATTACGGAGCGCATCCGTGGGCTCTCGGAGGCATCCATCTTCTCTGTCACCTTTCATGGGGCTTTTTCTGCACAAGATCCTATCAGCGATCCAGCGGATGGGTCGGGAAGTTTTAAAGCCCAAAGTCAGTAGCTTTTATCATCTCTATTCGGGCCATAATGAGCTCTGACTCCAGATGTGAAATAGTATCGTTCTTTCTGGAAACTACGAATGAGAGATAATATTATTGCTCTAAACTTATATTTAATCTATTATCTTTTATGCATCAGCGATTTATTTTTTGAAATTTGTCAGTGTTACAATTAACACCCTTCCAAATGCTTTACTCACCAAATAGTTACAATAGTGCAAGCTTACGTCGTCAATAATGCCTCGTCACAAATTTATACGAATAAGGCTAAGTAACTTTTCTCAAAGGCATCTATTTGGTTACATTTTAATGTGCCACCATTTAATTCCGTTTACGTTTGAGTCTTTTTTGATCCCTCTACACAGCAATTTTACTAGAAAAGCTCACTAAATTGATAGCTAACCATGAGTGGTTGTCTTTAATCTGAGTTGTGTCATTAGCCCAGTATTGTAGGAGGTTAGAATTCTGAGGAAACTTCTATTTTTATATGACTAACATATTTGAGTAAATAAAGTATTATATGGCTTTCACGGCGGAAGACAATTATGGGCTTATTTCCAATTTCATAAGTATCATAAACTATAAAAAATACAAAATTTTCGCACGTGCGTCTGTAATTAAACCATTAGTCACTTAACACTCTGTCCTTAACTGCACGGTCCTTTGTACTTAGGCGATTCTCACTACTTACTCATACCGTTTAAGTTGCTTGTGTTGGAACTGCGTGTGACTTCTCAACCGTTCCATTTTTGTTTCTTTTATAGGATTTCGAACTAATGATGCGTTACTAGTGGGACGTTGCAATAATATAAGTATTTACTTTCCAGCACGAAACCACCTAATGGTTATTTTACGAGGCCCTTGTAATGCTTTGGCTTCTTTTAACTCTCTCCTTGTGGTGGTTTTAGGGTAGCAAAGTGATACCCCTCTTTACGACCCACTTTAGCCGATGGCTTTTGCTTTCTGTCCAACCAAATTTCCCCGTTTGCGTGCAACCGTAAATACCTACCACACACACACCCTCCTTAAACCAACGCTCAAAATCTTCCTTCCTTCCCCTCGCCTCCACCATATTCCTACTCTCTCCTTACCCCTCCTCAATCCCACCCGCATTTCCGACAAATTCCCTCCGCCTTCATCTCAAAGCCGCAGATATCCCACCGACCCTTCTCTCTCCTGGTCGTACTTCATTCTACTTCTCTCCCCCTTTGCCTCCCTTCCCCCTCCCCTCCGAACATCCCCGCACCCCGTCACCCCATCCCCTTCCTCCCTCACCATTCTCCCAACTCTTCAGCCTGCATCCAGCTTCCTCTCTCTCTCTCTCTCTCCATCTCCCGCTGCCCCGTGGCACGTACGCAACCGATGTTTCATTCCCACCCCAAGCTATGATTAGCATACGGTTCCGACCGTGGTATTTTATGGCGATAATTTATGGCATTTTGTTCTCGAGGGGAACTTTGACCTCAATCTAGCTATATATTTTTTTTCTTTTGCAGCACAAGCATCGCCCTGCCTACCGAATTAGGGTATTTTCCGCGCGCCCTGTATTTGGGATTTTACTTATTAATAAGAATATTCTTGGAATGTATTATAGTTTGGTACAGTTACAAAGGGTGTGCAATTTTTCGTTTTAATTTCTTGGTTAGTTATGTAAGTATTTATTGAATGACGGCTATGCTTGATTAAATTATCGCGGCTCTTGATTATTGTACTGACAAATAGTTTTGTGTAGGATTTTGGCTAAAGATTCACCCAGTATCTAGCTTATAAGATAATGGATATTCTCCATAGCTTATGGAATTAATTTCGGGATATTTTATTTCCAAAATTTAATTACGGTATCTTAATTTTGGTATCGCTCACTCAAGAAGTGTTTCATCAGTATTTCTGATAGATAGTTGTCTATTTTTAGCGTTGCAGAATTTATTTTCAGGAGCTTTAAAGATTTTCCAACCCAATTATATTCCCATATTTTAATTAAGGTAATGTATTAGGCAACAGAATCAATGCATTACTATCACATCCTTTCTCAGACTGGGCAATTCAAAGTGGTGTAAGCCTTTCACTCGCTCAGAACCTATAATCAGTCAATTCCCGCCGTAACTCTGAAACAACTTTCTCCCATCTTAAAACTGAGAGATTTCTCCCATGATTGGTCGACGGAGAGAGGATATGGAAGAGAAATTGTTAAGGTATTGTCATCCGGAATTCCATTCGTTGGCTTAAGCCAATTCAGGGAACGACGGCTCGAAGCACAGCCATTTCCCGGCTTAACTCTTACCGCTCAACGAATTCCAGAGATGGATTTGAGCAATAAACGACTGTTTCTCTTCCCTCGATACATAAACGGATAATCCCTCAGATCCATCTCATATCAACCCCCCCCCCATTTTGCCCATACTTATACTTTCATTCCTCCCAGTCGCTAATATCGCTCGTCCACCTTCTCAAAGGATCCCCCTTCCTTCTCCTCTCCACTTCGCTTCCCTATCCGTTTGATACCAACTTTTCTTTCATGTCCCGCGCCTTTGTCCCGGGATTCGCTTAGTCATCATCTGGCGCTCTGCTTAAACGCTCTCCGCCTCTTCTTTTTTGCGTAGAGAGCGAGAGAGAAGCGAGTGCACCTCAATAACGTTCAAATCAAGCCGGCCGCATCTTTATCATCCTTCCACCGTCTCCCCTCCTCTCCCTCCCAAAACCCCCGCGTTCCCTTTAGGTCCCCGTCGCGTCTCCCAAGGGTGTCGCCTACCCCTAACCCCCATCCCCTGTCTCTCTCTCTCTCTCTCCATAGACGTCCCTGTCCCCTTGAAACAGGGTCCTATCTCTCCCTTCTCCCTCTCTCCCTCGTCCCTCGCGGCAGGAAATGAACCCTCCAGTGTTGAAGCAGCCCAGGGACGGCCATGATTCACCCGCAGGACGCCGGAGGGGGGAGGAGAGTGGTGTGGAGACTATAAGGGGGTGTCCCGTTTCTCTGTTCCCATCTCCTTCCTTTATATCTCCCTCCTTTACCCCTTCCTCTTCACCCCCATCTCTCGTCCTTGTTCTTCTCTCCATTTTTCCTTTCCTCTTCCATTCTGAAACTTTAAGCAATGTTCGGTATTTTTGCATAAAACCGCATTTCTCTCTTAGTTTATTTTTTGTATGGAATGAATATAATTTATAGCACTGTTTAAATGGGGTATTGTTAAAAAAATTGTCTCTGAAATCGTTTATAAATTAGCTTCTTGAGTTGCTTGTATTACTTTATCTTTTCTTGTTTTGATCGTATTACTAAAAAAATAATTCGCTAAATGCTGGTATATTTGTGATATAAGGACGTTTATTCACTCGTAAATTTATAGAATGCTCATATGAGGCTGAGTAGCGTCCGAGTATGCGACACATTTTTGTTCAATATTCTGCGTTGGTATTACGAAATAAACGTTTTCTCTCTCTTCCCCTCCTTTCCACCCTTCTCACCCCTTCCTCTTCACCCCCACTCCTTCTTACCCCCATTTTTCCTCTCCTCCTCCATCCTGCAACTCCTCCGTTCTTTTCTTTATCTCCATCTCCCTCCGCCATTTCATTTGCCTCGTCCTCTTTTGTTCCTTCTCTCTCCCTCTTGAATTCGGTTTTTGGGTTGTTCCACCCGTAAAAAAGAGGAAGGAAGACAAAAGAACTCCTTATAAGGCAATCTTTATCTTTCATGGCGCCATTCCCCCGAATCAGAATGTGCCTGCTCACACATTAATCAGTGTTAAGTGCCCGGGCTGAAGTATTGTTACGGAATCAGCGCTTTATTTTTTCAGATAAACACCTCGTTAAATAAATGGCAGATCATGACTACCATGCTTTTCTGCAGCTTAATGTGATGTTACTATATTCTTCAAGCGATGGCGATATCATCCATGATATGAGGCAGTAAAACTGTTTTCTCAGAGCCTGAAAATCTGTTTAATATTATCAAAGCCGGTTTAGAGAATTAATCTTTCAAGCCTGATATATTTGTTACTGAGTTTCTGATGGTAATCCTGAAGTTAGAGTACAGTTAATAAATTTTTTTATCGTGGTTATTAGAGTTTTCACAAGATTTTCAAAGTTTTCATTTAAAAAATATCTTTATAGATCAGATGGCGTTAATAAAAGTTTCCCTTTGCAAAAGGGCTATTTAATGATACCTGAGAAATTAATTTTCTCTTTATTAAACTTGCAGTAGATATATTTTTATGAGACGCCCGTTGAGAAATGGACTTTTCACTATTGCTTTGTGGGATACCCATTAATCAACTCATGAACTTTCCTCCTTTTCATCCCTACTCACCGGTAGTCATTAATATTTCTGCAGCGATTTTATTAACGACGATGTATATTGCGCCGACATTCCGCGGTGCAGCTTTTACAATTCCTGGATGAAGTAAGGAAGGATCTCATAGCGCACTTGGTAAGCGTTTGAGCCGGTAAATCCATAGTATATATTATCGCATTAAAAAGGAGCGTAGTTCCCATAATGCTCACCTATTCTTCCCTGAATGCTCCCCCTACCAAAGGCGTCGTTCCTCACCTGCTCTTCGGAGGATATAAACTTAGCTGCTCATAAATCAAGGCCAGGTTAATAATGCCCAGTTATTCCCCTCAACTCTTTTGAGCCGGCCAGTTTATGGCATACCGTATTCCAGCCTCTGGATGGCCTCTGAAGCGACCAGGTATCCACCATGTACGGCAAGCCGTCACCTCCGCCGTTATTGGACATCATCCCGCTCAATTCCAAAACCCCTTCCCTGGGACACATCTCTCTACCCCCCTTAAAACCCGTCCATCCCGTTCAGACATACAGTTCGCCTTAGTCAGCTGTTTGCCACAGCGCGCGAATGCGGGAACCTATTCGACGACGCCGCCTCGCCTCAGGGCCGCAGACGGGTAAAAACGGTCTCCGACTCACGATTCTCCGCTTCAACCGCCCTATCTCAAATGTGCACTTTCCCCCCTCCGAAATTCCGCCCGATCTCTCGCAAGGGGGGGGGGTGGAGAAGGCCCCCTCCTCCATTATTCCTTGTCATTGAGCCATCTCTCGAGCCATCCGGCCGTGCCTATCTGCATGCAACCCTGGGTGAGAGAGAGAACAGTCCTTCCCACCCGGGCCCATTCTCTTCGCCACCCACACATCAGCCCCCGCCCCCTCTCCTCTCTGCGAGAAATTTTCCTCCCACGGTCTCGCAATCTCTCCCTCCGCTTTCCATCCGACCAAACCCGCCTCCGCTTCTCCCATCCGCGGGATCGCCGTATTTCAGCCCCCGGACTCCCCCCCGGTGTGATGGTGGTGGTGAGCGTAGAAGAGAGAGAGGGATGTGGAGTTAGTGGCACAGTGTAAGGGGTGTTGGTCGCGACGATAGAAAGGGGGATAGGTCCGAATCCAGTGCAATGGGGTGCAGAGAGAGGGAGGAGGAGAGTATCTTTCACTGCAGCTTCTCTGTACCCGTTGGGAGAGCTGGAGGCTGATTGTCTGGCGTAGACTTCAGTAGGCCACTCTGCATGTGGAGAGTATAGGGCCTGTACTAGAACCAAAATAAGCTGTTACTTACGGATGGATAGAGCAGTTGGAAGTTTATGCTATGAAAGTCAGCCGCCAAGCATTATCATCAATTATTGTCTGAATCTGTATGATGTGGGAGGATTTAAAAATATTTTATGGAATTTCGATCAAGTCATGGTGCAGTATGGTGAATGAATATTTAAGAGTGAGGTGTTATCTCCGCTATTGCTGTTGTCCTTGATGATTTTTATAAAGATCAATCTGAGTATATTCTGTTTTTCTGTCCATGTTTCACTCTGGAATCTCTCTACTCATTGGAGGTACTCGCGAGGGATCCTGTTCGTCTGTCGTTGAAATAGAAAGGCCTCTCTGCAGTGCGTTGTAGAGAGAATACAGCCTTCTCTACATTAATTATCTGTTATTTACGTGAGTCACATTTACGTAAGTCGCATTTGCGCAGGTTTAAAATATATATTTAGAAATTTTTAGTGAAGTTTTTCCATCAATTAATGTTTAAAACATTTTAGAGGGCGCTTTAGGAAGAAAAAAAAAACTAGTTCAATTTATGGTGAAGTGTGGTGTATGAATATGCCTTAAATAGGCTTCTGTGAATATTCCTAAATGGGGTTCGGCGAGATGAATCTGAGAGGATTTTTTCTGCGACCGAAAAGAGAGTAAATTAGATATTTAGAAGACCATGGTCTATGAGAGGGGTGTTGGACACGTCATTGGAAAATGGGATAGGTTCAAGTTCAAAGGAACTTGTTATAGAGTGAGAGAAAGAGAAAGGGAGACTGTGTGCGGGAGTAGCCGTCACTCTAGCTTCTCTGTACCAGTTGGAAGGGATCGGAAGAGTCATTGTCTGGCGTAGACGTTGGAAAGAACCTTCTTCACTAGAACAAAAAAGTGTTATTTACGGAAGGGGAAATTTATAGTCAGAAAGTCAAGGACATCCACGATCATCAATTATCTGAACCATGTGAGACAGTCCTATAACGTCAAAAAAAGTAGACAAATAAATACTCGAAGATGAAAATTTAAAAAATGGGTCATAAAATAACAAATATTAAGCATGCAGTCAATATATTACAAACAAATATTATATATAATTCTAATTGCTACCGACCTTGATGAAAATTTGTAAAAAATTGAAGAACTGGGTGATGTGGGAGTAGGATAGGAATAAATAAAAAGTTCGGAGACCGTGACATTCTTGGGGTCACGGTGTAGATTTTCGTAGTAGGAAGGATGAATCGGGATCCATTGCAGTAGGGTGTAGAAAAAAGAGGGCGGGTTGAATTATTGTGCAATGGGATGTAGAAAGTGAGACTCGGAGAGAAACTGGTGGCCTGTAATTGAGAAGGATTGTGCCTTTCACCCCCCCCCCCCTTTTTTGCTTCTTAGGGAAGAGCATAGTCAATTTTTTTCCTCGTGCTTCAAAAAGCCTTTTGGAGGATTCAATACACATTCAAATGGAGCATTTTAGACTGAAAAAGCTCCATTATAGAACAGGCAAGATGAAATTGTTTTCTATACATAGATGTTTGTTAACAATTTCCACTCTAATGTAAGATAAGCCTCTCGTCATCTCTATCTTGAAATAATTCTGGAAATAATTTGAAGAATTTGAATGAGGCTTATTTATGAGCATCTAAGTATTCCCAGAATGTATCATATCCACCATTAATGGGCATCACGAAGTCTCTGAAATCGTTTTAGGTAAAGGAGTCATTTCAATGAAAAAAGATTAGGATGGGAAATCGAGTTCGACTGTCGTGGTGCCTTTCAGAGGTGTGGATCATCGCTATAGAACGAAGAGATGGATCCGGGTCAATTGCAGTGGTATATAGGGAAAGAGAGACAGGGACGGATAGCGAGAAATGGGGGGGCGGCCGTAGTATTGGGGATATGGGGGAGAGATATCTTTCACTCCGGCTGCACGTCGGGAGAGCCCGGGGGGGGGGGAGTCTGATTGTCTGGCGTAGACGTCGGAAGGCCACTCTGCGACGTAACTCATAACGCCTCCTCCTACCTTGCCACCATCTCGCTGTAAATCTCTACCTCGGTCGTGCCTCCTCTCTCCTCGCGAAAGGGTGTTGTAGTCCGGGCGGAGTGCGGGAGGGAGGTTGCATTGCCTAAGAGAGAGGAACAGTCCTCCCCCGGAGGTAATCCGCGGTCGAATCCCCGCAGATGTGCATTTTCAGCCGCCAGCCCCTCCTACCCCGCCTTCGGCCGCCCTCGCTACGTGTCCCATTTGTCTGTCGTGAAGTGGACTCATCAAGTGCAGCAATCCAGTTTCAGAATGGGGTGTGTGCAGCCAAGTGTTTCAGCCTTTTCGTCGCTCCGTCCGTCCTCCCGTCGCTTTTCAAGTTTCCTCTCGTGCTGGCTCGGTAGCAAATGCTACGAGTGTGCGGAAGTGCCCGGTGTGGGAGTTTAAACTAAGGGATATTCATTCCGGTTTGTTCCCGGCAATTAGGATGTTAAGTGTGTTATGCTCGATATAATTGGTGTGCTTCCGCTTTATCTACTATCTTCCTGTCTCGAGGGGGCTGTAAAATACACCATGCAATATTTACCTCTGGTGATTTCGCTCATGTTTGTTTCCTGAGTTTGTGTATGGTGTTGTTCTACTGTGCATCTACAGAGCATTTCATTTTATCTAATTGTAAGCTATCTATTTTATTTCTCATTTTGACGAACTCTTACAAATAACTTTCTTAGGCGAGTAGCTTAAAGAGAATTTTATAAATAGTCGAATCTCTTTTTCAAATTTCCTTCGCATTTCATCCGCTATAGTGTTTGCTCAATCGTTTCAAAAATCGCTCTCCTGCAATCGAGCGTATATTACAATTCGTAGGATTGGTTCTCTTTCTGATTTGTGGAATATTTTTCATTTTTTAGTGAGAGTCATTAGTGCATTGTACCTTTCGTGCAGATACAAAAATGCAACGTAAAACCCTCAAAGAACAGGAAAATGGCATTCATACGATGACATGTATTACCTAGCTGCTAGAGATCACGTTAGTGTCTCTGATTTTTGCTGTTTCTGCGTATTTCTTCCCCCTAAAATTCCTAAGAATTTGCTGAGGTGGGTTTATTTTTAGGCAGACGGTAGAATGAATAGACCTTTAACCTGGAAGTCAAGTTGTCATATGTTATACTGTCCACGGGTATGGGTCGTCATTCTCAGAAAATATTAATGTCTTTCCTCATTTTCTCGAACTCTCGCTTTATATTTACGAAACTTATTTTGTACGGAGCTAGTGACATTGAGATGGTTGTAAAATATAACGTATGTCTCCATACATTTTTCCCATTTCTCGTGTAAAAATATTTGAGCCTAATGACCATTATTGTGGATTGAATGTAGATAAGTGGTGCCTCTGGAAATAGTTAATATTGTCTCACCCAAAATGGTGATTATGCTTTCGACTGTATATTTTATTTTTATTTCCCTCATTCACCTCACCGATTCCAAGTAAAGTCTCGGAAGACTTTCACTCTATCAATCATACTCGGTTAAACTTCTATGCGTATCGATCCTTGGGTCTATAAAAGCATCAATTTGTAATAATTACACATTTTCGGTAGGTATTTAGTGTGGCGGTAGGGATGTGAAGCATTCGGGATCAATTAAAAGCGTTCCCACAGTAAAAATCAAGTCAAACTCATTGAGCTCGAGAATTAAACATCTTCCGCTTAATAATCCAGAGCAAGGGGGACGCAGAATCAATTTTTCTGCCGGCGGAATTGAACTCCCATAGCCTTAAGGCGATTGTTTGCGGGATCATAATTCAAGTAAGTGCCCGACCAGATAATTTCTCAGATCCCCAATACATCCGCACCACTCAAAGCGAAACCGTGCCCGCCACTCAAAGCACTCGAAATAATCACTTTTGCCGCTCGAGTCGTGTGGAACATCCCGAGGCCGTCGACACAATGGTGGCTGAGTTAGTCGGAGCCTCCCCCCCCCCCCCCCCCCCCCGTCTCACTCATTCGGGGAGACGAGGCAAATTCGGCGGGGGAAGGAAACCTCTTCCCTCCGTCACCCCTGTTCAATCCTGCGGTCATATTTTATTTGTGGTTTGGTTGCGGTCGCGGTATATCAGCCGCGCAAAAGTTTTGTAATCATAATTTTTTAAATGGAAGGCTGGAATGTAAGATTAAATGAGTAATTAGCTGCCGAAGATGCATACTTGAATTTGATTTTTTGAGTAATGAGGTTCAAATTTAATTTTTGGATGAGAGCTCTGTAAAAAGGTATCCATTTTTTCTTAAATTTATTTAGAATTCAATTAAATTTGTATCGTCCTTAGACAAACATCCGTAAAAGGGGTTTCATAGTTTTACCCTTACAAGTGTCGTTTTGAGAACTATTATGACAGTGTTGTGAATAAAGAAAGTTGTTCTTTTATTTTACAAACATAACAAATAAAGCAAATATTTGATGTAATTCTTTGTAGGTCATGGTTAACCTTTATCATATGGCTTTTCTTAGGGCGGGATTATTTTATCCAATATGCTTGTACAATATATTATGTTACCTTATGGATAACAATCTTTCCTGAGAGTTCAAATATACGGGAAGGGTTGGCTCAGCATTTGGCTCTTCTACCCTCTCTCAGGGGAAGGGGGATAGGGAAGTTGAGGGGAAGGGAGAGATAGAGGCCACTCAGAGAGGCAGTGGACCCTGACGATGGAAATTGCCTTCTCCTCCCTCTCTCCTGCCTTCTCTCGTGATGCAACGGCATCCGGGATCTTTCGCATCCAGCCACTCGCCAGCCAAGCCCCACGACGCCACGGTCCTCCTCGCAAAATTCTCCCTCGACGCAAGCCATTTCCTTGTCTCCTTCTCACCCCACCCACCCCCTTACCTCTCATCTTCCCGTTTCTCGAAATTTCACGACAATCGCCTTCCCCCTCTTTCTATCTCTATCTCTCTCTGGAAATGTTTTCCTCACCGACACGCCAGTGCACGGTTGCCACGACTCGCCCAGCAAAAGTCGAGCTCGGTGAATGTCAGAAGGGATCTGACAATGAGTACCGGCGGGAAATTCTGTGATTATTCGATCCGTTTTCTTTATTTTTTTCTGTAATTCAACCCTAAGTTAAAGCAACACTGAAAAGTTTGCTCCCGTGGAGGAATATTTCCGTGAATTTTTCCGTGAATTTTTGGCATGGACGTTTCTGTAATCTTTTCGACATTTCTTCTCATGAGGTTGGTTAGTGAATTTTTGTGAATTTAAAGCGAGCTATGGACTTTTCCAGATCAATTTATGAAGTTTTCCAGGGAGAAATTTGTTAACGCTTTGTTTTTTTTTAAATTTACCAATGAAATCACCCAATACTTGAAGGTTAAATAATTGTATATCTTGAGTATTTAAACTATGGATTATTTTATTTGCGTGTAGATGTACTAAATGTGACATATAAAAGCGTGAAATTACAATTTTATCTCAAGTTTCGATACCATGTCTACTATAGCAGTCACTGACAGTTTCGCAACATTGGGGATACTTATTCCTTCAAACTCTGCTGTTGGCAACTCTAGCCCATGGACTCATTTTGATGCATGTGCTCAATGACTTAATTTTAAGACAAATGCCCAGTCATACTCAAAACGATATCTGAAGCTGAGGAATTTTCAATGCCAGGTCAGCGTTTTCCTGCGCCAGCTAATACTTCATGCGGATCGACCCTGAATGCCATCACAATTTTTCTCGAAGCATATAAATCATTAATTTTGTTTTCTGCATTCGGTGCAATCGGTTGGTCGGAGCTCTTCGCTTCCCCACTCGAGTTTATGCGTAGCCAAAGGTGCCGAGCCCCAAAGTATTCTTTTGCCAAACGCCGGGGGCGATAGTCGCCAAAATTGGCGATAAAATCGCCAAATCGGCAACATTGGATGAGCACCACTCTTTTTTTTCCCCACTCTCTATTCTTTACTGGCCCCTGTCCACACTCTCGGACCCTCCTCCTTTAACCCTCTCCGCGACCCCTATCTTCCTTCCACGTCCCACTCTCTTTTTCTCTCTCCATCCCTCCTCCTCCTCCGTTGGTCAGCCCCCCCCCCCTCCTTTTTGGCCCGCTGCACTCCCCACGGAGCAGTCAACTTTAGATTGGACGGTCACCGACCGCACGGTGCCTCGGGGACTCGTGTGTGCGAAGGAGGACGCCGAGTTTGAAGGGACTACGGAGAGTGGAAGAGATGGCTTTCGTCGCTCTACGGAGAGGATAAGGCCATCTCCTCCCCACAACAACCTTCCCCACTCCACCTCCCCCATTCCCTCCACACACACCCGCCCTCCTCTCGCCATTCATTTAGACTATTTCGTGACTCAGTTAATGAAGCCTAGTCCGATAAATTGGTTTTCTCTCTCTCACCCGAGCGTTCCATAGGAAACGACCGCCATTTGCGACTCGTTCCCTCCCCTTTCTTCTTCACGAGATGGTTACCCCGTTCAGTGTGTGAATCGAGTTCCTCTCCGTCGCACGGCCGCGGGGAAGGGTAAGGAGCGTCTTCTTGCTCGCCTTATTCTTTCTTGTTGCATCTGTGTGGTAGTCGAGGAGTCACAATGCAGTTGAGCCGTAATATTCTTTCCCTAATTCAATTTTTTAAGTTCTTGGATAATTCCCTATTTTTGGTACATGAATAGCCACGTAGTGCGCTCATCTTTTCGTATCCAATTTAGCAGTAGTCTATTTTTTATACTTTCACTGAAATAACTGTAAAACTCTCGCAACTAATGACCATAATTTCAACTCTTCAATATGTCTCCTCCATGCTTTAAAAGGTTCGAAATTTTCAGTGGTTTGATACACTTCATGTTATTTTAATTTTCTGATCAATGAAGCAAACCAACGATATATTTGAACTATTCCCGGATAACGCAGAGGTCTCGAACTCTTATTATGTGCCGTCATTTACAAAACGATCGCTTTTGATTTTTATTTTTTATTTCATTTGATTACTGGCGCCGCTTTAAATGTGATTATTCTCGCGTGATCCATCAGGGGTGACAACTGCCCTTCCCGATTCTACTTGACCTACGATTTCAGGAGTTCATATCTATTAATGACATCAAGGTTTTGAATCAGCGGGTTAGTATTGTTTGCAACAATATTTTTGTTTTATGACATGAGCATTAAAAACGTTGCCTTCCAGTTGCATGAAGAAACTTTGCGGTCTTCGAAAATCGTTTTTTTATTCTTCGCGGGATGGTTTTCGGTGCTAGTCATTAAATTTTTACGAATACCGATAACGCCCTCCCTGGTTAAGAGGCATAATAGGCCGCGCATTCCCTAATTGAGCATCTCTTTGCGAATGGAGTCCTTGAGGGCGAGTGCAGTGATTCAGGAGGTGAGAGTATGCATTGGGAGAAGGAGGAGCCATGAACGGCGCTGCCCTTCGCCAACTTGGAGACATTAAATTCGGAGACAAGAGGACGGCCGACTTGAGAGGGGGGGGGGTCGAGAGTTTTCTCTTCCCCCACCCCCTTCCCACTCTTGACTACCTCCCTCCCCAATTCCCCCGCTGATGCCTGGCCAATCGTCAGGCCCCTCCCGCTCGCTCTCGTCGGGACGTCTAGGCATTGATCGCGTAGGTGCAGTGTCCGAGAGGTGTACCCCGACGCCATTTTTTTCGCCACCCAATTCCGTGACTCCCTTCTCTCTCGGGCAAAAAAGAGGGAAACCCCGTTCGCAGCGATCCGACTCGGCATATTCCGTTTCGATCTCACCCGTGCGGGACCGATAGGGTAAGGATATGGAATCCTGTACCCCCATCCTCTACCAGTCACAACCTCACGGTTAATATGTAAGAAACAGAGATTTCACCATTTTGCGCTTACAATGAAGATGTAAGAATGACAAAACCTGAGAGCACGTTATATGGCTCTGATTGGCTTACTTAACAGATAGTGTTTGTTGTAATATAGTTATTTTTATTGGATATTTTATTTTCCTCAAATTTTATATAAGACACGGCCTCAGGCTTTACTTTGTGGAATTGCTCCATCATAGAATAAAATAAAATTACTTTGTTCTATTCCACACTTTATTTTAAATATCACGACCCGGGTTTCAGCATCTAATGCTATCATCAGGTATGTTCGTATGTATGTAATGTATCATCAGGTTATTTTATCAAATTTTATACGTCCAAAGAAGGGTAGTATCAAGATTAAAGTATATTTTGAAGCATTTCTTATCATAACTTTTCTCTTTTCCCATAGCAATGTGAAATTTGACGTTTCAATGTGAATCTTAGCTTTTGGTTTCTGTGAAACCGCGTTGATTGCTCTTTTGTACATTTGGTTCGAAGTCTTCGTCTGAACTCAACAATAGGAGCAATCGTTTCCCATAATATCAATGGTTGGGCATATCATGATATATGCTGTAACAGCGATGTCTTTTTTTCGTAATCCAATCTGTACTCCATAATTAGGTGTTTTATATCGAGGAGATGATGACAAGAAAAGGAGAGAAGACCGTAGCCGAATTTTTGGTTTACCTTCCAAATCGCTATAAGGAGACCATATTACCTTTCTCATCCTACGCATTACAGTTCAGAGTATAGTGCCTTTTCTCTTCACTCAAAGCCTTCATGAAATGTTATGCATTTGAAAGGCTATGGTTTAACCCTTAGAGAAAGATGAAATCGTCCATCAATTATTGAGCATGCAAACCACTGGTTTCAGGTATAAAACGATGAAGAATATGCAGTGAACAAATTCTTGTCACATAATGATCCATTCTACGTTTTGTTATAGCTGCTAAATAATTGGCTCCTATTGGCGATATCTGTGATGAGTTAACCCACTTACGATTTAATTCTTCCGTAAAACAAGTCCTATTAAAGGCTTGTCTGAGAGAACTTAAAGCTCTTCGATAAACACAAGTCAAATAACAAAAAAACGTCATTAGCTAGCAAGTCAACTAAGGCAGTTGACACTAGTCTAGTGGCAGCAAAACGTAATTTTGAAAAATAAATAAAGATAGTTGCTGTTAATTAATCTAAAACGAACCTTTTGTAACTTATTTTTGTAATGAATATATGTTATATACAAAGTGATTAGAGTTCATATATCTGTATTGTTAAACTACTATGCTTTTGTACTGGCGACACAAGGAATATGAAAGGTTCTGACTGTAGTGAACACTCCCGAGTCCTCCGTTCTCTACCCACGCTTTTTCACGTATCAGGCCGACGCGGGTCAGTCCTCGGCTATTGTAATTGAGGGCCCGAAATAAGAGCCGATCGAGTCAAGGAGATAAGGCACACGGCTTTGCTAGGAAAACAAAAAGAAAAACTTGTGAGTTTTACGATGGCACCGAGGGACCAATGGGATCCCTATGCTAGAGCTTGGTGAGCGAAAAAGCAGTAAAAAGTTACGAGAGTTGAGGAGGAATGGGAGGCTCGAACTAGCGTAGAAATTTTATCTCATAAATAATCCGTGATCACTGCACTAGGAGACAGCTTGAAAAATAGCTATGTGAGCGCGGCTTATATTCTTTTTGCTCTATTAATTTATTGATCATCTCGCTCCTCGTGGTCTTACAGCTGGATTAATATCAGGACTTTTTTTAGAGAAAAATGCATGAGTTTTGCAAGCTTCTACTCAATATCTGAAAGAAAACATTCAGTGCTCACCAACCTTATCAATCATAATGCAGTGTCAAGTAATTTATTCATCAGTGGGTACATCAAAGTGTAGTTCTGAAAACTCCTAATGAGTGTGGAATTATTTACCATTCATATTTTCCAAATAAAATTAAAAAATTATGCTTAACACTTTCAAATTCCCTTCGTGGGTTCTAATAATGATACGATCTTATCATCCTATGTCATCTGTGTTTTAATCAAATTCTCGTTTTCGTAGATAATTTTTTGCCTATTAGATCGACTAATGTTCTCTATTTGAAAATAAAATCATCTTAATAATTTTCCGCCCTTGTAATTGTGAACCGTTTTAGAATAATTATATTAGCAACATTTATGAAAGTGTTGTATTATCCATTCTTGATTCTGAAGATAATTTTGGTATATTTTTAACCGACAAAGTGATATTAGTTGCTGTTTGTAGTTTTACTATTTGTAAGCACTTGTCAGTATGCATATCGATATTGTTAGAGTATTAGTTGAAATATTTATTTCAGATTCAATACACTTACGTTACTGTGTTACTTATGAGTTACGTTACATGTACTGTGAGTATTGGCATTCTATCAAGTGCGAGGAAAATGAAAAAATGGGAGAAGTTTATTTCCTCAAATTCACTCATGGACTAGAAAAGAGGGGATTATTCGTCCCTCAAGCCAATTCATGGAATAAAAAAATGCTAAGCCTTGTCCGTCGGAGGTGATTACGTGGGTAGGGATTTTGGTAAGCCGGAAATTATCCAGGTGTGTAAGCTTTTATTCTTTCCCATCAATGTCCAACTAATTCTAGGAATTCTCTTTTTCCACTTGAGAGAAAATGAAGCGTGGTGCGTCCATTTTTTCATATCTCCTTTTCATCAAATTTATATTCATTTCTTAGGTATGCGATACAGACCTCCAATATACTTTCTGAGAAATATTCATTTGATGAACATTAATTTTATCAAATTATGAAACGAATTCATTTGTATATTCGGTGGATATATATTTGTATAACTTTAGGTATAAATATTCATGTTTTTTATCCCTTTTATGCGCCAAATATTTAGTAATATTATTTTATGCTTTACTAGATAGGTTTTTCAAATGACCTGTATCTCAACTTCCTAAATGAATTGTATGCTTATGCTTAATCCTTATTCCGTGATATTGCTAGTATTGAAAAAAATGTTATCATAATCCTTTTTGTGAAAAAATATGGATTATTTTTTACGTTTATCATGCAAAATTAAAATCACTTATTAATATGGGCTCCTTCTAACTTATATGAATTGTCTTACTATCAAATTATGATGCGAACAGATGGTGAACTGAATTTTTTTTTCAGAAAGAAAATAAGGTGCATGTTGAGCTCATATATATTTTGTGAAAACCTAATAAATCAAGTTATTTGAGCCGGAAGGTGGGTAACTGCCAATTAAATGGAATCTAAAGTGGGAACCATAAAACTAGATTTATCTGTAAATCCTTAATATCGTTACATCTACGTCTCGCAGAGCTCGAGGCACCGCAGTGGGCATGTTCGGATAAAATGGAGCGGAAGAAGAGGTGGGAACGCGCGTGTAAACGGAGACGTGCAGGATACCAGGATCTTGTTTGTGAGTGGGCGGGTTTGCGGGGTGCGAAGGATAAAAGTTTTGGTGGCGTGAAGGGGAGAGTCTTTGGAAGGCGATGGGAAGACGCACGACGGATCGGCGAGGCGAGAATGTCAGTAGGAGTGATTTCGGGAGAGAGAGAGAGAAAAAAAAAGACTGGCGAAATCTGTTCGAGCGATAGTTCCGTCCTTGGGTTGTCGATTCGACTCCTCGTCCATTCTTATCACTTGAGTGCAGTCCTTAAGTGGATATTCGAGGAAAGGGATTCCTGGGGCCGTCTCCTTATATCCCATTCCCCCGCACTCTGAGGGAAGTGTTTTCATTCCTTTCGCCTGCCAGTGACGATTTATTTGTTGATGCGATACACCCTCTTAAAGTAAAGGCTGAAAAAAGTGACATTTTTCAGTAGCTGTCATCCAGAAGATCTCAATAGGTATCTCTCTCTCTCTATTAACATTTGGTACACCTCAGCTCATTGTGGAGATGTATTTCTGGCCTGGGTAGTTTAATGTCTTAATGCTCGGTACTATCGGGTGGAAGAATTAGGTTTGTGTTCGATGTCTATTCTAAATCGTTTCCCTTCACGTTAGTCATTCGAGGTTGTTATTCTTAGTTAGTCGAAGTCATTTTAAATGTAAAGGTAATTTTCTCGATCAATCAAATCGTAGAAGATCGTAAAGATGGAATGAAGATCGGAAAACTGGTTTATTGTTCGACTAGTTGAGACTGGAAGTAGAAATTAAATTTATCATTAGGTTGAAATGGCTTCCGGTGTTAATAGGTCTTTTTTATTTATATTTTATTAATACAAATATTAAATTATGGTCCAAATCACCAATCTTAACCACATCTATTAACATTTATCAACTAATTATAATTGTAGAATTATGTTTTTTAGTGTATTGGGCGATTCCTATATATAATCTGGTTCAAAAGTGAATGGAATCGGTTAATTCAAAGATATTGCTGAAAAAGTACACCTTTCTATTTCTCTTGCTTAAAAACTTTCTATCTTTGGCCTACGTATGGAATCTGGGAATAAAATTTCGTACATTAGCAGTAGTGTTTCGCATTTGCTCATTCGGTAACGAATGTGATATAAACTTGTACTGCATCACTTGCATCATTTATTGAAACCATGAATGAAATGAAAAAGTAGTTATACTTAAAAATAGACTGTATAACTAGATTTATAGCATAGTTTGAAAGTAGCCATATTTTAACATACTACCATTTTACTTGTACGTTTAAGGCTTTGCAATTATTGAGTGTATCTCCTCCCGAACTAAATAATATTCTCCTTCTTTTCGTTTGACGTACTCACGGTGAACACTGGGGTTTTACGATTTCACTCCACCAATTAAAAGTCAATTTTATTGTCATCTTTTAAATAATTTATAGTATTTTCAAAGAATTTGAGGATAGGCATCGTCAAGATAGGCAGTCAAAATCTATAAATTCAAGTTAGTTTTCATTTAAAATAAGCTAAAAGCATTTTTTTCTCTCTTTCAAATTCAGCCGCATTTTGAAGACACCATTGGATTAATGATAAGTTTTGTGTGAATTGAATGCAGTCTAAATGGATAGGACGATCAAAGTTTTTAGACCAGATGTCAAATTATTGGTGTCAAAATTTTCCTATGTATAGTACATTTACAAACATATTTTCAATGCCAAAATGTTTTTTGGCATGTGCTTCTGTACTTGAAATATTGCAAGACATCTGATAGAGTAAATTACTCCTTTACTTACAAGTACATAATCAGTCATACGGCGCATGTCAAAATTAATCTTGCTGAAATTAGGAGTCCTATTTTACAGGTGCAATCATCATGAAAAATAGCGTAATTTTATCCGCTATGGTGTAGTGTCTCTTGTTTTATGCGCCGCAGGCTTGCATAAAGGGAGTAAGGCTGTGATAAAATTCAAAACAGGAGCCGGGTCTATAGTGGGTTAAAAAAACACAGCGACCTGAGCAATGAAATTAAATTCGTCGTGCAAAGTTCAACTCGTTTTCTAGAATTGCAAGGGGAACTGCACAGCAAATTAAGGCCCTCACTACTTCCGTTTCCTCCCATATCCCTCCTCTGGCGAAATGTTATGCACGGCATGTCCATACGCCGCCGTTAGGCCATCCACGTGCAACGCATCGTGCCGTAATGAGCATACGTGCTCTTCCCCAGAGATTCCTTCCCCCCACACCTCTCTCTTCAAACCCTCTCGGAAAAACCTTTCTCCCTTTCTTTGGCCCTCTTTCCTCGCCTCTCGACCAATCTCCCCACCCCGCGCACTGGGACCATCTTCTCGAAAACGTGGCCAATAGTATTTTTGCCATTAATAGTTTTTTTTCCCGGGATTACGTCTAGATCTACTTTTATTACAAAAAAGATAATAGGTATCATAATGAAAAATATAGCTTAAAGTCCATCATTATATTCTCAAGGTAAATTATCTTGATTTACCATGACTAGGTTAGGTATATATGTTTTCCTCTGAGTTAGAAATGCATTCTTAATTTAATAATTTTAATTAATAATTTTATTCATGGAAAAAATTTTTGTTCACTTTTTGGGAAAGGAGCATATAAATGTCCACTGCTGAACACTTTTGACCAATTTTATAACTTATTTGAAGTTCTCCGCCATGATATTTTTTTTATTTTCGTTAATGAATGAAGTCCTTGCATTATTGAAAGCAAATAACTTACGTCCAATGGCTTATATTTGGTGGGAGTTCTACGATAGAACACCTAAGTCTATATGCCTTTTGATTGTTCCATCTTAAACGTGCTCGCGATTTAGCTCTTTTCGTATGCAAGCAGAAGAAAATTTATGGTTAATGTTTCGGAGCTAAATTTATTTTTCCTCATGGCAATTCACGTATAAAAAATTTATTGATGTGAAACGAATCTTATTGAAAAATTAAAATTTTAAAACGACTAGGACTTATAAATAGGAAAATAACCTGAGATTTAACAAAAAAAACTCCTGAAATCTGTCTATGCTGCAATCCGCCTCGCTGCCTCCCATCCTTCTTACCCTTACGTTGTCCATGACAACCCTCTGACACTCTCCCCATCCGCCAGAAACCCTTGACAGCTCTCCCCTCGCCCCCCGGCTTTCCCTCATCGCCAACCACCGCCCAGAGTCTCCCAGTAATGCCCCCTTATCTCAATCCCCACCGCTCGCTCGCCAACCCCTTTTGCCCGGGAACATCGCTTATTACCCTCCCGAGACTCCTCCCACACTGCCCCACTCCCCCTCTTCTCTCTCTCTCTCTCTCCTCCGTCCCACTCCCCACGAACCTTTTCCGCTCCAACTCGTGATCTCACGGGACTTCCTAATCCTCCCTCCCTCCTTCTCTTTCCCTTTCTTTTACCAACCCTCTCCCCCTCTCATCCTCCACCAACCATCTTCTTTCCCTCGCAACACTCTCCTTCCTCCTCGCCAGTGCCACCGGCCAATGGGGTGGAGACCTTTATACCTCCCTCCTCTCCTCCTCCTCCTCCTTTGCCGTCCCTTTGAGAGTACATAAGCCCGATCGCTTCCTCGTAGCAATTTTATCTTTAGTTTCTGGAAAGGGATGGGAATTATTTGTACGGTCTGTGAATGGCCTAAGCGAGTTCAAAGGAAATTCCCCTCCCCTAGCAACACATCGACTTCATTTATCGAGGAAGATGACTGATTTGCTTGTTTTCTTTGAAAAAATTAAAAGTTTATGCGAACTTTTAGTTATTAATGGTTATCATTTCAAGGCTAATTGGGAGATGTTTGAGTTGGAAAAAGATATTTACGCATTTCGGCTGGTTTCGGCTGTTTTAGCAACCATATAAGGCTATATTTATTATGTTCATATTTCTGAAACTGTGGGATTTTTGTATCTACTTCATATGGGAGTAAGTTATTTATGAACACGGCGTGAAAGTCTTCTGCCTCTGCTCTCTTGAATAGTTATTTCAGTACGTGCATATTCACTTTCATTGAAAGCCTGAGTCAATAAAAGCCTAAAATATGGCGTCTTACTCTTACGTTGTAATCAGTGCTTTATTTCATTCTAAACTTAAATTTTGCGCTTCGTGGAAGCTTTTAACATGTTTTTTTGCGTTATTAAGGTCCGTGTGGAGTAAGAATTCCATGTTATTATAGAACATATAGATGAAGAGCACGACGAATGAAGTCTATTTTTTAAACCTACCACATTCCATTCTCCACGTGCAGTGCTTATAGATACCTCTCATTGGGTTATTCAAGGCACCAATCTAATAGAGTGGTCAACTATATCCAAGAATTGAAGATAGTGCAGTAAAACTTGTCGGAAAATATTTAGGTGTCCTTGTCTTCTGGAAGCCTGAGACCGTTATGACCGTACTCTTTCGGAAGGCTGGCCTCTCTCTCCCGAGGGACTCGGTTCATGAGAAGAGAGGCAAATAGATATGGATGCCTTAATTTGCTCGTTCTCCCCACGGTCATTTGCCGGTGATGATTCCCCCGTGAACCCCGCGCACCTCGTCTCCTATCCGAACGTAACTTAATGGTGTCGTCGCCGTAAGTGCCTGCCCCTCTCCCTCACGATGTCCCACCCATCCCATCCCTTGGCCTTCGTCACGGACTCGGGGGCCCCAACTTTCGTCCCCTCCACCCCCCTCCAATCTCTCCTCATCGCCTTCCCTTAATAACCACCTTTCCTCTCCGCTCATGGCGTTCCACCTCCTCCCCCCCTCTCCCTTTACCCTCCTGTCGTATATTCTCTTATCGTAGAAGTCTGCCTGTTGGTGGTGTGGCTCGTTAATTGCTGTTTGTATCAATTAGGGCCACTCGTATACTCTCTCTCTCGAGTCCTCCCTTCCTCGCGTCGCATCGCACCTCCTGCCTATACCCCCCTCCCCCTTATGGCCATTATGTAGCGCCGCTAGAACATTTTACTCTTCACCCCTCGCCTCTCCTGCATGCCCAAGTCACCTTCGCCGCTCCTAGTTACCTGGAATAGTTAAGGGAGCCAGCAAAGGTGTTTTCGGTAAGACTATTGGCTGTTCACGCCAAGGTTGTGGGTAGAGTCTCCGAGTAGTTGGCTGTAATGTCACTCATTGGTTTGAAATGCTTTTGATTTACGTCAAGGTCAAAGCAAGGTCATGAGAAAATTTAACTTGAAGTTACTCCCACTATCCCATTACTCTTGCATTGTGTTTTAAAATTATGGTACTTACGTATTATATGGTGGAAATGTATTTCATTTATCGCTTCACAAGTAAGACATGCGTGTTTAAATTCAGTGCCTTGTCGAATCAGTGCAAAATTTTTCTGTAATTTGGCTTTCAAAGAGAGAATAGCATGACGAAAATAATCTTAACCAGTTAAATCAGTGGTAGAGCGGGAACCTCTGCGTTTTATATGTGATTTCAGCTTTTTAACTGTAGTGCAATGCGCAATTATGGATAAGGGTGCGTCATGATATATTCCGCAACTTTATTTTATTCCAAAGATTATACCAAAGATCTATGAAGGTATAACTTTGGCTGTTCTGACATCATTGAACAGCCTTAACCACATGTAATGAGAAACAGCTAAAGAAAATAAAATTATATAAGTTTTATATTTGAGTTATAATACCTCAAAATTAATGCAATATTGTTGCATTCAGGTTGGAAAGTTAGATTAGATTACCTTCAAGAGCTTCAACTTTAGCGATAATGTAAACTTTTTTGGGGAAAATTTGCATCTTACGAATACAGCGCAAAATAAGACGCACATTTTTCCAGAAAAATAGTTTTTTCGAGTTTATTGATATACTGTTTTTGCATAACTCTTAATGTAATAAAGCTGCTCTACTTGGGATGAACATGTGTCATAGTTTTCATGAAATTTTCCAAAATGTCATAAACTCACCTCGCCTGTAATGACAGCATTTTTTAAGAGAGCAATACACCTGGATGCCTACTTTGCGATGTCTACAAGTGCTACGATGGCTTACCTTGCTTCGCTCATCCCCTACAATCTTATTCCACCCTTATCTCCATATTGCTCTCGTAATATACTTCCCTCGATATTGCGCAAGCGTGCGCGAGCGTGGCATTTCCCTCCCCCTGTTTTCATATAAATATCCCTACCGCCGCGCCGTCTTCCCATTCACTCAATGCCTCCGCCTAGAAACGCTGTGTCCCGATATGCTCTTGTGTTTTGCACGGAAGCGTAACACTTCAGGACGATGAGCTGGAGAATCCAAGAACCGGAGCCATCGTCGTTCAATAAGGGTCCTCAGTGAGGCGTTTCTTTCAAATATATCCGCACGACGACGATTTTTGCGACGCAGGGAAGGGGGCTTATGAGATCACCGTGCTGCCTGTCGCTATGGGTTTTGTGTGTGAGTTCCCCTCCACTAACTTCTGAGCTCATCGCCTGATCCATACACCAGCCTTAAAAGTCCGCAGAAGACGCCATAAGATTGGTCTCGAGGGAGGGGAGGTTTTATTTCGTTTTTCCATCCAGAGACAATTTAAAGTCAGATAAAGACGGCTCCCACTGCCTCTTTTATGAGTTCTTTCGCTCGCAGTCGGACCCTAACCGCATTCGTATTACATATATGGAAGACCGAGTTCGTCGCTTGATATTGTGCCACGGGAAATTTGTATTTAAATCAGCCCTAACCTGAGACCAGTAGGCGGTGATAAATGAAAAGTAGATTAGCTCGGTTTCACTTAGTTTCCTCCTGAGCGTATAGTGGCTACATGCACGTGATCTTATCAGGGCATTGTCTTTTTTTACGAAGTGGCGTAGCAAGAACGAACATCATTTCATGAGATATGGGGAACATTATTTGGAATTATTTGACCAAATCCCCTATTCCATCGACGGATGATGCGGAAATAAGTGCCAATAATGGTCTCAGTTGGGTACTATTTCTTCTCAAATTCACGCTCATAAGGTTTTATTACTTTTTGGTAAGATAACATGCTTCCACCTTGTCTCGTCTCAATCGATTGTCAAAGTAGTTTTTAAGGAAAACAGTGTACCCAACTTTTTCCTGAGCCTCTATGAAAGTATCGATATTTGATAGGTCAGTGAAAAAAAATCAAGGTCTTAAAACCATTTTAAGATGGCGAACGACTTTTCGTTCCATGAAATCCAACGAAAATGCTTAAGAAGAAAGGATATCGCATTAATAAAGAATTGTTCAAAGTCCAGTGCACGTTCAGCTAGAAAATGGGAGTAGATAATTGGGTTTCTCTAACTTTTTCAATGATATCTATTCAACGATAGTTGAGTATCACACTTGTAATTTACTGAGAAAATTGCTATTTATGAGATGCAAGTGGTAAATGGTCCTTTTGGTCCTTTTTTGACCTATTTCAACGAGGATTTCGCTGTATAAACTTGAGCTCAAATCATAATTCAACAGTGGTCGAGCTATTTAATTGCTATGTTCTGTATCTATGAAAGTATACTATTATAGAACTAAAAACGAGAGAATGCTCTGCTTAATATGCAACTCTCTTTTTTCACTTACATTTACACGACTCAAACTTCCTCGTATCATTCTTTGCAAAGACTTATATTTTTTAAATTACTCTAAATCCTATCCATAGTTAACAAAATAGCATTAATTAGTGTAATGACTTTGAAATCTCGTCGTAGTTGGCTGTTCCTTAAAGGTAAATGAGAGATAATTCTGAGTAGGGATGAAAATGAGATGGTATGATACCATTAGATGTGATTCTTAATCCTTACGCCAAAGTTAACTTATAGGACGCATGCAACTCTTAAAAATAGATGACAGCAATTTTTTGTAAATGTCACCACATTATTGCAAAACTAATGTCTAAAATGAACGATGGATGAAATGGGTACGAACGTCAACTTTTCAGGAATATACCCGAGTGGATTCGCTTCAAATGTATTGCAGTGCTTAAATTTCACAAGGGAAAAATAACCTATGTTGACCGTGAAAGGACCATGATTTTCCCTCCGTCAGTTTTCCGCCCTTAAGTATAAATTCCATTATACTTAATGCATCAAATCGATCATTTTTTTCGCATGATGGAGTACTTTTTACGTCATCCCGCCGCAGTGTCACCACATTTCAGCGGACGCAGTTTCCAAAAATGGAGGAGAAATCATGAAAAAATAAGTTAGCATGCATCTGCGGTGAAGGGCTATGTTTTGATCCAACTCAAAAATTCATCATCCGTCCCTCGTCCTACCCATCCTTCGCATGTTCGGCCACGGAATGAATTTCGATGGTCCCCCCCACGCACATGTCACCCTCACCCCCTTCAGGAGGTCGATGCAATCGGGGAAAAGAGGATTCCCTTGTCGCACCCGCGGTTTTTAGTGATTCAGCGCGCGATTCAAAAATGGACGCGTCCGTCGCCGCCGAGTCTGCCCGCACCTCAAACCCCCTCGGCGTGCCTGTCAGCCCCGCACCCCTCCTCTCTTATCCCCCACAAACTTCCCCTCCCTTCCCTCTCCGTACTCTCCTTCCATCCCCTCCACCGAGCCCACCTGTTCATCCATCGAGACCGCACCGCACCGGAGCGTATTGCACCGCTCGCTCCGCCTCCTAGCGCCAGGTGGGCGAAGTATCCCATGGCGGCCGGCCGACCGGCATGTGTATCGCACGCGGCCTCCTTCAAATCCACTTGCGCCTCTCGATGACAATCTCTTCATGATTCTCACTCGGTGTCTATCCACGCGCTCGAGGGTCATACATGTTGGTAACTCCCGAACACTTTGCGCGATTAATCCGCTGGCCCTTCTTGTACATGTTCACCGTAATTTCTCGACGTTAATTTCTCTGATTAGTGCTGCTGCAACTTAGACAAAATGAAACGTATTTTAGTCCTTTAAAAATGCAATCAATCGTAAAATTTCCGGAATGGTGCTCGATATTTTTCTTTGTTTACTGGTGCCCTCATAAATACGTTGCATTAGTTTCAGAAAACAGATATCTCGTTTCTTAAAACTGTATGAAAGACGAGGTACTTCCTAAACTAGTTGACGCTTGTAAGCAGCTATGCTTTTCGATGCATTGTTATCACTTGGGTATTTTACTTAATCTCTGGTGAGCCGCATGATTCTATAATATTCTTGATCCGTATACAAATTAGTGTTCGATTTCTAACGTCTATTTTTATCCAATAATCTACTTCACCTGACATCAGTCTAATTTTTATATTTCGTTGGAAAAACGATACCGTTGGGTTATTTCATTTTGACATATGTAGTTTTCTTACAGGTAGTGAAATTCAACATCTTTTTCTTTTAATGACGAATTAAAATGTGTTATCTACAGGAAATGGAGTCTATCTACAAGAGATTATAAGTTTATTTTGTACTTTCCATCAATACGTGTTACTTACTGTAATTAATAAATATTGGTGCATTATTGATGAATGTTGGGTAAAGAATTATTTTTCAAGCAATTGAATAATGAACTGACGATTTTCAATTTATAATTTCATATATGAGGCTATATTTAATAATGTTTTCTCTACGCATACCATCATGTCATTTCATTTACCAATATATACCTAAATAATCATGTATTATGAAAGCAAACTTAAATGAAATAGCGAAATTTGTCATGTACTTGCTTTTCAGATGCATACTAATAAGTCCTAACTATTCCAAAATTTTAAATATTGTACAAATACTTGCATGCCTAAAAATCGTAATCCTTAAAAACTAATACGATTTTTTAACAGGTGTATCATATAATTAGTGTATAATATCTATCATTAATTAATAATTCAGCCTAATTATTTTCATAGAATACATTTCATCTCTGCTTTGAAGGTATCGCGCTGCTGTGCGTGATTTTTTTCATGCATATTTTTAAAATAATTACCTATGTAACTACATTGGCACGAACTTATTCTTCCTTACTCGAGCTGTAAAAAAAACTTAAGCTACAGTTTGTTTAAATTTCTTTGATCAAAGTGCCTCTCATATGGGAGTGATATTTCAAAATCATGCTTTCTTATCCAAGGTTTTTATCAAATTGATTTCGGGCGAATGGAATTATCAAGCACTTTTCCTGAAAGTAGTATTTCATGCGCGAATGATTATCCACATAATTTGTAGCAGGCCATTTCTTTTTATTAGTTATACTAATTGATGATGTTTTGATGTTTAAAGTATTGGGTTTTGTTTTCTTTCTTTAACGAGAAACTAATTTTCTTAAGAATTTCTCACAGTTCTTCCTCCTGTAAGTGTATTTAAACTTACCGCCTTCTCCGGATGATTGCCCTTGTAGTTTTCTTTTTACATTTTCTGAACTCGGTCAGATCCACGCTTGGCCAAGTTTTCAAACTTGGTGTCGTCGCACTCTGCTCGCATCCCGTCTCTTCCGTACCCAGACCGGTCGCGAGAGACGCGTTCACTTGTTCTCTTAACTTGATTCGGGAGAGACTCCATTGGTGGAACAATAAAACGCCCCCCCCCCCCCCAAGCCGAAGCGAAGCCCTCGGGTGTCGTTTCGACGAGGAGATGCGCCTTTGTCTCATTTCACTCGTGTTGTGTGCGTGTACAGTCCTTTCTGCCTCTTACTTGAACTCTTCCCACTTTTGTGTGAAACTGTCTTCGTGTCTAGGTCGGCGCCTCGTGACATCACGGTGCCATGCCCGCTCTTCTCCTCCATCTTCTCCCAGAACGTTTCTTCAAACCGTTACACCTATTCCAAGCTTACCATCGCCCTCATGTTTTACCTCACCTTACCGATGGACCTTACGCTTCCTTATTATCCTAAACATACCCTATTTCTTTATCACTCTAAATAAACGTAGCTTAGTACCCTAGGTGTCTCTTAACCATACCTAAATCACATCCGGGTTAACTCTATGACTTTTTGTAATCATTTAAACACAGCTGTTGCCAATACAAAAAAATTAGTTTTAGTCACTAAAAAAATTCTTTATCCATTCCTAATTTAGGGATATATGATATGTATGATAAAATGTTTGGCTACAACAGCAGTTAAAAATTACTAAATTTATTTTATGGAACTGCGTAGGCTTACCATATACATTAATCATGTAAATAAAAAAATTTACCTCTTGGTTCGACGTGCAAAAAAATTATTTGAATGACACAGGAGTTCAGCTTCATCATTACCACCTGGTGATTAAAAAACAATTCAAAATTCCGTTCTTTTCTATGACATTTTTGTTATGTTTATCAGTAAAGTAGATACTATTTTCCGCAACAGTTGTGTTTCTTGATTATTATAAAAATATTTGCCTACTTTGTTGACCAAATCCCCGGGTTAATGCTTTGAAAAGCTTCCAAATGGCTCTTCCTGTGTACTGTCATCACCTCCGCTCAGCCCTTCTTCCGTGTGTATGTGTGTTTGGTGTCTCTCTCTCATGATGTGCCATATCTTTCCTTGGACGTTGCCCGCCATAGCGCCTCTTCTCTGTGTTTGTTGCAGACAGCGGGGGGCACGGAGCGAGCCCACATGGTCTCTGGACTTAGACTCTCAAAAAAAAGCAAACTGATTGGGAAGAAAGAAAGAGTTGGTCGTAAACGGGGCTCTCTATTGTGAGTGCGAGAGAGGGAGAGAGGTGTTTGGGAAAGACAGAGAGAGAGAGAGAGAGGGGAGGCGTGCGCAAAGAAAGTTTAGGAGAGCCGCCCTCCAGGTAAATTGCCCTCTTGTGCTGCTGCTACCCACCCTCCCGGTATAAATATACAACCTTTATATATATATTTATATCTCTCTATATATATATATTTGCATAAACAAAGATACATCCATAGTTGGCTAGTTGGCTCGACATCCACCTTCCACATTCCCGTCACTTGGCTGCACCTCCCAACCTCAATTCGCACCCATAAGCCCTCGTCCCTTCTCAGCCAGCATAAGGGGTGATATGCATATGCACATAAAGTATTCCTGGTTTCCATGGATGAGCTTTCCCTTGAGATATTTCATATCTAATAAAGATTAAAAAGTAAACCTTGTTGTATTCCACTCAGTTTTAATTAATAACTCAACCAGTTTCAACCTTTTCAGGTCATTATCAAGAGGTGAACAAATAGATGTACAGACAAGGCCGTATATAAACTTATAATTCCCCCTTTTCCCCTTCCCCCTTTCAACTTTTGTGTGACTCTACATAAGTATATATATACCACCTTGTCTGTATATATATTTTTTCACCCCTTCATAATGACCTGAAAAGCCTGAAACTGGTTGAGTTTTTTTTTTATAAATGCTGGGTTGAGTACAGCAAATTTTACTTTTTAATTTATCATGTCACGATTTCACAAAGTGAACTCGCAAACCAAATATTTCATATATAATTTCAATGGTAACTCCACCTTGGTATTTAGGTATAATTCCATTCATAAAGTGGAGTACAACCATGGAATCCAAGGATATTCTATGTATTTGTTATCACATGAGCTAGCTGTGTTTCTATTCCATTGCTGTTTCCCTTATTCTCTTGCGTCCTTCATATAATCCCACTATTCCATATGCCATTCGCTTTTGACTTAGCTTTCTCCCCTGTGTCGTCTTGCCCGAACCTCCTAATCCATCTACGTCTTCCTGTCCCAATCTCCTTTCTTTGCTCAAGCTTCTTATACTTATAAGATCTGTTTCCTCTACTTCTTAATCTCTGTTTCTTCCTTTGTGACGTCCCTTCGGTTACTTGGCGACCGTTTTCTTTTTTTACTTCCTGTGTATTCCTCTTTCATGGGTTACTTGAATGCCCCCAGCGTACACGGTGATGTTAATCCCATGGTTTCTTCAGCCTCTTACCTAGAATGATGTTTACTTCATTTCCTGTCTTTTATGCCTTAATGTCAAGCTTTGTACGACTTAAGCCCGGCTATTCTCTTAAGTCTTTTATCTGTTATTTCTCCGTATCTTGTTGTTTTACTTTGATATCTTTTTATTACTGATTTTCTACCTCTTCCTTTGATACATGTCGCCTATGTAACGTCGTCATGTTTTCATTCGAACATTTCTACCCGAAATATTTTTTCATTGACCATTATGTTGTTAAGTTTTTTTAGTTAATGATAAGTTTTTACGCCTTTTATTACTCAATTTTTTTCAATAATTTCCTTTCCTTTTATTTTTTGCATTATCTTAACTTACGAGGGAAAAATAATGTTATTCTTAGTCTGAAGATAAATATTTAAAGGAAAAATATTAATCAAACCTGCAGTAACCTTAAATTTTGGTATTTATATATTAAAACTGTGTCACTGAAATAATATTTGAAGAGGAAAAAGAGTGAATAATCAACTTTACGAATCAGTCGCACGTATTCAATCACATTGGGTTTTTTTAAACAAAATATGGTAATTAATTTATGGCATTCATTAAATGAGGAAAATATATTATTTCAAATCATTATTTAACCTTAAAAAGATGATAATTAGCTTTCTAGAAAATATTCAAGACATTCAGTAAAAACTGAAGAGAGAATTTTTTTTCTTTTACTATTTTTTCTCTATATTCTCTTCTCGTATTTGCTCTATATTCCGTCCTGCTTCTTCTCGACTTCTTTCGCATTCCCTCGCTGCACCCTCTTCCCCCACTCCCTCATTCCCCCCCCCCCCCCCCGGTATCTTTGTCTCACTCACAACCTGTGTTGTTTCACGTGCCTTGCGTGTGTGTGTATGTGTGTGCGCGCGAGTGAGTAATTGTGGTTGTGTGTTGTTTAGTTTCTCTCTCTGTGTCGTATCTGTTGTTAGTTTCTGTGTCGTCAAGTGTTGTCCGCCCATTATTTGTCTCTTTTCGCGTGGAAAGGACCTTGCATTACCTTGTATTGTGTGTTGCACTGAATCAGTTTGCGCATTCTCTGGTGTATTGATCATATATGCTGAGGTTTGTATGCATACATTTGGAAGAAAAATTTTCTCACGAAAATATGTCCACAAATGTATGCACGCTCACACATATGTTGTGTTGCTGTATTCGGGGTTTCGTTTGGTCGATGTTACTTAGAATTTTTCTTTCATTATCGATTATTGTCGGCAATTTCACATATTATAGTAGTTGTTACCATTTTATTTTCACTCAACTATGTAAATCAATTTAAAAAATGTATTTCAGGTTAATATGACGTATGTTTTTTCATTTTAGTACAGAAAATGAAGATAAATTAGGGATGAGGATTCCAAGCCCGTGTTGGGTTTATATTTACGTTTTATTTAAACGAGTTTTCGCGATTGAAGAGTCCATCCTCTGAAAACTGTTGCTTCACTCTTGTATTATACAATGGGTGTTGACAATATGTTGATGTTTATTTGTATTTGCTCTGCGTAAAATCGCGAATTTTCCGCATAATTTCCTAAGGAATCGAAACTATCCTCTTGGAAAACATTTTCGGCATATTTAATTTTATTTTATTAAAATTATAATCATGAAAAACAAAGGAATTAATCGTTTAGGTTGCTACACTGCACTGTTCTTGAATCAAGTGAAATAGGTTTAATTACGTCAAAGCTATGATCAGGCAGGCCTTAAAAACCAAGCAAGCAAGGTCTATCTTGTTATAGTAATCCCTATCTGAATTGAGTAACGAATAGTAGCTTCTACTCACTATACGAGGTAGGTACATTAGAAAATGTTTTCTTGACGTTCATTAATTTGTTTATAACCAATACGCCGTAATGCCTAGCACACACTGGTATCTGATCTCATATCAATGGCTGATTTTGTTACAACTAGTCTCGATATCTAATACATATTACTCCTGGGTATCTATAACAAAAATATGAGGTGCTGTGAGCATATGATAATCATACGATACTTAGATTTTTCTATCATTCTCCTCCCCTATTGCCTCTGTTTCACAGTGCAGCTTAAAACAAGTCAGAATCAAGCCAACTGTTGAATGGCATCGCTTAATTAAAAACACTTTTCTGCTTGTAATTCTAAAAGTCTGCTTACAATACGGGTATTTTTTCAATCAGAGAAGAATATTGTACTTTGAACTTCACTTCATACGTTCTAAACTTGGTAGTTAAAAATAACTGTCCGGGAGGGCAAAAGATTGGAAATCGATCCTGTGAACAACTTACCTGCCCCCTTGCTCGGAAGTCCTGTCATCTCATACCGAGCCGTGGTCCAGGCGTCGCAACCACAGACCCTGCAAACGTCGGAAGCAGACACTGGTAATCATCCTCGTGTTCTGACCCTTGGTCAAAGGGGAAACCCGAACAGGATAGGTGGCTGCACGGAAACTAACCTCTTAATTTGCGGTGAGCAGAGTGGTCGGTGGATGTAATGAGAGTGGGTTTTCCATTCCCCGATGGCTGGAGATTTCGTGGTGAGTGGAAGGACTTCAGGGAAGATGGGGAACTCCTAAGTGCAGTTTCCTACCGCTTCCTCTTCATGAACCGTTCCGCGCTTTTGAGCACAAAAGTAAGGTTTTATGCCCCTTATGTCGATTGGCTATGTCCGTACGGGAGAATTTGCCTAACTCTTTGGTTACTTTCTATGCTCCTCGGGGGTATAGATGTTTATCTAAGGCATTAAACTTTTATTACATGATTAAGGATCAAGTAAAAGTAATAAATTGAAACAGTATTGCGAAATTCATATTTTATATGACCGCATTGTGGGTTTTTATTATTATACCATTAAATTTAGAGAGTGGTCAAGTTTTTTTTTTTTTGAGTGAGAGATGACCTCAGCATCTCTTGTAGGAATAATAGGTTAACGTTGTACTTCATTGCTGTAACGGAACCTTTGGTCATTGTCTCTTTGGAAGCATCCGCAAATAATCAACTCGAGAAATCACCCAATTTATGAAAATACACACTGCGCTGATTTTTGTTACACAAGCTAAATTAGTAAAGTATTGTCAAGTGATAACAAATAATCGGGATAGTCAAAATTTCTTATCGTCCCAATCAAATATTTCTACCAAATAACAGTCTATCAGACGATTGTGTATGAATTTACCTGCCTCGGTAAAAGACCTTTTTCTCGTCGCCCCGGCCTTGTCATATCTCCAGTAAGTCTTTGGTTCCTACCTCAATTAACCCTCGGTCAAAGTCCTTTTCCTTATCGGTTTGGGTCCTTCAAGGCACTCCACCCACGAAGCCAAATTGCAACTACTCTCTTCGACTTCATTCTCCACCCGTCGCGGCTTTCCCCTTTTCTCCCCTGCCTTTCATCTCTGCTGATCGTCGTCCTCTCTCTCTTCCATTGCCTCCTACCTTAGTGATTCTTTTCTTTCCTCCCGAATTCTCCTTCATCCTTTAATCTATCTATCCTCTCTCCCTGTACCCTGATCCCATAATTCCTTACCCTCATCGCGAGTCGACGACTTCCATATATATCCCTCGCTCTGCCCACACACACACACACACGTCGCAGCATCTTCTTTTCTGCGAAATCCGTCGCTTCACTCGGAGGCGCCATCTTTCTCCCCCGTCCCACCTGACTTCTCTCCCTCCTCCCCCCCCCCCGCCTCCTCTCCAATCCCAAAATTCCCCGCGCTCATGTTTCTCTCCATCACCTTCAGGTTTCCCCCATTGCGTCTCCGTCAACTCCCCCTCCTCCGCCCTCCTGTCACTCCGGATCCCTTTGTCCTTCCGTCTATTGTCCTTCCCTCTCCGTGGTCCTTTTCTCCCCTCCCCTTCCATCCTCCAATGGTCCTCCCCCAGCTATCCACTCCCTTCATTCTCTTCCTTATGTCCTGGGTTACAGTTTTGAGGTTGCGTTACATTTTTTTTCTCGGCCTTCGTTTCGAATGCGCGAGACCTGCATCCATTTCGAGAACTGAATAAATCTTGCGTGCAATACAAATGAAAAGTAACATGAAGAATTATCGCAGGCTTTTCCGGCGTATTGTATCGTGGAAGGTTACTTGAGGTTTCCACCGGGTCAGTTTCGATGTCCGGCAGAACGATGAACGAGTCGTCCATCGTCCTGCCGGAGTCATTTTGTCCATGCCCTGATGACGATCGAAGAATCGTTCATCGATACGCCGGCCGTGATGGAGAACCTGATCAGGTGGAAATCCCGGGGAACCTTTCTTGAAAAGTAACATTGTCATATTTTACAAATGAATAGTCTCCAAACAACATGTTTCTGCACGTAAATAAAATTATTCAGTTTTATTATTTGAAAATATCCCAGATAAGTTATTAAAATCCTTGAGAGCCATTAGGGCAGGGGAGAGGAGGGAAGTGATTGGCATTCAGGGGAGGCTAAACAAAAAGACAGAAGGAGGGAGGAAGTGGATGATCAATGGGGTACGTATGGAGTAAACAGATTGAATGAAAATTTAACTTTGTTTTTCCACAAAAAGAAGGATGCCGCGTCGCAACCGCGGTCGTGATCGAATAAATATTTATGTGGAAAAAAAAGTTTAATTTTCATTCAATATGAATAAATTGCACAAAGTAACGCCTCAAACCATCAACTTCATGGAGTAAACAGCATTAGTTGACTTGTGAAAACCATCGTGGTTTGAGCCTGAAACCATGAAAAGTATTTGAATACTACTTAAAATGCTTAGCAATACCTGCTTACTTCTTTTTTTTCAATTGGAATAATTATCTCAAGCTCTTGAATAAACTCGGTGATGAAAAATAAAATTCAACTGAGGACCGAATTCAACTGGGGAAAAATGTAGCGATTCTCTTCATCTCCCCCTTCATCTTAATATTCCATACACAAATAGGCACACATACATGCGGCGTGCACCTCCTGCCTACTTAAGTTTGGGTGACACTAATAATTACAAAACAATGCTACAATTTTCACTTTTAAAATGATGCGTACTCAACAAAATGAGTAATAATGAATCTTTAAGTCTCGTCAAAGGGCATTACGTGAATCTAGTGTAATATACTAAACTAGTAGTATATAATGCGTCCTCAATTTGTCAGTCTTCCTATCTATGTGCTGCTCCATCTCCCTGAGGCTTTTGTTCAGCTGTTAAAGCCTCCACCCCCGTTAGAACGTGTACGGTACCTGTTCCATACCTTTCATCGTCCCGTCCGGTGCACCTTCTTTATTCAATACGGGGATGAAAAATAAAATGCCGCGGTGAATTCAACGGGGGAAAAATGTAGCGATCGTTCCATCTCCCTCTTCATCACATGTGGCCATACACAGAGACGCACACACACCTTCTCCATACTTGAGTTCCGAATGCGATCTTTCCCGATAGATCCCGCCTGTCTGATCCCAAATCGAACGTTGATTTGAATGGAGCCAGTGGACCAAACGAGCCTTGATTCTCTCCTCCCCCTCCGTTTCGATCCACAGGCGAGAAAAGCGGGAATCGCCCGATAGGCCGGAGGAGGAGTGGGTAGATGTCCACCGCGTTAGACATTCATGTGACCAATAGCCTTCATTCGTTCCGCTCCCGTGGATACGACGGTAACCGTCACGCCGTCCGGCAGCCCGGACTCGGAAAAATTTCCTATGCGCTTCAGCCTTCTTTCTTTCATCTGCCACCCGTTCAAATTCCCTTCCACATCATCCACTCCCCTCGCAGCATTTTCATATTCTTTCCCTCCTCGCGGAATAGTTTACTCCGACGCATACCAGTGAATTTCCACGTAGCCGTCCTCGGTGCCATGATGCGAGAAAGGACGAAGGTGGTTGTATTGAAGTAGGTCAGTCGCTAGGGTTCAAATCGCTCCGATATTCGGCCGGTATATTCAATGCCTTATCGGCCACGCCAACCGGGATCACCTCCATCATTGATTCATCGGGTCGGGGCGGAAGGAGACTAGGTTTTAGGGTAGTATCACCTTATCCTGTCACGAGTCTTCGCGCCGTTACCTTCCGGTCTGCATCCGACCGCTGTCCCACGCAGTCATTGTTCATCTCTCCACACCGCCACCTCCACCGGCGCCTTAACTCCTCCCCCCCCCTACCCGAAATTTCCATCTGCATCCAGCTCCGGCCAATCACTCATGCATCAACGTCCGTTTCCACATCTCACTCTAATCCCCTTCATAGCGGCAGCCCGGAAAACATATTCTCGCCAACGACGCCGCGGGATCTCTCGCACGCGGAAGAACTGGAGTCGCAACAGCTTTCCATATGACCCAGTCCGCCCGCATCGCAGTTTCCCACGCGTTCATCTCGCTCTCGCTCCCACATATGCATATTTTTTTCTCTCGTCTCCATGGTTCTCGCCACATAGTATTTCACGGAAATTCTGGAGCCCAGGGAAAATATATTTTGCAGGCCCCTTCACTGCATATTCCTTCTCCTACCCTTGCTCCTTCATCTACCGTGTTGCTCCTCATCTGTGTTACTCCATCTACCGTGAACGATACGAACTCAAACATTTTTATATTGAGACATTTTTCTTCCACCAAAATTCTGTTAATTAACACTTGCTAAAATACTAAGTTTAGTAATTTTTTTAACAGGAAAGGGGAGAGGTTCGTGCTTCAGTAATGATACTTAGGTTGTGGTTGATTAGTGCCTCTACCAGTTCCTCGGATACTTTAGGCGATCGTGGTCTCTTAAAATCGATATATCTGGCCGATAAAAGAGTGAATTTAAACATGATTCTGTAGGGGCTGATAAAATGCCTATTGGATCGTTCATCCCTAGCAGTCATCACTTTTTTTACGTTACTCATCGCCTAGAAAATAATTTTCGTCATTGAACAGTAAGTAAAGTCATAAGGTTAACCGGTAGCTTCGTCATTAGTTCTTATTCGATCGGTTCACATTGACCCCCGTCAGCTTTCTTACGAGTGCTGTACTTTCACGGATTTTCATAGTCATTTATCTCTCCATATTTTCTAATTTTATTTTCTTTTTTATGGCTATTGTCAAGTGCTTGCAAACTGATATCACTTCGTTTACCGAAGCTCTTTCATCTAAAAATTGGTTGCATACATATCGATTGCAAACATTTCACCCATGAAAAAAAGCTCTTACTTCAGTTTAGAGAATCAATCGAATGTGCTACCTTACCCATCTCCGGTAGCTCTTCATTAACCAAAAAAGGTTAACTACAAAGTGAGATGTGAAGTGGAATCGTGGTAGAATGGAATTTTGACAGGGTCGAGTTTAAATTTTTAGGATATGCTCTGGCTATCATCTTGTCAGGGATTGAGCTCTTATAAGTTACTTTTTCCTCATTTTTTTAATGGGAGCAGGAGAGGAAATGTTTTTCGTCCCTCCAGGAGAAAGATATTGTTTACTATCTTATGATCAACAGTTCGAATAATACCTTTCCAAGTAAATTCGTCTCGCCTTATTTTTCTCAAGTTCTGTACCCCACCCCTTTCCTTTCCTGACGACTCAACAAACTCCCGCCCTTCTCCCTCCCTTTTATTTTTCGCCCCTCCTTTGTCTGCCCTGAACACTTTTCCCGTTCCGAAATGTATTATGTTAGCTCCCTGCCATCAATCTCACTCCCGTCTCCTTTTAAAACGCCTCTTATTCCCACGCTCCTTTGGCATATGAGAAAATTCCCTTCTCCGCGGCCTCCTCTTCTTATTCCGCCCCAAAGTGATGAATACCCCAGCAGCGAGGCTGTTTACCCCCCACACACACTTACCCCATCCCCTTTCCCCTTTCCTCAACCCTTTTTCCCCCACCCCTATCCTCCCACACAACCACCCCCGCCTTCCTTCCTTCCTCCGCTCGCGAGGGCGTTTCACACTGCGTCGAATCCGTCCGGAACGTGTGTCCGCTCTTCGTGGGCCCCTCTCGCAAGAGACTCGAAAGCAAACTTTTTGTTCCCCTCTACAGTCATCATTCCTGGGACGTCACGGACGTCATCAGTCGGGCGGTGCGGCAGCGAGAGCCTCGCCCGCGAGGCACTGCACTTCGCTCCCCGTTGTTTACGTTATCCGACCGTCGAGGAGTGAAGTTGCGCGTGGGCTTACTAAAATGTCCGTCCCTTCTGGACATCATTAAGGATATACATTAATGCCATCGGTCATTTTCGCCCCTTTCGGGACCAGGGAATGTTTGTTTAGTAATTTTGGGTGAAAACTTTCCCGTCGCACTTATAGCACAGTTTGTTGGTGCGTGGATTAGAAAGGGCAGAATGGGGAAAATTGAGGCGGTGAAGGAAAAAAAAGTGTTTCTGATGTTAACAAAACTGTAATGTTGTCTGCAGTTAAGCATCCCTCAGGTGTCCATAATACTGCGCTTTAAAGAATTCAGCTTGCTTCGGATTAGGGATTTCTCTTGGACTCCTCCCTTGTGGTCATCCAGTCACACAGTTGTCAGAGAAAGGATTCATATTTATTTAATCATATTTTTTAAGTTAATTTGGATAAACATGTGAAAAGACCCACGAATATTAAATAAATAAATGATATTTATGCACGAATCGGATAAATCAACTGCTGAATAAATCCTACAATATGTTTCCGTAGCCCTCATTATTTAGCTAAGCAGTCGAATTCTCTCGTTTGTGGTCCAAAACATGCTTGAAATCGTGTAACCCACCCCCTCTAGATACGTCTTCATCCCCTCCGAAACATACCCCGTGCATACAGGTGAATGCATCTTGCTCGAATATCAGAGCTACTACCGACGACAGCACAAAGTATTATGTCCATAGGCCATTTTTGTCCCCCTGGGGATCGGTCGGGGGAGGGGGGACCTTCACGGTGCTGGATAATGGGGAGGGGATGGAGGAGAAGGGGGTAACAGTTCGGATCCGGAGGGAATCGGAGAGGAGTTTCGCGGCCGCTGCACGTAAGGGGTTAATGATGCGTGTGTTTATTCTCGGGTGGGATGGGATGTTTGGGGAAGTGGGAGTCTCCTCCTCTCTCCGTTCGGGCATCGGGGACGTTATGGCTGGAGATAGGCGGGTCCGTTTGCCACCACCACCTCCAATTCTACCTACATCCTCCTTCTCTCTCTCTCCCTCGTGACGTATAATGTTTGCATCTGCTAATGGGGCGGTATCATTTAGTGTGCGCGGCCCATCCAAGCGACAGGGGCCATCACTCCTCCGGGTCGCCGCCTATACCCTCTCTCTCTCTCTCGCTATCTCTCTTTCCATCCGCGCATCACCCTTCTCTCCCCAGAGCCCTCCACAGAATCAGCGCGCACACGTCATTTCCGATCCACGGGTACGTCGTCGTGACGTCGCTTAGTTATTTGGAGTAGGTGAGCGGTGGCTAAGGTCATCTACGCCATTTGGTGCAATGGTGCGAGAGACGGAGGGAAACATAGTGTCGAAGTTCCCCTACTTGTGAGTTACCTTCACCATCACCGTGTTTTCAGACACTGCTTTCAGACAAGAATATTGCAGTCAAGCTACCAATACGAACCGCCAATTACGCCTTTTTACATTACGTCTAGCTTCAATCATTAGTGTCCTTATTGTTTTACCGTAGGAAACAGATTATACGCTTAGCATCGCCACCCTAATAATCTCCACATAATCAGCACGCACACCTCATTTCCGATGTACAGGAATGGCATAATGATGTTGCTGGTTTGGTAATTTGGAATAGGTGACTGGTGGCGACGCTATATTGTGCCATTTAATGGTAAGGGATGGGAAGAAAGAAATCTGGTATTGGCTTTGCCCTTCTCTTGATTAATCTCCATTAACACCCTGTTTTGAGGCACTCCATTCAGATATGAGCCTTGCAATCAGGCTAAAACTCCGAACCGAAAATTACTTCTAAAATATTTCTTGTAGCTTCAAGCAGTAGAGTATTTTGTTATTTTATCATCGGAATATGGATGACACACCATCCCCGCCGTTGAACCCTCCACTTCATCAACGCGATAACGTCATTTCTGATCCACGGAAACGTAGCGTCGCTGATTTAGTAATTTGGAGTAGGTGACCGGTGGCTAAGGCCATTTCATTTGTGCACTTTGGTACTATATGGTGGAACGGGAGACAATTGATATCGGCGTTGGACTAACTTGAATTATATTCACTTCTAACATTCTGATAAGATCCAAGCAGTCAAGCTATCAATACGAACCGGACATTATTTCTTAGCTTCAAGCAGCAATCATGTGTATTAATTTACCATAAGCAGCAGATGATGATATTGTAAGAATATCAGTATAACTTTTCACTTTGTGGAAAATTTATGTGAATCAAACATTGCGTCAAAGAATGTTTTACACCTTCAGTAGTGGTCAATGAAATATTTCTTTCCAAAGGACTCTACCAATGTCAATTTTAATATCGGAATAAAGCGTTTTAAATGATTATCAATAAAAATGTACTTATCACAAAATTCCCTCTCTGTAAGCTCCTAGAAAAACAAAACGTGCGCATGCTGAAGTTGCCAAAAAATTATGATTAATGGCTGGGAGTTTTTTACGGAATAAATTTATGCTTATAAATACTCGAACTCATATATTTTCAACAAAGCTATTTTAGATATCAATATCACGAATTCCAACCCATAAATTTGTCATGAAACACTCCAGCTAAAACCCACCTGACTCCCGATGCTGTCCCAAGCGCCGCTGTTCCGTTCCGACATTGCACACAACCTCCCCAAGCCCAATAAACTCGCTCAGCATTCCTCCTTCGGACCGCCGTCATGCCTCTCAAGAGCTACCGACCGCACCCCTCCTCCTCACGGCCCCTCGGCTCAATCTGCGACGTCCGCGTACCCAGGAGGGTCAAGATCCACGCCCGCGTGCACCCAAGGGAAAGCAGAGAGAGCGGGAGGAAGATAGTGGCGCCTCTCGACGGCGGTGGTGGGCGCAAGGAGGATGGCCCATTTCACCACGCCCCCCGGTTACTAACTACCTGCCACCCCCCAAGGGTTTGCGGGAGGAGGGAAGGCCTTCGCTTCTCCTCCGCGCGTCCGCCGGCGCCGGTTTGTGTGCACTCGCATGTTTGCCACTAATTATTGCGTGTTGACGGAGTTATTCGAGAGGCTGGGCGCGCGCAAGTGCATACGCGTCCCCCATGTCTCTCCGAGTGGCGTCCCTCCGCGGCGGCAATTTGACCGCTCAGCGCGGCACGGCCGTCAAACCGACCCCACGTCCCGCCCTGCCGTCGCTCGAGCGGAGAGACCCAACCACTCAGCGCGCAAACGTCTGCCCTGCCGTCATCATCTCCCATCATCGCCTCTGACCGAGCTCATTTCTCCCCGAACCGCATCGCCACCTGCCACCACCATCACGACCCCCCAATAAAATTTCCCAGCCTACCATCACCTACCATCAAACTATCTTCTAATTCATTCAAGGGTGTATACATCGCTGTTTTGGGTATTTTAAAGTGGCTGGTTATTTTAAATTTGAAACAGGGAAGAAAGGTCAAATGGATGCACTTCTAGCGCGTACTCATACCTTTCCGACCCCCGCCTTCTACAGCTAGGTACCACCCATCAAACTAATATTCCAAACCTCCTCTCCCTTTCATTCAGAAATAAATCTATTTCATTGTTAAGAGGATATAAGAGAACTACGGGTTGTTTAATTCCAAAATAACATTCATTAATTACACCACCGCCATCAAAGGAACTCACCCTTTAATATACGAGCACACATTATTTCCGATTGGCAGGACTAGCCTCTTTCAAATCCACATATTCCCCCGCGATTTGCCGCAATAAGTGTGTAGTGGTAGGTTTCCCTCAACCGGCTGTTAACTTGCAAGCTAATAAAAGAAGTAATTATGATTCGTAATGTGGGAGAGTGCCTAAGTTCAACCTAGACTCTATGTGAGTCCACAATTATTCGGGAGAGAAAATTATATCTCATCACTGTTTTGGATATTTTGAAGTGGCTGGTTATTTTAAATTTGAAACAGGGAAGAGAAGTCGAATAGATGCACTTCTAGCGCGAACTCATTCCTTTCCGACCCCCGCCTTCTACAGATAGGTACCACCCTTCAAACTAATATTCCAACCCTCCCCTCCCTTCCAACCCCGCGTCCTTCTAACTCCCTATTCCGTCAAGGTTTGGCTCAAGGAGGAGATTATAAGGGAACTTAGGGTTATTTAATTCCATTTAATCAGTCGTTAAGTCGGGCTTTTAAGGATAAAGAATTCTGTCAATAGAATTAGGCGTTGCCTACCTCCTCCTTTCGCCTCCTCATCAAAATCCACAACCCTTCGTCCTTCGCCTCCCTCCATTCCTCTATCTCTCTGTCGATATTTTATTTACTTTTGGGATTTCATACAAACTAAGAGTATCTAAATCCTTTAATCAGCCATCAAATCTGGCAGTAGACGACATAAAATTCAATCAGTGCCGGATGAGAATGGTTTTAGACGGTTCAGAACTGATTGTAAAAGATCTTTAGAAACTTTTATCCTCTCTTTAGAAATAATCATACGTAATCCAATGCATGATGGAAATTAGTTATATCTCTTCTCCTTGAAAAAATGGCTATACTTATATCGAATGAGATTATTATCACTCAGTTCTATTCAGTTAGAACAACGAAATATATCATGGTCTTTGCTATACACCAAAACGCTGTCTGCGCCCACATTATATCGTGATTCTTCCCCATATCCTCTGCCACACTAGTCAACCAACCCTGATTCTCTCTTCCTCCACTCATCGACTCTGGGACAAAAACGGATAATGCGCGCTCCAATGGTTAATATACTCCACCTCTCGTTTTTTTCGCTGAATCTGGCCAATCTGAAATTTTTTAAATCTCCAGGAGCGCTACTCACTACGAACGAAATCCGGGTACTTGGAGAGACTTCGGCAGGAGACAGAAATCCTCTCGTCTGCGCTTATACCATTTTTGATCGGGAATGTTTGTAATCTTGGTTGTTCCAACTGCTCTCCTAATTTTTTTTTTCGTTTCTTAAGAGGATTACGTGATTGGTTCCGGGGATTTTGAAAAAATCAAATCTGGTACGGCAACAAAAACTGCCGCAATCTCCTCTGCCTCTTATTCTTACCGGGCTCTTAATCTTCCTGAAGCAGTTATTCTTTTATCCCTTGCCTCCCCATATTTTCAAATAGTATTCCCTTTCATTAACTCTCCCAATAATCTCTTACAAAGCTACTTTTTAATCAAACATATCAGAAATCCCAAAAATTTTCCACATCTATCATCTGTCTACGTCGAAATCCACTGCTTGAAAGTTTCCTTTTTTCTGAATTATGATTATTAATACAGCAAAGTCTTAGCTCGTGGTTGATTTTGGATGTTTGTCATCCACACATTTTGAAACACTCGAGTGATCAATTTTATACCCAAAGGTTTTCTCACATCCAGCTCATATTTAATGCAATAAGTTTGAATATCTTCTTTATTTTCACATTTCCTGAAAGATCTTTTACTTTGCTTTATGATGCAATAAAGTTTTCATGCTAATTGCTAATGAGGTTTCACTAATAATGCGAATTACTCGTTTCGACATTAAGCAATATGCTTGATCTACAAAACCTAGTTCCTTCAATTAGCTCATATTTTCTATTTCTCCATTTTTTCCTAACAAATTAACTCATTGCGAATAGCTATTGCTGTGTATACTTTACAATGAGAGGATACCTTCAGGTTATATAGTTTCAGGAAAATCATCTGAATTCAGGGGAAATTTGCACTCACTTTATCTCCAATTATTTTATTGGTTTATCACGATAACCCTTTGTCATGACTGAGTTACGTTATCCCTCCACTTAAAGTTTAAATTGTAAATGAATTTCATTAACTCTAGACCTAACTATACCTTTTATATCTCGTGACTGAATATGTTTCCCTCTGCGCTTTACTTGCGCTAACGATTTGGACTATTTAAGAAATTATTATTTTTTGCTATGAAGATCCAGTCCAAAGATATATCAAGCTGCGTATAATAAAAGCTTTTTTGCTCTTAGTTTGACTCCATGTCGATGATATAGTGTAATTTAAGAATGTCCATTATTAATTTCAAATTCTCTTTCCTTCGAACAAAATTGCTTTCGATAAGCTTTATCATTCACGTTGAATGGTAATTAAAATTATATTTACGTAGAACTAATTCCCTTCCTCCGAAAAGGAATAGTTATCTTCCGTTAGCCATCATCATACGTCTACATTTGGCAATTACCTTTCAATTTCTTGTAGAAGCGTAGTGACGTATGTTTCGTAGGTGATAACCCCCGAGACATTTTTGAAAACCACTGGTAAAAATTGAATTAAGACGCTTTGATGATGCATGAAATACTTATTTTAGCAATGATGATGTAGATTTATTCAAAGTATCGTTTCAAATGAATGTATTTTTTTGTCGTTTTATTCCTCCATGTCTTAGATACAGTCGTATTATTATCTATGAAAAGGAAATGTATGGGTTTATTTTATTTATTTTAGCAACATATATGTCGTCATTAGCGGGGTGGTTGTAAAATAGTCCCCATAGAATTGGCGGTTGAGTATGTGATTGCGTGTTACGTAAAAGCCTTGGCGCTAATCAATAGAATTGTTTACGCTGGTGGACACAATTTTGGCTTTTTTCCTTTAAAAGCAAAATTTTGCATGCCACCTCTTACTATGCATGCTTGTCTCATACTCTGTTCGTGCCTTTAATGCATAGCTGTCATTCGAACTGATCGACTAAAAAAAAAACAAGTAAATATGTCGATTTTTGGCCATTGACGTGTGCAAACATTTCTTTTAAACGTGTAAATATTTTGAGTGTCTTTCACTGAGATGGCTCTGCACTTTTTTTACCTAGAGAGTCGTGCTATAGAGAGTGTTTCACTTGACGTCGTCGTCGGTCATTCGCCCTGGAATTCGCAACTGACCCTTGTCTCGTTGTTTTTGATTTCAGAAGACAGAAAACTGTTCGTGGGAATGCTCAGCAAGCAACAGACGGAAGAGGATGTCCGACAGCTCTTCGCGCCATTCGGTTCAATCGAGGAGTGCACGATATTGAGAGGGCCCGACGGAACCAGCAAAGGTAAGCACGTTCGCCCAGTCCATCAGCAGCGTCCGACTTCCGACGCGCTATTACTGCCCCTTCAACGTCGTACTCCCTTGTCATTTCTATTCCCCGCGCTGCCTTCAATAATATTTGCGCTGCTTCGAACGCCGGGACAGCGACTCGGACGCACTTCGGGTTCCAATTGAGTTGTGGAAGTCATAATACGTCGAGTGACAACGTGCATGGAGAAAAAGTGTTTCACGTGTGTTGCCACAGTAAATTACTCTGGGAATTCGATCTGTCTTTAAAAGCAGCCATACTTTTATCATTTTGAAGAAAATTTTATATCAGTTATATGAGTTAAAAAAGTCCTTTGAATAATTTATTTTTTCTTGCAATATGCATGCTATATAAATCCTGATTTTTTGCGTAATCATGATAAAATATATTTTCATGGGGAGCAATTTTTGAAATTATATTTTTTATATAGGAACTTTCTGGATGTTTAGATTTCTGGATGTATAAAACATAGAATTATCATATGTACTCATCATCACGGTAATATAGCTTTATTGCTAAACTGAGTACCGAGCTTTTTTTAGTTTGATCCGCTGTATAAATTCTTTGAAAATGAATTAACGGAAAAAAAATTTATCTTCGTATCACAAATCTCTTTTAGTTCTATTAAATACTCACCATTACGAATCGCGACTTTATATTCCGGTGGGAATGCAATTCCGTAGTAAAAACTAATGTTTTTAATTCCATAATGAAGACTTTGTTCCAAATTTTGAAGAGAAAGATATCTGTGAGCGTTTACGGTCCATCTTTATCCGGTGATGAGAGCCGAAAATCTTTCCGCGATGACCTCTTTCATTCCGTCGTCGTTGAGTCCATACTTCCTGATCATTCGTACGCGCAAACTTCCGCTTCGCATTCCTCGCTAAATCAAAACTCGTGCCTCTTAACTCGAGGTAAAGATTGTGAGCATGAATTATTTCTGGAAGTGGCAGACGCGCCAACGAACAACGTTCTTCCTCCCGTCAGCCCTTCTTTCTCTCAAACGTAAATTTTCCCCTTTTCCCCATCTCTATACCCTTCCCACCTTCTCCCCCTACTTTTACCGCTAGCGCACTAATGGATTCCACCATTGACTCCACTCGAAGCCACGACACACACTCGAGCACTTAAGGAACGACGCAATCATATAAGTCGGGAGTGCCTAAGCCTTTCCTTCTCCTCCTCCCCTTATCGAGGAGTCCTGCGTGCCTTAACTCCACGCCGCGCGGCCGCAGTTTTTCTACCCCTCAACCCTTCCTCTCCCCACCCCGGCCCGACCCCCTCTCTCCGCACCACCTCTCACCACGCGCGCTAGAAATAGAAATGTTGATCGACCCGATGCTTTGGGGAAGGAAGAACCGGTCGGAAGAAGAGTTGTGAGGAGAGGAGAGAGGATCGAGCGAGTGGTCCCTCATCGCGCACAGCCTCCGAATCGCGTGGTCCTGATCTCCTATCCCATCCCCTGCGATTCCCTCGGTCTTTTCCCTACTCCCCCGACCCATTTTCGGATCCCTGCATACCCCTCTCCCTCCTCCCTACCCTTGCACACCCATCTCCCGTCCCGCTATCTTCCTCCCCCTTCCAACCCTCCTCTCTCCTTCTCACTTAACGTTTCCCGAAGTTTCTTTGTTTCCAAGTCGACGAGGACGAACCCGCGTGCCTAACCATCTTCTCCTCCTCTCGGTTCCCGCCGCGCCTTTCCCTAAAATTCAAATGCTTTCATCCCTATTCCCCCTCTGGCGCCCACCCACCCACGCGTAGTTGCATCGCGCCGGCACGAAATGTTTGAAAGTCCTTCATAGCCTTCCAGTCGATCCGCCAAATTAGCCCCTCCCCTCCGAGACCATCCTTCCCCCCCTCTCCGCCGTGCCACCCTCCCCTCCCACTAACCCATCCTCCCCATCACCTACTTCAGTGTGGAGTGCTCACCCCCACTCCATAGCCTCTTTACTTCTCACCTCCTGCTCCTCCTGTCGTGAATTTCTTTCCCCGTTGTATCTCTCTTTCCCCCGCTACTTCCTTAAGAGAAGTCCAACCCCATTGACTCTTGCCCCTCCACTCAGCTTATCTACGCTAGAGGCCGGGTTTTTCCGCGGGCATAACTTTTCGCCTCTTTCTTTTCAATTATAAACTGCCATTAGCTTCGGGATAAATGCGTGAAGGGACCCTATCGTGAAGTTTAATGCTTGCCCCTTGTACGCCGCCAATCGTATGCATGGCATGCAGTCTACGGGAGGGTGAAGTTCTCCTTTCGAGTGCTTTCGCAGGATATGGCGAACAGCAATTCCTGCGACGTGGAATGGAGTGAAGTTGATGCATTTATTCTCCGTTTTCAAAAATAAGATTTTGTGTACTTTTGTTCCTGACTAGCCTAATTCTTTTACTATCTTTTCATTGTAAAAAACCTTATATCTAACTTCAAAATTGAACACTGAAATCGAGTAAATCCCTATTTTTTTCGGTGGGAATTATTTTTTATAGTATTTTTAATTTAACATGAGAAATTATTATAAATTGACTTTTCATAATCTTTATATTGCGTTGTTCTTCAATTTCAAGTGTTAAAATCCCAATGCATTCACTTTTTTAACGGTTCCTTTATCGTTTAACCAGTAATTGTATTTATTGTAATTTACTGCCGTTATCAATGCACAGTACAAAAAATCCACAAAATCATCTTTGTTTAAAGGCATCGGCAGAGTGATGATAAATTACATTTTGTGCCTACTCTTCCAAACATAACCACAGCGGGGCTATGACTTTTCACCAAATTATTCTCTATTGTTCTATCTTATCTCGAAATCAACTTCGTGTTTGAAAACGCCATGAAGATATGAGTGCTCTTCTTATTAAAAATGACTCATACTTATGATTTTCACTCAGAAATTCTTTAAGGCAAGGATGGAGGAGATATATGGGGGATATTCTGAGGAATCAAAGTGTGTAGCCTCATTTTGTAGACTCCATTTCTATGGAAAAAATTCGTGCGTTATAAACGACCGAAATTGGTGATTCCATGCAGCACGATGCTTTTTAATTCCTTACGCATTGCATCTCCACCCCCTCTATTCTTCGCCTCTTTGTTGATGAACTCCCTTCATAGAGGGCTTTCGGGACTGGGAGACACGACCAAAAGGCTTTTTGCGGTCGCAGGTCGGCGAGGCTCATACGTTTTCTCAAGGAGGAAAATCTCCTAGACTCATTTAAACGACGTCGTCTTTATGCTTATCAATCCCCTCCCCTCCTCCGTTCAGTAAGCAAGGCTTCGCGAGCCGAGTCCGACCCCCACCCTCGACACTTTGACTCCACCCCTACTCCTCCTCCGCCTCTTTGGAGGGAATAGCCACCCTCCCACTCTTCAACGACTCCTCCTCACGGCCCAGCATGCTCTATCTCCCGAAATCCCCGATCGCTTGCCCACCTCCCACTCCTACTCCAGCCCCCTTTCGCCATCCCCTGAGGTCCTCTTAAGATTAAGGAGCGGACAGGGGCTTTCGCTTCGACGACGCCGGGAGTGTACGCGCGGGGGGGAGAAGAAGGAGACATTAGGAGAGTTTCTTCTGGGAGAGAGGGAGGTAGGAGGAGTTGTACGAGAGGGGGATGGAGCAGCGTGGCGTAAGAATAGGCGCGGGGGGAGGGGGTCACGTGTGGTGTGGGATGGGGGAGAACCAGGCGGCCATCCGCCTTATCTCCTCGTCGCATGAGCCTCGACCTCTTCTTCCTTTTCTCGCTCACACGAAACTACTTAAACTTCTCCCCCACTTCTGCCCCCTCTCCTCTCTCGCTATATACTCGAGAGCACACCACCCCTTCCTCCTCTTCTCCACCCCGCGCGTTTCGTCGTCCTCATCCACAACCCCTTGTCCTCCTCGTCTTCGTCTCCCTCCTCTTCCTTCGGCACCCAAATCCCGCACCCCGGCACCGCACCAGGGGCTTCCTCTGCCCACACCGCCGAGCTCACCGCTCCAGCGCCTCTAATCTAATCTCTCCGCTCGACCGGGTGCGGCGGGCGATATTAAAATCCATCCCTCCATTGCCTATTTGTCCTCGTGCTTCTCACCCCTTCACTCCCCGCTCATCCACCCTCTTCTTACCATGTGGAAAGCGGCATCCCCCCCACCCTGATGCACCCCTTCCTTCAACCCTTATCTCATCCTGCCATCTTCCATCTCGGATAATCCTCTTCCTACCCCTCTTCCTCATTCCCCCAGCCGAAAACTCTTCATCTCTCTCTATCTGTTTCACTCAAACTCTCCAATTTATCGTCAAATATAACACTCGGGATTTCTTATTTTTTTCTCCTTTCGTCGGGTGTTAAAAGTTTAGCAAATTGGCCCACGTTTTTGAGCGTTAACAAAACGGTGACTCCTTTCTTCTTTTTTGTTATCTCCCCGTCGTCTTTTTTTGCGGATTAAACTTTGAATGATTGCGAATATCTTGGCGGAATTCCTTTCAGGGATTACTTTGACGAGTTTCCCTCACGAGTGGAGACGAGTTTTTGACGGTGATTGTTTATTTTCCTTCCCCGGTCTGGTGGAAATAAATCAATTAACGCAATTATCTTCTTTAATCCCCCTTTTCTGGTCTCTGTCAGTCCCGGCCGAAGCCTCCTCCCACTCACAGCCATCTTTGAATATCTACTCCCACCACACCCACCTTTCCTTAGCTTTAGTGCCATTTTGATGCTGTTGAAGATATGTTTTTACTCTTTACATTGATTTTTCTCTTTTCCGATATTTTTTGGACCAAGGAGTCTTATTTATTCAATCTTCCATTATCAGTAATCTTCCTATGGTGATACAATATTTTCATTGTGACCAACTCTCAGGGGAATTCAAATTTCGTTGATTACTTTCATATTAATTTCATGATCGAGGATAGCTTTCGGAGCAGTGATCATGAATTGGAGTGGGTACGAAGAAGTTTTATCAATATTTGATGCTGGTTGACCATATTTTATACTTCATAATTGTATTTTCATAAAAGTTTCCACAATATGTGATTCAATTGTTCTTCAACGTCCTCCTCTCCGTCTATTTCTAACATCTGCTTCATTAATCCAGGTGATAAGAGATATTTGCCTCACGTAAATCACTCTATCATTTAAATTGTGTATGCCGAGTATTAAAATTATGCATTAGTCGTTTCGCCGTAACACAACTTTCCTCATGGGTTTCGGGAACCCAATTTTCCGAAGTATATGACGGTGATGAGTAAATCGTTAATGCAATTGAACTAAGTGACACATTCACTCTCTCCCAAATTCTATGATTTATAAGGCCACTGATCAATTGCCAACCCAGCTCCTCCTTTAATAATCCCACCTCGTCTCTTCTCGGCCCATCCTCCTCGCCCTCCATCTTCACTCAACTCTCCTCCAACTCGCACCGTCTCCTTCCCTCTCCCCATCCTCCAGCTCCTCCTTCGAGTTAATGCCGGCCGGGTTCGGGGAAACGATGGGCTAAATTGCTCCCTGATAATAATCGGCGAGGAATCAGGACTCCTCTATCTTCCCCACGTCCACCTCTCCTTGCCCTCCAATTTCCATCTCATTCCCATCCTCACTTTATCTTGCTCGTCCCACCCACTTGCTCGCTTCCCTCATGGCTCCCTCTCAACTCCACTCTAAGCCCACCTGCTCGCCAGCTAGCGGGAGGGAGTCAAGCCATGTGACTGGCTGTTAATTTTCACGTCCAAAGTTTAACTAACTAGGATGGAGGGTATCGAAGTTCTCTCACGCTGAAACACTGCAGTGAAAATAATGGGGAGAGTCTCAATATTTCTTTGATAGAAATATATCTCTTGATAGGTCAATCGAGGAAATTCAATCGTTTCTTTAATTCATATTGACCAAAATGCTCACTTAGTGTGGTACTAGGTCGAACGTAGTGCTTCAGATGACAGAGAATACAGGGATTTTTTCAAAAACCTATTGAGATCAATCAGAACTATCTTTCTTTCAAATTCCTGATTCCTTCTAGCAGGAGGCAACCGAGGTTTATTTTGCATCGCTGATATTGATATATGTTATTCAATATGCATTCTCAACGCATACCCATAGTTAAACTACATTCCTCCTAAATCACCCCATGGTCAATTTTATTTAATACCCACTATTAAAAACTCTACGTTCCTTTACAACCAGGCATAAAGTTGTATCTGATAGAATCCATCCTAATGCTATTGTTCCAAAGACAAAAGGTTTTTGCATGGCTTTTCGTAGGCTTGATGTGTCTGGTTATCAGCTATTGAAAAGGTTAAAAAGCGTGTTTCATTCTTCTGTGTTCCGAAGTTAAAGTCGTGTTATAACTGAGCAATCTAGGCAAACGATTAATTTCCTCAAGTTAATTACTACCCCCACACTTTTCGCTGTTTCTTTGACGTAGGCATAAACCAATACTTCAGTTTTTGGAGACATAACGAGCACAATGGAGATCTCAGCCATAGTATTCTAAGCAAAGGATGAGAATGAAGTAAATTTTATCGCGAACAGTCCCAAGTTGTTAATGTAATATTTATATTGGAATTTCCACCGAATGAAATCTAATATGGTAAAATCTTCATGATGTGCTGCCACTGACCAATATCTTTTCCCCTCGTACAGGCATCTCCTGGCTTAACCTCTTCTCACTCCCTTCCTCGCGTTCCTCCGCGTAACATTCTTTGCATGTCCCTTCCCTTCTCTCTCCACCCATTTGAACCCATTCCCCATTTCCTCACCACTCTCTTTCGCTCTCCCTTTCTCCAAATGCAGCCCTCCACCACCATTTCCTCCTCCTAAGTATTGCCATCGCGTGGCCGCGCGCGGAAACGTTTCCGTCGCGATCTCCCGTCTGGCCTGCCATCCTTCGTTGATGGAGGAGGCTCGCAGGGACACGGAATGGATGGTGAAGCGAACGCCAAGGGAAGTGATGGGTCGGAAGAAGGTGTAAGAGGGGTTACGAAGGGCGTAAAGTGGAGGGCGGAGCCCAAAGAGGGATTTATTTATATTATTCGTTTCCAGTTCGCGGGCCGACGAAAAATCACCCCGCACCCCTTCTCTGCATGGGGTCTTTTCTAACTCATTAAGCACTTTGAATAAAAGGTAACTGCAGCGGAAACGCGGGATCGTCGGAGGGATAAAAGGGCCGCTCAAGAGTAAGAGAAAAGTTGAAGAGAGAGAGAGAAATGGCCGGTAATTAGCGGGAATGAGCACCAGGGGGAGGTTGGGGAAGAGTTTGAAGGAAGAACTGCAGAGAGTGGGATGTAGCGATGATGATAATGGCGAGAGAGGTTTGAGAGCTTGGAGAATAGTGTGGGGGTTGGGGAAAGAGGGGATGAAAAGGAGATGTGGTGGGACTGGAACGAACGCTAACCGTAAAGAGGATGCCGGCGATGCCTCGCGGAATGTTCCCCCAGGGGGCGGTCGGAAGCCGCGGAACGTTTTGACGGCTGTCAAGGAACGAACGAGGAGCGGTAGAGGCCAAATGGAATACTAAGAAGGGGTTATTTTCTTCTCTTCTTTATTTAAGCCTCGGGAATTTTTCTCCGTTCTCTCTGTTCGAGCGGAAATGGGAATGCGGTTAAATTGCGCTCGCGATTTTATTGGGCATATCTGTGTTAATGACGTTTCATAATGTGTTTCCCCTCTCCGTCGCGGAGGTCTTCGAATGGGCTCGACCCGCATCGGATTTCCCTACCCGAGGGAATCTGGATCTTTCATTCGGGTTAATACTCGATCGGGTGAGGCCATTTTTAATTGCGGCATCATTCCGATGTGGCAATGCAGCACAAACTTTTGAGGGACTCTTGAGGGGGTCCATAAAATTTGATGCTCCCCTCTGGTGGAATTGGTACGTTATCGTGTATTTCCCTCTCGTCTTCTCCTCCAATAGGACTTTGAACCCTTTTTACGTCCATTTTTAGGATCCCATTCCCGTTGCTCTAAATGTGGATTTAAAGTAAATTTTTATTTTTTTTTCTTCAATTCATCATTTCGCCGCAATAACTCCAATAGTGCAATTTGATGCAAAGGGGCAAATCGTTATGGATGCTCATTCCGTGATGGTTCTCGGTCCGTCCCCCTGTCTTCTCGGCCATAATTCTGCACCTGATGCCATTTATAACGGTGGATATCGGGTCAGGGATGCTGAGTAATCAGTGGGGTGCTCAAGGGGCGCGGGTGACGGAACGGTGCGCCAATTTTTGGCAGCAGTAAAAACGGGAAGAAAAAGGATCATTAAAACATCGTCTGCGACATCAAATCGGTCCTGAACGACCGCGATCATTCCCCCAGGCCCAACCATCGTTTCCTGCTACGTTCCGAGAAAATGTGGTTTGGGAAGGCATAGATCCTGCCCCATTAAGGACATACAACTGCCACCTAGACTAGGTTCTTCTGGTAGACATTTCGTCCAATGGATTTAAGTGCTTTCAAAGGATGAGAGGGTCCTTTTTCAATATCACGATATCTACGCTAATGGGTAAAATGTTTCTTTTTTGTTAATTACTCTTGCATTAATGGAAATATATGCGCAGAATTTATGAAAAAAGTATTATCTATTCTAGATTTCCTGACATTCGGATTACGTTTTTCCTTGCAATTTCAGTTAATAGGTAATTTTTACTATGTATTATTTCATTTATTCGTCTCAATATATGTTTGCAATCTGACCTAGCATCCCTTTTACTCTACTTCATTTTGAATGAAAACTTTCGCAAGCAGCTTAACTGTGCGTGACTTCACCTCACATTTTGATATAAATATCTCCAATTTTCCCGCACCAGCGATTCTAAAATCTAGGGAATACTATTTCATTAAAACTTCTTTGGAAGTAAATACCTATCTGGCGTCCGACGTGATACGACGAGGAAGTAGGGTTGTAAAAAGAAAAGGAATAGGACATCAAGCCTGTCGAAGACAGGCATTCACAAGCTATGTCCCTCCTCCCCCGCCCTATGCACTTTCGTCGCAGAAACCGCGCAAAAGAGGCAGAGTATCAAGAGGGAGAGAGAAAGAGAGAGAGAGCTGTAATGGCTCACTCATGGAACATTTCCATCAAGGTTGCGTGACCCCGTTCCACAATCCTGTAAACCTTTTCTCTTTGCTCTCCCGTGAGTACCCCTATTTCAAGGACCATCCTTTCCTCTGCTCTATATTGCTTCATCCCTTTCAGCCTCTCTCCAGTTTATTCTTCCTTCCTCTTCCTTGCTATCCACCTCCCCGCTCTTTCCCTTCTCCTATCTCTTTTCGGCAGAGGACTTAAACATCCAACACATTCAACCCTCTTTCCTTAATCTGTCCAAACCATTTCTTCTGCCTCGTCCTAATCACGTTAGTCAAGTTCCCTCTCTCTCTCCATCTAATCTCAATGCTTTCTCGTTTGATTTCTTCTCCAGCAGCTCAGGATAATCCCATCTCTGTCCCCTATCTCTTGCCAGCCTCAGTGGTGGCAATTCTTACTTCTCACATGACAGCCAGAGGGCTGTGGGTTTGAAGACCGATCGGGTTGTTTTTTTTTCAACGCTTACGGTATATTATTCATCAAATTTATTCCTACTGGCCGGAAAATGTGTTGAAAAATGCTTCTTAATTGTGTTAATTGTTGATATTTCCACCCTTTTGAAACTAATCTTGTGCGAAAGAAGCACGAAACACTTTTGAAAAAAATTCTTAGTATTTATCTAAAGTAGCTTCTCATCCTTAGTTTGCATCACGATTTCAATGGATTTTTATAATAATTTTTAGATCCTCTATTCGTCCCCCTCAAATTTGTAACATAATGACTGATAAACTATTTATTTTATTCCTATTTACTCCTTGGGCCAAAGAGGCTTCTAACTTAATAACCTTGTGATGTATTAAACAAAAAAAAACACTCGCCTGAAAGGGTTTTCAATACCAGGAGCAACAAATTGATTGCAATAAATAGTAATTGACTCACGATAAGTCTGCGTAAATGAACATGCAATTATCACAAGTGGCTATCACTATCATTATTATCACTCACAACTTGCTAAGATCTTTATGCTATTCCTCGTCTCTAATAGGAAGATTCGCTCATTTTAGAAAAAAATACCTAGCCATTTCTCTAATTTCTCAGCCCTTATCCACATCATGAAATCATCCTGCTCTGAATCCCGCAACCGGAGTCGAAGAAATTTCTGCAGGCACTAATCGTGAAGAGATTTGTAGGCGGAGTCCCATAACATGGCGAGACCCTTTTTCTGAGATCCCGGGGATGCCTTTTCTCCGCTTGTGTTTTTTCACCCTTTCCCCACCTCTCGCCGCCCAATCAGCCTAAAAACGTACCCGAACCCGTTCAGCGCCAGATGTGCTTCCCGTCGGAGTAGATTTTGCCATCAAGAGTGTGCTGCGGCGCGGCGCGCGGGCGTGCACTCGCAAGAGGACGGAATAACATTGGGAATTTCAGGAAGGGCGGAGGCGCGCACAGAAAAAGCACTTCCCGAAGCCTCCCGACGCGGCGCGCACGCCAAAAACATGGCAGAGAGAGGTTCGGGGGCGAAATGCAAACGCGGGCGCGGTCGTTCCCAAGGGGAGGAAACGAAAATATAGGGGAAAAAAATTGGCCAAAGCTCGCCTTGTGATCGCACACGAGTTTGAAAACAGAAGAAGTCTTGAAAATGGTTCTAATTTCTCGACGGGTCATTCCAATTTGAATGGCGGATATGTGATTGTATGTTATACTGTTTCCTATGTTGTATGCTAGCATGCAGTACGTTGGGGTCTCTATGCCACCGACGGAATGGATTTTGTGCGAGGAAAAATATTGGTGAATTGCAGTTTATTTTCGTGTGGCTTTGGTAATTCTTTCCTTGCGTCTTCGTGATACCTGTCAATTTTTTTCGTTCAAATTCAAATATTAGAGTAAAATTTCAAAATTTCTCCGCGAGGATTCAGTTAAAACGAGTATATCATGGCATATTTTTGAGTTTCACAATGGTTTTTCTGACCACTCAGGTGGGTACTGTGGGTGGTATGGGTATGAAAGCGTAGTAATTCAGTCCTTATTCCTAATTGTCTATGAACCGTTGATATGAATTTCGTGCTAAGATACCTAGCTTGAATTTCCATCCCGGTAGATTTAAGACCGTGGAAATCAATTTCTAGAATTTCAAAAGCATGGATCCCAAAAATAAATGTTCGATAAATAGCGTTTTCAAACCCTCCTCATTCTTGCGTAAATTTTCTCATTTATTAATCGACAACATCGAATTTTTTCGAGAAATGCACCCACCGAATTGAATAGCATGCGTCGAGGCATGAATTTCTTCATTTTCGCGAGATACTTTCGCCAATACGGCGGAAATTAGGTGGGGGAGGGGATTATTTTTTTCGAAGCAGAGAGGGAGGAAGTGGAGGGGGGGAGAAGGAATTTTTTTACCCGCTCGCGCACGGAACGCTAATTTCCCTCGGTTCAAAGACTCATCACCGTGAGAAACTCGCTCCGCACCCCGTGCAAAGGAAACTAGCGACATTGTTCCTGAACGCCTGCACCCTCCGCGGCGCTATTCATCGAACGCGGTAGGTTCTCTCTCTCTCTTTACCCTCGGTGAAACGGAGTAAAGCCGATTAAAAAATGAAAAATTAGCGAACGCATTCAAGAGGTGGAAATTATATCGATTTCACGTTCGAGTGCGGTGTGTGAGTTTTCGTCATAATTCTCTGTTCCCATCCTTCTTTTTTCCGTATCAAAAACCAACCAATACGGTTCAAAAAAGTCCCCGCATTCATTGGTGCCGTGTGGAGGTGGGGTGGTGGTGTCCAAAAGTGGGTACGAGCTGGGCCGGGCCCATATCAAAGGAGAGGCGACGGGCTCCTTTTGATCCACAGCCCGCCGGGCGATGTTCGCTCTCCACGCGTTTTGAAGGATGCCCATCCTCTCCCCTCAAAGCGTGTTTGGAGCCTCGAAGGCCCGTGAATACTGCCGCCCAGAGGGGACGCTAAGTTGTAATTCATATCTCCATGTGAAAAGATCATTTGTCCTCTTGATAAAATCCTCTCAAAGGACCCCCCTCCCTTCCCGACAACGTCAAAACAGATGTTTTTTATTCCCTCTCTTTTCGCTACATCCGCCTCTCTCTCATTCTAGTCGCCGTCACCCTTACTATGTTACTCTTTTTCCCTCGCTGTATTCCCTTTCCTCCCTCCCTTCTATACACCCCTGATACACTCCTCTCACTAGCAGTCCCTCCAAAAAATATGTTTCCCTTCTCGACGTTTCCTGTACCCTTCCTTGGAGATTTCCTTTCCTCTCATTTTCTTGCTGTCTTTTTTTACACTCCTAATTTCACGTCGAAAATCTCACTTGGTATTTTATGACACCTACATGACCGCAGAATCTTGCTTAGGCCTGTTGTTTTTCGAACCCTTATCCTTATGAGACTAGTTTTTATAAATTGACTTAAGGAATTATAATTACCGCTGGAAGCAGTTGGAGAACGCGAGAAAGATATTTTGCTAATGTGCCAGATATGTCAGTTATCACTTCCAATGCATTCATTTTCACTCGCACCTTGGAATTATAATATCAAATTGTTACTTGCATGACGGCGCAAGATTCTATGTGTAATAATCTTTAAAATGAGAGTTAATAATTTATTTTCTCCTGGTTGTTTTCTTTCATCATATTTGTATCGCCTGCATTCATATAAAATGTATGTTTCCATAGTATAATTACAATAAAATACTAAACGTACACTTTGCATGTGTTCAAGGTGTGTCATCCCTTAAAAAAAGTCATGTGCTACAGAAATGGAATGCGTGCCCTATATTAGAAAATTGATGAGAGCGCTCGCCGTGGACTCCGTCCGTCTTCAGAAAAAGCGATCATTTTTTCAGCCCTGTAATTCCTGTATCCGGATTCATTCAGTGTCTTATTAATTATTTTTTTTCTTTCGGCATTACTTTCGATGTAGATTCTATGGATGTATGAAGGATGTTCTGGAGGATGGCATTTATAACGTTCCAATTTGGTATTCGATGTGCCTTATTTTAAGAACTAGAGGCGCATTTTTGATCAATTTATCTTATACAGTGCAATTTACACGAGAGATAGAGAGGAATGGTACGCCCTAATAGGTTTTCTCCGTCCGTGGAACATCGATTGCGATCTTCTTCAGAACGTCTTCAGAACTTGTTCTCTTTCCCTTCGTGTCCATGGTACACGCTCTCCTGTTCTTTCCAAGGTACTATCTCTATGATGTTTACGTAAGTAAATGCAATCATCTCGGGCCATCGTCGTCAAGAGAGTAATTTCAGCTCGTGTACTCCTTAGGGAGACGCTGCAGTTGATTCCCTGCGTAGTGCTGCAGTAGTAGTGGAGGAATCGTGACCGAGCGCTCACGCAGTTTTTGCCATCACAGAGCCCAGTCTTCGTCGCAGGGAAATTATAAAATTATTCCAGAAACAGCTCAACTGCAATTCAGAACAACATGCACTCCGGAATATAGTTGCCCCTTTGTAGAAAATTCGTCTTGGGGTCACCGACTCGTTCCCTAATGTAAAAATGTGAAGAAGCTGTCAACAAAGCAGTAGTGCTGGCGGAGCCTCAAGAGAAATTTACTCTGTCTAGAGAGACCAACCAACCTAAACTGCTATATTAATAATGAAAAAAGATAAAGAAAACTTGAAATCAAGGTAATTTTCATTGCTCTGTGCTATACCAGTTCACTCATCGTCAAAACAAATCATATGCATCATGAATTGCAAATAGCCAACGTTTCACACCACTACAATATTAACATTCATTTTTCCACAATTAATAGTATAATCCGGTATTGCGCAGTATGCTTTAGGTGTCATGAATAAGTAGATTTGGATACATAATTCTATTCTATGTCTACGTATATTTGGGCTGAGATAAATATTACGAGATTTCGATGAGCTCATGCACTTTTTTGTTGTTTCAGTGTTTTTCTTTCACCACCACGATTATTAATGGTCCCATGGACCTTGTAAACAAATGGACAAATTGCAAATGGTCCTGTGTTATCCCCGAGTGCGAAGAGATGGCGGCACAGCGGGTTCTCAACAGTGTTTCGGGCGCTTCGAGGATGGAATCGGGGGCAAAGGGTGAGGTTTGCAGGGAGAGGGGATGAAAACGGTGGGGTGAATATAAAGGGGGCGGTGTTTTCCCGGGTGGAGGAGGGAGCGAGTTGGAAGAGTAGAAAGGAGGAGAAGAAGAAGAAGAAGAAAGGGTTTCTGTGGGCGTGGAGGCGATGGAAATTGAATTCCACTTTGAAGTGCAGCCAACCCTAAACTTGCGAGGCGAGGGCGGCGTGGAAAGGAAGAAAGGGTTTTGGCACATATATGCATGCGTTTACATACTCGTGTATGTGCGAATATGTATGGCTGCTACACATGTGTGACCCTAAAATATATTCTTCGCACGTGTGCGCATCGAATGGGGCTGTATTCTGAAATCAAATGGGGCCAATCCTTTGAATGCATTGAGAATTATTCTTTTTCTTCAACGATGTTCTTGTCCTATATTTTCAGAATCGCTACCACCTAAACGTCACAAGTTGAAGCTGGAAAGTGTTTACATTCTGCTACTGTTAATTTAATACGAGATTCTTGTTTCCATATTCTGCATTTACCCTTGTTCGACGGATGTAAATTCAACTCGCGAATGTGAACTAAATCATACTTCTCACGAAAAATTGCTATCTTAAGATATTCCAATAGTGTGTTCTTAATCTATACATGAAGATCAGCTGCCAATTGAAAATGTAGCTCTTACGATAAACTTATCCCCGGTTCACTCTTTTCGAGGGCCCTCTCTCTGTACCAGGATAATCTTAACGGCACCCAATGAATGATGTATTTTGCTCATCTTCCTTGAATTGAGGTAAAAGGGCCAAAAATACTGCCGTAATTTCTCCACTGACGAGTTGATCTTTAGATTCTCAGTGACAACGGATATGCCAAGGAGGGGCAGACTAGAATATGATATGAAAGAACCTAGAAATGAACAAAATGATCAAAGCGTTCCTAGTAGAGATCGTAAGAACCTTTATAAAACAAAATTCACTGTCCCGAACGATTTGAAAATCGGTTTTATGAGGAAACCAGGCAATGGGTAACATTGCCGATATTTTCATGGCTTATAAACGAAAAAGTGGGTGTTTCTCTCTCTTCGGAGGAATTATCCAGATGATGCGTAAGTACCGATTTTTTCGGTTTGGTTTATGGGTGGGGTTGAACGGGGATCGGGAGATTGGTGCTGGGGAGAGGGAGAATCCTTGCGATGTAGAATAGGGCCGCTTCGAACCGTGTGGGTGGTTTGAGACACTGTCGCATTGGTTTTGGTGCGGGGGGATGATCGGCCTGAGGGGGAGGAATGGCGGTTTCCCCTTTCAAGTCTATACGGTCCTGACGCTAGCCTGACGGCCGGAGAGAGAGGGAGACGGAGGAGGATTTTTTCCGGTTGGGACTGTGCCCTCCCCCGAGGACGCGGGGTCGAGATTGAAGGGGGAGGGGAGAGGGAGGCTTGGGAGCAACCCTCCAACCCCAAGGGGGAAGCGTTGGAGTGTGCGGTGTGAGATAGAGAGAGAAGGGAAAAGGAGGGAGAGTAGATCGTGCAGTTGAGTGCGCGACTCGCGGGAGGATGAGGGATGATGGATGCGGTGGGGTTGGCAGTGACACTGGGGTGGAGGGAGCCGAGGAGGGCGTGGGAGGTTAGAGGGAGGAAGCGGTAAGAGGGAAGAGTGGCTCCGGCATTGATACTCGGTCATTAACCGTATACTTATGACAGGTAGGTGCGCGGCTCTTTTAAGCCTTCGCACTGAAATGGGTGTGGGAAAATAAAAGGACCTTTTCCATTACTTTAGATCATAAAATATACCATTCTATTAACGTCAAAGTGCATATTATCCTCAGTGTTACTTGTGCTTTTTATCGTAGATGAACTAGGGTTAAGATAAACAGACCCGGTTGGTGTAAATTTTAAGGTCTAATATTTTAGGAGTATTGATGCTGGAGCTCGAAGGAAATGCTAAATTTCAGGTTATTCAGAGATTTTTATACAGTAAATTATATTATATATATATATGCACATATAAGTAATGAAGGCATGTCGTTATTTACTACCCCGCAATCTGAGTTTTTTGGATTTATTTGAAATTTATAATGGTTCTGAGTCTCATAGAATTGTATTAATGAAAGTTACTCGGTTAGAATATGAGTTTCTTGCAACAGACAGATATAAAATGTGCAATAAATGTATTTCGGCTGAATTGCAAAGCACAAAATTACCGAGGAACCACCGTTGTATAATTACTGAGAGTTACAAAAAAATTAATAAACCAAAATATTTGAGATGCCCCTAATTATGACATGAATTATGTTGACCACATGCCAAATTTTCAGGACACTTATAGAGCTTCTTTACCAAAAAAAAGTGAGCCAGTGAATGCTTACCTCACAAAGCCAAGTTTCGGAGAATTCAGGTAGTCTGTCCTACTTACTTTCTCCCTGCTCTCTATCGAGGGGATTGAGGATGACAGGAGGCGAAAATGTAATTGGAGTGTGCGTGGAAAGAAAGAGGAAGAAGAGAGGCAAGAGCGTGGAAATAGAAAGGAAAGGAAGTAGTGTAGATTGGGCATAGCGTGCAAAGTAGGGGGAATCGTAGGGAAGTTGTAGTGATGGAGGGAGATGCCTGCATGGTGCGTGGGATGTGGCTGGTCCCGTTGTCATGGTGAGCTGTAATGCCGAGAAAGGAGATGGAAGGGGTGGTATGGAGAGAGGCATAAAGAGAGGAGGAGAGGAGCTGCCCGGCACGAATGGTTTACGGCTGCTTGTGTAGTCCGTCTGTGTGTATATGTATGTGGGTGAGGGAGAAAGAGAGGGCTGCGGAGGGAGTGGTTGTCTCTTTGTATGAGTTATATAATGGCGATACTGGGAAGCTCACGAGGACGGCTTATGCAAGGGGCGGTGATTAGCGGAACAATGAGATCTCGCGCTCTCTTGCGGGAGGAGGAGGAGTGGGGGGGGGGGTGGCGGCAGTGTAGTGTAATATGTGAGGGAGATCGGCTGGAGGGTGGTGGTGGTGGTGGAGGTTCTTGCCTGAATGTGTGGTTGATGGGCGTGGGGGGATGGAGATGGGGGGACAACTTACCCCTCTTACTCCCCAACCCCTTTTCCGAGGGTCTTCCGAAAGGGACTGTGCCGTCGGGTTGGTTTGTTGGATGGGAGTAGGAGGGTTTTTTTGGGCCCAGAGGGCGTTGGATTGGCAAAAGCGCGAATCAAATGAATAGGGAGGAGACGCGGCTTGGTCGGCGGTGGACAAAGTCCTGCTTTCATTTTGGGGACACCCACAAATATACCGACGGGCGCGCTCTAGTCGGCTATCTCGGTCGTTCTCTCTTTCTTTATCCTACCTCTGGTTGAAAAATGGGAGGTAATCTCTTTTCAATCAATTCACACGGTGGATTGCCGAATAGCCTTGCCCTTTTTAACCCTTTCTGCTAAGATATGGCTGTAAAAATCAGTGCCCAAACACAAAGTGGTGATTTATTACTAATTCATCTACAAAGTTAGCCTGAGGCTAAATGCAATTGACAGGAATTGTAGGAGGAAATATTAGTATGATGTGGAGATTAAGAGCTAGAGATAATGGCATGTCTCGCTATGAATTCTAACTTTAGCTTTCTATTTTTTGCCTGATGTTTCCGTGTACGCACAGACACTTAAATCATGCATTCAACTGTCATCGACCAATCACTTAGTCTCCTATATGTATGACTACTACGTACTTCCATTCCTCAATTATGGAAAAAGTAGATCGCAATGTACTTTAATTTATTTTCTTTAGTGATGCTGAGATTTTTTCCCCTTCAGGAATATCTTCACTCATTTCAGTCTTAGATGAATCGTGTATATGTTTTGTGTTCCCGTTTCTTTTTATTCCAACCTCCACCAGTTTTTTTTTGCCCTTTGCTTGATTATTCGCTAATTTAATTAAAGGAATATTATTTACGATAAAAAAATTGAATTTCATTACCAGCTTGCAATTTTCACAATTATTGAATTGAATTTCAATTGGTTTTCAAAGATTTTCAATGCTGGTCGTTCTTTTTTTCATTATAAGCTTACAAGTTACAACAACATGCCTAATTTTCAGTATGACAAGTTCGTAATTATTTTAAGAATGAAATGCCTGAAAGCCAAAAGAAAGAATGCTTTCTTTCAAAGTGCGGGTAACGTGGGCCATTCAAAGTCTAACGCTTGGCCTACGAGCGGTTGGTTCTTGGATCCCAAATTGATTTCCTTTCTTCGGATCCCCTTCACGGACGGCGAACCTTTGAAAGCCACCGCCGTTCCGCGTAAATTGCACCGCTCTCTCGCGGGTGAAATATCGCGCTGTTTTCCGAAATTGAGAAAGAGCTCCCGTGAGCAATCTAAAGACTTAGATCATCCTTTCATATCCCTTGTCCTTCGCACACCGCCGACGCCGCGTCCCCATTCTTAGCAAGCACCGAAAAACCAAAAACTCTTCCCCAAACTCCTCTCATACTTTCTCGCCGAGAAGACAACGGCGCTCTCCTCTCTCCTCCGAAGGACAAAGCGGAGGAGAGCCGTGAGGAGGGATTGGAAGGACTAAGGGAAGGTTGGGAGAGGAAGAGGTTTTCTCGGGGAACTAGAGGGGCGGACGTAGAGTAGATGTGGACTCTTTGGGGGTATGTTTGAGAGGGGAGCTGTGCCGTCTGCAAACAAGGAACTTGGGCCGGAAGTTGCCCGCACCCCTCTCACAACGGTTCCCTCCCACACCCACCCACCTGCATCCAAGCGCCCGGTGATCGCTCTCCCGCCCCCCCCCCCACCAAATATCCCCCACTCCCGTTCCCTTGGACACTGATGAAGGCCCCGCCCAGACTCTCTTCTTGTCCTCTTTCCCCACTCTGGAGAGAGAACCCAGAGGAACTGGAGAAGGCGGGCCCCAGGAGGGAAGGGAGGGGAAAAAGGCCCTGTTTACTTCTGAGAATGTCGACTACGATTCGGAAATGGGAAGAGATGACGGTGCGGAGACGGTGGAGGAATTGGAGGAGGAGGAGTGGAGAAGGCTGAGGTGTGGGAGGAGGAGAGAAGGGCATAGGGAGTGAGGGTTTGGGGAAGGAAGTTTTTGCGTGCGTCAGATTCTTGGAGGCTGTTGTTGCGGGGGAGGGAAGGTCGTCGCAGCCCCCGTGGTCTTGCCGCCCCCGCCGCCTCCACCCGCCGCGCGATGCAATCCCATTCCAAAGATTCAGTTCTCGATCCCCTCTTCGGCCGCAGTAATTCACACTCTTTCGACATCCTTCCTCCGAAGGGCGAAACTTCATCACTTAACTCCGTCGCCCGCCCTCTATTCCTTCGCCTCGTCCCCTGACTTAAGTCTTGTTCGATGGATTAGAATGCATCATCGGAGGTTCTATTATCGTATTATACTATGACGATTTTCATTGTTGATGGCAGGAAATTATTATCCAAGTTAAATTCCAATGACCGAAGCTAGGTGTGTATGGGAATTTTAAGGTTGACTGAGAAATGCATATTCCGTTTTCGGTCCGAAGTTGAGGAAGAAAAGTTGCTCAAGATAAACACCGGTCCATTTTATCGGAATTAGTGAATGCATCTATTTTACTCATGTACTAATTACATACTAATTTCATTTTAAGCGTAATTTTTGGCTTTGTATTTGCTTAATTAAAAGTAATGGATTGAAACATTTTATGCCAATCGTCCGATTTTATTCCACACGATCTTTCTGTCGTACCTCGCTAATTTTTTTTGATTTTCGTCGGTAAAAAGTTTATTGGTATATAAGCAATGAGGACCATTAATAGCGTTAGATAGCCATTTTTCCTGCCAACTTATTTCATCCGATTCTATGTATTTGTTGTAGGAATCGAAAGTCAATGATAATTGTCTCTCTCCGACCATGGCTGCCTATCCCTACCCCCAAGTTACCATCGTTAATTCCCTAGCTTCCGCTAACCGTATTTCCTCTTTCCCGTCCCATTATTTCTCTCTCCGTATACCTCTGTACTCATTATTTTAAATTGGTGAAATGGTATATGCATATCTTCGTCGAAGCCATATTTGCATTCTTTTTGGTGGAGATTTTCCATTAGTCGTGTTCGTCCAAAAGCGTATCCCTCGTATATTTTGCTGTCCATACCTTTCCTTTCTTTTTCCAAGGATTTATTCTTTGCTTTCCAGGCGAGCCGATTTTGTGAAAAATCTTTCCCATTATTGTGCCCTGGCTTATGCTAAAAAAATGATGCCCAACTCGATGTAGCATTTCAAATATTTCCGTCTCCTAACCCGTTTTCCACTGGATTTGATCTACTTACTTGTTTTGTGAAAACAATTTCCTTTTATTTCGTTATGCACGCATGATAAATTCCTCCAATCCGAGCAAATGCTAAAAACTGAAAAAATATATTTGCTTTTCTCTATTTATTTGGTGCTCGGATTATTGTGAAAGACACGAAAATCAATGCCCTTCTTAAATAACGATGTTAATTTCACACTTAATTGACAAAAAGTACCTTTTCTGTTTTTTTTATTTTTTCTAGTTTAATGATTTTGTTGAAGTAGACTGGAAAAGCTTTAACTAGCGCTCAGTCCTGTCGTAGTTTCAGACGGTTAAATATTTTCGTTTGCTGGGTGACTTTGGAAAAATGAACCTAGGATTATGTTTTCCAAAATAATGTACTGAGCCTAGGGTTTGACCGCTAAAATTGTGCATTGCATTAAATGATAATTCTTTTAATATTTCCCATGTCTTGCAGACCCTTGTGCTTCAAATATCTTGTACATCCCAAAACAGGAAAACATTTTCAGGTACTTAATTATTTCGTATTGCATCGTGTGCTTCAAATTCCCTAGATCCTTACGGTGTATGTACGGTTTACGGCTCTTAAGTGATGCCCAAGGCTTGCTGTGCAATCTCCTTGAAGGTTACCGCTGCATTGCATTGGTTTACAGGAACATTATTGTTCCGGATACTTGAGTTCGGATCTCCTTTGAGGCGGAAATGTGGACTAAGTCTCCGGGTCCCCTTAAGGTGTCTGGATTGGGAAACCACGGACATTTGCCCCCTGCGGAGCGTAGTTAAGGGATGCGTTCGGTGCTTAAGGTCCACTCGAGCGCATTGAGATTCGGGGCGGATCAGCCCACCTGGCCTAAGGGGACTTACGTGATCTGAGATCCAAGAGATATTTTACACTTTTAAGGAGGGTCCAATTACTTTGAACACACTTTATTTCAAAGAACAGCATTGAGAGATTCTTAATATTGACATGTATTCATAGGAATGCATAAGCACGGTATTGAGGATACAAAGGAAAAACTTTGGAAAAGATGAAATATCAATAATATCATCATTAAATAGCGGTGAAAAATATGAAATGGCTCAAAATAATGGCTTAAAAGTTTTTTATTGTTTTTTCATGAGGAATTCCCTTTCATTTTAAGGCAAAAACTCCTTTAGAAAACCTAGCAGAGGAATAAGTTACAAATCATTGATACCTTATTTTTATGACGATTTCTGTTAATTTGTTGTAGGTAATCAAATGGTCTCAAAAGTAACGTAATAATGTTTCCATTTATCGAAATTAATGGGATTCTATGGTTGTTATGAATAGTTAATCATGCAAAAATTTCAATGTATAATTAAAACCCCAATAATTCACACTCCCATGACACCAAAGCGGCATAAAAATTAAAACGACTGATTGCACATGAAAATTGTTGACGCTATTGATTTGCTATGGTATCTAGAATAGACTTTTGGGCACTCTTAGGGGCCGAAAAGTTATAAAAAGGAAGCCTAATACATGGAGCCTTATTTTTTCTGGGCATTTTTCAGCTGCATGAAAATTAATCATCTAGTAAGCATTGTTGTTTTCGGGAATAGGTTCTTCCATGGGAAAGAGAGAGGAAATGCCTTTGCAAGACTATCCCATATTTGTTCGTCCCTATGACATCACGGACCTCTCTCCTTATCTCCCCCTTCCACCACCCCAAACCCCACACATTCTTCCCCCACCTCCACCTATCCCTCCTCTCCCTTTTATTCCTGTCAACCGAGCCCATCACAAACTCTCCCCATTTTCCAAACTCCGTCGATTTCTTCGGGGCGACTCCGTTCTTTCTCAAACGAATACTTTCGGGAAGAGAAACTTTTCCCATGTCAAAATGCGAGGGAATGCCTGCTCACATCACTCGACCAACTTCTCTTCTCTTTCTCTTGTTTTGGAGGTCCCCTCGTCATCCAGATTGCAGATGGGTACCCCATTTCGGCGTTTAGTGATTTCCTGTGGCTGAGGTAACCTCATGCCGTTATTGAGTGTTTCCTTCCCATAGACTAGAAGGTCCAGGGGCGTAGCTGGGACGATGTGTTGATATAACTCGAGGGGTCACGAAAGTGGAACCCCCCTCTTGGAAAAATGTGAACATTTTTATCTCTATAAATCACTTTGTATTTTATTTTGGCACTTAAATTACATATAATCCATACAAATATTAATTATGCTTCCTAGTATTGGTGAAGTAGAATAAATTTGTTTTACAGGTTTATTGTATGTTTAATATCTTAGTATTTTTTACTGTAAAGGTTAATATTTTTATGGTAAATTTAACTGGTTTAGGTGGGGGGCACGTCACCCCGTGCTTCCTCCTGGGAACGCCTCTCAGAAGGCCTTCATTTTGTATCAGCGTCCCTTTGCCCACGGATTATTGTTTTTATCTTCCTACCAAGCTCTTGAGTTGTCGATACTGGTTGGTATTTTATGCCCCCAACATGGTCGGCTCACATAATTTATTTCCATAATCCGGGAGGGATATCTGAACGACCAGCGCAATAAAAGAACGCTACCCCTTTTCGGACAAAAGGTTGGATTGTTAGCTCGCTGGTTTCCTGAAGATTCGTCGGTGGCTCTATCCCTTCATTCTTTTGCCTTTTCCCCGCCCGCTAATGACCGTCTTCCCATTTAAGAACGTTCAGGAGGCCTTAGCTCCTGAGCACATCCCCGAAAGCCGGCCGACCTCCACCCTCCTCCCCCCAATTTAACATTGCACTCCTCTGTGTCCGTTCTTAGCTTTTTCGTACTTTTCTTCTTCGTCCTTTGTCCCTCGGCTCCTTTTTCCCTTTAACGAGGGATTAAGCGTGGGAAAAGGGGTCCTGTGCTCCAATTTTTTCCCTAACAAAAGAGCGCTGGTCCATCCACTCTTGATGCATGCCTATCCCACTCCGCCCCCTCCATGTTTCACCCACCCCCTCCTTCCGCATGCCGCCGCCCCCCACCCCCGCTGTCGTTCATTTCTTCAGAATCCCAACTCAACCGTCTTCTATTCTCTCTGCATGACATCACCTCTTCCTCTACCTCCACCCCCTTAAGCCACTGTCTTTTCTCCCAAGATTCTCTCGTTTCCCTTCACTCCCTCGATTACCATACATTGATTTTTTGCTGAAATAAATCGGAAATAAGAATCATATATGATTGAAAACGTCGTTTTTATTGTGCTTTCGATTACTGAGATATTTTAATGTGTTCCATCGCTTCAGTGTCTGTTTGTGTGAAGAGTTCTGTGCCGTTTTCGGTGGTGAAGTAAAAACAAATAATAAAAATAATATGCAATGTGACTACACAGATTTGATTCGATTCGATACACAGACAGGGATTGCAATGTATTAATGAATCAGAAAAATCGATTGTTAACAGTAGAGCCGTTCTTCCGTAGAAGGCTTCTTTCATTTATCTCACTGTTTTCATTTCTTCGCTTAAAAATTGCTTCCACTGGCATAAAATTCATAAATGCCTTAAAGCAATTTAACGGCAACTCCTAATCGTCAAATAACTATTGTAAAGAGGCCGCTAATAAGCTTTGCAGAAATTTTCTATGGAGTTGATTGTCTAATAAGATTTCTCAGAATATCTATCTATCCGTCCATCATCAGCCTGCCTGCGACCTTTCTCACTTCACCTGTACACACCCTCATCCCTCTCCACCGTCCGCATTCCTTGCATCTCCCCATTTCGTCTTTCCCTCCCCTTGACTTTTCACCTCAGCGCCCTCGCATTCCGATAGCGAGCCCTGCACACCCCTTCCCAGTCCATGCGAGACCGCCTTCCTCCCCTTCTGGACACACGCCTCTCTCTCGATCCTCGACTCCTCACCGTGCACCAAGTCAATGGTGCTCAAGCCCCAGCCATACATCCGGCCTCCCTCTTCGCCCAAACCCCCTCACATACTCGCTTATATACCCCCCTCCCTCCTCCTCTACTCAGACCAGACCAATCCCGATTCTTTTCAAAAATAAAAGGAAAAAAAGCTGACGGCGAGAGAGAAGGGAGACCCTTGGGAGGGGAGATTTTTCTTCCTCCCCAGTATTTACCTTTGAAACGTCATCGCCGTCCAAAGTACTCAATAAACTACGTACACTCAGTATGCGGAAGGCGCGCTCCGTGGTATTATTTTCTTTTCGGCCCTCCCCCCCTTTCTCCTCCTTTCTTTCTTTCCTCCCCCTCTCCCTCCTTTCTCTACCCCCTCGGAATTCTTCAAGTTCCGACCTCTTGTCAATTAAACGAGTTCGGAGTTTGAAATTGTTGGAAGGCTGCCCGGTATGTGTGTTCGTACGTGTGGGCGTGTATATAAAGCGCGCGTGTCCATGTGGATTTTCTTTGTCTTCGGATTCACGCAAGTTTTCATTCGTGTACGGATCGCCTCATAGTTTAATTGCTCGGTAAGCGTCGTCGTCGGCGGCGGCGCTCCTAGGGAGTGCTGCACACTGCTCTGGAGGAGTAAAAAACACTAAAAAAAATAAGGAAAGAGAGCGAACCGAACTCCTGCGTCTCGCTTGCGGCGGCGGCCCGTAATTTTTGCCCGCTATGACCTTGCTTCCGCTCCGAGCGCGGCTAAAGCCGACGCGCCTCCTCTCTGCTGCTGCAGTGGCATCGAAGCCAAAAAGTTCCATTGTTCCTTCCCTCGCCGCTTCCTCTAACTCTTCCTACCTCTCCCTCCCACTTTCCTACCCTCTCATCCCCTTGCATTTCTTCCCCCTCCTCCCCTCTTTTATTTCCCCCTCTACTCCTCAATCTACAAACATATTTCCCCCCTCCTACCCCAAGTCTCCACCCCTTTCCGATTCCAGTCTCCTCTTTCCCTCCCACCTCCCCCGGTCCCTCTTTTGCAACTAACAAACAATTAGATGCTCCCCATGCTTCCGGATCCACCGCGCGGATGTTTTAAGAGTTTAATTACTGAGCGCACGGTTAAAATTTTAGCAGCCAGAGTTCTTGAAAACGCCTCCCGACTACCGAAACCAACCTCCCTTCCCTTCAAGGCTCGATTCCGTCGAAATTGTGGGAAAAATCGTCATTTTGTTTAACCTTTTTTCTCTCTCTCTTTCTTTTTCTTCTTTTAGCGTGGCGGGAATGCGCAAGCTGTGAACAGAAGTGTAATGCAGAAAGCGTTAAATTTAATGAAATAAAAGATTTAACGCGTATTTTAGTGCCTCGTGAGCCCCGAGGATCCGTATTTAAATTTATACTCAAAAAGTATTTAGCTCGCTAAAGAGAGAATGGAGCCGGAGCGAGAATAAGCGGGAGATGGGCGCTTTTTTTAAGTATAAAATAAATAATTTCTATGCTGGTGATGAATTCCGGTTGGGAGTGTGTGTCAGTAGCACCTCTGTGTGTGTCAAGCTGCGGTCCTTGCCCTCCAGGAGCGTTTTTCTTTTGTCGTCTCGCATTATATTGTTTTCATTTCCCCTTTATTGCCTCATTTTCTTCCAATTATCTTCTAATTTGGGCTCGTTTCTGCCTTCGGGCAGTTTTTAGCTCGTCTGGAAAGTACCTACCTCCTGTTTTTTTTTACTTTTATGGTGGTGGTGTTCATCTCTGCATTTTAGAGCAATATTCCGTTTCTTGTAACACCTCGCGTGGTAAGTGCATGCATTTCCAGTTAAACGTGACCTCTTATCTCTAAAAGTTCTTTTATTGCTTATATCCCGCTGAAAATAAGATTGTCGTTTAGAGAGAGTACTCAGCTTATTTATCTGGATACTCCATATTGGTTGCTTAGGAATTGAATACCTTATTCCAATAATAATCTTGTAATTCACATTGTCATGATTAAAATGCCGTTAGTACAAAAAAAAACAGTTGTGCCACAATTGTTACGTCCTCGCACAGTCTATCTGGTGTTTTACATACTGTTCTGACAGTCACCGCTGCATCATATTTGTGGCTCGATGAATTAGATTTCTATGCAGATTTTTCCGACAGCATTGCAGCTGTTGCTCCAGAACCTCACAGTGGAAGAATTTTTGTAGTTTTTGCTCCAACGCGATGGACCGACCTATTCCATCTACGCGCTATTTTTGGGGCTCAGGTGTCGTAGATTCTTCTTCCCTGCTTTTTTAGTCCCCACTTCAATCCTCCCTCACTCTTCCCAAATCTTCCATTCCTCTCTGCTCTCCCCTCACAAGCTGTCCCCTTCATCAAAAACTTCCCTCCTCCATCATTCCATCTGCTGCATTCCTCTTTCATATTCTCATAATTCCTGAGTCCTTGGCCCTCCATCGGCATTCCGGACGTTGCCGCATCCGATCCATGACCCATCGCTTCCCCATCTCCCGAATATCCACCAAATGACCGTCCGATCAAAAATAACCGATGTGCCTTTAACCCCGTGACTTACCCTTACTACTCTCCTCTGTTGTACTTCCCTTCCGTGAGTATGCTTCATCCATGATTCAATTGATTTAACCAGCGAAGGTTTATTGCTCTGAAAGAAAAATAGTTTAATGATATTTTTTCATATCATTCATAATGCATTGTTTCGGAGAAATTACTACCACCAAGCAAAAGGCACAGGCATGAATATTACAAAAGAGGATCCTCAAGTCGGCCTCTAAATGTTTTTTCACCCACCGCGCATTTAAATGGGTTTAGAAAAGTCGCCATTCGCGTCGCTAACGGACAAAATGATCCGAGTTTCACGGGGAAATAAGGTGTAGTTACGGATGTTTAACGAAATTTACATGTTTGGTGATGTGATCTATCAAATTCATAACTTCGTAATGCTTTACTTTGCAATTACAAGCATTACTCTGCAAAATATCGAAAAAATTGGATCGCATTGCTCTCATCACCGCGCCGCGGACAATTTTGAAAACCTATTAAAATGCGACCGAAGTGGCAACAGAAATTAGCCTTCTGTGGGATAAAATTGGGCCTCCTCTTTGCATTCCCCATGGGCACAGGGCTGATGGTAGTGCCTTGGTAGCATAACTGTCAACATACGGAACCAAAAATCGGAAGATTCCATGCCATTCCTGTGAGTTTAAATGGCCTTTTTATTGAATTCCATGCTTAGGTGTATTGTTGATGTCATTGGCAGGCATGGATTATCTTTGGTCTTCCGGTTATCCGTGGTCAACGTTTGACTACAGCTCGTGAACTAAGGTTCTTTAGTTTTCATGATTATTCAAGTTAAAGTTTTGGCTTCTTATTATTTTTTTCAAAAAAATAACTTAAGCCTCGTAGGTCGCGTTATGGTTATGATTGATATTTTTTCCTCTAAAAAAGTATGAGCATTGAAAACTGAAGATGATAAACAATAAAGTAAGCATTCAAAATTGATTTCTTACCGCCTTTTTGTTGGTTATGTAAAATAAAATCATCTGTACCATCCATCGCTTAATTTTAGCCATCAAAACTCGAAGGTAAAGGTCGAACGCCCATCGAACCAACGCCTCATCCTCCCCCCGCTCCCTCCCACTACATCCTCGGGTGACCGCTGCACATTTCCCCCGCCCGTCACCCCCGCGATCGCCGGCCACACATCGGCCCTTCCCTCGGGGAAAAATTTTATGCCTCTTTTTTTCCCCATTTCCTTCCTCCGCGCCCACTCCGCCGAAGGCTGCGGAGTGATGGGAGAAGACGTCGGCGGACGCGCCACCGCTTCCGGGTCTCGATTCAAAATAAACCTATCGGGAGCGGACGGCGAGCTTCTCAAGTGTTTACTCCACCACCAACACATCCACAGAACGGATGGTCTTGTGCGGACGCCCCCTTTTTTTCCCCGTACCCCGCCAGAGGTCTCCCCGATCGCTCCGCCGAACCCTCTGCCTCTTTTTCCCATGGTCGCCCGCAAGAATTTCCACTCGTTTCACTCGGCCAGTGGTCATTTCCCCCCGGCCAAGCCGGCCGCCCATCTCCAGCAGACGGACGTCGTTTCGTCCATATGGCCGCGTCCTCCTCTGACCGGCCCCTCTCCTCCCGTCAATGATGCTCTTCCCTTCCTTTTTTGCATTCGGCGATTCTACCGTGCGGCCGGCGGCGGAAGATGGTCGTCTATACTGTGCCGGCAGGATGCGCCTCGCCATATTTGCACACTCCGGTGGCCCCGCGGCGGATGATCTGATTTTCGTCCGTGGCCGGATTTTTGTTTGGATTGTTGAGCTTTCCGTAATATCCTGCGAGGGAGGTGAATTTCTGGAGAGTCAACATTTTTTTTCATTTAGCTTACCATGCATGAATCGGAAGAGGTTGAACGTCTAGGATAATATTTATGCAATGTAATTATTTCAGTAATATGAGACTGAAAAATGCAGTATGGTTAAATTTAATAAAAAGCACGAATTTTTACGCATGAATGACGGATTTCCTGGCATGAGATTTTGCTGAGTTATATTACAAGCTAAAATCTTCGCAAGGAATTCCAAGTAATATGAATTTAACTAATGGATCGTATTTTTTTCTTTGCACGTTAATCCAAATTATTTATAACGGCATAGTTTGTATATGATTTTTATTTCCGTTGGCTTATCCCGACGTTACGGTTATAATACAGATATAACTTTAACCTTTAGTTAACATTGAGTATTTCTCGTTCATAACCGAGCGAGTGTCGTATATTCATCAATACTACGTCATACGCACATGTTCAAAAACTGTGGGTATTAATGAGGTTGGAGTATAATAATATTTTATTGCGATTATGGGTCATTTTCTACTTTTTATCATAGTATTCTCTCTCCCTCTTCTTCCCTCTTCCGTTTTCTTCTCTTCGCCCTCCCTCTTATCCCATGAATGCACTTTTAGGGCGTCGTTCCCATTCTTAATTGCCGGGACGAGTACACCGTCAAAGTTAAGCCCTTATAAAATAATTATAACTACTCTTCACCTGGACATCCGTCACATTTGAGAGCAGTTAATTTTTTACTGTCCCATAATATAAAGTAAGGAGGCATAAAAGGAGTGGTTTTCGTCCGCTGAAATGGCGACTCATGGTTGGTTGAAGTCTTTCGTGCTTTTCCCCTTTCCAGCCGAAGAAGGAGTTTTAAACAACCTCCGCAGCTTTTGCGAAGGAAGAAAGTTTTCACGAGCCTTTTGCATGCTATCTTTGAGGGCCCCGACGGAGAGTAACTCCAGGTGATGCCGTTCGTCGTGATGTTTGCTCGCCGAGCGCTGTTTATAATAACGTCGGTCGTGCCTATTTAATGGCTGCTTTGCACACGCCTGAGATTTTCCAACTACACTCCGTAATATCTTTCACTTGTTCGACGGGGAGATATAAAGCTTGATGCCGCTTCACAGGGATCCCTAAACCAGGGATTTTATATCCCGTTTAGACAGCTCCTGCGTGTATGAGCTTAACTGTTGTGTGTTTACATTACGTATGTGCCATGTTCGTAGTTCAGTCGCTCTGACTTCAGAAGAAGTTCAATTGGGACTAGAGAGAGAGTAAGGGAGTCGCTTTGGTGTGGCGGATTGCATGTTAACTTCCCATCCTATGGGCCAGGTTTCAAATCCTGGTGGTGGAGGAAATATTTCAGAGGAGCCTCGATCCATATTCTTGCGTGCTGTGCGGAGATCGCTTCAAGCACTTCACGCCTCCTTTCAGATGCGACGTGAAGCCGTGATCCCCCTTGTGCCTTTCATAAAGATGAAGCGTCACGTCCTTTCGACCAGTCGTATAGTATCCCTTTTCGTGGGGTTCCATGCGTTTGAAAATCTCGCTTCATTTTGAAAATTGCAGCAGGTTCACTCTTTCCAACGTGCACTTCTTAATTTACTATAAATTTGAAATATAATAGAATTTTTTGTACCGTTTCTGGATTTTTCACTCGTCCCTTATCATCTCCACGCTTTATTTTTACTCTCATATATACTCTCTCATACATACTCAATGTGAACGACCTAATTCACCCCTCAGTTGTCTCTTTTGAATGCCAATACAGAGAGTTACTAGCAGGAACTATCCTTAGTTGACAGATGTACGACGAAATGTGAAATACGTAGGTACGTTTAAATTAATAACAATAACTCCACACCCTCTCTTTGCTTATCCTCCCACCAGCGGTGCCGCGAAAGCGTCATCTATCACTCAGCTACCCATCATAGATTTTGAAGACAGCGTTAAATATCATGCTTAGGTCTCGCAAATATTACAAGCTATGCGCGTAAGGAAATACACTCAAGCCTAAGCGGTTTTTTTTTCTATGAGCGCATAGTATAAGTACAGCATTTCTGTGAACAAGGCATCAGGACTTCTCCCTCTCCCCCTTCCCTCTTTCCCCCTCCCCGTCTCCCGTCTGCTATGGCCCGTCCCTAATGGTGGCGTCTGGCTCACGCAAACAACCTTATTTGCGTGGTCGTTGGGCTCCGTGTGCAGGAGTAGTGTGGTGTGGTGTTCGCGAGATGAGGGTGGAGAGGAGCTGTTTAGCTTGGCAGCATGGAATCATCGGCCTCCCACTCCAAAGCAGTCGTCATTAACCAAGAGGGGAGGAGGGGGCGGCGTGACTTCCCTCTCTTTCCTGGCTCTCTCTCTCTCTCTCTATCTCTCTCTCTCTCTCTCTCGCGAATCAAAATAAGCACAGCGCGGGCTCTCAACATCGCCGGTCGAAACTTCGTCGCGCTCCTACGCTCGCGTTTCCAGAAAGCCCCCCGCTCTCGCAGCAGAACTGGGTAGGTAGGTGTGTACATCCAATCCTATTCACAAACCAACCCTCCGCACGCCTTTCTCTCTCTCTCTCTCTCTCCTCTGCGCCAAAATCTCCCACTCAGCCCCAGAGCGCTTTGCTCCTCCCTTCTTCATTCGCATTCCCATTAAGTCCTTCCCAAGGGGATGGGCAACCATCCCCCCCACCCATCCATAGCGGCTTAAGTCGGAAGGCTTAAGTCGGAAGAACCTGTGCTGTTCTCGGCAGAGCAACACCTGAAAGCCTTTTGCAGCAAGCACCCCGTTTCTCGTGAGTGTGGGAGAGGGAGAGAGAAAGGGATGGTGAAAGCTCGTGGAAGATGGCTCAAGAGGAGAGAGATGACGGAATGAGATGGTAGGGAAACAAGTCTTCCGCCGCGCGTGGGTGTAAAAGCATGGGAGGCGGGGTCTATGAATGCGGGGAAAGGCCGATTACTTGGGTTCGTCGTAATAATGCTTGTTTTCTAACCACGTCTTCCATTGTAAGTAGTTCAATAGGTGTGATTTAATTTGCATCCAGCGTACCAATGCCTTCGGCTTAGCTGTAAATTGCAAATTTGATCCTCTTACATGAGCATTGAAAACTTTGTCTTTTCTTAACATTAAATTCAACGTGAAAAATCCTACAGATTAAATAACATGTTTAAATTGAACATTTTCAGGCAATGTAATCGGGCATAGTTTCTTAAATATTTTATTATCATGAAAATTGCCGGTTAATCTCAGGAATGAATTTTGCTAATGTATCGTAATCACAGTAATTTAACCATTCCAAGTGACGTTATACAACCGAAGATGTTCCAATACGTTATTTATTAGAAAAAAGTGCTTTCTGATAGGTTATGTTTCAATGATTAGTGCAGTCAATAAATCTGCGAAGCATAAATATAATCTGTACGTCGGATGGTGAATGATTCACGCGCTTATCAGTTTAAGAGTAGCGCTGGAATTTATTTTCGAGATTTATGCTTCGACGACCCTTTTAAATCACAATTCTGTAATATTTTGAGAAAATTATATTCACCTGAGTATGATTTCGACTACAAATCCTCTTGATTCTCAACAGTCTTTATTTTCCGAATAAAGAAGTAGAGTTTCTCTTCTGACCAAAATTTCCTGCTTAAGCTGCTTTGAAATAAATCTATGGCAAACAGATTAAAATATCCACACCTAATACAAGGAATGTTTTGCTGTTAAAGCCGTAAGCTCCTCATTTTTTCTCATCCCATATCTTCTATCGATTTGCATAAATGCTCTTCAGTACCGTGTATTAATATCTGATTCATTGAATTCGATCCTCAATGCGAAGACATCTGTACTCCCAAATTTTTATTCCCTAAAACGCGCTAGGTACTTAAATTTACGGTTTTATAATACGCTATTAGGGTTGAAAGGTTTGATTCCCTTGGAGCATCTACAGCAGGAGACGATACAAATCATTCGCATCGTAGTTCAGTATATTGTGATCACCTTGATTCTTGATTACACACATGACACAATAGGCGTCTGTTTCCTCTGCAGGTTTTGACGATGAATTTTGCATTATTCCCCACCCCTGCAACACTCGCGCATTACCCCGGAGAACCAAATGCTTGACTCGTGGTCCTGGCAAGTTTTTCCCTCGCGGTCAAATTTTGCTCGGTAAGCTCGTTCGTGATGTGTGGAGGAGGAGTATAAGCGCCGGAGAGCTGGCTTCTATCACTCCAGTGACGCGCGCCGAATTAATCGGCCGCAAACCCAAAACACACAGAAGCAGTCGGCCACTGGCACATCGGGAGGGACTTAAACCGACCAAGATGGAAATTTCGACCCATTGGCGCATGCACGCATCCCTCATAGTGCTCCACTCAGTCCTCCATCATTCGCGATGAAAAACCACCCTCGCCGAGTGATCGCGACATAATTCCATGGCCTGCTCTTCCCTCTCTCTCTCTCTCGCGCGCGACTCCGTGAGCCCCTCGTACGATCCACCTCGAATTTCCAGTTCCACTTCCATCCTTCATCCCATCTCTCTTGATCTCTCTGTCCTTTCTGCTTCGTTCCTGCTCCCGGTGCGTGGAGATAAGAGTGTGTTCAAAAGAATGTGCTCGAATGTACAGGTATTCAATGCCATGCTCAGATGGCACTCGATGGTGCAAAAAGGTACCCCGAATTGTTTCAATAACATTACTCGAGTACCTATGCTTTCGTCTAGGTCTTAGTACGTTTACCCCACTGCTAAGGTAAATCTAACTAACCTTATACATTTACTTGATTATCTAGACGAATAAATTAGTAGATAAGGTGAGTGGAAGTACCAATTTTACTTGGGTTAAGAAATTCGACAACGTAGATGGTAATAGAGTTCTCAAATGCCGTTTTAATACACAGAAAGGTGTTTAGATAAGAACTCAATAACTCAGAAAAGTATTCCAAGTCTTATTTTTTCGTCTGATTAATCGAATATTTGGTGGAATACAAGGTTGAGTGGCGGTATTTGCCCAGAAAACCGTTATGTATTCGTAAAGATAATCAATGGCTCGCGGAGCCATTTCAGTAATCGCCTCAGATCAGGTGATTATTACGTACTTTTCTGCGTTTCCGCATATTTTTTTGGGCAATCGGGCCCCTCTTTTTTGGGCATATTCGACATATTCGTGGGTACTCAAACGTTTGTTTGAGTATGTGCTTGAGGTTCATCTGGGTAATACTCGAATATCTGATCTCAAGTACGTTTTGCACGCTCTTATGGGATAGCGATCGCAATGGTGCTGGTGTACCACCAACCTCACTGTTTCCCCTCCTTCACATCTCCTTCTCACGCACTCATCTCATTTAAATATGCTGTCGCCGTCTTTCTCCTCGCGAGCTATTGTTTTTCGCGGCCCGCATTTCGGGAAAATATCGCCTTCTCGTCGGGAAACCTTTTATATTCCAATCGAATCTTTTTTTTTTCTTCCTCGAGTGCCTTCCTTTTCGGAATCTACCCTCTCCCCCCCAATCTTCCATTTGTTCTTCCCCCTCCCCTTAATCCTATCGCCTCTCTCTCTTCCCCCTCCCCCTCTCCTTCATGCAGCCCAATAATACCCTATCCCATCTCTCTCTTTCTCAATGTCTTCCCCACTCCCCAGCGTATTTCTGTCTCCCGCAAAATCTTCCGGAAATATTCAATACTCCATATTGAGATTTATTCCTAAGCGTGTTCGAGTACACGGAAGGGGGATTTTGAGCCTTTCGGGGCATGAGTGGTTTCTGAATTCAGTATTTCCAGGAATTTTCACGCTTCCGCGATTTGAGGGGGGGAGGAGTAGGGGACCATAGAGCGCTGTGACGATTGAAATGCGTGGAAAATCTCCCAGGGCAGATTACACTCTCCTTACAAAAATTATTGGATGTCTTTACTCCTCCTCGAGAGGAATTATTTCTAGCATTTTTCACTGCCATCTTTGAGTAATGGATACTCGCCGGCTGAGTACCTCGAAAATCGTCCATGATAATTTAAGGCTGCTAGGAAATGGTGCTTCATCTCCCATATCCATCTATTTCCATTTTGTATGAGCGTGAACTCTTATCTCGTTCATTATCCAATGCTTACAAATGAAATGTATTCTCACACGTATACTGAGTACTCCCCACCACTCAGGGGTCCTAAAGTGGAGCACTCCATATATTGTATAGGACAGCATTATTAGCCCGTATACATCAATCTTAATCTATGCAAGCCGAGGGCTTACCTTTTAGTCCAATTTCCAGATCTCTCCAATTCTCAATCAATTCTAATGAGGCGGATTTTTCATCAATTTAGTTGAATTAGAGTGGGATTACTGAATTATTTTTAAGTAAATATTGATTTAATTTATTAAAATCCAGATATATATTGCCTTTATCACTGAATATCCTGGGCAAATAGTTAACGAGTATCAAGTTCCTCGCTCATTTTTTACTGGGCGATAAAATAAATTCCCTTATAATTATTATCACTACATTTTGCGCATCTTTCCCGCAATTTTCTGTGATGTGCGTTTACAAGCATGAAGGCTCATCAGTTTGAAAGCAGTTGATGAGAAATGAGGCTACATAGATGTTTCCTGCTTCTACAAAACTGAATCATTTATGTCTTGTTATTCCAGCACCCCTCGGCACATTTTGAATGCCTAATTATGAGCAAAACACACAATCGCGAGATGCCGAGTTTTTTTTTCATCCTTAATTACGGTATTTGTTATCTGACCCCCCTGCGGGAGTAATTATTTTCGCTCCCCCCCTACCCGAACGCTGGGGCAACGGGAGGCAAGCAGGCAAGCAGCAGTATGTTTTCTCTCTTCTCTCTCTCTCTCACGGAAATGTTTTTAGAAATGTAATACCCACTGGGTGTACGGAACGCATAGCATGAGAGCCCACCTCTAGGCCGCCGCGGCGGCAGCGTTATATGCACTGGCCTGGATTCCGCGCCGTTGCCGATGGATTTGAAGCGGCAACCGACCAAACGACTCCGGCCCTCTCTCCCTTCTTTCCCCCATTTCTCGAAACGCTCTCCCCCTTGCTCATCCCGGCACCATTCCACCCTCCTCCCCTTTGAGACCGCTTCCAGCACCACCACCGCCACAGCATCCCACAGCTCCTTCATCCCACACCCTCCTTCACCCTTCCTCCGCTTCACTTGCGTGCCGTGACGGAATTTCGCGGTTGCATAGCGTCCGCGGGAGGGTGGATATGATGGGGCGGAGTGCGCCCCGCGGGCCTCGAGAAATGGAGGAGAGGGTAAGGCTGCAGGAATGAGGTAGCGTAGTAATATTGGCCCTTTCTGGAGGGAGGGAGGCAAATCTCTGAGGTTGGGTTCGGATTAGAGCGTGGATATGAAGTGATAATGAAGTTATTATTCATTCCGTTTCTCTGCCGCCGGGTATGGAGATGGGGGAGGCTGGCTTAGGGTAAAGGGGAGGGGGCGAGGCGGAGTGAGTTTGTCTGGGGAAAGGAGTAGTTTTGTATGTGTGGGGTGGGTGGTGGGACAGGGGTGGGAAAATGTTTGTGTGTATGTGCGGAGTAAATGCAGTATAGTATCCAATGATGCTTCCATAGAAGCATAATGTGGAATAATGCTAATAAAAGTAGTATTGAATGATATATTCATCATAATAAGGAATAAATTTTCATGATTTTACATAATGTTTCTGTCTCGGGTGGGTTTGCAGCTTGTATTTTTTGGTGATGCGTAAGTGTGTCGCAATTTTAGTATCAAATACTATTTTTATCAAAATAAAGGGGGCTAAAAATTCCTGCATGTAAATAATATGGGGCCAGAAAATACTTCGTGGCGATCGAGAGGGGTGGAAGAGGTACCAAGAAACACGGTGGTGTTGGCGTATTGCACCTAGCGCTTCATGCGACGACACAACGACTTAGGCGGAGTTACTGTTAAGTTTTCCCTCGCACATAGATTCAAGTTTTTTTTTTTAATGGGAAAAATGTTAGTTTTTCTTTTTTCCCTTCACTTCAGCTCTGAAATAAAGTCTTTTGCATCGTGATAGCACACATATAGTTTTATCTATTGGCACTCAAGATGAAATATATGTAAACATGTTGTAAAATAGAAAATAATATATAAGTGCGCTCTTTTCACTCCACTTCAGCAATGAAATGAACTGTATCGCGTAATGATAGCACAAAAAATTCCTTTTCAAACGATAGTTCGTTGTTGGAAACCAAAATTGCGTCATTTGAAGAGTTAGAGGGGTGGTTGGAATGGAGAAGAGAAAGGTTGCGCGAAAAAAAAATCCGTGGAAAGGCGTGGGAAGGCGCAGGAATAATATGTGCAGCGCGCACAAATGATAACGACCCCCGCACACGATGGGACTCTCCCCAACCCCCTCCCCCCTATCTCTCCCTCTGTACTCCACAACCAGTCCTCTCTTCTCTCGCGATCAAACGTGTGTGTCCATTTACATATAAAGCCCTGCTCAGCCCTCGCGAGGGAACGTTCGCTCGCGAGCTCCCCCATCGGGTGATTCCGATTCATGGGCGAGAATTATGCAGCGGTAAATATTTGTCTTGATTCACGCACTCGCTGGGGGGGGGGGGGAGGAAAATAGGAACGGAAGAGATAGGAGAGAGAGAAAAAAGGCTATGTGTGTGTGTGTGTGGATGGAGAGATGAAGATTGTTAGTTTTTTTTTATAAAGAAGAGGCTGAAGGGAAGGGGAGGGGGGATTTGTTGTTCATCTTCCAGAGGGGATGGGGGCTTCGGCTTTGCTTTTTTTATCGAGGGTGTTGGGTGGGGTGGAAGGGGAATGGACTCGCTTCGTGTATGTATTTGTTGGCCCTCACACCACCGCCGGGAAGTGGAGAAGGGGAAGTAAAAATCTAATGAAAACATATTCCCATGCTCATCCTCGCGTGAAGGATTGGAGGGGGTTGGTTCGCTCCTTCCTCCTCCCCCTTCAGCCCTCCCTAACGCCTCCATCTCTCTGACGTGAGCGTGTTTGGATGAGTGCTTCACTTTCTCATACCACCAATGTCCTCTTACTCTTCCCTCCTGTACCTACTACATCTACCTCTCCTATTCCTCTTAAGGAGGCTCATTACCCATGCCAAGGAGAAAAACTTACAAAGATATACTTGGCTTGATCTTGTGTCTTATGTTACATAAGGAAGCAATAGGTAATTCTGCTCTGAGTACTGCAGGATTAACGTACCTTAGTGTACTGCAGGTTGCAGAAAATATGCGTTTCCGGACCGAATATCTTCAGCCGCTATTAACAAGTGTACATAACTCAGAAAGTAGGCGTTTTATGAAGAATGGTTTATGGGTAATTTTTCTGTTGTTTTGGATACTACTACAAGAATATCAAAGAATAGACACGTCTTTTTGAACACTCTGTTTATAACTACAGCGTGGATTACAAGTTGTTCAAGCATGAACTTCTCCCGCTTAAATAATGATATTCGTCGATTGTGTGCTAATGTCCTCGCCCGTGAATCTAAGCGTAGTTCGCGGGTCCGAATATTACCAGGTTGGAAATTCCACTCCCCAGGATATAGACGTGTGTATTTTTGTAAAATTCAAGATGAGTGTAAGAAAGAACCCGTTGGTCATAAGTGAAATTACAAAATAAACGTGAAATTATTGTAATTACCACTGTATGTGTGTACTCGTTGTATGCAGCTTTCATACAAATATAAAAGAGTGATCTTTGATTCACCGGCCTCGGTGGCGGCAGGGTAAAGTCCTCGCCTGCCAAACAAGAAGTCGCGGGTTCGAGTACCACCTGGGTAGATTTCCGATATCCAGGGCATGGTTGTTCGTGAACGTATATTTGTAAGAAATTGTTGAAAAGCCCCGATGTAAAGGCCAATACGAGCTGTTTTCGGTGGTATGAAAATGATTTCATTATTGCGTAATATCTTTCTATTTTTCGCCAGAAACGATGTGAAAGGATGATGAAAAAAGAAAGAAAACATTGCCTCTTTATCCTCTGCATCAGCACTGAAATGAACAATATCTACGCCATCATAGAAGAAAAAGTCAATTTATAATCATCTTTTCTAAAGGAGCACTAAAAGTATCTTACCGCCGACGTTAATCTGCAAAGAGGGATATTGCGACGGTTTTGCAGCGTCGCGACCCTTTCCGCCGAGGTAAAGAGACCCCTTAACTCCCTTATGAATACTCCCTCCCCACTTTTTCCTTACCACCCCACCTGCCAACGCCACAACCCTCCCTCCCTCATCCCCATCCCCGCGCCCTTTGCTCGCTCCTATTTATTCAATTCGGGCCGGAGGCGAGCAAGATGGAGGAGAGCTTGTTTTTTTATTTTCAAGGCCTAATGTGATTATTTCGCGATTTTATCCTTTTTCCTCCCGTGAGATATTCCAAGTTTTCATTCTCTCTCCCTTCTCTCGCTTTCCCGTCCAATCTTTTTTTTCCTCGGCATTTTCACAATAAATAAACTTCGACGCTCTCGCCCTCTATCTTCTCGTTCGTTTTCTTCTTCCCTTCCTCCTCCCTTTTCCCCTTCCCCCCCCCCCCCCTTCGAGCTGTGTTCCTCCGCCCGTGTATTTTTAGCAAATTGATATCGGATTGGACGTTCCCTCGAGGGAGTAGTTCCGCCCAAAGGTCCTCCAAAGAGCCTCCCAATTCTCTCTGCCGTCCTCGAGCGCCTGGGTGGCTGGTGGTTTCGGGACGTTAAACCAATGGGAGCCGTGGATAATTCGTCTCGGTTAAGTTTTCTCGATTGGCACTCAGGTTATCAAAAATATTAATAGTACGGAATCGCTGCTAGAACCGATATTTATTTTATCAGTACTGGATGACGATAAAATCAGAAAAATACGTGGTTTTCTAGGGCGATATTAACCATCTAAATTATGTGACTACGCGCCATTCGTGGCGAGTAATTTTTTTCTAATAACATGATGGCTTCAGCGATGAGTTGGCTGTGAATCTTGAAGCCTCAGACCTAGCTTGTTGATGCCACAAGTGCTTTTGAACCGTGCAAATGGTCTATTTCTTTTTATGATAAGTTAGGAAACTTATTGTACCATTGCCTCAGAGGTAGATGTGTATTCTAAATGGAGTTTGCCACAAATATATGAGTAAGTCCATAATTGCGCGACTGAACTAGAAATAAAAATATTAATCTTATTTGTTTATTATATTTTTTATGTCCTACAATTACTGGTTCATCGTTACTTTATTTCTTAACGCATTATTTCATGTTTTATAATGACGAAAATAAATTTCTTCCTAGCATAAGTTCTTGAGGTGTAATATATACTTTATGGCTGCAACTGAAGCCCTTATTGATGGTTATCAGGCTTTATTTCTCAGTTAATATTTTTGTCCTTATTCTTCTTCCTTCTTGGCCAAACATTTTGATATTTCCCAACGCAGGCGCGGATAGTTATCGAGTGATTCTCCTTTTTGGGCTAATAAATTGGTTTCTTTATAATCAAATTAAAAGATTTTAAGTTTACATTCCATCCAACCTAAATATGATGAGGACAAGATGAACTTTTGATGGCCATTTAATTTGTCGTAACGCATCGTTGAATACCTCATGGGAGTAAGGATACGACCGCTACACATTGATTTGGCCTTGGGAATCGAATCTAATGATGCCCTTAACATCAGATTCCTGCGGGGATGATGTTATATCCAAAATCATTATCTCATACAATAACAACGTTAAATAAACAAAAGTACGGGACCAAATGTTGAGCGTTCTAATTGGCTTTATTCTGAACCGAATTTCTCGTGGAATTTGTCGTTGATTGGTGATAGTCTGAAATGTTTATCTTTGATTCAATGCATCAAGTAATATTATGACATCATAAAAGCCTTAAATTGCACACTAATGGATGAAACGATTGCAGGGCACATTTGTGAACTCATTGTGTTATTATCAGGTGCATTGGAAGACACAAGAACTTGAATTTTAAAGGACCATTTAACTATATTTTTGGACCAGAATACATACATACGTTAATGCTTAGCCTGAGAGATATACGCAAAGCGACCCGCGGAGGGTGGGAATAATTTAAATTTTGTAGTCATGTGACCTTATTTACACTTTACGCTTTACAGCGCGCAATTTGGGGATATGTATCTGTTCTCAAACATAAAACGGGCGCCCACGATGCATTTATGCGCGCCGGAGACTCGTGGAAAATTGCATGCGCATAAAGTGCACCATGAATCCACGAATATACGGCAAAACACTGACTAAGAGGTGAAATAAATCCGACGGTTGTAGTGAGAGAGAGATACCGTGTCATTAAATGCCCGAAGTATTCGCCGTCGCGTTTTATAGCTGTCGTTAAATGAGTGAGCCATGGATACATTCGTGCCCCATTATTGAAGTGGCTTTCATGACAATCGATGCGCAATAAATACATCCGAATTCCGCGCCATCCCGCCGGTAAGAGCGCGACGGGTAATGGAACTTGGGTATCCCATTTTTTTTGTCTTTGTGTTCGTGAATGTACCCAAAAAGCCAAAATAATTCTGGCAACTCACTTCGACGATGGCGTACAGTTTGTCATCTAAACTTTCATCAAGTTCTTCCTCGTGGATCTCTTCTCTTTCCAAGTCCCACCCATTAATAGGGCATATCTTTCTTACACGTTTATTCATCTCTACTGCCTCCTGTGTCTTATTTTCGCCGTTGCCTTCGCAACTGGAAAGTCTTTCATAGGAATAATTTATCGGCAAGAGACGTCACTCAACTCCGTAGGGTTGTCGTTTCATTACAATCCATTTATCTTACCTTGGTTGTAATTCGGCCTTGTGCACCTATTCGTTTAAAGTCGTCTCGGTTCAATATCATCACCAATTCCGCTATCAAATCATGAGACTTCGAGTCGTGGGTGGTATCGTCGATAATGATTAGGTATACGATCTTATTTTGGTTCGAGTTGTCCTCCCGAGATATTAGCTCTCATCCGTACTTCATCAAATGTGATCACTCATCTGTGAGTTCGAAGAGTGATGACGTTATGTTTTACTCTTATACCCTTAGTGTTCCACATGAATGCTTGGAGCGGCCCATAATTTATTTCTCCGGCTCTTTTGCAAGCCGATAGATACTCATTTACTATTTTATGATTTGCATATATTTCCCAACGTTCAGTCATCTCGTTTTGTTATTGCATAATGCGAAAATCGTAAAGTGAGTTAGCCTTTGGAGGTTTCCCTATCGTGGGAGTTGTCTTTTTATAATAGCCTCCCGATAGAAAAAAATTGTATTTTCCCTACATTGTTTATTTGCACTTTAACGCCTATTGGAAGCCGTAAGATATATTTATATTACTGTCAATGCAAACGGGAATGGTGTTTTATTTTCTTCTTCCTATTTCCTTCCCACGTTATATCTGCCATAAGCCGCAAGGGTTACAAAAGTTGCACGTACTGTACTATCTTCTTTATGCCGATATCGCGGCTATTTCTGTATTTACATATTTTGCTTATTTTTAAGAGCGTTTGAACACCTTCATTATAGAACGATGACTTATTCCTCATAGTCCCATACCCTACAGCTCTACCGTGAATAACAAATGATTAATTTGTCATGTCCATTGAAATCTCGGTTAACTTTGCAATGTAAAGCCATAATTTACGTTTTCAATAATTACTAAAAATCACTCGCTAATAAAAAAATGTTCACAATATTTTTCTAGGCAGATTATTAACGAAGTCCTGTCGGTTGATTTGAGAATTTTTAGAAAGGAACTCATGTAATATAATGCCTAATTCTTCTTATTCTATTCAATGTTAAAGTTAATGCGTGCTTTTATATAAGTGAGCATCTTAATATGTTTCTTTAGTGCATTTATTGCCTTAAATCTTATCCTCGGTAAGTCCAGTATTCGACGTATCGATTTGATCTGCACTATAAAATATCACGACAATTACTGGTAGATGATATCTTCCACTCCTCTTGCAACGCTTTTGGTATCACCGTTGATGCCCTGACGGTTGCTCACGAGGAAGTATGCAGGAGCCCATTTGGATCCGAATGGCCGATCGCAGCGGCGATATTTCTGCCGTGCGAGGACTTACGACCGTTGATCACGAGTTTTCCATCCGTCCAACTTCGCGTGGAAGATCAAATGACGACGTTCGCAGTGGATGAGTGTGAATAATTCGGGAACAAATCGTCCTTCGATCAGCAAACGGGATGGAACGGGGCAGAGGCGCTGTCCGAGTGGTCGGTGAGGGATTATGGCTTTATCGTTTCTCTCTCTCTCTCTCTCTCTCTCTTCGCAATTCTCCTTCCGCCCGCGTCCTCTCGCCGTTCGCCTGCATCCTTCGATAAACCTAATCTATTTCGTCATCGACGCCCCCCCCCCCTCTCTCTCTCTTTTCCCCCTTTACCCCCATCGCTCCCCCCACCCAGTCACGGAACACATTCTCTCCCGAATCACCTCATCCCCACCCAATATTACCCTCCCTTCCTCCCCACCCTATATATTGCTCCCTCTCCACCCCATCCTCCCCCCATTAGCCTAGTGGGTGAGCCTGTTTGGTTGGTTGGTTTTTGGGGGAGGCGACCGGCATATGAGGTCATTTAAGCCATGAGGGAAGGTTAGGAACGAAAGGGTGGAGAGAAACCTGGCGTCTGCATTAGTCTGCATTCTTTGGAAAAAGGAATCTAGAAGCCGTGAAGACCTTGTTTGTGACTCGATTTGCTGCTATAACTAGCCTAGCCTTAGCTTAGCCACATATGAAGACGATGCGTCGTCCTTGAAAACTTGACTATCGGGGGTGAAGCAGTTTGGTTGGTTTTTGGAAGAGCCAACCGACGTATGAGGTCATTTGGGAATGTTAGGAATGGAAGGGGGGAGAGAAATCCGGCATTAGCCTACACTCGTGAAAAATAGGTGAACAACAAGTAAAAGAAATCTGGCCGCGGCGCCGTAGGGACCCTGTTTGTCTCACTCAATTTTCTATTATAACTATCATAGCCTTAACATACGCGTCGTCGTTGAAAACATGACTACCGATCAACAGTATTTTTGCAGGTTATTCATCCCAGCCCCTCTCAGTCTCTATAATATCCACCACTCCAACCCCCTTACCCGTTTTCCCCCATCACTTCCCCTCCAGTCACGGAACACATTCTCTGCCCCACCCTTCCCTCACTCCCCCACCCCATATCACTTGCCCCTTCCTGTCACCCCATATTACTTCCCCCGCTCCACCCATCCCCCCTCGAAGCCCTCCTCCTCGGCCGCTTTCGCTGCCCCTTTGACCTTTCGCACGGCTCGCTGGTAAGAAAGGCGGGAGGGATGAGGGGGGAGTCGAGGTTTGACGTTGCCGGGAGACGCGGTTTTCGTTGGGGGGGGGGGGGGGGGGAAATGTGGGAAGAGGAAGGGGCACCGGGGAGGGGGTAGGATTTTTATTTGTTTCCTTTTATATTTTGGGGAGTGTTTCCCCGTGCGATGTTGTGGCCTGGGTGTGGCGGGGGGTATGTTGGTGGTGCGGGCCCTCCGGGAGCCGAGACTCAATTAGAGGCCTTCCTCCGCGCCATCCCGCGTCTATACGGTGTGCGAAGTGGGCGGCCATCAAGGCAGCGGAGGTCTATCCCACGGAGGCTTATTATTACCGGTTTCAGGTGCACTTGCACTCAGGGACGCTAGCTGAGGGTGTTATGGGTTCGGAAAGTTCGACGTTGGTGGAAATGCGATAAAGTGCTCCGTTTTTATTTATCTTTAATAGGCGTTGTGTTCAAGTTGGTCGAGCGCTGGGTATCTGATCATATCTGCATAATTCCCTGCGAGCCACCTCTAGGGTGTGTGGCAGGGGGTGGTAAATCACCTGCTTGCAGCGGGATTCCCACACCACAGAAACCACAAGGCCATAAAAAACTCTCATTATGAAAAACAATAAGTGTACATTCATGCAGACGGTGGGAGCTCCCACCTACCGTACATCCCATTTATTTCCTTCACCTTCTCCTTGTTATGCCGTCCATCATAATACGACGGTAAACGATGGATATTTTTCACAACATATCTAAAAATCTCTTTGAATTCGCTATGAAAAATAGCCTATGTTTTTTCTACGCTGCCGCAAAGTTTTTTAGGATTCCAATGTTATACACAGATTTGGATTGCGCTACAAGGAAAATCATCGCGATATTTTTCTTAGATCATGCTAAAACAGGTGGCAGTCTAAGAGCAGTAACCGATATTGTGGCATTCGTAATTTGGCTATCTTATACATTTGTTTTTCTTTGAATTATGTAAGTAAAGAGCTAAGTTTAAAAATGAGGAAAATGGTGACACTTATAGGAACCCAGTCTGATTCGACGTCAAATAGATTTTTTTTCCTAGCCCGGGTAACTTGATTTTTTCCTGACTCTGATGGATTCGACTGATACCCAGACGTGATTTCTCCTTTCCCAATCACTGACACCACGCTGTTACCCTCAACCTATGGCTGGAGTGACGCGAACATCCAGACTTTTTTACTAGCTCAAAACTTGACGTGAATATCCGCATGGCCCTCATATTTTGATCCGGAAACATATTCGGCGCTCGGAAATTCTGCGACGCAGCTTCCTCTCCCTGGCGATGTCACCTCTTCAGGTCAAAGCGAAGAAGGTATGGGGACTGGAAAAGGGATGAGAAGGGGAAGATGAGGTGGCAGCTAGAGAAAGACATGGAGGAAGGTGGCTGAAGATAAGTATGTCTCTGATTAGATATAAAAAAGAGCGATAATCGGCTCCTGCTCGAACGAACATGATTTAATGACAAATTCCGAGATTACGTGATTGGTCTAGTAAGCCTTTCTTTCAACAGAGACGATTTTATGGAAAATATTTTTCCCATCGTGGGAGACAAATTTTAAATGCTGAAGAAGAAGGGAAATTATCAGTTTTTCAATAAAATTTGTTCTTAACTACTTCCATTTCCCATAGTATTTGCTTATAAAGTTTCCGTGGAGAAAATGATTATTCTCCATTGTGTCGGATTTTTATCGACAGTAGGAGTATTGATAGATAATTCAACTCTCGAAACCGTAGTTAATCAGTGCCCTGTACGCAGTATAAATCCGAAAAGAAGGATAATTCCCACAATAATACTGGATTTGGGGTTTCAATATGGGCTTCAGTTTTCGGCGTGGCCACCTTAAGATATATCGTACACTCTGACGTGTGTATCAAAGAAAAGAGAATAACAGGATCTATTTGAAGTGCTAGCGAGTGATTTTCGTCATTCGGAGTTGAGGTGGTTTCCATAAAATCAGATTTCCATGATGATTTGTGCTCTGCCCTGTGAGGAGAGATGGATGGTAGAGAACTAGTGGAATGTTGAAGGGCCCGGTATTGTAGAGACCTAAGTATCCTTATTATCTCTTCGAGAGCGGGTCCTCTCCAACGTACAATGCGACTGGTGACCTTCCTTCGTTACGAAGTGAGGTGAGGTGTGTAAGAAGGACCTCGTGGGAGGGATTGGAATTTGGGATCCCCTGGGAAATAGTCGGGGAAGATGACCAGGCGGCACCTGTATATGAGACCTCTCCCTATAATACACACACGCTTGAACACAAATACATGAAAAAACTCACCTATACAGAGAGAGAGAGGGGGCGCTGTGGACAGTTCTTCTTCCTTCGATGAGCTAAACCGGTTACCATGGTGACGGGCCCCACATTGACCCCGTGGCCGGCCTTTGAAGTGCTCTGCCGTTTGGGGTGGTGCGATGGGGCGTGGCGAGGTAGGAGAGGGGGCGTGTTGGGGTGGACAGGTGGATATTGGGGGAAGGAGTGTGGCTGATCATGGGGGGCGGCTCCGAAAGAGAGGAGTGGTCATCGTCGCTTCTTCCAGTGGCCGCGTGGCCGGGTAACCATGTGAAATGAGCCCTCTTCCTCCTCCAAACCAAGCCCTCGATCTGGGACCGCCTCCAATTCGGCCTCTCCTTCCTCCCACTCTCTATCGCTTTCCCTCACATCATGATCCGCCTCCTCTTTTGATATTCCTCTCTCTCTCTCTTTTATTCTCCTCTCTTAATCTTCTGCTCTCAACTGCTTTCCAAACCTTCTCTCTTTTTAACATGATTTTGTTCTTTCCCGGCGTATGATACTGGTGAAATTGCCGGCCTTGGTGGCGGTGGAGTAAAGTCCTCGCCTGCCAAACCGTAGGTCGTGGGTTCGAATCCCGCCTGGGTAGGTGATCCCTATCCAGGGCGTGGATGTTTGTGTTGTACTTCGTTAATATTGGAAACCCTCGTTGTAAAAGGCCGTCATGTGCTGTTTACGGAGAATTTGATAATAAATAAATCTTATCGGGTTTTCCACCAGGTGAGTTGCTTTTAGGCCAACGTTTCGATGGATTTCTCTGCCATCGTCTTAAAATAAAGCCTGAGGACGACGCCATAGGCAGCCATCGAAACGTCGGCCTACCAGCAGATCACGCTGTGGAGAACCCGAGAAGATTTTACCAATCCCTCTCTTTTTTCTTTGCCAAATCCTAATTGTACTTGTATAACAATTTTTTCGATAACGTTTTGGTTGTATGTGACCGGCAAAACAATGCTTGCAAAGGTTGCTCATCGCAATTCAGAAGGATTATCAGGTTTCAAGATGTCAAGTAAATTTGATGGGTGTGTGAATGAAGCCTGGTTAGTATTCTTAAACAGATTTCAGTATTTACCATGAGTTCCCTTTACCACACCCACAATTTTCAGTTTTTTTCATTTCTTATTTAAGAATACAAAAAGACGAGGAAGAAAAATCAACTCAATAGAAGTAATGTGAAGATTTTATTTGCTTCTATTGATGAATTTAGTCTCTCATTATCATTATATACTCATCCAAATGTCATTTCCCAACATTTTATACCTTAAGTATTATTTTTTTTTCTCTTGTCCTGTGCCAAAGCATAATGTTTTATGTTCTCCACTATTTTACATCTATTAAAATATATGTTGCTCCATTTACGTTTTTCATTTACATTTGCATCTAATAATATGTATTATAATATAAAAATGATTATCTAAGTCGTTCTCCTTATCCTTCGGTTTGTTGGAGGTTTCGACAAACCATGTAGGCGCAACTTTTTGAAGCAGTTTTAAGCGTAGAGGTACTCGACTCCATTAAAGATAAATGGTAAAAAGAAAGTAATTTTAAATTAAATGTCACCTTTTTTCATTTAAATTATTCTACCAACAATTGGGATGCCTACAAATAAAAAGTCTTATAGCATTATTTTAACTCATCTTTTTACTTTTAAGGTTCTACTTGACGTTATTTAATCTTGCCAGATCCTCAACCCAGTTGTCTGAATTAAGTGACGACCAACTAAGCGACCCACTCTCTCCCTGCACCCCTCTCGATCCGTTCCCATTCGACCGTCCGCTCTCCATAGCTCACTGCCCCATTCGAAAATCCCCGCCGCGCGTGCATTGCCATTTCCTCTTCGCCTGAATATTCCACCGCCCGAGCTGCCGTTGCTAATCGCCCCGAGACTCTCTTTCCAATCCACCGCTCGTTCTTCATCCGACCTCCTACCGCCTCCACCTCCTCCTCCTCCTTAATCTTCTCTTTTCACCCCTCCCTCTTTCTCCTCTCCCTCCATACCCCTTCCCCTCCTCCTCCCACTTCTCCGCCCCACTCCCTCCCAGAGCCCCGAGTCGTGCTCGTCCGCTCGCTTGCCGTTTCGCTTCTTTTTATGCAACCTGTGGCTCTCCTTCCCGTCCCACTTTCAACTGTTGATTTTCACGGTGACTACTCGGGAGGTAGGGGGGGGGGGGTGGAGGTTGGGCAGGGTGGAGGGAGTGAGGGAAGAGGAAAGTGCGAACACTTCGCCTCACGATGCTCTTTTCGTTGTTGTTGCTGGAGCCTCGGGCGGCGCGAGGAAGAGTCGTCCTCTGCATCCCTTAGTCGCAGTTGTCATAAGGTGTCGTCACACTTGTCGGACGCCGCCGCGCCGCGCGCTCAACGACGTCCGCCTGAAGATTTTATGAGCCCGTTCCTCCTCCGCGAGGCTCCTTCCTCAAAAGGATTCGTGAGACGGGGTGAACTTCCTCACTCTTCAAGAACGTGTTTGTTCTCTTCCGCCGGTGGGCTCTTTGAACGTCGGGGATCGTTTCCTTGGGCGCAAGAAGGCGGAAGAATCCTACGCCACTCACGTCGGAGACGAAACACTGCATTTTCGTAGTAAAACTCTGCGTTAGGCAATCTTATACATGCCGTTTTCCAGTCCATGCAGTGAGAAAATAGTCTTTTGAGGGATATTTTAGAACTCTTAGGGACGGAATTCTACGCATCTCTTTTATTTTTATCGAGGTTTTTCTTTATCATTTTCTCGTTTTAAATATGGATCGCTCCAACTGATAAATATACTGCAGGCAGTTTTGACTCTTAATGCCTCATTTCTGTCCCGTTTCTCAGTTTTAATTGTTATCGACCTCTCAGGTTAATTTTTTCTCTTACTTGAATTAAAATTTACATTGTTATGCGTCGAATTTTGTCAAATTCATTCAGTGAATAAAACCGCATTAAACTATGAATATAAGGACGTATTGAAAACCACACCTAATTCACAGAAATTATGTATTTGAACCTAGAGTCATTTTTGATTTTATCGGTAATTAAAAAATCGAATATTATGATGATTTATTGGCTCACTGACCACTAAAACTATGATAGTAATCAGCCATCACTGCAATCCCTATTCTAAGGGAGTTACTGGTGTTGAAGTTCGGTTTACTCGACCGTCATCACCTACTAATGGCTGTTCTCACCTCGGGGAGTCCGCTTCATTTCCTTCCGGAGAATCACACGGACGGTGAGCCGTGTAATTGGTGTGCAGCATGCCATGCCTCCCGCCGTGCCGTCGACGGAAGGCCTTGGTGAATCAGTGCCTGCTCTCATTTCTCTCTTTCCTGCGTCCTAATACACTCCCTGTCAACGTATCGAACTTAATATCCTGTCAGCGCCAGACTGCGAAGCTATGAGACTTTTTCATCGTCTCGATTAATTTTAATCGTCATTATTATTAGTGATACTTCCTAAATTGTTTAAACAGTATTTATTCCGGAGCGAGTGGCACTATAATGCCCCATGAAGGTGAACGCGATCGTTCTACGGAATAAAAGTTGTAGACATTATAACTGGGTTCCATTTTAAATACGAATTTCCACCAATTCGTGCAAAAGCATTCAGTTACGAACGAATTAGGCATGGGCGTACCCAGCGAGGGGGAAGGGGAGCAGCTGCCCCCCCCCCCTAAAAGCAAAAATCGCAAAAGTCTTTAAGAAAAATCAGTACTTCGCTGAAACGAAAATATTCAACAAATTTTATTTAAACCCACAAAAAATGATATGAATTAGTATAAGATATGTAACTGAAATAAAACTATTTTCTCAAGGAAATAATATCATAAACTAATGTCACAACTTGGATTGCCCCCTCCCCCCTTCCCTAGACCATGGCTTGCCCCCCTAGTTATGATCCTGGGTACGCTCTTAGAATTGGGACTTTGATATAGTCACTTTCCTATAGGATGGTCAACTCAATTTTCTTGTTTATAAGGCTCTTATAACAAACTGGTCCTTGAGAATAATGCGTGTTTTCTATCAAATGTCAACCAAACAGTAATCGAAGTTCTTCAATCGCGATCTCTCAACAGTCATGAAAGTGAGATCCACAACCGACGACATTTTATTCATTAGCGTGGTCTATCATCCCCATCGTTCAAATCGGAGCTCTTACCGGTCAGTCCAGCTATCCTACCGGCATCTATGGAGAAAATCACCCGTCGAGTGAGAGGCTATCGCGCGTCGCCCGCCCCGGCGGAAGGAAGCGAGCACGGCGGCGCGGCGGCGGGAAGCCTGCGTGGGGCGACCGGGCGAACGAGCCTGGATGCGCAGGTGTGGTCTGAAGGGGAGGAGGAGAGGGTGCGTGAGGATGGCCGTGTCCCACCGGCGGGGGGGAAACGGGAAGAGACGGGGAGGGAAGACGAGCACACAAAAGGGGGAAGAGAATCAGCATCCGTACGGATGGAATTTGCGACATTGCGCGCGGCTCCGGGAAAATCAGCGGCTCGAAAGAATGGGAAACCGCAGAGAGCGATGGGCGCGGTTGGCGAATCTCTCTCCCTGCCCATCGGTCTTTCCTCCCTTTCCCTCTCCTCTTTTCCATATTCCCTCGCTCCCACCTTTTCGTTCGCTCTTTCTCCCCCAGTTCGCATGAATACGAATCGATTTCCCCTCTCCCGTCCTCGCTTCCGCGAAATGACGTTGTCAAGCGGACAAGCGCCGTAAAAAAATAGTATCCTCTCGTATGTATGTGTGCTACACGGCATGGTCGCGAGGAGACGTACGTCCGGCAGCATATCCGTCGCAAAATCTGAGAGAAAAAGTATGCATGAGGCCCAGGAAACATCGGTCGTCGTATAAGTCCCTGCGCGCTCACCTTGCAAGTTGAATCATCATCTTGGAGTTTCATGGCCTTTTTTTATACGAAAGTGCGTAACTTCGTGCGTAAACTTGAGATAGAAACTTCTCATGATGGTCAAAGAATGTTCAAGGTGAATATGTTTGCCCGAGTCTCGTATCAAAATGGTTTTCCATCGTCTAACAATGCGCTAGATTCTGATGTAATGTTAAGTCCACACCGGATGAGAACGAATTCAAAATGAATGCTGAGATTTATGCCTGCGTTGTCTTTCCGACGGAAGTGTACGAAATTTTCAGTCCTCATTTATCGTCGAAACGTGTTCCAATTGTCTGTCTCCACGCCTGTCTCTAGTGTGATGTCCGGTACTCACAGGATTGGTGTGATTTCAAAATGAAGGCTTAAATTTATCCCCGTGTTCTCGCTTTATTAACGAGGTCATGAAACGTCGGCCTGAATGCACACAATGATGTATTCATTTGCAGTAAAACTGCCGACGCTAGTATTTATCCTATTAACGTGACGGGGAAATTATTTTATGGCCGCGGTGATTCCTAAAAAAAGTTAGAATGCTTTCGCTGAATCAAAAGGTATCGCGCAGTGACATCAGTTTACGCTCATCCTCCGCTCACTTTTTTGCCTATAAATACCTCTCGTCGTGCTTTTTTTCTCCCTTTAGCAGTATGTCCAAATTGAAGCCATTTACGAAGTTTACTGGGAGTGTAATAAAAATTTCTATGCCCCGCCGTGATTACGCCCCCTGTCCCCATTTCCAATTTTTATGCCTGCGTCACGTCCCACTCTCTCGCCCGACGATCCTCAACTGTCTCTCCCTCCCGCCCCTCGCTCGTCCCTTTGAGTTGCGACGACGGTCAGCCCATTTCCTCATCCTATTCTCCTCCACTCTTGCCGGGCCCTCCTTTTTCTCACATGAATACCAATCGATCCCCGTCTATGCTTTGAAATGACGTTGGAAATCTGGGCACGTTGCTGTGTACTTATTTTTTTCGTGCGAGCACTCGAAAGATTCGCCTCGAAATCATAGGCGGTAGAATGTCGCAAATACAAGTTGTCATCGACTTTACAATTAAAATACTTAATGAAATAATTAGTGTTTCGCTGAGTACATTTTAAGCACCATATAATCTGGGCTATTTTGGATTTCTAGGCCGATTTAGAAATTTTAAATTTGACCCAAGTATGCGTTACGAAGTGGAATATATTAAGGTTGAATATGTAACTATTTTACTCTAATAATATGTAAGGTTTACTTGCCTTCTTTTTACAATAAGTACTTACGAGTTAATATGAACCTTTCGGCAATGTTTGAAGATAGTTCAGGATAGATCATGACGATTTCCCCGCTTGTATCATACTGGACCTGTCCTTGTTTCCACTCAATCATGGAGTTATATAACACTTGTAACATCGTATCCCCATACAATTCTGAGCCATTGCGTTCGCGGCACGAGGCGACCTATGATTAAGGTGTAAATGTGCTGTTTCGCTCAAATAGTATGAACGGTTTACTCGTCGCCTTTTTTCATGAAGTACTCACAGGTTAATATGAACCCTTGGGCAATGTTTGAAGGTTATTTTGTCATGATTATTTCTCAAGATTTAAAGATCGACGAATTAAATATCCTGGTTCTTCGCGAATACTTTGCTATTTATCGAAGCTTGATGTTTTTATAGGAGACTCCTGCCTCCCCCCTTCTAATGCACATAACCTCGCCTACCCGAGGGGCTCCTAGGTCCCCAGGACGAAAAAGTAAGGGAAGGATGGTATTTGCACGGGGTGGAATAGGGGTTTTGTCGGGAGGGAGACGGCGTAGGGAGATGGTCGTAGAGTCCTTCGGTCGCGAGGATGCGAGAGGAGGATTTAGCAGGAGCGAGATGGTGAAATGTGGCCAAGTAGTTCGGGAGGTTTCGGCCCCTCCAGTCGGGTTCTCCGGGAGAGGGTGGGTGGGCTTAGGTTCGAAGGAAAGAGGGGGAGGCAGGCGGGGGAAAAAAAGTGAGCGTGGCCACCCGAAGAGTGAAATGAAAAGGGGGCGGAAGAATATGGCGAGGCTTAAAAGGGATGTTATATGAGGAGGCAAGGCGAATTTCCGTGAGGGGGTGGGTTGTGGGAGGGCGCGGATGCAATCGGGACTGAGGGGCGGAGGGTTGATAGGGGGGGGAGGAGTGAGGTTTGGGGGTCAGGGCGAGCGAACGAGGGGAAGTCCCGTGATGAAAAAACCCGGGGGAGTACCTAGAGAGAAGCAGCTCTTCCTCCTCTCTGCCCCCCCTCATCCCATATACCCTTTCTGCACACCCTTTCACGTCAACTCGGCTCCATTCTAGAGGAGCCCAACAAGGGGACATTTTTACCACCGTACTCTTACCCTATGCGTCCTTCCATCCGGCGTACCTTTATGGGTAATAGGAGAGGGACCTTGCTCTTGCCTGATGTTGAATGGAGCTCATCAGATGCTTGATATTTAATTATTCCCTTGATAGTGATTCAGCGAGATTTTGAACTTGTACAATGTTGTCTAGCTGAAGACACATACAACTAATACATGCTGTCTAACGATATGTACACCTGTAACCCTTCCAGCACCATCAGTCAAGAATATCAGATTCATGAAATGATATTTCATACATTTTATTTCTTATAACTACGGATTTAAACGTACAATGTAACATTCAAGAGATAGTCTCTTTAAAACTAACAAAAAAACTATTCGTCGAATGGAGTCACAATGTAAAATGAAGCACAAATCTTATCATCTTAAGCTTATCATCGCCTTAAATAGATCAACTTTAGCAAAAACAGGTCACATGTAGTAACTTAATCGGAGGATCGCCATTGGGTCTTCCAACCTTACGGGATTACGGTAGGATGCAGAGAAAAATCAAGCACATAAAATGACAGAACACAAGCGCGGAATTCCACTTGGGAAATAATGTAAATCAATATGCGCTATCCTACTTACTGTCTCACCTATTTAAGTACTTGCACCATTGTAATACTTAGTCCCCAAATCATTCTCATACACTTATTACATCATCATTGCTTTTTTATGTCCATCAAAAAGTGGTCGTTTGGTATCGAAATTCATATATTCCTCAACAGCAAAACTTTCTGTCGGGAAATTTTTCAGGGTTCGTGCCTTATTTAAAAACTTTTTCGGCATTAAAAGACCCAAATGTGGGATATTTTAGCTTTCAAAACCTGAGGAGCGAATCCCCTTCCGGAAGTTTTAGACATAAACATTGAAGAAACGTGCGTTATAGCCTCGGGAAGAAGATTTTTTTATTAGCTCGGTCAACACCAAACGCTTCTCACAGCCGTTACCTCCCAGTGGCGTGCGAAAATCGTTTAATTATTTAGGGAAAAAGCCGTCGTCGTATTTCTTCGCCGGGAATGTTAAAACTGGCCCCTCGTCTTCGTCCTGACCTCCTCCTCTTCCTGACTCTAGTCGACATTGCTCGTCTTCGCTTCGTCCTTTCCCTCTCTCTTTTTTTATTTCTTTATCCTTGGGCCCCTCTCCCTCGCTGCCATCCTCAAGATCGATATCCCTCCCTCGTCTCTTTCTTATTTTCCCCTCCTCCCCTGTTCGATATTTCATATTTTTTTCCCATCGAAAAATTAATGGCACAGGGCTCGGGTCTCAATGCGCCGCGAATGTATGCTCACACACATGACCATGTGGGACTCAACAAGCCTCCAAGCGCCCTAATAAGCTTTTTTTGAGTTCGGTGAGAACGGAGTGGGGAATGAAAAGCTCCAAGAAAGATATGATCCTCGGATGGGTGAGGGCGTATAACGGCTATACTTCTCCTCCCATGTATTTATGCCTCGCTGCCAAATGTGTGCCCACGGGTCGTTCAAGACGGGCGTGTTGCTAGTAATGTAAGATGTGGCCTCGTTAGAAGGGTATTAATTAGTGCTTCCAAGTCTTAAATAAATTTTCCCGGAGTTTCTGTTGCCTGTCGTAAACTTCAACTACTAGTGAAAAGGTATGAATTATATACGTATCTTTCACATCCCTGGGAATCATTTAATAGCGTTTTCCCTCAATTTGTTTAAAATATGAAATAAAATTTGTGTAGCAACTGTGATGCTATTTTCTAGTTCAACTTTGAGAGAAAAATTGAGGGATTACAATGGCAAAAATTTAAGTTTCTATTGTAATTGTAAATATTCTAAAAACAGCAATTTTAGTACCTAGTTGATTCTTACTTCCATCTTCTTAATCATATAAATCTCTGCTTTTCTTTTGATTCCCTCAGTGAAGTTTTCTTAACTGATATTAAAGTTGTTGATTATTTTAAGTCCAGAACACAGTAATTTATTTCTCCGAGTAAACATAAATATCCTGCAAACCCCAAAATAACTCGTTGACATTCATCACTGTAGTAAGAAGTACTATGTAAGAAATGATGCATTACATGCAAACTATTTCATTGGGTGTCATATTTTAAAAAAATTGAGATAGGACCTAAATTGCAATTTTACAAAACGGCATCCATGCGAGGTTTGCTGTTCTGATTCTGACGGTTGAGTCATCAAAATGTCGAAGAGTAATTTAGCAAGTGAGATGGTAGTGAAATGGCTTTCGGCAGCGGAATATGTTTGTTTGACAAAGAGTTTGTGATTTTTGCAATTAAAACCTCTCGTTGGCAAACGTGATTCAACGAGAGGGCCGTCAATCATCACCGACATGCGACGGATTCTCGAATTCTCTGGCCATCATTTTTCATGGAAAATAAAATTTTTCCGGCTGTATCCGGGTCGGAACATTTATCCGAGCAAAAATTTGACTTGAAAAAATGTGGAACAATCGAATTTCCTTGAAAACGAAAATTGCAATCCTAGTTTCATTTCGATTTTGAATCATTTTATGGATACTGTAACTATTTCTGTATTCAAAACAACAACTTGGGGAATTAGGCATTGTATGAGGGCAGAAATTAGGATGGTAGATATGTGGATATATCACTGCCATTTTGCACAGGACTTCTTGAGACTTCTTGACTGCGACAGAAATATCGTGCCCTGACGATGCATGAGGTCCTTCATTTAAGGTTGTTACGCTGCGGCGTTGGTTGCTGTAGCAAAGACAAGAAGGTTTTCTTCTATCTGAAGACGCTGGCGATTTTGCCAGTGCGAAAGTGTTGTATTTGCCACAGCAATCGACGAGATAGTTACCGAAAATGAAGAATTTCATTGCACACGCAGAAATCTCCGTTCTCACCTCGAGACACATCATCGGTGAAAATCATAATTTAAAAAACTACTATACAAAGAAATGATGCATTGCATGCATTATCCCATTATTTTTCGCATAAAAATAGAGATAGGAAGGTGGAGACATAAATTGCAATCTTATAAAATGGCACCCATATGAGGTTTGCTCTTATGATTCCGACGGCTCGCCTTGGCCCCAGAGTTTAGGTTAAAAAATGTCCCGAACTTTGTCGCACGGGCTCTAAATCACCTCGCCAGTAAAAATGCATCTGGGATAATGAAACTCCTTGCGATTATTTCGCCGGCCCTTTAAAATAAAAAGAAGTCGCAGGGGCGTGGATGGGGAAGTCTCGAAGAGAAATCTTCGTCGTAAAAACGAGGAGCAAATGGCAGCGTCCTAAAAATCGAAATTGGGTCAAAATTGACCCGACACGACGGTTGTTTCTAGCTCGGGCCTTTTAATAACGGGCCCCGCACACAATGCCCGTTCCTCTAGCGACGCCGGCGCTTCCGTCGCCTCCCTGCGGACGGGTCACGTGACCCGCGCTCGTAAAATAAAAACGCGAGCGAGACGTGCGTCGGTGTGGATGTGTGTGAGTGTGTCTGTAGTTGGGGGGATCCACACCCCCCCCCCTTTTCGCCCTTTCCTTTGTGACCCCCGTCTTCAAGTCGCTGCCATTAACACGTTCTTCCTCGTCTCCCCCTTCTCCAAGACTGCGTTCACCCCTCGCCCATGCTCATCTTTTTTTCCCTGAATACTGGCACGTTAGCAAGCGGGAGGGAGGCTATGGCGGCTACCCGCGATACATCTGCTGAGGAGACCACTAGCCCTCGAGTACCTATCCTGTGACACTCCATTTTTCGATATAGTCACATTTCGTAAAGTCTCCTATTATCTACAGGGAATTTAACTTTTAGAATTACGTAAACTATGGGTATAGCTGACCTTATGAAATGTATGGTTTTCCGATGCGTGCGAAATGGCAACAAAACATCAGTATAAAAAAAATCAGCGTAGGCAACCCGCATGCCTCCAAAGCATCCCCTAATGCATAATTTCTGGCTACGCGCCTGCCAGAGAACACATTTCTATCTCTTCCTCTCTATGCGAGGGCTGTCCCTGGTTTCTCCTACTGTCGCCAACCTCTTCAGCGAGTTTTGTTTAGGTTTCAGGGTGCTTGGCATTACCCTGTCGACCAGAAAGTGTTGGGCCCTCTGGGAAAACCTAATGAATATAAAAGAAATGAGCATTACTACTCGAGAATTATGATAACTCGGCGATCTTTCAGATTTTTATTTCGTAGATGGACTATGTTGTTAGATGAGAAATTCCTAGTGAAAGCCGTTGGAAACGCGGGGGCACTTTCTCTCCAATTGTTGGATTTGAACGGAGCGTGTCTCCCAGAGCATGGAACACTAGTGGAGCTTATCGGCGGAGTTGCGCCGTGCATGAATGACACTCGGGGAAGAGCCTAAGGCCGAGAACTTTACCTTCCCCTCCGCGCGATCACTTGTATGAATGAACTAAACCACCATCTCTCCCCTCATTTTTCTCAGTAGTCGAGACGCCCATATCTCACCAGTCTGCAGGAGTTAGACCCATAGCCGGGAGAGATCTTTGATGGCTTCGGCCCCCTCCAGCCCTCCGATTTTTTTCCCCTGTGGTGATCATCCGCGATCTATCCGCTGAGGATATAACTAGCTTATACACTCCATTTTTCGACATTGTATCATTTCATGATGCCAGCCAATATTTAACTATTAAGTTAGCTTGCAGCATTATGCTTACGAAAGGTATAGGTTATCTAATGAGGTGTAAGGCTCTCTGATGCGCGCGAATTGACAAAAAACATCAGTGTAGGCAACACGTATACCTACCGAGCACTCCCCAAACCGTCAGAATTTCCAGAACTCACATAGCCAGAATTCGGTGAGACACTCAATTTGTTGATCAGGCAGTAGGCAGTTCTGTAGGTACCTTGGCTGAGTCATCCGTAGATTTACTAAAGTGATAGGATTGCAAGGAGGAAAGATAGTACACCCTGTCATAGGCGTAGATTTTCAACAATTTCTTTGCCGATTTCATTCTCCTTTGTGCGATAAGCTGTTGATTCTTGGGAGTAACTTAGTGGAAATCATCGTCATTGAATGGGAATAATTTCATAAGTAACTTGAAAGTTACTCATCAATTTTTATTTCTCATCGCAAGTTTTGATAAAGCATCAGTTGATGATATTACCTTTTCGAAGACTTTGGGTGTAAAGTTATATAAATAGTCGTAAGTGCTTCCATAGAAATAATTCTAAACCTTCCTATTCTCGTTGAGGTCCCGGACAATGAAGGAAAAGTTCTCATTATTTTCCTCTTCGTAAGTAAAACCTCCTCGGTCGAGGCGGCTTGGTGGGGTAAGCGGCTTTTCATTGCTAGTATTGCAGATGAATTCTCTGAGGTGTCATGAGTTCTTTAATGGAACATAATTGTCGACAACGTTGAATGCTGAGTGAGGGACGCTTCATGCACGGTACATCATCCGGGGGTCGGAACACTGCCTGTTGTCCTCTCGGTGCACATCTTCGAGAGCACACATGTGCCGGGTATCTCTCAACCGTCCTCGCTGACCTACCCACCAATCGCGCAAACGACCCAAACCATCGCTCACCCCATCGCTCACCAAACAACCAATATTTCCACCATCCCTTATTTCTCTCTCCCTATCTCCGTTTACGCAATTCCCACCACCAAAGCAATCCGCCCCCTTCGCAACCATTCCCATCGTAAAAACCCCTCGCGCACTCCTGGATATAGCCCCTCTCTCTCTCTCTCTCCCCTCATTCCCCCTAACCCCTTGGCAAAACCCTTACACCACTACCACCGCCTACCCATCCCCTTCCTCCACCCCCTCTCTCTTCCCCGATTATCGATCCTCCTCCGTGTTGCCGGGCTCCCCCTCCCCTCTCCAACCTCTTCGCCATTCCTCCCCCACCACCACCACCACCACCACCCTCCTCCCAGGGAAACGGTTGAACGCCATGTGATCCTCCCGTCCCCTCTCCTCTCCTCCTCTACCGCCGCCGCGGGCTGTTTGTCGCGCGGGGGCCACACGCACGTGTGGGGCGCACGGGGGTGGTGATGGGCAGTTCCGTTCTTTCGCCGGACCCGTTCGTTTGGGTTTCGTTCACTAGAACGGAACGAGTTCGATAATTCGTTCCTTTCTTCCCAAGAATATCAACTCTCAATTTAATTGAGGTACTTTTTTCGGGGGTTATGAAGTGAAAATTCGTATCGTGAAGTGAAAAAGTCTCTGTCGTAATATTCCTAAGTTTTATTTGGCAATCAGAATGCGTTTCAACTTTCAGGAAACTTGTCAATCAGAGAGGCAGTCTGATGGTGACGTCTAAAATTTGAAAATCGTTTTTACTGCCAATAAAATTGTCAAAAACTCTTTCGATTATTACCTTTCAAATAGCATTGTTTCGGTCAATTATATATTATTTAAAATTATTTCATTCGACTTATTTCACCCCGATCGGCTTCGTTAGGTGTAATGTAAGAAGTAAGCATCAGGAAGTAACCAAGTTTTAGTACACGGCCATTGAACTATGAGCATGCTAACTTTTCACACACTGACGTCTGAAGCAACCTATTTCCTTGAATAGATTTATATTCATTTCCCTTTTGTATGCAACATTTCGGCCTATATTAGGTCTTTTCGGTGATTAATATATTAGCCCAAACTACCTACTAAGCAGTTGTAATTCTAAAACTGTTTTAGTGAACTGTAGATTCCCCATTATTTTAATGATTGATTTTCTGAAAGTTTAAGTTTCTCTGTGCAACCTCACTCAATTAACTCTAGTGTTATTATGACATTCACACGATGGAAAAAATGAGAGAAAGAATACTTTTACGGTGGTCTGTATTTGGCATGGCATCGGTGTTCTTTCATACGGTACTCACATCGGTTGCGAAACATGGAATATGCTTTGCAATATCAGATAAAAATACAAAAGGCATTCTGGTTTGATTTCGCACTAAGAAAACTGATACATTTTTCTTCTCTAATTATCTGGTACTTTTTCAATAATATTTACCGTAAAATTATTTAAATAACATTTTCATTATAACTATCACCCATCATTTTTTGTGTGAGAAATTAAATGGGGAGTTATCACAATTTTTGCTGCATAGTAAATTCTGGAAAGTATTTGGGTTGGTGTGGCGGCTCGAGTGTTCGCTTCCCGGGCCCGGGTTCAAATGCCAGCGGTGGCAGAGAATTTTTAAGAGATTGTCCTATTCCTACTTTAGTGCTTTGCGGAGGGTACTAGAGGTATAGCACTCCGTCCGTCAGCTGGAACTTTAAGCCGCGGTCCCCTTTGCTTTTTCCGTTAACAGCAGGCTAATGCCGACGCCGGGTTTCTCTCCATCTTCAATTACCTTACCCTTCCTCCATGGTGCAAATGATTTTAGCTGTCGGTCGCCTCCTCCTGAAGTTGCTCAATACAACTTCACCCAATTAACTCTCGTTTTATTGTTACAGTCATAGGACGGAAAAAAGGAAAAAAGTATGCTTTTACGATGATCTGTATCTGTCGTAACATCAGCGTTCTAACATAACATATTCGCATCGGTTACGAAGCATGGAATATAGGCGTCATTGGATTCGTCTCTGTGGACCGAATCCGCTCAGAATAGCCCGTCTTTAGGTGGGGGGGGGGGGAAACATCTGCCTCCTCCCTTTCGATACTCTTCCTTGCCGTCCATCATCATTGCCTTCCTTCTACCCTGCCATGGCCGACGGGCAGAACCCTTCATCCGTCCAGCTCCGTCCCGGTGAATTATTAAGTTTTCGGTGGGTTTGTTTGGGTGAATTCGGTGACTGGGAATAATTACGGTTCCCTCCCCTGGGCAAGACCTCGATAATCCCTCGTCCATCGTGATACTTACGGTCTGAATTCAGTTACCCGATAGTGGACTCGGGAAACATATATACGTATATGGTTTTCATTTCACATTGAAGTTCTTTAAGCCGGGATTACAGTGAGATTTTAGACATCTGTGGATCTCCAGTGGGCTCAACGTTGGAGGAACCAATCCCAGCGTTTTCGTTTTTCCATCCCCTTCATGTGCTTTTAAAACCCTGCGCACTTTTTAAAATACCGTAGTTAGGAGAAGGATCAAATGAGATGATGCAAATGCTAGTTGCCCCTTGAAATTTGAAATGAAAATTTAAATGGAGTGTCGCTGCTCACGGAAAGGATTAAGTTTTGAGAAATTTTGTAATACTTCAATTGTTTGCTTAGTCGGTGGGGTATAACGATCAGATGACGTTTGTGGAAGAATCAGTGGTACGTTAAAGCTGTCACACGTACAGATATCTTCGAAATATAATGCGCATAGTTGTGAAATCAATACGAATTTATTTTCAGCCTGAGTTCATGTGCAAGTAATCCTTTAGACGTAAAATAGTCTTTCATTGAATGGTGAATTTATTTGTTTATGTCTAATTCAATTGAAATAAAATAGTTTTATTTGTGCTATCCGTTCGAATTGCTAAAACTTTGGTGCTACTTCAGCTATTTAACTTTTAACCCTTTCTAACTCAGAGCTGCTTCTGGGAAAAATCACATTTCAAGACTTCTCATTTAAAAAAAGTGAAAAATTTCTCCTCAATTATAATTATTATGGCGGCAACATATTTCACCATTAAACTTTACAGCACAAAAGAATACGTAGTTTAAATCTTTCCTGAATAGTGCTGAAAATGTATACATTTTTATGGTACTTAGAAGCAACATCGGGTTAAAATGGATTTTTATTTTGATCTCAATATCCATATTATGATTAAAACCTTATCCAATGTCATTAAACTATTTTGGATATGGTATAATGGATCTCAGGCAATCATTATTGCGCTGTTTTAATGCTGGTTCTCTGTTTGTTTTGCAGGTTGTGCTTTCGTGAAATTTAGCTCGCATCAAGAAGCACAAGCGGCAATTAGCAGTCTGCACGGGAGCCAAACTATGCCGGTGAGTTTTTTGTAGTTGATAAGTGGATTTAAAATCATTTGATATTGATTCGTATTGATGATTGAATTACAAAAAAATGCTTTCTGCACTAATTGAATTTCTTTTTTTTAATAAAAACATTTTTACTGTTCCGCGAAATCTTTTATGACACCAACCAGCGTTCCCTCTGCTGGGCAGTCATCAATAAAGATGACCTCGGAACCAGGGTTGGTCCGAAAAAAAAATTCGCTGTTTCCTTCATAGTTTTTCAAAATTAGATGGATAATTATTTTTTATTTTCGCTATTTTAATTTTATTTTCAAGATAAGCTGTCAACAACTTTTGCTTCCATACTTGCAACTAAAATCTCTATACTATGATAATGGCACTCACAGAGATAATAATAGATTATTCTTACTATCCTGGTTAATAATGCATGGATGAATCCAATTTAACTCTAAACGAAATAAATAAAGCTTTCAGACTCCATTCAGTGGATTTGGAAAGAGATTAGCACTATCGATTTATAATTTTAGGAAAAAAGATCATGCACGCCCGTCCGGGCCCTTGTTTTCATGGTGCGTCAGTGTATAGAGTTCGGATTTTTTTTTTGTAAAAGCTTCTCTCCTCCATAACTTCAGGTTTCTTCTTTGAGTCTGTGTTGTGAAAATGGTTTGGCGAGCTTATGCACACTTTATCGGTGCATACACTGCATTTATCTCTCTTTCTTGTTTAGGATCTCAGCGAAGTTATTGTTTTTTTCTAGGTAATTTATTTATTTATTTTTATTTATTTATCAAATTGTCCACATACAGCATAGTTTGCCATTTTATAGTGGCACAGCATTAATCTGTTACCCTGAGGTATTTCCAGTATTTCAAAGAAAATGTGTCCGTTGGGTGATTCGAAAAGTGAGACACTGTCTTTTTTCTATGCTTTCATGTAGTTTATCCATCACCAGCGTATCTATGTTGGGGGAAAAATGAGACCCTTTCAAACAGCCAATTGACCCATTGTCCCATACCAAAAGGGTGGTTTCCTATTATTTTTTTATTGCCTAAATCGAAAGATTATTACTCCTGGAGTACGTATTTCACGCTTTTAGATTTTTAAATGACGATATCTATTTATCTCGATTAAATGAAAAGTGAACATTTTCAAGCGCGTGAAAACGCGACGGCTAAGTATGAATGCTGGGAAAGCCCGTGTGACGTATTTCTGGTTCCCGCTGCCGTCGTGTGACGTGACCTTGGTGCGAGGCTTTGAGGGCCGCTACGATGCAGGCTGCTAGCAGGTAGCAAAGTACCCTGCTAGCAGGTAGCTCTTGCCTTAAATAAGGATTATTATTATCCTATCAAACGAAGGAAACTTTCCAATTATGCAATTTTAATAGGTGATTATTAAGAGGTGTTTCCCTGAGCTCTGTGCCTCATGCATGCATTGGTAATCACCGACGATGTAAAACTCCTATCTACTCGTATAGAAACTAGGTCCCTGTTACGTCACGTGGAGTGGCATCGCATGGGCGCCAATCTGGCCTTTTTCAAATGAGGTTAAAATTGACCATTGGCATTCGTCTAAACTGGGATTTCTAAAACCAAATAATTTGTATATTATGAATACACTAATGGTAGATAACGAATCGCAATTAATGCCTTTCTTTTTCTCTGATGAAGGAAACTACCCTATTCAGCACTGCCCCTGCATGCTGGGAACTCTTCGCCGAAGTTCCACCGGTAATTCTCACGAGTGCGTCCTTTTTCACGTTTCAGGGCGCGTCTTCGAGCTTGGTCGTAAAGTTTGCAGACACGGAGAAGGAGCGTCAGTTGCGTCGGATGCAACAAATGGCTGGAAACATGAGCCTTCTTAATCCGTTCGTTTTCAACCAGTTCGGAGCCTACGGCGCGTACGCACAGGTAAACGGCATCGTTTCTCTCGTGGTTTTTGTTTATTTTCCTCTTATATATATATGTCAGAACTATGATTAATAATATCTTTGTTTTTTTCGAATGAAAAATGTATTCTTCATTCATACATGGTTAGTGGTGAACACTATTTTTCATTATCTTTAACTGCTAAATAACATTTTCTTCAGATAATTAATAATGAAAGACACTTTGTTTCTTCCAAAAGTTTATAAACTTATATAAGTTTCTTATAAATATGGAGCCCTTCCTCCACTTACGTGCTTCAAGTTTCGATTTAATTTTCTTCAGATAAATTAACGTTAAAATGTCTTTAATGCAGAGTATCAATTATTATGTATGTTTTTAATAATTTTATTCTGAATACTTACTAATATACCTAAGCTACCAAGTTCACTTTCTAAGGATTGACAATTGTTAGGTTTTCTTTGAATAGATGGTACCTTTAAAATTGAAAATCTAGCAATCACTGTAATTTTATTTGATAATTTAAATACATCTAAAAATCATTTACAGAAAAAAAAAACTTTGATAAAAAGTCCATCATTAGATCTCATTACTGGCCTTGTTTTATTATTTCACTTCTTTTATTTTTAGACAAAGATAGATATTTGGTAAAAATATGTACTGAGATGGAAGAGAATGGTGCTCTCACAGTTGGAATTGAACATGGCTCCAGTATTTTCTTTTCTCTGGTTCAATTGACTTGTTTTTAAATCATAAGATTTTCTTCTTGAAAACTTTTATATTTACTGGTGTTATTGTTGAGAATATTCTCTGATCTTGTTGCCCTTCTCTTTCTTTCTTCAAAATCCTGATATGTTGCCACTGATGCTGTCTGTGTTCCACTCATGGCTGGCCATTCACCCCTGCCATTGTTGGTAGATCATGCAGCAACAGGCTCTAATGGCAGCTGCCACTGCTCAGGGCACTTATATTAACCCAATGGCTGCTGCGCTTGCCACTCAAATGCCTCATGCCGCCCTCAATGGTGAGTAATCCCATTCAGAATGTATCCATGTCTATATTTCCTGAAAAATAAATATTTGTCACCCTTATAAGGGCCACGGATACTGAAAGTAATTGTTCTACCGACATTTGCTCCATGGCACAAACTTAACACCATTTTTATGAGATATGAATAACTAAATAAATAAGCTACTGATGGATTCACATAATGGATTGGATTGCATCACGTCATAATTTCACGAAGTATTGAATTTTATTAGCCATTTAATACTAAGTAATGGAAATTATTGCATGCATTATATCAGCTATTCAATGATGTTCAATATTGACTCCTCCATGAAAACCAATGTATGTAGATGCAATGATCGTTGAGAAACTGTGGAGTTCCTTGTTTCATTTAGTGTAATGGGGTTGACCAAATTGGGCTCATGTTGAGATATTCAATATTGGTTTTACTTGCTTCTCATCTCCTTGCTAACAGTCAGTGAATATGGATTGCCATCAAATGTAAATATTTCTAAATATTCTTTGATGGTTTGGGAAATTTCATCATAAATATAATTGCCCATTGCTATTAGCATAGTCTGGTGTAGTTTTGTCATATTTGATGTTCTTCCTGTAATTTGATGATGAAAACTAATCTTTAATGAATGATAGTCTATTTAAAAGTCTACTTCTCACTTATTATTTCCTTTCAGGTTCTGGTTCAGCACAGCCGGTAAATGGTGCTATTCCTAGTCTGCCTTCCCCCACAATGCCAAATTTCAATATGGCTGCACAAACACCTAATGGTCAGCCAGGTGGATCAGATCCGGTATACACAAACGGAATGCCTCAATCATACCCAACACGTAAGTATAGCAACAGAGATTTGAAACGGCTTACTCTTTTATTTTATACAGGGTTTGGCAGTTATAAATCAATATGAAGCTCACCTCCAAGTTTTACTCTTTATTTTTAGCCTGCAGAGATACTTTGGGTGGTAATTTATTGTTATGCAGACACAACTTCACAGGTATGAATCCAGAAAAAGTAGGTAGGAAGATGTCTATGTTGGAACATAAGTTGCTGCCCTTGAAGTAGGTAGCTAAACAATTCACTACATCTAGGAGAATCAGAAAAGTGTGGTCAAAGTCAAAATTCAGCAATACTTACTCCTAGCAAAAATAGTTTCATGGTCATATTTTCTTCTGTTGCTTTGCCTCAATGCCCAGTGATGGGATTTTACCATGCAGATTGGAAAATTTTGGAACATGTCAAATTCAGTTTGGCAACTTTGGATTTAATAGTTTTCCCCTCTCTCACTATATTTCACCTACCTGGGTAGAGAGTGCCCTGCTCTCATACGTATGAGGTACCTCATACCGGGCCTATTGTAGAGGGTTATGGGCTGCAATGACTCATCATCTTGGAATATACATCTTATTGCCCAGTCAGCACCGTCAAGGGTAGATATACTGATGGAATATCTCCACTAGGTCATGCTAGGCCAATTATCACTAGAGTAACACATGATTAAAACGTCTCTGTTAGATTCCTACGTTTCCAGTTTTGACTTAATGATAGATTGTATGTATTTTCCCTATTATGTGTTTAGATTTCATTTTGAACAAGCTTAATGCCTAATTCTACTAGCAAATATTGAAAAATTTCTTTTGTTGGGTGTATCCCAGGGAATATTTTATATACTGCCTACTTTATTTTCGTGATTATAATTTGTTTTAAACCTACTATATAAGTACTAATGTTTAAGCTTAGTGTGTATGAAAGAGTGAAATTCTTCTCAATGTTAGCTAGTAGTTATCTATAGTTTTAATTATGTAAAAATATAAATATAATACAATTACCAATAGAGAATAATTTCTCATTTCTAAGTTTGAGGTAAAAAATGCAATATGTAATGAGTCTGAGATTTTTTTAATGAGCAAAATAAAACTAAATGGATTCAGTTATTTTTTTGATTAATCTTTTGATATATTTTGACTAAAATAATGTTATGCTTTAAACAATCATCCCTTCTGATTGTAACATATCAGCAACATACACATCTATTTTTTCACAGGTCTGATATGCTATTCACAGCTACACTTACGCAAAAATTAGTGTCGTACGCTGGGTATTTTTCACTTGAAATGCCTCAGAAACAAATATCAAAATTGTATTGTTTAGAGAGTATGCATGCACATTGGATGATGTCTTCTGGATTCATTTGTTGTGTATCACCAACATTTTACATGGACAAATGGTACACATGTTCATTGGCTAGGGCAGAGAGGCATAAGATTAATTTAGTTACTTTCCTAAAAAGTTATTCAATTGATATTCATGTTTGCTTTCGCTATCTGATACTCTCAGACTCTTATCCTCCCTTTGATGCTTATGTATATTATATGCTTGTATGTAATTTGATATTGTTGTGCTTAATGTTGTGCTGAATGAATTGGAGACTGTTTCAATTGAAGTGAGCCAAGTCTTGAAATATTTTCTTCAAACTGTAAACCTACTTATGGAATTTTCAAAGTAAGAAAATATTTGATTTTTTAGATTTGAAACAATTCTAATTAAGCAAACTTAAATTGCTTCTGCAGAATTGAAATAAAACATTAAATGACAGGAATGAGGGGAATCGGCAATGAAGATACGGACAAATTGGACTATGTCACCTTTGACTTCCTGATTGAAAATGTGAAAACCTGACGATGAGTTTCAAAAAGAGAGGTCTACAGTTTGAGTGCATACTGAAAATCTCTTGGCAATGAAATACATAATTCTATTTGCTAACAAGTGGAATGAATCAAATTATGTCTCATTTCAGATTTGATCCCAAAGTGTTCACACAGCTCTATCTCACATGCTTTGAAATCAAACTAAATATTATACCCTTTTGTTTCATTTGGATGTGTATAGACTATTACTATTTTAATTATGTTTAAATGTGAATTTGGTACTTGAGTGAGTAATTTGAAACTCCCGATGTCTAAAAATTAATAGAATTGTTGGAAATCGACTCACTCTTTGCTGCTCATTCATTTCCTGTCAAAATCTTATTATGTTGTAAGTGTATCTCATATCTTGTCAAGGTCTCTAAGAATTTAACTACTTTTACGTAGATGCCCTTCATTTGTCCATTCCAGCTCAAGGCTTACCCAATGGTGAAGCTACTTTGCAGCATGCTGCTTACCCTGGAATGCAACCTTACCCTGGTGTTGGTATGTGGAAATATGTTTGGATAATACTTGCTCAAGTATTGTCTCCCTACTTTTGTTTTCATATTCACTTAGCTGTATCCATCTCTAATATGTCTTTCATATAAAAATGCAATGTTTCCTGTGTGGTATAGTTTACTCATATATGAGACAAGCTTTAGTCTTTTAACCAAATGGGCATTGAAATCCTTTTGTGTAAGTACTCCTGCATGGTTGTTTGTGTCACTTGCTTCACTTACATGGATATGTTTTTATTTACCATTCATATTCCTAATAGCCATGGTTCTATTTCAAAAGTTCCTTCAATGTTTTCTGGAATGAATTAATGTGGGTGAAATATTTTCTATGAATACTAGGTGGAAATTTTTGAATGGGTTCTATTTGTTTCTTCTACATTGCTTTTTCTCTGCAATGTCTTTGCATGGATATTCCTGACAACCATCACTGCACAGTTTTAATGCTTAATAAGTGTACATTCCTTATCCTCTGTAAATCATTCAAGGAATTATGTTGCGGGAGCCAATATGAGAAACAAGAAAAGTAATTAGGGACTAAAAAAAAACTAAATGTTCTCTTCTGTAAAGGGAAACTGTTTTTAAATGATTACATTTTCAAATTACCTTATGCTATTCTTCCCTTTATCCCTCCCCCATCTTCTACCAAACACCTGCTTACTTCCTCACTGAGTGTATGTATCAATTTGTAATCTTCTTGGCAGCATACCCTGCAGTTTACGGCCAGTTTCCGCAGGCTATGGCCCAACCGATGACAACAGTCCCCCCAACGCAAAGGGAAGGTAAGATGCCTGATATATAGAAACATAATGCAAACAAAAATTGTAATTAGAAGGCCTTTATTTAATGAAGTCATTCTTGAATAGTAGTCTCTTTTGTATCCCTCCACTGTATGACTTTTAAAATTTTTTCAAATGACATACACTATACATAATGCAAGAGGTTTGTATGTTCAGTTGAAATTGAAACTGACAAACATGATTGCTAAAGGTGACAGAGTACCAGAAAGGTACCACTCATCCTTACAATAAATTGCATTGTGTTATTCTGCATTTGTTATGCTAATTAAATGGCTTGGCACTCGCACTTGCCTTGTTTTGTTGTGCAATCCTGTGTGTTCATTGTTGCTGGAAGTTGGAATTCACAGTTTTGCTTGCCTTGTTTAAGCCAATGCAAAGGAATGTTGGCACAAGAACAAAGCTTTAAGTGTAAAGCGGGGATAAAAAATTCCTTCCATTATTTTATGGTTAACATCTAACTCGCTCATTAAAATCACTTTTATCCACTTGCATTTATACTTCAGCTTAAAATCTCTGGACCCAGTTCATCTAAATATCCTATAAAATGGTTAATAAGATTATAAGTTTTAACATCCATTTGAATAAGATAAATTGAAGAAAAAGAGAGAATAAAGTATACGATATTTTTTGTATTTCCGCTGTTTTAAAAATTTAATTTGTGTTAAAATATAAAATTATTTGCAAATTTACCAGCAACATGTGTTCAATTTGAGTGATGGGACTTCAATTTTAAGGAACTGGATTTGACTCAGAAATATGTAAATATTGTTGGAGTGAGACTTTTTTATTTTAAAAGTAATTTATGACGTGAATAATCATTAAATCCTCATTTGTGCAGGAGTTATTTTGGGTAACATATTATAAGAACTAAATTCAATTTCCCCTATTAATGCATGCTATGGCATGATTATCTTGGCGAAGTTTTATTATAAAATATTATCTCTGCTATTCCATATTTTCATTGATGACACAGATAGTTTTTTACTTTCTACATTGAATGAACATAGTGCATATGAAATTACATGTACAAAGCGCACTTAAACAATGTAGGAACATGCTGTTAGGAAAGTGTTCAACAACTTTTGCTAAACAGGCGATGATAAGAATTTTTTAAATACATAATTATCTGTTTTTGATGGCAAGTGAGACTAGAATACTGATTTTAAAATCATCTTGGGTGTATATAAGATAGGTGGAACTACACCTAGGCTTACACTATTTTGATGTTGATACTATTATCCACAAGAAGTAATGTAAACATGCCATATTTATGTCAATAATTCCTTGGAGTGCATTCATATTATAAAAATTAATTTATTTAATTTTTAAAAAATATTTAACTATTATTTCATCCACAAGTGATTTGCTATTTCATTCAGGGTTGAAGTCTATATTTTTTGGAAGAAATCCCATCGTTGACTGTCCCATCTGTGAAATTTCAATTGTGTCAGTGTTTCTAGAAATTAACGAAATTCCTGAGTATCATATTCATTTAAAGTAAATAAAAATGCAAATATTTTGCTTCATAAGCAGTAGAGCCTCCCTCATCAATCTTTAGTTTTTCGGATTATATAACTGTAGGGTATCCACCAATGACAAAGAAGTATTATCAGTCATTCACCTGATTACCTAACATTATAAGTTAGTTGAAATATTACCTAAAAAACCTTCCCCTGCATACTAATATACCAGTGACATAATCTTATTCATTTAAAGTAAATAAAAATGCAAATATTTTGCTTCATAAGCAGTAGAGCCTCCCTCCCTATTATTTTTTAATCTTCACTGCTCTTTGTTCCTTTCCATCATAAATTTTTTTTTACTTGCAGCAAAATATTCCAATTTTTTAGCCATCTTACAAATTATGGGTAGAATATTGAAGTTTCTTTTACTGTCAGCAAATTGCTGCATCAATACCCCTGAAGTTGGGAGTAGCCTAATATTAACATTTTGTCTTTTTATATCCTAATCATGTGATTCATGTGCATAGTTCAAATAGGTCGCATCCCAAGGAGTAATGGGCAATAAATTTAGCCTCAAAGATATGAATTGGCACAATGAAAGTTTTTCACAGAGTTAGTTAGTTTCATGTGTTATTTTTGAGAGCCACTGCATAAGGTGCTTTGTTTTCTGCTGCAGGCCACATCATCAGGGACTTGTTATTGCCCATGATCATGTAGCCTACAACAGATGCAAACGCCTGAAAGTCACCTTACACAGTAATTCATTAAAATAACAAACACACTATGGAATATCAAAGGGTCTTTTTTTTCACTCCGCATGTTAAGTGGTGATGATATCATGAAAATTATTCATATTCCTAAGTGAATAAAAAAACAGGATTAGGAGTTAATTGATGCATGATTTTTTAAGAATAAATGTTGATATTATTTCTGGTATAAAATTGCTAAAAAATGCAACATAAAGATATTCCTCATATGAAATTCAGTTGCAAGTTTTAACATCTTCATTCTGATCTCAGAGATTGCTGCTTGGTTATCTAATTTTAAATATCAAATTTTGTTACTATTGATTTGGTTAAATGGTGATAAATGTGTCCACTAAAATTTAGCCATTATCACTCTGAAAGAAAATCCCTTCCTTCTTATGGCATACTATTCTTAGATCTAACTCAAGGTGAGGGAAACATAAACAGAGTAATATTATCCTTCCTTTTTTTTTACTAAAAAAATCAGTAACAGATTATTGGTAGCTTGTGTTCCTCCTCAGGATAAAAATTGTGCTGGTTATCTGATAGGAAGCAAATAACATGATATTTAATAGTATTGTAAATCTCAAATTTATTTTATCACTGACCTTGGCTTGGGTTTTATCACTCTACCCTCATTTTCTTCCATCTTTGCATGTTTTTTCAACATCTATCAACTTCTATCCCATTGTCCTACAGTTATGCTATGACTTCATTCTATTTTTTCAAAAGGCTGCTCCTTAGCAGTGGGTACCCTTGAGGTAATATCTCCCAAAAATTTAAGACGGGTATTAGCCCATTGATTTTTTGACTTCTGCCTATGGTTTTGACTTCAAACAGAATACCCCTGCTCTCCGTCTGTTGCCTTTGGAAAAGAGTGGACATAATTATATCTTTAAAATCATTTGAATGTTCTACTGCTATAAGTATTTGGAATGAAATAGCAAAACATAATATTGATAACCATAATGGAGGAAAGAACTTCCTTTTAAAAAGATTGAAATCAATTATTTTGACTTTTTCGAGTATGACACAGGTTTTCGATAGCTATGAGTGCTGCAAAAATGTAATGAATACTCACTAAAATACAGAAAACAGTTGAGGAAACTTAAATCTATTGCTATCAAATAAATTTTCTATATTCCCATGTCATTTCCGAATGTGAACTTACCCATACCATAATGCAACATTTCAACATGCATGAGAACTTGTTTTTCAGCCTGTGAAAAGAGACACTTCTACTTGTGCTGTGGTTCCTTAACAATTATTTTACTGCTGCAGAAATAATTAAATTTTAATTTTCTAACATAATGCTTTATAATCATATATTCTTAGATATAACTCAACAAAGGGAATATTAATATTTGGTAACTACAATGCTTTTAATATCATTTATGTCACCAAAACTCAGGTGAATGACTCGAAATTTACTAGCCTACAATCTTGAGTAGGATTGCTGAATAATATGCCATCAAAAGGAGACTCTGTTTTTTATTTTAAATGTAATTCAATGCAAAAGTTTTTCTGAGATACTTTTCCCCATCCTGTACCTACTTTAATATCCGACAGTGGGAAGACTTATAAGCCCAATGGGGTCTAACGACTAGAAATAGCAGTCACCAAATCAGCTATAGATTTGACTAGTTAGCATATTTTTTGGCATTGATCATGTTTTTGGAGTATTTTCAAATGATTTGAAGGAATGGATAAGTTGCATTCAATGATAACTCTGTGCATTAAAACATTTCAAATTTTGAGCAATAAAAGGATGATGGTATTGTAACACAAAGTGAGCAATTGCATTGAAACAATATGATCTTAATACATTTCAAAGTGCTACTTTTTTTTAACCAGTAATGTCTGAGAGAAGAAGTTTCTTTGAATTTAGAAATAAGCTTATGTTTAAACTTTTAAACGCCAAGTGTGTAAAGGAGAGTTACTCCACTCCTTACCTGACATGTCCACATTAACACAGTGATTTAACCTTAGAGCGGGCGTGCCTGATATTTTTACATGACTGGGTGCATGGCGTACTTTGTCCTCGATATATGCATTTTTATGATAACACTCGATTTTTGTTAAAATTTATTTTTATTTGTGGAAATTAGTTCAAGGTTTTACACTTATAGGTCATACAGATATAAAGGTACACAGGTGGTGCAGGTGATACTCATCGGTCGGTGTAATTTATACACCACGGGTGTCAGGTTCCTCTTGCCGATCTAAGAAAAATTTTCTACAATACTATGTGCTTTTATAACTCAAGCTATAGACTGTCAAAATGACATTGTAAGAATACTTGAGGCCATTCTAGAAAAGCAAAGTACGAGGTACACGGCCAGTCACTCGGTGTACTTTGTATGCTATGGCTGTCGATTCCTCTTGCCCATCTAAAAATAAATTAGCTACAATACTTCGAACTTTGAAAACTCACACTATATACAGTCAAAGTGCATTGTAAGAATGCATGAGGCCATTCTAGATCAGAATGTATGTACAATGTTGAAATCCTTGGTTTTCGAAGATTGGTGTACTTCATATGCCAGCGCGCCTGCTTGAGGGTTAAAGGCTTTCAAATTAAATCTGTAAAGTGTGAATTGGGCAATTAAATCTGTTGGATAAAAGTTAAAACTTGTTAATTTTTTATGATATTCAAATAAGTTATCATTGTCAAATTTCATTCATCTATTAGTTGGTGTGCTTGAGAATTTCTTCAGACATTATGAAAAAATTGAACACAATCATTCATTAAGTCCTTAGGAAAATTGACCTAGTTACATCATTCACAGCAATTTTAGGCACAGGATTTTATATTCCACCATCTTAAATCAGTGCATCCAGTGAATAGAGTATATGAATTTCCCTCAGGAATCAAGTTGTGAGACATTTTATATATTGTTCATTCTTATAGATATGAATGGCAAATAAAATATTAGGAAAATAAATTTAATGTAAACACAAAACGAGGCAGGAAGTCTTCTAATGTGGAATCCAATGTAAGGCAAAATGCATTGTTGACACAACTTCATTTGCAAGCTACATCGCCTCAATCCAATAGACTACTTCCATTGCATGGAAAAATATTGAGCATTAGGGAAATATTTTTGCCAGTAAACATCCAAAGTTTTTTTTTAGCCAAAAATTTATTTTTTCAGTGATTGAAAATTTTCTATTTGCTCTATTTGCTATTGAGTATACACACATAACACATTGTTGTAATTAAGTAAAATTTTCTGTGTCATGCCCTTTTCTTTATGCAATGTGGCATTGATTTCTAAATAAAAATCTGAGAAAATCATTAGGTACTGGATTCATATGTTTACAATGAAAAAAGTGAGTTAGAATCATATTGGAATAAATCAGAGGATTAGGAAATGGTGGCTGAAGTCATTTGCTATAGTTAATAATTCATCTTATCTGCAGACATTTTTGTGCTTTTTGTCGTAGAATGAAGCCCAAATATTGCAAAAATTGGCCTCAGAATCTGCTTTACATGGGAATTGGGTTTTCTTTCAATTTTATCTTTTATTCTACAGCAAGAATGACTTAAGCACCCAAAATATCTGGTTTTTATTGGTGTCTTTAATATTAAATGTGGCCCCATAGGATTTATTGATGGTTTCCAACTAGTTTCAATATTTACAGAACAAATCAGTCTTGACACAAAGTTGGCACAAATCTTTTTCCTATCATTTTTGTACTGTAAAAGTGTTACTTTACTTCTTAAATACACAACCTCTTTGATACTTAAGAATGGATATTTGCTCCTGAAAATTACAGTGTAAACTTTTTCACTAAGCCACATCTTTTGGTAGTGAAATCTGTAAATTTTCCCTTAACAATTTAACATTTAATATTTATCTCTTCATTTACATATATATTGCTAAATTTACTGGTGATAAAAAAATGATTTTCTGCATTGCACACAAATGCTTAACTCAGCAAATCAAATAAGGGCATAAACATAACAAACATCAAGATAACTAATTTTCTGTGAATAGCAAGAATGTATTGTGAATGGTCACTAAAACTGCACTATTGGTGTGCCCCTAATGCCACTTATTTTTAATGTGCTACAATGGATATATGAGCATGCATTTGGAATTTATTCCCAGTCTATATGTGTTTTAAATATATGTATTTACCTGATTCATTAATCCCAGAATTACCCATTACATCATTGCTATTTACCACATCATATACTACTTACTTATAGGTGTGCTTTGATCTATCTCTATAAATCTACATGTATTTAGAAAGTTAGAAGGCTCTTAATTTTGCTGAGTATTCCACATTGAATACCTTCAGATTAATCTTTCAATACTGGCCTTTGTGAGAAATGCCTAATTGGAAGAGCTAATGAAGATGCCTTTTAATAAGATAATTTTAGTATCAAGGAAGGAGGCTTAAAATGATATGCATGAGTTGATTCGATGGATGAGACTTTAATTAACTTAATATCTTAAAATGTGACTTTCTTCGAAATGGTTAGAGAAAAATGGTTTCCATTAATTCCATCTAAAGTCAAGATGCATGATATTACTTCATTTATGTGAATCATATCCAAAAATTTAAATACCAGTTCTTCTTAAGTTTCCTCTAGTATATGATGACTTTAATTTATTTTAGGGATGAGTCGACTCCAAATGACGATTCTCGATTCCACCGATTCTCAGGCACGGAATCGGAATCGAGAATCGATCGCCTAAAGTCAATTCCGATTCCATCGATTCCAGGAAGATAAATATTTTGAGCATAGACTATATGCTTGGGCATAAAGGCCGCCTTACACCTAAGCAGCTGCGGTGTCAGCCTTGTCCGCCCAGAGGATACACCCAGCACGCGGGTGCTGCGACGAACATACCTAAGCGGCCTCGGAAACATGAAAATGTCGACAAGAGCAACATACTGACGAACCCTGAAATGGCGTGTGTTCATGAGCAACTCTCAGAGAAAATAAATTGGAAACCACGGGATCGAGAAGCAATGCATGTGTCTTTTGTTCTTTTATTAACCGCTGGTAATGGCAAATCAAATTATTGGGATTATGAATCACCATCTGAGAATTCATCTGGACCACCAATTTTAACATAAAATAGATCGAAATATCTGTTTTTTATTTTTGAATGATATTTGAAGTTGATGCTAATAAAAACATGCAGAGAGCAAGTTTTCCTGTGAAAAAAAAGTTTCTTATAATTACGCGCAGAGAGGGTTTTTTTTTATAAAACTTTTTTTCATAGACTAACACGCATCTGCATCAATAATAAAAATTTAGACACACTCGCATTTGTATAGCCCAGTTTCAACAATGCAACCATTGATAAAGTTGATACTTGCTTGGCATAAGCTGCCGGGGCAGACTCGACAGGTTGCTTTCGGCTGCCACCGCGCAGCTGCCAGGCTGCTCTGATATGTATGGACGCAATGAACATTACATTATTGTTTAGCCACCACGGCCAAATGGCTACGTAGCCACCGTGGCTATTGTTATTTTATTCCATTCAATTCTTAAATTTTAATGACAGCAATGCTACAGATAAATCAATATCCCACCTGTTGGAAGGAATAAGAATCGATGGAATTGGAATCGCGAATCGGGAATCGATTTGAAGGAATTAGATTCGAAAAAAAGTGGAATCGACTCATCCCTAATTTATTTCAACCTCGTTTGTCCTTTGAACTTCTAATTTCATGCAATGTAACTGTGCTGAACTCAAGGGAAACTTAGCTCACTCTTTATAATGGAGGTGGGCACTCAAGTAGCAGTTATAGTTGATTCGATTATTTTGCTTACTTGTTTTGATGCTATTGAATTAATGTCAGAGACCATTTTATTAACAACCAATTTTCCTGCTAGTACTCATTCTTTAACATGGCTGGCACAACAAGATATCTCATCTATCAAAGGTGGCTTGGAAAGATGAGATTTGAGATCTCCGTGCTTGATATTTGTGATCTTTTAGCACCCAGAAAACTTGAAGATTCACACTTAATGTAATAAAGTTAAAAATCTTGGAATGCTATGCAATTCAATACAGTCACAATCCTTTTTCATTCTGTGTAGCTAATAAAGCATCCAACTTGAATTTTCATTTTTAAAAAAGATTGTGTTTTTGCATCAATATCTCATGTCCCAATTTTCATAAGTTTTTCTAACAGAAGCAAAATATATGATATGTACCTTTTTAACTACACTTATGGCTCCTCATGTAACTTTTATGCTAAACTATATAATTTGATTTTATTCTACTGTAGAATGACATTTTACTAGTAAAAGTAACTTGTTTAACTAAAAACTTTTAAATTCCTCAGGCCTTTTCACTAATTACTCTGACCATTTCACTATTTTTGTACTAGGCTGTTCCATCTCAGGCCCAGAAGGGTGCAATCTCTTCATCTATCACTTACCTCAGGAGTTTGGTGATGCAGAATTGATGCAGATGTTCCTTCCATTTGGCAATGTCATCAGTTCCAAAGTTTTTATTGACCGAGCAACAAATCAGAGCAAATGCTTTGGTAATTGAAGTGTTTCATATAAAATTATAAATAGTTCATTACTTTTATCTTTTTACATATTTCAGCATTTACTAATAATATGTATTAAAAAGATTTTGAGTCTGATATTAAAGGCTGAAGAATTTTTGATCCATTTTTTCATCTAAGGTTTGGTTTCAAGTGGCATAAATAATGAAGCCAACTGAATGGAATAATACTTTAATTACTGCCCAAGTAATTTAAAAATATATATATTTAAGAAGTGTTTAGCCATCCTTGGCAGCATTCCTAAAAATTTTCTGCCACATATCAATTTTGCTATTTTAATGACAATATTTGAAAAATTCTCATTAATTCATGGTATGCTGCGAATGTGTTAAGTGTGGAATATTTTTCAACTCATCCAATTAGAAATACCTGTTTTTAACCTACCATATGTAAGATACTTTTACTAAATCTTAACTGTTTATCATTTCAATTTATCCAGGTTTTGTTAGCTTCGATAATCCTGCCAGCGCACAGGCAGCAATTCAGGCCATGAATGGGTTCCAGATTGGAATGAAGCGACTTAAAGTTCAGCTTAAGAGGCCAAAAGATGCAAATCGTCCATACTAGCGACAAATTTAGGAAATGCTGGGAGAAGCAGAGGTATGCAAATGTTTCATTGACTTTATGTAGAGATATGCTTATTAAACATGGTTATTAAAAAATTAGCCGACATGACAAGAAAAGGCAAGCATTTACATGATGATTTATTTTAATGCATTTGTAAAATCAATCAAATAATGAACCAAACTATCATTTGATATTTCCCTCTGATTTTATTAAGAGTATAACTTGTGTTTATTCAAGTAGGTTTTGTAGAGCCTATTTTAATAGTTTAGTTAAAAAGGGGATTTTTGTCGAAGACTAAATGATTGTAAGTATCATAGAGCTTATGACGTTTCATCTTTAATATTGATGTAACTATGCAGAACCAACCATTTATTCTGTTTTTCCACCATCCTTCAGTGTCATGGAAACTAAGCCGCTGCGCCCAAAATGGTTGCCATACATACCTAAACAATATTGGCGCCCCAGTAAGTGGCAGATGTTGTGCTAATGTTGTCACATTGATGGTGCTGTCAAATTAATATGCTGTAGCTCCATAATTCCTTACCATTTGTAAATGTAATAATTGGGTGTACTATTTTAATGCAGTGGTGTTTATTTGTTTATGTGAGTAAAAGAGTGTACAGGATAACCACAAAGTAGGTCATGGGATAATGCAAACAAGGACTTGAAGTACTATTTTGGAGACATATCTTTCACGCTCATGGTATATGAGTAGAATATTGCTCATCACTATGATACTTAAAACTTGATATTATTTACTTTTCAATCATGATATTTGTGTCGTATTTAACTCTATTTTTTCTCACAAGTTGATAATTTTGAAAGGAATAATTTCTCTTGAGTTACCTTTTTATATTTTTATCCCCCTTCGATTAAAGGATTATTTTTTTCCCTGCTTCACTTAGATCTTGTGGGAATTGGTATTTTGAAAGGAATTAATTATTAATGGGGTTATAATAGCAGATATTTCAATAAGTTTCCATTTTTAATGTATATTTATTAAAGCCAGCTGTGAAAGCCCCATTATGTTTAATTCTCATAGCAGGGGAAATTTGATAATCCTATTGAGGTTAAATTCCATGAGATTCCATGAGATTCCATTCCATTGAGAAGGTTTGCAAATTTTAAAGTTAATTTTAGAGTTATGTTTTATTGACGAGATTCTTTGATTTAACATTTTATTAACTGCCAAGCTCTGCATAGCAGCAATCCGACTACCTGCTCATTTTTATGACTGTAGCATTAGTTTATGGATTAAATTAATCATAAATATCGCAATGGCAAAGTGCACACAAAATACCAATGAGGTCGGTAGGCTGATGAAATTATGAACCACATCAGGAGGCTGTCAAGCCTTGTATCCTGCGGTAAAACTACCCACAGTGCTAATGTGCGTTGATGGTTGAGTAACTCCAGGATATAAGAATGAATTTGACTCCTATTGTTTTCATTCATCTTTATGTCATCTTACCAAAATATAATGAAATGATCAAGTGAGTGGGTAAATTTGAGGCAATAAGATTGCTGACATCAAAATTTATTATTGATTCAACCTTGGATAAAACCTTTATTGCAACGATTTTTAGACTACCTATGCAAAGTTTATTATATATAAGACATATTTAAGGAGAGAAGTCAAGTATTGGCCATAGTGAATGGTGGCCCATGTCCGCCAAAGAGTTACCTCAAATATGCCACATGTTTCTGTTAAAATCTCTTTTAATTCATGTAGCTTAACATTACTAGAAGAAAAATTTGATCTGTTTACAACTTGAACGTGTACTATTTTAGATATTCCTCATGAGTTCATGCATTCTTTTCATTTTATCATCATTACTATACCGACTGAAGTAATTTTCCTCAAATATCTTATTTCTTTGCTCCTGCTGAAAAATGGATTTTGAGCATTGGAATGGCAATGAATTATTTTTCTGCGAAATAATGTTGATTTTAATCATTTAACATAAAATTACCTCTCCGTTTCTTTAGAGCCAGGAACATAATGTTTTGAAAATTATGATTCAACTTAGATATTAGATGAGAGAGTGTACATGTATTAGAAGTGATAAATCAATATCACAACCATCCTTACAATATATTTTTGTTTTTAAATTGGCTTTTATAGTCGACATATCTAATCTCCTTTGAAGTTGGAAGTATTGTATCTCAGTAGCTACCTGCCAATGGATTTTAATTAACTGAACTGGCAATGAAAGGAAACTCATTTCTTCACAATCTCAATATCATCAGCAACTTATTGTTCTGTTTACAATTGTTTCCATTCAGCTTTGTATGAAAAAGGTATGGTTTTTGACAGTTGGAAAATGGTAGCTTTGAAACCATTTTTTTTCCAAATTCTCCATGTATTTATTGATATGAGAGTTCATACAACAAATGCACAGGCTCTTGTAAATGTATATTGAACAGCAGAACCCTGTAATAATACTATTAGAGATAGAAAATTTTGTTAAAGAAAAATATGTTATTTTTGCTTTATAAATACCAATAAGATCTTTAAGAGCACTTCCAGTACCAAATACATACACAGCTAATGATAATTGAAGTTACAACTACAAAAATATATATTATTCTTTTTAATCATCTGGTATATTGTCATCAAATTCCCACCTGGGAAAGCTGGCAAAGGGCTATTAGCTCCTGGTGAAAAATAGAGACTGTTTGTTTGCTGCCAAGTCAATTATTACTTTGAATTGGGGTTCCATGGGGATATTGTTGCTTGTGGTCAAAAATTAAGCTTTTAAATCAAAGGTCAAAGAGATCATGATATCTGATGTATTTACATTCCCTTCATATCATTATTCCCTGCCCTCCTATATTGAATGCTCAGTGGACCTCTAAACAATGAATAAATGAACTTCAAAGTGGAAAAAATCAATATTTCTTCATAATGTTTATTCCAATAGTTATCAAGAGTGCACTAATTTGGTACCAAAAGTGCTTTTAAATTTCTTTTTAGTCTATAACTAAACACAAAAATAGCAGAGCTTACTTTAATGGCAACTTTTTGTGCAAAAATGCAAGTCAAAGCAATGTTCAATTTTGTGTTAAGTACTTGTACAATTTAGGATCAAAGTTTGACGATAGACTTTGATACAGTGGCCGTAAAGTTGGACTCCAATAATCATTGATTCAGCTTATCTATTGGGTCTTGACATCCTTGATGCCCTGATGACGAATAGGTTCCTCATGGTGGAAACTCTTATTATTAATTAATAGGGATCATTTAGAACAATAAGCGCAACCTTATAATGATTGACAGACATGAATGCCTCGCATTTTTCCTCCCATCCTTCATTGTTTTCATATGTTTCATCCTGAACAGCATATAACATAGAAATAATAACAGTAAAATGGCTCTGGTCAGCTGATAATTTGCTTTTCTTCTGACAATTAACTTGCTTCTTGACACATTCTGCAGTTTAGGATTCTAGTAGAAAATATAGATATAGTTTTTCTGTAGGCAGCTAAAATTTATTTAATTTTAATTGAATGAATTCATCTCCTGTTTTAAGCTCTCAATATTCATCCATTTATGCTGGTAAATTGTGTGAATTATAGGCTACAATTTCAGGCTACATTCAAAGCTGTTCAGTTAATGTCAACAGCAGAATTGAACTCCACAAGTACTTTATACTTTAAGTTGATACAAAATGAGGTACCAATTGAAGCAAGTAATTCACGTTATTGATACACATTATTAGTGTTTGCGCCAAAATACTTTGTGGTAATCCTGCATGTACACATCTCTTTATCAGTGACCCAGCAGGAAAAGCATCAAAATGTTTCTTTCCTGGCACATTTGCTTCTGTAAATAGTTAGACTGATTGTTTGATGAGGAAAAATTACAATAGAATAATCATTACTTTTCAATGTATTATGGATTTTTTTTCTTTCATTTTCACTTCTCTCCTGATCTCTAATTATGAGGAAATTGTGCTTACTCTCCTGAAACAAAAGTATTACTTTGTCATTGTCGTATTCTGTTATAAACCTTCCTGAGTCAAAGTTTACGGATGCACATGCATTTTCATTGAATTTGTCTTTAATAGCATTCAAGTTTATGATAGCATGCTACTTATAGTAAATACTAAATAGTTACTTGCGTAAAACTGTATTTACAATAAAACTCTCAGTATTACTCCTTTTGTTTATGAAATGGAACCATATCAAAAAGAATTCTAACTGCTGACCCCTCACCCTTGACTCTGATTTTCAGAGGTAAGAAAATTTTGTAGTTCTCCAATGGAAATGAGTTAATATTCACAATCATTTGAATTTGAAATAGCCATTGTTTTAGCTATTAGAAAAAATCTTTTGGACTGAATGAATTCCAATGATTGTGGTTTATTCTTGTTTCATATTGAGGTTTGTATTTTTTCTTCCCTCTGAAAATCTTTCAACAAACTCCCCAGGCCTTTCTTCACCATTCAGTGCCTTTTAATGTAAGGGCAGTATACATATAAATGTTACTCAACTCCTAAGCATTTTTAATGTTCTGGATAGCAAACTATTTTTTTTACTGGATGCATCATAATTCCAAACTATTAGGCAGATATTATTTTATTTATTGTGGAATGCCTTAACTGCAGCTTCTGCTTAAATTGTGTATGCATATTGGTGGATGTTTGTGGCATTAATATAATATTAAAAAATGCTGAAACTTACTTGTATTAAGTGTTAATATTGCAAGATGAAAATAATTGTTTTATCAGTTTAAAAAAATTAGCATTCAATGAAAGTTATTTCAGCAGAACATAGATTGTGGTTTAATCTGTAGAGTAAAATTTTGAAAATTTCTATTCACATGCACCTTTAGGTATAAATTCTCAGTACTGACATGATTTACTGTTTCCTCTTCAGATCTCTCTTTTGGACAACGCTAATGCTATCTGTGGACAAGCTGATGAACATGATAACAGAGTGTTGGTGGCTCTTCATTATTGATAAAATTCATATTTATATCATCATGCGAGTGTCTCGTGTAGCTTGGGAGGTGACAGGGGCGTGGGAAGCACAGTTGGCTGCTGCCACTCATCATTCTGAGACTTCCTGACAAGTATTAGGCATTATAGTAGATTTAAGCTAGGAATATGTAGAAAATAGTTGCTTCATATTCTTATGATATACCTTATAACTTGTATTTATATTATAAATATTTCTGAATACTAAAGTAAAAAATCACAATTTGCTTAAGGCTTGGCTGTTGGTCTCCACAGGTTGACTTCCAAAGAGATGATGGTTCAAGGTCCCCAGGTGTTTAATTCCTGTCCATATTCGGTATATAATTATGGAATCATATGTTTTTTAATGAGATATTCCAATTGTGCTGTGATATATATTGATTGTGTAGGAAGGTTACTTTCATCCTATGTAAATTGACTGGGGAAATTTTTCCAACTTTTGATAAGAAGGTTTATATTTGAACAACTGGAAGACATGTTTCTTTGTAAGGTATTTTTTTTCATGTGTTTGTGTCACAAATACATCTGCATGCCTTCTGGTTTAATTAAATTTTATATATCATACTCTTTGTTTCTTACCTTAGGAGCCTAACAGCACTTGAATGCTAAGTTGCACAAGTATCCACAAATTTATCCAATATAACTTTCAAATATTTATATGAAAAATATAAAATTGTAATATTTCTACAACCTAGTGACATCAAATGTAAAGTACCAAATATTCATAAAATGACTTAGAGGTAGAAACTGCGATGAGAAGATGAATTTGTAGCATGGTTAAATGAATAATTCTGAAAATTCCTTTGAACAATTAATAGAGGGGAGAATTTTGTTTAACACGATGGTCACTATTCTTGCATTCATGTTTTATAAAATTAAAAGTTTAACTAAAAATTAGAGAAGCATTTTGAAAAAGTGTAAGTACTGGTTGACTTGTTATGGAATTCAATATACCTGGGTATCTTATTAAAGCCATTTGGAAGGCATGATAGGTTGATGTTGATCATTAGGAAGCTTGAGAAAAAAGAACCAGTCAGAGAAATAGGAATATTGAAATTTAAATTTCTAGTCTGCTTTCATAAAGGAAGAAAAATTATTGATATAAAAGGCTGATTATTTATTAAATTAATTACTGAGGCAATGGATTTAGTGCAATATGAGATAACTTGTTATTTATAGTTTCACGTTTAAAAGAAAGCCTGTAAATTATTCACCTGGCTGAAATAATTTATTCCTCATTAAGTAGCCACTTAAAGTAAAGTAAATGATTATATTTAAATTATTAGTATTTATAACCATTATTAGTTCTGTCTTAACTATTTATAAAAAATATTTTTGTTTTGTAATAATCAGATTTGCTCAGAAGTTTTAATCTTTAGCTTTCACTTTAGTTTGTGATTAAATTACACATATTTTTTAGATGAAGTCCATAAATAATCATTCCATGATATGGAACATTCCAAATTGATTAAAAAGCATTGCCTATAATGTAGATTTAGGAAAACGAAGCAATTCCATTTTTTTTAAATTGTGAGATTTTTTTATGGAATGCTTGAAGGAACTTTGAACCAGCTCAGGAGGTCAAATTTGAAATGGCCTTGGGAATTGTTACCCCTCCTACTAGATTATTTTTATCAAACCGAAATTATGTTGCCTCTCATGGTCAATATTCTCTACAAATTTAATAGTTTCAGATTGTCCATTTTTTTATCGTTGAGTGAATTTTCACAATACTATGACTTAAGTGTTTTGAAATCATTTGCTTCATTAACTGAGAATTTTATTATAAAGTCACTGTAAAAATTGTATTTTTAATACTGATAGTTAATAGAGTTGAAATTGTTACCAAAACCAATGTCCTTTAAAACATGGTAATTCTTCGATCATAACATTTTATTTTCTTAATCACTTGCATTTTTTAAATATCATGAGATACACATTCATACAGAGCATTTGTTGTTGCCATTAGTGTTTGCTTAAAGCTGTGTCAATGTTTTATTTATTGGGTTATTTCAAGCAGTTATCATGGTGTAAGTGCCATGTAAATTTTACTTTAATCCAGTGCAGTACAAATTAGGTGTTGTTTGTTGAAAGCAAGACAGTTTGCTTGGGGAAGATGATTGTCGGATGAGTGAGTTGATATCCCAGTGTCCAATGAATAACTAATGCTGTGCTATGGGTACAAATCCAGAGATGACTACAATGGTCACTCATTTTTTCCTCTTCCTTTGTATTGTAAAGGAAATGATTATTGTGAATTGGGACTGGGAAATGAGTTGAGCTAAAGTTAACATTTTTGAGATGCCTAGTGTAAGGAGTTAACTAGAATGTTGGAAAATGAGTTTCAAATGGAATGGTTGAGTGCTGTGCATCAGACTACAGAGAAAAATGGTTGGGTTGGAATGTGCCATTGACACAGATTTATTTTATAATGGGATGGACTTAGGATAAGAAATATAAGAACACAAACTCAACTATGGTCTAGTTGTTTTTGTTGTAAATAGTTGTAATATTTTCATTTTGATTCCAAGTTTATTGTTGTTTAGATGTTTATAAACCTTGATGAAATAATTATTTTTTGCTGATGCATACTACACAAGAAACACCCACATGCTACACACACTGACACTTACAATGGATACATTGACTTTACCTCAATATTAAAAAAGAAACAGTAGTATTCAGTGCAAACCCATGGAATGTGATGATATTCTCTTTCGCACTGTAAAATCCAAAGAAGAATATTGGGAAGGAAAGGTTGGATTTGGAATGCATGGAGGTGATGAGTTGTACTTGCCAATGAACGCATGGAGGTGATGATTTGTACTAACCAATTTGAACCCCAAACAGCAATGAAGTGATTTTTGGATACAGGGTATGCTTTCTTATTTGTGTAAATGTTCTGTCAAGGCAATGGTGTATGTACCAATATATTACTGGGGGTTTTCTAGTATTCTTATCGTGGATGAGACACATAGATTATTGGGGCACAACTTTTATTAACTTTGTGTGGATTTTTATTTATTGATTTTCACTATTTTCAAATGTATTGTATGTGCCATTAGGGGAAAATTCTTATAATGATTCAGGTTTTTGCACCTGGTTCCCCATGATTGCTCTCATTATTAAACAGGGGTTTTTTCTATGAGACATGGAGAGAGTTGAGAGCAGTGAAGCTTATATGCATCAAATATATAAATATATATTATATGATATATATGATATGAATCAAATAGAGCCAATATATAGCATTTGTATTGATCCTTTGGATCATCATTGTAAGGTGGACTGAAGGTAGTACGACCACATAGGAGACAGCGTCAACAGCAAGACTGATATCATCAGTGACAGTGCATTAAAGGTCCGTACTGTTCCTCTAGACATATGAGTTGCCTATGCTGGCTTAAAAATGGTCATTAATGAATGTATTGTCATACTGTAAAGCAACCTCAAACACACCACAGAATGATTTTTGTTTGCATGTACAACAGCTGGAAGAGCATTTGAATGATCAACTAGTGTACTCATTTTCACTACCAGGTATTACAAGTTTTAGCCTATTCCTTCTCTGGAAAAATATACCATTATTATATAAACATATTTTTTCTTGACTACTCTGCATGACAAAGTAGAAGAGAAAAAAATGTAAATATATTTATAAATATAAATATATATATATACACTAATGTAAAAAAAAACTATAATGTACTAAGGTGAGAGGAAAAGAACCCACTTGAATCTCATGTTTGGGAGTTGAAAGTTGACTTGATGGGACCAAGCAGCTGCGTCTCTCCATGGGATAGTTGTGTTGTAATGGCCCAAAAGTGTGACGTGATTGGTAGAAAGTGATTGGACTTCCATTGAAAAGTCTTGTCAATTGTGGATTCTTTTTCCCCTTAATCCAAGGATGACAGATGGAACTTTTAAAACAATTGAACACACTGTCAAGATTTACCAGAATATATTGAAACATTTCCATTTTGGCAATTAAGAGGTAACATTGAAGTTTTCCTGACTCTCAATATGCATTTCATTGTGGGAATTAACATCTATTCTGAAACAAATTTATTTGGGGATGGATGCTCTTAATTGTTTTGGACAGATGCCACACTAGTTAAAAGGTAGCACATCAGCTACTCTTCTACCTCTTCCCTAGATTATTGATTTAATTTTGTAACACATCACACTGATTGTTATTTTATTATTACATGCTGGCAGTGTTTTTTTAACGTAGTGTAGAATATAATGTAGGGATATTACTGTACCTAGTCATTATTTTAAAGTGCTATATTTTCAAATTTGTTAATTGAAAAGCACTTTGAACTGTTTTCACATCATTGGGTGACATAAAATGTGACTGTTGAGTGTCAATGGAAAAGTGTTTGAAGAGTGATAGTAGACTTTCATTTGAAAACTTGCACCTGTGACCATGTGAGTGTGCATGGCAGGTTGTTAAACAGTATTATCTTAATCTATTCTGGAAAGTAGAATGCAAGATGACCAGTGGTTGTGATGGCCGTGCGATAAACATTTACAATTGCAAGATAATAACTAACAGAATGCCAACAATATTACTGAACCATTGAGGATGGAAGTGAATCAAGCAGCTATTTAGCATATCAGTGTGTTGAGCTTGGAACCTTCACAGGTCTCATTTCTGACTTTTGTGAGGTCAAGGAAAAGGGTGGATGTGTTCAACACATCATTCCATACTCTAACCTCTGTTGCATGTAAATTTTATTAGGTATATGATACTACTTAAGTTTAGCAGGCTAGAGTTTATAAGGCATAGAAAGAAAACAACAGCTATAACTGAATTTATGACAGTTGTTTAAGGTATAAGTAGTGAGTCTTATAAATTAGCTCTTCACTTTTCTGTTGTTTTCTTTCTTGGTCTCTTAATCCTTGTAAAGAGCTGACTCATTAGTCATCACTTTAGATAGTCATAATCATAGCATAATTTATATAATTTTTCTGCTGAATAATTCCATAATTTGAGCCATGTAAATGAAATTATTAATTTAATACAGAGAATCTGTTTGTTGAAAACTGACTTAGTTGATTGACTAGAACTTGTTTAGCTGATCTTTGCCGTCAGTTTTCACTTTTGTTAAACCTTTGAAGAGCTAATAATATCTTTGGCCAGGTGCATGTCTGCTGTTTATTTTGTTTGCTTGGAAATGGAGGCTAAACTAAAGTTTGTTTCACATATTTGCTTGTGAATTTAAATTATAGCTTCCATTTATTGCTATATTTTTAAATGCCTTGTAAATATAAGTTTATCATATGGCCAATTATCATGATAGGTACATGAATGCTAAGGTCTGAAGCTTGATATGCTTGACTAAAACATGCATGCAAAGGGAAATGAAACAAACTTTGTTTGCCAGCACAAAATGCAACTTTATAATGACTCAGAAATAAAGTCAAATAAAATAATAATTTTTCTCAACCTCATCATTGATTTTATTCTGTAGGCCTTTCATTAAACTGTCAGAGCAACATTTTACCTCTTTGAACAGTGGCATGCCCTGTGCTTCATTGTGAATTTATTTTCTTGTTTGTTTACCTTGTTGATGCCTTAGGATACAGTGCAATCATAAAGGAAAACTTTTGAATGCTATGGGAGGCAGTAGTTGACTAAAGTTGATGGCAGAACAGCTACACAACTGAATCTGCTAATATTCATATTAGGATACTAAAACCAACTCAGTGTGACATATCTTTTAGCCATTTACAGAACTAATTGATATTTTTGATTGCTGACAATAAATGCATTACAGCTCTGACTTACAGTTAAAGAAATTTCTTTTATTTTATCCTATTAGACAAATGCTAGAAAATCAGAATGTAAAGTTAGTTAAGTTATTTGTCTCCAGTGTTAACCAACAATAACATATTGTTGTAATTTGTAAATTTTGAAGGGCTTTTCCTTCTCACAAACATACACGTCATTCATGCTGAATTAAAGGCCTTAGGGCAAGCCTTTTCAAGGCCCTGAATAGGGGGTTTCTGAGGCTTTTTCAACCTTCATCATGATTACAGTGTCTATCATTTGCTTGGAAATGCATTATTTCAAATTCATACTAATTTTATAAGTATTTGTCAATTAGTCTTCTTTATAATTCTCAATAAACTGAATTTTTACCAGATTGCCTTAAATTTTTAGCATGCACACCTTTCCAGAGAGAGCAATATCTTTTATTTTTTTTGCTGAACCATGCAGAATCCTCAGTCTCAGGGCTACAGAGAAAAATCAGATTCTACACATTCACTGGACAACTCAATTAACAGGGCAAGGTCCATGGCTAAATAATCATATGAAATTTTTTCAGTGTAAATCACATTGAAAAATGGAATAGATCAAGGGACAAAATTTTCATGTTTCTAATCAAGTACTTTTTTACATAGATGGGTAGAATGAGAGAGATAAGTAGAGCTACAGTTTCTAATTCAAATAATTTCCACCAAACATTGGTTTGGTAGGCTGATGTGATCTTGACCCAGTGAGAAATGGGTGGTGGAATCCACGTGGAACCCACGTGGAGAATTAACGTGGATACCACGTGTTTTTGGTCGTGGAATCAACGTGGAACCCACGTGGAAATTTGGTGGAAAAATTAAAACAGCAGTAGGTGCTGTCCTAAAACCATTAAAACCTCAACCACTCTATATCTAAACCTTCTATATATGTGTCTACGATTTTTCATGTGCTCTCATGGCTGCCTTTCCACAAATTATATAAAAATAGAATGTGCGATACATTTTCACATAACTAGCATGGTTTCAGGATGATAAATGACGCAATGTCACCAGAGAGTTAAGTTCCACAAATTAGAAATTCTGTTTAACATTTTATGATAATCACCACAAATCCACTTGAAATCAACGTGGATTCCACATGGGTACAACCACTCAATATCCACCACCACCAAATATCCACCACTCAACGTGGATTCCACCACCCATTTCTCGCTGGGGAGAGAATTTATTAAGCAATACACTACAGATTCATCATGGCTGCATTACAAAACCAATTATAGACCTGTTTAATGAGTGAAAAAGTATGTGTGAGGATACAAAAATTCTACTGATCAATTTTTGATAAAAGTACAAGTCCACAAGGAAGAAGAGTAGGTATATATATCTTAACTCTTACTGATTAAATTATTAAACTTTTTTTTATTTGAAATTTTCAACTGCGACAGTGAGCAATTCTTAAATGCCATGAGGACTAAGGAATTTATTCTGAAGAAGTAGTGGGGACAGGATCTGGCACATACCAAAAAATTTGCATCATGGGGTGCTTGGCGATGGTGTGGGACTTGGGTAAACTGGTAATTTTTTGTCGATTCTCAAGCAACAGAATGCCATATATATTTCATACAAATAGTGCTGAAATTTTATTCATTGTTAGATTTTATTAGTTCCTATGGCTTGGTCTCTGTAGAACATTGCGGGAGGAAATCTCTTTTCGAATGAGAAAATAATAAATGTTGAAAAAAATGTCATAAAAATTTCAAAGAGAAGGTGTTGAACCAGAATCATCAGAAAGTACTTCTCAGGCTTAAAAAATATTTTCAAAGACCCATGAAAATGCAAAGATTTATTAATTTAAGGAGAAATGCCATATAAACCTGTCCATCATTAAAGGCTTGGTGCACCATGGTTTTAGTAAAAACCATTTTGCATTTAAACTCAGATTGAGAGTTGAAAGGTTGAAGCCCTTTTGAGCCCATGGCTTGGCTTTCATTGGCTTTACCAGATAAGATTGTAGATATTTAAGTAAATGAAAGGTCGTAGCACTTTTCCACAAGACTTTTTTATTCGTACAACGCGTTTCGGCTCACTGAGCCATAAATATGTCTAACTTCCACCAATTGAAGCCTGAATCTGTTGAACTTAAGATTGTAGATACTTTGAGAGCAACCTGAAAGCTGAGGGAAACTTTGAAAGGAAGCACCAGATGGTTTGATAAGTCTCCTGCTTCTTTGTGGATGTGGATATGGCATTATTACTTAAAAAGGTGAAAGCCGAACCATTATTAAAGAAGCCACTTGTAGGCAGTATTATGTGCATAGTTACACTGACCAGTGGGGAGATGTTTAACAGTACTGAGCCGATTTAGCATAGGACTGGTGGTGACAAAACACTCATCACTCATCAATAAACAAAAGTATAAGACCACAAAACATTTGCACAAACATAAAGATAGGAAATTATTTGCTTCATTAGATGCCAGGACTAGTCCAAAAAAATGATAAGCAATGACTGTTACTAATTTTTAATCTCACTAGTTAGAGGTTACAAAAGTGTTTGAAAGGGGTCCCAAAGATCTTTGTTGTATTCCATTCCAAAATTAAAGTAAAACAGTTGCATCATCCATAGTGATAACTTTTTCCTTAAGTTTTATTCATCTACATTCCTACGAATCGTTAACTAATTTTTTGTACTTAAGCTTCCTGAAATTAATTTCATCAAATTCTTTGGGCCTTTTCAGAATAAATACTGATCAAGCATTTTGCATTATTTCATGTTCAATTTCCTTATGAAAAGCTATAACGGTAATAATGCTATCAAGTTTATAGGCATGAAAGAATAATGCATGGCCAAGCGGTGCAACTTATGGTGCACAATTTAAGAAATGCAATAACCAGGGACGGATTCAGCATTAAATTTGGGGGGTGGGGGTCTGGGGAGTATGAAATACCCACGGGAGAGAGGAGCATTCTCCCATGCAAAAGTTTTTAAAATACCCATTTTTTACACGATTTGGAGCCTAAATTTCATTTTTATTCTTAACAACACATGAAATTGAACAATTTTAGAAGATTAAGAAGTTTAACAATGGAGAAAAAATAAATTGCCAACTTGAAGTTTAAAATATGATAAAATACCAATGTGTCATCCAATACATCATCATACACTTCCATTACTACTGGTAATACCTTAAAATAAGGTAAGGTATTACCTTATTTTAAGGTATTACCAGTAGTAATGGAAGCTAAGGAAAATAAAAATGAAGTGAAAGTGAATTTGTACATTAGATATACAGAAAAAAAAAGAAAAATGAGAGATCATCTCATCTTGTCCATGCTCACCTCTTTTATAGCTTTCACATCATGGCAGTAATTGATACAGAAAAAACTTAAGGGGGGCCCAAAAGATATTTTGAGGTACCTATACTTTTATCGTAATGAAAAATAAAGTTACATGCAAAGTTGAAGATAGTTTTATTTAAACTGATTATACACACATACAAGACAATGCTATCTTATGATATGAAAAAGTTTCAATTGTGATTCTGCAATGTTTGTCATTGCGGATAGCCCCATAAGGTGCTGCCCATGCACATGCCCCCTGTGCTCCCATAAGTATCCGCCACTGAATCATGGAGGGCTCTCTTGATTTCCACCTCTAAGATCCCTGGCTCAAGATTATCCCATACTACACTTTCCTCCTCTAAATTCAATATTGCCAGCCTATTACTGCTGTAATACAGATATTCCTTCCATCTATTCTGAATCTTGTCTCACTGTATCAGATTCCTTTCATCTTTAGACTTAATTCTTGACATCACTTGCCCTCTTTTGCTCCCTGAATGCAACTTTACCTTGACGTAAAATGTGCCTACACCTCCTTCCTTCTGAAACTTTTCCATTTCCTCACACTGTCTTTTCCACCAAGCCTTCCTTGCTCTCTTATTTTAATACTGTAACTAATTATTTATTTGCCTATATATACATCCTTTCCTTCTGTTCTATGCCCACATTCTTCCACTTCCATCTCTCCTCCATTACCTTTATCCTTTCCTCCATTATCCATGGTTTCTTTATCCTTCTACTTTTTAACGTAGCCAATTTACTTCTTGGCTGCTTTGACCTCTACACTTTTAGTATTATCCCACCCTTTCTCTACAGTCTGTGTATCTTCTATCTTATGGATACTATTTTCCACTCTTTCCATCCCCTCCAAAGCTTTTACGTTTCATTTCTTTGCCTTTCAATTTATCAACTCTTTTGAATCTTACGTTCCATTTCATAAGGATTATGTTGTCACCTAAATCCATGACTGCAGCTGCACAAGTTTTTCAAAATATTTCGAAACCTCTGTCTTGCCATGATGTAGTGTATCTAATTATATCTCACATATCCCCTGGACTCTTCCATGTGCACCTCTGCCCTTTATAATGATTGAACCACGTGTGTGTGATGAATAATTTGTTTCTCCTGCAAATTTCTACTTCTTTCTCCCCTCTTTTGTTCTGCATTCCTGATCCAAATTCTCCCATTTGTTGTCATCCCTTCCTTCCCCGATTGAGGTGTTTCAATCCCCCATTATTGCTAGATTTTTCTTGCCTGGGGTTTCCCTAGAGCTGTTCATACACCTCATCCTATTCTTCCTCCCATGATTGATATTAGACCTGTAAACTTAAACCACCGTGAGGTTGGTGGGTCATGCCTCAATTTCTACCACCAGAATACTATCGCTTACCTGATCTATACCTACAACACTTAGGTTGTAGTACAATGGAATGTTTTTTCCATCACAATCAATTTTCTGCTCTTCCTGCTTATTTCTCCAACCTTACCACATTTCCATTTTTTAGTCATTTTTCTTCTTTAATATACTCCATCATTATCTATTTTCTACCTTTATTGATCTCTTCTTGATTTGTAAATCTCTACCATTATCCATTTGCAGTGGATTTTCCTTTCTGAATATGTTCCATCTAATTCATAATGCTGCCCTTCCTGTTCATTTCTTCAAATATTTTAAAATGCCATTTATCCATGTTGGTGTGATTTTTAGAAATCATCTTATTGTTAGAAGAAAAGGACCCCTAAAACAGGAAAAATGGTAAGGATAAACCCTAGGAGACTGTATTACATTTAACACTTCTATGAAGAGTAAACCACCTGCATATGGAATGATAAAGTTAAGCACTTGGAAAAATGGTCTAGAAGGAGAGAAAATGGATTTGTAAACTCCCATTAAGGAATAACAACCCAAAAATGGGAAAATGGTAAATTCGTCACATAGTATATGGTCAATAAGAGTTGAAAATTATTTGGAAGGAAATTGTCGAGGTAGGAATAACATCACAAAAAAATAGGGTTAAACAAACTGAGAAAAGGTCAGGTAGGGTAAAAAGTAATTTTGATGAAAAATAGAATGGAAAAAAACTAGCAAAAACGAAAAACTGTACGTTAAAAAATTTGGGAAAATGACTAGGAAGGATAAAAAATATTTGGATGCAAAACCCAGGAAAAATTATTTCCCAATAATTGAAAAATTGCAACGGATACACAAATAGAAAACTGGTCAGAAAGAGCAGAAAATTTATTTTGATGGAAAATATTCACCCATTTTTGCTGAGAACTTTTTTTTGCAAAACTTTTAATTTTTACTGTATCTGTATCATTTCCATATCCAGATCTTCGGAAAAATACTTAAAAAATTCTTTGACCTCAACTTCAGAAAAAATGGGATGGGTTGTTAATGACCTTTTCGGCACATATCCACTTTTAATGGTGTGAAAATAAGTCCTTGTGAAAAATTGAATTAACATGTGCAAAAAACTTTAATTACAACCAAGAAATATACAATTATTGAAAAAATACAATAAAAATGTTAAAGTACTTTTATTTATTGAGGATTGTAACATTACTTTGTTTGGTTTAATTAGGATGAAGCATTTCAAATTTATTTTTGGTGATACATTGAAAAACACTTATCATGAAGAGGAACATTTTACTTTGGACATGTGTAACCCTGCACATGGAGTTTTAGATCATTAGGTGCAATCTGTGCATCTTCTGTAGACTCATTAAACATTACGTGATGTGGGAGTGGGATATAACCACTGAGGTGCTCAATTCCGATGAATACATACATTTCATCTTGATAGAATTTTAGCAACTCATTATTCCTCTGAGCAGCGTAATTGACTGTAAATTTAAGGATTGTGTTTATGAACTCTCCATTAATAAAAATTTGAAGGAAATTGAGCGAATGGTCACTCTTTGAGATAGTGCTAGCATGTTTGTGACAGCTATCAGCATTTGAAAAAGTGTGAGAGGGCAGTTCTTCAGATTCCCATTTCCTCACTGTTGGCTTGGATCTTGTACTGCATCCCATCGAAGGATTAGGCTCACTGATTTTGTTGGCATCCCCTTTCATTTTGATCGCAGCTAACATGATTATCTGGGTCTAAAGAAACCAGCTTTGGATTAACTTGGAGTTTGCACCAATTGAAGCTGTGAGAGTGCAATTCTTCATCCTAAGAGTCTTCATCACTAACCTTGCCATCGTTGTCTGAAACAGTGATAGAAATATCTGCTCCAAAATGAGGAATTTGGTTGTGATTCTGCTCCATTACTCTATTATCTTTGCTACTGCCATATGGACTCCACTTATGAGGTTTGTTTTCATACACAAAATTGGAAAGCATCTTACTTATAACAAGCAAATGAGGCTTTTGTTAGTTATAAATGCAAACAAAATCAAACAGTAAGAGAGATTGTGAAAAATATGATTTGAGTCTAAGTTGCAACAAAATAAAATATGTTGAAAATAGAAGGCATTTACACATATATTCATGTACATTGCTATGGCCTTTGTGGTATTCAGCTCTAAAAACAGGAAAAATAACATATTGTGGAGTTGTGGCAAAAGGGTCATTACTGACCCACGATTTGCATCAAAAGCAGTAACTCCACTGTGAACCAAAATATGATTTGTGATTAATTTTCTTACCTGTATACCCTCATGCATATATTAGTTACCTTTAGATGTGCAAAAATTGCATATTTAATTGTTACATACATATTACGCTACTTACAATTTAGTGCGACGGGAACACCACTCTTTTTCCATCCTGAATGTGTGCGTCCACACCAGAGGTTTAAAGTTGAAATGGCGCTCATTTAATGGTACGAATCCCTCAAATAATATCTTTCTGCAACATAGTTTATGCAACTAAATTTTACCGATGTGATGCATTGTCAAAAAATAATTTTTTTCCTAATGGGTCAAAAAGACCCGTTCGGCGTAAATGGGTTAAGGAAGGAAAAACTGCACAAAATGGAAAAAGGAAAGGTTTAACACATGTATAAGATGTTAGTAACAGTAAAAATTTAGTTTGATGGAAAACACTTGGGAAGGGAGAAGCACCAAAAAAATTAATTCAAGGCAATTCAAAACACTGGGGGAAATGGTCAATGAGAGTAGAAAATTATCAGGAAGTTAATCAACAAAGAAAGAAAAATATCCAACAATGGAAACAAGGTAAGTAGAGAAAAAATGAAAAAATGTCCACAAGGAAGAATGCTGATTTGGTTGGGAGACAACAAAAAGTGAAAACCTCCTGATTCCCCCTTCTAAAAAATGAGGAAGAGGTAAGGTTAAGAAATGATTAGGAAACAGTGGCATACCTATGGGGGGGGATAAGGGGATAGATTCCCCCTCAAAGCCTCGAAGAAATAAACAAATTATTTAAAACTATTCCCTAGTTTTGACATTTAATAAATGTATCTGCTTAACCCTTTCGAGACAGTGGAGTTCTCGTATTAGCATGACTGCTGTACTGAGCTCCAAGAGACTCTTCCATTCCCTCCGTACGGAACATTTTTGCAGGACATTCGTTAAGAAGGGTCTTGCTAATAATCATGCACTCTCACCACCAACCTTTTTCAACCCTTCCTAGCGGGGACTCCGCAATATCTCGGACTCCGAGGGTAGTTGGACTCCCTCCTTTCGGGGTTTATAATCCTACCAGCAGCATTGGTTTGCGATCAATCATGCTTTGTTAATATGAATGAACTATATGGATAATTGTTGCTTGAACGTAAATTGCAGACTTCAAATTGAATTCCTCGTTTTATTCTGAGAATTTTCAAATTTTGAATGAAGCTCTACCATCAATATTAATGTATTTAATGCAGCAACAATTTCCATGCTGATGTTTATACTGAATTGAAGATGTAAGTTAATATTTATCGCAGCTTTTGTTCAAAAATTGTAAATGCTACTCAAAAGACAAATAATTCAATTCTTAGTTTATATTTTTTGAGAAAGGAACACATATTTATTTCGCAAAATGACTTGTTAAACAATTGTATGACCGCCGTCCCTCACTACTAAGAGGGGTAATACAAGACGAGGGGTCTGGGTACTTGCTCCCGGATTTCGAGGGTAAAGCCTGAGCCCCACTGCGTTGGGTCCCGAAAAAAGACATCACACACCTGCGACTGTCATAAAAGGGGGAGAGCTAGGAAACGTAATGTATATTTGGCATTCCTTTTCCTGGATAGGAAAATCTCCAACAAAAATTTAAAGCTTTCGTCTCCTGGGTCAAGAAACTTCCAGATGCATATTTTCGTCTTTCGTAGGGAAAAGGTAAAAGTTAAATTTTTTGGGCCAAAATGATGTAAAATTTATTTCCAGGCATGTCAGTTTTCCAAAATTTTCCTGGACATGTCTTGTTACCTGGGAGAGGGGTGGCCTCCCAGACTCCTCATCCCTCCCCAAAGCATATTCCTAGTCACGCCACTGTTGGGAAGTGTATCATTGAACAAATTCCAAGTTCTCCAGAAAATCTTACAAGTATGGTCTTGTCTTACAAGTTTTTTTTTTAATCTGAGCTGTTGATAAAATCCCCACCTGTAATTTATGATCACTTATTTGTAATCTGCTCACGTGAAAAAATGTGAATTTCTTGTGCAGCTAGAAAAATATTATATTTCTCTCTGTAACATCAAAAAAAAATCATTATGTGAGCAGTAAAAATTATTCTCCATCAAAAATGTTGCTTCTTCTACTGTGCAAAATTTCTAAAAAAAACGAATGTAGCATTCAACTTAGTGTGTTAGTACATGATTTCCAAATTCTCAGGAAGCCAGATAATAATGATCTATTGGGTAGAAATAATCCCTCAGCTGTAATAGTTTCATCTGATTTTCAAGCAACTCATGTGAAAAAATAAAAATTTCTTGTGCAAGTTTTCATTCTCCAAATAATTCAAATTTTTCCTGAAATATCAAAATTTCATTCAGCTGAGCGATGAATATTATTGGCAATTGCCAGCTATAATTGCTGCTCTCTGATTGTTTATCTGTTCAGATGAAAAAAATTATTCTGCAGCTTATGCTTTATTGGGAGAATTCCAAAATCTTCTGAAACCACACAAATCATCCAGCCTAGCAGTAGAATTAAGATACAACTGTAATATTTTCACTCTGTTTTACTTACTGAGGGTTTTAAAGAAAAGAAAGTGATGCTGGAGGCGAATTTAATACAAATTGACATTTTTAGGGTATGGTATATGGTAATCAAATTTGCTATATTTGGTTATGGCTCACCATGTGGGCATACAGGTTTACATTATGCTTATTATAATAATAATTATAATAATAATAAATTTATTTCACCATAGGCAAATTATACATCTGCAAGGCTAAAGTCAATATGAGATTTACAAATAATTACATACAAACATACATACATGATTGAAAATTTTCCAGGTTCTTGGGAATTCTCAAGATAATCATTTCACTATATGTACAAACATTAGAAACAGAGCCGAGAGGGTTAATAAAAATACTAACAGAAAGTATGGAAAAATATAGGCATTCACTTTGCCATCTAGAAAATTTCCTTTATAATGCATCCTCCAGATATTCATTAATGCTGTAGTAGCATTTTTCAGCTAGGAGGATTTTTACTCTCTTTTTGAATTCGGAAGGTGATTTGCTATTTTTTATTTATTCGGGAACTTTATTGTAAAGGATCGAGGCAGAGTGGTAGGGACCTTTTAGGCAGAGAGAGCTGGAATACTGGTTTGAATGGATGTTATTTCTAGAACGGGTGAGGTGGTCATGGTAGGTAGAATTTTGAAGAAAATGGGAAGGGTTTGCTTTAACAAAACAGGCACATGTAAGGATATACAAAGAAGGAAGGGTGAGGATTTTAGATTTAGCAAAGAAGATTTTACCAGGAGTGCAAATAGGGACATGGTACATAGCTTTAATGGCTTGTTTTTGGGCTGAAAAGGCTCTTTTTGCTGTGGGTGAGTTTCCCCAAAACAGAATGCCATAAGAAATATGGGAATGAATTTTAGCGTAGTATACCATTTTTAAAGTATCCATTGATACAATCGGATACAACCTTCTAATCATGAACATACCTACGGAGATTTTTTTGAGTACGACCTGTATGTGAGGTGCCCAATCAAGGTTGGTTGAGATTTGAAGTCCAAGGAACTTTGTAGTGTCAACATCAGAGGATTGTGGGATTTTGTCTATGTGAGGGATAAGATCCTTTTTGAAGGAGCTTTTATGTAGGAATTGGAGGAAGACAGTTTTCTGGTTGTTAACTATCAGATTGTTCCTTTTACACCATTGGTGCATTTCCTTGATTGTGAGGTTAGTCCGGTCAACAATATTTTGAGCATTATTTGCAGTAATGATGGTGGAGGTGTCATCAGCGTAGAGGGTGATTTTAGAATGAGACAAATTAGTAGGGAGATCGTTGATGAAGAGCAGGAAAAGTTCATTGCTTTCTGTGGTAGTATACAATCACGGAATTATTCGAATTTTTTTGGGAAAAATCTAAATTATGTTCAGCTGAGCGATAAAAATATTATGAAGTTTAATTGCTGTATGATTTTTTTCTAAGATACAAAAACTCCAGCTTTTGATAAATTCATGCGGTCAATCAATAATTATAATAGCTTTCCTTGGAAGTAAGTATGTTTTCAGCAACCAAATTCAATTTTTTTTTCATAAACCAGAATAATTGAGAGACTAATAAGGTCCTTGCCATGACTGATTTTGTCTCTTCTATGGATGTGCCCAGGAAGGCTTTCTCGGGGACCTCTTTCAAGGTCCTTGTCAGGACTGATTGTGTCTCTCCTAAGGACGAAAAATGGGTTCATGTCAGGGCTACATTAATGCAAGATAACAGAGAGAAGTCTGCTGGGGCGACTTCAGGACTATCAGGGGTTGGGGTGGCATTTGAACCTCATGTTTTGCCACAAGCTGGTGGTCTCATAGCACGTTGCGGAAAGGCATGTTGTCAAGATGAGTTTCCCAGGTAGAAGAGATGTCTTTTCTCATCCTGATCACCCTTTTTCGAAGTCTTTCCAGCACGCAAATGTAATAGGCAGCATTAACTGTCTGTTCTCGAGAAACAAATTCCTTATATACCACTCGTTTGCTATTTAAAAAGACAAAAAGCTGTGATTTCACTTTCTATTTTCTCATTCTTGCCTTTTTAAGAAGGCCCAGGAAGCGGCATTTACCAATCCTGGGCCTTCTTAACACTAGAATGACCGAGGGCGGACAATTGACCATTTGTGTTTTTCTTTCGCCCACCATTTCGTTTCTGATCAGTGACACTGAGATAGTTTGACTTTTCATATTTTGGGGCAAATAATGTGAAAATGAAGTTTTTTTGGGTGGGAAAAATTCATGTGAGGAGAAATGTCAGCTTTTACCCAGAATGACCGAGAGCAGTCAATTGACCATTTTTATATTTAATACCGTAATTTAGATCTCATTGTTGATTCTCGGTGTCAATTTCATCAAATCATAGCGTGCACTTTATCACACACATAATCTACTCAAGTTTGACTCTCATATCTTTAAAACAGTTTTTAAGCATGATTTTACAGTGGATGTGAAACAGAGAGACATAAGGAAATCATGATATGTTGCATCGTAAAGAGTCGCTACTGAGCCTACTAAGTACTCTATGGGCAGTGATTATCATTTAATTCAGCTGAAATTCATTGTTATGTTTGTTCGTAGTTGCTGCCAACCAAGCCAGGTGCTACTGCACCCCGCTTTCCCTGCGCGTTACGTAACCTGCAGGGCTGCACGTAAGCGCTCAAGGAATACCCTTTCCGCGATGAGTCATAATTTGCATGCTGGTCACTGCATTTTAATAGACGCTTCAGTCACCCATTGTCTTAGTTCAGTCCACACTGAGATCATCCAGTTCAGCAAAACTGTTTATATTCTCCTAGATATGTTGATATGAACTATATATTTCGAATAAATTCTGTGAAAAATTTTTTTCTGCTCAGTTAAAACTTTTTTCATTGGAAGATGAAATTTATTTCAAATGCAACAAAGCATAAAAAATTTTCTTACATTATTGTAGTTGAAATTTTCACCAGTTGAGGCTCAAAGGTGTGTGTTATTTTATCTTTCCCGAAATTGATGCAGTCTGTTGCTCAGAGGCATTTATGGTGATTGTTACCAGTGTCATGTAAACCATTGTCATCAACGGGCTGTTCGAAATGGTCCGGCAGGTGCTGCCCCTCTGGGGGACGCCGAGGAACTCGGACAATAGAGCCAGTAAGGAGGGTGACGCGCAGTCAGTCGCGCGGAATGTGTGTAGAGAGTACGGTGCGAGTTTTGTTAAGGGAGTATCACTCGAGTGCTGTAATAATCATTGCTACCTCTGTTAATAAATGAAGCTACCTCACAGTTCAGAAGTGGGATTGACCAGCGAGCTGCGGTAGAGTTGTTCGTGCACATCCAGCCATCAATAGATAGAACATCAAAAACCCCAGTGCGGACTGAGTAAGGTGAGAGAGTGTGGTTCTAGTTGTAGCAATGACCAGTCCGACGAATGCGTCGTGGGATGGCGAGTGTCGCGTAGGTAGCTTCAACGGGGTCCATTCTGCGGAAGGAAGGGACGCGACTGAATTGGCGGGAACATGTCGAGAGCAGGAGAGCGAGGCTGGCGTGGCCAGGGAGCGTAGTGAGATGCACCGAGAGGCTACCGCCAAGTGGGTTCTGCCTGCGTCGACGCCGTTTGCCGCGAGAGACAAGGCTAAGGAGGATATACAGGCAAGAGGACCCGGTGAGCAACCGCGCGAGGCTACTGTCGTGTGGCCTACTAAGGGCAGAGAACCGTCGTTGGGAAATTGGCGGTATCCTGTCGGAGAGAGTAGCGTCCTTAGAAGCGCAGCGGAGAGGGAACAAGCGCTCTTGCAACACGAGAGAGAATTGCTAGAGAGAGAAAGGAAACTTCTAGAACGTGAACGAGAGCTTTTAAATGGGCAATCGTTAGTTCTTGAGAAAAGTATGGTGGGTTATCGAGAAATAGCAGAGCAATTATTGCCGGAGTTTGAACCTTCGCTGACCCTGGGGTTCACGGCGGTACAGTGGGTCAGGCGAGTAGAGAGCATTGCATCAGCCTACGGATGGGACGAGTCGATGTTGTTAGCCCAATCCGTTAGTAAGTTACGCGGAGCGGCGAAACTATGGCTGAATAGCGTAGCCGAGGAAGTACACTCTTGGGAGGCGTTCAAAAAAGGACTATTATATTGTTTCCCATCAGTGGAGGACCAAGCCGACGTGCACTTGAGTCTTACAAAGAGAAGAATGCAGCGTGGCGAGACGCATGAGTCATATGTTTACGCGATGAAGACTATCGCTAGGCGTGGTGAAGTAAATGAAGCCTCCCTTATCAAGTACATTCTAAATGGCATGTGGGATAAGGAACTGGTGAAGCTGCTGACTATGTGCGACTTTGAAGATGTAGAAGGACTATTACGCAAGATAAGACGATACGAGAGTGTCACTGATAGGGCCAAATTGGGAGATAGGGCAAACTTTCACAATCGACCTCCTGTGACCATTGACAAGAGGGCTGAGGTCAAGGAAGTGAGGGGCGAAAGGACGCCTACCCAGGGCGTTTGTTTCAATTGTGGAAAAGAGGGGCACCTCGCTAGGGAGTGCCGAGTAGCTGCCCGTGAGAGAATTTGTTACCGGTGCAAGCAGACGGGACATATGCAGAAAGATTGTTTGCAGGCAACACCGAGAACGACCCAGAATGAGAAAAAGTGGAACGTTAGGAAAATCACTAGACCCAATTGCATCATAAAGGACGAGTACCACAAGTGGATAGAGATAAACGACGACAGGGTGGTTGGCTTCGTTGATTTAGGAAGCGATGTTGTCACCCTGAGAAGAGACGTTGCACAAGAACTAGGAGTCGAATATGAGGCGAGCCAAAAGCGTTTAGTTGGGTTTGGATCAAGGGGTTGTGAAGCTATTGGCACGAAACGAATGATCTTGAAAGTAGACGATGTGAATGTGGAAGTAGAGGTTTTAATTGTCCCAGAAAATTCTCAGGAGGATGCTATCATTGTAGGGCGGAGTGCCTTAGACCAACCAGGAATTCGGTTCGAAAAGGAGTTTGGGAGACTCACCATTTCCAGAGAAAACGCCGACCTTAGTGAAAGAAAGAATTCTCAAGTGCGGAAGGTGGAAGAGGAGTCACGGATCCAGAAAGACGAGATACACATGAACGAGAACCTGACGACGCAAGACGAAGGGGCACTATGCGACCTCGTAAATAAATTCAGGGGATGTTTTGCTAAAAACTTAAGCGAGTTAGGCAAGGCGAACTTCACCAGCATCAGCATTGACTTGAATGACGACAAACCCGTGACGTCACGTCCGTATCGTCTGCCTTACGCAAAAAGAGAGAGCATGCAAAAAGCGGTGGAGGAGCTGATGAGGATTGGAATAGTCCAAGCTTCTACATCAGAATATGCTAGCCCGGCTCTGTTGGTGAAAAAGGCAAATGGAGAGGACAGATTATGCATCGACTACAGAGGGCTGAACCAGAAGACCCGGAAGGAGAAGTTTCCCATGCCGGCGATTGATGAGCAGTTGGATAGCCTCGCGGGAAACCGTTATTTTTCCACTTTAGACTTCGCGTCGGGTTACCATCAGATACCAGTGGCGCCTCAGTCAAGGCATCTTACAGCGTTTGTGACGCCGGGAGGGTTGTTCGAGTTCAACAGTATGCCCTTTGGTCTGGTAAACGCACCAGCCGTGTTTAATCGGGCGATGAGACAAGTTATCAGGAACACAAAACCAGGGGATGTGTTGATATATATGGATGATGTTCTGATACCGAGCAGAACCGTGAAGGAAGGACTTGAGAAGCTTGAAAGATTTCTAGAAGCACTCAAAGAGACAGGACTAACATTGAAGTTGGCGAAATGCGAATTCTTCAAGGAGCGCGTAGACTATTTGGGGTTCGAGATAAACGCAGATGGAATAAAACCAGGCGAACGAAAGATTCGAGCCGTGAGAGAGTTCAAGCGACCGGAAAATGTCCACGAAATCAGGCAATTCATTGGATTGGCCGGGTTCTTTAGAAGGTTTGTGCCAAGATTTGCTGCGATTAGCCAACCGTTGACAAAATTGACAAAGAATGGAGTGGAGTTCAAGTGGAATGAGGAACAAGAGGTGGCATTCCAAGAACTTAAGGCAAGACTGGTCGAAAGACCTATGCTGACGCTTTTTGATGTGAGTGCAAAGCATGAGGTTCACACAGACGCCAGCAAACATGGATTAGCAGGCATTCTTATGCAATCGCAAAATAAGGGACCATTGAGACCTGTGGCGTACTACAGCCGACAAACAACGGATGCAGAGAAATCCTATCACAGCTACGAACTCGAAGCCTTAGCGGTAGTAGAGTCAGTTGACAAATTCAGGATGTACTTGTTGGATCGAATGTTCAAGGTAGTAACGGACTGTAATGCATTAAAGACGGCGATGACTAAGAGGGAGCTGTTGCCAAGAATCGCCAGGTGGTGGTTGAGACTACAGGAGTACGACTTCGAAATCGAATACCGACCAGGCAGGAGCATGAGCCACGTAGACGCCCTCAGCAGAAACCCGGTGGGAAAGGCGGTAGAACCTGAGATGGTGGACTCAAAAATATTCACCACCAGAATTCAGCAGGAGGATTGGCTGTTGACCATGCAGCTGCAAGATCCGAGTCTCCAGGAAATACATGCGACATTGAAAAAGCCAGCACAGACAAACGAGGATAAGCAAGTGCACACTGATTATGTAGTAAGAGACCATCGAATATGTCGAAGAGTGGAGGGGGGAAGTCGTTGGGTGGTCCCAAGAGATGCGATTTGGAGAATCATAAAGGGGAGCCATGATGACATGGGACATTACGGAGAAGAAAAGACTCTGGAACACCTGAGAAGATATTTCTGGTTCCCGAGGATGAGACAAAGGATAAAGAGATATATCGCAGCCTGTATCGAATGCGCGTACCACAAGAGACCAGGCGGGAAAAGGGAAGGAATACTGTACCCAACTAAGCGCGAGGGTACGCCTTTTCATACCGTTAACATAGATCACCTAGGACCGTTCCCTCGTAGCAAAAGAGGCAGTGAATACGTCCTCGCGTACCAAGACAATTTTACGAAGTTCATAGTACTACGAGCTGTGAAAAACACGAGGTCAAAACCAGTCTGTGAGGCCTTGAGTGAGATAGTTAGCTTGTTTGGTTGTCCGGACCGTATCATCTCGGATAGAGGAACGGCATATACGTCGAGAGAATTTGAGGAATTTTGCGAGGGGCATCAGATAAAACACATCAAGAACGCCACTGCAACGCCTAGGGCAAATGGACAAGTAGAGAGATCAAACGCCATAATTACTCGAGCTATCACTACGATGAATTCAACGGAGGATGGAAGTGATTGGGATGGGCGCTTGAAAGACATTCAATTTGCCATGAACTCGATGAAGAACAAGACGGTGGGAGCCAGTCCACATGAACTGTTGTTCGCGTACCGCCCGCGGAATGCGTTAAGGAACCGAGTTGTAGTGACATTGCAGGAAGATGAACCTGAATTGAGCAAAGAAGTGCTAGAGGAGGTTAGGAAGGAAGCTTTAGGCAGGATGGTAACATGTCAGGAGAGGCAGAAGAAAAGGTTTGACGAAGCTCACAAGGAGCCAAGAAAATACGTGCGGGGAGAGTTAGTGTTAGTCGAGCGAGAAGCCCAGGCGACGGGAACGTCTCGAAAGCTAGCACCCAAATTTAAGGGACCATACAGGGTGGAGAAGGTATTCCCCAGGGATAGATATTTGCTGACAGACATCCCAGGAGCAGCCAGAACCCAGAGGAGGTTTCATTCGGTCTTTTGTGCAGATCGAATGAAACCATGGTGCCAACCCCCACCAGACTACGACCCCGATGCTGTAGAAGAAGATGACAACCCACCCCCATGCAGCCCCGGAGACCAGGGAGCCCACGAGCAGATTCAAGAGGACCCCGATGCTGTAGAAGAAGATGACAACCCACCCCCATGCAGCCCCGGAGACCAGGGAGCCCACGAGCAGATTCAAGAGGACCCCGATGCTGTAGAAGAAGATGACAACCCACCCCCATGCAGCCCCGGAGACCAGGGAGCCCACGAGCAGATCCAAGAGGACCCCGATGCTGTAGAAGAAGATGACAACCCACCCCCATGCAGCCCCGGAGACCAGGGAGCCCACGAGCCGATTCAAGAGGAATCCGATGCTGTAGAAGAAGAGGTCAGCCAACCGCAAGAGCGGGCCGAGGACGGCCCTGAAATCAGGAAAGGCCGACTGTCATCAACGGGCTGTTCGAAATGGTCCGGCAGGTGCTGCCCCTCTGGGGGACGCCGAGGAACTCGGACGGTAGAGCCAGTAAGGAGGGTGACGCGCAGTCAGTCGCGCGGAATGTGTGTAGAGAGACGGTGCGAGTTTTGTTAAGGGAGTATCACTCGAGTGCTGTAATAATCATTGCTACCTCTGTTAATAAATGAAGCTACCTCACACCATGATCATGGATGCTTCCAAACACCTACCTGTTAACTTGTTTGCTTGCATGCAGTCTTGCTTTCCCATAATCATCGCTTCCTCTGATGGTTTCCTTCAATATTCCCCCGTTGTACACGTTCCATAGACATTTTCTACAACATGCTCATTGAACGTGTTTGAATATATTTCTGGGTCGATCGGCACTCCCAATATGTCAGTCTCATTGTCCAGTTGCGCTTGAAGAAGACATCTTACTAAGTCCTTAAAGTTTAATCACAGACTCAGAGAATTGATGAAATGAAATACATAACGACACATTTGGAAAGCGTTCTTTCTATCTCATGGATATTCAAATATGCGTCTCATTCCACAATTTCGGTCACTTTATCTACACGCTAACCCTTTTGGTGTCTCGTAGTCTACCGTGGCATTCTTGATTCGTTGATCTTTCGGTTTTTCACAGCATTGCTTGTCATAAGAAGACGATGGTTTCTCCTAGATTCCATTATGCGTCTTTAAAAGTGCGGATATCAGAATTTTGTATCTCCTTTGCACCACGGTTTCTGACCTAGAAAAATCCCACTTTTTTTATTTACCTGTGCAAAAATTAATGTTTTTCAATGTTCCATGAAAATTATTTCATTTTAACACTGATGTGTGTCTCCCAAACACATGTTCGAATGCTATGAACGTAATCAGAAAATTTGCAAATGCGCTAAGAGAGTAAAGAAATACATAGGTACCTAGAGAAAGAATTTGCAGTGTTTCATTTTAATGCTGTCATTTTTTATTCTTTTTCCTCTGATATATATTTTTAACCAATAAAACTATGGCAAATAAAATTTTTTGAAATGCTACTTGTGCTTTAAAACGCATAGGATATTACTTTTTAATAGAGATGTGCGAATAGTATCCGCGAATACTCGAATACCTCGAATATTAGAAAGTATTCGATATTCGAGGTTTCGAATAGTTATGCGAAAAGTACCGCCTCGATTACCTCGAATACTTTGAATTACGCGTCATACACTGTCGCACGCACGTCGTTGGTAGTTGACTCGGAAAAATGTAGAGAACTGTAGTCATTTAGTGCTCGCAGCGCCGTTTTACGCAAGTTGACGAATTACATCAAATTCGTGGATTTTAGCGGTGAAAAGAGTTCGACGAGGGGAACCGAAAATGGTCGGGTGAAAAAATCCGAAAATCCCCGATTCCCCCCACCAGGAGAACCTCAGTGCCGTGGGATAGCAACCTTGGGGCATTTCCCACGATCCGCTATCCCCCTCCATTCAGCACTCGCCTCACCCACTCTGACGCTTTCCTCTTCTCCGAAATCAAACAAAAGGTCCCAGCTCGCGCAGGGATCGCATTACGAAGACCCCTGCTTCGAAAAAAAGATCGAGTTACGAGAACAATAAAAACGTGTTTCACGCCCTCCCCCTTTTTCTCACCCACTGACCTTTTTCTGGCTACCTGCTTCGAAGTTACCCATTTCTGGAGGTCAACTGCTGTGTGAGTACCGTGGGATACTTACATTAGCGCATTTCCCAAGATCCGGTATCCCTCTCCATTCAGCACTAGCCCACCCCTCTGCGGCTTTCCTCTTCTTCGAAATAAAAAAAGGTCACAGCTCGCGCAGGGATCATATTACGAAGACCTTAGCTTCGAAAAAATACCGGGTTACACGAGAACAATAGAAACGTGTTTCCGGCCCTCCCTTTCCTCCCCCACTGACCTTTTTTTTCCTACCAGCTTCGAAGTTCTCCATTTCTGTGGAGGTCAACCGCTGCATGAGTCATCTATTAGCACAAAAGGTGTCTAAGAATAACTTTCGTCGATTGATGTTACACCTTTATTGAATTGAAATATTAGTAATGTGCGCGTAATTTCAAAAAGAATAAGACCAAACACGACGTATTTCTGAGTTTATTTAAGCATTTTACGCAAAGAAATAAATGTCAAAATACGACGGAGACTTAGCATTCTGGCGAAACTCGATATGAGCAGCAGAGCTTCTCGGAATTTGATGCGGTATTTTTTTCCGAAAGCATATATCAAGTTACAATTAATGAGTGGTGCTATAAATCTTTATTTTTACAGTCCCAGACAAAGGGATATTTTCACAGAATATTTGGTTTCTCCCTGATAGCAATTCCAATTCATCTTCTTATCTCGTGAGAACTCCCAAAGATGGACTGAAAATAATTGAAGAAAATCCGGTGGAAAAGAGCCTGTATTTTGCAAAATGCCTCAGATTGTCAGCTAGCACTTGGCAGCAGAAGTGGGGGTAAAGCGATGTTAGTTGAATTAATTATATGCCCAATTGTTTCCATAAAATTAAAATATTCATTAATCAGCTAAATTCCTGTTCGAATCCTTTTAAGGAAATCAAAATTACTCCCCAAAATCTTGTGTTGCCTGCTGCATAGGCAACCGAGTCAAACATTCCAGCATTCATCATTTAGTATTCGAGGTATTCGAAATTCGAGGTATTCGAATATTCGAGCAATGATTTAATATTCGAATTCGAGAAATCTGCTATTCGACTCATCTCTACTTTTTAACTATGCATGTCGTAAAAATATGGAACGAAAAAGAATGAAAGATTGCCAGAAAAAGGCAAACGGTCAATTGACCGCTGGCGGTCATTATAGGTATGCGGCTTACCCCGGACATTCCAGTGTTAAAGACCCATTATCACCTCAAAAATTGTGAGTGGGACAGTAAGCCTCATGAATCATTTTGTTTGTCTCCTTGAGAAATTTTTTTGAGAAAGCACAACACTGTGCTCGATTATCGATTCCATTTTTTTCGTGACACGGTCAGCATGCAGAGGTTTACAGTAACTAATGATCTGCCGCTTCCACAGCTTTAAGAGCACTGAGACTGATTTTGCGGTAAAGCTTAATGTCCACCCCAAGCTTAGCGTACTTGAAGTGGTTTTGATCTCTCTCCAACCAATAGGAGTGGTGCAGGAAATTCAATTTCGTTACTTTTGGAACGCAGCCAGTAGATTAAGTAGGGAGAAAATGGGGTGGGGGTGCATTTGCTGAAGGTGGATGCTGATGAAGATCCTGAGAGAAGTCAAGTATTCCGGTGGGCCGGAGGAAGAGTCGGAGCTGCTTATCATATGTTATTTCTATTGCCCTTGTTTTCCTATGTTAGGTTGGACCATCTTTTCACTTTTTCCAGAATTTCCCTTAATCCACATTAAAAATATTGATTTGTGATAGCTTTTTCTTGCATCCTAATGTTTTATTCAAATAGCACTTCAAATCCTCCAAATCCAGTGACTATATAATACCATAGAGTAAGTCTTACTTTATGCTAATAAAGTGACCTTCAGATTTATCGTTTTTTTTCGGCATCTCTTTTTTTCCTCAAATTGTTACCACCCCTCCAAATGCTTTACTAAGACTACATCCATTCCAATTCCTTACTCTTTCTAACCCAGAGTTGCTTATGGGAGAAATCAAATATCAAGACTTCTCATTTTAAAAATATAAAAATTTTCTACTCAAACAGTAATTGTTGTAGCTACATATTTCCCCATTAAAATTTACAGCGAAAAGGAACACGCATTTTAAATCTTTCCTGAAAGAGCAGAAAATGTGTACACTTTTGTTATTACTAAGAAGCAACAGAGGGTTCTAATGGGTTAGTGCTCATAAGTATTGGCAGTCTGGTGCTTACCAGATCCTCAGCAGCCTATACTGATACGTCCTCATAATGCCTACCACTAGGAGTGATACTTTGTATCATGAAATGGTGAGGACATTTAAATGAAATATAACTCCTTCGTAAAAAAAAGTTCCGAGATGTAATTTTTGTTACATTGATGTATACTGTCTTTCCATCTTCCTTAATTACACCATTTATATCCATCAATTATCTTGATTTATTTCAAAAGTTTATTTTCTGCATGATAATTAATTTTAAAGGGGTCCTCTCAAAAGCCAAAATATATCCCTGTAGCACTTTTTGGCTGAGAAACTTAAGCTGGCATATCAGCTATCAGTACTGAGAGGGCTAAAATGAATCTATGTCATGCTTTTCACTTCATGAACACACAGAATCGATGCATTCTTTAATGGTAAATAAAAAATAGAAGTTTTCAAAATTAAACATTTATTTATAACAGCCATATAAATTCTTCATTTCCACTATCTACATTTTCCCACCAGAAATGGGATTAAAAATACAAATCATTGAATAGCAAGTGGTACTTGACCTCAATGAATATTATGACAAATAAATATCACATGATTCCTTATTAATTAAATGTACAAGAATACATGAATTCATACAATGTGAAAGGTACAATTATTAAAAAAATTAGTTCATATATCCAAGTCTGAATCTCACTATCATATTTTTCCATTCCTTGTAGGGGATAGCTTCAATGGCTTGATAAAATTATCTCTAAAATTAATTTTTTTCTGGGATTTTTCTGGTGATTATTTGGCTTTCTACATTACAAGAATGCTAATTTTTCCATCAACCATGAAAAACACCATTTTTCAAACTTTAGCAATGAGTTGGGTATTCTACACCCATGCTGGGCTTTCAATGGAATGAGAGTTGCAACAAGGTGGCCACTTAAATATCAAGACTTTTCCAGACTTTACTGTCTACCACCATTATTTTCCATACTGCTTCATAATGTATAACATATGTAATAATCATACATTTCCAGATGATAAATACTATGAAGTACAGATCAGGATGGACCCTAAGATAAAATTTTGAACTAAGAAGAATTTCAATTGACTGAAAAATACTTAACATATCAATTTAGTCCACGTTTATCACCTCAGAAAGAAAAAAACACTTTTTTAAAACAAATAATAGCTCCAGCTGTTGAAACATTCATGTGGTCAATCGATAATTGTGATAGCTTTCCTTGGAAGTAAGAGCTATCTTTGAGAGGGCTAGAAAACATGATGGAATGAGTCAAGCTTCATATAGATTAACACATACTGGGTTTGATTAAGAAAATGGTAACAAATTAAAATCAATCAAAGTTTTTCTGAAATTAATAATTTTTCCAAACCCATCATGCCCCTATGTTTCCACACCCTGAATCTTGCCAAGTCTTTCCGCGTAACCATTCCTATGACCTAAAGAGAAACAATATTAGTTCAAATCAATTAAAAAGTTACATTCCTCACAATTTTTTTCTAACCTACCTCATTTGAACTATTCACAACAACCAGGTGTCGCAAACCAAGGGCTCGGAAAAGTCTGAAGATTCGAGGAAGAGAAGCTGACTAAAATTTTCATAGAAAAGAAATCATCATTAATACCAGGCAACATAGATAGATGGAAAACACAAAGGTTTCAAAATGAGTATAATATATTTACATCTCAACTTACATGCTGAACTGAGTATGGTGAGCGATTCATAAAGGGTCTCAAATCAATATTAAAAGTTTGTTCCAGAGGTGATACATGCACTTCCTGTAAATAAAAAAAAAGGAATGCATTTAAAGTGAAGCAACAGACTAAAAAGTACTTAAATATATACGATCAAATGAAATGAGTTTTTCACACTAATTTACCCCAATAGTAGGATAACGAGGATATGCATCACGGAATAACTTCAATGAGACATTCTTGTGACCTTGTTGTTGTTGAGAAGGTTCATGGAATATTTTGTTCTGCAGTAATACTATAAGATGAGACCTTATTATAAGGCCTTTAAATAAACCAACCGATCCACCATCTCCCTGCAAAAGAGAATCATTCTATGAGTAAATAGATATTCTACTTCACTATATAGAGTTAAAAAAATACAACAAAGCCACCAATACATCATTACTAGTTCACAATCCCTAGTAATTAATTCAGCAATTAAAAAACAATAAGATTTGGCAATTACTTTCATCAATTTAGTATAAGATTGAAAAAGCACCATAAGGATGCACATAATAATTTTGCACCCACAAGAAATGCAACCTTTAAGCAAACCATGGATGCCTTAAAGAAGCAAGGAGAAAATTTATCGTTATTAAGGCTGAAAAAAAACTACAAACTTCTCCTGCCTTTCTCAATCTTGATTTGAAAGGTCATAGAGCTCCAGCCCCCTTTCCACCATTGACCAGGCCAAGAATTTGTCAGAGTATACTGCTTTTGATAATTAAAATCACTCTACTCTTCTCCATTTAAAATTAGAATATTACCATATTACTTGGTTCCACAACAGGAAATCCATTGAAAGATGTTTTCTTTAAAACATCCACGATGTGACCAACATTTTCCACAGTTTTGAATGAGACCACAGGATGACTCATCACATCTTGAGCACGTATATCACTTGATAGCGGAGGTGGTTGCCAAGCAAGAATAGGAACACCAGAGAGCTGAATGTGGATGTCGTACACACCCTTTAAAATGAAGAAACACAAAAATTAATTAAAGCATATGAAATTCAGATTGACAAAAAAATATTTCCACACAGTGAAGTTTGAACAAAGTTCAGATTTTGGAAACCCACTCCAATTACAGCACACTGTGAAAGAAAGCCTTGGAGCATCATCAAATATGAAGATGGAGTGACTAATAAAATACAACAGTAAAAGTAGAAGAGTTAAGACTGATAAAATATAAGTTAGAATATCCTAGATATGTTGCCAGAAGCTGAGGTAAATGCCAGTGTGAGCTGAGACATAGAGCTTCCCAAAAAGTTGTACACCAATTAGAAAATAGTAAAAGTTATTTATTATCTCATTGCAACTGATATTAATTAAATATTTAGATGGAGTCTTTTTCTAAAATGATAGTTTTTAAATTTCCAAACCCATCCCAGAGATTTTCATCAAATCCTAATTTCTGAAAACTAAAAATACCAAAAAAGTTATTACGTATGTCCAAGATTATCATGAGATTTATTTTTGGAATCATCTGTGATAGATATATGATTATGATGATAATTTCATTAATTGCTTGGCCGAGAGAGCTTCATGCAGAGCTGAGACCAAAACTTTTATATTTGTCTTTCGCTCCAAGTTTTCTCCACTAAATGTACCTTTCCATCCACTTACCAACATTGTACTCATTCAGGGTCATTGAATGACTCCTTTCTCTAGAGATATATACAAGAAAATGAGAGAGTGTCGTAAATCAAGTTTGTAAGTCATTTATTCTTGCCAGCAAATTCTCCTACTGTGATTGCGGTCTACATGGCAACCAGATTGTGGTTTTCTCTCCCATCCCTTCCATGGGATGCAACTTGGATTGAAGAAGACCATGGGACTCGCAACCCTTTGGGTGCTACACCCTCTTCGAGAGGTTTTCCTCCAGGGGAGTTCTTAAAATTAACATTCTCAGAACTTAAACTAACCCTCACTTCTGATGACATCTTTGTAAAACATTGAAAGCTTTGATTTTGATCTGTCAAATTTTTCTTAGGGGCCACACTTCCATAACTACGCCTACAGTCACTTCACTATCTCAAGGATCAGAGGACCTCAAAGCCATAGATTGAAAACCTTTGCTGACAATTCATTTGAACATTTTATTCCATAAATTGACAATAGCAGATGTCTAAAGAAGTATCTGAGTCATCACAATTCAAAGAACTCTACACAATTTAAGAAGGAAGGTGAATAAAAAGTTGACAATTGCAATGTCTGGCAATTGACACAAAAACTGGGGTTTCCAAGTAGGCTTCCGCGGAGATTATGTGATATCAGGTGATTTTTCCGGGTATTCTTCCGCATTTATCCATTTTGTAGGACAATATTTCACCAACTGGAACGTTGGTGAAATATTGTCCAACAAAATGGATAAACGCGGAAGAATACCCGGAAAAATCACCATTCATCAACACAAAAACTGACTTGAGTTTGACCTCTTCTTGCTTCCAAAATAAAAGCTTTCTCATACTTTTATATTTAAATTTAGTCACCACCAAATTAAATAATTAGAAATAGCAAAATTTCACTATCAAGTAGTTTGTTATACTGGGACTCTACTGCCTCATTCTAAAATATCAATAATAGCAAAAAGTAAGTCAATAAATATAAACAAAAATAAATAGAAACAAAAACTAAATAGAAACAAAAAATAAATAGAAATAAAAATGTAGAAGCATTTAAGTATCAGCACATGTAATGCAAGTGACAGCCTTATCATAATAAAAATGAAAATTCACCTCATTGAAGTAATCTCCAACCCATTTGGCAGAGATGAGTACTATCATCAAAGGCAGGCCAAAAGAAATACTGCCAGTAGCTTCGATTAAGATCACAGTCAGACTGATGGTCATTCGAACAACTCCACCAAGCTGGGCAGCCGCTCCAACAAGGGCATACTTTCCAGGTGTTGCCCACGTCTGCAAAATTAAGATGAATGAATGATCAAAAACTATCGAATCAGATTTGAATACATATAACGTCAACATTTTATTGCATACATATACAATAAAAATTAGTGAATAACATTACTTCATTAAGGATTTCCATGAGAATAAAGAGTTTATCTGAAATGACATAATTACAAATATATTTCATGTGCAAAGTGCCCAATCACAATACTGCCGATTAATCTAAACCAATTCATGCCATGCCTAAAATATTTTATTTAGAACTTCAGAATGAACAAGTCAAGAGATTTGCAGGCATTTAGATACCTCCATCTCAAGTGCCCATATCCTAGATTAAAGAAATATTCATCACACACTAGGCTTAAGCAAATTACAGTTTTTATGGTTTAAAAAAATATTATCCTGGGCAAAATGAATTAAGATTGGATGCCCAAATGAAGAACCCTCATTTTAGACAATCCCAATTCAAGTACTCTAAGATGCTAATATTATGCTCTTTGACAAAATGTTGATGGGGTTTAACTTTGAAATGTTCATACTTGATTCAATATATGTAACTAAATGAACAAAATTCCTTTTTTTGAAGAAAGAAATTTCAACATAAAAATGTTGGCTAAAACCTCTCACAGCTTTTACTTTTGACCGATGATGCACTAAACTATTATTTAAGAGAAAAAAGTATGTAATAATACCAGCAGCTTATTAAATCAGTAGGACTAACTCATACCAATAAAAATTTTGTAAAGGCATATTTTCAAGGTACTGTACCAAATTTAGAGGGGTTAAAGTTAAAAAAGTTAAGTACATATATTATAAGGGTAAGAGTTAAAAACCTTCAAAGCAGGAAAACAAATCTCCTTCAAAGAAACAAATATGGGACATGAATTAAGTTATCACCTATAGAGCATGAAAACTATAAACTAGTTCATTGATATTATTATGTATTAAACAAGCTATACCATTGCCTCATTCAAAGATTGACTGCAGTGTGATGTTGAATAAAGGTCCCAAGACCTATCAGTATATGCTCATGAATCAGGTAGTACAGCCCCAAACAAAAAATAATTAACCACATTGTCAGGCAAAAATGGAAACGTATGCCTCAGAGAACCGACAACTGTGCCTCAGAGGAAGACAAGCCTGTGCACACTCCACTTGCTGCATTCCACAAGGGAAATTAGTGACTCTTCACGAGGCAGTGAACGGCAGAGGAGAGTCTTGCCCAAAGCATGAGGGCAATGTAATAACCAGCTTGTCTTTATTTTGTATTTTCAGATTCAGTGCCATAGTTTTGATGATAGTTTCAGATATTCAGATTCAGTGCCATAGTTTTGATGGCTAACTTTAACCATAGAAAACAGAGAAAAACAGAATAAATTCCATTCGACGAGGATAGTGATAACAGCCATGATCAGCTCCTAACTAGCATATTCTAAAAAGTAGAAATTAAAGAAGAGGCGGACACATTTCTCTGGTTCCTCCTCAGCTTCGGAGCCTTTTGTCAAGAAGGTTTGAGTAAAGGGATTAAAATGGTTGAGTGAATGGAAACTGGCTGACCAGGCAACCAGAAAACAAGTCAGGAACTAATGTGAAAGTCAGAAAATTATTCTTACCAGAAAGAATAAAAACATAGCTTGGAACAACATAGGTAATAGGAAACTTGCAATAAGTCAATTTTATGATCCAGTGACCCATAGGCGGATTTAGGGGGGGGGGGGCGGGGAAGGGGGGCATGTGCCCCCTCCCAGATGGTTAAAAAATAGACAAGATTTTTAATATGGTTTTCATTATAGGCATCCCCCGAGTTACGTAAGTCTCGACTTACATAAATCTGTACTTACGTAAGTGATAACGTTTTCAAGAGATTTCGTTAATTTTCGAATGCGAGCGCGATGAAGTAGATATTCGCTCGTATACCCAATGTCAGATGAAAACAATGATGATGGCCTATGGAAGTGGTGCGCTCACTCCTGTACGATACAGCTTGTTCCACAGCATACACACCCGAACTCCGACTTTCAACTATTTAAAAATTGTATCCTTAAATTTGGACATTTCCATTAGAGGAATTAAAAGAAAATGAAGTCCGAGCAGAAATCTTTATTGCGGAAAAGCACAGTATAACATGATGAATCAATTTAAGTATTCAATTTAGTAATGTAGCGTTGAGATACCGTACTTTCCCGAATCCACGTGATCGGTCAATTCGGGGAATAATATTACGCATTTTGATTGTCAATGCTCGAGATGCAACTATCAATATATATTAATGTTCATTGATTTTGTGTCTAATAACATAAGAATACGTGGAAGAGTTCATGAATATCGCAGTGAATTGAATGAAACTTGACCGAGAATTTACCGCGCATTTCTCCGCTGAGAATTCACCCCACCGATCGAAATCTCTGAAGCACCAATGCAGAATGTTTGACTTACGTACATTTCGACTCACACAGAGTCTGCCGGAATGCATCTCTTACGTAACTCGGGTGATGCCTGTACGTTCCTTTTGTTAAGTGCATTATGGAACCTCAATCATTTAATTTTATATCAATAACTTACATATTAAAATAAAGGGAATATTTTGAACAGTAATTGTTGTATGTAGTTTTTAATTTCAAATATGAGAAGACTGCTTGCCTGCCAAACCCTTGTACTTCCCCCACCTCCCAGAAAAAATCCTGGATACACCCTGATAGTGACATTTTCAGCTGGATGAAAGTTTTAGCCCCACAGAATTAATATAACCTGAGTCACAAAATACTTGGAGGTTATCTTATTATGCAAATGATTTTCATATACTTTATACCTTGAAAGCATTATATATCTATTCCAATAAATTTAAGTTCTTCAATGAAGTACACATACATACTCTCCATACCTCTCGCATACAGTTTACTACAAACAAAAATCCAAAATAACTGATTTACTTTGCTGTTAGATGGCAAGCATGCATAATGCAAAAAATGGTAGAGTGTCATTTGGAATGGTTTCTGCATAAAAATCCATATTTCCTGCTCATATTTTTAAACTTTCATGCAAGCCTCCTTTGTCAAGTCCTTTACACCAAGAAAAATTTCTAATAAATGTGATTTTCTATCCCTACAGCAAATCCTTTACTTGTGAATATGTCTAGTTTGCCATGGGACTGCTTTGAATGAGAGCTCCCAAGACAATGGGTTAGGGTGCAGCTCCGTCAAAGTTTATGGGCCGGTGGTAGCAGTGGCGCAGCGAGGGGGGGGGGGGGTTTTGAGGGATAAAACTTTCCTTACACGTCGGAAAATATCCTCTAGAAGGCCCTGTTTCATCTGAAGGGATCAGGAGAAAGATCTGTGAATGCTTTAGCCTGAGAGTTAATGAGTGCCTCAGTCTCAAAATAAAAAATTCAAGGTGCCAAAAGTTTATATCAAAATGGATTTGGACTTCAATAACCTTCAAAAACTTCTCCTCCATGCCATCAACAATTGCAATAGATCACCTGTATGAGGGAGTGTGGCAGTTGTAGGAACCAGTGGCACAGCGAGGGGGGGTTTTGGGGGATAAAATCCCCCCCAGAGCTCAGAGAAATTTTTTAAGTGTAATCCATTTTACTTAATTGGATTGATTTTACTTAAAGAATAGTGCAAGGATTATTAAATATCCTTCAGAAAGCCGTAAAACTCACCCTTTTGAACCATTTATCATAAAATTACACAATTTATTAATCTCCCACCTACTGCTTATCCTGGTGGGTATACCATACCCCCCACACACCCCGGTATTAGTTACACCTAAACCCCCCCAGCCTTAATTCCTAGCTGTGCCCCTGGGTGGTAGAGATTCAGAGAGTGGTACCCCCAGTCCAGTCACAAGTGGTTCATTTTTTCCTCTGAGGCTGTTCACTGTTGATGCTCAGGTTACCTGCATTACTTTCATGCTTAATTATTATTTCCCTGATTACTCCAATACCAGAGGTTTCTGATAAAAATGTGGGGATCACATCGGAAAAGAATAAATTATCTCTTTTGGGGAGCATGACAGCCTCATTGGTAGGGCACTTGGCTGCTTATCGAAGCATCCCTGATTCAAATCCAGGGTGAAGCCTTAAAGAAATGTGTGTCAATCTGTGGTCCAGTCTAGGGAGAGCTCTATTCTCACCAATCCAAATGAACATTTGAGTTGAAACACTGGTATGCGTGAATAATGTCTATGATAAACAATTGTTTCAAGCTGTACAGGAATTTTCATAGGAATCCTTACTTTATGAGAAGATTTTCTGCTGAAAAATATACATAATCATTTTTTAACTACTTTAAATGCTCCAATATCAATCCCAGAATACAAAAATAGGAGAGAGGGAATGAGTTTTATAATTACTGCAGTCTAAATTAAGTTCTTTCTACCGATGGAGATGACATTCTTACTGAATTCGGAGCCAGTGACTCAAGGCCCATTCCCACTAGGCGGCCCCATGCAGCTCCAGTGAGAAGTGTGGGAATGAAGAGACCACTGGAAACACTAAGGCCATAGGTCCAGCATGAGAGTAGGAAGTAGAGGGAAAAAAATATGCCAACGGACAAAGCTTTATGAGATCCTGGAAAGCAAGAACATTCAGATTGTTAACACAGAAAGGAGCATCTAATTTTTTAATCCATATTTTTCACACTTTGGTTTATTATTGGTTAATTTTGAGGAATAATTTGATCGAATGTTTGTTACCAATTATATATAAAAGCAAGGAAATGTTTTCATGCATAAAGAGTCATCTTATAAGCTCATTTTCCTGAAGAATAAGGGTGCAAACATTTATCAGAAAGTTAATACCCTATTCATGGTTAGCTTAATTTCCCACAGTAACTCAGATAGTTATCAGAATATTGTACATTTTTATAGAATTGATGAAAATCTCTCAGATAATTATTTATTACTAAAAGCATTGCAACATTAGTATTGCGACACCATTATGATGAAATGTTTGTTGAGGGAAAGGCAGTGATACTAAGTTCCCCTCTATGAGTATTGTGTTACACAAAAATCTTACGACATGGTTCATAGATGATTAAGAACATGTTCTACCTCTAAAACTAAAGCAGGATCATTATAAGTGTCTTGAGCCCAACAAAAAAGACTCTTTCTTTTATACCAGTTATAAAATACATAGAACACATATTCAAAGATGTTTATGTAAAGCTAATCGTGGCTTCTAATCACTTTACTTCCTATTTCCTAAGATACAACAATTAAATATAGAAAAAGAAAATGGCTTCCCGGACTTTAGTTTTTCTTCCTGGCATTGTTAGTGGTAAAAATACATGATTTTTTCTCAAATAAGTACAGTAAAACCTCTCTTAAACGAAACTCAAGGGACCGAAATTTTGCCGTTTCGTTGAACGGGAGTTCGTTCCCCGGAGGTGATGCGCACGTTGCATCATTCTAGGGGCTCGGAAATTGAAGCAAGTCTCCATGCGTTATCTTCATTCTACCTTCGCATACTTCAAAACAGTGCTTATTTCTTCAGCTGCAATGCAAATCGCGGGCAATAGACCACATTTAGGAAGCCTCAGTTCGTATTATTCAATCACTTCGCGTGCTTTTTCATCGGTTTTCAAAAATGTATTCAACGTAGAGGTGAGTGCGAGGCCATCCCTTTATTCTCAATATTTGAAATAGAGTACATGTATTCGCGAAGTTTACACTGAAAAATTAAGAATTCGATAGATTTGACCATTACTAATATAAAGTTAAAGTAACAGCGCCAATTATAGCTTCATCATGAAATTAAGATCGCTCTACCATAAAGGCGCGAGTGCGACTTTCGTCGACCCATTAAAGCTCAGTAGGTGGCAGCATTTCTTTATAGTAGTCGAATCCAGAATACTCCATAGCAATATTTGCGGTCGCGGGCTTCGTAAATAATTCATTGTACTAGCATCATTTCCATCGCATTCCGGATAGACAACTGCCGATAAGAAAACATCTTGAAAGGCCCTATGCAGGAGTTCTCGAAGTAAAATACGTCACGATTTTGAAAAATGAGTTTTCGAGAAATTATATTCTGCAACCCTCAGTTCGCTGGCTTCGCGGATTACGAAATTTGAGTCTATTCTAGTGAACTCATCAAACGACCCTTCAATATTCATGACTTTTGAGAGACCCTGCCAGGATTCACGGCTTTCGACATCACTCTCCTTCGCGTGGTCGCAGTTGACTGCAAACCGGATTGACAACTCCCGATAAGAAAACAGCTTGGAAGGCCTCATGCAGGAGTTCTTGAAGTAAAATAAGTCACGAGAATGATGCTGTTGACTGCAAACCCGGTTTTTGCAAAATAACTAAATATGGTGACAGGTGCGACACGCTTCCAAGCTTTCCAAAGCCCTTGCATTACCTGCAAAATGGTCCTCTTCAATTTCGCCGATCCCTTACATCCATTCGACAAACCAAAAACTCCACTAAAATCCGACGGTAATGCCGCTTTGCCGCAGAAATGACCCCTCGGTCGAGAGTCGCAACTTAGCTATTGCAGTTGGGGGGAAGAAAATAACACGCACATTTTTTATTGTTAGTCCTATGTTTGGGCCCGTGCAGCGATCGAGGAAGAAATCTACTTTCCCCATGAGTGCATCAACTCCCGCCAACCACCGCTGAATTAATCCCGTTGTCATTCATGGATTTTTGCTGCTACCACAGGGGTGAGGCATCACCATTGGCCCAGTCTAAACATGGCATATTTAGACTGTGTCGTCTTCTTCATGCAACAATTGACGGGCGTCGCAAACCTTTTTCTCAGGAGAAAATCAACACCGCTTCACATCACGTTAGGACATCGCTACAATCGCCGACAGACAGAGACTGACCTTTAGTATAAAGCACTCAATTCAAGTAACGTCTAGATCAATGGGAAATGTTGGCTTTCGTGTCTTAAGTGCGAATATTTTTTATCCAAGATTGCGGCAAATGCAAAAGTTTCTCCTATTTTTTAGATGATGTTGAAATAAACAATGTGAATGAAACAAGAGTAACTACTGAGTCATATATTAAAGATAATTAAGAGATGCAAATTTTGGCTTTCATCTTCTAGCGCGCACATTGTATCTTCCGTAATTTAGTTAAATTTTAAAGAAGTTATCCAAGATGGCGGCCAGTGAAAAAAAATGCTTCTCGGAATTTACGCGTTGTAATTCTGTAAAGTATCTTAAACAACCGTCAAAAGAATGCGTTCGAAGTACATAGCTCTAGATATCATATCTTTGAGCGTGTAAATATTGGGACATTGAGTTATTTACGAAAGTCAGCATTAACATTTTTCGCAATTCGCCGCGAGCCGCGAGTTGGGGTCGGCGGAAACACACGACGGAAGGCTATGGTTACGGTTAATAATGACGATTCTGATTGGCTTATTCAGTGGAAGTCTCTGATTTGCCCTGCAACGCTACGAATATTAAATTATTCATATGAAAATAAAAATTTAACCGGAAAAATTGGTTATTGGGAGGTGAATTTCACTCGATCGCGCCGAAATTTAATTTCGTTGATCGGGAGTTTTCGTAAAAGAGGAGTTCGTTCATCGGGGTTTTTCACTAATGTGTTTACATAGGCAATTGGCCGGACCAATAGCATTTGTTCGTTGAACGGAGTTCTTCGTTTAGCGGGAGTTCGTTAAGGTGAGGTTTTACTGTAACATGAGTTCATTACTTTTCACTTGCTAAATTTTCATATAAGGAGAAAATTATTCTCCATTGAAAGCCCTTCCTTCTCTTTCCTCATTGCCAACACTAGATGATACCTCCAGGATATTGATTGAAAATTCAGGTATTCAGAGGAATGGCCTTCTTCACAGGTAATTTTACTTGGGTGCACATCAGAGATCAATTTGTGCGACATTATTTCCATTAAGTTAACAAAATGCAGCCATTATTCTGGCAGAGAGTCTTATACCCAAGCTCTTCCTTTTAGTGTCATTAGATTCATAAGAGGAAAACCTTTTTTATAGAGATGGGTCGAATAGTAGATTTCTCGAATTCGAATATCGAATTCGAATATTAAATCATTGCTCGAATATTCGAATACCTCGAATACTAAATGATGAATGCTGGAATGTTTGACTCGGTTGCCTATGCTGCAGGTAACACAACATTTTGGGGAGTAATTTTTATTTCCTTTAAATGATTCGAACAGTAATGTAGCTGATTAATGAATATTTTAATTTTATGGAAACAATTGGGCATATAGTTAATTCAACTAACATCGCTTTACCCCCACTCCTGCTGCCAAGTGCTAGCTGACAATCTGAGGCATTTTGCAAAATACAAGCTCTTTTCCACCGGATTTTCTTCAATTATTTTCAGTCCATCTTTGGGAGTTCTCACGAGATAAGAAGATGAATTGGAATGCTCTCAGGGAGAAACCAAATATTCTGAGAAAATATCCCTTTGTCTGCGACTGTAACAATAAAGATTTATAGCACCACTCATAAATTGTAACTTGATATATGTTTTCGGAAAAAAATACCGCATCAACTTCCGAGAAGCTCTGCTACTCATATCGAGTTTCGCCAGAATGCTAAGTCTCCGTCGTATTTTGATATTTATTTCTTTGCGTAAAATGCTTAAATAAACTCAGAAATACGTCGTGTTTGGTCTTATTCTTTTTGAAATTACGCGCACATTACTAATATTTCAATTCAATAAAGGTGTAACATCAATTGACGAAAGTCATTCTTAGACACCTTTTGTGCTAATAGATGACTCATGCAGCGGTTGACCTCCACAGAAATGGGGAACTTCGAAGCTGGTAGGAAAAAAAAGGTCAGTGGGGGCGAAAAGGGAGGGCCCGAAACACGTTTCTATTGTTCTCGTGTAACTTGGTATTTTTTCGAAGCTAAGGTCTTCGTAATATGATCCCTGCGCGAGCTGTGACCTTTTTTTTATTTCGAAGAAGAGGAAAGCCTCAGAGGGGGGGCTAGTGCTGAATGGAGAGGGATACCGGATCTTGGGAAATGCGCTAATGCAAGTATCCCACGTTACTCACACAGCAGTTGACCTCCAGAAATGGGGAACTTCGAAGCAGGTAGCCAGAAAAAGGTCAGTGGGTGAGAAAAGGGGGGAGGGCGTGAAACACGTTTTTATTGTTCTCGTAACTCGATATTTTTTTCGAAGCAGGGGTCTTCGTAATGCGATCCCTGCGCGAGTTGGGACCTTTTGTTTGATTTCGGAGAAGAGGAAAGCGTCAGAGTGGGTGAGGCGAGTGCTGAATGGAGGGGGATAGCGGATCGTGGGATATGCCTAAGGTTGCTATCCCACGGCACTGAAGTTCTCCTGGTGGGGGGAATCAGGGATTTTCGGAATTTTTCACCCGACCATTTTCGGTTCCCCTCGTCGAACTCTTTTCACCGCTAAAATCCACGAATTTGATGTAATTCGTCAACTTGCGTAAAACGGCGCTGCGAGCACTAAATGACTACAGTTCTCTACATTTTTCCGAGTCAACTACCAACGACCTGCGTGCGACAGTGTATGACGCGAAATTCAAAGTATTCGAGGTATTCGAGGTATTCGAGGCGGTACTTTTCGCATAACTATTCGAAACCTCGAATATCGAATACTTTCTAATATTCGAGGTATTCGAGTATTCGCGGATACTATTCGCACATCTCTACTTTTTTACCATATTTAACTCAAATTCACCAAAAATATTACTCAGTAACCACAACCCTGATAAAATGGAGAAAGGAGAGTAAAAATGCAACACAATTTAGGAAGTCAGATAGAAATAGAAAAATATACAGACTGTCCCAGATATCGTGTATCCTTTTTGACCTCTAATTTTAGTAACTTCCACTCGAGCAATATTAATGAAAATTGGCATATGTACTTGTGGGGAAAGTTCCTCTGTTTTGTTGAGTGTTAGCAAAATTTTACAATTTTGAATTTGCGTTATGGGGATTCAATGCTAAAAAAATTGAGATAGAAAAAAGTTTGAATTTCATTGACAAAGATGTCAATTCTTATACTTTCGGACACAAGAAAACTGAAAATAACACTTTTACTTACGAAAATTCTTCTTAAAGTTTATAACATTTAAATTTCGCTGTAACGAACACCTGGAATTGTCCAGTAGGCGTGACAAGGAAATTACTTACTGGGTCAAGGGTTTAATTTTCGAAAAATAAATGTATTATTTTTGGTTTTCTCATGTCTGAAAATATAAGAATGTATATCTTGGTCGATGTAATTCAAACTTTTTTCCATCTCAATTTTTTTAACACTGAATCCCCATAAAGCACATTCAAAATTTTGGCTTGGACCCACATTATGAGGTCAAAATTGTAAAATTTTGCTTACATTCGACAAAACAGAGGACCTTTCCCCACAAGTATGCCAATTTTCAAGAATATTGCTCGAGGGTTACCAAACTTATAAGTCAAAAATGACACATGACATCTGGGACAGTCTGTATATCATGTCATAACCACATTAATGCACTTTTTGCATAAAGTTGAATGGGAAATACATAGCATGCAATAAAAGTCAAACTGTAACCATAATTACCTGGAGGATCATGAAAAAAGGATCGCACACTAGCTTCAGGAGTTTGAAACCATATGGCTGCTACAGCATTGTATTCACCATCATTGCAATGCATCTGAAAATAAGATAATTTTTGAATACATGTATTCTGATTTAGGTTACTAATGGCTTTGGCAGGAATTCTGAATAAGATGTACAGTTTTCCTCAAGAAATTTATTCTCGATTACCCAATGGGTACAAATTTTCCATGAAACCTTCTTTAACTGAAACAGCATTTTCCCTTATTGAAACTGATTCTAATATTTTTATTTCCACAAAAACTTACATTGATGTGTTCCATCAATATAAGATTATGCATTCTTTATGATGGAAGTTCACAAGGCGGAAACTTCTTCATCTCCTTACCAGAAGTTTTTTTTAATCCTACTGAAATTCCTGAGCTTCTAATTATTTCAGATTCAAAGGAGGCCAGGGCATTCATGTTTCCAAAATAAAAATGCAGCAAATAATACTATAAAGTACCTGAATTGGAAATTTGGTTGGATCTTGGCCAAGAGGTTTGCAGTCATTTAGAAAGTAAATCATAACAAATCCTAATGTGGCACTGATCGCAGCAACCATTACAGCTTCAGTAACTTTGCAAGCCTTTTTTGTCACATATCTGAAAAAAATAAATGATATTGAGGTTAGATTCTGTATGAATTCAAAAATTCCACTTAACCTGGTCCTCATTGATTTTTTTCAAAATTCACATTTTCAACGACTTTAGTAAGTCTAAAGCCTGAATTACACCATCATTTTTTCCATCCCTCATGAGTAATAGCTCCAGCAGATTGCTAAAATGATGTCAGGAAAATGACCATAACATGCAATAATTTTCTGCTATGGCTTCAGGCTTTTTCCATCAATTGCCATTTCCTCTGATCTGTCACTGAAACCATAGGGGGTACATGAGCCCCCGGACTCTTAAAAAAATAGACATGATTTTTAATACAGTTATTATTATTTTCATTTTATTTTGTATATTACGGAGCCCTAATAATTTAATTTCATACAAACAATTTTCATACATAAATAAAGAATATTCCACATAGCAACTGTTGTATGTTGTTTTTAATTACAAATATAAGAAGACCATTTGCCAGTCACACCCTAGTGCCCCCCTCCCCATAAAAAAAATCTGGATCAAGCCTTGACTGAAACCATCACTGACACCATCTTGCAGCTAATCAGAACGCATGGTCACGAACAGGGATTGTAATGCCATGAATGGAATGACAGCGGCAATAGCATAATGATATTGAAACCAACAGTTGAAACAATGGAAAAAGGGACTGCAGAAGGACTGTAAGATGAGTCCAGCATTTACTTTATGGTTCCTGAGAAAATTCCTCAGGAGGGACGAAAAATATGATCATTTGAGCCAGGCTTAAGAAAATAACTAATTTTAGTTTTATTAGACTAAACAAAAAAGTTACAGTACAAATATAGCTTCTAAGAATTAATTTACTATTTTTTTCATTAATAGATATGTTCTCTATCTTTATACTACATAATGAATACATAGCATATGACAAGCATGAAATTGATGGAATCACTTTCTGGGAAAGTATTTCCTTAAGTGCTCAAAACTGATAACTGATCCAAAACAAACAAAGAAACCTTAATTGAATATTATATGCCATAATCAAATTGGAAGATGTCTTCTTAGTGGAAAAGTTAATGCAAAAGTGCTTTGGTAGAATATATGTACATATCATATTTTTATTGACAATCTAAAATTATTTCTAAGAAGTGAAACTTCATTAATATATGTCGCTGACTGGAGAGGATGCTGAAAATGATAGATGTTAATAAAATCAACTGATTTGGGCGTTACTTGGTGGAACGATGAAAATAGATGTTAATTACAGATGGTTTACTTCGTCAAAGAGAACAAATACTAAGGTTTATATTTGTAAATATGTACAGCAGCACATGCATAATCTGCATTACATACGACAGGAATAGCTTCCAAAGCATAAAATTTGGATAACCTGCTGAATAAAAGCGTTAATTTAACACATTTTTACAAAAATAAACCATTGAACTTGAAGAATTTTAACTTGAAAATTATTTTTCAAAAAAACTTTTTTTCAGTACTTACCTCATGCGGAAAACAGTTAGTTTGTAGTTGATGTGGTTGAAGAGTGCGCCAAGAAGACCACCAATAGCTCCCATTAATAAGAAGATGGGAAATTCAAAAAATTCATAATTGATAGAATCAAACTGCCCAAAGTTCAGCAATCCAGAAAATGAGAACTGTCCAGGGTGGTTATGGTAAGCACTTAAGACCACATTAAGAGTAAAAGTTGAGATCATAGATGCAAAAAATATACGCCATGTCAAACTTTGGTTCCAGAAGCTTGCACCTTCCTCTAAACTAAAGAGAACTCCACCTAAAAAAATATGAAAAGGCTTCAGAAATGGATATTCGACAACTTTTCAGAGTAAATGCTCTGATAGGTTAAAGTTACAAGTCAGCATTATCAATCATTTGAAATGTGAAAATTTTTTTAACTATCGTCACTAGGAATTACTGTATGCAGAATAATGAAGTTGTATGCAAGAGCAAGATGAAAAATTCAGGGTATCACAAATACCATGAGCATGCCCATGCAAATATCTCAGGCTTAGTAGGGTTCTTTCCAGGGGCTGCAGTTGAATTGTCGCAAATTTTGAATTCAGTGACGGGTCATTCCATCACCCAATATGAATAAAATTTGTTGCTTGGCATTTTCAATTATCAATATTTTTTTATCATTATCAATATTTTTTATCATTCGTTCCCTACAAGTAGACATTTACAAAACACCATTTGAAAAAAATTTGCAAGCCTTACTTTTTTTTGGCAGCCATTTTTAAAAGGGTGGCTGGGCAACTTTTGATGAAAAATGTGGTTTGCATAAAGTTTAATTTCAAAGCTATTTTAAAAGACCTCAGAATAATTTAAAGCCAGTGTATTCATCATAAAAATAACTTATGGAAGCCATTTTTTAAATTTTTCTATCATAAAAGACAGTCAGTCAAAATCTATCCACAAAAACTCAGGAAAAATTTGTCAATACATACTATCTTTTTAACACCATAAATTTTTATGAAGGAAACGAGACTCACTGTTGAAATGTTATTTCTGAGTTAAATAGTTAAAAAAGACTACTTGCAGTATGACTTTTAGCACTGAGAATGCACTCCATTTTTTTCTAGAGCTTGTCAAACAATGCCGAAAGCCTTTCAGCATCTATTTTTGCAGGTCAATATCTAAAAAGGGACTGAAGGTGAACAAGTTAAAATTTTGCAGAATGTCCTTTAAACACAAATAAATATCTCATTTAAAATTATGACTGAGACTCTAATGCATTTAGAGTGGTGGAGCAGTGAATTTCAATAAAGTGCAACCACTTTACACGCTTGTGCATTACGAGCAAAGGCTCGGGCAGTGCAAGTTAGCACACAGGGGCTTGATTAAATAATTACTCAAACAATGAGTTTTGTTTAAGCCATAAAAATTACATTTATGACGAAATTTTTTTTAAATTGAAATATTTAGCATGGTCTGCATCGTGACCGCCATCTGTTGTAACCACAATGCACTTATAATTAAATATGTTGAGCAACATTGCCTGGGTGATTTTAAAATGATTGACCCAGACTCAAAAGAAAAAGAAATTTTTCCAAACTTTCCACCAATCAATAAATTAATATAGATGAGAAAACTGCACATAAGGCAAAGTAAATTATAATAACCACAGCATAACTTGAAAACAGAAGGGCCACATTGATAGTGTCAACAGAAATAATGCAATACTTGATCCAAACTAAAAATTAACATAAAAATCAATAAGGGTTACGTAACTTCTCTACATAATCACTGTTCATTTTAATTCTTGGTTTCTAATAAAAATTTTATTCCTTGTCAAGAGCAATAATTTTTCAACTTTAGCACTTGTCTTCCCTCATTGTTCTGCTCTAAGACAAAAGATCAACAAGAGAAATACCACACTGCTATTAGGATAATGTTAGTAATTAGTAGTAAGTGGAAATTTGCTATGAAACTCCTTCTTGCCAAATCAGTCAACTATGAGTCCTCAGAGGAAACAAGTCACTCCAATTACGAGACATCCATTAATTACATGAGGCATTTATGGGGGGAAGGGGTCAAGCTGATACTCACTCAATCTCATGTGTAATTTTTTTCCGCAAGAAATGATTTAAAATTTGATTCTAGGCTACATCTAATCTTATAAGTACATACTAGTCTTAACTAATCTTAAATAATAATAATAAAAACTATATTTTTTTAATGAATCCAAAGCAATTAAGCATAGATTATTGTATGTACAATGAAAATATGCATTTGGAACCATCTTGTGTGAGATTAATAATAATAATAATAATAATACGTCTTTATTGGTCGAGATTGGGACTAGATTACAGGGAGGGGGGGAGGAGGTCAAGCCAAATATCTCACAAAGGTGATCCAAAAAATGCCAAAATCACCTCACGTAATTAATGGATGCACAAATTGTCACTAAGAGGTGAAACAAACTCTTTTGGAGTAAAATATCTATTATTTTGTTCATTAATACATAATTAACTGTGAGGGAGATCAATAATACTTTTTTAAACTGAAAAACTAGTTCTCCGGCTACAACCCTTAACCTTTTCATTACCTCCCCTCCTCTTTTCAATCATTATTGAGACTGCAATGGATCTAGAGCTTCACACAGCATATTAAAGTGTTTCTATGCATTGAAGTAGCTCCCAAAAAAGAGTTGCATGTGCCATCACTAGACAGGCAACCAAGATAAAAAAATACCCTGCAGTTGTGATGCTTATTAGACCTCACCCATAGTCAAATATTTCATTATCGTACAAGTCAGAAGAAATTACTCACCAACAGGAGCTCCAAAAGCAGCAGCTACTCCAGCAGCAGCTCCTCCAGATACAAAATCTCTCTTCTCATGGTCTTCACGGAAATATCTAAATAACTTAAAATCTTTGGCAAAAGATGTACTCTTTCCTTGAGAAATACCTGCAGCAACAACTGCACCAGAATGGATCATTGGTCCTTCCTTGGCAACAAAAAAATTTCAAACAGTTTAATTAGTATCTGTGCACGTAATACTTTTTCATTCAAAGTAAGATAAATGTTTAAAAAAAACTATTATCAAACTCATTACATCGCAAATATCACATCATTTTTCTGAAATCTTAAGTCTATAATTCCTCCATTAATAATTTTGTATGTCATCAGTGAAATTTGAATATTTACAGAAATACACCCATTTATGAAATAGCTAACAAGACCTATCATGCATAAGGAGTAACTTCACATATTGATATAAACAAAATGAGCCATTGACTGAGACTGTAAGGGAGGTGACACTTAAACCTCTCAGAAGTTGAAAATGAATTTTAAAAATGGAGTTCGTCCATTCTGTAACCTCTATACGAATAAATTCGTTCATAATATGCATGCCTGACCAAAAACATTTCCTTTCCCTTAAAAGAATATAAACAAAAATGCCTTCTCAAAGCATTGTAGAAAGATATTTCTCAATATGGAGCAACTTCTGTGGTCCAAAATAGTTATTAACTTTGCCCTTTACTAAATTACTGGTATTACTTGTCCATTCCGATTAAAAATGGCTACAAAAGCAAAGTCACAAACTGTGATTATGAAAATATTACCTTCCCAACTGCAAGTCCACCGACGACAGAGGTCACCACACCTATTGCTTTAACCGCTAATGTCTTGATTCTAACCACTCTAGGAACTTTAACTCCATTTAAATAGCACTTAACTTGTGGTATTCCACTCCCAGCAGCACATGGCTGTAACACAAAAGACAAATACATAATGACAACAGTGAAAAATGATGAACCACACATTATGTAACGTCCAGTCACTTACCTCAACATATGCCACTAATACTGATCCAATGATGACTGGAATGATATTTGCAGCTACCCATAACAAATATGGGTAAATTAAACATTTTTTGGCCACACAATTATCAACAGCTAAATTTGCATTAAGGAATCTAACGAAATTATTTTTTCTATTTATTACATTGAACAGGGGTGAATAAGGGTAAGACAATAATTGGCTTTGGAATACATTGTTTAAAAAAAGCCGTTTTCAGACATGACCATGAGACATAGAGAAAAAGACCAAGGTTTGATGAAGAATTCTGGCCTTTCATAAACATGAGAAAAACATGGTCGCATGGTTTCATAAAAGCACTTACTTAGGTTTTAGAATGAGAACTAATTTTAAGCAAAATAAATCTCTAAGAATAATGCACATTGGACTGAAACCACTATTCAAAAGTTCCAGGATGGTTATAGTGACTAGTAGCATAGAGTAAGTATATCTTGGCTTTTGGACTGCAATGTTTGAAGTGCATGAGACAGTTTCAACACTTATTCACAGCTGTATGTTGTTAAACTGTTTTCAGTAGCAATGGGGAAAGCCAAGCAGAGAGAAGAGGGAAGGATTCGTGGAAGACGCAGCTCGCCAGGCGATAAAGAAATCCCATTAGGTGCCCCGACTCCATTTGCTGGGAGGTGTGAGGCTATTCTCTCAGATGATTGTCACAATAAGCCTGAGGCAAACATCGTCTTCCCTTCCTTCGATGCTTGGGAGACGGACGGAGAGTTGGAAGAGGGGAAGGCGGGAAGGAAAGGGGAGACCCGAGGGACAGGAAGCGACCTTGAACGTGATCTCTCTAGTCTCTTGCTCGCCACTCCGGGGCCATCTATCAGCTCTTTGAGAATTAAAACTGTCGATACGACTTCCGCCTATGCCGTGAGCCCCCTAGAATATACTTACTCTATGCTAGTAGTGACAGTGGAGATGTTATAACTATCTTCTCTAGTAACCTCGAGTTGAAATTTCCTCCATTTTACCCTGGACTCTCATGTTTGCTCTCCTCCTTTACTAAAATAAACTGATAAATCATTTATTTCACTGACACCTGAGTCTAGTTGTCTCATTAGCTACCTCATTCAATTTTTTGGCATTAGGAGTTTTAAGCTAGGTCACCCAATTAAACTTTGCTTATTTCCGAGAGCCTATTCAACACTTTTTGACAATCATGAAAAAATGGGAGTGATTGAATTAGTGGGAAGAACAGATGTGATTTTCATTCTGATTCTACACTATTATGCATTTGCATATTGGAGGGTAATTAAGAGGGAGTAGAGTAGAACTACAAGTTTTTCAATGGTGATCCACATCCAAAACTGTACGTATCATCATGAGAGGATCCGAATGAAATGTTAAGATTCAAAAAGGAGTTTTCTTGAGATGAAAAAAAAAATTCGAATGCAATTCAAAGACCAAATAGTGAAGGATATCTGTAGGAACTATATGGAAATAAAAAGTATGACTGAGATGTTAAGTGACTGTGTCCACTTGTGTGTGCTGGTTACATTAGTGATGTTGTTTCACTTTCATATGATTTATAAGAGTAACAGTTAAGAGCTCTAGGTTCTGTTCGATTTTCATTGATAGTAGAGCAAGTTATCACCTAACACATCTTGAGCAAATGATTCGAGAACTTGACATGATTAATACTTTTGAGGGAAAATACAGCCAATGTGGATAATACAAAGGTAACAGGAAGAGGCAACATGGTTCCACAGCTGGCTAAGAAGTGTGTAGGTTACCAAATTATTTCGTAGAAAGTGTGCTTAGTCCCAGATCTTGACTCCTCTAATATCAGAAAGAAGAGAAAGGAATCAAGACAGTAACTGAAAAGGGAGAGAAGAAAATGACAACGAAGAACTGCTCATGTCTGGCCTGAGGAGGAAGACTGGAAATGCATGAACTGAAGTGTGATCATTTCTCGATAGATGGTGAAAAGGTGGTTTTCAAAGCAAAGCAGAAAGAGAAAATAATTTACTCAGGAAAATAGTAGCAGCAAAATGTTCCAGAGTTGAATTGTGGCCTGACAGATTTGGAAACATGAGTAAGTAACTTATATTGAAAGTGTAAGGTGAAGCAGTCCATGTCTAAGTGCGGTGTCCTGGAGGGGGAGGATGGTCATCTGAGGTGTGCCCTCAACGAGGAGAGAATCCTGCTTAGTGAGCAACACCAGTCGATTGAGGAGTGCAAGAGACTGCTGGAAGAGTTGTGTATACAATGGAAACGAGACACCTAGGGAGGGCTCGTGGGTTACACTCCTGGGGCAGGGATTCTAAGCACTAGCTTTTTTCCTCTGCCCGCAGGAGGGGAAGGACAGGAAGGAACAAGGAAGGAGGCGCCGCCACGATGAAAGCCCGACGACGCCTCCGGGGAGATGATAGGGAAGGGACGAGGAATCCCGCACCGTCACAAAGGCGGGCGGGCCCTACTAACAGCGAAACCAAGCAAAACACAATTAATATACTATGTACCAATCCTAGTGGATTTTCCTATGAGGAAGAAAAATCCATCGATCGAATCGGTAGATAGTTGTGTACACAGTACGAAAGGGACAATTTGAACACGCTGACCAAATTGAAGGAGATTAAGAGGGCAAAAATGAAACTGATGGCTGAAAAGGCAGAGCTGACTGACTTGAAAGACAAAAGTGACAGGCTACTGAGAACCAAGGAACATCCCTTAAGAAGAGTTAAAGAGAAGTTTATAAAAGTGTGCATACGCCTGACCATGCCAGAGAGGTGCAATGACCTCCTTAGAGATAACTAGTAAAGAGCAATTAGTTTGGTTGAGGAAATCTTTGTGGATAGTAACTGGAACAGGGGTCCAACAAGTGTTGCAGAAGAGAGCTCAGAGCAGCAGAAGTTACTGGTGGAGCACACAGCATTGTAGATCTTTCAACAAGAGGCATGCAATGAGTTCGAGTCACTTGCTAGCAGGCGAGGCAGGAAGTGCAATGACAGCCAATCGAGGACATATCGTACAGGATGAAGAAGACTCATTGCTTTTAAAATCCAATTGTATCCGAGAGGTCCAAATACATACATAAACATCAAACATCATAATGTTAGAAAACCGATCAGAAAGAATTTCATGATTCTGATGCATGTGAATTCTAAGTCAAATCGTGATGGAATTTTTAAGAAAGTTTTGAAGTTGAACAAATATAGGTGCCAAATCCTAGGGATTAAGTGAACTGTGACATTGCTCTTTGTAAGGAACTTGTACTTCTTAGTTCCCTCTGCTATTTGTAGTTTCTTACACATGAACTTAATGAACTGATTGCTAATGTTTTTTTTTTAAATCTTGAATTATGTGACCAATAAAGGTCGGTGCTAAGTGAATGTTTTCATTCTTCTGTGCTGATATCATATTAGTGATGTTGTTTAGGATAATTACAATATTTTTTGTTTTGCTTTTTACAATTGTTGGCACTTACGTCAAAAGAGACAATAAAAGAAAACCTAACATGACACACGAGATAAATGGAGAGTGATTAATGATCAGGCTGCCACTAATCCACTTTTGGAGGGAAGAAATATAATACGGCTACTATAATGACATCTTCAAGCACTCAATTGTGGCAACAGAACAGATAATGATACTCTGATGGAGCCATAGGGGCCAAAGAGCCCATGCACATGAAGGAATTAGGTAATTCATTCACATGCAAAGATTCTACAGCCAACATCTCAAATGGAAGTAAGTACTCAAATACGCCACAATCATTACACATAATACCCAAAAGGATACATTCCTTGAGTCCACCGTACTTTATGGCTGACAATTCTTCAATAGCGATGTCTATTATGCTGGCTATCAAGGCCGTTGTGATACCAATTAAGAAAAATACTAACCACCTAGCCAGGTTCTTTTTTACTACAAATGCATACCCTTTTTTCTGGTCTTCCTCCAGTAGTAGATCATTTTCACAGATATCATAATCAAGACTCTGGAGATAAAAATTGAAATGGATTCAGAAACAATTACATACATGTAAATGCGCAGTGTATTGTTAACTACAGATGAGATAATTACAAGTTGCATTCATTATTTATACAAGACGAAAACGAATAAAGGAGCAAAAATAGGTAGGTAAATATCTTCAAAAATACATAAAATAATAGACACCCCAATAGTTATTCATGAACTAAATATAGTTACCTCTAACTTAGAGGACAAAACATTTAAAGACCCAGGCTCGACGGTCCCATTTGTGGCTCTTCTTCGACGAACACTGCAATCATTAGGTACATTCTCTGGATCATTATTAATAGAGAGACCCTATATCAATACAAAGAATAGGTTTACAAAATACAGGATTGATTCGGAACTGAAAAATTAACTTGCTCATTGGAAAATTAACTGTGAAGTACCTCGTCAGTGGCTAATATCATTGTATCGTCCTCGTCGGTGAGTAGGTTTCGGCCTTCTTGTTGTGATTCATTTTCCATTGCTGTATGAGTAATCCGAAACCAGCCAGGATGTCAACACCAAAGATCATTCTAAACAGCTGGTGAGACACGGCCACTGCTTCCACTACGCCGACCGACGCCGACACACGCTCTTTTGTAGTTCAGTTTTTTGATTTGGCCGCTAGGAGCGTGCTGCAGATTGACTGGCTCAACTGGCTGTAAAAATGACGGATGGAGGTGGGATTGGTGACTTTCTTGGGCAATATAGAGCCATATCCAGTAAATTGAAAAAGTAAGCTTTTACGAGATGACTTAAAAGATCTAATAATTTTCTGCATGGATGATTCTGTTACGTTAGCCCTATGCAGTGACTGTTCGTGTGTGTGGTGTTTTTTGACTATTTGTTTACCGAATGAGTAATGTTTTATTTCAGACGTTTTTTAAGGAATCCCAACGCCAAAGAAGCGAGTGAACAGTTCGGTGAGTTTTGTTTTAATTTACTTTTGCTAATAATTCTTATTTTCCATTTGATAAGTTATAATTCAATGGCTTTTCTCCAATTAATTATGTTAATCCAATTTTAGGGACGTTAGCAAAGAATTTACAGAGTGAAGGACAACCACAGTATTCTGGATATTGTTGTCTTGCTGTGGCAAGGTGTGAGCAGAAGTTAGGAAATCCTTGTGGTGAGGTAGCAGCCTTGGTTAAAGGTGCTCGATTGTTTCTGGAAGCTGAAAAGAGAAACCACAGTCTACGTTGCCCTAGCTTTGATGAACACTTGCAGGTAAAAATCATGTCATGATTTAAAAGAGGAATTCATTTAATGTGGTATAGTGAATAAACTATTTTTCCTTCAGGCCGCTATAAGTTGCTATAACAGTGCTATAAAACTGCATACCGAATCCGGCCAGGGTGGACCAGCGGCTGCACTTTGCTTGGAACTTGGGAGTGCTCTTGAAGAATTAGATCGCCCAGCAGAAGCCGCAGAACAGTTTGCTGCGGCTTCATGCCTGTTGAGACACAGCCCTCCTCTATGTCGTAATGCTTTAGGGTATCTAGCATCATGCAAAATCCGTTTGGGTAAGTAATTAGAGAAAGCGCACTGTGTAGTAGTGTTTTTAGTTAACGCAGTGTGCAACCTTTGTTTCAAATGTCATGAGGAAGAGCTTTAATTAATTTTCACATAGTTCTCATTATCTTAATCTCTACGTCTGTCACTCTTGGAGTGAGTTTTGTAAAAAGAAACTTTTCATTATCTCTATATACGAACTCTATATGGAGCTTCCTTTTTAATTATGTTGTCAGAAAATGTATTTATTTCTTCCTGTGTACTTTAAGGTGATTACGATGGTGCTCTAGGCGTTTTCAATGAAATGGCCTCGTTGGCAAAATATGGTGGCTTGTCGGAGCACAGTGGGCCAGGTATCGGTTCTTATCGTGACATGCAGTGCCGCTGTGAAGTGACGAGAGTGCTATTATTACTTGTTCTGCAGCCTACTCCCCAGCGCCTATCTCCTAACCTGGCCAGAGTGTTAGAGAAATATGCTTGGGCTGGCAATGAAGGGGATGACTCCGGTGCCCATCAAACTGGTATACCTCTTTTATCTTGCATCATAAATTATTTGTCTTATGAACTATTCTAGGACTGGTATCTTTACTGCCAAGGTTTTAGATTTGTCATAAGTATATATTTTGGAAACAATGTCCCCTTGTCTCAGTATTGTTACCATCGTAAAAATGGAATCTACTCAGTGGCGCCGACTCCATGGGGCCTAAGGGGGCCCGAGCCCCCTCAAAAAATTTTTATGGGCGTGAGGAAAAAATATGTTAGGCTTGTCGATTTTCCCCGGAGTGTCCAGATATCGAAATACGAGCTATCAGGGTTCTAATGTTGATCATGTGACTCTTCTAAAATGCTTATAAAACTTAAAACTCACTACTTGTAAAATTTCCCGGGGCAAGATCCCCGGTTTGGGCCCCCCCAATATTTTTTGTAAGTCGGCGTCCATGAATCTACTTACCCATCAACATCCTTACTGATATTTTCTCTAAATGTGATATCAGCTAGGTATCCATTCTTAATTCTGTACTGTGTTGTATTTTTAAATTAGTCCTGACCATTAGAGTTTATCGGTGACTTAATAATTTCATATTGGTAAACTAAGGGCAGAGGCCACTCACTTTCTCAATCCATATCAGTCCTAGTTTAAAACAATCTGACATCTGTCATTTTATGTCATGATGATTCATGATGTAGGTAGGCTGAATGTATGTTTTATGAGTACGAATAATTATTGATTGTGCATTTATTCATTGTCATGTTATGAAAGTACCTAATTATTGGCTATCCCATTGTGATACCTTTTATAAAATATTGAAAATAATTATATTGTTTTTGCATAACTTGTTTTGAAGTACCAATTCCTTCCCTTCGAAATTACTTAAGTTATAAAGGTTGGGTTTTTGGACCTAAACAGTAAAATTTTTGTTGTTATTTTTTTCTTAATGATGTATAATGATTTGATTCTTGTTTTTTTTTCATGATCTGCTTGATTAAAATGGTTTATGTTCAGTGGACTTCTTAAGCCAAGATTTGTTCCTCCTTCTTCAATCACTAGTTATGGCCTGTCAGTCACATGACACAGATTCGCTGCCTACTCTGGAGGCCGATCTCTGGCCCCATTTGCAATCTGCAGAACAAAGAGACCTTCTCAGAGTTTTAGTGAGTAGAATGACCCAGTGATTGAAACTTTGAAGTTGAGTGACTGTGAGACTTAATCATCTCTTGCTCAGAGAGAGCATGGATGAAACACTGATTGAGGGAGCTACATTCCAATGTTAGAATCCCAAATCTTTTTGTGCAGTGCATTGAAATAACTAGACAAAAGTGTCGTTGCTGCCTTCACATGGATTGGTTATGGTCTGTAACAAACACTCTCTCTTTTCATTATGATTTATACTAGGATGGATGGCCATTTCTCTACTGTGATATATTTTCAAAAGAATCCTTTGGCTTTATGTTTGTGTGAATCACTTGGTCTGTGACATACATGGGGAACATTGCTAGAGTGATTTGAAACCTTTAAGTGATGCTTTTACCTCAGTAGCAATGCTTTGTGTTGTAGAAAGTGTCCAGTCTACATTATTCACAGGTGAATCTATATGCATACTTCTAATGAAGTTTCTGATTGGCATGGTGGTATAGGTATGTAGAATTTGACTGTGGGATACATTTATTGGCGTGTTAATCTTGTGAACTTTCAAGCCATCTTTTGTCTTTCCAAAGGTTTATTGATGTATTTGAGGAAAATGCTTCTTAGATTCTGTAATATCTGATAGTACAAATTTTATCCAAACCATGTCTACTTTTTATCCTCTGAAATTTACTTCTTTTTGGGTATCAAGTGTGTGGAAAAATTTAATTGTTATCATACCTTGAGGATGTCTGATATTGTGTTTGTATCATTGTTGGAGGAAGTATATTTTCCAAGGAATATTAAATTTTTTTCAAGTATTGCATTCAATTATATAGCAAATGGTGGGTTTCATTTTGAAACCTTTGTCTTGTTGAAGTGGTAATTCACCCAAATGTATCAGCCATTAAATGGAACTGGTACGACTGTTAAATTTTTGTTGAATAAAAACTTGTAATTCACATGATAAGCTGATTTTTTAGGTGAACAGAATCTCCTCTTTTAGTACTACTTTATTGACATGGTTGCGGGAGAAGTGTTTCCTTGGCCTATATTTAATCTAGTGGAAGGAATAACATGATATTTGTCTGACTATAGCTCCATCCTTAATGTGTCCCCCTTAAAGTGTTTATCTCCCATTATATTCATATAAATAATTATCATGACTACTAAAGATACTGAGACTTGCAACCATTGGGCATGCTTCATACCCTTGTATAGTTATCATCCTGCTGTCTAATTTTTTCCCATGGCAATATGAATTTCATTGCTGCTCACCTGGCAGGAATGAAATATAACACATGGCAAATAAATGTATCATAAGGAGTTAAACTGCGTGAAACACAGATCCTCTAAATATGGTCCATTCATCTAGCTCTTCCCTGGTCTCTATTACCACCATATTGCCATAAATGTTAAACAGCACCAGCAACAGTGTGATGAACTGTCATGCCCCAAGACTGATTATTTTGACCTTACTGTGGACAACTCTCATTTGTTCCACCCGGGCTACATTCTGATTGGAGAAGTGGCATCAGTACTTCCAAACCATAAACATTTTATCAAAAATGTCCATTGATTTCTCCTAGCAAATGATATTTCCCTATTAAAGGAGATACACAATAAGCAAATGTTCTGTTTTTACCCCTTAAACCTTTCCAATGGACTCTTCTACACTTTATTCTTCAACTTTCAGTGCAATAGGCCTATTTCAGCCACCCTGCAGATACGTACTTTACTCATCCCCTTAGCATAAACTGATCATTTCCCATTCATGTGACACTATACCATTCTTTTTCCTTATTTTCAGAGTCATATTTCCTCTTTTACTACCTGATAATGGCCTCACCTCAGCATTATGTATGTGCTTTTACTCTAATTATTCTTATTTCTTTTCCAATTTGTCTATTTGCCATTCCATCAAGTTAGCACTTTTTTCCACTGTGGTCAACTGCTCATTCTCTTACGCTGTCATAGAAACTCATTCCATTTTAACCTCTTATTTTGGTGCCATTCTCTGTAGCATTAAAGTTGAATTGAGAAATTGCATGGCAGAATGCCTTTAGTATGGTGGGTACAAATATTAATGTGTGAAATTAATGGAATTCTTAGAAAAAAACTAGTCAGTTGAAGCAAATAATCTTCAGGAGGTAATTGATTTATGGAATTTAAGAGATGCCCTTGTAATTTTGTTCCTCCTCCCTGCTGTTAATCTTTCAGTACCTAGGTCTGCCCGTTATGCTATGGGAAACAGGGACATCAGATTTGTTTTTGATGGGCTCTTGGGAAGCTTCCTTACACGTCGGAAAATATCCTCTAGAAGGCCCTGTTTCATCTGAAGGGATCAGGAGAAAGATCTGTGAATGCTTTAGCCTGAGAGTTAATGAGTGCCTCAGTCTCAAAATAAAAAATTCAAGGTGCCAAAAGTTTATATCAAAATGGATTTGGACTTCAATAACCTTCAAAAACTTCTCCTCCATGCCATCAACAATTGCAATAGATCACCTGTATGAGGGAGTGTGGCAGTTGTAGGAACCAGTGGCACAGCGAGGGGGGGTTTTGGGGGATAAAATCCCCCCCAGAGCTCAGAGAAATTTTTAATTTTAATCCATTTTACTTAATTGTATTGATATTACTAATAGAATAGTGTAAGGATTAATAAAATATCCCTCAGAAAGCCGTAAAACTCACCATTTTCAACCATTTATCTTAAAATTCCGCAATTTATTAATCTCGCACCTACCGCTTATCCTGGTAGGTATACCGTACCCCCACACACTCTTGTATTAGTTTCACCTAAACCCCCCCCCCCCCCAGCCTTACTTCCTAGCTGTGCCCCTGGTAGGAACTAGTCAAGAAAGGGGCTACAGGTAATCCATAAGGTAGAGTATACCACCTTAGGAAATAGGTGCATAGTCCAGAAAATATAGAAAATTCTGGGCACATTATAGTCATGTCACTACATATATTTATCAAACTATTAAATTTGACAAACCTTCAAAAATGCATGAGAACCATGGTTATTTAATGAAACTGATAAGTTGAAATGCTTATCTACTGAGTAAGGGTTGGTAATGGTGATGCTTGGAGAGTTTGCAGCAGGTGTATCGGAGTAGATATGCAGTTTATCGGGAGACAAGCATGAATTTGGTTGCTGGAATGTGAGGGAAAGATACAGGTACTGTTTCAAGTGTGAGTGTAGAAAGTGATGGTATGGTGCATACGTTAATTGACACTGCACACATTAATAGGTAGGGGAACAAGTGGTTCAGTGAAACATGGGGCATAGTGAAACAAAAAAGTTTTCTTGCAATATATTTGAATCTGACCAGTGGTGCTTTTAGTGAGTTAAGTGCGAGTGCCCTACCTGCTGTTGATTTAGTTTCAAACTGGCTGCCATCGTATAGAGTCACGTTAGATCAGAATGTTTGTTTTTCCTGGTAGAAAGTAAATTTTTGATGCTTCGTAATAATCGGTATTGCAAAATCTTACTTGTGTTTACAGAGTAATGTGTTATATTTTTATGGTTGGAAGAAAATTACTTTGCTTTTCTACAAAACACACTTTATTGCCGACTAGTTTCGGTACACTGTACCATTTTCAAGACTAGTGATACACATAAGATTTTGCCGGGATATATACGCTGTGGTCGGGTGATTGGAGGGGAGGGGGAGGTAAGTGACGGGAAGGGTGAAGGTGGTGTTGTGGTGAACATGTTATAGTTTTGATAACAACATTGTCCAGAGTATAGCCGCATGTAAGTGACATTAATCAGGGGCGCAGCTAGGAATTAAGGCTAGGGGGGGTTTCAGGCGGAAGTGATACTGGGGGATTTGGGGATATTGCATACCCGCCAGGGTAAGCCGGAGGTGCAGAGGCCTTCCCCCAGAAAAATTTAAGATAAATGGTTCATAAAGGTGATTTTAACGGCCTTCTGAGGGATATTTTATTAATACTCGAACACTATTCTATTAGTAATATTAATCCAATTAAGTAAAATAGTTTTAACTTAAAAATTTCTGTGAGCTCTGGGGGGGGGGGGGGTTTATACCCCAAAACCCCCCCCCTCACTGCGCCACTGACATAAATGTTCATCAGTTAGTTCTTGTGTGAATATTCATGTCCTTGCTAGGACCTTTGATGCTAAAAATGTTTTCTTTTAAGATGTGAAAAACGGTTCATGATCAGAAAAGAACTATGAACATTGATTCATTTTCTTGGATTGGAGATTCGATGAAAGAAGCTGTAAAACTTTAATTGCTGTAAAACTTCAAGTATATTTACCACGTTCTTTCCGGTTAAAACATAGCCTGAAATGACTAGTCTGCTTGGTTTAGGCTTGTGCAAGACCCACACCGTGGAGTGTAAATGACATTCAGGCTGTTATGAGGGTAATTTTTTTCCACCAGTTTCACCCTTTTGGATGAAGTCGATTTAGCTCATAACAAGCCCAAATCCTGTTAGAAGCATTAAAAAAATTCATATGTTTTGGGAGGTTGCACGTTACTTTTCAGGGAATCATGAATTTAAAAAATCATGAAATATGAAAAAAATATTCAATACCTAACCTTTTCCCTGGTGGAACTTATCAAAATTTTGCTTGAGATGGAATATGTAAAATACTTGTGTTTTAATAACTACCACTAGCTGGTGAAGAATATTGGCCTCCAGAATAGGTTGGTTTCCTATTATTTTTTTATTGCTTTAATCGAAAGATTATTACTCCTGGAGTACGTATTTCATGCTTTTAGATTTTTAAATGACAATATCTATTTTTCGCAATTAAATGAAAAGTGAAAATTTTCAAGCGCGCGAAAACGCGACGCTTAAGTATGAATGCCGGGAAATATCTCCGTACGTCGTATTCCTGGTTCCCCCTCCCGCCCGGTGAGGTGACCTTGAGGCGAGGCTTAGCGCTGATACGTCGCAGGATGCTAGCGGATAGCTGAGTACCTTGCTGGATGGTAGCGCTTGGCTTAAAAAAGGTTTATTAATACCTTATAAAACGAATAAAACTTTCCGAACTTAGCCAGTTTTAATAGATGATTATTAAGACATGTTTTCCTGAGCTCTGTGCCTCATGCATGCATTGGTAACCTCAGACGATGTATAACTCCTATCCTCTCGTGTAGAAACTAGGTCCCTGTGACGTCATGCGGAGTGGAATCGCATGGGCGCCAATCCGGCCTTTTTCAAATGAGGATAAAATTTGACCCTTGCCATTCGTCTAAACCGGTATTTCAAAAACCAAATAATTTGTGTATTATGAATACACTAATGGTGGGTAACGAATCGCAATCAATGCCTTTCGTTTTCTTTGATGAAGGAAACTACCCTATTAAATGCTTACAACCATGTATGTTCAAGTAGTTTTTCTTCAATGTGATGAATTTCTTATCATTCTTCATGTTGCCCAACCATTTTTCCTTGGTTATCTTTGTGGTATTCAACCTCACAGTCTCATATTAATATTACTACAATCCACAGTCACATAGAAATAATATACCGATTTAAAACATTTGTTTCCAGCATTCACTCATTGATGCTGTTCTAAACATTGATTAATCATCATCATAAAACATCCCTCAGTGAATGAATGAAACATCACTTACTGAATGAATTCAATCTGACATCATTTTAGCTAAGAGATAAATGGTCAAGTACAAAGCTATAATTTAATACTTAAGGTAATCATTCGAGGTCCGATTCATTGACTTGTTCTAATCGCTCATTGAGAATGTGGAGTCCAAAAGTGGCTAAGCAGTCATCATATGCCTGGCCTTCATGAATGAATTATCTAAAAAAATTCATCAATATCTGGGGTCCACACCTTGATCACAATGCAAATGAAGACCTATTGGCATCAAATACCACATTTCAAACCTTATTTTATTATATCATTATGAATTAGGATTGGTATCACCTGCAGAAATAGGCCTCTCGTACAAGCAGTGGGTATTTCCTGATCTCCTATGTTTATTGCCCACACCAGTATTCACACCTGTCAGTGTGATGCAGATGACCACCAGAGACCGCCATCTTGGTCGTTCATGTTCCTTTCATGGCATGCAAACACGGAGATGGGAGGAGAAGGAGATCCCTATGAAAGAGGTGTGCAGAGCCCCAGGAAAAATTAGTGAGCAACCTTTTGAAGTAGTTCACACCACCACCTCCACCTTTGTTTCTGGCTAGAAGATGAGGAAAGGGAACAGAGTTCTAATATCTTAAACATTTCTACTTGGGTGAAGTGCTACTGTATTTTGTATTCCGATGCAGGCTCCTACTCATGAATAATCTCAGGTGACAATGGCAATATTTAATATGCATTACAATCGCTACTTATTAGGGGATGAATCCAATCTGATATCATTTTATCTTAGACAAGAAAAGATAAAATATGTATATTAAAGTTAGATAAGTACTTCAGGCCTTAACTCAATGAAAATTTATTTATGAGGAAAAAGAACTTGCACTTTGTTTGTTTTAATAATAGACTAGATAAAATACTCATATACGTATTATTCACAAATATTTAGGCCAGTGGCATAGCCAGGGGGGGTCCCTACCCCCCCCCCCCCCCCCCCCGAAATATACAAACACAATTATTTTCCTTTATATAAGGAAATAAAATATTGAAAAATGAGGAATTTACAAAATATTTCTTTAACAAATGAAGTTTTTTCGATTATGAAAAGTGTTAAAATTAGTTAAAAACCCATTACTTAGTATTCTGTTTTTAAAAATTTTCCCCCTGGTTTTGGACCCCCCCCCCCTTCCGAACAAAATTCCTGGCTACGCTACTGATTTAGGCCTTTAAAGATGTTACTTAATGGCTGACTTACTGGTGAGAGCAATAATGAACAGGTTGCCAATTGCCAATTTCCCATTCCCAAACCTGCATTGATCCGTTTACACGATATATTAACACGTATGAGTTAATGTCTGTTTGCATGAATTATTTTTGTGAACCGGAACGGAACATGTACGAATGCATGAACCAAATTAGAACAGGTTCTATTTTCTGTGCATGCATTCGCAAAAGTTGGGTGGTTACATGGTGCATTATGGCGTTCTTTCTTGTATTCATACATTTAGACATTGACCCTGTCGTCTTAATGTACTGTGTAAACAGGCCTTTATAAGCATATATAGATAACATAAAGTTTCCACCAGCACCACTTTTTCTGCATATGTGCTATTCCATAGGTGGCATGTGGCCACGAAACCAGTGAGTCAAGTGAGAGTTGGGTGAGACAAATTTTAAAGTTCTTTTCGAGCAATAGGTTTGAAGGTCACAGTATATGTAAGGTATTTCACAGAATCATGTTTGCAAACAATAGATGGAAACGGTTTTTTACTTTGGGAATTTCTCGTTTTAATTTTACATAAATACAAAGTTTCATTCCAAGGTTTTATATTAGTACTTCAACCACAGTGCAAAGAGCTGATCGCATGCTTTATGCCTCAAGTCTTACGAAAAAGATACAAGTATTGCAGAATTTACAGGAGCTGAAACTTCCAGGGGTAGGATATGCAAGCCAGCACGACTAAAACTTTCGTTATGAGAAATCCGACGACATCTGAGAACAAAAAAATTACTATGAAATGGAGCGTTATGACTGGAACGTGGATGAAAAAGGCCGATGGGTTAAAAAGTGAGGCTTTTCCAACATGAAGTTGGGGTGGCTGATTGGGAGAGCTGAGGTATCCTGAACCTATGCAACCCCTTACACTAGATACCACACAATAAATTACAAGATGAAAATAACCTGCATTCGATAAATTCCCAAGAGTTGATTTTTTGGTACGATTGACAGTTTGATTTTTCTCTCCATCGATATCAGAGGTGGGGAGAAGCGAAACCATAGCGATAACACAATGGAAATCCGCCTGAGCCATTGTAGGTCCTGGCGAATTGAGTTTCAAATTGAAAATTTGAAGCATTATTCTTCTTATTATTATTATTATCATCAGTTTTTGACGTAATTTACGTTTTTAACATAAAGGTTTCATTAATAAGCTGCAATTAGAGTTCACAGCTCGCAGCAGAAAATTATTTCGATAAGTGACTATGATCCCTATGCCCCCATCAAAGTCATTTTCTCGAAGCACTTCTGACCCAGACCCTTAACGACCCGGTTAAGAAGTTTGCAAACTTTTTATCAGAAGGTACCTGATATTCATTTCCTTATTCGTGAGTGAGAAATGCTTAATTATTAACACCTAGCAAGGCAGTCAGCAGCGGTGAATTTTAAATGTTACTCGCTAATTAAACCAGAGGAATAACCCTTACGAATAACATTTTTTGCCCGGTATTGGTTAATATAATTCTCTTACTCAATAATAAGAAAATACTCCTTCATTTTCCAGAATTTATACATTCACACATTTGTAATTGCCGCCTATTAAGCAAGGACGACATGCCACTGGAACTATCCGTTCGCACGCCTTCACTTGTAAGTACACTAAGAAGATACAAATCCTTTGAAAGCTTAACATGGACTCAAAAAGCATTTTATCTACGCCAATGCGTCAATGTTTTTTTGTTTCTTTTGACATAATAATGGTCACCTTGGGACAAATAAATCTCACTTGTGCCTTGCCAAGTCGCTGAAAACTACCCTTACCACTGCTCTCGCCAACGCAGGGGTGCCCATTTTTGCCCAGATGATAGCAAAAGATCATTCCCTACCGCTACTGAAATTAAGTTGTATTGCCTTACGTGTTAAGTTTGGTAGCACATCCAACCTGGGGTCCTTTTTTTTAACTGCACTCTAGAGGATGCATCACTCCCGCTCGACAGGTTTTTTTTTTTACCGTGGTAGAATCAGAGGTCTAAAACTTAAAGCCTAAGTCTGGTCAGGTTGGTTGGTCCGCGATCGCCGAGGGCCCCGAGTCTAGGGGGTCCTCCACAACGCTCGCATCTACTGTGGAACGTGTCTCGACGTTCTCACAATGGTGGAGATTTCCACTATTGAAATACTACATGGTATCTCCCCATCAGCGCCCAGAGTTTTTTTCAAATCACACATCGTTCATTTTTATAAAATATGATACATATAAGCTTAACACAATGAACACAATCCAAACTGACTGAATAATAGAGGAAACCTTCTACTAAGTATAAGCACCGAAATGCACACTTAAATTCACATGTTATATGCATTGCAGGAGTATTGGCTCGGCACTGGACTGGGTGCCATATGGCACCTGTGGGCGTTGACGGGTACTGAGTCCTTTACAATTTTATTACACATTTATAATACAGTTGGAGGTAAAGGCAAAGGGTGGCAAATTAAAATTGTTATTATTATTTGAAAAAACTCCTAAGTGTAGATTTGGTAGATACAGATAACCTGCAAGCGAAAAGAAATCCGATTTTACGCGAGCCTTATCTTCAAGTAGTTGGTACGCGAAGCGAACCCTGACGAGTAGTAAGCTTTCGTACTTTACATTCTGCATTCTGTGAAAAAAATAATTCATTAGATTTGGAGGTACTTCTGACAGTCGGAAACATTCTTAATCATTGTAATTTTTAATTAAAAGATGCATTTATGAATGTTGGAAAAATTATGCTTACCTTCAGCACATAAATGAGCATGAAGGGAACTCTCCGCGACTCTCCTCAGTTTCGTAACTGGCGCATTACTTAGGTAATGAATTAATCCAACCTCTCCACCGTCATTATGCTCCACGGCAGTTTTTTTTAATGATACGATACAAAGTTTTATTTTCCCGCGAGAATGGTTCTCGTGAACAAGGAAAAAATCGCATTTCCCAACAGAACTATGAACTACTTTTAGGAGGAGAGGTAAAGTGTGAGAATTAGCACTCTGGTCACTTACGATTCAAACCGCATCTCCCTGCTCAGGGTCTCAGGAGTAATTTGGCCGCTCATTTGGCAGAGAAATTCTTATTTTACCCCACGGAGGACCGCAAGTCCGAAAAATTCTTCTTCATGGAGCAAAAAAAAACGAACATACGCACTTAATGGACAAAGAGAGTATAATAAGGGTAAGTAAAGATAGGATAATCTTATGAAGGAGGGAGAAAAAAGTAGTGCTGAACAGGGACGCAGCTAGGAAATAAGGTTAGAAGGGTTTTTAGGCGCAACTAATACTGGTGTGTCTGGGGGCATGGCATACCCGCCAGGGTAAGCGCGAGGTGCGGGGGCCTTCCCCAGAAAAAATAGTAAGTTTCACGGCTTTCTGAGGGATATTTTATAAATCCTTACAAAATTATACAAGTAATATTAATATAATCTAATATAAATATATTTATATTCTAATATTATATTTATATATAAAGTAATATTATTATATTCTGAGCTCTGAGGGGGTTTTATCCCCCAATCTCCCTCTTAAATGCGCCACTGGTGCTGACTACATTCATAGTGCAAATTTTGTTGACAGTCATATTCAACCTTCATTGGAATATAACTGGCTGACTAGTAGCTTGGAAAATGAAAAAATAGGTTATTTTTATGGAATGCACTATTAATTTACACATGAATTACAGAACACAATGGGTATTACATTCGTATGCTTGCTTAACTATTAGGCTCAAATGGAATACTTGCCACCCCATCTAAGTAAATATATGCTTGAAATTCGTTTTACAGTTTTGGTTCGCAAGATGGGTTTAAACAAAAAGTCGATGGATGGAATAGAGATGAAAAGAAAATGACGACGAAAATAGGACATAAAAAAAGCTCCAAAAAAGGGATGGACGCAGGAAAACATTTTTGTAGAATACTACTGCAATTAAAATAGGAGGGTGGAAGATGATAAAATATGCGCGTCTTAATGCCACGTTACGGCCCTGGTAGATTTATCGAGACTGTAAAAACGCTGTATTTTTTAGATTTGAGCGCTTTAATTTATTCATATATCTGCCAAAAAATCTGCTTTGAATGACGTAATTCTTTTAATTAAGAATTTTAGGTAACTCTTTTAATTTGTCCTTTAAATCAACTTATAGCTATTTTGATATGTATTGCTATTTGGGTAGCTGGAATACCGCAGGAGGAGAAAAGCTGTCTTAATCATAAAAGAGAATTTTCGATCCACTCTTAGGTGGATTATATGAGAAAAGTTTGCAAAATTCTTCAAAAATATTTTAATATAACAACTTAAGGGAAGAGAATTTAATCAATTTCATGTATGTATAAAATTGCACGCAAATACTTGCTTTCAAATGCATAAATCATCGTTCTTCGGTGATTTGGTGGAGAAATATGGGAAACTATACAATTCAAGGCACGTTTTCTTTGGAAAAATTGGAGAAATGAAATTGCGCATACCTTTATATCTACGCAAAATAGTCTCGGGGTAAAGTTAGTTTTCAGGTGAATATATACCCACACAGAAATTGAATTGTCATCAAAGCTGAGGCCAAGGGTCCAACGTTTAATTTTTTAACTACACAGCGATGAGGAACATCAGTGCCTCATTAAAGAACTGCCAAAGTCAGTATTTGAAACGTATTTACCCAAATTGATGGGTAATTCATTTTTTAGAACTTTCAGATTTGGTAGGTAAATTGAAAAACTCGTGATTTTCTCGAGGTAGCATAAGCAAAAAGTTTCTCTACTCTTCCAAAAATTATGAAAAATAGTCCAAGTTACAGTAAAAGATTGCCAAATTCAATGCAGCTAGTGCATGCAGTAAGGTCAAGCAATGACGTAGATCAGATATATCTGAAGCCGCAAGGAATCTACACGGACAATCTTAAACTCTTTTCTCAGAACAAGCTTCCCTTAAGGAAACCCCGGAAAGACAGGGCAGAATGACAATTCTGTGGAAAACAACCAGAAAACCACAAATAAATTCCTTTTCCTTTTAATAAGTCACGACCGTGATGATTGGGTTGTGTTCGGTTAGAAGTTGATCGCTAGCGTTGGATAACTTTCTGAAGAACTGTTGACCCGAAGCGAACGCTTGGTACCATTACTGGACTCAGGTATCGAGGGAATTGGCCATCAATCGAAGTAAGTCCCTCTCCAGATAGAAAGAAAGGACAAAAAACTTAAAGAGGTCGAAGGTCCACTTACGGTAAAGTTTATACGTCCCTGGACGCCGAAGAGCTGAAGAGTGGACGTGGTCCGACTGAAGATTTGCTGTTTAACATTTCATCCTCTTCCCCATAAAGTTGGACATCTCTCAAAGAAAGAGAGAGAGAGAGGGAGAAATAGAGAGAGTGCTGAATCGTAAAATAATAAGATCGATACTATAGAAATCTGTCATTTCTTCTATTAATGATGAAGATGCGATTTCCTATGATTCATTTTTGGTATGAGAGCCTATCAAGTGGATTAAAATAGTCGGTTAACTTGACTCCTCTTGCATCACATGAAAGCGTAAAGATAGCAGTATGAATAGGAACCCGAGAAACCCTTTTGAAGTTTAACTATCTTAAGATGGTTTAATCCTAACGAGGATCATTTTTCAAATTATCCTTGATAGTAATGGTTTTCAATCCATTGATTATTATGACAAGAGAAGGAATGATGTAAGGTAAATAAGTATATGACTAGAAGGAAATACATGAGCATTTGGGAAAAGCAACATTCGACGCTATTAGAGAAGTAGAAGAAGGAAAGACTTGAAATATAATAACATGTGCGAGTAAGTAGGGCCCAAATTGAGTATCAGAGAAGTGAGAATGATGAACAGAAGAGAGGCACCTTACTTTTCATAGAAAACTAATTATTTACCTCCCAATTCAGTCTCCTGATAGTAAATATATGAGGTTGATTGAGCCGAACCAAACCAAGGTCGAACCGAGCCAAAGCAAGAATTAGACCAAAGAGTTGCAGAAAATTACTAAAATCATACGTACTTCCCTAACTAAATTACTTAAATCATAATTCCATAAAATATCCGAACACCCTGATATAAATATATAATTAAAAAAGAAATACGTTGATGCATCATATTGAGCAGGGTTGTTGGACAGACTCATGAGTTTCTTTAAGATGCGTTTCGATATTACGGTGCCCTAATGAGCAATTTTAAAAGGGAAATAATTTCATTATAAAAATAATAATACTGGCTCTAAAAAAGAACAATTTTTTTAAATTAAGTACCAGCGATGTCACCTGGCATTGAGGTGAACTCCTTCTCGAGCGGGTAATGGAATATTCGAAGGTTACTTCAAGCTATATACACTGCTCTCGAGCCAGGTAAATAATGCTAAATAAAACTAACGATAAAATAATAGCAGGAATAAATGCTGAAAGGGAAATTCTTGGACGTTGATTAAATGTCGAATGGTCCAGATGTGGTGGTTTGGAAATATCTCGCGTTCCCAGTTGGAGTTTCCACCCACAAACTAACTACAGGGAACATTCTGGATTCTCGGAATGATAATCAAAACGCCCAAGGCCACACAAGCGAGAGTCGGTATATGAAATACTAATATCGCTTGGACTTCTCCTCGATTTGGAATTTCGCGGCCTACGGCCAGCATAAATATCCCCGCGAAATTGAGCTACAATCTGAATTGATGGCTAATATTAATAGAACATGATTTGTATGCATACCTTCCGCACCAAGCATCTGCAAATGTTTAAACATGAGAATTTTTGAATTCACTGAACAAATGAACAGTCGTAGTTCTCAAACAATTTAAAATTTTCTGGAAGCGGGAAAATTTCCTACCCCAAGAAGCAAGGCAAGAAATTCACATTTATCTGTAAATGTTTAAACATGAGAATTTTTGAATTCACTGAACAAATGAACGGTCGTAGTTCTCAAACAATTTAAAATTTTCTGGAAGCGGGAAAATTTCCTACCCCAAGAAGCAAGGCAAGAAATTCACATTTATCTGTAAATGTTTAAACATGAGAATTTTTGAATTCACTGAACAAATGAACGGTCGTAGTTCTCAAACAATTTAAAATTTTCTGGAAGCGGGAAAATTTCCTACCTCAAGAAGCAAGGCAATAAATTCACATTTTCCGGGTCCTGTACAAAGCCTGACCGGGGAAAGCAATTTATTCATTTTCTTTTCCATGCGTCGTTCCTCTAATTACTACTGATCTATTACTTTTGATGCGTGATATATAAATTGCGGTACCTATTCATAAGGAAATGCAAATTATTCTCGCTTTGCTGTAACTGAATACTGGCTTTTCCTAAAAATAGGTAGTGAGGGTTGAATACTGGGAGTTGAGTAAATTTTGATTGAGAAATGCTGAGACATATAATGAAAACTGAGATGAAAATATTGAATTGATCCATTGCCAACCGCATTACATATTTGCCGAAAAGCTATTAGGCCTGGCATGAATTAAATAAATATTTTTTATCACTTATTTCATCATTCAAGATAAAACCGTCCAGATAAAAACATGAACTGTAAATCGTGTATAACACCTTTCAAGTGACATGGCCAAGGGTTTTAAATTTTAAAATTACTAAAGGTATATTCGGCGAAAGCAGAAAAAATGAAAGAAATGCATGCAGCACAACGAAAAAGGAGAGCACATACATAAGACAAAAATATTTAAACTCAATTCCAAGTTATTATTTATTGTTATGTCTCTATAAATTTCATTCACATTGGAATAACCGTAACAATAATTCTTGCTGGAAAACAAATTAATGTTAGAACAAGATACGGCAGGCCTAGAGTTTGTCAATGATTCAAAGGAGCTCATAATGATGGCAGAGGAACGGGTAGACGCTCCGTTAATACCTGAGATTCCAAACCCTAACGTCCACCTCCTCAGAGTATATTGAGATCATGATTCAGTCCTTTTAACGCTTATATGTGTCGTATATAGCTTCAGAAAATTTCATTGCTCTGACACATCTCCCTTCTCTGACAAAACCACACCAATTGAAGGACTTTATAATTTAACAAATAGAGAAACCATTGCATCAGGCAGTTATCAAATAACAATCTCGTTTATCCAAGGTAAATTCTCAATATGTTACACTCATGAACACTACTCATGTACACACACAAATATTATTTGAACCCATCCATTTTAACAAACGTACACTAAACCGCGGGGATCAAGGAGGCAAAACGCTTTGGGGATATAAAAAATAAATTAAACGAAAAACGGTACACAAAAGACACTCAAAGCTTTCACTTTTCACCTCCTCTTTGTATGATGAGTAAGTCTTAATTACCAGACAAAACTGAACAGGTGACGATTACCAGAAGAAAACACTTCAGTTCACATAATTCCTCCCTCTATGTGATAGAGCGGCCCTCGGGTTTTCTCTTTCCGAGCTGTGTAGCAAATCGTAGGAGCGAGTTTCAAAAGTTAAAACCGCAAATACAAAATGACTTTTGAATCTAAACGAACATCTCATTTTCCATCCCTTGTCAATAAATCACTATAAAATTGCAACTCTAGCGCCGACTACTGTGACACAAATATTGTCAATATCAAGTGAAAAATTCAACACGGAACCACATTCTCGTCCTTTTTCAATCGAGTTAATCTAGAATTGACATCCCACGGTGCAGTCATGTCCATCGCTTGCCTTCAGGCAAGCAGAGGAACGCCTCATGAAAGAAGCACACATTGTAACAAAATGTCTTTCGGGATCCTGTTCTTCTCGAAGTGTCTCATTGCACTGATGAAATACCAGAGCGATTTTTTTCTCTCATTGAAGACCTCCCACAGCAGCCCAAATAAGGGAGGACGTGAGACTTCAGGAATTCGAATTGAATTTATTTTTTGACGAGCTCGCTCTCTTAAAACTTTATTCAAAAGTTAAATTTTAGCTAGAAACAACAATTCATCTGAAAAATTTTTCCTTGCTCATCATCACCACAGCTTACCGCTTACCGCCAGACTTACTGGAACTCAACTCCGAGTAAAAAAAGGCTGCACGGTCGACAAATTGTTCACTGCTCAGCCGTAGAAAATGGAAACAACTGACAAAATGGTGAATATGGCAGTAGTGCACTCCAGATCACTCGACAATACACTACCATTGTGTTAAAAAAATTTACCCCCTACTGTGAATATATCCCTGGGATTCCGGACGAAAAAAAATCTCAGACTCGAAACGCCGCCAGTCCGACGTGGAGGTTTCAGAGATAATTTCATTAGACCTAAAAAATGGAAAGAAACACACAAAAACACGCAAAGAACCGAGCACCGAACAGTCTCGGAGATTCTAAATTCGATCTCGACAGGAAAACAGCGACACAATGTTATAGGTTAGCCCACCCATCTCTACCAAGAGGACGAGTCTTGAACTCATTTCACACAGGGGTGGTCTTCCTCAGGGTGTCATATGGGCTATAGGGGGCTCTGGACATCATCGGGGTGCCGGAGGATGGGGGATTCGAGCCGATGGTGACCGTGGAGTCCTCCGAGGTGGGCTGACCCATATCCTCGGCCATCTCGAACGCCTCGCACAGGTCCTCCGAGCCTGTCCCCGCGTCCACGCTGAGCGCCGTCGTCGTCGAGTCCGTGTTGCAGGTGGCGTCGCGGGTCCTGGGCGGCCCCGACGCCACCGACGACGAAGTGGTGAGTACCGAGGTGACGGACTCCGCCGTCGGTGGCGCCGTCGAGGACCAGCCCGAGCGGGGACCGAGGACGCTCGGAGGCGGGACGGAGGATGGGTGGGGCATGTACTGGTAGTGGGCGGGGGTCGGGAGGCAGTAGTAGGAGGAGACGTCCCTCCGGAGGGCGGAGCGGCAGCCGCCGTCCCCCATGGGGCCCCCGCGGAGGCCGCCGTCTTCGCCCCCGGGGACGTAGCAGCCGTCTGCCCCGACCATGCCCATGCCCCCATCCGCTAGGAGCATCTGCTGTGATTTACTCCGCGGTCGGTGGTAGTTCCCCACAAGCCCCATGAACGATTCGTCCGTGTTCGTCCCCGCGTCCACGGCTCCGCATCCCAACGCCATCGGTCTATCCTCTTCCTCCGCCTCCTCCTCGCCTTCCTCCTCTCCTGAAACAGAGAAAGGAACCTATATCATCTTCTTTCCTTCTCAAATCATGTTGGTCATGGGTAAGAAGCGATTTGGTTGTTACATGCAAGGCAGAGGAAGCACGAGGAAGGATGAAGCGATCTGGAGAAGGGAAGGGGCGGCTATAACGCATAAATTTAATTATCCCTTCTACTAATATCTATCATCTTATTTCTAAGCAATACTTGCCCAAATATGCCCTACCATAAATTGCTCTATTAAACCAATAATCAGGTTTCTTGTCTCTACCGGCAACGTTTTTTGATTATGCGGAACGAAGTCATAATTTTATATTGTAATACTGGTACAATTCTGACTCCCCTTTCATTAGGCGATTTTCAGGAAAAAATGCAGAGGGGGATGAAACTGAATTCATGGACGAAAAGAGTTCATAAATATGCTTTTAGTTCATAATTTTTTAAATGAATTTTTGCGAATAAATCGACAGTTTCCAGCTAAGCGCACGGTGGCGTGTTAAAGATGAACATGCAATACGAATGAATGTACACCTTGAATACTATGCAAGCAAGTCTGACGAAAGTAAGGGAAGAAAATATAAATTCCTCGGAACTTGACCAATAACGCTCCTGGGAAACTTGATGCATGATGGAGACACATGTCATATTACTTCGGAGAAAAACTATTTTTTAGGTGAAAGAATGTTTGGAAATGGAAAAGAAAGCTTTGCAACTTAAAATTTAGCTTAAAACGAATCTTTTAATTACATATCGATAGCATAATTTTATTTATTACCCTCCATCTTTATGCTACCAAATCAACCACAGCTTCGTAGATGAGATAGAAAGAAAAGATGCTACTTTAACTTTTCATTATTGTGATATATTTTCGAAAATATTTAGAAATATTTGGGTTTCCTAGAAGTTTTAAAACTTATTTTAGTCAGCTTTTTACGTTCATAAGTTAAAAAATCGCATTATAAATGGTTTTGCTTGAAATAAAATAATAATTTTTGATAAGCGTCCATTTATACCAACACGTATGATTGGATTTTTGCTAGGTAAAAATCTTTTAGCAATAAGCATGTAATTCGGGCCTGCCGTGATGATCAAATTATGTGAAATCGTTTCGTGATCTCTGATGGTTATTTTATAAGACAAATATGATGTCTCCGTCGCCAGTGACTGCTATCATATATATCTCAGGTGGATGGAAAGGAGGAGAGGGAAGAGGGGGGATGAATCTTCGGAGCAAAACTATTCTTTAGATGCTTGGAAATGGAAAAGAAAGCTTTGTAACTTAAAATTTAGCGTAAAAACGAATCTTGGAATCACATATTGAGAGTTTTCTTTTATTTATTACCCTACATCGTTGTGTCACCAAATCAAGGAATTGAAGAATTTTCATCAAGTATGGGCCTCCACGTGCGGCTGAATTAGAGGTCACCATCTCCATTAGAGAAGGCTTATTAAGCGGAGGCACTAAAATTGAACAATTTTCAACCGTTTCTCCCTCCCTCCTCATCCCACCCACCTGGGAGAAATATGCAGGGTGTTTAAGGAAAAACGGCAATACTTCAGGAGGTGGTAGGGGATTCAATTTTAAGCATTTTTATCCATTATCATGGAATTACAACTCCTTAGTTACTGAGATATGGCAACGCAAACATTTTTAGATGCACTTTGCAGTTTCCATGAAAACTGTTTTACTTGGGTACCCAGCCTTTTTGACATTTAGTTCAATACTCTGGATTTTTAATAAAAATATATTCTTAAGGCTAGACGAAAATGTACGATTTTAATTGTCTGAAACAATTTATCATTGAGTTTAATTAAACGAGAGCTTTGAGCGTGTGTCAGCGATACGATTGCGCAATCTTACCCATTTTGTGATGTCTAGGACAAAAAAGCTTTAAATTGTTTCACGTACCACCTCCTGAAGTATTGTAAATTCCTCCTGAAAAACTCTGTATCACACCCCGGAAACGAGGACATCAAATCTCTCTAAAGCAGTGACTAGCAGGGGCCACGAAACATCAAGGAAATGCATGCTAATCATGAGGAATATACACCATGGCCCGTGAAAGCTTCCATGAACTTGCCTTCCTCCTCGTCATCTTCGTCTTCATCGTCCTCTTCCTCGCCGTTGGACCTCTCCATCTGACGCCCTCCGTAGTGGGGCGAAGGTGGAGTGGAGTACCTGTAGGCCATTGGGGGTCCGGGCGAGCCGCCGCCGTGGCACATCGGGCCCTGGCAGTGCATGGCTGGGGGGTGCCTCCGGCAGGGGGGCGGCGGCGGCGGCGGAGGCGGCGGTGGGGGCGGCAGGGGCAGCGGCGAAATGCGGACGGGGCCGTCCTCGGATGGAGGGGGCGGGCCGCCCCCGGAGGAGGCAGGGGGCATTAGGCGGCAGGTGGCGTGCATAGCGCGCGGGGAGCGGCCCACCGCGAGCGAGGGGGCGGGCGCCCCGGGCGTCGGGGGTAGGAAGGCGGGGTGCGGGGGCGGGGGGCCGCTGTATGACACCTGTATGGAGTGGACGAGTCACAAACACGAATGAAAAAATGATCCAAATATTGGCAAGAACATGCGAATTATAATCGTTTCTCATAATGTAAGCACACGATTAATTTTCTCTTGAATACCATTATTCCTCATTAACACTGCAAAATTGCATTCACCATCATACCATAAGGATACAAAAAATTATGATATATAAGTCAAATCAAATCAATTTATTTGTGACAACAATTTTCATACTAACTGCAATAACGGATCAGTTTTACTAACATTCATTTCCTCAGAATTTCCTCGCGGAAAGATTTCCTACGGAAGAGGGGAAAAGAAATTGAATCTGTATATATACATTTTATAATGAAAGTGAAACAGATTCATAGTTTTCTATCTTTATAGAATCTTTAGTATGGAAAATTATGATTTGAAATGATAACATGAGGGAAACCAAATTATAACGGATTATTCATATTTACCGTTTAGCTAACTTACGGTTATACTTATTTATACATGTGGTACACCTGTTTATTAATTATTTACAGATTTCAATGGAATTTCTTTGGCTTTTAACTCCACGCACGAATGAATAGGTCTTGAAAAAAACTAAATCGTCATTTACCATAAGTAAGCGAGGTATGAGAATTAAAATATAAAGGAAATTACATACTTTCACTGATTTCCATGTGTTTTAATAACGCGACCAGATACGACATAATCCATCGACTTTAACATCTACTTGGCAAGTATCCGCAGTTTGTGGTGATGGTCCTCTCGGACTATTAGAGCATAAAAAGGAAAAAAAGACGGTCATGTGCTGGGGTTGCCTTCTCCCAACAAAGCTTACCAAAGGGGTCATCGCAGTAGTCATACAATTGACGAAATATGATTTTCAACTGACGTATTGAGGTATTGGTGCAAATATTGATCACTAACAATCGTTCTCTACTTAAAAGTGTGGCCACTTCGATTGAAAAAAATGATAAAATTTTGTTAGCATCAAAATTTCAGGCTAATCCGCTTTGGAAAAAATACAATATAATATCAATGCGGTTCGCTAATTTTTCCCGGTTATTAAAATTCGCCTTGAGAAAAAAGTGGAAAACTCGGAATCGTATTCTATGCACCCACTCACCTGACATCCAAGGTCGGGCGGGGGCGGGGGGCAGCCGCCGGGGCAGACAGAGGCGCATGGGGGCAGCGGTCGGCGGCGGCACGCCCAGCCGTAGTAGGAGTTTGGTGCGAGGGGCGGCGGGGGCGGCCGGGGGCCGTAGAGCAGCTGGTGGTGGCGGCGCGAGCGGCCCTTCCGACGCCACTCGGCCTGGTGCCAGTAAATGTAGAGGAATACGGCTGCTGTGCCCGCCAGCTCCGTCGAGATGAACCCGGTGACCACCAGCAGGAAGCTGTAGCCGTAGCGGAAGGTGAACATGGGTGGGTCGAGCGTCGATCGAGGCCGCAGCTTGCTCCCGATCTCCGCCTTGAAGATGCTTATGTACATGACCAGGCCAATGAGCATCAGCAACCCTGCGAATAAGAGGATTTTATTAGTAGGCCAAGTGCTACCCATCGCTGTTACCTCGACTTACGACTATGGCCATTAAAGTTTGGCAATTTTCAATAGGAGAAGAGGGTTCGAGTCCCGCCTGGGTAGGATGCCCCTATCCAGAGCATGGTTATTCCTGCACGTATAAATGTTACATCTGTATAAAACCCCAAAAAAACAACTCATATTTGCTATTTTCGATGACCTGGGAATAAATTCATAAATTGGCTACAACTTCCTTCCGATCTTCACTTTGAACATGCTTATTAACATGACCAGGCCATTGAGCATCAGCAACCCTGCGAATGGAGGGTTTTTCTTGGTAGGTCAAATACTACTAATCGCTGCTACCTCGATTTACGTCTATTACCAATAACTTATGACTATTTAACGGGGAAATCTAAATAATTGGCAAAAACTTGCTCCCTATCGTCACCTTGAAGTTTCTTATGCACATGACCTAATCGATGAGCACCAGAAACTGTGAACGGAATAATTTCTTCGTGAAAAGGTTACTTTAATAATTTTTCATTCAATATTTTGGAGTAAACGTGATAGCCTATTTTAAACTCCAGTTACTAATTTTAAATTTCTATTTGAATTATTTTCATGCAGTGATTAAAAGGCCATGAGGGAAGGTAATGTAAAGAAAATATAACATTGAAAATACAGCGACTGCGGTTATGCTAAAATACTTTAAGAGAACGGAACACACATAAACATGATCACAATGAAGAAACCCATTCTTTCCGACCATATCAAGAGAACCCTGAATTAATTGTATAAGCATATAAATAGCATGTAAAAATGTCTATTCTTTACGATGAATAATGTGACACAAAATCCAACACACCGCAAGACATATATCGAGACAAAATTAGCTTACCTAAAATAACTTGATGGTTACCTTTCAGCCAACGGGCATTAGGATGAAAAACCTTGAATAGTTGCTCAGAAATGCTTAATAACAGTTTTTATTTATTTATTTCAAGTCTGATACCAATATTTATCAAATCTCACAATAGCTGATATTTTCTCTTACAGCGCCCGATCTTATTTTTGTTTTGTGTTCCAAGTCAGTTTTCAGGGTAAAATTTTGAAGAAACGGCTGAATTTTAGAAGAAAATGTGCATCAAAACTCTAAATTCATTATAAGGTCAAGACGAAAGATGACTTACCTCAAGATAAATCTGATCTTATTGAAGAGCAATAAATCAAGGGAATATAGATACTTCTGAGCAAAGGATCATTCTATGAAGACCAATTATAAATCAGAGCATCACATTACTACACAAAGATATCGCATATTTGACAGGTCTACTTCATGGAAACGCATAAATTCATAGTTAAAAAAAAGGTACTGAATGGGACAGGAAAATATTTTGTGCACTAAAAAACTCAATGTTCAAGTTCTGGCAGACAATATCTCTTTTTGTATAATTTATTTTGACCCATTTGATAATTTATTTTGAATATTACTCACTTCAAAGCTATTGACGTGGGCTATGAATGAAATAGAAAATGCACCCAGACGCCTAAATACTATACTTGAAACACAGAGAAATTCTGCATCCACGTAGCATTGCCTCTCTAATCTCAAATCTCAAATCTCAAATTATATGGTAAAGGCAGAGTGGAACAGTGTGCTCCCATGAGCGTAAGGGCCGCTACCTCTGTGTGTGGTCACCCTCGCCGCTAACGGATGGATGCTCATCCTCCACCTGTTGGTCCCTGGAGACAAACACACGAGACCGCTACCGGTTCAAGTGACCCTGGCACGTTTCTGATTACCAACCATCCATGCAAAGCCTCGAGAAACCTATAAGCATCTCCAATGATAAACATAATGCCCCTAATCCTAATACTCGCTCATATTCCCACGAGATAACAAATCAACCACTACTCACGCTTCAAGCCCATTACGGACTTTTATATTATGCTTATAATACCTGTGCACATGCGCGGATTTAGTGGGGGGACACAGGGACACGTGCCCCCCACCCCAGGCGCTTAAGAAATAGAATTTTTTTTTAACACGGTTATCATTACGTTCGTTTCGTTTTTAGTATTACGGAGCCTCAATCATTAAATTTCACCCTTATAACATTCATATTAAAATAAGGAGAATATTTCTTACAGTAATTGCTGTGCATATCCTGTTTTTAACATAAAGTATGAAAAAATGGTTTGCCTGTTAGACCACTGTGCCTCCCAAGAAAAAATTCTGGATCCGCCCCTGCCTGTACACTGAGGATAAAATCCCTAATTTGTTACAAGTATGTATCATCTTCATGGTTATTTATAAGTACATGAGTACATGGAACTTGAAAAAATACTTGGGTGTAATATACTGATAGTGAGATTTGTTTAAAAGCAAAGTGGGTAAAATTAAGACACTCTCGATCAATATTGGTAGTTTTCTCAAAAAAATACTTAGCTTACTGGCTTCAAAATATTTTAATTTGATTCTTGAAAAAGGCTGTCCCAATAATATGAAAAAAACTGCAGATTAGGCAAGCAAAATATTATGTGTACTTAAAAACTCGAAACGTAAATTTTTGTAGACAATTTCTCATTTAATTTAATTTATTTGGACCCACATTTACAGTATTATGAAGGATTCTGGCAGATATTCAAATGGGAAAATCGATTTTTGGTATTTTTTTCAGTATTCAGCCACTAACTTTAAACTTATGTCATAAGTTGCCAAAAGTTGCTTTCCTCTCAAAAGTTTGAGATTATTGGAGAAATCACGGAAATGGGAAGCTGTTAGGGCTCAATATGAATAAAATGGATCAGAGAGTGACGTGTACAACTTTTCACGCACCTTTCCGTGAAACTTGATAAATTTCTATAATTTCTCATTAGAAACTTAAGATGTAAATTGTATTGGCAGATTGAAGGATTAAGAAGGTTTATGATATGTTTTTAATTTTGCATAAATATTTTTCAATCAAAGAACCATGCTCAGTTAGAATTCATAAACGAAAAAAATCACTCCAGTCAAAAGTTTTTGGTGATAAGTTAATTTTTCATATGTTAAAAGTTTTAAAACTCCTTTTATTTAAAAAGATTCGAAGTAACTTAAATATTTATATTCAAAACATTTATGGATAGGTATTTCATAATCTGTGTGACGCTTTTCAGCTGCGTAATATAAAGCCAGTTATCCGGAAATGGATCATCTTGACCCGGCTGTCTTGGCGCGGGACTTCTTGACGTGAAAGTGGGAGCATAATCGTAACTTTTTCTTCTCAACAAAGTTCGATTGTTTTTGTCATCCTATAATATAAAAAATATTTAAATAAATATAATTTTGTAAACTTTAGGACTTGCTAAGTGTGTATTTTTATAATTTTGAAATCAATATCAAATGACATCAAAATAATACACAAAAATAGGTATTTTTTTAAAGAAATAACTGTGTACAAAAAATACAAATGGGCTGGAGAATGTTTAGAGTACACCATCAAACGTAGAAGTAAACATTCTCGTCAAGACGATAGGGCTCCTCATATTCGAGTGTTTTGCTTTTTTGTACGGACCAAGTAGAAAAAAGAAATAAAACTCCTTCTCGCTTACTTTTCTTCCAAATATTATTTTGAAGTTGTATTAATTGAGCCATAATGTGATGAGGTACCTTCATTTTTAGTGACATTTTAATATTGTAGCATAATGAATTAGTAAAATTATTACCTCTGTATCCACAATAATGTATAAAATGGAAGCCTGAACCTTTGACAAACTAAACTAAAAAGTTACATTACACATTTAGACACCTATGATTATACCATGTGGTGTAAGTGAGGCATTTGATCATGCGTAAAATGCCACCACAATTCGTAAATATGAATTTTACGGGTTAAACATAAAGTACCATTGTATGTAGAGCCATTTATAACCGTAAATCGTTGGAATGCATATTTTAAATCTGCTTGCTCATACGATCGTGGATGCTAAATTTTCGGTCCGAAAGCCTTAGCAGCTTGAAATATCATAGATTGAAATTTCGGTTTTCGTGAAAAACCTACAATAAAAGGAATAAGCCTTAACTGATAAGAACCTACGAAAAGACCTTTAAAAAAGTGGAGTACGTACAATTATTGTACAATTTTAGAAAACAAGGAACCAGTTCACACAAAAATTGTAAGTACGAGGGCGGTTTTTTTTCAACCTCGGATCGCTCAGCAAAAATACCATACAAGCAACAGGCGGGAACTGCGCTGATAGGGCCACTGCGCATCCTCCGCACCAAACTCTCAAGTAATTTCTGACCGTAAGTTGTTAGTTTTAGGTCAGTGTCAATCTCATTAACTAGAATGCCTCAGCTGATTCTCCCTCCACGTGTGCACTGCGGAGTGATAGCCAGAAAACTCGCCGAATGGCTTCAGCATTGACATGCATTGACCTTTATGCCGATAGAAGAGAATTTTTCTTTAACGCAATGTGGCAGGAGTGTGAAAAAATGTGAAACCTCACGTCCATTCCCATTCAAAGCAAAAGAAGAGACATGCTGACTTCTGGAAGTGCTCTGATCCATGGCAACAACCGTCATCTCAGCGCTGATGCAGCCCAACAGCTCTTTGAGCAAGTTCAATGGGACATTATCGATCACCCGCCATGCAATACCGACGTGGTGTCATATAATTACCATCTTCACGCTGAAATAAAGATGCGGCTTGGAGGGAAGCGTTTTCAAACGGACGATGAGCTTTAGGGCAAAATTCATTGGAGGACATTGACGGAAACATCATTGGAAGAAGGTATAGTGAAGCTTGTGCACAGGCACGACCAATTCCTCAATTGCCTAGGCCATTATGTCGGAGGGACACCACAAGTGTGCTTATATTTTGAAATGATATCATTTCTAACTATTCTCTTCGTTTTCTGTTCATAACCCATCGGTGGTTTAAAAGAAATCGCCCTCGTATAACTAAGAGATGGAATTAAACAGAAGTTGGCACTTGAAAATATTGTGCATGTATTGTATATTACTGGGATATGCACGAATATGCGCTTCGTTTGATTTATGATGCTAAGTTAAATGAAATTAAAAATGGAGTAAAAGATAAAAAGGAGTACCTATATAGCAAAATAAAAAATAAATAACCATGCTACTTTAATACTGTAGAATATATTCCGTGGCAAAATTATTTAAATAATCGCACAATACCATTAGATTTTTAGAATGTATGAGCTGATTTCATGAGATGAAGATTTTCGTGGCCCACATTACCCATATTGCCATAAGCAACCTTTTTTTTTAAGTACCACCAAAGCGGAGGAAATGCATTTCCATTCAACGTAACACTCTCTTCTATCTGCACTGAATGCTCTGAATTTCTTTCCTGGGTACTTGGTACTGGATGCTCGCTTGAATGAAAGGCTTTTCTTCATCATGGTGAATTTTGCTTATTAAGAAACTCTGCTCGCCAACCCAGCACCGTCAGCTGAGATAAAAAAAAACTCCAGAGTAAACAACTGACCCAGATTCAGGCATGAAATGGCAACGTAATTTTCTACATCGCTCGCTACGTGAAGCACTTAATCTTCACAATGAAACATTGAAACGTAGAGCTCTTGTTATCACCTAAATGGTCTTTTCCAGGGCCGGCCTTGGGGCGGGGCGACCGGGGCGACCACCCCGGGCCCCGCGCTTTGGGGGGCCCCGCGTTCGTGAAAAAAAATTAAAATATACGATAGTTTTGAAAACGCAATTTCAACTATAACTGTATTGTTAAGTCCGTGCTAGACAAATAATAATATTATGAAAAAGGAATAATAATGCAGTAATTTTTATTGTGCAATTGCGTTTGTCAGTACAGTACTGTGTCGTGTGAGTCAGGATCAGTGAGCATCTCACAGGAACGTCTAAGTTCTCTTGCTATGTTGTCAATTGAACATGATGTTGCAGCAAAACTTAACTTGGATGAAATTATCAATGATTTTGCCCAGAAGAAAGCGAGGAAGCAAAACTTTCTGTAATGCTGCTAAGAAACACAAACATGAACTTTTTTAACAATATTGATGTATATATATATATATATATATTTATTTTTAATATGCTGCTGAACTTTTCATATAAAAGACAGGGCCAGAGACAGTGAAATGAATTTCAATCTGTGCTAAGATTATTACATTATTTCATGCTTTTATTATAACCCAGTACATAAGGGTGATTAAACTTCAATGCAATGGTAAGTTTATTTTTATTAATTTATTACCATTTTGACCTGCATTTGAAATTAAAACTGCCTTTTTTCATTTTACAGTAATTGCTTTAGGCTTACAACTAATTAACTTTCATAATCTAACTTATAAAAATACGTACCTATTGAAAAAGCGCGCTTTTTATGTTTATTTTACGTTATAATTTTATGAATAAATATAATTATAAATTTTATTTGCATTATACTATTTTAAACTCAACTGCGTGATGGTATCATAACGGCGTAATTACGAAGTCTGAATTTGGGAGGGGAACACATACTTAGCCAGAGAGTGGTAGGGATTCAAAATGCTCGAGTTTGTAGATGGGGTATAGAGTTTAATATTTTAAGTGAAGGGCCCCGCACTGAAGGTTCGCCCCTAGCCCCGCACCTGCTAGGGCCGGCCCTGGATTTTCACCGTAAACAATCAATTTAATAAATATATCCCTTTGATTATATTCTAATTCAATCTCATAGAATTTCATAGTTGTCAAATTGAATAGTTATAGTTGAATAGTATTCTTCCGTAGTATAACATTGTAGAAATAAATTTTAGGTAGAAAATGGTATAGCATATAAAAACAGCCATATGAGCATTCGCTATGCAATTAAAACGGGCCAAAGTTTTACTTGACCACACACGATTCAAAGTTTTAAAGCTTACCCTTCATTGATCAATAGCTTATCAATTGACCAAAATTAATAATCTTCGTATGTATGCTTGAATTTTCTATTGCTAATTAATAACCTGCAGCATGATGAATTGTGTACCTGGACTTAATATTCATATTTTTTTTCTAATTAAATGCATCAAAAGAAGCGTATTTTTGTCCACAACCTAGTGAAACACAAAATATACCTACACAATATTTTCAAGCATGAAAGCAATTTCATATATATTTTGCACATGAATTAACGTTATATAGATACTAGGTATACACTTTCAAAGGAAATTTTAGCCATTTTAAGGAAAATGAGAAATCCCTCATATTCTTTCATATCCCACCAAAATTAAAATGGCAACTATCAAAGGATTTTTCAAATTTCAAAAGTTCCACAGAAATCTACTAACGTACTTGATGGTACCCACCAATTTTAGGTAAATCAATTCTGGAAGAGAATTTGGGAGTGAGCAAGAAAAATAATAAATATTACCGAAATCTCAATATAAAAAAATGATAAAATAAATTTCCTCTGCTGTAATTGAAATAATGAAGAAAACTGCATTTTAAATAGAGGAAATTGAAAAAATGTGGTCATTCCGCAAAAGCAGGGCATAATTGCACTCAAAAAGCGACCAAAAAACCTCAATGAGAAGCATAAAAGATTTTTCAATATTCAAAAATCAATAAATCAAGATGAGAAAAAATAAACCAATCTGGGAAGAAAATAACAGAGCTTTATAACTTGGCAGCTAGAAAATATAGCGAACGTGATTAAAACCGTTTTATTTTCAAGCGATGCTGTTGATGCCTGATTGCGATGACCGGGATTTATAATTTAGAACACTTAAATATGGACTGGGTGCATAAAATAAAAGACACAAAAACTTGGTATAACAAAAAACATGCAGAATTGATTAGGATTCCATAACCTTTTTAGTAATAGGATTATTTTAAGATGAGATTTACATGGTGTCCGTAAAATTGGGCCAAGTGCAATACAATGTAATACAAACATTTAGCTCGGCGTGCACATATGACGGATGGAATCTATGTCAAAAATGAAAACAATTCAATTCACGGCCTGACGTCGTAAATAAAAAAATATCACAAAGTTAACGTTTTCTCCGGCTAGAGGGCACTGACACTGACTGATATTGCCCACCTGGAAATGGGCTGTACGCAAAGCCAGGACATATCAGTCAGATTTACGAAGAAAGCCGCCGCTCGCGGAAATAAAATAACAGAAAAATCCGACCGATACCCCGTTGAACCTCTTGAATCATTAAGTCCATGTATCCGATACGGCCGCGCTCTGAAAATCACGGCAAAAAGCCCACCTGTGACCATGGTGACGGATAGATAAGAGTCCGATGACTCCGATTCTAGGCCTACACCTTATCAACAGAGTTGCGGGACCAAAAGTATCCTCCCGGGAAAGAGAAACAGCATGCCTTTAATTACATCACCGCTAAACATGTATCGCAAAAAATTCAGCGTTGCACTCACGGACTACTATACTACAATATCTTCGCGTAAAAAGCATAGGCGTATCCGAAGAGTCGAGGTTGTGACATCCCTGTTTGATAAAAAATTAATGATTTTAATGAGAATTTAAAAGCTAAAAACACCTTGAAAACGTCATTCAAAGATGCATAATTCAAAAAATTCCCTCGTATTTCATACTGAAGTGGATTTCAAAAAGAAGCGGATTCAGGCATAAATTTTGGAGAGCGACATTAATATCTCTCCCTTAGATACATCAAAACAGTCTCGGAAAAGGCAGTTCAATATGCTATGATGCCCCTAGTGATATAAAATTTTAACAAGAATTCACCAACCAAATTCTTTAACCAAATCTTCGAAAAGAAACTCTCATGTTTAGTAGGATTTACTCATCTTACATACTCATGCCAGTCCGATATTTATGACAGGAGGGCCTGTAATATATTCGGCGCGTCATCTATGGATGAAGGGAGATTTAAAAATGTTAATCATTAGACTAATGAAAAATTTCCTTTACTATAGGAGGGTCTTTCCATCTTTTCAATGATGTGATGCAACTTATCTTTAGCCAGTTGGACACTATATTGAGAATTTAAACACTTTCAGCACAATTTTGTACATTTCGGGTGACTTCGTTAAGTCTTCACCGTGGCTAGTCGCGGTATACTTAAATTAGCCATAAATTTGTCGATTGCGAGTGAACCTTTTTTGTAGTTAATGCTGATCCTGGTACTCGTGGAATTCTGGGAGGTCTCATCCATTTAACGGAAAATATTAAGTCTCAAATAGCCGGCCAATACTTTTAAAAATATTCATTCACCTTCTCTCATTCCACGAAAATTCGCGGCTACGGTATTCCGTTTTTATTCTTCAGAAATCGACGCCCTTTCGTCGCACAAATAGCTACAAATTAGTCATATAGGACTAATCCATTGATAATAGTTTCTCACATCGCTTTCAACTAGCCCTCCGTGGCGCTATGGGGCAGAGATAATTTAATCCAGAGGCGAAAATAGCCGAGCCATTCGACGAAAATGACACGATAATTATTTTGAAAAGCGGTCAAAACGGATGCTGACGGGTGAGTTATCAATCTTTGGAAGGCTCTTTGGGGGGATTGATAACGCACGGTTTCTGACGGACTCCGCGACATCCATATTGGTCCACGGCGTTCTGAAATCGGTGGCCTCCCATTATTTTTCCTCCGCCGACAGACCGTGATTTGTCTGCGGGCCGCGCAAACGACTTTCCGAGTGCCGTCCACCCCCAACCAAAAATCCCTCGGGAGCCTCAAACCTTTTTTTGGTCCGAAGTTAATGACGACCTTTCAATCATATGCCTTCTAAATGGAATTAAATCTGTGGCCTCGGCCGAAAGGGTCGCGTATTGGCCTCCTCTCTCTCTCCTTCCGAATTCATTCTCGGGGTAATCCCGCCGACACACATAAGCGGATGAAAGGGAATCAGTAACCTTCGAAGGATGAGTTCGTAGATGAGAAACTGAGGACCAGAAAATAATATCATTTGCCTGCACTTGAATCCAAACCCCAATCCTCGGTTTCATGCTTGAAAAGGGCCGAATCCTCTTCGGCTGAAAAATCTCATCACTGCCTTTTTTTTCAAACTCAAATTTAGCTTTTTTAAAAATTACATGAACTATTTTTTAATCCTTTATGACTTCGGTTGCACATATAAAGAAAGATTTCCTATCCAGAATTTTATTTTTGACGGAAAAAAAGAGTTCTCGTCTTATCCAGTCTCTACTATCGAGGGAAAAAAATAGAAGACCTAAATTCAGCAGTTTTCATTACATCACATCTCTAGAACTCTCGTTACTGTTAAATCTCGTTGAGACTCATAGTTGAGAAACAAGTGAAGAATGTAGCGAGCAAGGGTCAATATTTACTGCAGTTTAGTCTTCAAAGATAATTTTCTCAAAAAATAGTGAATTATCAAAGTGAAATTGATAAAAGATATTTAAAACTACTGCCTTTGAATCGTACGCTAAAGACACAGTTTGGAAATCAATTTTCCATGTAAATTTTACTAAATGCCAAGCTTTTTTTTCCAGCTGGGTACATTCAAAGAAGCAGAAATTCCATGCCATAAGTGATCAGCATTGGAATATTTATCGCGGTTAATGGTTTTACATTAGGTTAAACTGATTCAAAGAGTCATTTGTTATTTCTATACTATTTAAAAATAAAGGAGCCTTTACTCTCTTAGCTACAACAGCCGGCTTTGCAGCAATTATGGATTTAATTTACACTAACTACTTCTCAGGGAAAGGCGTAAGACACTACAGCATAATTTCATCAGAATTGCAATGAAACCTAAACTGCTAATAATTCAGTTACATGGTGCTAAGTATTCCTTACTATGCATATCGATAAGCTACATTAATATCCTTAAGCCTAATTCCATGTAAAATTGAATAATCTTTATCCCTTATCTATCATTGTCAGAAACAAGTGTATTGTTGATATTGGAATGAAAAAAAAGTTCACTAGATTCACTTTCGACCCATCACGTGTGGCATACGTGTGGAGAGGTTAAAACATTGAGCTTAAAAATCGAATGGCCAGCTTGCGTTCACTGCTCTCCTGTTTGTGGTCAATATATTAGAGCCCGTTGCATCCAATAGCGGTAGGCCGAACCTCTATTTCATTCAGTCATACTTCGTACTTTGTGTGTGGGTCAAAACTAAACCGTTTGAAGGTGAAGCACGTGGTCCCTCCAGTGCGAGACAATATCTGCGTTTCGTTTCGTCCCAGAGTTTTACTTTAGTTTCGACGCGAAATGGTTTTTACTCCGTTCGTCCCTGAGTTTAGCTCCCAGGGTTAAAATCCATTTCGTTTCTATGTTTCGCTCCCGGGAACGAAACTATTAAAATTTTCCTGGTTTTGACTTTTGTTTAGTTTCGATTGCCATCCCTGCTAGTACGGTCATTTTAACGATCAAACCAATGGAAAACAGTAATTTACACTGGCCTTTGAAAAAAGTTAACCGAAAGTATGTCGTTAAACTCAAGCTTAGAAAAACATAAACTTGTTCTTGTAACGAAACAGCTTTATTTGTTCAAATGAACTTGTCTCAATCAATAAAAAGAAAGGTTCCAAAAACCGAAAGCCTGTTGATTTACTGTCCGATCATTTTATCATGCCAGCATTCATGTTTTCCCATTATTTTAAATATCCGTATTTACTGATAAAACACTTAATACGGTAAAATATACTAGGCTTTTTACGAAATTACCCAAAATCAATAAATTCCATTTCTACCTCGCGGCATATAAAGTGAGAACGAAAAATTACTCTGAAGAATAGAATCTCAAAATAAAGGAGAGCCCAAACTTTTTACGTCGAAAACATTTTCATTCTGAAATGCGCAAAATGCTTTCCTCGGCGCAATATGATTATTTCGCAGAACGAGGAAAACATCCGGGCCTAACCGAACCGCAAAATCATCCATATTTTTTCTGCAACCGATCTTCTAGCACAAAAATAAAAATATTTTCCGCGGAAGATTCAAGTGATTCGGCTCGAAAATTATGAAATGCCGAATCCGGTTTTAAAAACCAGAAAGTCCAGTTCAGCTAATGCCTAAAATGGCTTCCCTGCGGTTGAGTTATTGCCTGACATCAGAAAATTCATTACCCGTAACAAATCACTTTTCGCTCCTTATCAGTGGAGTATAAATCTATATCCAATTTTCCGAATTTAGGTCAAGAAGAATATTTATGGTACTTCAATGGCTAGATATTTGAGGTTTTAAGCTAAAAATAATTAAGAAATAAAGGTTCACCTAGGTTTCATTAACTGAAAAATCAATATTTAAAAAGTCTAATCCCAAACCCTCGTTTTTCCCTCTTATGAGTAGAAAAAAATAATTTAGGTCAGTTTTCATTACACGAACGGTTGTCAAAAATGCAGTTATAATTTGAATTTTAATTGGATTGAAAATTGTGTTGAGTATTTGGAAATTACTATCATCAGTCACGAATAATAGTACATGATGTGAATGGATTTTAAAGGATTTTTAAACCAGAATGGTTGCAGCAATTTATCGACCGGGGTGAGATCAGGTAAACTAAGTCGGGATCATGCGGAAAAAATAGTTGAGTCAAAAAACGGGAAAATAGAAATATCCATCTCAATTTAGAATTATTCCACTTTGTAATAGGCAACTTACGATTTTTAATTTTTTTCGTAAAAAAGTAAGATCATCAATGAAAGGCTTGGATCACCACAAGCTCCACCAAATTGAAAGTATGGAATACAATATGAGAATTCTAAATGAAGAGCTGGCTTTCAGTCGTGATCAAATGAATGGTACGATTCAATTCCTCGTGACGCTGAAATTCCAGGGCATTTGGGGGATATGACCTCGTGCAGGCGGTTGCGTAATTGAAATTGGTGGAATTTTGGGTCACAGAGCTAATAATTTTCACCGCAAGTGGAAAGTTAGCATTTATTCATGGAATTTCTATTGGCAATGAGGTGGAATAGAGCCTAGTTTATCCATTCCGTGGTTTCATATCACACTCGAATCATGGTCGTAAATGAACGATACAAACTGATGCACTTAATACGTGAAAATTAGGCTTTAGAACTCGGGAAGTTAAAAGCACTACCCACAACATCGTTTCAACATAACCAGAGTGATAACATTATTGCTAGACACAATTGTGGGTCCACGAATAAAGCACGAGGAACTCGTGAAGGTGTTTAATTTGTTGTCACACATTGTGATTCTTATTTTTATAGTTCTTCTTGTGATTATCACCGACAGTTAGTGATTATATCTCAGATATTCGTCAATAGGATATCGAAATACCAATTTAATTATTTTTATACTATTCATATTAATTATATTTTAATTAGTTAATTATATATTTTAATTATTAGTACAATATTATTTTTGTCATTGTATACTATAAGTATTCAACAAGTGAACTCCGAAATATCGCCTCAAAAATTCCAAAGCTCATTAATGTAAGCCTCTTCAAAGATACAATCTATCTAGCTTATTTGATCAGTGCAAGAATTTGAAAAAGAAATAACATTAAATGTAAAGAAAAGCATTAAAAATGTGTGATTCAGTTACACATAACAACTAATTGGGCTAAAAAGGCATAAATGTATTTCATAAAACTTAATTCCTTAAGTAATATGTTAGAAATACATAGGTGTTCACCTACCTGATATGATGAAAATTACGCCTGATATGAAAGTGAAGATCCGACGATGTCGCGCAAAATGTCCGAAGCAGCAGCAGAACTCGCCGAGGAACAGGAGAGCGGTTGCAAGGAAGAAGAAAGCCGCCGATTTGGTGACAGCGTCTAGGATAAGGAAAAAAATAATGCTAAATCTGAGGAAAATAGGCTATTGGTATGCAGCATAATTCCTTAACTATAATTTAAACGTATTTCATGATAAAAAATTAATTGGAACTCATAGCGCAGCGGAAAAATAAAGATTTTATTAATCGCACAAGTTTATTTAGGGTAAACATGCGTGTAAAAGTATTTTAACTACCTGAAACTTAAGTATATGCAACGATAAAAATGAAATTTGTGGAAGGTAGCCATTTAATTGTCCATGTAATACGGATATTTATATTAAGAAGCATCTCTTACTCCATGAAAAGTGTATGTATCCTTATCCTCACATCTTAGCTTGAAAATAGCATTTTTAACCATTAAGGAGCTAAAATTTATCCGAATTAGACGAAAAAAATATTTCAATGTCGCAAACTCAAACATTTTACAAATTTTACCCGCCCATTTTTTTATTCATGCATTTTTCTGTGCTGTTTCTGTTCTTCAAATGCATAAAGGCCAAAAGGGTAAAAATATGTACTAACTACTTCAGAAAGTACAAAGATATGGTGAGTTCCTAATAAAACGGCATTTAATTTTATAAAATTATGATGCAGAATATTTTCCAAGCTTGTAAAAGAAAATGTCGTTAAATAACATAGAATTTGTCCCGGAATGTAATAAATGAACGGAAGTAAGTGTTAATGAAGGAAAGACTGTTAGATGAGAGGTTGTATTTCCCCTTCGTAATATTTACTAAGGGAAAATTTTGCTTAATATGTCATTCAGCAGATACTAAGCAATAGACAATAGAAGCAGGAAAAAAGTTGAGTATCGGGAAGGGATACAAAGAAAAAAACGCAGCAAAGAGTTACTTTAGTTATCACCATGCAAAAATGGAAATGAGAATGGATTTATATTTGGAATTGAACACAATGAATGTGAAAATGTGATTGGATGTTATAAAGTAAAGGTGGTTATGGAGGAATAAAAAAACCGTTAAACCTTCGAGCGATATTTTGCTGTCAATCAATCTAGCATTAATAATGAACGGAATGAAGTAGGCAATGAAATATTCAGTGCTCGAAAAAAATGTAATTAAATGGTGACAATATGAATAATTTAACGTAAAATTACCTCAAATCCAGCAATATGCTTGCCACATTGGGCTGATAATAAATTTAACTAAACTGCTATGAATGAAAGTCTATTTGTAATTGTCCTGAATAAGTTCATTCCGACAAAAACAAAATTGATTATACACAGAGATGATTTGTTTTATTTATGCCTTACACATTATTTATTATTATTTATTTTATTTCGCAACAAATTTTGCAACCTCAAGGATATTTTATATTTTTAAGAATGGAAACAGAAAATTTCAAATTTAAATTCACAACTGAGATTTCCATAATTCGTCACCATTGCATCATAAATTTAGGGTATATTTAAAAAATGTAATTTGCAAACATTTTTCCCATAGATTAATTTTTCTTTATAATGGGTAATGTACAATGTAGCATCTCTGAGCAGATACAAGTTAAAATATTAGATTATGGCACGGATTAATCACGTCTTCTTGTTATTATATAAATATACTAAAATACTATAAAATATTGAATATGGTTCGTAACTTTTACCAGTACTCACATGGAATGGCCATAGTAGAATCATTTGGATCGGGGCTGTATTCTTCTCTCGGGAAGTAGTCAATATTAAAGCACACGTAGTCATAAGCTCCCGCTGTCATCAAGAAGGTAGAGGAGGTGGCCAGCATTCGTTGTTAAGCGTCAATGAAAAGAGAAAGAAAATGTTGAACACCAATTAACAATTCCAGCTCTGCTTAGCATACATTGATGAACAAGCTAGAGAAAATAACGAAGAAAAGACGTCGTTTAATTAAAATAAAATCCACATCAACGTATATATATTCAAAAGTACTAAGAGCTTAAATCGAAACTTGAAGATCGTACGTGGTGGAAGGATTCCATATTAATAATAAAAGACACATGTTTCTTCCACAAGTTTATAAAAATTTATATTTATTACCGGTGTCGGCTGTTACACCATTATCAAATCCGAAACCGGTAATGAAGTAGAAATTTTTATATACTTGTGGAAGAAACAAAGTGTCTTTCATTATTAATATTGAGAGCTTAGCAAGCCATTCTTACCCATATGGTACAACTTTTTGTCCTCGTAAACTGCCTATCTCCTCAAATTTCATTTGCCGATTTATTCCTAGCAGTAAAATAACTGAGGTTAACACGATTGGCAGTAAATTGACTGCGGTATGATTATGATAATCAAAGCCAGTTTCCATGAGGATAATTAAAAGAAAGTTTGTGTTTATAAAACCAATATGGAGTTGGAAACTATTCCTAATAAAATCGAAAAACTGGTTGTTGGCAGAGATTTTTTATTGGAATACATTGAATTAATAATTTTTTAGTTTTTTAATGAAAATTTTGGCAGAAACAATAAAACGACACTCGAAAAGATTATTATATGTTATAGAATAAGTGATACCAACACGGACGGGTTGCGGATAGTGGATAAGCCAGCAGGGCATTGAAGATTATCACCATGGAGTGTTAAGTCATTAAGAAATTTGTTCATAATCATGAAACTAGGCAGTATTGTTCCTTTCTTTTCTCAGATGTGTCCCAAACCTTGATGAAAATGAGCTCATAAAAATTTGATTTTTTCCTCTAACAATTTCATTAAAAAAATACTTTCACTTTCACCCGGTGCAATTGTGTAAATAAAAATTTGATTGAATCGTTTTACCACTTTAAGTACTCCATCGATCTATAAAGTTAAATGGTACAAGCTTTATAGCTTTTTACCCTAGCAATAGATGTGTTGCAAGGGTAAAAGTCAACAATTATTCGCTAGAATCACTGAAGAACTCGCCATGGTCCAATAGCGTCACAAGTGCATGAGACTTATATGCGTAACCCAAAACAATCAGTCCAAAACCACGTCATGGAAGGGCCTCTAGTTTCAAACTTTAAAGAGAGATCTAGAATTTAAAAACTATGATCTGGGTTTATGTTGGAACCACATGAATCGATGGTAAGATAAAGTTTAAATGTGAAGTCTGCGTAATTATGCGGTGGAAGGTATATTATACTATTAAAAATCGCCTCAAGTATAATATCCTATCTTTTCAATTTACTTTCACAACAGAGCGATCTCATCTCTCCCTCCCTTTCGCCAGAGCACTGCTTATCCCGCGGCCTCAAGGACGATCACTCTTGTGGCTGCGGTCTCATTCCCACCTCTTCCCACCTCTCCACGGGCGCCTCTGCTCATCCCGGCATTTCCATTCTCCCGTCGCCGCAATCACCCGGGCTTCCGCTTCGGACAAATCTCCGGCACCTCGAGGATTCGTGCGGGACAAAACTTGTTTTAAGTGTTCATCTCCGTTGTTGGGGGAAATGAGCTCGCCTGCGGTCTAGAGGGTGGAGGGAGGGAAGCGAAGGCACTGTGCCGATTGCGGTGTCGGAAGGAGGTTGGGGGAAAGGTGGGGTTTCATGGGTCTTCGGCCCAACCCTAATTTCGACCTAGAACCTCTGGACGTAGGATTAGAATGAGATTCATATGGCATTAAAAAAACAATTTATTGATCTATGTCATTGAAACGATTATCTAAGAGAAATAAAAGGATTGTAATAAATTCGTGAGGCTTTCAAAATGTTTATTTCATTTTAATAATAGCAATATTTGAGGGATAAGCCGAGTGAATACCGCAAAATAGCAGCAACTCGGGAAAATGTTTGGTTTTCAACGTGTGGGCACTTAACGAGGTGTTCCAAGTTCAAATCCGTGAGAGTCCTTCGAATATGGGCTAGGTAATCCTAGAAAATTAACTGACCTTATTCCACTGCATGCAAGATACTCAATCGGGGTAGTTTTGCATGGGAATGAGCTACATCCGTTTCTAAAAATAACGAGTTGATGCACTTGATTAAAAGAATGGTAAAAATATAGCCAAAGGGGAGTTTCAATCTCAAGAAAGGGTTACTAAGATTTATTTAAGAATAAAAATTATTGTTTAGTTATTATAACGGAGTGAAATAGTATTTAGGAATCCGATTTAGACATCAAATTGGTACAGATAAAAGTTTGAACAAAATTTGAAAAGTTGAAAATGCTCCTCCGCTGGAATGGTAAACAAATATAAGGGATGCGAACTGAAAAAGGAATAGGAATAGATGAAGGCTTCCACAGAGGAGAGCAAGACACGCCACTCGTATTTGGTAATGAAAACAGCCTCGATATTTTTTGACTGCTACTTTAGGCAGCATTCATTCACTCTCCATTTCATATTCGAAGACGCAACTAAAATATCGGCAAACCTATTGCCGAAGCGTATCAAGGTACCCTAAAACACAATCGTGGAGTTTCACGGACTTCTAATATTGTGGAGGATGGAAAGAGTGTTGCATGCTGTGCGAAAACAATAACGTTTTCTACTTACCAGTTCACTTGAAACAAATGAAAATGGTGATAATCCGTGTGTCCGTTCCCTCTCAATGTTCCCATTTTGCGATATAAAGTTATATTTAAATTAAACTTCTTAGGATAAAAAATCCAGGGATGTATGAATTATGCAACCGAATCAAATAAATCGAACACAGAACTATAAAAATTTGGTACTTCATAAAGAATTGGATCCTGACAATAAGGAAAAAAAAGAATCAATTCTGGGAAGACGAATCTATGTAAGTCCAAAAATCCTCCAAAATTCGGAGCGAAACGATTGAAAGCATAATTTAAATGTATCTTAACGCAAAATTCAACAAACACCCGAAAAGAAAAAGTTTTCAATACATACCTTAACACCCTTTACCCTAAGAAAAGGTTCATATCTAAATTTTTTAAATATCTTATGCTACAATATCAAGCTGCTTGAGTGCACCTCACTTGGAGTCGACCTAAATTTTCAAGTCCATTCCTGTCATCACCAAATCTAATTAACTAATTGCTACATCGCCTCATGATAAAAATGTTCTCGATTTTCATGACAAAGTCAAAGCTAGGATATTTGACTGTATATTTTTTAATTAAAAGACATACTCTGGCTACTAATCTGACATATCATTGACGAAAGTATTTAACCAAGAAAAAAACCTTGAAACCTAAAAAAGTAGGGCTCAGCCAAGGTAAAAATTGTATCGCTTGAAGCAAACTCGGAAAAAATGCACACATGCGTGGGAAGTATTTTGACTGACTCATTCCGCGATGAAGCTGCTTTTGGAAAGGAAAATAATTTATTCTCCCATGACGTAAAAATCTAGAATATTTCAACATCACGCCAACTACTACCGTTTCTGCAACCTAGCGGACCGACGAAGAGAACCGATTAGCGTTTTCGTTGAATCGAAAAGGTCCCATACCCTTTGATACGTTCTCCTTGAAAGCAGATCTTTTTCGCGAGGGAAAATATGATTCAAAGATCGTTGCGCCCTATCGAGCTCCTTTTAAAAGTCTTGCATCAACCAATATTAGGCGACCGAAGGGGAGGACGAAGTGTATGCGAATAGCAAGAACATGCTTTTTTTCCCGTAAAATACGTTCGCTCCCTCGGAGCTTTCAACTCCCCCGGCCGATTTGTCTCCACAAAGGAAGTTAGCGTAGAGGTCTCCGATAAATTTTCCGTCTTCCCTGCATCACTCGTCTTGGCAACTGCATGGCGCTGAAAAAGCCAAAAACCCCTTTTCTTGGCATACGATTTGCACTCAACGTGTTTCATTGCCCCTGTGTACAGAGGGCTATAAAACTCCGACTGGAAACTTCCGCGAATGCAATTAAGGGGAGTCGGTGGGTAATAATTTCCTGACATTCCATGGCACGGAGCTTGGGCGAAGAAACGTGATACATTCCCTTAATTTAAGACCAAAGTAAGCGGAAATTGAAAATATATCAAACAAGAAAATAAAGCTGCCGGTAGTTGCTGAGAATGTTATTTAATTCGTTAAAGTATTATTATTAAAATTTGAATCTCGCAGGCTATAGTGAGTCTCGTAAGTAACTTGTACATAAAATGTTGTAATGTATATCGGCAGTCAGAAATGGAGCGCTAGTGACACATTTTATTACATTCAAAACTAATGAATTCAAAGTTCTATTCGACCAAGCAAGTATTTATCGGAACTCACAGAAAAAATAGGGATAGCAAGAAAAATTGACGGAGCCCAGGTTAGCATGCGGACAGGACATCAGAACAAGGTAGGTTGCAAGATGAACGGTTTAATTTGAATATTTTATCAGATCGGTGCACTTGGGCCAATTTGTTTTGGTTAATTTTAACTTAATAAATAAAGTGAATTATGAGTTTTCTCGGAATATCCATTGTATCTCTGGACGGCTCTTGATAAAACTGTAGCATTAGCTATTGATATATCTTGTCAATTTTAAATTGTAGAAATTATAAAATATACTTTCAATTTTATAATCAGATAAATGGTGAAGCGAAGTGAGTGTATATCCATCTATTTTTGAAGTTAAGGGAAGCAAATGTTCTTTCCCTTAATTCAAAATGTGAAGTTAATGTAAGTAAATAGAATCATTATTATAATAACAATTATCCTACTTGATACGAAGTGATTTTATTATTTAAAGATTATTCTGTCTAGCCAACCAAGAAAGCTTTGGCATTTTGCTTTAAATAGATTTTCTTTTAGATTGAAATTATAATAAAAATTACCGCTAAAAGTTAAAAGCCGGGCATTAAAGACAGAATATTCGAGGCAACCGCATGGTGGTTGCATATAAAATTTCAATAGGTTGCAAAATTCCTCTCTCACAAAAGTAAAAAGTCTCTTAAAAAAAAGTTTATATAATATTGAAGTATAAAAATAGCATTTTTATGAAAAACACGTTTTGTTAAAAAGAAATTAACGGCATGCAGCTCCTTAAACTATTGAAAATTTCAAATGTGATTGATGAAGTTAAAATAAGTTTTAGAAGAGCATTTCAGGTATCAAACTCGAAAAACGTGTTGCGCATGTAAGATTATATAGTTTGATATGCATTAACCATCAAGTATTACATTTATAACGTTACATGCGCAACAAGTTTTTCGTTTTTGATATCTGAAATGCTCTTCTAAAACTTATTATACCTTTCTCATTAATCACAATTGAAATTTTCAATAATTTAAATGCCGTCGGACGTTATTTTCTTCTTTTTACTAAAAGGTATTCTTTATAAAAATGCTATTTTTACACTTCAGCACTATTTTTCCTTTTATTTTTGGGATTATAATTCTATGGCTCTTCAAATAAATCAGTTCACTGTTGAACATATTATTCAGCGAGAGAAAATATTTCTTGGCAAACGAAAATAAAAATGGTATCATTTTATTTATCCCATGGAAAGTTCTACAAAAAGAGTTTACTGTGATATTCAACAATTTGAAATGGCGTTGAAAATATATTTCACAATAATTAAAGACAGCGGAAACAATTATGCTATTTATGATTTATGAAAGCTGAAAGGGCAATACAGTATTCAAATAAATGCTGCAACAAAGAGAGAAATAAGTTCCCATCCACCACGAAAACAATTCAACGAGGAAAACGCAATAGCCAATTATCTACGATGATAATCAAATTAATATAACTTTATTTCGACATCACATTCACTTTTTGAGAAAAACATGGCTAATTAAAGTTTCAAGGACACTGAGAAAATTATAATATAATAATTGAATTTCGTATCCATATCCTAAATTTGGATGTAATTATACAATGATGTAGTGGACACGAAGATTGATTGAAGGAATCAACAATGGATCGACCAAGCTCACGTTTCTCTGAAACTCCATGTCGTTCCCCTCTATTTTGGCAGTATCGCGTGAAGGAGTGCATTTCTATTTTATCATCGATCTTTTTTGAAAGATATATGGCGAGATGAAATATCCAAGAACGTTATCCGCGCGAACCGGATGGTCCTGGTGCGGAGACAGCTAGAGAAATGGATGTTAGGCTGGAAATATTAACCGAGTCTCAGCGGATGGGAAAATGGCGATTCAATCGCTCAGGTGGAAGTGGAAGCGAGATACAAAAATTGAAAAGCGAAAAAGCGAATTGAAAAGCGTAATTTTCTTAAAAATGGTAGAGGACGCCTTTGGCAAAATACTCTGGAGAACACTTTTCAAGCCCTCAACGTTTTCACTTTTCGTGCCTGAGGATATTTCACGAGTAAAACGTCAGCAATCCTGCAATTCATATCCCACATCCAGGCTACTTTACCAGCCACGAATGAAAAGCTGGAAGCGTTACTTGCATTTGAAAAAATACAGTACCACAATTAAGAACGCTTTATCAGGGCTCAGCACAAAATAAAATAACGAAACAGTTAAAAGTTTCAGACTTCACTATGTTGAATGGTTGAGTAGAAATGTACAACGCGAGGTTTCTTCTTCTAAAAGTATTACCTCCTCACACCGATTTAAAAATGAAAACTTTATTTTTTCATGATGGGAAGTAAGTAATTATAAAATTAATTTGGTGAACTAGGGCATTATAAAATGTGGTCAGCCATTTGCACTATCTGCTCACAAAATTAATGGGATTCTGTATCCACTACGTCCAGTATCAGTGGTTTATGTCTATTTTACTTAAAAGCAGTAGTTTATCGCGTAACATGTATACCCATGCGCACTCACAGTAAGTCCAGCATTGAATCACTTTCACAAAGCAAAAAAACAGCGCACAGTTCAAACGAACGTAACTTTTCCAAAAATCATGTATGTCGGCAGTCTGAAATCCACCAGTTCTAGTAGCAATTTTTTAAATTAGTCTCTAAATAATTAAATAAAATTCTTTAACGGTAACACCATTTCAGAGAAATTTGAAAGGGTCATGTAGGGGACATTTTCGCTTCCAAGGAATTACATTTTACAAAGGAATTTCAAGGATAACTTTGAAGTAAAAGCAACTTTACGACGTTTTGTCAACTCAACACATCGGCGGTGTCCATGATATGTGTTATCCTGCGTCATTTTCACTATTTTTTACATAGAGAAGAGAATTAAATCCAAGTGATGGGAAAGATCACATTACTTTAAAATAACAAAGGAGTATGCTTCACACCAAAAAGGAAAATTTAGCGAAGAAATAATATCAGTTTTATGTTTTTAGTCCTAAAATACCGGCTACAATGACTGAAAAGCGCGAAAAATAAAATATGCATATATATTTTGTAGATGCGGTTATCAAGCACCTGACTTTATGTTCAAATGCTAACTTCCCACATTCCATTTATAGCTACGGTAACAGTAAAGAGAGACTTATCCATCAAAGCACAAGTAATTTCACGTTCCTGCCGTGTCCCTATCTCCACCGAATTCCCTTCCATATTCATGGCATGGCTGGAGTCCTAGAGCACCCTCACTGCTCCCCCTCCACCACAACTCGAGGATTACATTTAGATACGGATGTAAATATTCATTTCCCAAATGGCACGCCAACAGGTGACTTGCACCACTACAAGATGTGACGGTTAGGAAACCAATGGGTGGAGGGGAAGAGAAGAATACGCCGCGGCTCGTGGGAAGGGGTGAAGGCGGATGGAAGCATAGCGAGCGACGGTATATACCCTTCGATGCAAATAAAACAGCGAGGACTTTTTACGGTTATTTCGCGTTCTCACCGGAGAGAAATTTAATGCTCCTCTGGCTGTGCTCTATTTGCCATGCATTCACCGATATGGAGCGGGCGTTGCACCTACCAGCCAGCAAGCTTCACTTGGTCAGGCAGTCTATGCCACGGGGTTTGATGTCTATACGGTTTACCATAGGGAACTGAAACTAAATAAATTCAATTAATCTAAATTCACATATATCAAGGCGGCAAAAGCTTATCGACTTTGACAATGAAGTATTAGTGCAAACGATATGCATTTTTAAATATCATTAAAAAGGTAGTTTTAACAATCAAAGCGAAGTAAACTTGGAGGAATAGTGAAAGTGTTCATAAAAGGCGGAAAACAAAGGATCAAACACGTATGAGAATATGAAACAATGACTCTATCCTCTCAAAGAAAGAATTTAGCATATTGCATGTTGTTGTACACGAAATTGCCAGTATGATAAATTCTCCCCTACGTAATAAAAAAAATATAATTTGCCGTAATTGGCATTTATTACCAGATAATCACCATTTCATTATCTCTTTCACCTCAACGCAGGCAAAATAGAAGCAGGATTTTTATCACCCAAAATAGCGATGCTAATTAGGTGTCATGCTGAATTATGACCTATTTTAAGCCAGTTTAATATCAGTTTGAAACAACCAAATATGACGATTTTATTTCGTAATCGTGACTTGTTAGCACGACGGAAAATGTCACAAGTGATACAAATGAAATTCATTAGTACCGGAGTTGATATTTTGTTGAAAATACAAAAGCCTAAAAGCGTTTAAATGAGACATCCAATACAATAATGTGTCATTCATTGATACCTATCGAAAAGCATGATGAAATACGAAGAATAACTGATTAATTCATCCAATCATAGCGCAGATACGATGTACTATCCAATTTATTGTAAATATTTATTAAAATATCTCACAGAATCAGTGGCGCAGCGAGGGGGGGTTTTAGGGGATAAATCGCCCCAGAACTTAGAGATATTTTATAACTCAATTTATTTCAGTGAATTGGATAAATATTACTCATAGAATAGTGTAAGGATTACTAAAATATCCCTCAGAAAGCTGTATAACTCACCATTTAGAACCATTTATTTAAAAAACTTTCTGGGTGAGGGCACCCGCACCTCCCTAATTCCATTCCCCTTGTATTAGTTGCTCCTAAAACCTCCCCTAGTCTTAATTCCTAGCCGCACGCCTGCGCAAAATGAATGACCCCCGAAACGCGATCGTATTTGGTACAAATGGAAAAGGAAATAAAATTAATTGTGTCACGCCGCTATTTTCTACGAGCTAATTAGCATTAATTTATTGTAAACGTGCAGTAATGATTTATTATTATGATACTATCATAATAGTAAATCATTATGTTGTAATAGTTAATCTAATTGCTCATTGCTGTAATGTGATGACCAGCCGCATGCCCACATTGCATTATATTGGAATACGAAATATATGGTATTTGGAGGAGGTGACCGACAGCTGAGGTCATTTTCGCCATGAGGGAAGGGTATGAAAGGAAGGGTGGAGAGAAACACGGCGTCGGCATTAGCCTGCTCTTAACGAAAAGCGCCAAGGGGACCAAGGATTAACGTCCCATCCGACGGAACGAGTGTTGCGCTTGAAATATCCTACACACATCATTCAAGCAGGGATCGGGTAGTCACTGAAAATTCTCTGCCACTGCCGAGATTTGAACCCGAGCCCGCCTGGTGGGAAGTCTACACTCTAGCTACCAAATCAACTCGATCCCCTTGCACGAAATATATACACAAATGAAATCATAAAATAATATTGGGCATTTCCAGAAGAAACGCTAAAAATATAAAAACCAATTCGTTAATTCATTAAGATATTGAAGATATAAATTAAATCTATCGAGAAGTCACGTCCATGATATGAGAGACAAAAGTTCTCTTTTGAGAATCAACCTTAAATAATTTACTACATGTTTGTAAAAATAACCACGTGGCCTGTATCGTACTTCTTGGATACCTATTTACTTATCATATGTTACTGAAACTGTCGCCAGAAACACCAGAGACAAAGAAATGCTTCAATTCAAAGTATTTTTCTTCTAAGAATTTGAGTTAAACAGCGAATTTTGCCATTTCAATGATAAGTTGAACTTCACTCTATACTGAAAAGATAATATGTTACTGAAAAAATAATACATTTTTTCCAGACTCATTGAACTCTTTTCTGCCCCTACGTGAACTGCGGGTAAAAAAAAAACTTTCTTTTCGTGACAAAATTTTCCTCCTGCAACGTAGGTACTACTAATATTCAGTGGTGCATGAATTTTCCATTCAGTGCGGTGTACCTTCATGTACCGTGAGAATCGAGTGGCTCTCGACCTGTTCGATTCAATTATGCGTGGCTACATTGAGCACAATATCTCAGGGATAAACATTTTTCACGGAGGACTCTCGAATAACCCTATTACCATGGCTCATTTCCGTATTCAAAACAGGATAAGATCACCAGTGAAGGTGTTTATTAAACTAGTTTATATAGGCAACAAAAAACTTCATCGATGATAGTGCGCTAATCATGAACGTAGTAGCAATGGTTGTAACTCACGTACGACGGCTAGAGTTTGATAGACTCCTTAAAAGGTAACGAGCAGCCTTTTATAAAATTTTTGTACTCAACCGTGTGTAAGGGTGATTTTGATGGAGATAATTTTGAAACGTAAAATTTTATTTTGAATACCAGGCATGCAGATGAAAATTGGTCCAAAGAGAGTTCGAGAACAAAAACAAAAAAAGGAGCAAGTAATGCATTGGAGATGATAAATGAAAAGACGTAAATCCTTAGAAAGTAACTAAAGATGCTCCGATAAATGAGCACATCTGGATATCATCCTACGATCTACCTCAAAGGTATCGGCAGAGGGCGAATGTTTATTCCCAAAATGCACTCTGCTACCTGTCGGTGCTGCTAAAATTGCACCTGTAATTACGTGGCAGAGATCGAGTCTCACCAAGCATGCATAATTAATTCCGCTACCTACGATAGTAATTTAACCCACAGGAATATGCAAACTTCAGACAAAATACAATGTCATCGTAATTTGTCTGTTTGAGGGAAAAGTTCCTAATTTATGTGATTTGATCGTCGTGGATTATTATTTTATTAACGTTCATAATTGAATAAAATTCACGTGTAAATTGTATTTCAATATCGGACTGTAAATTAGAATTTTTTATTGAACATATGACTTGATACTGTCGATCTCCTCGATAAATTCCAGTAATAAATTTTGCCTACTTTTAATTCCAATTTCACAGTTTGAGTTGAACGAAGTGACTCCTTAAGGTAGAACTTTAGATTATAACACAAGTCAGATTTCGAGAAATTAGGAACTTTTCCCTCAAAGCTTGAAAGAAATATATTTCTAAGAAACAGAAATCCAAAATTTTACCGTCGACCTAACAGTTGGCGTACAAAGGGCCCGCGTGTACTGAACGACGAGTTTTACGACTCACTCTTTTAAATTGGCTCTGCTTACAGAGCGCGATAATAAACTCCATGAAATCGGATTAACGCATGCCGTGACTACAGAAAACATATTTTCTTCTCGGTTTTACCAAAGTTAGTTATTCCCCAAGTTATTTCACTCCGAAACACATTTCCCTCAAATTGGTGAGCTATGCAGTACAATACGTTTACGTATTCCCAAAGTTCCCGTAGTGGGTTAATTTACGGTAAATGTAAAACCTTCAAGAATTTCTCTTGATTTTCCTTGTGCTACTATTTTCCTTGTGCTATTCCTTACCATCACGCAATCCCTACCTTCCCATTCTTTCCTTCATTAAAATTGTCCTACTCTTTGCTGGACAAAACAAACGAGTAGAACAATGTTTTAAATGAATGAGAGAAATAAGCGAGTGACATTAAGCTCATATACGTACAAAAAAACGCAGAGACTTGTGGTTTAACAGAAAATGTAGGAAAAGTCGAATCACTTGATGATAATGGGGATAAGTACGACATTTTAACTAGCAACCTTTCTCAGAACGTAAAAGATGCGAGGTATTGCAAAATTATGCAGGAATATTTTATTAGAAAAATTAACTAGTAATTTCATATCCAGTACTAAAAGACTTCATCAAGGGCAACTAAAATCTCATAGCTCAATTTATTAACTTTTTGCATCTTATTTACCATTTAGTTAAAGTGTGCAGTTACATAAAACTGGCAAACAACGGTTTTTGCGAGGTTAAGTTGAATTAATAGCGGTTTAATCAATGAATCACGTTTTTTTTACAAACACTGCTTAAACGATCAAACTGAAACATTTGGGTGTTGAAGCTTTTGCATGGCCATAATTAATGAGATTCCAAAAAAGAAAACGGCAATTAATACTATGACTTTGCGTTACATTCAGTATATTAGCGAGAGATAATTAGTATACTAGCGTCAGTATATAACTTTCGTCTAGCATCTTACTTAAAATCAATAAACGCAACATTTTCGTGTGTATTAAAAGTTATGAACTCACGTAGAAATATAGCTCGCAGATTTATACGCAATGAAGCAAGTAGTATGTGGAAATGTGGTAATTAAAACCTCCACTAAATAAAGAGGCGTGCTGAAAGAGAATTTAGCCCAGTCCTTATCATAATTATTCATATTTTCCATTCGAAAAAAGCTAAAAGAAAAATCTAAATTTGTGAAGACTCGTACAACACTGAGATACTTAATTTATACTTTTCCCTCGTTAGGCCACATCTGGAATACGCTGCCAGTGTTTGGAACCCTCATGAAAAAGGCTTAATAACAGAGTTAGAACGCGTGCAAAGAAGAGCTGCCAGGTATGTGAAAGGTCGTTATGATAGTCTTGTTAGTGTAACTGACCTCCTAGATAAACTCGGATGGGAATCTCTGTCGGACCGTAGATTGAAAAATAGACTAAACCTTTTAGATAAATTCAAGAGCAGTGTCTTTTCTGACGAAGTTAACCATATCTTGCGGACACCAACGTACTACGGAAGATCAGATCATATAAATAAAATAAGAGAGATAGATTGCAGAACAGACAGATTCCGAATGTCATTTTTTCCACGATCAATAAGAGATTATAACGGCAGCAATAGAACTCGTAAATAGATTGCATGACTTGTAGTGTAGCCTACTAACCTATGTAAAACTTAATGCATGTTTCTGAAATTCTATTCTATATTCTATTTCTAACAGCATATAGTAGTATAGTTTGTTAGTATACGGGACGTTTTTTGGACGGTGTGGTGTGCATGTGGGAGTCCAAATGCATGCTGCATGCTGGTGATTGATCACCCCCTGCCAAACACCCTAGAGGTGGCTCGCAGGGTATTATGTAGATGTAGATGTAGATTAGTTTGTTAGGTCTTTCCTCTGAAGATAATTAATATTGAAATCAGAATATATTTCACTGGCAGATATAATGACATAATTTCAATAAGAAGAGTGAACCAATGAATTTCAGACTCTAGAATTCAGATACTCGGGGCTTTAATTATCCAATGACACAGATATACTTGAAGAACAATGCTTTTATGAATACATGAACTGACAAAGAATTCCATCCAATTGAAATTTGTTTATACATGCACCAAATATGGAAGTGAAGTACAGACGATGAGAATGAGTTGATTTGTGATGAATCATTTTCGTATCACGCTGCGCAAGAGAACGCTCGACCAACATTGCTTGTTGCCATTCCATCAACCTACAAAAACATCGATTAAATCATCACTATCTACCTTGATTCCGGACCAAAAGCCAAAGTTTTGGTTTCATCCCCACGACAAAGCAGGGACACACGAGTGACATGATTTTCGGATCTGTTACGGCAAGCAGCGTAAAATGATGCTGCAGGCATATCGTTATCTGCAAACATGGACCGAGTATTAAGCCAACATAGCTCTTCGTGATCGACCGCAGGCTCCAGACCGCACGCATACCTGGGGTTCCGCAAAATCCAAATGGGCGAGATAAAGCCCCCGATGTCTCTACACCCCGGTAAAAGCGTTGCAGGTCATAAATAACACGCGGGAAGCATCGACGATAGCTCGTTCGTTGCGTTTTAATGACATAGGCGAGCTTTTTTTCTCGAGGTGTTATCGCGAGTTCCTCAATTTCGGCGTAATCAGATTGAGACTAGCTCTCGATAATGCTCGAAAAATCTTACCCGCCAATTGCTTCCACTCCATTAGTCGGTATGATGATGAAACCTCGTTTTTTCGACCGGTTACCTCAGTTATCGGAAAAGGGCTATCCATCGATGGAAGATCTGCATTAGATGACCTGCTATTACGTACTCGAACGGATGTGAGGCGCATTATTCCGGGAGATTTCTATAATGGTAAAGGCATCGCTAAAAATTTCCCTATCGTGATCGTGCATGATGCACTCGACACCAGATACGCTCTATCTTCGTCCATGCAATTTTAGAAACATTCAAAAGAAATTCACAAATGAGAATTTTAAAGATTTTTACAATAAATCCACATTAATTAATTAATACGAAATTCAGTGATTCCTCGCAGAATAACAAGCAATTTTATGCAAATTGAATAAATGATATGATAAATTAACTTGCACAGACTACGAAATTCAACTTAGCAAAAGAAATATTTTTCTAAATATATTTGCATTAAGATTGAAAAAAATCTCAGTCGAATTACTAATGAATTTTTAACCCAAGTACTTTTCTTGACAGTATTTATTTTAGAGGCAGCAAAAGTAATGCAAAGAAAAGAGGTTAATAAGGTGATTACAACTCAAGCACATTGTTTATTTAGGTGACCTGAAATCACATCCTTACGTATGATACTCAATGAAATATTCCCTAGTTGAATCTCGAAAGCTCGGCGCCCTTTATCGTCATATTCGGCTGGTTTTAAAGGGAAACCATCAATGGATTAAGTGAATTTTACGCATTAAGGATTCCATTAAAGCTGCCTTTAAAAGAAAGTTCCCAGTTTTAATCTCAAATAGAATTTTCACTTCTGTGAGAGATGAAATCGTTGATGAAAATTAGGAACCACAGAGAGCTTGAAATGCGCTTGGAAACAGCCACCTGAGTCCCCAATTCTTGCCGACATAAAAATAAGAGCTATCTGCGACCTACAGTTACAGAATAACCAAAGTGTAGCTGTTTGGCTTTAGCTTTAGGCCTTCAAAATTCACGGGACCCGTGGAATTTGACTTTGCAGCGTAGGAGATTAAATTGCTTTTGTATTTTATTCTTATTTCAGAAGAACGCTGGAAATATGTGTTTCATATTTAGAGGCAATAAAGTTTTACCTGAGCACGATATCAAGAAACACCTTATCGTGTTGACGTAAAATATGTGTAATGGAAAGAGATATGGTTGATAGAAGTTGAGAAAAGCATCTTTCAGCTTTTTTTCGGTAAGTGCACGGAAAAATAAATAACTTAATGCGAAATAATAGGTAAGCATAAATAATATTTGAAATGATGAAATCTAAGTTAAATGGGTGCTAAAAGCACCATTATTTGAAACAATTTTAATAATTTCATTCATCTAAGTCGGCATGCCAGAGAAGCAATAGACATTTTATACTAACGTTTGAAGCAATCGTCTAACACAGGGCACCTTACCAGAACTTGGCGAGCTGGTGACCAATATGATTTATTTTTAAATTAATGCCAAAAAAATTAAAAATATAATGATGAATTAATTTAAATTTGTCATTCAGAAAAGGTTTTCCTGAAGTTTATTCCCTCTTTTAAAATTTTTTCATTGTTCCAACGTTTATTAATCCCAAAGGTGGAACCTAAAATTCTAAAGGAACAGTAAATCCGGTTATCGCGAAAGGTTGCCTTCACTGATTTGGTGATTGTGACTCCCTTTCCCCCTTTCTTTCAAGCATGCGGCCCTACGTGGTTTCTTGGTTCTAAGATGGCGAGGTGAGCATTGAGTTCTATTTGGACAATTTCCCTTCAATATTTGAAGCCATCTCCTCTTTACAAACAGAAATTCACGTGATGGTTTAACTCTCTCCGTTGGATTCTGACAGAGTAAACCATAAGGTAAAATTCATGCACAAGAATGAACACACAGACTAAATAATGGAGCTTAAACGAGTCAGAGATATCCTAAAAATCATGAAAATTTGCCAAAATATTAATGTCACGAATTTCGAAAATGTTATTCTCAGTGGTTACATATAATGAGGAGATTAGAACTCAGATGCTATTTTTAACTCGTTCACCGCGTCGATTGCTTTGGAGCGATTTAACGTTAGACATTTTTCACAACTTGCGTGAACCGCAAATACGTATCATCTATCTAAACGTGCAGGTTTTTCTCAGCTATGACATCTCATTCGCGCCAGGCTAACTTGGCATAGTCAGCCACCAGCATTGCATACATGAGCGTATCTTTCTAGAAAACTGTATCAGTTACCTTATCCCTTATTTTCAAGACTTTTTATTACTAAAAGCAGTGGGTGTGACTTCTTGGAAATACTGTATCGTACAAATTTAAGGAATAAAACTTTCCTTTTGCACATGATGTTTTGAAAATGTTACCCTGTAACCTAAGTCTCAGTCAGTTCCTATCTTTTTATTTTTTTTTCTTCATGCCCAAAGTAATATTAAGAGAAATATTGCGCCACCAAAATAAAATTAACCTGCCGTTAAAGGGTTTACAAATCGTAATTAACATGAAGGCATGCAGTGATTGGTGAAAGAAAATACTTCGTCGTGCTCCTAAACCCCTCGGTGTCCCACATTCCCATATTTAGGGCAAGACTCCCACCCCATTTTAAGCACCACGCCGACACCTGCCGATTCCCAGAAACTCCGTTAATCGCTCTTCTAAGAGAGTAAATCGTCGAGTGTGGGATCAGCACGCAGGAGCAGCACGGCCACCGAACCTGAAAGCCCTGCGGCGTCGACGGGACGAGCGCTCCCTCACCCATTACGCCGTGCCGCGAATGTCGGAGCATAAATTATGCACCCTTTTGCGGGGAGATCGTCACGAGGAGGATAATCCTGCGGGCTGGAACATACTACCTATCGTGTTATCGAGAGCTTTATGTCCCTCAGCGAAAGGCGTTACGGGGAGGAGTTGATGGCTGGTTGAACAGTACTTAGACACTAAAGACGATTAAAAAAGTAATCGAAACATGGAATTAACAGTAAAAAATAGGCATATATATACATTTATAGGTTCATGAAGGTACCTCAAGGAACAGGTACAGGTATTGCAAGCCTTCGCTTTGAAGATTGAATGCCTTCGCTTTATTCTGCTTCGCTAAAATGCTTTGCTATTTTCCATTATGTTGGAATTCTTTTGCGACAATCGAAAAGTCCTGAATGAATCCCTATTATATTTCCTACCAAAACATATTAAACACGTGAGCTTTGTATAAGCATGAGTTCTACCGTATTTAAATAATGTTTCAATACCAAGCAATAAAACGAAGAAAAAATTTGTGTTCATGGATCAAGAAGGTTTGCTGACAGGAAATATGCTCAGGGCCATATGACCACTCATGGTAATATATGTCAAGAAAATAATCTTGATTTGACCTGAGGTGTACCTTAAGGGAGTTTACCGTAAGTTCAGGAAATCGGCAACAATTACTCACAGGGAATATAATATGACTTGACAGGGTTTCAAAACTTGATCCCTTGAATTCACAAGACACGGGATCAAATCGTGGTCAAGACCATAATTATTTTCCCTTTATAGAATTTTCACACCAGTGCACAGTGGTCTCAATTGCGAATCTAGCGGGACAAAATTATTTTTCCCAAAAAACTTAGAGCTTTTGTCGTGAAAACATTCAGAATTGCCAAATTATAGACAAAAACGCAAAATAACACTATCATAGGTCTTTTCAAGGTTGTTTTTATGAAAAAATTAAAATTTTATTTATAAAAAAATTTCGTTTTACTCAACACTTAGAAAAATATGCAGAAAATCATTTTAAAAATCTATAGTAATGCGCTTTTCTTAATTTAATGAACTGATTACTTTAAAAATATACCCCTAAACACTGGAGATACACATAAAATCGTTTTTCACCGGATGTGAACTGCGGAATATTAGTCACCTTCATCATTATTACTCTCCCAACTCCCTTCATCTCCGAAATTTACCGACTCCACGTCCTCCATCTCTTCAACATTACTCATTTCATTAGGAACAGGTAACATTGGTTCCCTGAGAAGCTGTCTGACATCCATCGAGAGGGAATAACAATGCCTTGGGTGCAGCGAACTAATATTGGAAACATAAGGATCAGATGTGACTAATAGTAGGTTAAAAACATCTCTAATTGTGTCCTTTCTTGATTATATTTGATGATTATTATCTTTCGTGATTTTCTTTGAATTTACGAATATGCTTGCTTCTTGGGCCTCTTCGGAAAGCATTCCAATGTGAACTAATGCAATGCAATGGGGGTAATCAATCACTTTTGTCTCATGAATTAGATTTCATGTACCGTGAAAGGCATATAATACCATGAGTATGACGCATGTATATTTTTTCTGTTTTTTGAGCATACTTCTCAAATGCACTTGTAATTATGGAGAAACCACAGGAAAGTGCGCTATGAATTGCTCCAAACCACTGAAATAATTCCACCCCTACTCCATTAATGCCTGATGAGATGTCAGGATTCTTTTAATGTCAAAATTCTGATACTATGTACAATTTCTTCCCGTTTATTTCGATGACCAAGGGCATCAGTAGAGAGATCTGCGCCTCTATCTTTTGCACTCCTTTCACAGTTATCTCCTAACTTTGATCTTCCAGAAATAATTTAATGGGTCTACAATACCTGATCGAAGATGGCCTAGTATTCTGCAATAAGATGTTGTTTTTATCATTTGATTTTAGCTGACATAGAAATGGAAAACATATAGGAATCGTCCACTGGACCTAATTCCTTCCGAAATACAAATCTTTGCTTATATTGCTTGTGCCCGTCACTCCCATTTTAACCCCATTTAAATATCATCGTTAGTTTGAATTCATTACCAGACCGAAGGAAAGCGGCGACAACATCTCTCTGAGCCAAAATAGTGTTATTCACGAGAGCCAGTAATTTGACCTCGGCCGAAGTATCAGTAATGGTCAGTTCTTGTGATGGGGGATAGCAAGACAACTTTGAGTTCAAATTTATCTTGTATGAGGGATAAATATCGCACCGTCTCTGGTTGGCCTCTCTTCTGATGTTTACGCACTGTTGCTTAGCAGGTTTTTTCCCTGGAAAAGGACAAAGCTTCTGATGATGAATATGGTATTTGAATCAAAGGTGAAGACAATTAAGCCTTCCTATAGTTGGTAGCTCTCTTTGGTATGTTTTCAGTTATGTCTTTTATAATTGCAGCCGCATATTTTTCCCAGAGCTTGGCAATGAAATCTGGCTTGCAAAACAAGGTTCTATTTTCGATATATCCTTCAAAAGAGACTGTTCACATCTACCAAAATCTGTCGTATTTTCTGGAGCACTGTTTTTACTTTTTATCAAAATTACTTTAAAATAGCATCACAATTTTACTGATGTCCTTTGAGGTATCTTCATTACGACTTTCAAATCCTAATTTATGTTCTACGCATTTAATAAATCATCTATAGTCTTTTTTCCCTCAGCAATTATAACAATTCCATGCGATTTACCGCCGGTACCTTGAATCGCTCTGAATGCGACATGATTTTCCCTATCGATATAAAAATGTAAACAATTGTAAGCCATGTAATAACTATACCATAAATATTAATAAAAATTTATACAGTACAAAACTGCAATAGTTAAAATTACAAATATTTCTTCTCTATAATAGCGTAATTTATCCCGATATTCCAGGCTTCGTCCGAGGAAATGCCCCCAGTCCCGCGTCTCAACGGTTCTCGTTTGTTAACTTCATGGAACAAAAAGGGCATTATTGTCAAAAAGCGCAAGTAGGCGCAAAATGTGATTAAAGTATCTATAACTATAAGGACGTTTCCACATGCCTTTGAAGGTTTCGCAATCCTACCTCGACATGTATTTTTTATAAGTCAATTTAAACAATTGAAGTCGATAAAAAACGAGGTTTTAAAGACTGAGAGATTGCCATTTGAAATCTAGTATTTTAAAGCAATTATATTTGAAGAAAAATCACTCTAAATAATACTATATACCGATGGCTATAAGATCCCGTTAGAAATTGTCGTTCCTTGCGTTATTGCTATCTAGCAGGTACGTGTTAATGCTAGCGAGTCAGCCACCGTCTGGGTGTAGGCGGATGGTAGGCAATCTCAATGCGTGACTTTGCAGCTGCATAACATTGTTATAACTTATATAAACGTTGTAAAAGTTACCAATCATGATGAAGCATTTAATTGCGGATATCGCGACACCTACGGCGACTTTATTTTTAAAAGTTGCAAAATTGACTTTTGTCCCGCTAGATTAGCGATTGGGACCACTGTGCAGTGGTGAGGAACCACGGTCTTAAATTTCAGTGTTGATGCTTTTTATTAAACTTAAGGCAAGTATTGCATTGGGTCTCAATAAAAATTAAATCCGAAGCTTCTTTGTCACTCGGAACAGTCCAAGACCTATACTGATATTTGCATCCACCCACTAACCTCATATCAGTGAGAGTTATGATTACCATGAATAATTTCCTTAAAAATTACGTTTTACGGGCATAACCTCAGCACTAGTCATCGAAGTACGGAATTTTTCAACCCAGTGTCTTTGAATGCTTACAATAACATTTTTTAATTATACTCACTGAAACACAAGCTGAAATAACAAACACTTTGCTGAAAATTAACTCCCATTCAATGTCAAGGTATCGTTACCGAAGGATAAAGGAATGTCGAAGAGAGGAGATGAAGCCATTACCAAGGTGTACATACTCAGAATAGAGTAATCATCTTCCGTCCTTTGGGGAAGCAGTTCGCAGTGATTCGAAATGTTCTCTTGATTGGACACAAGCGCAGAATCCAAGCACTGGTGGTTATCAAAGTCAGAGACGCCGATCGCATAATCCATCGATAATGAAGTTATTTATATTCCGCCGGGCCCATCAAAGACCGTCCCCTGGATACCCTTCGCGGATTGATCCCCTTTTCCATCGCATTCCAATCGTACTCCTTTGACTTCCTTCTTCGATAACACCCCTTCCCTTTTCCCGTTCTAGCCGAACCTCGTGAGAGGCAGTTCTGAGCAGGGCCTTGTTCCCACCACGATCACCGAATCATCCTGAGATTCTCTCAAGTAACCAACCTGCCTTCCTACAAATTGTTTATTTTGAATATCGTGACATGCGCATTTTATGACACATAAATTATAAACAATGCGCGTGAATGATGGCTGACGAAAAAAGTCACATTTGAATGCCATTTGTGAACACCCAGCAACTCGGAGTAAATTTTTATGAAATTAGAAATAATTGAAGGACGAAAAAAAATGAAAATTAGAAAATTTGAGACAGATGGGAAACGTCAAGAGTTGATGATCGTAAATCAATTCGCGCAGAATGTTGGGGACTCATTTTCATAACTGCATTTCTAATTATATTATTTTCATTTGTGATAAAAGCCGGTTCAAAATGATAAAATTTGGATTTTTTTCTTCGACTGTAGTCCCTGGGGCCTGACAACGACCAGATGAAGCTTGTGTGATAACACTTCGAAATATCGCCCAGAAGAAATGGAACGACGCGAAATAATACCACAGTTATCGGAGATCTTAATACCATGGTTAGACGCCACAACCGTTCCCAACATGAACATGACGCTGGCTGTAAGTTAGCATCATAAGGAAAGCTAGTGGTGAAAGCAAGGAGTTTCTCGCCTCCTCCCCTAAAGTATTCCGCGATGAAAGAGGAAGGAGACAGTGCGAGGAGGGCCGCGACGAACGACGACTCTTCCGTTAATCCTTTCGCCGATTCCCGCCTTCCTTCGCTCCCCTTCCTCAACCCCTTTCCCCACAGAGCCACCACCGCCATTCACGAACGCACTAATTAATTGCATCCATTAGAGCGAATGTAACCGGGGGGGCGAAATGCGTTCCGTGCCCAAATTGCTTGTCACGAGCATTTAATTTCTCCAGAATCTGTGCCTTTCAGCCGAGTTGGGGTGCAGCCTTTAATTTGAGCTTCCTTGAGTGATAAACGGCGGGATTAGTGAGGATGCGGAGGGGACATGGGAGGTGAGGGAGGGTCAGGATGATGTCCAAGAGAGAAAGATGGCCTTTAATGGCCATCTCTAATTTCCCAGCCCTTGGGTCAGCGGTATGACGCTTGATTTTGTGCCGATTAGCGATTTGTATTTTTTATGCGCTTGAAAGGCCCACGTTTCATTGGAACTTGGTGAAAGGTTGAAGAAAAACTGCTTTTAACTAATTTTAAAAAGATATCTTGTTTTCTCCTCGCGATGCTGCGTAAAATCGAAAGTCGATCTCAAACTTTACCAGAACCTTGATATATTTTTCATTGGTAGCGGTGCAGTCGATTCAACCCATGAAAGAATTCTGAATGCCTTTGGGTACAGAATCAATTACCAATAATTTTCGACTGATCATAATTATAAGGTTATCATGATAAAATTTTAGCCATTTTCCCAAATATCAAATTAGTTTTTAATTACTTATTTTTTAACTATCACGTATAGGTGTACTTTCTACTATAGAGAGTTCATTAGGGCTTAATCTGGTTAAATTATAACAAATAATTTAATCTAAAGTCAGAGGTCATTTTCACTCTTCATCACCGGTTTCAAACTTGTACATAATACAGTTGAAAAAGTCGTGAATTTAAATTAAAGAATTAGTGGAAATTTACCTTTATATTTTAATTGCTGTCCATTGATTCTCCAAGAAGTAATTTCCAAAAGAAAGCAATATGTTAATATAGGGTTACTAGCCATATATTTAGGCGCTATCTTATTTAATATGACAAACTTCTGTAGCATTCATATCAAAATATCTATTCATCCGGTTGGTGTTCCTCGTTAATTTTCATTTTCCAGAGAAAAGAAAGAGTAATTAGGGAGTTTAACAATAAAGAAAAGGTTAATCGTAACACTGTAACCTTTGTTTAGTACTTATCTTTAATCCACTGATTACCCCTGATACCACTGATATTATTTTTCGGACAAAGAAAGCGCCGGAAAATGTACATACCAAACTGAACGAAATAAGTCATTAAAATAGCCCGGAAATACATAATTCATGCCACGTATACGACAGTTCCTGCAAGATAAAAGAAGATTAATGAATATGCTTTGAAGTATATCAAAATTTTCGATGAAAATATTTTATTAATTAGCCCAGAGCATATCTTTTCCTGAAGGATGGTTAATTATGGCTGATGCCCCGATATTCCCCGGCCGCGGGACCTTGTGGTGACTCACAGGAGACGATGGATGTGTTTATAGATTATTGACATCCTCCACTGCTGTCCTCTCTTTAAATATCCCTCCAATGGCGAGAGAGAATGAACAGCGGGGAGGGCGGGAAGGGAGATCCAGTCGATCGGAGCGCGTGGAAAACCTCCCATCGTCCCCTTCCTCCCTTTTGTCCGACCGCCTCTTCATCATTTACCACGTAGCCAGTACAGCCTCCGGAGTGTCTCTTTATCTTTTGTGCATTCATTTAGTCCCAGGAGGGAGTAGGGTGAGGGCTCCGCTCGGGTAAGTGGGGAAGTCAATTTTTGGCTCTCGCGCTGAATTATGGGAGTCGTTCCACTTCGAATTAGCGGGCCTGATTGCAGCGCCGCCACCATTGCAGGTACGAGTTGGAAAAGCTCTGGCACGTGCTCGTCGCATGGAGTCATGAAGTGCAAAGCGATTTTTGGCTTCTCCGAAATTTCACCAGCAATGATTATTGGGAGTTGAAAGTGAAAAAGTTGTTTGCAGCTGTAAGAGAATATACCTAAGTACATATTATTTTTAATTATAAAACTTTTTGATAAAAATATCAATTCGTTTACATGATTCCAGCTTAGTGACGGGGTCCGCAGACAATTTTTATACACTCGGAGCTCACGAAATGCCGTTTTTCCTGCACTCCTTACTTTAAATTTACGATCTTCAAAATGACTTCTCGCCATGACTTTTCAAAGTTGAATACAATATCGGAACGAAATTCATACGGTGACCAATCACCCTATGGGAGAGTGAAAACATGAGGGTTTCAGGACGCGAGGGAGTTCGAAATTCCGTGCCTGATGCCCGCTGTATTGCGGGCCACTTTGAATCAGCGGTTATCGATGTGGATCGAGTGGTTAAACCTTTTCTTCGGTTCCCTTTGGATGTCCACGAGCCATTCTTTCCTTCCATGCTCACATTTTTCGCCATTATTTTATATTGAAAATGGGCTCAATATTTTCAATAGATATTTTACGAAGGGACGATTAAGCCGCGCGACCGATAACTAGTGGGGATTTGAATCCACTGTCTTGCCGACGTGCTAGTTTTACGTTGCACTTTAACTGTATTGTTCTGTGGATGCATTCAGAGCAAGGGAAGAATTAGAGCGTAACCTAAATCCGAAAGACTGACTACACGGTGGTTGAAATCTCCGCACTACCGTCGCATCGTCGAAGATCCGATCCACTAAATTTTCCTAATCCCCTTCCTCTCCTTTTCTCTTTACAATCGTTCTGATACCGAGCGAATTGTCGACAATTGCGATCCCAGTGGACCTATTTTGTTCTAGCACCAGACGAGTCGCGAAAAAAAAATAATGCTGGGAAATTGAAAAGGGTGAGTCCTTTAACGAGTCTGCCGTGCCATTATTTGGTTTTGGAGACCGGCGACCTTTTCAGTACGGCCTCGAACGGAATGAAGTCACTCCTGCAATTCCACCACAAACAGGGAAGAGAATTCTACCTCGTGCACCGAGGTGGAGTATTTTTTTTTGTGATTTGGACTTCATTATTGTTTCTAAGCTCTTTCATTCTTCCGTCGCAGCGTCACGATTCACCTGATTCGCCACTCAAATGGAAGTAAAACACCTTGGAGACTGAAAATAACCTGAAAACAGCCGAAACGGGCAATTTAAGCAACGCTGAAGTTTTGGTTATCGTATAAAAATGGTATTGAATCAGGCCAAAAAGACGAAAATGACTGAAAAATTGCTATCATTTTGAACTCGATTAATAAGCCTACGCATTCCTTATTTCCACTCCAGCAATATTTTATACAACAAAGTATATAATATGTACGCAAAGAATAAAAATTTCAGGAAAAAACCATCAAGTATTGTAATATAATTTTCTTATAATTCATATGCGGCACTCAGAGAGGCAATATATAAGATAATACGCGGAATAAATAAGATGAAGATATAACGTATTTTACAATGGACATGAGAGATGAGAGATGGAAATAAAGAGGACAATATTCAATTAACACACTGCCTTAAATTGGGCAACATAACAACCTATTTTATTTTCAGAAACGAGGGTACAATATCCAATCATTACTTAAATTCTAATATTTTATTTATAGTTATAGAAGGTAATTAATTACATTTTGCTTATAATCGAAGAATATATGCCCGAATTTTAGATGGGAAAAATCTTTCAAAATTCAAGAAATCGTTTGGCTAGCTGATGTAACCGTCGAAGACATGACTGGACCCAGTTCGGCACATAATAAAAATTAAGGGTGAAAATTGGCCCATTTCCAAAGATCATAATTTATTACGTAATATTCCATTACGCTCGGAGTGTTCCATTGAATTCATCGGTTTAACTTACTTATACTAATTAGGATTTCTTTTGTCTAACGCTATCATCAAATAGAATAATTTCTGACATGTAACCAGAAGTCGCCAACACTCACCAAATAATCTTCTCAATCCATCATACTTTTTAAGATTAAATATAGCTATAACTTTATTTTCCTCAAAAGGTCGTTGATTAACAAATGTGAAACGGTAACGTACCGCATTCAATAATAACAAGTCACAATTAAGAAAATGAAAACAAACAGAGACCTGGAAAATAGTTATGCACCTAAAGCAATACCACCTCAATACATTCCCCTCTTTCGAAGCTGACTGTGAAGAGAGGTACAACTCGTCAGAACTAAATCGGACAACCAGGCTACTTCCTTATATTGAACCCATCACAAAAAATCATTCTTTTCACCATCCCAGGCCGTTTCTTAATAAAAATCCGAATTAAACAACGAAAAGACGAAAAAAGGGCATGCATCGGTGAACATCTAATTTTCGTGGGAATTCTGAAGATTCCTTTTGTAGCCTGCAACAATTTTCCGAAAGACTCGAGTCGAAGTATTTCATTCGCGTGGTCGAGAGAGCCGAAATGGATCTAAACATTAGAGAAGAGCAAAGGCATTGGGTCCCAAGATCATTCTCCCATTGTTGCCCCGCGTAACAAACGCTGTTGTGGGCTTTCCGAATTCGCCGAAGGCAGTCGGCGAGTCGGGGAAGGAGGGAGATGGAAGGTATGCCTGAACCAAATGGACAAGCGAGGGAGAGTCTGAGATTGAATCCGAATCGAGGTGCGGCGTAAAGAGATCCAATGGCATTCCGTACGAATGCAATAAAAGCGGGAATCAGTCAAAAATCCAATGGAGCCGGTGAAAACGAAATCCATGGAAAGAACAATTTCAGCGATGTGGAAAAAAACCTCAAGGGGCAAATCTTTGAAGCATGGGAAGAAAATCTTGGTGAAAAGATTTGAGGGAAAAAATATGTGGATGTTTTTCTTGAAATGAAAACCTGGCTCTAAGGGTGATCATGCTATTTCCTCAATAACAGTGTTCCCTATAAAACTGGGATCATTCTTCTTTTTTTTTGAGACCAATGAAATTACAGATATCTCCTTTCATTCACAACATGGATTTTTATAAAAAAAGAAATGTATTCTTCATCACACACTCTCACTTTGAGGGGATAGGAAGTTTATCTATGTACTTTGCCCATAGAGTTAAAGATTTTAATCAGCCAAGATTAAACCCTGTTAACGAAATTAGTGATGTTCCCATAAAACTAATTATTGCTTCTGTTTTCGTAATCGAATTTGGATGATATGAGAATTCCACTTTTCCGCATTTTTCACTTGCACGCACGAATGAAATTTAATTTAGGCCTTGAATAATAAAAAAAGTCAACAGTACTAGCTCTAGTGAGTGAGAGAAAAAAAAGGAATTTACCGAGAGAAAAGGGAAAGGTCATTGTGTTTTCATTTTAATTATCACACTCCACAGGTGATGTCATCCAAAAAGAGCACCTCTCTCCAAATATATAACAATGCTATGTATGTCAGAATCTGCTGAATTACGTGCACCGAAATAAACACACTGAATTTATTTATTGGAGATTTTTAAGATGCATAAATATCAGACAGTATATTTTTAAAAGGCTCTTTAAGATTTTTTTACCGCTACGTAGTAATTTTATGTCAGAGCGGAGGCTTGATAATAATTAGGTCTATCAGCATTAAAAGATAATCTTAAATTTAATGTTAAATAATTTTAGCCTACCGTTGTTCATGTCAGTCATAGTGCTTATTATCAAAGGTAAAATATTTTTTGCTGGTCGAATAGTGGATAGAATTAAATATTTGGAAAAATGAAATGTACCTTATACCTGGCCTAACGTAATAATCAACATCAGATATTTATACTTAAACGCGAACCAATTTTTTTATCATTGTAATATACTTGTAACATTTTTATGTTAATATTTATCGCATTATTTTCATTTTACTTTACTGAATTTTCTTTACCAACCAAGGGTATTATTTTTAAGATCACAAGATTGCTATAGGAACTCAAGACATTTTTTTGCAAGCATTTGTGCTACACATTCAACGATTATCTCATATACCGATAACTCATGCCTCACCCAAAGTGGTTGCTAGGAAATCCATACGTTCAAATACTTAAATAAAACCAAGCCGTTTTATAATATGTATACATCATCTGCTTACTTAAAACTAATGGAAATTCGAATGGCAATAATAGAGTATTTACCTGAGTAATCTCTAACCGCGAATATGATGCAACTTGCCAGTAATGCGCTCGCTGTGCATATTCGTAGTCTATCGCAAGGGAGAATAACCCGGTATCTGATCTCACCAAAAGCCTATTTCCTGAGGTGATACAATGCCTCATGGAACTTATCCATTTTTGTTTGGATGTCGCCATCCTTACTCGTGCCGAGACTTGCGCTAGTAATACATCATTCTGCTCAGGGAACTGGTGGAGTTTGATCTGTTTTCTCTCATCTTTGGTGAGTGAAGCCATAAGCAAGAAAGGGTTTACTACGTAAGCGACGTGTCCGAAGCCACACGAAAAATTGAAGAAGATGGAAGACAAAACGCCTCGAGGGATGTATATTAAATATGTAGTTTTATGATAAGCGTAATGATACTTCATTTAATTAAATATTTATTGAGATTATTAATTATATCATTTATAATATAATTCATTCACAAATTTATCTAGTACTGGTACTTAAATAACCAAATTCATATACAGCTTAACTAATACTTCAGAAATTAAGCATTTTATCGTCAGAACCGACTACACGACCCTACAAAAATCGACATTGTTTTTAAATACAATTTAAAGAAGATTACCAGAGGCTGCATTGACTTTCATTAGATAGCTTACTTTCAATGTCACGTTGAAATAGAAATAAACCCTGCTGTTGAAAAGCTGAATGACTTTCTACAGGTAGTTACGAAAAAATCGAATATGACGTCTTGTAAGCAAGAATTAAGTATAAATAAATAGGAAAATGTTAATAATAATGGAGTAGAAACAATGACAGGAATGGGGTATTTGAGACCGTCTTGAGGTGAGAAGGCTTCTTAAAACCGAATGAATAGCATGGGTGGGAGGTGCAATGCAGAAGAGGTTGAAGTAAGGTCTGAATAGATTGAAGTTTGTAGGGCATAGGGAGTGTGAGATCCACTCTGCAGGTAGAAACGCCGCTTTGGCAGGAATCTCATCAATCCCTCGTCTCCTTTATGGCGGTGATACATTATCATTAGCCCTGGCGCGGACTTGCTTCCCCGCTTCCAACTGCGGGAACAACGATCCCTTGGGTAGTAAGTTGTACCTTGGGCGGGGCAGTAACGGCGAGAACAACGTTTCTAACACTTTACTCAACGAAAAAATGAAACAGTAAAGCTAATGAAACTTATGGAGGCATGTCAAAAACGAAGATTCTATTTTTTAAACTCGTAATGAATGAAGTAAACTTTTTGCGAACAGAACTCATAGCAGGAATGTCAATCATTTTTTTAGCGTTAAAGTTGAGATAACTTCTCTGAGTAAGTAGTGTGTGTTAAAATCCATCCTTCACCGGAAATTCTTCCGATGATTCTCTTCATGGTTCTGGAAGTTGGAAAATTCAATTTTTAACCGTTTTGTGGCGCATTCTAAGAATATACTTGAGTCCCTTTGATTATTCTCAAGTTGTAAAACAGCCAATTATGTGATTTATTTGGAAAAGTTCCCCGTCTCGAATGTAACAAGGCAGAACTCAGTACTCTTCGGTAAGTCATAGGGCAAAAGGGTAAAACTGGAAGAATCACCCTCGATTAATTGACCATGACCTTAATGAACTTATGTCATTACAAGGTTAACTTTACCCGAAGTTACTATGGTTGCAAAATGATGTTTCTCCTTTACTTCAAAACTTCTCGTCAATCCGTCATCATTTATGCTTTTCAAACCAAAGGCTGGTTGAAACATAACCATTAATCTTCTTTTATGCCCCATCGTAATCTATCATCATTATATGATCTTCTCTATAAATTTTTGCTTCTTATTATGCCTTCACTAATGAGAAAAGTTTGGAGAGGTGATGATGTGACGGCAAAAAACAGCCTTCATGCGATTTTATTAACAGTAGCATGCCTAATAAATCAAATTTACCCATCAGAGGCAAACTTCGATTTGCCGTTTATGGCTATAAGCTTTTTAAAAACTTTTTGTAAATTTGGGATTAACATTTTTGGAATAAGATGAAAGAATTGACTAACACTTTCGATAAATTGGGAATAAGGAAGAGAGTTTTGAACTATTAAGTTAGAAAACACGTTATTTAGCACCCTCAAATTCATCGAAGCACTCAGCCATCAATCCTCATTTTCCAGTTTTACACTGTCTACCTCTTGTTATTGGAGATTGTAAAATTTCTTTCTTTTTTTTAAAACTTACCTTTCACGAAAATATTTTCCCCGATAACAACTTGTTTTTTCAACATCATGCATATTTTTGGATAACCTCGCACAATTAACTTCCATTTTGATAATAAATGTACACGCAAGGCCGTAGCAGATATATCAAGATTTTCACACCCCGCGAAATTTGTCTGGGGTGCGGCTTTCACCGACTCTTACGATATGAATCTAACCCGAACAAATTATAGCCAAGACTCGGCATTAATTTCGCATTTCAACCCTTTCATATATGATAGATATTACAACTGAATCACGATATATCGACACCTTTTCAATACCTGATTCCGTTCAACATCCTTCCCTGACGTGATCAAGCAAAAAGAAAGGAGCTACAGGCTGTCAAATGTAAAAAAGTGAAAGTATCGCAGGGATTTCTAGTATGACAAAAATATGTTTTCGTACCGGAAGACATAATATTAAACAATTATTCACGAACTAGTTTTCATACTTTCCAAGAATCGAATAAAAGTTCTGATGCGAAAATGATGACAAGTTGAGCTTTTTCACGGTACTTTTCTCAAACTGCCATTACTACTCAAATATACAGCGTGAGAAAGACATAGGTAAAGTTAGCTTGAAAGATCAAAGAATGTGTTTATTATAAAAAGCATTCGTTTCTGTGTTCTTCCTTGTTTTTTGCATTCTTTTTGCGGAGAATTATTTTTAAGGACATTTTATACGCAAAGGAAATGGCTAATGTATTGTCACACAGTAAGATAATAAATGTTCCTCGAGGTGAATAGTTGAATCTATTATCAATAGAAAATTGATAGAGATAAGTGTTAAATAAAATGTGCGATAGAGCCGCACAACCGTCAACTGCCCTGCCTTTGATTGATAAACGAGAATGAATCGCAAATGTCCGCACAAGTGAATCGCCACACTTCGTGTGTCCCATTGTTACCAAGTACTTCGTCGAATCCCTAAATAGTAAGTGGGTTTTCCGGAACAACTGGGTTCCATCTTCATTCTAACGACACTGACAAGATCACTAATTTCCATGCAGAAATATCCAAGATGGCGTTGCTGTGTTGGAAGAAGGAAACATGAATACAGTATCATCCAGGCACTGGGAGTTCTTTGAGCGATTAAGGCGGCTCTGCAGGAGCTAAACTTCAAGCTAACATTTCACTGTTGCATTTAAACGCTCACTCCACAAGTATTACCTCGATAGTAAAAAGTTAACTAGCCTGCATTAATTGGCAATGTGATTTCAGGGAAAGTTATTAATCAGAAGATTTATGAAAAACTCAAGGAAAATTCTTGATTCTTTTCATAATATTTTTTTGGCAATATCATAAAAATATTATAACTGCTAAGGAAAAGAAAAAAATACTAAATATGTCCTTGATGTTGGAGTATGAACCACCATTTTACGAAAAATCACGCGATCTAAAGTTGTTAGAAGATCGAGAATATATCCATCTTCAGAAGAACTGCCCAATCGGCTAATACGATTCATAAAAATTCATATCTCTAACGAATTACCGCAATGAGCAGGATTTAAGACTTTTTATCATCACAATAAATATTTCTCTATAGCATTTTATGGTACCGCGATTTTCTAGTTCTCTGGACAACAGAAAAATATATAGATACAACCGATATTCCCTAAGCCGTTTCTGGATATATCAATTATCGTTCAACAAATTTAATTAATCTCAAACATAGATGGATGGGATAGAACAAAAATACAAGTGTAAACTAAATTATAAACGTTAGGATAGGTTTCTACGGAATATCTTCGACGTTTTACTTGGTAGCCTAAGATTTTACTCGTGACTGATTGCCAACTATTTCCAGCTTAGTTCTCAAATAAAAACCAGATAGTCTAATTAAAATATAACACTCCCTGAAATATGTAGATATGGGTCCGATTATCAGTTATGGATATATATTATGCCTCGCACGTTTTCTCCGAGGCGTTCATATCTTAGTAGCATTGCATGTGAATGCACACAAGCCACCTGTAATGGAGTGACTTGACTTTGCACAACAATTTTAGGGACTTTAAAGCTTAGAAGCTCAAATCACATAAATATTGCACTTCAAAGAAATTTCTTCCAATGCGAAACGTTACTAAATAATAGAATGAAGGACACGAAAATCGAAATTAGTCGCGTTCCTTAATAACATAATTCTGCAATAAATTATAGTGAGTGTTTTTTTATTAATGTAATAAATTCAATTTAGAAATTGTTTGAAAATTGTGTACGAGCGAAAATGAATGTTTTCTAATTTTACTTTCATCGAATTAATAGACGCAAGAAAATAAATGCAACACAATGATTTAAAATAAATCTCTATCACCTGACATCAAATTTCAAACCCAAAAGGAATTATTTAAACTGGTACTAGCTACTATTGGATATTTTTATGAGAAAGTAATAGCAAGTAATGTACTAGAGAAAGAAAATATAGAAGTTTAAACTGGTATAGGCTCCTTTTTGATATGTCCATGAAAAAGTAAAAGCAGGTGATGTATTAGATAAGGAAATACTAGCAGGGAATGGACAATGCTTTTATCCCGCCTTGCATTAGTCGTTACAAGGACATGTGATTAATTTGTTCGAGTCGCGCAATGAAATCATCCCTTGCATCAATCATGCAGAAGTAAATTGAAGAGTATCGTCGTGCAATCGTCGCCTTAGAGTGAGCGAAGTTACAAATGCTCCGCCCTGAAACGAATGACATTCTTTCGCTAGGAGAGAAGATGCTTTAACAGGTGCGAGAGGTTTTCTGAAAGTCCGCTTTTCTCTAGCAAACAGCTGCGTTACGAGACTAGTTCCAATGCAAAGGAAAGGCTCAGGTAATATATTCTTGTTCACAATTTCTCCTTTCAGAGTTTCTGGTATGACGAAGAGAGAAGAATCCAGCGCTAAATCGGAGTTATTAATCTAGCAGCGACGCCCCATTGAGGTGTTTGACAGTTCTGTACGCAGATGATTAATTAATCGCAGGATCCAATCGATCACTGAGCGAGCGAGGAACAGAAAAAGGGTATAAAAAAGGTTTTTGGTTAAACCTGATGGATAAGGCAATTAATTCTTTCAGAATTTACTTTATTCCTTCACTTAAAAATTACGGCCATCAGTTTTTTAATTTTTTTTGTCAGATAGGATTTACTAAATATCGCCAATATGATTTGCCCTAACTCGTCAAATGAAATGGATGGGATAGCATAATTGATGATACCTTCCTCGGAAAATCCAATAATTATTCACATAAAAATATTTGTTAAATCACATCTCATATAATGGCACATACAATAGTTAGTTCAACTCGGTTTCGTTTGGAAAATACATTAACAAATCACATGGATATCTTTGTTCAATCATAATTCGTAAAATAGACATGCAATAAGTAGTGCCATTCGGTCTCGTTAGGTAAATAAATTTACCGCAATCGAACAGACAGCATCAGGACAGCGAGAGGTAGACGTATCACTACAATGAGTAGGATTGTGTTTATTTCAAACTAAGGTTGCCATTGACTGACTACGTGTCAAACTTACGATAAAAATAAGAAATGACACATCCGATATTGGTACTTTGATAAGGGTTAGCTAATTTGAAGTGTCACCATAATCTATAAGGATTTGAACATTTAAGAGGGTCAGACCAATTAAGGCACTTTCTGAATTGATCAATATACCCCCTGGATCCTTACCCCAAAAAAGTTTCTTTCTATGACTGTGATTATTCCATTCCTTAATTTTTAGCACATAATTCAAATTTCAATCGATTTAATGTATTTGCTATAACGGATGATTTTCATCGTGCAAAAATAAAATTACTTGCTTATGCTTTTGATAGCAATTGAATGATTTGATGCTAATTCCCTAAAATTATTATTTTTTCAACGTGTGAAGGAACGTTGATCAAAGGAAAATTGCCACAGTTTCAGTCATCTTCCGCAAATGATGCACATCAATAAGATTTCATTAGAGTTTAATATCCACAGTGAAAAATAATGTAATTTATTAGTTATCATGGAATTGTGAGGGGTTGTTAATTTTTTTACGGGTGACTTTTAATTGGTGAAGGCAATATATGATCTCTAGAAAATTAGATCTCGAGATATATGATGAATGTTCTATATTCTCATTCATTTTGTATGGCTTTATGAATTCTTAAATGTGATTATTTTATTATCAAAAATCCAAACTCACTGCCAATATTGCTTTTTAATCACCTTATATGCCTCCGTGTTTATGGAAAGATTATGGGTAGGTAATTTTTCTGAAGAAAATATTAATTGTGACGCCGAGGCGAATGAAAATATTTCCTCGAAAAACATTCTAGTCGGGTAAATTGGGAAGAGATGCCGCACATTTTGTAAAACACCTATATTTTGACCTATTTTCCGTTTTTCGATTAAAATAAGTAGTAAATATGGTGACCAGTCTTATTTCTGACGTACACACAAAAACATATACTCATATCATTCTTCTATTAGCTGTAAGAAATATTTTTGAAAAATATTACCTCGCGGCATCTATCCTGCATGTTGCGGGTGACACCCCGCACCTATGTAAGGATGTCAAAATTACAGTGAAAATAAGAAATGACACATCCAAAATTGGTAATATGATAAGGATTAGCTAATTTGAAGTGTCACCCAGCACCCTGCAACCCCGCATGTTATTAAAACCGACTAAAACTGATTTCTGTATTCTGCAGCTCCAAAAGAAAAATTATCGTATCATTGAAGTGTTGAGGAAAATAAAATTTGCAAATACTTTTGATACATTTTTACTATTTTTCCAATTAATAGTATATGTCTACGATTTTAATCAGCTGAAATGCAGGTTGTAAAACTTGAGCTTGTAAAATTTCATTATATTATACACATACACATGTAAAAACCAAAAATATTAACTGACATAGCCTGTATTCATCCAATTTCTATTGAAAAATAAAAAGATGAACCGAAGACGTTCAGTTGACAGAGAATTAATTCAGGATTTTTTAAATAGAATTTCAAGATAAAAGAAGGCGATTGATTTACGTTACATCTTGATTAAGTCAAAACTTACTGTTGCCTGCACATTTAGCACAGTAATCTTCAAAATATGCGTGCAAATAATTAACTACTACACTACACAGAAAGATTTTTAGTTTTAGTGTACGCACTAAAACAGTTATAAAGTTGCTAAAAACGTGTTATAATTCATTGGAAGTCATTTTTCATTCCGTGAGGCGTATATCCCGTATGAGATAAATGTGTAATGAGTGCCAAAGTTCAGTGCGGCTTCTCTCTACGGCTGAGACGCCGCACCTCGTGGCTCTATGGCCTTTAAGGCCAACATAGGGTAACTTAGATTGAAAATATTCCGAGCAGAACTTACTGTTGCTGCAAAGCTCAAACAATAGCAGTATAGAAGTGGTTCACGTTTGCTACGAATTTAGCGCTAGGCGAGAAAAAGTTTGAAGGTAAAATACCAGACTTATCTCAGCATTTGAACTTCAAAATCAAGATATACCAGGCTTGCTAATTCAGCTCTTGATAATTACGTGAAAAAATTGAAACCGGTTAAGCAAATGAAAAAAGTGTGGAAAATTACTGCTGCTGTTTGAATGCTTGATTAACGAAATTTAAAAAAATAATGTATGAAAATTAAAATTTTATCCTAGAAAATGATTTTATGAATAAATTCTTTAAATGTTTATTCTGTGGGCCGAACTAAAGGATTGACGAACAGTCTTTGTTGAAAAAAATGTGATTACATTAAAGAAATGATAGTTCAATATCTGAAATTTATGAACAGCACTATATAAATCAAAGAAGAGTATTGCTGAAAAATGGAATTCAAGCATAGGAATCGATTTATAACATTGAATCATTCAGGGATGTGATTATCAACCTAGGACTAATTAGACAAAGTTGACCCATAAAAGCTATTTTCACAAACTTATTTTTTGCAGTAGCGTGTCAATAAGATATCGGAATTCCTCCGTTCCGTATAACAAGACATTACATTGTGAATCTTGGACCGAGGAGACGGTAGCAGCGCTCTTTACCAAACATGTAATGCAGGCCCTTTAAAGCTCTTGACTGCAATGGAAGTAGAGAGGGTAACGCGGGATTAATGTACAGACCCGAGCATTGCTTCCTCTGCACTCGGAATAGAACTGTGTACACAAAATGGATTGAGATTTGCATAAGTTAGCAGAGCACATCTTGTCTGGGAATAGTAGCGTGGTCCTGTTTATTTTGCTCTTATAGAGGTACAAATGCTTTTTCTCCTCAATTACGTTTCAGGTACTCTCGGTAATAAATTAAAATTAATTATTTAGGACTGTTACTCAAAATGGATCGTGATAGGGGAATTGGAGAGTACCATATGCTGAGCAGTTGACTCATTATTCCACTTTTTTGTTCTATTCTATTATTCCGCCGTATTTAATATTAATTTTTCGATTCCCACGTCGATGCCACCAATGAATTAATTTTAGGTGAATTTATGCCTCTCTCTGATTTCAAAAGATCTAAATGAAAACTATTGAGGAAATATTATTTGCCGTAAATTCGTCGGTCGGTGTTGGGTTCAGGTTCACAAAGTCCTTCGGAGGAAGGTGGAAATTTCTGGAAAAAGGCGAAAAAAATAGAAATTAAATCTCGCGAGGACCACGTTAGTAAGGGAAGCGTGCGGTTATAATGAGTTTTGGACCGACACAGCTTCTGGAAAAACCGTTCCGGGAGGAACTTGTCTACCGAAGGAAATAGAGAAACCGTGATACTTCAGGATCCTTAAGGATAATAACGACGGTGTACCTGCAATTTGCGAATGGATTTCTGTGCTTCCGCAAGGCTTAAGAGCATGTGTACCTGAGAATATAGGAACAAAGAAGCATAAAGAAATCGTGACGGGTATGTCAGTTTAAGGAAGAGATAGAGAGAGAGAGCTCAAATTTTTAATAATAATACAAGCTTTGGAACTGTTAATAAATATTTGAATTATAAACTGAATACGGAGAATAAAAGCGAAATTTAATCCCGGACCTTGCAAATCCTCAGACGTGAGTAATTTAACTGGAAAAAATCAATTTTCAACAGTTTACATACAAAGAAAAAAGAACTTTCAGAAATACTGAGACTAATAAAACCTTTCCATAGCCAATATAATAAGTTAGGTTCGAATTATAAAAAAAAGAATAATAAGACAAAATTGACCCATTGCAGCTATTTTAAACACTTATTATTTAAAAGATACAGTGTCCGGCGTGATACAGTGGTAATCTTTCATATTCAGCTTATTAAAAACACTTGTCTGTTTCCATCAAGGCAAGGATAATGGCACAAGTTACCGAAACCATGGTCGGTTAAAATAAAAGAGTGTGGAAACAGACAGGTGTTTTTACTTATTATTTGCAGCAGGGTGTCAATAAAATGTGTGAATCCCTCTGTTCTACATAGCTAATGTAACTAGTAGTAGTAGTGGTACGTATTATGCAGTAGTCTTTGATGTTTACTTTAGATTTCCTATACGCATTGATTCCCCAAGCTTTAAAGTCATAATAAATCATGCAAAGTATCAGGTGCGAGGCATGCCACAACTTGCTAAGGGATATACACATTAAGGGTGAGCTTGCAGTAATTGGTTAGTCCCCCACTCGTCCTCCTCGGCTTTTTCTCCCAGACTTAGTTTCAATGGCAGCCGCTGAACGAGATTTAGCGGCGAATGAAAAATCTCGCTCATCACCGCCTAATGGACCGTGGCCTATCCACTCATTTGCGCCCAGAGTGCGAGCGCAAACAGAAAATCAATAGTGGAAAACAAACAAAAGTCTGATGGCTTCGTTTAGTCCGACTCATAAATATTTTCCAGCCCGCCCACCCATAAGTATTGCGGTTTTCTTTTGTGCACGGGAGAGGCCGCTTGTGCATGCGGGCAAACACCTGCCCTCTGGCGCCGGCGCTGCTCTCCTCCTGCACAAAGCGCCTCTTTTTCCTTCCTCCACCACACTTCCTTCCCCTCATCCCGTACTTTTCATATTTCTCTCTCTCGTGCTCTCTATTTGAGTTCTGCGTTTGTTTCTCTCCCGCCAGCCCACTCCGCGAAGCGACTCTTGTGTCCCTTTTAAGTTCTCCCTCCGGCGTCATGGCGACCAAATGTTTACAACTATGGTGTATTCATGGAAAAAAAGGGAAAGTCGCGGAAGATAACATTTTTTTTCCCTTTCTCTCTGATCCAAAGTTTAAAGTTTTTCTCCGACTAGGATGGCAAAGGGCCGCTGGAATATTTAAGCCGCGATCGGCGAAGACTCTGTAAAAACGTTTGAGAAACCTATTTTATTAAATTTCTTTTTTTCCGCGCGCTTTCGTTGGAGGTTGAATATCATCAAATAAACATACATGCATGCCTGTTCTTTTTCGAAGAAAATGTGAGCAAACTGAGGCCCCATCAGCAGCATGCACGACTCTGCATCGTGATATATCGACTGTATAAAAATTAAAATATTAAATCAAAACTGAATTCGGGAAAGAAGAGCGACGATCGACATAAAGATTTCGAGAAAACTCCATAGTCGCTGACATACGTGCCTGACCAGTTAAATTTATGGAACCAGGTCTGTTTCCTTGGAGTATTAACACGTGATGCACGTTCTGCTCGTAAAATCCAATAAAAGTTTGCTGCGTGGAATAAACTAAAGAGTGAAAATGTTTTAAAATGACAAAATTCTTTTGATAAGGATAAAAAGTGCAGGTTGTGTCTACAAATACGTGTATGAAACACAGAGAAAGCAAAAAAAGTTTTGATCAAAATTTAAATAGCTTCCCATCAAAAATCAAACGATAAGAATTCGATATTAGCGTTACATCCTTCAAGCATACAAAGCATACTAAAATTTGAGTCTAAAGGTGAAAACAGCACTTCAAATATGCAATCATGACGAAAAATATCTATAAGCCAAAAGATAAAGAAAGGTTTCAACAGAAAAAGCCTGCCATCAAAAAACAATACACCAAAGTCATAATAAAAATAACCGAAAAGTTACAAACTAGTATACGGTTTTCTAGCTTGACTTCCCGTTGACATGAAGGTACTAGATTTTACGTCTTGGCCCCAAAATTGCATCTGTGAGTTAGTGTAACTTGAATTTGTCAACTCGAGATTTATAAAATCGGCGGCTGGAATTGAGAAAATATGAACGCCATCAATGAGTGGAAGGGTGTGTGCTTGGATTTTTTTCCGGCAAAGCGGCCCCCTTGGCCTATTTCTCGAGGCCAAACGAGCGGTTTGTTTTTGCTGTAGCTGAGGGTAGTGCAGCGTGCACTATGAAGTGCTTCCCTTCGCTATAAAGGTCTCGCTAAGGAATACACCACGCTCTCATTATTTTCATGTCACTTCCAGGGATGGAGTTATGGATGGACGCTCAAGGTTAACCGCGGGAGAAAAGCGCGGTGAACTCTTAAAAGGTTTGGGAGGTGATTATTTTTTGTGCCTTCCTTTCCAAGCAATTTTTTTTAAATTCTATTCATTAACTACAAATTTAAAGACAGAATTTAAAAAATAACAAACAGCTAATGATTACCATGGAGTAGAGTTAATTTCATTTAAGTGTACTTAGTCTCGTACAACTGGTTTCACACTTGTTAAACTGCAAAGGAAAAAAATTATCTTTTAAATGCATAATTAAAAAAGATATTGTGACACAGAACTGCTATTGCCAATGGCAACCAGTAATGTCTAAAATACCGACTCCATAAAATTAATAAGCTAACCTACTAAACAATATATTTTTCCAACAATCCTTTATATCTTCGAGTCGTAATTGTTCTCATTATGAACAAAAGATTTTTCCATGGCCTTAGCTTTCAAAAACAGACCTACACGCCTAACAGTGGTCTTTGCGGAGTCGCCCCAATCATAGTTAATTATGTGGATCATGTTTCCACCTACTCACGGAAAGCACATCAACGTGTTATTAGTCTAATCAAAAGACTAGAGACATCTTTACAGCAACTTTCACAATATTTATACTAGTTCTACAGTCACTGACCATAGTGTGAATTTACAACATTGCATCATGTATTTCATTATTAAAAAAACTGTGCTACAGAATTAAACAAAGAAAAAGTTTATTTAAGAATACATGTTTGCATAAATATATGTGGAACTACCAAACATTTTTGTCTTCTTTCGCTAGTTTGTTGCTACTAATTCACCTAAGATTATTTTCACTACTTCACTGAAATATGTGTCATCAATGCCTTCTTCTTGATAAATCTATATTTTCACTGTGCCTTTCATCTCCCCATTCACTGACTTTAGCGCCCACTTTCATCCGAGAAATCGTCCAAATATGTAAATTGCGAGAAGAGTAAACAAACATAAAAGAAAGGGCGCTCGCCTTAACCCCCGGGATCAGCTCAGAAGCAAGAAAGAGAGGAGGATCCCACGGAACTTCTCCGGCAAATTGATCCTCCGGGATGCTGCAAGGGACTCCTCGCTGATGCGATTCTATTCTCGCGGAGTTTCAGAGATGGATGGTTTCGGCTCAGTGTTGCCGATTCCGCCCTGCAGATTTTTTTTACGCCTTAATGTTCATTTTATGTGCGGTTTATTGCTCTCCTCCTTTGGCAGCTTCGCCGGCGCGCGATGTGAAATAAACCGTGAGAAATGGATATGAGCCCCTTTTTATAGTCTCATAATAAACAGAGTATAGGGAGGATGGGTTGACTCCCACTGGCGTAGAGCCGATATCGTTAACACTCCATTCTCTTCCTCTGCAGCCAACCGAGATGAATGCGAAGGTGAAACGTAAGATGGAGAGAGAAAGAGATGCTTCACAGGCTGAAGATATACTCATTGACGCCCGCTGACAGGCAAAAATTGATAGCAAGGCAGTATACTAAATAATTTTAACTGTATATCCAGACAGTTGTATTGAATAATAATCATGATTCCTCATATTTAAGCACTTCCAACTCTCAAATTAACGCACTTCATGTATGTGGTAGATTTGTGATAGTGGTAGCATCTAATCTACCTCCATATTTATTTTTTGGTTTACGCAGTTTCTATCTCGAACGGCATATCTGTTTTAACATTGATGAGAATATATTTTAAAAAATATTATGAGAAGAATTACCACATGAGTATACAGTTTTTTTTACCTTTATTATATAGACCGTGAAATTTTCTAGGAATTGAATATATCAATATTTTTTGCCGAACTATATTGCCCTCATTGAAAAAGAATGTATGAGTGTTTATGTTTAGGGAAGATTGACAAGGAATGTATGAGTAATGCCATCGTAAAATATAAATATTATTATTTTCAAGAGAGCGAAAGATAGATGTATCACAATATTTTTTTTCTTAAATGGCAATTTATTTTCTCCAGCAAATTTGAAGAATACTACGTCATCTCTGCAAACAATAATTATTATATGCATATGCATTACATGCATACAATTATAATTGTATGCATGTAATGACCCAATAGCCATGACTAGCAAATATAGTCATCAGTTAACTTAAATTTTCATTGAGAAGTTTTCTACAACCGAATGACGGCTCAAGAGATCTTACATGAAGAATCATTTCTTCCGATGAGAATAAATAGGTTATATCAATTTTTTCGAATACAGCCTGTATGGTTTAAAGTGCAGCAAATAAATGCATGCTTTTCAAGAATATGAATTCAGAGCTAATAAGCCTAACCAGCTTCTAAGTCAACGAGATACTCATAAGGTTTGTCCAGACAGGCCGAAAAAATATACCTGCGGTAATTCATATTCTCTCCACGCTACCTGAAGAAGATTCCATATTTTCTCATGTTCTCAACAATTTCTTTCGTCTCTTTCCATTTCTTGCTACTCAATTCCAGAGATTCTCTAACCACTTTCGTCCCCTTCTCTTCGCTACTCTTCTCCGTCTCCGCTCACGTCATGCGCCGAATCTCGTTTCCCACCCACCACCCTCAAACCATGTCGCCAATCTAATGCGTCAATTCTATCTTATTTTTAGGCCCTTTTATTTTGAAAAAAGACAAAAAAATCACGATCCATCATAAAAGTATACTTTTTATCCCTACCTGTAGTATAATTTTTGGGAATATATTCCCTTTCACTGTAAAATCAACCTTATTTGCGTGAAAAATTTATTATAACCTTCATATTCACAATATAACGAAAATTTTAAGGGGTCGAGGAAGATATTATAGTGTTCATGTTCCTTGAGGTTAGATTGACAAGTTTTCGAGCTTTACATTAAATTTTGCATCCGTGCATCCATCGACTTATTTGCAATTTGATACTCATTTTCAACATTTCAGTTAGTTAATTTGTTTCCTGTTCATAAGTAAAATTGTTCAAGAAAACCTTCATAGTATGCTATTATAATTGATGGAATCGAATGGTGACCATTACGTAATTTTAAATTTTAATCGAGTTATCGACTAAAATCCCAGTATTGACAGAATAAACTAGATTCTCGTAAATAATACGAATTCAGAAAATATATTTAGCTAGAAAGTGATCATATGCATTTTTAGACCCCGATCTCATTTCATTCATGTACCCTTGTTCACCGTTCCGTAATATCTTCCCCAATACCAATGTATCCAGCTGACGAATCAAGAATGTTGGAGCCCCATTCATTTGAAACACCACAACACGGCGCTAAAGGTCGCACTAAATGGTCCCAGCGTTTCGTGGGCCAGTTTTTCTCGGTGAAAACAAATGGATATCGCTTAGCAGGAAAACGTTTCGCAACTCAAAAAAACAAATTCTCGGCGTTCGATATTTTTTGTGAGCGTAACAGCATCTTTGCACGCTTCCTGCTTCTTTTTCGTGCTCGAAGTTCCATAAAACCTTTGGTTTCAGGAATAAATTTTTTTTCTGGCGATTATTTTTACACCAAATCCAAATATTATTCTGCTAAAGTAGCAGCCATCAAAAATGGCGAGCTGTGATGAAAAATAAATTTTGTTCCTGCCACGAATCTCCTGTGGAGGAACGAGTAGGTCAGTAAAATTTTATGTACCGGCTTTTACTCTTCAAGAGGTGTGACTGCATCGCATTAATGAAATATCAAGAATTTTATTCCAGCTTTTTATCGGTGACTATCCTTTTTCCCGTATCGTGGACGATGTAAGTTATTTCTTCGGTATATTTAACGCGTGATTTCATTTAATTATTGTAACGGTAAAAATGAATACATATTACCTCAGTATCAAACTAATTCATATAATAATTATAGATGAAAAATACTAATAGTTAACGTTTAGGGGTAAAATATTTTCTATAGCTTGTTAAGATATTCCCCATATGCCGACAATTTATCCGTTGTTCTTGTGATTAATTATTGACGTGATTATGGTGCGAAAATAGTTCAATCAGTTCGTCAAAGGGGTACAAAATATGTAGTAAAGTGCTATGCCTCTTATCGAAGGCTACGAATTCTTATTATTCATCGATATTTGCGATCTCTCAGAGGAAAATAAAGTTGAACGTTTTTCTGATAGAATATTCCTGAAAAATCAGGGAAAGAGAACCTCTTCCGGGCTGAAATAATTTTTTAACTTCCAACATTAGTTCAAATCGAGGACTGTGAGTTGAAAAGGCCACGGTACAATCTATAAAAACCCCTTGAAACTGAATTACTCCCCAACATGTGGGAATAAACAATGAGACCCATTTCGTGACTTTCTTTTTCCAAACAGTTAATCACTATTCGTAGTTATTCATCTTCCAGGCCAACCAAAAAAAGAAAGACTCGCGGTTAAGCGCCGGTTTGGCTTTCCGGAACCTACAAAACGACGCAATATACGCCCAGGAGGCAATCCATAAGATCAATTCCTGCGGACCCTGAGCTTCTGAAATGCACAATAATCCCCCTTTAACTCCCTTTGCGCCAATTCCACACGGCTTATCCTCTTTCTCTCCGTATTTGCCCCTCTCTTTGCTACCCACGGTTTTCTTATTCCAACGCTGCCGTTGGAGATTTATCGTGCCCTTGCTGCGGCGTCCACGCCCTTTGACTATTAAAGCACATATATAAGCTCTCTTGCTACCCTCTCCTTTAAAAGGATACCCAGGCCATTCGTCCCTCCGCACCACGACCGCATCCAAAGAACAAACTTCGAGAAACAGCGATCACTGTCCTCGTTTTGTATTATCGCATACCTCCAGCAAAAAATTCTGCATAACCATAGCCTATATCCGCTAAGCAAAAAATAGCGAAGCAATTTTCTCCCGTTTCCACAACATTATTCGTCTTATCACCTCATCATAATTCATGTCATTTCATTGAAAGTCATACGTACACGATAGAAATTCATACATCTACACGTAATTGGTGGCGGTTTGGAGGTCTATGCAATGCGTAGGACAGGAAGCATTGGTTTTTTCGGGGGAAATCTGGCTCATTTAAAATGAAGTTGTGAAACTTATTATAAGGCGATTGGACACGGTATAAGAACATTGGCCTCTGCTCAGTAGCATTTTGGGGGAGGAGGGTGAAAAATCTAAATAAGTATGAATCATTTTATAGCCATTCTCGTTAGGTTATACAGAGCTACGGTCCTTAGAGAGAAGACAAAATATGTACATTTTTTATGTCGCCCATACCTGTTGACCCAAAGTCGCAAGTCCAAGAACCCATCCTTTATAAAGGCGCCACAGCAGTCAAGGAAAAGGTAACAGAATATGGACATTTTTAGATACCGCTATCATTCATAAAATATATCTTATGAAAATTTATGTTTTTATTATTAAATGTTAGAGTATCGTAAGGATAAATACGCTATGAGTGACGATGTGAGAAAGAAAATGAAAAATAGTTTTTGTTTACAAATCTCTGGAAATACGAGGCACAAATAATTGTAAAATCTTGTCCAGCATATTCCTCGAACACAGCGACATTTCACTGAGGTTAAAGTAATAAACTAGCGACGGGAGCTACTGAATTAAAGTTCTCAGAATATCTGATAAGGAAGAAAATATTCAGAGCAGAAGCATCGGAGAGCGCCACGCCAAAACCCTTTCCGCTGGCATAATAATGCTAATATCAACGATATTTTTATCACAATACCAAGGAAACACAACTATTGATGAATAAAATTTCAAGGGTAAGTAGGAATCTTTTAAGTACTAAGTGTTTGAGGTGATAATAAACAAGTGGACCATATTCAGTAAAATTTGACATCCAATACCATGGTTTGTGCAATAAATTCCATGTCTTTAAGAGAGTCTATGACTAATCAGTACATCTTAAGCCGACACAAAATTCATAACATTGAAAGGCCTATCAAAGATTATGGACAGAAATAGCTTAAAGAGACGGGACAGCAAGATAGTACAAGTAGATTAAGAGAGAAAAAAGATGTGAGATAGAGAATATGAGAAAAAGACTTTGAAGAATCATTGTATATTTTAAGAAGTGATTATAAAATAACTAAAATTAATTGGACGAAGGAATTCTGCCGCCGTGACCATAGACTTATTGAAATTTGAAATTATTTTTGAAAATCTGTAAAATTTAGCTCTAAAGGAATAGTTCACTCTCCTGAAGTCAAATCATTTAGACGGAGAAAGGCTGAGAAAACTTCACCCAACTTAAATTCCAGAAAACCTCCGAAACATACATTGGGATCGTCACATAGATTAGAGCTCTAAGCCTCTGGCTTCCTGTCATTTCTAGAAGAAAAGAAATTTTGACAACAGCCCCTACACTTACCGCTAACCTCTCCTATGCCTCCACCCCTTTGAGGATGAAAAAATGGCGAATATGGTGGATATATAATTGGTGACTTTTTGGAATCGAATTAAAATAATTAAATCTAAAAAAAGTGTAACTTCACCTGAATTTAATACTGAAACACTATTAGTACAATTAGAAAAAAATGGTGGAATTAGAATGTTTATTTTTTACATTTCATTATACATATTTTGAAAATGTGAGGCGTGTTGAACCAAAAGAATTTCGCATGACATCATGAACACCAAAGCAATCGATTTTAAACGCTATTAACACTAATTTTTGATCTAGGTAATATTACCACGACACTTCGAAAAACAGGAAAGTAGGATCCTAGCTCCAGGGAGCCCTCCCCGAAGACATGTTTTTTCTTCACCTTTTTCCCATGCATGCGCGGTAGGGGCGAGGAAAGGTGAGTGGCAAACCGCATGTTAGAGGCCACCGTCCCATGTAGCCAGCTCCAATCTCCCCCTTATAACCACCCTTTATGCCCCCCCATCACGCTCCCGGCCATCCTCCCCTAAGCGACGATTTATGGGGCCCACAAGGCGCATCGCCCTGACTGCATTATTTCCCCGAGAATAACAACTTGGCTTGTTACGGAGCCAGGAGCACAAGAAGGAAGAAGCGGCGAAAAGTATGGCGGCGAGTGAAAAATACCGAGGAAAAAAATACGTGGTTAGTCTGCTTGGGTGTGGGGAAAAAAAAGAAATGCATGGTAATCTGAGAGCAAGAATTGAATGTGAAACAGTCGAGTTCGGGGGTTTGCTTCACCCAAACAACTTAGGAGTCAATGAAAAATTTTGTATTGTCCTAAGATATGCCATCAGTAAAAGTAATTCGAGACATTTTAGTCATGAGGGTAATATGACCTATTTCAAGTAGAGTTGGTAAATATTATAATTATAAATGGGGTAGCCTACCGATATCTTAAAGCAAAGTTTTCATGGAATAAATAGGCTATTCTCAGCCTTTACACACTAGGACTGCTATTTTAACTTCGCCTTTTCTCTTCAGCTCGAAATTCGTCTTTCCCAAAACATTCCCAAGAACAATTTTCTTTTTCCACTCCACCACATTTTTTCCCAATATCCCAAGGTCTATCATGGCATTCAAAATTCTCTTCCCCTCCAGTAAACAATCTATCCCTAATCTTTACATCTTCTTTAGTAGCTATTAGTAAGGTTTGAATTTACTTAACAGTTGACTTAGTTCCGAGTAACTGCATGCATATGTACGGCTGGATTGCTGCCTTGAGTGACACTAATCTCCCGCTACAATGTGATTACTACAATTTGATCTCATACGATTGCAAATTCCTCCTGGGTTTCCAAAGAGACCTTAAGTTATGGAGATATCAGTTATGAAAGAAATCAGACAAAAAGATAAATTGGTCTTAGTACAAAGGTTATCTTCAGGGTCACCTCTATAAAGAAAATTTCATCCAATGAAAGCCAAGTCATTGCTTTTATCTCTATTCCCTCACTTTTCATTTTTCAAGTCTCTCAACAACCTGTCCTACCTTCCCGTGTCCTCATACACACCTTGCTTTGCTTGCCCTTCCCTTCACTGGAGCATTCAAAATTCTCTCACCCCTATTCTCATATGTATTAGTTAACTATCTTGGAAATAATCTGTGAGCGATTCTTAATTTGCTTTCGCTCCTCGTTGCTCCATCCTAAACTCAAATTTTCTCATGAGTCAGCGCTTTCTAATTACATTTTGGCTTTTGCATGAGTGTGTCAGTGGCGGATACAGATGGGGGGCGCAGGGGGCGCGCTCCCCTACTTGTGGGGCCGCCCGTATTGCCAAACATTGCAGAGCCACAATTGTAACTTTTCTATATCATAAGATGGCATTGCCTTGTACTTTTACACAATCACTTTAATTAAAAACTTCTTAAACTTTGCATGTGACTTGATTATTTTTTATTAAGATAAAAGTAAAGTTAACTCAAGGTATCTTTTGCGCCCCCCCTTTGAGTTTTTTGTGTATCCGCTACTGGGGTGAGTGAGTTACATACATTTTCATCAAGTTGATCAATAACACAATTCCACAAAATTGTTGGGAATAGTTGCTAATTCATAAGAATATTATTAATTTGCATCATGCCCGAGAAAATAATTACATATTTTCGGAGCACCGCAAGGTAAATTTTTACGGCTATGGCATATATTTCCAAAGAGAGGGAATTTGAATAAAGGAGTGTAATGGCTCAGTGTTGGAATTGACGAATGACTCCATAAGGCAATAAAAATAAAATGCTTCTATGAAGACTGGATATTTCCTTCGCTGGCAATTGCTAAACCTTTCATCTGGCACAATATTGGAATTGCTGAGTTCAGGCGCAATGTTCCTGACAGGCACAGATTTGAAAAAGCATTATTAACTGTTAGAATCGTTCAATGGTACACCTTTAAAGTTAAAAGCACCACAATTAGTGTAGTCGAACACTTATATAATGTCTTTCGTGTTATGCATGGACCCCTTTACATGCCATAATACGCCTCCGGACCGATCCAATAGGGTGCGATATAACGTGCTATTTAGGCTATTAAGTATTATTATATGTAATGTATTTTAGCATATGAATTCTACAAGACCAGTGTTTTCTATCTTATTAATCTAATAATGCTTTTATTTTGCTTAATTATACTAAATAATCTGCCACTGATCTGTCGACATAAATACGAAAACTGAAAGGTTGCATAGAGCGAGTAAAAACAAAAAAACTACAATAAGCATCTATGCCTCCTAGAGGCGCAGAGAAATGGAATAAAAACTCGTACTGTGCCTATTAGACCTATTGGGCCCGACGGAAGGTTAAGTGGCAGCTTCAAATTTTGTCTCCAGCAGTTTTTTCCTTGAGAGAAAATTTGGAAATCAAGAGGATAGAAACCTTTAAATGCAATCCAAGCGGTATATTTTGGAACGCATAGAGTTATAAAAATCAATATTTCACCTTCAAGTTGTTCGAACTTCTCCTCATGCGATGAAATTAAAAAAAAATTATAAATGGAAATTTTCCAACCAAGTGGGAACTTCATTCTATTACTAATAGCTAAACAGGCATTCGTCACTCCCCGTTCAGGAATGTTGACATGAAATAACATGAAAAAACTGGTCGCGAATTTTATACTTTTGGAATACATATTTCTTCATTAAATCTCCTCTATGCATTATGGGAGCGTAAATTTCAAGAACCATGAGGGTGTAAACGTCGCGTTGCGGCAAAAATGGCTTTTTGCCGTTTTTGCGTTTAAAACTTTTCAATGTAATTTCGTTAAAAATGACAGCTTAACTAGTCCAATGATACGCTACATAACACACTATTAAAAATAGCAAAAAATGAAATAAACTGAGTAAATAAAAGTCTAATATGAATTCCGACAGAGCAAACAGAAAAAAATCGACTTCTCCCTAGCATAGCTAATGCACCATATAACACCATACACCATATAGCATTATGCACCATAAAGTTATCGCAATGCTGGTTCACCAAGGCTAAGTCGGTCATTTAAAATTAAGAGAAAAGAGTAATGATAATAATCATAATTGATAGATAATAGCAAACAAATGAAACTTTTGTAAGTGCTCCAAAGAAATATCACCAGAAAATATTGAATTAGAATTGAAAAGAACAAAATTACATTGGATTTGAAACAGATAGCTACAGGTACTGTAATTTTCGGCGAAGACTTCTGTGGTACATTGAAAGTTCTATCGTATTCACGGGCTCATTCGTGTATTTTAGTGTTTATAAACAAAGAGAAATCCCAACAGCATATTCGTGGTGACCCCATCAATACCTTATCGACAAAAATGAAAACTCGACTTCTGATTCGAAAGTACTGGTGGGAATGATGACGGTCTCAAGACACACAACAAAGTAAAGAAAAGCAAAAAAAAGGAACATCACATAGGGCGATGAGTTTTGATATTTATGGAAAGAAAAAAAAAGGCAGCAGCGAGATTAGACATCAGCCATAGCCGTTGGGAATACCACAACGAATGTGGAGACGGTGCGAGGAAAACGGAAGTGGCAGGTTGGAAGTGGGAGAAAAGAAGAAAAAAAAACTCGAATGTATATATTTGGTGATGAACCGCATCAAGAGAGGAGGAAGGAGGTTGGACGTGACGGAGGAAAATGAAATGATGTAGAGATAACAGGAAAGGCGCGAGAGAATCTTTCTGATTGGAACACGGCGAAAGGGAGGAGACTAGAGTGTGAGGTATGGATGGTTGGAGTTGATGAAGACGGTAAGAAATAGAAGTATGGGAAGAGTTTTGATCTCTTCCCTAAGCAGCAGTGTGGAACGAGGAAATGGGTTGTGGAAAGGGTAGAGAGAGGGAGAGGGGAACGATAGGAAAAGTTTGTGAGAAAAGCGAAATTGCAAAAGATATCTGAGGCTTTTTATTGCTCGGTAGATTAAGGATTGAGGGGATGACACTGATCCCACAGTTTAGGGGGGCCGTTTCTCATCCCTACCGTCTTCGACAGCGGGGATTTGAGGCCCCTTTGGCCTTCTCAGAATATCATGGGTTCAACTCCTCCCTGAATATGATTCCTCTAGCCCTTATAATGTTTCATTTGCGCATAAAATGGAGTCGTTATGAGCTAGAGGAACAGTTTAACAATATGTTTTTTGTTTGAAAAATGAGGTTTTTTATTCTATTTAACTTTCATGAAAAATGTGTGGGAGATTATTCAAGAAATCGTAACCTGATACGAAGAAATCGTGCTTAGTTATTTTTCACATAACCATATAGGCCATGTCATAATAATGAATTTTCTGTAAGGATAACTATTAATTTAGGATAAGTACACATATCACATTACCATTATTTTAATACAAATTCCTCATGCGGAAAACTATAAATCCCGTCTCAATCCGTACAAATAAATATTTATTATAACTCTATCTATGTAAACCAATGATAGATTTTTCTTTATTTTCATCATTTCTTTTTTCTATTAGGGGTTTATAAGTAAATTTTCTGACACACACACTTAAATATCCCATTAATTCTCCTAATTTTCAAAGCCCCAGATTTCAGGGTCTCAGGAATTTAAGCGCTTGTCATTAGCTCCGTCCAGAGTGGTCTATTTTGGCCATTGAGTAAAGAAAAATAATTTAGTTTAAATTTTAAATTTTATGATACCTATAAAATAAAATGAAACAGTAAAATTTGAGGAATATAATTTAATATAAAGAAAAAAAGGGGCACCTTAGGCCTAAAATTCTAGTTACCTTTTTCAGAGACTATCCTTACTCAATACAATGAATTTTTTCTGGAGGCAATATTAAAGATCACGAGATGAAACCACAAAATATTTTATACGCAGTTTTTAAAAATGAAGATCATACTTAAATCACTACTTTTTCTATCTTTCATAAGGTACTGCAAGCTTTCTATGTCTTTCTCAAGTTTTTTTCTCTCTAAGAAAACCAGTTTATGTTATATAAATTGCAATATATGAGCATCAGCTGAGAAAATTCATCCACGCTCCTAAGATGGGTAAGTTGAGAAAGGAAATATTTGAAGAAGTTTTGAGAGGAATATGGCGTCGACATGACGCTGAGGGAACGAAATATTGGGATATTCTCTGACGCATATCTTCTCTCAAAATATCTTCATATCAATCGATTGAGAATCAGATTTCGGCAAACACATTTTTTCCACCAAAGAAATGGGAAGCATGCTTTCCCTTTTTTCGTTAGAGTAGTGGAAGAGGCAGTAAATAAAGAATTGTACATGCATGAGAAAGCCAAGCAAAAAAAAGCAGATGGTTTATTTATGAAACAGAGAAATTCCGAGGATTTCTCAAGGAAACTTATTACAAAATATGTTATGAATTTGGCCAATATGATTGCGGAAGTAAAATCGATGCTGAGGTAGCCATAAAACAGAGAAAAGAGTGTGTTTATACGGTGTCTACAATGCTTTTTCGCCATGCCGTGAAAAAAAGTAATGCATAAACAGAAAATGCAGGATGTGAAATATCCTTTCCACTGGAAATGCCTCAGGTCTGAGAAAATTATTTAAAAGAAAATTCCATCTAAACAGTATTAAACACTCATTTGAAATAACTTCTGGATATTCATAACACACTAGAGAGGAGAAAACTGCTTCAAGCTAGCGCAATGATCTATCCATTTTAAAGCTGCAAAAACGATGTAAAGTGAATATTGCTTTCTTATTCCACACAAAAAAAACTTAATTTCAGCGACCCAGGTTTTGAAGTTAGACTTAATCGTCAGGGGGGGCTTCCAAGCCAAGCTCATCAAAATAACGAATTTTTTTAATAGAAAAATAAAGTCAATACTTAAATAATACATAATCACTTTTGTGAATTCAAGCCAAAGACCGTCAATTATTGCAGTACCTTAATTGAGAAGTGGTTCCAATAGGATGGGAAAAAAGGTACGAAATGAGTGGATTGATGGATTGGTGATCAAATATGCTATCAGCGCCAGGAGGAGATTTCTTGGAAAAGAAAAATGGAGATGGAAAGACAGCCTTGAATTAAGGCCAATGGCTATCAACACGTGGAAGCTTAAAATTCTGTCAGGTCGACGCTCACAGTGGGGGATTCATTATCCCATTAACTAACAGCCACTTAATGGCACTGTTCGCGTGGACATTGACCCGGGGAGGACAGCGCCATTACCCTCGTGCAGATGGCGATCGGCGGACGACTGTAATGACAGGCCCCTGTATCACATCAAATCGCACATTATCCCGTGGTACTGGGGTTTTGAAAGTTCACCAGCTCCTCTAATGGTGCACATTTTCCCACCCAGTTTGATCTTCCCCTTTCCGAGAGACTACTCTGATGCCAGGGATACCCGGGGAATATTGAGTGGGAGGAACAGAAAAAAGCCGTCACGAATATTTTCGGAAGCGGGGTGATCGAGAGAGAGAAAAGGTAGTTATTTTGTAGTATGACGGATAGGTTAAATGAAATCAATGGCCAATTTACATATCTATAAATTCTCTGGGATTAAAAATATGGAATAGAACCACTATAAAAATGCATCAGCGAAAGAGAAAAAAGTAAAAAAATAATATACTTATATTGAAGAAATGTCTAAGACGAGTCAAAATTAATGTTTCCTACACAGTAAATATACTGTGAATTATTCTCGGGAATATTTTCAAACTTAGTTAAAACTATGAAATGTATGTTAGGTTAGCAGTTCCTAATACGAGAAATAATTGTTTAAAATCGATTATTTTATTCCTGATTATTATAATCTACAAACTTCATTACCATATAATTCATTATATGAATTTAATAGCGATTAAATTTTATGTCGTTCAATCTGCATGCTGCATAGTGATGTTTCATAAAATCGAAAGTCAAACTTTTCATTTTCGAGCTGTTAAACTTACTAGCACTCTCCCTAACAATCGATATCATTCATTGAAGATCTAATGGATGTTGATGGAATATGCCACGGTTCAAAGCTTAGAATTAGTAACGGAAGTAAGTAAAGTTAATGGAAGTAACAGAATAAGTGAATACAAAGAAATTGATTCACTGCTGATGTTCTCTGAGGAAAGCATGTTGAACATAAAAGTTAAAACTCCTAAATTACAGAATTTTAGCAATGAAAAAAACCAAATCTCACACGCGTCCATAAATTTAATGCTCGTAAGTAAAAGAAATTAAGAAAGACTATACCCAAGGTAGTGTGGTAGAGGGAGAAAAAATATGGGAAAATTCACAGATTAATTGGAAAGTAGGGGCAAACCGGTTGCGGGTGTTGAAGAAAGCATAATGAGAAAGGGAGGGGTGATAGAGTACAACAAATGGAGAGCGGAGTTTAATGGGGCGCATCGAATAGAGACGAGGGAAGAATTGACGACGGATCGAATGGGCCGGGAGCAGAGGGAAAAGGAGGGGTAGGAATAGGGGGTCCACTGAAAGAGTTTCGAGGAGGAATGGCGCGGGGAAACAAAAGGCGAGGGTTTTTAAGACGTCGGCGGCGCCGGCGGAGGGGACTTGGAGGCATGTCGGCTGGCGATGGGTTTCGATTACGGATCCATTATATTTACAGGTATTTCAGCAAACCCAGACCTCCCCAGCCGTCACGGCACCCGGATCCCCGCACGCAATTCTGAGACTTGAACCCCCTCCCCTCGCCCTAAAGGCTCATCCCACGCCCACGTTCCAGTCACATTACTCCCTTGCTCCTTCAAATAAATTATTTTTCCGTCTTCCGTCTTAATGCGCTGACGTCGCCTACATTTTTGTAATGAGCCGGCGTCGTATTGCTCGTCGTCTTTTCGTTGTTTTTTTCCCGATCGTTCTTAATGATGCGAACACGACCGGAAGCAAAGCGCACCAAAAAGATAATGTACCCTAATGATTATTTTATGATCCATCAAATACCATAAAGCCAAATAATTCAGTGTGCGTGAAGAGTTCTCGGGATTGCCACTGGTCAGGATCTGCACTACTGCCGACGTTTCGATGTCAGACTCGGCCATCGTCTTCAGGTCTACAAGAGTCAAGTGAGATATTTTTCTTCTCAATTCTCACTTGACACTATGGCCCTGAGGACGATGGCGGAGCGGGTTATCAAAGCTTCGAAAGTTATGCAGTTCCTTAACCGGTGGCGATCTCGAGAACTATTCACATAGTCTATTCACCAGATTCAAATACAAATTCAATGTGAGCTGTTTCAGCTATACACAATCAAAATAGTTGCTGGTGAAACCAAGTATGACTAACCTTGTGTTTATGATCATTTTCTTGGTACTGCAATGTTTATCTGACTGATAAGGTATGATTCTCATTCATGCATTCATACATACATTCTTCACCTAACATGCAGCTCGGTTTCTTTCATCTCTCTCAATAATTTAAATTATTTGTGATAGAAAATCGCAGCGCGTCGATTATAGTCAATGGTGCCGCAATCTTTCCGATCTAACCACGGTAGCTCCTCGGATATGAAATGACTATACTCTAAATTACAGCAATTGATTGGAATACATCTGAAAATGGCAATGATAAAATATTTTTTATGTTCCATGCAATGTATGTAACATATCATCAAAAAAACATCAACTAGCTACGTCATATGTTTTTTTAAAACTATTAGGTAATCGTATTTTAATATTGGTGAGATAATACCCCACACGAACTTCAAGAAAATAAGTATGAGCGATGAGGTTTGAAAAACTTTAGAGCATGAATTGAAAAGGAAAAAGTATTCCATACTTATTTTACTTTCCGCACAGCATTTGAGCGCTTTCAATTATCTTTTTCGCCCAAAACTGTCATAATAATCACGCTTCCAAACCAGATGAAGGGGTTAAATGCAATTACCGGAATATATAATCCCACTCGGAGAGGAATGTAAACTCCATGTGCCGTCCGTTCAGTGTGTAAATGAAGACTTTCGAAATGATTCTCTGGTTGTACGACATAAGCTCAAGATTTAAGTATTTAAAAGCTCCCATATGTTGTCTCACAGCTTCGTTTATCTGTAGCAGTGGAACGTACAGTGAGAGGAAGAAGAGTACAAACGCTTCCGTCCTAACTGTATGGCTCCAAAAATGTTATGCCCATTTGGAAAGATATAAGTGAAATACGAACGATAATCCTGCTCTAAAAGTTCAAATTGTAAATTTATATGGCATGATTGCAGCTTAAAAATCAACTTTGTAGCGCTGAAAAGTTCGTTCATACAGTCCATCTCAAATCATGACATCTCCCTCTTAAACATCTATAGAAATTGAAAAAAAATGTAGCGTGAAAAAATGGTCATTTAAATTCTTCATTTTCCGCTTTTATTTCATATGAGAAGAGAGTGTACAGTCAACCTTTTGGCTTTTGTCATTTACCACTGAAAGGCCACAAAATTATGAGGTACCCTTTTGCACAATAGATACTCGTTATTATGACACCGTTACGTAGTAGTTCTAAAGAGATATGATCATATAATATTATAGCCGCCTATCGTCACGGATTTTATGCATCATAAAAAAACATGGAGTCCGAAAAAAAACATTGTGCCGTTCGACGCACATACATACATCAAAACTGCAAAAATGTAACGCGAATTATTCTTAGAATTTTAAAATAACCTAAATTCATGGGAGTTTTGGAGCTGAGATCAGAAGTCGAAAACTGGAGCAAGAACTGAGATTGGATAAGTTCGGGATAAACAGAAACACTTGCCATGGAGTCTTTGATGAAAGACGAAGAGCAGCTTTGCCAAACTCCTACAAATCTACCCCAGGGAACCTAAGTCTTCCCGAGAGACAGTAATGAGATTCAGAGGTGGAAACTGAAGGCGTGAAGCAATTACCCACCCACAGCAACCTCAAAACCGGCAACAGAATGAAATCTTGACGCCAGCAAAGAGAAAAAACACACTGGTAGACATCAAGAAACTTCCGGATTTCGCACTAACATATCTGTAAATAAAAATTCTTCATTTATCGTCACAGAAATTAAAAATTAAGGTAATTGGAAAGCATTTATTACTGTAAAAGTGACATAAATCATCTTCAAAGTTTCATTTTCATCATCAAAATGTACATTAAACACTGTCAAAAATGTAAGCACCTTCTACAATGCCAACAAAACAAATTTTGTGAGAGTGTGTGTCATATGAAGTCATCCAATGACGTTTCCTTACTCATTACCTCCGGAAATGGTATTTAAAGAGATTTTTTATTGCTGATTGCGTGATATCTTTTAAATTTAGCGAGATTAATTGCATTTATATTTTAAAGTTCCATTAGTTATAACCTCGGTGACCAATTTTGGAAAATTAGACAAATTTTTCAATTGTCGTTCAAAGTAATTCCTTCCTGCCAAAGTAAATCGGTTGCATTATGGCTCACCGAGCTTCACTTATATTCACGCTATGAGGATCTCATTATGAAGTTCTTGGGACACATTAAAGTTGAGTTATGAATGACTGAAGCATTATAATCACTTTTTAAGAAATAAAATTTGGTCAAAAGAAGTGGCTCTAAAAATCACTAACAATTAATTAACACCTATGATTTGCGCACTCTAATACTACAGCTATATAAATAAAAGGAATTAGCTGTTTCTTTTCTAGCAATATATCTTGGCACCTCCATTTTAACCCTTTCTAACCCAGAGCTGCTTTAGGGAGAAATCAAATTTCAAGGTTTCTTACTTTGAAAACTTTTCACTCCATTATAATCATCGTGGCAGATAAATATTTCTTCATTAAATTTTACACCACAAAATAATACAAAGTTTAGATATTACCTAAATAGAGCTTAAAATTTATACATTTTTGATGTTGCTTTGAAGCAGCATTGGGCTATAATGGGCTAAGTGGATATCTTTAACTCCATTTTTACCTTAAAGGGAGAGTAAATAATTTTACTCGAAAAAATAACACTGCGATAGATCTTCCTCATTTCTCTAAGATTGATTCAATAGAAATATCAATCAAATTAAGTTTTAATTCTGTGTTTTAAGTTTAAACAATACCGACTAAAATCTCAATTTGGTATTCGCTGAGGATTATACATAATGCACGACTAAACAACAGTGGTAACTGCTTTGATAACTTATTGATAAACTGGAAAGAAACCCAGTATTATTTTAATCATTTACGTCGTTTTCAAAAAACAAATTTAAAATACATCAAGGATGAAATTAACCAGGAAAAAATAATTTGACTTAGCCGGAATTCAAACCCGGATCTCTCAATTCCCGATCTGGTATGCCACCAGTTATGCCATACAGCTATCCTCCAAGGAGAATCTCAGACTGGGTTCACCGAATATGATGCAGGTCTTTGATCAACTTCAAATATGGCCATGGTAAATTTTATAGCTTGACAAAATATTATTGTTACTTCGCTACCTCAAAACAAATCTAATTGAGTGCATAATTAGATTGCAGTTTATTTCAATAAAGGTGAATATAATATGGCTTTTTTATAAAAAACTAGTACGCATTGGATATTCGGTTAAATACAATATTCCGCACTTTTTATAATGCATAATGCAAAAAAAGAACAGTCCCACGCATGCAATTTTTTTACATTCCTTACAAGCATACGTTTCTTCACAAACGAAGCTAACTAAAACACAAATGTTGAAGTCTCCATTTCCACCTATATATTGTCCAATAACTCTTAAATTCCTACATAGCCAAAAATTCTGAACCTCCCTTTGCTTCAATATTAAAAATAGAATTCACATTTTTCAAATCACTTGATATGATTTCATGGAATCTATGTCTGTTTATGGTCGTTTTACCCAAAATGTATACAGTATACCTCGATAGCGTAGCTTCAGAGTAATACTCAGCCGTAGAAATTCCCAGCCATTGTTATTTCATTCACAAAAATAATATTCTAGAAAACATCAAGAGAAACATGTTTGAACTGCCTTGGCACTAGAATTATCAGTTTGGAGTAATTGCCTATGGAAGCTCTAATCTGCAACGCAAATATCTTCATCTTTCTTTTATCACTATATAATTATTAAGCATCTGTGAATAACTACCAATACAAAAACTCCTGAAATGCATACAGCAAGTAATATCAAGCATATATAATTGGAAATGTTGCAAAAAATAAGAGAACATAATGTGCATTTTGTCAATTTTAAATTATTTTTTATATACTCCAGCTTCAAAATATATCCAATACTTTTAAGCATGTTAAAAATTAAAAATAGACTGATTTAATAAAAAACAAATGCAGAAATCCTAATTTTACTATTTGTCCTGCTGAGTATGGAGAAATAATATCATGCAAGTACACGCAGGGCCTTAAAACCATTTATTTTTTCAAGCACCTCTTCACAATGCCACCGTGTTTCGCAAATATACCGGGATTAAAAGTTTATGGAATCCGATCATTGACCAAGAAAATCCTTTTTATCCTCCTTACATCGCCGCCCCGAATCCTACCATATAATAGGAAGGTAACGCATTAACGACGAGAATGAAAACTTTCGCAAAGTAGGCGGGCGACGACCCCTTCTGTAGGGACATGTCCTTTGGGAAAAAGCGATCGCTGCGGTGGTGATAGGAATGGGGTGGTAATGTGGTGGAGGAGAATCCTAAATATCCCTTATAGAGGAGAGGGAACAGGGATGATGGAGGGATGAGATCGAATAAAGGAGATTGAAACATCGATAAAATGGCAAATTGGCGATTTACGGCCGGTAAACTACTGGAAAATTTGTTTTTAATGATACTTCATCCAATATTTTCCCCCGTGGAACTCAACGGAAAGAAGTGGAAAAGTGCCCAAGTTGGGGCCCTTCCTGGAAGGAATATCGTTTATCTAGTTCGAAATAGCGTGTTATGAAAATAATGGTTTTGGTCGTCTCGCCGCTGTATTTGCTTATCATCTCACCCATTATTCGTGTTTTCTCAACCTATTATTGGGGTGGGTTACTGCTATATTTTCTGTCGCATAACTAAATGCTGTCGTAAAAAAATCTCGGATGATTCATGCACTTAATTCTTTTTTGGAACAACAACATTTATAGATATCATAAAGATTATCGAGAATAGGTATTTAATCTCATGCGTCAATAAGATCTGCAAATGCTCAGTGAAAGTGTCAGCCATCAAAACATGATATCGAAAAGGTTTTAACAGACATTGTTTATTTATTAGACAGTTTTCAAAAGTGTCACGGCACTTGGGCAAAAGTGTCACACAAAAATGGGCATGGAGTAGCCAAGAGAAGAGCCAAGAAGAATATTAATGAAATGAAGATAAAAGGAGAACAAAAAATTTAGGTTAAACTTGAAGCGTTATCAAAAGTTTATAGCCTTAACGAAGCTCTTTTTCAAAACCATATATGTAGTCGGTGAGCATAAATAAGCAAAGTGAGACAGCTGTCATTATTTGGACGACGTTTGTAATGAACAATTGCTTTCCTCGAGCTTGACATAAAAATCTCTTTGTACCTATCTCAACAAAATTCAACAAAAATTAGAATTCCACTTCATTTACATAAATGTCAATTGAAAGAAATGTTAATAAAAGAAATAGAAGGTCGATATTAAAAGAACCATAAAGATACACTAGGGTTTAGACATCTTTAATTTGAAGTTACTCCCACTATCATATGAGTTTTTTTTTAACTCTAATAAAACAAAAACTCAAGTGTATAAACACTCATAAAAGTAATTCCTTATGATGAAAATTCTCTAGTGCTTTTTAACTCCAAAAGAACACATAAAAACTTTTCCTGCCGCTTTTAACTTTTTATTCCTGAATGCACATAAACCATCACAAATAAACCATCTTTAATGATGAGCGAAATAAAACTTAGCTTTAGAGCCTATAAAGAGCAGTCTGAGCATCCTGGAAGCACAATCGAAAATTTCAGTGAAAAGGAGAGAATAACATCGCTAAGCGTAAGGTGCAAGTGTGTCAATGAAAGTAAAAAAAAAGTGTCAAATGTTGAAATCAACAATCACCAAAATCATTGCTCATGTAAATACACTAGTATATCCGCCTACATCAACGGTCAGCAATATTGAGGTTGACGAGTAAAATTTCATATTAATTGAAATAGTATGAAAGAATTCATTCTTTGTCACTCGCAACGGTTGAAAATATAGTTCGCAAAGCAAAAGAGTTTTTATAGAATTGAAAACATTTGAGAAAATTTTGAAAATAATGTCGCAAAATAATATCGTAATTAATTAATTAAAAATAGAATGCATAACATGACAATTATGTCAATCCCAAAAGCGTTGATATAAGCGCATATATGAGATTGCTCCTCCGTACACTGGATGCCAGTAGTACGAACACTTAGGACATCCAGGTTCTAATCTTAATCAAAACTATCTTTTTTAGTAATTCTTAGAATGTGTTAAACAATAACGCTATAAAAATCAAAACTCGTTTCTTCAGCAGTGTAAATAAATCAGTACGTAGAGCTTGAAATAATGGCTTTCCTTATATAACAATAAATGTCTTCAGGTTAATAATAATAACTTTCCTCAGGTTAATTTTTACGTAACAATCGCATGGATCAAAATAATTCAATCTAAAATTTTACATCGCAAGGTTAACTAAAGCGAGAACCGAGATTACATCGAATATCTACATTCATTATATTATGCATTGATTATATCAGTATTAAGTTACTGCGCTAAATAAAAGAGATAAATAAACTACTCACGGTCCGTATAACAGAGCGTCCACAGTCCGCTGACGGTAAGCTTGGAGAGGTACGACCTCTCTCCCGTGCCGTTGTAGTGCGGGTTGGGCATCTTCTCCTCCGACTCGAGCCACGCGTTCGTGCCCATGGCGATGCATACGATGACGAGGGAGAGCGTGGCGGAGATGGGCGTCACGAGCCACAGCACGCTCACGGCCGTGTCCAGGTTGTTGCCGGCCGTGGGGCCGCGCGGTCCTCCGGAGCAGGCAGGCGAGGGCGCGCCCGGGCCGCCGCCGGGCATGCCGCGGCCCTCCCGCCCCGGCCCGGGCCCTCAGCTGCGCCCGGGCGGCCCCGACACGGGCCGAGGGCCTCCGGGAGCGCCCGGCCCCACTGCTCTCGCCTCCCAGCGCATGGCAGCGGCGGCGAGTCACCGGGCGTGACTCGCGGCCCCACGGTCCGCCCACCTCGGCGACTGCTTCTTGCGGGCGGCGGCCGCGTCGCTGGCCGAGGAGAAGAACAGCAGGTCCCGGAGTCGAGCGGAGGCCGGCTTGCTCTTTCTCCTGAGAGGCATCATAGCCGGGGCAGCCTGTGGAGGACGGATGGGACATCAATCAGAGATCTTTTCTTTCCCCCGCTCGACTTTTCGAAGAGGGAGAAACTTTTTGCGGCGTCGACGCGAACGCATGGGTAGGTGACTGTCGCGAGCGATTGTGAGGCGGAGGAACTCGTCTCCGGTAGTCTTTTGTGCGCATGCGTGACGGCGAGGGGAGGGGAAGAGAGGGAGGGTGAAAGCAGGATGATCCCCTCCTCCACTTCTATTGCGTGCGGACTCCCTACATTTTTACCTTGTTTCAAATACATAGTGTAGCCACTGATTGTACTTAAGAACTTTTTGAGATTTGGAAAAGTACTGCATTCACAGGAAATGTTTATAAGATTGATTAAATACTCCTAAATTAATTTTTACCATTACAATTTACGAGTAATACCAATATGGCAGTGATTCATAGCGAATGTTTTAAAAGATTAAATCGTCATCCAATTGAATATGGCCAAAGTATGCAGTTATGCACATCCCCCAGTATTATATGCGTTGTAAAGCATGAAAAATAGCTTCATTTAATGCATTATCCTAGAATGATATGAAAAATTTAAGTTCATTAAATATGCTGAGAATATAAGATACAGCATGCTTCCACTAAAAGAACTCGAAATCGATCCTAAAAATCAATAGTAGGCAACATGTATTGGCTCTAACAACGGTAAAAAAACTCAGGAAAAGAGACGTGAAAATACATATAGAAGAGTATTTCACGCAGGCTAACTGAATGACATGGGCACATAGATATATTTAAAGGCTATAATGTCATCAAAGGAAAAAAAAAAAATTTTTCTCTTTTGTTTTCCATAGTAAACAAGTAACTGAGTCGGGAAATTGTAAACAACCTATTTTATAAAGTAAATCAGTACGTAATTCATTATATTCTAATAATCTTGAGGAATGCCGTATGTACAAAGGTATTTATCGCGCTTAAAAGGCTTACCGTAATTAGAAAATGTTGTTACAGTGAGTAAAAATAATTATGAATGTGTTAACAACCTCTAGTAGTATTTTCAAAACCGCTCTCAACATAAGCCTTAAATGTACTTAATGCCATATGAGATTCCAGTAAACCATAAAAATGTGGAATGATACGGACATGAACTATAGGAAATAGGATATGGAAAAATAGTATTTTATTATCAAACGGCTGTAGATATCTTTTAAAAAATCCAAAAATAACACAAACATACATAAAAACTAATTTTTTACAAAAAGAAGATATATTTACATGAGTTGAGCGTAACATAACGTTTTGAAAGCTATGGAAGGCAGGGACGCCAATTGTTATGTAACTTATTGAAGCACATTAAAAGGGGCTGTTTCTCATCGGAACATTTTAACGAGCCATGCACAGAACAACATATTCATAAAATTTTGTGACAATCAAAGGTCTTACTAGAAATTTCATTGATTTACCCAGAGATAGCATATGAACCCATCAATTACTGTCGGCGTCAAAATGATGTGCCGCTATATTTTGCAAATTTATAACTGGACTTCAGTGCATGCCATAATAATGAATAATATTTCATTTAAAAAAATTTTTATTTCCAATTCTGATATATTTTTTGTTTACTGAAAAATTCAAAAATGTAGACACGCCAGTGTAATAAATGACTCCGCGCACCATAAAATTAGCTGTTTTGTCAACTTCGTGAACTTTGTAACTCAACCCAGGGAAAACCACTTCGTCTACAACATTCATCTTCCACAATAAGCTGCAAACATTAATGCAGATTATTTAAATCGCTTTTGCGTATTTTTACAACGCATATTTTGATGTAAAATAACGAAAGTGTTTAAACTCTATCTAGTCCTACATTTTACCCCAAAAGAAAAAATTAAATTGATAGCAATACTTATTAATTTATTTGCAATTTATCTATGATCTATAATATATAAAAATATTTATATTTGTGAATGTTAATAACTTTTATTAATGTCATGTAGCCAAACGGGGTTGCGTGGGGCTAGTACCGGTTACCAGGAAGCAAAGTTTCGCGCGCAAGACATGGCAACGCAGCATTTCTTCGCTCCGGCGTATCTTTTTAATGTCCATATATAATCTATGCTACATAAAAATAATGCATTTTCGGATCATAGAAAAATTGAAAATAAATTAGGAAGTGTTTCTATCAATTTTATTTTTTCTTTCGGGGTAAAATCTAGGACTAGATAGAGTTTGAAAATTTTCGTTATTTTGCAACAAAATATGAATTAAAAAAATACGCAACTGCCATTTTATTAAGCTGCATTAAATTTTGCAACTTATTGTGAAAGATGAATGTTGTAGAGTTACAAAGTTCATGAAGTTCACAAAACGATTAATTTTATGGTGCGCGGAGTCATTTATTGCGCTCGCGTGTCTACATTTTTGAATCTTTTATAAAACAAAAAATAACTATGAATTAAGAATAATACTTCCTTTTAAATTACGTATTATTCATTATTATGGCATGCACTGAAGTCCAGATATGAATTTGCAAAGTACAGCGGCACATCATTTTGACGCCGACAGTAAGTATCCTATCATTTCATATCACACAATACATTTAAGGTAAAGAAATTGCATATACACAAGGATATAAATATTCCTGAGTTTTCCCCATTTTTGGTGAAAAGTTGAATACGATTGAAAGATCTTTCTTACATCGAAGAAAACTTTATTTAAGGTGGATTAAATATTTCATTGGGTGTAGAACGTCGACAAATGTGACAAAATCGTCAGTAAACGAACTTACGCATTATAAGTTAGTTGCCAATCAAACTTAGATCTTACCGCTGTAGCATCCAATATTTCATCCCTCCATCCCAGCGCATGGCAGCGGTGGCGAGTCAACGGGCGTGAATCACGGCCCCACGGCCCTCCCACCAATAAGGCTGTGATTCACGCCTTGCAAAAAATTCCTGATATTGAGAGCCTTTGGTTTTATACATCTGTTGGCCACGGTCAATTTTTAAAATGCCAAAATTGTTAGCTTAGGAGGCAATCTAGTTCATATTATTTTCGTCTTTCTTAAGCTTGCAATGCTAAAAAAGTTCACATTTGAAGTAAGAATGAATTCAGTTTCATATAATAAATATTAAATATGAATCTAGCTACTAATTACTATCATATCTCATTCTAAACTGTCTTTTTTGATGATTTCATAACCATTTGCTCCAATTCTAACAATACTGCTCTGGAGTACCGGTTCAGCTATTAACAGAGAGAGCACCTATCATCCGCAACACCAAATACTTCCATGTACAAGTAAATATATGTTTTTTACTCCTGACCATTGAATCATTAAAATAGGTCTTTAATCTGCACCGCCACATTCATCTTTTTTATTCACAGATATTTAACCTAGCATCTAAGAATTTTATAAATTAGCACACATGGAGTACAAAAGATACATTTAAAAAAGTGAAACGTCAACGCAGGGAGAAAATATACAGCTTTAAGATGTAACTGAAGTATTACTTATGTTACATTGAATGAATGAAAATGCTGAGACTGGTGTTTTGGAAGCCTAATTTTATATAAAAGGTTAAAAAATATGCTGGGTATACATTCACTAATGCTTCAGGAATATTATCATTAAAGTGGCATGTAGACTAATATGCTAAACATTGAGTTTGTATTTAAGATTTCTGCAGAAAAATACGCATTCAATTGGATGGAATAAACATTAATTAATAGCTCTATAACTAACCTTTAAAACCGATAAAAAGAGAAAAATCATAGTTCGAAGTATATATTTCCGAAAGCTTAGTTTTCAGAATTGTGAATAACAGCGGTCAACTACGGATGAATTCAGACAAAGGGCGGAGAATTCAGCCGTACTGACTACGAGGATTCGATAACGAATATATAAATAGCAATTAATTCAGCAGAAGAGAGTCTGTGAGTTCAGCATGACCCATTTTGTGGAGAGTGCTTAAAGGGAAGAGGTTGTTATTTTATCAAGTGTAGGGCATTGGCTGGGGGATCGGGTTGGTGTGGTGGCTAGAGTGTTGGCTTCCCGCCCTGAGGGCTCGGGTTCAAGTCCCGGCGGTGGCAGAGATTTTTCAGAGATTGCCCGATCCCTGCTTGAATGTTGGGTGGAGGACATTTCAAACGCAACACTCCGTCCGTCGGATTGGACGTTAAGCCGTGGTCCCCTTGGCGCCTTTCGTTAAGAGCAGGCTAATGCCGACGCCGGGTTTCTCTCCACCCTTCCTTACCTACCCTAACCTCATGACGCAAATGACCTCAGCTGTCGGTCGCCTCCTCCAAATACCATACCATACCATCACTGCGATATACGATGCCTAATAAAATATCAATTCTCAGCTGTTAACACACCGTTGTAGCTACTCCTATCATTTATTTCAAATCCCTCCGTGGATTAATATTTTTTTGCAGTAATACTTATTTAACAATCATGGGAACAAATAGAAATATATCCCATTACCGGGTTAGTTCATTTTTCCCAACGCATTCTCATAACTTGAGGTTACATATTTCAATTATGGTTAGTTCATACCTCAATTTATACGCAGAGTAACAATACAAGTGAAAATTATAGGCGAATTGATTAGAAACTTATGAAATACTTAAAAATTATTACAACAAGTCAATTATTTTATAAATAGTTAAGCCGTGGATGGAGTGATTTTCTAATAGCTGGAATTACAGAAATGAAGTTGACATATAATTTAACTGGGATAATGGCACAAATTAAGTATACAAATTCATGCCCGTATAAGGGAAAATAAAGATCTGATCCGACTTGGTGACGAGCACGGGAATTCCAATTATCGTTCGAACATACACCAACTTGTTTCGCCGAAAGTAAAGCAAATTTCCAACGCTTTACTCGCAAACAGCTCATCGCCGTTGTTAGGCTAACTATGGGAGACATATTGATTGATCGTACTTGATAAACCAAAATTTCAGAGGGTAAACGTTATATCTTACGGGGATATTTTCTCGACCATTGAGCAGCATCGAGGCAATAATTACTGTCAAGTAATCGGAGGAGACTTGGTTAATCATTTGGTGCTCTACTTACACAAGCGGCCGATTAAACATGAGGAAAATGCGGATGGTTTTCGATTTGTATATGATATTACATGATCTCATTACCTAGGAGCTCACATTCTGACACAAAATGTGCTTTCGCATCAATCTAGATAAGCTTTTACCTCAAAGCCAGACGCGGATTGTCATGGAACAAATATTTAAAAATTCTAAATATTGCGGCCATTCAGAAACTGATGGAAAAAGCTTTTTATTCATGTGATGATATGCTAGTCTAGCAGTTGAAGGAAAAATTTGGTATTCGATTAAACTCCACGAGGGAAAATTTACAAAAAAAGATAATGCACGTTAAGAGTTAAAACTTACACCCTAAAAATTAGTATCTAAATTGGGATTAAAAAAGATTAGGTAATAACATATTAATGGAGGGAATTTTAAGTAATGGCTTAACTTGCTGTTACCTCTCATTGTTTGACCAAATACGGTTTTCATCATGTTTAAATACCTTGAAACGGTCAAAAAATGATAATATTGTCGAGGAAATCTGACTCGGAATGAAAAAAGAGTCAAAATATTATAATATCCTCTCCTTTCTGATAGCAAACGTTTGACTGTGAAATGGTACAGCTAAGGAGTAATTTTTCATATATAAATCATAGCGCAAATTTGCAGATGAGAAAAAAAACATAGTAATAGTATCAACGTCGCAGAAAATAATCAAGAAAAATTCTTTTTGATAGAAAGGTGGTTAGAGTAAATATTTTATCATAAAACATTCAACTATTGAAACCAGTAAAAGTTAAATGATAAAATTTATTTTACTACTGAACCAAGGCATATGAATTTCATGGGTTCATTAAATTTGATAGCCGTAATTATGAAGAGTATTGAACCTTTTCACGCTTTCTATTGCACAATGTGGACTATATAAACGATACTACGTCATATGATGCATTTATAATAACCTTTCATTGTACAACCTATTAATTAGTATGGCACTTTTATCTCCGTCAACAAGAAGTTAACGAATTAATTTATAAGGTTAACAATCATAGTTGAGTTTACTCGAAATTGTGAGCGAGTAAAAGAATCAAACTATTATCAAAACCTCTGATACTTTGACAACAAAAACAGCAGACCTGATTATTATATGATACTACCGAGAATCCCTAACATTGAAGAGGAGCTCATAAGTTAACCCTTGAACGTCAGGTGTGCCGAATTCGGTACACCCTTCCAGAATCATTTTGCCTCAGTAGTGAAGTATGTTATTTCACTATTGCCCATTATGACGTTTTCAGCACTTTCGTATCTGCCGACAGTAATAAGTTTTGATATCAAGCGAGGAAAGGTGGAGCTCCAACTTCGATTGGAAAAAGTCGAAGCAAACCGCGTTGAAGATGGTCTACTTGCTGTGTTTTTCTTTTATTTTTTGGCTTCCCTAGGTAAGTTAATATGTTCATAAAATTTATTTTGAATTCCTTTTGGTTTTATAAAATGTTATAAGTAATCGTGAGATGTTAATGCTTCAGATTATTTGACACTGAAGGATTAGGTTTGTGACGAATTCGTTCCACTGGGCACTTAAGGCAAAACAGCAATGTAAGACTATAAATTGATATCCAAACCTGATGTCTAAAATTTCATAAATTTATTTCATTACGTCGTCGTATTTACGTAAAGAGGAGTGAAGTTTAGTTATTTGGCTAAGTTCTAACATTAAACATGGCATTACTAGAGGTTTTTTTACTCTGTTGGCATTACAAAAAATGAACCCCTTAACTTTTTATGAGAAAAGGAAGAGTTATGTTGTTCAAAATATGATAGTGCCACCAGAGGATTCCAATGATCCTCATGCTCTCGAAAGCTCGAGCGATGTAGATTTGGAATCAGAGTCACCTGATGACTCCGAGAGTGGTTAATTAAGTTTTTCAAAAATGTACAAAATGCAATGTACACTTGTGTTTGATGGATAATGCCAGCTGTTTCATTAAATTTCATGAAAAATAACTCGATTTATTATTATTTATACTTTTATTGCTACTTGTACTTATAGAAAGACTACAGTTCGCTAAAAAATAGAAATCCATTATAAAATTAGCTGTCTCCAATGAGAAAAGAATTCCGAGGAACCTGAGTTACTGTGCAACCCATAGCACAGTTCCTCTCCCTCTGATATCAGGATGGCTCGCGGCACCGGCGCAAACGATCTTCCGCTGTTATGAGCGCATCGTGTGCTTCTCTGTGAACACGCCGCCCGTCTTCCCTCCCATTCCTCGGTCTCGCACGCTTCACCAGGCGGAACCCGATGTCGCAGCTCCCGGCGCGAGCGGCCGTGTCCCCCAGGAGTGAGAGAGAGGCAGACACAACACGCGCTCACCGCACAGACAGTTTCCGACCAGTTCGCACAATTTCCGTCCCCATTCCGCGACCTCAGAAATCGCTTTCCGGCCGTTTTGGGCGTGGGCGGCCGACGCAGGGATGGGTGAATCCTAACAACTTCCGTCCCCAACAAGCCAAGTGCGACGATGATGGGATCAGGAGTGGGAGGAGAAGCAAATAACAGCGTTCGGTTTCGATCCCACAAACAGCTAATACCCAAGTATCATAGCTACGGTATAGAGATGAAAACACATATCGTTGACTAGATTTCGTATTTCGCATTTTTCCGTCGCCTGGAATGGTTCCGTTAACCAATTTTTATTTGTGCATATATAAGGACTACGGTGGATTATAAAAATAGCAATCAATTAGAAAAATTGCTCCCTTAAATATTTAAGAAAACAATGCATAACGACGAGATTTGGGAGACGACGAGAAAAATGAGGAGACCCTGGTATTCTCGATTCAATCCATCGTCCACTTCCTGATGTAAACGCGGCAAAAATGGACCTTAAAACTTTCGCTGATTAGTTGATGTTGTTACATAGTCCTAGATATTCTTCTACTCCACTCTTTCTCCACTATTCTACTCCACTTATATGAAACCACTAGGCCTTGAACTACGACCTTGTACGGTTCACTGCTGTTCACACATTTTGTATCGATATAATATTTCCATTAAATAGAAGGATCAACAAATTTGCTATTTTCACATAGTTATTTATTGACACCGACCATGGACCGTGATAATGTTACTCTGTAACGAAACCATGGTCGGTGTCAATAAATTACTATGTGGAAATATCAAATTTTTTGATCCTTCTATTCCTGCGATTATGGATTTCCACCAAGTTACGCCCGCTACCATTAATTAACTTCCATTAAAGGTTCTTTCCGTACTTCCTGAGAGAGTTATTGAATCTTGTAGTGTTATCCAACCATTGGAGGCAGCTTCCTGACTTTCTTGTATCTAATGACTGAGAAAGAAAGATTGATTTTTCGTCATAACCTTGTCTTATTAAAAAATCAGTGAATATAAGTGAGCATTAACAAAAAAATTAAAAAAAGATTCGAGGTGTTCATAAAAAAATGGACTTAATGGAAAAAAGCGTGGACTGGACGCGTTTTATCATTCTTGTGATGAACTGTAACTGCAAACAGTCACTCATAAGGCAGTGAATTTTAGTTGAACTGCTTCTTAGCGGGATCAATTTCTTTTTCGGAGTAAACTTATAAATTCCTTATTCACGTCACGAATATTACATTGGAGGATTCTCAGCTCCACCGTTAGGATTGTTGCTGCTCCGCATGCGTTGAAATCAGATATCAAAATCGCCACTCGCGGCGCTGCCAATCATCGATATCCAGAAAGATCTGAGGTTTTCCCGGTGTATGATGATGTTGAAGTTGTTTCGGGTTTCCCACCGGGTGAGGTTCTCCATTTCTGCCGACTTTTCGATGGCCGAGTCGTCCATTGTCATCAGGGCTATCGAGCCATCGAAACGTCGGCAGAGATGGAGAACCTCACCCGGTGGGAAACCCGAATCAACTTCAACATCGATATCCAAATTCCACAAAGAAATATACCGCAGTGATTCATAACTGAGCCAATAAATCATACTAACCACACATTTTAGGTATGCGAGACGCTATTCAACTAAAAAAGACCACTTCCACTACGGCTAATTGTTAAAGTTACACTGAACGAGATACCGCTATCTAGTGGAACCGCCGAGTAAAATGCGCGCGAAACCGCAATAGATATAACGCTTAACTGCCTTGTTCTTGGACCATATTTAATGAGTCATGGTTAGAATTAGCAAAAAAAGGTTGAATAGGGCCCGAAAGAATTAATTCCAAATTGTGCGTTCCAATTTTTCACGCTAAGTTTACCGTTAATTTTAAAATCGACTAAACCCAACGCTAAATTTAGCGGTGATTTCTCTAGTTCCGCGCTTATTTTTTTAATGAAAGCAATTTTCCATTGACGTATGAGCATTGGAATATCACGCTAAATACTCCGTTCGAATAATGTATTTTTTTCTTGAAAACGGACTTTAGTCTAAAAAATTCTTTAAATGCATGTAGATTTCGGGTCTGAGTAAATACAGTATACAGTGCCATCAAGAGGATTTTTTTATCACCTTGGAATCAAGGACACTCGCAAGAGTCTTCTCTTTTAATAATATTACCTCGACTAATAAAAATAGGACTGAATCGCGACGTAAATGACAGCAACTAATTGTTATTGCTGATTTAAGAGGTAGAGGAGGAGGGGATGGTGACTATTTTCAGGTGCTCGTTCCCCATTAGCTGAGGGAAGTCAAGGAGCGGAGAATGGAAGGGGAAAGCTGCAATGTACCAGACAGTGCACCGGAGAATGAAATGGATACTTTTACTGTATTGGACAAAGAGGATAAACAATAGGAGACTTTCTTAATAAAAATTAGCGTTGAGTGAAGTGAAACTAAGATCTTTTTTTTTAGCACTGAAAATGAAATACCAATGAAATAGCCAAACGGGTAAAAACTGAGAATCAAACTTCGTGGAGCTTAATCGTGGCATAAAGCGAATTAATAACTAATGCGCCCTAATTTGCTTATTTACACCAAAATAATTACGCGGAGAATTCGCGTTTAAATCCTTAGGTCTCACTGTGGTCTTCTACTTTGCCCCTTTCCTCTACGGGGGAAGGGATACTCTGAAATAATGTCAAATAAATCCCTAAGTTTTTATTCTGAATTCTGAAAATCCTACCTATCCCTTTCAATAACTTACTTTGAAAGATATATACATAGATAATCGCATCTGAATATATATTTCTAATATCCATTGTCAAATAAACTCTCCATGACTCAAATATTAAAAGCTAGATTTAGAACAGTATTTTATAACGCTAAATTGATTATAAACCATAAATATTTATGTAGAGGATCACAAATGTTACTAAAATATTTCCTGGAATATTTCCTGGAAAGAGCTGTGCGGGATGAATAGCCAAAAGAGACACATAGATCAGTCTGAGAGAGTACACAAAGAGTCAGTATGTATTTTGATTCCTCTGCAGTGTAGTGAATATATATATGCAATGCAGCTAACATTTAAACAAGTGCTGGAGACCATTATTGTCTAATCGTGCGATGATAGACAGGGAATAAATGTCTTGGCAAAATTTGAGTTTCTGAGTTTCTATTCACATGACCTCTCGATCTCATTAGAAGAGTCCCGACTGGCTCCGAGGTGGACTGATTCAATCAATTTAAGTAAAAATTCCTCTGTTTTTCAACCATATGGTTCTTTGTATCGGTAAACACTAAATTTGGTCGATGATATAAAATTTGTAGCGTCTATAAGGTTTATAAGTTTGAGGTCACAACCGTCAGTGTCTTTTTAGTGAAAGCTGCTGGCAAATCCTTACTAGTTTCTCCCAGTTTATCTTTCAAGTCTAAAACTTCGCCTAGCGGGGGGAAAAGTCTCCCGTATTCCGCTAAAGAAAGGAGCTTTCTCCTTCAAGTTTGAAACCTTGCCATGTATCTTCCTTCAAACACGGATCTAAGGGATAAAGGTCGCAGTGGGTTTCTTCTGTTACTGGAATTCGCACAGCTTTTCTTTTTTGAGGGATGCGCAAATTTTCTTTAAAAAAATAAGAAATTATCTGAGAAAATATCAATAAATATAATGAAATTGGTGACAGTACTTTCGTTTAAAGGTAGATTTAACGCAATTTACTCAATTAATCAGTTGTTAGAAAGGAATATAGGCAGTGAAGATTGAGAATAATCGTAGCTGTTATCTATAACCTCCAGAAGCAAACTACTTTAATTCCAGAATGGGAAGAAGAGATAAATATTATACAGCACATTTGCAGTTCAGAAACATTTAAAACCGCGTATTTACATTACAGTATAAAGAATAAATTATGAAGCAAGAACAGGGTGATGGTGTGAAACCCATGTTTTTGTCTCTACGATTCTTTCAGCTCCGTGAAAAGCCTTTGCAACTTTTAATTCCTCTTTTATGCCACGCATCTGCTTTAGATAATGACCCCACTGTCTCTGAAACATGAATTAACTCCAAAGTAATCGCTTGGGTCCAACAAATGCCCGGCAATGTATAACGACGCTTAAGACCAGATGCTGCTCGCGTGAAAAATTGCTCGGGATAGGGTTGGTTCCCTTGTCCACGAAGAACTAAAGATGCTCATGTCCAGGGCCTGCGAAGCAGAAAATACATTCGGCGATAGAGCCCGATCTCTCTCCCGCAAGCTGTATCAGCTGTTGCGCCGCCGGGCTCCGGCAAGCAAGCGTGGAGGGGAGGGAAAGAGAGACCACCCTCAAAAGCGCTCCACATGCCCAAACTTCCGCTCCATCCACTCCAACTCTCTTCAACCGCTCTCCTCCTCCTCCTCACCTCTCCCCTTCCCCGCGTATACGCGCTCGAAACCGCAGAGCAGTGACGCATAAAAATCCTCCGCTGAGAATCCTCTTACCTCCCACGCAGAGCCAGAGGCGAATCCCGCAATGGAAGCACTCCACGAGCCACTCTTCCGCGCGATGACGCGATCGCCGCTTCAACGCCCGCCACCGCCGCACACTTGGGGTTGCACCTCCGGGCTTGCCGGGTCCTAGTTCTCCAACCACCCCGGGGTAGAGAGAGGAGGATTGTAACAGTGAGAATGGGGCATTGCTAAATCCAACGGGTCGACCAAGCGGCATGGAGCGAACGGTAATCGCGCCTGGAATACTTGAGGAGATTCAGTGGTAGTTTTCGGAATGATCTACTTGTCGTACGAATTGGATCGAATATGCGGAATAAAAATATTTATCAGCCTTGTTTTTATTTTATTAATCGATACATTTTTGGTGTTTCAGTCACAATTTTAAAGGCTATTTTTTTAAAATAAATTTTTGGTTTAAAAGCTATTAAAGTGCTCGATTAATTTATCCCAAAATTGCGCTTCTTAAACAGCACAATTTTGCGAACTATTTTCTTTAAAAATTTTCAACTTTGAAACAAGTACTATACTTTATGATACTATTTATATATATTTTTTGAATTTAAGGAAAAAAATCAAATTTAAACAAAGTTAAAATATAGTATAAATATTTATCGATAGGCATTCAACAAGTCCTGGGATACTGACTTGTACGTTCCCGGTTTAAAGTCGGGTGAACTCGTGGGGTAGTTTTTAAAGCAATCTAAATATCCTAACCGAATATGTTCTGAGCCTATATGCGCATCGCACAAAATCCTAGGCGTCTCATTAACGGGAATCAGCCCTGAAGGCTTCACAGAGTCTTTTTCAGGTAACGAGGGGAGAGTCGCCTTTTTTATATAGCTAATAAAAAATTATAATTAGCTCCGCTATCGACCTAAACTCAATAATAATAACATGCCTCTCCTAACCTAGTTGTGGAGGACGCCCTCAATGGGAACATAGGGTTTTGACAAGATCTAAGAAAATCCTACTATGAACCAATACAGGGGGACCTTGTCTTCTAATGAAGTTAAAGACTGATTAATTGAAGTTTTCTCCATTTTAAAGGTCAATGTCCCTAGCAAATGACCTTCATCCTGATAATAAAAAATTCTTCCCCACTCCTTACGCATACGGCATAAAAAGGCCAACTCGAAAGTCTTCAATTTTTTTATATGAAATCAATTGCATTGAACATGAAGTTACATTACAAATTACAATTTACATGAAAACATTGCATCTCTACTGTTTATCGATAGAGTTGACATTCCATTCAAATAATACCTTATTCCATAATGTTTGAATGAAATGCAATTTCACTGCAAGATGGATGAATGGTATCCAATACTGATCACATTTCTATTTATTAGTGAACTTATTAATTTTTCTCCGTGTCATTTATTGGCTACTACTCAACCCAGATCATCATGTAAAAGACAGTTTAAGTTCAGTTTTTTTTTAAATTTTCATGCCTTTGAAGGGTATAGTATTTATTATTGTTTCCAGCTTCATATTTATAGCGTAGTTAAAATGAGTTTATCAGTATTCAATCCACGTCCAATTATCTATTCAAAGTGAAGGATGAACTATTGACTTTGAAACTATTGTTGCAGCAGGAATTTTAGAAAACTATAATTATGTTTGTGAATAATGGAATACTCGATTTCGAAGAATCTTGTTTTTATGAGAAAAATGTAGCAACGCATGCCTGGAATATTAAATTGTGCTTTCATTGATGCTCGATAACGCTTAAGAATGCTTCCAAGCGCACAAATGGATTAGGGTTTCAAATTAGAACTTAACCTTTACCGTGCACATCACGTAAGTACGTCCCTCTTCGTGCGACGTTTAATAGTTGAAGGCACTTAGGAAGTAGTCTGAAAACTGCACCATTCTCAGAATGAAAATTCAATGAGCTAAATTGAAATGGATGGGAGTTATGCCCATCTAGGGTGCTAATGGGAACATCTTATGATGGCGGCGAAAACGTGTCATAAATAAAATCACCTGGCACGCGTTGTGTAAATCGTCTTCGTCATACATAACTGGATATCTTTCAGTTTGCAATTGTCAGTTATGACGATTTGCGCTCACTGTTTAGCATATCCATTACCATCTACGAATACAAGGATAAAGTTACAATAAATGGAAAAACTAATTAACTCAGTGAAAAATATTTTAAGCTACTTATCCCAATTCTCATAACTTTTCAGGGCTATGAGCAATCTTTATTGTTAAATTAAAACAAAAACATTAATGGGAACACTTCCAAGCATCAAAACGTTAACTATCAAGCTGGAGGCAAATTTTAATTTTATATGTCGAATGACATCTTATTACATTAAAATTGGCCACTTAAATATGAAAAACAATCAATTCCTCCATGTAAATAACCCCATTTTATTCAGTATAGGTAATGTTATAAGGAAACGATGTCACATACTTCATCGCAGAAAGTCATTCATCATTTCAATTTTAGAGAAGAACAGACAGGATCTAAAATTCGGTTCTAGAACCTAACAATTAAGATTTTATTGCGGAATGGAAACAAAAACATTACCTATCTAATTTGGTTTATGTCGTATTGAAATATCCAACTAAAACCAGAAACGTGAGTTATAATGAATAATTGACCTTTTGTATCCGAACATCATAAAATTTAATTGAATCATGTAAAAAATATGTGATATGTCCAGTGGCCAAGGGAACTTAAAAGGCTCGATTCTTTGAAAATGCGACGTGATTAAAGTTTCTTTAGAATATATTATAGTATTCAACCGATTGAGGTAGGTTTCCATGGGGTACTAGAGAAGTGATCTGGGAATCTCCCTAACACCTCAATATAAAAGCAATTTAAACGAAATCTCGAGTCACAGAATAAACTGACAGAGACTGTGATATCACGGATATTGAGTAAATATATATACATGCAGATCGATACATGCCAGTTTTACCTTATTTCTTCGCGGATATTGGATCCAGTAACGTAGTTTTGGGCGGGGGTTGAGGATGTAACCATGAGTATTTATAACACTCCCGAGTCTCCTGTAAAGCTCAGAGGGAAATTGAGAACCTATATCAGTTGGTTGCCCCAACTTAGTCTTTTATAAATGAAAAAAGAACGTTTTCATGAAAGAAAAGTTTGTGTGGGTATCAGATTTAACGCCACCCAGAGTTCACAATGGAGCGGAATAAAAATAAACCGGCGCGTTAAATTTATCCAGCACGTGAATCGAAAATTCTAATCGAGAAGTCTTGGTCTTTCCCGAACCACGTCACGGCCCTCGTGTCTCGTGAATCTGACCCGCCGGCGGCGTGGCCGGGGATATGTTTGGGAACAAGGAGGAAAGCGGTTCTGGTTTGGATGTTATCTAAGTCGAGGACCGCGCGCTAAGAACTTTAAAGGCATTAGTTACTAGCGCTCCTCCACAGAATACCATCCTTTTCCCCATTGTAAGGCTTCGATGGGTCCCGTCTTTCTCTTGCCCCGAGACCATGGGTTCCCCCGGCCACCCTCTCATATTTCCTTCGACCCTTTCTTCATCCAACATCCTCTTCTCCCTGTTAATCTCCTGCTCCCTTTTGATCGAGAGCAAACCGACCTTACAACGGATAAGCCCTAGGGCGAGCCTAAAACCATCTCCCTCCCTTCTCCCACGCCCTTCTCCCTCTCACAGCGTTATCATATATCTCTATCCTAGAACATTCGGCGTTATCGGACTCTTCCTATTCCTATTATTAAGGCGAGTACGGCTTTAGTCTTGGGGCATTGGCTGCTAATTTTTTTATTTTTTTCCCCATACGTTGGACCTTGTTTTATTTGGGGAGAACTTTTTCATGCTGTGAAACTCACCCCTCTTGCATTGGTTAGACCAGTTAGTAGCCACAATAACCTAAAATTTCATTCAATATTACCTTTCCTCAGGGATGGCATGAATGAGTTAAAATATGTAATCGCAGCATATTAAAAGATTTTGGTGCAAAAATATTTACATGAGAGCTTATTTTTTTGACTTTACAAGTAATATAAATAAAAAATGGTACCTACAAAATTTAAAACTATCATTGTAAGTGAAACTCAGCATTAAAATATGACACAGAATTAGTGAATTATTAGGAATTTAAAACGTACAACGAACATCTGATACAATGAGGTATGACTTATCGGGATATACTACTATTTAATACAATAAACAGCTACGTGGTAAAGAAATATGTACGATATTGGTGTGCATTAAAATTCTTGAAGAAGCAACAGTACTGGTAAGATGTCACATTTAAGTCAATAAAAGTAATAAATACTGACCAATTTAAATTAATTGGTAACTAATATGCGTTCTAAAGCTTCCATTACCAAGGATTAAGTAGAATATTGAATCTACTAGATTCACGTTGAGTATACCGGCAAACATCCAAATGAATACTTTCATGCTTCTTAAGACCAGTATTATTTTTGTACATGTTTAATCACATGTTTTGAGTTAGGGATATTATCTTCATGAAATAAATGCAAGAATTAAGCTATGGAAACAATATTTACTCATAAAGTACAAATTAGTCAGTGGGAAAAGTTCACACCTTTATCTTTTTCGAGTGACCTCTTAAGCAAGTATAATCACAAAATCTCCCATGTAAAATATATTTTGGAATAAAATTTGTGTGGATAATAAAACCAGCTGAGACTCCCTTAAATTCATCATACCAATTATTTGTTTGCTTTTCCTAGCATACCTCTGGAGTTTCATCCTTTGCCAATGCTTTCGGGCCATCCTCGCACCTTTGAATACCCTCCCACGGGAATTCACCGTTTCCAATTGCAGGCTCAGTTTTCACGTCGCCGAACCCACGAGTGAGAATCCCCCTCTCTTTTTCCCACGGGCTTAAAGTCAAAAAAACTGTAAAAAATAAAGCCTCAATCCGCAGCACGTGCCTTCCCCGAAGCAGGCATATGGAGTGGATAGCTATTCGCCCCTCTTCTCGGGGGAGGCCAAGAGGTTAGAATTGTTCGAAAGTAAGAGAGTTAAAACAACCAGGGAAAGGTCTTCGATTAGCAGTTGGAGCCAATTTTATTGAAGTTTTGAAGGAGGTACCAGGTGCGCCCCAGATCTCTCTCGCCGAAAAATTACCAGGAATTGGAACACTTAAGGAAAACTTAGGCTCATAATATAAAGGGCCAATTACAACTTTGCGTTTTAGCTTAGTATACAAAGGAGATACGCGATAGCAGCAAGAAACGCCGAGAAAAATGCGATGGAAATGGAGAATTGATCGGAAATTAATGCAATAAAGGCCAACACTTCCCAAGGTAGAAAATTGAAAATGATCATTATGCTAAGTAGTCACGTTATCGAAAGTTTTCTCCTTATTCAAATTTAACAGGTTATAGAGGTTGATGAACTCTCATTACTGAACCAATAGAGCCATTACATCTCGTCTTAAATTTACTCTGAGAAATAAAATTCTATTTAAGAAGTATTTACTTTAAAAAATAGTATTCTTAGAGCTTATGGCTAATAGATAACACATAAGTACGAAAGATATGCACAACAAGAGCAATGATATGAGATTTTTTAGAATAAATTAAATCCAGGGACCTATATGCAACCAAATATGGTTTTGTAAAATTATTTAAATGGTCATCAGCAGGTATATACGAGTTGCAGCAAAACGGTGGTGTAATTTACACCCGAAAGGTAGAGAGAAATCATGCATACTACTTCAACATTTTCCATTTGAATCATTCAGCTACTCCAAAGTTATATAATATCTATGACACTTCTCACATAGGATTACTACCATTAGAAGATAAAGCGGTGGAAGGAATATCGATCAAAAACTTTCACGGTCATGGCTCCAGTCTGTCCTATTTTAATATTCCTTAGGAGGAGCAAATGAGTGAATAAATTCTTAAATAACCATTTTCAGGTTGCTGCTTCAGCATATTCAGTAAGAACTTCCATCTTATTAGGAGTTTTCATAAAACAGAATGGCTTATAAGAGCCAAAAAGAGTGATGCTATAATGCTAGTTCTTATTTCATTTGTGGGAGGCGTCCATAAAATTGTGTAGCTGGATCCAATTATCTCTAATGCGTCTATGTTTTTGTTGGGAAAAGGTGTCACGTTCCGAAATATTCTGAAAATATAGAATTTAATGAAGCTACTTCACGCTATGTATGTACATTCAAGGTGCCTCTCTATCCGTGATTCTTGATTCGTACTCCAATGTATGGCGGAATCCGGTGTCATTAGATTCAAATCAGTGCCCCTCTCGAACACAGAGTGGTGCGGGAATAACGGATTTTGCTCCCTTAGGAATCGGAAATTTGTTACCAAATTTTAGCGCTTTGTGCTCCAACAATCTAACCATGGAGCAAAAAAAACACCGTCAAGAAGGAAATCTAAAGATTGGAGGATGAGAAGTTCAAAATTTTAGAAGCTCAAGGGCAAAAATTACAGATTGAAGGTATTTCCTTCGACGAAGTACAATTTTTAGAACTAAAATGCTAATTTCTTTCTTTATGGTTATGGGATAACAGAACTTTCGTCAAACACTCTTAGGGGTAGAGTTACAAGGAAAGTATTCATGGAAATTAAGAGAAAATTGAGCGTTTTGAACTGACGGTTATTTACACAAAAGGAGCAAAAAAAGGAAGTTTTCTCTACATGGGGCCAAAGTTATTTCATTAACTGCCCGATAAAATTAAAATAATTAAATCTTCAAACAAAATGTTAAAACTTGGCAAATAATGGCTTTTCTCAGAAGGAAGAATCAAACATTTATTTTGACGTTATTTCTTTAAAACGCTCATGCATTATTTACTGCATAACTATTTTCTTTTATTGGCATGCATTTTTGTTATCTTACGGTGGCTCAATTCTGGTCCCATGACCTCGGAGATCACCTGAAGCTCCTTCTCTTTGTTATATTTGTTATTTAGCTATAAAATCACAATGTAGGAGTAAATAAAATTATTATTATTACTATTATTTTAAAAAACAAATAACTGATTTTAATAGTTACCTTGATTCCCCCATCAAAGGAGCGAAATTAATTAGAGTCCAGGAAGAGTCTTTTTATAGCTACTATACGCGCATCGCTCGCAAAGCCAAAGTTTTATACATATACACAGATTTCCTGTCGGCAAAATGCCAATATTTAAAATTTATCTTGCAATATGTATCTTGTTTTACCAACGTTGCCCATTTTGCAGCAATGGAAATAAATTGCCATTTCTATGACCCAATTAGATAAGAAAAATGGACCAGATATGGAATGGATGGATGAATTTAAAAATAGATCCACGAGGACGCAGCTAAGGATTTAGCTGATGGATATACGAACTATCGGAGGGACAAAATGAAATACCGTATCGAACAGAGAATTCAAGGGGATGAGGAACGCTACCTGAAGCAAACACAGATCACATGCGTCAGATATGAGATAACAGAGCGAAAATGAGAAATGGGAGAAGAGGGAGACTGCGGGGCAGATGCCTTCCCTCTGATCCACCTCGAAACGTAAACAGGGCACGAGTCATAAATAGACGATTCGTAATACAGCTGAGGGGGAAGATAAATCGGGATCACACACATACACGCCATCACGAAGAAGTATTCGGTGGTGGAGACGAGGAACAGAGGGACGGAGGGGGAATGTTATTTGGCCACTGGGACCAGTTGCGTTTGACGAGATAGGCACGGCACGGAGAACCAGACATCTTTATTTGCAGTCAACGATTGAAGGCAGCGGCACGGAGGGGCCATGGAGGCATGGGTATCTAAGCAATCAACCCACTCTTGTGTATCCTGGTGGCCCAAGGGTGAGCCGGGAGGGAGAGTTCAGGATTGGGTGGTAGGAGAGGAGAGGAGTAGGGTCAAGGGTTGCGAGGCTGTACACTGAGGAGGATAGAGCAGATAATTAGGGAGAATTAGATAGAGAGATGAGCGGGAGCACAGGTCCTGGTGACGTGAAATCGAATAGTTCCCGTGGAAACGATGCTTTTGGACAGCACTCCAGAGGGCGGAAAGGATGAGAAAGTAGTGTACATACAGTTTCACGCACGCACAGGAATACCCAATCGGGCATTGATCATAGAACTTTGAGCGAACACTATTTCCCAACCTATATCGTATATTGCCTAAACGATTGAAAAACTGCTTAGGATATATGATGAAGATGATAGATTATAATGTAATAAATACTGTAATGCATATAATAAATGTACTTGATTAAGATAGGATTTTAAAATAGAATACACCAAGTTTTTGCCTCGTTGCACATGTGTCATGCAAAATGTTCACAAAATTTTTACATTGTCAGAATTTTCTAGAATAATAAATTTTTCTAGATAAATTGTCCTCTTAGCTACTTTAATTATTTAATTGGTGTCCACTATTATAGTTTATTGACACTATGATCTCCAAATAAATGACTGCTATAATATCAGAATTCCCTTGGCGTGAAATTTTTTTCCTTTGGCAGGAAAAGTTAAATCTCCGCCTAAGAAGAGAAAATGTTATTATAAAATATAGCGCGAAATATGGAGAGGGTGGAGGAGTCTTTTGATAGGAAGTTTTTGAGATATCTTCCATTCCTTACATTTGGTTAAACAGTTGTGCCTGTTGAGTTTCTGTGTCTCAAAACATTTTTTGGGAATCGATTATTAATAACAGGCCTCGATTATTAATAGCAGGACTTAGATGATTAACAGGTTATGAACAGCAGAGGACAATATAGAAAGTTTACTGCTTTAAATGATGCCAAATCCAGCGAAAGATAACGTACAAGTGTAATGGTTGAATTAAGAAAGAAGGGTTTTTTTAAGTGATAGCAATGATAGGAGGACTGGTGTTTCCATTGCTTTGGAAATCACCCGGCTGACAACATGTAATGCCATTTAACGCAGTAATGCAATTCATTGAAAAATATGGTTCATGCACGAATAATACCAAGTTAGAATTTGATCGGAATAGGGAGGTTTATGGAATTAAATCCTCAACTAAAAAGCCAGAAAAATGTATCATGATTTTCTATCTTTTTCATACAATGTAGATATTCACTCGTGATCCGGGCGTGTTAATTTTGACATTTTATGAAAACATGCATCTGCAAAACAGCCGATACTCAAATTTTTGCTATAATGGAATAGGCATCATCTGATGTCTATTCCATTATAGCAAACGGTCAATATATCCTTAATCAATATCGACTACAAACAGATGAAGAAGAACAAATGAGACAAAAATAGGCTAGCTTTTCATGTGGTCAAAACATGACTAGTTAACTTCCACGTTCTAAAAGCCTGTTGAAGCTACCTAGCAGCCTTTGTATATCGAAAAATCAAGCTGTAAAAAATGAAACAGAAGGAGGCTTATAATGAGTATTGTATAAAAACCGGCAAGATAACTATAAAATTAGAATTTTTATTGCAGTTCGTTGCAATCGAGCACATAAATATTGCGCAAACCCCAAAAAATTGATAACAAAATGACGTGCTGTAATATAAATACTTTTAAGTTATCTCTCGCACGCCAAGTATATGTCATGACTCGCTTTGCGTTGCCACCAAGCACCAATTTTTGACCCAAAACCACAAAAATATGTACTTCACTGCAGAGTGAGTGTTAGTAAGGGTAAGAGGAAGGGTGGCTGATGGAGGGCTCGGTACGTCCGTTGAAACAGTTGCATCTGATCAAGTTGATGGGAAAAATACAATCAGGCATTTATTTTGTTTTTTACTAACGTCTTATACATGTTGTAACGCGAGCTAACTATCCTGCGAACTTCCACATTTAACCAGCATGTAAGTGCGAATCCCACTTAATCTGACGTGAACAATGCAGGTTATGAATAGGCATAGGTGTTAGGAGGAAATGGGAGGGAAAACGCAATGTATAATAATAAGGAATGTATTATAGCAAGTATAATTAAATGATTTGACATAGAATCCCAATCAAGTCTCATGATTTGTTTGCACAAATTTAATTAATCTGAATTTTATGCAGTAATAAATATCAATGAATTGCACGATGTATCATTCAGTATTAATCATCAAAACCTTCAACTGATGGAGTCAAGCAATGATGGACACCCCATCAGATAGCTGCATGGAGCCGATATATGGCACCGATACCTGCATGGAAGAATGCCTATAAAAATAAAAAGTGCGTCTAAGAAACGTTTACGCCAAAAATGTAAGCTATACGTATCTGCTATATTTAATTTCATGGAAAAAGTTACGCTTCATTGTCGACGGACACAATGGAATGCTGAGATTAAAAAAATAGAAATCATTTGCTTAATCGCCAAATTGTCGAGAAAGCGGTGGAGGAAAGTCATGCGAGAAAGCTAATTTTCGGATTAGGGATAAACAAATCGACCATTTGGTCAGCCATTCTCTACGTACGTCACTCAAAACATCCCTCGTTAATCTCTCTCCCCACTCTCCGAAGATTAGGAGAAAACACAGCTTGTACCCGTAGATGATTAATGATTTCGTCTGTTTAAGACGTAATTGAGTAGGAGACGTAGATGATGGGACGAAAAAAAAGATGCTAGAGATTAGATTTGCCTTATACCTCTCTCTATCTCTCCCAAATTGAGTCATCAACTCACTCCTGCCACAGACTGAACGGCAAATTAGGCCAGCAAGTATTTTCATAGACTCGCAGATGGAACTGCTGGATTGTATAATCCGGTGAAGAGGGGCTATGCGATGGATGAGTGATTTCGTTTTCGTCCCACCGTACATTCATACGATTCATCTCTTCATTCCAAGAAATCTATGGTTAAACATGGTAATCCAATTCCATTGGAATTAGAACCATTGATTAAGGTTTATTATCGGTGATTGAAGCCACTGTAATATGGTCAGATAAAATCTTCGTATTAAAAACATAATAACACCTTTGAATGATTTAAGTCAGAATTTTACAAATAAATCAGGTTTTTACCATAAAATGGTGACTATTTTAAACATGGTGACAGGATCAAAGAAAGATGGTAAATACTTTCATGGAAATTGATTTCAATTAACTTATTGAAAGCCGAATCCAAGCAGGCATTTACTCTGGTTTTTAATTACGCCTTATACAAATAGTAACGCGAGCTAGCTATCCCACAAATTTTAGCATCAACCAACGTGAATGCGTAGATAGGTAATAAGTAGACATGAATTTAAAATTCATGTGGGCTTGATGAATGGAGTCCGCAGCTCGAATGATGCGCGAAAACTATCTGCAGTTAAAGAAAACCTTAGATTAAATCTATAATTACGGTGGAGGATGTAGAACACATTTCAAAATATAAATAAATACTTGATTCGGTTCCGTCTCCTTGGCAGCAGAGCAGTCATTTGCGCCTTTTCATCGAAAAGTGAGAAGTATTGCTCTCCATGTGGAGACCAGAAGAGCTGTAACAGCTCTAGAAGAAAAGGAGCGGAGGAAGAGGAAGAATGAAGAGTGATGGGTAACACGATGGTGCGAAAATGGGTGACGAAGGGTAAAGATTACGTAGCCGGTGTGCAGTGAAATGTGTGCGTGTACAGTGAGAGTGAAACACACCAGCCTGAGATTAAGACGGAGGAGGAAATATGTGGATAGCCGGCGTGAAAGTCCTCCCTCGGACCCTTTCACGGGCTTTTGCTCTCGAGAATTACCAATGGATCCGTTGACCATGGGGAAAAAGCGTAAGCCAAGGGTCTATATACCCATTTTGTGTCTGCCATTTTTCTCTGCCTGTAGGTGGTGTCTCTCTTTTACGGACCAGCAATTACTCTTTCACTGCGTGCCTGAAACTACTGCTTTCCAAGCAGACCTACTGCTAAATCCTGTCTACCTCTCTTTCCTTCCTTCAGATGGTCTTGAAGCAGAAGTCATTTACGGTCAAACAATTCCTCAACTAAACTTTTCAGATTTGATGCATGGCAACTTCTCATTAAATGAAAAAAATACAAATTAACATATACATCAATGTATTAAAGATACTCCATACTTTCACTGGTTTTCTTAACATGATTTTTTTTCGGTCATCAAATTGCATTCCCATCTTGTTCCACACACCTTCTCTGGAATATTATAAACATTTGAGCCATTTGTAATATAATAACAAGAAAAACAAATATTACGGTTTATACTATGCATACGCAAAACATAACCGAAGATGGCCAGGGAAAATGATATATTTGGTAGTCCTCTTTTGGAAAACGATTAAATAAATTAAAAGAATGAATACAATATAATCCAGAGTTATAATCACGTAATGCTCACTTGAATTTTTCTGTACGTAATTAAGCAGTGTAATTTACTTTCGAGTAATAAAAGTAGTTGAACAGAATTAGAATTTTCATTTTCTCTGGAATTAAAGAAACTTCTGGAACAATACCGTAAAAATCTTCCAAAAGTAGACGCACTAATTGTAAGCTAATATACCAATACTAACCTATATACTAACTGATATAATGATAATGAGTTTCAAATTTTACCACGTAATAAAAAGTAAGTTTTTATAAGGCCATGAAATACTTAATGACGACACTAATATACAGCCGAAGGAATATGAAAATAGGAATTTCATGGTAACGACTGGTTACTATTCATAATGCAGCAACCAAAGGCGCATTGAGACACAAGAGATCCTTATAACAGCACGGTGAATATAGATTGAATTTTTATTTTATTAGTATAGAATAGTTTTTGGGCTGTTTTATCCGCCAATTTCATTATTCTCGGCATAGGGGTCTGCAAATGTAATTTTTCCGTATCAATGGCCGAAGAACACCTCAGTTTGGAACGAAATTTCAAAAATTGTAAGAGCACTAATACTTACGTTTTTCACTGAATAAACATAACCTTAGAGGTATCTACAGTATATTTTTAAAAAATCACAATGATACCTGAATATCCATGAAATATAAGGGGGAAAAATATATCATATATCAATAGGCTACCGTCACTAACTAAATTGTCATGATCATATAACATTTGAGAAACTTTTGCAGGCTCATTTCTTAATTTCAGTGTCTATTTTTTCTCTAAATCATGGCAATGAGTGGAAAAAACCATTGAAATAAAGCTAAGAAAAACATATGGATTGCATGGAAGAGGTTAAGTAATTATTTTATTGATACATATTCAAATTTGCTTTATAGGCAACCCAGTATTATACATATGACCATATGCTAAAGAATGATCAATGGCGTGGAATCAAAGCGAAAATTAAAAATGTTAGATTAAATTTAATGCGGGAAGAGAAAATTGTCAAATAGTACTACATAGTCTAATAAAAATATCTACTTAACGCTTTTATCCGTGACTTATAACAATTTTTCGCAAAAGTTCAAGTTTGTATACTTCATACAATAATACCACAGGGGTGCCTATATTCCACCTTGTAAAAACTCATGCATGAGTAAGCTGTTATAATTTCATGTACCATAATGTGGAATAAATATATATTATAATTTAAAAAAATATTTTCTTTTTACAGAGAGAGAACCTGGTTCTTCTACGATGCACGCTAATCTCAACCCTAGAATCTAAAATAGCCTAAAATAAATCAAATGAGCCTAAATTCCAATAAATCCTCAACATTAACACTTTCAAAGTTCTTTATCTCTTTTTAAATGCTCGATTTTTTATTTTTGTGCCTTTTGCTACCCCGTTCGTTTATTTTCCGATCTCTTCCTCGCAGCAATAAAGTGCGACTAGAATTATCACCACTAAGGTCTCGAAATGTAAGACACTCTATTCCAGTGTATTCAACTTTTCACTGGAGACTTTTCAGGAAAAAAAGGTTATAAGTGGCGGTTAAATATCGCATTGTCTTGCAGGAAACTTTATGTGAAAGAAGGGATTTTTTTCATTGCGGTTTCTAAACCATTGGGATGAAAGAGTAATACCTCAGTTGCTCCGGGTGCATCTACATGCGAAAGTTGTGTATCAGAACAAATTGTCCGGTGGCTAGGTTAATCGGATTAAAACGAGTGCAAAGACCGCTAAATTCACCGAAGTTATGACTAAGATAAATAAATATTTGAATGCACTTCATTACGGAAAATAAAATTCTGAAATAAACATGATAATTCAGAGATAATGTAATCATTTTGGTTAATGTTCTTTACTTATGTGAATACGGGGCTCATCGTACAAAATGAAACTTAAAACAATATTACATCCCTTTTATTGTGCGAAGTTCCTCTCTTTGTCAATAATACACTTCATCTGCATATTACACACAAGTGCCAGTACCATTCACGAAGAAACAGGAGAATAATGAAGTAAAAATTACAGGCATATAATAATAATAATATCGTTTATTTTCGTAGGCACTGGGGCCCATGAGAAAATGTAGGTACAGCTTTCTACAATTCACATTGAGATAGATAAATAAGAGACAAAAAGTAAATAAATATATATACTGTCAAATGTGAACAGTGCATATCGCCTAGTGCATGAAAAAAAGATAATACAATGTTTTCGACAAGAAAATAAATAAATCATCGCACTTAGATATAACACACTAATTACAAAATATAGCATATAAAATTTGGCATATAGTGTTAAGGAACAATGTAAGTCACAAAAAGAAGAACAAAAGTTCCTGGAGTATAGGTCAAATTTGACCTATACTCCAGGAACTTTTGATCATTAATTAAAAGAGGTCAAGACAAGAGAAGAAGAAGATCTAAAAAGAAGAACAGCAACCTATGATCAAATTATGGTACACTGCCATGCAGTATTAAAGAAGATGTAATTCTATGAAAGTAATAGGGGTTTATGCAAGAGTAAAGAGGGTTTAAGTGACTATTAATTAAATATTACATTACATATTATTAACACGGAAGTATGCATCAATTGTCAGAGTAACGACTTCCAGTAGAAATTAAAATATAAAATGACCTATTTTTAACAAAACTTTACATATATGTGTGTTTTTGATGGACCTTTAGATTTGGGGATTTTTATTTCCTGAATAACAATACATCACAGTTCAAGTTCACAATTTAGACTTCAAAATTCAACTAATTTTTAATTCCAAGCAAGTGAAACCAAACGGCTATAACAAAAAGTTTAAATATATATTTTAATAACTTTGACTATTCGACACACTTTATTTGGTACAACTCCACCGATATAAGCATTACCGCGTGATTGCCCAGTTCCAATGACCTTCGGACGGACTTTCATTTCCTTAGCGCTGGAGGTGACATCCACATGACATGAACTTCATCCTAGTATCAGCCGAATCAAGATTATCCATCACTGGTATTCGAGAAAGATTGATCATTGAATAATTTTATAACTGTTGGCTTAATGGGGAAAATTAACTTTGTCTGCAGGTACGCTTCTTCATTGACAAATACACTACGCTCTCTAAAAAAATATCTCATACATCTGTATACACTACAGGGGATTTGATTCTAGAGATCATTTATCAGAAACTCTTTTCCTCCGTCACTCTTAGTTGGTATAGATATACCGTAAAATTGCTAAAATATACCGTATTTCACCCCAAAATTCTTTACCAAATATTTCATATTTCTCATCATAAGACCAAATTACCAATAGCCTCCAATTTAAAATATATTTTCTATTTATTGCAAATACTGCCGCCAACCATTTCATTGATAGTCCCGTTCTCCCCACTTGTCTCTAATTTATGATCCTTACTCCATAGGTAAAATAATACGTACATGAACCTAGTCTGTTTCCAAACCTGTGTTGTGAAAAGTGAATTCGAAAAAAATAAATCGGAAAGAGGTTAGAAAATAAATTAACGCTTTTGAAGAAAAACAAAACATAAAATTAATACTATGGAGGGATATCTGATAAATAAGAGCAGGTTCAAAGGATATCTTTGGATTCAACCCAACACCTGCTGTAAACAAAATGGTCACGCTTAATATCCACGCATGCTTTGATTATTATCCTCGCCTTTATTTGAATCGTAACCTATAATTTGGGTAGTGAAGAACGCTATTAAAGTTGAATTATCAAGGCCTTCAAGGACCACAAGGTTTCAGCCCCACCCATAACGAGGGTGGATACATGTTTTTGTTTATAATCCCCAACCTCTCAATGAAACTCACAAATTGCTTATCCCTGTGTAAACGCCTCAACTTGCTTTTGTCCTTACTCCATCCTCCACTCCCTCACTTTCATCTCTATCCCTTTAATCAACACCTCTCTTTCTTGTCACTCTCGTCTCCCCCGGACCACGCCTGTCCATCACGGCTTAACCTCACACTTCAACCCTCCGACCCCCTCCTCTCTGCCTCCAAAACCAGCTCTTACATCACGCACAACCCCGACCCCCAACTCGTTCCATTTTCGGTGAAAACTCAATTTTACTCGCAGAGAGTGCAACGTGGGAACGGGAAAAGACCCGTGGAGAGGGATGGAAAGGGAGAGAGAGAGAGACATTGAGGAGGGGGTGTCGACGTGTGCCTATGGAGAGAAGGAAGGTTGATAGCGGCAAAGGACGAGGCGAGAGAAGGGCGGAGAAAATAGGAGGAACGCGATGGGGGTTGAGTCGCGAAGATGACTTCCACGGGAGCAAAGGATGGGGGGGCGGGGGCCCACCCTGAGAGCGACGCGGCCGCGGGTGAAAATTGAAGGCGGGAAGGCTGGCATGGGTACTAGAGAGCGAGCGAGGGAAAGCATTAATGGAGTAGGGAGGTTGGCCTGCCCAGGGGGAAATGTAGGATGGGGGGGGGGGGAGGGCGAAAGGAGTTTAGGGAAATTGGGGAAAAGGAATGGTCTCGGAGCGGGTGGTGAGGGAGAGAGCCAAGGTCACTGACTGGAGAGATCGACCGCCGAAAACTTTCGACTCATCGAATCGTGTAAGAAGGGAAAAATGGCTGGGCTAATCAGAGGTTTGTAATAACAACGCTTCGAGGGTTTGCAACTCTCAGGTAGGGAATGGGAAATTTGTGAGACTCTAAAAAGAATTTTTACAGTCAAAGGACTGTTTTTACAACTACTCTTTTCACCATTACATCTCTCCCAACTAATTGTGGAGTAAGAGATCAAACGGTTGCCTCTCAGCTGAAAAAAATACATCTAAGAACGCGGTAGTGGCATGTTTAAATTAAAAGTATCGCTCCCCAATTCCAAGCAGTTCCTTCAAATTCGAGATGCTGACCTGGTATCGAAAAGGTGATACGCCGGAAATACTGCTGGTCACTACACATTTGGTCCGAAATTTATAGTGAATATGAGACGATACAAGGGACTTAAGTGTAACCCAAGAAGGGAGGAAATTTTTAAATAGAAAAAATCGGAAGGTTTTATCTAATTATTACAGTAGTAATAATTATATTGTATAATAAATAAGTATAATATAAGTATAATAAATATTACAGTAGTAATTATTAAGGTACTAATGTAGGAAACTTCGAAATGAGCCTCCGGCGTTGATATTTCGTTAAATATTTCTATCCTTTTAAAGTCCTCTCAAAGTACGGGATGAAGATTCTATGCTAAATATGCTTTTTCAGGTTAAAATCTTTGTAGACCTCCATTAGAAGCATCGCAGTAGCTTAATATTCCAATCTCATCCTTACTAAAGCAAAGAAGCTCCAAGTGCAAATATTTTGGGCATAAGAGAAATAGGCTCTGTATATCGGCAAGATTTACTTTGAATCGATTATTTTTCTTAGACCTGATTACCCAGTACGTAATTACAAACTCATTTTCCAAGCAATCATGGTGACAGTAATACGAACGAAATCTAGAAATTCCCCAAGGCTTATATTAGGCATCCTTAGGGACCGAGACACAGGACCGTTACAAACACGCTCGCCCAAAGAAGACAAAGACCAAGGCGAAACTCAAACCTGTGATCTCGGGAAAAGCAGTCGAGGCTTGTGCGATGCCACCGAAGCTGGTATGCCTCACTATAATACTCGATATCTGAGGATGAAATTTATCATTAAACCTCAAACTAGTTAAGCCGATTACAATTATTTTTCATTGAATTTTATTTGGCGGAATTAATTTTTAAATGAAAAAATGTTAGCACTTTTTAGCACTACCAACGAAACGAGTTCCCAGCGATGTTTTGTAAAATGCTACTTACTCATTTAGCAATTGAGGGAAAAAGTAATAATGATAACCGAGCAAATTTTAAGTATTGCTATGTAAAAACGGTTGAAAAATAAAATAGAATAATTGCATTCAAAGGTGATTTATCCGAAAGTTAGTTTCCGCAAAAAAACACCAAATTCCTTTACGAGACAGCACCATTCTCAAGCAGAATAGCGTCAAATGCTTATTTATTCTTTGATACGCAATATTTCGGCAATTTTACAAAACCCTTAGTAGTTTTATGTGCCGGAACTAGGATAAATTAGAATTATTTGCTTCAAACCAAGAAATTTATCTTTCATGACAAGGTTGTCGAAGAAATAACCGGAGGAAAACCATTTATTGTAAATTTAACTTGCCATGAGTGACAAGAATTAACTACAAAGATATATTTTCAAATTAATACATTATTGAGCAAATCATATACCATAAAAATAACACTACCTAAATGTATCTTTCCCATAGAACTATCAATAAGTGCAGTCAATATCATATTATCGGCTAAATACAGAGTTCCATAAAAATGTAAATTCCACAACGAATATATTAAATTTAAGACCCATGATTTTTTTACTGAAATTGTGAAGGGTTATCTGGCTGCAAATGCTAGTGATTAAAGAGACTTTAATCCTAGTATTTAGGCTTATATATACCTCATCGTTTAAGGCCGAGAAAACTAAGACCGGTTTGACGCAACTATAAAATACATTCTCCAATTGCTAATATTTTCATGCTAACTCATTGATGGAGTTAAATTTGGGAACGTTATCGATCGGAAAGATTTCCAAAGCAGAGCAGAATGGAAATAATTAGATGATTATCAATGAAAATTATTCGCCAGAGGTTCGAATATGTTTAAATTATAATAGCAGAAAATATATTGAACGTTGTTTTATTGCATTTTCCCTGCGTCATTAAGAAATACCATTAATTGAGAGAGCGACCAACGGCTTGTCATAAAAACCTCAGTACGATGGGAGGAGACCGTACCAATAAATTTGCCACTCGGCCGTATTTCCCACGAACTTCATTGAATACCACAAAAAAGAAATAACGATTCCAACAAGGCATTTGACGCGCGTGGTTGCCTATCAGTTATGGGTGCGTTGGACAGGAATCCCGAACGTACCGAGACAAGAGGCAGATTTATAGACTGGAAACCTCACCCAAGAGAAAAAAAGCATCACTGTTATCGTTCGCTACCGACGAAAATGATCGCAAATCAGGATACCACCACCATCGAAAGATACATTGGGGGAATGCGGACTTCTCAATCTGGACGTGAAGCTCAACTAAATCTCCGTCCTCGACAACTCCAACTGCGCTGCCGCAGTTACTTATTAATGGGTGACGGAGTTACTAGACGAAGGTATACGGAGATGGAGAATGGTTTCCTACGATTACATAGCTGCAATAGACAATGCCCTTCATTCACTCTCCTCCGAAAACACTAAATCGTCGCCGTTGAGGAGAAGAAAGATTTTCCGCCAAGGGAGCTGTTTCCGTTGGCTGGAATTCAACCAATTCTAAATGGCGTGCAGAAAAGTGGACGGGGTGCAGAGGGAGGATTGAAGTTGGGATAAGGACGAAGAGGAGATCCGCTGGCAAAAAGGAAGGAGACGTCGAAGTGAAGAACGAATTTCTAGAGGGCGGAGACATACGGTGTGCGTGGGGGAAGGGAAAATCGCCTTCTAATAGCTGCCGGGGTCAGGGAGACAAAGCTATTGACCCCGCAGAGGTTTTGACCTTTGAGGGACGAGAAATGGCTTAGGGTCCGGTGAAATGAAGTTGGAAATACGTTCCATTCTATCCGCATACACTTAACGGAATAAAACAGATCAATTTCTACTAGACGGCATTTAATGTGAATCGAGTTGAATACACTATAATGTAAAATAAAGAAGGTATATATAGTATAGTTTTGCGAAGGCAGGTGATGCGAGATTAATTAGCAAGTAGTAGAAAAAGGCCTTATTTACAATGCACTTTGGCCGATATTTCGATGCCTAAGTGATCTCTTGAGCACACAATTTAAGAACTGGTTAACTAAATATTTGAACAGCATAAATAGAATTCTGAATGTTCAATGAAAAGATTTAAACCAGTCTGCTTACGCAAAAATATCATCAAATTTTAAATGCTACTTTATTCAGGGCAATAAATGCATTAAAAATAAATGAATGCTCTCAGATTATTTAAGTGTACCATTCCAGTTCTCATTTTTAACATAAAATTCGTTCAAAATGGTATTATTTCCGCAGAAAATGCGTTAAACTGCGAAAATACACAATAACAAAGTAATTGCACTACAAGGAAAGTTAACTTAATTTCAATCACAGGAGAAGTCAATCGGAATTATTTTATGTTGAGAAGAAGACAACGAGTACGCCTTGATGGAAAAAATTATACAGAAAAAAATTAATCAAAGAGGTAGACATCCCCTTCCCTACAGATTCTATTCCTAGATATAGGATAACTAGGAACAGGTAAAGTAGTTACAGACGTCTACACTTCCTGTAGCTTTGGCAAGTTAAAATAGTTAAAAAGGAAGCAAAAAAAGGTAAGCATTTTCCGGATTGATTCGCTGTCATCAGACACTAACTGCCGAGCGGTCTCCCCAAGATGAGTATTGCCCCTCGCTTCATTATCCCTATTATCTCACCCATTCTCCTGCCGGCCAATTTCCCCACCCACCCACCCTGGAGTCACAGAGGAAGGTAGTAGGTCTTCGCTGGCCAACTTGGCTCGTCCAACCGCTCAGCGAAATTGCGATGCCCTCCAGGAAAACCCTCCCGATCACTTCGGATGAAACGCTACCCCATTCTTTCTTTCAGACGTTTTTTTTTTTGGCGGATACCATCATTTGCCCTCTCTTCATCCACATTTACCCCTTGCACATAACTCATCTACACTCTTTGGCTTCATACCTCTTTTTTTTCAAACTAACAAATCCTTATCCTTGTGTCATCTCCAATACGTGCCTAATGCAATTCAATCAGCAAGCAATATGGAGTAAGACTTTATTTTTCTAGAACTAATGAGTCATTTCAAATGAAAACTCTGCCAGGATGGTTGTGTTTGCATTAAAAGAAGATAAATTCTCCATATATCTGATATTTACCAAATGCACCATTTATGAATGTTCGCAATAGTTAAACATTTTATATAACGTATCATGCCATATTTACAGCCAAAAGTATCGTTATAGCGCCTGACGATTCTCTGATAATTGATCACTTGAAAACTAATGTTATAATTCTATCTCCGAATTCGATGCATCCAATGTTTCAGGAAGAAAATCTTGGACAAAACTATATTGAATGCATCTGAAATCTCATTTTATGTGAAAACAGACGCAAATTGATGGTGGAGTTCAAGTAAACAATACAAGAATTCAAAGAAACAAGAGAAACAAGTTCGATCTGGTTGGCTATGTTGCGTTACGTTGGTTCGTTTCCTAACCTACAGGTTAGGAAGGGCCTCAGGCAAAACGGTCGCTAAAATTAAATACATTCTAAATTAGAAGAAACTAGTGTTGGAGAGAACAAATTAAAAGAATGCATTCCCTAATTCTGAGAAGGTTTTGAATGAGACGATTTAATTTCACGCTTTTATATCATTTACATTGATAAATCCCGAAGCTCCTGAAAAATTAAATTCTTGGGGACGAAGCAACCACTTCTAACTTTTTATCTAGAAAACAATCCACTAATTGGGAGTCATTTCCTACTTCCTTGAAACTTGTAAATGCTAATGTGCTCAAGTTTTGATGCTGTACTATAGGTATTTATCAAAATGACTGCCAAAAATATTATCTATGGAGGGTTTTAAAAGAGTGAAAAATCGAATACATTAGAAACATTAAAAAGGTCATTTTGATACTAACTAGTTCGGGAGGCCATAAAAGGTACTAAGTTACGGAGCATATTGGAATGTATCTTCCTTTCTCTTGAGCGACGCTCCACGGTGTTCGAGCAAAAAATTCTGTTAATTACGAAGAAAATTGCGAAAACAGCAAATGAAATTACGAAGCGATGAGGATCTAGTGTCTCCTTGAAGGTTATGGCATCAATGGTCTGATAGAATTTCTCTTCTTTGGGAAAAAGTTTATCCAATTTCATGGTTGAATCATTTGACCCAAAGACTCAGGAATAGAGTAAGTTGTTACACTTATTTCAAGGTTTCCTTCCCGAATAATTTTTTAGAAGTGCTGCATCAGAATTGAATAACTTTGCAAAGCATGAAAGTAAGACTGGCATTCTTATATTCCAAGAGAAGTTTGAGATGAGCGACAATTCGCTTCTCTCTACATGGGCGAAATTCCTCTCTATCAAGGGACTGCAGAATTCACTCTCAGACAAGACTGACGTACATTTAACAGTTTCACACCACCTCCTCTCCACCCCTCCTAACTCGTTAACTTTCATCGCTGGAAATAACACTATCCCATTCTTTCTTTCCATGTCTTTCTTTCCGCCTACGCTTGGCCGTCATACTGAATGTAGACCTTCATTCGCGAAATTCTTCTGTGATGACTTCTGTGACACATTTTTCATTCCTCACACTCATTAACACAATTTAAATTCAGCGCAAAGAAACATTAGGTAAATAGACATTGCACGCGACTAATGAAATGTCCTTCGGTGGAGCCAAAAGTAAAATTACTCATTAATGAATAAATATCGAAAATCCACTTTTTAAGATAAAAGATACGAGGTGGAAAAATACACCATTTACCCTGTCGAGGTTCCTGTACTGCTGAGTACATCGATAAAACATCATTATACTTTTGTAGAGGGTATTTGCGGTAGGTTAAAGCAATGTCTCCTTCCCTATCGTTGAACTGACTATAGTTTTATCACGGAATCAAAATTTCATCAAAGCATGCAAATTTGTGACCCCCGGACGTTTTACTATGCGATTTTTAAAAGAAGCATGAGCTTAGCACAAACAGTTGCCAAAGAAAAAGCCATAAATTTATTATGCAAGCCGATACAACTTTTTAACAAACGTTTGACCCATAGGGCGCTTCATTACTGCCTCTAATATATTCTCGAATGAAATATTTTTCCAAAATGCTAGGCTAGACACTCAGCACTCTCTTTTGCTTACAGAGAGGGATATATTCCGAGGAGCCCGTCAGTCTTCGAAAGAGGGGTAAAAATCAGTCAATAATACTGTTTGAATTAAATGTCCACTTCAGAGAGATCGTTAAGTAGCACAACGTGGATTAGCGGAGAGTTTTGATATCTTGTGTCGGGAAAGAACAATTTAAGGGGAATGAACCAACTGAGTGAAATTTTATGATGAACTATATTCTCAACCCCAGTACTTCAAGTTAACTTTCCACCCTCAACGGATAGAAGTTCCTACCCAGTTATCATTATCCGCACAGACTGCCTCTTAATTACATGATTGGACTTCGCGTTGCCTAACCTTTCAATATCCTTGATAAACCTATCATCATGCAGCCAGTGATTAAAAGGTCAAGCTCCACGGAAGAAGACTTAGTCATCTTGGAGTTTCTATTTCACAACTATCTTGGAGTTTCCTCATAGAAGTTTTTTAAACGTTTCTTTCAAGAACCGTGTTTGATCTTCAGAAGGATATTTAGCAGAGAACGTGCAATAGCTCGATAAATAAATAACAGTAAGTTTCTATTTTCTCAACAATAACATTCAAAATATGGTAAAAACAATCCGAAGTTGACAAGAATATGAAGAGTGCGCAAAAAATGTCAATTTTATGTCTCACAAGAAATTGATTTATATTTCCAATCTAATGATAAAAATGTTAGTCTTTTAAAATTTAAAAATAGAGTTTTTATTTTAGCAATATTATAGGTTTGAATGTACCAAACTATTTCCGTCATAACTACACCAGTAAATGAGCCCTAAAAAAGTCAAGAAACAGAGAATAGTTAAAAGCTGAAGATATGAGCTTCATTGACTATTAAGTCAACTTTTTGCGGAGTGATATCTTGGAACAACATATCGAATGATAAACAGAGATATCGCACTGCCAAATAATTTTATTTTACCTGGTGATGGTTGTGTAGCAACCAATACACGTGTTTTAAGTTGTTAAAATAATATTAGTGGACAGTACGTTATCTTTGTTTATCATACATTACCTATGTTGTCCCCCCAACCTATAGGTTATGATACGCTCATAGTAACTAACCTTTTTATCACCGCACCACAAAAGCTCTCTTTTCTTTTAGCTTCACCACCCACCCTTCACTCATAGCCTGAATGTATAATATGTATATCCTACTCAATTCCTTAGCTTATTCAGGGAAAAGTGATGAATTACTCCTACCGGTTGAAATCATGGTGTTTCCAAGTTCACTCATAAGGCATACAAGTTCCTTGGTGTGGTAATATCCAGTTGTTTCTCATTTTGCCTTGGCAAATAAAAGAATAAACATTTACACATAAATTATGATGGATAGTAATTTGATACCGAGGAGCAACAATATAAATTTTTATTATTAATTAGTATTTATTATTTACATCCAGCGCAAAGAAACATTAGGTAAATAGACATTGCACGAGACTAATGAAATGTCCTTCGGTGGAGCCAAAAGTAAAATTACTCATTAATGAATAATTATCGAAATACTTCGAGGAGACAATCCTTCCCATGCATCTTCATTAACGTAACAAATATACACAAATTTGGCTGTTAAAAATTATTTTCAGGAATATTGTCAATAAAAATGAGAACAACTTGTGCCGCTACATTCCGAATGCATACTTAAGACTTGAACTAACATAATTATCATGTTGGTCAAGTCTTAAATAACAAGTTGTTTCAATGAAAACAAATACTACGTGCTCCCGTAATATTTTGCTTGTAAATGATCATATGCATCTTGATGGAATTACCTCAGGTCACAATGAATTTTTGGCAGAATAAAATCAAGATAGGTAGATAATTTTCAGAGAAAGTGGTGGAGCACTTGTGTACTGACAAAAATTAAATTAATACGACCCATGAGCGTTGAGAAACTGCGCACTACCTTGCGTGCCATTTTCGTGAACACGTCAGTTTGATTTTACTCGAAATACGCAGAGACAGCCACAAACACTACGTCGACAGATGGCGTGCATAACACAATTCCATAGGGCAACGATGTTGTCATTTTCAGATTTTAAGATCATACGCGGCCAATTCTCTATGCTCGGTTGGAGAATCTTAAACGTGGGAAGCTCATCCTAAACCAATTAAGGCTTTTGGAGTGCCTTATGGAGGTCATGCAGAGGCAAGAAGAACTTTTAGTCGTAAAATTCAAAGTTTAGCTTGATAAATAATGTATTCTTATTTATACGACGCACGTTGAGTAGTAATTGAAATAGCAACGGAAATTGCGGAGAAGTTGCTTCGAAGTTTCGCCTGGAAATTTAGAAATTCTCATCCTGAAAGCAAACCACAATAGCAGCAAATAGCTTTATGGCTCAGGAATGAATGATCTTCTACTGCTGATGGAAAAACAATGTAATAGACTCGGGCCTAAGATAAAATTTCCTTAAAATATAAGGTAATAATTAATATGAAGGAAAAAAGCTACTTATATGGCAAAGATGAATAGGGATTACAATTAACAGAAAAGATACCCTACAAAGAACAGGAAAATCAGTAACATTGTTCTATTGCGGATAAAAGAAAAAGCTAGCTGAGAGTAAAGAAGGAAAAGTAACGATGAATGCGTATAATTGTTATGTTTCTTGGTGAAGAGGTAAACCATTAAAATAATTGGGTAGTACAATAAAAACCGAGGTCACTAATCAATAAAATGAGTCGGTGGAAGGAAAACTTTAGTATGACAAAATAATAAATCTCATAAAGCCTTTATTTCATACGCTTCATATGCATAAACAAAAACGTAAAAGTTACCACCCTCTTTTATTGAATTGATGACGTCATTGGAATTCTTTTACATTGATCCGTTCAAGGAGAACTTCCGCTCTTTGAAGGAAGGAATCTCTCTTAAGAGGGTAAAAAAATAAGAATCACGTGCAGCCGATTCATGAGGTCGACCAGTAGCGGAGAAGCGGTAAACATATTACGTTACGTAATAAGATTACCTACGAAAGGGTTAGAGTCGTCGATTTTTATCTGGAAATAGGTCGTGGAGTAATCATCTGATCGCAATCCGGAAATACACGGGTGTAGTTATTTTTCTAACTCCGCAAGAGTCGAAAATTTTAGTGAATAGCAGCAATGGAGGTAATTATTATTGACGCTCGAAAACGAATTAATTCATGCTGCCACTGCTTTGCCAGGTCAAAAATATGATTTTTATGCATTAATTAAAAATTTTATAGCACTTATATTAATTATGGCATGAGCCTTCAGGGCATCGCTGGGCGGTTTGGTAAACCATAAGCTGTGTTATTGAGTAATTTACCCTGACACGCCTACAGCTTCCAATAATATATTGATTGCTAAATAATGTCGTGATTAATATCGCTCAGGCAGAAAATATTTTCACATAATTTTAATTGATTATAAAAAATGGATAACATCAACGATGAATATTATATGAGCTTCGTTGCAGTATCTTACTAGGCCTCGAGGAATGTACTCGTAAAGCTATTTGCAATTTACCTTGTATTTTGATTTAAATTTGAAATGACTAGTGTCGATAAAGTGCATTTGGACAATAATAGAGTGAATTAAAACTTGCTGTCGGAAGTAATTTTAATATTTTTTCCGCTATATTTTATAATATTTTCAGATACATCGGCCATAAGCATACATTACATATGTTACATATGTTAATAAATTTTACACATTTTTGCATCCAATCGTTTGCTTAAAGTCATCTGACAACATCTATGCAAACTCATACTCAAAACTAGTTAGTAATTAATTAGTAAAAAATTTTTTTACAGCTTTACCTCTTCCTTTAGAAATTTACTAAAGCTATTCCACATACGGATGAAAAATAAAATTCAACGAAGTATACATGCAACGGAAAATTCAATAATCGACCTTCTGCAACAAATAAGTAATATGTTCCTCAATATTATAAAAATTAGAATTTGGTGGTTTTGTCCTTGTGTACCTTTCATGTTAGTTATTTTCAAAATGTCTTTGAATTACCTGCCTGACCTCGGTCATATTACAAACAATTCACTTTTCATAATGACTATATTAGTGGAGTGAGTAGGAAACAGAGATGAGTGACAGAAGAATATACGCTCCGAAAGAACACTCACTAATTAGAAGCCCCCGAAACAACGGAAGAGCATTTGGGATTGGACGGTCGAGGACCGGGAGACACCCCTTATCGCTCATCATTGTCAAGTCACAAAAGCAGCCATGGGACGGCTTTTCCAGGGAAATTTCAAAATAAATTAAGATGACAACTCCTCTATTCGGATCTCCCTTCGCATTCAATCGCTTGCAGATCCCAGTTCAGTAAAAAAACTAGCCTTTAATGTCCTAGCTATCCGTGTTACCCTTCATCTAAGTGACAGTAAAAAATGTATCTATTTTAAAAATAAAATGGACATTTTCGTTAGATTCTTTTTCCCACAAATTCATGAAATTATATAACTCTGACTCTGGTTTCAAGTACCTGGACAAACGTGAGTAGTAGATGTCTTATTTTGGAAAGCAATCATTAGGCAAAAATTTAACTTAATACCTTAATCACTTAAGTAATGCATTATAATCTATTTCCCATACGAGTCTTCTCGCAATGGATGAATAGCAAAGGGAATAATTTCGGTAATTATTTTTCCAAAAGATATAAAACTTGATAGTACTTTACCTCGTCAAAAAAATGCATATAAGTAAATATAGGTACCTATGCAATAAAAGTAGATAATTATTACAACTGTAATGTAAATATTTCAAGTTTTGGCATTTTTTCACGAGAAGTACTCTATAAGAAAGGGAAGTGATAACCACAAACAAGACTGATAATATTCGTTCGGATAAGGAAATCATGGCGTACGCTCTATTTTTTTAAGCTGACTGTATTAACAGAGGATGGCAGTCGCATCCTGATAAATTAGCCAGAGTAAATGTGCCACATGCTTAGAATTCTATGGAATCAAAGATTTGGAGTAAATTAATTTGTCTTCGAAAATAGTCGACAGAATAAATGTAAAACAGCTCAGTTTGGACAGTAACTCACAATTTTGTTTTCAGGTTATCCTAATCAATTGCCCTCCTCATTCTTCTCACCTGTAAAGAAGATAAACATAATTTAAATGGCTTTATAGTAACAACGTATGAAATAAATAAGGCTCTTTAAAATTTATTTTAAAATAAAGATACTCGTGCCTCTAATTAAATAAATACAGTACCCTGAAGTAACTGATGGGAGTTTCAAGACAGGTATATTGTAAGCTCAAGTTATGTGGTTCTACAAAATGTTGTGTACATAAGATATGGCTGTTCACGAACTGATGTTCTCCCTTGGAATGCCCTCCAAAAGTGGATGTGCATAAGTTAAGAATGCTTAATTACTGATTCAATTCTCATTTCGCGAGCCTGTTTCGTGAACTTGAAGGGTTCTTAAATTCAATCTGGTTGAAAAATCAAAATATAAGCCTTGTCACATTATAGTATAAAAATAACGTAAGTTTAGGCTTGTCATTTTAAATTTATAAGCAAATGTGTAATTCCCATGGAATTTTGCGTAAATTTCATCCTATAATGCATATCAACAGTAATTCACCATCTTGAACACTAGATTGCATAAAATATGTTTACGATTAAATGCATTATAGTCACGGAAGTTTCCATGTGTCCCTGATTTCCGGTCCCTACGTTATCAAAAAGGCAACTGCTTAATGAGTTAACCTTTGGTTTTCACGGAAACGAAATAGTAAGCAATTCACTGCAATTTTTTCCAACAACTTTCACTAATTATCAACCTAAGTAACAGAAACCATTAATTTGTGAATCAATGCCTATGCCTAAGCGGTATGAACTATGAATTCATCATTTGATAGTACATTGGTCTATTTTAAAGTAAGTAAGGGATTTTTTAAACCAAATTTCTTTGTTCAGTCTCAATGGGAATGCTAAATTGCAGCCGAAAGAAAACCATATCCTTACCGTAGACGAAGAAAGGGGAAGTAATATGTCAGATTTCTCGTCTGGCTCCTACCTTATCACAGAGCCGTCGTTTCTGAGTTACACCTCATCCCTCACAAACCTCTCCAAAATCCCAGAACCAATTCACGCCCCTCACCCAATCCCGCATGACGTACGCCAGACTACAGGGCCAACTACACCGCACATCTCCGTCTATCGGCTCCCACAGAACGCTTGCACACCTCCTACGCCTCACCTCTGACTCCTTAGCAAATACTCTCCCATCCCTAAGAATCAACTCATTTCTCTCGATATGAGAGAAATACCCATCTGTATTTGCAAGTCACATCTTACCCTTTCAATGAAGACGAAATACGGTTGATGGGAATAATTAATGCAGAAACTGAATATGAATCCAGCTAAAGGAGAGCAAAAAAGGTTCATCATCTGAAAGAATATTTTAGATAGGTAGAGGAAATACGTTGAGCTGATTGATTGCCTCGTTGATACCCGCAGTAATTAACTGCAAACATCTATAAAGAAATATTTCATGGAATAATGGATGGCATGCCAAGAAATTTGAGTGATGATCATCCGTAAATAAAATCCAAACAGCGTCAAAGTTCGTTTTTAATAAAAGACTAGTTTTGTCAGGACTTTAATAAGTACATATTTAGATTCATTGGAGATGGGAATAAGGTTTATAAGATGAGTCAGCTATGATGCAATGTAAACTGTTACACTAACTATTTGTTAATAGGTTATTTATTATATATCGTTAGTACCGTGTCTTATTTTTTTCGGCCTTATTGACGATACAAACTTTTTTGTGGAAAATATGGTTATTTTTGGACGCGAAGTAAAAGAAACAAACGACAAAACAACTATCAACAAACGCAAAAATTGTTATAAAAATAAAGAAATATTTACAAACGCAAAAAGGAAAAATTCAATACTAAATCTTTACGTTTCAACGCATTAATTTGTTGCTTCCTCAGCATTAGAAAATTTATTGTGAAAAGAAATTAAATTAATGAAGGCATAAAGGGTGAAATGGGAAGACAATCTTTCAGGAAAATGATTTCAGCCCGAGAAATATACCAAACTCCGAATGGCAGCTGGAAAGTTAAAAATGTTATTCAAAGGAACCTAGATGAATACGATGAGCTTAGCAGCATAAAATGGGCACCAAAAATGGCGGTAGAAAAATTAGTAGGAAGTTAAATAATAAAAAATTCCAGCAATAATTTTAATGAAATTTACTGTCTAACGAGAGATCTAATACAATAAGGGCCACACTGTAACGGATTGGTTAAAAAGGCCTTGACATACTGACTACCACGTAAGTTTTAAAACTGCTACATGCATTGGGTACATTTAAAAAGTGTACAATATAATGTCAAATATATATCCAGATGACTTTGCTTGTAGCGACATGAACATATTTTTCCTGAAGTGATCTCTTATTTCTTTTTTATTTGTATATTTAGGAAATTTAAATTTAAAATTTATTAGAGACTTATGCATTGGACTAAAATGGTTCTAAATTTGAAAACCAGTTAAAACAAAACAAAAATTCTTTCGACGTGAGGAGACTGAGGAAGGAAAGGAACTGGTTAATGTCATAAATGAGTACTTTTCAGTTCCTCGTTATTTAAAATGACCTGCGCTCTACCACCTACTCTCAAAAACCACCTTTGTGCAGAAGGACTGCCATACCATGTAATCACAATTAGCTTGCTATTTCCATTCAGCAGCAATGGTACAATAACCCCCTTAGGATTGGGCTTCTCACACCTCGTTCCAATAGAACAAAAGACCGACAAAGTAATCTAATATCACTGCAAGGAAAATAAAGATTTAGCTAGAGTGAAAGAGGAATATTCGCTCCTGTTACAAATGATTCTTAAATGATTGCTTAAAATGTTACTGTTTATACGCTGCTTAGGGTAAAAGTCTCGTAAACAGTGAACAAATACATTCAGGTTGAGCGCAAAATAGTGGAATGTCATAAATGGGACAGTTAAAACAGTCGTTAAAAAATTAATTTTCATTTCTCGAAGTGTTGCCATTTCCCTTGAGTAAGAATGATTACGGTGGTGAGGGGATGCATCTTAAAGTGTTGTCTTTTTTTAATTCCATATGCGAACCTCGTTGTAGCGACCCCTCTTGCGCTAATTCCTCGCCCTACTTCCTCCTACATTTCGTATGTCCTTACGGCCGGCACGTGCGTGCTGGAGGCGACACCAGAAGCGACCTTCTTACCCTCTATCCACATTCTTTCCTTCCACCCCTACCCCTTTACCACCCTCCTCCCACAGAACTCGACTCTCAGCCATTTCAATCACCGCGAATCCAATTTCCGTTCGTGTTATTAAAGCCTCGGCTCAGCGGCGCACTGACTTCATTTCGAAGGCGCCCCTGATCCTCATCCTCTTCAGCAGCCAGTGCATTTCCTACCCCACACGCACGCCATACCACACACCACCTACGACAACACCCGTGAGCCTCAGTCACTACCGCTGGCTCATCCCTATCCCCCAGCCTCTCCTCCCCCGAGGGGACGGGAACAGGTGACCCATAATATAAAAAAAAGAGGAGGAGGTGGAAGGAATGGAAGAGTGGACGAAAATCTTCCACATGGATCCCCGGATGCACAATAGAAGAGATGCGAATAAATAAAAATGAACTTCTTTCACCCTCTGAACCCGATCTTCCTCCAGCAGGTCGACCGACTGCTCACGCAAGGAGCCAGGCACACAAGAACCTATAGCCTTCCTCATTCGTCCTCTCTTTCATCTCGTCTTTTCTTCCCTCCCCACTCACCATCCCCTTCCTCTTCCCTTCATTCCGCCCACCTGCGTCAATCCGATTCGCACATGGGCACAGGGGACGGAGGACAGAGAGGATCAGGGACGGGGATTGGTGGGGGTGCAACTTCCCCGCAGTCTTGACGGAGTGAGGCCGCGAAAAAGGTCGAGGAGATGGAGGAGGGAGGTGGGGGTGTGTGGCTGGTTGAAGGGAAAAAATAAATAAGCGGAACACAAAGGTTCTTTTCTCCTCCTGCGACCTCGACCGCGACTATTGTGCTCTTTTTCCCGGCGACCGAGTCTCTCTCTCTCTCTCCTCAAAGAATCTGGGCTCTTCTCCCCTGTATCCTTCCGTCCAAAAGGTATAACCCCCAACTCACCTTTTCGTCTCCAAAGGCATTATTTCTTTGATTAGCGCCGACCTCCTTCATTTCCCTGGGGAATAATTTCGGGCGACAAATAACGTTGCGCCTTTGGCGTTATTATTTCCTTCTCCGAGTGAGATAGCACAATAATTATGCCGAACTCAAAAGTCCTCATTTCTTATCAAGCCCTTATCGCCTTAAAGCAGCGTGCTACTGGGACAGAATCAAACGGGTGCCACCTTCTTCCGTACGGCAAGGTGAAAAGCCGGCATACATTTTTTCGGTATTTTCTAATAAAATATATTCACGCCTTCATTGTGCACTAACATTGTGCGGATAACCTTTGAAGATATGATCATTAAAGAATTGATATTTTACTGGGTGTATGCAGGAAAGCCATGCAGGAAAACATTAGATTCGTAAGATTACTTAATACATAATAATTTTTGACCTAAGTGATTACGATAACTGTTTCACAAGGACATAATTAGATCTATCACTATTTTTAGTATCATTTGAACGACTCAAAGAGTGTTAAAAGTATGTAAACAAGTTGTTAATGAAAAGATCATTCCGAGACTAGGAATGTAATACATTCAGTCACATTTGAGACTAAATTGACCCACTGACTGTTTTAAAACGCCAATAGTGGTCTTTGATAAATATTAACTAAAAAAAGTTTTTCTTTAATTCTCTAGTTTAGTTTACTATCCCAAGTAATTGATGAAATATCTAATCCATGAACCCCTCAATTGAACACAATAGTTTGATAAAGCTTTAAAAAAAATTCATTTTACTTTGATTTTGCACGAGGCAATTAAGATACACAAAACGCTCCCAGCAAGAGAGGAAAGAAGAGAGGAAAATTATATTAAAAAATAGCTAACTGAAATTATCAAGAACTGGTCAAATGTCATCAGCAGGGTAGTTAACTTTATGACCTTTGAAATTATCACAATCGTGAAACTCTAAGGCTCACATAAAGTTGTCAATGCCAATCCTTTGCAGAGTGTTACTGATCCCTCGGTTTCACGTGTCGTAACATGTCCGCGACGCCACAGTGGATGAAGGTGAGATAGTTCCAAGAGTTGTTCACAAATACAACGTTGACGATCCGACTGAATCCATTGATTTCTAGGGATCACAGCGTATTTTCAAGGAAATTTTTGGGCATGTATGCCTCTGAATATTGTATCCCTATGTTAAATTTTCTCTGAATCAAATAGCCAGAATATTGTTTAATAGAGGACCCTATGCTTAACAATTAAATCAGCTTAATACGATCAGTGTCAATTAATTACAATGTTAATTATAAGTACTAAAAGGCAAAGTCCCGCTTGTCGGAAATATGTTTCTATGTTGATATCTATTAAAATATGAGTCGTCACTAGACTGTTGATCATCATTGGAATCAAGGAAAGCATTTATATTACTTTCCATTCCATGCACGGAATACTAACTAAATTTAATGAAGATGGATCTACCCTAAATGGTTCGTCGTTAAGAAATGATAATAAATATTTTATTGAAAAAAATCCAACTTCATGAAGATTTAAATAAATATTCATAATGAAATAATAGACTAAGGTGACAGACAAGAGTATATTATAAGGTAATTACATAACCGGGGGGAAGAAGTGTAAATACTGATCAGAGGACTGTTCTCGGTCAGAATTGATATTTTATTTAAGAGTAGTCATACCTCGTAAATAATCGCCACAATATTCATATCGTTGATTATGTACGAAAGAATGTGTACCTACTTTAAACTACATATGATATAAATATGAGATTCAATAAAGGAACCACGACGGCACAAAATCAGCTGTAATACGAAGTGAATATTGATTCGCGCTCAATGTATCATAAAATCTACTACGATTATTCTTTACTGAAGGTAGGTGGTATGGATGTTTTCCGCAAATTATTGGAACCTTTTACCAGCAAAAAGCTTTATAGCAAAATCGGTTGACAACATGGCATAGAAGTTCGATCATCAGCAGCTTTGAACAGCTCTCTCCTGCTGCGGAAAACAGATAAATGCTTTTCAGAGTATTTAATCGTGGTCGGAAAATTTCTATTGAAGAAAAAGCCATTGAAACTTCCATAACTATCACTTTCTCGTTAGTGGGCGGTATACGAATGGCGGAAATTCCTCAAAAAGCGCTCTAGCTCAGGTTTTCGGTTCATTTCCTTCGCACTCAGTCATTGCTATCTTTTTATTTCCCCTTCCCTACTTTATGTGAACATCCCCGTTTGATGTTACGTACGAGTATTTTCCGTCCGTGTACATAAGTCTACAATAACAAATTTTCTGCCGCCATCAATCCACAGTTCGAAACCCTTCAATTTCCCACCGACGCATCGTTTCCTATCGCCTCGATTTCCCCTTGGCTTGCTCAAATCTCCAACGCTCTCTCCTCAACTTTTTCGTTTCCTCTCAATAAACATTCGCCTTTCCTCTCAATCCAGAACAACCTTGAACCCAATAACCCAAAAGATTTTTTTCAGAGAAAGAATTCTTCACTCCTCTCCAGATTCCCACACAGTAAACTCGTCCCTTATTCTTTAACTCTCCGAATACAAATACTCTCCTCCTTTGCAACTCAACTCTTTCGACCCCACCATACCTACTCAAACAATGAGTATGCAGCTACGCGTGTGAAGTTTTTCAAAAGCATTTTTACACCTGCTTTCTCCATAATTGTGCATTATTATAGGCTGAGCCATGGGAACTTTCCAACTACAATGAGCATCTGCTGAGTTTTAAAACAATATTAATTTTAATTAGACACACTATTATTGACTTTCAATACTTAACTTACTAGCTAACGGGTGGGAAAATTTCGCACTTTCATGAGAATAAGTTTGTCAAGGAAACGGTGTCATTAGGTTTTAAATAGAGAAGAAGGTGAATCATAAAGTACTTTATCTATACTTGTTTTCTTGAAAAAGTACAGAAAAGATATGAATACAATAAAGAAAAGAGAGTTTGGTACCTGTGGGAACAATCATGACGTCTGTTTCTGGATAATGGCACGCAATAAAAAAATATTTAAAGACAATAATAGAAGTAACAATGTTGCTGTTCTCTCTGAAAAGTCTGACCCAGTGCTTTATTGATCATCATTGTAAAGGCCACTTTGATCGGGAATTGTTTTCTTGTCTCACAGTATTCCACAAATTATTTACTTATGGTTCAAAGTCTTCCACCACTAATTAGGTAAGGTCTCAAGCACATTGAATACATCCTCAACCATGTAAGTATATACTGTAGCTAAAGCAAAGTTAATAAAAACAAGGAATGGGGTTGCCAACAAAATTGAGATATTATGCAAAAACACCCTGTTTCAGAAAATCGTGAAAATAATTCGAAATATAAAATATATTTCAACGGAGACGACTGATGATCACGCATTTTACGTACACTCCGTGGTATCCAGGGAGCCAAAATTGGCCATCGGAGATGAAAAACAATTGTTAGGATAATTCTATTAAAAAAAAGAATTGTCCTTTAGTTTTTAGCATCCTGGACTAATTTTAATTCGTTAGATCTCGATGAGTTATTGATTAATCTCCATTTTTTGCCCCCGCAAAAAAGTTACGAACGTTTTGTATAACTGTATCCACCGTTTCTAGGTTACATTTTTTTAAGACAGCAAATTTTTACAGATTTCCCATCACCGTCTATTCAAACATTCCCTGCTCCCAGTGAAGACATGAGTTTGGGGATGTAGTGCGCCGGTAGAAAAAAAGAGAAGTTCAACGAGCGAATCTTCTTTTTACTCCCTTTTTCTCCGTATGGGAAGGACGAGGTTGGGGATAGCAGGAAGTGGGGCTCCGCTATGGGGAAGGAGGAGCAGAGGGTGGTGATGGGCCGAGGCTCTTTTCCCACTTCCTCCTGACTCGTCGCACTCCCTTTAGTTTGGGAATAGAATTGTGTCGGAGAGAGCAGAAGGTAAGTACGAGGGGGGTGGTAAAACGGGGAGGGAGAAAAAATGAGAGACTGATGGAAAATACAGCGCTACTTCCTCGAACAAAAACGCGCTCGTCATTCATCTTGTTCGGGGAAAAATAAAATAGACGGACGACCTACCATGGCAGGGTTGGGGAATGGTTGGGGTGTGGAGAAGGTAGGGAAAAGACCAAAGCACACATTTACAGCGACTCACGACCTTAGCCTGTTTTTCAGAGAGATTTTTTTCTGAGGAATGGGTTCGTAACGCATGTCAGGGCTCTAGCTATTGATTCCCATCTCCCTAACTTTCTCTTTAATTTAAGGGAAATATCAAAACCTTGAAATCGATTGATATGCCAATGAAGTGATCCAATTTCTGCAACCAAAGTTTTTTCCATAGGTTGGCGGGTGAGTAACCACATTTGAAATGTGACTTCAGGTTTTGCGAAATGCACTTTGACGCTTCTTGCTGAGTGAATAATTAGATAGAAATTGGATTTGCTTTACTTTTTTGTACATCTCACTACTTTAAAATAAATATGCAGAGTCGAAGGGATTTGATTGGTAAACAATTAGTCACACTAGTAAATTCAACGTGGATGTTTCGTTGGTGGATGTCCTCGGAAAAAAATAGCTGACCAGAATTTCAATGGGATGGACCCGAAAAGAGAGAAAACAAAAAATGCGACGGCTCCGAGGAGTGGTTTACCGCAGTTTAGCCCCCAGTTATCAAGTTGATAGGATCAAATGGTAAAAGAAACATACAAAAAACTAACCAAACCAAAGGAACGAAAACCAATTATAAAATAACCTCATTAAAAACCTGATCTAATGCATTTTTTATATTTTCGCTTAGATGATAATCACCTTGTTTACCAATCTTGTTGTTACTGAACAGATCTAATCTAAAGAGCTATATTATGCTACATTACCAGCTATTGTGCTCCAGTTTTATCCAAATTTCCAGCTTGAAACGATGGCAAAATATGTTGCCTAATGTTAAAGCATTGAATGGAACATTGCGAACTGAAAGTGGTTACACATTGGTTTAGTTACTTAGTGATGAATTTTTAAATTATATAGCCGTCGTATCCCTATACTTAGTGCACAAATTATCTGAAATAAACATACTAGTAAAGTAATTCAATAGCCAAGCATCATTTCACTCAACGAAACCTTGGCTCAAGTACTGATTTGACTGAATGCTTGAATCTTTCCAATAATAAATCCGGAGATATCAAATAGACTGACAGACCAACTAAACGAATCACATTTCAGCATCAAGTTCTGTAAAACTATATTAATTTAATTTTATTAACTGCCTGGAATTACATAGATATTTGATTTCTCTTCAACTAACTCCATTAAAAGCCACTGTGCAGAGGCTAAGAGCATGATCAGTCCCTAGAATAAGGTACAAGCCCTTCAAAGTCATGGGCAAAGAGTGCATTTGACAATACCTTCTTCAATGTTTGGACAGTTTATAATAAATTATAATTAAAATAATTTCAGTTTATAATAAAAATATGTGCAATGTTAAACTGCGGAATATAAAAAAAATACTGAGAAAATATTCCTAATGAAAATAGTCAAGAAAACATCTAAATTTTAATACTTACATACGGTTCTAAGTTAAGAGAAAATGTAAGTAATAAACCGAGGTAACATTGTATTTATTGCTTTAGCTACCGCCCGAATTTTATAGTGCGAAATAATCATAAAGCAGAGATAATCGAGATGGACGATCAAAAGAAATAAAATTCGGCAAATTAAAATGTTTAAGAATGAATTATACTCTGACATTTTCAATATATGTAGTTTATTATTCAAAGAGACACAAACCCTCGGCATCCATTTCGCACTATGAAAAGGACGCAGGAAAGACAGCTCCATAGAAATGTCTCTGCTTGTGATAAGGATCCTTTTTAAAGTATTTCCCCTCTCTTTCGACGCATTATCTTATTAATCTTAATGTTTTTTATTTCTAGAGAAAACTCCTTAAGTTTTCTCTCAGAATCATATTCATTTCATTTCTCAAAGGTATTTTTCTCCTAGGGAACCTCTCTGGTTGCTTAGTTTATTATTCGGAGGACGCTAGAGGCTAAATCGATGAATGCTTTCAATACCACCTTTCCCCTTTTTTTCCCTTGAAATTCTTCCCTTATTACCTCTGCCTGCCTGCCTTCAACCCTCTCCTCCCCGCCCCGCGAATGCCGCCATGGTGGCTCCTCACAAAGTAGATACGGTGACACAAGTGGAGGTTCCGCAGACTTGCGTTGCCATGGAGACCTGTGACGGGCGATTTCTTTCAAGTGCCTTCATCCTTTTTCAATGCTTTCAACGACCTTATTTTCAAAAAAATTAAGAATTTAGAAATTTTCCCTCGAAGTTGTGAATTTTCCTTCGCACTTAATTCTACTGATAACTAACCGACAACTGTTTGCTAATATTATGATTTTTTCCCATCTCAAAAATAGATTTAAAGTTTTCGAGACAAGCAGTGTTACGGCTACGAGAAGCTCATTATTTTACGTGTTTCGATAGCTAGATGAACGCGACTACACTGTACTCAACTTCCCATTATTGAGGCGAAATTTCTAACTATCGATTATCATATCACCTTTTCATTTCTTTTTGCTTAAAGCACGTCATTCTACCTTTTTTTCCATCTATTTCCGATTCGGTCTTTGGTCGATTCCTATTAGGTCGAGTTAAAATTGAATTCGCCTAAAAAACAGGCGTCAAATCATGGAGTTTTATGGCACGATTTAACATGCTTATAATATTTTCATTCACAATTATTCTGAATGTCTTGCAAATTATGATGAGGCGCACAAATTCTAAATTTCAATATAACTGACGCACGTAAGAAAAATCACACGAAAGACTTCAATCACTCATTTATTCAGCCCGGAGGTTGATTAGAAAAGTTGACGGTAGAGGTCAGCTTAAATTAATTAAAAAACGGGTGGAAACAAATATTCAGTGGGGCCTGATACTTTCCCTGGCCTACCTCGCACTTTCACTTACACTGGAATTATTATAGTTTTGTTTTTTCCATTCATCACTCGGATCAAGACCCTTCAATTAGGAGCAAAGCGCTCTACCTACTGACACCACGCTTCTCACATTAAATAATGAAAAGTAGTTTCAAATAAATTATATTACATTCCCTTCTTTGTGGGCATTATTTAAATACAAATAAAATTTTAACTGAAATAAGCAACATACAAAACAAACGCTACAGTCCTAATGGGGTTGTTCACAGTCCCAAAATTGCATTTAGATAAAATATTTCGTTAGATAGATATTATGGGTAAATTAGATGCGATGAAAAGATTTTATTTTCCATTCAGCCATTATCTTGTTAGTTTAAATAAAAAAAAAAACATGAAAGTCACCGTCCACTTTAGTCGGTGACATCATTAGAGTACTGGTTCAATTACACATTCAGAGAGAGCCATTCATTGCTGGGGTTATCGTTAATAGCAAACCTACAGTATCCCCATGCTGTAGGCCAAAAATGTCTTAGAAACGAGGCTGCCCTCAGATTCGTTCCATGACGCCATCAACTTATCTGGGAAAGGGTTAATTCCGTAGATATTTTCGCCAGGATTAACTCGATAGGTTATTCTATAGATAGGACTCGCCGATAGGAGGATCTAAAAACTGAAAACTAGGAGGTATTTATTTTTGAACGCTCTAGGTACGACAATTGACAGTAAAAATACTAAAAAAGCTCATCATAAAATCCGAATCATCTAGGATATTTCATTTATAATCCTGGTAGTATGCGCACAGGCCAAAAATGCTAATAGCTAATTTTTATTGTGACATACAGCTTCACAGCAGACATATCCACTCACGCCCTCTCTATCCACAACAGAAGTTAAGGGAGGTACACTCACCTCTCTCCATTGGTGTTTCGCATTTCCGGAATACCGACGCTCGTAATAATTTCCCGTCCATTTTCCACCACCAGGTACGGAGGGCACATTGACACAATGACACACATTCTCTCTCTTTTATTGTTCTATCTAGGAAGTTAATTTTCGACGGTGGAATGTGGAGAATTCGGAGTCAACCGAAAATGAGCCGAGGAAAAGGATACCACTCGTTAGAAGAATTACGTTGGGAATAAAACATGCCTTGACGCTACGACGAAGGGATTTGAGAGAAGGGAAAGGTATTATTCCAGTCATATAACATGTTTTTAACTTTTTGTTGGCAAGTGCCATTTATTTATTGCTACTTTAAACAGATTATGAGGTGAAATAATTACAACATTGTTGACATAAATAATCACGAATAGAATTTCAAGCCAAAACTTCAGCATGGAAAGGTGTGATTAAACATTTTCTCTGGAAATATTTAGGTAAATACACCAAAGAATGAAGTTCACCGTGAAAAAATATTTGACTTAGCCGGGATATTTTAAAAATATTTTTTCATGGTAAGCTTCATACTTTGGTGTGTTAAATTTTGCACCCGTGCGCGTGATTGCGTACAAAGTCACTTGCTTCTGCAGTGCTTTTAAATATTTAGGTTTTTATGCCATTATTGCTGCTTTAATTCTTTGCAACCAATTAAGGCAGGTTAGGAAAAACAGTTCACCTGAATGGCATTACATTTTTTTAAAGAAAATTGTACGCATGAAATACGTTTCCGTTTCTATAGGGGGATGACCTGACGCTACTTTTTCCCATTCTCACTCCCTTTCTCCTTCATGGAAAAATTATTTCATTAAAGCCACTTTTCTTTTTCAGACGTATTATGATAACATTTCATATCATCAGTCATGCTTAAAAAAAGATGCGAACTTTAAAACCACTGGCGACTTTTAAGCTCTGATTCAAATGGTAGCTAAAAAGCAAAAACATTCTATTATTACAATTTTTAGCCTAAGCCTAATTTTAAGGAAGTCTTTTGGATCAGAGAAACATCACCTACTCAGTAATAACATATTTACGTGGTAAATGCTGATAACTTTCTGATTGGAAGCCAGGGCTATATCATACCGGTGAAGGAAATTGGTTACCCAAAAATTGAATGTTTCAAAAGAACCTTTTAATTGATGAATTTCGGAGTGAATTGGGAAAGCAAGCAACTTAAGCTATTTCGTAATTTATTTGGTTTCAATCTTTAATTGTATTGCTTGTTTTCATTAAATACTCTTGGAACTTGAGTTTTAGCAGCCTTTTGAAGATAATTAATATACAATTTTTAAATAATAGATTTTTTTCTAATTTGATTGAGATGAAAATTAAGGAATTTGGATTCAACAGCGATACATTTTACTCATTAACGAATTACGCCTAAAAATAAACACTACCGAAATTTGAAATATTTCTTTTTTTCTAACCGCTGGGGGATTTAACTGGGAGAGGAAGAGGCGAGGTCGTGACATCATAAGGTGTAGCTCAGATTACGAGGAAAGAACGACCCTTATTCTCTCCACGCCGCGAGGCAACGCTGGAGTGTGCTGAAGCGAATGGGGACCGGATGGAATTCACGAGCCCCTCACTGATACCATCCGCTTGATTCCTCGCAATTCAATAGAGAACAGGAAGTGACTAAGACTAGTCCTCGAGGCATTACGGCGGGGTCATGAAGTATGGTGACCGGTGGTAATTAAAAAATCCCGCATGACTTCCAAAAAATTCCGAAACAATCCCGAAAATTCTTTGACCGCATCGAGAATCCTCAATGAGGTTAAGCTTGCAAGAGGAGCTTGATAAGAGGGATAATGACATTACTGAATGAAACAACTTCACTATCTGCATTCAGAGAGAGTTGAATGGGTGAATCAGTATCCAATCTTGGTCAGGTCGTTGCAATTCTTCCCTGTACGCTATTGGAATGAAAAAACCATAGTAGTGCAGTATGATCAAATGATGTCTCAATACATTTTTGAAACGTTATCCCAGTAATTTTGTTTTTAGTCATTATGGAAAAAGTGTAAATAATGGAATACTATTTCTGAATTAAATTTTTACGATTATGGAGATTTCCGTAGATTTACGTTGATTTCGAAAGAAAGTTGAAAAATATAACTCAAACGTCAAATATTACTTTTGGTGGATATGATTTTTATTAAGCAGTTATTTTCAATGCCAGTTTATCAGCCATTTCAATTCACTGTCAGTTAATATTTTGCTGAAGCTTCGAATTAAAATAGATTTAAAAACACATGGAAAATTATCGAACAACCTTTTTCCAGAATTACATTGCTTTTAAATTTATAATAAAAAAGTGAACTGGCGCAGGATTGCATTATAATCTGCATGGAAGATGCCAGGGGAGAACATATGGGGAAATTTTAACGATGTCGGCATTCAGAACGTACGTGCGTAAAATTATTATTTTATTGACATATATTCTTATTTTAGAACAGAAAATGCTATTTAGGACTTTTTAAAGTCAAATTTTCTTGACAACGTTGAAAATAAGTTTTAATAAAGCGGCAAGGGAGTCATAAATTCTATGCTATTATTATTTCAGATTAATATTTTTAAAATTAAATTTGTACATCAGTCAGATTTGATAGCCAGACTGTTTGCCTGAGCACTGCAAGTTTGAATAAACATTGCTGTAAATAATGTATTTTTAAAAGGGAATTGTACAAAAAATATAGGTCTTAGATGCCATGTCTAAAAGTCATGCTATTCATACTGATGTTACCATCCATTTAGCAGTGGATACAAAAAGATTAATTGGGTGCACTTGAGATGTAAACATACCTTTTTAATCACAGATAAAACTGATTATGATTTATTGTTTAAAATAAATTGATAAACGAAGAAAAATAAAAATAATCACCCCAAATATAAATTAAAGTAGAAAATATTGGATCGCTTAAGACTAATTAAAGTAAATATGAAGTGTGCAGACGGGAAGCTTGGCGAAAACTGCAGAGGAATGAAACAGAGAGAAGTGAGAGATTCTACATCGTTTATTTAAGGAATTATTTCAAATACATTGCATGATCATCAACTAGAATAAATGTAAATTCCAAGTCCCCTAGCTTTCGTCCAAGCATTTGAGCACTAGGTATCAGGCAGTAATGATATATACTGAAGATAGAAGACGCTTGCAGCAATTAGAAAGGATGAAATTTTTTTGGACGAGATTATCTGGACTCATCCATCTCAATCCTAGTTATGAGGGCAATTGCATCAATTTGCTACCTAAAGAACCAAAGTTTACCATTTGGTTAAGCATTTTTGTGTGTTTTTGACTTGATTAATTTTATTATGACGCGAATTTTGTCCACCAGAAAATAAGAATTCCTTATGAAATAAACGAGTTACGACGTCACTGAGAGTGGCTGAAATCGTACCCATTAGTTCTGATTTCCCTACACAATGCTTACTCTCTCTCCCCACTAGTGGCATTTGCCATCTCAATAGCTGCTTGGAAAAAAATAATGTCCGTTCAGTTCAGCTAATGGGCCATTATTTTCAATCAAGTCTATTGAAACTATGAAATTTACATTGTGAATCATTGTTTCAACCTTGTCAACATTAACTCATTCATGACTGACATGGCATTAGAACGGCACTCTCCTTTCCCTAAGGTTCCGTGATGCTGCTATCCTCAAAAACCAATAAAAGTAAGTTTTTATCACTCTAAAATTAAAGATAAATTCCAAAAATGAACCAAAGGGCATTTATTTTTACTTGAAAAATTGTAAATATATTGAGCTAATGCAATACACCCTCCTACCATCGTTCTGAGTTTTAATGTCCCCTGCATCAATGTAAAGTTAGCTCCAATGAAATATGCATTGCAGCGTGTTAACAAATGAATTCACTATCGCACTCAGCATGTCTACAAAATCCTGAATCCTGAACACTCTGAATGCTCATCCTCAGGAAAGTCAGCTTTCAACATCAATTAAGTACCACTAGCAGAAGATATAAGATAACTTAATGCATTTAAAGGATGTGCTAATGGTACATCTTTTCTCCTGAGACTTTGCAAACTTATGCCACAGAATCACAGAATTCTTTAAGAGCAACAGTAGAGTGTTAATAATAGCTCGCAATACTTTTCCGTTCTTTCTTTACCACGAATCTGTATAAGCCGTAAAAAAATTGCTTTCTCCACCGATTTTCAAAACGTATAAAAATTGAAATATGATATAGTCTCAGATTTTAAAAACTGAGTGGCTAATTTTTACATCGAACTTGAGAGCTAGCAGTTAATAGTTATTCTATGACTTGAAGGAACCAATCTCAATTTATATAGATAATCATCTTTGTGCTTCTTTTTTTAATGAAGAAAACGCATAAATGGGTATAAAAACGGTGAACATAACTTCCTGCCATGCTCCAAACCAAATCTCTACTACTTCATTTGTATTTAGTATTCCAAATTAACCCCCTCGATTCTCGTTGCTCCATCTCAAACTTTCTCTTTCTCCCTCCAGACTTTGTCTACTCTTCATCCAACCCTTGATGCTAAACACTCACGTAATTTCTGTAGTGAAAAAGGATCGGAGGAAGTAAGAGTTCATTTCTTCACCACTCTTGCCTTTGTGGGATGCCCAAGGCTAAGAAACTATAAAGAAGCGTTGCTCCTTTATCATCATCACCCCATTCTCTCTTCTGCTCTCGCCCAAGTTCCGCAATCCATTATTCAGAATTGAATCACATCGTCGCCCCGCGAAACTCATTTATTTATTTTTTTTAATTCAAGACGTAGCAGAAAAATTTCCGAGAAGGATAAAATGTCTCGGAACAGACAAAAATCAATGCATATTTATCTGTAAAGAATGGCGGGATGGAGCTTTTGGAGGTTGGATGGAAAATTGAAACAGATTGGCTTCGGCGTCATGTTAAAACGGAGAGCACGGCAGGATTACACAGTCCACTGTGTTTTATATGAAATATAAAATATCGGTGTTTAGATGAAATAAGTTTTTGCTGACACCGAGGAACGCTGTTGAACGGTTTAAAGAGAAAGCTCAACTAAATGGAATCAAATAATCGCCATAAATGGGTGATTATCGTTGATTGGAACACCGTGGATTGGATGTTTTTTTTATATCAACACCCTTCTTTTCCTCGTTCGTAAATAATTTATAAAATGATATTGGAAACTTCAAAATTTTGACCTAAAAATGTTTCCTGAAAGCCCAAATTTAAGTTTGTTTCCATGCATATTCAAATATCCACATAAAAATTAAGACCTTATAGATTTGAATGACGTTGCTAAAAGTACGCATTTTCACCCACAGGGTTGGCAATGCCCACATTCTTTTCCTTTTTTTCTAAAGTGTCCCATTTCTTTCTTTCAAAGTTTGTTAATGGATATTTCCATCAATATTTCATCAATTAAAGTCTTTCAAATTATTCTTGCATAATAAGTTTTTAGCCTGCACTTTTCGAATCGCACTCCTATGGAATTTACTCCCTATACTACCCATGAAGTTGCTTCTTATTTTCTTTAAAAATTAGGAGAACTCTGTGCATGTCTCTGCTCCTTGATGGCCTATCACCACCAAAATATGCAGTAATTAATCTTTGTATTTATTTTTCAACATCATCTGGTGGTGCATCATCGCGATTAGTATTTGATTTAAATCAGAACCCAGAAAAATAGTTTCCCTTCATGTATCAGCAAGGCATATGAGGAAGCAACATACTGTTTACATTTTGAGTTGAAATACCAATGATGGAAGTGAAAAAGGTAATTAATTACTATTCCATAAATAAATATTTATTTCAAACGTGGAGAAAATTTTTTTACGATGGGTAAGTTACTCAAGGGAATAAATGGATGTAGTATCATTCTTCAAGTACCATGAATTTTACGATTTTAAGAGTTGGGTGGCTTTTAGAATTTTATCAAATGTGCCAATGCTTTTAATGCTGAGCATTGGTATCACTCCAAGCTAAAAGAAAACATTAACACTTTCCCTTTATTATTGGAAACTCGAGAGAGAGTAAAACTCTTTCTCAAACTCCATGCAAAGACATGAATCCTGGAAGAGGAACAATGGAGAGAGATAGTGGGTCACAAAAGAGTAAATATGGTCGGATGTGACCTCGGGAAAAGGGTGGAAAGAGCAAGGGTAAATAAAAAGAGGGTAGGTTGAATCATGGTAGAAAGAGATTGAATTTTTCAAAGCCTTTCTAAGTAACGTGGTTTAAAGACAAAATGAAACCGCTTGTTAGGGGTCCTTCTTGCTGCAAGCCGCCTATTATTCTTATTTTACGGAGATGGCGAGGGAGGGAAACTCAGGGTGCGGCTGAGAGGGTCGGAAAATGTGGTTTATTACACGTGCCAATTTCAGGCCTTTCTCCCTACCCTTTTCCGAAACGGGATAAAGGCTGTGGGTGCTGGAAAAACACATCGTCAGGCCTCGTTTATAGAGCAAGAAGGCTACAACTTAGCTTCAGTAGCCAGAGATTAAAGAGGAAAACTCTTTTATTTTCCTATGAATAAGGAAAGTTTTTATTTACCTAGAATATCACGAAATTTCTTGATTGAAAACATTACAAGTCATAGTTACTCATTCCTGATTAAGGTCATGTTGGATGATGATATATCTAAAAAACGAAGTGGCAAAATGAGCAAAAGGTATCAGAAAAGGCACAGGGAATACTAATATGAAGGTTCAGGGTAATACTTCATGAAAGATACAATGGCTGAAGCAAGAAATACTATAAATGTAGAGTAGATATACGGATATAGAAATGGAGACACGGTGAGGAGGTGCAAGATAGCATTACCAGGATATTACCAGGAATCAGTAAATGCAACTCACAGAAAAGGCACTTGTCTTGGCTGCGAGCGAATGGTGAGGCTTTCTGAGAAAACTCTAGAAGATGAATCCAAACTTCCAGTACTCAGAGGAAAAAAAAGAACAAAAGTTGACGGCGTACTGATTTGCTGTTTTTCATATGCCTCGAAATTTTGTTTCTTTTAACAGTGCGTACATAAATTTACTTTTTACCCGTCGAAGGACCCTCTATTTTCCAAGGGTAAAAAGATAAACACAAGTAGGTAGCATACAATCGAGCGAAAGAGTTCATAGGAACTCGATCATCAAATGAAGTCTGCGTCAAACTCAAATAAAACGAAAAAGATGGAAAAATGGGAAGGTGAAATTAAAGCTACGAATTTTCCTTAGGGAAACCTAGCCTCAGTAAGTTAAACCTCATTGAGCAACTAGCAATTCATAAAAAGATGGTAGAAAAAATATCTCGTCAAATAAAGGCATAAAATACTTTTTATTTATATTGAACATCACTAATGATTAGATCTTTAGTAAATTCATTTCCTCACTGCATCTGGTTTAGTACTTACTCACTGCAATAGGACGTTCTATGCAGCTGCACTCAAAATGAGCCGAAATTATTAATGCAAACCTAATACCCGACTAAAAACTAGAGCTTTTAAAATACTTCCGTATCTTTCCCAATCCGAATTTCTAATGAGTAAAGAAGATAGACCAACAACATTACTCAACTGTAAAGTAGTGGAAGAGTTAACCAATATAAAGCTTATGCGAGAAATATTTTAAGAGCCATTGGGCGCAACGAAAGGCGAATAATGGTAAATGTATCAATACCTGACACAAGACTAACCATTTTATCGGAGATTTTGAAAATGTTTCACCAATAATTTTGGAATGGTACTTATGATTTTTTCAGAGGGATTACGTGTTTTTTAAATGACTTTCCACTTGAACTTTTCGAAGTTTTGTCATATTTATGACTATTTCTAATAGGCCGTCGATCAAACGTTATTCTTCCTAATGACTATCTCGTAATTACCGCAATTTCAAAGAATTGATTGCAATAGTAATCAGATTTCAAAGGAGAAATTGCACTAGTGATGGGATATGAAAGAAAAAGGAAATAAAAAAATCAAAGAGGATGAGGCATGGGGAAAGAAGAGAGGCAGATGTGAAAAAAGGAAGAGGCGATAAGGAGAAAGAGGATTGACCGCAAGGGGTTGGCGACACGGAAAGAGATTCGTCACAGCGGCAGCAGCAGCGGTGGCTAGCGGCCGCAATGCAGCGCCGTGGTCGCCGAGCACGCTCGGGTGGTGAGCGACCCGGAAGGAAAAGCGTTTGCACGCAGGCGGAAAGCAGATGGTGCGGGGGACGCAAGCTGCTCTATTGGGGCGGAGGCGCGGGAAAGGCCGTATGCACCAAGGGACGAAGAGAGGAAAGACACTGCACCGGGTGACGCCTCCCTTTGGCTGAAACATGAAAATACACCCTCCAGACGACATTTGCGCCGGGCGGCCAGCCTTGATGAAAGAGGCGTTCGGACACCGTCTGGTGGAGACACATCAGAGACAGGAAAATATTAATATTTTTTTAAAATAATTACAGAGAGAGATGAAAGAGAGAAGGGATAAAGAACGCTGCTTCAACGTATAGACTGGATAGTTTTAGAGTACTTTTCGACGCTTGGAAGTATTAAATAAATGATTTTATCAAGTGTCCAACTTTTAAAAATTTAAATACTGTCTTAGTTTACTAAGCGTAATTCATTTTATCTTTGTAGAGGATGAACTAAAAAACGCTGAGATACACTGCCTTAAAAATAATCCTTGCGATTTACAATCACTCACCACATGGTAATTAAATTGATCGAGCCTAATCCACAAGCTGAGCACTAAAATAGTATTATAGTCTACCCACACATTAATATTTGCAACATATTCTCTAATAGACGAATCAAAAATATATAGTACCCAGATATTTTCTGAGCCAGCTGCAATGCAAATCATCTTCTTCGTCGCCGATGATTAAATCTCAAAAAATCAGCTAGTAGGAGCATAAAACTCCGATTACCATTCTAATTTCTATGAAACTGGTAATTATACAAATGAAACAATAGTATCACCACACACATATGAACATTATCAACTTATTTAACTAACCATGGGAAAATTAATTCAACGGACTCCAAAGATTTAAATTATCGACTCCGTTAAAATCTACCTACTGCACAAGAAATGCCTCTTCATTTTAGATTTTTTACCACCAGAATCTGATGCTAAAAATCCCTAAATATTCTTTCCCTTTAAATCACAAAATTTTATATCTTTTACATACAGCTTCAATACTTCAGCAGAAAAGACTAAAATACCTCTTTGCATCCCAGAAACTCTGTGCTTTTGGGCCCTCTAAAGAGCTCACTTCCGTTGTCAAAAGGGCCGCTTGAATTTTATTACACAGAGCTGTACGTAGAGCTACTAATTGTAAGGTGATGTCAGTTACCTAGCATAGGACACAAAGCAGAAACCTTTTTTGCATTGCTCTCATTTAACAAGCCGCATGGCGTTTCAATAACAAACTTCATAATTTTCATGAAATTAAAACGGGATAACTTTACAGTAGAAAGATACTTCATCCAAAAAATTACAGTGACTTAATCGAAATTCTTCAACAACCAATATACTTTTTTTCCAAAAAGAGTGCCTTAAATATCATGTCATATCGTAAATCTGAAAATAGCAATAAAAAGGAAAAGGCATAAAAATCCCATAATAATTACATTATTGTCTTTCTATTTTGCATCAAAATCAGAGGTTTTACTCAATTTATTAACACTTCAGCTGCGTAACGAAAGATATACCTGGTGCCCAACTTCCCGAGACCAATCAAATTAAATAATCAACAGCAAAAACACAATTAATAATCCATTGCAATTACGGCAAAGTAACAATTGGCACACATTTTTCGTTGTGCTAAACTTTTTTATCTCAAATTGGGATAGATTATCCAAGATTATCAAATTGATTTAATAAAGGAAAGTGTAAAGAAGAGAAAAGTAGAAGAAAGTCATACGCGTAGAAACATAAGCGGCTAAAGATAATTAAGATAGACGGATCTAAAAAAAGATGGTATTGGAGGGATTAAAATGGATTGAAATAATAGCAATAAACCATAACAAGAGGAACTAGTAATAAGAAAAACAGTTTTATGAGGGTTGGGAACGAAAGTATCTAGGCAGTTAAAAATGGGGATAGAATGAATTCGCTGATTTTCAACTGTAAATTGACTGTAAAGCAGTGGCTTTTGCTCCAATTGAGAAAAAATTTTCCCAATATTTCCGAGGAATAGGTAGCTGATTTAACTTCCTATCGCGCATTGTCACCATATTAAAAAATGAAATACGAAACGGCAATGTCGTCATTAAATAGTATTCACTCAAACACTCTGAGGCTAGGGCATATCTACCGACAGATTGGATAAAGCACCTTTTAAAGATAATCGGCGATGAAGCTGAGAGCATTAATGCACGCATCAAGCAAAGATAGCAATCCTATTTCGTAAGCAGGGATGTTATTGAGGCTTAGCTGGTAAATATGCGAGGACAAAGTGAAAAAAAATCGGAGGATGTATCTCCTCACCGAAATGGATATTCCATAGCTTCTCCAGCCGTATCTTTTCCCGTTTAACTCTATCCTCTGCCATCATCCTTTCCCATCAAGTGCCATCAAGGGAAGCCCGCTCTTCTCATGCATCACTTTGTCGTTATTAAACGGGATAACACGGATCTTTATTTGAAATTTCAGCGGCTCGGGAGGAAAACGAGACCTGTGGAGAGGGAGGTGCGGCGAAGGCGGGAAGAGCGATGTGAAAGTGTCAGGTGAGAGAGGGGTGTGATGAGGGATGGTTGGGAGGAGAGGCGAGAGAGAGAGAGAGAGATATCACGCACTGAGAGAAAAGCTCTTTGAGGCCTACTAGATTACATACAAAGACTTACATGGGATAAAATAAATTTTGGCTTCTTGGAATTTATACCTGTAATAATAGTCAAACACGAAAATCTATTAGATGACATTTCATATTATGAATGCTTCATAAAAAAACTGGAAAATGCATCGGACTTCCCTCATTATTACTTCCTTTAATCTTTATAATCCGATATATGTATGCAATTCACTATGGCTGGGCAAAATTTTTTCATTCATTATAATAAATTATCAAGGGAATTCCACGGGATTATCAATTAGTAGCTAGGTCATACACTGCTTACAATTTCTCGTTACTCTTCTTCTGGCTCATTTATTCCACCAATCGTATTTATACATTGATGCTGTTATTGTACCTATTTAAAGTTCTGGTAAAACTAAAATTTAAAGGTAAAAAAGTAAAAATAGGGTTTTCATACCATATTTCATTTCAGATGGAACATCTTTAGCATTGCTACATCGAAGTAAGTTGGACCGAAAATAGAGCGACGAACAATAGATATTAGTTGTTATAAAAATTGCTTTTCATACTTAGTCTCGTGGTTTTAGTCTACATGAGGATTCGCTAATTGATGGGCATCCCTATTAACGTGAATGTGAATTTGATTTTGTGGCATTTGCAGTTTATAATTACAAAACTAATGTCTGAAAACCTTTGTGTTTTAGCGAAAAAGTCATAATTAACACCATCAATTCTTTAAAAAAGTTGCGTGAAATATATAAAAATGCAACAAACGTGAAAATTCAGACGTACGAAAATAAAGGTACCCCTCCCATGAGTTGTCCTTCTATTGAAAAACATTTCATTATTTGAGACATATCGGGTAACAAAAATAGCAGTCAATTCACTCTCAGTTTGGGCCATTTCTGGCACGGTTAGATTCTAGTAAGCTGGGGTGGGCGGAGATAAGTAAAACCAGCAGCTGAACCGTGTTGTAAGCGCCGATTACTCTATGTAGCCAAGAGACGTACGGCGATGCGCCCAGCGTAGCTTTCCGAACTTTTGACGCCCAAAATCCCACCAATGGGGAGAATGTCCACTCAGCGGAACGGAGCACAGAGAAAGAGATTGAAAGAGGGCGTTATGTGGCAGGTACGGGAGAAGCAAGGTGAAGCAGGAACGACATTGAAAAGGATTAATCAACGGCTGGGAATAGGAGAGGGAGAGAGTGAGACGAATGCGGAGAAAGCAGTGGAATAAACGAGAGGATTGTCGAAAAACGAATGGGAAAGGGAACAAAGTGAGACACAAACCGATCTGAAAGAGTAGAGATGGCGAAAAGGAGAGATTAAAAGCAGAACAAGAGCGGTGGAGGAATCAAACCAAATGAGATTTCTGTTCCGTTTCAAATGAAAAATAATTTTCACTTCCTCGCTAACAGGATGGTTCCCTTTCATCCAATCTTCATCTCACCTCTCTCCTTGCGACTCCGAAATCTGATATGCATCCGTAAGCGCTTAACGGAGTGTGTGGGTAATCAGTTTCACCATGAGTGATTAAAATTGAATGTTAAAATTCCGCTTGTTATCATATTTTGCGCCAATTTTTCAAAGCAATCACGTATGACAATGCAGTGATTACCACAGGAGGAAAAATAGAATAAAAATTCAATTACAATTTCCTGTAATCAAACTTTGAGATTGTACACGATAATGTTGGATGTTTTACACAGAGATACCTTACTTCTTATTTTACATAAAAAAGTACTCAAGAACTTCAATTTTGAAAGCTGAGGTTGAAATGAAAACGCACCATTTTTACTGCCCCTGCACTTTTGTACACATTTACCTGCAACATTTATACACAACATATAACTTTGTCACAAGTGTGCTTTAATAAACGGCAAAAATAATTGAATTAAGGCTGTAATGAAATCGATAATTATAAATCAAAAAACTAAATTGTAAACTAAAAGGTTGCGTAAATTTTCAGCGCGAAGGGAAAAGGGAACAATTTCATCAAAAAGACTAAAAATATTATCGGAAAATACTTTTAAAATAACACACATCGCAAGCAAGGTGGTTTATTATATAGCAGACATTCATTTAAGTCTCTGTCAATAGTAGAAAAATGATTAGATACCGAGTCACCTCGTATGGAAAAAGGAAAATAAAAAAGAGATATATTTGAAGAGAATAGCGGGAAAAAGATATAACCGTTAAAAAAATAACAATTATGTTCGACCAGTTATTGGCTACAGTGAAGATAACCAGAGAGAGGTAATCCAAATGCTTGATATAATAAAAAAAATATATCCGAAAGTAGCTTTTCGATTAGACTGGAAATCATCGATGGGAAATTGGCCGGCGTGTTAAAAAATTTTCTCCGTAGATGAATGCCCAATCAGCCGAACAAACGGAATGGGAAATATTAATTTTTTACATATTAAAATTGGGAATGATTGCATTGAGATAAGAATTATTCTCCTCTTCGTAAATGATACCCCGATCAGCTGAACAAACAGAATCGGGATTGGTACTTTTTTCTATTTTTAAAAATTTAGTTAGGAATTTTAATATTTCGACATTTTCGTACAAAACCTCTCTGGAGCAAACAAGAAAATTAAATGAACAACGATGATAAAGAGGAATAATCTGGAGAAAGGTGCATAGGTAGCACGGGGGAAAATATTAAAAATGGTCAAGGGAGAGTGAGTAAGAGGATTAAGTTGAGCGAGGTGAGAAAACAGACGTGGAAAAAAGGGACCGGCGAAAAGGGAGATTAGGAGGAAGGCCCGGAAGCAGAATTCAGTGGGTACGAGGCGTAGGGAAAGATGGAAGGAATAGAAAGGGAATCCAACAGAGAGAGAACGGGGAACAGATGTGGAGGAAGCCGCGAGATGTAGAGCGGGTAGAAGTCTTCCGGGTCCGTCTCTAACCACCGCTTCCCTGTCTGACTACAAAAGGGCCCCAAAAGATTAATGGCCCTAAAGGGGTCACTGAACGTCTTACCGAATGTAAACATCGCTGGCACAGTTCTATCAAGGTTCTTTCCTTCCCAGAGGTGGGCTTTCGCGAACCGTCTGTACCCGCAGGACTTTGTCCGAGACGCCGTCGCCGTCTGTGACATGCGGCCGCGGAAATCAGATCCAGCCGGCATCACTTATGTCCCCGCTGGGGATGATTCATGACATCACGGTAATGCTGGCCTTAAATTTCGGGCGAAGATTTCAGGAGCATTCTAGTCACAGTAATAACGTGCTTTGCCCAAGAAATCAAATTGGCTCGCAAGCTATTCACAATGAGGCTCCCATGTATGTAAACTTTCCTTTCAACCTAGTCAACAGACTTTTTTTCTTGTTTGGCCAGGTTGCGAAAGAAATTTCTCTTTCAAAAGTCATTTTGGCTTTAGTCACTAAATTTTCATGTTTAATAGTTGAATTGCTTAGAATAATAAATAAATATTGCTGCTACCACCGAGGATTTATTTTGTTTTCTATTAAAATATTTCACTTAGAAGGAACGTGGTTTTCTTCCTTAATGACCCAGTATGAAGTCGAAATGCATTTGAGGAGACTTACGATCGTCTTAGTGGTTACCCTATAAGCTCCAACCTTAATCACATCCCTAGCCAGTATCATATTTTTAGAAACTGTTTATACTCGCAAGCAAAAGCGGATAATGGAGTAGGTCAGCATATTCTCAGATATTCATTGTCTGCGGAACTAAGAGACATCCTGGGTTTCCCCTCGCGTATATTGCTTCAATTTACATATTCACTTCGGTCAAAACAGACTTTCTGCATAAGTTCATCAAGTTTACTCTGATTTCTCTAATATAAGATTAGAATATGAAAATAAATTTTTATAAAAAAAGATTTTCTCCCCAGCTAAAAAGAATAGAATAAACTCTTATGAGTATGACAGATTCTCACAATAAATTTCTTCACGTATAAAAATATCGAGTTTTTCTACAATAATCTTTCATTTTAATGATCTTAGCTCTGCCATCGGTTTTTCGGCATTTTTAAAATACTAATCTTCACATTTTTCTTTAAATTATGAATAAAAATCTAGATACAGTTCCAGTCATAATAAAAGTGTTAGATTGTCTTATTAAATGTCATCTGCTCTCGAGCTATCTTGAAAATTTTATACCTAATCGGAAAGTGTTAACGTTAAATTTAAGTTGAAAGATTTGACTCGGACCAGACGACAATGAACAAAGCAAGTTAATAAAAACCAATCCTATTCATAGCTCATTTATGCAATATATAATCTAAATCAAATCCGTAATATGATATGATTATTGGCTACTCCCTGAGTAATAATAAAGGGAAGGCGTTATTGATGTAATAAGAAATGTTATTGAGAAAGAAAAAGATGTTATTAATGAAATGATCAATGACGCATATACAATGCAACTTATTTTATCTAGAGGATGTAACTTTAGGTTAATATTGTACTTGATTACTTAGCACACTTAGCCTCGCAATGTATTTAACAAATATGCACTTAAAGGGTTTAGGAGGGATTATTTGACCTAAAAAGTAATCCATGGAATAGAGAATTGGGACTGATGATGGCCGTTGTAAAGAGGCATACGAAGATTCCATCAGAGATTAAAGTTGAGTAAAGTGCTTTATTTGATCCAAGTTCCAGAATGACAAAACTTCATACGATCAATTAACTTCAATTATTTGAGTGCTTCTACAGATAGGACGTTTAGGAGTGAGGCGTCATTTACGCATTATTCAAGTTTACTCAGGATAATTGAGTAAAATATGTAACGCAAATAACATACTATGCGCTGTATTTAATTAAATGACATAGTCATTCTAAAAAAAATCCATGTTATCTACTATTCGTAAAAATGGCCAAAAAATAAACTCGTTAATGAAATGAAGGGGAACAAATATATTTAAAAAAATAACAATGACTATTCAATCCATAAATAAGGGTGTTGAAAGACTGCCAGGAATGTTGCGGAAGCAATTAAAGATATAGATGGATGGATCCAGGTCCCTAATGAGACTTGTTCTCGTTTCTTAACCTAGATGCAAAGAAGTAACCTCTACCCTAATGCAGAAACGGGGAGAAAACTCGTCTAATACTAAATGAGGAGGAACATGCAGCATCAGCATGCCACAAAAATTAAAAACGCATAATACATGGTGAAATTAGGGTTAGAAAACAAAATATTTGCATTTTAATGCATTTTCATAAAGATGTAAGTCCTAAAGGTGCCAAAGGCAGGTGTAGCAAATAATAAAGTGATTTTCCACAATTGACCTTGTAAAATGGCAGAAAATATTATAAAGATATGCAATGGCGATTTATATTTTTAATGCATGGTTGAATCAAATTGCGACTTTAATACGTTTTTATGAAATATTAATGAAACAGGCGGTAAGCATCATCTCAAATGAAAATAAATACAAATTACGTTGTGCGTCTGATTATATAATTTCTGCAAAGAGAGATAATGAGCGTGGCAAAAATATCCCAGCATTCAGTGATGAGATTGAATTATTGCATATCCATGCAAAATGAATGTCATTCTCGCGAGGAGGTGCATCAAATACATTTGCAATTCCAAGCCTTCGTGCTTCGTTGTAGAAACAGCTTGACGTCCCGACCCGAAGCCCGACAAAAATCCCGACCAGAAGCTGGTGCCTCAAAATTGTTTTCCTCCTTGTGCCAAAACCTAAATCAGCCAGACATTTTCGAAATCGATTGCAAGCAACTGGGAATTCATAAGTTTTTCCCAATGACCTAATTTCTCACAAAGTATCCGCTCAACATGGAAGAGCATCTGAATCTTATTGAGTCAAAGGTATAGAGGGAACTATAGATAGATCTGGCCACTGAGGCACTGCTTTGTAATCCTTAAACCCATTGGGACCTCTTTCATCAGTCTCTGAAATTTACCTCTTTCTGGCTACTCACTTAGGAGCAGAGGAGTAAGGGCAGGGAGAAACGAGGAAGAAAAATACTACAAAAAGAGCAAATAAAAGGCGAAATGAGAATGAAAGTGAAAAGAAATGACTTCACCACGGGGGCAAGATGGTGACGGAGGCGGAATAAGGGATTACCAGAGAGAACCCAAGGGAGGAAGTAATTGCGCACAACGGAGCAGACAGCAGTTTGAAACTGAAACGGAGCACAATAGGGCAAGGAGCATGTATGTAGACAGAGGGAGGAATAAACGAGGCATATGAAGGTTCTAAGAGAGAGAGAGAGGGAGCGTGAATCTTGCAGAATATTTTAGCTCTTTATTTTATCGCTGGTACGTAATAAATAGGATTTACAACCCGTTTTTCCGGTTAAAATAGTTTAGAACATATTCTATAAAATGTAGATGTGAAATCCCTTATAGCAAGAATAAAATTTGACACATTGGCTTACTAATTCAGCATATATGGTTGTGAACATTTATAAAGATGCTTCACAAGGATTTTTCGTCATCCATCGAGAATGAGCAAAAATGGCTCCTGACTTGAATACATTTTTAACCTAATTAAAGGCTGAATAAATGTAAAAATATAATTGAGACGTATCGTATATTGTTGCAACAGTGTAAAATTCATGGTGGCTTCATCAAATATATACTTGATTTTTTTTTATATTTAAAAACTAACAAATCAGTAATAATAAGTATCCAACGATTCTATTTTCACCTCTGCTAAAATATTTCCGTCAACCAAAATTAACATTTATTTTATAGCATAAACACGCAAGTGTATTTATCTTTAACGAGAAAAAACTATGGTATTTACTTGCCTGGGGCAGTAAATTCTGTCACTGTTTGCGTGAAATTTTAAGCAAATAGTCATTAAACTACTCGGAACGAATTTAATTAAGGTAGGAGATATTTATTGCATGGGCAAAAATGACTGATCTGAATCCTCAAGTTCAACATCAAAATGAAATACTGCGAGTTATAATAGGAAGACTCATTTTAAAAAATTGCACTGATAGAAAATGACTACGCACTCAAATTACCGTAGAGAACGTTTATTCAACTTTTGGCTTATATTTGATTTACCTCAAATAAGTACGACTTTGCATTGGTATAGCACATACGTTATATCACCCACATGTGAGTGATGATTGCCTATAATAACAGAAGAATCGTAAATATAACCTCATTTCAGAAAAGAGCAGGAAAATAAGCAATTGGTTTAACTTATCAGGATACATTATTATTATTCTGAAACTATGGAAACAGGCGGAAAATAATGCATAACACAAATATCGAATAAGTAAGCCCTTTTTATTCATGCTCAGAATATTTCCTTCAGTGACTGCAATATTGCAGTTTTGAAAAGAGAAAAATATACTCTGAAAAGAGACACATTATCATTCAAAGAAGAACAGGATTTAGATCAAGGAGATGAGAGTAAGAGAGTTAAAAAAATAGAAAATTATTTCTGACTGAGAAGTAATAATATCTAGAATTTCATGATCCCCTTATACCCAACTCATCGCAAACAAACGGGGATGAGAAAAAATCCAAATTTACAGGATACACCTCTGCAAGTGCAGTGAGAGAAATTCTATGTGTCCGAGAGAATAAAGGAAGAACTTTCTGGGAAACGTTAGCTCAAGGTAGAACTCCAGAGTTAATCCTAGGAGGATTCGAAGAAGAAAGAAACCTCACCTGAGATGCAAAGATTCGAAATCAACTTCCGGGGGAAAAAAACTCCAGCATTTTTTTTAGCAAACACTTGACAACAAAAAATTGGCTTTCTGAAACTTAATTTTTATCTTGCCCAGATTTATTGCCGCTGACGGCATGTGCCATTGAGCAGGATGTAAGAACTCGAGGAATTGATTTTGAACGTTCGAGTATTTCACCTTCCACATTTATTAAGATTTATTTGCAACATGAAGTTTTCCACGCCATTTTATCCACTGCTCGATTTACCCTGAATTATCCTAATATTACATTCACATATCTTTGTAAGAAAATGAGTATGATTTAATTTGGTAGGACTCCTTAAGGATGGAACAGATCAAGACCCAACCTTTGCTTTTGGACCAAACTCTCAACCTCTCCCACGATAAAATTTCCATGGCCAATCAACCATGGTTACAAAAAACCTTATAAGCAACCTTTTGTAATTTGATTGAACCTATTTAGATAGTCCTATTTAGAATGCACTTCACTCGATAACTTTTACCGGAAGAAATCGTGATATTCTGACGCATAAGTCGTTGGCTTTGATAAAATATAAATGAAATTATATTAAAATTAATTGTAAACTAAATATTCATCAAATAATATCAAATATCACATTTTTCTTTTATGGTCACTGCCTATCATCACCAAATTCGACTATTTATCCATATAGATTCCTATCCCTATTCTATCTCAATTTTAATGCTATAACTTACATGCATTCACCACAAACAAATGATTATAAGCTTGCATATTTTCATCCATCATCATTTGAGTTTTATAATTCATCGTTAGATTAGAGCATACTGGTAGGGGAAATATTTATAAGGGGATAAAGATATTTTATTTCTTAGTTGACGCGAATGACTTCCATTTCTACGCCAAAGCTGCAAAACAGGAGAAAAGTTATTTGTAGATCTTAGACTGAACTAATAGTCCAATGAATAAAACGGTACATGTGGTAGCTTTAATAAGTATGTTGGAAGATCCCGTGGTTTTAATAGCGTATCTAAAATCAATTAACTCAATTAATCCAAATCCCCACAATATACCTTCATTTAAATTCTGTACTATAGTTTCCCTACATTTATGCATTATCGGCATGAAAAAATTGTAAAACAGTAAATAGACTGAGGTCTGCCTTTACAGCTTGACTTGCGCATACTAAGACACGCAGCAGAGACAGAGAATTTAAATATATTTAATGTGTATTTTCATCACTCACCTTGCTCTAACTGACATTAGTTAGTTTGCTTCTGATATTTCCAACATCAGGGAAAAAATTTGTTTTATCCTACGAGAAAATGTGAAATGTGAAAATGACGACACCAGAGAAGCGACAGATAGATCATAGTTTTAAAAAAGGCGAAGAAATACTTTAGAATAATACAAAGAACGGAGATACAATGGAACTGGGGATAGATGGAAAACAAAAGGACCTCATTGTCGTCGGTGCGGCATGGCCCAAAGGGGAGAGAATCATCGTTTGGCAAATTTCCAACTAAAACGTTGGCAGCGCCAGCGGAAAAGTTCTCCCGACGATCCGCGTGACCGCAGATGGAAGAGCTAACAGAGAAAGGAGAAGTGCAAATGGGGATTTGAGTTTATTCTTTCCTATTTCACCCCCCGAACGGCACCAGGAGTGACGAATTTGCGATGCGTTTTATACAAGGGCTACAATAAAACCTCTGTGACAACGAGCGGGAAAATATAGAATGGTGGCCAAAGAGCTATCCTAAAAAGACTCAATAAAGCCGAGGAAAAAGAACAAATGAAAAAAATAAGTTAATTTAAGAGGGATATAAAACGATTAATTACGTTATAAAAGCTAGGGAAGGGTTAAGGAAGGTGATTAATTGTGGAACAGAATGCTGTGAAGTGAAAAAGCTCTTTTAGATGGAACATTACCAACACTGGCTTTGTTTTTTAAACCTTCTTTTTTAACGAGTGACTTATGTACTTGGCACATGATCTGCTTTTCCGGGATATCAGAAGCAGATAAGGATCAAAATTTAACCGCACCGCATTTAGCTTCCAGCTATCCACTTAATATCAGCAGCTACCATTATAGTCAGAAAATGAATCCTGTTAATATTTCAGCTATAGATATATTTTTAAAATTTACACTTATTCGAGAACTGTTTCTCAGATTATATTACGAAAACAATTTCGAAATGATGCAATTTTATCCTTGCAAGTCAATCAATAAATCTGCCAAGAAATAAATGCATATAATCTATGATAATGTGTACTTTCATTGTTCACCTTGATCTTTAACACTTCATCGTGGAGAAATTAAAAATAGTTAGGGTTAAACTGATATTTCATATATTCAAGGGAAAATTTTGCTTTATCCTTCTAGAAAGTGTGAAACCACAAAATTCGTTCTAAATAATATGGAGAAGAAAGAAATTTATAAATATTATACTGTGCCTGTAAACGTAAATATTAGAATTTAATGCTAATCACAGTCTCCAGAAATTAATATACAGTACGGTAATCACACCATACCTTACCTCAAAAGATATGCCTCTTCATTCGGTAGATTTTGCTAACTCACGACACGGTCGTGAGAAATTAGAAATTTTATTTCAATTTCCTGTCGCATTCAGAGGTAAAAAGATCAAGTGTTTAAAATATAATATTTTCTAGAACTTTACGGAGTGAAATGTTGAAGCTGATCCGATGTTTCAATGGCACAGTCTGCCATCTTCTTTCATTCCAAGTCATTCCGCGTCTTCAGGTCGAACGTGTGATGCTGACTGCAATGTTAGTGAAACTGTTGCCGCCTATAGCCAACGGACGCGGTGAAAACCCGACAAGAATGCAGAGATCGTCTCATCAACGCCGCGAAAATCTTCGAACCTATATCTTCTTCAAAGTTGACTTCAGGGAGAACTTGAAATCACGTAGGTTGAAGTATTTGGCCCTCATACATATGGTAGAGTTTTATTGCCTCGAATTAGGAGGCATTCTATGACGCATGGTGCAGTCAGATTAACTTATTATCTGTTGTATTTGATACTTTCAGGGAGCCATATGGTAGTTTCCTTCATCAAAGAAATCATTTATTGCGATACGTTACCCACCATTAGTGTATTCATAATATACAAATTATTTGGTTTTAGAAATCCCAGTTTAGACGAATGGCAATGGTCAATTTAAACCTCATTTGAAAAAGGCCAGATTGGCGCCCATGCGATGCCACTCCTCAACGTAACGTTACAGGGGCCCAGATGCCATACGAGTAGATAGTAGTTTTACATCATCTGAGATAACCAATGCATGCATGAGGCACAGAGCTCAGGGAAACATCTCTTAACAATCACCTATTAAAATTGCCTAAGGACGGAAAGTTTCCTTCGCTTGATAGGGTATTAATAATCCTTATTTAAGCCAAGCGCTTCATAGCCTTGCATCCAGGCGGCCTTACACAGCAGTAGCCAAACGTCACACGGTCTTTTCTCAGCATTCATACTTACCCTCGCGTTTTCGCGCGCTAGAAAATTTTCGCTAAATTTCCACTTTTTCATTAAATCGTGAAAAATAGATATCGTCATTTATAATATAAAAGCATGAAATATGTACTTTAAGAGTAATAATCTCTCGATTTAGGTAATAAAAATAATAGGAAACCACCCTATTCACTTGTGTGAACAGGGATCCAAATGATTACCATTAAATGCAGTGTATATAATAAAATTTAAATACCAATAAAGTTACCAAGGTCAAATATTTGTTTCGAACAAATATTTTCTCTGGTATCACTCATATTTACCAAATTCGTTCGAAATAATTTGGAGAAAGTCATCGATATACACAAAGTAGTAGTTGAGAAGGTTTCTCCAATGCCATGTTAACAAAATTGAAACATTACTCTTCGGAGATTACCCAATACGCATTTCCCCGGAGTTTCATGTTAATTAAGCAATAGCTTAGAACTAATTTACGCTTTTCTGGCGATCAAAATAAAATGTAAAATACATTACGAAAATTATATAACTATGACCATAAAGTAAGTATTTCTCTTTGCATAAATGTGGCTATGGAGGTTTCCAAGGAGACCTACAATCACAGATCACGGAAAGAAGAGGACCATTAAAAACATTTGGTAATATGTAGTACCTCACTTATACGATGTTATCATCTATGCGCAAAAAATGTTTTTGAATTTTATACCAAAAAGTTCCCAATTGGTCATAAATTTTCCGTCATCAAAAGTAATACTTACTTGCGTGCGGTTACAATTACTTCAAATCCGTAGGTTTATGACTACGTAGTGATTAGCAAACAATTAAAATTTTTTAGTAGTATATTTCAACCATCTACCTCATGCGCATGTACGTACGTGTTCTTCGGAGTGCGTGAATACAATGCAGCATACAACTTAATGCATAAGTTTCATGTTCACAACAGAGTTGCCTGGTAGAGTAACATTCTTATGTCTTCCTAATTCTCTACTTCTACAAACTTCATTTCCACCTTTCTCTCTATAAAGAAGGGAATTCTCCTCCTTCTATTGTATCCCTCGCCAAAGCTCAACCTTTAATACATCCTGTCATAGCCGCACGCAAGGATTTCGAGAGCGCCTCCAAAAACGCTTGCTCTTCGTCGTTTTCTCCATCTTCCTCCAAAAATATTTTTTCTACCTTTAAAGCTGCTACTTCTTTTCTTAAGGCACAATACAGCTAAAACTCACCTCTGTTGCTGCTCAGGAGTAACCTCTACCCATGGCGCCAGGTTAAGCGGAAAGAAAGTCATATCCGAAGAGGAGCACATGAAAACCGTTTTGGGTGAACTTTCTTTGTCAAGGGGAGAATTTAATAAGTGTTTGAAAATGCCTAAAGGGTTGCTTCGCTAAATAATGGTTACGACTAAGGCCCAGTTTCACCAACACGGATAATATTCTCTATTATCTCAGTTTTCAAAAACTTGGTTAAAATTATTATCTCAGAAATGTGAGCATCGTGTTTCACCAACGACGTTTTATCTTAGTTTTCAAAAACCGAGATAATCAGAATAGATGCTTTGGCTCGTACGTTTTTCATAACTCTGACGTGGGAAATATAAATGACGGTAAGCAACCGTATGACATGGAATCAGCTTTAATTAGCCGGTAAGTGTACAATCAAGTACAGAGTGAGAGAATGAACAGCAACAGTGCTAATATTGAGAATGAGAGTTAGAAAAGCTCAAATATTACGTTTTCGTGGAGGGATTTATTAACTTGCCTTACCGAATACCACGCACGGGTAATAAAAACTAAATAAAAAACAAATAGGGGAACCGCGTTTGGCAAGAGCAAAAAATGCAAGAATATTGCGGTAAAAAAACTTGTAAGCACCTTTATTTAATGCATCGTTATTTAAAAATGAAAATTTTTTAATTTACCGAGACTCCCAGATTTAAATAAACACAGTTCTTGGTTATTTTGTGCTACAATAATTAATTACATCTCACATTGGTAAAATTGCGATTTCGAAGATAACGATGCTGTTACATAGGTATTAATTCAGGAAGAGAACAGAGATTAAAGGTTTTTGTATATACATATGTACGAAAACTCAAAGAAAGGATTATAAAATTTATGAATACGAACATATTTTGGCAAGAGTTGTCGGAATTATTGGCTCAAGAGGAGCATAGGCATGGAAAAGCTCAAGTTTAAGAGAAAGAAACGTGAAATTGCTTTGACAAAGGGAGGTCACGTACCCCATAATGATGATAAAAAATTTTCCTCATGTCTATGCTTGCTTGATTTAAAATTATTCGCATTCTTGTCGCCGTATGTTCAAAATGAAGACGACAAAAAAGCTATGCAAAAGTTGCTATGGCGAAGGCTGGAACCCTGGCCCCCTGGGTGAAAGTCGACGACGGTACCACTATACCATCTACACGACATCTAAGTTATCACGATATTTAAGCATTATTCAATATTATTGTATAAATCTTGTTAAAAGTACCGCATGAAAATTAATTAATTACAGCCAAACTAAGGCCCATTCATTAGAACAACTACCAGTTAAGAGATGCGTTCGCCATTCCGAATACTACAAAATATACGGCATTGGAAACCTCCACCTCTCCTTGTGAGTAAAGTTCGTCTTCTTCAATGAGAGCGAGAACTGCCTTCGCAGTTTCATTTGCCATTTTGGGATGAGTAAATAAATGTACTTTACCATATGTATATTAAAATAATCTGCTTATCCATAATGAGCGTGGTCCCCGAATAGAATGTCGATATTCTTCATCGCTGTCATTCGTATTTTCCGAGAGCTGATGAAGCTGCATGCGCGCCATGCCACGTTACATCTGCCCTCAGATTAACTCGGATAGTATGCTTTGAACGGCGGAATATTGTCAGTAAAAGTATAAACCGAGATAACAGCCCAAAACCGAGTTAATTCATCTGGTGAAACGCGATTGTTGTAATATCTCGGTTTTTAGAGAATATTATCCGAGTTGATTCAATTATCCTCGTTGGTGAAACTGACCTTAAATCTCTGAAATTTTTTCTGAACTCTCTGAAACTGAAATCTCTGAAAGTCCTATTTATTTCACATGTGTATTATTTCAGAATTCATGCCATCTTTTTTGATATTAGGTCTGAAGAGTCTTGTGAAAGTAATGAAAAAATACATCTAGGATAAAAATTCACTACTGTATCACTCGTTAACCTAGTTTTACCCACTAGGTATATGACAAAATCAAGCATTGAATATGATATCCTTACCCGTGAGATCATATCCATTTCATGGGCGTACCCAGTAAGGGTCAGGAGGGGACAGCTGCCCCCCTAGAAGCAAAAATTGCGAAAAACCTTAATATCATATCTGGAATATCAGGACTGGATTGAAACGACATTTTTCAACTAATTTTCTTAAAACCCACGAAAAATGATATTCGTATTAGACATGTAAAAAAATACTTTTTTCAAGCAAACAATTTTAAATTAATAAAGCGCTGTTATAATTTTCTTAAAATGTTGTTTTCATTCACCTTTAGCGGGCTTAAATTTTACAACATGGATAACCATAGGTTTCCCCCCCCCCCCCCTAGTTTGAAAGAAAAATATTGCTCGTAAGGTTTACTGGCCCATCATAATGATGAATGAAAACGAAACACGGTGAATAGCGATGAATAAAATATCAAAATGGTTCTTCCTTTCACAAAATTTATTATCTCTTCTGAATCTCATGCTCACGTGTTAATATGCATGCGCAAATTTAACTTCTAAAAGAATTTCTTATAATTTATCGGACAGATAAAACGCTCCTCAATGTAAAAGACACATTTTATTTATAAATATTACTATCAGTCTCAATCGCCAAAGGATGATGGAAAATTACATCTCAATTGGTACCTTGCACCAATGATATGTAAGAAGTACCAACAGAAACGATGGAGAAGCAATACTTTCTAAGGATTGGGAAGTATTTAGCATGGCTCGAAAATCTGGGGGCCGAATTAATGTCTGGAAGAAGATCGTGAGGAAATTAATTGATGTGACCAAAACGCCTGAGTAACCTAGTTGTACAGATATTGAAGATTTTAAGACGTTAGCATACCGGAAATATTTCAAAAATGGGGTAAATAGTAAATTATGAAAGTATAAGGTGCATTTTACTCGCTTACTTACACCCAAATCCAAAACCAAATTCATAAAGTTAGAGAGGATTGGCAATAAAACATATCAATGGCACAGAGCACATAGAGAATAATTTACCTCCCTCCCTATGTGACATAGAATAAAATTTGAACCTTGGATACGAAAAGTAAATTAAAATTTAACACCGCATATTTGTGCACATATATATTCTTATAATTTATCAGACAGATAAAACGCCCCTCAATGTAAAAGACACATTTTATTTATAAATATTACTATCAGTCTCAATCGCCAAAGGACTATGGAAAATTTCGTCTCAATTGGTACCTTACACCAATGGTATGTAAGAACTATCAACAGAAACGATGGGGAAACATATTCCGTACTTCCATTGGATTTACACGAATTTTAATGATAAGAAATACTTCATATATTTCGCCCCATATCGAGCTATATGGTCATTATAAATAGGTCGATGAAAAAATACGTTTCCTATGCATTGCTCATAATAATAGAAAGAGGCTCTCATTAGTCCAACAAGTATCTAAAGAGGCCTTCATAAAATAAGTTTTCAGCAGTGTAAAATTTATATCAATCCTGTTGATTGACATTGATAATTATCATCAGAGGCGCCTTCTCTATTCACATCTGACAATGAGTCGCACAACTTGAAGAACCCATATACGAGTAAGTACCAAACTATATAACTGCTTCGTTGGGATTCTATTGAAGATTTCTTATTCCTCTCGAACCATTCGTAATCCTAACTCGATTTGCAATGTTTCCTCGAACAACAGGTTGATAAACTTCTCTGAGATTTAAGCGCGTTCACAGGACTTCTCGCGGAAACACTCAGAGCAAAACTTTGATTCACTGTTGGCAATACACAATATTTTCGGCCACATATGTATATGGCGCTCGTGGGGCACCTCGCGGTTATCGTTTGTTCGAATGAGCGAGGACGTGCTATGGGATCCCGTGGGGAAATCAGCGCCGCACCCATGAAATTCCAGGCGCGTGGAAACCGCTAGTGCTACACGGAGGCCAGCAGGACAGGGGTGGGATGAGGGAAGGACGCCAAAAAGCGCCTCTTGGCTGTGAGAAACCTTCTTCTCCCTCAAGAGCTTAACGGGCACTCAAAAAGGCATGACAATGAGAGAACCTTTTGCATCCCCTAAAAGCCTATACAGCATACGCGACAAAGACATTAAGTTTCCTCTTGTAGATACTCTGGCATTATGTCCGGCTTTCTCATTCGAGCTACTTGAATCTCTATACATACCAACAGCATGATTATTGTATTAGATTAAAACGTAGAGAGACTGAGAGGGAATTTGTCCTCGCTTTCAGGAAATATAAAGCTCCGTAAAAGAGGCAGGCAGAATTATTCCTTATGGTGCTATCATTTTCAGTTCCCTAGCCTCTTTCGTGGGATTTATTTGAAAGGTTGCACTTGTTTCATAATCTTTTAAATACAGCGTTAATTCCTCATAAAATTTTATGCTCATACAAAATTTTTTATGAGATGTAAATAGAAGTCCATTTCCAAAAAAATATGTACTCCTTAAGGGATAATTTTGTGCCAAAGCGAATGTCTAAAAACTAGAATACCTATTTTAGGTGGACAATTTCTCAGTGCTGGTACTAATAATACCTGATAGCGCAATAGGTAACTTGAGATGCTTGTCTCCATTGCCGGTTCCAGGTTATTCTTTATCGTGGTTATTTATGTCAACGTGACATGCTAACGTTATAACATTGTCATGTTTTCGTGTCGTTAGAGTGCACTTAGCACAACAGTGGCATCTTACGACGAACGAAGTTTTTTCACATTAAATCACTTAAATTAAACAGGCCATTTAAACTAAAATCACATGTTAATTCAAATTCTAATAAAAATTCTCATGACACAATTTACACAAGAATATCACCTTATCCTTTTCTTCAAATATTCATTTTTACTTTAATCTGTTCCCTGATCTCAATTCCTTAGCAGAACATAATTTTTGAGTTTTTTTTTGAACGACTATAATGTTGTAACCACATGGCTAATCACATTCTTGAATGTAACATCATATTACATATGATGAATTGAATATAAAAGCATATTGTATGATCATCAAAATTTTTTACGCATACGCTCTACAGCCTTATCTGCTGGAAAATATGGTGATTGAAACACCTTAGCCGGAAAATTTTCTTTTTCTCGATAGTGACTGACAGCGTTTTCCTGAGGCTTCTTTTTATCCCACGTTGCCCGGCTTTGATAAATTTGGGGAAGAATTCTTCCCGGCATGTGACTATTAGGGCTCTAGAATAAGTTTGGCCTTTTTGCATTATAATTTTCAGAATCACATGGTGAGAGAAAAACAACTCTGAGCACGATATACTGCGATCTATACAAGAAATAGATAAAAAAGGGAATATCTATAAAAACATAAGGTTAAAGCGTTTCATAACAACGCGCATTTTATGTGTAAAATTGTAACTGATTAGTTTTATTTTCGATCAAACGGTATTTTTACTTTCGTGGCTACTGAAGCTTTCTTAACTACACTTTGTTTACCATTTGATGACACGAATCCCCAGCCAGCTTCCTTAGGGAAAACTGTTTCGGCAATTTAACAGATGCCGTAGAATATAACATACTCTTTCAGTATATAAACTAGAGGCTACATTAACCAGAGCTGCTTGATACGAAAATATGTAGTATTCAGAAACTAAAACGTACAAAGAAAAAAAAGAAAATCAGGAATAAATTAAGATAAAACTTTCCTGTTTTTCTTCCGATTGCCTCGAATTACTCAACGACACACAAATTCATTTTTCAAAGCAACTTTGTGCCAGATGTATTGTGGCACGAAAGACTTGGAATTATAAAAATACGCTTCTCTGATCGCAGACCATTTGGGCGTTTATAGGGTTTTTCAATTCTTATTTTCAGTTATAAAGTCTAGAACAATATGTTACTCCCTTTAAAGAGGGTGTTGGCACACTAAGTAGAGAGTATTTTCGATAAAAAAAATACTCCTTCATTCCTTTCGTGCGCTGCATCGCACATCTCTCCTGCCTTTTCCCTGCCATCGTTGAGGTTACTGCAATTCCCCAGGGCATACCATTCACCAGACTTTCGTTTTCCACTTCACCCTTGCTTTTCTCTATCCACCTCTCACTGCTACATTCGATAGATGCGCCAAGCACTCGTATTTTGTGTTCCTCTCTTTTTTAGAGCTTATTTCGGCGCTCTCAGGACGTGCTCCAATCGACGAGAACCGCGGAGCAAGCTTTTTAAAAGAGTTGCAAACACGAGATACTGGGAGTTTGGTGAAAGCAATGGAGCTGGAAGCGAATAAGCAGCGAGGCGCGTGTAAAAGGGAGAGCGTTTGCAGCTCCGTGGAAAAAGCTTATCGCTTTAAAAGTGCAAGCGTGGAATTCACTGTGAACGGCCGACTTCCAAATCGCGTTCTAGGCAACCAAATGGGATTTGGTGATACTATTGGGGGAGAGTTAAGAATGGGGGAAAATATTCAGCCCAGATATAGAATCTAGACATCCCCTTATCGCAAGTGGATATCTAGGAATGTAGTTTGATTCCTTCCTCGACGAATCGTCGCACCATACGCCGCGCCGTGAGTATTGCCACCGCTATTTCGAATTCAGCTGTAGCGTCTTGGATTAAAAAAATAGTGATACTTGGCCTAGTGACAAATAGTAATACACTACGATATTTTACCCTCTATCGGGTGATAGGTTTTGGAGTAATAACATTTATAAATCAGATTAAAACAATATATTTCATTAACCACGGTGTAATTTTAACAAATAAACTAAACTCAGTGATGCCATTTAAATATTAAGTGTAATGGAATGTCGAAGTTGAAAGTCACTAGAAACTGTATCGCGTTATTTATATTTGTATTTTTTCTATACAGTAAGCCAGAAAGTTAAAATCATCAGTACTAAGGGAAAATGTAAAGAAGAATTGCCAGGCATGGAATTTTAATTTGAGGGCACCATTCCGTACTATCAGTATGCAGCAAAGGGGCTGGAAGGAAAATTAATGGGTGTGGTATTTCCTTTAAAAATTGCAATATCAGTATCGGAAGACCTATAATGTAAGAAACCCGTATTCGTAAGAAGAAGGTTTTAAACAGTGGGAAGTATTAAAACGATCGTCCTAAAGATGAAGGATAATCAAACGAAATATGAAGAAAAAAGATTAAATACTTGTTTCAGGCGTTGAAGTTTTAAAACAAGCACCTGGAAAAAAACAGTGTAGGAAACCACGGAAGGATGAAAATAGCAGTACTTAGGGTTTCATTATTCGCTGAGAATAATTGTAAGTCTCAGAATTCAGAGCATCATTTAGAAAAGAGTAGTCATAAAGCACGAAGGAAAGATAGTGGCATTGAGGTTAAAACATAAAATGCGTGAAGCATAAATTTGTAATTTTTAATTGATAATTATTAAAAGGTATTTATAGGTACTATTAATAAAAGGAGAACCTCCCCTTTCTGTAATTTTTAATTAATAGTTATTCGCGAAATAGAATTATTTATCATCTCATACGCGTATACTTTAAAGAGCACACAATCCCGATAGCGATAAAAATATATAAGAGAGAATTCCTATTCCGACCATAAGTTTAATTACACGACGCAAAGCACTTAGGCACCCTGCGACTTTATGACCTTGTATTTGTATCGCAGAGTTTTGCCGTACATGCTCTTACAGTGAAACGATTTACGAGTTGTCTGGACCCCAAGTTGAAAAAAAAAATTATTTTGACTGCGAAAGTAGGACAGCATTGTAACATAAATAAAAGAAAATCAATAACGAGGGAATAACACCCGCGGTAATTGAAAACATCGCTTAAATTGGTTTTTCGCCATCGCTTAAAAATATTTTTCTCTTAAATCATTCGCTATTCAAAAATAGTTCGTACGAGTATTATGCTTATATTGAAATGTGTTCACAACAGCATTGCAAAAAAATATCACCTAGATTGTAACCACATCTAATAATAATGCAGGTCTCGTACAGAATAAAAATAAACAAATTAAGAGCCAAGCAAAAGCTTTCAGCAGCTGCGTTGAATAATTGAAATATAATATATAAGAAGAACATGAATAGATATATCAACGATGTATCTGCGGTTAAGAGAGAATTTTAGTATAAAAAGCCAAAAGTATAAATCTGATTCAGGGCCAATTTTTTAAGCTTACATTTTCGAGTACTTATTTCGTTTCATTGAGTTAGAAATGTTAAGTTAACCAAGAAAACTCGTGCTCTAAAAAACAATAAAATTAGGCAAAAAGAACTACGATTTAAGATGAAAAAGTAGGGGTGAAAAACACCTTGAAAGAATTGTTAAAAGTATTGTTGCAAAGAAAATTTCAACATGATTAAGACGAAAAAAACTGATGTCAAAATATTTTACCATCGTATTTGACTTTATTAAATTATATTTAACATGATCACAGAATTATTTATCTGCTACTAAATTGTTCAAAAAAGTCACCGAAAAAGCGTGTTGAAAGATCATCTTTGCTATTGAGGTCAAGAAAAACACGATACCTAGGTCTTGATGTCCACAATTGTTTTTACATAGACTGAAATAATAAAGCAATGGTTCCCTTTGTCACCACAGTATTTGCATTGGTCTCAATTTAGCACATTTATGACAAGCGTTCTCTGAGATAAAGAGGTAACCAAGGCTCTAAAACAAAATAAAAACTTAACAATAGTTTCTGAAATACTCTCGCGAAGTTGTGAATGCTATGTGCAGTAGAAACCACGATGAAAAAAGAAAATGCTTCAAACGAGGAAGAAACACTAAAGTTCGCGCATTCTGAGGAAATTGGACTTACCGCATTGAATGCAAGGATAAGCCTTGTCGTCCATTGCGTCACGAAAGCGCCGAGGAAATTGGTCAGGACCAATCTCTCTGTAGGATCGCCTATTGTCGATCTCGTTCCATCTGCAGGCCGGTCCATTTTCACTGGCTGAATCCAAACACGGTGTCAGTTGCACAAAAGACCCTTTCAGTCAGGAAAGTGCGATTACTCCGGAACGTATTTCCACTGTTAAGATAGAATCTACTTTAGACTGCTATGGGTCCCTCTGTCGCTTCCTTTTTTAACCTTCCTTTTAATCTTCCTTTTTTAACCTGGAAATTATAGCTCTTCCTTCTAAATAATCTTTACTCATCCCTTTTACCCAATCGCTGTGCTTTTAATTCGCTCATATCGCAGGTGGCTGAAATAAGGTTGAAAATGCTGTAAGTGTCACTAAGGGGATGCAATTAGCTTCTCACAGCCAAAATATCAGCGCATTTGTACACCAAAGTACTGTCATAATACTAATCACAACTTTTCCCCACATTTGTACGGGCTAAAACTCCACTTTTTGTCAGTTCTACTGGACAACCGAAGCCTAGATTCATATTGCATCATATTCACGTCGAAACCTAGTAAGCGGGTTATTATGCCAAGGCAAAAAACATGGACGTCATTTGAGCTCTTTGAAATGAATCCATAATGATTTTGGCACGAAATAACAAAAATGTGGAGCATATATAAATACATTGCCAACCAAAAATTGCTAGTGATGCATTCAAATAGCATGATTGTTCTTCCAACGCCAGATGTTTTAAAATCTCGTACCGCAACAACTAAAGCAATCTTTCTGTATATTTTTAAAAGGTGAGTATTTGCATTGACATGGAATTTTTACATGCTTTAATTTTCCCACAATACTTGCTTCCGCTTCTTCATTGGGACATACAATCATAAAGAATTGATGCCATTACAGAATTAATTCTTTAAAAAAGTTGTTAGCATTGCTAATTATAGTGAAAATAAATTTTAATTTGTGTTAATAATTGATTATACTACAAATTTGATTGGTTAGCCGTCATGTTTTAAAATGTTGAAAATGAAATGCCTAACAATACCGAATCAAAGGAGTGAAATCATAAGAAATATAAATATAATCTTGATGAATGTGATTCTTAAGAATTCAAGTTCCCTTTACAATTTTACTGAGCTCTACTGACAGGGTAATGGCTCGCGCACCGATTCAAATGCCAAACTGTATAGGAAGCTTCACCGTATGCATGATAATAGCACGCAGCATATGCAACGCCCTGGCAGAGAGTATTGGCGAAGAAACGCCACTTTATCACCCCTTAAAGCGTCCCGTAAGAAGCTTTAAGGGCCCTAATATTATCGATGCGTTGCCGCCCAGAGGAAGGTGTTATGTTCGACGCTCCTTCGCTATTTTATGGTATCGTAAAATCGTATAACGGCTGGAACGTTTTGCGCCGTGAAGAGCTATTGATTTTGAGGAGAGCAGGCGACACAGAGCGACGATTTACACAGGGGAAAGAGATGCAATCTTTATAGGGGTAGGAAGTGGGTTGATGATCGGATTAGCTCTCCCTTGTCATGGTTATAGATAAAAACAGGCGGAAATTTCCTGAGGAGCTAAACTTAGCACTAAACCTAAGAATATCTTTATCAAATTTTTCTCTCAATTTATTATTATTCTTTACCACATTTAAACCACAGTGGAAAGCACATAGTTTTTGGGAGAAATAAATTGCTCATAACTCGACCGATTGGTAGTGGTCCAGTATTAATAGTATAAAGTGACGGATAAATGAAACCTGTGAATAAACTCTTGATATAAGTCGATTTGAATGATGTTGCATGCTATTTTAAATTACGTAAAAACACCGTAAACTATCACGTGAACAATAAATGCGGATTAGACTAAACTATACCGAATGAAAATTTTACTGAGAATAGAAACTCTTTTTGATATCTACTGCCAAGCTTATATAGGCTATAAATAATTAATATAACGCAAAAACTTCCTCCAGTAAACGAAGTAAATTTAAAATTTCAAAATGCTTCGGAAAAGGTTATGTTAAATTACTTCCTTTAGCCCTTTATTCATATTCATATAAAGTTCATATTCGATAAGGCATTGAATCTGACGGGAATGTTTAGGCTCTTAAACCTAATTAAATAATGAGGGCATGAGTGGCACATTCGTCAAGAATGTGAGAAAGAACGTCAAAATCAATAGTTATATGCCTGAAATTGGATTCTTTTCTGCATGGAACTAATACACATTACGCCGCAAGGGAAAGATCGAACACAGTGGTAAGAAGAATTTGCAATAAAATGGTAAATTATAGAGGGAAAAAAACTTGCTGGTGCCACTGGTTATACTCTGAGCTCACTCTGTCAGCTTCCCTGGAATTCTTTGATGTCTCCTTCATTTACAGAACCTAATTCCACATTTCTCATCCCTCAAACAGTCGTCATCAAACTCGTCCATGCCACTCCAAAAGCATTGGTACACAATATCGTCAACGTGCTTCGGTTTTAAATTGTGGGACAACATGAATGGAGAAGTAAGAAAAAGTAAGCATGTAATACGAAGAATGCATGTCACCATCAACCAAAACCTAAAGATCATATTTCCTTACGTTTTATACAACAAGTAAGCTTCATCACTCAGATTTACAATGACTAAAAAAGTATCCCTCTCAGTTATAGTCTTAAAACACACTATGTTGTGGACCATGGAAGAAATCGTATGTAATATTCACTGCCATGAGTTTAAAAGCCTGGATACGGAATGACTCAAACAGAAAAAGCTCAGTTACTACTCAAAATTTTCGAAGAGTAATAAAGACAAGCATTTACAATAGAGGTAAAAATGTGGTTATTATTAAAATATAAGGGAATTTGAGGCTATAGCATCAATCTCGTGCTCTTGGAAAAGTGGCAAAATTCACTTGGATTAGAAAACCCTTAAGTCAGAGGATTTTTCTGAAAGAGACCTAACTAATTACTTTGGCTTTTTCCAATATCGAAAAGCATAAAAAGAACATCGAAAGACTAGAAAGTTCATCTCAGATACTATTTATGCAGTATCATGCCCACATGCTAAAGATTCCCTTATTATTTCCGATGCAAAATTTGCGAGACAAAGGTCAATTCCAAAAATCTCCATAGATAAAATCGATGAAGCAACAGAGCCGCATGGCAAAAACAAATCCTCTGTAGCAATATCTGTAATTCCCAAGTAATCTTTAGGGAGGAGAATTTCACAGAAAAATTATATAATTCTTAAAAGTTTTAAATAATCTACAAACAGGAAAGATTTGGACCAATAAATCACTTTGCGTAATGCATATGTTGATTTGGAAGCCATGTACACTTAATCTATGAATAAATAACATCACAAACATGATAAGGTCCATTTTGTAAAGCTATTAGCAATTTTACATGTATCCCAGCTACCACTTTTTTATTCCAGGTTTCTAGAAAAAAACATTGGATTTTTGATGATTTAAGTTCCCTCCATGGCTTCCCCTCAAAATCCCTTGGGATTCAATTCTCTGCACATTGTGCCTGCCTACCCAGATTACTGCACTGATCTACGCATTACACAAAAGGCAAGAATTGTTTTTCCTTTTACCAAAATAAGTACTACCGTACGGCATATCCTCACGAAGGCAAAACGTGGAACATTCTTAACTACCTAGCTTCGAGGTGGAGTAACTAAATCTACATATAAGCGCACAGCAATAAATATATCCACAAGGATATAAACGAGGTGGAATCCTTATCCATTGCTCTTTCACGAGATTTTTATGGGAAGATGTTTTGGTCCATAAGTAAAGAAAATAAACTTTAAAGGAAGAAATGGATCAGAAGTTCCTTGAAAGGTGTGAAAGCGCAACTCTTCGCTCCAATGTACACTCATATTTCACGTCATGAAAGAAGAATCCTATGATTCAGTGCATCCCGTCTAGCAGCCCCTCATCTCAAAGGGTTGCAAGAAACCAAAAAATATTGAGATGAAAAATCCCTTCACTCACAGGATTCACATTAAAACTCTGGCCTCGACATTATTTGTAAAATACCATACGCGAATACATTAATTTTTCAACTTCTCGTTCCCGTAGTTTGATAAATCCGTCAACGTAGTGTTTATTTCATTCTGAAGTTGGAAAGCAACAGCACGTTGAAAAAAGGAAGATAAAAATGATATTTCATCATTAAAACTTACGATAAAAACTGAACGTCACTTAATATAACTGTATGTATAAATGAATAAATAGAGGATGGAAAAAAAACAAAAGATGTTTTGAGATTCGTCCTGTGTTTCAAAATAATGATGGAGTGCAGAAAATTCCAAACTGGGTCCAATAAAAGAAATTTATAGCATTACAGAATTATAATACAAAGTAAAACTAGAAAACAACGAATATTTTAATGCTATACATCTATTATGTAATTCGCGTTCTATTACTGGAAAAATGAATTACATCTCTGCCAATTTTTACGTAAAATAATTTTAAATTTGAATGATGGCATCCCAAATACACTGGGATCCCAATTTAGGGCATTTCAACTGCGCCCTAATAAATATGCTAACGTCTATATTCCCATTTTTGCAGTGACATAACGGGTGTACGTGCTAAATTCAAGTTAATATTATTCAATAGCCAATGAAAATTGCTCCGATACTCATTCATAGAGATACATGCAAATTAAAAAAACATGCTAAATTTAGATATGGTTATCAAATAAAACTTTAACCATAATCAATATTTGAAATAACTGAACCACATTTTGAGTTGACGATATCGCACCCTTTGCGCTTACCACATCAAACGCGTGTAAAACCACAAAAAATATGTAATATTGTTTCCAAAATGTAATCTATATGTACCATTTTTATGACTAAAAATAGGAATGGTGTGGAATTTGAAATCATGCAATCAACAAAAAAAGGTTTTGCCTCATGTTTCTCATCCAACATATTATCATTTTATTGCAATTGAGTTTTTCTCCATTGTTATTGCAACAGCTGCTAAGTGACAGGGCTGATGAAATTTGACTGTAAAGCAAGGGAAATAGAAGAGGAAAATAAACATGCTAAGATACAGGGTACTGAAAGAACACAATGAAAATGAAGAGAAAAGAAAAACGTTCGAGGAGACCACCACAAAAGGATGGGAGGAAGAGATGCCTTGCATGGAAATAAAGCGGCAAATTATGGAAATGATCTTTACAGCAACGAGGAACGAATTAATTTATTAAAGAAGGGCTGCGTAGAAGGAGGCGGAGAAGTAATTAAAACTCACCCTCGAAAAATAATCACGCAGACTCAAGAATACGGCACAAAAAAAGGAAAAGCAGGCATAGGCTAATAATGGATAGGAAGAGATAAAAGATTGTATCGAAGCAAGTTTTAAGTGTTAAGGGAATCAAGAAAAGCATAGCGTTGAGTGCGAAGGGAGGAAAATTTCATCAAACTTGCATCGACTAAATTAGAGAGAGCCTTGAGTCCTCATTTAAAGGAAAACCCTTGGGTAAAGAAGATTGCCGCCAGAACCCTAATCTGACCGGATGGGATCAAGAGAGTTGGGAGGAAAACGGACGAGAGTCTTCACATGCTACGGATACCACTTAAAGGAGGCAAGGAATTTAGGAGCTAATTTCACAAACTAGAGCTTCTGAAAACGATTTGGCGATATATAACAGATAGAAAGAGCGTCAAGGGCAATGCTGGAACATGATTTGAAAGGATAAAGCGAAGAAGAGGAAATAAAAAGGGTATCTTAACTATTGCCTTTATTTGAGGAGGTACCAAATAATGAAATCTAATTGCGTGCTTTTAATCGAATAGCTGAATTCGATGAATTAACGTAAGTAGATCACTTTAAGAGCGTATATATATTCATAAATTAATGATTTAAGCTTGTAAACTTTCTCATAAATTCGATTCTATTAATGATTCTACTAATTATTTGGTATCTTGAACATATTAAAATCACAAAAAAGCGTTGTCTTTGAATTATTCAACGATTGCTAAGAAATAACGTTGAGTGCAATAACGCGGGTTTAAATGTTTTTGAGGAATTTCGGAAAGAATTTAACAAGCAATGGCTTTATAAAACAACGATTTCACATAGATAAAGGTAGATTTAATAATGACGCTTATACGTCATTTAGAAAGGTAAAAGGAGAAAAATTAAAAGGTATCGGAAAGGAAAGAAGTTAACCGCGAACTACTCGAGTTACGGGAAAAAATCTTATTCGGTATCCTTTCAAGGATAGGAAATTAAAAGCTGTTAAAATTAAATGAAGTAATATACGCAGAACAATATCGAGCATACGCTCATAACTGCTAATGTATTTTATAATTCTTATCGTATTCATTAGCCATCAACAGGGACGGAATAATGCCGTTAATTTAAGAGTGAGCGATTCACTCCCCGCTCTATACGCTACTGGCCATTAAATGCATTCTTATTGAGATTAACATTGTACGTGAAGTTATACTTCCGTTCATTCCTTATACCCTTTATTCAATATGTCTCAATGATAATGATCCTCAGGTATGATAACCGTAGAGAAGTGGTTTCAAGAAATTTTTCAATTATTTTGTTGTTTAGTTGGTGAAATTAAAACTTCCATTTGAGTGCCACTTTATATATCACCTTATTTGCAATTTTATTGAAATAACGAGGGTAAAATATTCATGTTCCTCCTCCCGCTCTCCCCTCTTAATTCCCCCGCAGATTATAGGTGGGTAAAACAGTTCATTTTGATGAACCGTACACTTTGATCCTGTTCAGTAAAAAAGAACCGTTCAACATATTTGTTCCTGGCGAACAGTCAGGGTCATTGGGATAGAAAATACTGCTTATCGGACGTTTAGGGTACATGAAAGCTTAGTGGGGTATCATATGGTTTTGTGCAGCTTTTTATAATAATTTCAAGCAAACTCTGCCCCGAACCTTTACTTGATTATCCGTGTGCAGGTAAATATGTCCACTGGTAGCATAAGCCAGAATTAATATTTATCAACTCAGCGTCTGATGTTAATCGCGTATCTATTTAGCCACAGAAAATTTTTTTAATGATCCTCTTCTGAGAAACTTAGACTTTTCTGTACAGCAGACTGTTCTTTAAAAATATTTTGAGTATAAAAGTGATTTGTGAATGTCTCGTCCAGACTCTCCGGTGAGATATAAATTTTTTTCTCCTCGTTACAGCCTGTGTCATGTATCTATCCACTCCAACGATGCGATTAGCAAGAAATAATAGCATGCGAATGACGGTGAGAAATTATCAGTTCCAATGACAACTTAGTACTTTGGTAGAATGTAAAACACTTGTAAAATGGAACAGTCATGGAATTTTGTAACATATTTAGAAATTAAAAATTGAAAATACAGGAAGAGTTAACGCTTTGAGGTGTAATAATGTGTAATTAAGCGGTCACAATGTAATAAATAAAATGTCGCGACGTGATAAACCTAATGCCATCAAATAAAATCATCGTAGATAAAATTTTTTTCAATCGTTCGAAAATGTTGGATATATGCCTCCTTAGACTTTCTCCGGAAGAGTACGAAGTCCATACCCTTCGATGTCTGGTTACACTACAAACAAGTAATTTGAGGAAAGTTGGAGCCGTGTTTGTCTGTGTTTCCCAAAGTCATTAGTTCAGACTTCATAAAGCAACGCAGAGTAAAATACAGATATCCCAGTTAAAAGATAATATCATCACGAATAATTTTATAACAAAATAAATAGTAGATGTAATATAATTTAACAATTTCTGTTTAACTATTCCGTTTACTGAAACAGATTTTGCATTGATATAAACAATCAAAATAAAGTTTTAACCTAATATTTAATTAACTTTGAATCATAGCAAAAATTACGAACAGATAGCCGACCCTTAGATTGACCGCGAACCTGAACCATCGCATCCAGTTCACCGAACGCAAACGAACGGCTAAATGGAACCAAATACTTTGAACACCCGTTCGAAACGTTCAGCAGCTAACCTGCTAGTATTCGTGGTGACGGAGTGGAATGGTAGATAAGGAAGGGGATGGGCTCTCTGATGCTGAGAATTAAGAAATAGGTTTCAACACGAAGATTCGTAACGAAGGAATAGGGAGAGAAACTTTTTACCTTGAAACCCAAATGAAATAGAACAGCCACCTCTTTTACCTGAGTGTCTACTCATATGCTTCTGCCTATATGCTCGCAGTTAGCTGAGTGAACGTGCTCTCGGACGCGATCCCATTTATCCAAGGCTTCACATATAAACTTAAATCACAAGCCATTTTTAGAGGGAGGAATTTCATAAAATCTTACAAAGTAATTTGAATTTTTTGTATAAAATGTTGTGGCTACGTATCCAGCAGTGAAGAAGATTTTAAATAACTCATTAGGGCTGAAATCAAGTAGAGATTACATAAAGTTAAATTTTTCATGAAGGCAATGAAAGACAGGTTCAATTACGGTTATTTTGCTGGAAGGAGAGCAACAGTTATATTTTATTCAAATATTTGCTCGCTTAGCATAACATTGCAACCCATGCCTTTTTTTCCTCAAAAGTCTGAAATATAAAAATTTCCACTCTCCAAATTTTTCCTTTTATTCCGCTCGCATCATCTAATTAATTAAATGATGAATAAGTTTTCAGAATACTACAAGTTACGATTTTCTACTAGTTTTTTTTGCCCTTATCGTAACAATGATTTCTATTCTACTTTCACATTATAAATTCTCACATTTCAACTTCCTATTCATTTCATACTACGGATAAACTTACGCATATAGAAAACAGCCTTCGGGTGTATAAGAAAAAAATTATGTTTAATTAATATTCCGACATAAATGGGCAGATTTTTTTGGAAATATCGTTTAGCAACTTAATTAGGTGGCTGAAAAGAGCGAATTCCAATTATTTTCGCGAGAATATTTTCCCACCGGCTGGACATTCTCACAGCTACGTTAGAGAAATAAAAATAATGTGTCAATATCCGGATTTATTTTAATGCCGGTTTGATACGTAGATGTGTATGGAATATTAAAAATAAGCGTTTAGTTTTTATTTACATCCACAAATAGTAGGAATTTTTGCCAAAAAGCTGATAGAGGGATGAAGAGGAAATCTAAGGGAAAACTTTAATCATATGATACGAGAGGTTCGGAAGCGATACCATTTAATCCCAGGCTCAACATATGAACAAAAGTCATTTACCATCATAGGGGAAGGAATGACATAAAATCCTACAAAATGTGATTTTATTTCTATAAATTGCTACGGTAACCATTAAACAATAACAAAGGGTTTCGAATTTACTTCTTCGAATGTAACGGTCTCGTCACCAGGTTTGAACACAAAACTAGTAAATTCACTGAAAATTTAAAAAATAAATTCTTTTCCATCTGATGTCCAAATGGTTGTGCTTCCCATACTGGTCGTGAGGGTGAACTGTGAACGCTGAGAGGTGCAAATGTTATGGCGTCGAAGAGATTTTAGGATGGCCATGGAGTGAAGTTGGCTTGCTGGGGACATCAAATGGGACGGCTGTGGACACATTCAACTCGTGTCCACGGCGCTAATGCGAACCCGAGCCACGAATAATATTTACACTCCCCCCTCATGACCTATGGCAAGCAATTAGGCACCCTTATTTGCGCCACTACTCCACGAGAATCCCGCCGATCTCGATCCCAGGTATTCAAGCCACCTCTATACCAAGAATATAATATTGATCTACGAGTATGCTCATCTGCTTCATGCATACTATGTCGTAAACGGCAGAGGAGCAAATGGCTATAACCATGCATCAGCATTTTTAAAAGTGAAATACGTCTTTTTGTCAGTCAATACAGAAACTAAAACATTTTTCAGGTGACTACCTCTAGCATAAGAAGTAGAATGGTTCCCAGCAATGAAAGCATTCATATTTTTCAAGGATCCAATCAAATTCTATACAATAAGGCAATGAAACAATGCCTGCGAACTATAAGCCCCATGGGACCACTTGAAGACGATCCCCACTCAGATGGAAGTATTTTCGTTATTGCACTTAAAGTACAATTGCGTCGGCAACACAGGTGATGGAGTGTTCTTAATTTTCCTCGGAAGCCCACGTTCATACTAAATTGAAGTTATTAAATGGTAATGACACTTGCCGTGATGCTCTGGGATCCATTCTGGTTTAAATTTGATGGACAATAAATATGATTATTGATGGATACTTTTTGATTTTCTATCACTGGTAATTTCCAAGCTATTTGTTATATTTTTCAAACATGATGAATTTCATACTTCCATATATGATTCGATGTACGATGAGTCTTTCTTGAAAACATGCTTAAACGCCTAGATAATACTGCGGGGGGTAAATAATAGTAAATTTTCCATAAAAAGAGCCAGTGTCCACTGACACCACTCTCTGGCTTAATCCATATTTTGCTGTTCCTTCAAGCTTAGATTAAACCTGGGGTAAAGCTCAAAAACTCTAAACACCAACTTACTTTCAGCGAGATTAGCAAGGCAAGGGGAGTAACAGGGAAATTCGAAATACTATTCTCATAACCGTTCCCTCTACTGGTGAACAGATTATTTATTCAATAACCAAAGCTAATTGAAAATTGGAGATGGGTGCGGAATTAAAATTTGCCTTATTAAACGCAATATTTCCAATTTCATCGTAACTGTACTAGAATAACGGACCCTCATTAGATTCACTGGTCATTCCCGTAGTTCCTATCATAGTAAATACGTTTATAACATATGAGTTATAGAAAACTCGAGGGGATATTGCTAATTATTCTTTACAATCCAGTACAGCCGAATAGATTTAAATGCGCGAAACATATCTATGAGTCTAAAAAAAATTCAATTTATCGGCCTAGTAATCGTTGCTTTCCGACGCGTCAACAACAAAGTGTTCATCCTAAAGAGCGATTTCCCAGTTTGCGTTAAAGGCCTCGAGAGACAGAGAGAGGACTCAAGAGCGTCGATGAGTTGTGATGCGAGTACGCCACGAGCGGCTAATTAACGAAATCCCAGACACTTCTGTCAATTCAGCTAATTGCGTCGGTGTCGCACCGGAGGGACCCACGGTTGCACGAGGTCGCCTGACGGGGCAGGCAACGGTGCTTCCGGGGGAAAATGGCGATAAAAATATGCGTGCACGGAGGAATACGCACGCATTTTAGCACAGTGTTGCACAGTATTGTACCCGCATATTAGTAGACAACTACTTTGTCCAAGGATTGCATTCTAAACACCCCAGGGAGCTATGATTGGATGCTAGGAACTATGTAGCGTCCGTGAGTGACGAATTAATTAATTATTGCTCCTGAATAAGTATTTATTGTTCGTTAAAAATGATAATATTAAATATATCTAATATTAAAATAATATTAAACGCCTAGATAATACTACGGGGGGTAAATAATAGTAAATTTTCCATAAACAGAGCCAGTGTCCACTGACACCACTCTCTGGCTTAATCCATATTTTGCTGTTCCTTCAAGCTTAGATTAAACCTGGGGTAAAGCTCAAAAACTCTAAACACCAACTTACTTTCAGCGAGATTAGCAAGGCAAGGGGAGTAACAGGGTAATTCGAAATACCATTCTCATAACCGTTCCCACTACTATTTATTTTACTAAGTATTTATTGTTTGATGAAATTTTACTGCAGAACAAATCTACATCACCCTGTCATCCCGAAAGGGCTTGATATGCCTTTTATCCTCTATATGTTACGATATCAGGCGCAAGAGTAATTTTTATTTAAGAGTAAAAAAATACGAACTAGATTTTTAACCTTGATTAGGCTAATAAAAAATGCTGAAGCTAGTAGGGCTAGTAGGAAAGGATGGGGTACAGGTCCTTCAATATATTTTGTAGCAAATGAGTACCAGGAAAGTAGGTTGTGAGCAGAGAAGGAGAGCAATGTTTGTCTGCGCGGGGTTTATTGTGAATAGCCGGTTTTTTTCTTATTTTGTTCAACAAGAGTTTTTCGGGGTAGCCGCGGTGAAGAAGAGAGGTGTGGAGTTTGGAGAGGAATTTTTGAAGGTCTTCGGGGTTATTACAGATTCTGTGTCCCCGGACAGAGAGGGAATAAGGGATGGAACGTTTGGTGTGTGGTGGATGGCAACTGCTATTGAAGGACCTGTACCCCATCCTTTCCAAACACAAGTCCACCTCTCAGATTTTCCCTTCCACTCCTCGGATAACATTTAAGAGACCGCCGAATTTAAACACCATATTTAAAGCCACCCGCCCTCTCCAAAAGTCGCAGTCAGTCACTATCTCCACACCCTCACCTTGCAATCGTCCCAGTTGTAAAGCCTGCAAGATATTCTCTCCACCCCCTGCCTCTTTTCTCCCCAAGCTTAAATTCCTACCGATTTTCCCCTCCACCACTTGTACTTCCACCAACATCATTTACCTTCTTCACTGTAATTTCTGCCCTGCTTTCTATCACAGATATATACAATAGATTGGCAATGGGAGTGGGGGGGGTGAAGCCATGCCTTTCTGCTGGCGGCCATGTTGCTTTCACCGACCTATGCGTTTGCGTAAGTAGGGAACTGGAGGAAAATTACATTGTGAAAGATAATGGCGCATTGATTAAGGCTATGAACTATAGAAAACGTTGTCATTTTCGTTTAAGATGTATCCAATTAAAAAGAAAGGGACCGATCTTGACACTTACGTGGTAAATTAACCAATCTTTGAGCGGAACATAACCGTGACGAAGTTATGAAATTGGTAATATAAGCTGAGCTAAGATTAATACTAATTCGGTTCCTGCTCAATATTATGGAATTGGAATCCATATGCATGAGTTATCTCGAAAAAAAATATTGTGTCCCAAATGTAGAAGGGGCGTAGCAGATGGGGAAAATGGTTAACTACGTCGTCTGCTAGTGTAGGAAGGTAGCCTACAATCGTGAATACATGGTATTGTTCACCCTTAGATTTACCAGCGACATTGTCACACTATTCAAACAAAATAATTCGAAAATTCCAAAGGTTTGATGCTTCCACTTACTGTATTTTTGTTGTCAAAGAGTTGTTGCTCAGTTAGAGTTGTCAATTAGACGAAAAACGTAGAAGCAATGCTACCTAACCTTTCACTGCCATAAGTAATCGGGCCAAAAATATTACGTAATTAAATTTGATTCAACCTATTTAAACCCATTATGATCTAACTTTCTGAGCAAGGCATGCTGCTTGGTGCTGTAAAATGCTTTTCTGAGGTCGTAAAGAGTCAATGCGATTGAATTCCTATCCTTAACACGTTCACTGCGGCGTGCGACACTGTGTCGCGTGGCAAGTTTGTTTCTGCCGGCGGGCGTCGACAGTGCGTCGCTGTTGACTGCTTTACTTTTTTAGTGCCCGTATTGGTTTCGCTTGAAGCGAATTTCTTTCCGATGCATTGTCAGCCCTCAGAAAGGTCGACAGATAGTTCCGGTGGTTTCCGCCGTGAGTTTAGAGTTTTTTGTTGCCGGCCAAGATACTCAATTTGTAAGGTGGGTTCATTGGCTCCTGAATTTTTTTTCGGAATTTTTTCACCGCATACATTTTATTTAGATTCATTTCACTTGGCAGAAATTAATTTGTATTTATATTCATCTTTCTTGCCCGTATCGTGTAACATTTTCGTATCTTATAACGGCTTTACACACAATGTCTACATTTTTTTCGTGGAGGTGTTTTCTGGACATCGATACATAATGTGTCAATGTAGTGTACCCCACCTTCAAAGGCCCGGTTCCTTTTGCCAAGGAGAAAAATTTAGTTCAGTGTTTGCTATGATCCCGTCAAGACCGAAGGATATTACCGGCGGCAGTCGTCTTGTTTTTTCTTTTCTGCTCAGTCCACTTTTTCAACGGTAAGTTCTACTTCCTTTCTTATAAATATTTGGTGTGATTTGATAAACTTATATAGGATAACATGATATCTTTTTGCAACGAGTAATAATGAAGTATTATTCTGTATATTTGCACTCATTGAATTAAGGATTCATTACATTGGATTATTTTTCAATGATTTTTTTAGACATGGATCAACCAAAATACGGCGTCAAACGGCATTTATCTAATTCCTTGAACTTTTCTGGCGAGCTATCCCCCGTTGTTCGTGGCACTTCCTCTTCACTGACGTCGCCTGGACCCTCATCCAGTGGCCTGCTGTTCGGATCGCCTTCACCTAAGAAAAAAAAATCCCGTGTGCCGGTCAAAAAGCAGTGGACAGACGAGGAGCTACTCGATGCGTTGCAGAATTCTGACAGGGAGGAGGATCTCAATTCTGACTCGGAATCCAGCCCAGTGGAATGCACCGATGAAGATGAGGAAGGTGATGATGATGAAGAAGAGGCAGGTGATGTTGATTTTTTTCCAAATGCAACTCCATCTATTGCCGTAACAACCGCGATGTCAGCTAGCCCACCAGCCATACCATCTCCCGGGAGTCAAGTGTCCCAAAATCACGGTGCATCTATTGTAAATGTACCACCAGCTGCAGCAGGGCAACCATCAATATCGACTTGGTGTCAAAACGCGCATCCTTCCGCACAAATTCCTTTTTCAGGAAATTCTGGGTTGAAAATAATTCCTCAAGGAAATAAACCTCTAGATTATTTTTATTTGTTATTTTCTGATCAAATATTCGATTTAATATTGCAGCAGACAAATTTGCAGGCACAAAATTTGTCATCTAAGAATGTTTCACCTAAAGCTCGCATAAATGGATGGAAAGACATCAGCCGTGATGATTTAGAGGTTTCCTTGGGTTTGCTTTATCTTTCTGGTCATATTCATGTACCCAGTTTTGCACATTATTGGATGAAAAATTCGGTGTATAACTTTCCCCTTTTCCGAAATGCCATGGGGCGCGACAAAATTTTACTTATTCTTAGAACTCTTCATTTTGCGAGAAATCCTCAGCAAGGTGAACCTAAACCGTCAGACCCACTCTTCAAAATCAACCCATTGGTGGAGTTATTTCATCAAAGAATGTCAGACATTTATTATCCCTCTAAAGAGTTGAGCATAGATGAGTCAATGTTGTTATGGCGGGGACGCCTTTTCTTCAGGCAATATATCCAGAATAAGAGGCACAAATATGGTATCAAACTATACATGTTGACACAGCCTAACGGTCTATTGTTGAAACTGAGAATATATTGTGGTTCTGCTGATAAGGTAGTAGGTGGAATTGGCCATGTTGAAAAGGTCGTGAAACACCTTATAAAAGATCACTTAGATGTAAGCCATGCAATATATATGGATAACTATTATTCTGGGGTTGGTCTAACAGCTTACTGTCTTGATCGTAAAACATACGTAACAGGAACCTTGAAGGCGAACCGGAAAGGTAACCCATCAGATATAGTGCAAAAAAAGTTGAAGCCTGGTAATGTAGAAGCAACTTACTCTAATAATGGCATCTGTGTTCTCAAATGGCGGGACAAACGTGACGTTCTAATTGTGTCCTCAGAGTTTGGCGCCCGTATGTCTGAACACAAATCCCGCTCTGGTAAGGTTACTCAAAAACCTGAGGCTGTCCTAAAGTATAACGAGTTTATGGGAGGGGTCGACAGATGTGACCAATTATTAGCATACTACCCCTGTGAAAGAAAAACTCTTCGCTGGTATGCCAAAGTTGGCGTTCACATATTCCACGTTATACTGAACAATGCCTTTATACTGTACAATATTTTCAGCAATAATGAAAAATTGACTCTTTTGCAATTTCGGGATAGTGTGATTCAATCACTAATTTATCAACATCGGCCACCTCTTGAATCTTGGGCAGAAAATCCCAAGTCAAAAAACATCCATGTTCCGAAAGAAGTTCCCCGAAATGAAAAAATAGAAAAATAAGAAAGAGATGTGTCATATGTAAAAATGCAAACATGCGAATAGAGTCGAACTATTACTGCGATTCATGTCCAGGCAAACCAGGATTATGTCTTGAAAGCTGTTTTGAACGATTTCATGGTTATAAATGAAAGACTGTACTGATATTTTTACATATTGCTCTTTGTAAAAAATATCTTACCTATTTGTAATTTATGATTATATGTTTTTCTCTTGTAAAAAAGTGTTCATAAGGATGTTGAAATAAATATTTATGTTTCTGGAAAGTCTACTTGGTTTCAATGTCCAAAAGTAATGGATGGTAAAAAATGTGTAATGTTACTGAAAAATTGATTTGGATCTCAAATATATACCTATAGTTTACAATAAACTTAACTTATTGATCTGACATGAATAAAGAGAGAATCTGACAAAGTAACATTATTTGGAAAATCCAACCGAGAAAATGGATTTTTTTACATTTTACGCTTTTTTCCGTAATTTATATTTCATGTATAAATTTTTATTTGGTTGTATGTGTGCGAGTTACTTAGATTAACTATTTTTAAGCGATACACTAGTGAATTCTTGTTGTTTTATGAGATATATTCTGCGTGTACCCAAAAAACTATGACGCGCTCTTGGCGTTGATCTACGCACACGTGATCGTATGCCACTTTCGAATGCTTGCGCAAGCATAAAAATGACTCGCACTAAAATAATCTATAACTATTGAGCCCGTATACAAATTCTTAGGAAACTGGATGGATACAAAACCTGCCACAAATACAGTATACCATAGCGAAAGTGAACAAGCAGGAATTCCCGTGTGTTGCGGGACTGCATAAGCAAAACCTATTCGAGGGGCTTTCGTACGGCGGCAGTCGACACTGTGTCGCAAGTCGTTTTTTTTATAAACAATGTCCAAAATGCAAAAAGGTATTTAGATATAGTTTCTATACGTCAAAAAGAGAATATTAAAGAAATAAAACATTTCAGCCATCGGGGAGACTAAAGAAATTTAGCCCAGCAGTGAATGTGTTAAGCATCAGAAATATAATTTACATTATTTTATATAGGCAGTGTTTTGGATTTCCCGTCACGATCACCCAATAGCGAACTTGAAAAGAAGTTATTGGCTTAAAAAACTCAACGATTTGATCCATGATCATCAATAATCAGTTTCATGTTGTTATAATATTCGAAGGGGAAGCAGACTATAATATAAATCTTACATCATGAGGGGGTACGTTTTTAATTAGAATTTCTATCTTACCGGGATAAGTGATTATAACAGACACCATGTTCTATATAGAAGCCACAAAATGATCAAATACCTGATAAGTGCTACATGGAAAGGTTGAATTATAATGAATGTGACCGCGTCATTTCACCGCGAGCACATGCAAACCATTATTTAAGCGATCGGTTTCTCGGAATTTCACTCAATAGATATTCAAAGTCAAAACTTATGCTTTTGAAAGAAATTCGTTAAGTTTCCAGATAGAGTTAAAGGTGCATAATACACGCTCTACATATCTAAATAAATAATAATACTACAACGGAAATAAAATTCCGATACAATGTAATAATGCAACAGCGGAAAGTATATGACATAATGGAAACTGGAGAAAGTCTTTTCTTGGTAAACACAGAAAACACAACTGAAAACATCATGATGATTCCGTCATCAAAACACAGACACCGAGACAGAGAATGCACATGTTATTAACCCTCAACGCCGTCATGCGTACCCAGTACGCTTCCTGACCTACTGTATATAATTTTTTTTCTCTGCCAGATATTGTATTTTAGATTAAAACAAATTGCTCTATCTTTTGAAGAAATGCTTTCCCTCTCCAATAAAATATTCATAACGACTTTAGGCCTTCAGAAATTTTTAAAATGATTCGATGAAATTCCGTTTTAAACCAGCACATTGACGACTTCGGTCGAAAAACTCAACGCCTATATTTATTCAAACGCTTGAAAAATTATTATATAGTAGCGCACTACATTATGCAAGTTTACAAAAAATTTTAATGATAATGATCGTATATTATGAACGATATAAATTATTGAATGGTAGTATGCCAATAAGGTGAAGTCTTCTTAATCTCATCCGGCCGCTGGGATGGTATTTAAATAAATGCCCGCCGCGCTTGAGGGGTTAATTACCGATCCTAGAGATATGAAGCTACTGCATTTGAAATGATATCGCTTTCAGAAACTCCGGTAAATATCCGCTTCCGTCACACACCTTTAGAATTTGTTTTGGAGAGCAATTTGCATTTCAGCAAAAATAACGTGTCACAGTTTCATGATGCTATTTCTACAACTATGTGAATTTTGCCAACAATAAATTTAAAAAGGTAGAGCATAACCTGCACTTCACGTGATATAAATTTCGTGGCGATACGTACAAAAAAAAGGCTTTGGAAAATATTTTCATGCTCTGTGAGATGGAAGCGGAGACATTACTGAACGCAAACCATGCTTTCCTTATATCTATTATTTACGCGTGTAGAGACACATTTTCGCCCCCAGGAAAATTTCCCCTCGTAGTATACTTAAATGTGCACCCCCACATAACGCAGTGGTTCACCATTCTTCTTTTAAAAAGCTCCAAAAGCAGGAAATGTAGCCTCTCAAATACACGTATGTTAATGGCACATGAGCAACGGTCGGTGAAAGCAAGATGGCTAGTTGCGCAAAATTCTTCTGCCGGCCGGCTTCAGCGCCACCGTGAGGAAAACATAGGCACTGCCAATCTATTGTATATATCTGTGCTTTCTATATTGGCCAATGCACTACCCCTCTCAATCTCAGAATTAACAATCATCGCGCCTCCTGTTGTCCATCTTCCCCCCACTCCTCTCTACCAGTTCCTACACATTGTCTTTCACATGATTCCATTTTCAATCAATGCTACAAAGTATCCATTATTGCCTCCCTCCCTCCCACCGACTCCGCCCTCAACCTCCACACCCTCGAATTGGCTTGCATTTGGCACTTTCAAGCCAATAGCTTTCCAGGTCTGAACGTCGCATCCTAACCCCTATTCCTAACTCCCCCTCCCCATACACCTCTCCCCTTACCCCTCTTCTCCCTCTTCCAACCCTCTCCTTTCCTCACCATTCATACTTGAGCGAAGACGATTCAGACGAAGAAGCCTGAAGTGCTTCGATAGCTTCGAGTTTATTTATTCAATGTGAGTGTTTCTTTTTTGTGTCTCTGTGTTTATCGATATCAACTTGAACTATTTATATATATATATATAACATAAATCGAAACGTTGGCTATAACTTGGTTTCATTAGACCTAAACTCCAAGAAACATCATAAAAAGTTAATTGAACAAGGTCAAGAATAGAAGAGGAAAAGTAGTAATATACTAATTATCGAAACTACTATCTAATGAATTTTAGGCCAAAATACGTCAGTTTAACATCTCATAACACGTGCCTATTAAATTAATATTTTCAGAAAGGTAACTAACGGCTAGTTACCTCTATCGTCTCAGGCTCAACTTTGTAGAAGATTACTTTAGTAAAGATGGAAAAAACTTTGTTTTATTCCACCAATTTATAGCAAGGTGTCTCTAGTTACGACGCAGAGGTGACGTCATCAGATCTGGTATCAGATCAGGTATCTGATGATGACACCGCTGCGTCAAAACTAATCCTATTACATTCCAATAAATTGGCGGAATAAAAAAGTTTTTTTAATTTCATTAGTAACGGCTGTTTTTCTCACCCGCTACTACTCTAGACGGCTTACGAGGTAGCACATATCTAGATGTAGATAAATACAATTGCAGCTGTCTATCCCTTCGACGAAAACCATATTTTACAAATATTTTCGGCTCTATTCCAATACTCCCACTTCCATTTTCCTTGCCTCCCTATTTTGATTGCGAGCCGCAGCAAGTACGCAGTCGGTCGTGTGGTTTCAGTTGCCTCAGATTGGTTGTGTGTGGCCACGAGGCAGAGTGAAGGGAGGTGGTGATCATAACCCCGGGGGCAAGTACACCAGCGGCGCGCGCCGCCCATGATGCAAGGTCGATAGGCCGTGAAGTGCTGCGGGAGGGCGGAGAAATGGCATTGTATCGGCTCGGAGAGAGAGACCCATCGGCTTTATGCGGAGGCGTCAGACCGGAAAGTGCTCGCAGTTGCTTTCCAACAGAGTGGCAAAGAATTATGTGTTCAGGCGTTTGAACGATTGCCAGAAAATTTTCACCGAGACTGTGTACCAAAGCAAAAGAGGAAAGGAACCCAATCCTCTCGCATGGAATGAATCGTCAAGGTTTTGGAGACATTGTGAGAAAATATATTTAAATTAGAGAAGAGTCAATTCAGTGCCCAGTCACTCAGTTTATCATTATACGATACATTGTCATATAAATATTAGCAATAGAAATCCACAGAGATATATCTAATATGACATTTAACTTAAGGAATGCACATCTTTTTATTTGTTTCATTTCATATATTAAAAATTAAGTAAAAAATACATACTAGTTTAATAATACACACAATTCCACACTCACTCAAAATCCCATTGAAATACGAATTCTTTTAAGTGAAAAAAGACGTAAAAGAATATATTCTTGCAGAAATTTTCACAACATTCTAACTTTTCATTGCATATTATACTCTCTATTTTCCCAATAAATAGTTTTATATGAAAGGGAATAACCGCTAAATGTGAAAAACATCAAGGATGACTATAGTTCAAAACAAAGATTTAAACCAATACGATAAACTTCTTTCCAACAGAAGAAAACGCTTACGTTCTATAATAATACACTAGCTCTATTATTTATAACTATCTCAATAGATTTACCACGGTTTTTACAGATCGCAAATAGTACATCATTCCACCAATCTTCGAGAGCATTTAATATAAGCCTATTTGAGCACGTAGCTCTATTCTGGCATTGCATCTGCTGGTCTTGATTTCTTTCTATGATGAAATAACTTTCAACTTTAAGGATAGGACATGAATATAGGAAAGAATATACTATATAGCAAAGAACCTTAAAATAATCGACACGAAAAAGAAAACCAACAAAAAACAAGCAAGTAGGGCTCACGTGGAAAGATGTGGAAGAGGAGAGATGATTAGCAGTCCTAACTATATATGAGTGGTATAGAATTACGACTCAGAGAGTGCTATTATTTCCCAAAGAAGAAGTGTTGAATAGAAGCTCTAAGTCAAAGCTAGGAAAATATATTAGCTAATTCCAAGAGCCGCATTGTATAGGAACAGCCTCATTGGGGAGTAAACTTCATCAGATTTAAATGACAGGTATTAGTTCACATTGGTGATTAATGGCAGTTATAAAGTAGTTGGCAATTTAGAAAGAATTTTACAACTGGCTGCAAGAATTTTTTCCAGCAAGGAAAGAGGAATATAAGTGCAGCTGAAATTCAGGCAAATAATACAATGTGCATTTAAAAAATCAAACCTCAGTCACTGGTCTCTTAGAAATGCGTAAACATTAGTGGTAAGTCTCGTTCAAGTACAATATTTACATTTTAATGTAAATTTTGTACTTAAAATACTGTACTTTTTAATGTAAAAAATTCCTGTAAAGTCGAAAATTTATAATTCGAAAAATTGTTTTCATCAAATTAATGCCTCATAAACATTTTTTTTATTTTCTTCATACGTTCTTTTATGATAAAATAACGAAATCTTTCCATGAGAAGTGGTTTTCTTGCTAGCAAGTAATTGAATTTAAAACGAACATAAAACTGATTTGACGAATGTTTTTTTTGTGTGCAGTCAAAGGAATTATAAATCTTTTACTAAACTTAAATGACTACAAGCAAAGATATTAGCGTCAATCTTAAAGTGAAGGGTTCATAGCACTTTCAAAAATCTTCTTGTATTTCTCCTTTACTACGACTGCCTGCCAATTTTGCATCTCCACCTGAGAGCCTTTCGCTTCCAAAATCTTCCACTCTCAAACAAATTCATGTTTCCAAAACCTCCAGTTGGAATCCATATCCGTGGTTTATCACTCGTATCTCTCTCCCCTACGCTTCCAAAATTATTTCCGAACTCCACCAGCACCATTGCTCGCAACTCTCTCCCTTAATCACATTCAAAAAGGTGCACCAATTAATATTCTCGCAACAACAATCTTCTTCCTTTGCTCCTTCTCGTCTTACCTCTCAGAAGAAATCATCTCCTCCGTCGATCATCTTTACCTGAAGGTGCATGAACCTCTATCAAATAATTCAATGCCATCCTATAATCTTATCTCGAAAGTAAATGCTTTTTTACCTAAGTATTAAAACACAAAAATTTCATTTCCAGATTCCAGCGAAATTCCATCGATCACAAAGATTATTCTCCGGGAGCTTTGAAATCATAATCAACAGTCATCAGCTCGCTGGTTGGTTACATGGAAGGATTTCAATAGGTATATCGTAAACAGTGATACCTTTCTGTGTAAATTTAAATGATATGTATTAGCTCACATCATAATGTAAAAAAGAAAAGCCACAGAAAAGGTAGCATTTAATAACAAGAGAATGATGTTATTTAGCACCATGAACCTAGAGCTGAGGAAGAGGATGGTGAAATGCTATGCGTGAAGTGTTGAGTTACATGGATGCGAAACGTGTACCTTGGTAAGAAGAGATAGGGATAGGATCAACGCTTTTGAGATGTGGGCGTGAAGAGGGCTGGAGAGAGTGAAGTGGGTGGATAAAGTGAGGCATAAGGAGGTGCTGGAAAGATTCGGGGAGGAACGAAAATATTGAGAGCTGTACTAAAGAGAAAGGGGAATTGGATTGGACGTATTTTAAGAGAGAAGGGGATTTGAAAGACAGCAGTTGAGGGAACAGTGGAAGGAGAAGAGGAAGAAAAAGGCTGAAGATGAGAGACGCAGTGGGGTTAGAAAGAAGGTGTTAGGAAACCAAATAGGAGGCCTTGGACAGAGGGAGGAGGAGACGACTTTGGTATTTTGGGACCTGCCAGTAGGCAAAGAACCAGTTGATTGATTGATTAATTGATAACGTAAAATTATTTGGCAATTGAGAAAGAATGTTAAACCTGACTGCAGGAATACTTTCCAACAGGAAGACAGGAATAAAAGTGAAACTGAAATTAAGGGAGGCGAGGGTCTCGAGTTTATCGATAACGAGGAAAGAATTAACTAAGTGAGGTAAAAGGGTGAAATGAGTGCTAATGGTCTTCAAAAAATGTTTTGGAAACGAGGAAGTTGTTTGGAATAAAATACATCATCATCTAAACCTCATTCTAGGAGCTACAAGGGTAATGAGTATAGCCAATCAAATAAAGCACAGAGAATATCTTACGTAGCTCTGAAAAGAGACCTATTGCATTAGCATTAGTAACTTTTCGGCATAAAATACCTCATTAAATGAGGGGCATTATACCTAGTATAAAGGACTATTATGACAGACGCATCTTTGTTAGCTTTTAAATAAAAATTAAAGAAGAAAAATTTAACAGCTTAAGGGCAGGCAAGACTGGAAATGTCAGATTTTCTCCTGATTGCGTGAACCTTAGCCGTTCGTTTTAAGTCATATCTAACGAATAAAGTAAGGAAGAGTTAATAAATTATTATAATGCTTACTTTTATAATGAACGAATTAAGAATTAGATTACATGAATAGGTTTATCTTTTCACCCACAAAAAAATGTGTGTGCCTAAATTTGTGACGCTATAATGATGTGGCTGAACTGTAATGTAATCTTTAATTCTTTTCACAGCAGAAACATAGATTGCGTGTGTCTCTATTTTAACCTCTCTTGAGGTGATCTGCAAATTCAGTATTTTGAAAACTCGTAAATTTTCCTGAGAACGCGAAAAATATGTTTCATTGGAATGCTGATACATATACTGTTGAACCATGTGGCATAAAGCACAACATTAAATTGAATTTAGTCGGTAACGACTAATTGCGATGCTATCATATTTATTTCATATTATATCTCTATATTTAAAGATTTATTTAATATCTAGATGACGAGTTTGTTCAAGTAGGAAAAAATTAAATTTTAATAGATGGCTTAACACCAATATAAAGAACCTTATTTCAATAAAAGGCCGGTATCTTAAAAGCACTTGAAAATCGCGCATTCCCATTCCCATGTTTGGCAACCCAACTAGGAACAGGCTGTACTAACACCCTCCACCTTCGCAAAATCAGGGACGCACCTTGGTGCTCCCCCAGCTGCATGAAATTTACATTAACTATTGCTATAATAAATACGACAAAAATAATTAAAGTAATATTTTCCGTAACATACTTCTTTGCATATTCATTTAACTCAAATTTTATAAAACTTCTAGTTTCCTAACAAAAATTGTTCCACTGAAATTAAAGTTCCACCATTGAACAGGAAAATTCGGCGTCTAAAAATACATCCTCATTTCCATAACATTGTTGAAGCTCATCTTCTCTCATTTCACCCTTTTACCTTCACTTAGTAAATTCTTTCCTCATTCTCGATAACCTCGAGACCCTCACAGAATTCCCCATCCACTTCCCAGGTTTTGCAGACTTCACAGCCTTTCACTTCTCTCTTTCTTTACATCCCATTAAAAACTCAGTTGGGGTGCTCGGTTGGCATGCCTGCCGCCACTGTTACGGGGAATAGAAGGAGAAACCTTCCAATCTCCCACCATGTGTTACTAGAAGGCATCCTTTCCTTTCCCTTTGGTTTTTCCTGACCTCACCGATACCATAGGAGAAAAGTGGAGAAGTATAAAGAAGAAATACGGAGTGCGCCACAGCCTTGGGGTCGTCATGAAGTTCCGTAGTTGACGACGCAGCCGTCTCCCCCCTTCCTCCTCCTAATTCGATTTCAAGTGAGAGAAAGTGAGAGAAAGGGGGGAATCAAAGTAGCTGGAAATCGGAAAATAAGGCAGAGAAGTTTGTTATTGAGAAAGGGAGAGAAAGAGATGCTTTAAAGAGTAGGGGACTGTAATTTATGATAGTAATATTCTGGGTTCATAAGGCCTACACCAGTCAATGAAAAATCAAACTATAATTCCTGGCGCTAATGATTTTCACCTCAGAAACTTGACCAATAATCGACAGGATACCGATGAAAAAATGTTTCGTCAACTTTTTGAAATGTTTTTATGGTATAAATATCAGTATCATTACTTTTTCTCACACAATCCCTATTAAATTTTAAGTAAAGTACTTTCATTTTGTGTTACTTAACGGCCAAAAATTGGGGATAATTACTTGAAGCCAGAGACCTAACCACTTTATATCCTTCTACCAATATACTGGGTAATGATGAGCAGTAAAACATAAAAATTAATGGAGGGCCTTAGAAGCCAAGGAGGATAAGTGCAATTTTTTTGGAGATAATTGCAGATTATGGTTGATGAAGTACCAAATATTGTTGAAACAAAGAGATACTTATGAATAACTGAATCTATATGCATATGCTTATCAGTGATTTACTTGTACCCCTTTGCCACAACAGTATTGCGTTCCCAACCAACCATTATCTGTACTTATCTCCAAAAATAAAAATTGCACTTATCCCCCTTGCCTTCTAAGGCCCTCAATTGCTCTTATGATGAGTATTAAAGCATAAAAATAAATTGCTCTTATTGTTTCAGATGCTCACGACGAAAATTAGAATTAAATTAAGAGAAAAGAAATCAATCAAGTAAAATATTTCTTCAATCAATTTAGCCATTTTTATTATATTTATAATATATAAAATTTCATGCACTTGTAGAGCACCACCTGAGTCAGTCCGTCCCTGATTTTGCGAAGGAGAGTACAGCCTCTTCCTAGCAGGTTTTCTAGCTTTGCAAATAGAAATTTTCGATATTAAATCGCTTCTCCGTTACCAGCCCATAAAAGGTTGTTTTCATTGGTGTTAAGTCATCCATTAGCATTTAATTTACCAAGTTGAAAACAGTTTTCGACTTAAAATCAAGTAGTGAGTGGTAATATCGTAATTATTCGTTTCCAACTTCATTAAATATTGAGAATTTCCAATTGTAAACATCGATCAAATTCAAATCCCATATGCATATAGTTATGCTTAGAAACAGCTACCCTTTTTTGGGCCTAATAGCCATAAGAAATGATTGGTCATTTTTTCTCCTTACGCCAGTGATGTCATCAATATTTTTATGCTTTATCACGGAACATCCATAGCACATAATGCTGTTTCATTGCGCAAAATATTGGAACATACTTAGCCAGTTTATAAAATCGAAGGACACAGACGAATAAAATGGTATAACAAATATAAATAATGAACACGCAAAATATTTACTTTATCCAAAAACTTAATTAGACAGATGATTATGAGAGGGCTCTTCAAACAAAGCCTAGCGCCTGGTGCCGATGTCTATGAAAATTTTGACAGAACAGATAAGCTGAAAGATTTTAATGCATTTAGTGAAAACTGCAACTGATACAATGAATAAAATTCTAGCACACGGCAACAAAATGTGTGCTCTAATTATAATCTTCTAACTTACTCGGTCAGGTACGAAGCATCAAAATTTCATTAAGTAATTAAGCAGCTATTCTGTACCTAACACACATTTTTCCACATCCTGCACATTGCTCAAGACGCGACGTGACGAGTAGTTTAGATTCACTCGAACGAAACTATTTGAAAACTATTATTCGTGGCACGTGTCTTAAGTGCCAATAGTACTCAGGTGGCTGGTGGGAATTCGTTTGCAAAAAATGAGCGCTGCATATGAAGCACAATTTACACACTATGTATTAAAGCTGGTAAACAGTGTGATGCAAAATTTATGAATGCAGTTTTGATCAACTACGAAAAATACTCGAAAACATTAGGGAAAAATGACAGCTGAATGGCACCGATAATTTAAAATATATTTTAAAAGAATATGATGTTTTAAAGAATTAGTGATCGATGAACAAAAATATATGAGATCTCACTATAGTGCAGTTCAGGTATTTGACGTTTCAAATTTTTAGTAGTCGTAGTCACTCGACGAGAGAGAAACCCGGCGACAACATTAGCCTACTTCTAACAAGAGACTCCAAGAGATCATGGCTTAGCGTCCCATTCGACGAACGGAGTCCTGTACTTGATGTGCCGTCCTCACAGCACTCAAGCAGGGAATGGGCAGTCTCTTCTATGCATTCAGGGGCATATAAATATTTCCTCTGGAAAGCATTAGGAAAATTTATTGAAATTCATTTTCAGAAAATAATTAAATTGGCTGTTTTGCAAAAAGCAACGATTTTATTTCATATAAATGAAAAATGTATGATGATTATTTATCCGCTCTCACGGAGGAAACATTAGCCAACAACTCTATCCCATTGTCATAAATTGCTCCATATATTTCATCGCAAACTATGACAATGGGCATATCTCCATCACCTGTAACTTTATAAGGCATGTTAGCAGCCAAAACAACGAAGTCGTTGAAATTCCCGCGGCTTAATAAAGCGCCTCAATCTTTCTGGAACAATTTGCATCACACGCAGAGGCGGGACGATTCATCTTCGTGGACTCTGCGAGAAACAGTGCCAGAGAGTCGTCACGAGCAGCTTCTCAAATGATCGAGTCGGCAAAGTTGTGCCAGACAATGATCTTAACAGGGACGATGTAATGACTGGATTTAAGGCAAACGCTCCGTCTGCTACCCCATTCACCTCGAAAATTGCGCATGATTGAGCATAGTCGCTAGCAATGGAGGGAGAATACGGCATATTAAGGCAAATTATGCACGGCTGAATTGGCTGTTAATCAAGATTCAATCAAAACCCAGCATCAGACCAGTTAATATCTAATTCATTGTTTTTTTTTATTGAACCTAGCGGACCAAAATTCTTCTTTTTTCCAGAAATGACATAATTTATTTGTTACAAATCATAACTCTTATTCACACACATATCAAGGTAAAAGCATGATCTGATATAATATACAATAAAAAGTTAAAGTATAACATTTTCGCCATCCCTAGTATACGCTATAAAAACACTTATATGCACAATAATTCTAACGGCAACGCTGAGGAGCTAAGACACAATTATAGAAGAACTTGAACATATTTTATACACATAGTATAACTCCACCTGCAAAAAATAAATGCATCCCAAGTGGTGGTATTATTTTAACTTACCTCGCAGCAAAAGCCTCCAATAGCACTTAGAAGGATTAAAAAAAAAAAAACAAAATATTCCATGGAATTCCATAACCTTCATGAAGGGTCGACTAGGGTATGTTGGCTCCTATTAAGTATTTGATGGAAAACGAAACGGATATTGTCTAAGATATCATGCTTACATTATTCAAAGCTAATGCTCCCAAATGAAGAGGCTTTATTTAAGAGGCATCAGCTCACAAACTGTTACTGGTAATACCAATAAAGTTGAATTGAGCCGTATAATTCCCTCCCTTGATCAACTCTCAAACTCTGCCGCTAAATTTATGCATCCCGGTAATCTCTCTTGTTCGATACTTCTAGCCTCTATTAAAATAGAAGTGGTATTTGAAGCCAACTCTCCTCCTTAGGATAATGTAGGGAATTACACTGGCTAATCTATTAATCTCTGAATGAAATACGACACTTGAGTCAAGCTCTTCCGGTCTATCATTTAGTGAATGGAAATTTAAATCGAAACTTGAAGCACGTACGTGGTGGAATGGCTCCATTTAATAATGAAAGACACTTTGTTTCTTCCACAAGTTTATAAAAATTTCTTTTTTATAACCGGTTTCGGCTGTTGCACCAATATCAAATACTATTTTACATTGGTTTAATACTAAGTACTATTTGATATTGGTGTAACAGCCGAAACCGGTAATAAAATAGAAATTTTTATAAACTTGTGGAAGAAACAAAGTGTCTTTCATTATTAAATGGAGCCATTCCACCACGTACGTGCTTCAAGTTTCGATTTGACTTTCATTTTTAATAGAGAATGGAAATTTGGCGAATACATGCACATTAATAATGGAAGACACTGGTTGACAGAATTGTTACGTCTAGAATCCAGTGAATACAAGTATCTTAAAATTCGAAACTGGCAATAAAAACCACTACTATGGAAGCTGAGAACTCCGTAGACGCGAAGTTACATAGTTCCGCAAGTTTCCGATATAAAATCTGTCGCGTTTCGGTGGGTCCATCCAAAGCAATTCGAGGGTGGTAGCATGTCATAATTTTTAAAGGACTAAAAAAAAAAAAAAGACAATGAAATAGTAGCCAGAGGATCAATATGCTTTAGCTCATTACTTGGTTAATAGTTTGCGTCCTATCTGTTCGTGTACTATATGTGACGTAGTGTATCAATACATTCACGCCTCCAAATGAACAGAACCGCCAAAGTAAAAGTGAGTCCTATGGAATAGTAAACTGGACTGCCTCCCATTACTACTCTTCAGAACGTACTTCTGCGTCCTGTGCATCACTAGCGCACTGACCGTGATGGCATCCACGTGCGAGATAGCCATTCATCAAATATCTCAGAGAGAAATTAAAAAGTAAGGGTAGTACGTAAGAAAATGAAATTTACTCTGAAATCCCTCCTCAGTACGTGTCGGGTAAGTGGGAAGATATGCTACCCGATTTCTATCTCCTCGCTGCTGCTGAAAACTCCAATCGATAGGAGTATGTCAGCAATCATTCAGTATTACCCAAAGATCGACTGATTCCCGGTTACTTCAGGGATTTTAGTTCTTTGATAAAAGATTAAAAAGCAGAAATAATTTTTTTACTCCAAAAAAACCAATCAGTTTAGGGTGAATAAATGAAGGAAGTGGAGTATGTGAGAATTATTGGGCCAGAAATCTTGTTTTTCAAGCATTCTGTCCACCAGATTTTGATTCTCTCTTGTTCAAATTGACTGAATGTTTATTTGGACGATACGTTTTAAAGACTATATAACAATTTAGTTTAAATTTAAAATAATTCATGATTGTTTATTTGCAAAAACTATTTATAACATCAAAAGATTTTTGTCCTGCCAATCAAGTGAATTTCCCTGCAGTGTTGACATAACGTGCAAAGTGATTTTCTCCCTCCTTGAGCCTAAGAATAATTATTGAAAATGTTGAAATTATTTTAAAACATACTTGCTGTAGCCGCAAAATATTTCCGCATGATTTTTATGGATTGTATGAGGTCTAAGGGCAGATGGGAAAAGATGAAAAACAAGAAAAGTGCTCCTATAACGATGTTAAATGTCATCTGCATGCAGAAAATACTGTCAAGATGCCTGAATTGTTAACTATATTTATCTCAATATTTTAACCTTTACTCATTTACTATCTTTATATTAAGCCGAAAAAAATTAACAGAGCGTACCCAATTTTGTGCTGAAGATATAAGAAATAAAATATGAAACTCTGATGATATAAAAATGCTATGATGAAAACGTTTATATAACTTTTGATTAGTTCCCCAAACATATCTTAGACCCTCCTGTTACTCGCATATATTGGATTTAGTCTAAAGGCGGAATCTTTTTCACCATGCGTTTAAATTGAAAGAAAAATACGAATAATTCCTGTGATTTCGCTAGCGTCGTCGATATTTTCGTTGGATAACAGTCGATGTAAGAGGAAAAATAAGGTCGGAATGAATGTCATTGCGCAACGCAAACGATCCTTTGAGCCCATGTTCGTGGAATTTTATGGCTGATCGTGCTCAGTGAGGATATACGAGAGTCGGTTGGGTAATAGCACAAGCAAAGCTAGACACAGGTGCCCGAGTTTATCGAGGCCATTAGGAGAGTACTGAACCCAGGTATACGAGCAGCTACGAACTGCCGACGAACACATTGTTGGGTTTGTACTCAAATCCCTATTTGCCGATAATAATATATACCTGCCGCGGTATTTTTCAAAGCGCAAAGCATTACAGTGGGTACTTGAATATACCCCTGCTGGGGCAACGCTCGTCCGTTCAGAAATTTTTACTAACAGACCGTGACTTATTTTCCCGAGCTACACAGCTGCTGATAACTATTTCGACTCGAGCAATATCCTTCTGGAATCACAGAAATACTTTCGTCCTACTTTCTAAACTATAATACTCCCTTATATTACTCCCTTATATTACTTTCTAAACAAATTATTCAATTTGAGGTCTAAATATCAATAGGTGACAATGAAAACTGTGGAAGATATTGAAGAAGAGACGGATCCTAAAGTTGAGTGAAAGGTAAGGCTGCATAACTGAGTGTTCTTCCCTCGTTAGACAATTTAATATTGAGTTTAAACACGGAAAAGCAAGGTGAAGCAGCTAATATAAACAAGGAATCAAAATATGAAAGGGATGAATGCTTCTATAATAAATCATTACCCTCCTCCGTTTCAAAAACCTCTAAAACCTTTGAAGCCGTACTTTATGATTCATCTTGATTTATGAAAAATATTTACTTCAACTCTACTTCAATTTATATCTCTTAAATGAACGACTTCATTGAGATTACTTTAATTTTTATTGCCACGAGATGCAGGAAACAAATTTTTTTACCACAGATTGCATTTTACTTTCCCGCCTCTCACATAACTTACTAATGTAGCAACGTTGCTCCGGCATGATGACTTGCTCGTCATTCCCCCTGGCCTACATCAGAAATCACTACACCCCTTGCTTAACTGGTTTCCTCCATTCTCTAATTTTATACTCCGCTCCTTTCCATCCCGGAGTATACCTGTACAGTGTAATTTAGATTGAAAATATAACCTTAATAATGGCACTGGATACAAAACACGTGTTTTCTTAAGTTGATAAATAGGCCACGTCGAAACGTTGCCATTTTTTGCTCAAAATGAAGATTTTTCACCAATTTTATGACTAAATAACTAGCACAGATGAGTGACAGAGAGTGATAAATTAATTAGGAGTTCATTTCTTTCAAGTCCGAGCAATTTACAACGGATTATTCCGCACGAGCCATTGTTGAATCGTTAGAGCCAGCTGACATGTTGCTGGTAAACGAACAGAGGTTCAAAGGAGTGAGCGGGTGCGTCTCGGTGAGGCCCTTGTTTACTTAGGGAACACTGAGCTGCAGAAGCAAGTTGACATAGCAGGCTTTAAGCCTTAAATTTCCCTCGCCTCGCGATTCTTCTGGGAATTCGCGCAAAGCCCTCTAAATTTCCCGAGAGGAGCCCGTAGGAATTTAATGAAGCTATCTGCCGCCCATGGAATAGGCGTCACTCAATCCACAATACTAAATTTGTGACCCAATTTACTTCAAAATCCGGCATCATTAGGGGGTCTCAAGTAAGATAATCATGAGGGACACGGAATTGCACATATTTCCAGAATGACCAAGGTAATGATTAAGTGAAAGACTGAAATACTTGGAGAGGGACGCAAAAAATTAGATTCGAAAAAAATTTTTGTCATTTCAATCATTGCAGAAACATAGGTAATATAATTCGTCTGAATGTTAGGACAAAACAGCCTGGCCCAATTAGTATTACATTAAACATTGTAAATCGAATTATTAACATTATTTGGGGTAACCCTTATCTTAAAGTTAACAACTAGCGTTCCCTCTTCACTGTCGGAGACCACTTCAGGGGTAGTTTGCATAATTGTAATCATATTAAAAACCACTGTCCCAACAAGCCCGAACTGTTATATGGAAGGATACGACTAAAGGTAAGATGAATTATTAACCACATGAAACAACAAAAAGTGGTAATTTTGACCTACATTTACTAGGGGTTGAACAACTAAGAAGTTTAACTCTTTTCAGAAAACTTATATAAATACGTTTCTATATCATTACCTACTTATTAAAGACATGAAAACTAAGCTCCAGCATCATAAAAACGAGATCGTTTCACCTACCTACTTAACTATACCGGTCCCATTTTTTTCATTATATATCAAAATATTTTTGGCCAAAAGATTATTTATGGACTGCTCATACTCCGTGTCGCTCAGGTAGAATAAATACTTCACGCATGGTAATAATTAGCGCACAAAATACAGCTAAAACACGGTAGACAAATAAAGTGGTATCTACGAAAGATTTGCGGTGCAAGACCCCAAACTGAGACTATAAAACCAAAATTGTGATCTTAATAGTAAATTCAGAGTCCGCTAGATAGCACTCTAAACAGTATTCGGACGTACAGAAAGCGTTACAGAGATATCAGACAAATTTGGATGGGAGCCACTACAGACTAGGAGGCTGCGCGCTAGGTCTAGATTGCTTGAGCAATTGAAAATATACATATTTAAGAGTGAAACAGAACGTTACATTAGATCCCCACCATATTTTCAGGTTCATTAGAAACGATGATTTATGAGAGATATTTTGCTAAACGGATAGATGTGGGAATATGTTTTTTCCTCGAACAATAAGGACTCATCGATCCGCTCAATAATATAGGAGTCAATGAATGCCAGTTGAAATTTCGTTGGAGTATTTCCTTCTTATATGTACACAACACTGTGTCTTAACACTCCCCGTTACACGCGTCTTTTGAGTCGGCCTGCGGGGTCAGAGGCGCAGCAAGGAAATAAGGAATAATAACTAGGAATAAGGATAGGGGGGTTTTAGGCGCAGCTAATACTGGGGGGGTCTTGGGGTATTGAGTACCTGTTAGTGTAAGTGGGAGGTGCGGGGACTCTTCCCCAGAATAAAGATAAATGGTTTAAATGGTGAGTTTTACGGGTTTCTAAGGGATATTTTTAGTAATTCTTACACTACTATATAAGTAATATTAATGCAATTGAGTAAAATGGATTTAACTTAAAAATTTCTCTGAGCTCTTGGGGGAGGAGGGTTTATCCCCTCGCTGCTCCACTGTGAGGGGTAGCATGTAGATGTACTACGTCACCAAGTAAATTCATTACGTAAGCATTCACTATGGAAAAGACGGTGTCCGCCAATTTTAAGCTGAACATCCCCGAAAGCATGACGGGGAAATGGGCAGATATATATTGCTTTTATAAAATTTTTTGAACGTAAGAATATCTTCGGGTATTCAAAAATACTTTTGATGTTTTTTGGAGACTTTTATAACCAAACTACAAAAATTTGAAGCGTTATTTCTATGGGAAAGTCAGAAACGAAGAGAAAACCCTGAAACATATTCATGTTGACATTTTATTTTTTCACACGATATGCCCATTCCTTTTAATTTTCAATTGGAAAATGAAAATAATCATACTAAACACGCCTCAACATATTACACCTATAAATGGTGATGTGCCACACGATGGGGGCTGCGTCAGCTCTTCTTTGTAGTTATTACGAGGCAATCAAGAAAACTCTGACAACAGATTTTTTCTCGTGATATTTATACGGCATAAGGCTGAACAAATAATTCTTATTCTAACACTCAACTCCGCGAGATACTCACTATAAAAATATGGGAGAATCGTATATTTTGATAAGAGCATAAAGAGACGCGATGAATATTTAGCCTGTAATATTTTTATAACTTGTCAATCCTGTTACCAACGCAAACCTACTGCAGTTATGCCCCTCCAGGTATGCATAAAAACAGTGATATTTCGAATCTTGATCTGATAGTAATTTTTTTAATCCATCCAAAATTTTGAAACAACATTTTATCATTGCAGCAGAACGACCATCTTCTGGTTCCCATTAATTATAAAAATTGGATATCGATAGAAAAAAAATACTAAATCATTTACATATGAATAAAGCCAATTAGAATCTTATAATTCTGGTTTGAAACACGCTCCGTGTTATTAAAAAGGAATACCCGAGCTTAATATATCCTAACGACAGAATTTTTTTTATTTTTTATTTCACGCAAGCATTTTATTTTAAAACATATCTATTTTTTTTAACCGCACAGACATATTGCCTCTTACTTAAGGTGCATGGCAAAAAACTCATCAATATAGGGGTAATTTAAAGAACGGCAGTGATATACTGTTATAATATTCAGTTCAGAGAAAAAGTTCATTCGACCATTCAGACTCTCAGCTGGAACCCAAGGAATGCGAACCTACCACTTTTCTTTTTCACTTGTGATTTCTGGGAAATCGGTGGAGGAAAAACGGTAGCGCTTTTCGTAAAATGCAGGAAAAATGAATGCAGAGAGTGGAATAGGACTCTGGTGGACAGGTAGTCGGAGGGACGTAGACAGCTTACACAAGGATAACTCCGCAGGCATTTCAATTACGAACATTTCTAGATGACAGGTAAAAGAATGTAATGGATTAAAAATCGTTCGAGTCATGATTTCACGGTGATACCGATTGATTTTCTTCCGATTCGAGAAAAATTAAACCGCGAACTGATTTTAACTCTCAAGCAAGGTGAGGTTGCGCTTGAGAGCTGGTCGTCCACCAAGGAATAAAAATATATCACCTACTATGAAATGCATTCTGCATTAAGTTTGAAAGCTCCCAGGAAGCAACATTGAAAGTTACTGATGGAATCACTCGGTGGAATAAAATATTATGGCTTCGGCTTGCGGTCCCCAAAGTTATGAAACAACAGATGAACGATTATATCTGCTCAAGGCAGTTTATATTCTCCTATAGTCAAAGTATTACGTGAAAATAAGAAGTAGAAGTCGCGAAATTTCGCAAATATACACGGAAAGACACAGATAGAATCGGAAGAATAATGCCATTGAGGTGATTAGATGAAACTTAATCGGAGCAATCGTAAGAATAGTTGTAAAGCAAGCAAGGTCTGTTACCAAATGCCTGGGGCTGATCACAGGCGTGCAAATTATTTACCGATGCTGTAAAGTTTACCAATATAGTCGTGTAGTTTTCTTTTGCATCCGTAAATGCTAAAGTAAATAGCACAATTTATGTATAGAAAAAAAGAAGATAAAGAAAGCATAAAATCCATATGCCTGACATTGTATTGTGCAATACATATAGTTTAACACATTATGAAAACAAATTTGATATGGTATCCATTGAAAACGACCAACAATTCACCCCTCTACTTATAGTATCCACATTTATTATTTGCTCTAGTAATGGAATCAGGCAACGCAAAATATATTTTGGATCCCAGGAGTACGTAGCTTTATGATAATAACTGTGTTCTTGGTGCAGGTATATTGCGGAGCTCATTAACTCGCATGGATTAATAGAACGTGAAATAACATTATTAATATGTTCCTAATAAATGGTAATTAAGATGTGTCGGCGAGACCACGACCATAATCCATTAATGAAGATAAAGATAATTGAATGTCACGAGATATTGTCTGTTTTACTCGAGTGACAACAAATTTTCCAGTGTTGATTTAATGCCCGCTTAAATATGACTTCATTATTTTCCCTTATCTATTTTGCATCTATTAGAATTATATCAATACACGAGAATGTTTTGAAAATACCTAGCTTGGCATTGAGTATCAATCATATGATTTCGATATAACTTATTTCCTTTTAAATGATTGGCGTTGCCACCATTATAACGCATCTAGCACATTATATTTTCGCAATTAAAATCACTATTTCTTTTTTTCCAGAGCAATATAACGCGCAACATTCACAAGACCTATAAAATCTAGCTTACTTCGGGTTTTTTCTCTTATTTTGCCCTTATTTTGGGAGTACTTTCAACTTTCGCCGCATGATAATGCTAATCTGCGAACACCATCATTTCTCTATGGGAATAGATGTTATCTATTGCACTCCATTTATTTCAGTATCACTCTCACTATGGTGGTGTGCGACATGTATATCGGAATACTGCAAGTTAGAACATACAACTATATTTTCAGTTGAACTGTCTCATGTTTTGCCCAAATAGTATGGTATGGCATGGCATTTAGAGGAAGTGCACGACAGATTAAGCTCTTCGCGCCGTAAGAGAGGGTAGAAAAGGAAGGGCAAGGGTACACGGTAAGGGTAAGAAAGTTAGAAATCAGGCGTTGGCAATAGGCTCCTTTTGACGCCAGGCACCAAGGTGATCACGGCTGAAAATCCCATCCGATGGACGGAGTGGTGTACTTGAAGTGCCCACCATAAAGCACTCATGTGAGGATTGAAAAATGGGATTGCAAGGAAGGACTATAACGGTTGACGGGATAAAGTAAAAGAAAAGACGAGAATAGATCCCAGACTCGACTAAAAACAACACGGATTCACCGTCAATGCTCGAGCCTTTTGGACGTGCAAGACTCCGAAACAGGAAGGAACAGGGAGCGGCTCCTCACCCATCCTTCTCCCATTCTTCTTCCACGATTACTGCCCTGCATCACCTGTTTTACCGCTACATCAACACCTCCATCTCCTATCCTACATCACTTCGGGTTGTACGAATAAAATGTTCTTTTAGCATCTAGCTTTTACTTCCCTGTTTCACATTCGGGAACAAGAAATGACTTTGAATCCGTTCCGGAGCGACTGGTTTCCGTTGGTGAGAATTTAGGGGAGGCTTAGCGAAATCTTGGCGGTGATTTTCCCTCCCATGAAAAAATTAATTCATTCCTTAGCTAATCGAATGACCTGTATATTTACAAAAGAGAAACAAAAAATTTCATCAGGGAAAATTGTTGCTTCAGCTCAAATTTTTGATAAGTTTTTAATGCTGGCACACTGCCACTAAATAAAATTAAAATGTCTCCATACGGCACATTGAGTGACATCTAATGTGAGTGTATATACAGAATTGGATGAGGAAAAAGTTTGTTTTTGAAAGATGGAAAAGATTTTTTTTTGAGGAAAATAGGATTTTCTGTAGAGTAAGATAGGTTTTATTTCCCGTTCGAGGAAGTAATCGCATTGACGGTGGTGGAACTCTGCTAAGATTGAATGAGAAGTAGAGATTCCATTTTGGGGATAGATCACATAGAAAATCATTTAAAAACATTTTAAAGTATATAAACTGATAAAACTATATACATAGGGAATGATATCAAATAAATAAATTCGAAGTAAAATAAATATTCATATGCATGTAAGAAATACGGTTGACCGTTTCTTTATCCCAAAACTTCCTAAATAACACTAAGCTGAAATATTTTTTTCATTAAATTCATTGAAACATTGCATTAAGGATAGCGTAGGCCATAGCAAGTAAAGACGAAACCCTGCTACGGATTATTTTGACTGACAGTGACGCAACAGACGGCCAGGCGTTGAAGGAGTTCGCTGATTGGCCGACGTCATTCTCAGTGAAGCCTCTCACGCTCTACCTTCTCTCTCAGCACTCGCCGCTTCCGTGTTGGAAACTGCCAATCCAGGGCCACTCTACTCATCCACTTTAAATCCACCACTCAAACTCCGACTCCCCTGTTCAAACATTAGTGCAATCTTTATTTATTTGAAATTACTCCCACTTTATTATCACTATCGTCTCAGGCTCAACTTTGCGGAAGTTCATTTCCATGATGAAATGAAAAAACTGCGATTTATTCCACCAATTTATGTGAAGGTATAATAACTTTACATACACCTTTTAATATACAACTTTAAATAAATTAGAGGAATAAAACAATTTTTTAAATTTTGTTATTCCCACTTAGCTTACTACAAATCGATTTTTCTTTCAAAATTCATTTACGTTAAGCAAATGCGAAAACAAAATTTACGGATGGTTTACCAATTCACCAATTAACAGTGCGTGTTACCGGTTTCAAGATGGCTTGTTGATACATGATTATATAAGCACACATAATAAGTATTTACAATTCTGTGAACTAATGGCATCACTATGCATTATACCCGGTTAAAGATTTACCACCTCGTAGAATGAAAGAACTTATGTTTTCGTAATAACTAGGCCTATTATTTTAGGACTACATGAGAAAGATAATGAGTGGAACTTAAATCGTATGATTTAAGTTTTCCGGCGAATATTATCTATGATTTTTCTCGCGCTCTACACCAGGTTAGTAGATTCATTTCCGCTGACGTTCCCGAAAACGACTTCCCTAAATTTAAAATTATTTGTGCCTCTTTTCCCGAATTTTCAAAAGATATCTCAAAACTAATTATTTTGGACTATGACAGGCGATTTCCGAATTTGGGCCAGTGTGCGCTGTGGAAAAAATTTGTGATATTTTTCTCCCTTAATTTTGGCTATTTAAACTGAGATGCCGAACTTAGTTCTGATGAAATAAATTTTCAGCTGCCGAAATTCCCGAATAAATGTTGATGAAAGCAAGAGAAATGTTTTCTCTTGCTTTCATCAAAAATCGGTGTCCGACCTCCGACGTTTTTGCACGAACTAGCTCCCTCAATTCGAGTTTTCACGAAGCAAGCTCATTTCACCGAACTAATTCACACTCCATTAATACTCTTTTTCTCCCAAGTTTCCAAAGATGAGGTTAATACACTGAATAGAGCAAAAAAACATTTCCGGGCAACTGCCAATTAAATCCTTCGTGAAAAAGCTTTCGTTTACCCTAGTCAGACGAAGTTTTTAAATGGAAAGAAATCTCTGTTTTGAAATTGAAGGCTTTGGAACGGCACAACTTCACGTAGAAAGCCCTGAATTTTTCTTCCTTGAGGCACCCCTTTGATTGCACCATAAAAGTTTTAAATTTTCTAGTGTTTCTAGGTTGAGAGGAAAGCTGGAGTTGAAAGATTGGTTTTCGACAACGATGCTCCAATAGAATATTCAACTAAGACCACCTACGCAAGAAAAGCATAAAAGCGTCAGTATATAACATTTAATCAGCCCAAAACTTCGCCGTCAGTATCATACACATATTCTACTTTTTAAGCACAAGATGCAATTTAAAATATGCCATGCCAATTTCTAGGGAATAATTTGGTCGTGAAGAGCTTAGGGATCTACTCATGTATGTTTATCTATCTAGATCTCCTATAGATGCGTCCTCGTCCAATGTACATTGGGTTGCTATTTGTTCATATAAAACTTGTAATAATATAATTAATGGAAGAATAAGTAAAATGACTTTTCTGGAAATGTAAATCCTAATGCAAATATCTTATGAAATAAACATACACTGTCATATCACATGTAAATTCAAAATATATATTTCGTTTTTAACAAAAAAGGGAGGCCCAACTCGATGAGGTTAATAAAATAAAATAAAACTGGATGCAAGCGGGATTAACTCTAAGGGTGCTTAAGGGTTGGTCTTGACAAATAAATATCGCTATCTTCACTACTTCATCGTCGATTGTCTGTTGTGAAAGGGAAAAAAATTAGAAGATGCGGGAAATACTTCTCATTACAAGGTAAACAAAAATTGAAAGAAACGTGCAAAAAAATTATTTCTTTCCCACAGCTGGAAGAGGCTGGGAGGAACATTCACTTCCTAAGAAGTGAAAAGGATGAGAACGATGCCCACATAAAAACCTCGATTCCCATACCTTCTCGGGAAGGAGACCCTTTTTTTTGCCCTTTTTACTTACTTATTCCCTCCACTCCCTGTCCTTATCCGGCCTTTTTAACATCCCATGACCTTACGGCTGGCAAGAGTGCTCACGGAAAGGACTCGACCCTGCTCTCCCATCACCTGCCAACCTCCCATTTTCCTTCTGCTCCACCCTTTCACTCCCGCGAAACCGTCCAAAGCATTATCCCCAACCATTTCATTCTCTGCGGATCCAATTTTCGTGCGCGTTATTAGGGCTTACTCAACGGCGCATTCCCTTTAATCCCAGCGTTCCCTCAAAATCCACCCGCGCAACGCATCTCCCGAAACCGAAGGGAACCTTTCACTACCAAATCTTTACCCGGCCGTGGAAATCGGAAGGGAGGCGACCCGGAATATATATGAAAAGAAGCCTGGAGGCGAGAATCTGCCCGCCAGGAATCCATGGCGAATAAAAAAAGGGGACGAATAAAATAAATTCCATCCCCTTCAATGAGCCCCATGTCATCCTACCCTTGACACGAGTAACGCCTCCATATCCAACCAGATTCGTCTTCACCTCCCCCCCCCCACCTCGCTATTCTCCTTTTGCCACGTATTCTACATATACAGCAGCATCCCCACTTGCTCGTGGGAAATGGATCCGGCTATTTTGAGGAGTGCGGTCGCTATAAGAGGGAGAAGATAGTCTACACGTGTAGGCATGGTGTGAGGAAGAATAAAATGGCGGAGAACACAAGCTTAGTAATCCTACTAAAATTCACCTTTTACCGACACCGTTAATCCCAGATCCTGAGGTCATATTTAGTAGTGAGGCCTTGTTTCCTTATCTTTTTTAATTATACTAGAATCGTATGGTACTCCTATTTAAATTGAACGGAAAACTTTCCCTAATTACAATCTACTATATACTTGTATTCCCTAAAGACTTGTTGAGTTCAATGTGGATCCGGAGGAATATTCCTTTGTGAGACTAAAACGAATGCATAATTTATTTAAAGAACCACTAATAAAGCTACATCTTGGCGTCACAATATTAGATACGGCCCTAGTACGTTCATGTTCACCAGATTTATACGACGGTCTGCCTGACTACGAGGCTAAATGACAAGCTTTAATTGCCTTTCCAAGTAGCATATAGGAAAATCGGAATTGCGACATCATGGGATGTTGGTTTGACGAAATAAGGTAAACACAGAATGTTTTGAGGTTCACCAAAGATAGCTAAATATTACATCTGGTATATAAAAAGAGAGGGAAGAAGGAAGCACATAAATATTATGAGGTTAATATTGTATCCATCCTTTGTGTATCCATCCTTTAAGAAGTGAATTTTCGGAGATCATCCAAATTTTGCTCAATGTAAACTTTCGAGGAAAATTATGTTTGATTCGTTTTCCAATAGCGATTCGCTTAAGTTAATTCACTTTCTTATTATTTATTACTGAAGGGTTCGAAAATAAACCCGAAAAAATTTTGCAAACTAGAAGACGATTGTGTTATTCTTGTTCTTACCTTTATTGTATCTTTTTTACGCTCATTTTTATAATTAATAATACTTTTAGAAAACTAAGTAGAGGACTTGTATGGTCGTAAATAAAATCAACAGGATGAGCTAAAATTTATATTTAGAATGTTTTCTCACATGGACGTAATGTGCTCGTTCGTACGTAAATAAAATCTGAACAATATCTTAACTATAACCGTGAAGATATTATAAATGATTATTTCAAATTTATAATTAGAATGCTTTCACATTTATTGAAATGAGTGCGGTTTTATTTTACTCAATTACGCAGCACTCGATAAAATTTTTACAGATAAAATTTTGGATGCCTATATTTTGAAGTGGTTTAAAATCACCGTAGTCATCGACGCTCCCACAATACCCATTTGGCTGGTGAATATTTTTTTTTTGAAAGAATGGATCTCGAGTGCGCACCGTGAATGGAGAGTGCAGCACAAGTCGAAACGTGAGTGCAGCGATACCAGTACAACGATCTCCCCCTATTCCCTGTCCCTGTTACTCCCGCCACTCAAAAACCTAATGCAAATAGAAGAAAAGGAACATATCTTTGTCTCACAATATAACACGGCTACACGCGCGATCGATACTTGGATACATGTACACATTGTTCGCCAACCGCGGTGAGGGTAATGCTCCCATGAAAAGCCAATGAGTCCCAAAAAAGTATTCGAACTCGGAGAGATCATCACGAATACTTTTAGCGCCCATTGTGTTTTATTTCTCACCGTCGCTCCGACAAAAAATCTCAGTCCACCCGAGCACTCTAATAGACGAGTATGATTTACTCAGTCATTTTTTTTATACCAAGGGCTTTTAAACGAACAACACTTAGTACCAATTTCTTCACTTCACCATGGTAAACTGACGTTCAATACGTTGCTCCTTACATTGGTTTTTAATTTTCATTTCCAAAAGAGGTTTTCAAGCATCATAATGGAAAGAAAAGACTCCCATTAACGTTTTCGAAGGCAAAGACTCGACTCCGGTTGGGAAGATCGAAATTCTGTAAATAGATAGGATGTGGAGGAGTGGGTAACGAATTTCAGTGATTTGAGTGAGACACTTGGCCTCATTTCAGATAAAAAAGCATTCTCCTCCTGCATACAAGAATTAGAAAAAAAGAAACAGCATTCAGATGAATTCGAACGGAAAAATTCGAAAATAAGGACTTAGTTTCGGTGCAATTTAATGAGCGAATGGCTTCACCATCACCTTTTTAGGAATGAACGAAAAGATTTATCAGTGATAGTGTGTACAAGGTGTTTCAGGAGGAATCTACTGTACTTCAGGAGTTGGCAATTTCAAGTATTTTTGTCCCGTAAACATGGGGTCGCAACCCCTTAGTTACTGAGATATGGCAACGCAAACATTTTTTGGATGTACTTTGCCGTTACCATGAAAACGGTTTTTCTTGGGTGCAGCCTGTTCTACATTTTATTTAACAATGTGAAATTTTAAGGATATCAAATAATTAAGGCAATGTGCGATAATAATTTTCTGAAAAAAATTCATCTTTGAGTTCAATCAAACGAGAGCTTTGAGCGTGTATAAATAGCACAATTTCACGCATATTGAGAATGTTTCAAACAATTATAATTTCAAATAGTTTGAGTTGCAACCACATGCTTATAAACAAAACAATTCTTAAAATTAATTAATGCTTACCACCTCATGAAGTGTTGTTGATTCCTCCTGAAACAACTCGTTTAAGATGGGTGAACTTATCAAAATAAAAATTTAAAGAATAATATTCCCTTTCTTCAGAGATGTATCTCTTGCCAACTAGATCTATTAGCAAACAGACCTTTGTCCTGACATTTGCGCTTCGTTACCCTACCAAACGAAGATAACAAATCCACTCCGGAATTTACATCAGGAAAAAATGCAATCAATTCATCCGTGTTCCTTTGCTGCAGACTTCAATTCATGCCCCCCAGAACTCGTGAAAATACTACGCACAGGCAAGTTTGTACTGAACGTTCAATTGAAATCCTACCCGTGACAACCTATACCAGGTGTCATCAGTTCGCCTCTCCGAGATGTTCTCTCGTCGAATTTACCCCCTATGACATGGCAGAGACGTATCAAGACGGTGAGATCGGATAGTTCAAACATTCTCTAGGCAAACACAGTGTTGACTCTCGGAAGACGATCCCTTCCGTGACGATAGCTCTAGAAGCGAAGACGCTGCGGAAGGAAAGCTCACTGACGTGAAGGTTTTGAGTGTCGCCCCAGAGAGGCGAAAGGAATGCAATACTGTGTTACGGAGGAGATAAAATTTAGTCGGAGAAAAAAAGATACTAAAAATTTCGTCTCATTCTCGTTCGTTATGTAGGAAACGTTTATACCAAGCGTAACCACGACTTCAAAGCGCAAGACAATGGCACAGCCTAATGAGAAGACCCAGAGTGAATATCAAAGAAAAAGAGCAATAAATGTGCTGAGTAGAGTTACGGTAAACTATGCTTCGAACGCAAAGTATATTAATGATAATATGTTTTTAAACGAGTCTCTCTAACCTTTAGGTCAAACTCATTTTCCTATTTATACATCTTTGACGATTTCGACTAAAAAAAGCCTACACTAAACCTGATCTTAGATAAACGTAACAAAAAATATATCTAAATATTATTCGTTAACATAATTCCATTATATCAATGACTGACATAAAAAATGGCAGAGGCCACACAGTTATTAGACCTGTTCTCTGTATACCTATCAGTTTTCTGATGCTTACTACTTAATCCGCTATCGCCATAAGTGTCAGCTATAAATCAGGAGGTGAACCTGAATATATTAAAGATTCAGAACAACTCGGACAAGGATGATTAACTTAGTCCACCACGATTATAACCAATGTTAAAGGCAATTAATCTAATGGAGAAGATGAATTGTTCTATAGAAAAACTTTACCCGTTACGTGAGTTCCCATTACGCAACAGAGGAAGATTGAGTGTCAGAGAAGAACTATACATAAGAATGACTTTGATACGCTGGTGTAATGCCCAATGAGATGCATATCGTCATTTGTTAATGCATACCTAACAGTTTTCTGAAGCTCAAATAAACACAAAACGCCCATATGACGACGAAAATGGCAATAAAAACGGGAAAATGGAAACGGACGCCCTGATGAAAACGAACGCCCAGTAAAAAAACGGCAAGAGGACGTCAAGACGAATTGTTCATTTTCATCCTGCTGTTTGCTTTTATTGCTGAATCAAGTAAGACGAGGGGTATGGGAGAGAATGGGAGTAGGGGATGGGCTCGATGGACTAAGACGCGACTTCGGTAACCCTTCGCTAACATACTTGCTGGAATTATTCAGCTGCAGTTCAAAATATGCCTTGGTGAGCTTACCTACAGGTTTAATTACGCCGCACAAAGTGCAGTGCAGATATGAACAGTCAAGAGAGACTTTTAGGGAACTGTTCATTTCTGAACTGGTTCAATTCAGTGAACAGTTCGTTTTCGCAGTTAGGTTTTTTTTTACCCACTTCTACTCAAAATTGAGAACACACCTCCGAGCATAATGTCTATGGAGAAATCCACCTCACCAATGAAATACATGAAATGAGGGAAATCATTCTGTCGAGCAATTGGTTTCCATCTACGAATGACAGAATCTTAGATGTTGCCTTATCTATCACAAGCTCAATCAGGAGATAAAGAATATCCTATTAATGGTAGAATTAGCCACCACCGAGTCCATTATTAGTTAGCGAGATGGATTCATTTGCTGTATAATTTATCCCTGTCCTCAGATAAACTGGCATTGATTTTCGCATGTTAAAAAAATATTAAGTAAGAACAAAATGAAACCGGCTTGGAGTGCATCGTGTTTGTCTTGTCGTAGGGTAATGATGTGGGTGGTCTAAAGGACCAGGATAAAAATTTCGGTGATTCCTTTGAACATCGGTAGAATGAAATTCACATGAGGAAATTCTCTCGACACCGGAAATATCTTTGAAGGTAGCAAGATTAATGACTCTTTCTCCATCTCAATTTGCGTGACATTTACACACCTACGGTTTCAATGGGTAAATAAACCTCTTTACTTTGTTAAAAATAAACTATGGAACGAAACGATGAGTTTGAACAAGAAAATAAATACAATTTCATTGAGAATCTTAATACCAAACCTTTTTACCTCTAGATATATGCCTTAATTTCTTATCCAGTTCCTAATGGCCATACAGCTTACCAGTAAGAGTAAGAAAAATAGATTATACTTAAGAAAATCTCGTGGATAGACATATTATAAGCATAGTTAAACAACCTTTCGAGTTACGTTTTATATACATAAAATCGCAGGCAAAGATATAAAACTTCTTATTTTAAATTAAGTCCTCCTGCTCTTTCAAGATGTTCCAAGTCCAATGATTGCTAACTCATTTATATTTTTCCACTGATTATTTGTAATACCCTCTCCCCGGAATGAATCCCTTTATAATGGTATATTCGATTGTTATTACTGGATGGAGTCAATTTAAACAAAATACCAACTCATAATTTAACTATAGGAGCCTACATTAGCTGAAAAAACTAAGTTAACTTAATCTTAGTTTAACGATCAGGCACAAGCTCATGGGCCTACCCAGCGAGGGGCAGGAGGGGGCAGCTACCTCCCACTAGAAGCAAAAATCGCAAAGGTCTTTAAGGAAAATAATATTTTTTCAAGCAAATAATTTTAAAACTAATAAAGAGCTGTTACAGCTTCCTTAAAATGTTGATTTAATTCACCTTTCCCATGCTTAAATCTTACCAACAAATTGAAAAACCATGGCTTGCCCCCTCCCCCCCTAGGTTTGATCCAGGGTACGCCCTTGTACAAGATGGATAAGGAAGCTCGGATGATAGAGGTCAAATTTGTGATAGGAAATTTTTTTTAAGAAAACGAAGTTAACCATTATTAGCGATGTAAAATTGATATCGTTGAGAAGAGCAACGGGGGTATACAAACAAGACGAGATTGCAAAGACTAAAAGAGAAGATGATGAAAAGTTGGCATGAGGAAGTTACCATCACCCCTTTAAAGGGAGGAAAAAAGCCAGGGATGGCGTAAGGGCCAATGTCAAAAAATAGGGTTCGATGGGATATAAAAGATGTAAGGTGCGTTGGTGAAAAATAACGGAGAGAAAAGTTATGTTTGCAGAGAAAATGGGAAAACGAGGGAGAGGAAATAAAATTGAAATTCTCCTCATTGATGGAAAGAGTAAGGCTGACAGTAAATGATAGGGTTGAGGAATGAGATCAAGGAGGAAAAAGAGTAAAGTGAGAAAATGAATCAGGCAGACGGTTTGACTGATGATTCGGCTAATGTGCCTCATTTTTTCCTCCAAGATATCTGATAAAATCCATCTAGAGTGCCTCTGCTTGAATATATACATTGATTCACCCAACGGACTAATGTCCAAGCCAAGATCTCGCGTTTGATTCCTACCTGAATCAGTTTTACCCATTCAGGACGTGGGTAATTATGATGGTTAAGTGTTAAAATTTTCATACCAGGCTTAGTAAACGGCCATTTTTTTCTCTACAGGTTGTTGAAGATAAGTCGAATAAATTAAAATTAAAATATGGGTTGCTTCAATTTAGTAGCCGATTAACTAAAAGGATAGAAACTCTTATGAACAGAAGGAACTTCTATGAGTGACGGAATAACATTTTCGAACTCATCACAACTGTTAGATATTAATTACGCGAAAAGTTAGGCTTAGATTTCGCAATAAATGGCTAATAGAAATGTGGAATTGATTAACGCGGCTTTAGGAAACAGTTAAAGTGATGCAAATGCATGCCCTGACTCGAATGCTGGATTATTACGGAATCCCATGCTCTAATTTTTATTTTAGAATGAATTTACATGAATATAATTAGGATAAATTGTACCTTCTGCGAATAGGACTGCGTTATATTTGAGTTTTGTCAAGACGATTAATGTATCCGATTGAAAATATCCTATTAAAACCTCTGTTCATGCCTTCGTAAAGATCAATTAACTTTAATCTAGCTTACCGGCTCTAATAATTAATACCTACTCTTTTGTATTGCTTGGACACCATATTCTTCATTAAAATTTAATTTATATTCGTTACCAGCTGCGAACATGGGCATGACAAGAATAGTTAATGAGAGAGCCTAAATAAATTAGTGAATTATTTAGTGATATAAATGCTGCAATACATTTTGAATATGGCGTGGCATAAAAAATCGGTGAGTGGTAGTATCTCGTCGAAATCTAGAGTAAGAATCAAAATCCAGTTATTAGTTTTCCAGATATTTTTCAGCCTGGAACTACGTTATTAATCAAATCAATGAATTATTACTAAGTAAGTTGTCTCACGAAAAACGCTGAAGCCAAGAGTTATTAACAACATATTTTTAAAATTATTTATGATAGTGAAGTCAAATTTAAGGTATTTCCCATGGGTAAAGAGGTGGAAACGACATGCTTGTCAAAAAGAGACAATATAGGAAGGCTCATTCTGATGAGATTCTTTATAAAACATTGGATATTTATGCACATGAATCCTTTCTCTCCAATAGGATATCGCATAATGCTTTATTTAGCAAGCCTTGATTAATGGCGGCACCCACGATTTAGGCATTTGTTATTCACAATCAACACAGATTAAGCCATACCAATATGAGGGTGGGCAACCGTTTTCATGAAACGAGACAACTGAGTCTTTGACAACTGGTGAAAGCCATGCTTTGAATAAACAAATGGGTTCATAGTAATGGCAAATAATGTAATCGGTATATTATCCTCGGTATATTTGTACAAGAAGCAAGTGACGATTATAATGGAAGATGTTAAAATATCCTTCAGGAGTTCATTTGCTACTGAAGACTTGTACGCAATCAGTTTACACCAGTAAAACAGTCTTTATTCGAAATAAACAAACAAACAATGCCTTCAGGATTTCTTAAAAAGTACTTCGATCGCGAATCCAAAGTAATTTCTTTTGATTGAATGACTTTTAGCCTTATCGTAAAACCTTCTTGAAAATGTGATCATAGATTGGTAGGTATAAAGAAGGTTATAGCTTGAACATCACGACCAACATTCCGGACGGAAAAAATTCCTTTTCTCTCTCAGCTGTCTGTCCCATTCGTCTACAACAGCCAAGAGACCACGCTCGAGCGAGTGAAACGAGCAACTTTAATATCAAGTCGATAGTAGTCACCTAAGGAAATGTTAGAATTTATTTTGTTGAAATAGTTAATTTCAAAAGGCGGTCTAAACCTCTAGGGCATAAAGCACTACGCCCTCGGTTTGTTAACTTTAACCAAGCATTCTTTATTCTCCTTAAATGAAGGGAACTGCAAGATTTTATCGTCCAATGATTACACTCTTCTTTCTAAAATTCGACCAAACACGACACGTACAACAAGATAGACTTTGAGATAAGAGTTAAATTTTGTTGTAGAGAACACAATTTTTTTATAAAGTTTCTCCAGTCATCATGCATCATTACAGTCCGTGGTGTTTAATGCTTAAAAGAGCATCGAAGATAACACAAGTGTTTTAAATTCAAACTGATGATTACGCAAAAATCTGTACCGTTTAAATGCATTACTATACTATGATCCTTTCAACAGGAATAAATTCCTCTCTCGAATAATGTTTTCGATTCGGCAGACTTTGAGAGGGCCGCTTCAAATGTATGTAGTTCTGACACGAGCCTACCCTCCAATCTCGACCTTGCCCAATTCCTTCACCCTGCTTTACCCTTTGCCTGATCCTCAGATTTCCCAGAGTGCCGTTTGGGTTGGGTTCCTCCCTCCTGCCATGGTATATTAGGCGGGAGACTCGTGAACTCCCGCGAGAATACCCGTTGCCATAGAAACGAGTGACGGGCGATTTCTTTTGAGTCACCTCATCTTCCTCCCTTTCTCAGACACATTTGCTAGCCGGGAATAGGATGCTTTCTTTCACCCCCGCACTGAACCCATTGCCAGCATCACAAAATATCTACCTCCCCCCCAATCCCTTTCCACACTCCAACATCCAATCCGTGGCGTAAACTGGGCTAGTATTTCCGAGACTTCGGTATTTAATTAAGTGTGAGAGTATATATCGTATAATACGTAAAAATTCTCATTTAAATTCCGATTTAGCATCTTTGTGAGCAACATGTAAAATAACCTCATTTAAATCAGGAAAAGGATTAAAATATAAGTCATGTTTTTAAAATAATTTAAAAAGTTTACATGTAAGAGTGCATAGCCAGTACAACAGTGCCATCAACAGATGGTTGGAAATGAAGACTCTAATATCATATAGTTTAGTATCACCAGTGACTTCAGTATTACTTATTTGCACATACAAATATTAGAATTTCTACGCCTACATTCGTGTTTATTCAGAGAGCCATATAGTATTCAGCCCAAAACGAGCAGTGACGAGGATGAGTGCCCCACTACCAGGCATAAAAATTGCAGAAAAATATCCCAGGCTTAGGGACTATTTTTGGGTTTCACAAATCCAGAAGAGAAAGAAGATCAACTTAGCCACCCAAGCACTTAAAATTTCGGACCACAAATCATTTATTGGTAGTCTTAATCAAATTTACCTCAAGTATCTCGCAGAATGCCTGTGGTGACAGAGACGTCAAAATGCAAATGCAGTATAATAAATTCCGTCATTCTATTGTATTAAATGAACTATTGTAAAATATTTGTATTATCGTCTTGAATACGAGATGAAAGTACGCACCACACAAACGATATTTCTATTGATTCGTCCCACTCGCCATCAGATCAATAAATGGATGATTATGATACCATTTGATAAACCCAAAAAGACTACCAAACTAATACTCCTGGAATTACTTTAATTCAATGACACAATGGCAATTGTTTAATCCCGTGACTCATAGCAAGAGCTGAGGATGTTTAAATTTGTGTAATGATGTTTGGTATGTTACATTATTATACGATTAAAAGTCCGTGACAAGAAGATTTTCAGTGAAAACAAGCTTCATCAAAAATGAATGTTCGTTCAGTGAGAGTTGAGATGGACGGAGCTGGAAATGGAGAAAATACAACTGGGATGGAAAGGATAGGAAAACTTATACAGACAGAAAAGAACACCCCACCGCTTGAGCATACACTCCAGTAATCAGTCATGAAAAAGAATACCAGTGTCAACAATGCCAAGCATTTTAATTGAACGGAAATTTAAATATTGACGAAACGGAAACATTTAATATTGACTTGAATCCACGGAAAACATCATTAAAAAAAACACAAAAGAAAAGAATGGTAGAGAAAAAAAGAAAATAGAAGAAAAGAATGGTAGAGAAAAAAAGAAAATAAGATCTTTTAGAGCATCGCATTGTTGACTTCGTCCACTGACACACCCATTTACTACTCTCCTGCGTGCATACTTTATATTCTTAAGGTAATCGGACTCAAAAAAAGAGTGAACGCTTTTTTGTAGTCAAAGTAAGGCGGCTTTAAATTTTGGATCCTCACTCTTAGACGTCACACATTTTCCCAGCCAAATTCCTTCACAAAGGAATCACTGTATGGATAATTCATGTGATGACCTGAATGACCAATACAAGCAATAAAGGATATCAGGGGCTGGGAAAATTAAAACACATGATAAAAGGCTAATAAAAATGGTCACTCGATATTCATCGATATATCCAAAGGCGGTGTAGCAAGTGCGTTGCCGGTTTTTCCAAGAAAAAAATTATTTTCCCTCTCAATTAACAAAGATTCATTCGTGTCAATAATAAGAGAATTAATAAGAAAAATTATAGAGCTGTAATCAAATAAGGATGTAAAGATAAATTGCAAGGTGGGTAGTAAATAAAATTACCCAAGTAAAATCAAAATAAAGGTCGAAATTCATCCAGTAAGGGATCCTTTTAAGCTCTAATAACGTGATTTTATTCAACAAGATAAAAAGCGCTCATATTCGAACTTCCGGGCGTCGGAAGTGAGTGTGACTCAACAAAATGGCTCGGAAGTGTAGACGTGGAGTGATTTAAAGTTCAAGGAAGCAGTCACGAATCATTACGATGGCAACGCACGCATGCCGTCGCGTCGAGTTCTTCCGAAATAACAAGAGAGGATGGCTTGCTTCGCGTAGAATTCAGCGATTTTTCGACGTCCTGAATCCCATGAGAAAATTTCCGCTCCAAGGTACAGGAAGGGAAAGATGAAATGTGGTGGTAGGTAAGTCCTAACGGCGAGGGAGATGGATAGGATAGACGAGGCAACTTCAGGATATATGGAAATGGAAGGATTATACTACTAGTGGGTAATGCAACGAGAGAAATAATGGAAAGCGGAAAGTAAGCTTTTGGAAAATGGAATGAAATGTCTTTATATACCTCTCTGTGAAGTATAATAACTAACTTGAACAGTCAACTCATCGCTTCGCAAAAATTTTCAGCTATTTTATTGCTGTTATAATCTTCAAAACAGGTAAAAAGAGATAATAGAGACAACTTTAAAAGCTAACGATGAAAGAAAAACAATTTTAGTGAAGGAATATAGGTATTGGTATTTTTTAATTTGCAATCATCAGAATAAATGATTGATTTGAAGAATAGGAGTCGTGAGAGAAATTAACAATCATACGAAAAGAATTAAATACGGAGAAAAAAATCAAGAAAATGACGATAACGATTCAGTGGCAGATGACTGAAATACACATTGATTCAAGAATTCACAAGTTCAGAAATATAAGATAAGAGGAGCTGCAGATATGAAATGAGAAAAGAATATAACTTTTAAACCATATCCAATAATATGAGTATCATAAATGTACAGAGCATAGAAAATAAATACGTATTTCATTATTAATTACAAGAAATAAATAATATTGTTATTGATGTCCATAAAGCATCGGAAATTTGAAAAATGCGGAATTAAGACTTAACTTTAGTCCCAAATCCCTTTGCATTTAAATAAATTATGCATTCAATTACACATTTGAGCTATATTAGTTATAGGCTTTTACAAAATTAAAAAGATTCAAATTGAAGCTATAAAGATTTACTGCAAGTACATGTTACAAAAAGAAAACTGCTAATAAGGAAGATGAGAGGTAAATACCTTTAAAGCAAAAAGAAAATAAAATTTTATGCTTCTATCCTTTTAAAACAATATCTACGGGAGGGAATTAAAATTAATGGAAATTTTTAAAGTAATTAGATCATTACAGGTCATTGGGGAATGGGTAAAAGGAAAAAGAGAACGGAAGAATCGACTAGGAGCGGCGGTGAGCTGCTGAGGCGACAAAATTAGGGTTTCGGCTAAGGAAAGAAAAATGAGACAGAGGGAAGACACCAAAAACAATGGAAGAGAGGGAAAAGAAGAGGGGAAAATAATGAAAAGGCGAAAGTTAATGGGAACGTAGACTCCCTGCCTGAATTTCTAATCCTAAACGGAAAACTTCCTTGGGGAATTAAAACTTGAATACATCCTCTGTAGCTTGCAATTCTTCCAAATTACTCAGGAAAAAATGCAAAGAGAATTAAAGTTTCGCAATTTGCACGTAGAGAGCTATTAATAGGAAGACATTTAACAGGGACGTATGGCAACATTCACAGTATATATAGTATAGAAGCAAATAACACCAAGAAAAATATATATACTCGGTTACAGGACTCCGAAATGTATCTAGCTGTAGTTAAAGTAATGGATTATATCACCAAGGAAAATATTTTACAAGTAACGAAAATATAGCAAAAATGTTTTCATTTTATAATATTATAAAAATGTAATTAATATTATTATTTTATAAAAATGTTTTCTGGTTCAGTAGCCAAAAATATTTTTTCAATGGCTATTGCTATTTCATTATGACGAACTGCTAACTGAGGTCATGGTCTTGAAGTTCATTGTGGTTGCTATGGTGAATGGCACAGAACTTTCAGAAGAAGTATCAGAGAAACTTTTCCAAACCAATTTTATCCCATGGATTTATAGGAGTATATTACCATAGTTTTTAACCTCTAAGTTACCTTTTAAGGGTGAAAAGATGAGACCTCCATGGCTCTTACAAACGGCTGCAGAACCAAAAATCAAATGTTTAGTACGTATTGTTTCATTAATTATTTACCATTTTATAGTCCCCCCTAGATGATACACACGTTTTGGATCTAAATTATTTTATACTTATTATTATACAAAAATATCGAAATGAAACTCGTGAATATTCATAGTTCTTTGGTACATTACCTGTTTGCATGCTTCTATACAAATTTCGTTCATAATTATTTTTCAACTTCAGAAAACTTTAATATAACATTTAAATGTAAATTCAACTTCTAACAGATAAGTAGAAAACATTGACCAAACAAGCAGCATTCAACAAAATGTTTGAAATAGGTTTTAGCAATCAGAATTATAAATATTATATTCTCATACTTCCATGCACAAGAGAGACCATTTTCCATGAAGTTGCCTAATTCTACCGGTGCAAAATATATTATTCCTTGGTTGAACTAAAAACGAGTATATTTAATTTGCAGATAATCATTTTAAACTTGCAATATTTGAACTAGGGTTTTCCCCTTAAATTAATTATTTAAAAAAATATTCACTGATAATTCAATCATCAATCGGTATAAAAAACAACATAACAGATGAACACCAGCATTTTCGGAGCAGTGGTTTCTTTTTTATGCGCAATAACCGCAAACACAAATTCTGAATTTGATGTGATTAATCATCCAAATTAAATACGATATTTCAGGAATGCAATTATCCATTAACGTTATCATTTGCACGTGGCTTTTCTTTCCATATGATAATTGATAAACCATATAGCAGACTATTTGCTAGTACCAAATAACTCTAATTTATGACTGATTTTTATATAAAATAGCTATTTCTCCAAATGCTAAATGAAAGAGAGTAGTAAATATAGAAAGCGGTTATTTGCGAGGAAAGTTATACTGATCAAAATTCACTCTATACTTATGATGGTTCATTAGTGAATAAATTTTTTCATCAATAATATTTTCGTCTAGTCCATTTACCGGATGCACAAAAAAAATTACGGGTGGTTACGAAAATACGGATTGGAATAAAAAGCATCCTATTAACAAGAGAAGGTCTCTCAAAGAAGCGATCTCAACCATCCTCAAAAGTCCATTTACCGTCTAAAGCATTATACCGTTTAAGGAAGGTGTACTTGGAGCTTTATGAGCATAACCACGGCGTGTATAGATTCATAACTCACCCAGCCCCACCGTTCCTGCTTCAATTACGCAAGAGGCATGGCCCCCTTCGTATCCCAAATAGGTGAACAGCTGCAATACATTGATTGAAGGCAAATGAAAAATTACCAACTTGGGCATTGGAATCGTTAACATAAGCCAGCCAATCGTCCACCCAAAACAATTGGCTTTTAGAATTAGGCTCATCTAGTTTCATAATCGTGTACCGCGCATCGCCGTAAACTTTCGCGGGAACCATAATCCTTTCCTAGGACGTTGCGGGTAGCGGCAGTCACATTGGCATGTTTCGTTCGAATATAGTCAGCGCCAGGTTTATCTGTATTCGGATTAATTTCCCTTCTCCGATTGGTGAGAATGACTATTAAATGAGTCTGAGCTCCAAATAATATCATCATAACCACTAGTTAGCAATCCCTTTTCTGTTTAAATCCTTCATCATCTGCTCCATATGTGCCACCATATGCATAATTTGGTCGTACTACTCTTCACTTATCCTTCAACTATTGTTTTTCTCGGGCCATTACACCTCATGACGTAGTCGATAATTTTCAATTGTTGTCGAGCTATTTTTGTGAGACTTGCTGAAGGCTTAAAAAAATATTGATAACTTTTTCTAATTCACACAGTTTGGATGGGTACAACCACGACCGGTTTCAGCATTCAAGTCCAGCACCCATTATCAAGAGGAATAGAGTGGTGTGGAGTTGAAAAAAACCGTCAATATATTTAATTAACCAACGCCTATAAAGTTGTTACCATTCCAAATTTTTTGGATGGTAACGTTTTTAACATTAGCATAAATAGAGACCATACTTTTTTCAAGCGTTGGGATGATTTTTTATTTTAATGATGCATTGTGGGTACCCGTTATTCTGAATTTTATTTTTTTTCCTTAAAATTAGTTACATAGATGGCTTAAAGTATACCGGGACTAGCCACGGTGATGTATTTCAATCGATTCAACTTTCCAGAGGAGAATTACGCTTCGGTAACCTAACTGGCTAAAGCACTCTACCAGAAATCGGGGCTCGGATACCGGTCAAGGCGAATGATATTTTTCAGCGGATTTTTTTTCTTTTCTCTCGTATTTTTCTTAAAACTTTCAATTTTCTCACACGACCTACCCATTAAGTCCATCCAGTGTTAATGACTACGATAGGGATAGCCAAAATGTGTGTGGTGGAACCGGAGTGGGACGCTGGGCGGGAAGAGTTAAAGGGGAGGGTACGAGGGAGCGAGGAAAATAGTGGCTGGAGAGAAGAGAAGAAGGGGTTGCGAAGGAGAGAAAAAGGGTTCGGGTGCCAAGGGATTGCTATGCGATCCAAGGGGGCGCGGTCCTCAGCTCCCTCAGGCGAGGAAAAACAGTGGCTGACGGGAAGGAGAGATGGTGGAAGAACAAGGGAGGGAGAACACCTAGTCGGATGTTTTGGCAAGAGATGTTAAGTCGAAGACAAAGTAGCCGATGGGGAAGGAGAAAGGGGGCGAAAAGATGCAAAGAAGAAGAAGAAGTGGACTAAGGAAGTTAAGGGAGGCTCGAGGAGGAAAAAACGGAAAAAGTGTGAAGGCAACGAAGCGACCCTGGTGGTGAAAAAAATGCAAAGACTTTTGAGTGAGTTCGGGTACCTATCTCACGCGCAAGAGGTAAGTAGTAATTAGATTAGTAGTAAGATTAGATTTAGCAATAGCCTGGTTAAAATTACTCGGATATACTTCTGCCCTTTGCATAAGCAGGGAGAAAACTTCGTACAAGGATGGGGATGACTTTTTTATTTCTATGATATTTACTCTATTAGTTATTCTGAATTTTATTTTTTAAATCACTTATTTGAAGCTTTTTCATCTATCATTACCCTCGTTTCGGTTCCATTGATTGCTAGCCAAATAAGAATAGGAAAGAAAATTTGATTACTTTAACCAACTCTTCGCCATCAATATTGTTAATACACTCAAAGTATAATTTTTACGTGTCTGCACAGGCACTCAAAAGGCATCTCTCTGAAATGGATCACACCGTTGACTCCGTTGTCATAAGAATTTGCTTACACAGTCAACCAAGGGTAGGAAACTTCGTGGCCTACACAATTCATGTTGCTTGATTTCCATTTCTGACGCATCGTTAAAGAAGCCGCAGCCTTTTTTTTTACTCCTACAGGACCCCTGGGTACCATTCCTTTCCTCTTTCCTACCATGCCGCCAAATCTAGCGCCTACTTCCAAGATTTTTGTTTGGTTGAAATGTGACCAGAAAAGAGTAGAAATATTCCTCGGGAAAGGCTTTCGGAAGAAATTTAAATGATAACGCAACGGTCGCGTGGGATTCTTTAAATATGCCTTTGTTGGATACAATATACACACGTATAACAGCAAACTTCGAGCAGCGCTTTCTTTGATTTAGTTTTAGTCATAATGAGGGCGCATATAATATTGGCTGTCCTTCAGAAAGCTGTTTGGGTAAATATTTATGCCGCTCAGGCCACTTACTACCATTATTACGGTGCTGCATTCATAAACTTACTTAGGTGCAATTTAGACGCCGTAAAAATTGAGATACGATAAACACGCGAAAATCATTCGATATTTCTAAAAATGTGACTAATATTATGTAAATTAAGAGGGGATGAATTCATCAGTTGAAAAATATAGGAAAACATAATTTTTCGCAATTCTGAAAAATAAAGGCCGGCCTAGTGAATATGTTGATAATATTGCGCATCAATCCACGGGGTATTTAACGCGGCTCGCGATTCCACCGATACAATATGGTTTCATATCACACTATCTAGGGGAAACGATTCAACGGAGTTCGCCAATGAGCAAATACAACGAGGGATATCCAGTCGCTTCCACCGATCCAACTCCATTCCATCAAGGAGAAGAAAATATGCATACAAGCCACGCCATTGAGGCATTGCCGCCAATATCGAATTGTTCGTCAAATGAAGATTCCCTCGAAGCGCATCCTTCGAGGCAGGTTCTGGTACACAGGTACGAAAACCTCGTTATCGACAGTAAACAGAAGGGCTAATTGGGATTTGTCCTTGCGCCAACGATTTCCTTCTCCGTATCCCAAGTTCAAACTTGGATCCTCTCATTCGCCGGCGGCTGTACTCCCTCTTTAACTTTTCATAACTCACACAGCTACATTCCGCCAGTCAGTTTCACTTCTGAAGTCATCTACCCCTTTTCGGTGCACTCAATACTAAGGATTTAAAACCACACACTTGCAGACAGACACCAGCGTAGAAAAAACACCATGAATCTCCTTAGGCATCAAATCATGAATCTCCTTAGGCAATCTGAATGCCAAATGCTAAATTCATCCCGATCCTCCCAGCTACTAGTACTTTCCCTAACTCATACCCTTCACCAACCCGCGCTCTGTCTAAACATCGCCAATCACGACATCGGTCACCAATTTAGGCATTCCTATTTAAAACACTTGCTACCGCCGTCAATGAACAGTCGAAATACATTCCATACTTTTCTTCAAACTTCCGGCAAAAAAAACATGCAAAAAAACTTTCAATTTAGTAAAATAATATTCCTATTTCAAATACATGCTACCGCCGTCAATGAACATTTCGCAATAAATTCATAATATTTTTTCAAACTTTCGGGGAAAACCATGCAGCAAAACTTTAAATTTAATAAAATAAAACTAATAACTTCAGGCTTTACTTTGTGAAACCTCTCCATATTGGAAGTAAGGAAATAAAACTTTGTAAGGTTCACTGTTTTTTAATTATGGGCACGACCCGGGTTTCGTAACTTGGTTACATCGTCAGGTCAGTCACCTGACGATGTAACGAAGTTACGAAACTCGGGTCGTGCCTATAATTAAATAACAGTGAACCTTACAAGGTTTTACTTCCTTACTTTTAATGAAATAATATTTAAATTATGTTACCCAGCAGATCGTTTTGTTTCCACAAGAATTTCCCTAGCATAAGTCAGTAAAATACGATTTTTTATTTCATTTCACATCCAAATAATGCACGCTTGATCATATGGAACAACAAACAGATTAATAAACAATTTTCGGATTTCTAGCCGAGTAAGAAAAGTTTCGGCTTTCGTTTCAATGGAACACTCTTCTTTCTACCTAAAAGAAATAAACTGCTTACTTCTTCACAAAAAAATCTTCATTACTGCTGTGAGGACGATGGAAGAATGTTTGAATGGAAGAAGCATACCATAATAAAAAAAACTTGGCATGCTATAATTATATTGCTCAACATGTTGAGTATAGAGTTTAATCACACTTTATCGTTTGGGATATGCATTAGGCGGCAGTATTCAACATGTTTCTCATTGATCACATATTCCCATGTGTTATCGGGTACAAAACTACTTTAAACCGGACTAAAAATATAAGCATCTGTAATAACAAATATAATTTTACCCATGAAGGGTTGAGTTAGTTCAATGTAAGCGAAATACCTTTTTGGATCAGCTAACTGTAGTATATTTTTGTATTTATACCCGATTTGTTGATGCCTGGTTTTAATAGAAACCCGAATACTTACGTTTGATTTATGATCAGAATGTTAAAATTTCAATTATAGGTGCTAATTATGGTTCGATAGGTCAGTGAGGCCTACATAGCAAATTGGGTATATCATGCGATGAATTTTAAGATATTTAATGAATTCAAATGGATAAAATGAATATTTTTTTTTTGAATCAGAAAATATTTCGCAGAATCAAAAGTAAACCACTGGGAAAAACCAACACCGTTACCTTATTTTTAAAATTTTATTTGCGCTCGGACTTTGTTGCCTATTTGAGTTTGGAACTCAAGATTAAATGGACATGGTCGTTTGAGTTCATATTTAGTGTACAATTTCTTCGATAAATATATCAACTTGTCAATATTAATAGCTGTTAATAATAATAAGCAATAAGAGACAACTCCTGTCACCGATAATTGGCGTTTGGGAAATATACTGCTGCGTAAGTACACCATTTTCTCATCTTTGTATGCTGTACACATCCATCTAGATTTAAAAATTATTACATACATCTCCATCGAACCTGATATGAAAATATTTACCTCGAGCGACGGTCTCAAGATTAGGCTATTAAACATGGTTAACATGGCCGACTGCTGTTCATGACGTCGAAATGCGTGTGACCCGAAGATCTCTCGATCCTTCCCGAAAAGTAAAGCCCTTCATCGTTCCATCCACTTTCCCATCAATACCTCGCATCTCTGCCTATCGCCAAAACCCCCTTCTTCATTCCTTTCCCCCCTCAATCTCTCCATCTTCTACAGGCCAGTCAAGACCCTTCCCCCTGACCCGCCGCAGAACCCTCGGCGCATACAAATATCCCATCGGAGGAGACGCGAAGGGTCATCCCGACGGAAACCCTCCTCTTGCCCAGGTCAACCCGCCTCTCGCCCGCCCAGTTCACCCTACGCCACCTATCCACCCAATTCCCTCCCTTTTCCCCAACATCCGCCACTCCAGCCTCTCTTATGCCTCATCTACTCCTCCCCTCATCGATCAGCCACTCTCCTCCTCTCCACCGAACTCGAGTCAGTCTTTCCTAGCGATAGAAATTGATGAAATAGGGAGTTCTCCATATTAAATCCTGCGAAGTGAATATACAGCTGAGTTATACCTACTCGTTAAAAGTCGGATAAAAGTATGTAATACGCTGGTTTTCAGACACGAAATTTGGAAAAAAATGTATTTATTGGGCTATAAATAGATTCCAAAACACCGAAATCACATCTTTTGGATGGAATATCGATTCATTTTTAATTTACTTCATTACACATGTGTAATTAAATATTGGTAAGTGCGATGGCCAGGACATATATAATTCAGCGAAGTGGTTTGGTTGTGCCACAAACTCTGATCTTCTTCGAAATTTCGATTAAACTTTTTTCTTCTCTGTGTTTTTTTCTTCATTTCATGAAAAGTAAATAAGCTTCTTTTTTCAATAATTTCATGAAAAAAAAGATTTGATTAAAACTATCAAACTGGTGTGATAGGGAGTATTTTTGTAAAATATACTTCAGCTTTGATGTAAATTATTAAGCACTTGATTTATTTTACCAAACGCTCTTGATATATTTCATCACACATTTTGATATTTCATAATTTGGTCAATTGTACGAAAGAGTTTGGTAAAAATAACTGAATTAATTTAATACGATTCTGAGTTTGGTAACTTTCATCGAAGTAATGATTAATTTTACGTAGGTGATTGCTTTATTGGTAAAAATTATCAAACTCTACATTGTTATGCAAATTTGGTTTGATAGAATTTACTAGGCGTTTCGTAATCTAGCGAACGGTCTGTCGTTCCTCTTTTGTTTATACCAATACACATTTGCAATTGAAAGATTCTTAAACAGGCCTTGCATAAAAGATAGGTTGGTAGAAATGATTGTGTTTTCATTATTTGTGATGGCGATAACGTTTTAATTATGTTTACGTTCATTTTTCTGTTTGTTCATGCTTTAAATTGCAATGATATCGTAAGCTTGTGCATCAAAGACAGTGATTGAATAGCGTATTATCATGGATATTAAAACTGTAAGGTAATGTTTGTGTATTTCGACACATTAAAACTTTAATTAGAGGTATTCCTGAGGTATAACTATTCGCGATCATGTTTAATAACATGTGATAAAAGTCGTCATACTAGACCCAATCCATGCCAAGGATATCACTCAGCACGTTAAAGTCATCTCTACATCGATGTAAAAAGCCTGCAAATAAAGTTTTCTTGCACATCTGCACTAGATATTCATATGGAGTAATCACGTAATGCAATGGTGTGCATCAAGTATTCCTCTTAAGCTTACAAAGGGAAACTGTAGTCACGCTTTATTCACATTTCAAAACAAAGGTTAATTGTTTACAATAATAATGTATTATGGTGTTTGACATCGATGGTATCCGATTTAGACTAGTTATTAGAGTCCGTAGCTACCACGCGGGGAACCCACGTTCAATGTTTCATGCAGGCCTATATTTTACACTTTTTGTTTGTATTTCTTTTGCAGAATCTTGCGTTAAACTTCCAATTTAATGATTTTCAATCAGAATAGTGTTTTCTGGGTTGAAAAACTTTCACATGTGCACGCTAAATCGGTTTTATTATCCTTTCGATTTTGATAGTTTTTATCGAACTGCTGTCGCCATTTCGGTAACAATTACCAAATCAGTTTGATAGAATTTATCAACCTGGTTTGGTATTTATTACTGAATTTTTCAATGTGCTATATGAACCCAAAAGTTTGATAAATTTCATCAGAAATCGAGAATGTTTTTCATAGAATAACAATTGCTGCCATAAGGCTATGGAACAGCGAAGGTTTTCGGAGGTAAAAAAGGTAAGAAAAGAAAAAATATGGTAGAGAAGTTGAAGGGATAGAAAATGATGAAAGTTAGGGAGAGAAAAATGATTCTCGTCAAAATAATGGAGAATGATGAAATCCTTAATGTCTTCCATCAATCTTTGACGAGACTGAAAAAAACGAGAGCAAGGGCTTAGGCAAAAATACGAGTTATGTGAGCTGTTAAAATGAATGACCTGAAATTTTGAGATGGCCTTATATATATTTTATCACTGATTCGGACTAAATCATCAAATTTGATCAATCACATTTTTTATCATCCTAGATATCCTCATAGGGGCTACGTGATTGATAGAGTCTATTCAAAAATCTATCAAATACCTTAATTCAACATTCCAAAATTTATAATCTACCTGATGAGACCAGATATAATAATGCTTAAATGACTCCAAGCAATAGGACTCAGGACAAACCAAATCTTAGCTCGAGAATTTGACTAGATTTAACATTACTATCTTTGGTTTAAGGATTTGAATATTTGAGAAAATTAAAATCCTAAACTTCGTCATTGTAATATCTTAAATTCAAAGTATTATCTAAGAAAAAAACGGTAGTTTAGAAAAGGATAACGCGATTAATGACGTTGCAACACGAAAGCACGGCAAGCAAGAAGAACGTATGATTTAGCTCTAAATGCAAGGCATACAAAATTTGAAACAATAAAGGGTATGTCGCGACATGTTGCCCTTATTTCATGACTTGATGATTTAATTTTGCAGGATAAGTGGCAATGTGAAGAAACAATTTGCTCACTTCCATAAGGATAAAATTATACTCGACTACATATTCCTCGTTCGCTTCCGAACTATTTCAAAACAAAATAAATTCTGCATTTACAGAGTGAAAAGTGGCCTTTCAAGGCTAATACTTTAAAGTCAGTGAAATCCCCTCGGTTGGGTGGAATAATCCGCTATAGGTACCAGTGAGGTATGCAAATAACTGCCCCATCTCATCGCATTTGCATAAGAACTGGATGATTGTCATGAAATTTGATTCCCTCAGTACCTGCTCGGTGCTCATTTTCAGTTTATTAGTCTTCTGACTGAGTCGAAACAAGATAACCATTGGCATTTTCAGAAAATAAGAAAAGTAAATATTAGCCATTAGAAGGTGAATGATCTCAACGATCTCTACACAGAATGTGGTATTAAATAAATGGTGAACAATGGAATAACAAAAGTAAAAAAATACCTAATATTTCAGCTACAATCAATGGATAATGACAATCATGCACAAAACGTGATAGGAATAAAAATTTAAGCGTGCAGTTCATGTGAAATAGGTTGTTACTTCGATTTTTCTGAGGTGAAAAAAAACAGATATAGTGTATATTTAATGGTTCTACGGGTATTTTACAATAAAAATATAAATAATCTATTTATATGATTAATTCTTACAGTGCACAAAAATTTCACTGAACTACCTATATCTGCTCGCGGGATATTATTGTATTATTTTAACCAATGAATCTAATAAAATTGGAGAACTGGAGATGTGGTAATCACCAAGCTGTGTGCGAAGTAGAGAGAGTGGAATTTCTGAAATAAACTGACACTCAAAGCAAGTATATTCTATCGTCCGCTTTATTTTGTAAGCAATTGGAAAACACGTATCTTCAAATATAGTCATTTAAAGGAAAACGTTTTCATAGCCATGAAAGTCTCCTTTTCAATCACAAGGTTCAATCGTGAAAATACTTTAGCTTAAGCAACTCAGCTATATATGGTAAATGTATTAATGCATGTTTGGGAGCAAAGCCAGTAGCGCTAAATATATTTTTTCCGCGCGTAAAAAAATTAAATGACTGTTGATAAATATTTAGTCCTAACTGCATCAAAGAAATGAAAAGGAGCATAATCTCTATCGTAACAGGCTCAACTGTGTGGAGGTTCATTCTAATAAATAAATGCGAACAAACTATGTATAAATCCACCAATTCATTTTTGTGGTACTACTAGTTTCGACGCAGCGGCGTCGAAACTAGTAGTACCACAAAAATAAATTGGTGGATTTATGCATAGTTTGTTCGCTTTTATTCATTACGAAAAGGAGTATATTGTAGGATTTATATGAATTAAGTTCCTCAATAAAAAAATTGAAATCAAAGAAATAAAATAAAATTTGGGCAAAACATATTAAAATCGTCTTGTTTCAAGTATCCAATCAATGCATGAATATATTTTAGCTAAATTTCCACACAAAACATACTAAAAGTTTCATTTCCCAACTAGCACTCACGATCTATTCCATCATTCACCATATTGCTGCTTTGCCTCGGACTATCGGCCAGTTGGCAGCGATGATGTTGTTATGTTATGTTGCTATTCCATTTACACAATCGGCCCACGGCTATGAGTTGATTATGCAAATGTCAAAGGACGGAACGTCATATTGCGGGAGATAAAGAACATGAGCCAGAGCACCGCATGCATCCCTTCAGTGCGCGGGACAAACCAACGGGCAAGAAAACTCATTTGGAACACTATATTTACTGCTAAGGAAATAATAGAAGGATAGCGACACTGAAGAAGAGTAATAGGTAGTCAAGGGATAGTGTGTGGATAGCGAGACGACTGCGGAGGACGAGCAACAGGTGAGGAGGCAATAGAGGTTTAGCGAATAGATCGAGCTACTTAAACGCTTTTAATCACCGCAATTCTTCATTTTCAAAGATAATAGCAGATGAATTAAAAAAGAAGTAAAGCAATAGAACATAATCACACCAAGAAGTACTTCATAGCTTTATTAGTACTTTCCAATGGAATGACTTCGTATAACGTCTTCATGTATCCACTTCGATGAAGGAATAACGTTTTGAAATTTTGTAAAAAAGATAACTTAAGCTCCACTTGGAATGAGCAATAGAAGAGGAACACGGAGTTAGTTGATGCTTTGATGCAAAGGAAATTTTTCTCATTCCCAATACTATGAAATTTCATTAGGTGATAGCTCTTTGCAGAAAAATATGTTGAATGAGCATCGGCATACTATCATATACAAATATTCGATGCGTAAAATATATTTTATTCACATAAACTTCAACTAAAAAACCGTATTTTCGTTCAGCAAAAAATAATGAATTTACATCGAAAATTCCAAACGTTCTAAGCGCCACTCACGGATTACAATAATATTGTTTCACCTAGTAACTGAAGCAGAAAATGGGAACAATTCATTTCTTTGTTATTCATACCAACATTTAGTTTTTGCTATAACTCCGAATTTTACCCTCTCTGCATTTGAACGCACCAGTCTCAACTTCATCCCATTCAGCATGGCCGATCCCGTATTTATTTTTGCACAATTAGGACATAACTTTGATTGATTGGCGCCACACGTTTCACTCAGCGCGGCTCAAAAACTCCTTCGCGTATAATATCTCTCCCTTCGAAGTGAAAAACAAAACACTGGAAGTTTTCCCTCGCTAGAGTGGTTTCCTGTGTTAAGACCCCGTTCCGCCTCGCCGAAGTGGCCACCTGTGTGGGGGGCAGAGTAGTATAAAACTGCAGCGGGTTGTCATTGACTCTATTTCGATTGGAACGTTTCAACACCCTCCATCAAACCCTCTTGCCTTCTTCGTATTTTCTTTACACCTAATTTCATTCCTTCCATTCTCACTCCTCGCCGATTCCTAATACGTAGACTTCTAATATAGGGCATCACTTAGACACAAGGTTTAAACGCTTACATTTAGAGAAGTAGCATACAGAGAAAACCCTGCTCTGGAATACCTTTGACTTAGTCAAAGTTTTCAATAAGGACAAACATTTGAAAAAGTATGGAACCTCCAGTGCACGTACTCTCCCACTAATGGACACGAAAACTTTATAGGCACAATTATATTAACTCTTTTTACGGACACCATCGCCATGGGTTTTCTGACCGATCTCTCAAATATTGGAAGTTTTTTTTATAAAAGGATCAGCCGGCTGAAATTCCTAGATTATAATTCTTGACGGGTGATATTAATCGTGAAAATGAGGGTTTCTTTAAGCCACCACCAACTTAAGGACACCTCTCCCTAACGGGCACATTTTCGAGGACCGTAAGTGTCCGTATATTAGAAGTTTCACTGTATAGTATTCCGAGGGTAGGAGTTCTCTTTAGTAACCCCATTACATTTTATTTATAAATGAATATTGATGCAAATAATATTATGTATGAAGGGATATCTTAGTATTTCTGCAGCCTTTCCCTGGCTCGTGCATGATTTATTGAAATAATTCAGACCACAACTCCTAATTTTATCTAGCATTCCCTTAATTTAGGAGGTCCCTGGCGACCTGCACCTCCTTGTAAACACCCCTGGTTATAACTTGCATATTTTCAACTTGCAATTTGAAATGGAGTAATCGTTATGCCACTTGCAAAACGATTTCTCCACTGCTCATTGGGCCCATTTAAAGTTTTGAAAAACATATCCACCGATTTTAATTCGATTTTCAAATGTCCAAATTAACTTTTTCCTTCACTTCCACCCTTCAACCCTAAGCTCTGTAAATAACGTGCACGGGTACACACACGGAATTCAAGTTGTTTATTAGGTTTGTCTATTATTCATTGCATGTCATTTATTGTACATCACCTAAATGCGTTAACCAGCTGGCTATCAAGGGATTACTCACGCACTCGATTAAAAAAAAAATAAATGTTACAATTTTTATCACTTATTAATTCACAGTCTTGTCATACGTGAATTATTCTGTGTATATTGAGATTATTTGGTTCAGCGAGAATTAACATTAGCTTCGAAAGAAAAAGAAGTTTTTTTCCACGAGTTTTGCTGAAAAAAATTTCATTCGTTTATTTTTTTGGAAATAATGGGCATTATTTTCTGGATGAATATTTCTGTCCGTTATCATTTAAAAAGTATTACAATTCATGGTTTTCGGATGGTTTTTACTACAATCCGTAACCTACCTTTTACAAGTCAAGTATCATATACATTTACCATAACAATGATATTTTTGTACGTTCCCATCAGAACCATTCGTTTAAATAATACATCTCAGTATTTGGTGTTTTCCCATGCTATGATCAGGTATGACTCCTTTCTCTTTCTGATAAATTAATTTTTCACATCTCTTCATCGCAGAGTGTGATTTTTGGTATTATAACGACAGTTGATGATGCATTGTCAAGAAAAACGAAAAACTAATATCAAAAAATAATTTCAATGTAAACAATAAATGAAAATTACATTGAGGTCTTTAGAGGACGATACCCAATGCAATGATATGAGAGATGGAAAACAGAAGATAAATAATAATTTATCCAGCTAATGCTTAATTGACATATGACTTGGCTCAACGATGTTGCTCTTGCGTTCAAAGAGTTTTTCACCATGCACAGTCGTGAGTCGCTCATAACTTGAATGGCTCATTTTTTCCAAAAACGTTTTACTGATCTATTTTTTCTGGGGAAAAGCCCTAATTATTCAATATTTACTACATTAATTCAACAAAAAAAATTAATGAAATTTATTTTAACTTTGTCGTGTTCTAAATTACCTATAAATTTTCCTTATAATATCCGCCCTTATTTCCCTGAACTTACATCAAACTGATACGAAAAATGTGTGAAGGATTGTAATAACTCCGAAATGTAACTGAACAAAGATTTAAAAAAAATTCTTCAGCAGAATACCAAATTATCACGCAACAGGTTTTATATATTAAATTGAAGTTTCCAAAACAGAAATAAGAGTCTCAAAGTTGCGATTTACATGATCCTTAGCTAGTGTGATTAGGGTAACGAAAGCAAATTAATGATATCTTTGCCTGTTCAATAGAATTATTCAATTCCTTAACTCTCCACGGTGGGCACTATTTTTTACCACGTCGAGATGTCCTACTTTATGTCTCGGCTGACATACCCCCAAATGACCCCTATTCGGAGATGGGCTATCCATTCATTCCTTGACTCATGGTATCCTTCATAAGCATTAATGGAAAACTGAAAATTCAGGTCAAATGTAGTAATTACTCATGGAAAGAGGGTAAGTATGTAGAAAACAGCCCCAATTACGTAGACTTCGCGTGCAAGATAAAATAAGCTGCAAATGCAACCGGATCTGCTAAAAATAAGATTTTTTTCAGGAAAGGGCGAGCAATTTCAAGAGAATTTCATCGAAATTACGGTTCGACGAGTCTTTTTCTATTACACCGTGTAAAGATTAAGAAAAAATAAACCTTGCAGACGTAAAAGCCTTACATGATTACAGCGGAGAAATTTCGTTCAAAATGTTACTCTCCCCTACCATTTCCTTTTAATATTCTTACACTGGCATCTACCATACCAAACTTAAAGTTTAATGCCATAAACAGCCAAATCATTATTCTTGTACATATAGAATCGCGCATTCAGGGCCCTCTTTTGGAAACTTACAAAATCACGAATAATTCAGTAATTTAAAATATGATTTTGCTATTATCATTAATTAATTCTGTTAGCGAAGGCTACTCCCCCAAAAAAGATCATATAAAATTGGTTCTTAAATTTATATCAACAATTTTAAAAGTTTTCATGCAAATTCTTCACGAAGAAACTCCAAACTCCATATGAACTTTACGTTTATACCTCTACCATATACCAGGACAAAGAATAAAAGAACTCGGTAATCTAAGAGACTGCCGCTGTTTTCCTACTACATATATGCAACTTGAGTAAGACAATATGTACCAATTTAACAAAACGCAAGAGCGTAACAAGTATAAAGCCAAATGTAATGTTTCTTATTCTTGTCTAAGTAAAATAAATCAATTAATAATGGCAGGGAAACTAAAAAAATTGAACGCATTTAAATGTCCTTAATGAAATAGAGATCAATGGAGAAATTTAACGGAAATTTTAATGAAGATATTATCGTGAAAATGGTAATAACAGTGGATAAAAAGGCCGATTTCTGAATTTTCGTGGTGATTTCAGACCAGGGGGTAAAGGATACCTAAACAGTACTTTGTTTTCCCGTTCACTCTTCATACCCTCACCCTTAAAGGGTAAATATTTGTTCGGCATGACGCCTAAGGGAGAAACGAGCGCGTCGGCAAGCAGTGAGTGGACTCTGGAGAGAAATAGAGACAGCCGAGAACTCAAATAGAAGAGGACGAGCGGGTTAAAGAGAGGGAGAATGTGTTTGAAGGGAGGCAGACCGCACTCCACCCACACAAGGGGTCCGTCTGTGTCGACCCTCTGACCGACGCCTTCCGGGAGAAAAAAGAGAATGCCGTTCGTCGTGCGAAACTATTCAGTTGGAAATGCTGCTGAGCCAAGCCACAAGGTACTAATTAACGTATTTATGCTGCTTTTTCCTCATTAGTCCTGTGTGTGATATGAGGTGCGTAATGTTTTTCAAATGGAGAATATATAATACGGTCATTTCGAACAACGCTGAGAGTAGTCTCAATTTTGAATCTCGGCCTCACTTGGCGATGTAAACGGAATGAATGGAGCAGAAGCATGTAATAATATTTATGGCTCCATATAGTTCATAAAACGTTTAATAGAGCTTCAAAACTTTGGTATACTTGGAGATGGTTTACTTAGAGGCTTGCATTTATATCAATAAGTATTTAAATTACGTGGTTCACGCGAACGCTCTGGAAAACTTAACTTGCTTTAACGCTTGCTTGCTTTCTCCCGTTCAGACAATGCAGTGTAATCCGTGAGTGATCCCTACTTTGAGTAAAAGTTATTCTACCAAAGACAAGGGTCAAAGCAAATTTAAAGTCATCCTCATATAACATGAAACGAGTGTAAAGCGAGGAAAAATGAATAGATGAACGTATCTTAAAAGCGTCTTAGAGGGCCTACCGTACTCGTTCAAGAGAAAGACATTCGAACGCAACATCCTCTCGACTTCTTTTATTCTACCTGGGCCGTTTCGTTACTCACAATCCTCGCTTTTTTATCAAGCAAAATTCAATTTGATTTTTTAGAAGGGTTATTTTCTAGGTAGCACGTGATAATTCAAATTTTTAGTTTTAACCTTATTAATTTGACTAATATAGTCCAAGAAACTGAGGAAAATGGATAGGTGGCAAATCAAATTTAACCAAAAATACCTCTGTTTTGAAATCTATGTTCACGCATAGCATGCGAGAATAAATACTGTCCGTAAGTTTCCAAGTAGGCTTCCGCGGAGATTATGACGGTAGGTAGCGATTCTTCCAGGTTTCCCTCCGCATTTATCCATTTAACTGGACAATATTTCGCCAACGTTCCATGGTTCCTCAGATACACTGAAGTGTCGATACAGAAATTTGGTCGTCTTTGTATAAACCCTGTTTCGCGCCTACTTAGTGGAGGTGTGACCTGATTGGTCGAGATCTTTGAAGACCCGTTTCCACACGCTGGCTTGAGAGTTGCCGTCTCCGTGGTTGAAGTTCGTGTGTGTTTTGGCGATTTCAATGTCCTCCCTTATGATCCTTGGGTAGTAGCGGCATTCTTATTCAATAGAGAGGCGTTGTAGAAGTCTAGTACCTGAGGAAGCCAACTGGAACGATGGCAAAATATCGTCCAGTAAAATGGATAAACGTGGAAAAAAACCGGAAGAATCGCTGCCTACAAAAAAGTTGTCCTAGAAAAATCTTCTAAATGATTTTTTCCAAAGCCGTCTCAGAATTAGTGAGCACACATCAATACCAATTTTCCTTCACCGATGCCTCATGACTGCTATGCACACTTAAGATATGTTTCTCCGATGTTAAACACCGCTTTATAGGTACTTTTTCACTGAAACCCGGCCTCTACCAGAGAAAATGGGTAAAAGGCTAAGATTAATTGCCATTGATTCCCGAACGACGAGATTTATGAGAGGAATAGCGCTCAGGGTCGATGGGCTGCGTTTGATCATAAAAAAAAGTCCACCATGGAGTAAGAGGTGATAGATGTGCGTTTACAAGCGAGAGAAGCGAGTTGGGGTGGAAAAAATGTGCCTTTCGATGCATGGCAGGAGGTATGACTGCGTTGATGCTACAACGCCGTATGTATATTAGGATGTGCAGTAGAAGGTTTATCACCTCACAGGGTTTTGATGGGGAATTATACTGTTGATTTACAATTAAAAGATGAGAGTCTCAATTTAAAAGCTGGACGCGTGGAAATAAGGAAGATGATAGAGAAAATGCTTGAGTTGTAGAAGCGGTGGGTTTGAAATAAAGTAAATAAAGCAAATTAGAAGGGGAATAAAAGGGAAGAAGGAGTTCTCATTATGCGCGAGGAAAGTAGACTGCTTGACAACAATGGGGAACATGCATGAAGTTTGTTCATCATGCCAGTAGATCTCATTGAATAGACAATTTTCTCACGAGTCCAAATATATAAGACAAAACTGTCCTAGTATTCCACAAACGTCATTAAATGCTAATTAAAAGTGCTCGAATATCGCTTGAAGCCACGTGACCTGAAACGCCTCCTGACATCATCGGACGGTACACCATTCACTTTGCTAAGAGTAGAGCAGTAGAGCCTTGAATGCAAGATATCGAAGAAAAAATTGCAATTATTTTCGCCCAATTTGCATTTGAGCCCCTGCATAGACCGATTTTCTATCCACTTCATCAGTCTGTCATCATTGGATACCGTACCGTGACGTCACGCTCCGATGACGTCGTGGTTTCAAGCAGCCATTGAAGATTAATTTTTAAGGACATAACTCAGCTAAAAAACATCATTAATCCGCTAGATTTTCGGCTAGCACATTTGAGGTTAGACCTTCTTATTATAGTAATTTTAAAAAGTTGCGCCTGTTCCCCATTTGGATAGAGCGATGCCGAAAGAGCAAGGAATGGGTAGGAAGACAACAGGACTCATGGATGAAATGAAGAGTAATACTAATACAAATGAGTTTTATAAACAGAAAAATGAGAGAGATCAAGGAAAGTGAAGTGAAATATTCACTGTGAAACTATCTCAATAGTAGGTTATGAGAGAAACCAACCTCGCTAGGCAAATAACGTGATTTACTCGTTGCAAATGAAATTCATGAATAGAGATCTCGCTTTCTATGAAATCAAATACATTTTTTGACTAATTTGGATTCATGAGTGCAAAATGAAACATTTTCCCAGTAGAAAACGTGGGATATTGATCTAAAAATAATAAAAATATGTATATTTACCAATCACATAGATACATTCCACTCACTGAAGACTTGGATGTAGCAGCTGTTTGAAGAAACTTTGGACATACCTGTAATGATAACGGAAGAATAAAATTATGTGAAAAACTGAAGTTCTATAATGTTCAGCAAATAAGGGAAAGGTGATTTACGTCATGCATAGATAAATAAAAGTTTGTCATTTCTGGATTTATTCCTAATAATAATGAGCAATCCAAGGCATTCCCATTTTGACAAGTGAATCACAAACTTTCTAGTAAAACTTTTATGGAAAGAAAATGTGCACTTTCTTCTTTTCATAGAAGCTCCTCTTCCTGTAAAGTGATATCATCTTCTTCTCATTTGTCAATCAAGCATATCTATGCAAGATTTCCTCCCCAAAAAAACTGGGTATTCATCCAATTTTTTCCCTTTGCCTACTTCTATCCATTTACTAGCTCAGCCTCTACGCAGTAATACGTCTAATTATTACTAATTATACGTACAATTATTAAATTCACTATTTTTAATATGAAATATCCAAACGTCTGTTTGTTTACTTCAATCTATGATAATGGCGAAATAAAAATCAACATCGTGTCGGTTATTAACATATAAATCAACATCGCTAATCACTGTTTTAACGAAACTAAGTAACTATTATAGTATGGACCGAGGAACGGTGGTCTAAATACGAAGATGTTCCAATGGTTCGGATAAAATGAGGTAAAAAAAATGAGGGAGCTACTGGCTTGGTCATCTGGATTCTTTCCATTAAGGTGGAAATGCTTCGAAAAGTGCCTCCCGATGTTTCCTTCCCAACTCGCTTCTACCGCATCTGAACGCATATATTTTTCCTCTCACCCTGTGGGGTACTTATTCTTATGATCATATTTGGACAAATCATGCGAAAAGCACGTGGATGGACAGAATGAAAGTATTCATATGATTTACAAAAGTATTAGGAATTGCAGAAAACATGCAATTGTTTTCTTTATAGATTTAAAGCTAAATGATGATTAAAAATGTGTATGGAGGAAAACAAAAGCAAATTATAGCAAATTTAAATATCAAATTAGAAGTATCAATCAAAGAAGCATTATTTCCTCTGTTTGCAAGAGGGCAAGAATTAAAAGAAGTACCTAGTCTTCCGGTGAAAGGATGTTCTTTTTAGTTTTTTTATTTAATCCCTTAGGCTACGGGAGTTCTCGATTTTCGCCACCAGCCAGTGCAGAGGAGACCCCCTGTGTAGGAGGCACCCCCTGCCACGAGGGCTGGTCTGGTAGAGTTAAGCCCCTTAGTAATCCTTGTGTTGAGCGAAAGTGCCCAAGTGCAAGGTATCCATGTAGAAATAATAATTTTGGGTTGTTGCTGCAGTCAGGGTCAAAAACATATGAAAACGTTCCCGCACTTTAGGGGTTAAACTGCATCGTATTTAAAAATTGTAGAAGTTTTACTATATTTCATAATATGCGTAAGCAATAGGAAGCACTGAAATTGTGCAACCAATTAAAAGTATTTTGTAGGAAAATGCTAGGTACATGAAAACAAATTTCCAAGTCAACAGAACGTGGAATTAATGGCTCGAAATTACCATCAGATAATGCGACGGTATCTTGCTTTGCCATTGCCTCCGGAATCCAAAACCCTCCGAGGGAGCAGCAACCTCTCCTAAAATTTCCGCCCGCATCTTTGTAGACGTGTTGTCTGAAGCACATTGGGATAACTCACCCGGCACTTATATCGTCCTTTTATCCTGGAAAATTTCCAACAAGAAATGGTAGAAAAGGACATATTTCCAAGGACCTGACAGAGGTGTCTATTGAGGAAAAAAAATAAACAAGACGAAATAAGGATAGCAGGGGAAACCAGATCTCATATTAATTCCTACTAACAGGAGACCCACCATAGTGCCATTCATGGGCTCTAAAAAAATGTTTTGTTAATACTAAAAGCAATGAAATGCGAACAATGATTAATTTTTCTAATACCACTTAGGCAAATATGAAGGTGTATTTCTACAAAATCATGTTGGAAGCTAGTGAGTGGAAAAACACGGGGATGCGTTTGGCTAATTTTATTTGTCTGCGTCATATATTACATTAATTAAATCCTAATGTGAGATGTATTTTAGCTAACTTTACTTCACAACTGATCATTTCATATTTAACGTCAAATAAACGGAAATTTTAATATGCGAGACCGTAAAGTTTTTCACCGTGATAAATGTAACCTAATCGTAAATGGAAGTTTATACGAATAGAACGTCTTCCCGAATCACTAGACCAAAAATATTACAGTATCCTCACCTAAAATTCGAGAAAAATACAGTTTGCGTCCATGGAAAAGAATCTTCTCAATATTAGAAAACAAGGAACTAGTAAAATAGAGCACCATCGTTATCCATTGCGCCGTACTTTGGAAGCAGAACGGAAAAGGGAAAGAAGTCAGTTCGGAGTGGTGATATAAACGGTATCCTATAATTTAGAACGCTCAGGTTTGATTCATAGCTCTCCAGAAGATTTATTTGCAGACCCCTACTCCTAACCAAGGAGCATAATAGAAAGTGTAACGTAGTTAGCGCTCACCACTTACGGCGGCGCTGGTGTAAACATTGAACGCCTAAGAGTGTTTCCTTATAGTAACACTCACCAAAGTCAAATACATCAATTCTCGAAATGGCCGACCCATACTAACTCTTCGCCTAACTCCAGTGGAACCTGTGATTTTTATACTCAGTTACGATCCAGATCAGCTCCGAGCACTAAGAGAGAAAGAAAGACAGATAGCCTTGGCGGGAGAGGCGATAAGAGAGTCCGCGTGACATCATCCGGCCGAAGCGATGGAGCAGGAGGGTAGAGAAGTATTGGTCTTCGTTCTGTGGGAGATAGGGAATGACCGAAGCGCAGAGTTTGGAGATTTATCTATCGGAAAAGGACTTCAAAGGTTCCGTGGCGAGGGAATGAGAGATGAGATTAGGGGTGCGAAGTAGTACTGCATGGGGAGGATCTGGACGGTGAGAGGAACGTCGGGAACAATGGGTTTTAGGGGGATCGACATCAAGAGGATACCTCTACCACACGCGCGTTTAATGATTAAGAGAATGCATCACTACCATTCGATTGATATTTCCTCTTAAGGTTTTACTTGTTAATAAATTACGCTACCTTTATCTATTCTTCATCAGGTCATATAAAGTGGACCGTAGTCAATTTTTCTCCGAGCCGAAGAATTTAGAGTTTTTCCCGGTGAGTGACTTGAATGGACTACTCTAGAGTTTCCAAATCAGGTTTTGGTCCAGATGTTGTGTCTGCATGTATGAAACAATTAATATTTGAGCATAATTAAACGAAAGCTTTGAGCGAATATCAACAATACGATTGCTCAATCTCATCCATTTTGTGATTAATATTACAGACAATTATAATCGCAATTTTTCGTCAACATTAGCTGTTCAACGTATTTAACCCTCAGAGGTTTTTAAACCCTCAGAGTTAAACGCGGAGACGTTTTTATACGTTTTGCACGCTGACTGCGACATTTACCCGATATTTTTATTGCTACCTGAATATCTTGCACTTGCCCACACCATAAGGATGGCTAAGGGGCTTAATTATACCGGAGCAGCCCTCGTGGCAGGGGGAGCCTCCTGCACAGGAGGTCTTTTCTGCACTGGTGAGCAGCTAAAATAATGAATTCCCGCAGCCTAAGGATTAAAAATTCAGAGCATTAAATATAATGTCGGAAAGGCTGAATAATAAAGGAAAACAGTTTTCATGGTAACTCCGGAGTGCGTGCAAAAAAATATTAGCATTGATATAGCTCAGTAACTAAGGAGTTGTGACCTTAAGTAGCAAGTCATTGAAATCTTCCCCACCACCTCCTGACGCATTGCAGATTCTTCCTGAAACACTCTCCAAGTATAACTCCTTCTTCATCTGGATGGTCACTCATTGGTTCGAATTGTTGTTGGCTAACCCAACTTTTTTTTATGGTTGTATTCCAAGTGCTGGTAAGATTGAGCCTTCAATCTATATTCATGTCATTACGATGAAGCCATATTTCTATTCCCTCCTTGATTATTCTGTCCCAATAATCTCTGGTCCTTCGGAGTTGGGTGGTTGGATGTATTACAAGAAAGGAAACCGGCCGTTTGCTTAGAGTTCCGGAAGCACTCCCCATATTCATCCGATGCAAGAAGTAAGTTAGGTCGATTTCAAATTCTACCTCTGACGAGAGTAGATAGAGAACCATCGCAAATATGATTCTTTTTAAATAATTATTTTGGTTGCTTGGATGTTACGATTTTCCAGGATACAGTGCTCCGCCAAGACCGATTTTTCAAGTTGACGGAGTTGGAGGTGGCGTCGATGCTCTGGCCTCTTTAGTTCTCTCAGTCTCTTCGATATACACTTTACCACATTTACATGGGATGCGGTATATTCTTGGTGTTTTGAGACCGATTGGATTCTTGGCCCGAAATGTTTAACAATTCATTTTTTTGAACTTCTATTCTCCGGGTCTATAAATATAATATTTTACACCAATATTTTACACAGGGTAAATTTTTTTGTACTAGTGATACAGTGAATAGTGGATAAGAATTTATTTCATGTGCCCTAAAAATTTAAAAATGATAGTATGATTATATACCAGAAGGAGACCGAACACGACCGATGGCGCGAGAGTAATGCGTCAAGCATGCTTGGACCGGTCAATGCCATTGATAGTGTTTGGACACGAATTGTTTTAGACTAAAATTCATAAATGAAGAAGCCTTTACACTATTTCTAGACTGGTCAATGACACCGATAGTGCTTGCACGAAATTTGTTCCAGACTAAAACTAAACATAGATGAAGAAGCCATCTCTCTTGACTATTTCAGATTTTGCAATTACTCTCTTAAAACACACAACATGTACACAGGTGTTGTACACATGTACACAGGATTATAAACCCCGCAGAAAATAAAATGAACTCAGATACATGGATTAACTCAAATGCTGCTGAAATATATAGCCGTAATTTACATCGTCTATTGTAGGTATGCGCAATTATTTTGAATATGAAGGAATGAACAAAAAATAAACTTAGAACGCAAACAGTGCAAACAAACAACCAAAATAGTGATTTTAAAAGAATCACATTTCCAATGGCTCCATTTCTAATCTCGTCAGAGGTAGAATTTGAAATCGACCTAATGTTAGTCCTTGCATCTGATGAATATGGGGAGTGCCTCCGGAACTTTAAGCTACGGCCGGTTTCCTTTCTTGTAAGACGTTACCCATATCTAGGAAAAAACTAAAATGATTGCATGCAATAATATCATTCCAATTATTTCACGTCTAAATTGGTTAGCATAAATAAGGAAAAAGAAAAAATATGGAAATTAACACAAAAATTGTTAAAATTTTGCCTAGCTCCGCTTCTTTTTTCCTATGCTCTGGTATCAGCACGTGAATTCAGTGAAGTAAACACTTCAGGATTTGCTGGAACAGCGGTGACGAGGATGTTTTAAGGGTAGCTTATTCTCCTTTTCTATGAACTACCCTCCTTCTTCCACATTTTCTGACACCCACTCATCCCTACGACACGGCTCCCAGCCATTTCATTCACAGCGGAGCGGATCCAATTTTCTTGCGGATTCCACTCTGGTCGCGGTTCCAATCGCCTTATTAAGCCTCGACGGATCCCCTTCTATCCCCGAACCTCTCACACCCCTTCCTCCACCCAACTTCTTTCGCCTTTCTTCCTCCACGCCAGCATGCAATATTCCCCCTTAGGGAGAGGGTGGTGCGTGAATTTCACCCCAAACCACACCATTTTTAGCCCCCCGGGGGAAGCCGACCCGGAATATAAGACAAGGGGTTGAGGCGAGGGAGCCTTCCGCAAGGGTCCCAGGGAAAGAGAAGAAGGCGAATAAATAAAATAAAACCTTCCCCTTCACCCCATGTTCTCCTCCCAACCGTGCGATTCCTCCTACGAGCAAAACCTCCCTTAAGAGCCAAAACTTATTCCCCCACAATCTTACAGTCTCCTCCTTCGTCCTTTGCCCTATTTTCGTACACCTTTGTCAATATTCTCACATGGAAGTGAGTGCGGGAGATTCCACCATCCAATGAGTACAGGGAGTGGGTGAAAGGAATAATGAGAAGGATGAGCAAAAAGCTTCTCCAGTTGCCTCCACCCACCATCTGGCCAATTGTGTCCACAATTCCGCGAATTATCCTCATTAAAATGTTTCCCTGCCATACGTATCATCTTCTTTTGTCAGCAAATTACCTTTTGGTTTCCGTTTCTTCTCCTCTCTCTTCTGTGGCGAAACCTATAAGTGCAGTGGTTTGCCTTGAAAGGCATATAATTTCCCTTGTTCCCAATTTTGAAGGTCATAGGCCCATTATCATCATAAATTCGAGCACTTTATCATGGGTAAGCAAGTTATACATATACATACTTATCACAGGAAAATCCACATCACAAACCTAATGCGTACGAATATTTCAAACGGTAACTTGTGGCTCATATATCCGTATACGTAGGAGAGATTTTTTATTACTATAATGTCTGTTTAGGTATTAAGGTAAGATAATAAGAAGGGGTGATGAATATTGTGAATTTAGGAAAAAAAAGGTTTATTTCTGCAATGAGCGTGTAAAAATTTAAAAGGGAATTGAATACAAGATCTAATACGATGGCAAATAACTGGCTAGTTAGGGCAATAATAGAATCAAAATAGTCATGTATTTAGGGAATGCGCTTTAGTTTTTCAATGCGCTGGACTACATCCATATATGACTATTATTAACAGAACTATGAAGAACCTAACCCCCAATCAGCAACATACATATATTGCATCAGTTACATATATTTTCATCCATTAAAGTAGCCTTGCACTGCCAATAATACCTTATAGACGATGTAGGTTAAACGAAACGTGGTGAAAGATAGAGGAAGTATTAAAGTCGTGTGCAAAAAAGGTTTCTTTTGTCATTTTCCCCATTCCTAGAATAACGAACACAATAACTCCTTTATTAATAGGCAAATCTCTTTATCATTTTATTAACCCCAATCTATGATTATATCAAAGCAAAAATAAACATTGTATCAGTTATTTGCATAAAAATCAACATAACTAATCACTTTCTTAATGGAACTGAGTAACTATTACAGATTGAGCGGAGAAACGGTGGTCTAATATCAGAGAGGCTGCAATGGTACGGTTAAATTGAGACAAAGAATTAGAGAACTCAATTACCTGGGTTCTTTCCATCTCGTGGGGAATAATTAATTTTCGAGGCATACTAACCAAGAAAGGGAAATAAGAACCAAATTGAGCTCACTATGGTGAAAAACTGGACGCTCAATGGTAAATGAATGAGACACGACAGTCGGCCTAAGGGTATTATATGCTAAGCTTTCTTTCTTTCTCTTTCCTGTCCAGCTGACATCTACCCGGAGTCCTCAAATGCAGAAAACCGTCAATTTTAAGAGAAAAAGAGCCTCAGAGAAAACTTGTTGAAACCTTTTAATAATTTTTACAACTTGAGGTCTTGAATTCCTTAGACACACATTTTGGTTACTTAACAGCCGTAGCGACATAAAGACTGCTTAAAAGCATTTAAATCGCCAAAAATATCCCAAAGAGCTTTGTCAAGATTTAATTCTGGAGCAGCCTACGACGAAGTTCTGCATAAATCAAGTGTCATATCAAAAGCTCCAGAGAAGTTAGCCCAACAGGACATGCCTTCCTTAATGGGGCATTGCCCCATTGTTGAGGACAAAATCAGAGAATAGGTTTCTGTGGAGAAAGACAGCATAAGATAATATCTATTTTATGATACCATTACGAATAGAAACCAATATTCTATTCATTTCTTGAACCAGAATAAAATGGCTATTTGAAACCGGACAGTAATATAATGCATGTACTTTTTTCTCTTCTGATTACCGTAAGACTGGAAAATGTTTGTACGCACGAAGAATCAAATAACTCATATCGAAAAATATAAAAAATACTTATGATCTAAGGTTTTAAGTCATTGCCATTAGATATCTTAAGTCGTTATTCCACCATCATCTCCATTCCATAACATAATAATCCGCATGTAAAACAATATTCTTACTTTGCAGCCTATTCAAATAGAAGGAAGTTATTTGAAGAGAAAGTGCATTAATAAAGCTCTATTTTTCGGGTTTAAATAAAAAGTTGAAGGTTATGGTTGCAAAAATTGAAAATAAGAAATGGAATAAGAAATAAGAGGAAAATAAGGAATCAAACAAGACTATTAAAATCAATGCTGACATAAAGAGATAAATCACGTTAACAGAAATAACATACAATCATTTTTAGTGGAAGAACTATATGTTGTAACAAGAAATTGTTTTGCTATTCCACTTCGTATTATTGTGCCTCGCGTCGTGGATAAACACGTAACACGAAAATCTATTTATTCTTTTACCTGGAAAGAAACCACTATTCCGATATTATCTTCTCTTACCTTATATTTTAATTACTCTTCCCTAGCTTGCTCGTCAGAAAAGAAAATACATGAAACATTTCAGATTTAGAGATACGTTTGCTATTTACTTGACAATATGAAATAATAAATTTACTGACAATTTAAATAATCAAAATAAGTCCTTACACCCTAAGGTCAAGACCACTTGTATATTCGAATTTAGACACAAGTTTGGTGTATGAATAATTATTCCTTCTTTCAAGTATATTGTCTAACTATTATTTGCCACACTTTATCAGTTAAACTTTTCACAAAATCCAATAACTTGGTACAAAGGGATTTCCTTCACAAACTTAATTCTTGGCCAATTAAAACCTCTTGCCTTATAGCTTCTTGTGTATTATTTGAAAATAAAAGTTTATAGTTACAACAAAATTATTCGACGACACAGATTGGTTTGTCCCTCTGCTGTCTGGAAAATCCTCTCAGCCGGCGTGGTGTTCGTCCTTGGCGGGCCCTCAGCATTTTGGCTCTCGTCCTGATGTAAAATCTCCCGTTCCCCTCTTTAATTCCAGCTCCTTTTACAATTCTCCTTTTCTACGTGGGCTATGTCTCGCACGATGCCACACTGTGGAACTTCCCTCTACCAATAAAATTTGCGTGCTCTCTCTTTGCACATCCGTACACTCCGACGGTTTGATCTTCAATGCCCCTCGCGCTCGACTTCCACTCCTTAGGTCTATCGTTTATTCTCAGAATTCATAATGTGGCTGATCCCTTATTGTTAGTTTTAACCATGAGGTGGCAAAAGAAAAAATGGCGAGGCCAGCCTTATGTTACAATGTTGACATTTAAAGTTTAAAAAAATTGGAAAACCATTACTGATAATGAAAGAGGTGATAATTTCCTGTACTATTCGTAATAAAAGAATAAACTATATCACGGCAAAGGCACAGAGAATGTTTTTTATACAACGAAGATGAACAAAGGAAATAATTGATATGAATCCTTATTCCACCGAAAACATACCGAATACACAGGGAATAGGGTAGGGGAGATTGAGGTAATGGTGGTCAGCGGGTAATGGTGGTTAATATGATTTTTCGTAAAGTGGATAACGCAGACTGATTGGTGTTTCCAACTCACAACAGTTTGTGGATATACTACTGGAGTGCTCGCCATATTGCCATAGGCTTGATAAAGAAACCAAAATGGCTATAAAAACAGATTGGAAGGGCCCTTCAATTTTTCTTCCCTTTTTTTACCATGGTAAGATGTTTTTAAAATCATTGACTTCATATCATGTTCATACTTTCAATTACCTTTTCGTAATTTCTAAAATGCGCAATTATCTGATAAAATAAACATAAATATTTCAGTTTAGCGTTTTTATGTCATCGAAACTCCTAATATTTCTTATTTTACAACCATTTATTAGAACATGACAATACCGACTACCATTACCCCAGGGTTTACCTCAGCTGATTTTTTTATATTTTTTATAATGTCAATAGGTAGGCATAACTAGGGCTCATTTAAGGCCTACAATAGGTAAAATGTATTGCATGTCGGTGATTATACATGATTGCGATCCACATTTTAAATGAAGTGAAGTTTTGTTCTCATTTTCCCTTAGGTGACCGCGATTAACCCAGTTTCCCATACAGGTCAGAAAATATGGGATAAAGGGTATTTTAAATGCAACACATCTAAAATATGGAATGCTTAATGTGAATTAGTTAGTTACAGAAGCTCAAAACAAAATAGACTAATAAAATATTTTCCATTATGGTTTCAACAGAGTCTTAGAGAATCTTCAACTCCATAGCTGAATATTTTAAGGCCATGAAATTTCCCATTTTATATGCGTGAATGGATATGATTCCTCCGCAACTCTAAGAAACAGCCCTGAAGCGATTTAGTGAGTTAAGAATCGTTAAGCACAAAGTAGGTACCTACTGAGGAGTAACTTAATTATAGCTATTAGTTACAGAAAAAAAGGTAATTTCGCCCACGTGAAGGTATAATGAAAGGATATATGTATGAATTTACGTCTGCGTCATAGAAATGGCCAGTTTACTTTTCCGAACTCTGCTTGGTTGAAATCCAATCCACCGGAACCCAAGTCAGGCATCGTCACCCCAAGATGTGTTCTACTTGCCCGTCTTCCCCCAACATGCCAGCGACATCGAACGAAGGAGAGCTGAGATAGTTCAAACATTGTTATGTCAAATATTCTGTTGACTCTTTCAAGGTGATTGCGAAGCGATGGTGACGTAACGGCCCCGAGTGCGAAGGGAAGCCGTTCTGACATCTTGCGACGCACCCAATGTCGCGGTTTTGAGGGAAAGAGAGGGTTATATAAACATGGAAAAACCCATCCGGAGCCCGGAGAGAGATAACAGCGTGTTGAGTTCTCATTCCTTCTCAACAAAACTCTTTTCCACTCCTGCGGACACTGTCATACACAGTTTCTCCCTCGCCACACAACCACTTTCTTCGAAAAATATTGCCTAGAGCATTTCGAACAACACAGGCACATTTACCACGGACAGTACAATAAAGGACTCTCCGGTCGGCAACTATTGAATGCATTACACTTGAGATCTAAACCAATGGCAGAACTAGATTAAAATTATACACTACTTAATGAAGATTTCATGTATGTGGGGATTGCCATCAGCTAAGGACATATTTGACATTAGGGAGATAGAGGAAGTAAGGATGGAATCACTTCAAAACGTGAGCCATACAAAATGCAAAAAACGTAAGAACACACAAAATTTTCAAACTGAAAACGAGTTGATATGAGGACCGCCAACAGCTAAGCACATATTGGACATTAGGGAGATGGGAGAAGAAAGGATGGAATCACTTTAAAACGTGAGCCACACAAAATGCAAAACCGTACGAGCATACAAAATTTTCCAACTCAAAACGTGTTGATATGCATCCCTGTAAAACCTTATAATGACCCAGTCATCCACAGCATTTCTCCATCTTCCCCTCCAGTGATTACTCCTCACCCACTAAGGCTAGCTCTCCCACTTGAAATAAATGAAGTCAGAAGCGCCAAGCACCAACGCTACTCTCTTGAAGTAGGACCAGTGGTTGGTCACGAAACGTCGGGGAAAAATCCGATACACCACGCGGCATACACCAGTTTGTCAATTTTTAATCATAATGAGCCGTGAAAGCTTTAATCATGAAATGCCTCCAAGGTGCTTATATAATTAAGCGTTGCGTATATACGAACAGCCAAACATCAAGATTTACTCAGATACCCAAGCGCATATAAATGGGTTAACGCAAGTGTCACCGGCGTTGCTGGCGGTTAATATGCTATAATTAGGGCTGTTAACTGAAATTTATATCCATGAGAATATAATATATCAAATTCATTACTTTTCAATGATATTCCTCGCGAGTGCAAATACTCAATTGCAAAAATTAGGAATAAAATGATAACTTTGCACTCCTCGCACGGTCTTTTTCCAAAACAAATTAGAATGCCTCATAGATGGAAACATGCATAAAATTGTAAAGAACCTAAGTGGGCCTCATCTAATCAGTCTCCCTGGACACTTCAATAAACTTTAAGCTAACACCCTCAAGTCTAAAAACAAGCAGCATTCGATCTTGTTATTCCACCAAGTTGAATCCCACGAAAATCCTCGTCTTCACTTTTTAATACCAAATGGTGTAAGTGAAATCCCAATTAATAGGCATTATTGAATGATATAAAGGTTTGGATAATTTTTCTTTGAAAGGACGGTGTTTTGGAAATAGCAAAGTGATATATGCTAATGTATTGTCTAATAAATGGTCAAGTTTATCCCACAAAGTCAACTTATTAGAGGGATGCATCTACAGCAAATATTACAGCGATTAAATAACACGAAACAGTATGGTATCATTACAAATGACATCCAATTATATTTTACGAGAGTGAAAGGCAAAATTAAATCAATAATATATTATTTAGCGAGACTTCAAGTTGGTAGACATTTGGGGGAGATCACCGAGAGCTTAGGATATTTGGCACATTAGGAAGATTGGGGAAGGAAGAATGGAGAAATGCTTGATGTCCTCATTAGCCTGTTTCCACCAAAGAGCGCAAAGGGGACCATACCTTCTCTTCCATTTAACGGACGGAGTGCAGAACAGCCCTCCACAAAATACTCGAGCATGGATCAGGCGACCTGAAAAATCACCATCACCGCCAGGCCCGGACCCAATGAAACGCTAGTCAAAGGAATAGGAAACCAGTAATCTAGCCTAAACTGCACTCTCATTCTTTGAAAACTCCAAGAGAGTGGTGGAACTACTCAATATTATGAGACATACTGAAATTTCCAACGCAACATGTGTTGATAGGTTTAGCAGGAAACAATTTCCGCCAGAATCCTCATTTAATAGCGTATTCTATATTAAATTCGTGTATATGCGAGTCCACAAGGCAAAATTTATTCCCATATTTCTCAAAGCTTAACAATCATACCGCACAAATCAAATAATCCACATCACATGATAAAAAAATTGTAGTTTCTAATGAAGCGAGAAGTGAGAAAACTTTTCGCTAAAATTTGGAAACTTGCAGGATTGTGCACTAAAATTCATTAAATTGCACATCAGTAGTCCTTTGAAGATATTTTGAAGGAATCATAGGTTGAGAAAACAGAAAATCGTAAAATAAAAAGGATAAACAGCTTAGTAATCTCCTTATATGTGTACTAGCCTCTCAGAGTCAATAAGAAAGAGGTGGCAGTAATAAAAAGAACGTTGGTTCAATGATATAACACGCAGTCCTAAAAGAGATTAGGGAAAGGACAAAGCGTTAAATAAGGGCGGTGTCGAGTTGTAGAAGAATGCCATGAAAAGAGCTAAGAGATGGGTCATAAGTAAACATGCTTCCGACTTGCTCCATGCTTCCGACGGTGCTATGGAGGATACGAGGGTACATTTCGTTAACAGGCTCACTATTTGGCAGGAATATGGCGCGCACGGCATCGGGGCCTTGAGGCAATCCCTCCTTCTGAAATGGAATTTATGAACAGCTCTTGCATACCTCACTGCTCTTTCACCCTTTACCACCCATCTTACACTAATAGTCCTTAGATTCCGCCTTTGGCACACCCCATAACTCCATGTGGAAAGGGGCTGAAATAAGGGTCAGCCATATTCAACCATTCTGAAGGGTCTGAGGGTACCGCACGGTACGGACGAGCAAGGAGTAATATAATTTACCCCTATTGCGCTTTCATCTTCTCGCTTATAGGGTAGATGCCCTTTGCATTGAATAACAGCTCTAGGGTGCTTACTTGTACCCTTATGCAATCCGTTTAAAGAGGAATTCGGAATACGGCCAAATTGGTCGGAGTATATCTTTTATATAAAAATTACCTCATGCACATTATTACATAATTTGTGCTAAACTAAGGGTTAGTTTCCATGGATGATACAGAAATTATTTCGTTCATGAAAAGTTACCCCTTAAGATATAAATAAACTATCTTCAGTTATCTTTCTAACAATGTCCAACAACAAAATCAATGGGTTCATATAAATTTAATTGATATTAACTCTAGAAAAAATGCAGCATATGTCCTAGTTAAAGTAAAAAAACTAACAAAATTTCGCGTTCCCAGTTTTGACATGGAAGCAAAATTTAGTAATACCTGAACAGCCTATTTTAGCTTTGAAAATAAACTTGGAGAGTGCCAATTTTTTTTAGCATATTTTTTCATCGCATTAAATTAAAAGATGATGGCAGAATAACGATACGAAGATTAGTAAGTACTAAAAGCCGTTCTTCGCGTAAGCCATATTTACACTTCCCACAAAATTTTACCGCGTAGAGACCGTAAAATGTATCTCTATTCATGAAATGCTTTAAAGGCGATAAACCAGTGAGAGATTAACAAAAATGTGCAGCAGTAAGGGTATGAAAACTTTTGGCAACCGGCCTGAGAGATATCCTTACACGTGGGAGCACTAGGTGGCTACGTTGGGTCTTCGACATATACGGCCACTTTATCTGCCGCGAAACCGCAAAATCCGCGTCTCGCAATTGACTTCACGATGCCTGATCCTCTTTCTCACCCACTGGATCAGGTGTAACGTAGCGTAGGGCTCCAACTTCCAATTATCTTCGCAAACACCTTGCTGTGGAGCGAAGGACCGGACTGAACCCGGCGAAAAAAAATCCACTGTGGGGTATAATAATCATCCCAGAATGACGAAAGGGGTAGCTTGCATTATTGCTCAGCCGTAATACCATATGTTTTGTTTGTCTCCGAAACTCGATACATGTTTAAAAGCATATTTATAACTATAAAAAAGTGTTTAGGCAAAAGCAAAGATATGGAAATGGAGAAAAACCTGGAGATAGGATGAATGGAAATAAGATGAATGCCCCAGAAGCATAGATGCGATAGAGAGGTCTACGTCTTAACACCTATTTTCTGCCTCAGCATAGTTTTTCAAGTTTACTCAATAAATGTAGCAAACGAATTTGAAATTAATAATTATATCATTTACGATGAATAAACAAATAAAACTTTCCTGTTCAATAACTAAAACACTTGTGTGAATAGTGAATGGTACTTCGACTTCGCAGATTTTGGGCAGGCACTCTGCCAATTGCACGATTTCCAATGCAATTCAGTCCAATTTGAAAATAAATTATACGTAACGTTCAAGCGATCAAGGTGCATGCTAGATAATTAATCACTGCACTCATAGCAAGACCCATTTCATTGAGCTTGAAACATGTTTTTCCGCATAGAATGTTAAAAAGGCAAAGCAAACGCATGGTATCTAAAATTTGACCATCACCAACTCACTTACGTCTTTAGAAGGAATCCATACTAATTGCTTACCAGTTTCTCTATGAACTCCTTAAATCGCTAACCCAATGTCCTAAATAGCTTTAATCGGGGTAAATATATGTAAAAAACCGAGCTGTCCTTGTTTACGTCAGCACAAAATATTTGGAAACCAGGCTTTATGATTAGGTTACAAGGAATTTCTTTTCTGTAAAATCAGTTTATATAATCACAGTAGGTAAATATTACTGAAGGAAAAAGTTTACTTTCACTGACCAGAATACGTACCAGCGAAAAATGAAGGACAAGGCTTAAATTAAAGCCCTAATTGGAAAAAGATTAACCACCTACTCCACACGCCAACTATCCCCATGCTCCCCAAATATGATAAAAAGCTTACTTTGAAGGCGGAGCACGGTAGTTCAAAAAACACCATAGATAATTAAAAAACCCCATTCTTGTCCTCGTCATTGTCCGGCAAGCTCCTTGCTTATGACCACAGTGAAATATTCCGTTGTAACAAACACATAACTAGATTCTTTTCAAATCCTAGCATCATTATGAAAGCGTTAAAACAATTCGCTCGTTATCTCTCTCTTCAAGTCAAAGTGTGAGAAAAATGCGAAACTGGATGAAGCATTCTCGCTCCCATTCAATTATTTGGCCAAAATGAGTGAATAATTTCTCTCAGTGCACAAGTAATACAATTTGTAGAAGTAGCAACGACCATGTAAGGACACACTTAAGACGTTTGGGGACAACGGCCTCGGGTAGCGTGAACGTGTGTTTGGAATAAAAATTGAACCCACACAGCACCCGTAGAGGAGAGCCTTTCACCATAGGACGCGAACGCCCACGGTCATTAATTGGAGCATCCGATAAACCAACGCGACCCAACCCGCCGCACGCCACCGCTTATTAGGATGACCGTTGAAAAAAAAACCTTACTCCCTCGCATGACCCAGTGGCACGAAAAGAACACACGCCGCCATCGAATAACCTGGAGAGAACACGCTTGGAGCGGAAATGTTCAACTTGTGGAAAATACGGAATGAAAAGGTGGAGGCGGGGTAAAAAAAAGGTGCATAGCATAGACAGGAATACAGGTAGGGAGGTGAGCATTGATGATGCACAATTGAAGTTAGACGAGAACCATAAGGGGTGTAATAGCTCTGAAGCTTGCACTAAGGATACGTACATACCTGGTACGTATAACAAGTGCGATACTGTTATTTTTCTAAAGCCTACTCATTATGGTAGGTAAAAAAAAATACATTCCGAGAAATGAAGAGATGATAAAATGCTACATTATTACACATATTTTCAAAATAAACATTATAAACTGGTTTTCAAGCCATGGAATCAATATAACATCCTCAAATATCTGTCACGTTAATTGGCCTTCCACAACACCCTCGCGTTTGTTAATATGGAATTGAATTTTCTATTGAATGACATGCAGAGTTCATTGAAAATGAAGATCACCCGAATGATTGGATCTCGAAGTGCACTTCGAAATGATATTAAAGGAGGTATATCAAACGTCTCTCCAAGTTAACGTAGCTGGTCATTATCAACTTAGACTCCATAAAAGAGGGGCTAACTAAATGGTCACCGTCAGGAAACTAAAACGAATGGAGTAGAATAAATGGAAGCTTATGTGGCTGTATTGGCTTTTTTCATTGGTAAAACAGAACTATTGCCGTCAGATGTTCTCTCATGATGCTGAAAAAATATTACTTAAATAACTAATACAAAATGACTACGAAATATCGGAACTGGAGTTAAGGAAATATTGTCCTAGGTAAGGTTTCTACAGTATCACGCTAGCGTTCTTAGGGAAATCGATAAAATAATATTTCACATCAACTTTTGACTTTATTTCTTATTATCTTAGTCCCTTCGCTTCGCGGACGAGATTAGTGAGATTAAAATAAATAAATAAATAAAATGATACAGGGCCATGACAAAAACAATTCTCATCGCTTCAAAAACCGTGGTTGGCACGTAAAACAATATGAAAAAAATTGAAGCTACCTAGGGACGCAATAAATTAAATATTTGCAGCAGGAAGGATAATAGGTGAAAGAACCAACCACGTAATCTACGATAAAACAGACAGAAAATAAATAGATCCTAAAAAATAGAAAAGACCAAAAATAATAAAAGGCCAATAAAACAAAGTTATAGAAATGGAACGATACAGAAGTTAAAATACCTTTAACGCATCTCTGAAATACTTTGGATATAAGTGACCCAATGGGTGGAAGTAACTAATAATATCAGATGCAATGCTATATGACCATATTATTGCATGTTTCAATATAAGTGGAATTATGTATGGTCTAAGGATATTAATATTACCGAATCTCCTTCACGTGTAAATGCCACAATGTTGTACAAATTGGTGAGGCTGCGAATTTGAATAATTCAGTATCCATAGCCTCGAAAATCCTCTTATTTTGGTTTCGCTTCTAGTTCAAATATCTGTGAATGACCAATGTGACAAAGCATACATCTAACCTCAGCTTTCCTCACTGTCAAATTTTTAAGCCATACGAAGTAAAATCCTGACAATGAGTATGAGGGATAAATTTCTGTAGATTTATTGATATTACTACTGAGATTATTTTGTCGGAATCTGTCCCCTTCCATGTAAATCTCTACCGTAAATCGGCGCAAAAGTCATTCCAAACAGCTCTTTGAACGGCCACCGACGGAAATACTCCTTCGAATCATTTTTTATGGGCAGATTTCTAAAGTGTGATTCCCTTTAAAAGGCGGTAGGAACAGAATACTGGGATCTATATAAGTGATATATGCGAGTCTCAGTGGCTATTGCCAAGAAATTTTAGAATGCCTGCCGTACACTCCACTGCATTCATCCTCTTCCCATATTTTCATCCTCCTAGGAAGATATATCACCATAGAAAGCCTATTCACATGCATATACATCCTCTTATGAATTGGCTGCGCCTTATTACATCAAGGCAATGCCCTTTCCCTTCACCATACAAACATATCCATCTTCTCTCCTGACTCCAATGCATAAAGCAAACTTTTTATGGAAATAATTCACAAGCTTTCAGCACTAATTTGTCACTTCAATTATTGTGGTAAATAAGCATTATTTTCCATACTAACTTATTCGTAGAATTTTCAATCATAGCCTTGATGGCCTAAATGACATTATAAAGAAGCGATATAGGTAATCAATCCGGAATAAAATCTTGCCATCATCATGGGCTACTTACCAGAAAAATATCGCCGCTTAAATGGCAATATAACTTCACTAACAGATGCATGCGTTGTATTAGGATTGAAAATTATTCTCGCTCATAAGGAGATTTACAATATGGTATTTGGATTGTAATTTTTACCTATTAAATTTAAAAAAATTTCTAAACCTTTTGATCGCGTGATATGTTTCGTGCAAAAATATTTAGCACTGCTGAGGTAAGTCAAGAATTTTTCGATTTAACCTTGTGAAACAATATGTAACGGAGTTCACCACATAGCTACGGGCTATCTACATCTTCCATTATCCCCGTCCGTTCGCACTCAAACATTTTTACGCACAGGAAATATACTGGTTATGTGATGCTTATTATGTACAGGTAGCTTACGAGGCTTGCAGCATGATGTTTACAGCGGTAGGCCCAGAGAACATGAAGCGTGCATCAAACGTGCGGCACCGTGCGTTGAGCGTAGATGTTCCGTAAACAAGGAGTGTTTTTAGTTGTCGTTACTGGAGGGCGTAGTTTTATTATGTTATTTTTTGTGTGTGCGCCTGAGTCAGTCGCCAACTCCTCGACAGTTAGTGTGTGGAACTCTGAATGAAGAACACGTGGTACTCCAACTGCCCCATCCCCTCCTCCGCCCCCCAAGTGTGATCAAGCTATTCGGAAGAACTGGAGGAAGAACAAGGCTGACTGACTGAAGACTGATTGATAAGTGAAATTTCGCCCCCCTATTCTCGTTATTGTTATGACATTGTTAAAAGTTAAAGATTATATTAATTTTAAATATTTAAAAGCGTATTTTTCTGGTCGTTCGGGTTTATAGTTTTTTTATGAACATATTTTTTCATTCCGCGACAGTAAACATGACTTAAATGGCAACTCAGGAAGAGCACGTGAAATGAGAGAAAGCGCAAACAAAGGGAGTAGGGAATGGTATGTTGAGGAGTCGTTCCTGGTATAAAACGTACGCTTCATGCGCGCTGCTTGTACATTAGGAGGAGCACAAAAACGGTAAGTTTCCTGCACATAGCCATTCTTTTTTGGCGGGGTTGTTAGTTCCTGCGTTTAACGACAACAGGTAATGTTAAAAACGTCACATAGATTGCCCTTTCCACGATTAGGTTCTCATTCCAATTCGTCGAACCCTCAGTCAATCCGTTATCGCGTTACATCTTTCCTTCGAGCATTCGACAACTGCTTCCACCCTCGTCATAATGTGAAAAATTTCGCCTCAAATCCGTTTCCAGCCCTCCTCGTAATTTACTTCCTTCATTCTCACGTAACATGGATCACGTCATTTCCACCTGACGACTAACGATGCATCGAGAAGGCAATGACTCTTTCTTTCCGTGATTCTCTACTTCCTTTCTTTCTTCACCCTTACTTTCAGCACAGGATTCTTTATTTCCCTCAAACCGTACTGCTTTCCCGCGAGGGCAACAGGTAAGGAGACGTAATTGCTTCGTTCAATAATGAACAGGGATCAGTTCGGCGTTAGAGACACGGGTTTTCGAGCAAGAGGAATAGGAAGAAGGATGATGCGAGGTAGGACGTGAAAAACTTGAGCGACAGGGATTGAATACAAGTGGAATTGAGGGCTGAAATAAAGACCCTAATTGAATTACTACATAGTTTTTCTTTAGTTCTTTTAGAAAATTCAGTGATAAAATGCCTATTACCTTTCTATTTACTGTCACAAAGACCCATTCTGGTAAAAAGTAACTGATTAGTAGAAATAGATATGAAACTGAGGGCGAGAGATAACTTCGATGAGGGAGTTGGGCAATTACGTATCTGTTACACTTCTCTGAATTAGTTTGCAAAATAACAGAGATATCTAAACCAATTCTTATTATTTTAAAATTTCAGGATACAAATGAATACATTTGATTAAAGTAGTGCCAATTCTACGTCAAGAAAATCTGTACATAGAAGTACATATTCATAATTTATGATACCTTCATATCTATACTTAGCTCCACAATTGAGAAACGTTTTTATTTTACAGTGCGATCGGTTCTTTCCGTCGTTCATCTCTCACGGTATTCATTTTTTTTACATTATGAATGAATAAGAAAACATCTTGTGATTTTAGAACAATGCTAAAGCTGCACAGAGGATCTTACGACGAAAGTTCAACAAATGTGTAATACAGTTCCATAGTATTTAGCATGTAGATTCAGCACCTATAATAAAAAAAAATAAAAGATATCATGGAAAACAAACAGAAACGAAATTTTTAGAAGGATATTGATAGCAATACGATCGTTTTCGTAGTAGAGTACACTTGGGAACTATTAGAAAAGCTCGCGTAGATAGAGACAGCGCCAGAAAATGAAAGTATCTAATTCAAATGCCGATTATAATACGAGAAATCACTGCAGTCGCTAATTTGAAAACACAAATCTGCAAATTATATCGTATCCCAATAATTCTACTTGCTGAACAACAAATTTTAGCCAAAGGAAAATTCTTAGTGTAAACAATTCTTCCACCCATGCCTTTTTCTTTTATTTCTCCCACAATATCAACTGATGCTATTGTACCACAAATATATGTAATTTCCTAACTTACCGAGTAAAGGAGTGGAGAGTGAGGCCCTCGAAGACTCAAGAGATAAGATGCCTGAGATGGAAAATGGCCCCAGTGATTTCACCTTTACTGTCGTTTTCAGCGGTATTTCTTTTACCACTTCCTCCCATCTTCACAACTTTTCCCATCCCCCCTTCCCGACGCGCCTGTCAACCAATCCAATCCACGTCATCTTCCCCCGTGAATCCGATAGGTTCTCCTCATCGTCGTTCGATTTTTTTAAACTACTTCCTTCTCCAAGCGACTTTCCACCCCCTTCTTCCTCTTCAATCTTACGTGGGCTACTCCTCTTACCCTTTGGGCAATCCATCTCACACCTCTTTGCATTTTCTTTAAAAGATTCCCCGAAGCGCTGGAATGAGATTTCGACTGGTTTATAAAATACTCACAGTCACCCTTTGGCAATTTCCGTCCCTCATACATAACACCTCCCGCTCTTTCTCCGCCTGCGTCAAAATCATCTTCCTGCCCTCACTCGTCCCTTTAACAGCCTCCTCTCATTTCACCTACTTTTTTCTCCTTACTCATCCTACTCTGCCAATTTACCCCCTCGCCACCACTCCCCCAGACACCAGCACTCTATAGACTCTTTTTCAGGGGTACTCTAAGACCCTTTTGGGGAAAACCTTCCACCCCGTCGTGACCTCCCGCCGAGTGGCAAACAAAGTTTTCCCTCTCTCCTCCTCCTCCCTCACCTCTTTCTTCCTCTTCCCATTGAAATCTATCCCATTTGTGCCTCTTTCTGTTCTTCCTTTCTTTTTTCTGGGTCCTCTAGCTGTCGAAACGAGTTAACTTTCTCTTCCATCCCTTATTACCACAGCATTCGTATTTCTTGGTGCGTTAAGTAAAATCCAAAATGTATTTCCAATGCTATTTATGAAATCGTTGTTTCAGGACCATTGATCGAATTTCTCTCAGGACAGCAATACTTACTGTAAACGCTTATTGCTCATCGCATTATATTTTATTAACTTAATATAGCCTAACAGGTTGACTACTGAGATGGTGTTCTGATTTTCATCGAACACTATGTTCATTCCTCAAGTCATATTTTACTTTATACCACGCTCTCAAACCATGACATCTTACGTTATATGTCATTGCACACCACCAGAAAAAGGAATATCATGAGCAGATCTCATTACTAATTGTAGGTGATGACAGAAAAAATCGATATTTTACTGGTTCATCCCTTCATCGAACATTCCACGATTTAGCGATTAGGTTTAATTTAAGGATTAAGTTTATATCTCGCCAAAGCAATATTTAGAATGGAACATACCGTCATACTTAAACGTAAAATAAAACCTTTACGGTGAAGAACCAAATATTCCACAGTCGCGACAAGTTTATTTAAACCCACGAAGCTGTTTGTGGTACTCCTATCGAAGCTTAGCTACATTTGCCAGAGATTTCAAGGGCTTCAAAAAGGTTGTGTAAGTGGAGGAATATGCTAGGATATTATTTTGTCAAATAGAATAACATAAGATGACTATATCTCTCATTGATTTCTATGTAAATATAACAAATCTGATTTTTTAACACATGCGATTCAAAATCGCCGTAAATTTACCTCCGGCGTCTCTAAGATAATTTGTATTTTAGCTATGAGAGAGAACGTTCACCTTTGAAATCAGTAAGTATTTGGGGATTATTTTGTCTCCTAATCAAAAAAATACCTATTTTTTACAAAAAGTGAAATGTCGTATTTAATGTGGAAAAAGTCGGGATGAAATATGGCATTAAATTTCTAAAAATATTTTGGGAAAAAATTTAGCACCATCCAAAGGTCAGGTTTTAAAACGGATCCAGAAAGAAGGAAAAAAATTGATCCAACAGGCCATCAATTCCTAGGAGTCCGGCGCTCTGAGAAATTTCGAAAGCGGAAATAAATGCCGTTCTTTGGCTCTGAGGATCTCATCTTCTATAATTTTCTCGGCCAGATAAAAATAAAATACTAGGGCAGAACCCAGACGACCCTCACCCAAATGAAATATTGACTATACAGGGAACGTATTTCAACTCACTGTCGGGAGGAGGGACTTATCTTGAACTTGAAAGTTAGCACGAAGAAATGAGATGTCTCAGTGAATGCCGGTAAGTTTGGACTAACAGACATCACAAAGAATAAAAAAAATGAAAAGATCTGTATGAATGTAATCAGAATAAGATTTTATACTGAGGGTACGAAGACATTGAAATTGTAGTACCGATTCGAGCCACTAACCTATAAGTTTTTGCTTCGTGACCTAATTTATTATATAGGTGCTTAATAATTTATGTAAAAAATAATACCATGGCTAGGAGTTGGTCTTTAAATTTGCGGTAAAACACATATTACGCTAAAAATCCAGACTGTGTGCCATTTTTGATAAGCAAACACGGCTAACGAAGAGGATCTTAATTGAATTATATTTGCGAAACGTTTCTTACCTATGTTAATTAATTTACTTTAAGTCTATCTCGAAATAGGTACGTTATCTAAAGCCAGCATTACCCAAACTTGAATCATCGTGGTTTGACTATGATAGGGATTGTGTCGCAACGTATCCACCAAGTGCGATGAATTTCAGATCGTATTAATTTTCATTTCAATACAAAGCTCCATCGAACAGATTGCTGTCAAAGCATTGTAAAAGCTTCTATTTACCGATGTCATACGCCTCCATCAACGTTTGATGTAGTGACTCACACGGCGATGGCACTCTCTTAACAATAAGATATGGAAACTAGGCAGAGAACTGAATACCATCCAATTTATCCAATCCAATTCTGTTATGGTAAACGTAAGACCATTGGATAGTCGAACAATGTAAAAGTATAAAATGTGACACTTGATGTGCGAGCGCTAGTGTCGAAAATATTGCTCTAATTAGCATTTATACACATTTAAACTCGTTCATGATCACAACATAGAGTATAATGAGCTAAAATGAACAAAAGTTTCCAGGAAAATGCAACTAGTGATTATTTGAGAGTGAATTAGTCCAAAAAAAAAAAGAATCAAAGAGTCCAATTCTTCCGATTTTCCGACTAATCAATGACTTTATGGGCAGAAATCTATTCATTTTCAAGTTTTATAGCATACACCAACATAAAGAGAAAAGTAAACATAGTCCACGAAATGCTTCAACTAAATACTTACCACCCTAAATAAACGAGATTCAGTGCTACCATCATTAGTATCTAAATACACCCTCACACTGACCTACCAGCTCATTATAAAATATAATTAGAGTTTCATAGACAGATTTTGTTCGTTCATTTACGGACCCCAGCACGGAAATACTTTTATTATAAATTAAAATTTCCATCCATTACGGACGAAGATATTTTTTCGTCAATCTGACAGATTCCTCGTAAAAAATTCTTGAATTTATTTTTTTTACTTCAGAAAGAGGATGATAATTGCTTAGGGGCAAAGAGGAACTCCAAAACATTTAATGTAGAAATTCATGCTACTGGAACCAATATTTCTGCCAATATCTTGAACTCGCTATATGAAATAGTGCTAGGGAACAAATTCGTTTAAAATTCATGAACATAGTGTTAATATAAGTGAATAAACCATGGAAAAAATTAAATCATCCGTGGTAACATGAGTACTTTGTGAGTATTAAAACAAATTTGTTTTCCAGTGACTCACGCATATTGTAGCTACATACCTATAAGGTGATTACAGCTAAATAAAATTATAAAATGTGATCTCTGGTTAAATAAAAATTCACCACCTTTTATTAGGGTTAGAGAGATGGCAGATAATGACGCATTATTTATGGACCACTGATCAAATTAAAAATTTATGAAATCAAAATTTGCAAACCAAACCTCCAAGTTTGAATAAGAGACAGCGTTTTTCAATCAATAAAATAAGGACACGTCATCACAGCTGGAGGTTTACTGACTCGAGAACTTAATATAGATATTATCAATAACAAATAATACCCATACGGAACATTTAAGAGCAATATCTAACATAAGTATCGTAATTGATCTTTAAACTTAACTAAAAAGGTATTCTCTTTTGACAGAATGCTGACGTGCAACAATTTTTGTATTATTTGACCTGTTACGAGTAAAGTGATCTGAGGCTATGCTTAACGTAACGAGGTCATATTTCCATCGGATGAAATACTTTTAAGGTAAGTATCACTCTGTCTGAATTCGGCAAGTATATACATTGTGTACATCATGATAATATCAGCGACAGATAATGAAATTTGTCCGATACTCCTGCAACAATATAGAGATGAAGGTTTATTCGAAGGGTCTGAAGTCAATATCAAGTTAATGATGCCAAAATGCTATCAATCGTAGGACTGCTCATTGAAAACAAATAAATAAAATCCAACAAATTAACTAATGTTTCATCACACCTTTATCATCCATTACCAAAACTGATGGAGTTAGACATGACTTGGTGGAATGACTTGACTAAAGCAGTGATGTACAGAGGAAGCTTTATAGTTTCACAGGAAACGTATATCTTGCACGTTTAACCTCTTCGTTACTACGGACATCAATATTCAGTTTTGATATAAATAAAATATGATTCTGGATTTTTATACCTAACCAGAAATGAAGTGCATAAAATCAGCAGCAACAAAAAGGAATACTGAAAATAATATCGTAATTAAATCGAATAGTAATAAGCGTTGCTGAAACTAAAAAGCAAATTCTAAACCCTATATTTATAGAAAATAGCAATACTAGCCAGCCGCAATTCAGAGCCAAAATTACAGAAACATGAATGAATTGGTAGAACGAAGGAATCCAAAAACCTTCAATTTAAATTATTCGAGCAGAAAAAATACCATCATAGATTACTAGATACAAAGAGTAAGGCTGGAGACAGTGTTGCTACATCGGTTTAAAGTCACCTGTGCGAGTGCAGTAGATCGCAGAGTGATATTAATGTTGGTGGGGGATACTTTTAACGATAGTAAGCTTCAAAATATCCCAGACAGTGCCTCGTCACCATACCCACGTACTTATTCATTCAAAGTAACTAGACACCACCATCCAATACATCCTTTCCACACCACCACTCCCTTCCTTATCCTTTCAATTTCACATTTCTATTACGCGTTGTTCATCCCTCATTTCCTCAGAAGCAAAAAAGTAAACCAAGAGTAAAAAAATGGGACGCAAGTTATACATATATGTGATGATGAGCGGTTAAGATATCCTCATGAAGTGCTGCAATAGCTGATTACTCCAAGGGTGAATTCGTAAGTGTGATGAACGTTTCCTACTAATCAACCGAATGGATAGTTTCGTATTACAAAAAGAAAATAATCGCAGCAGGCGACGAATATCAATCGTCTCGTCCTACATGGCAGAATGGAGCCAAGTCCTGAGGAGTAATATTTTAGCAGGCTCTAGAAGATACTCGACAGATGTGGTTTTTTTCTATTAGCGATATTTTGCTTTTAAATAAACTACGGATATAAACTTCGCTAGATTTATAATAGGTCAAGGATGACCTCATACCAACCGTACTGAATAGCAGTCGTCCTGATTCAAAGCTATAGGGTTACCCGAAGGAAATCATCGGAGAGATAGAAAAAATATCCCCTTCACCAACATTGATTTCGATTTGAATGCCTGTTTTATGATCAACGCATACGCTTCCTATGCATATGCTTCATAAGAATGTCATCATCTTGGAGCCCCAATATATTTCTATGTCCGGCAGAAGCGATAAATTAAGAGAGACATTTTTCCCAACGGATAGATATGGGAATTCATTATTCTCCCGAACCATAAAAGACTTAAATAAATAGTAGTCGTAATTTTGTTTGAGCGTATGCTTTTAATATGTCCTAACACTCCCTGCCACACGCCATTTTAGAGGGCTAGCGGGATAGTATGTAGAATTAGATATCTACGCCTTACATAAACATTTAAAAACAGAAAAGGTTTATCCATTCACTGACCTTAGGGGTCTCTCAAAAACGTATTGAGATGAGATTATCAATTTGAATTTAATTTTGATTGCGGTGAAAAACACGTATGGAAATGAATATTAATACTGAGAAAAGTAAGAAAATGAAGAATTTAAGTTGGCTATGTTTTTTATTCCTATGCTCTAAATAACCGTCGGATGGATATCGCTCTTAAATTTTGGTAATGGGGTGTCTAGAAATACTGAATATTACACATTCCACCTTATTCTATGCACTGAATATTACCGAAAAATGCTAAATAATCTATTGCTTCCTTATGCGCTATATTAGGAAGGATTTAAAGAACTAATACAATAACATGGAATAAGAAGCAAGAGGAAGATTAAGAAAAAGCCAATGGGTTTGGCTGGTGTGGTAGGTAATAACAAATGAGATATAGCAATGAGTATCGCGAAGCAAGCAATGAATCAAATACATGGGTGATGGTATGTAAGGGAAAAGATTCATCAATTTATGTAATAGTAGATGTCGTTTTTTACGTCGTAGTGCCAGACAGGGGCCTTTCCAGGGGCCCTTCTTTGCTTATCTAAACATTTAAATCCATTTACGAAGTCTTGTCTATCATTGACTAACCTCTTCAATGCAGATAACTCCTCTTCAGTTGTACATTCATAAAACCCTCACCCATACGAGGGCTTTTTTCCATACTGACAATTTTAATGCATCAGTAATATCTCCTTTAAGCATTCCGTGAGTTTTGGCTTGCGTCCATATTGATATGTGCTAAGGGTGTGGTGGCCAAGAAATCGATGGTGTTGCTGTGAAAATACAGTCTTTAAGTAATAATAGAAAATTATAGAGGCATAAATCTAAGTGGACATCATTTATAAAAGGAAACTAGAAGTAAAAAGGAAAGCCATTAACCTTAATAATGTCTCAAAAGTATACTTATTAGCCATTTGCTGATTATTTATGGAAACATCATTTAAGATTCAGTAACATACTGGTAGTTAGTGTAGCTCGATTTTTATAAAATTTTTATCATTAACGACATAACAGTATTAAAGAATTTGCTAAAACCAATACTGCTGTAAAAACAATTGAATAAGCTGTAACTAGTGATAGATGAGTACTTAATAACAATAAATGAGCGTAGGATATATCAATATGGTATTATACACATATATCTCGCTAAATTCTTAATAAAGAGATTCTACATAATAACAAGAAATAGCGCAGCAATTTCGACGGCCGAAGTGCCGGAAAATGTGTAGAACAATAAAATGAGAAAAATATAAAACTGATAAATGTCAGTTTTTGTGTCAAATGTCAAAAGAAGTTTTCCTCAAACATTGGTCAAATTCTGGTCTGTGTGCATTACACTGTCAGGAAAAAAATCACAAAATGAAGATAATATCTTAAACGATTGGGCAAAATAATATAATATTGAAAACTTCTCACGGCGTGGGAATGTTCTCCGAATATATATTTTTTGCCAAATGCTATTATGCTCATCTCTAGGAGAAAAATAAAGTATTGCCAAATGGATTGGAATGAAAGAAAATAAAAATAGACTATCATGGAGTCACAAAAGTGTAGCGTTACCTCCAAAGTGAAATCAATTGCACAGCTCCTTACAACTACGCATCCTCATCATTTCTTTTAATGCAAATAAAGAGAAGAACCTGGATAAAATAATAATGGTACCACCGTCACACATGCCAACTACAATTCAAGGAGGTAACGCGAATATCAATATATGAAAGAGTTCAATGAGGGTAATACCATATAAAGCATTGGGAGTTAAAAAATATAGCCGTAGAGGGGGGGTATGTACGTACATATCAGAGAGGGAGAACCATTGATTCGCAACTTTCCAAGTTTGAAAGCGGCTTAACCAAAGGAGAAGTCTCATCGACCCTCGATGTAGCCGCAGTTAGAGAGGAGATACTGGCAGCGGGAATGCTTGGTCGCGCGAATTTCATTCTTTCTCATTAAGTCTCTCCATCTACAGCGTAATGATGTGTCGAATTCGAAACACGAAAATACGCAACAATAGTAAGTTTAAAAAAATAAACGGAGGAAGGAAAAATTTGACGGGAAGCCCGTACTCTTGAATGGCTGCATAATGTAGCGAGTACATTCAAAATTTGAAGCCAAGTACCGCGATAACACGAAGTAATTCGTATATGATGAACCGCTGTGCCTGTGATTTGAGGATCAGTAATTTTTCAAACAAGGGCCAGCTTTCACGATAGCTTTGGCAATTTCTTGACCGCTTTATAATTAAAAGTTACAATCTCCTAATACATGGTGAAATATACAAGCAATGGTAACTTCCTCTATGTAGCTTAGGCCTTTCAATTATAATTACTTGATAATAAGTGTTGATAGACTCCAGACACATAAAATTGCGTCTTGGTGTAACATCATTTTGCAAAAAGAACAACAATGGTTGGTCAAAAAGAAAATTGGTTTGATAAAAATATTGCGTGCTATTACTGCTTTTGATGGAAACGGGTGTTCGATTTTTTCTTCATCCAATGATGGCAATGGATAGTGTTGAAGGTGGTAATTGATCAGAGCAACAGCTGCATAAATTATTAAAATATACTTAAGGAGAATCCTGAAAACACAGCAAATGAAAAGACACGAGATCCTGAACTGCATGCAAGTGGAAAGAAATAGAAAGCTACACAAGACAGCAGATATGGTACGGATAAAATACCTTCCGAGTTTAGCAAAGATTTCTAAAAAAATATTTCTATATATCTATCAGCAATTATTCTGGAGAAATACCAGGATGATAAATTACTTCTCAATACGTGGTTAGCATTAAAGCAGACAAACAATCACTATATATAATCTTCAAATATTTAAATTTCAAGCATTAATCATTTTCGTATTTCTCTTTCCATATTTTACTCACAATTACCTCACGGTAAGCGTGAACGTTCGGCATTTATTTTATCTCTTTTTCCAGAAAATACAAGTATGGCGTGAGATAATTCAGCAAATGCACACACTCTACTGCCATTACATCGTTGAGATCATCCCATCTGCTCATCCACAACTCCTCGGCTTTTACCCCTTCATTTTCACCTTTCGCCCTTTTCTAAAACGGCCTCATTTCCCAAATTTCTCTCGCCTTTATGCTTTCTTCCCTATTCAGTCCACACGTTTACAGAAATCAATTGCCTCCATTCCAGCGTTAATTCCCCGGCTTTCTCGCATCCTTGGCCTTTCCATTTTATTTTCCGATTCCCATTGTGCGTCGTACTCGCTTTCAGCAAATAAGTTCCTCATTTCATTTGAGAGGCAATAAAGCTTGGAAAACCGTCGAACGCGCTATTTGAATCCTTTATAGGATGGCTTTGTCAATGAGACCCTTTATCGTCTCTTTTCAACATCTTTACGCCCTCACGTAGCAACGAAATTGGCCGTATGCATGAACAGAAGTAAAATATTTCATGGTCAAATAGGAAGAAATAAGAAAATATTAGCAAAACAGACAGAAAACCTTCTTATTTTATCAATAGGTAAATTCTTTCTAGCTGCCACAAATTTTATTTGCCTGGTTTATAATTTTTTCAGCCTTGCGATTTCATCTTGCTCAGAACAAGTAACACTATCTGGATCAATTTCTTTTTCAACTCGTTTGTAGCCAAGCGAGAAAGAAATAGCAACTTTCTTTACCTTTTTTATCCGAAAATAATCTCACAACGCGATTGACGAATCCTAGCTTCTTTTACACTTTACCACAAATATTTATTACATGCGTTCCTCTCGAAATGTCCCTTGTTTCGAAGTTATCGTTATTCCCGGACCTTTCATCTGTCGCATTTTTTTTTAATCCATCCACAGCATATACACGGGGGTGTTAGATCGTACTACGGACCGCCATGAATTAGCTTAGATCAAGTTCTAGTCACCACCCTTGGCTCCACCCTTATGCATTGTTTAGATCCAATGATAGAGTTTCGAAGTCAGAGATATCTCTATTTATTGCGATAGATGACAGCGTCGTCGGCAAATAAACGTATTTGACAACCAATGCGGAAGCAGAGGTCATTAACGTATGTAATGAACGAGATGGGGCCGATTACGCTTCCTTGTAGTACCTACATCTGATGTCATTTCAAAATCTGAGCTAATTTCGTCAAGAATAATGCTTTTTGCTGACAATCATTCATAAATTTGCATATGCAGTTCATTGTTTTTCATGAATTGGATGGATGAGGCAGATACTTTGTGGAGATCCATTATGAAATTAACCATACCAATATATATACAAAAAATGCACACTCGCAATATATTGGTATAGTAAATTTCTTGGTTTAGTCTTGATAATACTGCAGTGCAGCGAAACATGTCGACTGTAGTTTAATAAATATTTATGTGGAAAGTGCAAAGTGTTTTACTTCATATATCATTGCTTTTTATCTAACTCACATGACTGAAATTTGTATAAAAATGGTACCAAGTCTGATGCATTCTCAAAATCTAGAAATAAGGCATCAAATTATATTTTCAATTTACTTTATTGGTTTAAGAACAACGATAAGAAAGAGCGCGAGATATGTTTCACAAGATCAACTCTTCCGGAATCCGTGCTGACAACCGTGCAGGAAGTTTTGACTGCCCAGGAAATTCATAGCATCGCTAACAACCATATGTCCGAGAACCTTACCTGTATTTGATGCATATGATATTGGTCAACAATACCCTGGGTCATGATGTTTCCCTTTTTGAATATTGGTGTACTGCATGCAATTTTCCCTTTCATAAATATCTTTCCTTCAGACATTAACTTCTTGAATATTATACCTTAGAGCGGTGCAATCAGTGGTGCATTTTGGGGATACAGGTCCAACTGCCTGCGGTGGTTCTTGCGCAAAGCTGATCGCGGATTGGGTAAAATTTTAATGGCACCCATTTTTACTTCACCACACCTTCTGTTTCGCACGAACTAGGAATTTATACCTTGGCATTCGTGACGACCTTGAGGAGCGGCAAGCTAAATTCGATGCAGCGTCTCTGCCCTCCCTTCCATTCAAACCCTCCTCTTGTTGCGGAAATGTCATTTCGTCAAACAGGAAACCTCACAACACAGAGCTACAAATACATAACAATTTGGAGGTACTTGAGCAAAATTTTAGGATTTTTCGAGAACTTTAGAAAACAATTTGTCTTTTCCATACGCTCCATGTCAGAGGACTGTGTCTTACTACTCCACATCAGGATAAGTAAAAGAATCATGGTAGAAGACTAAATGAAGACATTGACTGTATTGAAATAATAAAAAAAAACAGTTCCATCATATTTATACATCTTATAAACTTAAAAAGCAGTTTTGGAGCGGGAAAAAATCCATTAAATCCTTGAATAATGTTCGAGCAAATTAGTATGGGCGGTATTGAAAATCATTAATTCATTCCGAGCCCGCCTGAAAATTCACAGGTTAGACAAAATCGTTCGCTTGCTCCGTTGCTTTGCACACCTCCCGATAGCCATCATCCAAACACACCCTCATCTTCCCATCAGGGCGAATCCCTCCCACTCTCCTCCTTCCAAGTTTTCCACCATTGTCTTTTCCTCTTCCCAATTTCCTTAATCCCCTCCCTCCTCCCACTCACACAGGTGACATCATCCCTCCCATTTCACCACTTTCCCTCATCCCTCTCCATTATATCCGTCTCCTCCCTCGACTGACATTCATTACGGACTGGTGAAATTGCGTCAAGGTTAAATTAACAGCAAATTGGGGCTTAAAATGCAAGATCCAATTTGCTAGAATGAACTGAAATCCAAATGGTTCCCGTTACATGTTACGCTTGTATCCATATAAATCTGATGGAATTTGTAAACCCATTAAAGGGAGACGCCCAATAATCTACGAACTCAAGACGTAACCATTTTGAAGAGGGCACACCTCTGAATCACCAGTCTCAGATATTTTCTTCTAAGGGCACGCCAATATAATAGGAAAATGATATGTTGTATTCCTCACGAAAGTGTTAAAGAGATTTTGGAAAAAGACTCTAATAAACTTGGTTAACGCGTATTGTCATGAACAGGCTGAACGGGCACATACAATAGTATTTCTGGTCATCTTAATTGCATACAACGTGAACATTAGCAAAAAAATACATTAGCTACATAACGAAACCCTAGTGACGAAGCTAAACACGATGAAACCATCAGCTGTAATAGTAAAGGGTTAAAGGATAGAGAGTATTTTAAACAAGATATTTTTTCCCGGAGCAATAGCAAAATTTGCAAAAAATTGCAAATATTTATTAAAATTTTTAGGGTACATGTAACTGATTTAACAGTAGACTACTACGAATTTCATATCTAGTCCTCCTGGCTGTCACTTTGGAACTTAAAACTTCATGAATTCCATACTTTCCTTTAAGTAATTACAATTTGTAAACTTGTTGTCTGTTGGCACTTAAAAGACGGATAATTATGCATTAAAAAGGTTATTTGAGTGACGCCTCCATTATTGCATCAAATTATTGTATTCTGGGATAATCGCATACATTTTTTAATTTTGTAATGGTAGTAATCTAAGTAGACCCTTTCCTTCCAGCTTATATATTGCAAAAATACGCTTATCGGAAACTTAATAGATATTCATTATAACATCGAGAACTTGAAAATAATTTGAATATAAATGTCAATTTTTATTGAATTTCAGGATGATAGTCACTTCAAAGTCACCTATGAGTTATTGAACTACGTGTGGGCAGACTTGAAAATCAGGTCGAAGCTTCGAAACTTGTCGTATTGGAATTAAGTTCTTTAGAGGAAATAGCAAGCTCTATTTCGCATGCGACTGTGTACACAACTACCGAGGATTGTAATTAGTCATATACGTAAAGCGAACACAAATTTAACATTAATTTTATTAGTATTTAGAGTAAAAAATCACGAAGATAGATTACCACTGCCACATCTCTTGTCTTATCCAACGTAGGTACTCTCTCAACTGTAAATGGAGCATATAAATTGCACTCTCGTTAAAATTGAAAGAAAATAAAATATTCGTTTACGTTATTTCTGCAGTTACCTATTTTCTGTATTCAATTGTATTTTAATAACAGAAAATATTCAATGTCATAATAAAAGAGGGCTATTTTTTTCATAATCTCCTTTTCGAAAAAAAATAGATTATAAAACAGCTAAGTGAATTAAACTATCTGTAAAATATCTTTTTTGCCATTGAGGGTTTCATTTTCCAGATCCTTACAATTTAAGCAATCGTTCAATTTTCACTTAAAATGCAGGCAGTCATGAAGTGGGAGTACAGAAGTGTAAGCATGGTAACACTGGTTGTATTTAAACTAATATCTGCGTTAGAATATGGACTGACTGACTCCTTTAGTGCAGTGAATTAAGACCTTTAACGCATTTCAATGGATTGCGAATATTCCAATTGCAATATTGCGCGAAGAGCAAATTAATGGCAGCATTGGTATTCCCTCCTCCCTTTCACGATAACCTGCTCTTCCATCCTAATGCGACTCTTATAGGGTATCCATTTGCAAAATTTGCTTACACTGTGCAAGACATGAAAATAAATGGCAACAATAAGTACTCTCGAAAACGAGATCCACATTTTATAATGGATTTAACAATGTTTACGCGAACGAGTTCTGGTTCAAAATTTTTAATTGTTACCATCACCCATTACCGTGGAATAGTAAGCAATTTGAGTTCCCCAGCAGCTACTTTAAGTTTGCCTACCGCCTTTACATTAAATCTGTCAATCACTCTGAAATTCGCTTCTCCACATGACCTTGATTATTCACAACACTTACAACTAATACTCTCAACGCTATCGCTAGACCACAGCTTGAACCACGCAGATGAAGCAATGTGTGGAAAAGGCTCATTCAGAATTTCCAGTGAACGTAAGAAATGATTTCGAATAAAATAATTGCAATTATTAATTTAATTTCTACAGCCACCGTTGAATTGATGGATTTTTAATAAATAATTTCGTCATATGTACAATAAAAAGCTGCAGATGCCTAAAGTTCGATTCAAAAACCAATCGTTCAGATTCCAATCTTTCGATCTTTTGGTATCGCTCTACCCTTTCTCTGGAAAATAGTATTGACTTATATCAATATACTACAATAAATTTTATTCGAATTTAGAGTAAATACCCAGCTGGAGGTATGAATACCAATTTCAATCATGGTACTGATATCGTAAATTATTCAAATAATACATTTAGAAAAAAAAGGTAGATTTATTAACCATGCACGTCTCAGCCAAAAAGTATGGGCCGGCATAAAAATTGCTTCGTAATTAAACATTACCTAAAGGTATAAAAAAGCTATAAATGACACTAATCTTATATAATCTCCCTCCGATATCCACTATTCTTTCCATCGCATTCCCGTACTCGAGGTCATTCTTATCTCAAGAGTACTCAACGGGAAGCAAAAGCTGCCTCATATCCTACGTTCTAAAGGAATTACGTGATGCGCCCACAGCCCCTTGTCCCATAGCGGCCTACTTCCTTAAGGCCGCGGCAGGGTCGAGTGGAGACGGTAGTGAAGTGCAGTCGAGACTGCAAACGGAAAAAGAAAAGGACAGTTGGGCGATAAAGAATGCAGGTGAGGGGACGAGTCGATAAAGGTCAGAGGTCTCCGCTGAGTTTCATCGCTTTATTGGCAGACACCAAATTAAGACTTGCTAGACTGGTGAACAATATATGATAAGGGTGAGTGAGTTACAAGATAGAAATGTTACAATGGGTTCGACATGCGATGGGTTCGGTACACGAACTGAGCTGAACTAGCGCGACCTTCCCAGAATGTCAAATTTCTCCGATTTGGTTGCTGTTGGAACTGTTTCCCGGACATATTTCCTATTCAAACCCTTAAATCCGATTTGAACTGCGTTTCTAAAGCAGGGAACTCTCTTCTTGCATGATTAAGAGATCGCTGAGGATTACTTTGACTATCATAGACTTTTAAACCTGATTTTCACGGCCGGGTAGTAATAGAAGACAGTGCTTAATTGGGCATTTTCGGCTTTCCGGAGTCTTATGCAGTGTTGAATGGCGATTCCCATCCATACCGGTTTTCGTTAAACTACTCAGATTTATCCAGGCTGGCGTACAAACCAAAATTACAAGCGAACTTAAAGGCCAAAAAAGATTCCAGAAGCAGGTGAGCCAGTACACTGTAGAATCAGGTATGTCCAGAAATGTCCTGCATATTGTTGCTCAATTTAGGTTCATTTTCATCCACATTGGTACAAATTTAAAAGGATTCACTTGAAAAAACCCATCCAACCTTCATATAATTATAAGTCAAAACTGATAATATTGATATAACAATTAAGACTGATATAACCTGATACAAGCAGCATAGAAGAAAGATTGAAATAATAGAAGTTGAAATGGGAGCAAGAGAATCAGCTCCTGTATTTTTCTCACCTCAACTAACACGAACCAAATGAAAGAGGATTCGAAAATCTTATAATATGGAGAGAAATTACATAATAAGAGTATTAATATTCAGCGGAAAGTCTCAGGTTCTAAAGAACGTTTGGTAAATATAAAAATAAGAGTTTAAATGGATAGAGTCCCGTGCCACATGCCGAAATATTCCCAATAATCCAAAAAGAAGTTGATTAAATACTCACTGCACGTGCATTTTGCCAGGAATTATCCATCGAACACGCATTGAAAAATGACAATGTGAACACCACGTTTCCGAAATGAAAGCGGAAAAACAATAATTAATCGTCGATGCAATCACGTCCGTTTTAACGAAATCACATGAGGAGAAAATGATGAATTTTAATGACCAGACCAATACTAAATAGTTATTAAAGCCCTTTCCCTTTCCAGGCTACTTTCACGTAACTCAGATCTCAAAGATTTTTTTCACTCCGTTTTTGCCGACACCAGTGGCTATTAATAACATTGCCTCGGAAAATTGCTAAACAGAATGATTGCTAGAGGATTGGCTCGTTAATGACATCTTTATTTTCTGGGGGTTATCATTCAATGTTACCAAAGCGAACGCCATTGGTGATACTTATTTAAAATAGTTGATCGTCCTACAGCAGAGCAAATACAATTCTTAAATTACAGAGTCATGTGGATCGCGGTAAATTTATTTTGCTTAACAGCTGAAACGTAAAATATACGAGAGAACACGCCCACGAACACTCCGTAGTTAAAGCAAGTCTAGTATGCCGTCATGGATACGGTGCGTTAAACAAGTTGAAAGAAACGTTTGTAAGTATTGCTGAAAGCGTCGATTTAAGGTGCTATAGAAGGATTACTGTGCAAACGCCTTTGCATTACGTGGAAGTCTTACGGCTGAGCGTTACTCACGGGAACGTAATGATATGTCATGAAATGAAATATGGCGGTAACATTTAATGGCATACGGACAGGGAAATTTTCAGAAAACTTTGAAGAAATATGTGGTAAGCATATAAAGGTCGAAGAAGAAATTAAAAAATGGTAACCAAGAGGAGGAAAACAGCAGCCACAAGCATAACAAATAGCTACCTCCAGTGTCCATAAACATGTCTATAATCATGTATCTAATAATATTATCATGAGTTATTCTGCGTGATAATTCTTCGAACTAAAAATACTCTTAACTAGCTCCATTCTCTTTCATCTATTTATCTTTGTCAGAAGGAAAGGTTATTTTACCCTCAATATTTCAGAGAGGAGTCCAATTTCAAAGAAAATAGTTCCACCTTCTATTTCCATTGGAACTGGAATTTTAGTTCATAGTTACAAAAAAGATTTGCAGAGATGCATGATTAGCATTTATTTCCAGGCTGTAGTGATTTTCTTAAAGTTATAGGCATAAATATTCTCCGTTTATGAATAAAGGTAATGGAAATATAGTAATTAAGAATGTTAATTTATGGCGCCTTAACTTTATTTGTGTATTTTGCCACCCCGAGTAGTCCACTTTCTCTAAAAAAAACAACTTAGAGGTAATTCTGTCCTAGGTGAAACTATAGGCTCACGAGGATAGATGCCGTAAAAATACTGATAAAAGCAAGAAATAATAAGTACATGACCAAAAATATAATGCATCGAAAATAAATTTTGTATCTTAGCAAACAAAATACTCTAATAACACCATCTAGTAAAGGGAATCGACATGAGATGCAATAAAAGATAATGTCTGAATTAAATTGGCTGTCTCTTAGGTTTTTATGGTAGTTGATAAGCAATTACCAGATGAGCGAATAACCCAACAGTAAACTTTCTAAGAATGAGACGTTGAACAGATTGGATAGCATGGGAAAACTAAGTAAATAATCCGTCAGTTTTTTACCATTACTTAACTACTCAGACGGGACACATATCCCGATAGATGAGGGGTTAGTTCCATGGAAATAGGTTTCTGCAAAATGCTAGCGAAGTAAAGGACGTTATACGATCGTGGCTCGTAACATATTCTGAGAAATAGCTTTCCCCCTCTTCGAATACCTTGCCGTGAAGAGAAGTAAATTGTTCACGTTCGTGTGCAGTGTCAAGGGTAAATCAAAACATCGCAAATTACGAACCTAAAAACAACGCCATAAAATCCTAAATATCACTAATATATCAATACCAATTCTTACAAGTGCTATTTTCGTCTAATTCATCATGCATTTAACGCTTAGATCACCTTGCAAGACTATTCATGTAGATCATAAATGTATTTAACCTTTTGATGATTCATCAAGATAGGGATTTATTCATCCCTGGCCATTTAATAGCAAAGGATCTTGGAATATTAAAATAAAGCTATTTTTGCCATACATGACTGACGTTTAAGTAAAGTTATCCCACGAGTGTCTTTTAAGGCGATGCAAGTGATCACATACATAGGCCTTAATTACTCATTTGAATTAAAATGCAAATTCTGGTAAAATAATTGATAAAAATATAAAAAATAATCCTATCATAGTGCACGATTTTATACATCACCTAGTTTGTTTTCCAGTTTCACTCCATCGCTAGAAATATCAGGTAATCCCACAGCCACTGGTTTTAGGAGAATAATTGGTGAAGGATAGCCAACAAGTGAATTGAGCTCCGTTTCATTAATAAATGTACCTACTCAAAGGTCCTATAATTCTCTGGAAAATGAGCTCATTCTTCTAATCGTAAGGGTATTCCGCTTCGTCCAATTTCGACGGTAGCACAATTAATCACGTACACGGTACAAGCAAGCCAGTTGCTTCATGTAGAGGAAAATTATCGTCTGGACCAGCACCATACAATGAATGGATGCGGATGCCTAATAATCTCTTAATTGCCTGCAAAGAAAAGGTCGAATGACTTCACTCACCAATGCGTTCGCACCCATTCACATGGGTAATCTCCCTAATTTTCGCGCATGCACTTTCGAATTTCCACGCTCGACTACGCGTGGGAAATGAATGACCAGCGGCCGAGCGACCACAGCGCCACTCGACCCATTGCACAACTAAATCCCTCGCTTAATGACCGCACCCTGCTCTAGGGCCGGAATAGCTTTCGGTAGAGGCACACGCGAACTTTGGTTATTTTACGGAAAGGTGTGTTAACGTACGAAAACCTTTCAAGTAGAAGAGCTGAGCCCCGGGAATGGTCCGGGAATAGGTAAAGAACATTTTGGTGGATTGGTTTCACAATTTTTTTACATTCAGAAAAAAATCTATGAGGTAAATGTAATGTAGCATTAGATATTAGATTCCAATAAAAAATGACTTACCGTTCTTTCGTATACTTCCGTATATTTGCACAAAACTAAAGGAATCATTATCGAATAACACCAAAGACACATTTTTTTATAAAAAAATGTGTAAAGAATTAAAAAAAGATCTTAATTACTATGTTCAGAAGTGTTTATAATTGTGAAAAGAATAAAACGCTATAATATTACACCTAAGAATAAAGAACCCCACCAAATTGTACGCAAATGATTACTAGGAATCAACATTTAAATATCCTTAAAAATATTAATGTGCTTAGAAATGATGTATAAATTAAGTAGTTTGGTGAACGTTTTCAGAAGATGTTCAAATTCATTAGTAATTACCTACAAACTCTATCGACACCCCCACGCGCCTACTTCAGTGACAAAAAGCGAGCGCGCCTACGTAAGGATAATGCCATATACAAACAACACTCACTCAGTGATTCAACCCAAAGGTTGGTTCAGATAGGTGAGGGTACAGCTCAGACCTAAGCGTGTGATCCATATGGTCGGAGTAAACAGTTAGTTATTCTTAATCACCTCGCAATTCGATGATTTTTATTTAGAGAGTAACCGAAGGTCCGGGATTTGACCTATGGACGCTACGATTAGCAACTCTCCGCAGTATTCACAGGGACAGCATGATCAACATTTTTCCAGAAACTGAAGCGGTCGCGGTTTGAAAATGGTCTAAATTATTAATGCTGCAATTTGTAACGAGTGAACTGAGAATGACCATTCTCCTTTCGTTTTGATTCATAAGGAAAGCAACTATATCACTTCGATCAACTTTATTTTACTTCTATCAACTCGCTTAGTACGATAATAATTCTCATAAATTCCCTGCTTTAATTTCCCGATATTAAATCTATTTTCCTTGTTAAGGCGATGATAGGTCGGCGGGTAAAGTTTTGAAGACCGGGCATCAAAGGCTATTCGTGCTTTAAGACTACCTACTAATTAATTCACTCGAATTCATGAGCTGGGCTCTTCCAATGAGATCATAGGATTTAGGCCACCCACCCGGCTGATAATGAAGGGTAACATTGATTGGAATAGGATTAAAAAATCAATGAGAAAAGCATTACATGGCCATTAAGCTTTTGCTTCAACAATATTGCGAGCAAGTACTTTACATTAAGAATGCAGATTCTGAGTGGCACATATTTTTCAAGTTCTGCATGTGAAGGTAAATGTCGTCTCCAATCCATACCTTTCAAGATAAAATTTTTTAAAGGGTTACTGACACTTGATCCACATGATTATTGAAAATAACTCACATTATTTTTACACATCATTACTCGCGGGTCATGATCAATGAACGAAGTGCATATAGTATGAAGTATTATAATCCATGAAGTAATATGATTCAATTCCAAATAATTAGCCATGCTTCCCGCTTCCTTTCAGATCAAACTCGATTAAATTTACCACCAAAAATAATAATGCACCCTTGACGAACCAGACTTTTTGTATAATTTGTTCCAATTTTTTGGCAGGGAGGCATAGCTAATATTTAGCTGAAAGACTCGTTAAAATAAACGTGATTCACTTACAACGTATGCATATGATTACCTTCCGTGAACCGGAACTACCTTCTCCAAACTTCGAAACTTCAGAACAACCAAGAAAATAAGAACTTAAAAGAGCCAAGGAGAATGACGACGAAATACTGTAAACATACCTTTTAATATTCACCCACAGTGTATTCCACCCATGAGCTCCGAGGCACATCTCCAACTAGCGGGACACCATGCAGTAGCAATCAACACTATCACACACAATATCTGGAAGGCGGGTTTTATCCTTTCCTAACCACTGTGCGCCACGCCGATCATAGGAAAGCCCACACAAGGTTCTATCCTCCGTTATATTCCACACTTACTCCAGTTCTTGAGTTGATACCTTCCGAGAGCACGGGCACTACTCGGGGCAAGTGGCGCGCCCTGGTGAGTCCGTTCGACCGCACCGAGAGCAGAGGGAACACTGAGCGCGTGGCCACTCCCATCGCTTGTCGGGAGCTCGGATCGGAGTGGATCGGAGGGGTACAGGGAGTTTATAGGGGAAGGGAATATGCGACGTCGGCGGCGTCGCAAGAGGAGATGGGGGGAAGCGTCTGAGGTGAGGGTACCAAATGCATTCGAGTACTCTGATGATGCTCCAGTACTCGGATAGGAACAGGTTAAGTGGATACGACACAGTCCACAGTCACAAATCACACTTGTCGCCTACTAACAAGGAAAGTCCCTCAAGTGTCACTACCTGATCTCGTTCAAATTTGGCTCGGTGATAGGAAATAGATACTCTTGTGGTGTTTTTTTTTGTTTCACCCACCATATCTGAATACTTTTCGAGATATTAGCGAGGGAAAGTAACGGGGAAACGTCGAAACGTTAGCAACCCGTATCCTAACAATGTAGCATCAGAGTCCTTTGTCCTATCAAGGGAATATAGGGGCCCAATGCTACGCTGCGGGTTGCATAAATTTACGCGTTTCCCAGGTACTTTCCATCACTATTAGCTCGATAAGAATTGATCGCTAGCGGCTGAAACAGAAACTACACTTTATGGGTATCCATTTCCGCGATATTATAAACAATTTCAGTATAAAGATACTAAAGTGAGATTCCATATTTTATCAAAAATCTTTTAAGAATGAATGCCATGAAGAATTATTATTTACTTGACGGTAAAGACGAATATCCTGAAACTTTGCCTGACGTAAAACAGTAAACTATGCTGATAAAAAGGGAGGTATAATTTAAAACTTTGACTTTAGTGTATAGCTTAAAAGTATGAAAAAATGTAACCTTTCCCCTAGATGGAAGGGTTGGTGATACGACTTTCAAAAAAATAAATAAATAATAATTAATTTTAGTAGGAATCGCACGTTTTCTATTTCAAATATTTGGGCCTACAAAGCATAAATTCGCGCAATAAGATAAATTTTGGCACTAGCGTTTTTCCTATTTCCTATCCTTTAGCAAAATGTGAGCGATATATGGTGGCGAAAATTGAGGGACCACCAAGTATCCACCTTGCGTCGGAATATTTGATCCACAAGGTAATCATGCATTTGTAGTGGAACTGGAGTTCCCATTAGAGCACTAGATTACCTCTAATGCAATATAATCGTAGTTAAAGGGAAGCCCTTGCACTGAAACTCATTTTATTTCCTTCGTCGTGGCATATCTAATCATTGGATGCTCGGAACACACTTTCAAACTCCTGTTGATACCAGCTTCCTTCTATTGAAAACATACTTTCATTCCGTACCATCTATATGGAAAGACAAAGTATTTCAGCAACAAAAAATGATGTCAATGTTTTCGTGAAAATTATTCTAGGCACACGATGACTTCAATGCTACGGTGTCAATACCAAATATGTTAAATTTTGGAGCAAGAAGGTTATGACGCTGATTTACAAAGACAATAGTTCATTACCTAATTTCAAAAGTTGAGGCAATTTGATGGGTTTTTTCAGAGACAGTAATTTCGATACAATTAAGGATGCTATATTCAGTTTGCCAAGCTCTGGAAATTAAAATGTATTTCTAGCTTATAATGTTAGCAATGTAATTTCCCCACATTTTACCACTTACCAATTATTTTAGCTATAATCGGTCGTTAAATTGTTAGCTATCGTTATTATGAGAACAATCGTTTAGCACGTGATTTTTTGTAATGTTTTTGTGCTTAAAAAATTCTCATGTTTCTCGAGAGTAATTTGATAAAAGCCTACCTATTTTACGGTAGCTTAAGCTGAGATTTTGAAGCAAGGCGAGAGTTATCACTGTAAGCAGGGTTGGCCACCCTAGTCGGAGAGGAATTTCTGTGTTGAATCGGCGGCAGTTCACTCTACTACTCATGACGTCCTTCACTCTCCGAACTCCTCACCTCCTCACTTAACCCTGTGTTGACTGAAATTCTCATTTATATTCTATCAAGTTACCTATGTCCTTGGGAACTCGTCTCAAAGGGTTTCGTCATTAGCGAGGTTACTTTACCGCCGTAGTACGCTCTGTGTTTTAATCCGAATGTGAGTGAAATAAGGCACGACCACAACTAAGTTAATAATAAGACGGTGGTGAGTAAAATTTAATTGCTTGCGAAGAATGTTATTTCTTTTTCTTGATACAAATTTGATATTCTACGTATATCACGTTAAAGTTAAGGTACAATAAAGAGGTGTACATTCCCATGCCGATATTAATAAGTCCTCGATCATTCCTGTAAAGGGTGTTGCAAGTCATTTTTCTTACATATACTGGAAATGAATTCGCAATATTTTCTGCAATAGAGATAGCTGCTCATGAAATACATATAAAATATATTAAAATTTCATTGCTCGTTCATATATGATAAATAAAATATTGCCCTTAAAAATATAAATTATTTCTCAAGCCATTACAACTGATATTCAGTGGAGATAGAGACTGACGAATCAAAAGATTTATATGAAATACAAAACTAAAAAAAATATAACGCATATATGGCAGTTTTATATTTAACCGTTCAGAAAATAATTACTAAGGTTTTTGTATAACTTTTGCCTTCTCCTCCTCGCTAATTCCTAGCTTGAAATCATTGGTAACTTATAATATTTTGTCATGGGTAAAATTCCTTTGTACAATAGCGTCTTATAAGTTTCTTTGGTTCCTTAAAAAGCAAATACTAAATTGGCCAACTAGAGCAGAAAACAGTTTTTCCCTGCGATATATGGTCAAAGCTAATAAAATTAGTTAACAGAGAATAATTCCCTTTCATATCTTATTTTTATTATAATTTCACAGTTCTCTCAACAAGAATCGGTAGAGTTACCATTTAGACAGAGTGAAGCATTGATAAAATTGAGCAATAACATAAGGTGAGAAAATACTGCAAGAAAATTGAGCATTGCTAAAAAAAATGAATGAATAATTTCCAGATAGGCATATTTAATTCAACGATCGGGTGGAAAAGCAAATAATGATGGAGTGGAGGCCGGACAATTGGAAACTTAACATTGCACACATAAAACCATGATAGGAATTTCCAATACATACAAACGAGGAAATGGTCGTCCAATGTTGCAGTAATCCCGCGGTCCGGGAAAGCAAACAGTTGGTCATTGGCGTAGATTCATACGATGAGCCAACCTCGCAACGCATTGTTTGCAATACCTACGTCATACAACGTAAGAATAATATTCCATCGCATGGAAGCTTTTGTTTCCCCATAGGCAGGTAGTAAAGCCTCTGAGTTCGATGGGGAAAATATTAATAAATTCAGAAATGAAATCTCTGACCTAATTCTGTCCTAAAATATTCTAGGTTCGATACATATTTTTGGAGAATTGAATTTAATATCACTTGAGTATTTAAACTCTTACATATCGGTGTACACTGTAATCCCTCCCTGTATAAGTATTATTTCATAATTTATGTACATGAAAACCGTCACAGAACTCAAGATTAAAGATAACTGAAATATATGATAGCACTACATGATCGCAAACTGAAAATAATAATAATAATAAAAAAGAATTAAGATGAAAAAGAATAAAACCGAGTAAATCCTTCAAAATCAGAATTCATTCTCTTATTCACGAGGTTTTTTATATAATACTCGATCAGAAAAATTTCCTGAATCCTGCGTGAGAAATGAGAAGTTGATTAGTATTCCATCTGTCGCTGAAGGAGGGGCTGTGAATGTAAGCAAATGCGTTGGTTTCTCCACAGACCAGCCGTCCATAATTAGAAAGGAGCATTTGAGGGGGAAAGTTGCTGTTGACAAAGATTTGGGCCGATTTAATTGACAGAGATGGTAGGTATACCGAGTCCGTCTGAAAATGTTCATTTCTCTCCTCTCCAACACGGATTAAACAACCCCAAAGAGAAACAGGAGAGGAAATCTGAGCGTGAAATATTCAGGAGAAGAAGAGATATAATCTGGGAGGTAAGAAAATAAAAAAAAGAAAGAGACAAAAGGAAATATTGAAAAGGACTCGGCCATAACATAGGCAAGGAAAATAATAAAGTGGAGATGTTTTCGCTTCACCTCAAATGCTACGAAACCACCTCCTTCCCACCCCGCAAACCCCTTCAAAATAGAAAAGAATGATCACGTCGGAAAATGTTCTACTCAAGCACTGTTAGCCAACTCCTTGAGCGGAAATGGGAGGGGTTAGGATCCTAAAGAAAAGGCTTCATAACGGGTGTCGGTTAGGAGGCCAAAAGAAACGCAGAACAATTCAGAAAAATATGCAAGCCACTTTCTCTGCTACCCCTATTTATCCAATGATATATTTATTCCACCTCTCTTACTCAGCAATTCAACCCGGTGCAAAAAGGGCAAGTCACACTTCCTTAAAAAATTGGTTTGTTAAATAAAACACTCAGTGTTTCACCCCTGTACTTCAAATTTAATCTCATTACATTACATAAAAAACTACGGTTACAGCTCAAAAGCAAACCATATTTGTGGAGTGAAATATCATTATGTTATTCGACATTTTCCAGTATTGAAAAGGGAAAGTCTCGCTTCCAGAAATATTAGTTTTTTATTTAAATTATCCCACATTTTGGCAAGATGGTTCGTTGGAATTGGTGATGGTAAATTCTTGTCCGAACTAAGCGATAGCCGAGCAAAATTCAAGTAATCAAGGTTTCGTATCAAGAGTCGCAAATACAGACGGCAGAGGATCTCCTTGAAGGAATTGTGGTTCTTTCCCTGGCTCCCACGCGCAGAAAGGATTTTTGTTTGCACAGTGAAAAGGCTTCTCTCGGCGATTGAACCTGAGCCCCATTGGTCGAGAACAAAATGCTCTGCCTGGTATACCACGCTTCCTTTCAATTTTTCAAGCTCCCAATTCCTCCACCTTAAGCAAGGTCTATTGATTCGGTAAAAAAATTATACGCGATAAGGAGCCTAAACGTTGATGGCAAACATTGACGACATTCTTTGGATGGGCGGTTGTTCACCAACAACAAGTCACAGCCAAACGTCTATAGTATACAATAACATAATTCTAAGTTTGCAGGTAATCATTGAAAATCATTGAATTTAAGACGTAATTTTCAATCGAATAAGAAAATACTTAGACTTTTTATTTTGAATTCGTGATTTGTTTGGCTACATCATTCAAAATCAGAAAGATTCAAAGACAGGAACAAAAATCATTAGAATATAGCTCTTTACTCATTATCTCTGCAAGATTAAGAGAGCTAACATTTCTGATTTTGAGGTAAATTAAAACAAAATATAATACCACACCTTTTTTTGTTCACCGACCGTTCAAATTGTTTACCTAATTTTTTCATGATTTGGCCATAAAAACGAGCTCAAGAAAGGATTATAAAAACGTTTAGTATCATTCCAAGGTAACCATAATTTAAGAAATAGTATGGCAGCTTTAATCCCGAATACTACGAAAGAATTACTATGCTATGATCATATTCTATGAGAGCAATAAAAATATAAGCCCACTACAAATTCATCGAGGCTAAGTTGCAAAGAAACCTTTTATACTAATAATACGCGAAAGAAAAAAATCATCAAAATTCCTTGGTAAAATTAGCCATCGGAGATAGCATTTTTAATTTTCTCCGTGAACTTAAAGTTACCCTCTGACAAATTGCAACAGACCGGGATAAAAAGTAGTAGGTGATTAAATCAACTTTCAAGCTACTATAATGGTTCCTATTGGATTGAGCTGAGCTCAGGCCCTGAGAGACAAAATCATCGTCCTATGATAACGCAGTGGATGAGTCCATATGCTCTCAGTGAGGTAGACTCTAGGGACTGCGTTCAAAAATTATGAGGATCTTGCGCTACGGAGTAACCTTTCAAATTAAGTTATTTTAAGGTAAATAAATGATTCTTGATTTCCTTAAGGGTTAGCACATAAAATTAATTTTCACAAATATTATTATGCTAATATTATCATTTGGTTATTCCTCTGGGATGACCAATAGAGCTCTGGTTAATAACAGTGCTGGTGCTGAAAAAACCGAGGCCGGTGCTGAAAAAGCATTTTCCACGACATAAGTGAGAGCGTCACGCAATTCATTAAAGATATAGCGTGCAATGGTGGAGGATAATCCGTATTTTCTCACGGCACAGTGAGAGATTTTCGGGAATCACGCTTGGCTGACCTCATTTTTTCAGGTTTTCCCATCAAAGATCCAAAAGTATTCATTACACTAAGAGGGCACTTACGTAGTGAAATAGAATTATCACCAAGGCGTCTGGATAGTTATGTAATAAGAATACAATTTCAAGGGAAAGTGTAACATTTTACAACGATGAAACGAAGAATTATGAGGATCCACACTACTGCATGAGAACAGTGCTCTCAAGTACCTATAAGTATGAATAAAGCATCGATGTAACCTATATCATTCCCTACTACAATGTAATATGAGATAAAAAGAAATTTACATATCGGTGGCTCTTCTTCATTTCACGTGGGATTTTTTAGTACTTCAAGACCCTCCTACCCCACGTGGGTCAATAAAATATTATTATTTCCATTCAAATTCTGAGCCAACTGTTGCCAATATATATTCACTCCTTGAGATATTCTTCTATGATGGACCGGCCCCACTCATTTTCCATGGATTGCCTCAAGAATCATTCGTACGTTTTGCATCCCGGGTGTCCGCTGAAAAAACCCTATAGGTGCTCTTTTCACGCCAGAGAGGTTTTCCGTGTACGCCCCGACGCGCGTCGCCAACGGTGACCACCGCTAAGGGTAGGAATAAATCGCCCCGTCAGTTGTTTGGACCAACCCCACATCACAAGCCTTCAACCCTCTCCCTTTCTTCAATCCACGCTCCATTTTTCACCGTCCCTCCCTCGCTCTCTCTCTTTCTCTCTCTCTCTTCATACGGCCTTCCCTCCATTTTCACCCTCATTTCTATCCCTGTCACCTTCTTTCCCTGTCTTTCTCCCCATTTCACCCCTAATACCATTCCTTGGATATTTTGAACACTCGTTACCGAAGACACCCAAGCATAAAAGTATCAACTACGAATGAATGTTTTCTCAGAACGATCGAGGAAAATTTAAACAGAAACTACTACTTATAACATAGGATGGATTTATACAAAATTGATAGTGATTTACGAAATTAGGTTAATTTTATGTGATATTGAGCCACTGAATAATAAAAAAAAACTTTATGCATACTTTCGGTGACAATAGGGTAGTTTCAAAGATGGCCACAGGCATCAGTTTGTTGTTAATGCACAGGTATCTTTTGTTATTCTTCGAAATTCAAGAATCAATGTTGAATTCAAGAAGATTGTAAGTAGTGATAAGACGTTTTTAGCTTGATCAATGTATCTACTATCTGAATTATTTGGCCTGTTGTTTGTTCAAGTGCCATGCATTGAGGTAAATTTTATCCCTGAGGGTACATCTAGACAGTTTTTTTACGAAATCTCTCTCGAGTCGGCAATCAATATCCTTATTCACCATGAGTGTACTATTTACTGTTTGGATAGAAAGCATCGTTTCGATGGGCAAATTTTTCTCGAATGCTGGTACCGTATATTTTGTTACACCGCATTTCGAAACCGCTGATACCATAAAACTAGGTACCTCTTATTCTTCACTTTTGCAGGAAAAAATTCCCGCAGATTTATTTTCATTTATGACCCAAAATTTGTATACACTAATCTCGATTTTACAAAATCATTAGCGCACTCATTATCCTAAAACATCCATTTCTTATGTATAAGTAATACCAAGAAAATGTTCAATAAATGAAATCGGGAACATATTGATCGCACACTTTGTTTGTAAACACTTCGCGTTCCTATCATGACATTACATAATTTTCCAATGAAAGTGGTAAAACGAATAATATGTTTCAATTTCGCTTTATGTGCGATACTTTGTTAAGAATTTGATTAGACTCATTAAAAATTACCACTTCGAGAGATATTTTAGCTCGATCATCAAAGAAGATTGCAACTAGCTTAACTATGATAGTAATTAAGCATTGGAATTTCGATGATGCAGCTTATTTTAATTGCATAATACCGTTTCCAAGAAGATTAATTCATTACCATAATCAATTAAAATACAGTGCAGTAAATAAAATTTCTAAAAAAAAGAAAGTAACACACTAAGCTGAAAAACATTGCAGGAAAATTTATATTAACTCATATAGATATTATTTAAATGCAAAAGGGCATATAATAAATGGATTTCGGTTAGTTATCTCAACATCTCCGATATGGGAGCGTGCCAAGAAATTAATGTGATTCCGCATACAATAATTTGCCTTAAATAATGTAACCGAGATAAGTGATTAATCAACCACATCATAATGGATAACAATCGGTCCCAGCCGTAAATTCCGCGAAGGCAGCTAGAAACAAGGAGAGAGGTAAGGAGGGGAAGGGATGGAGAATGATGGCGTAGGGGATTCTCTCTCGTAAGAAGCAAGTTAACTCCCTCTCATCCTCCCAGAAGAAAGCTGAGATAGCATGAGATTACCCATCCCTGGGAATTGCTTCCGCCCCCCTATATGAGCCAAAAAATCCAGCATAGTTGTTACGCATTTATCGGAAAACAAGTATGTACTATCTTCTTTTAAAAATGAAAAAACAGAAGCTTTGGTACAACATTTTGGAAATAAACCATAGGGTGCGTTACTTATTTTTCCCATGTAGATAGATGATTTATAAACCCTAATAGTAAATCAATCAATTAATGAGATATAAATTCAGAAAAAAATAATGATTCAGTGATGAGCAGGTGTTGGAACACGTTTACGATTATTGTAAAAGGCTAATAAACATGCCTCAAATAGCGTACCTAAAATTCCCTGAGTAAACTTGCAAAGCTTCAACTCATCAGTGACGATGACACGGGTTATTACTTAATAAAATTTTGTATTAAATTATCCTAAATAATTTAACCATAAAGAGCCAAGCAGTCAAGACTGATAAAACTGAGTCTGAAAGCCATTATCATGTTCATGATACACATAAATAACCTATGATCTCGAATTAGCAGTAAAAAAATTTTATTTGCTGCGTTCGCTGTCATCTATCGTGAAATTAATCATCACTCTGACAAGAAATGTACTGCGGCACATTTCTTGCGTAGGTTGTATAACCAGCCTCATGTATATCCTGTGGATGGCGTAAACATTAATGCGGCAGAGAACCTGCAGATTCCTTTTAGTCCAATTGCACTTAATAGGTACAATATAGCCTACGCTAGAAAGTCTCTTTTAAAATTCTTGGTAACTAATGATGAGTATTTTGTTCATAACTTACTTTTATGATAGCTTAGCTGAAAAAGAATTTTAGCCACATGATCCTCAACAAATTTAAGGGGGGTCATTAAGTTTTACACTGTTTAATAAAAAAAGACTCTGATTTGAATAGTGTGAGTATGAGACAAGTTTTTGCAACAAATTTGCAGGATGTAGAACAGTGTAACCGATTTTTATTTAACGTAAAGTTTTCTGAATTACATTTGGATCCAGTTGGAATGCATGGCGGTGAAACAAGTGAAAAATGTATTTTTGCTAATCATTTCATATCTTTTCTCTTTCTTCATCTTCGCACATTCCGGGGTTTTAAGCAATCCCAAATTATGAGGAACCTGCAAAAAAATATAGCAGGAAGAAAAAGGAAAGTACACATTCGGCCAGAAAATAAGTGCCTCTGTAGCCCTTCAACGGTGAAATCAGCCATGATAAAATGAAGTGCTGGCATTTTTATTTTGAGAATTTGATCAGTGCTGACGCGTTTCCAGCTCATCATCAATTATTCAGGCGTTGATTACTCCAACTTAAATTGCTTCGCTCGTCCATGCCCACCAAACCCACAACGAAACGGAATTTTTTCCGATTCACCGAATTAATACAGATGTGGAAAACTAACGATTGATGAAAAGAAGGGAAAAGTTCTCCTGCCTGCTAAATAGAGGTAAATAAAAGAAAGAATAACGGTAATTCCTTTGATTTTGAACGCTGATGCATTTTTCTCGCTCCTTTTTTCAATTCAAATTCATCCACTTAAGGTCACAATAGCACACCTTCATCTCAAAATGAATTCAATCGAGTTAAGAAGGCGTTTCCTTTCATTCAATCAGTGCTTTCGTTATATTTCTCATACATTTAAAAGCTCCACAGCCCAAGGTTGAGCAAATCATACATATAGCTCGAATTTTCGTTACTATGGGTCTCATATTTTGCCAACACTACCTCAGCTTATAAGGTGACCCCTTGAAAAGAAGATAAAGTAGTTCTTTACCACTGGTCGAGAGCAGCGTCAATTATAGTTAAAAGGAAGCAAAGACCTCAATTATGCAAAACTCATCCGAACTACAACCGAAAGCTCAGCCTGCTAAATCGGTGCCTCGAAGGGCGGAAATTCAAGAAGACAAAACTGTCGTCATTCGATTTTTTTGGTTAACTAAGCCATCGATTAAAAATGCCGATAAACTCTCTAGTGGATGAACTAAAGCCGAGGAAAGATCATCGAACAAAGCTAAGGACGAAACAAAAAATAAATGGCAAGAAAATATTACGGGCATTTTGGCCTAGTAAGTTGATGTTCCATGAGCATTGAAGCACAGCGTTACGTATTTTGGAGCTTCTCGCTATCCCCATTCATTTTCACCAGTATTGTCTCGCGCTTTGTTGACTATATAAATGCATGGGTGTCCCTAGTATCCAACCGCTTACTCTGCCGGAAGAGATAACACTAAGAGATGTCCGAAATCCATATAATGAGAAGCAAAGCTTGAAAATTCATGGACGAAGACATCGCTGTTCTAAACCAATAAAATTATCTGCATTCATAAAAGTCCTGCTGTCTTGCTGCCTTTAAACCTGCTGTCTTTATATAGTTTCGTTCATTCTAATTAAGATGAGAACTGTGCGTAATAGCGAATAATGTTGAACGCATCATGTTTTAAGGTTAAAAAATTTATAGATGCTTTGCATAGATATTCTTTAAAAATCAACTCATGAAAAATTAATAAAATGTTTATATTCGAAGTGACTTTTAATGATATTAGGTCTCATAAAAATATATGAATTTTAATTAAAACAATTCAGGGAACAGTTAAACAAGATTCAATATCTGAACGAAATTAATTATGCATTACGATTAGTATATGAAATTTAGCCATTTTAAAATACGCTGAAAACGTACCGAAGCAAATAGTAATTTCTAATTATTCTAATTAATATTTCGGGTCCATCATAAATATTTTATTGTGAAGTTTAACCGAGATCTTATAATTTACATCAATGTGAGCGTCCCTGGGTAAATAATCGAAAACCTAATGATGATCCAAAGTTATGCTTTCCAAGATTTTTGAACGTATCAATACCCCATATATATTCCGGTAAAAATTTTACTTCTTTCAACGTAGCAAAAGTTAAGAAAATGGTAGTATGCACATTGATTATTAAGATAAAAACTCCAAATCATATTATTCACTGAAATAAAACCCATGGCCAGATAAAACATTTATCCTTGTTTATTCAGTGCTTTCAATCGTTATCATTCTATTTCCAAAGAAAACATAGGTAACATAATCAGCAGTCCATATACGCAGGCAGATAAATGACAACCAAGATCGCTGACTGCAAATTGCGAAAAGCTTCACTCGATTGATAATGTTATTAATGCAACTTCATCAGAATAAGGTAAAAAGCTTTGAGTTCAGTGTTGATCCATTGGCGCAAATCTATTTAGACAAATATTATCGCAAAAAAATCTGCCATCCTTTTCCTTTGATTTTACTTTAACAGTCCTATCCTTCTCCTTAATTTTGGCTCATACCGCATCCTTCAAGATCATAAATGGTATTACCCCATCCGCCGTGCATCCCAATCGCAGCCTCTCCCTTCTCCACTGTCGCATATTTCCCCCAGCGACGGAGATGAATGCCTTTAACTAGATTTCGCCCTCATGAATTTGTGAACTGCCGGAGATTTGTCGGAAGCGGAAGCAATAGCAATTGCGGCTGTACCTTGTGGGAAGAAATGGGGCTCTAAGACAAGTAGAGCAGCACCCGAGGGAGGAATCAGTTGGTGGAAACGTTAAGGTATGTATATGAACGGAGTGAAACAGGATGTATTGGAGAATGGAATTATTGCAATGCATGGTAGAAGTAATGGTTAAAAAAATAGTGATAGGGTTTTCTTCCTCTCTTAACTCAAGAATTTATTTAGCCCTTTATCGTTGGTTTCAGATAAATAAGAAGAATGATAAAGCTATTGCAAGATAATGAATAAGCATACTAAACTCACGTTAAAATTAATTGAAATTAGACGTTATTTTCATAAATGTCCTCGGTGGACAACATGGTAATATTTTAAACAATAAGTACCTAATGTATGACTTTAATACAGCTGTAAAACTGCCGATTTTCCACATAAATGGTTATTTATCGCTAGAAAATAAGGCAAGTATAATTATATATTTATGAATATAAAGTTAGTGCAAATTTAAAGTGAAATTGTCTAAGAACATTTGTCCGATATGTAAATACCACTCCATTAATATCAATGGGGGTATCAATAAATAACCGTGGAGGGATATTACAATTTTCTCTGTAATAGGCATCAAACTTTCTTTCGATGCTTTATAATAGGTATCAACCCGGAGAAGACGAACGCACGGAAGGTTATATTGCCGTGTGGCAACAAAACACCCAAAAGAAGCTTATTTGACGAAGCACTCCATAAAGATTTAGAAATAGCAGAGAAATTAGGACAATAGTTAGAATGGAATACTGAAAAATGATTTTCAACCCACAGGCTCTTAAATATTATTTGAATCATAATTTAAAAATCAACCCTAACATTGATTTCAAATTAATTTTTCCCTAAAAAAATTAGGGTGTAATGAAAACTTAGACCTCTCGCAACTACTCAGTCACTCTTAACTTGCATTACATAATCGGGATAAATTATAACAAATCGTCGCTGATCATATTGCAGCAGTGAAAAGCGTTTTCGATGAAAAAGCTGAGGTGGCGCAGTAACGTGGTAACTGATTGAACGAGAAATGCTCCATATGTTCATATTACTTTGTCCACAGCTGTTTTTACTACCTGATAAAGGCAATAAATCATAATGTGGTGAATACAGTGAATCTCGCTATATTTTGCATGACGAGTGAGCGCACTTCACTTGTCTCCCTTATCTTCGATCAACGTACGCTCGTCCGCAGCGTTGGTGGGGCCTCATAAATCTAGCAAGTCCCAAGTTTTTTTCACACTTGCATGCATTGTATTCGCACTCAGTTCCAAACATTACGACGGGATGATTCGGGGCACTTTGTTTTGTCTACTGCCGGACAGGGTGATGATTACGTGAAGATTACAGAAATAGGATATGCTATACCGATCGCCAGAATCTAATCCAATGTCACACAATCAAGGGGCTGATAGCCGGCTGCAGTTTCCAATTATGAAATCTTGCTTTAATTTCATCATTACAAAATCCCTAATATGGAATACAATAATCAGAAATCGGTACCTACGTATGCAGCTGACAAACCCCACCATGTGTTACATCGGTCCGTGGATTATTGTATAAGATAGGGAAGGAAGGATTTACTTTCTCCTTGTCTGAAAAATATGAATGACGCTTTTAGTTTTCCAGGGTAGATTTTCATCGAGAAAATATCAACAGTAATAGTCCGCCAGTCTATACTGCTCGAATAACAGTTGCATAAATATTTCAGCGATATACCACAGAATGGTATTGAACGATGGCCCTTCATTTTATTCTCTGAAAAACTCAAATCAAATCAAAGTCAATAATCAATGTATAAGTGAAAATACAAGTACACGAACTATCCTCTGTGTCAGCTTCACAATTAATGGAAATTAATTTAACCTTGCAGCGAAAATATTGCTGATACCTTCGCATTAAAAACGTGAAATCGGCGAAGGTGTCGCATTAAGTTGGAGAATGTTTTCGAAAATGGAGATCGGCAGGAGCCCGAGTGGCAATGACTTGAGTACTAGGAAGGAATGCCTTTATCACACATATTATGAAGTCGTAGTCAGAAGGGCAGAAACAGAATCCTTCTCATTTTAATCCATGACAATGACCGTTATTGGTGAGTAAGAGGCGGGGGCGGAGGCGGGCAATCCAAGCAATTAACAGACACCTGTTTACAGTGGTAGCCCAATGGGATAAAAGGATGGGACCTTTGATAAGGGGCGCGAATAAAGGATACGGCGGAGCCGTGAGTTGTGCGCAAAGGACTTGAAGGGATGCCGTGAATAAATACAGGGCGATGTAACTATCAGCTTCGTTTGCCGGGGAGCGCGGGATAATAAAGCAGTGGGCCCGGAGCGTCAAGAGAGGGACCCCAGGAGCTAACGGGAGTTAAAGAGAGCACAGTGCGACGGAGTACAGACCATTTCAGGTCAGGGGAAAATTGGCCTCTGTAAAGAGAAGAACAAAGGGCGTTGAAAAGATGAAGCCATTGAAATGCATTTCGTTGATGCTTGAGCCCTTTACAAAGGGTGCAACCTGGGAATATAATTCAAGAGGACCCCACGACAACCCTCGAGCCACCTTCCGCTTGTGTATCACGACGTGTGACCTTCAAGGATACCGCGAGCGATCCTGGTTTGAGCTCCTCGAATTTCCGAGCTACTAAATCATCATATGCAATGGCCATCAAGTTTTAAGATCTGAACAGTATTACACACAATTAAAAGCACAGCAGTGACCTTATTCTCCAGCAGGATAATATCTTCCATTTTCCAGAAAATAAACAGGACCGAGTAATGGGATCACTCCCAGCAGTCAAACAGTTAAAGAAAAATAGCTTTTCTTTAAATCAAACAATACAAATAAAATATTCGCAGGAAATATGTAACTTAACATTCAAACCAAAAAGTTAATAAAATGGGATGAAGTAGCGTGTGTGGTACATTAACGGATTTCCGAGGGATACACAATGCAATAATGAGGGTAATATACCATAAGACAATCTCGACAGAAAAAAATGTGTATTTTCCCCAAGTATTTTCACCATGAATGTAATACTTAATTGATTTATTTGACGGTAGACCAAATTATTAGTTTTCGTAAGCGAATATTCGATGTGTACGCCTCAAGTTCAAAAAAGGGTTAGAATACTTTAATCTATTATTTTATATTTATATATAATTCAAATTACACATAATTTAGTTCAAAATTTAATACTCAATTATGAAATATTGTTTTAAAATTCATACCAATACCAAAGTTGACTTAGGAAAATCATGCTGGATATGTATAAAGCACTGCATTTTGAAAATCATTAAATATCATATTCAATGAGCATTCTGGGTCAAAATAATTGGGTAATCAATGAAGTTCATGGTGAAATAATCACCATTTGACTTTTTTCCACCCACAATTGTTACATATCCATACGTGAATACTAGAGCTCTAAATCTCTCTATTCACTTAAAGGAGCACTAGTGAGGCAAAATCTGAAGAGACCTACTCTCGTTCTTGGCTCAAGAGTGCACTTGAGGTCTCGAAAAGTCCCCAGCCATGGTCTTCTTTCATGATTCACCCACTTGCCGTTTCCACTCTCCTACTTTCGACGACATTTCATCCCATCTCATAACTTCAAACGGGGGAATGAACCTTTTCGGAAGAAAACGCATGCATAAGCGGGAAAAACCGGAACTAAAAAAGGAGCTCTAAAACTGTAGCAAGGGTGAATACAAATCAAGTAACATTAAGGATATGAGCCATCCAATAAAAACGGCCCGCAAAATGTAGCATGATTCCAAAGACATATTAAATGTTAGTGGTGAAAGTCCATTTATTGTATTACCGCTTGATTCCAAAATTCCGCATTCACTTCCTAAACTTGACTTTTTCACGCAATTGAGGATGAAAGCACATTTTTAAAGCCTTAAAATTGGAAAAAAACGTGTCTAGAGAGTACTTTAATTATTGCAAGATAGTAAATTTACTGCGAGACCCATAACCATCTTGAAATCTTGGAAAATTCACTGCTGACATCGCAGATGGCAGGGTTGAAGTCTTTTTTCATCCTTGTCTTATCTAAGGCAACCAATTTCATAGTAGCTTCATTTTAGATGACGCGTCAATCTCGCTCGGCCGGCCGTATTTTCAATTTATTTTCGTGGCGTATCATACATATTTTTAACTTTTCCCGTAGGTAACATATTGGTAGAAAAACGTCTGTGTAGTGTACAGCTTCGCATTATCAATCGGGGCAGGTTTCCGTAAACTTAAAAGCGCAGGCTTAAAGGTAGTCGTTAACCTCGTTGTAACGTCTTTGTCCATGCGAAAGTAGTCGAACTCTTCTGTTAATCCTCCCCCAAAATCTAAGCAACGCTCTCCATCACCAAATCTTCCCCTTCACCTAATTTATAAAAAAAGCCATGCAAACTATAGATATTTGGCAAGTTCAAGTGGTTTGGTAATGTAACCTGGGAATGGGAGTTATTACGGTTACGACAAGTTGGTGCAGGATGGTGGATGCATGTATTTGTGGCCCCGCTGGCTAAATATTATCTGAGGTTCATTTACACAAAAATGGTATTTTATTATTTTTATAAGGTTTTAATCATCAAATAGTGTATTTGTACAAAAAATGCTTGTGGAAAAAGTTTTCTAGCAAGGAAATACCGGAGGTGGCGGTGAGGTTAATAGAGGCAGGTGGAAAGGGATCTAGGTTACTTTTGCCCCGTCCTATCCACTGACCGTAGGATAAGCCTGAGCAGCTAATATTATGGGAGACTTTGCGTTTTACCTTTCAGTGTATGATTTGTTTAACCAAGAGTGTACTATATACGAGAGTGTATTTCTTATTGTGCAAGTTACGAATCTGGAGTACTGTATGGGATAGTGTGTTTTTATTGCATAAGCTGCTAAGCCTCGTATCCCTTTGACTAAGTTCCAATGAAGTTATGAAAATGCATCCATTCATTTCCAAAAGTTTTACAAATCAGCTAGCTTCGTTTGTAGCTCTAAAAATCTGCGGACAATAAAAACGTTTTTCAGTTACTGTGTTATCTCATACATGGTTACCGCAATCCGCAAAATACCACAATCTACTCTTAAGTTCGTTTTTCTATCACTTTTGGAGTTTCAATGCTGCGTATAGCAATTCTTTGCCAACATCTACAATTATCTGCATCTAAAACACACAAAAACTATTTCAGAGAAAATACCAAGATAAATTTTTCGCATTTTACACAAAGAAAAACATTTACTCCACAACCTATTATAGCAAGGGAACGGCATTCTCTATGTAACCTGGCGATTTAAAATTGATAATGTAGGTTTAAAACAAGTATTAATTCGTGAAAAAAATGGCCAACCGAGTGCGAGTGTCGCGTCCGCGTAAAACCGCTTTGGCCCTACGAGCGCACTAAAACTATACTGTTTGGCACAGAAATGCCTAACACACAAGAGATTACGGTGTAATCCAATTGGCGATTGGTGATATAACAAGATTATGGTAAAAATTTCTGAGTGCGCTATTTCTGGTACTCTTGTTGGTTTTTGCCATTTTTGGTTAAGGGTGTATGTATTTTTAACATCCTAGTGGGATTTCGTCCCGGAGACTTTAATATTTCAGGATTTCAAGGGTCTCTAGGATTGGATTGGAAGTTATGAAAATCTTTGAGGGATGAAACTATGAGGAAAGCAGTGGAAGAATGGTACCTCAGGAGGTAAGAATTTCAAAATCTCATAATGTAAGAATCTCGGTACAGGTGAGAGGCCAAAACTATGCAGGGCTGAGATAATGTTTGATCCCTTTAATTCAAAATCGGCTAAATTCTATATAGCATTTTAGAATGATCTGCATTGGTCAGATATGTAGGTTTCTTAGAGCACACCAGTTGGTATTCTGCAATCGTAAAATCGATATTTTTTTCTTCTAACTTTAATCGGCACTTGGATTTCCGGTATACTGACACATTCTCGTCATAACTTGAGTGATTGGATTTCTGATGTTTCGAATTTCACAGCTTCCAATTCTGCAGATGAAAACGAGTAAGGCATTGCGAAGAAGGCGAATTCTCCTCCTCAGCCAAGGCTTATGTTTTCCAATAGTTTTCTTGCTTCAGTATTTCCACTCGATATGGGATTCCCTCGTGCTAGCTTACGATCCACTACTATATTGCCTCCTAAAATGCCATCGCCATCCAAGCATCCAAAACTCTCAATCCTTCAAAATCCTCCTTTAAGGCCCCTTTCTTGAGTTGCCTTCCTTTTGAGTGGAACGTTGACTCCTTGGTTTTCCTCACCTATGCATACCAGCCATCAAAGGGGAATGGCTTCTAGATTCCACCAAGACCCCCAAATACCACAGCAACTGGTAGAATTTCTTCTATTCCTTTTCCAACTAAACATCTGTCCTCTTTGTATGTTCTTCTTCACTCAAGCTTGAAAATAGTGGTTACAGGTAGATAATTCTTTAAAAGGCTTTCACTGGAACTGGAAAGTCGCGGTAAGCATGCCTCGTCAAATGTTTTCTGATTTGAAAATTATAAGATTAGAAAGTTTTACCTCCTCCTTCACGAACGATATATATCCAAATGGAAATGTTTAAGCCATTATGATAAGCTTACAAGTATTTTTTGCATTAATGATATTGCGGGTTCTCCACTTATACCAGCTTATAAATAAAAAAAGGGAAAGAAGTTCGTCGTACAAATTCGCGGAGGGTTGCATAATAAAAACTAAAGATTTAGATGGTGCACCTATGTTTGTTGTACATATATGATAATATAACATTCATGTTTTCACCTTTTCTACAAATATCACAGGGGAGTAGCGGATACAGGATAGGGACAAGGGGGGGCTAAGTATGGGGTAAACTCCCAGAAGTATTGCGGGTCCGAAAAAAAATTACCATTCTATCTAGTGTAAATTGGATGTCCAAGAGGGGGCTGTAGCCCCTTTATCCCCCCCATAGATCCGCCACTATCTTAGGGTATTTCATGCCATGGTATAGGTACCATAAAAGCAGCAATCATATTCCCAATTCAAGTGACGAAGGAAATAATGATAAAGTGATTTTTTTTAACATCGTATTTTTTGTATGATGGAACTTTCAAAGCAGTGAGAGAGGAAAATCTCAGCCAATGAAACACTAACAATAAGTGGTATAATTCTCTGTAAGTGATGAAATTGCAAAGGCGCTTATCAAAGCGGCAAGGATTAGCATCATAGATAACTTCTATGATGTAAAAGAAAGCTAAATTTATCGATAAATCCATGCATAAAATTTCACCCACGGTGCTAGCACAAATTACTTTTGATTATCACTAGGAAATAATTGAGTTAATATCCGTAATTCTTGTATTGATTTACATTGCTAGTCTCTCTATTTTTATCGACCTATTCTGTCAATGCAATATCTCTATGTTACAACACTTCTAACGTTTATTCCTCTGTTAACCTCATTCTCTTCGAATACGCATTACTTTCTTTATACTCCCCACTGAATGGGTCATCTCATTGTATAATTCTAATTTTAAAAGTACTAATAAACAACTTTTCCAATCACTATTATCCGGTACGATGAATTCGATTGATTCAGATTTCAGTCTGGAAATTCATGCTGAATGAATAAAAACAACTTTTGCTATTTTAACAGGATGTTTTAAATTAATTGGCCCCTTATCCCCCCACACATACAACGAGAACGCGTCGTACCATTGATGTGTTATTTCTGTGAAAATTACAAAGTTTTATTTATTTATTCATCCAGTACTTTCATCATGACTATTTGATCCGTTTGCTATTTCTCCGTTTTTATCAATTTTTAAAGGGGATATCACAAAAGAACTACTTTTTAATATTGCCTACGATTTTCAAAAAGCAATTCTACATCAGTTTCTTTTTTATCAAATCCTTTTATTTTTCGATCTTAGACTACACCAGCCACGTTTATTCACTTGCGAAGAGTGGAACTCCTTGCTAAAAATTGCTTTATCGCGGGTCTTATTCATGTGCTTGGGCAGGGAGGGTGGAACCTTTGGCTCAGATTTACTTTGTGTTATCGTTCGTAGAGCCAATTCAATTTCATATTTGAGGTGATAGTGGTGTCTGATCTTAGCATACTAAAAAACACCCCCACGAGAAAGCATTTTCCTCATTGTTTTGGTTTGATACATCCAATCCAAGGGTTTCTCGTTTTTCCATTCCAAGGGATTTAAACATAACTCCATGTCCTCCTATCTTACAAGAAATTCACCCGAAAAAGTGAAATAACTCCTAAAACCAGCTACTGGACCAATCAGAGTAAAGGAAGTTTTAAAGATGGTTGTAAACCATCCTCAATCAAAAACAAATTCAGCAACGGTGTGTGTGAAATATAAACGGCCACATCATAGTGTAAAGAAGTAAGTGATATTCCAGCGGCGAGTGATATAGAAATTATTATTGATTTATTAATAGAATTCTACCGGTTGAGGTAGATTTACTTGGATCGCTGTACTTCGTACTTGTAAGGCTTGCCTCCTCAGATTTATCCTATATCTTTAATTCATAATAATGCCCTCTTCCCTTCGTTCTATCCATAAATTCTGCTCACTTCCTTACCCTCCCTTGCTTATCGAACAATTTTATTTTCGCCATGGAGTTTAACATCACCTCCCAGCCAAGTTTATTCTCCATCTAAACTTAAGTCACCTCAGTAAGTCTCGTCTCCTATCCCTTTTTCGTTCTTCTGCTGTTTTCTTGCCATTTCACGTCCCATTGCGTTCATCTCCTCATTTCATGTGCGTGAGAATGGCGCCTAAGTTCTCCTTTCCGTCACTCACTCACTCCTTGTCTTCTCCTTTACACATTCCCACCGTTCGCATCCACTTATTTCCGTCTTGCTTCCTTGGCTCTCTGTTAAATAAATACTTCTACGCGTTAATTACATTTTGTTTAAATAGTGAAGTCCCTACCAATCCTCTGGACCTGTTTAAGAGTGTTTTCGCATGCAAAACGCCATTTCCTCTGAATATGGCACCTCCCTCTACTACGGCAACACCGCTATAAGAACGCAATGGAGAACGTTTACCATGTTGCAGCAACATTTGACAAGCATAAAAATAAATAGGACGGGAGGTGGATTAAATTGGGACTTAAATAAAATATTAAATTCAGTTTAGAGAAAGCTAACACAAAAATTAAATGTTCAGCATAAAAATTGAGCAGGCCTTCAAGAGTCAAATAATAGTCACTATGTTTTGTTTCACAGGAATCAGTTCCGTATCCATCCGATATGAGAACGCAATAGGGTGGTTTCCTATTATTTTTTTATTGCCTAAATCGAAAGATTATTACACCTGGAGTACGTATTTCACGAATTTAGATTTTTAAATGATGAAATCTATTTTTAGCGATTAAATGAAAAGTGAAAATTTTCAAGCGCGCGAAAACGCGACGCGTAAGTATGAATGCCGGGAAATCTCCGTGAGACTTATTTCTGGTTCCCGCTGCCCCCCTGTGAGGTGACCTTGAGGCGAGGCTTAGCGCTGATACGACGTAGGCTGCTAGCGGGTAGCTGAGTACCCTGCTGGCTGGTAGCGCTTGTCTTAAATAAGGATTATCAATACCTTATCAAGTGAAGAAAACTTTTCGACCTTAGCCAGTTTTAATAAGTGATTATTAAGACATGTTTCCCTAAGCTCTACGCCTCATGCATGCATTGGTAACCTCAGACGATGTATAACTCCTATCTTCTCGTATAGAAACTAGGTCCGTGTGACGTCACGTGGAGTGGCGTCGCATGGGCGCCAATCTGGCTCTTTTCAAATGAGGATAAAAATGGACCATTGCCATTCGTCTAAACCGCTATTTCTAAAACGAAATAATTTGTATATTTTGAATACACTAATGGTGGGTAACGAATCGCAATCAATGCTTTTCGTTTTCTTTGATGAAGGAAACTACCCTATAGAAACCATTAAAGATACTTTTGCTTTTCCAATTCCGCACTGATTCTTCGAGGTAAATTTAGAGGTGGACGATCTTAGTATACACGGCTCACTGCATTTTCATTTGAGCAAACAGGAAGACAATGGCCAGCAGCAAGATAATATTACTCATCAAGCCAAGACATATCCAGGTCTACCCTACTCAGTTCCGCTTCCAATGCGCGACCATGAGGAATGTACTCCATACACTCCACGTATAATGCGATTTGCAATCAAGTGACTTGCCTTGGATGGGTCAACAGAGACTACCTTACTCCCCGAGCGTTCAAGCCATGCTTGTATACAAGGAGTATTTCAAAAGAGAAGATTTCCTTGTTCTCCTTGTTATCCAAACATCCTGGCGAGGGACATGTCAGAGTAAACTTAGTGAGCACTGTCTCAGTAAACTTACTCATGCTCGTAAAATTATCCTTGAATCAAGCCGGAGTCTATGAAGCATGCAGCAACCGAGGAGGGGTAATTTTTTACCCACACAAGAAGCTGTTTTAATTTCAAAGTAGAATCGACTACTTCTTGCTGCAAGCGAGTGCTTGCAATCGAGAATGCGCGCGCAAAAATAGATAAGTGTTTAATTTAAAATATGAGATTGTTAAAGATGCGACGATTGGGAAAAGAGGTGAATTCCTACACTAAAGTTTACATTTCAAATTTCCTAAAGCTTAACTGGCCAAAGCACTCCATCTGAAATCGGGGGATATCGTTTTTTCTGTGAAATTTTCGCTCAAGTTACACTATATTCTCCCGAGTGTCTAAAAAAAATATTACAAAATGCCAACGTTTTTAGAGCGGGCTCACTTACATTTATCTATCCTACTTTAAACTGCCATTCACACCATGACTATTCTCAAAAATACATGGTGCTAATAGAAAGGTAAACTTGGCAGGTGTACCTCTTTATTTTTTACATATTATACATCATAGTACTTATAATTTTTTCAATTCATAACTCTTCTTTGCTTTTGTAATAGCCAATGTGAAATACATGAGCCAATGGCGCAATCATCAGTAGAAATGCTGAAAATTTGCTACATTTAACGTGGTACCACTTACAACACCGCGAGTCAGCTAAGCCTATGAAATAAATTTTGAAAACAAAATACGCACCAAAACATGAACATTTTAAAACTAGTTTTCAATTCAATAGCAATAACTATCAAAACTCTCGAAAACATATGAATTTGGAATGTATTGTGTTAGCTATTTTGAATCAGGGAAATACTGACAGTCAACTAACGACCACCTTAAGCACACAATATATTTGATCAATTTAATCTCATGTACAAACGAAAGCAGCCATTCCTACCTCTATTTAGTTCTGCACAACTAAATTTAAACAACAAATAGCTTATTTCAGGGTGGAAAATGGATGCAATAAAATACATGTGTGAAAAAAATGACAATCAATGCCCAATAAAGCTAATAACATAACACAATTGGCGTGTTCAAAAAAATCAGAAAAAAATTAACATATCCACAGAAAATGGTTAATGGCAAAAATCTTTAATAAATCATTTTAAAATACATTACTGGTAACATCGAGTGTCCGCAAAAAATCGTTTCACAATTAAACAAAGGAATCTGAGGAAAATATGGCGAATCAAAATTTGTATGTACATTGCTTAGGAACGCCTGAATATGGTCAAGAAAATATCAGCACTGAAATCAACCGGAGAAATGACCATAACGAGGATTATCGCATGAAGAAACACTCTTCAGTACACCCTTTCCTTCCATACCACTTTTCATCGCAAGAGAAATTCTAGAGTAGAATGAAATCCTACAGCAGCACGCACGATAGAGCACCTAAAACACAATGCACGCTCTGGCACGAATATCCTCTGACACGTTGCGTCCCTGACATTCGTATCACTGGCTCAACCTTCTCTTGATAAATGGACCAGAAGGAATTGTATCATACAGTACGTGAAGGAGAGCATTCCTTTTTTTTCGATACTCCGCTGACCTTTTCAGCTATAGTGAGCAGAGAGTTCACTCGTCCTGTTTCTTTTTACTCGTGATGTGTCACTCCAATTTTTCTCGGGAAAATGATGACTCCCATCCAAGGAATGAGAACTAGTATCTCAGCGTCTAATTATTTTGGTAGCGTGCTTGCTCGCCAGTCGTGTTGGCATACTGCTGGCGTTGTTGCTCCGGCACAAGGCAGCCGCCTCCCAATTGATTACGCGCCCTTGTTTCCCCGAACGCTCCCAGCATACGCTCGCTCTATGATTCCGAATTCCACTCCACGCGCCGCGTCACACTGCGCCCATGCTGAGAAGTCATACAGATGGTGCCGTAATTCAATTATCCTCCTCATTGCTTGCCGTTGCCTCACCTCTACTCTCTCCCCATTCTTCTCCACGCAAACCTCTTTTCTGGGAAGCTGAAACGATTGTGCCGAATAAAATGTTCGCAATTGGAATCGAGGGGTGCGTAGGTGACAAAAGTGAATTTAAAAGTAAGAAAGGGAAACGTATAAGCAGTGCATCAAATTCATTTTGAGCACCTTTATCACTGTTTAGTAACAAAAACAAAAGGCGATAAGTGAATTGAATTGAATTGAAAAATAACTTAAGGCCATATTTGTAACGTTAACTAATCGCATTTGGACTTCGAGTTATTCGGAGGCGATGTGATAATGTTACAAGAAACGTAAATTAATAGCACATCGGGGTACACAATGGGCTTATAATCTATAGGATGTAAAAGAGATGGGTTGATTGGGAACGAGTGGAGTACTTGGAAAATATATCACCGATGAGATTCATGGAAGGAGCCTGTACTAAAAAAGGTAAAACAGACGGTAAGCTAGTTCAAACAAAATTTATATTTATGGCGAATAGATATTCATGGAAGGTATATAAGAGAAAATAGAGGATCTAATAGTTCAAAGTTCTCCAATGAAAGTTTAAGAAAGCCGTTCGTAATGATAGATGAAATTGAGATGCGATGAAATTGTTGTTACTGTAGGATCAGGGAACCAGAACCAGTATTGAAGCAACTCTGTCACTTTGTATGTACTGAGCTTTATTATTCAGGAAAAAATAACGAAAAAATGCTGATTTGCTAAATAAGTTTCAATAGTTCGATGCCCTACATTTGTAATGAATAAGAAAATTTCGACGAGATTTCGCGGACATTGGATACCAAATACAAAGTTGTATCAGGGACGAGTGCCAGCATGCATGATTCATCTTCGCTGTCTCTTTGTTTTCAAGTAATTAAAGCGCTAAGCGCACTAAAGCGCACTATTATCCCACGCGAGGGTCATTGGAGGAGAAATGATTATATCTTGCGTGAGCTTAATTTTCATTTTAATTTTCTAGAAAAAACTGTCAGAACAAATAGTTCTCTGCAACACAATTTCCATTGAACCACCGATAAAGACCAAAAGTACGCCTTTCAATATCTACCTTAGTAATAAAGGCGTTCTTGAGCCAATTTACATTCTTAATCTAGATAAAACTCATTGAATGGATGTTTTTAATCGGCTGAATAAAATCCATCTTTCCCTCAGCTACGTTTAACTCAAGCTAAACGCAAGCTAAATCATGAGAGCCATTCCTAAAAGGAATGATGCTGGCGCTCTTCCCCCCAAAATATTTTATTTACGATACAATGGCGGACAAAAAGGGAACATTGGGAGGGTATACCATTCGATACCAATAAAGCAGAATCTCCGCTCATCTCCCTTGACCTTTCGGCCCTTCACCCACCTCAAAGGATTTTTCCCAATAAAGGCTTCTCATTTCCTCCACAACCCCAACCACCCATGGAGTTTTATTCTCTTCACAACGGCCACTGTCTTTAAAGACCGACTTTTTTCCTCAGAATCCTTATTTTTCTCTAGCTCTTCAATCTTGTATTGAATATTTTCTGATTGTATATTATCAGCATTATAAAATAAAAAAATTGTAATCTACAGGCTATATATAATATTCAAAACTACCTCATACTTCCTTCCTGTATAATCAGGGGAAAGGATGATGCTCACAAAACTACGGTATACAATTTTATATATACAATAATATATTTTCTTGCTCAGTTTCAAGTTAATTTCAATAAGTAATTAGGAAACTCCGTACTCCCGACCGTTTATTTTAGTTAACAAAAGAGTATTTACTGGAGCTCTTTTCAATCCAAACATCAAGAAAAAATGGGGGAATTCCATTTTTTCAAGTGGAAAGAGATGTAAAAATCCGATGACGCAGGATAAATGAAACAGAAAGCATATATTTCAAGTTCATTGGGACAATCAAACATATTTTTCATCCCTAAATGATCTTTTCTGAAACAAAGTGGCCGAGGAAGGTGCGTTAGTCGATTGATTCATTATTCTGTTTTCAAGAAAGAACGGGCATAATTTAGAATATAAATGGCTCACGACAAGAAAAATGGGTTATAATAAAAATGGAAGAAACAGGAATGACAGAAAGAGAGAAACTAAATCATGTACAGATGAAGATGTTTAAGATGTCCTTGACTACGGTGACGTGAACGGTCAGCGGCAACTCCTCCACACTCCGCCTTCGTCCCCTACCACTGATCACAGAGAAGGACATGACGGCTAGCCCCGGGTGGATTTTGGAAATTTGACGTACGAAATCGCTCGTGGGAATATCCATCCGGAGTGACAGGGATTAAGGTTCGGAGATGGGCCCGAGAAGTTTAGGTGAAGAGCGGTAACTATTTCAGAGAAGGATGAACGGAAGATCATGATGGAAAGAATGGAAAAGTAATCAACGCAAAAGAATAGGTAAGAGAGGAAAGAATGAACAGAACATGGAAGGAAAACGAAAGGCAGGCTAGGGACGAAATGACAAAGAAGAGACGCAGGAAAAGAAATAATGAGAACATGATGCCCTTGAAGTAAACTACGAAGTCGTGTGCTCCCCTTCAAAAAAAAAAGTAATTCACTTCAATAGGGCTTGCGTGTTGAGTTTTCATTCTCTTCATCAACAATGTTGAAGTGGTTACGGAATTAAATATTTGAGGTATAGTGACCACAATTAATGAGCAGCAAAAAAATTCTGTCTCATTTTAGCCAAAAAATCAGCTCATCATCTTGTAGGAAATTAGAAATTAAATATACAGGCTTGAGGCTATAATTATCCCAAGGTATTTTTTGTGAACGCTGTTCAGCATTGCTTATTCTCTATATTATGAGGGAGCAATTGATTTTTTCCAATGTCCTCGCAATTCTGTGGTAGTCTATTAATTGGTGAATTATTGATATTGATCTATTTGTCAATAAGATACAAGACATTAAATGTGGTTGTAAATTCAGCAGAATAAAATGTATGTGGACACTGAATCAGACATATCAACTATCAATATCGATATATTCAGCTTTATTATTAACCACAATAATCATCGCGATAAGATTTAGTTGTAATAAGTCCATCGAATATTCTGTTTAAAAATAAATTTATAAAATACTTAACAAGTTAAAGGACGATAAATTTTCCTCTCATTTCACTCAAAAAATTAAACGTATAAGATAGATAAGTCGTGCACAAAGAGGTTTTATCATTAATCTTCCTAATGGTTATACAGGCCGCTAAAAGATGTAAAGAATGCCAAATGCTTGGATTACTTAAGAGAATTAAAAAGCGACTTTGTGTATGAAAATCAAGTTGAGCTATAAATAAGATTGTAAACTTCAGACGAGATACTTGTTGAAGTCTGTCAACATCAGGGCGGATCGCTAGAAAAATATGAGGAAAACTTGCGAATTGAAATAAGGGAACAAATTTTAGGTAATCTGGGAGTAAAATCGGAAAGAGGATTGACCTTTCTCAGACCCTTCTCGAGGTAGTTTGGTTAAGAGAAGGAAAAAAAATGAAAGTCTAGAAGGGAAGGTAAGGAAGGATGAACGCCATGAGTTGGTGATGGAGGTGAAAAAATGATAAAAGTGCGAGGCACGAAAAGTTGGTTGAGTTCTGTGAGAGGAAAATTTTTGGGAAAAGGTTTTTAAAAAAGAGGGTGGACTTTGGATGAAGGAACAAAAAGATTTGGGTAAGAAAAAGCAGGAAAGTAAAAAAAGAAGTAGATGAACCGGTCGTTGATGAAGGTAGCACCTGATCAGGTAATTACTAGGGAGGAGCAGTGTGCATGAAATGGAGACATGATGAAGAAACATGTGCTCGACTCAAGAGAATAAAGGGAGGAGACTAATTTCAGGTCATTATCATCGTGGCCCATCTTTCTCCTTGTTAGATGAACATACACTCTTGTTCATGAATTTTATTGTAAAATTATTTTTGATGCATCATTATCACTCGCCTGACTATTTTTTCAATTCCTGAACATCGGCGCAGCTAAAAGAGTCCCAGGGGGGCTGGGCCACTCACTCAGAACACTTGTGCCCTCCAAAACATTTTTCGAAATCGTGGCGGCCTCGATTCACATGGTGCTTGTAACCCCTTTCACTTTTATACAACTATGTCGTGATGACATGCATTAATTAAAATTCCTAGAAGATTAAAATTTTCAAAAATCTGCGGAAGAAATAAACCCTCACGAAGTGGGGGTAAACCTCTCATCTTGTAGGAGGGTCTGCAGGGTGGATTGTCCGAGTTCCATGCCCCCACAAATAATTTCCATAGCAACGCCCGTGTCCAAGACGCCGTTTTGGGTAGGTAAACAAGGCACATAGCCAGAGGGGTCTTCCACTCCCCTCCCTGAAATATTTTCCCTTTCGGTGACTACATGCAATATATCTACCAGGGGGATTTATTTATTGACACTTCATTCTTCGATAAAGTTACTTTTCGTAACGTCTGCAAATAACAAACGACGAATCACACCTTCGGGCATGATGAAAACGAAATATATCGGTGGCATATATTAAGTATGAGTATCCGCATCATGGGAATTGACAGCAAATATAAGCATGATTACATTTGTTTTAGAAAAGAAGAGCACTTGTCAAGTGCAACGGATTTAATTACAAATTATTTCAAGTCACCGAGATTAGGTAATCAGAGATCCAATTAGAATGACTTACGCGCAAATATTCTGTGCATGGATGACTTAAGGTTACAGAGGCACCTACGTCTGCTCGTAGTAGCTTTCTCTCTTGATGACGAAGACTTCACATTTAAAAGAAACAAATAATATAAGCATATGAAACTGAAATTAAATGAGAATCAATGTAAAGAAATAGCCTGAACAACCAATGGATATATTATTATTGACGGTTTCTCTGCCAGGTGCAGAATATGGTCATAGGAATACCTACCGACTAATTACACCTCTCATTGTTTCCATAAATAAAATCTCTATCTTTTGATTTAACACATTTGATATTTAATCCTCATAATTCTACATTGCAAAATAAAGGTTACATTTGCTATGGAATTAATGCCATATGGTATATTGCTATTAAATTACAGCGGTCGCTTAAGCATTCATCGCGCTAGCAGTGCAAAATAACGTCATGGACGGATAATTAATTTAAATTGACCATCATATTTCCTATAAAATATATTATATTCATCTTCATCTATCATGAATTAATGGACTGCCACAAATGACAGAAAATAGCTGACATTTTGGTATTCAGATCCTGTGAGGATTCAAACTTTTTACAATGGATGAATGCCGCGGGTGGGTGCGTTTTTAAAATTATACGGCAATCATTTCCCGTGACATTACCCATCGATACCACAATGGCTATCCATCAGACATCGAATGAAAGAAATAAATTCACCTGAAGCGGATGGTTCGCGCTCTCATTTGCAATATCATATGGATCCATATGGATATTTTCACCCAGGAATTTCCATTCATGACGATATCATTTGTCTTTATTTAGCAGTGGATCCAATAAATCTGTGAGTGACAGTGAATTAAATATAAAATGGGACGCAAAAACGTCATAGTTTGACAAAGTAATTTTGAAATCAATATCCACATTTTTACAAGACAATGCTCAGTGTCCAACTCATTTCTCGATCAACTTCTCTGGGACCGGAGAGCAATCCATGCGAGTAATTGGCTGCAATTTTCAACAGTGGCCACACATGGCCTTTAAGTCTTATCCCCGGATGTTTTGGCATCGCTTGGTGCTGTATTTTGCTCTCATTAGCCGTTTAAATCACAGTAACATTATTTTAATGATATTTAGATACGAACCCTTCATGTAGTGTTCCATGTTCTCTTCTCCCTCCCATGGACAGACCAAGAGTACTAGTTGCATTACCTGGTACCCTAAATCAGAAAGAATTTTCTAAGGACCGAATTTCGACCGACAAACCTTTTAGCATAAGCAGAAATACTTCACCACAGTTTCATTCTTACTTTGATCCTCACCTCTTAACGGCCTTACTGTATTAGTAACTTTTGACGAATTTGGCAATGGAAAAATTGAGGTGTTCACTTACGTAAGACCTGCATACAAGAGAAAACAGTCTATAAAAGAGAACCCAAGGCAAAAGGACTTTTTTTTTTGTTGTATTTAATTGGCCGGGGTAGGAGAAGGAGAAAAAATAAATAATAAATAAATAGGTATTGCATGAATAAATAATAATCTTCTTCTTCTAAGTAATCAACCCTTGGGTTGGTTTGCAGCAGTCTCTCCATCTCTGTCTGTCCTCCGCCAGCCTCTTCAGCTCTAGGTAGCTGTTGCAGCCCATGTCCTTCATAACTTGGGTGATATAGCTCAACCTCGGCCTTCCTCTGCCGCTCTTCCCCTCCACAGTGCCCTCTAAAACTGTTTTTACCAATCCATTATTTTGTCTCAGTAAATGTCCTACCCATTTACTTCTCCTTGCAGTTAGAATTCTCCACAGGTCTGCTTTCACTCCCAGTCTTTCCAGTATCTCCTCATTCGTTACCCGGTCTACCCATGAAACTTTTAACATTCTACGGTAGCACCATAGTTCAAAGGCATCAATTCTTTTTTTCTCTGCTGCTCCTATCGTCCAAGTTTCACTACCATAAAGCATTATGCTCCATACAAAAGTTTTGAGTAGATTCATCCTAATCTTGATACTCATGTTTTTTGAAACGTATATCTTTCTCTTCTTGTTGAAAGCTATTTTTGCCTGTTGTATTCTACTGCTTATTTCCCTTTTGCTTCTGGCATCCGTGGTGATCTTGCTTCCTAAATACGTGAATTCTTCTACATTGTTCAGCTGTGTATTACCCAAAGTTATATGTGCTGGTATTCCGGTTTTGCTTACAACGAGTGTCTTGGTTTTGGTCCTGCTTAACTTTAGATTGTATCTAGCCAGCGTGACTTCCATCTCCCTAAGCACTTCTTGTAGTTGGTCTTCACTTTCTGCCAAGACTGCTAAGTCGTCCGCAAAACATAGCTTATATATCCTCTGCCCATGGACCTTAATTCCTGCTTCCGGTAAGTTGCGCTCTGCCTCGTCCAGTGCTCTTTGTAGGTATAAGTTAAATAGCGCAGGTGACAATGAACATCCCTGTCTCACTCCTTTTCTAATTTTGGCCTGCTGTTCATATTGTCCAAATCTCAGCACTGCAATTTCTTCTCCATAGAGACCCCAGATAATTCTTCTATCTTTGTAATTTATCTTTGCTTCTTTCATTATGGTAAAGAGCTGCTTCCAATCAACACTATCAAAAGCTTTTTCAAGATCAACAAAAGCTATGTAGGTGTTCTTTTCTTTACTCAATCTTTTTTCTAGTATGATTCTAATGGCAAGTACTGCATCTCTGGTTCCTCGTCCTTTTCTAAATCCAAATTGGTCTTCGCTGAGGAGAGTTTCAACCTTATCTTCAATCCGGCTTAGTACAATGATAGACAGTATTTTAGAGGCATGTGTGACAAGGCTCAATGTGCGGTATTGTTCACATCTGTTGGCTGATGTTTTCTTTGGGATTGGTATCATTATACACTTTTGGTAAATAATAATAGTGATAGCTATTTATAATTCGAGAAATAATATTGAAAAATACTGAACATTATTAAAGGCGGAGTGAACTGATGGGGAAAAAATAGTATTTTCTGGGAAACACATTGAGCAATTTGACTAAAAAAAGGAATCGATTTTTTTTATTTGAAAATATGCTCTTCCTATAGAGAGGTTAGAAAACAACGCCTTTATTTTACAAGTGACCTGCACAGGTATCTTCCTCCCAGAAAATCAGGGTCGTTTACTTCCTGCAGCTGTGGCAACAAACAAATATGATGATATGCCAAAAGCACCGTCCTCCATCTCACGTTTTCTAGCTTTAATCAGCTATGCCCCTCTCCCTCTTTAATCCTGGAATATCTTCATCAATGCTGCCACTGTCGCAAAGATAAAATTTATGAGCCTTCCATATATTCTAATGTGGTTTGAAAAAAAACTCCAATTCGGGAGTAACACCTTTCCAAATACCAAACTTTTACCTCAGCATCACCAAAACAATGCCCTTAAAATGATCACTAATACAGCTCACTAAAAAGAATGAATTTTCAAAAGCATCGGGGACAATGCTCTAATAAGCAGTCATGATGATGATCTGCCGCAATGATTGCGCACAAAGATGGCTTTGCATGGTTTTTTGTTCAACCTTTCTTTTCAAGAGATTAATTCGATAGAATTTGATATAAGACGCATTAAGGTTTGGTCTTTAAAATTTTCTGTCCCCTATCCCAACACACTATTTTTTCCGGCATAATATCTGAGACTTAATTTATTTTCAATTAAATAAGAAAAATTTATAATATGCTAAATATACTATTCATTTTTTTATATTTCTCACGCATGTAACTTTCGACGACCGGTTTCGCCATGGTGTGACATCATCTTGTATAGATGCAGGCAATTCCAACTCTTAAAAAAAACACTACGCCAATGGAGACAGAAGGATAGTGATAACAGAAAATTTATTTAAGAAGAAGCAATTCCACCAAGTGGCCTCTGAAACTAATGGTAATATTTATTGTGATTACAAGGACTTAGATATTCAAAATGACATCAGCGCGAACAAAAGTTAGCTAAATAAATAATTTTGTGTAATTTTACATGCACAGACCTTGAATAACCGTGAGCCGCAAGGGATAAGAGGGTCATTAAGACCAAAATAGGCAGTAGGTTACTTAGTGCTTTTGACCTAAACTTTAAACAGATGGCATTGACGTGCTAGATCCGGCTTCAGCTACGACTAGAAAGCCTGAGTAATGTAATTCTAAAAGCAGAAATAAAATAAAATTTCAAAATAATTTTTATTCATGGTTTCACAGATAGAGAGACTCGCTATTTATCAATATGAAAACCTGACAGCAACATTATTAGCCGTTAATATCAATATAGATAGTTTTTTTCCTTCCTCACATGGAAATGGCGTAAAACTCATTTCATTATAACCTTCCTAAATATGAACATAAAAGTTTTAAACTGACTACTGAAAGTTAAAACGAAGTTTATATGAAACGTATAAAATTCGTGGTTGGTTGCTAACAATATTGGCGCGAAATAAAAAGAATCTTTATCTCGATTTAGTATCAAAGAGAGCTATTTAGCCGTGGAACATTAGGAGGATTTCAAATATCTCGCATAATCTGTCTGCTTGCGCCTTGTATTTTACTCTCACACATAATGATCGTAATATATTTACCTTAATATGCCATTGTAATCGTATGTACTCTCCAATAATAGCTAGTTACAGGATAAATAAGTGGCCAAGAATGTTCGAAGGCACAGGGAGGCAAAGAGAGATCCTTTGCCTCCTCTTCCAAAAACAAAATCTTCTCTTTAAATCTTCCTTTTGCCTCTCTCCGTGTAATACAGCGTCCTCAAGACCACCTTGACTTCAATTTTAAATTCCCGTCTTCCGACCTCCTGCTTCCTCCGCCCGGAACCCAATAACAGCGAGGCATTCAGTTTCATTTCTCCAGAACTCATTTCGCTCCACGGTGCGGGAGCATGAAGCGGCGCGGCACGAATATTGCTTTTGCGCTGAAGTCACAAGCATTGCGGATCGGGTGGTGGACGGCATTAGAGGATGGAATGTTAAAGAGAGCAATGTGTGCTTGCTGGGCTGAGAAAAAATGCTGATTACTTTGAATTGCTCGCGATGAAGTAATTCGAAAAGATCACCTAGCAGAGCACTAAGCCAGCCGGCCGCGAGAGGAAACGCAGAACGCACGACTACAGGTGAACCGATTCCGCAACTAGATAACTGCCTCATAGTACCGGCTGGTCTCCGAATCACATGATAGCAAGGCTATACGAATAGTTTGTCACCTTCTTGCGCTGGGAATTTGAAAAAAAACTTGTATTCAAACCCTATCTAGCATCAAAATATCACAAAATGCTTAAGCTTTGATCATTTAATATGAAAGAAATGATAACTATCTTTGTTCACAAAAAAATGCATGATCTCAATTGGTATTTCAATCAAAGTTTTTAAAATTCTTTATCATTAAAGAGTAATTACCTACACTTAGAGGTGACGAAAAATGTCAGTGTAGCAAGAAAGAGAGCCATTTATTATATTATAAAGTGAACCTTTTTGATTATTCTACTGAAAACAAGAAATTAATCCTGGCTAATTATTTCTAATACTAGCATATTCAGCCAGACTGCTGGTTTTAATGAGCAAGTAGATCTAAAACTACACTTCATCACTATTAGAAAACTCCAGGGATATAGAATCAGGAAATAATTTCATCAGCTCAGATTTGCCTTGTCTATAAGATGGCAAAACTACTCATGACCCAAAAATATTCACATTATTAAAAGCTGTGGAAAACAGGGAAGAAATTGAGACATTCTTTCATATTAAGCATTCCTAATCCAAAATATAAAATTATTGCACTTGTACTCCTCTTACGGCACGCCAGTGAACGGCATAATAGGTTTTTCCTCCAAATTTCGGGCGTGTTGATTATCTAGATGCAATTACGCAAGTTGATATTTTTAATGTGACAGTGCAATCATATTTAATAATAATATAATATTTATTAAACCTTGCATGAAACAATTGTACAAGTTTCATACCTCTGAAGGCGACGCAGCCATGTCAGCAGGGACAAATAGAAAGCTGAAAAAATGACAAGGGAGATAAATGAAGAAAAGGAAGAGAAGAAAAGATGTTGAACGAGGGTTTAGCGTGATGAGGAAAGGATTTTTCTACCAGCGGAGAGACAGGAAAGTGGGAAGGAGAAAGATTTTATGTTTTGAGAATCCACGAGAAAAGATGAGAGCGATGAGCTATGGAACAATGCCAAGCAAATGGCTTTTCCCTCACCCCTTACATCGCCGATTTCACCGGAAGTGCGGGAAAGAAATAGTGGAAGAGAAGAGACATGACGAATGGATACGGATATTTTTTTCTCTCATCTGCCTCCATTTATGTCATATCTCCGATACATAATAGTTCTTCTCCAGGCGGGCAAGATTTTATGGACACAAGAACAGAGATAGTGCCCGGAGGGAAATGATCAGAACACGAAAAGTACCCACTTAAGAACCCCTTACCGCATTGAACATGTATGAAAAGTAAATTTTTTGGCAATAAACAGATTGAGAAGACAAAATAATATAATATTTCCTAATAAATAAAATAATAGCTACATTTAATTGCATTTATTACTGGAAAGTATAATGAATAAAAAATTAGTTCAATGAAACTGAGTGCTTAAAACAAACAGCACATGGGTTTAAATAAGCTGGTTATTTCTATTTTACGGAGAACGAACTTGGAATACTAAATCAAGTTATTTTATAACAATGTATACTTGATAATCATAAGAAAAACAAAATTATGCTACGCTCACCATTCACCTCTATAAAATTAATTAAAAGCATATTTTGTTCCACCGTCATAAAAATAAGTTTAAAGCAGCTATAAGCTCTGAATTATTAATTTTGACGGATGAAAAAGCACATATAAATGAACTATTTGCAACTTAACCATTAAAGTGTCGTGATTAATGGTCAACCTAAAAGAAAATGCAGTGAATATTTTCCATTGGTAATCATATGGCCTTCGCTTTGTGGACTTCCCGAGGGGTACGCATGCATGGCCATTGATGCACAAGATAACATCAAATTTCAATCATTTTGCTTCATGGTGTCTTTTCATGATTTAACATTGCCACTATAAGGAGAAACACACAATTAATTTTATTTGTCGTCTGATTTGCAAAATAACTACCTCTAAAACTACACGTAAACTTTTTCTCTACAAAACCAAAGGTTCACTAACAAACGGTATACACCAAAGCACAGCTACAACACGATATATGGAGCATAAACACGTGAAAAAATACTCAAAAATATACACCGCCTTTAAGGCAGGAGACTAAAGCACCGAATATATTTCATTGAAACAACATCAGACGCGCTTCAGCAATGAAGAATGAGTTTTAGACCTTTTCAACCCTTATAAAAGTAGACTCGAGTTTGAGAGTCATATTTTCTTCTGAACCAAAAATAAAACTGAGATCAAGAGAAGACTATTGACAATAGTTATAACTATACTTACCATATATACGCTATATTTACGAGAAAATTCTCTACGGCCGTCCAGACAGATGTAGAATATATTATATACTGAATTAATTTTAATCACTCAATAAGACTGATGTGCTTCCTCCAAACGTCAGTCAACATGAGGCGAAAGCTATACGGTGTTACAGGAAAAAAATAGATGTAAATGATATTGTTCAAGAATAGAGGAAATAATTATAAAAAATATTTTTAACTATACGTAAAGCATTAGAAATAGAAGATAAGTCTATGGAAAACAAGGAAAAGACATTTTGAACTCACAAACACATTCTTGGAATCCATAAAAACACTTTTTTATTATTAATAAATACAAGATTCGTATTAACGGTCTTGTATCACGTGGAGTAATTGCTATTTTCTATTCATAATTTAATTTTGAGGCCAGAGTGGGGAGCCTTGAGGGTGGCAAATGAAAACGGGGACCGATATGTGAACGTTTGAACGCGCGGCTTATACAATGAAGGGCCTAATGGTCTCATTGAGAGACCCAAGAGTTCGCCACCACCTAATGGGTAACCAGAGGGGAAGAGATAAGGGATTGTGGGAGAAGTTGAGTGGACTAATGGGAAGACAAAAGAAGAGGGCTTGTTGCTCCGGAAGTGGGGTTATGGGTGCAGTACAAATATCAGGTCGACCTTCACTCCGCCCAACTTTTCTCTCGAAATCTATCGAATATACTTAGTTAGCATGAGAACAATAATCATACTGTTGTGGACAATCGCACTTAATTATCTCGTGAAAATGGTACTACACAGATAAATCCATCAACTACCTTCTGGGGATAAGTCCCTTCTACCTTGTTTCTGGGACGTCCCCTAGTTAATATAATTGTTTTGTAACAGCATTTTTTATCAACATTTTCACGCAAAAAAAATAAGTCCAGAAATAGAAATCATTTCCAACTGAAAGTAGAGGAGGATACCATTTTCCTCAGCTCAGCACGTCTGCTTTAGTGGAAGATTTTAACTACCGCTTCCTACTTTTCCCTTATGTCCGCTTCATTTCCTGATATAGGTTGCCATAATTTTTTGTTAAATTAGGGAAGCACTATGCTGTCCTTGTTTTAACTCCGAGTTTTCTATTAAAGACTTGAGTAGGACGACATCATATATGAAATCAATGATTTGCGTGTTCACTTTGTAAAATTGTGACATGGTGAATTAAAAAGTAAACTTTGGTGTATTTCACGCAGTATTTATTTTAAATAACTCAAACAGTTTCGGCTTTTTCAGGTAATTATCAAGAGGTGAATTTATTATTTATCCAACAATGCTTTGCTCCATGCGTACACACAGAATTAGTTATTTTAGGATTTTAGCCATGTATCTAAGAGCACTTCTGCTAATACCTCAATTAACCCGGTTCTCTTTCAGATTCTGGTAAATACGTTAAAAACTTTATTTAGTTTCATATGCCGTTGAAAACCAATGATGAAAATAAAATTGTTTTGAAACTACCGAGCACCATTTTTCCACCCGGTATGCAGGACGGACTAGATAACATCATTACTAACACTGAAAGCTCAAACGGATAAAAACTGCAAAAGGAGCATAAAAGTTTGTAATAAAAATTGCAATTCTATCTCATTGATTAAAGCATAAATTTCAAATTATAATTTTCCATTGTACATACATGGCAAAAATCTTAGTAAAGCACTATGCGGTTATTGTTTTATGACTCCGAGTTTTGTCATAAATCCTCGAGGACGACAATATAACTTGAAATCAATGGTTTGAGAGTTCACTTTGTGGAATTATGACATGATAGATTAAAAAATATACATTTTTTAAGCAATTTTTTCGTAATCACATTTTTTATCCGATTTACCCGCGCATAAAATAAATCCAGTGATAGAAATCACTTCAATCTGAAACTAGATCCTCATGCTCCTTTCCTAGCTCAGCACGCCTACTTCAATGAAAGATTTGCTCTAAATTATATACATAATTAAATTACAGATTGCTATTAATTTTGCCAATATTCATGGTTCCAAAAGGCATTTTAAGGTATATTTTAAAGATTGTGCATCACGATAGTGTATTTATAATAATTACAGAACTCATAAGCCAATCACACCTCTTTTCATTCGAATATTTTTTCACAGGTTATTGAATAGATGCGGATTCTCGGTTTTCTTTTTCATCGAATATTTTTCGAATCCGAACAAGTGAATCTGGATGAAGAGCAAAAAGTAATGTACATTAATTCTCTAACCTAAATTGATTCTTCAGAGAAGTCAATCAAAAGCTAAAAGGCTTAGTAGGGTGGAGTTGAAACGAAAAAAATAATATTAGACCCACGTGCGACTGAAATATCAATAACTTTAAAACGGACAGAGTTAACGCCAAAACCATGATCTCGCTAGCAGTCCCCTATTGATTAATTTAAGCGAGGCGTGAAGCGGAAATGCGGCGATTTGCCGTCGGCAGAGAGTAAGCCATTCAAATCAAGTGACTTTTTCCCCATCGAGTGTTTGCAGCAGATTGCTGAAGCAGCCAGGACTTTCCTGAAAATAAAAATATAAGCCACTCTCGGAAAAATCCAACATGAGAAAATAGCGGACGAAATACATAAGATTTTATTGAAAAACGATCGGGAAAGAGCATTTCATATTCTCATGCTTAGCTATTTTTACAATTCTATGGCTCGAGTCTCAGGTAATTTCATGATTTAGAGAACTATATTGACAAAAATATTCGTATTGTAGCATTTTAATAAAATGGATGATTAATATGAAAAACTAGGGTTGTTCGGGCATTTAAAATTCACTTGATTGACCACGATTCCTCAAACCTGGTATCCTCAATAAATTCATACCTACCCATTGATTACAAAACGCAAAAATAATCATCTCAAATTTTAAACAAATTCCTGATCTCAAAATGACTATGTGTGGCCCGTATAATGTATTTACTTTATTTTATTTGGACTTTTTATACATTTTTAAGATAAAATTGGCCTCAATGAATGAGCACCTGTCTTATAAAATTCTCATTAATATATTCCACACTGTAATATCCCTATCGCTTCATTTATGGGGTTTTGATGAACTTGTTTGATGTAAATATCCTTATCTCCCTCCCCACAATTTTACAGACATCTTTTACAAATGCATTTGTATCAAAATATGATCTTCCGTAGTTTTCTTTTGACTTCCGTCAGATTTTATCCTAATGGTCATTATTATTTTTCACTCGATGTAATTCTTACACTTCACATCTCCTATTCTCCTCTATCCTCCTCCTAAATGCGTGTTTGAGTATTTGAATTTACAGGGAAAAGCTGTTTCAGGTCTTCAGAGGCTGAACAGGTCCACTCCGTTTCCACAGGAACGGTTTTCCTCTTGCGAGGCAATCTCATGAGTACCCACGCCCCAATGTAATAACGAATAAGGTCTGTTCACCTGATTGAAAACCGCGTATTTATGCGCAGATGCCGAGAATAGAATCATAACATCCCAGGACTCCAATGAACCTCACACCTACCTTGCGCCAGACAGAGGTGAATCCAAGCAGCAATAATTTAAACGGCAAATATATTGTCAGAGCAGGAAAGAAGTCACCCAGAGAATTTGGTTGAAAACTCTAGAATGATTAATACTTGAACAGAGAAGAAGGAATAATACGACTCTTGCCTCTTCGGAAAAGCACACGCTTTCTTTAAAATCTATTTAAGAATAAGGTTGCGAGATGGCATAAAAAGGAAATATTATTAAATATTCAAAATAGAAACTCTTGTTACATAGTAAAAAGAGAAGAACGTACACTCAAAGATAAATGATAAAACCTAAAAGAACACAGACACTCTATAAAAACGGACCAAAACAGGGTTCATACCCTCATCTAGCCGCATTTCCATACAACAAACACTTCACAAATGTATGCATAGCTCCAGAGTTGTGCGCATCCTAATCCAAAATAAAGAAAAGTTGGCACCATCATATTTCTAAATTTGTTATAATAACTCCCTTAAATATTTTATCTCTTTCCACTACTTGTCTGCATCTGCCTCATTGACGAGTATTTTCTTTTATGTCGCACCCATCTACTATATTTATACGTGAACCCACAAACTGCATCCCAACTGACGAACCCGGTCGCTTCAAGCTCAGCCGCTAGCATACTGATACATAGACAATATTTGCAAAAGCTTTCGATGCTGTCTACCACAAGACAAGACTTGTTGACTGGATACCGTTTCTTTTAAATACACCATTGGTACAACAAGAAGTCATTTTTTGAAAACCGTTTCGACAACTACCCTATTTTCGTGATGATGGCTACAAGGTTATATAATCAACCTATTATCGTAAATCAAATCCTTCAGTTCTCTGTAGTTCTTTTCCCCTCAATTCTTATCGATTATCCCAAGATTATCCCATGGGGGACTTAGGTATCCTTCAGTCCTGATGTCCAAATATTTTATCATACGTTCTGCATAATTTTCCATTTTATTGGACATAATTTCCAACACCTGTGTATCACTCTATGTGCAATCTTTGGCGCAAGCTGTCTCATAGCTCCCCTACATCCCGTATTTTATTATTAAGTGAACTTCGTCATTCCTTATCTTATGTCTGTCTATTTAATTTTCAGAATGGGCTCGTAACGTCCAAGTTGATAGGGATGGCAAACAGAGGTACTGAACACGAGACCTCTAGGACCTCACGTCACATGCGCGAGGATTGATAGGGCAAGAGAGGTTAACGCGGTAATCAAACTAACCGAGGGCCTACGTGATGGGTAGAGGAATACAGGCGTTTGATCTATTAGGTGGCTGAGAGATACGGGGATATGGTTACAGTATAAACATTCCTCTACTCTCTCGCCTTCTCTCAGTCAGCTTCCCTTGCCAAGTTATCCCTTCAGTGGTGTCCTTCCTCCTTACGAGTCAACGTAATGAGCGCGTCTATTCGGTTCCTGAGATGTGATTTACTCAGAAACATCCGACTGTTTCATGGAGGTAACGAGATACGGTAACCGTCTAATTGGTAACCTTCCAAGAACCGTAGGTGCTGGTGATAGGTTCACTGGCTATCTACCCACCAATTTTTGCAGAGAGCCTTAAATTCAATATGATTGTAGTAAATGATATTGAGCCGCTAATTATGGGAAAAAGAGAGACCTCTGAAGGGAGATTACTAATATCAATTTTCTCTGCTTTGAAAGGTAAATCATAATAATTGCGGCGTTTTATTAAGAAAATGATGCTCGCGCATGATTTGGTACAAATTTATTTCGATAACTACACAAAAGTGAGAGGAAGTACAAGCTGTTTACGTTAATAGGAGTATATCTTTTCTCCGAAAATGGCAGGAGACATACAGAAGAGAGAAGAATACAATTACTATAATCATAATAAAATATCCAATGACTGATAGGAATTTTCCAGCACAAAAGTATCCGCATATGTTTTCAAAGTTTCCGCTTTCAAGCACATTGGTTCGCGTCAACACTGAGAGATGTGAAAATCTTAGGCCCAAGACACAACATTGGTTACGCCGATCGCGAAATTGTCATACGCACGGAATAAGCTCAAAACTAGTGTGACTTATTAGCTTTCAGTTCCCCATTTGAACCATCGCTACCAATACGAGAGAATACTGCACCATCGGCTAAGTTTGCAAGTAGGATGCTCCAACGGTGATCTCTCGACAGAGCTTCCCCTTTAATACGCATGATTCACCCTCACCTTGTATCTTCTTCCTCACGATTTCCGATCCTCCAGATACGTCAGACATTTCACCAGAGGTGGGTCTGCCAGCTCCAGAGCGCCGTCCCAAGGGAACCTTTCCACAACTTAAGCCCACAAACGCCGTTTGCAATCGACAATAAGCCCCTCCTCTCATATCCCGCTCCGAGCTCTTCATTCTCCAGGGATACGCAAGGAAAATTCCCTGGGTAGGTCAAGGATTCATTTCACAGTGACTCCTCGTCCACAGGTCCTATCGTCCGCCGCTCACGTCAAAAGATGCGCGCGCATCCAGTGCTCCACAATGCATCTCACACAAATTCCGACGAATCTTCGGCCGAGGGAGAGAAGCCTCCAATGGTTTAAATGTTCTTAATCGAAAGAATACATTGAGAATAGAAAGGAAATCAAAAGGACGCCTACGTCAGGTATCAAATAGAAGGTTAACTTACTTGGGAAGCCGATATACCGTTTCACTTTACTTGATAATGCACTATGCAGCACGCTATCTCGGTTTTTCATTTTAGGAGATGTTCCAACATCACAAATCCTTCGAATGCAGTATTGAGTAGGAACGAATTACGCGTTCCGATCAACTCTGAGATGTAACTGATGGGAGAAAGAAAAGTTTTGTACTAAATGTGCTCAACAGATGTTTGGGATCTGCCAGTGAAAGGCAGAAAATCAACTGATGACGATGATAAGTTTAAAAATAAGAAGTTAAACGAAAAATTACTCACAATTGGCCTACCATTTAAAATAATTTACGGTTTCAGAACTGGGTATAAATTGAAAAACGGTGAATAGTTACAACTGAAGAGCTGCAAAATAACATGGAAAGACAATATTTTAAAGGTTACAGCTTACATTATTCAGAAAGATGAAGTAAACTTTGAAGAGACCAGATTTTTCGGCAAACTTGAGCTTACTTTCTAAAAGCTGCTTGAGGATAAATGATAAGAGTTTGATACGATTGCAGTTATTATTGTTTTACCCAGACTCTCATTTTCCCTTGCTAGATGCCCAAACAACTGCAACAGCACAAAAATTCTTTTAGACTACGTTCTGTAACTATTCTGATTACTTTCATGAAAAGAATCGAGATGAAATAACGAGAAGGCATAGCTAATAACCATCGTATCTACGGGAACCTTGGATAAACAACACTCGTTTCATTAGCATATTTGATTTGTTGCTTTCATGCCTAAATAAAATGACATCTCCCCAAGGTAACTACAGCTTTGTTCGCGTCGCTGCAACTTCTGCACTTTCCTGCACCTTTCTGCCACTTTTGCGTTCGCGTCGCGGAAGTTGCAAGTGACGAACGCTGTTCGCGTCGCGGGTGCAGGTTCAAAAGGTGCAACTTTTATCTGCACCTTTTGCACCAGCTTCGGAGGTGGAGCAAAAGGTGCAACTTCAGGAATCATGGGTAATAGCAGACGAAAACAGGCGGAAAGCAAATGGCCATGATAGATAATTGGAAGGTATTTCATTTGGACGTTACTTCTTCGGAAATAAAACATCTGATATTTGAAATACATCTGACTGGGTGAAATATTAATAATAAAAATTTTTTCAAGTGGTTAAATAGTAAACACAAGCGAACTTATGATATATAGTCAAATGAAATGGACGTTTCTCATTAAACGTGGCGAAAGTGCTTATTCGAATGAAAAATACCTTAGTTTTAGCATAGTAACCTATCAATAAACAATTTTCTAAAACGATTTGTTCGCGTCGTCGACTATATACATTTACTATAACTCCCACGGAGGACTGATGCCAATCCAATAGCAATTTTTTAAAACGTACCGGAGGTATACATTCTTTTCTCGTGAATGAAACAGTATCGTGAGTGGATCCATGTAGTGTTGTTAAAATGACAGCTATACCAATGTAGACAAGCACAATGAATTACTCTTCGATGAGGATGGAGTGGTATTTGTCGCTATGGTAGGTGATATTGTGATTAATAAAAATGTTTTTTTGCCACAACTGACACTTAGAATTATGACTTCGAATAATATGACGTCTTTCACACCACCAACCTTCTCAATGAAATGCTCTGATATTCCGTTAGTTCGATTCATGAATGTTAATTAATCTTTCCGCAGTATTGAACGAGTTTTCATTATTTTTCACCATGATTTCTATGAAATAGATGGTCGTTTACAACGATAATAAAATACTATCTCAGATTCTAGATAGGGGCAAATATTTCCTCGACGATCTTGGGAATACAGAGGTAATACTTATATTATATACGACCCTGAGGCCATTGAACCAACGAACCACTTGGACCAATATGGAATGAGGCAGCCACAAATATCCTTTCATTCATATGGGCAGTATAGGTACGAAGGAAATGCCAGACACAAAAATATTCGGAGAATGCCTTCCAAATTGCCTTTGGTCATTACACTTAAGAATTTCATTACGGACCACTTCGTGTTCCCGAAAAATTCGAACGAGATTAGCAAAATTGTTAGTCCCGGTGGTCACGAATCCTTTTAAAAAAGTTGTCAAGTTATTTTCCCCATCTACTGGAAGTAATCGAGTAAAGAAATTAATGCGTAAAAAAATGTAATAGCCTTTAATAAAAACAACTAGCATAACTAAAAGGCGTATATGAAGTGAAAAGGCAATGTTTACATCTAAATGGTAACTTCAGCTCATTGACACCTTTCTCACACCAATTAATAAACTTAGGTCTAGGATATCGATATCAAATTTGCCATAATTGCAAAAGCTTAAAACCTTATTCTTAATAAAGGAAGACGTAGAGGCATTTTCAACGTAATGCCAATACAATCAAACAACAAACAAGCAATAAACAAATTTGTTCAACATTAGTTCAACCAGAATCATAACAAACCCGAGTAAATCGCAACAATTACTGGAATAACACGTTATATCTATCCCGCGGCTGAATGAAAGCTGGGAAAATAACATTACAGTCTTCATAAAAATCCTCTTCGACAATGTTTATTATAATCATGTCCCGCGCCATTTTTGTTGTTACGTTGCCGTTCGCGTCGCACGAGTTGAACCTTCCTGCACCCGCCTGATTTTCATTGCACCTTCCGGTGCAGAAGGTGCAGATGGAGCAAGCGACGCGAACAAAGCTTACATTTTTACACATTTAAAATCATCCTGAAAACCCACCAATCACAAAAATAGATTAAATTGGTACATTTTGAAGTGAGAAAATACTGGCCGGTATAAGTGAAATCAAGTCAAAATGAAGAAATACCTTGACCTCCAAAAATGAATCACTACCGGAGATAATTATTTCATCATTGCCACTCAAAGTTTTTCTGCTTGATAACGACAATGGGATAAATAAATCCCGCGAATTTCGGAATACTCAAGCACGCGTTTGAGTAATCCTGTATAGGACGATAAAGAGTGTCAAGGAAAGGCCATTTGAGCGGAAAATTCATCCCAAAATAAATAAAGAAATCAAAGGGTAAAGAGAAAAAGTACGAGTAAATTTTAGGAGGATAGACTCATAACCCCCAGCTATTTCTTCTGAGCACCTATTTTCTGTGACAGCGCTTTCCAATTTCAAACTCTAAGCAGCGGCCGGCATCGCTCAAATTATTCAGTCAACACATTCCCACGAGAGAATGCAAATAAAAGGGAATGGGCAAAGAGGCAAAAGGCCACCGAAGCCCTGGGGTAATCGTTAAGTTCCGAAGTCGTCTCGGTAAATTTAATTCCAACTAATTCGATTCCATTTGATAGGGAATTGAAGACAGCAGAGGAGAAAGTAAGGAATTACCAACAGGAAAAGAAATACAAAGAGTTAACGAGGGAGAGGGCACTGAAAGTGCTACTTTTAGACAGAAAAGTGGGACCACTCGGTAGCTTACAAGATTAAAACTTGATTTGAAAAAACGATCAGTCCATTTTACGGCTACAATTTAGGTATTAAAACTTTAATTCCATTACTAGAGGGTTAATGAAAATGGCATTGTTTCACTGAAGAAAACTTTAATATTCGATATCTTCAAACCACAGCAAAGTCGATATCGTGAAAAGTAATTTCGAATGGTATAAGCTCATTGAAAATGCATAAGAGTGTTTGAAACAGCATTATCATTCAATTATTGCTGTTCGTAGCAATAAAATTTTCAAGCATAAAATCTGTGAAAATAATTTTATCACAAAAATTTACAGCGATATTTAATCTATGGCACAAAGACGATTTGTGTGCTCAAAATTGCTGCTGCCAACTCAATTTTTAAAAACACTTAAAAAAATGAAAATTGTGACAAAGAAAATGTTGATTTCACAGAGAAAAATAACCATATGAACGGAAATAATTCATATCATCAAAGATGGATCAATAGGCTCGAGACATTCTATACCGCAGAAAGCTGAGTATATGAAGAGAAACGGTGAGTTAAATTTTAGAACTTATTTTATGACGAGAAAAAGACATAATTTTTAAAATGGAGAGTATACGCAGTTATCAGTTGAGGGAGTGTATTAAAAATGGTTCACAACCCAAAATACAAGAGTAAACTATGAAAATCATAAATATATCTATATCTATATCTATATCTATATATATATATATATATATATAAAAGAAAGTCGAAAATCGTGTTAGTTAGAACACTTATAACTCGAGAACGGCTGCACCGATTTCAATGAGATTTGGTTCTTTGGATTCGTCTCAGGCGGGGTTAACATATAGGCCATTAAAAAAGGATAATTTCACAAAATAAATTCATCTCTTTCCTATGGGCATGCTTTTAGGAGTTATAGTAACACAAAAATTGATAAGTCGGTCAAAACTACAAATTAAATAATTTGTTTTGTTTTTACCACTTTAATAACTGAATTTAGTAACAATATAACATTTTAATTACTAAATATATTCAAAATATTAATTAAATTGAAATTACATTTAAAAAATTTAATTCGAGCTGATTGTAAGCCCAGCCGTGGCCCAGCTCGAGTTGACACTTCACTACCGTGTTTGTAAACAAATCTCCAAGCAATTGTTGACAAACGGTAATGTCCGTGTTCCTGTCGAGGAATCGAGTAGTTATAACTCATTTCCTTGGAATGATTGCAAATTAGTTTCAGTGAGCTCATCAACAAAGAGTTCCAGAATATGATTGATCACCAAAAGAATCAAAGATGGTTGATTTAGCGAGCAAGAACGAAGATGTGGATGACTAAAACGAGGTAAATTCAAATAGTTCGTACTCTGCATGGATTCGAATCTTTTAAATGTGTTACAAACGAAGACGAAATCACCAACTATCTATCTGAATATTTTAAGTCCTTGGACGTACCTGGCTTACCAAGGCACGATTTACAGAGAAATGTAGTTTCTGTGCTCATGATCTTTCGAAGCCTAAACCAACCATGACTATCCAACGGAACGAGTTTGATTATTAAAAGAATTGGTGATGAATGTGATTCACGCAACTTTACTCAAAGGAAAATTCAAAGGTTAGGAAGTCCTCATTCCGTAGATTCCATGATCTCAACTCATATGCCCTTTTGAGCTTAAACGTATCCAATTTCAAATTCGTTATGCATTCGTGATAACGATTAAAAAATCGCAAGGTCATTCTTTCAGTTTTTGTGTTGTTTGTGCTCATGTGCTAATGAAAACCCATGATTTTCTCATGGTCAATTTAGCGTGCTATGTTCACGACTCGATAAACCATCCTCTGTATTTCTTCCTTCGCTTCAAGTGCGTAGCTAGGATAGGGGGTTTTGGGCGCAGCTAATAATACGGCTCTGTAGGGTATAGAAAACTCGCTAAGGTAAGCGGGAAGTGTGGGGGCATTTCCCCCAGACATTTTTTAAGATAAATGGTTCAAAATAGTGGGTTTTGCGGCTGAGTGAATAGTTAAATATGTTTTGTTTGTTAGTCATCCGTCCCCCTAATATTAATAACAAAATCTTTCATAAAAAAATTCTCTAAGCTCTTGGGGGAGGGGGGGTTTATCCCCCAAAACCTCCCCTCGCTGCGTCACTGCTTTGCTTCGCTATATTTATTTAGCTTCATCCGCTTCATCTTGCGCCTGATAACAAAACAAAAACTGTTGTTTATCAGAAGGTACTTGACGCAAGACATTAAACCCGAATGCGTAGGGCTCACCGTGGTGCGTTTACGCATGCAGTACGTTTACGCAGTGCATTTTTTCCAAACAGAGATACTAAAACTGGCGCGCCTTAAGTCATTTAATGCGAATGCTGCTTCATAGGGGCTTTTCTTGTACGATTTTGAGCATCAGTCAAGCGTCGGTCTGGGGTCGTGTCAACCTGCCCCCTGAATGGGCCAAGTGTATGCAACAGACTTGGACCTAAAAACATTTTTTTACAGCTAATAACGCAAATAGCCAACAACTGAATGCGTATAATTTTTATTTCATGAACTGCTTTATTAAACCACAATGCCCAAAATTTCTTAAGCTAAAACGTAAGAAAATTTGTTGAAAAAAATCCGCGTAAACGTTTTCCGATTCACCCTATGTAGATTCAATAAAGAAAATGTCTTTCTGACAAGCAATTTTGGTACTCATTTACGTAGTTTTATTGAATTTGTATCCTTATTTTATTATAATAAATTAAACATGATTAAAAACGATACAGCCGCTCTTGATTTATAAATGGTGTAAGTAAACTGTAAGCTCATTCATTGTTAGGCGGTACGAAGTTCGCCGGGTCAGCTAGTAACTAATAAAAGAGTAACTCGTAGCCATTGTGTTGCATCTTAGAAATATTTTTTAACAATTTTTCCGGATAATAAAAAAACAATGCGAATGGATATAACTCGCCTCGGGAGCAATTGAATTAGCATCTCAAAATGTTGCTTCACGCGGTGATGGTTTCATGGTATATATATCCTCGATATCATGTCACATAAGGAGTACTCTAACCCAGTGCATACACATAATTGTCCTGAATCCAATCTGAGCGCTTTTGCTTATTGGAGCTCGTCGTAAACCTGCCCAATTCTGTTCCAAAAGGATAAACAAGCCAGCTGGATTGCAATTTAGAACGATTCCCCTATTCTCCCTGCGATGAGGACATCTACATTTGCGAATACGGTTTCGAAATTTCAAACGCACATTGGAAATCGATACCATTGTGACAAAAACAGCCGGGTAAGAAAAAAGAGTTTTCAGAGAGAGCTTTCATTCCTGCGACGAATGTTACTAAACGATGCACCAAAATGTCGTTTTTCCTAACGAATTGAGGGAGAAAGTAATTTCCAATATCAATTTTTGCAACTACGACAGCTAAAAAATTTATTCATGTTCAAGAAGAAATTAGCCACGTCAATGGCAATGCTCTACCCACATCCTCGCTAAAAGCTATTCTTTCACAAATCGAAGACCCAAATTACTTTCGTCTCTGAAAAAAGGGTTACCTTTTAGTTTTTTTCTCTTTCACTGATGGCAGATACACTTCAATCTCTCATGTGGGGCAAAAAATTGAGGGAGATCGGCAAATGAACGAATTTTTTTTGGAAAATTGATATGTCCTCCCTTTATCTCGTGATTTCTCCTCATGTGTTCTCTTAGTCTGTCAATTATCCGGAAAAGGCATTTGCTTGGTTAGACCATGCATGGCAATTCCCTGATCTCCATTCTCAACTGAATTTGCGCATGCACATACGTTCATGTGAAAATATTGATAACTACTAATACAATATTCCTTCAAAGTACGTGACTTTCGGCCAAATATCTAGAAAATGATAGTAAAAGTCATAATAAATTTTGTAGAGTTAAAAACGGTATTTAGAACGTATATTAAGATGAGTTATTCCATGACTCTGACCCTGATTTATGTTTCAGAAATACTTTATTGCTGTATAGCTTTTATAAAATGAATCTCAGAATTTTTTCGGAAAACCAAATCAACTTAAATCCGCATCTAATATAATTTAGGGAATACATCTATTCCAATGAATTAATGAACCACGGAGAGATATAAATTATTTGACAGCTGTCACAAAGTCGACATTGATGTGACACCCTCTTTTGATACCCCCATCAACGGCTGCTCGTGTATTAATACCAATATCGGCCAAGCCATAAGGGCATCCGAGAGACTTGGAACCAGACACAAAAATAATGCATTTTTATGTTCAAAATGATGGCCAAGTGGACACGAATCTTCCTTCCCGAGTGGTAGGGCTGGAATTGATTCCAATTTTTTTCATTTTATTTACGTAGCACCTCAAATGGGGAATCCCACAAAGTACCTTTATATGGAGGGAGGCAAATAATATCACATCCAGTAAGAAAGGATTTCACTTGGCATGAAAATCTGTTTTTATTTATTCCAAATACACTGTCCAGGTAGTGAGAGGAAGTTGAAGTTTACACCACCCATTCTTTAGTTACTTCCCTGCCACAAACTATTAAGTTGTTTTCAGAGGAATTTACGATATTTGTGGGAAATGCCGAGCAGCGAGCGTGCGTCAATGCTAATGATAACATATTGCAACTGAAAGAGGAGTAAAGGTTTGAGAGGCTCGAGACTTAATCGGATATCAGGCGAGAGATACCTCTTTCCACTGACCTCCTTGACAACCACTTCCAGCTCAACATTCAGCCTTAAATGTCTCCTCCGCACCCACTCACTCTCGTTCTCACTCTTTCAACCGCGGAAAAACACCTCAATCAGACTCCGAAACCCTACCCGGATTCTGTTTTCTACTCCCACTTATATATGGTCAACATGATTTTGTTGTTTTCTCTCTAAGGTAAAACATGGCAAGTATTTGAAAGCAGTTATGACTAAAAGAGAAATTTGGTAACTGCGCATTTTCAACCGCATTGGGACCATAACAATCTCGAAGAATGCATTTTTTTGATAAAATATTTTTAAAATGAATAATCCACAGCAAAATATTATATGATTTTTTAATTCCACCATCATTAAGTAGGAGTTGTAAGTATCCGAAGATAAATTTAACGAGCTGTTATTTATTTCGGCCGTTATCTTTAAGGGAGAGGGTTAAGGTTAAGGAGGTAGTTCTTCCGGATATGCATGGACCATAAGGAATAGGGATTTAATATTTTCTTCTTAAGGATGGTGGACGGAGTGAGGAGGTGGAGTTATGGCGGAGTAGCATTAGCATTTTTACAGTTGCGTCAACTCAAGTGTTGTGGACGTAGCTGAGCCTGAAAACGAGACCATGAGATTCATGGTTGGCTTCTTGGCCACTTTATGCCAGACGTGTTTCAGATCTGAATACATATCATTTTTACGTCTGTAGTTTCAATTTTACTTCATTTAATCGAGTAATACTAAAGAAGTTTATTCACCACTAAATAGGTAAATGGATATTGTATTCACGCTGTTCAATACATTTGCTTTCCGTACATTTTTCGTTAGAATTCAATGAGAGAGTAGAGAAAGTAATAAGGCAGCAATCAGGCAGACAATATGATATTCAATAATCAATACAGGAGTTCTTCTTAGAGACGTCTTTCTAAGCTACTTTTATCTCAAAAGTTTCGTAAATAATTTCTTCCTTGATAAATAATTTACCGAATGAAAATTAATTTCCTGGGTTTAAAAAAAAATGGGTTTAATCTGAGATATTTTTTGAATTCTGAAACATTTTTTATTTATGAATTATAAGAAGGTATTGTGGACCTCCTAACTTTTTCACCATATTTTCTAATGCGTATACATATACCAAAGAAATTACATTATCGGTTTCCTAACTAAGCGCATAATTGTATCGACAAGAGAGCATTTCAGGGGTAATCGATGAAGAACCAAACGAGGTTGAGGAGAGAACTGCAGGGATGTGAAAAAGAGAAAGAGGACGATAGAAAAGGGTAAGGAAAGAATAGGAGTGAGAGCAAAAGGAGGAAGCAGGCGACGGCACCGCGGGTCGATTCCGGGCGCGGAGAAAACTTACGAGTCCACTTCCCCCGAGAAGGACCCCTTTAAGAATAATGGGCGTGACTCGCACGGCCGGAGACTCTTTCCCTCCGTCTCTTCCCCGGCCGAGAGAACGGTCGAGGTACTCTCGCAACGGTTGCCTGCTGTCTCCCCTCGGCCGCCGTATACCACGGTGGCGGCGGTGACAGCGAATGCTATGGCCACGGAATCAGATACCGCACGACCCTACCCACCCACACCCAACGATGACTAACCGCAAGTGCTACAAAAAGAGGTTGAGGAAAAAATCACCTCAAGATATTCAAACATAGATGGTATAAACGCTGTTCCATTCCTTTGGTTTCTGCACATTTTCCGTTAAAATTCAGTGCGAGAGCAAAGAAAGTACTAAGAAAGCAATCAGGAATAAAATATGATATTCCATAATAAATAAATGAATAAATAAATAAATACAGGAGTTCTTCTTAGAGAAGTCTTTCTAAGCTACGTTTGCTCAGAAGTTTCGTAAGTAATTTTTTTCCTTAATAAATAATTTACCGAATGAAAATTAACTTCCTCAGGGTTTAACCTAAGATATGAAACATTTTTTATTAATGAATTATAAGAAGGGATCGTGAGCGATCATATTTCTAAAAAATGCTAGACCCTGCAAACAACATTAATCAATTGATATAGGTAGATATATAAATAGGGATAATTTATTCGAATAAAAACCGATTACAACAAATTGCTAAAGATCAAGTATGTTCTCCTGGTTTACAGATTCATTTCAAATGACAATTTCTTTAAAAAAATATGTGGGATGAAGTAAGCTATATCAATATAATTAAGTTTAGTTAAGCATGTGTAGAAGGAAAATTAATGAGTTTTCTCATAAATATTTGGAAAACAAATCAATGCTGCGAAAAATTTGGGAACAATATCTGAGATAATGGATTAAGTGTATCATTTGCAGTACGGCGACATGTATCCTACACTTCAGAATAAATTAACTGGTTTTCTAATTACTCTTAATTTAGACATAGTAATGATATAAAATGCATGAAGAGGAGTTAGAATTTCAGTCGAATATACCTTTTGCTCAAATTATGAACACATTCCATGTAATTACCATGAAATACCTACCAGCCATACATACTCATGGATAACAATTCTAATAAAAAACATTGCTATCCGCAAGTTGCAATTTAGCCTACAAAAGTACTAGTCTTGCATGATTGCATTTTTTCAATTAAGACTATTAACTCTACAACAGATTTGCAGAAATTACCGAGGAACTACTATAAATTTATTTGCCACTGAGAAATAAAATGGCGATGGAGAAACCATGTTTGCCAACTACCATGTTACCTACTAGACGCACGAAAAACTTCAGGTGAATCTCTCATTACAGGCACAGACTATGGTCCTTAGATCCCCATAGAGATTGTCCTCCTGCCGACGGGGGTGTTGCTCTGGGTCGAAATAATGGAGGTGGAAGGGACAAGGCAAGGGGCCAAAGTGGGAATAACAGAGGGAGGGAATGGTGTCGTCGCGAGCCTGATGAAGAGGAATGGGAATACGGATAGGGTGTTCGGGGAGCGAGAGGGCGCGGCGGGAGGCAAGGGTGAAAGCGAAGAGGACAGCTAACGGAGACGCTGAGTGATGTAAGATGCGGGCTCAAATCCCCATGGTGTTTCGGACGGAGACAATTCGTCGCGCGAAATTCGGGTTCAGGCTCTATTAACCCACCTACGTCCACTGGTTACTTTCCCTTCGTTGTTTTAACAATTAAAATAACATGTGCCTTTTGACGTGAATACCAAGTCACTCTTCATAAATTTCTTAATAATATAATCAACACGGGGAGGATTCATTACTTTCCTAAATGAATGCAAATAATTAGCTGAGGAAATTATGTGAACCAAGGTACTTTATGAGAAATAACTGTATTTTAATTGGCTCCGTGCAGTATCGCTCACTCAGTAATTTAATTCGAAGATTAAACAATTCGTCACATGAAATTCGCGTTCGGACTATGTATCCTCACTTATACCCACTGGACATTTTTCTTTCATTTATTTAACAATTAAAAAATGATGCAAGATTTAACGTGAACTTATAATACAGATTCATCTGATAAATATCAGTAAGAAGTAATCAACCGTGGGAGGATTCATCATTTTCCAAAATAAATGCGCTTGATGAATCCAAATTATTAGTTAAGGAAAAAATTTAAATTAAGAAAATTCATGAGAAATGATTGTATTTTCCTAAACTCGGTACAGTATCAGTCATTCTAACTAGGCTTCCGCGAAAATTAATACGGTAAGCAGCGTCCAGTAAAATGGACCAACGCGGAAGGAAACCCGGAAGAATCGCAGCCTATCGGTCATTCAGTAATTCAATCCGAATATCAGTTTGAATGTACGGGGACAGAGCTCACTCTGGGATGAGCCAAATAAGATTTGAGAATTCCAAAAATTCACCGTAGAGGGAACGAATCTAATGACAACTCACATTAAGAGACTATTTCTGTACCCGGGTGCACGAGGTCTTGGCCTGGGACTTGAGCCCAGGACAGGAGTATAATCAGCACCGAAGCTCTCCCACTAGGCTTGAGCACCTTCTATGGATACATGTAAATAAATAAATACATTCGAAGAGTTTTCTGATCGGGTAATTAGTAAAAACAAGTTTTTTGAATCATGAGGGAAGAGATGGCCGTAATCGAGGAGAAAATATTTACGCTAAAATGCGAACTAATTTGAAAATAGTTTTCATTACATATATTTCAATAAATAACTAATTATTTCATTGAAAAAAATAAAATTATTATATTTTCAAATGGTAAAAATGTTGCTAATAATAATCCAAATCCGAATCCCTTTTTAGACCATGAAAAACTACAAACATTGATTCGTTTTTTGCCAAATACCACAAAAAATGTATAGTATAGTTTTCAGCGGCATCCTCCTGAACCAATTTTCATTGCCTATCCTTAAATCTGAAAATACGACCACTTGCTATTTGATTCAAGTAAGCTAACTCCCATTACAGCAACTCAAACGTATCAGGACATAGGAACGCCACTAATTTTCTAATCGACGAAGGAAGCTGTCTAATTTTCACTACCAGCCCAGTTTTTCCAAATAAGTTTTTATTATTACCTATATCCCTTACTCACATCTATCTTCCTTAGGTCAAGCTCCTGTTGCAGTACCATAAGCGACCAAATGAGCTGGTGCAAACGTTTGCCTAGAAGAAAGATGTCGAAGGAAAGCGAAGACGGAGGAAGCAAAACGGTGACTGTGCAGGAGGACCACTGGGAAGGGAAGACAAAAGCTCCATTGTCAACTGGTACGGCATGCAGCAGCTAGGGGAGAAATAATCGCTTGGAAAGTGTCCAATTGAAACTGCTGCGCCGACAGCAAAGTTTTCACAAAGCTTCGCACAAACGCTGATAGGAAGATAAAAAGGAAACGAGAGACAGGATGGGATGGGTCGTGAAATTTTATTCCCTCTTTTTTTTTCACCCTCGTCAACTGGAAGAATGGTTAATGGAGTCGTGATGTAGGAAGCATAAAGCCAATAAAGAAATCGGTGAAGCTGCTGGAAAAAAAGTTAACTTATAACTTATACATGAGTCGTCCGAGTTGACTCTCCCCGAGACAGATTGACACTCAACAAAAAGTCTAGAAAATTATGATTGGATACAATGAGTTGCCACTTGAAGAGGTTAAAATAGTAGGAGAAAATTTGGCAATGTAACAGAGTATAATATATATGACACAAAAATATTTTTCCGCTAAATTTTCTATTTTGTACTCCTTGTGATGCTAATCCGATGCACCCCGTATATTTCATTTGTCAGAGAAACCTAGTGCGTCAACGTTTTCTTTCTTACATTTTTCTCTGATTAGTCAATTAGAAATATAAATAATAATAACCAAAATATTTCAAAATCTGCATTATAAACTACCTGCTAATTTATTAATTTTACAATAACAAACCTAGATTTGTGCCTTGAGTTTTATTGAAACTAATATTTTATACTCCATACTATTTTCATAAGTAAATTCAAACAATTTTTTTTAATTTCAATTAAAATATATGAAGGTACTCACAACTATTATTAGCACCAATATCTTCGGCGTTGCTCACCTGAAAAGTAGTTGAAACGAAATCATCATTTTATTTCCGGCAGATAGAAAGCAAGTTCATGGCAAACATAATAATGATTATTTTTCGAAATAAATTTAAAGCGCCACAATAATTATGCTTCAAGCCACATAAACCGTCAAATAATAAAATATCCTTGCAACAGCCCGTAGCTCGTAGCACGGCATGATATTTATTATAAAACATTAAAATTACTATGCAATAATCCACACCGTTTTTATTACTGGCCTAGAAAAAGTGACTTACAATTAAAACGACTATTTTCACCGTGCCAAATTTAATGTGGCAGCTTCGTATTTACTTATTTGACAGAGAATTATGGGAATAACTGGAAGTGGGAAACGGTGCTGGACTACGTGGCGAGGCGAATCATTTGTAAGTATCAGAAAGTCTAAGTAAAAGAAATAAGAAAATAATAACGCATTTCCTCTTATTAAAACGTATCCTGAGCTATTTACATCATCAAAAGTTCTTTATCGCCCTTCAAAACTGTTGCATGAAACGCACACTTCCCTTATTCCAAGCTGTATTGAAAAACGCATGCATCACCCGGTGGTGCCATGATCGGAGCAAAAGACAAGTCGGGAGCGTGGTGGTGACTGGTAGAGCGGGTAGAGCGCTTGGCTGTTTATCGAGGGATCTGGGTTCAAATGCCGGGTAACGTCCTTTAGACAAAATCCTCAACAGCGACGTGACGCAGTAAAAAGGAACTGGCTCCCCTGTTAGGACTGTTTGAAATTCACACGACTGTGGTTCAGTTCTCGGTGATTTCTAACCTCACATCCAAGCCAACCTCAAATTTAAATCACTGAGTGAGGGAGAAACGGCGAAAGGTAGGTATGATTGACATAATAAATGGCGAATTATGGTGCATTTATGTTGACATTTGTAATTTTCAGTTGTGTTTTGTCTCTGTTGGTTGGTTACCAAGATTGTTTATTGATCTGTATTTGTTAACAATCCTTATGTGTGTGAAGTTAAAATACGGTACTACTAAAACTTTTAAAATATGAAGAGTTATTGCATTTAATTCATTTACAACTACCAGTGCTTTCCAATAAAATACCAACAATTTAGTTGCTCTCCCGATGGAATATTTTAAGCTGAAGGAATATTGTTACTTAAGCAACAAATTAACTACTTGAATACTCAATTGATGCAATACATTTCGAGGCGAACAATTTAGGAACCACGTTCACGAGTTCTCATTAAATGAGTACTCATGAAATACCACTGGCGAGCGGCCGCCTGAGTACATCACTGCGCATGCACGACTCTGGAAGTTCATTTCCATTTATTTGCTCAGATTTTCATTGCCATCACTTTGCAAACGCGTCATTGTTTGAGCACTTGCTATCTCCGCAAAAAAGGTAGAACGCTGAACATTAAGCACTTGTACGAAATTCTGCCGAATCTCCATAAGGTTGTATCATATATCAATTTTTTCATTGTTTATTCGATTACAACAATGAATCATTCATCATTGTTTAAACGTAAACGCTTAGCTTCTACGGTCGAAAGAGTGAAGAAGAACACGCGAAAAACAGCGAAAATGGTGAAACGGTCGTCTTGTTCATCTTGTCACGGGCAAAATATTTGATTGGTGCTTTAAATTGTATTTATTATAGAGAAAACGACATCTCCGCATAATAAAGAGCTTTTTAAAATTAAATTTTACCCATTCCTTGATTCTTTTAAATCGCCATTTTGATAGCGTGCATTTCCGCGGGTTAATTTCCGTTTTAGTGGTATATTTTAAGATAGAGGGACAAAATAAACATTTCCTTTCACAAAAAGTTTATAAATACTTTTTACATATAGCATACGTAACTTCGATATTCATGCACTCTTCTAAACCTCGGAAATTGAAATCTGCATGTCGGCCATTGAGAAAAACGATACATGCTACGACCTTATGGAGCTTCGGCAGAATTTCGTGGAAGTGCTTAAAGTGCAGCATTCTACTTTTTTTGCTGCGATAGTAGTTCATAATAGGTTAATCAAATATTCACTTACGTATTTATGATTCTATTTGAAATTTCAAGATTTCATTGGAGTATCAACCAAAGTACTTGACCTAGGATGATTGATTAGGCTCGGCACACCACCAGACCGTGCCTGCTAAGAAGAGGAGGATATTTGTTGTAAGGGGCGCTGCCAGTGTGAGAGCTAGCGATGGCAAAGAGGCAAAGGATCATGGGTCGGGGCTTTACGGCTAAAATGGAAGTGAGGATCTTTTAGAGGAAGGATCAAGCAGGAGTGGCGGAGGATTTGACTCCCAGGGGAATGTTGGGCGACATAAGAATGCGGGCCTACGGTCCTTCAGGCCAGGCAAAGCCAAGAGGGAGCCGAGCCACGAGTATTACAAAAGGGAAGATGATACCTATCTTTAGCTGGCAAAGGCAAGGGAGAAGAAAGAAGGAAAATGCGAATCAAACACCTAAACAAAGAACTGAACAAATAAGGCAAAGAAAAGTCAAACGTAAGATGAGGCGGGATAGTTTATAAATAAATTTCGGCCTTTACACAGACATTTTACCGTGATTTATTTATTTTTATTTATTTCTAACTTTCCTGTGAACAGCACATAGAGGTCTATACAACTGAGAATTAACAAAGGACGTCACAAAAATCTATGCCCTAGATAGGAACCACCTACAGGATTCGAACCCACGATCTTCGAAATGGCAGGCGAGGACTTTACCTTACACCACCGAGGCCGGCGAGTAAGTACAAACTCATATAAACAAATTTTTGGAATCTTAAAATAAAATTCCCGTAAGAGATTATTTTTCATTGCTAATGAATGAATAAACCGTGCTCCAGGAGCCATCTGCTTTTCACTATAAAATCTTATCGAAAATCACGAAATTGACGTAAATCATTCATAACAAAGTAAAAAAAACAATTAGAATTAGAATTCATATTATGGAACCACAATGTCTATTGGACAAAAAATTATACTAATGTCGCCAGCATCACCATACGTATTCAGTGTGTGAACATAAAAAAATAAACATAACTTTTTCCCAATAGTAATAAAGCGGGGAAGATAGGCCAAAAGTATGTTGGAAAATCAATTTTGTGGAATTTAGTGTATATTTTGCAAAACGATATATTTATATATATTTTAAGGTTCGAACATGGATATCATACGTTTGTAACCCAGTTATCCGTAGTATTATTTCCTTCGAATTACGGTGCAAAATATGTCGAAACGTCCTCCAATACGACTGAATTAACCTGGTGTAGAGCCCGACAAGAATTCATGAATATTTCTTAAGTTTTTAAGAAAAGTTAATTATTGGAATTCTGTTTCATCTTATTGTAAGAATAATTTTGTATCACCGGCAAAGCTTAGAGGTGGTGGGGATAAGATAGAGTTGTGTTTAAGCTATTTCTGTTTATTTTTACCATTCCAAGCGGCAAGGAGGGAATCGAGAAGGAAAAGAGTCTCATGTAAATACCAGCTATTTGTTCTTCTAATACCTATCAATGCCGGCCACTTTGAATGAAAGCCATGTGAAAAATAAAATGAGCAGATAACGTCAAAAATTCTTACCAGCAATGAAACTATTTCAGAAACGACTAACGATGAATCTCTTTCGCCGTCTAGGTTCGCAAAAAAAAACTAATCTGCGGAATTCCAGCAAATCCTTCCATCTCTCTTTTTCGCGCATCCATCAGTGAGGCGCAACCAGAGACACCCGAGACCAAGACCCGTCATGGAGTAAACGCCAGAGAATTTCCGAAGGCGTTCCAATGCACCGAGTGTGGAGGATTTTTTTGTGGGGGGAAATAAGATGGGGATGGTTGAAGAAGAGCCTCAGGGAACACAGTCGGAAAATGCTCCAGAAAACTTGATTCAGGAAAGACTGAAAATGTGAGAAATGACTGGAAAGACGGCTGTAGTCGTAGAAGTGACAAAGAAAAGTTATGACCGCATTTGGAAGAAGACAGAAGAAGCTAGTGCCATTGAAACAACCGTTTTCATCTCTTTCTCTCATTCATATATTCCAAATGATGTCGCGGTCCATCAATGGGGAACTGCGAGATGAATTCAAAGATTTCGGCTCGTACAGAAGTTTAGTTGTAGCTGATTTGGGCTTTTGAATGGGTTATATTGAAATCTACCGATTGGGATTATCGGTATTAAACAACTAGATTCAGATATATATGTATAGCAGTTGTGATCCCAAGAGAAGCCTAAGGAAATACGTAAGTAATCTATAACTACGAAGTGGCTTTGATCACATCCATTCTAAATGTGAGATATTCTCAAGGCTTTGCCTTTGCCTAGGGTGAGCTCTTCCCTCACCTATCCAAAACTACTTTCGGGTTGAGTAACTGTGTGAGTGACATAATATTGGTTGGTATTATTTTAATATCACGCCTTTTAATTGTATATCATATTATAATGGCGCAACACAGGTGAAGTTCGCGAAGGTCTGAAAACAGAGCCACATGGTATGTTGATGACTTTGCGGCATCATATGAGATAAATGAAATTATTTTTAGGTATCCATTAAATAGCCAAGTGTCAAAATTAATATTGCAATTCCATGGTCTAATGGGTAATAGCCATATACTATCAGAATACTACATGAAAGTCGGCCATAGATGAAGTCAAAAGTTGAATTTTGACGAAATTGGTATAAACTTGGAAATTATATGCATTTCAGTTGATCACAAGTTTCTGCTCTTAATTATGGTGGATTGATTTTTAAACGATTCACAGATTTGCAAAATCAATCTAGAAATTATAATTATTTAATTACATCTATACCATCGCCTTATTTCACAAATAACAGAAATGTTTATCCTATCTCCATACGTTTCACTCGAGCAATAGCTAAAGAAATATTCAACAGCCAGGATTGCAGTCACTTTCTCAAACCTCTCGTTTCCGATTTATCTTGGTGAAATTCTGGTAAGCACTGAGAAAATTACTTTTTATTAGAAATAGATAGAAAGTAAATACTCCAGTATACCAGATATAGAAATTACACTGCCACTCTTGAAGTTGTGTTTCACGAAATTGACACTTTCATCGGCCAATGCAGTGAAATGAATGATTTCAAAAAGTTTTAGAATCTTACAACTGGCTTCAAAAAAGGAAGAGCTATTAGCACGCAGAATATGAAAATCCAAAGCGCCTCTAGGATCTTTTAATGCCACAAATTCAAGGTATTTGAGCTAAACCAATTACATACATATTTCTACCACTAAATTGTGGATGTCATCCCCTATGAACCTGTTTCAAATTTTTATACATTCTTATACATTGACATGACATAAAATTTTGTAACAGGTTTATACAATTTTTTCGTAGGGAATCTTTAGAGGGCCGTAGGAGTGATACAAAACAGGTGGCGCGTTTCGGTGACACGAAGATATAATGCGACCCCCTGGACAAATATTTGGTTTATTTTTTAGGATAACGTTGACAGTGGGGATCATTGTACTTGGACGGGACGTCAGAGTGTTAAAATCTGAGGGAAAGGATGGAATACTTAGCGTTATTGGAATTTTTAGCGTGGAAAAAAGAAGAAAACGGGTACACAAATTCCAACCAGATCCATTTCGACTTCCGCCAGAGCACATTATCATATAAGCGTCACATGCGTGATCTTGGACGTCACAAATCTTGTAAAAACAGCAACCTTTAAGCTCATAAGGCAAGCGGGAGCATAATATATGATCATTATAGCATGTTTATGCTTCACGGCGTGAAAATGTGAGAGAAATGACAACGCCTACTCTTAATTCCAAATTGGATACGAAAATGACACCCTTAGCATTGATCGTGCTGTACGTCAAAGGAGTTTTAACCTCATGTGCATAAAGGGGGATAAACATCGACGAAAAAGAACCCTGAAGGGCTCAATATGGTGGGTATAAAGGCTTATTAATTGATATAAAGAGAACATAAATTGTGTAAATGGATGATTTACCAAGGAATGAGACCTTTACTGTCCTAATTTGGTAACAAAATAACACTTGCACAGATTTCAATGGCTTCATTCAGGCAATTTAGGATTCCGCACTTACACACACAATTTTTAAATAGGCGAGGCTAATAGATACCTAATGCTTGCTCAAAGGACACCATCCGTGCAATCTTTTAAAAATACAGATATGCTTAAGGCATTTATATTCCTGGAATACTCCCTTATCTGAAAAACAATGGAAGAGTAATACGTAATTCTTGGTTGTATCTGAAACGAAAACTTCTATAAAATATGGAAATGATTTTTTGAAGGAGATGAACGTCAGATGCACACAGTAGAAGTTGGCTGATTTTTAGCTGAAGTAAATGGCTGATTTTTGTACGCTAGAATCGGTTGAGTATCAAAAGGAGAGTGGCGAAAACAGAATTGCGAGCTTCATCCTAGTTGCCACAATTGCATCAATCGATTCATACGAGCACGAGACCATTTAGCAACTACGACTACAATGATTCAATTAACTAAGTTAAACCCACTCGTATCGTCGTACACCATTTATCAAAGCTATAACAATATAAAATTCCGGTATAATTCACATTTTCTCTTCTTATAGGACAATTTTACGGTTAAACGATTTACAACTTCATCTTCCGGGCATTGCGGTTTACAGCTGGAATTGTGCTACTTTCATTACCAACCTATTAGTTATAGCTAATACTAAAACAGAAGTAAAAATAGTAGGTGTTCATGAAATTATATAATTTGAGATTACAAAGTCAATGGTAAGGAAGCCACACATATCTCAATTTGACAAATATATGTCAAATTCCACTTCAGAAGTAATCAAGTGCATATAAATTGCGTTATTCAAGAGTAGTTATTCATGAAATATGAAAGCCTAAAAACAAAATTCTCATTTAAACATGGCTTTCCCACGATAGAATAATGAAATAGCTCGTTGTTTAATAATTCCAAGCCTCATGCAAATCTATATCACAAGTAGTAGTAATTATAATTGACACGCAGCTGAGTGTGCCATTGTATCAAACAAAGAGGCACCGTGCGAAATTACCGCATAATTTGGATAACTACTTCATTCTCATTAACCCTCCTTCCATTATCCATCTTTATCCTCATTAGATGCTTAGTGGTACAATTCAATTCAGAACACCGATGGGGGTCTTACGATGAATAGCCCGGACGCTATTACCACACAACGTTATTAACGCCCCGAGTATGGTGCGTTCATCCCCACTCCAGTCTATATGTGAAGCCACACATAATCTAATCTCTGTTCCTAACCCAGTTGAGGATTGGTTGCGTGGCCTATCAGCCACATCTCCTGCGATCGCCTCCCCCAAGCCCTGACTATCACTTAAAGATCCTCACACTCGAGAGGCGATCTCCAGACAGGTGCTCCATTTACCCCTTTCAAACCGCCACCGCTTCCCCTTCCCGGCGTCCGAGTCTATTCCCTCGTCCAATATGTCATTCCCTTTAAGCTGATAACCCCGAAAAGAAACGAATGACTAAGAAGAATCCCATGCCTTACGGAGGACTTGCTTCAGACCAGCATTAAATCATTGCTTCGTGCAGGAAAAGGCGCGTATCAAATATCTTATGATGACAGTATTTACCTTATTTCCTATCTATAGAGTACATATTACTTGAAACTTCCAAGGTGTTAGTGAAATTGCCTTTTTAGTCGCGGATAAGTTGACTAAACTATAAGGGTGCACTTGGCTCTCTCTTTTGTAGCTGTAGGAAGGAAAGGACTGCCATTCACATTTTACCATGAGAACGAAATAACAAACTTTTGCTACATTATTGTCTTAACCCGGTGACAGTGATATATACCGGAATTTTAATAGCGATATGACTTTTATTAATGGTATCCAACTCTATAAGTGGGTTTTATTAAGTTCATTGGATCATAGTGTTCATTGTAACCTTGGTCGGTAAAAATGGTATAATTGATAAAACATTGACAACTAGAATAAAGCTCCCACTTCTGTTTCCTCCATTATTATTTCGATATTTAGCCGAATCTGGCCTAGAAAATTCAGCCGTTAATGATAAAATATAATTCTGTGCACCTGACGTTCATCTCTTTCAGAAAATCATTTCCATGTTTAATTGAGGTTTTCGTGTCGGGTACACCCAAGAGTTATGAACTACTCTTCAATTGTTTTTTAGGGAGTATTTCATGAATATATATGCCTTCAGCATAGCTGTGCTTTTAAGAGATAATACGAATGGTGGCCTTAATTTCGTCACAGATAGGAAATATCTCGTGCTTAAGGGTGCTATACTAGTGGGTAGTGTAAAATAAATGAATTTGAGGAGACATTCAATTTTCCATAGCATAATAACTTGATGCATTAATATTTCAGGGAGATTATGGTATATGAACACATTTTTACACCAAAAGCCAACAAAAAGTTTATCATTCATCAGACCTTGACCTCAAATAAAATTATCAAAAGTAATATATCTCTATTTAATTCCACTTCAAGCTTCCAAATATCACATAATTGACCTTTTCCACATTAAAAATTAATTTTCTATCTCGACTCTCTGAAGAAAGACTATTCCTAAGCTTTTAAATTACTTACTCAAGCTCCCAAAGTGTCCCCATTATGATGACCAGCAACAATTTCTCCATCGTTTGGAGAGACGCCATGCAATGGTTCCGCTGGAAATGTCACGCGAGAACGTGAGGCAGGTCTTCCTCGCGTTAAAGTGATTTGCAGAATTAAAGTTTACTTAAACTGCTTCATTCTACACGCACATCGTATGAATCACGCGTGGAGAGCAATAACGTCGCAGTTCACTCTGAAATAATAACCTCTGAAAAAATGGCAACGTGAAGAGGATAGTCTCTTCTCCAACACTACTATGAAAAGGAATCAATTCTAAACTGTAGGCCCTAATACTATGCTCACATTTCTGGGGGCCAAAAATTTTCTCACTTTGCCAGGATGTTCATAAAAACATTATAAATAGAACGTAAAAATAAAAAAAACGTAAGCCACAAGTGGGAGACACCAAAGCTTTTATATTTTGTTAATGATACTATCTCTGACTTGAAGAAATTACATAACTTCAGGAAAAATGAAAGAGCTGATGAAAGGTCCAAAATGATTTCCTTTAATTGTACTTTGACATTGTATAGAAAAAAATTCCTACTAATGTTTTTCTTTCAATATTTCTAGCGATATCAAGTTAGGCGAATTAAAAAATTTAAGTAGGACTGAATGGGAAAATAGAGGAAAATAGGGATCTTCAATATTTATTATTGTTGGGGAGAGAGGGTACCGGAGACGTTTTCTGCACACGGAAAGGGGACAAAAACGCTTTCCCTGTCCCATTTCTCGGGGAGATTCAAGCAATACGTGAAGGAAAGAAACAGATTGGATAGAAACCCTAAGAAAATAGGCATCCTAGAACTGCGAATGTACACCTAAGAAGATAACAGTATACAAAATGTGATAAGGACAATGATAAAATAAAAAAAACACCATGAAAAGATGAAAACAGCATAAGGGACATAAGAAAACAGCAAACATCATTTTGCGCTCAAAAATCCACTGTATGCTCTCAACGAGAAGTAAATAAGTCATTTAATGGATTAACGCTTCAGTTGGAAGATGACGTCGTTGAGAAATATAACCAAAGAATACGTGAGTGGGTAGCACCTGGCGAATAAAAAAAGACGTGAGAGACGGATAAAACTTCCGAGAAACAAGAAAATACACTGTCGCAAACAATAGGTGCACTTACGGGCTCTTATGAAAATTGTTCAGGCGAATGAGTGGGCACGGAGAACGTTCTAAAATGAGAGAGTACTTCCCTGCTGTTCCCTAGTACTCCACCTCAAGAGCATCCATCAAAAAGCTTGGTCAGCAAGTGCTTTTAAAAGCATGAGAGCATAATTCAGGCGGTGTGACCAAACACTCACTTTGCTTGCATTTTCATCTTTCTACAATAGACCGTGAGAGTGCAAGTCTCAAATGAAATAAAAGACAAACTTTTGCAGCATTGTTGTGAGATTCACTACGCTTGAGTACGGGGAAGGCTCGTGAAATGTATTTTATTTTATTTCCACATTCGGGTATCAAGCTAAAATATTTAATGATGGCAGAAGCTGGGATGGATAGATGATTCAGGCTAAAATTTTAATAAATTAAATATAAATAATTAAGAATAACTTCAAGATTGAATATGAATAAATCCCTAAGAAAACTAAAAGCGAGGGATAAGGTTTGGCTTGAAAGTAACTTTCTATTCAAATATGCTTTCCTTAGAAAATGTTCAGCAAGAAAAAAAGTTCAGAGAATCCAGAACTCATAATTAAGCTGGATATTGAGTGAATAAAAACTTATTTTTCCTGAGGTAATACAAATACCAAGATTATAAAAGAAGCGAGGAATTATATTGCAGCGTTAGCCAATGAAATAAGTCTCAAAAGTGTCTATTTCCTTGCATGATTTTTACAGGCACCCTACGTGGCAAGTCCTAAGTTTTTAAATGAAAACAGAATTTTTGGATTGTAATAAATAATTTTCTATTTCAATTCCTTGTCCATGAATACCATTTTATTCTATGTACGTGCAACTTTAATTAATGGAATATTTTAAATACACGCACTCTAGGTAATTTAAAGAAAAATACATACATGGAGGAATGTTTGAGATACGAGAAACTGCTTATATCACAATTCAAAAGAAATTATGAATTGCATTCAATCGTTTCAACCAGAGCGCAATTAATTTAAGGCAATACTTACTTTGAAAATGCGATGAAAGGTTTATAAACACTATTAAAGAAAACCCATGCCGATCTTATGATGCATTAGTGAAAATAAAGGCTCTTTGGACTGTAAAATCCCAGTATGGGGCTTAAAATCACTTCCTCAATGCACAGAAGGGTAACGGCATGGGGGCGGGTTACACGAACTTTTCTTCTTGAAGAGAGGCTGCAATGGGTGAGCTATAGAAGTGGAAGCTCAATAGAAGGCCAGCTCTTGAGCTAAATTGCTTGGAAGTGGAGGTCTAGGGAAGTCCACAAGCACCTGCCTCTTGATTCGCCTCTCTCCGCACTCTTTCTATTAACGACTCGTAATACTACTCTTCCTTCGACAGGGAGGAATAAGTGCTTTTACTTTGGCGATGGATACACTTTCCAACATAAAGGGAGCCACATCTTCGATAAATGTCAGCAGTTTCAGGTGGTTTTAAGCATCGATGAGGGCTATTATTTGCGAGCAAGTAAAAAGTTTATTTGAATGTAAGAGTGTGCAGTCAACTGAAAAGAAGTTGTCAGTAGGTATTAGCTGCGAAAGTTTTCATAGTAAATATCCACTCTTTTTGTGGGAGGGTATCACATAAATGTACAATTGTTCTGTACTTGCACAAAAAATATATGTCTAAAATGGGAAGGAAAGTTTACAGACATATCAGTTTCAATTGTTATTGCATACTTGTGTGCAATTGGACTAATGCTCAAAGAAGATAGTAGCCACAAAATAATTTTGAATAAATCTCAAGAATGAATTCGTCACAGTTCTAAGGATATAATCACTATTTTTATCTTAAGTAATAATTGCTACAAGTAAAGATCCCGTTTCATTAAAAAAAAGGTGAATGAGGATATGCCACATTTGGAAAATTGTAAGTTAGAAAAATATGCTCAAATATGCTCTCAGAATACTGTAAGAAGCGATAAACTTGCTTCGAAGGGTACAAACTCTCAATGTCAGTCCTTGTTCCCCAACGCATGAATTTAAGTATCTATATTGGATATGGTAGCAGTAGAGGCACAACCGACGTCATCAGCGTCAATCATTGTAATTTTCTAATTGTAAGAATTACAGTACTTCAAATACGTCCACAAGATGCTTCCGCTGCATTTACCACATATGTGTGTGAACGTAGAAATTTATAGCGAGTATCTTCTCGCAACCAAAGAAAAAAACCACAGCATGATACACACTCATCTCATCAACTACTGGACGGATTAAACTGAAATATTGAGAGTTCAATACCAATTGAAACCAAAAATGATATCATCGGAAACATAATTAGAGATAATCTGATGGAAAATTATTATTTTAGTATTTGTAGTCGACATTTAAAAACTATACTGGTCAAATTAACATAATGCCCGCCGATTTTACACATATGATTTTAGGATGAGACACATGGCATGTCACATTCAAATGAGTTGGCAAATACCTACGGATAATGCCATTTGCTGGAGAAAAAGTTGAAAAAAGAGGGACTCGAGTAGGCACCGAAAGAAAAGTTAAATAAGGGATTAATCAGGAGAGGGTATTTGGCATTTGAAGAAAAAGAGGCATTGAAGGATAAAAAAAACGTCCGCATTAGTTGCTTTAGCGATATTTCGACAACCTACCATGGCGGAATTCTAACCCACGACCTCTAGTGTGGCAGGCAAGACGCCGCCGAAGCCGGCAAAATTTACGGTTATGCCTGTGAACTAGCCATGCATCTCATGCACATGAACTTAGCTTTCTCACACACATGGTACCCTATCTCACAATTCGTCTCATGCCTTCATCCCATAAAGTCGTCGATTCAAACCAAAAATCTCCTCTGTCTCTCAGCCGCACACGCCTGGAAAAAGGTCCATGCAGAGGTTATGAGCAAACATATCCTCTAGTTCATCCTTGAGTCCTTTCTCGGAATCCATTTTGCATCCGCTCTTGTCTCCTCCACCCCACCCGCCCACGCCCATTTCCACGCCCTCACCCCTTCCTCCCCTGGAAAGAGCCCCTTGGCAACGAACGCCAAAAAAAGACACCTTTTTATCCCCCGTACCTTGGTTGTCATTATCCGAGTCATCTCGTTACCATCCACCCACGACCAAAACTTCTATTTTTCTCTCATATCATTTTTATTGGATTTTGCTCTTCCATGATTCATTCTCCTCCTTTCCATTGATACATACTTTTTAAATATCTAGGAAATCAGTATTCTCATCTTCTACCACCTGCAATTTATTTTTTTTCCATGAATTCAAACCAAAATTTTAATGTTTGAATTGTTTCGTATCATCCGTTTTCTCTAATGTTAGGACGTTTTCGTTGACTTATAGAAGTTGTCAGCGCAAAAGCTTTAGCTGGAAGGCCAAATATGAAGAAATGTGGAACATTTTCCGTCATCAACGTATCATGCTCAAAACATCCAATGCTTCATACAGTGGCGGGTCCAGGATAAGGACTAGGGGAGGGGGGGCTAATTGTAAGTGGGAGTAATCTCCACCAGTGGAGGGTGGTCCGAAGAAAATGTCCGCTCTATCGAGTGTAAATTGGATACCCAAGGAGGGGGCTACAGCCCCCTTAGCCCCCCCAAAGATCCGCCACTGGCTTCGTGCAATTACAAATCTTGTTAATAAATTTTCATACTTTTATACTAAATACGTATTTAAAAGTAACTGCATGAAGTAAGAATTGTTTCATCGGTTAAAGATAAAGAAATTGGTCTCCATGAGCACATTTATCGCCTAAATTATTCAATTTTTTATTTAAGATGTTGGTGGCCAATGCTAATAGTAACGGATTTCGAAAAATATTCACTTCTTGCAATTGCATCTTTTTACAAGCTCAGAGCGTCGCATTTGGAAAATTGGATCCGGTTCAACTGTGGAAAAACAAATCTCCAATGGCCTGGTAGAATCAAATTTAGGTAAAAAATTAAACATTAAGATTAAAATAAAAAGTAAACAGGAATTAACAGCTACGGCAAGTAATAAATATCGAATTCCCTATCTGTGAGTGCCCCAATATATCATGATATGAAGCCAGATATAAAAAAATCCACATTGGTCCCTTTACGAGTTGGTTAAAATAAACTCCTGAAATAACGTTAGCGTAACCATATTGCAGCAGAGAACAAAGAAACAGCTCCAGCACACCTTTGTATTGTATTTATTTTCATTTCACTAAAACTGTAAAAAGAAAAAGGCAAATTAGCAAAAATCTTTTCATTGCATCAATACAGTACGCAATTTCATTACATTGGAGTCGTCTTCTATACTTCAAAATAATTCAAAATGGTGCTAAAATTTCCTTTCAATTTCAAGCATACTAGCATTAAGGCATCGTGCTAATGCCAAATTACTCCCTTACCATCCATCATCCCTCTGTCCGTCATACTCCTCAAGGACATTTTCCCTCTCAACTACTAAAAGGTGATCGCAAAAAAGCTCCTCCTGCTTCTCTTACGTGACGTGACATATCGACAGCAATCTGTCCGCAGTGAACTACTTCCTCAAGAATAATGCAGAGAGGAAAAATGGTGCAAAGAGGGGAGGGTAAAGGGACGGAGACAAAATGGACAGCATGTAAAATTTAAAGGAAGACTTATTTTTATGTAACTTCGTTGAAAATCAAAAGTAAAAAGAAAGTTCGAAATTTTAAATGGAGGTTATTGGAAAGAAGAAACTCGGAGACGGCTAATGAAGGATGGTTCTGAGATAAAATATTGTTACATAAAATTATCCATCCATTGTATTCAAGGAACCTCACTGATTTATCATGATGAACGCATTTATTTCCAAACTACCCTCGATTTCTTTTTTACTAATGGCTGCTAGGGTTACAATGTAAACATTCCAGACTCCCAGGTGACCATTCTCCGCTTGCCCATTCACATGATCTCGTAATTGATATCGATCCATGAGCATACCTCTGCTAAGGGCAGAGTCGCATTATGAGCATCGTTCAATGAATACCCAACATAATGCCCAAGTACTCCTGTTTTCGCGCAAAAAAATACAAAGGAAATGAAATAGAGGATTCAAGTTGGCCAATAGATACTGTGGTCTCCCAACCCACGTTTAAGTGGGATTACAAAAGTTGGCACTCGCGTCGCTCATGAGCAAAGCGACCCGTTTTTCACGGAGAACTAAGATTGACTGTTAATCAAAATGTATATTGCTGATGATGTGATCTATCGAAGTTATAACTTTTTAGTGCTCGCAATTGAAAATATTACCCGGTAAAATACAGAAAAATATATTGGACCACAATGAACATTTTTGAAAAACGATTTAATAGGCGACCAAAGCGACAAGAGAAACCACCTCCTATGGGATGACGTGAGGCCCGCTGTACTTTGTTTCCTAAGAGTGTGTTTGTAGTTTCTAGCTCTATGAATGAAATCCAAGGGCACATATTTTGCCTACAACTGTCGCATGAAGTCACCTCTTTTAGAGTAAATGTTACGGAAAAATGGTCATGAGAAATTCAATCATTTTAACTAAAATTTCGAAGATAAATATTTATTGACAAAGATTTTATTAAAGACATTGTAACCATAGTTTCCTATACATGTATTGTTCATTATTATTTACTACTATATTACAAAACAAAACAGGCACTATTTCAATCTCGCTGAAATACGGCCAACGTTATCTAACTGGCAAAAGATTATACCAGTAACCAATATCATAGCCCAACAACCAATTTTAATTAAGGGAAAGTTCAGTTTCCAATACTATAGACAAATAACTAAGTTCAGAAAGGTAAAGGGGAAAAGTCTGAATGATAAGTTTGGACGTATACGGATTTTACGGGTAAGGATTACGGATAATTACTTTCAAAATACAAACTATTCGAAAGTCCATGAAGAAATTTGAAATTTACTAAAACAAAATACAGAGGAAACGGCAGCTTCAAAAGCTGAAGGAAAGGATTAATAATATAAGAAATGAACAAAACCAGCTCAAGGGAGACTTAAAGAGAGACTCTTGGCTTACTTTCTGATTCAAATATATTGCCACTCGCGGGAGCGTTGCAGCTACGGACTCTTTGTACAGCTTTAGCCATAATCATTATCACAAAGTTTACCAAGCAAAAAGCCAAATTTACGGGTTTAGGCCCATATATGATTCCCGACTCACGGTTCTCCGGAAAAGTTAATGACAGCCTATTCAACATGCGACAAATGTGGAAATATACGATAATTTCATTCATGCACATTCCATAACTTGAGATGGCTGTGCCCAAAACGGATTGTCGGAGTTTGTAATATATCTCAGAGGAAAACGCAGTGGAACAATAGAAGTGAAGATTAACTTTGCTAAACCTTAAAATGTAAATTAATTCTCATGCAATCATATCCGCTGTTATAAAGCAAAGTACTGCAAAAGTTACCATAGCTCACCTCAATGGTATCATTATTAATTACTAGTCATGATTTTCAAAATGGTACCAAAGGAATATTTAGAAACTACGATTGGAAAGTAAACGATTCGAGCCGTGACAAAAAAATACGATATTCTCCCAAAGGCCAACGGAATGGCTGCACTGTAGAGTTGATTCCTTGTAATTCCGAAGTAATTCTTTGAATCCAATAAAAATTACGAACATAGGCATCACTTATATGGCCATTAGTACCACCCAATGCTGACGTAGATAAAAAAGGATTAAAAAAATAGCTAATGCTGTGAGGAACTGAAATTCCATGCTCCGACAATCTATTATTTCCTAAAAAAATAAGCAAAACAATCATAGAATAAGCGTACTCGTACTTATAGCAAAAACTTGGAATAGGGGTTTTCCACACAACTAAATTCACGAATGTACCCAATGAACTTTATATTCTGGCCAAACTGCCTTTCTCATTTCCCACGAGGGCGCGTGATTAATTGCATCCAATCATTTTCTATTGTTGCTGGCAGGCTCATGGTTGATTTTACTGAAAGTTAATGAGATCAAAAGGAACCTTTGAAAGCATTAATGTATCTGCATTAAATCGAGGAAATAATTCTAGTATGTGAGACAAATTGAATTAAAACTGGGTAGGTATGCGTTAATACATCAAAGGATATAAATGAGGCGTATATATTCGCAGAACTGGTAATCAGGTGCATAAATGATTTATGAATAATAATTGAAGTGAATATTTGTAGAAGTGCAGAATAATAATTTGTGAACGGATAGGGAGGTGATTGCGAGATGTGTAAATTCTAAGTTACTATATGACACACGAAAACCACGATAACCTAGTTGTGCAACTCGAATAGCAGTGGGATGACAATAGCCGGTACTCATTGATATTCGTGGTTACACTAATATAGCCGATAACTTAAGGGATGGGAAACTTTTTTTTTATCATCTAAAGTATGCAATGCTTTTAATCCTCAGATCGATATTTGAGAGAAATTCTTAGTGCTACCATTACCACCCATGGTTGCGTACACGCAACGTATTTACGAACATCAAGAAATCAATTTGCCAAAAATTGATTTAGTTAGTAGCATTATAGTATCTGTAAACAATATAATGCAATATATGTGCCGGAAAAAACAAGGAATAAAAATTAGACTTCCACTCACATGAAGCGCAAAATCATGTTGAGCGTAGACTGCACCGCGAGCTACGTCTTTACCGAAGCAACTGAAACCGACCTTTCGCAACGGAAGTGAAAAACGGTTCACTCAATGGAAGGAAACGGGCGCATGTTATCCTTTTGACTATTTCCTCACACCCTACAACAAACAAGAGACATGATTTTACTGCTCACGAGCTTCACGCTCCATATCATACTTCCTATCTATAAAATGCCTTCCTTTCAAGCTGTTTTCTTACTTCTATACATTTCACAATATTCTCGCATTTTGCTCCCACAAAGACTCGCAATTGGCAATCCCTCCTCCGGGTTATGGAATGGCGTCTCATTTTAGTTTACTACAAATGCAACGACGTGATGGTGGGACATAAAAGGCAACGGCTGTAAGTATGAGGTCATTTCCGCCTTTGCAGATATGAACGGGGGTGTGTGGGGGGTGGTGGATGCAGGACAGGCTGGGAAATGCGAGGATACAAGGAGGAAAACGGGCAATATGCGAAATGCCGGGTCAAAAACATTAAATCCATTGATGTTACGCCAGGGAAATAGTTGAACAGGAGATAACGCAAGAGAACGCTTTTAGAGTATAAGAATAACTCGTAGATAAAGATAGTTATAAAAACAGAGGTTTCTTGAAGTATGTCAGTCGTTCACAACATCTTCTAATACATTAATAGAATTGGTAAATTAGCTTTTGCGGTACAACAATTTCATAAAAAAAATAAGGAAAAAACACGATTGGAAGCTAAACGATTGGTTATGCCGAACAGGTAAATACAATTATCATGTTCAATTACACTGGCCGACATTACTTCAGAAAATCAAAGTTTAAGTGTCAGGTTATGTGTTTTAATTTGGCTCTGTATTTTTTCAATATTTTTAGTCAAAATACGACTTTCTGAATGAATTTTTATAGCAATTTGCGTCCATTCCGACGCCTGATGTGAACTCTATGCAATAGGGGACGTTATATTTGACGAAACACCACCTAAGGGCATCCCCATCGCCTCCTCTTTTGCCCATCATCAATCAAAATCCACTCCACTGAAACGTCGATTCTCCATAGGTTAATCAAATTCAAACGCCAAGCGCCAAAATAGGTGGAAAATGAACATGCGGCAAGAGTGACGTGTGACGTATCTCAAGCGGCCATTCGTAAATGATGCAAGGATCCCAGCACTTGCAACGGAAGATAAGTTGCAAGCGTCGGGATATTCACTATGTACGTAGCAAAGTTCAGACAACAGGAAAGATGACGGACATGTCAGGTTGCTTCCGAGAAGAACCAGGAGTATCTTAAAATGACAATTTACTACACAAAGCGATCGCTTTTACGCCAGTTCCTGATTACATTTCACAAGAATAACAAAGGTATTAACAATAAATATGTATAAATACTCTTCGTGTTCACATAAATCAATGATTAAGGATGAGAAAACCTTCTTCAGGTAAAATTTTGGAAGAGGCAATATGCACGAGATGATAAATATCTAATTGATTTCAAATAGACAATATTCACGTATCTGTTTCGCCTGTGGCTAAGAAGCAAATATTATGACCCTATCATTTAAGTTGATGCATAAAAAAGCACTTTTAAGCCTGAATCACACGATCATTTTTTTTCGTCGCGAAAGAGATCACTATCGCGATCACTAGAGTGATCACTCGCAAAATGATCGTCGCCGGCAATTGTTTTTCGCGATCGCGATGAGGATTCCCATCGCTATTTTTCATCACTCGTCCGGTCTCTTTTTCCGTCCCTAAAACCCCATACCAGCCAATCAGAACGCATGAACGTATGGTGTGATTGCAGCGCAGCGTTTGACAATTGAGGGAACGACATAGATAAACAAACACGCTATATAATTTCGTGATGCGGGTCCTATGACAACGAGCTGTGATATCGGAAATGATGCGAAAAGCGACGGTGGGAGTGATCGTGTGATTCAGAAAAATGATCACTAGAGCGATCGCTTTTCGCGACGAAAAAAAATGATCGTGTGATTCAGGCTTTAGCAGCATTTCATTATTTAATACTATTCAGGATTCTAAGGTTAGTACATAACTTTTACCTTATTAGCTAATTTAACGGTTTATCTACAACATACCATGCCTTTAAGTACCACACATTGATTTATGTACAAACACTTAAATAAAAAAAAATATTTTTCATTGGCAAACTTCATTATTCTGGATGCTTCTAGGGAAAGATACGAATTTTTTCTATATTTACCCTTAACTGTAGCTTTTGTTGAACTACATATATACTACGTTATATAGTACCCCTCTAGATGATACTCTAAGAACGAGACTCCGCAGTCCATCGCGCCTTGTGATTAAAACCCGATACCGTATTCAAATATTCGCTACTGGTGATTACGTAAATAAAGTTGAAAGATATTTTTTACTCGGAAGGTGACGATGATTAAATTAAAAGAAAAATATAAAATTTCCATGGCTAGCACTTAAAACTGATATATTGTGCACCAGGTCGTAACTCACAAGTTGCGGGGAGATGAGGGCCATACCGATTGCAGGTAATCAGCCGAACACGGGAGTCAAAAGTCAGTATCAGTATCCTTTGCAAGCTGAAATGGATGTATACGTATGTAATCAATGGGAAAAAATACCGTATAGGAAGTAGGACTGTTCGTCTTTAAGAAAGGGCAAGTTCCTCCGATATGCTGTGAAATGGGCGCGGAAAGGGGCAAGAAGAGAAACACCTGACAATTCATGTCACACTTTTGACGTGGATTGGAAAATAGTAAAAAGTCAGCCGAACGTTTTGGGTTCTTGCATCCATCTAACATGAAATGCTCTTCTTGAGGTTCTCATATTTGCCACCTCATCACGACGACAACAGGAATGTCACAAGAATGAGATATGGTGATGTATAAACTGAGTACTAGTTTTTCAATACTACACTAATTTCTCGATCGGGGAACAGGCAGAAAGCCCATATTTGAATGCAGTAGCATGGGTGCAAATATCGATAGAAAAACTTGAGAAGCATGAGAACAAGATCAAGCTCTGTAATGCTCTGGTTTGAGAAGGTACTTTCACCAAAGACTAAAAATGGTACGAATCTTAATCTTAGCATATACACCATCTTTCACTTTTGATCAAAGCGCTGATTTTGCTAGGGCTAGAAATGTAAATTTTTACAATGCATATTTTTTCATTTTCATTTGAAAGAAGCAATGAAAAACTTCATCTTTGCCAATAGAACCCTATTGATCTGAGGCATTAAACGAAGATTAAATGACATTAGCTCTTTAAACGGTAGACAAATAAGTCCGGAATAGTAAAAAAAATACGACAGAGTTTTGATAATATAAGTTTATGGTTTGGGAGCATTAATAAATTTTATTTTTACGTGAGAGCTCGTTCAAACATACTTGGTAGGTCCTTGGAATTTTAGAGGATAAAAATAATAAAAAAACCACTCTTCGTGATTATTTGGACAAAGGAACCGCTCAAAAAACTAAAATAAAAATTTCTAACGTTTTATCATAAAAATCACCCACAATACACAACAATTCATTATATTTACGAGGATAGAAATCCATTTTCCTTTCGCATTACTGAATTTCTTTCCTCGAAAATCTATAAATCTTATGGGTTGTTCACTATTTTGATAATATGCTTCCTGTCTGTTATTCCACGTAAAAGCTACATGCTGTCATCCATTAAATAATGATGCTGAATGTGGTGTCATTGGAGGACTTTGGAAAGGAGGCATGTGGTATACATAAATGATTGCATAATATTTAAGGCAAGATCCATTTTTTGAGTGGAATATTCCCTTTAAGCCTAAAATGGGCAACAAAGACTGGGAAAGGGAATATATAAGACGGTACTACATAAAGCACCATAAATAGGGAAGAAATCAAGGCATTGAACGCACAAATTAGTGACGAAAATAGATAGGGAGAAAAATATTTATTGTCCAGGAAAAAATCCATAAGAACAAAAATAATTACAAATTAGATAAATAAATGACAGTTTACTAGCATATTGAATACAAGATAGATGATTACAATGATGATTAACTGACAATTTTGAAGTTTCAATGCATAATGTTATTCAATTTCATAACAACACCAAACATAGCAAATACTTGTAATATAAGTAAAATAGGGCAAATGGAAGTATGCACCAAGCCGGACTTGATGCAACACAGAAAAAAGTAAAGTATTCTTAATTAAACAAGTCTAAATATGCTACAGCAAAAAATGACCCTTATAACCACAACACACATTTGAAAAATAAGAGCAACTTATGCTATTGCCGAGTCAGTAAACAATCATTATATTTTAGTTTAAAAGTTTTCACAGATATGTACTTTTTAATATTAGTTGGCATCTTATTCCAAATACGACAAGCAGTAACAAGAAAAGATTAACTAATATATAAACAGTAGTGCGATGCCCAGGGGAATATAGCATATTATGATCAGGCCTAGTGTACATTGTAGAGACAGAGGGACAGCTAAGGAAAAAATAGGAAAATCGGAAAACAGCTCAGAATAAAAACAATCGGGCACGTTTCTAACAAGTATCGTTATCCTATAACTCATAGAAATATAGGTGGCATTCGGCCACTTAAAACTACGATGGATAAGAGGCAGGAATTACGAAAGGGAAGACTTTTGAGAAATTGGGTGAGAGGGAAATACATTCTGTCAGAGGCAGGCATATATCTTCCATGTTTTCGCCGCGGTTACCGCGAGCAATCCTCCACTTCGGGTTTTGTTGTGAAACTAGATGAGTAATGAGCTCAAAATTCCGCGGAAGCGAGAAAGAGGCGCGAAGGCGAAGAGGGTGGTGAAATATGCTTTATCGATGCGAGAATACTGAGATTTGAAAAGCAAGAACAAAAAGGGAGGGATGTGGTCGGAGAAATAAATACGATCCTGGATTGAATAAGATATTTGGTTTCAATAATACCATTTACTACCATTAGAAATGTTCTGACACGAGGAAATATAATGCGAAAGATTAGAGCTTACACTTCTTGTACAATTTAAGGGATTAAGAGAGGAGAAACGCCTAAAAATACTTTTTTTAAAGCCTCCTTTGTGTTAGATAAATCATGCAATGGTCGCATGCTTACCTATTCTTTACCTATTTGAAAACAGTGACCAATATTTAATTTTGGTTCCTCGTATTTTGAGTAGAACACAATTTTAGCTCAATGGCGGACCATACCTTAAATTATATAGAAACAAATAAGACAGTAAATTTAATAATCGTTAATTGATAATAAAAGGATGGGGTCAATATGCTTATCTCCTGTTAAGTAAAGCAGAAAGACAAATAAGATTTATGAATCTCTTTCTTAAAGAAACCAATTAAATAAATTTATGAATATCTCATATTTTGTTTGAACGAAATATTTTTTAATCATCGTGATCGAATATAACGAATAAATAAATCTGCTGGTCTTACCTGCTTGATTACTGCTACACATATTTCTTCTCATAATGGACAATACGCAGTGTTATGGTCAAGTGATCAATGCAACAACTCTCCGTTGTCCTATAAGTCCTCTACTTCACGCTTTGACTAAACTAATCAAATTATTTTAGCCTTATAACCTCATCATAATACTAAGATATGAAATTTGAATTGCCTCAAAAATTGATGCAAAAACAAGGATTGAGGAGCTTTATGAATGAATTCAAATTTCCGCCATTTATATGAACGTCGAAATGACCGAATAGCCCCCACGGCTATGGCACCCAGTGTCACCCCCTGGGTGCCATTTCATTCGATAACAATTGAAAAGCTTCTGAAGTGTTGGTCCTCATTGCTACATAATTTGAAGAAAATTAGAATATGATAACAAAGTCAACGACAATCTTAATGGAACAGGTGACGCATGAATTACATGGAAGTATTTTTAATTAGATGGCAAAAAGCTGTTAGGCAAGGCTCTACTTGAAAAAATAAAGTTGCTTGTAAATGATAGAAAGTACTCACTCCATCCAAAACCTTCTGTCTCATCCATATCTCATCTAGAAGTTGCCTCTTCTCACCCACCATGTCCAGCACTTCGTCGTTTGTCCTCCTCTCTGTCCAGTTCAACTTCTCCATTCTTCTCCATACCCACATCTCGAATGCCTCCAATATTCTTTCGTCCTCCTACCTTAGTGACCATGTTTTCGTACAGTAGACAGCTATACTCCAGAGCACTCTTCACTAACCTTTTCTTTAAACTCTTGCATAATGATCCTCTCAGAAGCTCCTTCCTGTTCATGAACGCCTCTACTAATGCAATTCGCTACCTGATGTCCTTACTACAGTATCCGTTTTCCTGTAATGTTGACTATCAAAACGTAAAAGTTAATGACAAGGAGAATTGATAAAACAAACGCATCATTATGGAAGCAACTGATAATTAAAGGTACAAACACGTTCAGCAGGGAAGACGGACTAATGAGAAGTCTCCTGCCCCCTACTGGACCAACGAGAAGACGCCTGCCTTCGACGGATATTTATAATATATAATAGTATGTTCTCGACATCTTCACTCCAGATACACTCCACTCCACAGGAAACCCCAGTTACCTGAAGAGGTTAGTTGCTATGCTGTCCAAACTGTAGCATAAAAGATGGACAAACACGGCGCAAGTTTCAATGGACAGAAAGAAGGAGGAACGACGAAGTCCTGGACATGGTGGGTGAGGAGAGGCAACTTTTAGATGATTAACGGATGAGACTGAAGTATTTTGGATTGAGCGAGTACTTATCGGAAGGGGATGTCAAAAACGGTGTCAGAGGATAGAATGATAGGTAAACGAGGGAGGGGAAGGAAGAGAATAGGATTTTTAGATAGATTGAAAGGGAGAAGGCCTAATAGTGAATTGAACTAAACCTGTCTGCTGACTATACCACGCAGCGAAATCCTTCAAAAGGGTTCAAATATTGATTGCCTATACGAGAAAATAAGATTCATAATTTAATTCATTGTTATTTACATGTACAAACCTGTGGAACAGCTCACATAGGACAAATGCTATAGATGCTACCGGGGAGGAGACTTTGCAGAACCCGACCCGCCCCAAACAAGAGGCATGGAAGAGAGAAAATCTCGCCGCGGCCTAGGGAAATGAGTCGATAAGAAGCAGCGCCCCGGAAGGAATTTTCCTGAAGGAAGGGAATGGCTTCGGGGACAGAGAGGGCTGGAATGGGACGCAGGGATTGCGGAACGGAGGATAAGGAAGGGAGGCATGAACAAATGGAAGGCCTGATTCGGGTCCCCTAGGCACAGCGTCGCCCGAAACGTGAGGGAGACAGAGGCGCTGGGGAGTCTATCGGCGAAGCCCTTTGCAATAAAAGGAACACTTGGAGCGTGAGCTCCCCTGAGAATGCAGAGAGACAAAAAATGATGCTAAGGGTGGGAAAGAACGGGATGGGTGAGGATCTTGAGGGATTTGCGGGAGAATTAGTAGAAGCGGCGCAAGAAAAGTGAGGAGTGCCTACTAATCGCGTGAGGTGCGTGCAACGAAGGTAGAGGAATTTTCAGCGTTAGGTACGCTCCCTTTTTCTCCAGCTCGAATGAGGGTGTTTTGTGGATTTAGTACCCATGGCAAAAAAGTTGTTTTCCCCGATCGAAAATCTGATGTAAAACAAATTCTACACGATTAGGTATGAATGCCGATTTTTAAGACATTACTTTGTTAAATACAGAGCAAATTCAAAACGTTCATCTCCGTAATATACGTTCTCTGATTACATATAAGTGTGTTGGAAGCCAAGGGGTACAAGTGATTTTTTTTCTCAACAGAGTTAGGTGAAGTTAATAGTTAGAATAAATACACAAAAACCCGGTTGCCACGGGAAACGAACGAGTTTCTGTTCATGTACTGACATCGAGTGGTAAATCAAATGCACTACTAAGTATCTAATTGATCTCGTTTTTTCTATACCTAATTTCTGTACTTAACTCTGTATAGAAAAGAGAAATCACTTGTATCCCTTGGCCTCCTAAATACTCATATTATACATATACCCTGTTTCGTGAAAAATGAAGATATATGGAGCCGAATCGATTTGGGCAAAATACTAACGTAATATATTAGTAATTTGATTTTGCATTGATAAAAATGATCGTTCAGAATATATTCAAGTGTGACCGTTCACAATTCACAATGAGGAAACTATTACACGTAAAATTTCTTGAAGACCAATGAAACAAAGGAGCACATCAACTGTAATCGTCAGCAATTCACATTTTTCACTTCGCCATGCAGCATCATAGTGTATTATTAAATTCGTACAAGGCTTTCAACGCAAACTTATAAAATAAGGAAGCTAAGTAATTAAATTTTTGGAGTGCATTCTTCTCATAGCCAACATCAACATGATCAACCCATTGGGTGAAAGAAAATGCAATTATTTTGCGAGTAATGAGTAAAAAAGAAAATAAAAACTGGAGAATTCGTTAACCTACGAGTTCCTCAGAAGATATATTTCTCATAAGAAGGGTCTTGGGCTGGAATTTTTCTGGCTCGAAGTCCTCTGGTAGGCATTACTCGAAAATATGCTTAGAGTATAATGCTAAAATTTTTGGGAGTCTAAATTTTGTTCGTGACAAGATACCTTTTATCACCTAATATTGGCTTCTGGAAAATACCATGCTAGGGAGACGATAGCGTATTGCGGTGGATTTTTAAGTGAATTAATAAAAAGATGAGAAAACGATTGTGCGACCGTCTGTGAGCACGCACGTGTGTAGAGTTAAAAGCGGTATGGATGATACATGCAGTATTATAAGTAAACCCTTTCTACTCAGATGTAAAACTCTTCGAGCGCCTCTGTGTAACCAACAATGAATAGATTCAGAAGCCAAATCCTTCCCTAGGATACCTACTATTATTTCTGCCTGGTTTTCGAAGGGATGGTAAACAATATCAACTCTAGTTTCAAGAGTCCCAGCTCTGCTCACAGATGGACATCATATTCAAATCTAAAAATATAATACGTATTATATGTAAATTAAAAAGTAGGCTCAAAACCACAATGCATAGATAAATAATAATTAAATCACCCAAACAGGTCACTCAGGGATAGATATTGGTAAGTAATTCTATCATCGATTAACCATTGATTATATTTCATACAATTAAATACTTTGATTAGAAATGAAATGGTACTGTCCTTGTGAAAAATGTCCTTGAATAATAGAAGGTGAAATATTGTCCTGACAAAATCTTGAATGCGTATCTGTAGCAAGACCTACTTAACCTCTTGAAAATTACGATATTGCGTCGAAAATCAGCAGAAGACAATAAAACTGTGTGGAAAAGAACTGAGATACTTCATTCCAAACCATTGATAAATTCCATTAAATATTATGGTCTACATTTCTACAGTAATTTTTTAATTTAGTACAAATTAGGACTGTATTATTGCATAGAATTGTTTACTGAAAGGAAGCTAACCACTACCAAAGACGTTCAATAGCATTTTTAACTTGTTTGTTGCCTCCAACGCCTGATTTCTCTCTGCCCTCCTCTCCTGAACCGTAATACATAAGCGCCAAATACCCCTGGACGCAATGCGTAGGTCGCCTCCTTCAAGCCATTTCTTCAAGCTACTCCTCTAGTCAGGCCCGGAACTAGGGTGGGGCAGAGGGGGCACGTGCTCCGGGCGGTAGATTTCAAAAGTTTATTCAAAAAGTCATTAATTTTTTAAATTAAATTATAATTTAATTTAAAAAATAATTATCTGACAATAATTGTTAAACAATTGCATTATTAAAACTTCTTCATAGCAAACATAAGGTTTGTAATTTCAACTATCGAAATCTTAAAAAAGTAGCTTACGAATGAATTAAATTTTAGTGTTGTGGGGAAAAAGGGAGCGAGGGGGGATCAAGGGAGGGGGTGGCATACGGATCTTTGCCCCTAGCACAAAACGATACGTTTGAAAAAGAAAGTTTCCTGTTCACACGTAAGCATGTCTGTCATGTAAGCTAGGTGACGGCAAGGGAATGTAAACCACAAAGAAATATTATAGATATACTTAGTGATGACAGAGAGCACTATGTATTTCCAATACTATCTTGAAATCTCATCTTTTCAGGCTTTTTGCCTCTTTTTCGCCTCTCAGAGTTTAGAGGAAGAAGAGAGAGACAATTGAAAGAAAAAAATAAAAGGATGGGGCAGAAAATATGGCGATGTTTTCTTGTAGGATGTGTTGATCAATGGCCATATTGTACGAACAGAGCTCGGAGCGATTTGGTGAAGATCAGGAATAGGGTAGGGGAGGGAGTGAGAAACGTCTACTTCGTCTTAACGTCTACCGATGTTTTACTGCGGAAGGATTAGGAAGAGTTCTGGAGTTCCATGTTAGTCTGTCATTCATGCAACGTCTATATGCTCTCTCTTCCCACATTCTGTACGAACGTGGAAGGAGCAAAAGAATTTACAATAACGTTAAGTGACCTCAGCTTAAATTCAGCATAATACGTAATTTTCCCGAAATGGGGAATTATTAAGATATTACCTACATAACCCAAGCAATCACTTTTCTTATTTCCGAGGATGATCGCGGGCACTAATACGAATACAAGCAATATATAATATATAAATTAAGCCATACAAAAACCAGTTCTTACTTCATTATATGTCAGTAAGTGACAGGTTCATAATTTAGTGTCTCTTTCGTGGTGTCTCTTAGAAAGTGGTATTGGGAGGATACCGGATGGCCAGGATTTTGAAATGGGGGGTGGGTGTATTGGAGATTTCGTGGCCTTTCCGGAGTGCACGGAAACCACCCCAGGGCAAATGGGGGTCCTCACACCAAAAATTGTGGGATTGTTGGTGCTGAAAACGTAATTTTTAAGGACTCAAAAACAGTAAATTTGTAAAAGTATTTATTAAAAGCTATTTATTAATTTATTTTCTAACTCGATTTTGGTGCCTTATATCCACGGTAGAAAGTAGCTTCTGTTTATCATAAGATAATTCATGGCATAATTTTAATACTTCAAACTTCGTTTCTTAAGAAAGATTGAGAAGCCCTTTTCATGATGAGTAAACATCATGGCGAGAAACGTTAGCTTTGTTTGAGTAGACAATAAATAAAGAAGATACATCCTTTCATTCTGTAACGGAAATAAACAAATAAAGTGAAAGTATGTTGGGCAAATATGCAGAGCAGCATTGAAAAAAATGTTTAACTAGCCTTAGAGATATTCTAAGTAGACTAAGCTAGCAGAGGAAATTCATCAAATAAACAAGTTAACTCAATAAAAAATCATTCACAGAAAAAGTAAATTTTGATAAATTCAATGCCACCAATCCCCCAAAAGCTTTGTGCTCATGGTCTGTCCTAAATTGAGCAAATTACTTAGTAACTTAGTCATTTGATAAATAAATGGCAGCAAATTACGGTTAAAAAGAAATATAGAAATCTGAGAATGGTTTACAATATAGGAGAAGAGTACAGCGGGTAAAGGTAAGGGAAAGCAGTATTAATATTAGAAAACTGCCCATCCCTTTTCAATGCTCAGTAATTCAATGGAATACAGAAGGTAAATTCTTAGGGCAAGTATTATGTGCCCACCTTTCCACTGCTTCAATGCTTTGACCTAATTTTTGCATATATCTTTAGGGAAAATGAATAGGTATTGAATCGGCCCAGAAAATCAATAAAAATTATGGCGACGGAAAGGGAAACAGGAGAGGTCCTTTGAATGTGCATATAATATTTTCCTACTATGAAGCATCTCCCAGTGGATTATACAATGGATATAATTTAATTTGCGATGGAGGACATGAATATTAAGAATAAGAACCGTTTTTATTGCAAAAATACAGAAAACAAAAGCTGCTCATTTTTGTTCCGCTTTGGCCGTGGTAACACCATGTAAGCTAAGCAACTAATTTTTTGTGCTAGGAAATGTTCCGATGCCTAACGATTTCCCTCTCCAGGCATAACAAAATTTGTATAAATTTAGTTTAAATGGCTTGCGCATGTGTATTGCGTCAACATTTGTGTACATGGTATCGTAACTAACATGTTGACGCAATTTTAAGGCCGAGAAGAATAAAACATCGCGATGAAAGTGACGCAGTTACAAGAGAAGATTAAGTTTCCAGTAGGGATTATTTTTGTTCTAGGTTACGAAGAGGACGGTCATTTGCTATTCCAATGAATAAAAAAAATGGTTAAAAAATATTTTAGAATAAATTTACCAGTTCAAACGTTGCAGGTGAACACATACCACCATTATCCGATTTTGTCGATCTCATTTCTCAAAAATACTACCTTCAACCTACCTGAGACACGAGGCATTACGTTTAGTACCTTCAAACCGATGTGACAGAGGTGACCGTAAGCAAGTGTAGGTGTGTTGATTGAGCAGCGAGTGAAACGAAACCTGAAACATAAAAAGTGAGCTACACTAGAACACAGGTAACACTTCCAGTATTTCGTAATGTTACTACGTATTTCTTTTTGTAGACTTTAATTTCTTCTCTTGGAGTTTTCACAGTATGTATGTTCCTTGACGGAGGTAAATAGAGCATCAACCACCACGTAAAGCCTCACGCACATGATATTGGACAACTTATGGTACGTAATATTCAATTTAAAGTTTATTAACTACGGCAATAAAAACTTAATGAATGGTTCATTCACTGGCTCAAAGAATATAAAAAGAGAAAAATAATTTAACGATCGATCGAACGACGGAACGATCTTACGGGGTTGAAAAGAGAGAACTACGCAATCAATGTGGACGAATGAGAAGAAGATGAAGCTTTTTGGCACCAAAACTTTTTTCTGGAGGGGAAAGAGAGACCCATTTGCGGTGAGAATGAATAAAATAGGGGTTGAGAAACGGATAAGGAAGGGGCAGGAAAGTATTTTGGCAGAGAAAGTGGGGGCAATGCCCCCTGGAGCAGGGGCAAAGGAAGACCAGAGCGGCTGGGGCTGAGAGGCAAATATTGAAAGGGAACGCCCGAAGAGGTCGATTCGAACACACAGTGTCGTAAGGAAGAAAGGAAGAGTTTTTTCAAAGATTGATAAAAAATTACAGTCACCTTGGAGAGTTTCGAAATAGGAACGAAAAGAGACACGCATTTAAAACTTCGCCGCCTCTTGAATGGTTTACGAATTTAACCCTGGATTTACTCAGCTCGTAAAACCTTGAGGCACATAAACTAAGGTTCAAGCGACTCTCCTCGCTAACAACAACTAATTTCACATTCTAAGAGTACTGAGGCACTATATCCTAATTATTATTATTATTTTCACATTGAATGTCTGGAGTTATTCCATTATTGTCTTTGCGGTCATAATATATCTTGGTGTATTGAAGGTGATTACAATTCATTCAGCAACTACTGACTGCTACTAAGGCTGATTTTGAAAAATAATAAATTGAAATACATTATATTGTAGCTATAATGCAGTAATAGCAACTGCTAAATAATTAATAATCGCGTTCTAACAATGGATCTGGCACTATCAAAAAATTCAAATCATTGACAAGGTATAATCAGATGAAATTATGAGTAAATATCAAGTGAGAACAATGATAAGAGTGGGGTCATCCTAGCTAAGTGCTTAAAGACGCAGAAAAATTGAGAAAGCTCCGATCAGAACGTCTCTTCTCGGTTTCTTTTCAATTGTTTTCACAGTTGAGCAACCTTTTAAAATAATTTATCATCCTCTCCCAAGATCTCATGGGACATCATTTTCACATTAGTTTTATGTGCATAAATTACCTCCACCAAATTAACCTGGTGCTGAAATATCAATTCCACATCAAGCGAAAAAATTCGTGAACACTCTTTTTACAAAAATAAAAGCCTTCAATATTCTTAGATCACAAAATCAGTTCCATTGCGTTTTAAATTGGTTTTATACAGTGCATGATGGAATGATTCTAATCGCACATCAAAAAATAAGCGCTCGGATAATTGAAGAATTTAACTGTGGAAATGAAGTAGATAAGTCTTATCTCGTAGGGGAGCACCAATATACATGAGGAGGTACTAGAATATTCGAACACGTTCCCACTTGTTCCCGCCATTATTCCTCGATTCCAATTTTTATCTCTCATCTTTCCATATCTGTTGAATGTTGTCGTCGAAGTCTTACTTACATCACTCCATACCTTACCACCTGATTATTCGGTGCCCTCCTTCCTACTTGTTTGAAATGCCTTTTTCCCCTAGATACCTTCTCCGGTGAAATGGAAGGATAGCCCTGAAGGTAAGGGTCTTGAGTACACTGAAGACCCTTCCAGGCGGGAAAATGATTTTAAAAGGCCAAGGGTGAGATACCCTGGAAGAAATGCAGGGATCTATGAAGTTGACTTGAAATATCCAGTCGTGATATTCCCTCACCTTTGTAATTTATTCACTTTCCTAACCAAAGCCGCTGCTTACCAACTCCGTCAGGGCTATAAATCATCCAAAGCGGTCCCTGTTGATTTACATTTGCGGAAAATCAATTCAGATTAGCACCCTAGACGGAATCTTGAAGAGTGATATATCCTCCGTTTCCCGGCGAGGTTTCTACTGAAATCAGTCGTTTTCTTTGTTAGGCTGGGTTGAAAACTGGAGAGTGGTGTTCGGAATAAGATGTGATCAGTGCTTATAGTTTGTACACCAGAGAGTGGATATGTTGTGCTGCTGTTTTGTTCTATCTCCGTGGATGGAATGACTTGAGATGAATAGAAGTAGGTGAATGTTGATTTAATTTAGCTGGAGGAGGATTTAAATAATGTGGTTACTTATCAAATAAATCCTTCCTTGGCCCTTAGGTCCTTAGAATTGATAGGTCTTCAATTATCTCGGGCCCATTTGAAGGTATTTCTATACTGTGACTTGAGGCCTATTGTCGCCTGGACACGGTAATTTAACATGTTTTAAGCGACATTAAAATGTGCTAATATACCTAGGAATAGACCCATACTTTTGGTAGACCCTGCATAGACCCTCACTTTTAGTTCACTACTGCTTTTTTGATGAGTAAATTTGCTTGTAACGCAGCAGATCTCTATACTTAGAGGTCGACCCATCATCCGCAAGCCGGTGAACGCACTTGGTGGCTTTAATCTCAACCGCGAGGCAATGGTTGGCATATTTACTTAAAGCACTTTTTATCATTGTGATTAGGTTTAACTATAAATTTATACAGGTTACGATATCACACAGAGGATGCGTACCTAACAAAAATAACTGCCTTATGTAATTTTATGGTAACAAAAAACGAATATAGTACTTAACAATAATCAAAAAGACAATTGATAAAATGTGAGAGAGATCACTTTGTCATAATAGAATGATCATTTATCTCATAAAATGTGTAGCGTCGAGATGAAAAACTATTGGAATTATGCAATGATTAAATACATGAGCAATTCAAAAAGTAAAATCTATCTTTTCTAATCTAAAACGAAGCAAAGCTGTTTTTCCTTTTTTAATGAAACCTTTCCCCATTTCACGAGAAACCACCCAAAAGGCGTGCACTGCGTCTCATTGCATATCGCTATCTGTATTAAGCATTGTTAAATGGCAATCCAATGCGCTTTCCTCAGTTTGATTAAAATTGTAATTCGAGAGGAAAATCGGTCTTTGTATCCGGAAATACATCTGCCAGTTTCACAATTCGTAGAGGAGCAATCGCATGAATGTAGATGAAACAGATCTTGGCAGATTAATATCAAGTGCATTCACTAGCCACGCTATTAATTCTCCTGGTCAATTATGAGCCACTTGAATAGAAGGTATGGAGAGTTAGAAGACATGTAGAGATAAAGGAAACGGTATATTGGTGGGAAAGACGGATATATTGCGACATTGTGCGAGTTGGGGCGAAAGCTAAAATCGTAAAGTTAAACGAAATATAGAAAGAAGGGTAGGTACCATGAGAATGAGGAAAATAGTAAAATGTAATCACATCATATAGGCATGAAATAGAAAGTTAAATAAAAGATTCTATTTGATTTTATTTCCTTATTTGAATACTTAAAACATTTAGAAACTTATAATTTCTAACAATGGGCGATTTATTTTGTGCAGCAACCTGTAAGTCATCAACATATGATTGAGATTTAAAGAAAGCAGGGGATTGATTAAAAATAAAAAACGCACTCACTGCTTACACGAGAAAGATGATTGATGGCAACGCTTGCTTGTTTTAAGCTATCCTGGTGGGCGTGTTTATTCAGACTAATTTAATAAAACTTCATAAATTATAATCAACTTGCTCGCAGGAGTCGTAAATTTTCATTTATCAGGTAAAAGGTCACTTTAGCACTTTAGCAGTTCTACGGCTAAAGTAGAAAAACGCCGCAGCAGTTGCCCATGTTATTGCTAAATCACCTTCAAAATTTAATAAGAAGAGCGAAAATAAATGCAAATTCTGGTAAAATATGTACCTGTATGTTTTCTTTTAATTATAATACTCCGAAGATGATTCAAATGTTATTGAATGGCAGTAACATTTAAAAAATTAATTTAAAATATTTTTGAGTAGTCTTACACACAAGTAAGAGAACCACATATGAGGCAGCAAGTCATGAGTCACCCATAAACACTACCCAGACGACCTTTTACTGAGCCATTCCAACGACCACTATTAAACCAGGTTCATTAATTAAGCCGGAACGTCCACGGTCACAAACGAAAGTTAAGCCAATTGCTCACACTAATTAGAATGACAAGTGGGACGTCATCAAGTGGAAGATACAGGTGCGAGAAACCTCACCTCCCTCGACAGTGGAATTGTAATTTTAGGTTTATGTCGCACTTTACACGTAGGGAGGAAAGCCTTTTAGATAGAGCAGCGCAACGATGGCACAGACAAAACAAGGGTATTAATGTGAAGACCAAGTGAGGCGAAGTAGGGGGTTTGCGGAGATGATTAGAAGGCACTAATGCCGAGAGAATTAGGTGCAGGAGAAGTAAAACAGCGGATATCGTAGACATATGAAATGAAACAGACAAATTTCTACTGTGAATGAATAGAAGAGGTGTGATGAGCCATTTTGATTGGTGGTAGCCGCTCATTGAAAGGCTTTTTTCTCAAATATTTGGACATAAATGTCCCCCCAGATCTCCAACAAAAGGGAAGAGAGAATATTTTCCTGACGTCAAGGGCGCCTGATTACAAGGAAATATACATCAATCACCAAACAAGTAATGCAGATTTTTTTTTATGCCATAGGCAAAACTAGAAATTTAAATGACAAGATACAGCATGAAATAGCAAATCGAGCAAAAATATCAATAACTAAAAAACAATTTCTCTTACAACACCACCAAATTTTGCGATGGTTAGGGCATGCGCATAATTGCGTGTACTGTTAGCACTCTTTCGTCTTAAAGTTCTCAGTAGAACTAAACACTTTTTGTAATATTGAGAACGGTGCTTCACAATCCGGATCAAATACTATCTTTCGGCCCCCAGAGTCAGCTGAAACGGTACGGAGTAGAAGGATATGTTGGAAATGAGCCCCTAGGGCATCCGGCAGAGCTTCATACCGGAACAGAGTTCCCGTAAGGACGCCATTGCTTTACGAAGTGTCCTTTGCCTCAAGGGTTCCACCGTGGTCCACATTTCGCTACAAAATACATGCATTTCTATGAAGCACCTTGCGCCACATATGGCCAAGCAGGAGGGGAGCCCTTCATCAGAATATGTAAGTCAGGAGAGAGAAAGGGAGAAGGGTCTCAGTGACAGGAGTGCGGGTTCCAATTTTCCGTCATTTGCAATGGAGATGTCGTACTCCGAGATGGGCCGAGGAGACAACAGTGATTAACGGTTGCTCACGTAACTCCACATTCACTCCTTGCGCTCGTTACCGCTGAACTAGAGCAAGAATGGGAATTAATCCAGGGGCTTTCTATTTGTTGGGAATCATAATATACAGCGAAATAATTACCGATGGCGCAGGTCTATTGCCTAGAATTGCAACTGTATTTTAACTCATTTTCATCAAGGAAATAACCAAATGCTCCAACAGGATGTTCCTCATCAAGGGTTTCTAGTTTCGGATATGTTTTTTTGCATGCCTACCTCATGTGATACCCCTGGGTCCTTGGAGAAAAAGCTGAGGCTTCCGTGGCAATGGCGCTCCAACCAATCTGCTCATATTCTCTGCCTAATTATCCCGTACAAAAGCCAAGCTACATTTGTCCAATGAGTTATCTTCTTACTGTATTAGGTTAATAAATATCCGTAAATGTCCATGGAAGGTCTAAAATTAGAGAACAATAATTGAATTTAGCGAAAGCAGGTCTTTCTTGTCTCGTATTCAATCCTGTGCATATCAAATCTTGATTACTCGATGCGCAAAGGCAAACCATCTATCATTAATATTGTACGACAACCCATCTAGGAATATACCTTTGACTGATTCAGTTGATGATAAAGCCGCCATCTCCTGAGGCTGTGGCGCTTAACAAGAACAATGGCGATTCCGAAATGAATTTAGATTAAAAAGTCCAAACCTTGACTAAAATTAAAGTTTTTACGACCACAAAGAGCGTTTGTTTGTATTACAGACATTTTTACAGTTTTCTTCTTTTCGAGGCATTTTTTTCACCAGATTTCATGTATCACCTTATCTGTATAAAAACATCTCTCATTAACCCTCTAACTATTTTACCTAAGTGGGGAAACGATGCACCCGCTCAAAGTTTCAAAAGATATTTAAAATGGAGAGGGTGATGTTAGGGTAATTATAATTAATTTTCTCCGCCGAGGATAAATGTTAACATTGGATAGGAGAAATATGGATTTTCGGATTGATAACAAGAAAGAAAAAAATTCTTTTTTATTTGGAAGAAACAACACAAAACTTAGTTTACGGGTAGCCTTAATATCACAGGAACGTAAAGGAAGAGGTGGCCAAAAGAGAATGAAATGATACGCTTGAGGAAGTAGACTTTGTTTTGAAACCGGAGGGGAATATACTTCTGAAAGGCTTCGGCAACGCAAGAGCGCATAACATTTGAGTAAACATCAGTTGAGTTCCCAGAATGCGATGTAAATACGCGCGATTTCTGAGAAGGATGACTTACACAACATTTTTCTTCTTCTTTTCGGCTCCATTCACTTTCCTTATCTCTGCCCTAGAAAGACTTTTCATCTCCCGCACCCGATCTTGCGAAAAATTATTCAAAGACTTTCTTTCTTCCCGGATGGAAGTGAAGCCTCTCTCACACTCAAGGTTGAAAAGTTTTCACCACCAATTTCATTTCACAGAGATGTTTTCCCAACAAAACTTTGAAAACTGGGATTCAACGGACAGTTTCCTCCTTTTCAATTTTTAGTTTGTCTTTCCGCGTCCACTGAGCCGAAAGTAATATTAAACTCACGTTGCGACATCGTTCTAAAAGAGATCTGTCCCAACATTTAATGATACGCCTTAAGACAGAAGGGCTGTCAGATATCGCACCTGAAAAAAATAATTAAAAACTAAAATTATGGCGCCTTTATCGTTAAAAAGAAAATTCGAGCCACATGGAAGAATTCGACTCCTTGTGGCGCACGTCCTGCCAGCCCTGCCAGCAGGGACAACGTGGTCCCATAAAACCTCACTGCGGCTTATAGCTGGAGATATTCTTAAAATAATTCGACCTAGGCATTTATCATTTAACCCAGACACTTGGCAGCCCAGATCGTAAAAGCTAGCACATCGGTGTTGCATTTTCATCTAAGAAAACCTGCTTTTAGAATATAAACTCTTCAAAACCACATTTCACAATTTATGGCGGCTGAACTTCACTTTCGAGCTAGTTTTAACGAGTTTGCAGTTAATCGCTCATTAATCGTTAGTATTCGCTGAAGTCACTAATTTTGGTCTTGTTACGTACTAATATTCTTAAACTCACAAATCCTTTCAGCAATATTGTACTTTCACCGAATTAAAAAAAAATAAAACTACATGCGTGATTTTCACCCTCGATGAATTTGAGAAAATGAGTATAGCCGAAAAATCGTCTCCTCTGTAATGCCGTGAACTTTTGTCACAACTGAACGGCGAATCAAATGTTTGGAACGCAGTAAAGTTTTCTCGGGTTTCGCACCGGGTCAGGCCCTCTATATCTCCCTCCCTAGGATAGGGAGGAGATATGGAGGACCTGAATTGGTGCGAAACCCAAGAAAACTTTACTGCATTTGTTCGCCGGGGGAAAATAAAAACAAAAATTATATAAATGTTTGGAACACCACCACGTTTTTGTTATCGAGTCTGTGTCATCAAGTTGACTTCTTGACGCCTATACTCGCACATCGGAAAGCTTATGACGATAAATTATTGGCCAGTGGAGAATCGGGTTCCAAGTGAGGAGGATTTTGTGGAACCTGCCAACGCCAATAGTAAAAGTTCAAAGTTATTGAGGAAAAGAGCTAAGAATTAAGGTAGTAGAATGGGGTGTGAATTAGCTAACTGCCTTAGGATTAAAGAAGTTGAATGGGGTGACCTCTTCAAAATTAGATTCGCTCTCTTTTGGGCGTACATTGATCACTGGAACTTTCCCTTCGAATTCGTTCTATATTTCGATACCAGTTCGTTCGCTTCAAGTCCTCAGTGAATTTCTCTGTCGAAAAATTAAATAAGTTTTACGATAATAGGTGTGCCCTCTTACATATTTCGGAAACGTACAACACAATGCCACGAATACAAAATTTTGGTAAAAATTTAAGTCGATCTTATCCCTGCAAAAAATCTTGTCGCGATTAATTCCAATTATTTCAGCAATAGGATAAATTGATGATCTACTGCGACTGAAAATAATTTATATGAAAAATTGCTAAAAAATTAGTACCATTTTATATATAAATATCTGATTTTCCGGGATTGCAAGCCTGTAATAATAACGCATGGATTTACCACAGTGTCATCTTGAAAAGAAATAGCTGAATACAACTCTGTAAAATAAGCTGGGGTGGAAACAATTCCCTCATACGATTTTAGAATTTAGCTTCTGTATTTACGGCGTGATAATTAGGATTTTAATGACCAGCTTTACCTCCGGAATATAACTCAACCCTACGCGTGTTCCACGTTTTTCATCCAATATATTTTTACTTTGGGCCGCAATTCAATTTATGAGGCACTTTAGATAAAATACCTAAAAGTGAGCATTATCACTGTAACTCTGAACAACAGCAGCGAGACTAATTACGCTCGAGATTTATTCTGCATCATCGAATGCCAACCTTATCTATTTACGCGCGATAGCATCACATTTTATTACCCTATGTTATTAAGCTCTAAAAATAAATTAATTGGCTGCCCTTTCTCTGAATTATCTACAGTTATTGACACAATATGAGGAGATAAGGAGTATTTTATTAATAATGGAAATATCTATCCGACCGGATACACCCGTGTATTCGATATCTATATATGCAATTCTATACACATATACAAACACACACACCGGAATACATACACATATATTGTTAGAACAGATGGTCGAAAGCACCACTGTTGCGTCGGGCATACACCCTGTCATTATTCTTCCTCCTATCATTATCTACAACATTAAGAATTATTGAACGTTTTTAAATACCTACTCATGAGGTTTTACCAGCATGTATAACTCTATTATTGTCATGCTCACTCGCGATCATGCTAAAGAGCAATCACGTGAAATGTGAATCACCCGTGCAAACATTGCATAGGCCACTTTCCATTACAGTTCTTTCTTCCTATCACATTCATTTTCTCTTTTACTATTGAGTTGAGTAATGCGGTAAACGTATCATTTTATAATTCATTTTTTTCCAGCCGTTCTCATTTATAAAGAATAAACTTCTTACGAGCTTACCAGGTTGCAATTAAAACCAAGGAAATAAGGGAGGTGATACAGGGAGGGTAGGGTGTACAGGGTATACAGTGCATATAACAAGTGAAGAAATGTGAAATAATGGAATGGGGACTGATTTAATAAAAATAAATACGTGGTAAGGATAGGGCTTGCTAAAAATAGCGTATTAAAAGCCATAAAAATAATAGTGGGACCTTTACGTTGGGGTTGGAGTTGGGGCATTGAGAATGATACTTATTCATAATCTCACTTCCGATATTCTCTAACTTGCAAATCATAAGATATCAGCGGCAAAACCTAGAATATGGAAAACAAAAAAGCATTATAGCATGACTTAGACCTTTAAGGATTTATAGATCAGGGAAATTACAGTACTCATTTATTTTGTCACTTTAATTTCTGAAAGTGACCAATCTATTGCTACGCAAAGAAGATGTAATTTATGGGGATAATAAACCATTCGTGTACAATTAAATTCATGAGATTTAAACTACTTTCCAAATTTTACGCGCACGAATTACGATAAAATTAATCTACAGGAATCCAAATTCCAGCAGATGGGATATATCAGGTAAAATATATTGATATGATTGCCGAATCATCCGCAAGGCTGTGGGAGACGATTTCTTCTCAAAGTACCTTCAAGCTTAGGAATGAATGCTTTTCTACGGAAGTGCTCCACGACATTGAGAGGACATTGTTACATCCATTTACTCGCCATGTAGAAAAAGGGCATATCACTCACGAGCTGGGTCGTAGAGAAAGGTACTTTTTCATGATAAAAGGCGCAGAAGGGGAAGATGCACAAGTACGTGCTAGAAATGTAAGGCACTTGCGCTCGATGTAGAGAGCAATGGGGATCTCGGAAATTCCTCAAGCAGGTGCTCCCTTCTTTTTTCAGCCATCTCTCCACTTTGAATGGCACATCTCCTTGTCCCCGTGCTCAACCGGAGATGGAAACACTTTTGTATAGACAGTCTGTGTAGTATTACTGCTAAATATCGAGGACCCGAAAAATTCTCGCAGTATAGACGTGCTGATGGCGTATCTCATACGTCTCATACTGAATACTTCAATCTTGAATATTTCATTGTCAAGATAAAATGTGTATGTGATAGAACGTCATTGAAATACATTAAATGATTTTTCATTTCAAAATACATCATAGAGGCGATAAAAGTACCGACTGGGGTTATTTATAGATAAAATTATCGAATTATGATACATACAGTGGACTCAGATGTATTGGAAGCTTTTGCCTCCGATGGATGTTGAAATAAGTAAAAGCTAGAGTAATAATTGAAATATTTTAGATGACGTCCAAACATTTTTAAATTCATTCTTCTAATGCATAAATAATTTATGCATTAGAAGAATGATCATTTTTATCATAAGGAAAATGAATTTATTTTATTTAAAAATTGAAATAAAATAAAAGTAAAGGAATGATTTCATTGAGGTAAGATAGGACATGGAAAGGATTTTTTCTTAGAAGCATGAGTGATCGGAAGGGTGAAGGATATTAACATAAAATGAGTAAACAGGAAGAAAACAAGAAGGAATATCGTATGGAGAATTATAATTCTAGCGAGAGAGTGAAGCGATGAAAATCAAACAGAGATAAAGTTGACGAATGAAGTTCGTCGAAGCAGAGATTGGAGTACATTAAGTAAAGAAACGAGAGAATCCAAGGTAGCATACTGATGGATGGCGGCAGTGAGCCTGAGAATCGAAAAATTGTCAAGATGGTAAGGACCTTCAAGCACTCAAACAGTGAAGTTGAATATCCTGATGCAATATGGGCAGAGCTAGTGACAGCAGCCATTTACATTCTTAGCAGAACAGGAAAATCGTCACACGATGGAATCAGCCCTTATGAACTTTGAAAGGGAAAGAAACCGAGAATCAAATATCTGCGTATCATTGGATCTTCCTGCAACGTTCCCATTCCATTCCAAGAGATGGACAAGAAGGTATTGAAAGGATTCCTAGTAGGATATGATGGAATTGAGCGATACAGAGTTTACGTTCCAACTAACCACAGAGCTATCCTGTCCAGAGATATTCAATTCCAAGAGAGAGTTAAAGAATGTAAAGACGAAGTCAAGCTGTCCTTGAAAGATATCGGGCCTAGAGACGAATTTGATGAAAAGGAGAAGGAAGAAGAGCCAAAGATCGAAATTGAGAAAGAATCATCAATGAGTGATGTGGAATCACTTGGTGAAGGTGAGTCAGATACAGATAAGGAAGAAAACTCCGAAAGCTTATCTGGAAGAATTCTGAGAAATAGATAAACTTGAAGAGACCGAAACATCTTGAAGATTACGCCATGAGTGTGGAAGAGTTCTTCAATCTAGTGATGGAGGAACCTGAGACCTTTGAAGATGCGCTGAGAAGGGAGGATTCAGTTGAGTGGAAGGAAGCCATGAATTATGAAATTGGTTCATTAAGAAGAGAGAAGAAAGAATAAGAAAAAAGGAGAAGAAGAATGAAGAGAAGAGAGAAAAAAGCTTAGTAGAGACGTTAATTCTGATAAGTCAGAGAGCGAATGCAAAGAAATTTTTAGAACGTTTCAATTTTTCAGAATTTAGACCAGTATCAATCCCAGTGCTGAATGGTGCAGAACTTTCCACATCAGGGAAAGATAACGAGGCACCAAAGTTTCCCTACAGGCAGGCCATTGGAGCTCTGATGCATTTGATGCTTGGTGAGACTGGCTACAAACCCAGAGTTTCATCGCAGGGCAAAAAATATTTTCATTATGCACTTTTTCATCAGAGAGAAAGTGACAGAAGGCTTGAAGTTCAATAGATCTCCACAAACATCAAGTGGCTGATATCATGACGAAGGCGTTACCAAATAAGTGTCTGAAGATCTTGTCTGTGAAAACAAGACTGATGTAAAGTAGAAAGGACAATGAACAATTGCTTTGTACTTTTGTTAGTTGAGACAGTAATTGTATGTCTTTCAGTATTTCTTCATGTCGTTAATTTCAACTTTGATTAACATGGGAAAGTGTTGAAGTTATTACATTAAAACCACGTTAAACTCTAGTTTATAGTTTGATCCAGATATGGCGCTGCAATGCCGATTTTGTAGTTATGTACGTTACTTAGAGAGTCAACAAACAGAGGGAACCTAGAAAAGGAAAAGACTAGCCTCCGCTGTTAAAACAGAGTTATTGTAATGTTTCTTTAATAAATCAATGTGCTCAAGTACATAAATTTCAATATTTATGAGCCTCTTAGATATGCAAACCTTTATATGTCAGTGCTGATTTTCGGGTTCCTCAGCTGCGTTGGTTGTTTTTGGATGACAACAGTTTCGGGAGCCATCCTGCTCCCGTCAGCACTGACCATGAGCAACGCCGCGGAAACCTACGCCAGAACTTTATATATGTCGTTCTATGTTCAAAACTTTCTCTAAAGACTCTCTGTTTGCGAAATAATTACAAATCAATGTTAAAAATATGAAAGTTTTATATAAATCCTATCACAGAAACAAGAGTAATGCATTGAAGGGGATTAAGAGGCCTCCCTTCGTCGAGAGAGAACTCGTCCACAAAAGCCGTCACTCTGCGCCCATCGACTTCCCCTCACTCCCACGTCGGTAACTGTCAGTCGAGGGCCTTTCCAAAGATCACCACCTACGCCCGTCAACACCCCGTCACTCACCCTCAATATTCACGCACCTACCAACACTTCACAGTGAAGACCTTTCGCCTCCCTTTCAATACATTTCCACCGTATTTCATCCCTGCTATTTGAATTACAAGTTAAATAGAGGAAGGAAGACTGGGGAAAAAGTACAAACATAAGATTGCGTTTCATTTACATATAATTGGGGCCTCATTTGGAATTGAATGAAAATTAATAACACGATTCTCTTTTTGTCACTAGGAATTCAAATCAACACAAGTGGATCAAACAATAGGAGAGGGGAAATATACTTTTTTTTAATAAAAAGGATAATGAAAATGTGCAATGTAAAAAATTATTCAATGGAATATCTTTCAGTAATTATTAAATCGGATATGAAATTTTAATTTTACTTATATTCCAGTCGTCCAGTCAAGCTATTACTACACATTGAATCATGGCAAAAAGCAAAAAGGAAAATTCTTATTTTCATAAAGCACTCAAAAGAAAAAAATATATTGAATATATACTTCAACGGTAAATAAAATTGAAAATGCAACATCCCCAGTAAGTGACTCTAATAGGTACTAAGAAAAGAAAATTGCATGACTATGGGGGTTGAGTCCCGGCCGTAAGATCTGTTTGGCGAAGCAACCGAGACGGCGATACACAGGTAAGCCGCACTGAACGTGTACTGCTACAATATAGATCTAAAAAATGGATGTGAGAAAATCCCATGTTGAATGAAATATTAGGAAATACAGAAAATTTCTTTAAAAAAACAGAAATAAATTACGTCAAGGAAACAAAAGCATGCACAAGTACTTTCAAGGCACACGGGATTAAAACATATAAGCTTTAATGAAGGGTTAGCAAAATCAATACCCGATTCGAAAGGAAAATGGAGAACATTTAAAGAAAAACCAATAAAAGTGCTTCCAATACCGCAACAGGTGACAGTGTCAGGAGATGATCGAGAGAGATAAGAGAGGAGGCTGTAATCGACTGCGTCAATGGGGACCAAAAACAGGGAAATGGTTACAGTGAACATTAATCCACGTAGGGAAGGCAATTAGGATCGAAAGAAACTAATGGCTTCGGAGCGCAGGGGAATTGATGGCAGTGATGCTATAATGGAGATCCAGGGGGTGGGTCACATGGCGGAGCAGTTTCCAGAGGATGCGAAGGGAAAGAGAGAAGAAGGGGCTCATGTAAGGGATGGAATCGTTTGGGGTAGAGCACTAGATGGAGCAAGACTGCCAACACCGCAGGGAATTTCTCCAGACTCCTCTGCTCATGAGATCCGTTCTACTTACCAGTTATCAGAAGGATAAGATAGTTTAAAATGTACTGAAGGTGGCAAGCCTTCAAATAAAAATATAAAGAAGAAAGATCATCTGCTTCAGCGTATTCAACCAAAACTGAAATGGCAAAATCCAAGGACTAGTGATTGGTTTGATTGGCTGACTACGACGCTGCTGTTGATTTCCCTTTTGTTAATTTCGATTTGCAATTTTTATTTACAATGTATTTAAGAACCTATAAGAAAGATAAGTATCATAATTTAAATGAAATCTATTTTCAAGCATTTCATTTTAATTTATTCTTAATATTACTGGTGTTGGGGTTTCAACACTAATCTCAACTATTGCTCACTGATAGAATTTAAAAATGTTTATTTAATAGCAACATGTAATCATTTCCCTGGAAGGGACTATCTTCATCAAAGTGTCTGAAGTATGGCAGTGAGAAAATGTATTTCATTTGGAAAGCAATAGGAATGCAGCAAGTTTTGACGAGAGGAATATGGAATTATTTTTATGGATTTAACTCCACGATGAATCTCTTTAAATGATTAGTCACGCCTTCTATACTCATGTGGTCATTTCATCATACTCATAAGAACCGTAATTTCATTTTTTACAGAGGAGAACGAAGACAGAGTGTTTAATCTAATTCAACCAGCAACGCTACTGACAATAAAACAATAGCCAAGAAAATAAGACCAAACACACACCTCTTTCCAGTCGGCCTTGATTGTCACGCCGCAGAAAAGGGAAAATGAAAATATTACGCGAAAAGAATGGCTTTATCCTAACTCACTCTTTCTCTGACCGCAATTTTTTTTATAACTCGCCGCTTCCGTAATTTACATATTTTCATCCTTGCTTCACCTCCTTTTTATATTATCCGCAAGTATTCACTCATAAAGGTGTCTGGTACAGGCTAAACACTTGGACATGTATGTCAGAAAGGAGAGTGCGAACTCACGCCTCAGTGCCTAAGATCTTTTGAATTTCGTACAGACTCTGAGAAAAAATGTCTTTCCATATCGTGTTATTTTCCACTTCTACCTTCAGATTCAATGAAAAACACGGGGAACATGTCCGGCAGTATTATTTTACTGCCCTTTCATACTCAGACCCAAGTGAACGTGTTAGGCTACTGCAACCTTCAGGATTTGAACTCAATTTTCTCACCAAATATGCTAAGGTTAATTTTATGCAGTCATGGAAATCTCTTTCACCTATTTCATTGAAAGAGTGGTTGAATTCTGCTGAGTATGAAAACCTTTTTTTATGCATAAAATCGCTTTAGGCTTAACTTGGTGGAAATTTGATACATCTGTGCTAAAATTGAAAACACCAATAGTAATTTCCACAATTTAATACACAACTACACTACCGACAATGGCTCCGATACTTTTTCATTGAGAACTCTAATTTTAATTTAATCTAATTCAATTAATCTAATTTATTTTTTATTTAATTTAGTCTTCCATTGATTACTCTTTCATTACATGTTACTTTCGACACCACGATCGGTAGTGGATTTGTATATTTAAGTGTGGAAATTGCTATTGGAATTTTTAATTTTATCATGAACCTTTTTTAAATTTCTACTGCGAGATAATCCCCTATCTTCCCTTTATAATACATTTAAAAAGCAATTTCAACCTCTTCGCTACATAAGTATGCGCTTAAAATCATTTGAAACTACGGAATTGTTTTTTTTCCTCTTCACAGGCTCACACGAGTCCATAGCACAAATACAATATGGTGATTCATTATTGCGTAACATTGGCGGAGTAATGAGTACCCTGGTATTTACCATTATTTAACCGTTACACCAAAGTTACTGCCCGTAGTGTTTTCCAATGCTAAGCTTGTTACATGAAACAGAAGGAAAAATCCACAAATGAGCATGGTCCAAAGGGTTTTCTTGTCCGCTAAAAAGGTCATGATTGTGAATGCATATGAGATGGCATTCAATCTCTTTTGGAATTTGTTAATATAAATTTTCGAGGAGGGGTATTTCGGAAGGGGTATATTATTTTTGCTTTAAATATGGCAAATACATACATAGCATAAAATGGTATAGGAAAGCTACAATTTGAAATAAATGTCGTTATTCAATACTAGCAATTTGGCGCCAGGTTGGCAATAGTAATTCTGTTTGTGATGGCGTGAGGAGAGTTGGCATTATGTGTACATTTTCTTTTCGAGGATAATTTACTAGTGGCAAAAATGACAATGAGAAAGAGCCGGTGCCAAATATCCTCTCACAAAATGTCTCCAGGTTTCAGTTGGTTTGAAAAGGTCGCAAAAATGAGCTATATCAGGATTTTACGGTTTCATTGAATGGAAAAGCGATAGAAGCCTGCTGGTTTGGCAATGAAAAAAGAATTAGTCACGATCCGTATAGCATCCACGGGCTACCTCATGACATCGTCAATATCAACTTCGTTCAGTAAATTATCATTATTATTTTGAAAAATCATCGGCTTATAAGTCACAACTGCAGTTTTTAAGATAACTTTTAGATGATTTAAAATATCGATTGTGCCCGAAAATATTTTCCCTTAAATGTGCTATATTCCTAAGTTTCTAGCTATAAACCGTTACAATCTAACCTTCCAATGACAGAAAAAAATTGTCTGTTACATCGCAATCAACATATTTTTTATGAGGTTGATTTTATTCGATTAAAAAATAATAGTGTAGTGGAAATATGCTTGCTAACATTGACGCCAAAAATGAATTTATTTTAAATATCAAACAAACTTGCAGAATTTGCAAGCTTGCAAAATTAAAAATGGATGAAGAGAAATGCCAGAATAAAATGGCAGTGTGATATTTGTATCAATTTTAAAGGGCTAGCGTGAAGGTGATTCACAGATTTCACTCCAGTGCAAATTTCTTAATTTGAGTAAAAGGTAGAGGAGTTCATTATTTTTATCAAATCACCGCGACGCGTTGCATTATTTTTCACAGTTTCATCCAAAAGGTATTTAAACGGACCATACAAAGAGGTGACTTGAACAATTGACACGCCCTCTATACCTCCTTTAAATCAGGCCCTTTATCTTTCTGTCCATTCTCCCAGCAATATCTCGATTTTATCATCTCTATGGGACCTATTTTATTCCTGCTATTCCACACTCAGCTAAATATCGATTATCTGTCAACCCAACCATTCAATAACTGTGTGATAGTCGCTCAACCGTCGATCCAGACAAATGTACGAGTATCCTTGCAGGGTTACAAGCCTGAAGGATCGTTTTTGTGAAAGTTTTCCATGCCTATCCCTCGGACATTCATCTCTCCTCACCCTATTCTTTGCTACAGATACTCTCACACCCATTCCCTACACTCATTTCTCTTACAATTCACGGAACATTTTTTCCTCTCTTGCGCCTTGCTCTTTGCTTACAGAAGCTTTTTCCATCTATCACGTTGGTATTCACAATTAATTTGCTCTATCCCCATTTTACATGTATTTACTGCCATTGTGTAATAACCAGTCGGACACCATTCTAGTGTTAAGGTTCTTCACCAACTTAATTTTATAAATAAGAAACTACATTCAAAAACATGACGGACAACGCATGTGTGTAATTGTTAATAACAAGTAAGTGAGTTAATTTAAAAAATATTTAAGATACAATCACTGGTAGTGGATTTTTTTTATTTTCCTTTGATTTTAATGATTGTGACTCTATCCGTCTTTCGAGACTCGAATGCTCACCTCAAACAAGCTTCATGAACCATTCATTTTTTTGCCGGCGGAAACGGGTTACTAAGTTACCGTGCGATCCAGATAAGGCGGGAATGCGAATGGCCAGAGGCGGTATGAAAGCGAAGAGAGGCGATCTCACACAAATCTGGGCACAACCGAAAACAAGGGCACGCGAACACTGCCCGAGTTCTGCCCCCTCCCTAGTACCAAAACTACCTACCCGCAGTCTGCAAGCCATGCTGTTTCAATCCTTTGCCTGACACCCGCATTCATAAGAATAGGTGCTCTACCAGTTGTCGGTTAGCTAAGATACCGCGAACCCAGTCTGACTATCTTGCCAAGTTTGAATGAATAGGAACTACGATTCCTCATTTCTACATGATTATTGGAGAAAATAAATACAGTCAATCGCCCGTCATTTACTAATCTAATGACATGTATTAATTTATTTACTTGGTAAAAACGACCACCACATGCTCTGATGAATTCTCAGGAGCGCCATCTACTTGAATAGGTTCTCAAGATCAAAAAATTACGACACGAATCACAAATAAGAGAACGAAGGCAGAATTTTTAATAATTAAAATTTTATCAATATTAGTCATACAGTCGTATTGTAATTTTTCGTCTCCATCTACAGGGTGAAGTTCTTCGTGGAGAAACAGTTCAAAACGGGAAATGAAGTAAGTGACGAAAGAAGAGAAAAATGGCATTCTGTAAGTTGATAAAAGGAAAAAGCTTTCCAAAAATTTCAAATATGATTATTGCCAAAGAAGTAATGAAATGCTTCAAAATCCGGCAGAGGGGAAAATGGCACTGCTAGAGGTACGGGAATGGGGTACTGATCAGAATTCCATCGGCGGAGGAAGAAACGAAGACCGAAGCCAGTGCGCGAGTTCCAGATGGACGCAGGGGTGCCAGGGGGTATAGGAGGTAGGGTAAGGGGAGAGGAAAAGGTTACTTTGAGGGCAGGGGGTTGCAGGAGGGGAGCGTCTTCGTTAGCGCTTGCCCCATCCACACATCCGTTCCAAAAAGCGATCACGTCTCACAGAAAAAAATACAACAATTTTTGTAGCAGGAAGTATCAGGGACTCCGTGATGCATTAGGAGAAAAGAAGAATCAACCACTCCAGGTATAAATCGCCGATATGGCATTATAAGAAAATCCCAGGCAGGCCGGCAGAATTTTTGAAGGTAGAAGGTCGAAATATGGCGGTAGGAAGGAAGAAGAATCGATAACCTGGTCCATTGACCATGGACGGAGAATTAGAAACAAGGGAATGACACGCGCGTGGTGAAGTCGACGAGTAAGCTACCTTCTCTCTCCGCGACTAATTCGATTCTGAAAAGCATGAGAGATTGATCGGAGGTTACGCCATGACCTGGTTTGACATTTGATTTGTAACTGCAGTAATAAAATTGCTTATATTAGCGTTGTTTGGATTTCAATAAGGAAAATTGATTACATATGGTCCCGCTAAAGCTTGAAAACTACGTGCATATAAAATTAGCAGAGTTAAAGATGATCCACGTCACTGTCTCTTCGAATGTCCCAAGAAACAGAGTGCACTTTTGAGAAACTCCGTAGATTTCTCTATGCAGCGCGAAATTTTAGTTTAGATTTCTCGCAGGGAAAGTAAAAATAAGCACCTATAATGAAATAATGAGAAAGCAAGTATTCAGCGCATTCTATTATAGAAATTTCTTAAGGCTTTTTGTCCTCGCCTAAATTATACTCAATGGTGAAAATGAGCGAATTTCCTTTCAAGCATGAATGGAGGAAAATAGTTGAAATAAATTCTCCTTTACTGGTGACTCACGAACGTTTTCTTCACTATGCGTTCAATACGAAGTTTTCCCTTCAAAGTTCATTGCGACTGCTTAAGAGCAAATCTCGGGAAAAGTTTCTAGATCCTCACAAAAGAAGGCAATAATCCGAGTGTTCAAGACCATAATATTCATTTTTGGCGATGGATGAGTTTAAAGACGGGCTACGGGAGACCGGCTGTGGTCAGTGGCATGCAATAAGATAGTTTCCACACTTCCAAACATAAAATTGAATTGAAGATGTAACTACGTTACGAAACCCGGGTCGCGCCCATATAAAAATAATAGTGAGCCCTAAAAAGTTATATTCCTTTATTTCTTAATTTCTTTGAATAACTCACCCTTTTACTCATAAACGAAAACAGCAATCAGGAGTGACGATGCTCACACATTTAAATAGAAAAGAGAAAACTTTGTGGGTTTAGAAGGAAATTTTAGAGGGAAGTAATTAAGTGATATTTTGAATATGACTAATCATGAACATGCATATGAATGATCATCCCTCGAAGAAAGGACATAAATTATTTCAAGTTCGTGGAAAGATTAAAATTATAACAAAATTTCTACGCATGTAAATACTGTACGCACAGTAAAACAAACTTAAAATATTACATTATAAAAAGAATTGAATTATGTACATTAATGGCTTTATTTTTTCTATGAATGTAGTGAAAATTGAAAGCTTATTTCTCCGATGAAGAATTGAAATCAGCATTGGTACTTGCGGCAAGTGAAAACTGCTAAGAAATATAGGCCTCAGACAGTAAAATAATGAACACGCAGTAAAGGGAACAGTAGCTTTCGCCGGAGAAGCCCTGTTACTGAAAATACGAGTTATTGTAACTGTTTGAAACACATTCAGGGTTGACAGCTAATTATAAATGTGCCAAGTGGTTTATAGCTCATCGGATATTTAAAACTTTTCTAGCCTCAAAATTCCTTTTCCAAAGAAAAAATATAAGAATGTATAATCATTTTTTCACAATAATTATCTTTTGTCGCAAAGGTAATATCTTTTCAAGTTTTGAGAGACTTTTAAGCGTTGTCAAAAATGTAAGTTCTAAATGAAGTCGATGAAATTTCAAACTACGCGTCGCGTCTTTCTCAAGTACCTACTTGCGAGCTTGTTTCGGAGATATTCCTGCTTTTTGTTTTACATGAGCTGGAAGAAGAACTTCATCAAGACAATCAGCACCCGCATGTTTACTCGCAAGTTTTCTCTTTTAATTTCTCAACTTAAGCCATGTGTTCCGCAGCGGGGACCAGCTTGGGAGAAAAAGGGGCAAGGCGTAATGGGGCCTTTGGAAAGGGCAAAGAGCCTCAGAGACAATTACGAAAGTAGGGCGACTTGGAAAAAGAACTAAAGACGCGGAATCCGCAAGGGATTAATTTTCCCAGCAGAAGCAAACACTTCATGGTCCATGCAACAAGTGTTGAGTCGACTGCATACGGCCACTAGGGTGGAGGCTAAACTAAGGCGCTCTTTTATAAACCTTCTATACAGAACGCCTTGACCAATCAAACTAAAAGATTCGCGTCGCAATCACGCAGGTTTGTTATGGAGAAAAAAACAGATCTTAAAGAATATAGCAAGTACTTACAATTAGTCGTGTGAACCGCATAATCAAAATACATTCCCAAGATTTTTCGGGTATTTACCTTGAGGTCCTCCCTTTGATACATACTTTTCTCTAAAAAGTATTTTTCTCTCATGGTTACCAAAAAGAGATAATGCAATTTCAAAGAGATTCATACAGGGGCCGAACATGTTATTTTGTTTTTAAAAATAATAAGATAAAACGTATGACCAATCAACTTCGTATTCACTATTGGTAGCACGATTAAAACTAGAAGATTAAGATAAGACAAATACAACAAGAAAATATATTCATTTCGACGATATATATGAATGCATTTGAAACACTAGAGCCTTTGAAATGCTCTCAGTGAGGCTAATATCACTCAAGCGCCAACGTCAAACGCATTAGTATCCATGATAATTTCACTAAACGACTAGAAATTTATATCAATGACATGTGGAAAGGCTCAGTAAAATCTGAGTGAAATGGGTAAGGCAGACATAAATCCTCATATAATATCATTACACCAAAGTTACGAGTCTCCATTACCTACTTAATATTACATGGAGATCTGGAAATTGCAGTCAATAACCGACTTTTAACCCTTCCCTCATCATTGCTAGCCCATAATATTTCTGATAGAGGGGAAAGGAGGATTAGAGGCAAGTTCACTAATAATATATTCAATACCAACTCAACTATTGCAAATGGAGCTAGAGAAGAAAGATACAAATTGAGATAATGGAGTCCCACTAAACTTTTTCATGCGATTAGAAATGTAGCGAATACCCAGTATTATTATAAATTAAAATATTTTTAATTAATTGGTGATCATTATGATCATTAATTTCGATGATTGAGTGTTCACCCGATTAGGCGATTGATCAATCACCTCACTTGTATTATACAGAAAACTATTGCCTTCAGATGCTATAAAGTTTGCGCTTTAGTATCATATACGTGATTTGTTAAAATATAAGGTTTCCCAAAGAGCATTGGAAAGGTATGGCTGCCTCTGGACGTTTAAAGCCTTCTTTATCACACCTAAACGCATGCTAAAAAGAAATTTCATGCTACCATATTTTATACTAAAAAAATAATATTATTTATTGATCATGGGATTCTATGCTGGACGTTCATATTTCATATTTATTTAAAGTATTGGTATATTTAAAGGCTAAAAAATCAATAACTCAGCCCGCCAACTTGTTATATTTATGCAATAAAATTTACCAGACAGCAAATATTGTACATCAATTTATATCGACACTGACCAGAATAATACGGACTATTCTGGAACGTTTTACAGCAATACTTAGGAACCAAATTCAAAATACTTGCAATAATCTCCGGGGCTCAACCAGTGATGTAAAAAAAATTAACGCCTTATAACGTGAGAATACGGCGTGGATAAGGAGATGGTATAGGCAACATGGAATTCATTCAAGACCAAAATGTGAGAGAGAATAATTATCTCCTACCTCATTATATCGCCATCCTTAACTCTTTGCACTCCTTCGGATGGTATCCTCCTCTGATCCCTCGAGACGATGTATGAAGACGCAGAAGACGGGATAAAAATTTATTTCCTTAACTGACGTCCACGATCACTTCCAAATCACGACACGAAAATATCGGGAGAACACTTCACAGAGCAGCAGTGTTGTAAAAACTTACACCATACGACGAGGAAAATGACGATATGATGGAAAAACGGTGGAAATGACTGTGAGGACGCTGTCCAACACCTGAAAATGAGATAAAAATCACAATTAAACTTTACTTTAAACCTCAGAAATATTTTTATAAGTAAGAATCAACCGCCCAGAATGTTTACAGTATTAATGCATAATTCCTCACTAGTTCAGCGCGTTGTTATTACGCTTCTATAATCCGCAGCTCTCAAAACAGTTATTTCCCTTTTCTAACAGCAACGCCATTGCACGTAAATATCAAAAATGATCAAGTTAACCCATTTCTACCCAGAAAATAACTGATATTCGAATTTGCACTGGTCTCATCAAGCAAGTGGGATTACTTATACCAGCTTCAGAAATAAACTATTAGACGCATTAGGTAAACAAAACATTTAAGAGCACATTTTTAGCTATTTAAAAATAAAATAGAGTATAGTTTTTCATCAAGTGCCTCACACTCTGAATGGTAGGATGTAGCCGTATGGCTACGGTAGGCGGAAATGGGTTAAGACAACAATAATAACCTTTATATATCAGAACAATAAAAAATAATAAAAAACCTTAATCATAAAATTTTATTTAATTCTTGATGTATTCAATGTGACAGCCCGTTTCAATGACTGTCGAATTCTGGGTATGAGGTTATTACAATTAAAATGACCGAGCACGTACCGTCAGTTTCGACCCATTCAACTCCTTCCAGTATTACCCACAAATTTAAATTTATTTTACAATTATTGTAGACATATTCTTCCGTGAATCCAATCAATAACTATCGGCGTGATCTCGAGCCATGCGGAATTGAAAGAAAAATATGAGGACCGTGCTGAGCATAATGGTAAGAAATGAAAAATTTTTCTTCTCTTATATCCTTATCATAAATTTCATAAGAAAGAGCAGCAATCATCCATTTAAGTTATAGCTAAAGCTATGCTAAACCGAATACTCAAGATCCTGAGAGAAACTCAGTTTTCATTTGGTGGGACTCAACAATATTAGCACTCATCAAAACATGCAAATTTTTTTTAAAATAATTATTGCTTAAAAGTTAACCTTAATTTAGCCAAAAGCACAGTTGCACATTACAAATTCTATTCATGATCTCCATACCAATGATTTGTAGTGAATTCATCACTTTTCCAAAATGTATGGCAAATATGCATGGAATTATCATGCCACCATGGTATGGAGAATTACATCTTATTTTTTTTAAACGATCTTTGCGGATTAGTCTTCAAAGCGATGACTCAATAATGCTAGACTTAGGTAGAGATTTTCATTCTTAAAGAGGTGAAATTAAACAGCTATGAAGGTATTGCAGGTGGTCATGAGCACGTCGGGCCTGTATTTCACTTTTTACGTTTCCACCTCAACGTAATCTTCAATTTCGTATTTCACTCATTCCCAGGAGGACATTTTCTGCAGTAATTCAATTAAATACCCGCATCCAGCACCACTTGAACCCATTCCAATGCTAATCAATAAAGTTCCAAGAAGAGCAATTTTTCAAAGCTAGCTATAACTCATCATTAACCAAACAAGGAACTGATGCAGGAATCGATAGCACCGGAATAGGGAACCGAAGGAAATGGCAAACTTTTTACGATTTAAAGTGTAAGAGGGTCAATGAAATGAATTCACATTTACAACTGATATTCTGATTCATTCAGGTATTTTGTTTTAAAATAGATCAAATATTTTGAATAAATAAATACGAACATTGGCTAGGATTGCAAAGTCTCGGGGGGTCTTTTAATGCTGTAAAATTAGAATGCATGCTGAGCGGATATAGTTAACTTCTGATCTGATTCATTTCCATAGTTCTCCATTGTTGCGAGGGAATTAGCTGTTTCTTCTATTTACGCGCACAATTTCTCCTCGCTCCCCTTTATTACCAAATATAGCACAAGCAAAATTATATAACACTAGCGGTAGACGTCCTTTTAATATTTCTTTACCTCAGCACGCGTACGCAAAAGAAAATACGTCGACAAAGACTTTTCAAATATAAACATATGGTATTTAACATAAAGAAAAGGGTAGTTTAATTCAAGATTACTAGAACTTTAAAATCTTAGTCACAGGTGCTGCGCTACATCCGAAGTTAATGAGTTCGATTACCAGTGTTCTCATTAATACCCTTTCATTTCGCCACTAATTTTGTCAATTTCGTGTGATCCGTTCCTTTCATTTTAACTCTCTTCCTGTCAATGTATATCAATTACAATTCATATGAATATACTATGTGTGTACTAAGAATACTGGTGAGGATTTAAGGAGATTTTCTAAGCTAAAAGACCAAAATTCTCCTACTACCAGCGGAAAAGAATTTGGAGCGGGTCGCAGAGAAAGAAATAAACTATAATGCTGGCTTCCGGAAAAGGCTGGATAGAAATAAAAGGAAGAGAACTCGCCCGAAAAAAAAGCCACGTCTCAAGCACAACAAAGAATGCGCCACTGAAAAACGGATTCTTTTCACTGGGATGCTTATGACGAAGCCGGGGAAAATTGCAAGAAGGAATTCCAAGGGAAAGTAGTTCCCCATCCAAAAGAAGGGCTGCTTCGGTGTTTCAGAGAGCGGGAATATCTTGGAAGTAACATATTTGCAGGGTTAAGAGTATACTGCAATACCCTCACTATAATACAGCTTATGGGTTTTCAATCATCAGTAACGAGTTTTTGAAATATTGACATTTCTTGCAAAATAATTTTGAGAAGATGAGAATTTAAAGATATCTTCAGAACAAAATCACAACAAGTAATTTCAACATGGTTTTGCTCATAATATTAATTGCTCAGTGTGATTTCCAAACAGAGGGCAATCAAATAGGACTATTAACTTCACCACGTGCTCTCACTGCAAAAAGTTTGCTCGCAGAATTCTCTATTCAGGACAGGTGAAAATAATTTCTCTTAACAGAATACCCTAGATATTTTAAAAGCTACCCCTCACTATAAAAAATTTCAGTGGCTTCCAAGTTCTAGGTTTACCATAGCCCAATCATAAAAGTAATGATTATTTTATTCAATATAATTTGGTAATCCGCTGTTCCATGTCGCATAAATAGCCCATGAAATATTTCTAATATACGGGAATTTTCTGTTTTTTCCCAGAAATCAAATTCTCGTTTTCATAATGTTACTTCGTACACTAGCTTTTTCTTAAATAAATGCACCTCCAGAACTTTTTACCATTTTTTGGCATTCAGTATGGGATATCTGCAAACCAGCAAAGCTAAATTAAGGCAACAAGAAAGCAAATGGAGGAACGAATGCGGCACAAAGGAAAATACTATTTAACTAATTAAACATAAATTAGTATCTTCCTCAGGTTTTATAAGATAATCAGGACATACAAAGAAAAACGTTGGCAGTGAGCACATTACACTGAAAAAAATTTCATTTTCATCTTTATCTAGTCATGGTTATACCACTCCCTATTTTTGCCCTAAATTTATTTAACGAATAATATTTTTGAACAATAAATACAAGGAGAGATTCATTCTTTTTGAATGTCTATCCTTACCAAAAAAATATGAAAGATATTAGAGCTTCAAGATATCATCGGAACAATATACCTATTGGTTATAAGTAACCTTCACATGCATTGAAGTGCGAAGTATTTCACACAGGGAGCAGAAATGAATAGGTATCTACATTGGAATCAGTCACAATCTTCATTAAGATATACTCATGGGGATTTTTTGGGGATACTAATTGCGGTTACGGAATCCTTGACTGTCGATGACACTGATACCAACAACATGTTAATGTTAGTGCCAATACAACATAAAAAGGAAGAGGTAAAAGGATTTACTAGAGCCAATAAATCATCTCAACCGATTTTGACATCCTAAAAATGATTTCAACATAAAGCCTAGAATAATTTATTTACGCGTATTATTACGTACATCGAGGCAGCAATTACAAACAGCCATCGCCGTTGTCCTAAAAGGTGAGAGAAAAGTCTTTGATCAGCGAAAGAACTCGGCGAAACATTTAACTAAGAAAGGATATGTTGAAAGACCTTATTCTCTACCACGGTGGAAAACGACCTCTGTAATTAATGTCACTTAATACCGAAAAGATTAGGAGAAAACATAAAAAAACATTAAAATTCAGATGCCAAATATGTGTCAAATGCCGCCGTACAAAGAGGGTCATTCCCAGACCTTAGAAAGTCACACATTAAGGGTACGTACTTTCCATCATCTACCGTCTCATCTCCCGTCTTAGCTCTTATTTTGTGGTTTACGTCACAATTAACCCCAGAACGCCGAGCGTCTCCACAATGAAGAACCCCGACACCATTACCGCACAACGTTATTATCCACTGCGTCTCGAGTAGGTGCACCACTGTGCCTCCCCATATCCCCTCTCCCACCAATATCCGCGGCCGCCCCTAATCCGATCCCTTTGCCCAGTACCGTTGGGGATACGCTTCGTGGTTTATCAGCCACATCTTGCGCGAAAGCCCGCCCTCCTTCCCCACCCCAACTATCACTTAGGAGCCATCTCGATCTCCTTCTAGAGGTACTCACAAGGCCCGTGTTCCATTTACCTCTTTCATTTCAGCATCTTCTTCCGATGCTTTGCCTCACAGCGCCCCAAAATTCCCACGTGTACTAACTTCCTCACCTTTGTACCATCACATCTTCTACATTTGTTAATAAATTATGAGAGGTCCCTTAGCTGAGTACATGATCATCACGAAGATTAAATTTATACATTTTGGTGTGGTATTAGTAAACATGAGTAGAAAAACCTAGTGCTGCAGTCCAACTCTCAGTTCTAACTCAACTGATTTGCGCCTTTACACACTTTGCCATTTGGGCAGATAGTGACAATATCAGCAATACTGACAAATATATTGTGGTAATATGCTTTTATTTTTTTTTTGCCCCTTTAAAATCCTCAAAAATTCTCACTTTCCAACACAAAATTGGTCATCTGCCTTCCATGCCAACCTAAACACAATCTCAGCAACTGTTACCAACAGCGTATACTTTGAGGCTTTAAACAAACACTTCACATCAACGGTATGTAAATAAAATTTCAATAGAATATTATTTATACTCAGTAATCGTGCTAAAATATAAGGGATCAACCCTAGATATTAAAATCTTATTAATGTATCCAATAGCATATTAATTCCCCCTGTTCCAACTGAGTTTTGGAATATTTTCCCAAATTTTTCTAAATGCTATCCTTGAAGGGATTGTATACAGCACTTAAAGGAGATGAAAAAGGAAAAGAAATTTTGCGAGAGAGAGTAATTTTGTGGTTAAAATTACATGCTCTCTGAAAATCACTAAACTTCCCACCAACGCATTTTGACTTAGATACACTTTACCACGGGATAAAATAGCCGCTATGACCTCACATCAATAAATTTGCATGATAGGAGAAACGGGTGACGGGTTGAAAAGTAATTTTATTCAGAAAAAAGTTTCTTGAAAGTATTTTATCCTTTTTTTTTTAATTAGATTGCCATTCTTATCGATGTATTTTTGTTGTTTTTCCATGAGATCCATTTTCTTATACCCTCATTTTCAAATTGAATTGGATTCCAATTTTGTCCTGGGATCGGGTTGGTGTGGAGGCTAGAGTGTTGGCCTCCCACCCGGCGGGCTAGGGTTCAAATACCGGCGGTGGCAGAATATTTTCAGATCCCTGCTTGAATGTTGTGTGGAGAACATTTCAAGCGCAGCACTCCGTCCGTCGGATGGGACGTTAAGCCGTGGTCCCCTTGGCGCCTTTCGTTAACAGCAGGCTTATGCTGACGCCGGGTTTCTCTCCACTCTTCCTTACATACCCTTCCCTCATGTTGCAAGTGACCTAAGCTTCCTTGCAATACTATATCTAGTTTTTCCTTTGTGCCTCAAAATTAGCCTGCTATAGCCCCAGCAGTCTGATCGATTTTCCTCATGTCTCACGTTCTAAGGCATACCTTTCGACCACAGCTACTCTGTATTTTCTCTGCCCTCAACGGCATCATCTCCCACCGAAACCTCTTAAGATTTGCCCTTTGCGTCCCGCCCAAAATCATCTTCCCCTCTCTCTTGAATGTGAATACCTTGGGCCTGCTTTCAAACTTCCTTCTTCTCATTCCATGATGTCCAACTCACTCAGATCCTCATCAATCATCGCAGGCACTATCCACCTAACCTCCAACAATTATTCATTGTTTGCCATTGAATCTCCTCTTGCTTACAAGTCATTTAATTTTAGCCTGATTTTTTTATTCCTGGTTGGTGGATGGTTTTTCATTCATTTTTTTCGGGCTGCTAGCTATGTACAGATTTAATTTACCATATTAGTTATATGCCTATTACATTTTCCAAGGAAAAGGTTTTATTTGCGATGCCTTTTTATACTGTCAAATATTTACTAAATAAATTTAATTTTCCCTCATATTTATTGGAGTAATATTAATATTTTCTAATAGATCAGATTTGTCTGTTCCCAAGCAAACGGCTTACAATCATTACGAAATCAGTGTTTCTCTCAAATGAGCCCACAAATAAAGTGTAAACTAAAAACGTCCCTCTCCTAAACTAAAAGTCTCCCCATACATGCCAATAATATAAACTATTCTGAAAGATCATAAGACATTAAGCATGAGGTAATCAAAAATAGATCATTTCAAAGTGTGATCTTCCAAAATATAATTCCACACGTATCAGGAATATCACGGCCATAAATTTTTAGCATTAAAATACTACCTGGAGATTTATTTCTGTTTCAAACTCTTTTATTGTGATTATTTTGAAAATAAAGTATTTCCACAGCTGATATTAATTGCAGCCTGTTCTTTATTCGGCATAAAATAATTAGCCGGTTAATTTCCATTATGCACGCCATGCATGTCCATCCCATTCACCAACTAAAAGCATCGATGACATGATGTATTCCGTGAAGTACGTCCTCGTCATATCTTCATCTTTCCCTCTTTCACCGATTACCATTCATCACTCGGTTCACAAGACCGTCAATTCTGCATGGCCTAATTAAATTTCGAGCGCCATCGGTCGGAAATCATATGAGTGATGTGGAATTAACGGCGATAGGGAGCGACCGTTCTCTCCTTTTCCGTCATTAATTAATAACGCCAAGGGTTCAGCACTTGTCATGGAAGATGTATCGTGACGCTATGGTCCACCTCCATGAAATCGAGTGGGCATGATGAGAAGGAGGAAAGATGCATGGCGAGCGTGGAATATCGAATTTCTGACCCCCTTTCATGCTCCGTTTTCGAAACAATTTGAAATTCAGCTCATGATTTTTGAAGGAATAAGACGGCCAGAATAGTAAAAAGTTTCACTTCAGACCATAATTATGTTCCACTGACATGAATGAAAACCTCGTTAGTAACTCATATATCACCTCCATAGCTCACGCATATAAGACACGGAAAACAGAGAAGATACCGAACTGAACAAAGAAAAGCACGAGACTGACGTGCGGAATTGTTCGGCAAAAACGAATGGGATTGATTGTTATTAATGATATATATTTATCAATACCGCATATGTGGAAGCTATTATTTGTTTAAATATTAAATAATCATTATTATATTAAATAAAATTTTCTGTTTGAGTTGCTTGAATTAAACCCCGCATCGACAAATTTAATTTTGGAAACAAAATTTTCAAACTTTACCGGGGTGTAAATCTTCAAGCAGGCATTTGCTAAATTAGGAAATATATCGAGGAGATGTCTCAGAACTATGCTTTTCTAATGTGGAGCTAAAATGTTTTTTTATATGTACACAGCAGTCGGTGGCACAGCAAAATATTGCCTTCAATTGCTTAACAAAATATTTTCAAAAGTCTAGAATCACCACATCATTTCATAATTTTTACGCGTGAAAATGAGAGAGAAAGGAGTTTTATTCTATATTATGATGGTGGGAAATTTAAGCCAACAGGAAGAAAAGATATATAAAGATTGAAGCCGTTTTAGGAGGTAGATTCGGTCCGCAACTACGCAGCTGAAAGAGAATACAACATCCACACGGAACGAAATAAAATTGCCACCGTGGACGACAGTATTAAAGGGCAAAATAAGGACACGGTGACTGTGGGTAAATGTTGTATTTTTCAGTTAATGATTTTACCGGCTACCTGAACCGACAGAAGTCTCATTTTTATGTTGCTAATGTAATTTGAATTCAGTTTCAACTTTGAATTGCAAATGACTGAATAAGAAGCTCAGTTACGAGCCCTAAGTTTTGTTTTCATCATAACAACTAAGGCATGAAAAAACAATGCTGCATCAATTTTTGTCAACAAGACATACATTTTATGGCATTACTCAATATTTTCGTATGTGCTGGCAGATATCGCCGTACTTATCCCTGTAAAATCCGGAATTTCAAATGCAATTTACTTAAAGTGTAATGCTCGTTTCTCTTGGTCAATTATATAGGTGAAAGTAAAAGGTATTATTTTGAAAAAATTGTGTGAAAAATTAAACAAACCTCCTCAAAAATATGGTATGCAGGTCCTGTGACTGAGGAAAATCAGACTAAAAGCCATAGCAGGAATGAAACCGGAATCGAGAGCTATTCTTCCTTAGCATTCTTCCAGTCCACTCTACCGGAAATTTTCCGCTTATTCTTCCCCTCTCCATTCCACTGAGTTCTCCAAACGCCTCGAGTCACTTCCTCATTTCAGGCTCCACTCTTCTCTTCATCAACTTGACCGTCCTCTCCATTAAACACGATCCACCGAAATATTGTTTTTGCTATTTCAACGTCTCCTCCCAATTCTTTCCATAATAAAATTCCCTAATAATTCCCCGATGAAACCTCCACATTTTTTTCGCACGATTTCAAATAATTCACATGCCTGATATTTCTCTCCGTTAAGTCCTATTTTGCAAGAAGTAGCTCAATTAGGTAATTTCCACGCACTACTGAACTCCAAAGAACAAGTAACGTATGAGTTAATAAAAAAATATTTTAAGATTACAGGATATCTGCTTAAGTAACCCTTCCATACTGATAAAAGGCAAGCATCACCAATATTTTGTTGACCAAGGCCGTAGGCGAATAAATATTTCTTTTTTTCATATATTTGATACGTAAGACAATAAAACACTCAGCTGAGCTTGAAAATAATCATACTCAATGCAAGTAAACAAACTACGTACACTTCCTATCACTCCCATTGTGGAGGATTATTTCCTGATCAAATAATACACTCGTTTTACAAAATCTATCAACTACCGTTATTTTCATACATAGCTGCCCCCGGAACTTTCGCTAAAGATGTAAAAAACCACCATATTTTATTGACTATACACCTTCTGACAGCCATTCTCAAACGCGACTTGCGTCAGAGAAACAAATGTAAATGGACAGTGCATCCTCCTCCTCAATATTTTATCTGTTGCGAGGCCATAAAAAGAGTCAATGGGTCTACCAAACGCAATCGTTTCTATCACTCGGTACGGCAGGGATGTTTCGAACGTTATGGATTGAAAATAATCTCTCAGTTAACGACAATTTTTCACTGAAGCTTAACCCAAATAATGGGAATTGGCGAAGTCATTTTCGCGATGGGAAGGGACAAATCCAAAGCCAGAGCCAAATGCTATAGACAAACTCAGTATCGACGATTGTCCGCTCTTAAAGGAAGTAGAGTCCGGTCAAAAATTCCCCGAAAATAATCAAAAATTGGAGGGCAAAGTAGCTTTGGCGTGGTATCTTCGGAGGGGAGGCGAGGCGCTTAGGACTGAGTCAAGCATTGACCTTGCATGTAGTCAAGTTAGAAGTAAAAATAACTATTTTAACCTACTTAAACGCGTGAGGGTACTTATTCAAAATAGACTTGCACATGATCAAAACCGTCGCTCACGTAGAGGCCAGCATGTTTTAAACGGACTGAATGAAGGTGGACATAGACTGTACATTCCGTCTGAATAATGGAATACGATGCTGGATATGATTTGGACATATCAAATACACGCAAATTGGGTTTCCACAAACAACTGCACTGAAGAATAGCGTAGCTAAATGAGATTTTAAACCTGAATTAATGCCAATCAATCATGAATTTAAACTATCTTACTCTAAAAAAGACAAAGTGAGCCTAAAAGATTTCCATAATACACTTTTTGACGAAATTAAAAAAATATCCTCTTCATTCATAGTCGCGAAATAACATTTTCTTTCAGAACACCCACAGCCTAAGGTATTCATTCATTGAAATACGTTAGCATAAAATTTCTTACCATTTTTCTATTGTATACATACTCGCAAATTCCTCCAAGTTTGTCCGATTTAAACGCTTGTTAATGACTTATACATTTTTATTTAGGAACTTACGTAGCTTCATTCAGAAAATGTTTTAAAAAAATGGCTTATGTTGACATATATGGCCATAGAAATATCGACAAACAGTTGGATTCAGGTTATCGATACGCTTCCTTATTATAAGGCTATCAATATATAAATCCGGAAGCATTTTTTACGAAATGCGGCAAAATTTATGAAGTCGCTAACACGTGCGACGGTAAAGGATCGACAGGGCTAAAATTAAGCACACATTATTACATTTGGAGCTCCAATAAAGCAGTCTAGATTTAAAAAAAAATTCTCTTCATAAGAGAGCTAATATGAAAGGAAGAAATCCTCAGTGAATATAGCCAATAAAGGAATAAACGAAGACAAACCGAAAAAAGAAGGGGCTCGACTTCATTAGGTTGGAAGAAATTGGACTCCTGAACGGCTGATGAATATACGCCGGAGGTATATTAGATTCCAGTAAATGTGATTGAGAACGAGTATTGGAAATAATGAAAAGCCATCCAATTTCATGAGAGGTGAAATAAATTTATTTGGTTAACTAAAAAAAAAACCTTGATCGGGAAAATATCTTAGCCTCTTCAGACCCATGCGTCTCTGAGCTGTTTTATTCGTTTTTTAAGGCTCCTATCATAATCAGTGAGGATCATCACAGTAAAATCTGAAAGTAATATATACAAATATTTTACACTATGCACATATGTGCACCTCTGTGATTTTTCGACGGTATTTTTATGCTCTACGATAATACAAAGAAATTATTCTCATCAAGGATTCTTTGTTATCATTACTATTCATTATTTTCAATTGATATAATCTTAAATTATTATATTATTATTCATTATCTTTAACTCAATTCAGGAACTCATGAATGTAAAAGAACATTAGGCATATTTCAGTATTGAATCAAATGCCAAATATATGCTGACGTTTCAAATTGAATATCGTGCTAGAATTTAGCATTTTCCTAATGTTATAAATACTAGATTTTCGAGGTACTGCTGTGGATATTGAAAAACTCAGCTTGTAACTTTCCCAGCTACTCTAATTTGTTTGATAAATGGAGGAGGCAGTCGCTGTTGATTTAAATTCTCGGCGAATGAATTCTTTTAACCCTTGTAAGAACTTTAGGTTCCCCTATAGAAGCACCGTTAAAGGGGACCCTTTTTTTGGAATTCATTTTAAAGTTATTCAAAATGGATGTTTCTTTGAAGATTGAAAAGCTTGAAAATATCTTGTAATGAGATGAACCAAGCGGCAAAAAGAATGTATTTGTTAGGCAGATGGAGAAGAGTAACTGATTCAGCAGGGAAGTAAATCAGCTGCTGCAATGCATATATTTTGTATGCTTTCCACCAAACATTAATGGAGCAGCAGTTCAAATAAGAGGACAGTCATTTAAGAGAATTTATATAAACTGGATATTATGAGACATATCAGCGTTAACAAGACTAATTAACAAGAAAATGGAAAGGTGGAGAATAAATGATGAATATGAAAATTTTATTTATGAAACTTAATTTGAATATGGAAATTTACCATGCCGAGCCAACAGATATAGCGAATTCTACCTCAGCCAAGCCTGGAGACCGATATTGAATAGGATTGGTCAGGAAAGGTCAAATCAGAGGAAGACTCCTTGCCAGGACGAGTCGTAAAGTATATAAGGCAAGAAATTCCAGCACAAAACTTTTTGTCATTTTATTCATATCATACCATATAACTCATATATGTGTCATATAATAAATGAAATTATGATGTACCCGAGTCGTATGACGCCATGATACGGGCGGGCATCAGTTTTTAAAATGGATCGGCGATGGTTCCCTTCAACGTGACTGATCGTCAAAGAATGGGCTGGAGTTTATGGCAGTAAATTTAAATTACCTGAATCTCACCATGGTTAGCAGAAGACTTTTCCAGAGAGAAAATAGCGTTCAGAGAGGCCAGGGAGCTAAGGATTGACAGCGCCGTTATAGAAGGGCAGAGTGATTGGTCAAGCAAAACCAAATTTAGTCTTCATTGATAAATAGACACCAGACCTATGCTTAAGGATTCGGCCATAATTTCATTCTCCGGGTGCCATGATGAGAGTGATTCCACCAAGAGGGAATTTAACCTAAACGAAGTGACGAAGTAATTACACTGCCCTAAGATTACCTCTAGCTATTTCCGCTATTAAAATTTTGAGATAAAGGAAGTTCTCCATTCTTTAGATCACTTATTTAATGGCATAAAATTTACCCTTCTCACCTTATGTACACGCCTTCAGAGAATCAACTAGCATGTTCAAATTTCTCAAAAAAAAGACACCATATTCAAGAGATAATTTGTAATGAAATGAGATACTGAATTTTCATCAGCTGACCAAAATATAAAGATAATGATTTCCACTTCGTTCTTCGGAGGCATATCGTACATGCTTATAAAAATAAACGTGATATTCCAAGACTAATCACCTTTAGATTCGTACAAAATTGTGTTTCAGGCGTTGCAAATGATACACAGCGTAAAAAACCCCAAGGAAGAATGACCCAAGAGGAGAAGAGAATTCCTCCTGGGAGTTAACATCCCCGCAGGCTAGGGAAATGAGTCGATAAAACGCAGTGTCGCGGAAGAAAGTGGCCTCCACGAAGGGGTCCGAAGGGAAGAGATGTATGGAATGGCGCGCAGGAATTCCCGGAGAGCAAGGGATATGGGAGATGATCTTGGAGCGAATGCGTAAGGGGACGCTCGAGTGACGAGGAAACAGCAGCGTTAGAATAGTTAGGAGGGATAATGACGGCAATACTTCTCGGTTACATATGGTGGTCGAGTTTCGCTCACATCAGAGGAGAAACTCAAGGGTAATTTGAGATTCTGAGAACACCCTGAATGATTTCACCATTACATTCATTATGTAGCTATTAGTCTGATCGTCGATGTCGTGTCTCAGGCAAAGCAGGGCAGAACGACATTTTAACCTAAATTTTCTGCGTGGCGCCTAGCGGAGAGTTCTTAGGAGACTTGGGAGTTTGACTACCGGTGATCACCAAAATGACCAAATGGCGTACGCACAAACGCCCTTCTTCCCCATACGCTTTCACTCAAAATGATTTTTGAGCAGTGAGAGATTAATCCATTCAACACTTCTAACACTCGGCGATTGACGCAGAAGTGGCTAGACGAGGCGCGGAATAAGAAACGTGCAGCCGATAATTATCCTGATGTACTAATAACTGAGCAAGTAACATATAATTATAATGATAATCTGATAGTTCAATCGTTTCATTTACATGAACCTTCCGCTGGTGGTTTGAAGCCAGCAAGAGGGCGGGAAATCTGATCGTATCCCGTCCTTGCTCCCCTAAGCCCGTGGCCAAGTCCACTCGGCTTCAAGACGAGATAGTCTATGTCCGTTGCTCAGAGCTGCGCAATGCCCGCCTGAGGAAGAGGGAAGTGGCAATGAAATTCTTGCTCACTCTTTAACCTACAGATTCTCTCCTCGAGAGTCGACTGCCGCAGTCGAGATACTTCAGAAACAGTCGACAAATCCAGTTAGGCACCTTCTGGATTTCCTCTCAATTATTAGCACGTACCTACCCGATCGTAGTGTGTGCCCGGCTGAAAAACCCGGTTGCAAGCTTAATGTAGCATTCTTGGGAAATGAGAGGTGTATATAGAACCCGGAAATGAAGCCCTCGAAAGAAGGACAATTCGAATTATCTCTTATTATACTCGAATTATAACTCGAATTAAATCTAACATCAAGAAAATACATCTAAATGTGTCATTTCTATACAGTGCCCAAAAAGATGAAGTTAGTTGCGAGTTGGAATATATTTCAGAATTTAACATTCGATTTTTCCGTCTCATTTAAGCGATAGCTCAGTTTCAAACGCGTCTGTTTAAATATTATAAGAATTTATGTGTTTCAGTAATTTGATCAATGAGCTGATTTATTTGCATTAGATAAATCGTGCTTTTAGTTGTAATAACAAATGTTTGTCACTGTAAGAATTCATTCCTCTTTCCAGTCATGATTTGTAACAAAAAGCTCCCTCAATAATAAAAGAACATTTCACGAAAACATCTATTTTTAACGCACAGTATTTTTTCGCTACGACCATAAGTAAAATTATAAATGATACTGCCAAAGGAAGAAGATCTAATGCATCAGGCTTTGAGTTGATAATGATTCAAGATCTAAAGAAAAATTGCGTCTAAGATATTTGTATACTTTCAAGACTTGCGTTCTTACCTTTCGCCAGAGTGAGAGAGAGCAGTACATATTATCTTTACGATATTCATTGCGCAACGGCGGTATTGAGCGAGCATAAATCGTTTACTACCACAAAACGATCATGTCCATAATCCCCCCCTTTCAAAATTATTTCGACCACCATTCAATGACGAAAATCCCCAAAAAGGAAGGCGTTTTAGAACTTCATTCAAATCCTTTCGGCCTCTCTTTCCATAAATATAAAAGCCAAGATCCAACCTTTTTTATTCCCTCGCCCACCCGAACCCAAAACTTTTCCCCGACCCACTCGATCCCTTCTTTCGAGGGAAAAGAACTAACCGCCCTCCATCCACTCCTTCCTTTACTCTTCTCTCAGCATTGGCACCCTCCGTTACAAACCCCTCCCCCACTTACCCGCTCAGAGTCCCTCGTGTTTTATTTGTCGCATCTATGCTCTTTCTCTTCCATTATCGAAAGGCTCTTCTCAACCTACCTTATTATTTGATTCTTTCTTCTAAACCTCCCGTTCTTTATCGGGTGGTTTTCCTCCTCAACAGATTCTCTCCCTTACATTTTTCCATTTTTCATCATGGAGAATAGACCATTGAACATTTGATTCTTCTCATTAATGCTCCAATTGGATTTGAAAAGCACCTTAAGTTCTATTCTTTGATAAGATTAATGTTATGTTGAAGCTATTAAGAATTCTCTGGTTTCATTTACTATCACTGGTCTTAACTGGCTTTTTTTAATTAGGTTGGCAACTAAGTTTCCGCATTGTTTTTACACTGTAACATTCTGCATATCATTAAAAGGTTTAAATAAGTTTATTTGTTCTACTGGAATCTATTATATGTTTTTCATTTTTCAGATAAATATCAGTTACTTTTCTAATCGTTAAAATGGAATGCAATGTTCAGAAAAATAAATATTTTCCACATCACCTTTTTTTGCTTTAAAGGTTCCAAGGCCGAAGAAACTCCTCGCATGCTGTGCTGTGTATATGTTGTGCATGGACCAGGTGGTATATCTGAAATCACCGCTCGTGATTGGCATACGAAGTTCAAAGAAGGAAATTTTTACCTCAAAGACGTACCTCATTCTAGTACCACGATTAAAACAACTTTTGCGCGAAAATTCACGTCAAACTATAAGAAAACTGGCAGAGAAAATAGAATACGTACACACTGCTGCAGAGAAGCATCTTCACTCGATGAAAAAGGTTCAGAAGTGTGGAGCATGTGTTCGGCAAAATGTAACTGACAACAAACAAAATTTAACAAGCCGCAATCTTCGCTGGTTTGCTTGGCCATCACCGTACAACCTCACAAGAAACGATCCCTTTACCGAATATGCTGGCATACCAATGAAAGGTAAGGGAAGGTAACCAATCCCCACATGCCTTTGAAACCTATCAATTTTTCTGGAAAGCTACGATTTCATTCCAACCATGAGCCAATACGAACAAGTGGCTGAGTCCTCAGCTGCGTCCGGGCGCAGGGCTCGTAAGCCACTGTCGGTGGGTATGAATAGAGTCGTAAATGGGTCGTGAATTACAAGCATCTGTCTGTCTCTGCGGTCAGGCGCAGACCGATTCACTTCGGATAGAATTAAGCTTGGATCGCATGTGATGTACTCCAGAGATGCTATAAGGGTCCCAAATCAGATTCATCAGATGCCTCTAACAGTTAGACTACGATTCGCAGCAGTCGTCCCCATAAAATGTTGTCCCCATAAATCAAGCGAGCAAGCGTAGAGTACCCAATAAAATAGATGATTCGATGCTTAAACTTGTTGATTTTCCTATAAAATTTTATTATCACAGGTAATTTATTGTAAAGGGACATTAAATGTCTCATGAACAAACTGACGCACAATTTTTTCCCGTGTTACAGAAGGTGGATATTGGACATTTAAATATATTAATTAAGCGTGAAATGTGCAAAAGAAGCGCTTAATAAGCTATTGACAAGGGTTTTATCCACAGATGATAATAGACCAGCTGCGATTGGCTCTTATGCTGCTGACATACCGAATCTAGTTACATCTATGATCGGTTTTCGGGCCACAATTTCGCTCTTTACCATCTTTGCATAAGTCTTGTCTCGCAACTTCAGCAGTTGGCATTTCGTTGCTTTTGTGTCCATCCCTTGCCGTAATGCGCATTAAAAATTTCAAATTGCCCTCTTGCCCGTACAAATAATGACATTCGAAATTAGGCACAAGAGGAATGACATAGTGACCTGTCTCAGTAAAAACGACATATTCGCGAATGATGTTTTGCAACACAATTTCGCACGTTACCGTTGAATGAGTCCTGCAGCTACAAGAGAAATTCAGAATTTGAGTGCCAAAGTCAATATTTAGTCTCTTAAAAAAAGCAATATTTTTTCAAAATAGTAATGCCACGTTTATTAATTTTAGTTCACAAATTCTGACACATGATATACATTTTGGCAGGTCAGTCGCTGGGTCATAAAAATAAAAGAAATTAATATTTTCAAGTTTATGTTAAACTTTGTAATATAATTTTAATAGATTGAGAAACTTAAGTAATAATTAATGAAGGTTAAGCAATAAAATTTGCAAAAATACCGTTTTATCAATGCTTACATTCGTAACCGTCATTTTACAATGCACTTAATTGCTAATCCTTTGCCTTTTTGTCGGATACAGGGTGGTATCTAGTAGGACTTTTTTTCCGCGCGGGCGGAAAGATTGAGGGGGGTCTGGAAGACCGGATGTTGTGGGGGGGAGCCTTTGGAACAAGGTTCGACGTGCGGCAGTCGCCTGCGTGCATTAGTTGAGTGTGGACTACTGTTTACGTGACCTCCTGTTTTGACGCCTCGTCGTTAGTTGCGATGGAGCAAAATTTAGAGCAGCGGTACGCCATCAAGTTTTGCTACAAACTTGGAAAATCGGCAACAATGCTTATGCAGGCCTACAAGGAGGATACCATTAGTCGTTCCTCAATATTTGAGTGGCACAAGTTTTTTCAGGATGGCAGGGAGCTCGTCGAGGACAACCAACGCGCCGGGCGTCCGTCAACCTCGAAATCGAAAGTGAAATCGATATTGATTGCATTTTTCGACCGTCATGGAATTGTCCATAAGGAGTTTGTACCTCCTGGACATTCTGTAAATGCAAGATTTTACGTGGAAGTGCTGCGAAATCGGATCACACGCGTGTGACCAGACCAGTGGCGGATACAGAAAAAACTCAAGGGGGGGGGGGGCGCAACATATCTTGAGTTGTCTTTACTTTTATCGTAATAAAAGATGATCAAGTCACAGGCAAAGCATATGAAAATTTTATTTAAAGTGATTATAAACATGTAAAAGACAATGCCATCTTATGATATAAAAAAGTTACAATTGTGGTTTTACAATGTTCGGCAATACAAGCGGACCCGCAAGGGGGGGGCGCGCGCCCCCTGCGCCCCCCATCTGTATCCGCCACTGGACCAGACCTGGTAGGGCATTGGAAGCTCCACCACGACAATGCACCGTGCCACCGCGCGTGGATTGTGAGGGATCTCCTGGCCAAATTCGGCGTTCCCACGTTGCCTCACCCCCTCTACAGCTCTGATGTGGCACCACCGAACTTCTTCCTGTACCCCAGGATCAAGAGGCAGCTCAAGGGGTACCGTTTCGACACGGTGGAAGCGGTCCAAGCGGCGACGGCGAGGACGCTGTACAGCATCCCGGAGGATGACTTCCGGAAGGCCTTCACGACCTGGAAGACTCGCTACCAGGAGTGTGTGGATGTCCAAGCCTATTTTGAAGTGTATTGAGTCGATGTATCAAAATTTTCAATAAATTAATTTTAAAAAAATCAGTCCTACTACTTTTGGATACCACCCTGTATACCTAAATTCTTTCATTATTGGAGTTCTCAAAATATGAATCAGATATAAATTACGCACACATTCGCACTTTGCCCCACTAAAGCCCAATTTCTCGGCAGTATCTTCAAAAAACTAAAGCAGTTGCAGAATAATTATATAAGGCCTACATTTACATGAAAAGTAGCCGGAAAATAAATACGCAAACTAGAAAACGTAGGTGAGAAGAATACGAGTAAGAAGATAAAGGAAGCGGAATAAAGTGTCAATAATAATTACAAAAACAAAAGGTTTTAAAATCTATTTAAATCCACCGTAGTTAACACTAGTAGGACACGTCAGAAAAAAACTAGCTTAAACAAGTAACAGCAGTGTAGATGAAAAAATTTCTTTTAATGCGGGTAAAATAAAATATTTTATGGAATTTTGCTTTCGATTTCCCGAATGTCTTCGCAGTGAAAATTTTCAATGTCAATCTAACTGCAGATTATTCCATTCAAATCGAGATATCTAGCGTCGGTCTGGAAGCATTTATGGAATAGTATAAAAATTATTATTATTGCCACTAACCATCTTTCGATCGGCAGCGTATAAATTAAGCTGCCTCATCAATGTTATTGGTGGTAATTGTGAATGGGGATAAGTGCCTTATCCCTAGCCGAGGAAGAGGACGGTGTGAGAGAGTGTTGAGGGTAGAACTATGAGAAAGGAGAAGGAGGTAAGGCTTTTGAAAATCAAAAATTGCTTGAAAGGTTCTTCGTGTATCCTCCAAGCAGTGTTTCTTCTAAGGGATTTTCAGACGAACTTCGCTTCAGCTTTGAATTCTGAAAGGGAAAGTCTCGCCAAGGAGAACACGGAAACGTAATTAGTAGAACTTTACGACACAATTAAGAGCCATTGGTTTTGTAGCTGAAAGCAGATTGCAATTTCTCAGCTTGCTCTCGCACAAACATCCCAATATCATTTTCCTCACTGGCAAAGTATTATCAATTATTTCCTTAGGCTTAAGCGCTCGCCTGTGAAGGCATTCTTATGCATTAACAGTAAAAAAACTCCACAAAATTGTGACAATTTCTCGTTAGGAAATAGTTGATACAGATCATAAAGATGAACGCAATTCAGCGTCATCCAAAACCTGGCTCTGTTCACCTTGCCGAAAGTATTCCACCGTTTTTACGCAATAATTTTTAATTTCAAAATAGTCTCGGGACTATTGAAGATAGAGTAGGAAATGTGATGTTGTAATTTACATAGTTGGGAATACAAAAAGATATTACAAAATGATTTTTCCCTATCAAACACACCTACAAAAATACAAAAGAAACTAAAATCACAGAGAAAATTTATGCATAATAGTACCTTGACAGCTTTTTTTGCACCAAAAATTGTCTTTCTTAAATAAAAAACTCTCAAATATTTGTAAAAAGAAACGATTTTTATCTTTAAAGAACTAAAAATATCAATTATACGAATGGAGATATTGAAAATGGGTGTTAATCAGATAGGTAAAATTATATAATACCTTAGAGCCAGTTACATTTTCTTCACATTGATCTCCTTTAAGAAAATATATAGGATAAATATTCGTTGGGAAAAGTTTTTTTGTAGGGAGATCTACCTGAAAAAAACGAGCGTCATCCATCAGGGAACGATTCGATGGGGTCATCTTGACTGACACGCGGTGACGAGCCCAAAAACCATTATGCATGACGGGAACCAACAAAACCTTTAATGATGAATTACTTTAACCGTTTACCGCGTGTGATAAAGATAGAGAACCTAATAAAATATGTGGACATTTGTAGACAATGCATACGGGGATTAGGAACGTTGGAAAGATGTAGACTTCAGGAATGCGCTGTCCAGTCGTAGATGCCGTCTATCGGAATCCTTTCGGAATTTTCCCGCACACGAGTTGTGTCTCACGTTCCATCACATTCAGCCTATCAGCTTTGTAATCGATTCGCAACTTGGAACCAGTGTTTGTGGTCCTCGAAAAAGATGAGGGTGGTATCTACGGTGATGTTGGTCGGCTGGCTACTGGCAAAGGCATTGAACAGCTGAGGTCATTTATCCCAATGAGGGCAGGTGGGTTGGATGCCAAAGGGCATTACCACTTCGAACGGTGAGGTTGGTGACCCAGAACCAGCGTTAGCTTTTAAGAAGCGTGTGTCCGATGGATGTGCCAAAATAGGGAGTCGAGAAAAAAGAGAAAAAAAACACGACAACCGGCAATATCGATCATTCTTAATACGCTTTCATACAATTTATACGGGTACTTATTCCCACCAAATCTACCTTAATCCTTACCATGAATATTCATGTTTTAGAATTTTGCACCCCTCAAAACCCATAGATAACATTTAAATGCTAAAATAGTCCTTAAATTCCTCCAAATGACCGCAAAGTGATAAAAATTAGAAGGGGCCTCCCCCGAAAATGGTAGGTGATGACGAAAAATATATTCGGATTAGGAGGTCATTTTACATTTATTAAAATCAGCAGAAATGATGTCAGGACTAATTTTCATGCCGTCCAGTGTAAGGAATAGTATTACTTCATAGATTATATAACTGAGGCCGGACTATTTTTCCTTCTCTCATGCCTTTTTACCCATTCCATTTTTCCCCATTTACCGCGACTCGAATTCGCAAATGATAGCTCCAAGAATCAATTTATCCATCCTGTAACTGACGCAACGATTCTGTCCAAGATTAAGTGACAAGACTCCCAATTGAGAAATATATACGCACGAGCGTAATTTCCAACTTTGCGTATGCTAGAGTCACAACGCTTGAAAATAGAGCGCTTTCAAAGTAAGATAATTTTCAGAGGATTTCCTTAACTGCCATCGATATTTTAGCCCCTCTGTGAGTTTATCGTTTCACAATAAAATATTCTTTAGCTTGGGGTCTTGAATTTTAACTCCTTTTGAGGATAGGTATTGGGACGAGCTTACCAATTCTGTTAGCTCAGTCTAGTTACACCCGCTTCCCGGGAGTATCTCTTATCTCCCTCCATTCGCCCAACCTTCATACGCCGCGGCGTCACTTGGGTCAGCCCCCTTCCTCATCTCTCTCCTCCCCGGGAGTAGATACGGTGGGGCTTGCGAACTTCCGAAGAACACGTTGCCTTAGTGACCGCTGACAGATGATTTTTTGCACAGGCCATCTAGTCTCTCCTCTCGTTCATCTTCTGTGAATCTACAATCCATCCACCACAAAAAAGGTAGACGTCATTGAATATGAGGGAATTATCTCTTTTGACACAGGTAAATGTAAAATGAGTTGCTCCAATAGGCAGAACGAGTTACACTTGTCCGTTTTAAATTGACCAGGGTTTGCTGCAATGGTTTGCGAAGATGGAAAAGGACTGCAGGTACCAAACACAGCCTCTCAACCGGCAAGCCGTTAGGCACTCACTCATTCGCACACACACATTGCTCAAACGTCATTGCTCGTTTTTTTCGTTTAGCAGGCATAATGTACCCAATTATTTCCGTTTTTCGCCAAAAATTTGTAAATTTGCATAGATATGATGCTCAATCTATATAAGAGTGAATTATTATGTGCATTGGAAAATTGTATGTTTAAAAGAGGCAAGTTAGATAAGAATGCGAACAACTGATTTTAATTTTCTCTATCATTGGTTATATATCATTATTCTATTTTCCATTTTCCTCCAAGATGGAAATACGCGAAATTCAACTTTCAGGTTTGAACTGAGAACGCAGTGCTTACTAACATAATCATTTCGTGACCTTAAAAACTGTTAGTAACGCTCTCAAGCCCTAAAACCAAGCACCGTTCTAGCCTACGCATTTAAGTCGGCAATAGCATTACGTAAGCGGAGGGTTTATCACCTGAGGTGTCTTCACCTGTTCTCAACCCAAAATCCCATTAATTTCCATCAACTTTTTCCAGTGAACACGACGTCAGCTGACACTTATTCCATCCACTTCCATGCATGAAAAAAAAATGTTCCCAATCGCGAATAGATGACTAAAAAAAGAGGTCACAGTTAATGTCTTGGTTATCATAGCATTTTACAAGGGTACCGTCTCTTTTTAAGGAAAATCTTACCTGACGCGTATCGTGTCTTTAGTTCTTATTCCAGCTCTTGCTAACAAGTAAGTGAGCAAATTCCGCACACAATCCAATATCCAACAGAAAAGTAGCTAATGAGTGTTCGACCAAATAATCTTGCTACTTCATATATTATCGCTGTACAAATACTTATAAGGAAAAAATCATAAAAATGTCTGTTGAAAAGACAAAATAATTTAAGCATTCATTAGATCATATGTGCAAATTAAATGAAATGTATGTTATATCAGACGTATATTTGTTATGAAACATAGAAATTTATGGAAAAACTTCCTAATATAGTATATTTTTAAGATAAACCTCGACTACAAGAATGACGCCACAAAATATTTCAGGGGCTTACAGTCTATTTTTTAAATTCTTTACTCATTTACATGCAAATACATGGATACCGTGCCTTTCGGAAGAAGGTACTATTTTCTTATGAAAAATAACATAAAAGTTATATTTAAAGTGCAATTAATAATTGCACTTAATTTGGCCCTCTGATGAAGACAAAATCTACAAATGCAAAGATGCACTCATATATAGACACCTAAAATAATAATTTTATCCGTAACAAACTTGGATATGCAAAAGCAACAGTACCCTAGGCGGTAATAACAGACCTATATGACTAGCAATAGTTTCACGCCCTCCTTTCATTCAATCATCTTTATGAATCCAACCTAGAGTATTTTAGGCCAGATAAATGTACTCTTTCTTGAAAATCATGTTTTTCCTCTTTTAACACTTCTTTCTCCTTACTTACGATAGGAGAACCATTTGATAATTGATACATTATAAATTACTGGCTCATAGATTTTAAATAGACGTATTTCCGATAGCACGCTTGCAGTAGCATTTCCATCCATTTCAAGCGAAATCACAGACAAAGGCTCCAATATATGCAAGAGATCACATAGTCATTATTTCACCAACACCTTTCCACAAATTTCTTTTTAGATATTGCTGCCATGATATCAAAATTTTGATTAATTTTGTGGTAAACTAAATGTTCCCATTTTGTCAATAAGATACCGCTATTTATCACGTTTTTACAAGGGAGAAAAATTTTCGCAGTTTTTCCTCCAAACGTTGCGATTTTATGTTTGATTATCATGGTCTAATAAGTGAGATTTACCCCGCATTGCCCCCAACACACACGCTCCACGCATTCCAACTCCGTGGACAAAAAATACAAATGTCTTGGACACTCTGCATCTGCTATGGCATTTCTGTTCCGTCGATTTCCGCAAAAATATATTCAGGCAAGCAACATAGGATTACGCAGGTCAGGACTTACTCAACCGAGTATGTTTACCTCATACAGCTCAAATATACATGCATACATATTAAAACTCTCCCCTTTTCCATATATTCGCACCACATGAAGTTCCTCAAAAAATAATTACTTTATCGACGAAAATAAGCGGTCGTGTAAATTATTACGAATAAAACCAACTCTAGCACAATGCTAGTAAAGAAAAATGTTCCTGAGACTTGCGTTGCCAGAGTTCAGTTCGCCTCGATCCACGGTGCTTGTCTCGACGAAAGAAGGAGGGTAAACTAAACACGTATATCTTTGAGAATAAGAAGCCAGAGCCTTCAGCCAGGCGAGGGTTAAGACTTGATGCGAGCGAGCTGCCTTTTTTCCTGGACTTGAAAGCATAAAAATTCCCTCATGACAATCAGAACATGTTGGTCATTAAAATTTCATGCTCTATCGCTGTTGAACGAGTTATCTTGGCGCGTATTTTTTTCAGAAACTTTCTGTAATATGCGAGTGGATGACTATTTTATTTTCCGCTGGAACGAATCTATTCTCCAAGAATTATTTCAAGTACTCAACATCTCCGCAGCAAAAATAATCCCTCGCACCGAGATTTATCGTGAAGAAAATCCTCCAAGGACGAAAAGAGTTAATGTGAAAGGTAATGTTATTTTTTATATCTATTCAAAATGGAGAAAATTTAATTTTCTTGAACAGTCATTTGATCACAATGAAGATCTAATCGTTTCTAGTTTTGACATTGACACGCCGTCCCTTTACCACCATTTAATAACTATAAAATTATGTACAGCAATATGAAAGATTGAACTAATTAAGTATGATATGGATGAATGAAAGTGATATCTCATCCATTAATCTATCTTTTTGGGATGATCTCTGCTTCATTAAATAAAACTCATAGGATAAAATCAGTGAATATACAATTTGATTTCCGTTCCTGTGGGAATTCAAATTAAAAGAATATATCTTGTGGGATGCAAGATAAAGTTACCTGAACCCTAAGCTAATTTTCCTCATCAAAGATTTCAACTCAAGGAGATGTTATCAGATAAAAAGCTTTTCACAGGCATGTCTTACAAATACGTACACTCACTCGAAGGTTGAATTTCTAAGCGAGATGGGAGATAATTTAGCACGGAGTCTTTAACTCGTAAGATATTTATACGGCAGTACTAACGGACGAATCAGTATTGTTTTTGGTCTATTCAAAGTAACAGAAATAAAATACCAACCTAATAAAAATCTTGACCTAAGATATAACTTAGATCGTATCACCTGAAGAAAAATATACACCTACTCATTTCTAACAAGAAGTGAAGTAAATCATTTCCATCGTCTCCTCCGAGCATTGACAATGTATTCCAATATTTTTTCTTTTCATTGAAGGTATGAAGGAAAACTGTTTTAGCGAATCCATATTCGATTTGATACTGATTTGACCTCCCATATCTTCAATTTAATCCCAGTCTAAGATTTCTCGGGTTTTGCACCGGGTCAGGTCCTCCATATCTCCTTCCAACCTTTCGACAAGCAACACGTCCATCGTCTTCAGGGATTCACGAATCCAATACAATTTCGTACATACCAGTATTATGTAATATCATTAGGTGTGTCAATATTTATTCCCTTCTGCCGGGTGTTTTTATCAGCGCCAATGCATTTGACAATTACAGAACGAAAAACGCGTCTTTGACAATTAATCACGTAATAATAATAATTTTTTGCGTTAATTGTGGACGGTTAAAAATACGATAAAATAAAAATTAAAGGTCTGAAATAAAAAATAAAATGTTATCTTGTTAACCGACGATTTAATTTTTATCTTTGAAGTACAAAATTCGTCCCGACTATCTTATGATATGACACATTTCCACTCCACATTGTGAGTAAAACAAAAGCATAAAAATGATATTTTCTAGGTGTATTCCGTTTATATCTGTAGTGAGCTGTAAATAAACTGATGAGAGGGAACCTTTAATCAAGATAACTCCATACACATCTGCCAACTTCAACTCCATGCACAGCTGCTTACTTCAGCAGCTGTCACAAATAGGTCTACCGGTAAAATTACTTCTCGTGAACAGAGTAATCTGAGGTGTTCTCAACGTTCCATGAATTTTATTTATGGCTCGAGTAGAACAGACCAGATAGAGTGCAATAAAGCTGATCGAAAAATGACAAGATATATTTTCATCTTTATAAAATTGCAATATAGAGAAAAAATGCAGAGGTAAATTGAATGTGCATAACAATAACGAAGAGTTATTACGCATGTTACCATAAATGAAGGAGAAAATAATTTTTTAACCTTTATATATGTGACCTAGTTTTTGTTCCTTTTGTTAGCAAATTACTAAATGGTCTTCTACTTCCAGATAACGTAAACACGTAGAAGATAGTTAGTAAAATATTTATTTGGCTAATTGACAATATTCAATCTAATAATGTCCTACCTAACCTCAAGTTACACTAAACAATTCTTTACGCAATTCTCACATGCTAGGTGAAAAAGTTTACTCTTTCCACTATGGAAGTCTATCGAGAGCACCAATGTTCCCAAGTTTATAAATCCCCTTTATATGCCATTTGCCGTTGATCTGGGATGATAATTTAATATTTAGTTAAAAAAGTAAAATAATTTGTATCACATTTCGAATGGAATGGAATACGCATTTTGAAAGATTAATGGGGTCACAGGATTTCTTAGCAGGGGGGGTACAAGCAAGACCGTATCCAGGATTTTGTTCTGAGGGACACAAGGAAACCCCGTAATACAAAACGAACGCAATGATGACGAGACCGTATAAGCTTGCATATTTTTAAGGGTCTGCGGGGACACGTGCCCCCCACCTATATCCGCCTATGAATGGGGTTTAGCATATACCGGAATCAATACTAGAATTTTTACCAAAGTAATGAGCCTTGAACGACTTTTTTTTACTCTTCGTATTCTTTCGTACCTAGTATTGCACATTAATTATTCATGAAATAAACAGCCTAAGATGAAAATAGGACATAAAACATCGTCGGTTTTTTCTTTACCATTCCCTGCCCGAAATCGTAAAGCTAAAATAAAGAAAAAATTCCTAAAACATTTCAAAATATAGAATTTCAGCAGACATCATAAAAAGATGAAATATTTTGTTAAATTAGGATAGACTTTAGTATTGTTATTCACGGAAGCAGGTTCTGTATATTACACTTCCATTAAACATGCATATTGTTTTATAAATGATATGTGGAATGAAAATGCCAATAGCAATGTAGGAGGAGGTGTTAAAATAGGAGAGATAAGAAATTAATTAACTAAAAATAACTAATCCTGGGAGAAAAAATGCATGCAACTCTTCAACTTAAGGGGACAGGGAGGTCATCTGCATTCTTACACCTCTATTTTATCACCTCTTCCTACATTGCTATTGGCATTGGCATTCTAGATATCATTTATAAACCAATATGCATGTTTAATGAGAATACAATATACAGAACATGCTTCCGTGAATAAAAACACTAAATTAGGATGATTTGACTCAGCAACTTTCTGAAAAAAGTACTTCGCTTTCTATGCAGTTTTAATTATTGACATCACATACTCTAATCAATTTTTCCTGAGATATCCTCGATTTCCAGTGATAGCGAAATTCCCAGGTTTTTTGCCTGCCTTCCCGGTTTTCCTGAGCGCTGAAGAACCCTGTTGAATACCTCTCAATAATCGTCAACGAAGGGGTTAAAAAAATCATAAAACATTAGGATTACTGGATGGATAATTAATCAAAAAAATAGAACATGAGAAAATATGAAAATTAAATAGTATATTATTATGAAAATATGTAGTTTAATGAAAAGTAAAAATTGGTAAAAATAAGAACATTCCTCAGGTGATACCCAGCAATGCAATGCTGATGAAAGGCGCGGTAAACAAAAAAGGCGGACCGAAAACGCAGAAGAGAGAAACGCAGAGCTAGAGGTCTATGGTGACTGCGGCTACGGGACGTGGCGACGCGGAGAAAGATTCATAGCAGTCGGGTTAACTTGGAGACCGCGGACAGAGACGGGAAGGAAAATGAGGTCTCTGCGAAAACACCGTTGGCGTGATATACAAGCGATGCAGAGGAGAGGACTGGCAAGGCGGGTCCGGTTTTCAGAACACGAACCGACTGCAAGCAAGCGGAGTATGTGAAATCGTTCATTTACAGCCGCGTCCACCACTGAGCGGCAGTGCAGTGCCGTGGAGAAGAGGATTATACAGCGCCGACTGCGGTAACGCGGCTCTTGAAGGAAAAATTTTACCGCTCCTGTGGCTGATGCCGGTTTTGAGATGCCATGACCGTGAGAGGGATTCTGTCCCTGCCGTTTGCAAAAATACACTCCTATTATTTAAAAAATTAATATAAAAACATTTCAAACGCTCAGACTTACTACACGGGAGGCAATCCATTTTGAGCTGCGCAATGCTCTACAAAGTACTCCTTTAATTAACCATTATATTGAATACACATTCATCGCTTTGTGCGCTACTATTTTGAGAAAACCGCTGCTGCAGCATTATGCAAAAAAATATGGAAAAAATTGCTGGATTTCATTCAATAAAATTGGAAAATATGTTTATAGGCTGGCCCTGCAGAACGTTGCGCTAATGCACTCAATGAAAGATGACCCAAAAGAGATAAAATTACGCGGGCCGATAGAGTACATAACAACTAGAAGGCTGTTATTCAGAAATGAAAAGATAAGACAAGCAGAAAAAATGTTAATGGATATATTGTGCTTCAAAATTTAACCTGGAAGTGAATGCATGTATGAGGATGCGGGGAATAGGTTTTATTATAGAGGTAGCACATAGATACATAGATGCGGGGAATAGGTTTTATAATAGAGGTAGCACATAGTCAGTATTTCGACACTATAAACCGGAACAGTGATAAAAGATTTTAATCCAGATATTACACTTACATATTCAGTCACGCAGCATGTGAAAAAGTTGAAAACACCTTGATGAAGAAGACACAATGGAGGCAGAATTTCATAGCTGTGGAATCTAAAAATTGCTTTTGGCCGAGAAAATATCTAGACTATGGAAATCGCTTTTCCCATTTTAAAACAGAACTCATATAATCCCATATTGTTACATTCTTAGTTTAGCAACCAAGAATACTAAGCCCACCAATACATTTTTGCATGGTAAAACATAACTTGGATAAGCATACATGATATCATCCCCAACTTCGACAATTCTACTATATATTAAAAAATATAAAGAATTACAAAAATTAAGATCGATTCTTTTAACTGTGTTAATTTTCATCAAAATAACTCTTTGTGTAAGAGTAAATATTTCAATTATTGCTTCATAAAAAAATTATTTAAAAAGTTGCCGAACGTTGAAATTTAATTTATTTGTAATAATATAATAATATCGAAGGTTCATTGGCTGGACCGACCAACCTCATGAAACTAATTAAATATTATTTAGAGAATTGGGTTACGGTAGCGGCCAGAAAGTTCACACCACAGGGAACAAGGTTCAAATACCCTCGGATACACACATTTTTCACACTCTGCCCGATTCCTAATATAGTGCTTCGTGGATGACACATCAAGTACAACACTCCGTCCGTCGGATGGGACGTTAAAGCCGTGGTCCTTATAACACCTTCCTCTAAGAGCAGGCTAATACCGACGCAGAGTTTCTCTCCATCTTTTCCTAAGGGTGGATATAGCCTAACCTATCGGTCACCTCCTCTTTTTACGATATAATACCGCATAAAATAGCTTAGGTAAAATTTAACCAATGTAATATCCATTAGAACCCAATTGCATGCGACAGTCAGATAGACAGTGAAATCTAGTGAATAATTTTTAGGCGGGTGAATATCTTGGGTGGAGAGGGAGTGAAATGGAGAAAGCAAAGGCGAGACGACGACACGATAAGGAGGAGATAGAGAATCCTATTGTCGACCGAGTTGGAATGCAGCGAGGGGAGAAAATCATTGCTTGGCATCAGCCCAAGACAAACGTCGGCGCCAAGGGATAAGTCTCCCCCGAAATACGTGCGACCGCAGATTAGAGGAAGATAGAGGGCTGCAAAGTCTGGGCGCATTCCATTTTTTACATCTTTTTCTTCATATACTTCCACAGGGGGAGCTTGGTAGCATAGTTGTTAGTATGCTGAGCTAATGGTCGAAGGATACCATGATGAAATCCGGGCGGAAATCCTGGAGAAATGAAAAAAGCGCATAATTCCTCAAGTATTCGAGAAATTATTGGACTATTTACCCCAAATACCCGAAAATACGGTTTAAATAGGTTTTCATATTTTTGAGACCAAAATTGAGTTAGATCTCTAATTTCCAGGGTCAATCACGATTTAATGTAAATCTACTAATTGCCAATATTGCCAAATGGAATGAATGATTAGATTTTACATTATTCCACCGTATGAGAGATTGAATTAGAATTTCACTTAGGCGAAATGGAAAAAAATGAGAAATTTATGCCTTTCACGAATAAAATGACCGCTGAAATGAGAGTTACCATTACAGATTTCTCTTTTTTCGACCGTGAGGGCATCAAGAACGCACAAAAAATAATTAATGCTGCCATGAAATACAAACGCCATTATGCCCTCATATTAAGATTGGATTTCTCAACGCTTAGGCAGGAATTTGATATGACATGCACTGTTAAAGATATTACTCAAGCAATTTTATGTAAAATGTATTAAGTCTTAATTATGTATATATTTTACATCATATGCATAATATCACAACGATATTATAAATATCATATAAAGAAAACTGTGATTTAAAATCATCTTATTTTAAAATACTTTAAAGCACAAAGAATTGTAGGATTGGTGAAATGAAAACGACATGTCTATATACATATAAACTGTAATCAATGAATTAGAAGATAGTAGATCTATTAACATAAAAATTGAGAAGTTTAATGAAACTAACCTAACAAATATACTACTTTGCTGCCGAAATTTACAAATTTCTATTGCCAATCCCCCATCAAATTTGGCATCCAATTCGGTACGGGTTGATTGTGTCCTATCCAAGTTAAAATATTTCTTAGCCAGCTTGTGACTGGCGGGAGGGTGGTGACTTTCACGAAATTTTGAATGAAATACCAGATGCCCGCAATATAGGCTCCTAATCCATATTCCATATGGTATTCTCTCGCAATTTTCAAATTTACGTTACAATATTGGCTTCAAATTTAGTCCAAATAGTTTTTACTCCACATTCATAATTCAATCTTCCATCAATCGTCACAAATACTTCTTTCATGACTTCCATATTGTATCCTCTTGCAATTTTCAAATCAATGTCATTATCTTGATTTCACATTTTGTCCGTATACTTTTTTCTCCACATTCATAACTCACTCTCTCATCAATCGTCCGCACACACGCTTCCTTCATCACTCGACGCATTAGCAAACTCAATTTTTACTAATCCTTGTTCCGGATTGACTTCACCAAATTTTCCCGTTTTTCCGCCCATGGTCCATGCAGGAAGTGAAACTGATTATGGCAAATGAGGGACTATCTCTCCGAAAATTTCTCTTTAACTGTCGATGTGTTAACATGAACCGGATGTTTGATAACAATTCACTCCATCCTATTTAATTATAAACGTTAGCAAAATAACTGACCTTTAGAGTTTATATCCGAGTGCTCTTCTAACATTCCAACTTAAATTCATAAACATTTAATTTTCGTCCAACAGCATGAGCGTGAATGTTCCTTTACATACAACTAAATATTTCATTACTAACATTCAAAGGAAACAACTACTGCCAATGAGGAACTTGCATGAGTCGTAGATTACTCTAAAAACTACTTTGAATAAGTCAAATGGATACATTAGCTCACAAAAATACCTTCAGCTTCTCCATTCAACATCAAAAGAAATAAAAGAATTGCATTTAAAATCGAGAAAATTTTCTCTGAGCCGACCACTGCGCGAAGACACCCGAGCGTTGCCGAGGCCAGGCGTGACGTCATAGGTGCCTAAACAACCGTAGGGAGTTGGGAAATACGCTGAGCGCATGGTGTAAAATTTGTTTTGAGGGAGTATTTAGCCGCTCATCGTCACTTTATTTTGTTCTGTTATTCTTGGGCAAGTTTTCCTATTGCTATTGTGCCTAGATTATTACTTGGGATATTAATAATGCGGCATCGGGATGATGAGGTAAAAGCGTTTCACTTCGTATGTTTTAGTTATCAGAAAAATGGATGATAACGTTGCCACTCGTTCGAATAGTACACCTGAAATACATCTACATCTACATAATACCCCGCAAGCCGCCTAAAAGGCGTGTGGAATGGGGTGTTAGGACACCAGCCTTTTTTTAGGACACCAAAAATTGATGCCACGACCCTCATGGAATTTGTTAAGACTAATTATCGCTATACGTCGGCGGCAAATCGAGATGTAAAAGAAACTTGTAATACTGGAGGATAACGATCGTAAGCTGTGCTGTTGACATTAGAGTAAGCTGTGCTGTTGAATTTGGCACCGCCGAATTAGCGGAGAAGGTAGTCCTATCCGTCCTACGGTACGAATTCACAGTAAAACAGTCTTCACACAATCCACATGTGAGATCGCGAATCGGTTCCGCTGCCAACACACACACAAGCTACAACCTATTTCAATAATATAGGTAAATCCATAAACAATATACTAGCATGTACCATAAAAATATAGTGGGAAATAGGCAAATACTCTTATCAAAAACTGGAAGTCACTGTCACATTCTTACATTCATCACGTACAACTTACAATAACAGAACTCGTTATGATGAAAACAACTATTTATTCACTGATTAAACCCTTAAATTAGCCCACACAAGTGACTTTTCTCACTACTATTCGTTGAAATAATGGAATAACAAACTTCACACACAGTTTTTATTTCAATAGCGTGATCGTGAAATGTCATACCTACGGTGAACAACGGAGATTAGCACGCCACTGACAATTTTTACACTACTGTTAGACATTTATCGATAGCGTAATATCACTTTTTACAATTCAATCACGATGGAACACTGATAACTCTTGGCCGATATTTTTCAACCTTGTCAAACTTTGTGCATTACAACCACTGGCACTGTGCTTATTAGCAGTAGCTTAACGGGAGATGTCACGTTGAAAATAACACTATTTTGGCACAAAAATGTTCCTAGATGTCTCCAATCAGCGAGCAAAAGTTGCATTGACTGGAATCCACCCGAATTTTTTTCTATATCACAGTCCCCGTAGTGAATGATACTGAATCCAAAGTTGGGAGGTGGATGGATTCTTAGGACTAATTATGATTTTTCCGGAACCAATGCCGTAATTGTTGCTCAGAAAGTCTTTATAATAAAATTCCGTTAGCTAATGAAGGCAATACAAAATGATGAGCGGAGAAAATAAAATATCGAATTCAAAAAGAAACACATAAAATAATTTTGCTAAATATTCATTTAAATCCACATCAAAGGCAGTAGAAAACATTTTTTCAAGATAACTTTTAGCGTACCCTTTTACATTAGGCCTTTGTTAGCAGACAGTTTGTAGCCTATTTAAAAATTTGAAGTGTCATTCTCTTAAATCTGATTTCTAATGGAAGAAATATTTTATTTCAACATTTAAAATTTAATGCAAATATAAGCTGTTCCTAGTAATAATTGAAACAGCTGTAGTAATTTTCCACACTTATTTAATCTCACTCGACCGCTTTCAATGCTTACTCATCATTTTCAGGAGCTAACTCGATGATAATGATGAAAAAATGATGCGTAAGCATTGACACCGGTCGAGTGAGATTTGAAAAATGTGGAAAATTACTACAGCTGTTACAATTATTACTATCAATGGACGTCCTCAAAGTACTCATCGACAATCAGTCTCAGCTTTTCCTGATGAGATGCAGAGTTATTGTGGATAATATAGAATTTGATCGTAGTTACTAATCGGAAACTTACCCATAAAGCAATATTTGGGTAATAAATACCTCCAACGCGGATGTTTTTAAAACTATGGTAAAATAAGGAAGAAAAAATATACGATATGATTTTGTCCTTTCCTGACGTATAATGCTGGTGAAGTATTTTCGGGTTCTCCTCCAAGTGAGTTGATTGTATTCCGACGTTGTTATGGTTGCCTCATGCCCAAAAGACGATGGCAGAGGCAGGCATCAAAACGTTGGCCCACAATCAACTCCCCGGTTGAAAACCCGGGAAGGCTTCACCAAAAATATATTAACACCGAAAATTCTTAAGAGAAACAAATTGGGGTGATAAGAATTCGATTATCAATTGCAGTCACATCTCTGCCACTGTATTCAAACAGTTAAATCAAGTTGGAAAATAAAAAGCTGCACCAGATCGATGGTTATTAGTACAAATACCAATTTAATTACAACTGCAGCTGTACCCCTTTTGCAATAGTAGGTATGTACTACAAGTCTGTAGTCACACCGGTTACAAACTGGATGATGTACGTCACACGCGCTTAGCTCGGCAGTACGGTAGACTCAAACTCCGTTATCTTGGCAGTGAGGAGACTCAGTCCCCGTGCTAGCCTTAATCTGCGGCAATATCTCAAAGCACAAAATCCTGCGACGCGGCACGTCTTCCTTGAGACCTCTAATCACCAAGTCCGACCGTATCAACCCTCTATGCTCCCTGCTCTCACCCTACTCTCCCATTCTCTCATTCCTTTGAATCCTTGACTTTTGAGCGCACACCTTACACGAAAGCGCAAATGTAGAGACCGCAGACAGAGCTCCCTCATCCTTGCCGAGTACCGTTTTCTCTTGGTGCCTTCCTTTCATCACCTACGCCTCCATAACCCTTAACAACACGCTCCCACTAGCGCTGCTCTTCATTCTCGTCTCCGGGCTCATGAGAGCAAGAAATTTAATGCACACAATTCCTGGGGATCATCTTTGAGCCTTATGTGGAGATCCCTGGCACCGAATGCCTTGCTCAATATCCAGCAAAAATGCACTGTGATTTCTCACACTGTTAACCTACTCATCAACTACCTCATCCACTTCATCCCTCATTTTTATCCACATTGTAACTTAAATATGGAAGCAAAGAAACAATTTATAAGAACCTACATTTGGAGTATGCTCCTATACGGAAGTGAGGCATGGACAATGACCGCAGCGGAGAAAGCAAGGATAGATACTTTTAACAACAGATATTAATAACAGATGCCTTCGAAATGTGGTGCTATATAAGAATGATGAAGATCAAATGGATCGACCGAGTTAGTAACGAGGAAGTCCTAAGAAGGGTAGGAGAGAAGGGAGAGAAGCCTCATGAAAACCTTAATAAGAAGACGGAACAACCTTATAGGCCACATCTTGAGACATGATGGCCTGATGAAGGCAATCGTCGAAGGACAAGTGGAAGGCAAGAATGGAAAAGGAAGACCTCGAACAAAATATATGGAACAAGTAAAGAGAGATGTGAAAGAGAAGAAATACGTAGGTGTGAAAAGATTAGCTGATAGGAGGACTGAGTGGAGAGCTGCGTCAAACCAATCCTCGGATTGTTGACCAGTGATGATGATTGTTTAGTAATTAATATCAGATATAACAATTCGAATCTTCATTCCTATTTCTTAATCAATTCCATCCAACTCTATTCTCCCGCGAACAATCTTTTTTATCTACAGCTCTATTTGCCCTTCATTCTTTAATCATTAAAAATTTTACTAAAAATACTTTGAGAATTGGTGTTAAAATGAGGAGGCCTAAACTGTGCGCTGAATATTGCATTGGAATGTTGCATTATGTGCCTGGATTTCCAATAAAATGGTAATTTAATTTATAGAAATGTATCGTAGAATTGGGGAATGCGGTATAAATGGCGTATCGTCTCAGGTACAAGAGATGATAAAATAAAATTAAAATAGCATTTGAAAATAAAATCCTGCGATGTAGCACGTGTTAGAAATTGGGGGGACGAACAAAATGAAAATATAAATCATTGAAAAAAAACAGGTTAACTGGATAAATATCAAGACGAAATGTATTAGTTTAAATAAATATAGAACATCTACCAAATAAGATAAAGATAAAGTGAGAAAGGGAATAATGAAAAGGGCAAAATTTAATAATAAAGGACTATTTACAGGCAAGCGAAAGAAGATACTCCAGACTGTATGAACTAATGGAAGAAATCCAGTTGAAACATTTCGGAAAACTTAAGAAGCTGTTTCTACCATTTGAAAAACGCTGGTATGTTACTCTGCCATATGTACCTACATTCCAATGAAAGACGATATATAAAGACAAGCAAAGTGATATAGAGAACTCAAATTCAGCCACCTCTCGCTAACATCTTCATCCCTTTTCTTTTCTTCCACTGTCTGCCCGCAGCCCAAGATACACATGGTTTGCGAAAAACACCAAAGAGGGGCTCGTCATTAAACTCCACCATCTTACTTAACTGATTACGAGGCGCAATACGAGCCTTCATTTCGTAAATAACTACTCAATCGAGACCAAAGTGGATAGAGACACGGAAAAGTCAGGTGTAAAAGGAGTTTGTTGAATAGGGAACTATGCCACTGGAAGAACTGAAAGGGATAGGAGATGGAAAAAGAGACGAAAGAAATACGAGGAAGGAATGAAAAAGCCCCTCTTTGTGGAAGCGAAGTGGATTCCTTTATCAGCTGTTTGACATGCAACGATTCCCCCATTTTCCTTCCTTACCAGATAAAAAGGCTTTTCGTTGTCTAATAACGGATTCGGAGAAGAGAAGCCACGAAGCTGAGAGGGTCGTCTGTTGACAGCAAAGGGTGAGGGCGGAAAGGACGAGGAAAGCGAGTGGCTAGACAAGATACTCGCGGCGGCGAAGGGGGACAAGATATTTTTTCCGAGAGAGAGAGGGAGAGGAAGCTTGTGGAAAAGAGAGAAATTGGTTCCTGCGGGATCCTTTGCCGACCTAAGGTCACAAGAATTAACCCTCACATGTAAGGCGGGGAAATTCGAGGAAAGACAGTTTCTGATGTAGGTTTTCGCGGCGTTCTGGTTCGCAGTATGGTATATTTCCGGGTTCCGTCCGCGTTGTCATTTTGATGGCGACGTTTCATCTACCGTGCTGAAGGCGCTCTCACGCCAGGCTGAAGTGGAAAGTGCTTTACCGTGAATTATTGTAAGAGAAAATTTAGGTAGATAGGAAGTTAGGAGGAATTCAGTCATGTCAAAATATTTGCAAAAAGATTATATGGAAGCACTGGAATATAAATTGTTAAATTTGTACAGCGATGGATCAAATCTCTCTAGTCTCCACTTGAGCCTGGCCTGAGGACGCCTTCAGCACAATAGGTGAAACATCGCCATTAAAATAAAAACGTCGACGTTACCCAGAAATCTACCCTCAATGAAAGATGCATCGGTTAATACGGCCTTCAGAAGGGTTGTACATGAAATATTACACTACAAAAAAGAAGAATTGATCACTGAAGGAATGACAGGACATGTGGGACAAAGAGAACGTGTGTAAATGTGAAAAAAGAGAGAATATTAGATGAGATGGAATTCGAGAGGTTTAACATACGATAACAAACACTGAAGATACAAAGTTGATGCATGGAAAGACGATATCTACCATTTTGGATGTCCGAAGCAAGGTCAATGTGGCAAAATTGAGGATTTTATCTCAGTTATTTAACAAAAATCCAGCTGTTTTTATGCTTAAAACATGGACCTAGCGTTTAAACAAGGTTTCCTCCCGACTTCGGCATGCGGCTTCTAAAAGCACAATTATACTCGTGTATACCTGCGATTACCTTGAACGAATTATAGTTCTTCCAGATATTTTGCATGGTGTGGGAATGGAATTTCAGTGATGAGTGAGAAAAATGCTGAACCGCGAATCCACGTAGGAGAAAATTCAGGCAGATAGAATATTAAGAGCAATTCAGTACTTTCAAGATATTTATGGAAAAATTATATGAATATACTGAAATATCAGCAACAACCCTTTAAAGAAATTGCTAAATTTTTATATCTGTACGCCAAATTACCCTTATTTTTTGTGGTAATTCGGTAACATATGAGCCTACCATACCTCAACCTAATTTGCATGCCTACGACTTCCGCTGGTATGTCAGGCCGAAAAAACATGTCAAGGATTTCATCAAGAATAAAAATAAGTTTCACAGCCCCATTTCATTCCTCCTTTACCCCATGCTGTAAAAATTTCAAAACGAAATAAATTATATCATGAGTCATTTCTGTCAATAAATTTCACTATATTATTTCATCATGCAGAGCCGACAGCTAAGGTACAATAGATACCTGGTTTTTCGAAATGAATAGCGGTGTTTTAACGCTTTCTTGTATTTATTGCACTAAATCTACAGCTATAAATCAGGCCTACATGAAATGAAAAAGCTACAGTTTACTTATAAGTCTAAAAGTGTTTAATTTGAGCACCATTCGCAAGTTGAATCGTTTTGTTTTTCTTCATTCCACCCTATTGGGCACTTTGAAGATGGTGCTTTGACACAAGACACTTCGAGAGCATATGTAAGTTCATCCCAAACGTCAATCAGTGTATTTCGAGTAATTGTTGCAACAGCTGCTAGTGGAAGTAAAGACATTATGATCACCTGCAGGATCACAAACAAACCTAATACGGGGTTGAAGTTGAACACTAACTATAGATTACGTCTTTACACAGTGCTAATCACAAAAAGCTTTCTGCTCACTAGTCACCATCTTTGCAACTAGTGCTTTCTAGCGGATGGCGGCTAAAACATTGCGCGAAAATGCCCATTCAATACTATTCGATATTAAGTTGAGACGCTCTTTCATTTATTTAATCGTTTTTAGAGGCAAGTTAGTATAATAAATGTTATGAAGCGTTAAAACACCTTATTTATTTTGAAACACCCGATACATATTATTATAATGAACAATTTAATGAATTTATATTTTTTCTATTGATGCCGGTGTTGTCACAGCATGAAGGCTCTTAATCTGATGCTCAGCGATGTTTGCAAACGACACAGTTGCACTCTCTGCCTTCGCTATGTATATTCTGGAAAATTGTGATGCTGACAGACTCGAATGGAGGTGGAAGACTGCACGTATCCCTCCCTTCCGATCGCACGTGACTCGGAATGAGACGACCGCGAATACAGATACGAGATTGTGGATGGCACCATTGAACTCTAGCGTGCAGTGGAAGTTTCCGCCTCAATGGATGCAACGCCCACTGCATAGATTCGTCCAAATCACCGTTCCTCACAGCCGATTTGCGGACCCCACGCTCGCACTACTCGCTCACGTATTCACATGACGATGCAGCACAGAGCCCACAAATCGAGATAGGAGATTACCCTTTAGGCTATCATAATGTGGTAAATACATATTCCTGAAAGAAAAGTGCCAAGGAAAGTAGATGTTTAACGCGAATTGTTTCCCGTTTCCTCTCTTCTCTTTAATTTGTTTGTGCTAATGCTACGATAATGCATATTTTAACTATTTCTGATTTTCTATTTGATAATGCCATGTTTTTTCGCAAGGATATGCATCAATTTACTCCGCTAACGCCATTGAGTAACATATTTTAACTAATTAAAAAATTACTCTAACTAAGCAATAAAGCTAAAAAATAATGATATTCAGTATTCACTACCGCATGCGACGTAAAATTTGATTGTTGTCCATTTTTATCGTGTGCTTAATTTGATTCATCTTATTAAAGAAGAACGTACATTCATTGCCTTTTTAACCCTTTTCGTAAAAGTTCACACTTCTACTGTACAGTATACGGGTATTGAAGGAAATTAAAGACTATTCACAAGAGTAGAGGAAGACCTTTAGAGAAAGAAACGTCACGTATAAGAAATGAATAATGATGGAGTCTAAGAAAAAGTGGAGAGAGAGTTCCACGATTCACAACTACTGGATAGATGGATGGCCCCCAGGACGCGTCAACTACAGAACTGGAAGGACAAATGGATTGTGGAGGAAGAACTATTTTAGAAAGTTGATGTCGGAGGAGGGCTTGAATTGAAGATGGGACAGCTGAGTCGCGGAAATAGCTACAGAAATCAGGGCAATAAAAAATTAACCAATACAGATCTAGATAGACCTGTATATTCGTTTCAGAAACCTTATCCTGGCCATCTAAGGGAAACCAGAGGAAAGGTTTTGCAATAGTTCTACCGTAATAGTTCAATAAGCGTTTTCAAGAAGCAATATTTTTACTTAAAGTGCGTTCGTGAGAAGAGTACAGGTGACTCGTATCTCATTCACATTTTGTAATTCGCATTGGATGCGAAAGATTTGGGACAACATTAAATATTTTAGTGGAGATTTGAAGTACAACTATTGAGGGTAATGAAGAGGGCAAAATACATGGGAGGGCAAGAAAAATTGGACCAATTGCCATTTAATAAGCTCTAATTGGGATAGAGAGAATAACTTGCGTGTGCCTTGGAAACAATGGTACATTCAATTAAGTATGACTCTATTTCTGATTCTTAATGCATATTAATAGGAGATTTCAAACACAATAATTGTAATACGTTTATACGTTATGACAAAATTTAGGAAGGTACACTCAATTTATGTGAAGAATACGTTTTTACAGTTAACCTTTAAATATAAATGAGTAATTAAATATACGAATAAAGAACCTAAATCACCGCCATTTATTTATTCACTTTTGTAACTTTAATTATAACCTTTACAAATAAGCTTTATATCGTACGTGGTCCCAACCTCGTAATTGATTGTATGCACTATAAATTTAGCGCTGCATCAACTACTAATTGCATGAAAGGGTAAGTTTTTGTATATTTTATATTGTTCTCGGCAAATAAAACTGAATAATAATCTATTAACGCATTAATAAATTTTAACTATGGAGTTAATCACTGATGAAAAGACATGTAATAACTTATTAAAATGTTTTCAACTAATGAAACTGAATGGTCGTCACAGCCCCATCAGCAATGCTACATTTATTCTATGTTACTAAGTAAAGATCGGTATGGACTCGTCACGTCTGAGGGAGACCAAGCTCGTGTCCATTGTGAAAGGTAATTCAAAATAAATTGAGCGCAGCTGCAACAGAGCAATGATTGTGAATGCATGCTAAAATTAAGCGTTCACTCGTATAAAATATGTTCATGATAGAACGATGCAATCACTTTGCTTCTAATATTCAGCTTTTCAGAGATTAGTGCACGCGATTGAAAGGATCTGGCGCCACGAATCCATTTGCGTCAACACCAATACTGGCCCGGAGAGTGAACTTCATTTAATTCACTTAAATAATTGACTTTACTCTCCATGCGGCGGTTAAATTAAATTGGTCTGGCGTGATTTCAGTAAATACTCTTCTGTGCGCAAAACGCCCAATGCTTGATGAGGGAAGGCGTTTACCTACCGTTAAATACTGATAACGATAATCCAGTGGGGTTCATGAACATTAAGCGCTTTCTCTACTGCAGGTAGAATAAACCTTTTCACCACGAGCGGCCATCCGTGTCAGGCTCCGACTGTAGTAACTACTCTCCGAAAATTATTTTTTTCTGGAAACCAGATTAAAACCCGAAGAGAAATCTACTAGAATATCATATTCACATAACTCGTACTAGGCTCTTCGCTTGCCAAACTATATTTGACCTTTTTTTATGCAACTAATACAACTGGAATACTGCATCCATTTCTGAGTAATTTACGTTATAAATTATGATTTTTTTACGATCACGTATACTATAGCGATGGTGCTACAGGAACTTGATTAACGTGGTCGTACCTTAACAGTCAGTTGTCTTCTCAGTGAACCCATAAAAATTATTAGTAATCCGCAGCATCTGTTCTAGATACCTTCATATGGCAATGAAAAGCAAGATATAGCAACTCCCCTTCGGACTGATTCAATTCTGTAGAAAGTACATTGGGATCTGATACGCAATATAAAGACGGCTACTTTTTACCTCTCTTATTCAGAGCCACTCGATTCATCTTGCGGTAAGAGTTGCTTAGTGAAGATAGTGACCACTGAGGAATTAGTTGTATGCGATTTAAATTCAGCGCAGTACATTGAGTATCAATTGCTGGGCCATATAAAAACACCAATGTGACAATTTTCAAAGGCTTTCACTCACGATACGAACCCATAAAATTTGAATAAAGTCAATGGGAACACTCCGCCGAACTAAATTGCCGCCACCCTTAATCATACACAGTTATAAAAAATTTATACTGAAACTGATTCGTTTATAAAGCCCACAACTACATAGTGTTGGCTAAGTGGTAAAACTATCTTCTTTCGTAGGGTAGGTAGAAGTGGACTGTTTTGAAAACGACTCTTCCCTACTCACACGTCTATCGGGCTTTCTATCATCATTTCACTTCACCTCTCCACACTCCGCCTCCCTTGTACCAAAACTGCTCCCACGGGATGCACACACTTAGAGGGAGACACTCGAGCTGATTCGTCTCTGTTTCCCTACACACCCGCCTCCAGTGGCCTGGGGAAAGTTTGGTAAGCCACAGGGGTGCTATTTTGCTCCCTTCCAAACAGACCAATGCCAACTCACGCAAGCACATAAACATAAAAAAGGCACACAAACATACACTACCAGTACACGTGCATTCTGTCACCTCTATCCAAGTTTCCATGCTCACACTCTTACCACCCAACATAACAAACGCTCTCTCACTAAGGTCTCCGTCGTGACAGGATGGGCAGTGTCGAGGCCTCCGAGCGAAAAATCTTTTGAAACCAAGCAGGTTGGAAAAGGCGTTCCTTGTGAAACAGTTCGCTTTTCTCCGCTCGGCATTTTGAAAGACTTTCTAAACGTCAGTCGCCACGGCTCATTTCAGCCACCTACTCATGCCTCGACTATAAACTGCTGATTCCCGGTAATACATGACTTAAGGAATGAATTATTTAAAGGGTCCTCAACGAAAAGTTATCAACATTACTATCTAAGCAAGATCGCAAATTATCAAGAAAGCCAAGTTCAAAATTCAAGCAAGGTGAGTTAACTTTTCAAGAGGATATAATAAAAAATTAATGTAAAGCCTGTATGCCATGCAAATTATTTGTGTAGATTACAATAAAATTCCGAATGCAGAAAATTTATTCCAAATTCTCCATCAAATATGAGGGTAGCTCCTAGAAAATACTAACGAAATCTTACAACAAATCATAACACCAAATTATTGTGTTTTTGCAGGTAATACAAGATGGATCGTCGTCTTTATTGTTTCCGGCTTCCCGTGTTTCCCTTCGGTGCAAACGAACGTGGAAGTGACAGGTCTTGAACTACTAAGGTAGCAATAATCGTCTCGTTGAGCTGTCTTTTCAATGTTGTTCTCACTTTCTCTTTGTAACTTTTTCATTATATGAGCGTCATTTCATGATATTCCTACGATTATTCCTATTCAATTACTACAGTAATTCAATAGTGTAGCTCTTAACAACTTTTTGCCTCGACCCTAACCCTGAATCTGTTTTGATAAATACCTGTACATAAAACTGATTTAAGAGAGGGTATTACTTACTGATATTACAGCGTAAATTTTCCAATTTAACTTTAGCTTTTATCTCATTGTCAGTAATACAATAATCCCGAGCGTGGGAGGGACTCATTTTAGCAAATGAATATTTGACAGCAAGCGACGGCAAAGTGGCGAGATTGATCTTTCCTAAGCTTTATGCATCTGACAGGTTAAACTTAAACGCGTTTGTATAATTAATTTCACTTCGCAATCAAAAATAGGTTCAGTTTCCACACAATTTTGCCAAATTCTAACACTGTGATGTTTTTTCAAGTTTGATATGCCTCTGGTGTAACATGTCTCAGCATCATCTTACCTTGTTGAAGGCGAATTTCAACCATTGATAACTTAAATAACTAATAAAGAATAAAACGTCAAATCTTTGTCACCTAATATATTATTGAATGCTTTCTTAAAGTGTAATTAGGTAAAATGAAACTAAAATTTTACCACCATTGTTCCAGGAAATTGCTTGGACCAATGATTCACCACCTCAAAAACGATACATTTGCATAAATTCTTTTCACTCTCGCAATACTCGATCCTTAGACTAAATTAGATATCCCACACAAAAATTTCCTTGTTTTATAACAAGGTGAAATTATGATTCCTTGAAATTATGTAAGATGTAAGAAATTTTCAGATACCAGGATACTGTGCTAAAACAAATAAGCAATATATCTTTAAGTTGTGCAATAAGAAAATAAAAATCCATTAAAGCCATTCATATTTTTTATTCCTGAATAAACGGAAAAAGGAAAAAAATAATTGCAAATGATTTCTAACGAATATAAAATGCACAATATACGAGAGGTATTACTAAAAATAATATCCATGGGGACTAAGGAGATTGTTCCTACAGGACTCGTGGACAACTTTCCAATGTTTCAACGTCTCCGTTGGCGAGAATAATCTCTTTTACTGCGCCTAGCATCAATTAAAAATAATAATATTAGTACCGGAAATTAGTTTCAAAGGATAAAAAGGAACACTTTTCCGGAATGAAAACGAACTAGATTTGCAGGAATATTCTGGAAAATGTGAAACGAATGGTTTACCAAGAACGAAACATCGAACAAATAAGGAGGTGAAATGAAATTTAAAAAAAAAATTCTCATTTTAAAAGCAACTCTGAATTCATGGTGAGCAAACTAAAACTAATTAGATGATGCTTTTAACGAACAAATTCAATGACGAAGTGAAAAAGATCCTCTCATTCACCTTTCAATGGAACTACAAATTACTCTCCGACACACTTAAAGGAATGAAACTATGGACTCCATTCACTCCATATTCATTAACCGGTGAGCAGGTATTAAGGCTATGTCACCACCATTAGTGGGCCATTAGTAAATTGCACCGAGGTGACAAGCACTTGCGTTTGATTTTAGCAAGCTTTAAAGAGAAAAATAAATTTAAATACATCAGCACTTCACAATTGCACCTTATTTGATTCGCTGGAAACTTGTCAAGGCATAATTGTATAATTTAACGGAACTGCTAAAATAAATAAAATAGGGACTTAGACTATTATGAAGAATGATATAAATTGTAAGGACACCTATATTCAACAAAGAGGAGACAAAAATTTGTGACCACATTGAAGAGGAAAATATATTTTCCGAGAAAATAAAAGCAAATATATTACTCCCTATTTAACGGATAATCCATTTTTTAATAGTTACATCTCCATGGAATCACACCATTCTGCATACGATAGAGCTAAATTTATCTCTTCAGGAAAGTTCTATAACAGCAGAATACCTCTTTAGGAATCACAGAAGTAGAGAGGATAGGGAAAGTAGAAGCACAAAGTTCTGAACACAATTGCAGCTCTAATATGTTCATTTCATAAGGTTTCAATCATGTTAATCCCAATAATCTCCACTTTTTTTCAACCACAAACTAGACGTTTTCTCAAACCTAGCAAGCAAGACATCAGGCCCATTTTCTCTTAAAAAAAGCCTTCTTATTAACGCAATCAAATGGTTTGCGAGGAACCTTAACACGAATAAAACTTCCCAACATTTTCGGCATTTTTGTAAACTACTAGATTTCCTCTCGTTTGGAATTCTCCCAAAACGACTTATTCCGAAGACTTAAAGGTTGCCTCCAATATTAATATTTAATTAAATTCGGTTTAATCGAGAGAAAGTAAGAGTGCCAAGAGAATTGAAATGAAAGGGTTTAAACATTCAGGTCAGTGAGAGAGTGAACGAAAAGGGGAAGATTAGCCTTAAAAAATGAAAAAGGGCTAAATGAATGAAGAAAATGGGCCCATAGAGTACACGCCATAACCTGAATATTATTCACTACTTTAAAGGCCCTTGATAATCCCAATATTTTAAATTAGTGAGATAAAGGAATATCGACGAAAGGAATAGCCTTCACGGCGGTATAAAAAAAACGCGCTGATTCATTATATATCTGCTATGAATAAAATGTAGCATGAAAATGGACAATATGGGAAATTTCACCATAAAAATGCAAGGATAATTAATATCATTTGAGTGGCATTTATTTCCCGTGGGCTATTAAATAAAATCGTCAATAATTCATAATTGATATAAAATTTGTGGTGGAATATAATTGTACTAAAAGTTCTTTCACTCTATCCCCGTCGAAGATACGGTTCATCTTTTAAAGAAAATTAAATAATACTCTTAATTAAAATTCAATTGTGGATGAAAGTACACATAATTTGGAAGAATTTAACTATTGATCGACTAAAAAAAATGAATAATGCATCCGTCATTTCTGAGGATATTTCCAGCTTTTAGAGGATGTTATGCAGTAGTACTTAAAAAAGAAATCGTTTAATTGAAAATATCCAACAAGCAGTAAATTTTGGTAAATGATACGATATTTTGTTTTTAACGACAAATTTTTCTATATTTATTCCACACGCAAGAATTATGCTTTCGGCTACACATATTTCCATACTAAATAAAACTTTGCACTGATAAAAACAACCGTATTCTCCACCAATTTCTCTTCAAGATATTCGTGTTGATTTCTCGGTAATAATTTACTTTTTTCACCGTCACATATTCTACCACGAGATATTAGTTGCAAAGGAATTCACAGATTAGCTATAATGTAAATTCTATATGGAAATTTATTTTTGTTTCATATACAGTTAATTTTAAATTAAACAAAATACAATCACAAAGGGCACATTTTTTATTTTCAATAGGATATGTAAAAAGCATATTTGGAGTTCATGCATTTTTTGTGAAATCAATTCCCAGAAACCGCGTATTATAATTCAAATAAATAATTCGTAGGATAGCTTTTACTATCCATTTCCCAATTCAAAAGTTCGTTCAATGAAATTGCCGCTTCGTTGAATAATTTTTTTGTGAATGAGTCCGAATAAGCGGAATCTTTAACTAATACAGTAATCCATACGCCATCATTTATAAAGAGCCACAATTATTAGGAGACTATGGTTGGCTACTAAATATTATATTTATTATAACATTACACTTGAATAAAAATACGTATTCCTATGTGCTTTCACCGCAGAATCTCAGAGTAATAAATTTTATTTGCCAATTATTACTTTATATTTGTCCATTTGCATAATCGGGAAACCAATCCTCACGGTTTATTCATGACAAAGAAAAATAAATTTGTTCCGGGACCAAGGTGTATTCATATATGTTTTAATTTCATTTTATGGAAACAGCATAAGTTTTTACAAGTATTTATGTGGAGATGTTGCTGCGATCAAATTACTAAGGTTGGACATAGATACTATATTCAGAATGCTCGAAGGAGACGCGTAATTATCGGTTAATTTCTTAAGTGTTTAAATAAAAATTGTACAAACATTCTATGGCACACGGGCACTAACAGACTCCAAATAAACGCAGTGACGAACGATCAGAAATACGAAAGGGACGGATGATTAAGGATTTTTGCCAGTACTTACACGTACAGACTGATTTGAGGAAAGAATTCAATTGCAGATCAAAGAAAGAGTAAAGCATTTGTGTTCCTTCCCAAAGTTTACCCAAATACATTTCCAATTCGAAAACTGGTAATAAAAGCAGCTTTTTATTTCTGAGCTAAGTAAAAAGACACGCCCGTTAGCTCGATTGTAGGAGCGATTTAATGAGTGCTCATTGTTATCGTAATTCTGTTTTGGAAGGAGTAAAACAAATCCATATGAGAGATCACCAAAAGAAATTAACGTCGAACAATGGGATGAAAGTGTAGGCTTTAGTTTCCAGGCAGATTGATGTCTTCTAGAAGACCGAACCTTAAATAAATTGTACCACAAAAAGTGTACGCAGTATTTTATCAACAAATCCAGGAACATTAATGGTTGGATCGCTTACATTACTTAAGATTGGATTATTTAGGTGATCATTCTTACAGCGTAAATTTAACTGAATACCTGTCGCTGTTAAAGAGAAAGTCTCAACTTTGGTGGGAGTAAATTGGGAAAGCTGTCATAAAAACAATGAATCGCAAGTATTACTTGACGTAAAAAGGTAAAAATGTGACCGTACTAAAATACGGTATGATTCGATCGAAGATGGATTTCTACATATCCTACCAGAATTTGAATTTCAACTTGAAAAATATGCCTCGAACATACACTTGGTCAAACGTTCTCATCAAGATTTCAAGTCTATATAGCCAGTATATTACTTGAACACATAAGTCATGTAACTTTGCATAACTGTAATTGTAGGACACCGTACTTTGCATTGCAGTAAATTATCACAGACACACACACACACATAGCCAATTTTATGTTAAAAATTAGTTTTGCGAAGTGTAGTTTTTATGGAGCTGAAAAGCAGCAAAAAATTACCCCTGGACAGACCAAATAGCCGCCCGCGAGTCATTTAATGGATTGTCCGGCCAGCGGTATACAAGAGCAAGTCAGTGGTCGCGATCCACAAATAAATCATCACCTTTAATAAAATATTTCATCCACATCCACGAGCCCTACTATACTATCCCTTACCGCCCTTGGCAATCCAATGATGGTATCTCCACCTTGCTATAATATTCTAAATCTTTCATGCCAAATCCTTTCCTTTGCTGAGTCAGCACGTTAAAATTCCAATTTTGAAGCAATCACAGTACCGTATGCATCGTTGGAAGCTAAATTACACTCGATTTGGACGAGTGAATTCCCTTTGTGGGTAAACAGAGAAATGGAAGTTTTGCTATTATTTACCACTCCAGGCGTAAACATGCGAGAAAAGAAATATTCACTATCTTGTTTGCTTGTTTTCCCTGCGGCTTGGAAAACACGGGCATGTAAATAGCCATCGGGATAACGAAAGATTCTGAGCGATTTAAGGGCCAATAGTAATCAGTAAAATTTATTGATAAAAACCATAACTTCCCTTGAATCAAGGTTCTCAAGTACTACGAAAATTTGTTGTCTTCCGCACTAAAAGAAACCACTCACGTGTTGTAAATAATGAAACTACTTAAATGCAAATTGGTGGGTAAATAACTAACATTCTATTCCTAATTTAGGCCTCCCGCAATAATAGCACCGCCAATTCAAACATATAAAAATCAGCAGCTGGATTGCTTGATACTTACATGATTCGATCCAAAATTAAATTCTGCATATCATTCGAAAATTTGAATTTTATTCTGAAAATTATGCCTCAAACTTATCCTTGGTTAAGGGTTTTCATCAAGACATGACTTCACATATCCAGTATATTACTTGAACGATAAATAATGCAACTTTGCGTAATTATTATAATAGGGTATTACCATTTGCCTTGCAGTAATTTATATACACACGCATGTAGCAAATTTTAAATAAAAATTGTATTGCTAACATTATATTTTTTAATGTAAAGAAAGAGTGGAAAAAATTATATGGTGAGTAAAAGAGTCGTTTAAAATTGTAGCGTCATCTACTTGGGCCATTAAACCTTGAGCTAATTGCAGACGCACACAACATTTAGCCTTGAGCCTCATTTTAAATGGCACAAAACAAATGGGATAAAACAAAATCTTTAAAAACCCTCCAAATGGAAGAAAAACAATTGTTAATTAAGATTGTATAACAGTTTTGTCAATTAATTTATTCATGAAACCACCGTACGAGGATAAAGTTGGCATTTTTCAGAAAAAATCGAAGGTGGTTGTTTTTCGCTAAATTTGTTCAACTTTGACCCCAAATATGTTATTAATGTGAAGACACAGGACAGAAATAATCTGACTAACTATGCACAATTTATTTGAAAATATGTATGCGAAGTTTCACCTTCCTATCTCAAAAAAAAATTGGTTTTGAGGTTTTAGCCAGCTTTTTTCGATTCTATCCCACTGTGCAGCGCCTCGGTATTTTTGTAACTGTTCCTAAAATACCTAACGATACTGCTTGCATCATCCAAAAATTAAAATGAATAATCCAAGGCTGGTTAATAATCAGAAAAGGGGATAAAGTAAATATTAAAATGAGTTCTCGGGCCAAACAGGCTAAAAACATTACTTAAAATAAAAATTATCGGGGATCATGTGGGCCCATTGGACGCACTAATGGCCTGCTGAACGAAGGCTCTGGGATTCTAAATCCGGATTAAGTCTTCGGACACCCTAAAATAATGCTCGTGGAAATTTTCCAGCATTTGAACGTCCCCGTAAAAAATATTCTGGTATCATTGAAAACGAAAAGTGGATTAGTGTTTCTAAGAGTACATCACACCATGAAATTTCTCCAACACACCTGGCTGTGTGTTTCACGGTCGCAACAGGGTCAAGAACCATCCTCTAACAATCAGTTCCTTGCAGCTAACCCATTAATCTACCTTGGATTCCGACAGCAAAGATGTAGGCATCTTTTTCGTCAAAATAGGGTCGATTCGCCTGAAATAAGTTGGCCTAATAACCGTGACCACAATTTTTGTGGAATTTTTGTGGAATTCTCAAGAGCAGTCATTACACCAATATCCCTATCTCCACTTCCAAATTATTTGTACATCATAATGACCTAGTTATACTATATAACATAATAAATAATTTAAACACTATAGATAACAATATTCCAACAGTTAAGCGCAAGGTGATCCAAGGAAACGAACTGACCCACTCACCTTAAAGTGAATTATTAACACGACTGAGGCTCAGAGGTGAGTTTCATCTTCACTTATCCAAATCAACTTTAGGTTTGTCCCATTGAGTGATGCAAAAACAGGGATAGCCATTCGATGGTTTTAAACTGAGATGGATAAAATACCTATTTATCTCCTTGATGGATGGCGGTAACAAAACAACTTTACATGATCATAATTTTTCCACTTTTTCGTTGATGTCATTAAAAAAAACCCAATGAACTACACCACGAGTGTAGTACCTTCAAACATGTGAGACAACCTTCGTTTTCAAATTTAAGTTAATTTTTTTCCTCTCTATTGTCCGCCACAAGTCTTTCCGTAACTTTTCCCTGAATATGATTAGTTCTTCTCTTGGTATTACTGATCTAGCCAAACGCCGTGTCCCTAAAACCAGGAGACTGTTCATAAACTTTATTGTCGGCAAATACAGGTCATCTGACGTTATTCGTCTTCTCCCACTTCGTGTTCCTTCGCGCAATACGCAATCGAGTGACGTATTTAATTTGTTCACGTTTTTTTTCAAGGTCGACCATTTTCTATTTCTCCCTTTTACCATAAACTCCTGTTTAAAATATGCTTTCAATTTTAATCCTTTTTTCATCCCTTGTCTGCTCACACCATCTTCATCATATTTTTCCTTCTTCTCCTCTCTCTACACGATGAATACTACCATTCTTCGCTTGTTATTTGATGATACCCTGCCTGCAAGCGCTACCCTGCTAGCGGGTAGCGCTTGGCTTAAATAAGGATTATTAATACCTAATCAAACGAAGGAAACTTTCCGACCATAGGCAGTTTTAATAGGTGATTATTAAGACATGTTTCCCTGAGCTCAGTGCCTCATGCATGCATTGGTAATCTCAGACGATGTAAAACTCCTTTCTACTCGTAAAGAAACTAGGTCCCTGTGACATCACGTGGAGTGGAATTGCATGGGCGCCAATCTGGCCTTTTTCAAATGAAGATAAAATTGACCATTGCCATTCGTCTAAACTGGGATTCCTGAAACCAAATAATTTGTATATTATGGATACACTAATGGTGGGTAATGAATCGCAAATCAATGCCTTTCGTTTTCTTTGATGAAGGAAACTACCCTATTGTGGCCTTACTGCGAAGCTGGTTTTCGCGTGCTGCCAAGGCTTCGATACTGAAGTCCACGAAACACATTAAACAAAGCTACAACGAAAGATATTCCGTTCCACCACGGTTCTCCATTTACTTTTCTCCCCACGCAGAGTAAATATTTAGCCATCCCTGGTTATAAATTTAAACACGGGATGAGAAATCGGATATTTTTTTTTAGTGTATTGATAAGCGAAGGCTGGAGAAATACAAGGAAAGGAAACCAAATCGAAAGATAAAGCCGGATAATCCCAGTCGAAGGCACCAAAACAATTGAAGGCAAAGGAAAATAAAGTTGTAATTTCTAGAGAATTTTATGCTATCAGCATGGCTAATATCTTCAAAGAACTTCGAAACCTAACGATTCTCTACCGTTGAAAATTCCCACAATTAAAACGTAAGGTAATTTGGCATGATTTAATAAATAGCGAAGATTGCGAAGGAAAAAGATGAATATCTGCAAATGGCCTAATCAAAAGAAAATCTTATCACAATCAATTTAACAAATAAAGTATTTCTTCGGTCATTTCAAATGATTTGGAATTTGGGATACTAAAAACAAAGAGGTGAGCGTTATTCCCGTAGCATAGAGTTAATTCTCATGGACCATTTTCACCGCCTGACGAGGGAGGACCTAACAAGCATAACCACAATTTTTGTGGAATGTCTATTCTCATATCTCTCATTCTCAAAAATATTCTGGCATCATTGAAAACGAAAAGTGGACTAGTGTTTCAAAGAGTACATCACACCGTGAAATATCTCCAACACACCTGGCTGTGTTTAGCACGGTCTGAACAGGGTCAAGAACCATGCTCAAACAATCAGTTTCTTGCAGCTAACCCATTTATCTACCTTGGAATTCCGGCAACAAAGGTGTAGGCATCTTTTTTGTCAAAATAGGGTCGATTCGCCTAATAACCTTTACCACAATTTTTGTGGAATGTCTATTCTCAAGATCAGTAATTACTCTTATCTTTCTAACTCTACTAAAAAATTATCCGCAGATCACAATCCTGAAGCTTCTCGTCTATGAATCATTGATACCCGTACTAACCTTTTATTTATTTCATCATCAACTTTGAGGAAGGTCATTTACTACACCATTCTACACGTAAAACCATTATTCCAAACCGTCAGTTTTGCCTTTGAATGAGCAAGGCGGAAAAATTGAGATTAATCTCCATCACTGCCGTGACAAAATGATTAATGAATGGCATGACGCGCCTGGTGTATTCACTTGGCTTGACCTATAAAAGAGAATTACCGACATAAATGAACTGGCGCCGCGATGATTGGAAAAATTGAGGACGAAGGGGATGTAAAAGGCTGTTGGACCAGACGGGAAAATTCATGTCGAGGAGTCCTAGAGTATCTCGATAAAAATGATTTTGCTAGAAGACGGAGAACTATTATGTCAATGTAGAGTAGTACTGCGTTTGGTACAGAGGAAAACGATTTTTCCCTAGCGTCGTGATCGCTGAAAAGTGCAAATAACTTTGTGAACTACCGCATATCATTATTTCCTCGCAATACCTGGGATAGCAATACTTTTCCGATAAATAAAATTGACGGCGGCCCTCTCCTGCGCGACTCATTGGATGTTTTTCTTTTATATTAAAATGTTTTTATTGCTACTGAATTTTTACGTATTATCCTTTTCCTTTAAATTATAAGTATTGTATGAATAATAAAAATCTGCTTTAATCTTACCCTTCAATGGTATATTATAAGCGTTACTATACTTTTACAAATAGTAAATGTCAATATGAGTGCATACTGTTGTCCCATTATGCTTAAAGGGACACAGAGTTGGCGGAAGGTTACACCTGCTTAATGAATTAGTGTATTAATTCATAATTTTATATTTTTATAACCGTGTAATGGGTATGCATCTGTGCATTCAGTATGTTAATGTCTGGTCACCCACTGCCAAACAAAACCTTGGTGGCTCGCAGGGTTATATGCAGAGGTAGATGTCTGTACCATACGCACAGGCTAGAGCGCTTCATTTAACATGAATGTGTATACCTAGAAAGAAGGATTCGCCTTTATAGCCTCATCCCACGTATGTAAATTAAATATTCCTTTTATTAGCAATTTTTGTCATGTTGGCTATAGGTATGTAGTGATTAAGTTAATCTTCCACTACTACTGTTAGAAGGAATGGGGTAAATGGATTGAAAAAATATCACGATGAGAGAGAATAAGAGTATCAATCAATGGAGAAATTGCGATACCAAAGTACCTCATTGATCACATCATAATCTATGGGAATATGGATATAATCATAACGGCAAATAAATATCGCTGATCAATCGCTGTCTTTTGAAGACAAAATTCCACAGCACGGATAGTAATGAGAACCCATTAGCAATAATATTATTTGAAATTTTTCGCTACTTTGTAATATACGAGATTAAGTCTTGGAATTGGTATCATCATCATCATCATCTGTGATTACTGTCCTTAGACAGGTTTCCACTGGACTTCTCTCCATCTTTCTCTATCCTGAGCATCCTCCTTTAGGTCTTTGTATTTTCTTCCTCTTCTTATATCATCCAACATTCCCATCCTCCTTCTTCCTCTTCCTCTCTTTCCTTCTATCTTCCCTTCTATTATTCTCCGTTCCAAACAATTCCTTCTTAATATATGCCCTAACCAACTTGCCTTCCTCTTATGAATCATATGTATTAATTTTCTTTCCTCGCCTATTCTTCTTAGAACTTCCTCATTCTTCACTCTGTCAGTCCACTTCACTTTCAACATTCGTCTCCATACCCACATTTCAAAACTTTCTAAATATCTCTCCTCCTTCTTTTTAACAGTCCATGATTCACATCCGTACAACACTACACTCCACACAAAACATTTCATAAACCTCTTCCTCATCTCTATTGGAATTCTTTTTGCTGTTAACAATGCTTTTACCTTTCCATACGCTCCTTTACCTATTGATATCCTTCTTCTTATTTCCTCAGTACAACTTCCATTCCATCTTACCAGACTTCCCAAATATTGGAAAGTCTGTACTTGCTGTGTGATATTTCCTTCTAAGGATATACAAACACAACCTTCTTTTCTGCTGATTCTCATCACCTTGGTTTTATTTATGTTTAAGTTCATTCCAAATTCCCTCCCCACATCCATTATATCATCCATCACTTGTTGTAAATCTTCTTCACTTTCTGCCAGCACTGCCTGATCATCTGCATATTTAATTGTTTTTATTCTTTCTCCTCCTATTACAACTCCTCTAGCTTTTTCTAAAGCTTTCTCCATCATTTTTTCTGCATAAACATTGAAGAGCTCTGGAGAAAGGCAGCACCCTTGCCTCACTCCTCTTCCTATGCCAATTTCTTCTGTTTCATCATCTCCAATTTTTATAACTACTACCTGCCTACAATACATCTCCTTTATTAATCTCCTATCTTTCCAATCAATGCCAATGTCTTTCAAAATTTTCAATAACACATTCCAATTAACCTTATCAAAAGCCTTTTCCCAATCAATAAAGCAAATGTACAAATCTCTATTCACTTCCATCATTCTTTCTCCTATCATCCTCAAGCATCCTATTGCATCACGAGTCCCTTTACCCTTTCTAAATCCAAATTGATCTTCTCCCATATTTTCTTTAATTCTTCCTTCGATTCTTTTTAATATAATCCTTGTAATTACTTTGGTAACATGGCATATAAGACTAATTGTCCTATAGTCTTTACATTCTTTGGCATTACATTTCTTTGGTATTGGTATTAGAATAGTTTTAAGTAGATCATCAGGCCAGCTCCCGGTATCATATATCCTATTGATTAAATTTGTTAGTCGACTCATTGCACTGTTACCTAGGTTCTTTAATGCTTCTGATGGTATTCTATCGCATCCCATTGCTTTCCTTTCCTTGAGATCCTTGATTGCCTTTTCCACTTCTCTTCTCAGTATGTTTGGTCCTCTATTCACCTCTTCACATTCCCATTCCTCTTCCAGCTCCATCTCAGAATGATCATCTTTACTATCATATAGTTCTTTCACATATTCTTTCCATATGTTTTTGTTTTCCTCAACACCTGTTGTTATCTTTCCGTATTTATTTAACATTCCTTGTTTACTTATTTTCTTTGGCTCTCTTTTTGTGAACTTTTTAGCTGTTTTATACATTTCTTCCAATCTCCCTTGTTCTTCTAGGACTTCCATCTTTTCGCATTCTCTCTCCATCCACTCCTCTCTTGCCTTATCAGTTAATCTTCGTAGTTCATTGTTAAGTTTCCTATATTGCCCTTTTCCTTCTTCAGTGTGATCATTTTTCCACTTTCTCCTTTCCTCCATTTTATCTATCATGCTCTGAGTGATCCATTCCTTCCTATTTCTTTCCTTTTGTACAACACCAACTTCCTCTTCTAAGACTTCCCATATTACATCCCTAATGTTATTCCATTCCTCTGATACCTCATTACTTTGTCTTACATCTTCCAATTTTTTCTCAACATTTTTATTATATGCTTCATTCTTCTCATTTTTCAGCTTTATAACATCCCATTTCCTTATCAACATCCCTTTCTTAACAAGCTTCAATCGTGTTCTTATATCAGTAACTAGAAGATTGTGGTCAGAGTCAGCATCTGCTCCTGGGTAGGTTTTTGCCATTTTAACACTATTCTTAAGCCTTTGATTGAGAATAGTGTTTGGTATATAGGAATTGGTATACCATACATTTAATTTCTCGTAAAACGGAGACGTGAATTTTCCATATTTATTTTTAGTTTTTATCATTATTCCCTAAAAGATTAACCTATTATTACTCCCAATATTGAATGAAGAGAGAGAAAAATAAGAAGCATTCCTTAATTATTTCTTCGGACAGTTCCACAAAATTAAAATTCATTTGTAACACGTTTCACCACAAATTGGAATTATTCGGTACATTAAAATTACACAAGTTTTGGTTTTTGTCACTATAATTCGGTAATTGATATGTCCCCGATGATGCTGTTGTGTGGTAAAAAATGTAACAAAAAATTCAATTTATGGAAAAGTACAACTATTCCGAATACAATTAATTTCCGCGAATTGAAGACTGATGCGGTTAAAAGCTCGGAATTAGAGAAATATTGTTTGCCAAAATGAATAATACGAGGGAGATTAAAATAAAATTTGCAAAAAAACTAACAACGAAACAGATAACTAAAGAGGATGACTAAAGAGAAAAACCCCGGCAAGAGTGAGGCTTATTGATATGTCCTGAAGGAAAATAAAGTAAATTTCTTACATTCCATGCAAATTCCTACGGCGACAAGTTAGAGAAACTAAGCTTCTATGCATGGCATTATATAATTATTTTATGATTATTGTATAATTATCATAATTATTATTATGTTCATTGTTAAAAAATATGCTGCGATTAAAGTAGCAGGGTAAATCGGAGATTTGTACTCCAGGGAATACAACGGTATCGTATTACTCGCAAAAAGTAGAAAGAAGCACAATTGAAACCAGGAAGTACCGCCAGGTTGACAAATAGAAGCGCAAATAGAAAATAATAAACGCGGATAACAACAAAACAGATAAACTGGAGGCAAGTGCGCACTGAATGAATACTAGCAAATAGTTTGAACTATCATTAATCGAAACGAATAAGTGTCAAATAATAAAATGTAATGTGTAACTCCTTTCGCCAGACTTGAAACTGTACGGTAACGACAACGCCGGGATTTATTCACAATTTTTTCCTGATTTTAAAAAGCCGCATTACCAATTAATAATAGAATAATAGCAGTGAAATCGAAATTACGATTATAAAAAACCTACGAAAGGAGTAAAGGATACTATCTACTATTTATAAATTTCCTTGAGAGGCAGAAGTGGTGCCGCAAACTTTGTCCTAAAACTTTTGAAAGTTACTGTGCGTGTAACTCTTATGTAAATATAAGTGAACTTACGGATATTTTCATGTAAATATCCCCGTCACTGAATTACTCTTTCATTTTGATGACACTAGTTTGTCATTTATAGCACAAAACTGGCTTGAAGAATTATCAGCAGCACAGTTGACGAATGCGAGGCCTCTGCTTAAAAAAATGCTGTTTCAACGAAATTTAAACGCTAAGAAAAAACGGAGAGATACCCGAATATCCTCCTTTCAGAGGGCAAGAAAACAGCAAGTAGGGGAAAGATATTGACTGTGATGATTTGTTCCTTCATTCTATAAATTACATCCAGGAGCTAAAAAGCAGTATTAATTAAAGGATTTTACGATGGTTTTTCTACAAAGTAAAGCATAATTTCTGTGATTACTGTCTCACACAAAACTGTAAACATTTCACCTTAAAAAGTTTCATTTCAATGAAATGATTCGTTTTGAGATAAAAAAATTGTTCAGAGTCTCTATTGATAATCTCAGTTCATCTCGGGACTCATCAAGAACAATATTGACGTTTATCTTCTTCATGATGATAAACTTTTGGCCACTATTTCCACTAACTCAATGTGTTTACGGCTTCTCCAAGCGTTACTCCCGCGACATTCATGAGGTTCACACGTCACACGGCGTCAGCCAATATAAATACGTTTCGTGTCGTGGGCGTGGACAAAGCTCACTTTTAGCGCTAGCGGACTTCTAACGCTACTTCCCTCGTTTAAAAATTGAATTATCTCAGAATCGAATTAGCTCAGAATTTACTCAGAAAAAATAGATTTTGAGCTCAGAAAATTGGCCTGTACGTTTTCCATTCATATCTTTGCTTTAAAATAACGATATCCAATTTTTAATTTTGAGCGTTCCCTCCTGTTACCACGTGGCGTATCGCCTTCACAGGTGTCACCTTAACGCACGGGATAGACGCCGCCAGTTAATATTTTACAAAAATAATTCTTACAGCTTAGAGAAGAATGAAGTATACATTTTGTTTGTACGCCAGAAATACGACCAGTCACCATATGTACCTACTACCTACTTAGTTCAATCGAAAAAGCCAAGTAAGACAAAAAGTTATTTTAAAAATACTCGGTATCTCTCTGTGCTTTACCCTAAGTTAAATTGTCATGGCTAAAATGTATGAAAAATATATGTGCGTACATTTACCTTAATAGTAAGATTTTACTTACATTTCATTATTGAAAAAATAAGCTGCTTAATGGGATTTGATAAAATAATTTTCAAGCAAAATACACCACAAAAGTAGGCATTTTTATCAAAGTCTATTAGGATTGTTATCACTCACTTTTGTTATCGTACATGATGAAAAAAGGGCCCTTGCATTTCGTACATAATTGTTGTTCGTCTCGGTCAGACCGCCAGATTACTTACCTCAACGCATCATGGATCATAAACGCCTCACCTGATGATAGGGGAGGAGATACCCTCCCTCCCTCTCCGCAAGCATCTCTCGACCTTTCTCCGCCCCAGCCGGTGGCAACAGGTGAGAGGGTAAAATTGCTTCATTCAGAAATGAAAAGGGACGAGACGGGTATCAAGGTTTACAACGGGAAGAGAACCCAAGGGGGCCTGAAAAAAAGGATTGAGTGCTGGTGTAATAGGGCGAGAAAAACTAACATCGACTCATGATGAGAGAGCAGATGAAACAGGGTCACGCGGGAGGAACGATGAGGAATTCGGCCGAAGGATTTAGGCAGCACGCTTTCTCGGCTGAAAGTGTTATGCTTGAAAAGTAATACTGGCGATGGACTCTCAATTGGTGCATAAAAACTCTTTGGTGCGCATTTTTATATATTTAAGAGTACAATATAAAGAATACTAACACATACTTTGAGTTTGGTCAATAATACTCGGTAAAATTAGCAGACAAATTGAAACGATTTACTTTTACAGCCATCAATTGTGAACCTAATCCATTTCTGGTGGTGTGTGTAACCATGGTATTTACTTTTTGATGAAGGACAAACAACGGCTGATATTACGTTATATCTTTGCACGAAAATATAATGACAAAATGGGGAAAGTTAAAGGTTTAAAATATATTTTTCCTCAACTTCAACGCTAAAACTAATATTTACAATTACTGTACAAACTTATCCTTAATTTAGAATACAACGTACGTATTCATTTCAGCAAGACAAAGGTGCAGCATCAAAATAGGACACCATGACGATCTTCTACAACTCTTTCCGCCGAAAAGTCGTGACCATATGAACCTAATAAAGGTAGAAAGATATCAAAGGAGCACTTGAGTATAATCCTAGCATTATCGATCACTATTGGCTCCACTGATATTCGGATTAGTTCCACATCTATGTGCATTTCTCGAAATGAAACCTAAAATAATACATTGTTAGAAGCCAGAAAAGTTATGGCTTTCAAGGTTCATTTCTGTGATGTCTCCGACTTACTACTATTTTTACTCAGATACTTTTCGAAGAGAATAATTACAATCTCTAAAACCGTCAACCATTCGCAAACTTGTTTATTCCACAACTCAAAAATCGGCAGGGCTCCAGGGTAATCTTTTAGAAATAAATTCCGTTTTATATAAACAGAAATTAACATAAAATATTAAATTGAATACATTACATTCCTCCCTCTTAACTTGAAAATAAACAAAACACATTAATAATAAAGAAAGAGAAAAAAACACACACAAAATACAATTACAAATTCAATCGTTTAATTTTTCTCTCCCTAACTGCTCATTCTGCAAACCTACTATTTGGTCAACATGACGCTTCCATATTATTTCATTACTTAATTTTATTAAATATGTCACTTGGCCTAAAATTTTGAAAGTAACTCCTTTCACCCATTTATTATTATCTCTATAATCTCGTACAAGCACAGGTTGTCCGACAACAAACACTCTTGTTTTACTACCCTTGTAATGAGATATTTGTTTTCTTTGGTTGTTATTTACTACAGTCTGCAAATTAGGGCGAATCAAATCTAGTATAGACCTTAAGGGTCTATTTAGCATTAATTTAGCAGGAGATTCATTTGTAGTACCATGAGTGGAATTTCTATAAGCTAACAAAAATCTATTTAAAGGCAATTCAACATTTTCCTTACTCACAATAGCACATTTCAGCCTTTTTTTTTTACTTGTTTGACTGAATTTTCAGCCAAACCATTACTTGCTGGATGATAAGGTGATGACAAAGTATGTTTTATACCATTACTTTTTAAAAATTCAGAAAATTCAAATGAAGTAAACGGTGGACCGTTATCTGACCAAGTTGTTGGGGTAACCCGAATCTAGCAAATATTGGTCTTTGTTTGGATATGATTTGTTTTGCTGAAGTTGAACTTACTTGTTCCACCTCAACCCACTTACTGTAAGCATCAACTATAACAAGGTATAGTTTTGAATTGAATGGACCCAGAAAATCACAATGAATTCTAGACCAGGGTGCTTTAGGATATTCCCATACATTTAACACACTCTTTGAAGGATTTTGTCATTCTGAAAGGCAGGGTGTACAACTGTTAGCTAAATTTTCAATTTGAGAATCTAATCCAGGCCACCAAAAATACGACCTCGCCATGGCTTTCATTTTTACAATTCCCAAATGACCAACATGCAATTCCGCTAAAAGTGACGCTCTTAAGTTGTGAGGAAAAACAACTCGATGGCCCCACATCAATATACCCTGCTCAACAGTTAATTCACCTTGTCTTTGAAAAAACGGCTGTAACTCAGCATCACCATGTGATCTATTATCAGGCCAACCATACAAAACATAGCTTAAAATTTTGTTCAGAATGGGATCCTTCTTTGTCTCTGCTTTTACACATGAAAAGTCAATTGTTATTTCACTCTCTTTAAAATACTGCAAATAAGAGCCTACATACTCTGAACTGTCTGACTCAAATACAAAATCTTTAACATTTAATGGCAGTCTACTTAAACAATCAGCATTAGCAGTAGCCTGACATCTCACATATTTGATACCAAAGTCATAATTAGTAAGAAATACAGCATACCGCTGTAACCTACTCGCAGCATAAGCTGGCAGGCCTTTCTTTGGACCAAAAATTGATAATAGTGGTTTATGGCCTGCCAACAGGGTAAACTTCCTACCAAGTAAATACTGATTGAATCTTTTAATACCGCAAATAATAGCAAGAGCTTCCTTATCGATTATTGAATTCCCTAATTCTGCTTTTGATAATGTTCTGGAAGCATAACAAATTGGTTTTTCAGACCCGTCCCTCTGGACTTGACTTAATACACAACCTAGTCCGTAGACTGAACTATCGGTAGCTAACTGTAATGGCAACTTCGGGTCATAGTGAGCGAGAATAGGAGCGCTCACTAGCTTACTCTTTATCAGTACAAATGCTTGTTTACAATCAGAAGACCACTCAAATACGCTATCCTTACGTAATAACGTATACAACGGTGTAGCAATGGTTGTTATGTGAGGAACATATTTACAATAATAATTAACCATGCCCAAAAAAGCTTTTAACTGACTGACATTAGTTGGAGTAGGTGCACAATTAATGGCTTCAACCTTGCTTTTGGCTGTACTAAGTCCTTCTTTACTTAAAACAAATCCCAAATATTCTATCGATTTTATACACTTATTTTTACAAATCGTGAGGCCGTTCTCATTTAGTCTTTTAAAGACTTCATTTAACCGTTCAAAATGAACTTGAGAACTTTCCCCACTTATTAAGATGTCATCCAGAAAACAAACTACCCCAGCTATGCCCGCTAATATTTTTTCCATTAGTCCCTGAAATAAATCAGGAGCCGACGATTCCCCGTAAGGCAACCTGTTGTAACGATAAAACCCAAAAGGAGTAATTATGGTACATAACGATTTAGACTTTTCATCTAAAGACAATTGTTGGTACGCCTGTGATAGATCGAGACTTGAGTACTTCTCGCCTTTTTGCAATGAAGTTAACAAATCTTCAATCCGCGGAATCGGATGTCTATTTATGATTAAACAATCATTTAAAGTGGAAGCTCGAAAGTCAGCACAAATCCTCAGATCACCATTCTTTTTTATCACTGGTACGATAGGTGTACCCCACTCACTAGTATTTACTGGTGTCAAAATGCATTCATCAACCGGTTTCGATTTACCTCAGCTTTTACTTTATCTTTTAAGGCGATAGGAATAGGTCTGGGCCTGAAAAATCAAGGAATTGAATTTTCCTTTAGCTCTAGACTGACTGACTCTCCCCTGTAACACCCTAACTTATCAGTACACATACCTGGATACCTTTTGTGCAACTCATCAACTAACTCTGCCTCAGAATTCCACTTAGACTGAACAGCTTTTACTTGAACAAATTCGGGTATTCTAATCACCATTTATAAATCACGTATCCAGTCTCTGCCCAACAAAGGATTAGCTCCATTCGCTATCACATATAACGGCAACAACATCTCTTTGTTCTTATATTTTACCTGTACAGATAATTTCCCAACTGGTTTGATTGGGTGATTAGTGTATGAGCTCAACACCAAGTTGGTGTGTTGCAACTCTATGTCTGAAAATTTTTCTTCAAAACATTTGTCGCTAATAACTGACACACAGGCACCACTATCAACTTCAAAATTAATTACCTTGCCTTCAATTAGTAAATCTACCATGACTATCTTAACTCTATTTGCATCATTTACTCTAACAGGCTCAACAGCATTTTCTAAAGAAAGCGTATCAAATCATTAGAACTTTCTATTTCAGCATCAAGAGGCCGACCTTCGGTGTATTCAGAGATGTCTACATAATGTTGTTTAGGACGATGAGTTTTATTTCTATTAAACTGATTTTGTGAGGGCTTACCCCTACGCTGCTCAGATGCTCTACAAACCTAGGCTAGATGCCCACTTCGACCACATTTGTTGCAATTATAATTCCTACATCTACATTTATTAGCTCTGAGGCCTACATTGACACATCAAAAACATTTATCCCCACACACAGTACTTTCATCCCTCTTATAATTAGTCGACACTGGTTGTTGACTTCGGCTGTAGGTGAAAGCTGGCTGCAACACTCCTGAAGACCTCGCTGTCACGGCACCGCAGCTGCTCCGCACCTGTGCTATTTGCGCGTTGCCTCCTCTGCTCCCCTCGGACGTCAGCGTCGCCGCCTCTCCGTCAGTCATCTCTATACTCATGGCTATCTTGACCGCCGTCTCGTAGCTTAAATAGGCCTCCCCAAACAACTGCCTTTTAATAGCATCACTGCGCAATCCGCTCACTAACCGGTCTCGCAAATAATCTGACAAACTGTCCTTAAACTCACAGTTCACCGTAAGTTCTTTGAGTTGCACAATGTGTTCAGCCACATATTCATATTCTCGATGATTCCTTAAGCTAAATTTGTACCGTTCCGAAATGAAAGACGGCTTCGGGCTTAAATGTTTCTCCACTAAACTCACGAGTTCTTCAAATGTCTTAGAAGCTGGCTTCACCGGGGCACACAAATTCTTCAACGAATTATAAGTCTTAAGTCCCATTACCGCAAGTAAGGTTGACACTTTCTTCTTCTCATTAATATCATTTGCATCTATAAAAATTTCTAACCTTTCAATATAAGAACTCCAAGTTTCTTCACTGAGATCAAATGATCCCATGTTCCCGATTAAGCCTGCCATATTGATGACGCGATTTTAGCGTTTAACACACGCAAACTATTTTTTCTCGTCACCAATTGTGATGTCTCCACCTTACTACTATTTTAACTCTTTTTTTACAGCTTTTATTTACAATTGAATATATATATATATATATATATATATATATATATATATATATATATATTGTGACATACTGACCATATGTCACGTATTTTCTCTCTTTATGTAATGACCCGAGTAGGGGATGATCACATATGTGTGGATGAGCGTGGGTATGTCTGAGTGTGTGCGTAATAGTGTGTCATGCCCCGGGCATGAGGTAAAAGTGACTCACAAATGTTCAGTGTTTGGTCAGCTCGGACCGGTGGTTGCCCCACCCAACAGTGAGGCCCAAATGTAACCCCTCCTGTCCCAAAAAACCCATCCCCTGTGTATCATCCCCCTCCAATATCACTATAAAGCGGCGGACGGAGAGAGCCTCCGGGCGAGAAATGCTAGTTTGGTCGACGGGCGAGAAACGCTATCCTGATCGACGCAGAAAGGGATTGATGACGTGCCAGATTGGTCGTCATTTTCTCTGGGTGTACCCAAAGAGTGCAGTTAGCGGGACGAGATTGTCTACGGAGGTAGCCAGCTGCGGAGAGCAAGATTGCAGACGAGCGACAGAAAAGGACCAACGCCCAGAGGTCGGGAGGAAGATAGCCCCCGATCCCACGGACATTTGGGGTCCAACGTGTCGCATCATCGACGGCTCCTACTGCTCAAGGCTCCGAGAAACCGTAAGAACGTCGCAGTCAGCGACCCGTCCCCGTGCTCGTTCGCCCAGACCCGATTTAATCCCCAAACTGTGTATCCAAATTATTTGGGTTTTTTCTCTCTATCCCGGTGCGCCGTATGTAATCACCAAACTGTTGACTCCTTGTCAGAAATCTGATTCAGTGTTACCACGAGAGCAGCCTAAAAACTTAATTTGGGCAAATTGTAAACTCGGCCCACGAATTCTACCAATCACAAATTGTTGCTTTTTTGTATTTCTTTTGGAGGGGGGGCAATTCAACCATATCATCTTGTGCACTTTTCGTTCACCTCATTCTAACTTAAACTATTTATATTACGTGCCACGTGCATTTCGGATTTTCCAATACATTGTATATATATATATATATATATATATAAATCCCGCTATCATTTTGGCACCCGTTAATGAGCAAGTTGCATTCAATCTGGCGTCCGAGTGTAATTTGGCGGCCGTATACCGGACGCCGGATTACAAACTAGTAAAAATCGCTGGAATCGACTAATTACATCATGTAGACCCCATTTCCGAAAATTAGTATGGACGCCAATTTGTTAGCAATATGGGCAAATTTCGTATATTATTAGTTCGGCATAATTCCGGGCCGAGCGGCGCTGACCGCGGTGAATACCCTGCCCCCGAATATCTCCGTGCAGTCTAAGCAGCAAGTGGCGTCCACTGCTTGGCAACACCGCTCTGCCTGGTTCTGCTATGAATTTCTATTGCCCTAGCCTCTTCGAGGAGTTTTGATCCCTTGGCTGACTGCGCGGTAGCCGAGTGCGCGTCATCCCGCGCTACCGCTCCAGTTTTTACTTGGTCCAAAGTCAGTTAAAAGGACTTGCGCTATGGTAACTTCAATAAAAACATTACTGCTATCACGGTATTTTAATGGGCACTAAAATAATTCTTTGGGGGGATTGGAGTAAAATAAATTAGGATTAGTGTATCAGGAAAGCCGTCTTTTCAGTATTAATATTTTGCGCAAAAAATCAAGAGAAATAGTGAATGCGGCTGATTTTACTATCATCTAAAAGTATAATTGGATACCTATGTTCTTAATCATATAGCCACTCGCATATTTTCTTTATTACAATAAAATAAAAGAAGGCCTAATATCAGAGGGAGGAGGCAGGGGAGGAGAGACTCACGATCTGAAGGTCCCCACATGTCGTATGAATCGAAAAACTAACGCTGTATTCGTGGGAACGAAAAATAAGAGCGATTCTCAGACGAAGGGAAGGCAGGAAGCTTGAAAAAATAAATGAAAGTCAAAGAGCAAAGGAAGGGGGCAGGGGAGGAGTGACTCATGATTTTGAGGTTCCCGTATGTCGTATGCATCGAAAAAGCAACGCTATATTCGTGGGAACGTGAAATACGAGCGGTTCGCAGACTAAGGGAAGGCAGGACGATTGAAAAATAAAAGAAGGCATAAGAGCAGAGGGAGGGGGCAGTACAGGAGAGACTCAAAAGCTCGAGGTTTCCTTCGGTCATATGCGTCGAAAAACAAACGCTATATTCGTGGGAACGTGAAATATGAGCGCTTCCCAGACGAAAGGAAAGCAGGACGATAGAAAAAAAATAAAGCCAAAAAGCGAGGGAAGGTGGTAGAGGCGGAGTGACTCGGGATCTCAAATCTATTTTTATTTCGTTGGAAGGGGGCAGAGCGGGAGGACGTAGGAGAAAATGTGGGTGAGTGGAAGGGGTTCCCCTAGACTGGTAAAAAATATTTATTTTATGCAATGATTTTGAGGTTTATTGGGTAATTCATGTCCATTTTGTACAAGTACCTACGCATAATACTCACGTGTTTTGAGTGAAAAGCAAATTGGGTGACTATCAATTTAAAAATAAATGAGATACGAGATAACATTAAACACGTCGATCTTAAATAACATTAGTGATTCATTTATCTATATGTCAGCGTCAGTAACATGGTCTGATGTAGCAATTCCATACGGCGCATCTACAGTTTTATCTACCACTACAGGTTTGGGTGTTAGATGATTTTAGTAAGATATTCTGGAATTATGCTCCAACGTAACCACTTGTAAGAGCTGTTTGTTCCTTAACATACGTAGAAAAACCCACGAAACTTGAAATTGCATTCCATTAATCATAGAAACTTGTACCACTGTTATTTATGCTCCTAATACTTGTTCTGTAAGAAGAATGATCTCGTCACTAACGTCAGACTTTCTCTCTTAGCATTTGTATTTCGATAAAAAATAATTGGCGAGAATTACAAACATTCGCTTTTCTCATTGTAACAATGGTAGTAGATCTACAAGCCAAAGTAATTCCGGGGTGGCTGTGAACCGAAGTGCTTTCTTCGTGAGGCATTGGTTCTTAGTCCTTTTACTAACTCATTCTTTGGAATAGTTAAACATTTCTTCCCACGGCTCCGCAACCCTTTGGCCAAGACTAACGCATCATATACATAAGAGAACGAAATTTATTCAGCTGGAAATAGAAATATATTTTGAAAAATCAGAGCCTCATTCCCTGAGGATCTCATCCACATTTAATGATGCGTCTTATTTCATTACAAGAAAATGGATAATTTGGAAAATCAAGCCGGTTTTTTCTAGAGAATGGTACCCCAAAGGTACTATTAATCTCACTTATAGCGGATTCAATTTATTTTCGAATTTAATGAATTTTTCGTGAAAAAGACCTAATTAGCAACATTTCACTCGTAATAATGAAAGTACTTTCGAAGATGGAAATTAAATTAGTTTTTAATTGGTTGAAGATTCCAAAGGTATTCTTTTACATAGCCCTGAAAAATTGGGAAAGAATATTTTTACTACGCAGGTACGGCAAATGTGATTCATTTATTCCATTTGCTCGCAGAATGTCAGTAGCGGCATTCATAGGAAACAAGCAAATAATATCATGTAGACCCCACTGTTCAGCCTTCAGATATTATCAGCAACATAAAAATAATGTATTTTTTAACACTTCGTGATTTTAATTATAATCAATGTTGAAAAATTCACACAAAATAAGATAAAGGGATAAGTTGAAATAATAGATTGAACTGGGGGATAATAGCATAAAATTGTCACTTAAATCCTGCTAATAGTTCCAGTTTCAAAAATTCTTATAGACCAAGTTCCACGATTTAAAGGCCTGGTTACACGGTGCATTAACCCGTACGGGTTAATGTATGAATGCGTGTCTGTTTGCATGTCTGAATTCATGGACATTTGTGTGAACGAGGAGCATGGATGAGCGGTTACACGGTACATGCGTTCGCACAAGTTTTCACACATTTTCTCGTAACGCGAGGCGTTTAGTTTTTGTTTATTCCCTTTACAGTGCGCGAAATTTAAATGTGAAAACAGTATCATTAGGTAGGAAGCAGACGATACCTACCAGAAAATAATTCCCTTTTCGTTGTTTCCTGTAGGACCAGGAAATTTCACGTTCAGGTAATATATTTGCGCTGCCGTGTAAACAGTGGTTTTCATTGTAGTTTCCGAAGTTGTTTCATTTCGTGCCAGTAATATTTATTTATATTTAATATTTATCGTTATCGCTCGCTTAATGCTATACCTCAATAGTACTCTATTTATTTCAAACCGTTATCAAAGTTAATACTTAGGCTGAAAATTTGTAGACGCATCTTGTTTTTAAGCCGTGTTGACTAGACATTTTTCTGTCATCTGTTTCACTGAGTGTAGATGATATATGAGAGTAGATATTTTTAGTACTTTGTTCTACTTTTGTCCGGGACGGTTATAAAGTTAAGAAGATATTTTCTGTTGATGGAAAAGATGTTGGTTTAGAGGTCTTGTCGATTTATGAACTTGCGTAATGTGAGTCATATTTTTGAGGTGGGCCAGCGCATTCCCACCTCGGACGTACAAAAGGTAGAATTGTCGTTAATTCGTATGATATAAATTACGTTTAAATGTGTTCTATAAGTCGTATGATAGCCGTTGTATTTCACAAATATCGTGTTGAAAACTCTGTGGCAACCTCATCGATTGTTTTGTTCCGGCATAATACAACCAATAAGATACTATAGGCATAAACTTGATATGTCCGGCATACATACAGGGATAATCTATACGAATATTAGTGTAGATGCAAATGGTGAGTTTGTGGTAGGATTCAAGCACTTACGATACAGTACAAATGAACAAATACGCGTAAAGAGTTATTGAATAGCCAAGACGGCCGTGGAATAGCCCTGCAGATGACAACTAAATGTGTCGTTTCCGACCAGGTAGCTCTGTTATCAACTTGTGCGAATGCATGAACGAAATTAGAACAGGTTCTATTTTCCGTTCACGCGTTCATGCATTTGTACATTTTGGGGTGGTTACACGGTGAATTTTTCCGTTCATTATCGCGTTCATATATTTAGACAATAACCCGTACGGGTTAATGCACCGTGTAACCAGGCCTTAAGTTTCGATGGCATTTAAAATGCTTCATTTGTACTCCTATTTTCCGCCTTTCATTTCAATAAATTTCATTCCATAGATTTTCAGTCACATATCACATTCTTAAATCGGTTTATCAGAATTCTCTCTTACAAATGGAGTCGTCATTTTGAATTAGAAAAGAATCTTCCAAGTACACCCATGCCTCGTATAGCGCAATTCCGAAATAGCAAAAATTAATTCTTTGGGGAAACATCCCAACGCAGAGTAGCCTAATAAAAAAAATTTAACGCTCCCACGATAAAAGGTTAACTTGCGCTAAGTACGCACGAAATTGCTACAATTTTACGCATATTAATAGTACTGCTTGCCTCATCTTTTTTGTTTATACATTATTCGAAATCCATTGCTGAGCAATGGCCAAAACCATTACTCGTCATTGAGTCCATATAGCCGGCCTACCGAAGTAGTTTACCTCGTATCCTTAACAGAATGACAATTGTTAATTTAGATCATTAACTATGCCTGGAGCAAGTGGCAGTGAGTTAAAAGAAAGTAATAAGGTTTGAGACGTAATTTTCGTCATCATAGGCTATCGGGCGATTGACTTCCAGGGAGAGGGTCTACGCTTCAGCCCTCAAGGTCATCGGTAATCACGGGGGAGAAATAGAGGGGTGGTGGAGTTGTTTTGAAAAGCATCAACACACAAAAGGGTCTGCTATAGAGTCTCAAACACAAAAGCTTCGTTCCCTCTCAGCAGTCTTAGGCCCTCTGCGTCTTAGGAATACAGTTCCGCAGTAGGAGGTCATTTCGATAAAGCCATAAAGAGTAAACGTCCAGAGAAAAATGGCAAAAAACAGGAATGCAGGTAGAAAAATCAAGAAGTTATCAAGGAAAACCATAAATCTAGAAGAGAAATTGTAAGAGGTAAATTGCTTTGAAAATGGAGAGCGTGAAAGCGATATTGCGCGGAAGGTTAAACTCGCGATGTCTTATTCTGAATAAAGACGAAGTTAAAACATTAGTGATCTCAGCTGCACCCACTTCCGCCAAGCGCTCAGCACATACGGAAAGTTCATTTTGAAATACGAAAAGGCAAGGTTGGTAATCGCTCCGAGACATTTAGTGAAAAATCCGGTTGCTTTCAGTGTTTTACACGGCAAGCAAGTATTTTCAGTGCGGCGATATCAGGTGAATCTGCGAGTGTTGATTGCGGAGTGGCCGCAACATTTTCTGATTAACTCCAAGCTGTGATTGAAAGTGGCTCCTTTCTTCCTAAATTAGTTTTTAGTGCTGACGAGATGATATTGTTTCGGAAAAGAATGCAATCTCGTTCATTCATTTTCAGGGAAGGAAAACTGCGTCAGATTTCATGGCATTTAAACACTATTTCACGCAGCTGCTAATGCCTAACGGGACTTCTAATTTAAGCCAGCTCTGATTTTACATTCACACACTCGGCGAGCAATGAAATGGTATTCAAATTAGCAATAGCCTGGTATTCGGGTGGGCGAAAAAGGGGCCTAGATGAGGCAGTAAATGTTTCTAGGTTGGTTTGAAAATTTGTCAACTGCCGGCAATGCGTTATGAACCCCTGAGATAGCAGAGGTTATCCCACCCGAACAACAGGAGGGAATTTCTAAAGCTCTTACGAATTTTTTTTACGTGAACAAAAATCTTTGAATGCATGCCTACTATCTTTAAAGCTATTTTAAATTATAAATGTTTTTATGAAAAAGGTTTTCTAAGTCTGTTAATAGGAATATATATGGTTTAGAGGAAATTCAATACCCAACGCCTATGCCACCAGGAACGCATCCCTATCTTCCCATTGTTAAAACGCTCTCATATAACGCAATTTCGTATAGCGCAAAGATCCCAAGGAACGCATCCCTTGCGCTATACGAGGCATGGGTGTAATGAAGGTTATTTTCGTTTCCTTCGCAGGTAAGGTTTAAAAGTCACTGCAACACAATAATCTGTTTTGCACAAATTTTAAAAATATCACTCAGCCACTTCCTTACCGAAAGAAATGCCCTTTTCCCTCTCCTTTCTCAACGATTTTCGCCAATATATTAGGTGAACGCGATTTGTTCAATATTTTTGCTAATGACGTCCAAAGCCATTTTTTCCATAACGATTATTGCATTGACAAATTCCTTTTCCTCAGCAGCAGAGAAATAGGAAGTCAAAACCCATCACCCTTACTTTGGCGTTGAGATGTGTCTCATTTCCCCAGGGTTCCAGAGACATGTCGTTGTACAGCACTCCTAGGAATTCGGTAAAACAAGGCTACCCACGAGTAGTTTTGTTCCCGATTGTAGATCATTTAAAGAATATTCAAGACCTTCAATTGAATAGGTTACTCCAGCGCCCTCCTGAGTTTTCCGTATAGATACCGCCATTATCTACAGCTGAGAAAAAAGGTTACGTTGAAGGAATATTTAAGCTATTGATTAGTGAGGTTAATTTATATAATAAGTATCTCCATGTCATTTTCATTAATTTTTAGGAAAATACGTAGTAAAGTCAAAAAGCCGTTTGATGTAATGAAAGAGTAATTTAAAAAGCGCTGGATACTGTCGAATATATTAAATAATTACTAGCAAGACCCCTATAGGAGTAGTAGATTCCAGCTGGAGCTAGTAAAAAGTAAATAAAAATAGTAAAATACAGCTTGTGAAAGGCGTTAATTCACTCTAGCTATAGCGGAACATAAACAAACAGTTATTTTGTCATATTAAAGAATTATTTTTACCCGTCCTACGGAATGGATAACCATGGAGGCAATATCGCAAAACAAAATCAAAGGCACCACGCTAAAAATACAAAAGCACTTTCAAAAGATAGAAGCAGAATCATCATTTACGTGTGAATAGAATCGCTTTAAATATTGTCGCCACAAAACGTTCTTTGGGTAAGTCTGGGACATTTCCCAACGCCCAGGGTACGATAAAGTCTATCTTTTCGAAAGGAGCAAACGTGGTAAAATGCCGTCGACGCTGATATGCCAACGAACGCAGCCATTGGAATAGCTATCCGTGCACATGAAATTAATGGAATCAGCCAGCAAAATGAGTGATTTGTGAAATTTGCTTTCATATTAAATGCAATAGGATATTTAAGGCCGTTTTATAGGAGGTACTTCCTCGCAACTCCGATGGATTAATATAAGAACGGGACATCAACGAGCCGCGGCATACCTTTTTTATAAGAGCTTGAACCTTGTAAATGGGAGATAGAGTTTGTTCTAGCCTCAATGCTAGCGAATCTTTCTTCTTTTCTTTCAATCTTTCTTCTTTCATCTGTCAAGATAGTGAAGCCAATATTTTTCTCGGGGTATAATCGCACGACCTTTCCGAAGGATGCTATATAAATTTTTTTTCATGATAGCTTTCACTTGATGACTTGATGATGAAAGGAAGGGAAAACCTCTGAAGACTAACGTAGCATTGCTGAAGGATATTCGGACAGATGGGGGGACAACATCTGGAGAAATTGATTTAGCCTTACATTATCGTGAGAAATCTCGGAATCTGTTGAAAGAACTTCGCATAAGTACACTCAATAATATATTAATTCCATTTAAACTGACATTCAATCGACACTGCGCTCATTTTAGCCTCACGTGTTCACTCTTCACTCATTATCTGGAGATTACTCTCGCAATTTCTTCAGATTTCCTTATTAAATCGTTCAAATGGAATTATTGTTGAGAGAATTTATAATAAGTAATTGACAATACTAACACAGACTCATGTAAAATCCCTTTTCAGGAATATCTGAGGACCTAATTACCCCCTTTTCTGTAATTTTGAGGGCCGTATCGAGTGGACGTGAAATAAATGATACGGTTTTCTCAGCTTGTTGTCTGAAAAGAGCTACATTCTAAGCTAAAATTATATTTTTCCCTTGATATTTCCGTACCAGAAGGTCTATGATCCCCTGGCGTGTTTGCTTCCCGCATCACTTTTGCCTATTTTTAATTGATATTGTGCTCCTAAACAAGATTGTGGCATGCGTCATCCTAAATAAGTTTGATTGCATCTTTACAACAAACCGTTGATAAAAACCTTCCTTAATTTAATAATACTTAAGACCTCCGATATTTGGTCAGCTTTTTTCAATTTTAGCCCACTGTGCGTCGTGTCCTTGGATTTATAAAAACCAAGGGTTTTGATATGCTTCTTCCTAAATGGAGTTTAATTAACTCATTTAATGCCTAATTTTGGCTACCTTTTAGAATCCTAGTTTCACAAAGTTCACTCCTATGATGACTTTAATCTTCTTTTGCAGTGATATTACGTTTAGTTAACAGTAGTTAATTGTTAATTGGAATTAATTCACCCATTTAATGCAATGACAGCTATATACTACAAAAATAACAGGCAAGAGCGAGGTTTGTAAGATAGACGTATTTGGCAACAGCGCAGGAAGCCAAAAAGATATCGCGGTGGTGGTAAATATACAAAATGGATTTCAAAATGATGATCAAATGTAAAAAATATACTCCGGACGCCATAATGATTGGATATGAAATGATGCCAAAATGTAACCCGTCTGTACGGATTCAAGATGCACGTATATCTCCTGAAAATATATAATTTTCGTAAAACAAAATAGAACACAAGGTAGGAAATCACTCGGTTGGTCAACATACGCGATAATATAGCAATATATATAACTATTTCTGGTGGACGCCAAAACGATGCAGAGTGTAAGGAAGGCAAAATGATAGCGGGATGTATATATATATATACAATTTAATATTTTATGTTAATTTCTGTTTATGTAAAACGGAATTTAATTCTAAAGATTACCCTGGAGCCCTGCCGATTGTTGAGTTGTGGAATAAACAAGCTTGCGAATGGTTGACGGTTTTAGAGATTGTAATTATTCCCTTCGAAAAGTATCTGAGTAAAAATAGTAGTAAGGTGGAGTCATCACAATTCCCTTAAAATAAATCAAACAATTTCTCATAGAACCTAAGGCTCAGTGGCAGGAAATGTTACTCATAAAAATACATGAATGAGATAAATTTTAAAAACTGGTTTTCGCTCACAACGCAACGTTTGATAGTTAACTACTGATCACAAAAACTTTCTAAATGGTATAGAATGTATGCGAATACTAACGCAGATGTGAAAACTTCTTAGTTTTCTGTATTGGGGGAAATAAAGCCACAAAAAAAATAGAAATAAAATAATGGTTAAGGAAAAATATAGCTTATACAGGGGTTAAAACATAGTGTCACAAAAAATTAACCCTAGGTAGCTGATGCTAGTAGAAACCAAAATTACGAACTTTAAGCCAAGCGCTGTGATTAGCCGCAAGTTTTCCCTGTTGCCGGATGATCATGATCAAGGCGTCTGGCTTCACGAACCCATTTAACCATCGTCGATTTTCCTGCAGCGCTATGGTTGTAAGTTCGCAAAAACAAACTTCACTCGCCCAGCATATTTCCAAAGTGATACGCAATGTGTCGAAAAGATCCTGTGGTTCACCTTCACCTCACGCAATCTCCTACGGAAAAAGCATTTTAAGTCATGAGTTGTCCATAGTATCGGCAGCAAGCCTTGTCATCCATTGGAACACTTTGCTCAAAGTTTTTATAGTTCAAAAATGTTCAAAAAAATCTTAGTATAAAGTCCTGCCCAAATAAAAAACTCTGGATTTAGCGGCGGGAATATTGCCCATGAAACCTATCTTAATTCATGCATATGTGCACTTTTCAAACTTAAAAAAACCAAAAAATTTTCCAGAATTTCATTACTTGTATTTAGACCCCCTTTCCGTGTTTTTCTAGGATCCGTGACCCTTAACTACCTATAGTTATGCTGATTGAAGCGTATTATATTCAATTTAGCGGTTCATAAAGGCAGAGAGGATTTCATGCCGCCAGTTCACTTCTGAGGGAACACTTTGCGGGCCTAACGAAGTAAAATCTGGCTTTGTAAGGCAGATGCATTCTGTTGTTCTTACTGCTCTTGTTCCCTGATCCTTGGAAAGGAGATCTCTCAAGCGTAGCAAAACGTCTGCCCCAGATGCTAGCAGCGAAATAACGCAGTGTAGGGTAATGCAAGCAGGAAATTTGAATGAAGTTAGGAATTTCAAGAAGCGTGGTTTTTTGCGACGGTAAAATATTCTTCATTCGATTATTTAACCTATAAACTATGGACTCAGATTATCCTCGACATTTTTAACGATGAAAATTCGTGCTCTCCACCGATTCAATTTTTTGACCTTCCGTGAGATTTCATTGATAGTTAAAAATCAGAAAAGACTGTGACATGACGAAGCAACTTCACAAAAACGGTACCATTCGATTAAGCGACCTACACGTAACTAGCTAAATCCCTATGTTTCCTCTTTATCTCCTGATATTCTCCTATAATATTACATACATAGTACCGATCTTGATGGAAAGAGCTCTCCAAAAGATTCACGTCCTTGTAAATAACTACTAAAACTACGATTAAAAAATTAACAGGAGAAAACCCATAATTGTTTATTTTATGAATAAATTTTTAGTCTTTGGTTTTAAAACATAATGGAGTTGGAGTAGACAGATAAACTTTCTTAAATTGATATTGTAGCCGTTGCCGTTTGGCTCGGTTCGTGGTGTATTAAAGAGGCGTTTACGAGGTAGGGAAGGCTTGCGTAAATTATGAAGGGTCGAATAAATATTGTAAAGTGTTATTTAATTTTGTGTAAATGCTCATGTAATTTTGTGTGAATGTGTGTGTGAATGTGAAGTGATGAATGAATGACTAGATTTTGTATTTTTCCGTCCCCCACCCCTCCCACGATTCTTCCGTCTACGAAGTGTGGAAAGTTCCGGTGTCTACGTGATTCGTAGCATGTTTCTCCCCACCCCACTGTGAAGCCGGACACCTGCGTACGGAGATGATGAAACCCTCCAACCTCGCCCTCCACAGAAACCCCCTCCCCTACGGAAGAATAGCCGAAAAAAACAGATGCCTTGGGTTTTTTCCGTTCACTCATCCCCCTCCCAGAAAGTGGCTATATAAGCGGAGTGCGGGCGACATGCAAGAGTCTATTTTGCTGGAGAGTCGGCCGAAGGCTCTGTTACGCGAACCACCCATCCTGTGAGGAGAGAGAGAAAGAGAGAGAGGCAGTCCAGCGTGGAAAAAGACGCGAGATTTAAACGGCGGTGACTTGGAAAGAGGAGATAAGACGGTATCTTCCTAGCACAAGCAGCAGAAGACGTCAATCCACGGCCCCAACAAAGGAGTTCTCTCATCCCACAGCGATACTAGTCGCAATATCGAACCAGTTGAGGAAATCATCTCCACCAGCAAATCAGCGAGAGCGATAAGTACTCTAGCCACCAATATCCCCAATATTCAACAGAATCAGAAGAGCCCCATTCCCCTCTCTCTTCCATTCAAGAGAAGAAGAACAGTGATATATTCCCGTACATTTTTTTATATTTTTTTAAGTTCCCCCGTGTCCCCGTGTGTGTGTGAATGGTTAATTGTAGTTAGTAGGACAATAAGTGATAATTCGGAATTGGCGTTTGTCATTTTTCAAGCATTTTTGTAATATTTCACGCCAACAATTGTAATCAGGGTTTATTTTCTTTCTGTCATTTATTAATTGATGTTACAAGGTACCTAACTGGCCAGTAGCAGTAGTTTAATTTGTGTTATTCAAAGAGTCATTTATTTATGTATTTTGTGGAACATTTCCCAATTGAAGTGCTCATTAAACGTGTTGTTGGAATTGTAAACTGTTACGTAAGCCTTCATTATTTCGTACGCGCCAGCCTCCATTCAGCAAGTGAACCTACCCCAACTTATTTTTCCATTTCCTTTCCCCCCCTCCATTTCCCCTAGCCACCGAACCACGACTCGCTCACCTTGAGCGATCCCTCCAAACTATCCTCCCCCACCCCTCTGAAAGTGAAACCCGGACGGACGACGGCCCGGTGGGTTACAGTATGCATGGCAAGAAAATATATCAGAAGCAATATTGTAACATAAAACGTCGGGTTGCTTCAATGGTACGTTGACAGAGGAATTCTTTTAAGTATTAGCAACATCGGATCCCGAATATTTTTTCTTCTGGGGTGGTACCAGGGCAAGACAGGCAAACGGTAATCTCACATTTGGGATTAAAAAACTACATGCAACAATTACACTACGAAATTTACTCTTAATTTCGACCACGTTCCGGACGACGACCACGTTCCGCACGTTGCGACGGACGACGGCCCGGTGGGTTACAATATAGTATGCTGAATATTAAAAAAACACCGTTATTCTAACGAAATAAAGAAGAAATAAGCTGTGGTTCTATGTCACGACGCTCAAATTAAGTTTTCTCAACGAGAAAGTTGGATTCAAGATATATCTCTTGAGGACTTGAAGATTTTTATATTGATTGAATGTGCATCAGAATATTTCAAACGTCAAAGTACCACCATATGGCTTCCTTGCATGTCGTGAGAAGAATAATGCCGTACAAAATTAAAGTAAATATATGTAAATATATTCCTTGTAATACTACTCTTCTAATACGTTAACTTTGATCAATAATAATGAGATGCACGTTCATGGCTACAACGAATAAGGAAATATGAGAGAGATATGTAGTTGCAAAACCAATCCGAGTTGCTTGTTAAAGTTTTCATAATTAAGAGCTATGTGCTTCCATTTCATTTATCTCTTGATTACTACCTATATGTTCGGAAATGAATTATCCTGATTGCGTAGTGGGTTTCGCCTTGCTTACCGAGACTATGATCTCTAACTTTTATATTATCCCTCTCTCTCTCTCTCTCTTTTCTTCTGCACATTTTGAACGGAAACATACTATTTTCCGTCCCTGCTACCTTTCGTTATTCCGGCACGCATTCTCTCCAGTTTCCAATATTCTCCTTTTCAGCGTTTTCTATTCTTTCCGTTCAGTCCAATTCACATAGCCCGCCACACTATCCATTGGACCGTGTCACATTCGAAGCACTAAAGGCAATGGAGAATCCGCAGTGGGCGGTTAAATTGTGGAGTCCCAACCGCACCTGACAGTGGGGACCGGAGAAAGCAGGTCACTCGTGCTGGATAGCGAGTTGAATACGCAAAAATCGGGAAAGAAACAGGGGTAACTGGAGGAGACGAGAATGGGATAGAGAGATAAATTAAAATGCTATCTATAAAGATGTTGGGGATATCGCCTACGTCGTCAATTGGACAACGTTATCCTGAAAAAGAATACGGACATATTTTAATCCGTAGATGTCTTATTAAGGCCAATACAATAGAGAGATATTTAAACTATAAAACTGGTCTTAAATAGGAAAACTCGAAGTATGTTTTCTAGCTTGCGATTTTAAACTGAACAAGCGTATCAATCGAGTTGATGACTTCACAATGAGTTCATAAAGAATGCAACCACTAAAAATCAAAGCGGTAATTAATAAATCATCGTGAGTTAGAAATATCCTCAAAAAATTGAAATAAGAACTACCTTCAAGCAGGGAATCTCAACGCTAAAATTTTATTGCATACGAATTAGGGTTTGCTCATATATTTCAATTGAAACCCCACTGATGTTCATTAATAGGTTGTGGAACAATCCACATAGCTGAGAAAATTGAACAGTAATGACTTTGTCGCATTCATAGGAATGGGTTTCATGCATAAAAATAGCATAATAAGTCATGCTTAAAATTGTTGACGGATGGAGGTAACGTTTCAATAAATACAAGAGGAAATCGGAATTTGAAAGATACTAGAAAGAGAGAAAATTTGTAATCGTGACAGCAGAGGTCGAAAAAGAGAGAGGGAGAGACATGGAAAAAAATTTTGCCATAAGAAATAAAAATAAAAATTTTAACTTGCGAGTATAAAATACGAAATACCACGAAATATCACTAAGCCTTGAAGCAAGAAATGCCGCGGAGATTTTAAAGAGGTGAGATGAGAGACAATGAAAGAGAGAAGGAGAAAGGAAATGAGAGAACAACGAGAGATTTTGTAGGGAGGGACCGTGGTGCTGGCTGGACCCAGTGACGCGGAATTGGATTCATCACTGCGGTAAGCGACCACCGCAACAGAGAACAACGGAGTGGAAAGCGGTGTTAAAAAGCAGAGATGCACTTCTTATTTGAGCCAGCTGACCTCAAATTGAAGCGCCGGCAAGACTGCTCGAGGGAGGACGAGGAAAATATGGCCACAGTGCAGGTCACCTGTCTGATATACATCATCATTGCGCTTGAGAAGATTGAAAGACTTTACTTAAATTTTAGAACCCTCTATAGGAAGCGGAGGTGAATGCACACATTATTCTTAAACCTACTCCAGTTAAAAATCGATTAGCGTATAAAAGGGATATAAAAATTTATTCGAGGTGTCTCCAAAAAATATTCGACCAACGTTTACAGCTCCACTACAGAATGTGCGACTGAGTAATGAGGTATGAGAGTAATCAGAAACTAGCTAGCAGCAGTAGTTATTTACCGGATACGCTACTTTGCGCATAAGATATACCAATGATTTTAGTGACTACATCACATTTTGATGTCGATAATGATGAAGAAAACGAAGAGATACACCAATGATCTGTAATAAGTACGTCTCTGAAGTCACTCAAAGCACCTTTGAAAAAAATCCCCAACGATATATTGTTGCTTGAAGAAGTCAAATAGAGGTTCGATTTATCATATCCAGCTAATGTTATAAACATTTCTAAAACATAGTGAAATTAACGTTTCGTTCACAAATAAAGTGAATAAATGCTAAATATGGAAATAATTTACAAACAATGAGTAAATAACAATACCCAAAACAGAATCATCTCTGCGGTAGATGGAAAAAAATATTACCTCACTTAAATAAAAAATTAATCAATTAAAAGCATCATAAATGGGTTTCCCAATAAAATATTGCAGGAAATACAATTTTATTTTTGATGTGCTATAGCAACCGCGAGATGGCACTGCAAAACGTATTTGCGCCTGAGTCCTCTATGTTCAACCTCCTCAGAGTCCCCACCCTCCGGGAACAAAATTTTTTCTCTGTTCATTTGGTACCTCTGGCTACATTTTGGCATAAATCGAACTTTGAATTTCGAAAAAAGTTGTTTGATGACCGGCCCCTAATGAGCAGCGTGCATAACGCCTTGAATTACGGCAGTTTCCACACACATCTAATGTTTGTGTTGCATACCTATCCATGTTATTAATTAACAGAAGACCCTACCATTGATTGGCATACGTAAGGAAAACTACCAATGAAAAAAATATATTTGCTCTTTATCTTCGTTTAATGATTCAGGAAGAGAATGGTGAAGTAATTTTAATAATCACAAAGATGCACAGGAAAAAAATCTATGGGATGCCCGATTTTTTTTAACAAGACCAACTCTCAATAAGAATCATTTTACCTCAGTTCAACTAAGGTCCACCCTTAAGGTTCTCAGATGCGTATTGAGCATTTCTATATGGGTCAAAACTTACTTTAAACTAAGTATCCTGAAATCGGAGCAACAAAAAAAAAAAATTTGAGCGTTTTAGGCGCAATTTAATTCATTTATATTTAGCTGACAGAATTTCCTTGAATTATATCATTTCTTCCGTATCTCCACCAAATGTATGTTTCCCAATAAATACTACTTGTTTTAATATGAATTTAAGCTCGTAAAGTAAACATGATTTAATTATATTTTAACATGAACACAGAAATGTATATATTTTGCGGCCAAACTGTGTCGATCTAAGGCATGTATTTACATAGAGGTGGTTTGATGACGACTAATTTGCATATACTTTACAAAATAAGAGTTCCGTTAACAAACACCTATGTTAAAAGGGTTGGAAACATTTACAGAGGCAATAGAGTGGAATGAGGTTGTTAACAAAAATGCTTGGATACTAAAATTCCTTCAAAGTTTAAATTATCGAAAGTGTAAATAGTTTTTCAGTTTCAAGATAGCAAGAAATAATATGAAAATCGTAGTGGTACTGCCTTTTAAACAAATGAGTAGGTGACAAACAAACTTGGTCATTTTCTCTCTATGCATCGCGTGCTTCCACGCCAAGGTAAGGACCTCACAACAGGCCCTAAAAGTCTCCTCCTAGTCCTGGCTGACTCTCTCTCTCCCTTTTTCTGAAACCGAAATCCTTCGGCACATAACGTCTCCCTCGATCCTCTCCACCGCGTTTTATCTGTAAAAAAATCCCACTCTCTTCTCCTCCTGTTCTGTATATTCGTTCCCTAAATCCTGTTTCCCTTCTCTGCTTACAGTCTCATCCTTTCAACCGGTATGTTCACTCTTCCGGTCTTTATACATGCGTATACAAATTACACGGGCACCCGGCTTCTCCTTTCCCACAAAGCCTATTTTCCCCCGGTATCTTGCCTCATCCTCCTCCCTCTTTATTCCTCCCCATTATCCTTGTACTGTAACACACCACAATTTGCCGGAGTAAGTCTTACCAATGTCATCGGCACAGCTCAGAATTATTGGATACTTTATTCATTCACATCCCTGTGATCGTGCAAGAGCCTTCCATAGAGTCTCTTTGTCGAGATTGGCCTTTACCCACTCCTCTCCGCCCACATCGGATATCTCTTAGTCCTTTCACCACTACCTACTATTTCCAGCATCACAAGGTGAACCGCATCTGTTCTTGGATTTGTTTTTTTTTTCATCCAATACCCATCTACGGTGTTGCTCCCACAAATTTCTCCAGCACAATTTTCTTTTCCTTTCAGTTTCGGAAAAAAAATATTTCAGGTTTCCTTCCTGTTAATTTTCTCTCGTAAACAAAGTGGAGATTTGTTTATATTGCTTTATCTTCCTCCATTTACAGAACTTTGCTTTAAGTAGACTACACCTAACTACTTAGTTAATTAATACCCTAACTCAGCGGCAAAAACGAATCGCCTCATCTTCACCACGAAAACCCCGTCAACAATTCGTCCCTCCCTTTGAATTCTCCCCTCACTTTCCCTTCAAATCCTATTTTTCGGTTCCCATTGCCTCCCAAGACCACCATCTCGCCGTCTTGTTCAAGGTCAAAAACCTCCCTTTCAAATCCCGACTCCCTATTCGGGTCCAACTCATTCGTTCCTGCTTCTTTTCCTTATACGTTTGCTCTTCATCCGCTAAAACTCATTTCTGAACGAGGTAGACTGGGTAAAATTGCGTCGAGGTCAAATGACTCCGCCAGATAATTCTAAATATAAAACGCCAGAGTTAATTGATGAATCGGAGTAATTTTCTATTCCTGTCGATTGGTTTCACTAAGCTTCAAATAGGTAAAGGAACCGAAACAATACGGTGGACCTGAATATAAGTCCCAGACTTTTAATGTCCATGCACCTCGACACAGTGCAAAGGGAAGACAAAAGGAATAAAGATGCCACCGAGGTGAGAGCCCAAGGACCCCTCCAGGAGTAGTACTATTCAATGGAAATAGTTTGTGAAAAAACACTGATGAGGTTAAACATATGAAATCAAATATTCAATTTTAATAAATTGAAAATAAAAAATCAGTACCGTGGGACCAATAGTATGCTCTTCAAAAACTCTTTAGTCAATTTCAAATACAATCAATATTCCAAATACAATCATTCAAGGTCTCCAAGGGATACTGGATGTACGAGATCTCCATCTTCTAAGATTTTCCCATTATTTCATTAATCTTTCGAACTTTGATCATTTTCAATGCTTGCCCGTTCATTGAATTTCTGCGGTGGGAGCACTTATAAATTTCTCTTAAAATTTTACAATTCAAATGGTACTTTGATTGTGTTCAGCTCAAAAAATTAAACTGACTTCTCAAGGACCACATCAAAAAATAATCATCAGTAATAATCGATCGCTATGTAATAAATAAAGGTGTTTAAAAAAGAATATACGTATTTCAAATGCATATATTTATTAAAATTTAAGACGCACGAATGTGAAACTTCCTACACATATTTACGAAGCTCTTAAGTTCAGATTACAGATGTTCATTATGTCCTCCATCAGCGATACGAACAAAATTACATCCATTCTCAAATTCCTCCCATACTAGGGTAAGCATATCCTTCGTGATTGATGCTATGGCAGTACGGATCACTTCTCCAAGGTGCTGTGGGAATGGTGGTACAGAAACGTTGTCTTTAATGAAACACCATAGGAAGAAGTCACCGGGTATTGTTTTAGGTAGTTCTAACTCTCAAATGAGCGGTGACTTAACTTTGAAGGACTCTGTTGGAACATTTTCTTGTCATTCATACTACATTTTCTTCAGAATCACGAGGTCGGCCAGGACTTATTCCTTTTCATACAAATCCTAAAAAACTGTCAATACCATCTGCGAATGCTCAAACCATTCGGAGGATCAATTTGGCACCTTAATCTGAAAAGTCGTTGCACTGTAATCACGGAATTGCACTCCGTAAACTCGAGGATAAAAATTTATTTCTCCTGCGGAGTGGCTATTTCAAACATATAACGATTACCAAGCAAAACAGAAATATAGCGGTTATTAATGTAAACTGGACTATGCATTCGTTTCTCCATTAGCCGATCCGAGGCGCAACAATCGACAAGGTATTAACTTTTAATACGTATATTCTTTTTGAAATACCATGTTTAGTTGGTATTTTAAAATAAAGAACATGGATATAAATAGCTACGACGTCAATTTTTTTATCAATATATTTTCATTATTAATATTCAAATCAATTTTATACAATCATTTTTATTTAAGTCAATCTTCATTTTTAGTGTAACGGTTTTAATTTTTAATGGACTTGATTGAAGTCTGGTTCGGCCGTGGGTGAGGTGGCTGAAACCCATAAGCTCCGGTTTACGTCACCTGTTAAACTTATCGTCAGCATTTAGCACATGCTTAATGTCATCTTTTTTTCAACCTGGAATCATATTACTTCCTTCACAGAATGTTTTACTAACGCCTCTCAATTTTTAAACTCAGTAATCTCGTTTTTATTTTTTTACCCGGATTTGAAGTAAAATGCTCATCATGTAATATATATCCATTCTCTTAACTACGAGAATAGTATGAGCATTTAAAACATTCAATATGTCTAAATAATACACATAATTACATTCTCACCCACCATGCAACCTTAACGTACTTTTTATTGATTTTATTTCTTATTACAACGATGGTGTAGGAAACCGAGATATATTTTCAATTTTCGTTATCAAAATTATTTTTTTGTTTTTAATATTCCACTTATCATTCGAAGAAATTCATTTTTCTGCTAATTTACATTGTGGAGCAATAAGCGAAATGATAATTCAACACCCCTACCATTGCTACAAGTTCAACGTTACTTATGGCGCATGGTTATCCCATTCGCTTATTTTGATTCGGTGATGAATTCTTATTTATTTTCAAGCATCACGATTGTATCAATAAAATATCCAATTTGCCGCTGTAAAGTTAAAGTTTATTTTATGAGTAAGCCATAGCTCCCGTTAAACCTTCTTGAAAATATTCCATTTTTGATAAAAAGAAAGGTATGCCTCTGCAAATGTAATAGTGAATATAAAGAGCAGCAAATATTATTATACCGGTTCCTTTCCGAAAAGAGGTTGATATGATTGCGTTATAAAGGCTATTACTTTTAGGAATGACCCACAGAATGAGTTTTATGAGCTGAAAGCTTCTACGTAGAGCACTACGGGGTACTTGAGGCGAGAATAGCAAACCTCCTTTCCATAATTTGATATTCACCAAAACATTTCCACGAGGGCATTATACCATAGATCCAATTCAAAATATTTACAATAACACCATTTATAAAGCCTTCAAAAGTACGGGCTCAGTGAATAAAGACAAAGATAATTTCTTCCTCTGGTTCCAAAGAAAGCTAAAGGGCCAAAATTTAAGAGAATCTGATGTACAAGGCTTTTGAATCTGGTATAATATTTGCTCAACCTTTGATAAAGTCCTTATTTAACCTTCAAAAGCAGCCGTAATCAATTTATTCATTTAGCATACGTTGTTACAAGTAGGTTATCGCCTAGTGGCTACACGAGAATTGAAATAAATTAATTAAAAGGTTGCCTCTCTTAGGGCAAAGAAAAGGAACAGATAATTCACGTATAAGATATAAAATGTGTACTTATACGGATATCACACTATTGAAAAATTAAATTTTAGCCTAATACCCCAATCTTCAAAGCTTCTATGATATCAACCAAGAATTGAAAAACGCTCAACCCTAAAAAGTTTTATCTTTGTGGGGAAGATATTAAAAATGCCTTCAGGGAGGTTATTCCACTCGTTATTTCCTCTGCGCAGGATTGGTTTCTTCAAAATGCCCGTTTCCTATTCCTTGACCTCAATTTGAGCTTGTGATAACTTATTCTTGCATTAAGGATCGTATTAGTAAATGAAAAAGAGCTGTTTTAAAAACCGTAATGATGAAAGCAACTATTTAATATTCACCTTTAAGAAGCAATTATGGTAAGATTAAATAGCTCAATTTAGTATTCGCCTCAAGTATTCGACTTTAGTAAAGAAAAAAATATTAAATGGAAGTCCTATATGAAAATTGTAATTACATTGCGAAAATAAATTATACGCCGATTGAAATTACTTTATTGCATTTTAAGATGATATGTTACCTTAATATCGTTCAAATTTACTATTATTATTAAGTAATGATTTATTAATTCACCTAATTTATTTTCAAAGTTTTCCATGATTTAATAGCCAACATCTTCTTACTTGCATTCACTTTCCGGTCGGTCAACATTATCCTTACATTAAGAACAATAGAACAATAGATGAGCAACTAAATATCCACTAGTAACAATGTCAATGAGGAAACCTTTAATGATTTCACCTAATGTGAACATAACCTTTAATCCTCAAAATCTTTAACAAGTTGCATCAAGTGATCGTCTTAGCCCCTAATAAAGGTTGAAAATAGGACAGATCATGACATACGTTAATGATAAGAAGCAACAGAACACCACATTCTAAAGTAGGTAAATTCAACAAAGATTTTACGAGTAGCACTTTTTGGAGCCTCGCACACCAATCTGAAAGCATTACCTTAATTTGAGTATTTCATACATCCCCACTTAAGCTTCTCTATTTAAGCTGATTCAGGGAAATATGGACATATTATACAGTCCATTCGAGTATCGATAAACAAAATCGATTGTTTTCTTTCCCCTTTTCTCTCCATAGCGATCGTGACTCGGAATGCGACGAAAATCGTGAATGCGGATTGCTCTGAAGGGCAGCACCGAACTCCAGCATGAACCGAGTCTTCATTTCCAATCCAATGGGTGGGAGTACATTGACTTCTCTTGATTTCCGATTCCCTTCAGCTAATTGCACCCACGTTAGCGACCGGCTACCGCTTGACTACCCTTCCAATATGTAGCAGAAACGTGTCTGAGAGGTCTGCCCTGCGATAAAATGTCCAAAAAAAAACGAAAAAATAGTCCTTTGGATTGGCTTTTCATCTCAAATTGCATAGTCGTTAGAAAGGCTAGAACACTTTCAACAAAAAATATTCCCAAAGTTATTTCTTCTTATTCTTTACTTATGCTTAAGTAATTTATGAGAGTTAAAATTTTATCTCAAATTCATTCCATATAAAGTTTCGGATTAACCATTTTAATGTTGTACGACTGACATTTTACCAAAAAATTTAAAGCCATTGCGTATTTGTTAATGAATTACAATATTATAATCCTTCACGTGTTTCAGTTCATTTGGCTAAAATATTATCTGAATTATATCTACACCAATAAAACTACCAATTCAGATATATATCTTTCATAAATCTAAAAAATACATTTTTACACGCCAGCTTCATCAAAAACTGAAATAATAAGTCCTGGGGTAACTGAGCTAATTGAGGCACCGAAATAGAAACGCATATCTCAGAAAAGAAAGATGCATTTTCGCGATCTTGGTTTCCATCATTGGTATACTGCATGCGTAGCAGTGACATAGGATGTCGAATCACCTTTGAGCCAACCACGATATAGCGCCCACGTTTCATCGTCGCTACCCCACCCACTGACCGTCATGCCTTTCACCGTCCGCCAGGGATCATATATACATTCCCAGAATACATCCCTTTGGCCTTCTCCAGCCTCCTCTCCGTCTCTCTCATACCTCTCCTTGCCGAAACATGCGCAAAACGCTATCCATGCATACGATTCCCCAATATCCCACTCTCCCTCTCTGTAACCACTCATGTTCGTAACAGTGACACCCTCTACTACGGCCTGATTCAAGCAGCGAAGAAAAAAATCTTAAGAACCATTGCTTGTTAAAGAAAAATCTAAAAAGGGTTTGTTACTAAAATTAGAGGTATAAAAAGACGCAATAAAATAGCGGGAAAATTTCATACTATTCAAAACAGGCAAAAGAATAAATCATATCCGCCAACTTATCGTCAGTGGGCCACTGTTAACCTGATACACAAGGAAGAAAGAATCATTTCATTTAAGATAAGTGGAAAGCATTCACTGTATGTTTTCCTCCTCCTCACACAAAAGATTCGCATTGATTCCCACCCATAGCGGAAGAATTTCAACACGATCCTCCAACGGAATCGCGGAAACAGTTCCCTATCACGCACCAAAGCAGAGAGAGAATGAGAGAGAGAGGGATTCTGAGAGCATCGAATTCGAGAGATTTGAGAGGAATTGGATCGGGGAGTGAATCGGCCGCAGAGATTGGGAATGGAAGCGCGGATGTCTTTCGCAGCGGCATCTGTGGAGCGCGGGTTCGATTGGGAGTGTGCGGTGTGGGGAGTCACGTAGTCAGCGGTGGAGAGAGAGAGAGACGGGTATCTGAGGGAATGAGGATGTGGAAAAATGTAGCCAATACGTGATATGAGTAGGCGCAGAGGAGTCAATCTGAAGGTTATATCATCTTTACTAAACATCGAGAGACCTTCAGACTCTAACTTTATAAAGTAAACTGGATATAAAAGAATAAACACTATAATGGAGTCGACATGAGTATACTTTCCAAGGTAATCATATGACGTCTTTTCTCGATGTCATGGTAAAAACGAAATCAATTGAATTTTCAAAGATTTGGAAGTGACCTGAAAGGCACACTCTAGAGCTGCTATCTTCTCTCGTTTATCTTTTAATGAGAAAGACAATGAGGTGGTGGAAAAATGTGACTAATACGTGATACGATTAGGCACAAGAATTTGAATCCAGGGTAATATCATTTTTACTGGGAATCGAGAGAACCTTAGAGACTAAATTTAGAAAGTAAACTGGATTTTTATTAAATAATTAGAATTTATGGAGTCAGGAGATTTTATGCTTTCCCAGTGAATTATGTGGGTAAACTCCTCTCGGGATCGCCATATCGGGTGCTAAGATTATAAAAAAACAAGGCCAGAAAGCAGAAGGTCTGTGGTTCGATTCCCGGTCCAGGAGAAATATTTCCATGTGTTTTTGGCCTCTGTTCCATCTCCTCACCACGCTGTGTGATTGTCTTGTGTTTATTAGTCCGTCTCATTCTTTCAATTATTATCTGTAATTATGTTTGTCTATTAGCCTAATGCGACTTGTGTGAATGTGAATTTGAAATGTGTGTAACTTCTATGGTTTGTTTCTTCTTTCTGATATCAGCGTTCCCCGAAATGCATGTGCTAAGTGTATCGTACTGTTTGTGTGAGTGAGACAATCTTTCATTCCATTTCTTCTTCTATGCGCGTTGATTTCTTCCTTGGTGGCGGGACCCACCCCCAGAGTCATCCATTGGCCAACACATTGGGCTACATCTGGGCGGAATTGGTTGCATAAACCCCCCGCCGAAAACACTTCAGATAATAGTAGCCTTGATAGTTTGATGGTCTGAGCATCTTCCCGGAAAGCAGAAGGTCCGTGATTCGATTCCTAGTCGAGGTGAAATTTTTCCAAGTGTTTTCGGCCTTCATTTCATTTCCTTGCCACGCTGTATGACCGTCATGTGCTTATGTGTGTGTCTCTTTGTTCCAATTTCTATCTGTAATTATATTTTTACATTCGCCTGAGGCGACTTGTGTGAATGTAAATTTTATGCATCATAACTTTCACGATTTTTACTTTCCTGTGCCCTTTCAAAGTTGAACCAATTTATCGAAAAAATACCATCCTCGATTTTTTTCTGAAAATTGCTAACTTAAGCCTTTTACTTTGGTTTCATGAATTGCTTTATTGACAAAATTGTAAAACCAAATTAATTTCTCTCTATTTCATTTAAAGGGCTTTTAAAATTGTTACGGAAACAAATATATGCGGCAGGTGCATTGCAGAATGACCGTAAGATTAAACCGGAAAAGGAAATATTGTAGGACATAAAAGAAAGAAAAGGCGTATGGGAGAGGAAAATAATATAAAAAAAACGGAAGCAGAGTACAGGATATTTACAAAAAGAAAGCGTGGGGCCATGAAAATTTTATCCGCTGAGGCACGGCATGAATTTATAAATAGGACGGGAGCAATGGAGAAGCTGAGAAAAGTAATTAAAACTTGTCCACGTAAATAAGAGCCTGAAAAAGACGGAGGCAGAAAGAAACAAAAAAAAAAGCGAGAGCAAAGGCGGTGGAGGTAAGGGGAACAAAATAATAGGTGAATTCCTTTGCACGTTCTTTTTGCAAGAATAATGTGATTGAGATTTTTGTGATGAAAAGAGCTTTGAAAGGCGGCACTCTTTTAATTAAATTGGCTCCGCTCATGTAACGGAGAGACGAGAATCCCTAGCAAACAACATGCATCCTAAAAGCAGGTGAGTAATTGAAACGCAAATCCACCACATAAAACGTTTAAGGTGTAGCGATCGTGAGGAGACAGTGGAATATCTTATGTAAAATACGGGGAGGGTATTACTTGAATTGAAGAGTGTACAAAGAGAGTTAATAACTGTGTTCTAGAAACGAAAAATTCATGTATCCGTTCAAAACTTCTTAATAAATTCCTTTATGAGGATTAAAAACAAATGAATCATTGAATGCAAATAACTCACGGCAACTGGTTCAACTGCAAAGTTACCTTGCAAAAATTATATTTTCCGCTGATAAAAGTGATTTGGCGGCTATAGGATATAAAATCATCATTATTTACCCATGGACAATGATTGCAGATAGGGATAGGTGAAAATTTTTATTTCAGTTGGGCATTTTAAAACGTCAATGAAAAACCTCTTTTTCATAAAAAATACGTTTTTTCACATTTTATATTTATTGAATTTTATTTTTACCTGGAAAGGTATGTACTTTAATTATTTATGTTAAAAGTAATCCTGAGCAATGCAAAATAACACATTTTCTACACAGAGTATACTTTTTATAGAAAACATTTACATAAGTATTGACATTGCAACATTCAATGATGGATACGACGTCTGTAAAATCACTAGCCCACTTTCGCTGTCAGTGGTCTCGAACATGCTCACCAGGCTGGTGACAATACGAACGTAATTATCTTCTAATCTTAAAAACCATTTTTTACCCTAAAAATAAATAGCTGCGCTCCTTAAATACTCTACACTTAACGATAGAATATTACACAAGTATAATAAAGCAGCAGCCAGCATAGCAGGTTCACAATCCAGAAATAAGGGTATTCAAATAACCGCGTTTAATATAACTTGAATTAAAACGTTGCCTTTTTATCTATATTCTCGATTCAGGGCTTCCTCTGGGATATAATAAACTCCAGATTGGTATGTAACTGGAGGAGGCGACCGACAGCTGAGGTCATTTGCACCATGAGGGAAGGGTAGGTAAGGAAGGGTGGAGAGAAACCCGGCGTCGGCATTAGCCTGTTCTTAACGAATGAAGCCGAGGGGACCACGGCTTAACGTCCCATCCGACGGACGGAGTGTTGCGCTTGAAATGTTTTCCACACAACATTCAAGCAGGGATCGGACAGTCTCTGAAAATTCTCTGCCACAGCCGGGATTTGAACCCGAGTTCGCCGGGTGGGACGCCAACACTCTAGCCACCACACCAACTCCAGATTGGACCTGAGGCACTCCCATAAGTTACAAAACCCTCACCTAAGGTAGTAGCTTGCCGAATTCATTTTCTTTCTCATTATGCGAGTGATATCTAATTAAACTATTCTTTCTTTAATTTTTTAGAGCAAATTTCCATCACATCATGCTTCATCGACGCAGCTGCGAGAATTTTTTCGAAGGAAACGAGAAAAAGATACGCAAATTGTAAATATATCCGTCCGGTCCAAATCAGACTATATTATTAGACTATATATGAGTCCGGTCCAAATTAGTTTTCCAGAGTTAAATAAAATTAAACAAACACAGCTTCCATTATTATACAGAATTCAACACATTTTAATACCAAATAGAAGAAAAATAGAATGAATGAGGTCAGGTAAGGACATCATTCCACATTATTTCAGTTTACAACCAATTGCGAATGCTAGGCCAAAATGATAGAAACTTTACTTTTACGTATTTGACAAAGAGTGCTAGTACTAGAAAAGTACTGAAATAATTTAAATCGCATAGAATTAAATTGGTGAAAATTATAATATAGTCTTAATGATAATCTTAATGATAGGTACAGTAATTCATAAAATAGCAAGGGTCCAAGCATGTACCAAAAGAGCTGATATAATGTCTACGAACAGAAAAAAAGCAAAATTATGCCAATTCATTTTTTGCATGAATCATTCGTTTATCGAATGTATTGAGACGTAAAATCAATACTTCATGACTCAACGCTGAGCTCGAAATGAATGAAAAGAGAGAGAGAGGAGAGTTTTAATAACCAGGATATTGAATCTTTTATGGAATACTCGATTGAATTTGGCAAGGCTTACATTTAGTTTGGAGTGACTGCATACGTCAACGCTTCAGAAATTATTCTGGCGCCAAAAACCTTTCCTTTTATCCCTCCCTGATGAAATGTTGCTTTTCATCTTTATACTGCCCTTTACACTAATGGATAGCGGCGTGACATAATAGAAATTCAAATATCTGTATTTTGCCTGTAGAGCTAAATGCGCCCGTAATCTATGAGGATGACAGATGCAATGATATAGAGTCGCAATGAAGTAGCAAACGAGATACATTTCATTTTAACATCCGGCCGCACAAATACCACACGGCTTAGTCCCATGTTTTGGAGGCAGACTTTTCGAATCAACAATTCTCCATATGCCGCTTCTCTCTTCCACTGTACGATTAATGGAATGCTACGCCGCTTCAGGAAATGAAACGCAAATAAGGACATTTAAAGATCAACTGCGACAAAATCCCATCTATCTAAGTCATGTTATCGATTGAACATTGCATAATTTCCATTGTATTCTTTCCCTAATACCAAACGAAATCCCCATTTCATCAATTACTTTAATGGTGGTATCATACTTTTTCTTTTCTTTCTACCTCATTTTGATATTCCCAAGGACTTTGCTTCAAGAGCCTTAATTAGATTCTATTTTTTACACATTTCATACTCTTAATGGCAAAGAATATAGTTGCATCGCAAACAGAAATTAGGAAATTGAAGTGAGTCATTATTCAGTTTAATGAGGAAGAATTCCATGTACATCTTCTCAGAAACTCCTATTGATTTCTTTTCATTGTTCAGAAATCAAACCTTATATATCTAAGTTTATAAACGAATTGGATCACAAATTATATCAATGCAGACTCTACTATTTCATTGAGGTTTTCAGGGACTACCAATGATAATTAGGCAAAATACTGAAAATTTTCGAATAAATGCACTTGTTAGGAGGAGTAAATATTCTGACTACTTTTGCTTTTCTCCATCAAACTAGACCTTTCAGAATTATATTATACGCCACACGAGATTATCTACCCAACTGAGGCTATAAAATTTCGAGCATGCTGATGTTCAAGAGAGACTTTGAATTCATTATTAGCAATAATAACGTAATATACTACTGGCTTTTAAACAAAAGCACTCCTTTTGGTCAAATTTACCAGCTTTTTGAAGTGCCTTCATCTTGCCTGATGGACACGGTTTTCAATTTAGTTTTTTCACCAAAGAGTTAACATGAGTTCGGGTTACTGAAAAACTTCCATTTAACAGCACTAAAAAAAAGTCAATGTTAGAGGCATTTTATTTATACAAGCAATATCAAAGGAAGAATAACTATGCACCTGCTCACGGATTTTATTGATTTTCATAATATTGCCCATATGCATTCCAAACTATAGCATTGATATTTTAATAAGATGAAACTTTATCTCGGCTTATTTTATTCTACCCATATTTTAATTTTGTTAAATTTCAATGAAAATGCTAGTTTATCTCAGCTTTATCCATGCTACCTTTATCTCGGCTTATGTTATTCTACCCATATTTTACCTCCGTAAATTTTCAATGGAAATGCTATGTAACTGTAACGAAACTGTAATGTAAATCCTTCATAAACCATTCAGTTTGTGTATCAGCAGAACATGATAATAAATACAGAACATCACACCTGCTAACGTATCCCAAGTCTTCAGAAAAAAGTTTGAAGAGTTGGTATAATTTAAGAAATAATGTTGCAACTAAAGGAAGTAGTTGAAGCTAGCACAGTGTGCGAACGAGAAAAGATGGATGATTCGAGAAAAGTATAAATAGGAGATAGAGATGCTGCCAGGGAATAGAACTTACCAGGGTATTTCCTGAGGGAAAACGATAAGAGCGACGCGTAGTGCTGAAAACGGCAAACATAGGATCCCAAGACTAGTCTATTACTCCGAGGGGATTTCCCGCCTTGAGGTTCCTATCTCAGCCATGCTACATTTCTTCCAAGACGAAGGTCGTCAAAGGAGGTCACATGCTTTATCTTAAGCCCTTCCAACAGTGAGAAAAAATATTACTATCGTGACCCTAGAAGTCTCCTAGAGTGATGTAGACCATTTCCCGGACAAACATGAGCGCAAAAAACTCTGAAGGCTAAACCTGTGCAATCACGATGACAGAAAAATGTCAGACCTTGTCTCTGCTAAGCCATGAATCATGATTTTTAAATGCTTCTTAATAAAATTAAACACTGATAACATCCATTTACAAACGCAACCATTGAAAAAGCTAACACTCATCAATACTGTTAATACAACGATTGGGTTGGTGTGGTGGCTAGAATGTCGGCTTTGCTCCCAGTGAACTCGGGTTCAAACCCGGCGGGGACAGAATTTTGAGAGATTGTCCTTTCCCTGCTTAAATGTCGTGTGGGGGGCAAGTCAAGCTCAACAATCTGTCCCTCGAACAGGAAGTTAAGCCGTGGTCCCCGTGGCTCCTTTCGTTGTGAGCAGGCTAATACCGACGTCAGGTTTCTCTCCCTCCCCTCCACTTTTCTCTACTCCCTCATATCGCAAATGACCTCAGCTGCCGGTCACCTCCTTCAAATACCATGCCATAATGCAATTACTGACAGCAAATATCTCGCTTACTGTAAGAATCCTTTTAAAACTAAGAGAAAAAACTACATGAACACTTATAGGTATTCTGGTATGATATATCTTTAGCCATCATAGGTATGCCGGCATAGTTACGAGTTGCGAATATTACACGTAATACAAACCCACAAGCACAATCAAATTTGAGCCGTTTTGCTACCTGGTACCACAAAATTCCGCGAAATTTCCCGTCCGCCGCTTATTTCATCCACTCGGCGAGCCACGAGTGGAACAGGGGAGCACTGGGGGAGGTCCTCTCCCGTCCACACGTCCGTCAGATCGGACGATGCGTCTCTGACCCCATTCTCTACGCCATGGCCCCCCGGTGACCTCGTACAGGGTCGAAAGGGATGCCTGGGTGCCATTCCGACGTCCCCCCCTTGCAAATCCACGTTCGTTCGAGAATTCCAATGTTGGGTAGACCAAGACAGTTACAGAAATCACTCGACAACGGCATTTGCTTATGAACACGCTTACGTGGAACCGTGGAATCTTTTTCCCATTTCAATTCCCACATATTTATTCCAAAAGAAAATCATTAATTTCACTAATTTTATCAAATACTTTGCTATTTCTATTGTTATGAAGCATACCCCATTACATTCTCTTTTTTTAGGAATTTGGGTCATCTTCGATAACATATTCAATACGTTGAAAATGTAACGCGTTCAATGGAATAGATGTTTGTCAAACACATATTATTTTTGAAAAAGAGGCCTCTATAGTCCGTTAATATTCACGCAGGTCTACGTGAACCAAACGAATATCAATGTTTGTGATACGCATGTTAATGTATCCGCATTATCTGGGCGAGTGGTCTGTGCAGACTTAACAGACGCCCTTTATTTTCCTGTGCATATTTGTTTAATGGGCACTCTTCATTTAATTCTTTAACAAACTTTTGCATTTGCAATGTAATACAGAAAAGGACGAGAGAAAATGCATGAAAAACTGGGTTGAAAGCGCCTAAAAGCATTGGAAATTTGGGGGAAAGTTATTGGCAAGTTAAAACGGATTAGAAACGAAAATTACCAAATTTTCGCATTTTTGATTAGCAATGAAACCAATTTACTCAAGTCTGCACCAGACAAATTTCTACGTGGAGGAATGATTAGGTGTTAAATAAAATAACTACTCACTTTGTTACTGATAGTTTACCAGGAAAAAAAACTTCGTACCCTCACCGAATTAATATCCAACCAGTGGAGTGATTATAAATAACCTTCACCAAATGTTATAATTATTGTGGAGGGTGTAAGGAAATAGGATGAGCCTCGAAGTGAATCCATTGCTCATAAATACAAAGTGAAAAATGACCGTTTAAGGGAAACAGAGAAGTGGCGGGGAATGGGACGAAGAGAGGTTTAAGCATTCACGAACTTACCCCGGTTTTCAATTTATATTCATGGTCGGAAGTCTATTTCTTGGTCAAGGCAGTCAAGGGAAATAAAATGCTGAATGCAATACACTCATCAAGCCTGAGAAATACTCGCCCAATTGCAACGGAGGACTTAAGGGAGTAAAAATCACTACCGCTATGCACTCCGTCAGTTTATTCCCACCGGTAAACAATAATTCACCTTTCCGCTATACAGGCAAATCGCCTTCAACGAAAAGGGTGGATGGAAAAGGGATGAACAAAAAGAGAAAATAAACTGATTATCCTATCAACGTCCTCAGAGGATAACGTGGATGCATATTCGGTGGTATGAAAGGATAGAATGCAAGATGTATTCACAACTACAAGCAAATGAATTGGTGGATACATAAAGAGCACGCTCGGTTTGAAACACTAACAATTTCCCATTTCATGAGCATTGAATATTTAATACATGAGGAGTTCCATAAGCGTTACCTAAGAGCATGCCGTTAATCCAGAGACGAATATGAGTACTTACCTATATTTTCATGAAATTCTTATGATTTCTCCCTAACACATATTATAAGTAAGTTCGATTTCAGAAATCCATATCCACTTAACATTTCAAATAACTTCATTGATATATTTGCTCGCATATTTGTTGCTGAACAATTAATAGGTGAAATAAATAAAATAATAATTGCATATGACAAGCACATGACCTGTGTACATTTTGAGTCATTTTTTTTTATCTTTGCATATTTCATTCCATTTTTCATTTAACTATTTCCAGATGGCGGAAAATGCATCTTCTATGCATCCTTATTTTGCGGATTGGGAAGAAACTCTTCACGTTTCTCTGTGTGGACCATTTTTCAAGGCAACAGAGGAGTATACTACCACAGAAATAAACCACAACCACATTTCCTTCAAGGTAAATAGCTGGAACAAAACCAATTTTCTTATAATATCTTATTATCCATCAAAACTATGAACTCCTGGCATTAATCTGGAGAATACGCTACACTGCCAGCAAATATGCTCGCTTTGGACTTCTCTGGAATTTCATCAACCTCTGTGTTTCATAAAAGTTTTTCTCGGAAAAATCAATGTACTTAGGATCGTTCGATTTAAAAAAATGCTACTTTAAACTTTAATTGCTAATTTAAACTTTAGTCAGTCCCAGTAGTTCATGCCTTCGGTTCGTTTGCTGTACTGTGCTTGAATACCTCATATTCAGTGCCAGTTAAGAATAAAGTTTGATGCCAGTGAATTCCGAAAAAAGTGTTATATGTGTGGCGTTGCTCTTTGTTTTGCATCGCGCTTCAAGATATTTCTAATGAAAGACTATTGGCGGGCAAAAAAAAGTTTAGAGAAAAAAATCGAAAATCTTGACAAACCAAAAGAGTAAAAATATACATGAGACATGCAAAAATATGCTTCTACAATTCCGGTCCCAATTCCGGAAAGAAGAACGCAAAAAAGGATGGAAAGCATTATTTTATGGCCATAAAAATGTTAAATATACATAAAATACACCATTCAAAATTATTTCGAAACATACAACTCAAACATTGAAATCATGCTCTCCAGATGTACGTTATAAACCCTTGGCAAAATTATATCCCTTAAATTAGAACATCCGTTTATACTGATGCTAGAAACACGCTCAAAATTTGTAAACGCTTGCCAAAAGACAAGTAGTTCAATGCCTATTTCATGATTTTTGCACAAGCCATAAATGCATATGTAGCCAACTAGTGTAATTAAAATTATTATTTCCCCTAAGCCTTTGTCTCCCATACGATGTCAAAACTAAGACGAGCTTAGATATCTGAGCCCTACTTCGTAGAGAAAGGTCATACCCCCGTTGCTTTAAGTCTCGAAACCTAGAATTGCTGCACTTGAGAGGGGAAAGCAAAACATCGCATGTGTGAATATATTCGACGAATATACACGCAGTTGGTCTCTTTGGATAGGAAAACGAGTGATGGATGCATACGTTGTGAGTAGGGTAAGGGTTAACACAACATGCTCAGGAGCAACACACTGGTTTGCGAATTTTCTCCAATAAACTTTCTCATAGCTATCTCGTTTATACTTTCTACAGCTTCCCGTTTAAATGACGCATTAATTAGGGAAAAAAGTGTAAAGCAGATAGGTAATATACTAATATAGGTTCTATATTCACCCGATGAAGTAAAGCCCTTAATGAAACGAGTAAATACAGTCCTGGCCTACAATCGGAGATTTGAAAGCGGTAAGCTCATCTTTTTTGTTCTCCGACTACATTCCTACTCTGGCAGAAAGCCGGACGCAAACGCGCCGTGGAGCAGCCGAAGAAAGTATCTCACGCAAACAAACCGTCGCCCAAAAAGCCCTCGCAAGTTTGAAATGATTTATCCAATGCGAGGGCAACTGGTCGCCAGCACGTGGACCCCATGTTCCAACCGTGCGTGGGAACAAAAGACCCATATCAGCAAACCCCAAGCGCACACAGCGGTCCAATGCACACCCCTATCTATCAGTCACCATGTCACAGAGACGATTTCTTTTCCACCCCTGTTTTAAATCCTCCTGCCAGCATAGTTGTCTGCAGTCGTTTTCATATGACTTTAATAGAATTGTAGGTTACCCTTCGGTGCTACAACAGAGAATTCCTTCCCTTTTCAGGTAACACGAAAGCCAATCCTTAATATTATCGCATAAGAGTTTTACTGGAGCAAAAGGTAAATTAAATTACATTTGAATTTAAAAAGCGAATGAACAGCTCTAACACCAATCAATTGACTTTTATTTGGCAATATTGAAACTGTCCAGAACCCTCAACCTATTCTAAGAACTAGCGACAGTGCTACTACAAGTTTAGCGGTAAATTTTGTAGCTTATTTAATCTAATGGTAGCTTCCCAGCATGTAAAAATTTCAGCCTAAAAAAACGAAATAACTTTTAGCGTTTATTTGAGATTGAGACACTATCCAAAAAGCCAGTAAAAACGACACTAAATGTGGAGTCACATACACATAACAATCAGTGAGTGATAATGTATAAAAGATAAATTTGTAAGCCTAAATAAATAATTCTTACTTTGAAAATGTATAATTTAAATGTAATGTAAAACTTATATTAACATTTAAAATGATAAAAGTAATAAAACTAGCTTTGTTATATGTTCTGATAGCTAGTAAAGTAAAAATATACAAAAAAAATTTAACATAATAAAATTTCTGACTTACTAGCTTTAGCGGGATTGCAGCTCAAGTGTTTGCATCTTACCTGTAAAGAAAAAAAAATATCATTCCAATTGCTAAATAACTTTATGGTAGGGTTACTATTTAAACGAATTAAATTATCTGTTGCTGCACTGCCAGTGGCGGATGGTGGTAACTTATCCATGGTGTGCATTAGAGCAGATACAGGATGATTAATTTATATGAAATTAATTAAAATCCATGAGCATCATATTTAGTCGTAATAGAATACATAGCATGCAAGCCATACCACTGGTACATTCTGACCTTAAAACTGCATGAACAGAAATAATATAAGCATGCTAATGAAAACAATTATTCTACCTTTACAAGTGACGGTAGGTGAAATTCATTCCCCTTTACTTCTTCCGAACGAACTTCTCTATTATCTTGTCATTGAAACCCTCGATACCATCCCGGAACTTTTTTTTTCAATTGACAACATCGCCAAAGCAGTGAGCCTGTCCTCGTCCATATGGCTACGTAAGAATGTTTTAGCACGTTTAAGGGTTGAATAAAAATCCTCTCTTTTTCACTAATTGTTATCGGAAATGTTGCAAGAATTTTCAGTAGTTTAGTTGTTTCACTGAATGTGTTTTGAATTTTACTGTCAACGATGAATCCTGGTAGGGCAACGACTCTAGAGACTTTCCGGAAGTTCTCGTGCATGTAAATTATTTAATTGGTAATGTATAATATGCAATAATGTAAATAATAATATATAATATTTAATGCTCAGTTTTCAAGCTAAAGTTCTCATTGACCCATTGGTTTCGAAGTTAGCAGAGATTTGCGTAGTTTAAAACAAATCCGCCAATTGTTTTTGGTACAAACAATTTGTTTTCTAAAAACTGTTAATAATAGATCTTGCTTTTCTACATCAAAATTCCAAGTTATTGGAACGAAAACTACAAGAATACCAAGCGCTCAAAGCTGGGCAACTTGATTTTACGTGCAAAAAACGGGTATTTTTTTAGAAAAATTGAAGTACCTACAGGAAAAACTATGGCGCAAAACTTTTGTTTAACTGAATGATCCTGCGTAGGAATAAATTCTCCTTCGTATGCTATTTGTTGCATTGAAATTGATTGCCTCGTTTGGATGATTAAGCTCCTCAAACTCGGGTGTCTTGCTTTTTTTTTTACAGACAGTAGGATCCTGGGCGCAGGTAGTGTAGGCGGCCGCTACACTACCTGCGAGTCACTCACCAAACATGCGCTTGCGCACTCACGTCGTTTTAGTCGTTTTGAGTCTGCTCCTGGCACCCATTTGAAAAGCACATTTCCCCCGCTTACATCGTCCCGCACGAGCACCCTCAAGCGATCGCATTGACCGAATTTGCGCCCAGCGCGATGCCACGGGATGGCACACTTGCAGAGCGGTGAATTCGCCAAGGAGATAGCTGTAGCTCTCGGAGCTTCATATCACATCCATAAGCAGACAGGATTTTTATCCCTATCGTTGTAAAGGAATAGTTATCTTTCGTAATTCAGTCTTCTTTGGGTGTGCACTGGCTAACATGCGTATATGCCCGCGCCGCCACTGTGCACTGGTATAGCTCTTTTTCTAAATTAAGTTTAGCCTATTTTAGAAAACAAACATTTTCAGTAAAGAGAGAAGAATTGGGGCTGTCATTACGTTATATTTTCTAATGGACTAGTAATATATACGTAAGAATTACAATTGATTTCTTTATTCTCGTTGGAAATTAATGGTGAATTACAGGTGCCATTCACATGCAGAATAAACCCATAAATTTGATGTATGTAGTTAAAAAAGAATGTCAATTCATTGCCTTTTACCGAGGCAAATTACTTGCATAAAAGTTGAATAATCACTTTTAATTTAATTAAGGATGTAGAGAGTAAGTATATGATTTTCGTCATTATTCCAAATATAGCATTTTTACATCAGGCGAAATACTGAGGTAACTTTAAAAAATTTTAAATACAGTAAAACGTTTATAAGGGTTCACGCTATATCCTTTCAAAGTTCAAATATGATAATGTCATTATGAATCCATCAATTAGTCGTGAAATGAGGGTAATTTAAGCGGAAGTGATATGAAACATTTAAGACTTAGCATCATTCAGCTTAATTCATTATATACTTGATTATTAGCATTCTATTCACCATTGGAGTTATCGATTTCTCTGGAATTGAGCTATGGGCAATATAGTTATAAATTACAATTTTTATAAAATTCTATCAAAATTAGTTTTCAGTATAGAAAATATCCACCATTCTGATTGCAATTAAAATTGTTAGTGTAATTGGTAGTTTATTTGCACCGTTGTTCGCAACCACGAATTATCACAGGCATTCATCACAATATTTAGTTAGCTAGACACGACTAATAATTTAATTATAGGTGAGTCAGTTCAGCTCATTAAGAAGGCAATCCATTGATTTAAACAAACTAAATAATGCCGAAATGTATGGTGGTTTTTTGGAGACTTTGAGTCGCCTCTCAAGCTTTCCCTCTCAAGAATGGGACACTTTATAGGAATGGCAAGGGAGCATTGGCATCGAAATATTCCAAATTATTCGAAAAAATTTCTCGAGAGAAAGAAAGTATTTTTGATGGTAAAAAAAAACCTTTCATAATACATACTTCAAGGTACATTCACCTAGATAACTCGAACAAAACTGCGCCTGAATTTAAATGCCTTTTTATTAGCGGCTTTTTTCAGTAAAGGACCTTCAATGAATTCCATTTTGGAGTGATTACCTTCATCTCTTCAACCTTATCCCGACTTTACCAATGAATTCTCAGGATCAAAATTCTATGCATGCATTAAAAAAGTAGACTCTATTTTCCGCACGGTAGTTCTCGAAATTAAAGTGTTAAAGATAAAGGGTATTCCAGCCAAAACGTTCGACCCTATTCGATGCCGTAACCATAACTTTATCGTTGAATTCGAAGTGCTATGCCAACTCGACCCTTAATTGAATACTCCATCGCAACGAATACATTACCACCACAAGAATATCATTCTTATTCCATCAGTTTCGGGTTGAATAACACTTCCACAGAAGTTAAGGTATAATTTTCACCCTCTGCGTAAAAAAATAACACCACGGTCTTTCAAGATGATATCTCTAATCGGATTAAGTTCCTTAGTAATTCCATCCAAATTTCAGATAATTGAACTTCGTAGCAAGACTAATTGGTACTGTTTCAAGAAAATAGAACGCGTATCATAACTGTCTAATTTAAGTAGGTCAAAAAAGAGTATTGAATAGTAAAAACACCGAAATCATAGGAACTTAAAGGTACTGCTTTACTTCGGTTTGCTGAAAAGTGATCACACATAAAAATTCTTATAGTGAGGTACATACACTAAATGGTAGCAAAAATGTTTATTAAAAACTCTTTATGTTTCTTTGGTTCTGTTTCTAGCTCATGGGTAGTAAAGGAGTCTCTCCATACCAATGTTCCAGCAGAGGAAGAATTCACACGATTGTAGGGCCCATTTAATTTTTTGCCGTCTCCGTTAAATACCTATTTCCAAAGAAAATAATGATTTAATTGTATCATTTCTTTTATATGAGATGAGCAAAAAAAATGCCAGGTTAGATACAAACTGATAGCAAGACTATAAAAATGGAGAGTGACTGAGGCTTTCAGACGTATCAAAACCATTACGTATTGAAAGGGCAAAGATTTCTACTCCTTTCTTACGGATTGCAAGCTCCGCGAATAGCCTCCCCAATGAAAAGAGCACACGTCACCGTAATATTTGACAATACTTCCAAAAATACGGTGATACTGCATAAACAGGTAAGTACTAGAGCCTCAGTTTTTTCCATAGACTCTAGAGCAACTTTTATGACCAACCGCATGGTCAGCGGACCCCCAAGGTATCAAGAGTTCACTGGCAGTAATATGTATTCTACACACGACTAGTAACAATCGTCCAAGTTAGACGGAAACTCTACTCAGTAATTTTCCAAAAAATATCCCTCCTATCTTTGTCTTTTTATTTTGTACTTTTACAACTCCTTTACGATTCTGGTCACGAACTTCACCCCGACGAGTTCAACTACGTACGATACACTTGTAATGTGGATATAAGAAATTGTCTGGCCTCTATTTATTTTCCTGTCTCCTTTGCAATTCTTTACGAACCAGAAGACTGTGCCGAGTTGGCTCAATTTAGCTAGGAAAACACCTTTTTTCCCTTGGCCAATTCCATTCATAATATTTGGCAATCTACATAGAATTAGAGCAAATAATTGTTTTATTGAGGTGAAAATTAGGATAGAGCACCATGTTTTGCGGTGAATATGTCACATGGTCTCATTAGATTACACTTTTAATGTGGATATCAATCGAAATTTTGATTTAGGCAATCGTACCAAACGATTCACAAAGAAAATAATTTAAGTTATAGTGAAGATGTCAATGGTATGACATATAAGCTGTAATGAAAGATAAAATTTGGACATACAATATATTTGCAATGATTTTAGCAGAAAATACAACGAAAGATTATGGAAAATTCACCATTATATTTTAAAATAGATGATATATCATTCTTATTTCAGCATATTTTGTTTTTCGATTGCACTTATAGAAGTAGAGGGCGGGTAAATAAAGAAGTTGAGGGAATGTTCACGAAACTTTGCCCGAATAAGGTAGATGCTGAAGTTCCTCAACAAGATTTCCCAGAGAATCCTCAGTCTTCTAGAAAGAGTTCTTCATCTTAAATAAAAGGTCGAAGAACACATCATCCATTCCGTTGAAAAATCAATACGACAATTTCTTTCCATAACTTCACGCTCCATTAAATGTTTTAGGTCCTAGCCATGTAATTAAAAATCGTTGTATGCAGGAGGTCTCCTACTGTGAGAAAGGGGTGATTTATTCCATATAATAGTAAATTTACTATGTTTCTTCAATAAGCATCAATTAGGTTTCCATAAAAAATTGGGCACCGAATAAATGAAATTGATGCTAAAATTTCCCTGGTAATTTTTAAATTTTAACCTGATAATTTTTATTGTAATAAAACATGGAATATATAGAAAAAAACCACTTTAAAGAGTTTTTGAAGTTTTTAAGAGTTTCAATAATCTTGGACGATTCCATTACAAGCTTTCTAATTTAAAACATAAGGAAAAAAGGTTTGAAAATAAACTAAAAGAGCATACTTAATATATGGACCTTTTGATAGCTAAATTGGTCATTTAGAAAAAAGTGATTAGATTAAAAGCTCTTCGCGGGACCTGTACTACTTGTAGAGAAACTCTAACAGGCTTTAGATGAGGGAGCTTAATTAAATATATTTTTATGTATTTTAAACGATCAAAAAGCAATTTAGTGCTTACAATTGGTAGGGAAAACAAGGGAAGAAATGGACAGTGGGAGGTACGAGAAAGTTCAGAATCCCTCTTTTGATTGAAGTTTTTTGGCTCTTGCTTTTCTCACATACACCAGAAGCATTCGCTGTATCTCCTCATAAAATGAATAGGCTCACTTACGTGAATGTGAGTATAGAAGAGGGTATAGGTTTTCATACCTATTTTGGTAACTTTCGTGAGATGCTTTAACTTTAAATTTCCATTAAGATAATTATGACTTTTTCTCGCTGGAAGCAATGATAAAAATGGATGTCCTTCGGGTTATAACTGCTAATTTCAATAGCAATAAGTTGCTTTTTAAAGCCTAATAATACATGCTAAATAGGAATTGGCCCTTAAGGAAGGTCTGGGACATCAGATATGTGGGAGGAATGTGACAGTGTCCCACTTCTCCCAAGCACAATATTATTTAAATCCAGATGTGGTACCAGCGCCAAATTGTACCGTTCTGGAAGCTGTGAAAATGGTTTGTGATGAAGGCAAAAGTGTGAGGGAACACAATCACTATTACTGTAAAGTTATTTCGCAGTCTAGCTACGGGTGACGCTTTCTAATAGCGTCGACGTTTCGATCATGTGGATCACAGTGAATCCAGACAAAAAAGGAGATGACAAGCATGTCCTAAATTATATAAATTTCGTACGCTCCGCTTAAAACTTTAAATACTAATCTACACGACGCATTTCGAAGCTTTTAAATTATTTTTTGAGCGTAGTCAATGTCAATACACTTTACTTTCTGTCCATTTAAACCAAAGGTATTTGAAGGAGTGGCACTAGCATCAATGTGTGCCACAATAGGGAGAAGTTCATGGGGGTGCCTGCTGACTAATCCTTCTCTTTGTTGAATTCCTTAGGTCCGCTGATATTTTACTTCCAACTCATGGGTAAATTGTAAAATAATTTAAAATTTAAAATCGTGAATCATAGTTTTAAAAAAATAGTTATCCCAAATACTCAAGGAGGTGAAGGTGTACTTCAACTTGGGTGCAGGTGTAAAAATATTAGCCAATGGGAAAATATAGGGCAGGGCTGCGTCAAACAATCATAGGTTGAAAGCTGTTGATGAAGATAATAGTATCGTCATTTAATCCGTTTCGTTATGATTTTATGTTGATGGACTTACCCTATACTAAAATAATGACTTTTAAGCAGCATTAGACGAATATTCTTGATACTCAAATCACAACACTAATAAACTCAACACTTTTTTCAGAGATCCAGCATCTTTTAAAGCAGCGCAGATTTTCCATGACCAAAAGCGCTTAAAATTATGTAGCAGCGCGAAAGCCAAAGAGATATATTTTCAGGCCCAATTATACATTTTCCCACTATCCAAAAATTCCCCTTTCATGTAATGCACGTTTTTAATAAAGTAAAAAGGCTGCAGATGGATCTGTTTTATCTTTAGTAGCGGCAAAGCTCTATGAATGGAAGGCACTGATAGCTTACATAAAAATATAATGATTATTTTAGTGATGAAATTAGACGAGGACGAATGTTCTGGCAGCCTCCTTTAGAACTGATTTTGGTCACAACAGGGACAAAAACAGGATCAATTATGCCAGTAACGAGAATCAGTGGCGCCGACTCCATGGGGCCTGAGGGGGCCCGAGCCCCCTCAAAGATTCGTTTGGGGGGGCGGAGCCCCCTCAATAATTCAAGAAAATAATTAAGTTATATTATGCTTTGTGAAATCACAAAAATATATTGGTAATTTTTTCCCATGTTTGACGATAGTTACCTTTTAAAATAAATTCAGCAATGTGTTAAAACAAATAATTATAAGGTTAAGCAGGTTAACTGAATCAGGTGGTGTGAATCATGATAGCTTTTCGGTGCTGCGACACACTTTGAATTTAACCTCTTCCCGGGGAAAGACCCCCGATATGGGCCCCCCCAATATTTTTTATGAGTCGGCGCCCCTGGCGAGAATTCCATGGGATTAGGTCTCACATGGAATGGAATTATATTGGGAAACATTTATGAAAGAATATAACCTTCCGCCATTAATACCTGCGTGAGGATTGAAAACGTACAATTAAAGTACACAGCAACTCTGATGGTACCAAAAGGATTAAATTTCCGAGTATTCATCTCATAAAATTAAATATCCAAAAACATTTTTCATCAAACCCGATTTCGGGGAGTGAGAAAATTATTGAAATAATGTAGAATACCAAGAAAATTGTAAGGTAAATGATCGATCGAAACCTACCTACGTTTACTATTCCTTCGTGGTTTAAATTATTTTCCGCAAGTTTGTTCTTCTCTAACTTTCCTCTCCCTTTCCAACTCTCAGACCTAATTCACAGTTTAGTTCCAAGCAGCACTGTTGAATTGGTATCGTATTCCTCGCATATTACGCCTCTTGGTTTCACACATTACAGCTCCGCCGCTCTTATGAACAAAATACGCTCATTCGCGTCCATTACAGGTCGCATCAACAGGTCACGTCATCGCCTGATGATGCGACCTGTAATGGACGCGAAAGCTTGCATGACAAAGCGCAACACGCAGCTGCTCCCGAAAGCCGTTGACAACAATGCATCTCGCTGCGAAAGCCTACAAAATACGCTCACACTTCCTCCAGGCGTACGGCCTCCATGGCTCGATGTGTCCATCGTTACCGAATCCGTAAATTAAATTTTGACGTGCGGCCGATTAACCGATCGAATGTTTGGCTACTTCCCGAAGCGTACTACAGTTTAAATTCCGAGGGGTGACTTTGGATATCCTTTGGCGTAAACCCTGGCGGTGCGAGGTGATCCGAAGAAGGGACCTCACCACCTTTACTGAATAGGGTTGTTCACCAATTTTTTTTTACTGTCTTAAATGAAACTGCACACCTAGGGGATACCGGTGGCAGTTTCAGCGCTTTTCTATTCAAAAATGTAATCCCAAAAAGGCTAAGCGAAAAGTGTGGAATCCGAGGGCCGGCTCAAACGCTCCGAAAGCGCACGATGGTTGCCGAAGGCATGCTGACGTCACACACAGCGAACTTCTCGCGGAACCCGTCAACCCCGTCGAATAACCTGTGATCCTGCGTCAGAGAAGAAACAACGAGGGTGAAAATGGAGGAAATTAGGAAGAAGGCGTATATACTATATTGCTTTCTACCGCTTTGTAATTCTACCACAATAAGAAATCCGGGAAAACGTTTTATTGCTGTGCCTCTTAATTCTCGTGTGCGAAGGAAATGGTTCACTGCAGCAATGCGAGATGACCAAAAACATCAACGGCAAGACATTTTATTATTGCTGTGAAGATTATTTTAATGTTAGTGTTAAATTTATACTAAATTCCAGCATTACAACGTCAGTTAACGTGATTTATTGTTTTACTTGCGGTCTTCCAAAATAAGTCGAACGGACGAAAACAATTTTAAGTTAAGTTATTTGAAGGGAAATAATTTACAAAAGATTATGAACAATGTTTATGCTACTATTCAATGAACACCGAAGTTAATTGATGCTAACTTAGTCTTAGATTTAATACACCAGAGATTGCCATACAGTAACCAAACAATGTTTATTGATGAAATATTCTCGAGCACATTCTCAGCCGAGAGTTTTGGAGTTGGTGAAAACAATAATATAACTGACTTAATAATGAAGTTACCCCAAGAGGTACTTAGGAATACCTAATGATCCAATGTACGTCATTGATTTGCCCTCTGGAATATTTAAGATTGCCACCAGAGACATTTTCATCACCATCATCAAAATTAAATTAAATGACAACTTAAAGAGATTAGGAGACCAATTACAAATCAGTAAGACAAGAGTTTCTTCTACTATCCACACAACTTTACCTCTTATTTCACATTATTAAAAAAATTAATATTTTTTCCGAAGCATAACAAATTTGATCTACCTTTGTCTTTTCAAGCCAATTACAGCAATGTACAGTATATAATTGAATGTTTTGAAATTCAAATTCAAAAGCCCCCTGATCCAATAAATCAAGCTTTGACATGGAGTGAGTATAAAAAATGTAATGCCATCAAGTATTTAGTACCTTGTGAACCAAATGAATTTGTAAATTTTGTTTCCTCTGGGTATGGTGGAAGAATAAGTGACAAAAATTATTTTTCCTGTGGTTTCTTCTGATTTTGTGCTCAGGAGAAACTCTTCCTTTCATAGTGTATATATATTATTCTCTTTTAAGTTGGATATAGCAAACTGCTGAATCGCCGTATTCTTTTCTGGCAGCGCTGAAATATTTTTCAACCATTAGACCCATAGCACACGCCGATTTTGGACGGCCGTCGACATTCCAATGGTGAACAATGGAAGGGCACGGGAGATTGCACACTGACCGACCGCGCACCGGTACTGGTAACAAGTCTATTAGCTACCGTCCAATGCCACTGCGGATCCCCTGCGCCAGCTCAACAACCAAGCAACTTATCTTTTGACCTGTGAAAATCCGGCGTGTGTGCAAGCAGCGCTTCACCGGTAAAATATCGGCCGGTATTTTACCGGCCGTCCAAAATCGGTGCGTGTGCAAGGGGCCTTACAGTAACATTCACATGAATAAATATTGACAATAATTTGCCATTCCATATCATGATTAAGACAAATCTGAGACGAACAAAAGTGATTATTTCATGGTATTAGTTCCCTTATGTCACCTAAGTTTTTATAGGCTATAAATTATCAAAAGCCTTTAAAACTAAAAAAAAAACGAGCATTGCGTGACAGGGATTTGTGATATAATATGAAATGTACCCCTGGAGAACCATTTCAGCGTTTACTAGGGGATAATTCGAATAAAAATGGAAGCCAAGGTTGAGTAAATCGTGACAAAATTAAGTATTTGATGCAAAATATGCTCATAAGTACGATTTACATATTTAACAGTGCTATCATAATTGATATGCATTGGCTCCTAACTTGCCTGCTTGACTCCTGGAATTTCTGTAGCGCTAAAAATGTCATTACTGCGTATTTAGATTTTTTTCTTGCCTTGACCTCTTTTTATTCATGATAAAATATGAGCTTCAGAGCACTCATTTTAGGCACAGTAGTAGAATTAGCCCTCACAAAACCACAATCCGAAGGCATTTCTCACCACGGCATCCACAAATTCAAGCACGGCTCGGATAACGGCGTTCACCGAAATCGTGCAGTCAGTGAAGTAGCTGGGTGTGACGTCAGAGCCATTCGAGCCTGACTTCCCGCCGAAACTGGCCGTTTCATAGGCGCACAAATTTCAACGGAGCACAGAAGAAAATGTAATGCATCTATTGCAGAAATTTTTTCACCAATGGGAATTATTAGCCAAAACTCACCGTTATCATCTACTTAAATGGGCATTTTCGTTTGAGGTTAACACCCCTATTACTATCTTGTCGTTACTAACAACTTTTACTGCCTCAGAAAGATTGTAAAATATCTGGTCGTTGGTAATATTGAAAGTATTAAACTTATCAACAAATTCTACTTCATTATTGCGAACATATTTTTATTAAAGATTGAAACGTTGTCTGATATTACCCGAGACTAAACTTCACTACTTTCCGAATCTTTATTGAATATGTGTAATTCATATCCCAGTCTGATATCAACTCCTTAATAACTTACCTGTTCCAATCCAATCTGAATAAAGAGAAGAATTTGACCTCGAGCTGTATTGATCCTTATGCCATATCATCATCAACCGATCATAAGAAAACCTCCCATACCTCCTGAAATTCGAATCCATTTTTAAATCAAGCATTAGGTGCCCTCACAAAAATAACTACAAAACAAAGAGTGAAGGTAAATTCTTGGTGCAGGGCCTTATGCAGAATGGCAATGGTTCACTTGATAACTGTGAAAATGCAACATCGAGAAAGCGTATCAGGCATGTGTTCATCAAATTTACTAACATAACCACCAACCAAAATGAAAACAAAATATTGAGGATTATAAGGAGTTTTTAATGATTGCAGTAATTAACTAATCTTGAATATCCACAGTGCTGATATCATAGATAACATAAGTATTACCACCAATTGAAAACAGTTCGATTGAGAGCAAGGATGCATAGTTTTATTGCTAAAATTTTCAATTTTTATAGGTAATATTAGATATGCCAGAAAACAATGTTAATTTTTATTTTTCGTTTTCACCACAAATGCAACCGGAGCGAGAATTTGAGGTTTTTCTCGGGCAAATCTCTCCTTTATCCGCCGCATCGGGTGGCGGTTTTGTATTTTCCCAAATATTTATCGTCCTAAATTGGATTTATGACTTCACGCGCCAGAAACTTCATGTACGCATATAGTGGCTAAAAAAGGATTGGTGGACACTGGATTCGCTCGCGTACAAGAGGGTATCAATACAGAATGCATGTGAGGATCTCCTCGGAATGATGTACGCGCTTCAGGACCGGCACGTTCCGTTTCACGCAACATATCCCATAAATTCCAGTCACGTGGCCGTCTCGTCGTTTCTCCGTTGCGAACGCGCTAAATTGGAAAGAATCCATTTTCCCCTCGAGAGTCATTCACAAAGTATGACGCCAAAAATTATCGAAACCCGTTACAACAACACATTTTGAGCACGTTCCACAAAATCAAACGGAGATAAAAGCCGCCAAAACGAACTTCACTCGCGCAACGGTTGAAATTAAGCATGGGAGTCACTACAGGACGGGGATGAGGAGATTAAGATCATATATTTCGTCCGCCGACGAATAACCAAAATGGCTGGAATACGAGAATTTATGTCCACATTCGCGTACAAAAATAAACGAGAATCGTTCATTAACTGCGAATATTCAGTCATCGGATAAAAAGATATTTTTCATGGAAACAGCGGATTTCGAATAGATGCCCGTACGGAAGGTTCAAAATACGCGCGGCCGTCGAATGGAAAAGGAGTTACGGAGAAGGTATTTTACACAAATACACTTTTTAGATTAAAATAAACAGCACCAAGTTTAAGATATTAAAAAATCTGAACTTGAACTGTCTTTAAGGCATCGTCCAACATTTGAAATAGTGATATTATGACACATTTTATTCCGAATTCTAAATATCAGCTCAACGCTAAATCAACTCAATGCAGATTTTTAGCCAGATAGATTTGCAGCCAGATTTTTGGTGAAAATGATTCCGAATCACAATTCAAACTATTTATTTAATGGTATATTTTCCTCAGAAGTATGGAGACGGGTGACGATCATAACGAATATGTCAAAGTAAAAAGTGACTCTGAAAACGTGACAATAAACAGTTTGCTAATAGTGCGTCAATTATTAAGGCAGCATAATGAAAAGAATTGGACAAATTACCTAGCAAAAGAGGTCATAAAACTTTATGGTTTATGATACGAGGTCTACAACGATGTCGAGGGGCATATAAGTATTCATCATATAGTGGAAAAAAATTGATATGTGTACTTAGGCGATTATTAAAATTATTTATTATTCCTCAGATCGCGCAAAGGTTTTTAATGTTCGAAAAAGCATAAATTACACCGGTTTATTATAATTTATAAATATTTTATTTAATATTAATAAATTATAATAAAATGGGTGTAATTTATGCTTTTTCGAATATTAAAAACCTTTGCGCGATCTGAGGAGTAATAAATAATTTTAATAATCGTCTAAGTACACAGTAATAATCACATTTTTTTAATTTATACCCCTTTAAATTTTATTACATGTCCCTCATATTAGATAATTACGTGTTTCGTCCCTTATAATGTAAAAAAATATGTAATTAATACGGCTTAAAAGTAAAATGAAAAAGTATGTTATTCAAACGATAACTTTTGAGCGTGCATTGTCATCGAGATATCAAAAAATACAAGTTTCTATTGTTTCGAACACAAAATCTCTATCTCATCATGAGAATCCACGATTGATATCGAGGAACCAAAAAACCTATAAAGGTTTTTCTTCTCGATAAAAATTCATCTGTTGCTTAGTATAAGCGGGCGTAGTAAAATCTCGAAGTGTTATTCAAACGCTGCTTGGTAAGTGAGTCATAAAATCATTATATGTCTTCGCTACCAACCTGTCACTTGAGCGAACGCACCACCAAATTGTATCTAATATTGTGGATTGTGTCATCCACTGAGTGCAATATGGATGGAATTAACTATTTTACTAGCCTTTGGCGGTGATTGTGTCCACTGTGCAGTAGAAAAATGGATTCACCAACGGGCGAAAGAATCACAAGGAAGTCTGTTTAGTGACCTATGTTTGGGCACTAGAAAGACTGTACCCCAAGTAAACAAGAGAATAAAATGTCATGCTTATTTTGAAATATCATTGAGTCAGAAAGAAAACTAATAGCCATAAAGTTAGTTCTTTCAGTATAAATTTATTTTGTGGCACAAAAGGCCACACATTTTTTTTCGAAAAACTTCCATCCCAACTGTGCCTTTCTATAGAATCGTTCATCTCATAAATGCTTATTACAACGCCTAGGCATCGCAAAGTTAAGAAATCTCCATACGTAACAGCAAGAAGCTGAATTATAAGGAGGAGCGTAGTACGTTAAATAGGATAGCAGCAAACGTTTTAAAGGTTCCGTCGGTTAAATATGCAATTCACGCGAAAAATTCCTGTAAAAAGACCACAGACCAGTGAAAGAGTTCCGCCAGAATTGTCTATGCGTGTGAGAAACGTACCACGATTCCCACCATTGACACACGATATGTGTATCATTAATATCAAATAACTGATGCAAGTATTATGACTCATTTTGCAAGATCAGTTGTCCAATAATTTTTCTTTACCCAGAGGCAGTGATTCTTCAGGCTGCAAGCCACGCTAGCCAATCAGAATTGATAGAAGGCTGAAAATCGATTGCCTGGCTTGCCTGGAATCAGATCAGAAAGCAGTGGATGATTTCCCTCAATAGTAACGCCAATGTCAGGTATCAGAAATGCCTGTACATGTGAATATCGAATTACAACAGGATGTGTTCGTAACTGAATCAATTCGCTATTGTCAATTGAACTTCAAAGGCCTTTGAAAGCGAGTTTAAGTCCCAACCCTCACTTTAAATCTTTAAACCTATTCAATATCGGTTCAACGAGGAATAGACACTCGTAAATGACTTATTACCCTTAGAGTATTTACGGGCCGCTCACACGCTGTTCCCCCAAACTATCCTTACTAACGGCTTACTCTGTATTTGATTGCTCGTGAAGCTCTCCAAGAGTTTCTTCCACCTGGGGCTTATCCCTCCAAAACACCACATTTTCTCGACCGATTCCCCTCACGATCCATCCCACCCGTCAATTCTTTTTTTTCCGCTCATCAACTCACAATTTTCCAATTGGAAGAGGCTCATTCCAGTTTTTCCGTGTACACGCTTACAGAACATGCCTAATGTCCAAATCCTCCCTCACATCTACAAAAACGTTCCCTGGATCACACTCTCATGAGATGTCACGACAATCTCCAGATTGACTCCGAGTAAGCAAAACGTCAAAGTATATTGCCAGTCCAGTCAGTACATGCTGAAAAAGACCCATGTAACCAGAACTTTGGAGAAGTTTTGATTTCTTCTTCTCTTTTTGGAGGCTGAACTTGAAAAAAACAACAATATAATGGTATCTGTAGAAGACGATAAAACTACTTAAGTCATCTGCGCCATGGGACGGTATCGGGATTGGCCGGCTCTTAACGAAAGACGCCAATGGGACCACTGATTAAAGTGCCATCTGACGGACGGAGGGCTGCAATGTAAGTGAGCTCCACAAAACACTCGAGTAAACTCTATAAAATCTTTGTCACCGCCGGTACTTGAACCCAGACCCTCAAAGTGGTAAGCCAAAGCTTTAGCCGTCACACCAACTGAATTTTCATTTTAAAATAATGCTTTAACATAATTTTATCGTGGAAAAGAACAAAACGAGCAAAAAAATTAAAACTTTAACTTTTGACTTCTAAGTTCATAACTCGGAAGCTAATCTCCTTTTCACAACTTCTTCACTGATAAGAGCATACATTTTCCCACAAGTATTAACAATCACCATTTTTTCACAAAAGAACCGACAGAGACAAACAAAAAATAATATAGTTTATCCTTTTCAGAATAAGTGCAATATTGTGTCAATAATTTTTGCTGAAAACCCCCAAATTTGGTGCCTGCATCAGAAAGTAATCGATAGATAGGAAGGAATCAAAACTACTGCAAAAGTTTTTGGGTAGGTCAATTACATAAATACACCTTGAAGAAAGAAGTATTAAATTTTATAGGTGAAAAGACAGCGAGATAATCTAGACCTTTCTAAGAAAGTTATAATTAGAGCACGTTTAAATGGGGGATAGTTTCATAAACATGGATGAAGAGGTTGTAGAAATTATGGAGGACGTGCAAAAGGCCTTTAAAAAAATGATTAGACCCTTATGTGAGACTCGTAGGAGAGCAACTGTTAAACACATAAGGGAAAAGAAAGAATGAGAACGTAAAAGTTTAATTTCACTCTCGTCAACTACACAATAATTGGCCACCAAGACATCAACATGAATGATAATGATAGCGACTTTTTCTCTTCTTTATGGATAAGTACACCCTTCCAACCTCCCTTATTCGTCTAAAACAATAATTATCTTCATCTCTTTCGTCCCACATAGCACAACCTTCGTAAGCCCGTCTACTTTTAGATAAGGCCCTTTAGACTCAACGAGGAAATTCGTAGCCCCCATCCGAACTCCTCCACACCCCATTAAACTGCGCTCCTAGTTGGAAAGAGGAGAAATTCCGCTTGTTAAACCTACTATATTTGAAGCGGAGGGTCAGTGCACCCCAGTCTTATGCATAGGGACTTTACCTTCACGCTAACTTCCTCAGCGGCGAAGCTTTAATGAGTTTAAACGTTTATTGCGTTCATGGAAGCGTGAACGCCCACTTTTCCCATTTTAATTCCCAGAAAACATGGCGCATTACAGTCTTTCACATTTTTTATCATTTCATGCATTTTAATGCTACGTTCTTTTTTTCGAGATTACTAAGAGAGCAAATACCACTTGACGCAAGAGCGCTTCGTCAAAAGGATAACTTCCCTAGAGATTTCTTTATTTTAAGTTTTTCTTCATTTCCATTTTGTGTTCAAGTAAAGATTTGGAAATAAATTTATTTTCAAAGAGTGATACTGAGGATGACTCGCAATCATCCTGTAATTAAGGTGGCAAAGGCAATGTAATGGGCAACCTAAAGGGTAATACTTGGGTAAACAAGCCGTGAGAGGTATTAGCAAAAAATACCCTTATGCGTATCGAGTGTATGCACCTAAACACACTTAAATGCTTTCATCAATTTTGTAGCTCATACTCCAAGTGATCTCCGAAAATTAAACTTTATTTTACATTCATCCATAGTATAACTAAGCATATCTATCTCCGTGCTATCGATGGAACTTGTTCGGGGAAGAGAAAAATTGTTCATAACAATGTTCATTTTACGCTCACTGACTGCAAATAAGTTCACCACCGGAAAGTTGATTATAAATAATAACATAGAAATGGCCATATTTTCATTACAAAGAATAAAATTGAATCCCTTCGCACCAGGACATGCGAGTATTTACAGGATGATAGTATGAAAGCTTCCCTGCGGTTAATTTTTCGGATACCGGTTCGCTATAAGAGAAAGAGAAGCCAAATATGAATAAGTGGAAATTATATCAAAACACAGCGAACAAAAAATTACATGATATTATAAATGAAAATCAATCAGGTGATGGTATATTTATGGGAAAGCTGTCACAAAATTTATGCTAACTCACTCACAAGTATCTACATAAATGTAAACAGTGGAGGATATTGTTTATCTGAGTAGTTGATGCGGATAAATTAACTAGCAAAAGAATGTGTCTTAAATTATTAGGTAGTTGAAATTTTTACTCAATCATAATTTTGGGTGAAATCAGATATTTAACTTAATAATCAGATATTTAACTGAACGAGAGATTCCTATAAAGAGGGGATGCAATTGAATAGACTCATCTACAAACCTCCAATTGACGAGAGCCGAAATTACGCACAGTGTATTTGATCCCACGAGCAACATTTTTAAATAGTTTATGCAGTTCACGTAATACACGTTCAGTAATTTACAATGAGTTAACGATCAGAAGGAGGAAAAAAATACAGCGCGTGCGTGAAAGGAGCCGGAAGCGCCGAGAAGATAGATACCATGGGACTACGTGACTGGTCACGATTGATAGTGCTAGATAGAGTAGAGAGAGGAGGTAGCCTTGGCAGTCAACCGTGGGAAATACAAGTCCTCCATATCAAAAGGCTGATATCTGGAATTGGAATCACAGTACGCGATGAACGGTGTATTCCCACTGGAAAGTCAACAGTGGGATTTACTTTCCCGTTGGTCATGCAGCATGGATTCCATGAAAGAGAAGGATTTGAGTTTTCAGCGCTGCCAGCCAACACAGGAACTTCGAGAACAAACGCATTGACTGCCGAGTTTTAGATAAATGGCCTACTCTTACCTGCTCCGAATGATATTGAAATTAGCTATACAACATTACCAGACAAAAAGAAAAAAATTTATTTTGAACGTTAGCCGGAACTTTATGCGAGCAAACGATATAAATTTTATCTGAAGTTAATTTATCAATTCAACGCGCTAGTTGGTTACAGCCTGGCCTTTCCTTTATTTAGGGCTTTTTGAAGGCCTCCTCTCGACTTGAGTTTTAGATAATTTAAGAAAGTCTCACCCATGGGTCATGCATGACATTTTCTTAATAGTTCAATACTGGTTACAAAACGCCTATTGACAGAGAAATTGTTATTTTTATTTTAGTTTTAGAGGCAAAAAGTTGAAGATTTCATGATGTAATCCAAGCACCCCTGCAAAAGCCATTGTTATTAGCCATTGCGAATGCGTTCACTAGCCTGAGTGCAAAGTGCAAAGATTACGGTTGATCAGGTTTTGCCACGATCCTTAATTTTGCGGAATACCCCCGAGGATTCTCAGCTCAAACCCTGAATTGAAAGCTAAAATTGGCCGGTGAATGGACCGAACTATTTCTCTTCTTAAATACGCGCAACTCCTGATCCAAACCCAGGAGAGCGGTATTCGCCTGCAATGGAAATTTATTGAAAATCTCCGTCTCCATCCGATATAACATTCCCAAAAAAATTTCACTGAAACTCAGAGCCCATCATTACGAGGAAAATATTAGTATAGGCTTTTGGATAACGAAGGGTAAAAAAATATATTTGAAAGCTTTCCCATTCCAAACGCGGTGAATAGTAGAGGAAGGAGACTATTATAATGGAACGAATCCAGCGATTATTCCCAAGTGGCTACCCGAAAAAATAAATCTCAGACTTTTTAAATGGGCATAGCTCAAAAATCGATGCATAAAAAAAGGTGGAATTTTGTCGGTCTGCACTCATTTCATGCCCACCCGGAGTGGCTCTACTGGGATATTTTCATTCGATTAGAACTCGAGTTTTACTTCAGCTCACGTATGTTAATCATAAAAGCTCCATCCCATATGACATATTAGCCACGTAATTCGGTGATTTTTCCATTTCCTTACCCCCGTAAATAGCAAACCGAAGTACCGAAATTATATACCCTTACGTATTAGTACATAATACCCGCACCTATTTTCCCGCTAAGAATGAAAGATATAAAAGGAGGTGAAGAACGATGCTACACATATCCTCCAGATTGTCCAACAACGGACACACTAACACGCATACATGAGCTCAGGTGAACGTGCACTTGATCAAAAAGGAAAAGGAATAACCCGTAGTTCAATTTACAAAATCAAATGGAAAACGATTTCCAACTCCGTTCCCCTACCAACATCCGTCTGAAAGACAAACCAAAAAATATCTTTTTCATTTCCTTCCGGGATATAAAAATATGACAAACGAACTATAAAAATGATCACGATTCGTTTACTCGACTTCAGACTTGATACACTGTCAGTTGGAAGTGTATCCCGTACGCTGCATTATTTTTCACTTCATCCTTAAGAAGGATGCTTTAAAAAAACCGTTAAATGAAATATAAACGAAATGAAACGGTTAAGACAGTGGGATTTGGACGATAAAAAAGCATTTTTAAAATACCTTAAAGTATAACACGATGGTGACTAAGCAACCCCCACATTGGTTAGTGTGGGTAAAGTAGGTTAATTTCATGTAGTTATGCACTTTCACAGTCAAAAAATCGGAGCGTTTTTGTTCGTATTTTCTTAAATAAAAATTGTCTTTCAAATGCGTTTATGGCCAGAACCTGGGACTAGAGTTTGGAGAAAACTAGTCGCGTGAGCTCCCGACATAAAATTAAGATACCACAGAATATTTTATGCCTGGATGAAGTGCAAATCATGGAGAACAACGTTCAAAATTTTACATTTTTTAGGAGAACGAGTAAATGTGTAATATGCTCTCGACGGCTTCTCTCGGATATCTGTTTAAATTTCGGCCGCGAAGCTTTCAAATTTCCTTCTAATGTTCCAAAAATACCCCTTCAAAATGATAAAAGTTGCTTTGTTGAACCTTCCTGCATTGCGCTTTCCCGCATAGCCAAGTACTTCAAGTATTAATGCCATTTCAAAAAATACCTCATTCACGCTCACCTTTGGAGCAAATAAAAAAAAAAGATTTCAGCGCAGACAAAAATGAGCCTGCGGCTGGCGAGAAAGATTCTCAGTTTAAGCGAGAAAGTTCAAATTAAAGAGTATTTTTGGGTCAAAGCAAAACAAGCTGAAATTTTGGGTTTCAGCGCAGTTTTCAGTCTACTTTAAAAAGAAATTCATTCAACGTAAACTTGCTAGCGTTTTTGCTTGGATAACAAACAACCGAGTATTAAACGACTTGAAACGAAAGCTCCTTATAAAATCGCAGCTGAAAAAGTAATGCTGAAAAAGGATACTAGATGCAGCGTTAAGTCGTATGAATAGAATATTTATTCCAATATACCCAATAATTCTTTGCCCCTTGCGTTCGATAATAACTAAAATGTTAACAAACACGGATACGAAAGATATTCTCCTTCAAAAAGACACAAATAAAGATAAAATGAGCCTTTAAAGAGTGAGAGAATAATGTATCATTAGAATTATCCTTCGGTAGGTGTTTGTTAAATAAGTGTATAACTCGAAGGCGAAGAAGTATATCACGATACTCCTGTTAAAAACTTGACAGTAAAAAAATTAAATTTGGAAAAATTGACATGTATTAGGTACTTTAGAAGTTGGTTGTAAAAAGACAGAAAAACGTTCTTATAGATAAAAGATTTACATTATTAAAGCGAATTATGCCATTGCCACCTTGAAAAAGGCATTTGTCGTAACCTAGACCGGATAGTAAAATACTGCGAACCATTGTGGTCCACCTTAACTTATTCCGGACATTCCACGGTCGCTTTCACTCCTGAGTGCAAAAAAAACTCTCCTCGAGAATTCACTCTCCATCCCCTCTTTCAGTGATGTCTGCTCCCCCTTACAATCTCTCGTTCGTAAGAAATTCTTCGAGAAACTTAGAATGGAACACCAACCTCTCCGTTACAAGAAAAATTCCTACACTTCCCAACTCTTTCACCTAGACTTCAATCACAGAAAATGTTACGTCTACTTTACCGATCTTTCCTCTAAGATTATACGTTAATACCTTTGCGTATAACTATTTTCGACTTAGTACCTGAGCGAACATAAAAACGACTGAAGTAATTTTAAGCATATTTAATGACGTAGAAATAAAAAATGAGGCCTTGCGCCTCACAAAACATCGCCTCAAATAGTTCTATAATAGTCAAATAATTCATTCTACAAAAGCCGCTCGAAAGCTATATCGTTTACATAGTTGACCAGCGATGTAGTTATGGTGCCTTTCTCCGATTTATCATTGGTAGATTAACTGGTATTGTTTATTATCTATCTTTAAAATTAACATCAAATTTTCGCAGATTTTGGATGGAAAAATAGCAAAAGGCCAATATACTCGTAGGCACAGAATGCCATATCTAATTAATGGCTGTTCTTTTAAGGTATTTTATTCTGACGGGAAAAACAAAAATGCTCGCTGTTCACTAGCAGCATAAAATACGGTCAGCGATTAAATAATATATATTCACCATGGCATCCGGTGGCTACGTGACCAATAATAACTTCCAATGGTCAAAAATTGACAAAAACATGAACGAATGATTATGAAAAATTAGCCAGAATAAGGGAAACTTAGAACTTGGAATCCATGGCAATATTGGCCTCTCAATGGGAAAACATAAATTAGCGTAAGAAGAAGCGCTATTTGTCGGAATGCACGGTTAAAAGGACAGCAAGCATAATCGTTGGCAATTTACCCGTGAACGGTTAAGTTGCGAGAAAAGGAGGTGTTGGAACTTGAAGTCGCCAAATCGTCCTTTACCTCGCACACAGCGTGTACAAAGATATATGATGACAAACATGGCAGAGTGAATGGGGATGTTATCAGAAGGCAGGAGAGTAAGCAGAGGGTAAGGAATGGGTGCTAGGTGGCGCTATGCAGACTTGCAGGGTTCGGTAATGAGAAAACGATACAAAAGACGCATCGGATGCAATCGAAAATTGCACAACGGGCTTTGAGAGCATGAGATGTACCTATGTACAAACTATGGCTGCAATCCATGCATCCGTTTAGAAACGCATAGCTAACAGACGCCCTTTTTTATGCATGTATATAAATACGCATAACAGTAAAAGTAAAGAGCATCGTAGGTAATAGCAGAAAATTGGCGAATAGCATTTTCTACCGCCATTCATTTTCCCTATCGACAGCCCCTTTTCCGAAATCTGCATTCTTCCCGATCGCGTCTTCCCCACTTCTTCTTCTATTTCTCTATGCCTCGCTCCATCTTCCCTCTCTCCGTTCTTTCGCACTTTCCTTTTGTTTCCTCGTCTCCATCCCTCTTCTCGCTGTATAAAACTCCTTCCAAGTCCCGCCTCTTTTCCTCCCATAAGACTCTCCCTCCCCACACAACCCACTCTAACCATTCCCCCTCCCTCCTCTCCATCCCAGCCGACCCAGCCTAGCAGCCACGCCCTTATTCCCCATTCCCTGGGTCTCATTCATTCTCAGCCCCTAAAATTAAGTTTCCCCAGAAGGTGAATTAGATTTATTCCAATACTCATTCGAAAAACTGCGAGCTAGCCCAAAAAAATGTATCCACCTACTTCTACATATAAGAGTGTGTTAGGGCATTTATATTTTACGCACAAGCACATAATGATATTCACACACATCTGCAAACAAAAATGTCTTTCTTTATACCCAGGTAGATAAATTAGAAATCCCGAGGTAATAAAATATATTCAAACTTATCTGCAGAAACATATTCTTCGAATTTATTTTTTTCTGTGGTTTCATGCTTGACCTGAATGTGCCACGTTGAATCAATTCAATTTCAATTTTGAAATCCTCGACTATATTAAATCAGAGAGCTTCCAGATAACCCATAGAATGAAAATATGCACTCATGCATAAAATTAAAGAATACGACGGAATATGAAAAAAATCCCAAATAATCTTAAGCTCTACTTTGCCACACTAATCTTCCCTCTCTTTTTTATTTTAATTTGCATTTTCCTTTTGTTTCCTCACTCCCCCCGTAATCTCGCACTATAAATAAATAGCAGTCTAACCTCGCCTTCCCTATTCCTTACTCTCATAGAGATCCTCCGCCTTTCCATTTTGACCCTCACCTTGCCTTCGTCCCATAGTGTAGCTGCTATGCCTCCCACATTTCTACATTTTCATAGACAACTTCGATTTTCGGCTCAAGGATCAGAATCCGTCTTTAAAAAACTTTTTGATTCATCCAGGGAGTAATTAGGATCTATGTAATGTCTGTTTTCTCTCTATAAATAATTACAGTGAAGATTTCTCGGGTTTTATACAGGGTAGGGTCCTCCATATACCCCTCCAATCCGTATATCCTATGTGTCCAAGCCTATACATCTCCCGTCTAACTCCATCTGTCCTTCCAACGTTTCAATGATCAACTAGCTCATAGTTTCCCGCCCAAGATTTCTTGTGTTCCTCACCGAGTAAGGTCCTCCACATCTTCTTCCAACCTTGAGCTATTCCTGAGGACGACGGGATCGTTGCTCATCGAAATGTTGAAAGGAAATATGGAGGACCTAAGCTGGTGTGACAGCCAAAAGATTTTCACTGCAATTAAGAGCAAGTTTAAATGTATGTAAATACACCAGCGGATGAAGTTCACCATTAAAAAATATTTGACTTAGCCGGGATTAGAACTCGGATCTCTCGATTGCCGGTCAGGTGTGTTAGCCAGTTAAACAACAAAGCCATTTCTCAGAGCGAACTCCGGTATGGGTTTTACCGAACAAAATGTTGACGTCACAAGTCCACACTGTGGCACATGTGGCGAGGGTCGTGCTTACTAAGCCACTGTCGGGGAGAAAAACTCCTATTTTGCCGCTGGTCTGCGACGACGAATTTCAAAACACTGCAGGAACAAGTGACTTTGTACGCAGTCACGCGCACGGGTGCAAAGTAAATACACCAACGGATGAATTTCGCCATGAAAAAATATCCCACTAAGATTTTTATCCACAGGGACCTAGAAGAGGTTTTAATGGTTGCTAAAACGTAATTATACCATCGGCGCTCAAATGACTACCTGAATCTCAAATCACGCATTTAGTACTACTTAGTTTCAGCCCGGCAAGACCTGCTCTTGTTATGCTGCAGTAATTTGAGTCTGGCTAGTTTAATTTTTGACAGGAAGAGGAGATACCGGCAGTAAAAGTTTAGAAATTATGTTTCGTCATTTCACCCTGCAACTCTCACGAACTAAGACTTGATATAGGAGCTGAGAGCTCCAAGCTGACCCACCAGGTAGGCACATATAATGTATTCATAAACGCACAAAATCTACATCGCCAGAGAAAACGTACAAATTCTCGCGGCCAGCCACGTTTACTCAGAAATTTCCACAAAATTAAAAAAAGAAACTCCGCCTCAAAATTTTATCTCACACATGCACACTTTTCGGCTTCTATTTTCTTTAGCTCTCCGCGCCTCGGTTGTGCGCAGAAAGATGGACTTGAAAAACTTCCTTCCTCTCGTACAATGCAGAGGGTCGCTTCAAGTATTTCCGTAAACTTCATTCGAGGAGTCGCCCTCTCTGAGAAAAAAACATGCATCGACATTGCTCCTTTCTCTACTTTCCACCTCCACGTTTCTCTACCTCGTGTTGGTACTTAACAGCGTGTAGGAACCGTTCCAAATCCGTCGTGTTTTCGAACAGAGCGACAGAGAGAGAGAGAGAGGCGGATGGGAGGCAGTCGCCCACGTGGGAGACGGAAATCGCCGTTGGGGTGGCGACGCAAAATTGAACTCGTCTCGTCGTTGGCCGTGACGCGAAATCGGTGCTCGCCCGAGTGGAAGATTATTCGGGCGCCAGGGATTGCAGGACAGAACGGGAACGGGCCGTGTGACCATGGGGGCTTGGTAAAATATTTATTCAGTTTTAGAAGAAGGACATTTATTTATAAGAGGGATAAAAATAGGGGAATCTGAGGCATTGAAATGAACAATTTTCAAACTCCCACGATTATAAAATTTATTCCGGCCTAGGTTTCGATGTAAATATATCATATTCAAGGTGCAAATGGTGTGTGGTGCGAAACCAAGGTACGAATAAATTTTATAAACGTGGAAAATTGCAAGTGTTTATTTCAATATGGAATAATTCCATTCCAACACACTTGCATCTTCGGATATTTCTAAATCTGAGATACTCAAGCTGCAAATATTATTATGATTCTCTTCCTCGTCAAATAATCTCGTCATTATTCCGACGATGAGCGATGGCGTAACATTCTGTCACTTCAGAGTGAACTTTCTAAGTGGTAAAGCATGAAAGGATATCAATAAATGAATGTGAAAAACTTTACTAGAGTTTATACATTAGAGAGAATTGAACGTAACAAAATATATTTCTAGCAAAAAGACTAGGTTAAAAGGATTTATTTTAGGTTACGGTGGAATACAAACGGAGCAATGTGCGAGCTAAGAGAGGAAATCATTGGGATAGTTACTTTCATCGGTAAAAAACCACAAGGAGGGATAATTTCCCAAAACCTCATTGCGTTATTGATTGTAATAACGACCCTTCATAGGAAATGCAGCAATGATAATGCGGAGAATGAAAAAGTATGCTCAAAATAAGAGAGGAAAATGAATGAGTTTGAAGAAGAGGGTGATAATAGGTAAGGACGTACAATTCATTTTATGCCTAAAATATGAGCATTGAGGACTCAATAGATGATAATAAACTAAGGGACTCTAATTCATTAGGCAAATTATTAAGTAAAGAAAAAATTTTTTGAATGAATATCAACACATCTACACTCTTAGAAGCATCAACTAGAGAAAAATAAAGTTTCGTTGATGAAAATGCAATAGAAAGTTCATGTGTAAAAAAGAAACAATAGTACAGAACAAAAATGTTTTAGAACGCTGGATAATTTCTCAAAATGGGGTAAAAGCATCACGTTAGCATTATTTTGGCATTAAGTACCATTATGAAGCCGCCATTTACGCTAATTTTCACCATACAAAGCGAAGGAAAGAATTATTTTCAAAGTGCCACATGCTTTGAGATAAACCTCATGCCTCTGGCTATCAGAAAATATCTACATGAAACTTTTTAAATTATTTCAAATGCATGTCAAATATGAAGGCATTATATGAACTCTTTAAATGATATGAACTAGATTCAAGCTCCAGATCAAATTTTTCATCCAACAATAGTTTTGGCAATGATCATGGGATACCAAATTCACCGCAAAAGACTTCATCTTTGCCTGTCTTTTCTAAATCTGTGGATGAGTGGAGCATAGGAATCTCTAAAAAGCATGAACGATAACCACCATATATTTCAATGCAAGCGAGTGAATAATAAAGTGAAGGAAAACCTTATTCAAATGGATCTCCTTTCAGCTATAAGATAAGTTTAATGCCCTATGAGGAAGCCTCTAACTACAATCAGGCTAATTTTTTTTTGCCTTTGCGGCAATCATATTCTTAATTCAATGTCAAAATTGAAGTTCAATTGATTCAAATATCATGTTTTTACATTTAAAATTAAGGCGGCGTAAAGAACAGTTCCAGTTGTTTTACAATACTGAAAATATAAGTACTTCATGAAAAATAGTGTCGAGTGCCAAAGAGAAATAACTATTAAATAAGCTTAGGATTGATAGTATTTCACATTTTGAAGCATTAACATACAATTTTGAAACAAGGCAAGCTGATAAATGCAAGTTTTAAAATTTTATCAATTTTTTTAACAACCAGATTATGATTGCAAATACTACAATTCCTCCAGAAGGAATTAAAACTGTTCCAAACAATTGCAATCAAATGTATTCCAGAACTCTTTCTCTTCGTGAAATTAAATTTTTCAAGTCGTACCGAAGAAATTCAAACCATTTAAATCACACCCTTAGCAATCAAAATACGTTGAACACGTGGTGGCAAAGCTTTGGTGTCAGTCCACGAGAACCCCAAGAATTTCGTTCCATATTCAAGACCATTAGCAGCTTGGGCAACTTCCGTCGCTCAGCTAAACATTGCAGAGTTGAATGACATTGCAAGGCTGAAATTAAGCCTCTCACAGCTGGCCAAGCTAGGAAAAATCATGGGACCAAAAAGTAAAAATTGATTAGAATAACTAACAAGTCGACGAAAATAGTTTTCGATGAATATTTCCAAGCATGAATAATAGCCGAAAAGCAAGAGAGAGTCAAAAAACGTCCGAAAATATAGGTTGTTGGAAACTTTTCCCGTGGCAGCCAGATGAAAGGTCAAACGAGACGACTAGCCGTCAATCCCACCAAGTGACAGAGCTTAATTCTGAATCCCTCCGTATCAAAGTTCGCAAGCGCATACACCTCCATCACCTCTCCCAAAGGACTTCATGCGCCAAACGGAATCAACCGAACGAATTGGCCGCAATCACCGCGGATAAATGCTGCAAACAGCAGCGCCATCAATTTATGAAGAGTATGCCTTGTCATTCTTCTTCTACTCAACATGGTCTTATCTTGCTTTCCTCCTTTCTTTCCTTCTCGTTTTTGTTCATCCAATTCCAATATGCAAAATTTTCACCTCCGTCCTCGTCTTCTATTTTTATTAGGTTAATTTCTATTTAAGCCCAAGTCAGGAATGCAGGTTCGCGTTAGAAAATTAAGAAATATGCAAATGGGGCAAGACTAATTGGGGGTGGATTGAATGAAGATATTTCCCATTTTCATTTTTAATTTATTAAAAGTGATAATTTATAGAGAAAGAAAAGAGTAGGTAGCCTAAATAACCACCTTGTTCTCATTAAGCTTATAAATTAAAATCGCCATGTCTGCTATAATGTTCTGTCTCCGTTGAAGTTGACAAAAAATCCGTGGTTCATCCAGCTATTACGTGGAGTTTTTTTTCCAAATCCCCCGTTTGAGTTTAAAGTTAGGCTCATACTTTGCCATTTTTTATGTTTCCTTTCTTTGCTGTAACAATTTTGTGAATACATGCAACTGCATTACACCTCAAAAGTGAGTTTAATTCTAAAATAAGGCACCAGGGGGACATTTTAAAAGTTCTCAGGTTTTCAAACTGTGGCAAAGAAAAAAACTTAAATGGTAGAGTGCAGTTTTTTCATCAAATTATGCCAATGGTTTGTGTCCGATGAAAATTGGATTTTTTGCCTTGGCTTGATTTTCAATTTTATTATTGCTTTAACATCGCATTTATTTTCCCTACTCTTCACAAATTGACGTTTTCATCAGTCCTTAACCATCCGTCTAACCTACTTTTTTGGTTCCTTTTAGAATTTACCTTTTCTTTATTGAACAGCCTCATCTCATGTTGTTAAAGCTTCTTGACCTTCGTCAACTCATTATCATCTAGTTTTTTCTTTGGAAGAGTAGTTCTCACAGTTGTCAATTTCCATAGATTAATTTAGTCGTTTTAAGTAATTCCATTTACTCGATCTCTCTCTAATTCTTAATTTGGCAACATGATTTTATTTCCCTTCTTCTCTTACTGCTGATTATGATTGCATGAAGCACCATCAAATGTTTTACCTTATTAGGTAGACGTGGATGGAATGGAGAGAGGATGGAAGAGGCTCGAGAGATATGCATGAGCCCAGGGTTATTTGAGGCAAGAGAGATGAATGGAGAGGACTGTGTAGAGGCAGGAAGAGCAAGTTTAGCATTAGTTAGCAAGAAAATTATTTTTCCCTCGCAAGGGCCTCGGCAGTCTATGAGATTTCTGGCGCAGAATATGGACCAAACGTCGACAGGGCCACAATGTGGAGTTCCTTGGAAGGTTGGTAGATAGAAATAGGAGAAACGGAAAAACAGACCGATGCAATAAGCTGAGAAATACCGAATTGGTGGCATGCAACTCAGATTTAATATTGAAACACCAAGCTGTCTCAGTGGGCATTTGAACAGGAGCTGTACTTCTACCACGAAAACTTATAAACTTGGCCAAGTATGATCTATGAATATCACATTCAATAAGAGCTATCTAGTGTCCATTGTTACGATTTGACTGGTTCTTTATTTAACCCTGTCCATGAGAGGCCACAATCCGGCCCTCTCTTTCACAGAATTTCACTAATTATATCAGTAAAATGTTTAAATGTAAAGAATTTGTCACGCAGACAAAATATTTAAATTGATGAGGCATTTTCAGCCAAGCCAGGAAGACAGAAATTTGCAATAAATAGTTTAAATACATAGATATTAACAAATACAGAGTTAAATAAGTAAATAAAGAAGTTTAAAAGAATGAACTTAGGGTTGAAATCTATAAAAAGTTCCTCATTAAAAGGAATAAAACAGTGAATGATGACAGTAATGCGTAAAAAAGCATAGGTAAATATAATGTATGCTGGTGGTTTAAGAATTGATATTAAAATTGAATCAAATGAAGATTTGTAAATTGTCAAATTGGAATAATTTTAAACGATGTAAAAGGACATATTAATATTGAAATTTTGAAAGTTACTTTAAGTGAAAGAGTAAAATAAATAAATAAATATTTCGATTAAAAATACATAAGCATCTAGATGATGGATAGATTAATATAAAAATATACCAAGTATATGCCGCGAAAATATGAAGGATAAAAATGAAAACGAGCAGCCCTTCGGGGAAGGCCAACGGTAAGTATTTAGGCACTTGGCGGTGTTTGTAAAGACGATTTTCGGTTTGGCTGGTGTTGATTTCCTGAGGCAGTAAATTATCACCTCTCGCGAAGCACACAATGAAGGTTCCCGCCATTCTGGAAGTTCTATGGTGGGGTATTACGAAGGTCATGTCAGAGTTCCTTGCGAGTTCTATACGAGGAGGAATGGATCAATATCCGCGCTTTATTTTACTGATAATATTTTAAATACTTTATAATACATGACCAAAAATTTATTTTTCAATTTTTCATTTGACCATGGATACCAACCATGGGCCATTGACCAACAATACGCATTGGTCGTAACCTTAATTGCATTTCTCGTAAAATTTAATAACCCTGTCGACGTGAAAGGAATTTAATTCCGCGCGGGGGATTTCAATTTGGAGCATCGCGAAAAACCGCAATAACATTTGATTCCAATTTGAATAAATAAGTGCGAATAAGAGCACGAGTTGCGATTAATTAACGCGCGGAAGCATATCGCTTTAGACAACCACCACAGCTGTTGAGAGTAATGAATAACAAAAGAAAATCGAAATCGCAAAACCGCGGATGCTAAATTTATTGCCTTCAATTTGAACGGTGTTTCCCAACGGTTAAAACCCCGGAGATTTTAATTTCTATTCCCCACCACTCCCACGCGTAATCCCACCGTGATTCCTTCCGACTCGCACGCACTCCAGTTTTCTCATTTCCCCCTCACGCGTCCACATCAGTCAGGCACTTCCGCTGCCGCCATGGTGCACAAAAGCAAATCAACTAACCTCAGATCTACCTCGCCGCACCGCTCTTTCAACCATTTTCACGCACTTCACTCCTCTATTTCACGTTTAAAGCTAAAAGCCATTCTATCTCTCTTCTTTCTCCTCACTCTTGATTCTCTTATCTCTCCAAGAGCATTAAAAGAGGAGGTTGAGGAGGAAGGTGAGTTGTAGGGAATAGTAAATCGGATTAAACAACGTATGTATTAGTAATATTTACGGTCCGGTATCTATTCAACGCTGCCATACTCACACCTATCTACGATATGATAACGACTGGCCAAGCGATTAATGTAGCCACTATGCTTGTAATCAGAAAGACAACAAACATTGAGAATCCTTAATTTTCCTCTTTAAGTTTCGTTGGAGTAGAAGGAGGTGGCGAGAAATGGTAAATACGGCTGAACCATAGTATCGATAGGCAATGCAGTCGGACCACGTGCAACATCAATCTGCTTGAAGCCAAGAGCGGTAATATAACGCTATTTAATTGATTTTCATCGGAACTTTTTCAATTAATTTCCCAACAGAAACCAATTACAAAAGAAAATCCAGGATTTACCTCTGCTCAGTGCTCTTTAAAAAGAAATTCACCCGCCCAAGAAATTAAGTAATAAGAAATTCATTGGTCCGCTGTAGGATAGCGATCTAATTATATTGTACCCAAGCACATCTAACTACCGGGACTACTTATGAGCACAGAAAAATTTCCACTGCATTCGTGAATGTAATTACAAAACTTATTCAGATATCATGGAAAAACTAAACTTTTCTCCAAAAGTAATGTATATAATCTTATCGGGGCACTAAAACTAGGTTTTCTTGAAAAATATTAACCATATTTAATGTAAGTTTGCCCTTGTTTCAAGTACAGCTGAGTTTCAGTATTAGCTTTCAATCATTATTCGCCTTTTTCATGAGTCCATTAGGTGCACTACATTTTATATAGCTAAGTACAAGATGGGCACATTCAAACTCTGATGACAACTATGGAAAATATTCCGGATAGGCATCAACAAATAGGCATAATAATTTCACTTTGAAAATAACTAAGGCCATCGTACACCTTGCTTTCCCCTCCGTCGTTCCGTACTCTCTAAATTCGTTTGCACCATTCATTTCCACTATGCCTCCCTCATTTCATCGAAAGAGGTGGTTATGGAAGGAACGAGATAGACAACTGATTTTAGGTGGAAGGGATGCAAAGATAAAGAAATAATTACCAGCGAGAAGAAAAATCTAATCAAGAAAATCGAAAAGATCTCACGAAACGCTTTTTTTTAGAGCTCTGAATTCTTCGTAGAACTTGTCAACGTCATCTCCCTTTCATCAACAAAGTACATAGATCAAATACTATTATTCTGATTAAACTAACATTTCATATCTTTATGTCGATTTTTTATTCAAGTAACGAAGGAACGGAAGCAAAAATCTACGCAAGTAAAACCGAATTATTATTTATAATTTTATTGTAAGCAAAGAAAATCCATGCACGACTAATACGTTTTGAGAATAAATAAGTACGTTATATGCCATACAAAAATAATCTCTGGTTATCGAAGAAAACTGATAAACAAGGAGAAACCGAAGGAGTAAAGGTTTCGCGTCATACGCCTTTCCATAGATTATGTGGCATTAAAGTGAGGCTGGTGCTATTAGGGTAGGGAGTCGAGAGGCGACGAAGTCATCTTGGAAAATCGACCACCACCACGGACCATTTATGGCAGATTGACCGCAGGCACACTGGATCGCCCTTCAACCGTCACCCCGCCGTGTAATCCCTTCCTTAGTGCTTCTACCCCAAATCACCCGGTCCTGCCCTCGCCCAAGCGTTTCCTCGAAAGAGACTCCCCTCCCTGAAAAGTGATGGCTGGCCAATCACCGATGAGAGGGCTTCGTTCCACCTCCCCACATTATAAACTGCTCTTTCGCACAGCGAGTGGGTGTTAAAGCTTTGCTAACCAAGATTTAGGTCCAAATATGCAAAACTATGAGCACAAGGAACATCCACCAAATTAAACCACCTTAAATGTTTTTTGAGATAGAGTAATTAGCACAAATATTACAAATTAGCGTGCACGAAGCTCGGGGAATAGCTAAAAAAAAAGAAGATCAACATCTAGCGTATAAGATTTTCTTACTATCGCATATCATCCGTTCTCCCCATACTAAACTACCCCTTCGGCTAAGGAGGTGTTTAATTGAGCTAACCCTGGATACGGTCAAGACTAACACCGAATTTCTTATTTAAAAGCAGACAAAGGAAGTACAAGAAGACTTATCCAAATTAATTTGGCGGAAACACTACGCAGGAAAGAGTAATGAACGCAAATATTTCAAAATTTAGCGCTGAGTATTGAGACGGTTACTTATTTTAAATCAAAGGATGTTGAAACACTGCACAAGACTAAAAGTTGCTTTTGATCGGGGTATAAAAATTATGTAGTAAAAATAAGTTAAACCTTTCCTTACACATACGAAAATATTCACGTCTCACTCAATACCAATACATCAAGGATCATATTTTCACTTGATAATGCCCAGTTGTTCTTTTTTCTATGAAGTATTCATCACTGAAATTTCGTTTTAATGAAGCTTCAATTTAACCTAAAATTCATCATTTTCTTTCATTGTTTCCTCGTTCTTAAAATGAACCAATAGCAGCTATAATCGGTATATTGAAGCAACCTACGCGGTGGTAATAAACCCGCAAATCTTCCTCGAATTTATAAAAAATTTCCATATCATTCTCCATAATATGACACTGTAAGATGAAGAAATATTTTCGGCCGTATTGGACATAATTACTAAGAACCACGGATAAACGCAGATCTCTAGACTTCTCAAAATAAAAAAGAATGGGATTGCTCAGTGGTCGCTTCACTCCCTTCTTAAGGAGAATTTCTGCTGATGTTGCGAATCCAACGAGTAGTCTTTTCGGATGGAGACGGGATCAAACCAGCAAAAAAAGGAGGCAGCTAATTCCATGGACGCATGGTCTGGGAAATTCTTCCGCAGCCATCAGCACGTGCAAGATTTGCTCCAATTTAGACTCAGCAAAAAGCCAACGCAATAAAGGGCTACGTGAGCTTTTAGCTGAAAATGGGGTATGAAACAACGACCTAAAAAGTGAATAGAAACTTAATGAGGAACTTTAATATCCAACTAACACTTATTTGGCATTCCATAATTTGAACTATTTATTTGACTTTCCCGGCTTTCTAGATAAGTGAAAATCCGAATTTTTAGCGGAAAAGACTGACTCGAAATTCTTAGGTACAAAACTACCACAGTAACTCATAAGTTAGTCGTTAATTTTGTTCATTAAAATATAAAAATTGCTGGAAAAGTTTATTCTATTTTAATGGAAAGTTTTTGTGATTGCTGCCAAAAGTAAACACAAGTGGAAGAGTATCTGCTCATTTCTTTAACATTTTATGCCCGAAATTTAAACATGAAAACATCCAGACTAATTCCCCAGGGTTGTTTAGATAGTGGAACGAGGGAGATAGTTGTAATAAATACTTATTTTGGTGTTTTGTTTTCCATGTTTCAATAGAACGGTATGAACGCGTTTAACAAAGGTAATTCTTGATGAGAAAATGAGGATTCTCTTTTCCATTCTTTAAAGATATTCATCGATCGATTTGGTTCGACAAAAAAATTAGCTACACTAATTAGACCAAAAAATTACTATTACAAAGCTATTTCAGGTCCCATACTCGAATTAGTATCGAAAATATATCAAATACAAAATTTTTCGACGAGGTAAGATCAATTAACGAGGAAACGCGGGAGAGTGTTAATGCATCAAAATTAATTAACAACGCAAAAGGCATTGCGTGCGCAACAGCGAATATAAAATATTTGTGGCTGCCAGTTACACATCTGGGTGAAAATCATTTCCATCCAAAAATGATCACTGTCTTGATAATGCATTAAAATTTTTAATACTACACTTGACGTGCTGGTGGTTTTTTCATACGTATTCTCTTATAATAAATTAAAGATTCGCTTATAATAAATTGAAGATTAAAACCTTCACCGAAGAATAAAATAATCACCAACCGAGCATTATATCCGATGAGTCGTGTCCTTTCGCTTTATCCAGACGCCTTTGAATTGCATGTGAAGGAATATTGAATTACGTCTCCTTTTACTTGTGTTCCCATTAAGAAAATAGGAGTCAATCGATTTTATTGGCCCTTGATTTTAGACAGTCCAGAGAGAGTTTGCTTTTTCTTCGACTGCATCGACTTCGACTTCAATGACATCTTCAAAGAAGCAATTTTACTAGCAGCAAATTTCTTTTTTTACCTTTTTAATACAAACATCAACTTAAATAAATAATTATCAACTCGTAACACATCATGACAAGCATGTTTGGTGACGTATTCATTCGATGTTTATTCCTTGAATCGTATCGAAAAACTGTCAGCAAATTCACGCTGGACTTTCATTAATGTCAAATTATGTGGAAAACTAATAAAATATCCAAGTCAAAGGGAAATTTTTTTTTTTTTTTTAGGGTGAGTAAAATAAAATTACAGACTTTATAATAATATACTTCAAATTATTAAACGTGGTACGTTAAAAATCAAGAAAAAATGGCAAAATAGCATTAACGTTAATGATATTCAATACCACGAAAATCCAAATGCATCCATAGTACCTTACGTACGGCATTCATTATTTGAAAAATATTTAAAGAAAAATCATATACGTGCGAATAACTTCAAGTGTAAAATATGATAACTGAAAATTAATTCTCACAAAGGGAGAAATTACCGTTACAATAGCTGTGCTGACTGGTGAACGGAAAGACAATCCAATATGGAACTAGAATGTAAAATCAAATTTCCACTACACGCGGGAGTTACACCGGTGAAGGCATGGTATTTCTCCTAGCAGGATAACATGGTCTGAGTGCATGGCCGAGTTATAGCAAACAAAGCCGTATGGACACTAGCACACCGTGTGGGGAATTCGCAGAATACTCACGCATCGGTAACTATAATCGTCGTGTGCAACGATAGCCGACCCCTCAGCTTTGCTCTTGGATATGGATGCCTGATTACTGCGTCCCACCGACAGAGTTGACGGTATGTTTTCAACCCAAACATAGAAAACATTCCTCTCATTTCACCGAGACTCATGCATATACACATAACTTAATCACCATCAATTGGATGAAGTGCGCCACTAGGAAATGTGATTTAGATAACGTTTTGAGTGATTCAAAGAAATAACCGAAAACGAAAAACATTGGTTACAACAAAAAGAAATAGTAAGAGGTCCAAAAGGTGGAATAAGTCATCATCGTCGTAATTATTTAGTTAATTAATTAATTATCTCAATCACCCCCGAAAACAGAATAATGAGGCCTTTGCATCGGGAGTCTTAACAATCAACAGCAGACCATCACACACAACCATGTCCTGGAAGGAGATACCCAATCCAGGCGGCACTCGAACCCGCGACCTTCGGCACCAAAAATGTTAAGATTGGTTTGACGCACCGCTCCATTCTATTCTCTTGTCAGCTGATATTTTGCATGCTAAATTATTTATTCTCTTTTGAATTTTGAATAACCTTTCCTTTTTAATTTAGACGGGGTCACGTCTCTTGCCCTTCTTTCCACCCACCTGTCCTTCAGCGATTGTCTTTATCACGCCATCATGCCTCGTGATATGGCCGACTAAGTTTTACCAGTCTTCTCCTCAGGTTTTTAAGAATAATTCTCGTTGCTTCCACTCTTATAAGCTTTTCCTCATTAAAATGTAGGTCGATCCATTTTATGCACATTATTCTTCGACATCACTGTACTGGAAGGGGTTTGGGAGTATCTGCAACTTCTCGAGATATTATTATAGTGTTTTCCCTTGCCTTCTACATTGCGAGACCACATCCCTTAAAGTAAGTGAAATGCAATTAAATAATTTTTTATGTACTAACGATTGTGATCCCCGCCGACACTCATGTGAAGATGAGCTGCGGGATTTTGAGAAATATAATTGTCGGTTGGCATCCATTGCCAAACAAGATCGCATGAAATTTGAAAATTAAAATGCGGATCGTTAGCCCAGAGGGTGTCCCCAGCATCGGGGATGACACTATGTTTTATTTGCTTTTGATACGGGAATCAAAAATAAAACAGCTAAATATAAAGAAAAACATTTTTTAGCTAGAGAAACCTGCTTGGTGAAGATATATTGCACTTGCAAATATTTTATGAATTTCGAAACCCATACCCTCAGGGAACAACACCAATTACATCTATAATGGGACTTGATATTATTCCATCTCAGGGTCAAGTCATCAGTAACGGTGTAAAAATACTGAAATGGCCACCAGGGAAGTACGAAGTGATCAAATATGAATTTGTTCAACGATGCCTCAGAGGATGATATAAATTTCTAAATCTCACTCTGACAGGAAATTTGGGATACATCTCTGAACAGATCAATTATTTTTCGGTTCCTCGGACATTTCATCATAATGTAAACACAGTGAAATTCGCTGACTTCCCAGGAAATAAGGAAATCCTATCCTGTAGATAGCGTCGAATTTTACGTCAGTCTCTCCATATATCACACCGAGATGACATCTTTAAATCAGGATGTTTAAATCAGAAAACTTATGTTGACCATTAGCTCATACTCACTCTTTTCGAAAGTAAATAACTCGTTGAAAATATTTTCGAACATTATGCCCCAACGATACTGCTATATTTTAATTATTAGAGGTATTAATAGATCAAATTAATGCATGAAGGCTAAACATAGTAATTTCCGAGCATAAAACATGGTAAATCGCTCCTATTCTAAAAATATCCCTCGATTTCCTCTTGAGACTTCCACCAATCCTCATGGAAATACACAAAAGCCTTGTTCGAAATATATTTTTTTTAATTGGCTCACTCCTTTAGAATGAGGATGATTCGTTGAAATCGTTCGGGATATTTACAAAGAACTCTGTGGAAACCACAGGGTTCTATCACTTACCATCCTTTAGAACGAACAGTTTAGGATTTGGGTAAAAATTAATATGACGAAACAACTCCAAATAATTCTAAATGTAATACAATGAATTGAAGTGTGCTCCTCACTTCATTGTAGCATAAATCCATGCGAGACTATTTAGTTGATTTCAATGTATTAATGTAGTTAGAAAAGGCGGTATTTCCTTGATGTAATGGATGAAGAAATTTATTTTTTTATTTCCATCATATGATAAGCCTACGTGTCGATCGATGTATCTGAAATTTGAAATACGTATTTTAATGCATATTGCATATTTTTTCATCTTGAATGTTTTCGGTGAACCATTACACGAGTGGATAATTTTACTAAGGAATGAAATTACTCATTGCATTACAGGATTATTCCACCAATCTCCTAAAAAAAAAATCTGCACGGTAAAATATCACACTAGATTGAATATACCGATACATCTCGTCAAAGACCTTCAAGTAATAGTAGGTACCTCATCGTACCATTACAGAAACAAAAAAGAGCTTTCACTTCATTTTATATTGAAAGATTTTTTAATTTAAATAAATTAGTTTCAAAGGACTGTTTGATAGTAAATTGATAAAATTTGTGCCGGATGCTACATAAAACAGAAACTAAATAAATGCATCCATATCCGGTGAGATTAAATGTAATTCCACACACTATAATCAGTACTACACGTATATTACTCCTCAAAAACCCAGTAACTAGAGCTTCATGATAATAAGGTCAAATAATGTGTTGATTCCGACAAGTTCTAAAAAATGTCTATCTATTCCTCTTGCTGCTGAATAAATATGTTTTTGTTTGAACGAATTGGCCATAACAGTAGATTAAGCGGTTCATCATCATTTTCAAATTCTTGTCTGCCAAACAGTTGAATATAGATAAGTACTGTAAATAAATGGGAAATGAAGGAAAAGGATATTTAACAAACTTAATACCTAAATCATCAATGAGAATGGGAGAATATTTGAGAATTATATGATAGTAAATTCACGGAAGAAATAATCAATAACTTTAAAAAAAAGTATAACTAGCCTTAAGGCGCTATCGATTAAGGCTAAAATTAAAATAAATCAGTATGCCAATTAACTACGTTTTTCAACTGGCACAATATCAGCAGAACTATTATGATATAGGTGACTAACTCTTAGGACTATATCATAAATAACTCTTAGGACTATAATAAAAATATACATTTATTATTTATGTGCATACATCTAATGCTACCACCAGGCAATAGCCTACTTGCAGCATGGGTAAAAATAATAGTAATAAAATCTATGATCAAAACTTCTCATAGTCCACTGTCAATATAGAAATACTAAATAGGTAATATAATTTCTGTTCATAATCTGTTTGACATTTTAATGACCACAGACATTATTCATGCACTATGAATTTTGATTTTTAGGGTCTGATGTAGGTACTATCAGAAGAATAGTTGTAAAAGAGTTTACTCGGTTACTCAATTAAAAGCGTTTATCACGAGCTACCGAAATCGTAATCACTTAAGTTTGAACAGAAAACAGGCTCTTCTGATAAATACAAAGTCGAGAGCAACAGGTGCATGTAATCCAACCTCAACTAATGACATCTCCGCTCGTTCCCAGCTCCTCGTCCTATACTTAAATTAAGTATCCACGGAAGAGGAGCCAATGACGATGAATAACAGCAGAGTTGCCACGCTTCAGAAATGCCCCAGGCACAAAACAATAGCCTGCTTTCAGCAATGTGTAATAATAATTATACTAAAATCTATGATCAAATCTACTCTCTTCAGAGAGCGTGGAACGGAGACGGCGGGAAGCTGAGAGAAAAACTTGCAATAACCAAAATATGTTTTAAATTTGGTAACAGAATAATTGATAAATTGGAAGAAAATCGAGAAAACATGGTAACTATGCTTAAATAGAATACGAAATTAGATCATGCCAACAGTTAAGTTGCAAATATTTTCTTACGTAAAATGAAGTTCTTAATTTAAAAACATATGCAGTCATTATAGCCACAGGTAGTGATGAGCGATATATCGCTAACTGTGATTGAATCACCGTTACTGAAAAGTAGCAGTCACTGTCGGTGATTCAATATTCGAAATCACTGTGATCGGTGATTCTATCACTGGATTCGGTGAAGATAGCTCTGGCTGTTACCAAGTGATATGCGATATATCGCAACCTGTGATTGAAGAGAAGTAGCCGATCACTGCCGGTGACTAAATCACCAAATACTCTAAATCACTGCGACTGTGAATACGGTGAAGTTAGCTTCGGCAGCTACCATGATGCTACCAATAGTAAAATAAGGATGTCTTATTCATCTTGTATGATAAATAAGACATTCTGTGAGAAATACACAGCTAAAGCTTTGAATTATGATGGTTTGATTATAAATATGTATAAAAAAATGATTGGCCCTTATCAATTCTTTTACCACTTCAAATTTACTTAATTATTGTAATATAAACTCGGAATTAGAACTATTCCCTCAAAAAAATATTTTGCCAAATTTTACAATTTTCTATAAGTTTATTTGTTCCTATTGAGGAGAGCTCATTCCTTGGAATTGGACAAAGTAGCAGGAATAGCAGCGCCACAAATCACCGATGACTTTAAAGAGTGATTCACCTCGGTGATCGCAATCACAGTTAAGAATCACCGTTACTGATGAGTAGCAGTCACAGGTAACGAAGTGATCCGAAAATCACAGTTCCGCTCATCACTAGCCACAGGTATTCAAGTTCAAAAATAGTTTCAGTAACATGCCGAGAAGAAATTTCAATACAATATCAAAAATAATCATAAAATTAAACCATAAGCGGATATACGATGGAGCATCGGAACTATGAAAGATTTAGAAGAAACGGCATCTACTCAATTTACTAAAACCCTCCGAGAAATTAACTTTCCACGCTACGCCCACAAATCTCCGAAGGTTTCATTACTATCCCTGCATATAAGATGTCAAAAATTACACAAACACCAACGTTCAAGGTTGAAAAAAGGTAAATCTGATTTAAAAGTAAATTAGTAAAAATAAAAGTTGGTACTACAGTTAATCGAAACTATAGTCCAACATTTTGACTAAAATGTCTCCTGATTTTCTCATCCACCCCCAAAACAGAACGACCACTTATGAATAATATGCCTTTGTTGTTGGAACACGATTACGAAACAGTGGTCTAAAGGATATGAAGGATTCTGTCTCTTTGCCTGTATTCTAGCAAATATTTTTTCACTATACACTTACCCTCGAATGTGTATAATGTCAGTTGCTACTTCTTTTCTATTATATTGTCATATTATTTTTATCATAATTTTTCCACCCATTCCTATATTTTCCCCACATTATTTTATTTCACAATGTTTGTTATTTCCCTATTATGAGCTGATTGTCTATTATGACCTCACTCTATATTCTAAATGGACAAGTTGAAGAACAATAAATTATATTATTATTATTGCTATTATTATTATTACATTCTTTTATACATGTATTTCACCCCAAAAGTGCAGTTTCCACTAAATAAAATCGCGGTAACACTATACAGCAAATATTTCTCCTCATCTTTTCTTTAGCCATAACGCCTAAAAAAATTCTTGAACTAATAGGAAGGGGACACCCAGTTCAATCTAACACGTCTTTGTCAATTTCCACTTCTCCCTTCAAGCTTAAGATTAAATTGTTCATTAGCCTCACAGCGATGAACAAACAATCCTAATTCAAACCCTCACTCCCAAATTTGCAAATCCACGTAATCCCTTTCATGCTCGTACATCCCACCGACTCGAAAACTATTCCTGCTTTCTTTGACTGGTATTCAATCCTTCCTTAATCCATGAGATTTCCTCTCACATTCCGATATATTCTCAACTCCTTTACATTCCGACCTCCCGCTGAAAATGGAACAGAGATACCCATTTCCTTTGCCTTGAACATTTCCAGCGATAATTAAACTTGATCAGTCTCCTCAACAACTTTCGTCACGTCTCTCCTCGTGTATCTATAATCAAAGAAAGAGGTGCAAAGGGGTCATAAAGAGAAAAAGTGTGTAGCTGTACGAAATGACAGGAATTAAGTAGATAATTAGCGTAATATTCTTTGCTTGCTTGAATCGATTTCACCACTAGGCTAATACCAGAATATCAGTAGTTCATGCTCCTTTTCCTTAATTCTGCTAGGATTTTATTAGCGATACAAATATGAAACTTATGCTAGTTGAAATTTTTATCCTCTCACGTTAAGAGTTTTCGATACCTCCACTGCATAAACGCTCAACAATCGCCATCCGAATCAAATCCGCTGATCTAGTAGCCCTAGTGGTAGCTACTAGCCCTAGTAGCGACTGCTATGGCTAGATGAGCGGATTTGATTCGCGGAGCGTTTGTACAGAGGAGTTATCGAATTGATCTCCGAGTTTGAGCCACAACTGCTTAGCAGTGTGTCCAGGCGTTAATGTTTACATAGGTGCCTATCTAATGATCCTCACCTGAAGAAGGATAAAGAATCGGAATAGGACTATATGCGGGTCAGCGTGCGTACTTGACGTTGAAATTGTCTTCATTTTTTTATTGGTTCAGTTCGCAGTTTCCCATCGATTTGGCGTTCATCTCCCCCTTATCTCCAGACTATATTATTTCAGTCAGGCCTCTGTTCGTGAAAAGAAAACACAACGAGTACGATAGTAGTTATCTACCTACTTACAGTCCGCTATCGGCCACCCAGAAATTGCAGACTCAACAAATATATGAAAGGTGTATTGCCCTGATAGAATTTTTCTCCTACACACCAAGCTATAGGTCGTAAAAAAGCTGCATTTCTGAACCGCAAAGAAACAAAAAAAGCATCGGGAAGTATAGCCACTGAGAGGTCGTCATCAGAGCTTATTTGGTTTCCCGCGTGATAGGAATGCTCTGCAACGGTGGAGTAGGTGCTCGTAAATTCTAATGTGACCTACATTCTGACTACGACTATGGGAGTATATTCATTCAAAACCTCTGATATTTTCTACTCAACGAACTTGATACCGATTTAGAACGTTAACACGGGTCCTTATCGGCACTTACCTTATACTCAGCGAGACTGAGATTTGACTCATGAATGAAAATGCCTCATTTATTTTCTACAACTAAAATAATAGACCTATTTTCAGTGGAAAAAAGTTAATGCAAAACAGGAAATCATAATTAACAACAGGTTATGACTGTGATTTTTTGATAGGAAATTAATTAATGCTGGCAGTATTAAAAAATATAATGTACACGAAACACACTTCCAATTCAAAATTTAAATATGGACAGGGTAGTAAAATTTTTATCCGCCATGAATACAATGTCATCAATAATTTCACAAATCACTCTTTTATTTTTATTGCGCACCTATACGGCTAATAAAAAACGAAGAAATACGGAACAATACGAGGTAAAGTCTAAAGTAGCTGTCTTGGCCTGCCGGGCACCAATTTCTCTAATGCACTTCCAATTCTATTTATCTACAGTCACGATGAGGCGTCAATCCCACTCAACACTATTTTTTCGGACAAATTTTTTTTTAGATACATTTCTGATGCATAACTTTGGCTACCATCTTGAAATATTCAGAGTATAAATATTAGACCCTATTCAATATTTTCCCAAGTCCCAAATTTAATATTTTGCTTCTGATAAAATATTGAAGTGATATTTTCTACTATAGGATTCAGTCTAATATTGACGATGGTATACTCCTTAAGTTCCAAGATGATTGCATAAGTGTCATAGGACTACTACTTCAATGAAAACATACGGGTAGATCCAGAGTGTGGGATCCTCTCAGAAGGGGTCGCTGGTAACATGAATAGGCTTTAAACCACGATTAAAACTACTTAGGGAATTCCTTGAGACAGTTTTATTTATGGGACCTTGTGAGCCTATATTACGTCATATTGAAACCACTCAGGTACTATACTCGCATATGTTTCAACTAGAGACGAGAATTAACTACAGTTACCCTTGAAAACCAGAAGGGACAATCGACATATATCGCTAACAACCACCATGCAAAACACATAGACTTTCTTATGGGATATTTTATCTCAGAAAGGATCTTCTGTAAGCTATCTCCATTATGAGAGGGTCAAAGAGAAACGCATATATATGCAATACGTGCTCACGCAGTCTTAAGTTAATTTCCGGTGGGATGACACGCGGCTAATAGTTTTTCGAGAACTTCCCCAAAACTAAATATTGACGCGTGAGAGAGCAACGCGGTTGGTCGGACGGTTCCGCGTTTCCTAGACGCGAGAAATGGGCTCGCGTAACAGAGTTCCGGCCTAAGATACGCTCACCGGAAATTTTAACGTCGGCCCTTTCAAGAGACGAGCACTCAACACTTCACTTAACTTGCAAGGACGAAACAGGAGAGCTGAAGAGTGGATGCAAACGTAAAGACGTCTATAGTCAACTCAAAGCCCGCCATCGCTGCCTCCGAGGCGCAGCGAGGGAGCCCAAGAGTGTTAGACACCTAGAGCTCATTTCCAATATCTTTGAGACTGTGAGGCAGGCCCAAGTTATTTTGGGGGTGAGGAAAGAGGGCACGCGACTTCCTGAAGACAGGATACAGTCAAATATTGACGATGGTATACTCCTCATACCTAAGTTTCAGGATGATAGCATAAAGTTTTAATGAATACTACGCCAAAGAAAAACACTGACGGAGGCAGAATGTTGGATCCTCTTAAAAGGGGTCACAGGTAGCAAATAAATAGGCTTCAAACAACGATTATTGTGATACGAGTGAAGAGTGGAGACAGCATTACAAAGTCGATAGGTGGAACCTCCGGGAAATTCCGTCGCCTTCGAACATCCGTGGTGTACGCTTCGTGAGATAGCTATGTTGCCAAGTTGAAAGAGGGGTTTTTTGAAACAGCTTTTCCTTTCGAAGCACTGACAAAGTATTTCGAGAAAACATGCCCACCCTCCCTCTCTGTCTCCTCATCCTTTGTGTGGAAGGTCCGACCTCTTGCCGGAACGCCGCTCGAAACATTCCGATCTTGCACGACTGAGTCAGTCGTGAAGATATTTAAAGAGGATCATAGTCCCGTCAATGAGAACAGACTCGAATTTTCAATCTGAAGAGTGAACCGAGAGGATCGTTCTCGTTCACTCTCAGTCACAGAAAATGTGATATTAAATCGCTGATTATGAGGAATAAGGTCGTTCAAAAGAGCACTTTTAGATAGAGTGCATGATGGATAGACAAACATACACATATTTGGAAGGAAGGATTTGACCTGACGTGATGACGAGTAAGTGAATTAACATTAGGAGAAAGAAAAAACCACTAAATCATGATAAACCACGGTGGAGAGGGTGAGGGAGAAAATAAAAAAACACTGCGTGGAACAAGTAACTCTGTGCGCGGCCACGCACAAGGGTGCAAAGTTATATACACCAGGGATTAAATTCACCATATAAAATTCACTCGGCTTAGACGGCATCCCGACTAAGCAAAATAATTTTGTTATGCTGTCTCCATTCTGAGCGGGCTGAAAGAGGAATGCAGATATATGCAATAGGTGCTCACTCAGTCTTAAGTTTATTTCTGCTGGGATAATGCGAGGCTAAGAGACATTCGCCATGAAAAAATGATTCGACTAAGCCGGCAAACCGGCTAAGCGAAATGATATTTTCATGACAAATGTAATCCTTGGTGTATATAATGTAACAAAGTAGCGATAGAGAACAGAGTATTCAAGTTATCACGCAATTCCCATGAATTGAAGCTATCACTGGGGACAGAAACCCATTTCGGATTAATAAACATCATACTAAAATGGAAAAACTTAACCAAATCGATTAAGTCTGCCCCGATGCCGTACAAAAGTTTATATCACAGAGTTTTAATTCATGGCTGATACGGAATACTTTGCAATGAATACAATATTCAAATAATGAACACCTTCTAACTTATTTGAATGCGTATGATTTAATCATACGTGACCTCTAGATAAATGATGAAATATATCAAATAAAATTCCTGTCGACCTTCCATATTGCATGGATACAAAAAACTGCATAAACGCTTCCTCATCAACAGCATTTATTTCTTCAATTGCGGAGAAAGGGCCGAAAAAGGTTAATAACCGTGTATTTTATTTAACTAAAAAGGAAAAAGCAGGTAAATATCGAATAGCTTCGGTAAGCTTCGGATAGATTTGATATTTGTCATCCGGTGACGATAAAACATTACCAACTTAAAAAACAACTGCAGCTCCATTCTGAAGATCATTAACCCGCTTAAAACATGGGGGAGGTTTTTGTGGTCGATTTGATGAACTAACATCTGGGAAAATATCCATCGGCCTACGATCATCCGCAGAAGTAATGGCTAATCATAAAAGAACTACGCTTTTCACTAACGAGACGCAAGGCTTATAGCTATGTCTCACAGGTATGCTTCCTCAATTCTGGAGGGCCAAAAATAGATAAAATTAAACAGCGAGAACGTACGATGGAACTCCCACCCTTGATTAACTGCAAAAAGAGTAAAAATTAGATCTAGGATCCAGAGACGAGATGAATTTGCGGAAATTTGACTTGGAATGAAATGCAAATAGGTCATTACATGATAACTCAGTAAATGTTTTGATGATCTCAAGCTAACTATTCAAATATTCATAACTTTCTTCTAGTAGTTATTGACAACCTTAATTAATAAGAATATGAAATGTTTAACCGTAATACAAATACTTAACGATATGTGAGTATTTATACACACAGAGAAGCAGGCAAAAATTCTGTCACAAGGTTAAATTGTGAAAATCGGCATTATTGGCAAAGTTATAACATTGTAGTAAGCCAGAAAGAATGGTGAAACCTTTTTCTGGTGCAGGCATCTAACTGTGGTTTTTAATAATGCTATCTAAACAAAAAGAAGATTAATTTTCATGTATCATACAAAAATGGCAATTTTTGCAGAATTCGACGAAAAAATATGTATTCAGACACATTTGATAGTGTAGCGATGGAAATTGGAAACATCACTAATAAACTAACACAATTATATTCTCGAGTGAGTGGGACCAACATGGGCCGAAATTATTGATAAATTCACTAAAAAATACCTCCACGATACATTTTTTAGTTTCAAAATACCACTTCTTAACTCTTATTGACAAAAAAGAGGCACCTCACATCAGGCTGAATTTTGTTTACAAACATATCGCAAGCTCTGTTAGAGATACAAATCTTATTATGTTGCTTCCATCATTGATAGTGACTCCATGATTAATTCAAATAATGCTTGTAACACAATAAGCTCTGTTCCCGGGCTTCCACTAGCTAGTAGAAGTTTGGATATGAGAATGGAAATTCCTTTCTACTCGAGTAATTCTAAAATTAATCTATTTTGATGGCATCTCAAGGTTGACTAATTTCCTATGGCAGCTAAATGTTTCGCCAGCTTTGCTCGCTTATTGGCATTGAAAGAATCTGACGTTGGGACAAAACTATAGTCTGTAACTTTATGTATATAAATATTTATATCTCATAATTTATTTGAATTACGTCTTAAATTCTCTTAAATAAGGTTCAGATTCCTCTTAATGAGGTTCTCACAACCTACTGGGAAAAATATGAATATCTGAGATGGCATGGGTGAGGCTTTGGTTGAATTGACAAGGAATGATCCATATAGACGTTTCACGCAGGCAAGACTGGAGCATGAAAAAAAGAATTCCAACCGGCCAGCGTGGGAATCACGTAAAAAGGAAACAAGAATAAGAAGTGAAACGGAGCCTTATAGGAATGAGAGGATACCTACCTGAGAGATACTAAAAGAGGGATTTCCAAAAAATGTTTATTTTGGGACGCAATGATATGGGAATGATACAGAGTGGAAATTAGCGTACCATATAGTCTGTACACCACGAAATAGGAATGAGATATTCTCACATGTAAACGAAAGTCATGGAAGGTGAACGTCAGGTGATGAAAGAGGAAATAAGGTTGGAGAAGAGTCACGACTATCACGTAGAGATCTACGTCTTCATACTACACCAAAGAAAAAGGCTAAGTTTTTATTTCTTCAACTCCGACGATAAAGGATTTTCACTAAGTCACTCTCTCTACTTTTACTTATGATATACTTTTTAATTCCTTAGAAAATCGTGTGTTTTTCGTTCATGTGGAAACAAGCCATGAAGAATTTGGCTTTTCAAAAATTACCATGTAATTTTCCTACCTTATGTTTCTCATATTTTCGGTTTAGCTTCTTCTTCTTCTTCTTCTTTTCCTCTTTCCCCTTTCGTTCTTCACTTCTGCTCCTTTTGTTTTTAAAATCGAATTTTTAATGATGATTCGTTTGTTTTGACACTTTTTCCTTGGGCTTGAGACTCTTTTCGAGGGGGTCAATTGCATGACTTTTTGTCGTTTCTCGTCTTGTTCAAACGTTTGTATGAGTGAGAGAGTGGTTGAGAACGGCACACAGATTTGGAATGAATAAAGATGCTCCAATCACAAAAGTAATCCAAAGAGTGAATTGAATAGAGTGAGATTTTTGCATATGATATTTCATTTTTCGTGAAAACTGATTTCAAACCACGTACACATATCCATGTTCAGAATTGTAGTGCAGAAAAAATCCCGATGGAATTGCAATGCAAGTATAAGATATAAATAGCGTGAGGTAACATTTTGCAATTCCTTATATTAAGGATCATTAATATCTAATTGCCCATTGTCATTGAATATAACAAACTCAGCAGTTCTGGAAATCGTTTTAAATGCCTCGGGATCAAGGAAACCTGAAGTGGCTTGACTCACGAGAAAAGATTAAAATATCAAGAGCAAATGAGAAGTATATTCAATTCAGTGGCAAAAAAACCATGAATTTTTAACTATCCTGAAATTTTCTACTTCAATAAATAACCGCGGAGGAAGAACCGAAGCACTCAAACTTACGATGGAGGAAATCAAAATGAAAACAGCAACCGTTAGAAAATCAGTTGAGTACATCTCATATATTTACTAAACATTTACTCGTACTCTCCTATCAGCATCGTCCCAGTGAGTTTAACAATGGACTTTAAGGAGACTACATACAAGTCACACAAAAATATTTATGCATACATTTCCCATCAAACGACTGACCGATAGAGGAACGACGGCGTTTTGGAGGTGATGAAAAGAAACGAAGTCATGACAACAAATGAATAAGACGGGCTAACTTAATCGATCACATCATGACGCATCGTGGTCCGTTGAAGATAATCGTGAAAAGCAAATAACAAGGAAAGTTAATGCCTTGAATAACATATTTGGAGCAATAGGACTAGAGAATGAAGGAAAAGGAAATGCAGAAATTAAAAATATTCCCTTTCCATTAATTAATTGAAGAACCACGTCAAACCAATTTCGGCCGGTTATGATAGTAGATAAACATCGTGAATGTTTTCAGGACGTGAAGGAAATTTTTTACGAAATAAGATAATATTTTATTTTGCCATTTGAATTTCAAAGATACCGTGCAAATATTTCTAGAATATAGAAGTTTGACACAGAAGATATGGAAACACACGTTATCCAGTATTGCTCTTGTTATGAAATTACATACAAATTTTCCCGAAGCTAAGTGTTTGTTTACTTGAAGAATACCCCCTTTCCTCTAGAATATATTTATTTAATTTACCGATAGACTACCATACTTGTAACTTGAAATTCAAAATTGACATCCCAGTATGAGAAATGATTACATAATTTTAGAACTTGGCAAGTAACTAATGACCAAGTAATAAACAGACCCCGTATCATATAGAAACTATTACCAAATTTTGCTACTTTATGGCACGTCTTTTGACCAAAACCGTTCCAGGAATTTGTGGGACACCGCATACGCATGCAATGCACGATACCCACTCTGGACTGCCTTAATGGCGAGGACAATCACATCCACAAGATTTGAGACCACTTCACGTCCACCGATGTACTTACCTTTGCAACAGCGAGACCACGTTGGATAACAATATGGGATCACAAAGCGGGGTAAACTAATTGAAGAAAATTTCCTTTCGCCATCCGTAGTTAAGCACAAGACTGAGGTAATAATGCGCGCGTGCAGACGGAAGTCTATAGACGATGACCGAGCCGACGAACACCAGACACCTTCTCTCACGGAGAAAACAAACCGCACTACGAAAGGGAATCAACCTGGGTTTTCGGCACTACCGATGACGGTATTTGTCCCCATGCTTTACTTCGGCTGGATATCTGTATCCGCATTAAGGCTGATGGAGATGGAACTTTTTGAGTTTGATGAAAATGCTCCTTCATCATAATCACGTTTACACAAGAAAACGAAATATCCGTGTTTTGGTGTAAAACAAGGCTCCGCTTCCCTTGAAGTTAAATTTCCCCAGCCAAGCGCATTCACATACTACTCCTTGGCAAACCAACACCCCTCGGTGAACACGTCCACTGCAGGACGAACACCTCGCTCTCTCTGCGACTGCCTCAAGGCGGGCGAGGGAAGGTTAGGTGGAAGGAGTAGAGAGGGATTTGGCGCCAACGCACTGCGCAGACGCAGTGCGATTGCGTTCACTGACGACCGCTTTCCCCTCCCATATTCCTTCTCATTCTCATAGCCCGTCTCTCTCACCCACCGTACTTTTCAGCTGGTGCCATTCAACAGGCGAGTTAATCTAACTGCTCTCCAAGCGGAAATATAAGAAGGGCGCGCCGCGCCGTGCACAAGTCTAGAACGCTGAAGTTTCACCAAAATGCTTCAGGGTCTTCTCCTGCACGATTGAATAGAACAGAGCCGTTATTATCATTTGTCCTGCACAGGTATATAGTTCATGAATGTTTAGATTTTCCTTTACAAGATTAATAATATGCATGAAATTTAAAAAAATGTCTATATGCGACGCATTTCCGGCATAACTTAACTTTATTAAGTAGAGTAAATCAAGTAAATTATATCTTGATAACAGCTTAGCCGCAGGCCATTTACGTATAGCTTTAATTATTGGCTCAAAAGTAAAGTAAGGTTAAAAAAAACTGAGATTTCTACTACTTCGAAATAGTAATTATTGTTTTCCCTATTAATTTCTCCCAAAATCCTTGGCTCAGGAAGCTATTGTGCTGTAAATCAGATTGGTAAATACATTTTGGTGTATACTTGAGTGAATGTTGTAGAATCCTGTCTTAAAATGTCGCGCGCACAAGCCAGCTCTTACTGGTACGGTAATTCATTACTAATTAATATGATTTTCACTGGGTAACAGTTTTATTACCAATCAAATTTATGTATCTTCCCACTGTAGCGATTAACTTAATATCAAGATTTCTATTAAGTTAAAATTTCGAAATTAGTTAAAATTTTTAACTCGTATCGGTATATTGGCAAAATAACCATGACCACATAGCAATGGAATTTCTTCATCCATAACAATGGCTTCCCCTGTTTTGACTGAAAAATTAACTTGATTGAAGCTGTTTCATTGTAAGTCAAGCAAATAAAGCATTATAATTGATTCAAGGCCGTTTCCCGTTACGATACTTCATTCATAGCAATACAGCATTAACCAGAAAACACTGAACTGCAAAATGTAAAAATCTAGATGCCATGGTTCTCATAAATTACCTGCTGAGTAAGAATTCCAAAAATATTTCCTGTAATGTTGTAGCACTCGTCGTAAGCAATAATAGTAATTTAGTAAGTAAAGTTTCGTAAATAAAAGTATCATGAGAAAAATAAAAAATTATATCACCGAAATGGATACGCCTTCAACAATGCAAGTGCAAAAAATAATTCTGTCCCAAACTCAGAATAAACTGATTATTTCGACGGAGTTGAGTTTAAATATATTATCTTGTGAGCCAGAATTTCTAAGGTTTCTAGAATGAATTCCACCGTGAGAGATGAAGAATTTAAGGCAAATTCACGGAGCCCAGGCCCTAAAGGAGATCCAGGTAAAATAAATTGCATTGTTTTGCCACGTCTTCAATGCTCGCAGATATATAATCATTATTTCTGTGTAAGTTTTAGTGTATGGGACTCGCCTAACAATGTATTTACTCAATATCCCAACGAAGCGGGAATGTGGGTACTCAGAAATCCATTACTTTGCACTTCATCGCAGACTTAGAAGGTCCACGGGTAACATTACAGCGGATCTCATTCCACCCAGTCCATTGGATGCCGTTCATGCATCTGTTTTACATGGCATTCCATCGTCTACTCCATCACTATAGTTCCGAACATCACGCAGTCTTATAGATAAGCGTTTACAATGAGCCCGATCCCTTTCGCCATGAAATGCACTTACTGTGGTAAGATGAGGATACGCCCTTGGAGAAGGTCGTTGACTCACCCAGAGTTTTCTATTTTGTTTCACCCACGTATCGAGAATCTACGAGTATTAGAAACGATTTTTTTTCCTCTTTTAAAGGCCAGGCATGTACGTAAACATTTCTCACAGATATGGTAAAAAAAAGTAGCCAGAAAATTTATATAACTGGTGGTTTGACTTCCATTAACTTTTTTTCTCGTTTTTTCAAAGAATTTTTTTAATGTTATGGTATGGTATTTGGAGTACTCGACCGATAACATAGGCCATTTGTGCCATGAGGGAAGAGCGGGGAAAGAACGGTGGAGACAAGCGCGGTGTCGCAATTACCTAATGAACGAATAAAACGCGCCACGCCTTGACGTCCCATCCAACGGACGGAGTGCTATACTTGAAGTGGTCTCTACAAAGCACTGAACACACTTCCCTGCAAGCCACCTACAGAGGGGTTTGGCAGGGGGTGAACCATCACCAAAATGCACCAGAGGATTAAAATTTACTTCCACGAGCATACACTACGCAACATGTACGCCATAATATTTGACCCATAAGATATGGTTACTCTGTTATAAGCCTTTTTTATGAGGATCCTAACGATTGGCAGGTTATTCGAAATGGAGTCTCACGAGAGAGAAGTACCAAATTTCTCTCACCTTGACGTCGCACTTTCCCATATTCCTTTAACAGGGAATCGTAATTGTGTGGTGGCTAGAGTGTTGACTTCCCATCCCGTGGGCTCGGGTTTAAATCCTTTCAGTGGCAGAGAATTTTCAGACACCGCCCGATCCCTGGAGGAAATGTGGAGGACATTTCAAACACAACACTCCGTCCGTCGGATGGGACGTTAAGTCGTGGTCCCCTTGCTGCCTTTCGTTAAGATGCCGACTAATGCCGACGCCGGGTTTCTCTCCACCCTTCCTTCCATACCCTCCCCTCACGGCGCAAATGACCTAAGCTGTCGGTCACATCCTCCAAATACCATACCACCATACCATTCTTTTAGCAAAACCCAATTTACGATCAGCATGTCCTGTTATTTCATGAATATGTTGATTCCACGATAGATTTGTAGCTGCCACGCCAACATGATCCCCCATTTTAATGTTGTGTAGGTCAATCCACATTCCTTCTTTTGGCAACTCTTATTTTTCTGCTGTCCTTTTCCCATTCACCCCGAGGTTCGATAAAACCCTTTTCCTCTAGATGGCGCATTGCTGCATCACATCCGGCTGTCTGCTCTGCCGATACACCCTCTACCCTATAAACCAAGTACGAGAGCAAGGAGTGCCACAGGGGAAAAGGAGACTAAAAGCCTTCCAATTGAGTTCGAACGTTCCTTCGACTACTACGTTACTTGTAAATGGGTTTCGCACCCATAAAAATTTCGTTCTGTTCTCTTCCACTCAACTCCTCCGATTTACTCCTCTTCCTAAGATTTCATTTCACCTCCGACTCCTCTGTTTTGAGGGAGTCTAAGGAGCGAGATGGAAGCTCTTCGGACCGCTTATATGTACGATAGTGGACCTTTGATACGGTTACGCTGTCAATTGGAAGACTGGTCCAGAAGAAAACGGTTGCAATTTTGGCTAAATCGTGGAACTGAAACTCAGTAAAATTCGTTACGCCACATCTTTCGATGCGGGATGTATCTAAGGAGGATTCACTAGGCACAGAAACTTAACTCGGTGTAACTACGAAGCTAAAAATGTGAAAAAAACATTTACTGAGTCACAGCAACGAAAATCAACTAAACACAACTTAATGTAGTGATTGACAGAAGTAAAAATGCAAGGTTACAAATAGCAAGGAATATAATAATGTCTCAAGAGTTTCAACTATGAATTATCGGAAATTCTGTAATATTGATTTCAAGACTAATGCATGGTCCAAGCAGTAATTACTGAGATATTATGGTATAACCTGTGAGTGACATTGAGTAAAGTTAGGCAGAATGTTACATTGTGTGAGTGACATTGAGTAAAGTTAGGCAGTTATTATAAAGGGGACTTCACTCCTGTTTGATTGGCCGCATTGTGCCCTTTTTCCGTACATCCTATCCAATGCTTAAAACTCGCGCTGTCACATTGAAATATTCAAGTCATGCATAGAAGACCATAACTTATCATTTATTTATATATCAAGCATAAATTTTGCCCTAGAAAAATACGAAGGTAAAAGTTTCACATTGGATATAGAGGTGACCGTAAGTAGCGGTCATATGCAATGCACGAAACACACCGGTAAAAGTGCTGGCCAAGCGATAGTGACACCTCCTCAATCGTCTTGGCTCTATTAGAAAATCCTGAAAAGGGAAACGCCAACTGTTGGCTAAATTCGGAAATAGAGCTACAAACAAAGTGACTGCAAATTAGTTTTAATCACCTTGCGTACATGGTACTGTATTGAGGCGAACAAATACGAGATACCACTTTTATCGAAAAAATAACCAAAATTTTTGTTAACTCCTAATCACACGGCTAGGCTTAACAAAAGTGTTCAGAGAACCAGTAAAATAGCGCCCATGATATCAATGAATAATTGATTTTACTAATGTGCACCAATAAAATAGCTTTAATAAAGATTTTCCCTCCCTTGAGCAGTCCTAAGTGATTTCAATTAACTAGAATCACAGGGTGTAAAGACCCTCCAGAAGGCAAACCCCTTAACCGAGCTAAATTATCAGATGGCACAAAAAATTAATTAATATAATCAAACGTAAAAATATATTGTTGGGTACGCAAACGCAGTTGTCTCCTTTCACCTAGCAACAAATACGAGTATCCTAAGGCTCCTGTTGATACCATCTTCTACATTTAATATTTGATAAGGAACAAACATTTACATAAACGCTAATTATTTTAATGGTAGTGCCAGCAAGTATAAAATTATCCCCCACCCCCTTGTGCCGTTTACAGACATTCGGAGGGTTTAGACAAAAATAGTAGTCTCATCCCTCTAACCACAAGAATTGGCTGAGGGAAAAATATTTGTCTGTTTACCCTTTACCCTTTAATTTACCCTTATTTGAAAAAAAACTTACTGCCATACAATTTCCGGGGCATAAAAATTGGAAAATAGTTACACTTGAAAGTAAAATTGAAAACTACTTACAAGAAATTTACAACACACACGGGACTTGGTATTAAGCACGGACAAAATCCCTCCTTCATTCCTAGTCCTTCCCTTTCCTCTAGTCTAGCGCACCGACGCGACGGCAAGAAATGAATGCATTTCCTCAAGTGAAGAAGTAAGCGACCGAAAATGCGCCACGTGATGTCATCGTTTCGAGTTTATGGAGCCGTTCGTGGGGTGTGGCTGCGGACACGGTGAAGGAACGAAAAGGATGGTTTACTGGCGAGAAAAAGGTGCTTGGGAAGTAGAAGAGGGAACGGAGAATTTCTAGTCGTCAGTCACGTCCAAGACGGCGGGCGATAACGATATAAACGGAGGGAGTGACCAACCACGCCATCTCTCACTCACTCCGAGAGGAGAGGAGGACCCTCAAATCACGGCTTATGGGGTACAAAGGGGCGGAGGTGGACCAGAGGTGAAGGAAGGATTACTAAAGCATGTAGGAAGGATGGCGGGAATAAGAAAGATGCGCTGAGGAGGGATGTGGGGAAGAAGGGAGGTGTGAAGAAAGAAGAGCATGGATGTGAAGCGAGGGAAGAGGCAAGAAGTGAGTGTTATATGGCCACCATGAAAGCCTTAAGGAACCCAGGGATCCTCTCTTCTTCTCTACTCTCAGCCGTGCCCTGACGTTTTTTTCTTCCTCCCCCTTTTAGTACGTCTCTAACTCCGAGTTTGATGGTGCATTACTTTCATCGGCTGCTTCTTTCGTGGCAGAGGAACGTGGTAGGAGTCCTCTCAGGGTCTTGGTGAAAGTAATGGTAGCGTGGGAGGAGACTCTTGCGAGAAATTTTAGCTGCCGTACCCAGAGACGGTGGCGTGTTGGCGAAGACTGTAAGCATCGCCACAAACATTGCTGAAAGTTGAAGGAGGATAATAAACCAATAGTATCACAGGTGGCGACGCCTCAAAGGCTATGGCGCGTGTGGGCAGTCGACATGTCAAAATTTTGGACTAAACGTTCATTAAAAAAATTTTGAAACATCGACCTTTTACGTGGCAAAAAAACTAAATAAAGAACATAAGTCGCTAAATAAAATAGCAAACTTTATTTCACATTTCACAGATCCTACATGATCATTCAGATACACACATCTATATCTGAGTGAATATAAATTTTGCAGCAGCCTAATATATTCCCTACAAGGGAGTGAATGTTTACTTATTAGGGAAGATCTCAGCAACATGAGTACTTCGGAGTCACTGTTCTTCCCAATTAGTGCGAGACAAACGTTCTAATCGTGGAAGTCAACGCGTGATGAACATGTGTCATTCTACTAATGTAATTATTATTAAAGTATTCTACCGATTAAGGTAGGTTTCCATGGAGTACTAAAAAAGTGATTTTGGAGTCTCCCTTTCCTTTTAGCGCTGCCTTCTTCAATTCACTGTAACGCCTTTCAATCTATCTAAAAATCCTATTCTTCTCCATCCTCAGCCTCGTTGCATTAACATTCTACCCTCTAACACCATTTTCAACATCCCCTCCCCGCTAAGTATTCGCTCCTTCCATACATTCTGTCTCCTCCGTACCTCATATAAAAGCTGCCTCACCTCGCCAACCATATCCAGCACTTCGTCGTTCCTTTTCCTCTCCGTCCATTTCACCTCCTCCATTCTTCTCCATACCCACCTCTCGAATGCCTCCAATGTTCTCTAGTCTTCTTTCCTCAGTGTCCACGTTTCCGCACCGTAATAATTAGCAAAAAAAACCTTGCAAATTTCACATAAATAATTATAATAACGACCGTTTACGTGGCTGTGCGACATCGTCAGGACATATTTTAAATAGGTTGACATTAAAATAATTTGTGTGAAATCCACTAGATTGATTCAATTTGAAGCTTTCTCATGAAGCCATGTATCAAACTATCCATTTTAAATAATAACCAATAATTAACTCAATTAATTACAAATTAAAATATAGAAACCTATTTCATTTTAATTTAATTCAATAAAATAGAATAACATTTATTTTTGCGATTTCCCAAAGGTAATGATATTTTGGGACGGGCTCGACCAAAAGGAATTTCTTAAGACCGGAGTGTTGGAGTCCTGATGCTGCAGTGGAGTGAAACATGTTGAATCATTCTTAAATAAATATTTATGGGGAGAGAAAAACATCTGTATTTTATTCCCAACAATGGACTTCCACAAAGTATCAGTACCCACCATTCATTTCATCGAAAGGAATTTGTTCACTTGTTTTTGTGATGGTAGAGTTAGTAATTCTCCTCCCCAACTGAGCTTACCATAAACCTCAATATTTCTCTCCTTTCGCATTTTATTAAACGGATAACTCCTTTGTCTACCATTCCATCAAGCTTCAAAAGCGTCAGCTGTCTTGAATATTTTCAAGCGTATTCAACTTCCCACTTCACCATTAATGCCATCTGCTGCTCGCTTTTCTTGATCTTGAAAAGTTTTTCGGGGATTACAATGCATTGAAAATAAATGCTAAAGTAGCTGAGGAATTTGTTTGGTATTCACGTTCCTCATCATTTATGTTTATTCGAGCACAAAAGTGAATTTTTCAATGAATTTTCATGGCACAAGATACGAAAAATTCCTTTCATATGGGATAGCATAGTTTTCAAGAACATTCTTTGAAAAATTAATACGTGATCTTATGCTTTCCGGGTGAAGGTAAAGGAAGGATTATTCTTAGACTACAAAACTGGGTCAAGTTCTCAGGCATCGTCGATGGTCAAATCCTGTATTTCCTCAACGGATTTACCGGAAGTTCCAACGAGACAACGAGCGTCTAACGCAAAGACTCGACGGAGGTGAAGATCCTGGCATGGGACCTTAGAGGGAAAAATGTTAACCTTTCTTTTCGAGCGATAATAGCTTATTTTCGCCCTTGTTTAATTTCAAATTTCTTCGCAAGCTTCAATTAGTCTCCATTAAAGTTAGATTTATTTCTTCCATGGAAAGTTTTTTATAAAAAAAAAGTGTCAAAATTGAAATTGAAAATTAGATATGTCATACCGTCACCGAGGATAGCTCTTCTATCTATGGGAATGTATGAAGTTCCCTGCGGCTAAGGCAGAAGATACGTGGGACAAAGCAAGCGATCTATCTCACAAAGGCTTAAAGAGCACGAAAGAGCGATTCAACTTCATAAATGGGACGCATCAGTGGTCGCGGAACATTACGCCTCCAGCCGTGGGCATAAAATAACGTCTAACCATAAACGGGTATTGGCGAAGACGGAAGATTACTATCCACGTCTTTTACGTTAAGCCTTCGGAATAGTGAAAAGGCCAATTAATTTCAATAGGGAGGATAAATATAACCTCAGGCGGAAATGGAAAGGGTTCCTGGCTCAATATAACGCCCAACGGCTATCGCTTTTCGCGGGAAATTCAAATCTGGCCAACGAATGGATAGTGAATCCTATATAAGATCGGGACGAGAACGCGTTCCCTCTCATTCTCTTGAAAACACACCCAGTAGGAGGAGTGAAACATTGAGCAGAAAAAATGTTACCAGCGCAGCATTTCCAGAGAGGATCTAACAACATAAATGAACAGATGTTATTTCATGATATTTACTACCTATAAAAATACTGCCCTTGAATCGTAACAACAGCTGAAATATATGAAGCAGTAAATTTTAAAAGAGAATATGTTGATACGAAACCAAGCAAACAGTGGTTATTTTTTGCGATGATGCTCTATATATCGAGAAAAATGCTAATTCCGATCTCGCCGAAATACAAAGACCTTCTTTCATTTATTAATAATTATTATAATGGCGGGTGCTAACGCTAATTCACACTAATTTCTAAATAGCTATTACACTGAAGAAGAGTAGGTATTACAATGAAGCAATGGATCCTCATGGAACTCTAATGGAGCTATGTGTAACGAAAAATTGCAGCTGAAAACGTTTTTATTAAAAATGGCTTGCGAAAGTTATTCAATGGTCTAGGTGGGACATAAGTATTATCCCTTAATTTTCCGACAAAACGAGAAGGGTTATCCCTCACGTAAAGGTGATTTTAATAGTCTAGCTATAATTACAAGAAGATATTAAGGTAATCATATAACTTTTTTTGGAAAATGCCGCTATCATAATATATCGGTCCCTTTTGTCAAAAATAAAACCAAAACATAGAGCGTTTGTCTTGAAAGGATAAATACGCAATTACCATGAAAATTAATGATTCTTATGCGAAATTAAAATCTCACCTCAAATAATTACGTCTTAAACAAGGATTCTTTCGTATACAACTAAGTGACTATTTTGAAAATTAAATGTAAAAGATAATGAGGAAATTAAACTTTTATTTAATTTCTGAGCTTATACCTCAAAATGTTAACTGGATAATTAAATACGCATAACTAAGGAAGCTGGTGAATAGTCGTAGTAGATAAGAAAAGGAAATGAACTGAAAAACAAGGTATATGAATGGAAAAAGGACTAGCAAAGACACAGGTGGAGATGAAGTCGATAAAATTCGTTTAGGGTTGAACTAGGGCGATTGGCGAGGATTCGAAAGGATACGAGGTAGAGATGAGGTAGATAGAGGTAGGACAATAGAGTGAGTCTCAGGTGAGGCGGCGAGAGCGTCCTTTGAGTGAGTACCACCAGGAGGATCCAATTCATTCGATTGAATCAACCTCCGAGAATTGCTCGATAGCATTCGCAAAATGATTCACTACGTCCCCAGAAATGAGATTGCGGACTTGGGGCATTATATCCGATGCGCTTTTCCAGAAAATAAAGGTTTCAAAGATCTAAAAGGAGGAGAGATATAGAGCGTTTTAGGAAACGAGTGGTCTTTTTGTACGTTTATCCACCTCCGGATGTCACAAGAGGGGCGAAGAACACCTATTGCCGCTCGCGATGACACAGAGACGAATGAAGACAATTATGACAAATGTGATGAGGTCAAGGAGAAGGAATCTGTAATTGGAGATTGTTTAATGCGAGCATGAAATGATTGTATGAAGAAAAATACACCCTCCTCCTCTACGCCCGGTTTTTTTTCTGTGATATACAGTGGTGCATTACATATATATGCATATGCATCGGTTTTTAACTCTACTTTAGCGACTGTGGATCGGTCGGCTGTGGCTACTTCAGGTCGGTTTCTGACGAAATAAATTACTATTTCTCAGCCAAAATTTTTCCGCAGTTGCTATGATATGCTGTCCGCAATTTGTCTTTTTTGCATCTCATTAACACAATATCGTACTGAATAGCACAATATCGTACTTTGCATCTCATTAACACAATATCGTACACCAATATGCAGAAAGTTTATTCGCGGATAACGTTTTAACAAGGAGTTGCACGATCAAACCAAGCGAAAAATTGAATTAACTTTCCGAGTTAACAATGGCTTGTGACCTTTTTCCAGTCACAGCAATTTGCTCTCAACAACATCTTAAGGCCGTTTTACACGATACACGGAATTGCGCAATCTGACGTACGTGCGAAGGCGCAGTCAAAATTGCGTCGTGTAAATCGGTGAATTGCTAGAACACATGCGAGAATGCGTGGATGCGTGACGGCAAAATAGCCCCTGTTCTAATTTCGTTCATGCTTCCGCGCAATTCCACGCCATTTTAGAAATTAATGCAGCTCTAACCTGCGCAATTCCGTGCCCCGTGTAAAACGGCCTTTACAAACAAATGAGTATTGATAAGTACGAACTGATATCGTTGTCCAATAATATTATACTTTCCATAAATGATAAAAAGATAAATAGAAACCTATCCAATAGACAATCGTAGGCAAAAATGTTACAAGCAATAAAAATGTCACATTTTTGCTTGCATAAAATTTAAAACAAGAGGCACCAACCTAGTGCCATGTTGTTCAGAAGGTATGGGTTAACCATTTTTCATCCCATCCTAATAAACTACTTAACTCGAATAACCAAGAAACAACTAAGTGGTTTTTATTAGTTTAACATATGTTCCTTATAATTCTTGAAAAATGGCAAATCGAACACTCATATTAATTGAAAATGATATAACAAATATTATGGATACTTTTCCAAACGTAACCAGCTTAATTAATTTTAAAAGTTACCATTGAAGTAATAAGTAATGAAGACCAAAAAATTCAAACATATTTTTTTAACTGGAGGCAACAAAATGATGTCGTTATTATTCAATTTCCGTAAAAAGGTCTTTAACTAAATGTAGTCATCAACTTCGTGGTACTATATTCACAGGGGGTAGCCAAAACAACGTTCTGCAACCACGACTAAACTTGGCAATCTTTAAGAATAATTAGACCACTAGCTTGAATATTACTTTTTGATAGTTAATTTTTTTCCTTATCCTGACCTCGTTGACCTAGAGACGAGGAGTGGCGATAAAAGAACAGAAGGGGCATATTTTGAGGAGAGAAAGGAGTGAGGACGAAGAATGGACTTTGGGAGAGTTAGTGGGTTGAGCGGAGGGGGGAATTTTTTAAAGGGTATACTTGAATTGTTCTGTTTGGAAGGCATGACAACGGAACTGAGGTTATTAGACTCGTCTTCGGTTAGGGTGAGAGAAAAGTAAAAAAAAGAAGGGCGAAATAATGGAAAAGGGGCCTTAAAAGGGTACACTTTGTCGGAGGGGAGAACCGTGTGCCTCTGCAATTGCCTCCCACTCTTAAGTGAGAGCGCCCAAAGGATGTAGGACGCCCGTCCCGTGCATCTTTGAGAGGGACTGCACTCCGGATGACGTAAGGTTCAGTTCCCTCAACGAGCCAACACATAGTGGACCAGAATGCAAAAAAAAAGAAAGTTGGACTAATTAATCCTTGGGTTTGATATTGGAAATTTTTGAGTCCTGAACGCGTTACGGTAAACAACGTCCAATATAGATTTAGCTTCTCCAGAATTATGAAACTTATTGGAAATAAGAATTAACAGCGCAAGAAATGCCCCAACTTTGCTGCACAAATGCTGAGAAGCAGCTGATTGTTAGAAAACGGAGAGGCAAAGCTTTCACGAAATTGTGTTACACAAAAAATTCCACCTAACACCGACCAGACGTGGTAAGATAATTAAAGCTTTCAGAAGACCATTGTCCAGACGCGCGTACCCTCGGGGATACCCGCCTGAGATCCTCTTTAAGAAAATAAACAAATCTTCTGAGTGCGCGAGTATATAATTTTTGGTGGCCTCATAATTAACATAACAACTCACTTAATTCCATAGGTAATACCCTTGCTTTAAGCAGGTTTCTGTAGCTCTGTAGGAAAGAGAAGTTTATACTCCCCATATTAATTGCTGCATAACGTGAATTGTAATTTTAATTGGTGAAAATAAACATCACACCTATTTTTTTACGCTTCAAAGTTGAATTTTTGGAATAATTTTAATAATTTTTTTTTAATCCTGCCATGAGCGATTTTTTTTAAATTTCTATTTCGTTTCTACACTTCATTTGCCAATAAAATATCTACCGTTTTTTCGGATGCGATGGCTGCATAAATTATAGATGAACATAAGCAACTACTAGTTAAAAGCATGCTCTAGAAATTTATCAGTAACTAAACCACAGTGACATATAGTTACCAAAATATTATTTCGGGGTTTTTGGCGAGGTTTTTCGCGTTACAGCTCACTGTACGTCGTCCCTTAACCAGAAGGTAAAAGGAAGACAGAAGATTGCTGCTGTAAGAAGATTCGATCCTATTCCTTTTTCTACGTCCCACCACGGCGCGGCATCAGATTACTTGTTTGATTACAGAAAACGATTCTTTGCTCGAGATAGGCGAATACCGAATGTATCGCAAAGAAGGTTTCCTTATCCTCTGGCCTTTCCTTAAATGCCTATGTAACGCTATCCACGACTATAGCTTAGGTTTTGAACTACAGATGAGTTTTTTTTATGCTCTGTTCTGAGGAGAATAAGAATCACTTGATCGCTAACGCAGTCGTGAGCACAGAAATATTTGCGCGCTAAAGAAAGACTAGGGTCTAAAAAGTATCGTATTTACTGTTTTTATGATCGTCCTATGTGAATATTTTATTTATGAGTACACGTTCCACAAACTTACTTAAGACATAAGGAGATCAAAAATACGTTCAATTTATGGGAGAAAAAAACATTTTTTAATCCTGTTTCTGTTTTTAAATCAAATTGAATTTTTATTTCATCAGATATTCATGACTTTTTTATCACCCTATTCCAATTCCATATGACAAAATGTAAATAAAAACGATATCAAATTTTATCATCCTGCATTGCCATAGCAGTGAACATTTTAACCATAATTTAGGATATTTCTTATTTACTGGGATGGATTTTGCAGGAGGCGCTACTGTTTATCTAAGGTTTTATTAAAAGATGTTGGAGAAAGGCAAGACAATGGAATGTACCGCATATTATCTCTCTCTTTTTCATATTCCGGCAATTTTTTGCATGGCATCTTAAAACATTTTTATCACCTTATCAACGCCAGAAACAAGCAAAATAAAGGCGAAAAAAGTTGCGGGTTGACTAAAACTTACTATCTCGATGAATAGGGTATTTTTGTACCATTGAAAGTATGAAACAAAAATTCTAAAATATTTTAATTTAATTTGTCTGGACTATTAATCTGGGTGGAAACGTTATTCTAGGAATAACGAACAAAATTCGCTCCAAGAAAATAGCGCCAGAACAAGGCATTCTTGTACGAAATTGAAAATTAGGTTTGATTTAAACGCAAAATTTGGGGTGAGAGCCTCATTTAATGACATAATCTCTGTTTATTTGGTAAGTGCATTTGGACAAAAACTAGCAGTATAATCAAAACTCTCGAACTTCCTGTGAAACGGCACACCCCTGAGTATAGACCATGAGTTAAACAATCTATTTTCTTTCCCTGCATTGATAGTTCGACAATATTAAATTTTCTGTGGAGACTAATTTAGGCACTTACCTCCCTTTAACCGCTATTACGTGTGATTTCTCACAAGATACGTTGAAAGCATTAGTAGCCTTGCGGACTTATTTTCGCTGACAGAAATTAGGAAGTAGCAAGCTTTGAGATACCAAACTCAATGGTAAAAAGGATGCGGTTACCCACTCCTTTTGATACAAAGCAGCCCTCTTCCTTTTTGCCCTTCCTGGACAATTTTTTTCTCTTGCACAGGAATGACCTATTTTCGACCGCTTAAAGGAGTTTGCGAATAGCCTCGCCCAAAGGCACCCCAACATATAAACTTCTTGTCGCCCAGTCTTCGTCCTTGCAAGGCCTTCTATCTAAGCTTATAGTCAGCGTTTTTTTTTTCTCCTTGGATATTTGGTTCGGCGGCATCGACGCTTCCACGTCATGCCAGAATTTAAAAAAGTTCCTCCCCCGGGAGGTAAGATTTTCTGTGCAAGACTCTACGAACAGTTCTTCTCCGAATCATGTGATTACTCTTTCTAATCCATTGAATGGAATAGGAAAGGAGTTTGCATAGCCATTTGACGTGTGGGTATATTTCTTTATATATTATTCCTTCGTATCATCTTCCATATAGCAATATCTTCAAGGAATAATAATGTTTGCACACCAGGGAAACAACTTATTACTTCGTCACGGGATGGAAAAAGGAAAGAAGGATGTGAAAAGGAAGGAATACGTAGGTGTGAACGGATTAGCTGATAGGAGAGTTGAGTAGAGTGCTGCATATCAAACCAATCTTAGGATTGTTGACGAGTGTTGATGATGACGATGAATTTAAATTTTACCATTATGCAAACAAAATATGCATCTGACTTAGTTTACCAATGCATACAAATTGACCATAAAACATCAGTATAGGAGAGGTGCATGCCTCCCAAGCACCTCCCACTCCTCACCAGCACATTTCTGGCTGCGTATCTGGGATGGAGAGAACAGAAGTTTGCACTCGAAATTGAAGGAAGGACTGTTGGTGGAGTAAGACACGTTTTCGAGGAACGGAGATTTGTACACGTATCGCGCAATACAGCTTGCCTCCGAGAGAACGCATTCTCTCACTTCCTCTCTATCGCTCCTCTCCGCTCTTTTGTTAGCTCTGGACCCGTTTCCCTTTTTTCTTTCCATCCTTCTCCATTCCACTCTCTCCTCTTCTCGCGTTCCTCGCCTCGTTTCTCTGTTTGTCCTCGGAGGCAATTTTGCCGTGCATGCCTTCATAAGTGGAAAAATTTATAGCGCTGGTAAGAAAGAGGTTAAGATGCAAACGTAAAGCGATTTACACACGCTGAGACGAATGATGGCAGGAGTGTGGAGACATAGTCCAAAGGAGATTAGGAAGAGGAAAGGGAAGTGGTGAGATGCAAAGAAAGGGTTGATACCACCCAGAATACAACGATGACCTTGTTGGACCTTTGATAAGTAAAACTCTTTACAATCAAAATAATTATATTCCACGTAAATATCACTAATTTTATATAAGGTTTATAAAAAATCTTCATCAGTATGTATCAGCGAGAATATTTTATAACTTTGACTTTAATTTTATTTATTTGATTGCAAAAAAAAAAGCACAGAGCCATTCCATATTTTCTACAATTACCAACAGATGTGACGAACACAAAGACAAAGTCGGTTAAATACAAGATATGGACGAGCAAATATAAATGCTCTTTGGTTTCACGACGCATGACAGAAAGACGAGCACTGCAGCGACATCGCCTCCACTACGTTGCTCTCTAAACACTTGACTTTGAGGACTAAGTGAATTTTCCTGCCTCCTGTAGCAGGCTAATAGCACTTTTCGCAATTAATGACAAGCGTCGTCGCCGTGTCGTGCCATTGGAATGCTGACCCTTCCATTTCGTGTCTGAATTCGTAACTAAGGGCTGGGAGCTACTCGTTTCAGCTATGAAGGGAGAGGGAGTAGAAGGACAAAAATTTACGCGACGTCGTTCTGTGCCAGACACCCATTAAAGAACAGAGAGAAAAATACTTTCTTCTGATAGCAGGCTTGTCCCATTTGCCCTCTATTATTTTGTTTCCTGTCGACAACATTTGGTCCGCCACGGAGGTCTATTCTCTGAGACCAATACTTGAGCGCGCATGTGAGAGCTATCCTAGTTTTTTTTAAGAGAAAACAATCATATCAAACTCCTTTGAAGGATGACAGCCTTCTTGGAGAATCCCCTATCCCTTTAGAATTTTTTCAAATATTTGACTTCCCGAAACAATTTATTTCCGCTATAAATATTTAAATACCTACAGAAAAATGTGCGTACGTCATATTTTGAGGCTTTTTTGATAGAATCCATTCTATAATCCATATTTTAAGTTTTTCAGGAACACATGATCAGGACACTCTGTAACACAAGCCAACTTTTATTTACACATATTAGGCTGAATATCCGGATAAAATGACTAGGGTACATATTGACGGTACAATGAATCAATCACACCTAAATATAATAGGTTTGTGCTAGAATAAAAATTAAATACATGATTTAAGCTTAGCATGCTCAACTTTCAATAGTACATTTTTGAGAATGAATGATTCTACGGCCGGATACATTTTTCCTAGGTGAATGGCGGACTTGCATAGGAGAAATATATCCTTCACCTCATTTCACAAAGCAAAAATAGCAAGTAGAACGCAATACTCTTCCCTAAAAGTAAATATTTTCTTTGTATTTGGTGATCATCAAGCAAATTTGGTGGTGTAGGGCTACTACTGGATAACTGAACCCATTATCCCTTCAGTTGAGAAGGTCACAAAAGGGCATTTAACCCATTATAACCCAATGTTGCTTCTAAGCAACATCGAAAATGAAAAAATTTTGATCTCTATTTAGGAAATATCTAAACTGAGTATTATTTTGTGGTGTAAATTTTAATGATGAAATAATCAACTGCTACGATAATTATCGTGGAGTGCAAAATTTTCAATTTTTCAAAATGAAAAATCTTGAAATTTGATTTCTCTCGGAAGCAGCTCCGGGTTAGAAAGGGTCAGGGCAGTGGAAGTATATACTTATTTCGCACCGAGTGTAACGTTGGCTTTAAAAGACCTTTTTCAAAAGATCTCAAAAAAGCTTTTGGCCAAAAGAGAAAGCACATATAGTTCATAATATTCTGCCGAGCAGAGAAGTAATTAGTATTACAAGGGTTACAGAGCAAGTGGCGAGAGATGATCCGATACTATCTCCGTTTTCCTCCTTCTATCCTTATGTCACGGTTTTATAACGCGAACAATAGCCTCTCTTGGACCTATTTTTCCTCTCTCTCTCTCTTTCTCTCTCTGTCGAGTCCTTGAATTACGTAAACTAGTTAGGTAGGTCATCGAGGACACCTTTGCATGAATGCCGAATGCCTCTTTCTGTTACAGGGTTAAGCTCTTCCATAACCACTAAGTGAATTAAAATCGTCGTTTTATTTTGGGAGCGCCTCACAGCCGAAAATTCGGTCTTAGGTGAGGCCGAATATATTCTCACTCTCTCTCTCTTTTTCTCAGTCGCGGCAATATCCGCCCTATTATGGTGAGATATAACCAAAAACGATATAAATTCACTTTTGCGTCTGTGAATTTTAATGAAGTGAGTGATTATAATTGTTTTCACGATTTCATTGCCAAAAGTGACAGACATATAAGAAAGTGGACGCTATATTTTTAGATTTCAGGCAGGCGATAGATACGTTAGCGCATTCATAGCTGATTCTAAAGCTGGAATCATAGGGTAGAGATAAACACGTAATAAAACACGTAATAGGATCAAGGATTTCTTGGACGATCACGAGCAGAGGATGGTTTTGGATAATATAAAAGTTATCCCGGATGTATCCCAAGGAATTGTTTCAAGAATTGGTCCTCTTTTGATCCTTCTTTAGAAAACCCAGATGATAAAGCTGTTTATATAGAAATTGTTGTCCAGGAAGGTAATATGGCTTTAGAAAAATGCCTCGCTGCCATAAATCCATGATGCACTTCTTAGGAGTTAGAACTAAATATTTGAAAACGTATGGTGATGAATTTTTTTGGGAAAAACGCCTCATCAAGAAGGATTTAGACCGCTAACGGGATTCAACAATCGAATGCTGAGTTCGTAAGACACTTACTATCGGCGTAAAAAGGTAGGACGCTGAACTTAAGCATTTCTATAAATTCCTGCCGAAGCTCCATAGGGCCGTGTCAAATATCGTACCACTCATTGTTTATTTGACTTTAACAATATATCATCAGACATTTTTTAAATGTAAATGTTTAGCTTCTAGGGTTGAAAGAATGAAGATGGACACGGGAAAAACTATGAGAACGGCGAAACGGTCGTCTTCTTTATCTTGTAACGGAAAAAATATTTCATTAGTACATATGATTGTATTTTTTATAGAAAGAATATTGCATCTTCGCATTACAAATTGCTTTTTCAAACTAAATATTATCCATTCTTCAAATTTTTTAAATGATGGAAAGGTGAATTTCAATTTTCGAGGTGTAAAATAGAAAATGATCATCAAAGTTATGTACGCTGTGTTTAAAAAAAATATTTCTAAACTTTTCAAGCAACGGAATATTTATATTGTTTCTCTAACTTAAAAAAACACGCCTCAAGAATTCAAAATTTATATTATGATTAGTACCATATCCTTGTCATTCCGTTCTTCGCAAGCTAAAAGATGGCTCTTACATAAATCAGACTCATAACTTTCTTCTCCAGCAACAATTCCAATTCCTCTCTTTATGTAGCATTAAAAAATATCTAAACAATGATTGCATTTTCTGAAGAAATTAATCATAGACGCTATTGAGCAGACCCATCTGAGGCAGTTTTAATTTACCTCAAATCCAGAGAATGAAATCATGAAAGAGACTTGAAATTCCTTTCGCTTTCTCTTGTGACGCTGGAGAGTTGGAGAAACAAGTCTCTTAAATTCTAAGGAATAACTCTACCCGCAAAATTTATATCTTTTCGTCTCTCTTTCTCATCAATAGCGAATTGAGCACTGATAAAATCTTTTAATCCGCACAACTTATTGCTCAGAGAATTCACACTTTTTAAATAGTTTTGAAATCAAAGTGAACTTACCCGGATGCGTTAGATGTACTCTGGTTTTAGTTTTCAATTCAATTTTATCACTGCTTACTTCAAGGTGAGCCCATCATGCTCCGTGGTGAAAGTTGACTTACATCACATTTTGCAAAGTTACCAGTTTAATGTTTCTTATCTCGGGAAAAATCTTCCTGAAAATTTCTTTCCCTTCATTTTCATTTTTTTCTAAATATATTTCTTTACCTCCCGTTTACTCACACTCAATTAACATGTTTATCGCCTCCTCCGCCGTCTACTTCACGTTTCTTGCGTCCTATTTGTCCTCACAAGGGAGACGACTGGCTACGTGGATGCTGTCACCTACTATAGCCACTCAGATATAAAGCAGAGCCTAAATAAGCTTGATTTAAATTATTCTACCCTGAAGTACGTTTTTAGGCAGTTGGCACATCTTTATGTACCTATTTATTTATATCAATTACCCCCGAAAACAGCACAATGAGGTCTTTACATCGGAAGGTTTAACAATCAACAACACACGATCACACACAGCCATGTCCTGGAAGGGGCAATCTATCCAGGCGGGACTCGAACCTGCGACCTTCGGTAAGGTACGCAAGGACTTAACCCCGCCGCCACGGAGGCCGACAAGCAAAATGAATTCTCATGAACAAAACAAATCCTTATGAGCAAATACTGCATATTTTAAATTAAATATAAAATGCTTATAAATTTAAAATTCCATGACTCTCTACTAACGCATAAAAAATTTCTCAGACTCCGGTAACTCTTGCAGTCTCTCAGCCGAACCAAATTCCAAGAACTTCCATGTCTCTTCATTGTCGAGATTTCACCTTCAAATTTCTTCATAATTTCCTGCCCCCGCTTAATCCCACCATTGACGACAGAATATTCTACCACAGGACTCCCTCCCATCTCCCTTCCCTCCTTGTCACCATCACACGCTCATCTCCTTTCATCAAATCCTCTCTCACTCTTTCTTCTTCCTCCCATTTCTTCTTTTGCTTAAATCTCCTTTCCTCTTTTCACCCCAAACTCCCCTCTCTTTACCCCTAACCCCAAAAAACACGCCGACGCTGCCACTTTGCACCTCACCCACGTCGAAAACTATACTGAAGATCCTCCCACTGATATTACTCCCCTACAATTAGCCCGAAGAGAGAGAGAGGGAGGCTAAGTTTGGGCAAAAACAGTGAGTAACAAGCCCGAAACTTGGCGGTTGTACCGCTCGACGAAAGTTCGTCTTCGAACGAAGATTTTCTCGTCCAATTCCGGCGGAATCGGAGCTACTTCATTTGGAACTAGGTAAGGGAGTTACGGCTCATCCTACGGCATGCCTTTATTTATAATTAACACCGCACAAAACACCTGGAAAATCTGGGATCTGAACTTTGGAATCACTGAGGAGAAGGAAGATGTAAATCCGAAAGCATCATGTCGTCGACGTCTTTCCACCGCCAGTACGAATTCTTCCTCAACTTCTTCCAAATCTTCAAGGATTCCTCACCAAATTTGTTTGTACACGAAGGTGGAGGAGGGTAACAGTAAGCTTTCGAATTAACTTTGCTTGAGGAAACTTTGTCCGGCAGTTGCGGATTACGATATTTTTAAATTAATCTTAACGGGCACTGCGCCGAGCCTTGAGTAAGAACACAAGGATACTATATCGTAACGACTGATTTTTCAGGTTCCTCCGCTAAGTGCCTACCTCTAGTAAGTACTCATTTTCGGTATTAAGTGTATATTAACATGACTTCCCGGTTATTTCTTATCCATCGCTTTCCTTCGCTTACCATCTACCTCATGTAAATATTCACTGTCGGTATTGAGTGCATATTCACAAAACTTGACATGCATTTGCTATCCATCGCTTTTGAATAACAACATTACTTCATTAACTTTTGTGAAATTACGAGACTACTCATTATTAAGTATGTAATTTTGTTCGAATGTGTCATCCAAAGAACTAATGTCATCTGCTGCATGTACCTTTTAACTTCTTTCTCTTTAAATTTGCTGCATTCTTACCCCAAACCGAATGGGTAATATCGCAGCCTTCGAGCACCGAGTTGGAGTGTAGCAGGATCTGTGATCCGCGGTTGACGGCAAAAAACGAAATCGCTGGCAAATATTTCCGCTGCCGAGGACTTTAAGCGATCCGGTCAGAGAACAGTTGTCTTTGAAAAATGGATGTAACGATGCGCGATTTTTATAGGAGGCTTAAGGCTCCCAAACACTCCGATATTAAGGAAAGAGCGAGACAGAGAAAGGAAAAGGCTCGCTCCGTAGCACTCGCTTTGCACAATCATGAATTTTAGCTGAAACGATTCTTCGGTTGACCACAAGTTTTGTTATCACCCACCGCGGATTTGAATGAGTAGGCAAAATTCTCCATTCACGTCTCTCATGGTGAATTGGTCTAAATCTAAGGAATAAATAAACCATTATATAGGTGTTGATTCTGGTTAGGCTAAAATGTGAATCAATTTAAACTTTTTAGTAAAACTATTAGGATTAAACTATTAGGAAATTTTAAATTAGGATTAGGATACAACTATTAGGAAATTAAACTTAAAGGTATGTAATATACCGGAAATATTGAGAATAAATTAATAATTCCGTGCCCATCGCCTCGCTGCTGCAGACGTTTTTAAAATTCGCTTTAAAATCGGGTAACAATTCCTTAGATCCGAATGAATACCACCAAATATCATAAATCATGCACGGAAAAACTGTCATCAAATTAAGTTTTGCGACAAATTTTCAAATTCCAAATATTCTCTAAAACATTCACTAAAAACTATCATTTTATCATGGAGACAGAATTTTTCAATACCTGAATGAACAATTTATTTTTTAATATTTATAAATGGAGTAGAAGTTCATGTTATTTTGATATATTACATAAATTGATAATATTTTTTGCCGTGGATAGATTCCGATGCTCCATTTTCACTCAAATCGCTCCAGGGTGCTAGGAACACAAAATGTATTTTCAATAAAAAAAGTTGCAAGGGTAAATCCACATTAGGAGCCTTGGTTCTAAGTGTAGAATAACAGAGTTAAAACATGGATAGTTTTATGAAAATCAAAATAAAACGGCATGAAACTTCACCTTTAAGAGGGATCTGGTGGATAAACTATGAAAAATTGGTAAACAAAGTTCAGATAAAAATAGCATACATAATTATACCTCTCACGCTAATTCGTAAAACACTGCAAACACACTAAAAGACGGTAGCTCTTACGCTGGAGAACTTCAAGGCATTTTTTACGGAAGAAATAGCCAAATCAATATCAAAATTTCATCAGAACCTTTCCTACCTGACTGCGCCTCCACGCAATAAATTTTTGATGGTTTTAATTTCTTTCGCATGTCTAAAAACGTTGTAATTTTAATCGGAGCATGATTTAATTTTGGGAAGAGAAGATGAAATGACATCACGACTTTTCGAATCATCTCTTGGTAAATGAATGAGGCATTTCACTTTTCAGCCCCACCCACTACGCAAGTCTCCTACCCTCATCTCTTTTGGTTGGAGTCTTTCCCTTCTTGTGCACACACTACCACACCCAAAAGGACTTAATTAAATTCATTGCTGTAAAAGCTGAATGTGCATTACTTTAAAGACCGTAGTAAGAAAACCAAGTCACTCGATGAAATGCATTCAAATTTATATTAAAATATGTATCTGTCGTAAAAAAACGAAAGAAACTACTTTATGTTAGAAATGGCTATGACGTGAAGCAATGCACATATGTGTGGGAAAATTTTACAGAGAAGACAACCATTCACCTAGATCGGCATACGACCCCAAATCTGCCAATTTCTGGTCGACTGCTTTAGTCAGATAAGCTATCGAGGCGTCATACTCCTCCATGGAAATTTGTGGCAATATCGAACAAGATGTGGAATTTACGTACAATTTGTGGATTGCGTGACACTGCTTAAGTTTTCACCGTGGCTAATTCCGGCATAATTAAAGAAAAACAATGCTCCAAGGTTTACGAATTATTCTTTAGCAAGTAAGCAAGATGATACTCCAAAATGTACACTTATAACCAGAAATTCCAAAGCTATACTCAATGGGGTAAAAAAATTATGGCATATTACCTTTTTCAGGATCCGAGCCAGAGCTGTGCGACACCAACTCCGACAACTCATCAACACCGCCAAATCGACGCCGAGTCACCTCCAAATAAGATCGTGAATCACCCAAAATGTACTCCTTCACGGATGCAAATTCATGCTTTAATCATAATTTTACGCTTAACGCATAACGATCAGAAATCAATTTTCATTCGCGATTGACCAATACGCGCCGAGGATATCATCAACCTAGAGGCCACTTCCACATGCCGTTAAAAAGAAATCTGGTCACCTCCGCTATTAAATTCTAGAGTCGGCGCACAGGTCTAATTGAGGTCAGGCATTACTTCCCTTCCGTTAATTATTCGCTACTCGACTGCCCTTTGAATTCTATTCCGCAATTCACGAAAAAAGTACCATTGAGTAACTGAGAGAAATTTTGCTAAAAAGCAGTACATGGTCAAAAAACGGGATTCTTTATTTTTAAGAGACTTTTGGTTGATAAATTAAGAAAATTCGGTTATGAAAGATAAGATAAAAATAACATCAATAATTATATCTCTCATGATATTTCTTAAAATACTGATGGAGGAAAGTGCAGAAAAAAAGCGTAAAAAAACACAAGTTTGCTAATTAATATAGTGGGAGAGCAGCGTGGGAAGGGCGAAAAAAAATTTCTGATCAGGCTAGGGGTACTCATCTTCCATTTGAATCTCAGTTACAAAAATCATTCCATTTCTTCATTTCGGTATATCACCGGATATTTCATGGTTATAGAGTTTTATAGGGTTCTACACATGATGAAACTTTAATGCCTCCCGAATGGTCCCCACCGGCTATTAATTAATTCCCATGAAAGCGGCTAGTTATGATACCTGGGAGTGTAACATAAGTTCTGACCAAGAAGCCAGATTTTCCACGAGAATGCTCCCTCAAAGGCCATTTGCCGTCTAAATAATTCAATCAGTTCTCGAACTCGTATTTTTACAATAAGGGTAAACGCCGGTTTTTCGCAATCGAGACGCTGGAAATTATGTTGACAACCATCACTGGTACCAAAGTAAACTTATAGCCATCTGTAATATCACGATAACCCTTGGATGCTTTCTATTCCACTCGTTTGCGTCCTATTAACAACCTATGAATTAACCTATTCCATCATTAGTTCAAAGATTTTGGTGAGTTAGAGCATTCTCAAAAAAACTGCATTTTGCGTAGCGCAAAAGTTTTCAAACATTTGATTAAAATAGCGCCATTTTTCCCACTCTCGTGTCCGAATTTTTACTTTATCATCACCTCTCCATTATTTAGCTGATTTTAAAGGCATGAAATGTTCACAAAAAATATGACGCACCGTAAAACGAGAGATAAAGACATTCTGGCGCTCAGCTCAAATCAGGGGGAGGCGAATCTTTGACATTGGTCTTAGAAGAAAGTTTTTAGATTTTAAAGTAAACAATGAACTAATAGGACACATTTTTAATCAGTTGTATTTAATTTATATGACACATTAAGACGCGCGCTTTTAGTGATAAGATACCTAAATACTCCTTGAGAAACGTGGTTGCCTTCTTGACGAACTCGTCCAAACTTATCGTTTAATTCTCCGCATGAATAGCTAGGGTGAAGTCAGAATTTTGCATAACACAGATAGGTATGTACAATTGTTATTTCGAATTAAATTAATATTAATTTTCATGCTATTTTAATTTCTTTTATTTACCAATCCAAGTGGGAACACGATTTTATTGAGATCTTATCATGGATGCGTATTTTTAGTGATCATTAATGTGTTACCTCTCAGGAGATATTTTTATATGTTTTCATTCTTTTGGCTAAAATTCAAAGCAATGGGATTCGGTTTATTAACCTAAAATCTAGTACCATTCAATAAATGTCAACGGAAAATATTTATTTCCAACTCCGCTTTCAATAATGATCTCTATAGCATTCTAAGTTAATCGAGTACTAATTCAGGTTTAAATAGGGCTCTCACCCATTTTCTTTCCACTTTAAAATTATCCCTTCTCCAGCTCTTTAATATTCACTCCAAATTTTGTCTTTCGGTCGTTCATCTAATGAACTCGCGAGACTTGCGGAAACTCTACTGTGAAAAAAGGGACCGACGCAAGTCGATTTCATCCCAACATCAGTAACAGGCTCCGTGAGACGCTCAAAGCGGACGAACTCTTAAAAAGAGCGTTGCCTCTCTACCACCATCATCTCTTCTTCAGCTTTCGAGAAAGTTCCTGCCGATCCATTATTCAGAATTGAATCACATCGCCACCCACCAGAACTCCATTTTTTCAAATCCATACCGTTAATGGAGAAAAATTCGAGAGGCAGAAAAAAGTCTCAGAGGTAAAAAAAACAATGCATATTTATACGCAAAGAAGGAAGGGGAGAAGATTTTGGAAGGTGGGAGAAAATTGAGAAAGATTGGCCAAGGCATCGTTATACAGCAGAGAGAACGGTGGGAATATTCCATTTCAAAGGTCTCATATCAAACATAAGGCAACGGTATTCAGTGTGGAATTAAATTTTAATGGAAACCGAAAAAAAAAGAGAACAGCTCCAGGGTATTACCTTAGCAAGGGCGAGGAATTTACGTTAGGGTCAATACGAATCAAATGAAAAATAACTTCGCCGAGATTGCTCCATATTTCTAACGTCCACTATTCATTGTTAACAATTTAAAATCTGGGATGTTTGCTTTCATTATCAATAGAAAACACACTCCAAGGAACCTTAATTTTTTTCAATTGGCTTTCATTGGAAATTTATACTATATTCCCCTGTGATTGTTGTCCATTTAATTCATTTGAACGTCTATCCAAGCAAAACCAAAATGTGAAAATGATGTCTAAAAGCGTTTTCAGATGATTACACTCTTTGGATATAATTGTCAATCGCTGCAAATCAAGATAACTGTTAAGTGACTAGCTATGAATTCCAGGTTAGCTTTTTACAACTAACTCATCTCATATTTTATTTTTCAAGTTAATAGACTTATTATACAACCATAAATAAATAATTATTCAAATCGTTAAAGCATCACAAGTAATATCTAGTTAAAGGTTCCTACAATAGCAATTCCATTGTTGGTGATATTGCTTGCCGACCAAAAATGCTGGCCAAACCTACGATTAAAATCCTATGGAGAATTGCTCTAGTTAACTAATTCCCGTAGATTATAAGTACGAAAGATTTATATCAGTTTCAAAAAGCCGACGAAAATTTGTTTCAAGTGTTATATTATTGTATTCGCTCTCATATTCTTGATTGATATTCATGTAAACTTCTAAATCCAAAAAGTGACAATTAAAGTGGCATGCAGCCTCATTGCACAGATAATATAGGGAAACAGTGAAAATAGTATTCACCAACCGTGATTTTCTTCAACGGAAAGTTAGCTTCAGTAAACCAATATGGCAACATACTTTAATAGTAATGGAGTCAAGATTTATAGACGCTAGTTCACGATTTTCCTTCAAAAAGTCAGCAGTCGCATCTTTTTTTGTAAATGTTTCATTCCTCTCAGTCAATTCTTCCGCCCTGTCCAAACACTTTTCGATGTGACTGGACGCTCAACAAACACTGAAACTGAAACGGCAGAAAAGCCTTTGGGGATGCGAGAAGCCGAGGAGAGAAACAATGGGGTTAAACAGAAGAAATGCGAGAGGGGTACGTTCGAAAAGAGAAAACAAGTGGTTGGAGGGTGGACTCAAGGCAGTGAGAGATTGAATTTTTCAAACCCCCTCCCGCGAAATAACGCGGCTAAAAGCCAGAGTGAAACTTCTTATTTAGGGTTTCTGCTTGTTGGATGCCGACTTCTCTCCTTATTTTACGAGGGGGGAGGAATAGTGAGCAGGAGAAAGAAATTCAAGGTGCTACCACAGAGGACGAGAGAGAAAAAAAAGTGGTTCATTGGGGTTTGTTCTTTCCCTCCCTAGCAAAATGAGAGGAAAATCTGTCTTGTGGGCATAAAATGCCTTTTACAATTGGCTACATCGGCAATCAAGTAATTAATAGAGTTTCTGGAGAATGATCATGAGGTGGAAAACGCTCTACTCACTATTTCCTTCCCTCGCATTATGTTCAATTGATTTAAATACGCTTTCTTTGACCAGAAAGCTAAATTTAACCATCCCTATCATCCACTCCCGGTGTGAACAGACAATTTTCGGAGCAATTGAGTTTCAATCACTAAAAGAATATGTTAAGGAACGATTGAATTGCATGCTGTGCTCAAATTTAATTTAATGTAGTGCTCTTCGATTACTGATTCGCAATAATTAAAATTAAAGTCACCGTTCTTGCTAGAAATGAATTTCCCTGTTATTCTCACCACCTAATATATTTAGATTACATAACTTGATAGATTTAAATCTTTCAAAAATCACCATATAATGCAATATTCAATGCATGCGATTCATAGCCCATTAATTGAATTTTCATGGTGTATATTCCCAGTTTTATGGAGATTGGATAGATATTTACATGCATGGGAGGTATGTAAATATTCATGATCGCAGTTGTCACATTCGTTGGTAACATTTTTTTCTCACCTTCCAGCCAAGTAAATGAAGAAATTTAAATTAAAAAAGTATATTTACCGTGTTTTTAGTAACCGCTTTTTTCTTTAGAAACTAGGAAAAACTGTGGTGAGTTTTAAGAGTGTAAGATAGATTGAAGAGCGGGAGAAAAAATATATCTAACTGTGACGCGGATTTATATTTTAATTTCCGCAAACATTTCTCCTCTTTTGCGTAATTATATCCCCTCTTTGATCATTTTGTTGCAACGCATGCCGCCAGGAAAAGATTCCATTTCCGGGATCCTCTCATACCTTATCCTCTTCTCATGCTGTGAGGGTCAACTCCATTTCTTTTTACACTCGATTTCCTACAATCTCCCATCACATAATATGCTGACCCATCCCAGTTCCATTCCGTCTGGCCGGTGAGATTTTTGCATGAATTACCAAGGAAAAGAGAAAATCTATGAAGGGATGAGAGGCCTTGGAGGAAATGTGAGGAGCATGTTCAGAAAAGATAAGACAATAATGAACGACCGCTGTAATGGCAGTAAGCAAACGGTCGTGAGAGCCCATTGCGGGTGCTACGTGCACAGAGAAAACTCTTGACTTTGATACAACGCTTCGAGGAATTGAAAATTTGTCTCTCTCCGCGGAGGGAACTCCTTTTCTGTGAGGGAACAAAAACTTTTCTATGCCGCATTTCTATTGAACTGGAGAATTATAATAGTATAAATACTGTAATTTAGTTTCTTTGGGTTAAAATGCTTACGATAACAGATAAAGTCGATACAGACGTAACCACTCCTTCAAAAAATACAAAATAAAATGACATATTCGACACATATCAGTTTAAGCTTATTCTAAGGAAACACTGGGTTGGACATCAAACCCTAATTTCGTTTAATATAGTATTTTTAAAGATGAGATTCATAATTATTCATGGGATTTTCATAATTACCAGATTAATCACATCCCGAAAACACAGAAAGGAGCTTTGGTGGAAAGTTTATTTTACTCGGAATAGGTAAGTCAGCTTAGCATAAAGTAGGCCTCGAGTGAACGGAAAAGGAATAGCAAATATAGATTCTCTAAAAATCCAATATTTTTCTGGGAAGTAAGAGAAGTCATCTCTAGCAACTCATGTTTCCTAACTTTCAAATATTTGAATAAAAAAGCATCACACGCGACTGAATCATCACAACGAGTGACCAAGAGTGCGGTTTCCCTTTATCCAGCGCCCAAAGCCAGCATATTCATGAGCAATAAATTCCCAAATACGTGCCCCGCGTTCTTGTTCTTTGCTTGAGAGAAAAGGCGCTAACTCAAATAAAAAAGGGAGAGAACACAGACTGCTCTTGCATTGTCGTTTCCCCTAGCATAAGAAAGTATTTTCATATTTTCTCACTCTCGCGTTCACAAAGATGGCGTAAACGGTGGGAAAATGGAAAAGGTGGCTAGGATGAGGAGGGAAAGATAGGAAAGCCGATTTCTGGAACGTAAGAAACTAAGGAGCAAAGCTGAAGAGATTGATCCGCGAAAAAGAATGAGTCAAATCAATAAATATCAAAGCGAAACTTTAAAACGAAGTAAATAGACGTAATGAAGAACGGAGAATATTAAATAGCAGTTAATACTACCCCTAATTCCATTAAACACTATAACTCAAAGAAACTGGACAAGTTCCCCGTAGAAGCCATCCACAGCACAGGATCTAACCTTAGCCCAAAACACTACTTTACTAATTATAAATAGTCGTTAATAAAAAATTACTCGTCTTTTACTTTATTTTGTTCTTCTCCCCATGACTGCCCTCATAACCTCACCCTTCATCGGTGTAAGCACGCCAGCATGGCATTAGTACTGAAAGGATTTTACATGCACACACTACTATCCTCAGAATCCGCAGAGTCACAACATTTCCCATTTCTCTTTAAACGACATTATCCTACGTAACTTCATCTGCTTACTTCCTAAAATAGAGAGGAAAATGTCCACCCGAGCATATGCTCCCAACATTGTTTCTCTTAATTGGTTCATCCCTTTTCTTTCTGGATGTCTACGCTCTACGCTCTATAATTTCACCATAATCGGGAGGTAAATCATAACAGAACTAGAGCAAGGGCTATTTTTCAACAATTTCTTTTAAAAAAATAGCACCAATGTTCATACAATCAACGGTTTTAAACGAGGTATTTTGAAATGCACAGTTGCGAATGCATCAGGTGTTGTAGTTACGTGTCTCGTGTAAGCAATACATTACCCTAATAGACAGGAAGAATGCATCATGCAAATGTTAGCTGTCATAAATAATGGTAAAAACTACTGGTAATTATTATCAACTGATCAACAGAACTTTGATATCTCTGTCTCAAAACGGCCCAATTAAGCCGATAGCATTGCATTTTCAAAGCATTTTTCACACGAGCCGCAATCTTACCTGTATGATAAGAATAAGGAATGGAACAGTCAGCATTATTCCTCACATGTAGATAAAGGGGAAAAAGTATTTGGTAAAATACAATCATGAACTTTTTTCAATTAGATCTTAAATTGCTCCCACATATCCGTCTAGCAACTACCCTTAATCGCGCGTAGTAAAATCCAGGAGTGGAAGAGAAGTTAAATACAGATTCACATAAACGCTAGTTTAATACAAATACACGCGATAATGAAAGAAAGGGAAGAGAACTCAATTTAAAAAAAGGCAAATAATTAATGCCAATGTAAAGGAGTATGGCAGACAGGGTGTTCACCTCACAGACGGGAAAGTTGGATAGTTCCAATCCAACTTTCCGTTATGCATTTTCCTTGCCCTTGCCGTGGAAGAAGATAAGTTTGCACCACACAAGTTCGGCTACTTGAACGTCTATCCCTTTATTTATTCAACAACCTATCTCTAAATACAAAATTTCTCGACACCTTGACAATATATAAACAACTATTGCAAAATGAAAGCTTGACCGATAAAATACATATCCATGGCTAAGTTCTAAAAACACGTATCTCAAAATTTGGCTAGTCTGATATAATACTGCTAATACTGTTAATAAAAAAATAAAATTCACACAAAAAGCAACTCTTTCTTTGCAAACGTATGCTTCTTTTTCAGTTTAATGTATTTTTGGTTTTAAATTTCAATTAAAATTATGTGCAATTAAAAAAATAAATCGTTATTTTTTGCTCTCCTGAAAAGTTGCTATTTTTGATATATGTGTTGTTAAAACTTTGCCATCGATTGATGGGAGCAAGAGCGCGTTGCGTTATTAGAGAGTAGAAAATAATTGTATAGAAGGAAAGAGCTCTTAGAAGAAAGAAAAATATTTGACAAGAGTTCATCAACACGGAAAGAGGTTCATAACAGCGGTGACTGCGGCAGAATTGGATGGAGAGTGAGGACGGTGGCCGGCTACCATGCTCGGGTGGTGAGCAACCTTGCATGGCCGCGGACCAAAAACAGAGAGAGGAAGAGCGGAACATGGCGCTCCGGAAGGAAAGCTATTGCACGCTGCGCTGGCGGGAGGGATATGGGAAACTCTATGAATCGAGGCAGACGAGTGAGAGGGGCCGCACGCACCAAGGGAACAAGAGTGGAAAAACACTGCAACGGGTAGCGCCACCCTTTGGCTAAAACATGAAAATATACCCTCCAGACGACACTTGCGCCGGGCGGCCAGCCTTGATGAAAGAGGCGTGCGGACACCGTCTGGTAGAGACGCATCAGAGACAGGAAAACACGAATATTTTTTTTAAGTAATGAGGGAAAGAGATGAAAGGAGCACATAGAAAGAAGGCTGCTCGAACGTATAACTTAAAAAGCTTAGGTTTAGCTATGCAAAACTCCGACTTAATCCGTACGTATACGAACTTTACAATGACATGTCCTTAGGAATATAATAGTACCTATTTTAGAGAAATGGAGCTTGTTATAATATTTATTAAATGAAGTATTCTACTAATTGAGTCACGTTTGCATGGAGCATTTCGTGAATAAACCCTGTCACCTCTTCCTAACCGAGTAACCCGCTTATTCCCTCCTGCCATTCACAATAGGACCGGCCGCTTCCATTCAGTCTACAAGTATGAATCAAAATCTCCTCTTTCCCCTCCATTGTTACCTTCCTCCATTTTTACAGAGTTTGAAACACTCACTTATCTCAAGTAATCTAATTTGTTTTTTATCACTTACTTTTTGGAAACCAAGAATAGTGCGAGCTAAAAGGTAACTAAAAAAATGATTGGTTGCTTTACAGCCCCGCAAAAACGTCAAAACGTTTTCTCGACGAAGCAAGCTGAGCAGACCAGACTGATCTCGCTCAAGCCTCGGAGCAGATAGCTTGAGCCTACTCCACCAAAAGTTAAAAAAAAAACCAGCTTGCTCAGCCTGCGTTTAAATTCATGAGCAATCTGCGCAGTCTTTCTGCAGCAGTCGCATTCTAGCTCATAGAAATTTTCCGAAATAGGGTCATTTACCTGAGAAGTACGCACCATTCAACATAATATTCGGGCTAGCATTAATTCAATAGTAAAGACTCCCTTGTATCTTTTTTTTACGATATTCTTCGCTAAAAGTCGATGGCACTGAGATTTCAGGGCCGAGCTTAGTAAGCACCCGAAAGGCGTCGAGCGTCGAGAAGTCTTTTGGGTCCGTCTCTTATCGCTATTTGTTTTTTCCATAGCGGTCCCGAAGGATAAACGGGATCGTCTTGGTCACTTGGTCTTCCCTCATAGTCTATAAACATCGCTAGCACGAACAGGTCCTTCCCTCCGGAAGAATGGCTGGAGTTCCAGCGAGCAAACTCTATTAAAGGTCTCCCTAGACAATGTCCAAACAGTCACACTTCGCCTTCGAATTCGGTTCACAAAGGCTTGGAGACCAAAATATTTGCCACAAATTTTACCTTTCGGTTGATGGGAGTTAAACTGGTTAGCATTCGATTCACCAAGATTCACACAAAACAAGGACGGGGGCATTGATCCAAAACCAAGGATATATCTTTTTTAATATTCAAGGACAGAAGAGGTGAGAAAATTTCTCTTTAAAAATTTCATTATTGTTAGCTTTTGATGGCCTACTGAGCATAGTCGGATCGGCAGAAATTTATTACGCCAAAATGCCAAGACTAAGACAACAAATGACTCTGACCCTTTAGAATTTAAGCGGCCTAGCAGGAAAATCTACAAAATTAATGCGATTATTGAAGCAACTTGATCCGCACACATATCCAAAGTAAAAAAAAACTCGTGGCTAAGCTCAACAGGGAGTAATATAAAAATTCAATGAAGGTGACAGCTTCCTATTGAGATAGTGCTTTTTTATTCAGGATTAAATCACAAAGCTTCTTCTACTATAGAGAAAAGTGCAACGTGCAAAGGAGAGGAGATAACGCGTTTTTTAATCTTTTACTTATATAAATTCAAGTCTCGAGTATGGATCTCTATTTTTTTTAATTTTACCTCAAACTAGAATCCTTTCTGAACAAAAACGAAGGGCAAGCATAAACATATACATATGTTGATTTATGATAAAAATAGTAAAGCTCTAACGCACTCGATAAAATAAAACATTTAAAAAGATCACTATCCCAAGAAAAAATATTTGGAGCTATCGAACCCAGTCAGTCGTATCCTACTCGTTGAGAAAGAAACCATTGGCTTCAAAAGCTTCAAATAGATTTTTCATATGCCATTTCTTTTTAAGTATTTTAATTTAATAAGTGCATCAGAGCTGATGAATTACTATTTTCATTAGTGCATGTCACACGCATCATATCCTAAGAGATTGTAAATATGACTTTAAAATATAACATTTTCTTTTCCACTCATAGATAAAACATGCAGTAAAACATCGTTTAGTACTTTAATGACTATTTCCCCATGCATCTGAGTCAAAGTAATTCAGAAAATGGGGAATATTGATAATCATTAGCACAAAAGAGACACACAATGAATGGAAAATGTAAGGTACAAATCGAGCTTTTTTCCTATTTTTATTGTTGCCTATTTTCCTAGGATTATTTAGATGCTTTCAAGTGTAAAATGCAAGTTCGATGAGCTCAGCTCAAATTTGCGAGAAATGAAGCATAAAGAACTTACATTTATGCATTATTAATGTATACGATACGATAGCTGTACAGCAAAAATGCCATATATCAACGCTATATGTGGTGATTTTAAATCCAAATAAACGGAAGTCTTTGAATTCAAAGCTCTTCTCCCCATTTCGATGACAGAGAACAGATTTTGCTAAACATCTGTCTAATACGCTCACAATTAGGCAAATCTCTAGGTCGTCATTCCATGATTAATTCTGTTGGATAAACATCATTAATGATGACTCAGTCGTCTTGCTGAAGGTTACACGAAGTGGGATTGCATTAATTGGTATAAGTACCTTCTAAGATAAATTGACATTTTAACTTGGCAGAGAAATACTTGAAAATTTCTAAATAAACATTTCACTCTATTTTGGTTTCACACCTCATATTCTACCATCTAATAGAAAAAAATCGGCGATCAAAATCAGAAATAAAGTTCATCAATACTTAACTTTGGTTGAATTTACCCGTGTATTAGAAACTGAAATATTTCATTCTTTCTTATTATAGCTCAGATGAACAATGAGATAAGAGCACCGCAGTTCTGCATTATGCTGTTTAAAAGTATGAAATTAGGAAACAATGACTAATTGATAAGCGATACTCATAACTTGTAAAGAGGCGTAGGATTCCGTAAGGGCAGTGGAAAAGAAATGCGTTGATAGCGCCAAAAGAATCGAAATGTCAGCGGTGCGGTGGGCATCTTGGGAAGAAAATTATCGCCTGGCAGTAATCCAACCAAAACGTATCTTGCGCCAAAGGAGAAGTTTCCCCAGCGATTCTGGTGACCGCAGATGGAGAGGAGAAAAGACTTCGAGGGGTAATTTGAATTTACATTTTTCTTCTTTCATCCCTCAAATGGCACCAGGGTTTTTGAAGCCATGATGGGAAAGTTCAAGGGCCATGAAAATTCGAAGACAGCTGGAGAGAAGGGATGGTATAGGGGTCAAATGATAATGCTTATAAGGATAGATGGTGCTGATAAAAAAAGTCATAGAAAGGTTGAGTTCATGCAGTGGGGATAAGAACGATTAATTATATTTTTATGTATCAAAAAACTTTAGAGTACTTTCAGTTGATAATATTTTTATCATTGTTAGAAACCCCAGGAAGATGAAATACTGAAAATGATCGGTCTCTTTTGCGATGAGTAGAAACACTCTATCACTTGAACTTTAAAAAAATTGTAAAAGGTACTGAAGGGAAACAAAACGGTCAAGAAGATCAATATTTTACTGTAATTCTTACACGTGGTTTATGTACCATTCAGTTATAAGTATATTTATGGAAGTAGAGGTTACTCCTTTACAACTAGGAAACTATTGAAAGCCATTTCCTTAGCAAACAGATGGAAAACTTTGGCGTCGGCACAAAGTTGTAGATAAATATATTAACTCGATTGCGTTCAGTTTGAGAAGAGTAAACACGCTGCCTTATACAAAATAAAGCTTACCAAATGAATATACTATGATATTTATATGTTTATAAAAATTACCCAAGGTTAACCTGAAGACATTTTGAATACCCTTCAATATAAGCACCAACAGCGCCCATAATGTGGATAAATGTGACTCTAAATATATAAAAGTAAAATGTTTTTGTACTCACGGAAGATGGGATGATTATCCACTTACCTGAAAAGTTAAAGAAATAATTTTTAAAAATTCACCCAATGGAGGTATAAAAAGCTACACGATTTTGTGTAGAAAATCATCAAATAATTTATAAAAATGTTAAAGATGTTAGATTAATCCCCCACATATATTCTCCACGTTTATATTCAAATTAATACCTTCTTGAAATGATACAAATTAAAGAAACGCAATACAATAAACTGCATTTTTAATTTTATTACTAACTAGCTGACCCGGCAAACTTCGTACCGCCTAACAATCAATGAACTTACAGTTTACTTACACCATTTATAAATCAAGAGCGGCTGCATCGTTTTTAATCATGTTTAATTTATTATAATAAAATAAGGATACAAATTCAATAAAACTACGTAAATGAGAACCAAAATTGCTTGTCAGAAAGACATTTTCTTTATCGAATCTACATAGGGTGAATCGGAGCACATTTACGCGGATTTTTTTCAACAAATGTTCTTACGTTTTAGTTTAAGAAATTTTGGGCATTGTGGTTTAATAAAGCAGCAGCAAAACGATGTGGCAGCTATTAATTATCCTCTCGATTACGTATCAAGTTTAATGCTTGTATTAATAGAGAATAAATTCTATTTTCTCCCTTAATTTCAGGTATCGGGAACCTGTAAAATGCTTGGGGAATTTTATCGCCTCTGCCACTCCCTCTCACGTGTTATGAATTGGACCTCTGTGCTGTGAATGTGATCATTGACCTTCTTGTACTTTGTGTCATCTTCGCCAATTGCACCTGGGCTCCAGTGTTAATCATTAGTTGAATTCTCATCCTCCTTCATCCCGGATAACGACTTGGAAGATCAAGAGGATAAGGTCAGGAATTGAGCGAGAGATGACTTCTGAATAAGGTAGGATTGATTATCTTCGCCAATTCATATGTTGTTATTTGATTTAGCTGCAGTTTTGATCCGCACCTCTCGTATTCAAGTTGAGGATACTCTTTGAGTATGAAAGTACATAAAATTTAATTCACGAAAAGTCTATTTATTTCTGTTGAGTCGCCAAATAATGTGAACGCTGGTGCGTTTCATGCGTATCAATTTCACTGGTAATGAGATTTCACATTGTATTCCCTTAAAAGTAAATTTTGTAAAAATACATATTATGATGGGAATTGGCGTTAAGGGGTGATATTTAGGGAAGGATATGAATTAGCGGCCAAGGAAACAAATTATCATTCTTTGACCTTTTTTTTGCATAAAATAAAAGAGTGATGATGAGAATTAGTGCCCAAACTTTGTAGCACAGTCCATACAGTCCCACCATCCCATGCAATTGGTGAACGAGTATAACTGCAACACAGCGTATATTTATCGTACGTTAATCTGGGCTCTTTTAAGTAAAACTAGCTGACCCGGCGAACTTCGTACCGCCTAACAATCAATGAACTTACAGTTTACTTACACCATTTATAAATCAAGAGCGGCTGTATCGTTTTTAATCATGTTTAATTTATTATAATAAAATAAGGATACAAATTCAATAAAACTACGTAAATGAGTACCAAAATAGCTTGTCAGTAAGACATTTTCTTTATTTAATCTACATAGGGTGAATCGGAGCACGTTTACGCGGATTTATTTCAACAAATTTTCTTACGTTTTAGCTTAAGAAATTTTGGGCATTGTGGTTTAATAAAGCAGTTCATGAAATAAAAATTATACGCATTCAGTTGTTGGCTATTTGCGTTATTAGCTGTAAAAAAATGTTTTTAGGTCCAAGTCAGTTGCATACACTTGGCCCATTCAGGTGGCAGGTTGACACAACCCCAGACCGACGCTTGACTGATGCTCAAAATCGTGCAAGAAAAGCCCCTATGAAGCAGCATTCGCATTAAATGACTTAAGGCGCGCCAGTTTTAGTATCTCTGTTTGGAAAAAATGCACTGCGTAAACGTACTGCATGCGTAAACGCACCACGGTGAGCCCTACACATTCGGGTTTAATGTCTTGCGTCAAGCACCTTCTGAGAAACAACAGTTTTTGTTTTGTTATCAGGCGCAAGATGAAGCGGATGAAGCTAAATAAATATAGCGAGGCAAAGCAGTGACGCAGCGAGGGGAGGTTTTGGGGGATAAACCCCCCCCCCCCCCAAGAGCTTACAGAATTTTTTTATGAAAGATTTTGTTATTAATATTAGGGGGACGGATGACTAACAAACAAAACATATTTAACTATTCACACAGCCGCAAAACCCACTATTTTGAACCATTTATTTAAAAAAATTTCTGAGGGAAGTGCCCCCACACTTCCCGCTTACCTTAGCGAGTTTTCTATACCCTACAGACCCGTGGTATTAGCTGCGCCCAAAACCCCCTATCCTAGCTACGCACTTGAAGCGAAGGAAGAAATACAGAGGATGGTTTATCGACTCGTGAACATAGCACGCTAAATTGACCATGAGAAAATCATGGGTTTTCATTAGCACATGAGCACAAACAACACAAAAACTGAAAGAATGACCATGCGATTTTTTAATCGTTATCACGAATGCAACACGAATTGTAAATTGAATACGTTTAAGCTCAAAAGGGCATATGAGTTGAGATCATGGAATCTACGGAATGAGGACTTCCTAACCTTTGAATTTTTCTTTGAGTAAAGTTGCGTGAATCACATTCATCACCAATTCTTTTTAATGACCAAACACGTTCCGTTGGATAGTTATGGTTGGTTTAGGCTTCGAAAGATCATGAGCACAGAAACTACATTTTTCTGTAAATCGTGCCTTGGTAAGCCAGGTACGTCCAAGGACTTAAAATATTCAGATAGATAGTTGGTGATTTCGTCTTCGTTTGTTACACATTTAAAAGATTCGAATCCATGCAGAGTATGAACTATTTGAATTTACCTCGTTTTAGTCATCCACATCTTCGTTCTTGCTCGCTAAATCAAACATCTTTGATTCTTTTGGTGATCAATCATATTCTGGAACTCTTTGTTGATGAGCTCACCTCCCGCTGAAACTAATTTGCAATCATTCCAAGGAAATGAGTTAAAACTACTCGATTCCTCGACAGGAACACGGACATTACCGTTTGTCAACAATTGCTTGGAGATTTGTTTACAAACACGGTAGTGAAGTGTCAACTCGAGCTGGGCCACGGCTGGGATTACAATCAGCTCGAATTAAATTTTTTAATGTAATTTCAATTTAATTAGTATTTTGAATATATTTAGTAATTAAAATGTTATATTACACACCTACATTTCTTAGATAACAGTGAGTGCTTGTAATTTAATATGAACTTTATATAATAGCAATAAAGCTCAAATTGATTCTACGTTTTAGTTAGAAAACGTTTGTATGTGAAAAAGAAAAGGGCTGTTTTTAGGATTTTCCCGGCAATTATTCGATTTTTTCTCGCCGTAAGAACCATCCTTGGACTTCAACGAACATTTTAAAAAAAGAATTGGCCAAATTGGTCCAAGCGTTGTTGAGTTATGCGCTTACCAACACATTTTGCGATTCATTTTTATATATAAGAGATGAATAAACTTTGGTCGTTAGGTATTCACTATAAAAATTAAGGTGTAAACCTTCGTTAAGGTGCCCTTGGAGTAGACGTTAACATTGTTAAGGCTTGGCTATAGCATTGTGATATAGGTTTTCTTTCTAGGGATAAAGGAAACTTTCCGGACATATCCGGGCAACCTATCGCGCTTACGAAGAAAATTCTCTTCTCTAGTTCATCCTTTTACACCAACCCCATCTTTAATAATTTTTCTCCTCTGCCATGCATAGGGATACCGAGCGCTCCCAAAGAACTGCCGCCCACTCTTTCAATTCGCCGATTACATCTCATAAAGTCTCTTTCCTTTTAAAGCCGCTATCTTTTTCCCTTTTATCCACTCTTGCTAAAGTACACTTCCCAATCCCTGCACTCCAATAACCCTATAGCTAAACCTCCAACTTTCGCAAAATGAAAGTATTATGGAAGAAAACGATAACGAAACCATATTGGCAACTTTCTTTCGTCCATAAGAAAATATGATGATACTCGTACTTTTAAAATAGCTCAGAGGTTTTTGCGACAAGAAAGAATCCGTCAATAACCCTCGGATTAACATTCATATTTAAAAATCTTCGAACATAATTAAATAAAAGAGACTTATTTAGGACGGCAAAAATATGATTGATCTATGAATACCTGTGGATGATCTAAAAGCTCTCATTCGGTTAGTAATATCAACGATGTCATTTAGTATCCTTGAGCCAACGGTATAATTAGCAAGCACACATTTCTCATCTATTTGGCCTGCGTTTTCAAACTATTGCAGCGTTCAATCAAGCGGTGCTCTTTGGAAATTTCAATCCATTTACACTAATTAGGCTAAATAGCAACAGTTGCACGAGGAAGAAAAAGCAAAGATTTCAAATTCTCTCTGGCTGCCGTACTAATCTAGCTTCACAGCGTGTCCCACTTATCATGGAAAATGAGCGTCTATTTGCTTTTGAGGTTTAAATTTTTCATCAATTAATTTATCACTATAAGCATAACGTAATGTAAGCATTTCAATGCTAATATTAAACTCTTGACACGGCAAGAATGAAAATAAATCCATTTCTTACATTTATCTGATTAGTTTTTCCTAACCCCTACACTCTCTCAAAGCATGATATTGTGAATAAAATCAACAGATTTAGGCGTTACTTGGTGGAACGATGAGATATTCATGGTTAAATAAAAACACAGTACTGTTCCACAACCTTATATTTTTGCAGTCTACTAGTTTCAACGTTTACAACGTCATTATCAAGACTTAATGACGTTGTAAACGTTGAAACTAGTAGACTGCAAAAATATAAGGTTGTGGAACAGTACTGTGTTTTTATTTAACCATGAGCATGATATTGTATTCGAATGACGTAAAAAATATTTACTTTTGGCGTTTTACCTGTACTTGTTGTAAAAAAATATACGCTTGAAAGAATAGTTGGGCCCAATTCGAACTGGATCGTAACCAAGAGCATCCGATTAATTATCATGCTCTTTGAAAGTTTATCCTCCCCACAAGAATCAACAAACGTGCGTGGAGAAGTACCTTAATCCAGAGTCGACATTACGCAGTATTTACACCAGCATTTGTACTTCAAGCATGTACTTGCCACAATCAAGGCTTCTCATGGTGTTTGGGTGCTCCGGTGTATGGAAGCCGCTAAGAAGCCCCTCGAGGAAATTAGCGTCACACACATTTAAGTCCGAACGTATGAAAAGCATTTCAGCCATGCATGGGATAGGATGCTATATATTTAGTGCAGGATATGGCACAAGGAATACCCCCCAGTTGCCCCAGTGCCCCAAAGCTGCGATACATAGCACGACCAATTGTCCTTAAGGGCTTAGCATAAACTCAAAACGAAATAATAATTAGAGAGAAACTTCGAAATTTTGAACGTAAAGTCAAATTAAATAAAGCATTTACAGAAACTTCAAAATCTTAGCAATCTCCTAGAGCTCACACGCCGGTGATCCAAAGTCCACGGTGTAATACACATTGAAATTATGACACAATATTTATCTTATCCGGCATCAGCTTGCATACTACCGGAAAAATTGCTCATTCGCTATTGTATGATAATGCTTCGTTTGATTGTTATCACTCTGCGGATACTACACGATTTAAAGCAGATAACTCATTTTAAATTTATCCACGAAATATTGTGAAAACTACAATTTTAATTGATGACATCATTCATTTTAAAATTATAATTATGGTAGAGAATGAAATTTATTACCAAAAATCAGATGATATGAATTTTATTTACACAGACACTTTTGCCAGCTCTTGACCCTACTAAGGAGCAATTCCCTTATACATCTACATAATACCCTGCGAGCCACCTCTAGGGTGTATGGTAGAGGGTGATCAATCACTAGCACGCAAGTGTATTCCCACATGCATACCTCAAAATGTTACGCATACTAACAAATTATACCTCAGTACTCATGAAAAGGCGAAACTTCTATCTGCTATTCTTTATGATGAATGATAACATATGCTAAACGAAGACACATGGAAAGTTTCACACGTTTCATCCATTTTTACTAGATAATTCACATAAAATAATGATTATGATGAAAACTGTATTTAAAATACCCACTAAAATTTCATCATTGCTGTTTCTCACTTAAACTTTCTTAATTGCATTTGATTTAAAGTCAAAAAGCCAAGCCAAAATAATAAATTGTATTCTATAGATAGAATTCTCACTTGAAACTGAAACTTGTATAAATAAAACTTTTGATTATGCTACGGTGAAGTCCATTCGAGGATGTAAAATAATTCCCCTTGTACCATATTATCATGAATTGTGCCTAAAATTGTGTCATAATCGGTCACTCAATGCACAGCAATTCTGGAATTGGCGTGGTGAAGTCCCTGCAATACTTCACTCCTTCAGTTCTCTTTCATCTCTAGTAAATCTTCGCGTTTTATTTTATCTGCACCAAAGAATTATATGTTAGTCCTCCTCGAGTAACTTTTCAGTCATTCATTTTCTCACTTTCATGCTAATGTATGCCTTCATCGATAAATTTATATAATTTAAAATACAATATTTTTCTCTGATGAATTTGTGTAAATTAATTATCTTATAGACGGCCTTTACAATATGTTTGGAGAGAAAGTTAAATACAACGGGAATTCAATTACAGACCTCGGGCTTTCCGGCTCAAGACGCAAATCGATACGCTATGAAGGAACCTTTGAACACATTCTGCATTCCAAATGTACGGGAATTTCTAAAAAATAATTCTCAATGCTTACCTACTTTTCAATCCATGAAATTTTATTATGTCGTGTCAGTCAAAAGAAGCGATTATTTATCTTGCTATGATTTCATTTCACTTTGGCGCAATTGATGTTTTATCTCAATCTTCAACAAATTTTCCGGTGACGAAGAAAGTAATACCACGCACACCACCCTTGGAAAGATTAAGCCCCACGGAGAGAAGATCAAAGCCGTGGATACACGCCTCGTTGGCAACGCTTTTCCTACATTGTCTCCTTTAACCACTCCCGAGTAACATTATGCAATTAGTATGCGGACGACTATTCCTACGACCGTACACAGTGCGTAGAACCTCTTAGTCTTGAAATCTCTACTTCTTTCTTTTGCTCATAGCATGATCGTATTCCATTCCCCGGTATTGGCCTCCCTATCATTAAACGTTTTTTAAATTGCATTTTTTATTCACGAATTATTTCCCCAAAATGGCCCTTTTTATCTCACTTTGGATCAACAAAATCTCACAAACTTCGAAAAATCAACATATTTAATGAGCTTTGCCTCCAACAAGCGTTCATAATGATAGATATAAGGATATATTTAATAGCAGAGGCAAATATTTTAGCATAAAAATTGCTACCAAGTAGCACCGTCGATCGCAATAGAACATTCATCTTCGGCCAATATTTTTACCATTTTCTTTTTTATTCAGAGTCTCGTCAAACTTTATGCACTCCAGAATAATTGAAGTCGGATTTGATTTAATGCAACAGCCCAACATCCATCCAATTCATTTATGTAATATTATCCATTCATTAAACACTACAGATTATAGGAGAATTTTGGTTTTTATTGTATTTTTAAATTATTTCATTTCAAGTTTTGGCAGCGCAAACGGAGTAGCTTGAGGAGGAGGATATGCTTTGAACTTGTTTTCTTACAAATAAATGATTAACAAATTTTTTTAATAATCAGAGGATTCCAATTCTAGGAGGATGTTCAGACATTTCTCAATATTTCCGCTATCCCCCGCTTCCCTCTATTTCTTGAACCCCAGCGATCTGTATTCCTTGTGATAAACTAATTCATGACTCACGTTTAAATAAGCACAAATTCGAATAACGCCAGTAACTTGAACTTCAGTGCAAATACAACCGTTCCTTCTTTCCTCTTATCTGTCACCCCTTATTTCTTCTTCCCCTACCTCCCACCATTGTTGCTTACGTGGAAACATTCCCGGGCCACATTCACCACACTTCCATTTTCCACTTTTTTCTGGCTTCTCTGCGTTCGCAGACTTCCATATCAGCGTGGCGTCGTTCCCTCCTTTTGGGTTTTTCGGTTTTCCTGTCTCATTTAGGCTTGCAGCACGTGCTATAATGGATACAAATTACGAAGCAAGCTAGAGTTGCTTACGCAGGGGAGTAGAGATAGGCAAAAGCAATGAAGCTGGAAGCGAGGGAATCAGCGAGGTACGTGTTAAAGAGATGAAAGCACTTGCAGCGATGAGTATTACGCTTATCGCTTTAAAATGAACGCAGTAAGGTGGCTAAATACCGCTGAAGCTCTAGGCCGCAAAGAGGAAGCACGCAATCCTAGGGAATGAAGTAAGCACAGGACTTAGACTGGATATAAACTGTGGAATTTAGTAGTTTACTTCTAGGGTGCGATCTGAATTTTCTCAAGAAACTCAAGAGGGCAAGAAAAAAAGTGTGTAAAATGTGTATTTTATGTTTAAAGTATAATTCGAGGCCACTTCTAAATTATAAGTTTCTCTTTAAATTCAGAAGATACCTTGGTCATTGAAATATAACTATTAAATCACTCATTTGGGGCAAATAAAGTATTTTGAAGCTAAGTGTGACCAGAACATAACACATGCTGAACAGCATTACTTTAACTTTTGTTATGCTTTTCTGCATGAGCAGTCGAAATAAGGCTACTAAAAATTGAAAAGAAAGCCATCGATAATCATTACACACGTCATTCATGTCAGAAATAGCAGGAATAAAGGAATAGGGAATATCCGAAAAGAGGAAAACTTTGCTTAACGTTTTCACAACAAGTAGGGTAATAGCATCTAACTTTAAGATAAGACTTGATCTTCCACTTTTCTATGAGAGCGCTGAGAAAATTGGTGAGCTCCAATCTAAGCGCATAATCAGGTAGGTACACTTCGCCCCATCGGCTACCAAACAACTGGCCCGTCCGGCTCCATTGATAGAAGCAAAACATGATGGAATATGCAAAAGACCCATAAAGACCCATAAAGACGGAAGGAAGGTTTTAGTAAAGAAGGCATATATACGAGACAGCATCTACGGTAGATAATAAGGACTCCTTTTCCTGTGAAATTCTTTTTGTACCCTGATAATACTGGTTTAACTGTGGTAACAGACTTTTTCTCCCTTTCGTTCTGTTTAAAATGACTATTGTCGTTTTATTTTTCTATGCTTTGAAGAAGTTGACGAACGATTCCCGAAAAATTAATGAGTAACAATGTGTGGCATTTGTGCTCCCTTTCTTGGACGAAGAACATCTAAAACATCATAGTAGTTCAATAATTTATTATGCTTACAAAACACTCCTTTTAATAGTGAACGAAGCGTACATATCCATTTCCATGCACTTCTCAACGATCTCAGAAGCCAAGTTTCATTTACATAATGCAATCAACTCCAAACAAATCTGAGTTACGTACTGGCATAGGTTTGAGCCTTACGTTTGATTTGAGTGCTTTTATTTATTGAGGAGAGACAAAGGTTATCCAGAAAAATTTTAATGTAAAAATATAGTATTTCATAATTTAATACACCGAAGTATGTGATTCCAAAAAGGTTCCAAACACTCGTATTTCTCTTCGTGTTTGCTCTCGTACCTCAGGATTATTTCGCAACTTAAGCAGTAAACGAAAGGGATTGGTTTCCCGGTATGCTTCTATTGGACCATAAAGAATATTTCCTTTTACGAGGCGTATTTAAAATTTCACAGCTCGGAACAATTTATTATCCACGGAATTTTGCGACCGATTTCACACAGTGATTTGCAAACGAAAAAATAATGGACAGGCATGAACAATTGCAGCAGCGAAGAAGGCCAGCGTAGAAGCCTTCGACATGTGGTGCTACAGAAGAATGATGAGGATCAAATGGATCAACCGAGTCAGTAATGAAGAAGTCCTAAGAAGAGTAGGAGAGAAAAAAAGCCTCTTGAAAACTTTGATAAGAAGACGGAACAACCTTATGGGCTACCTCTTGAGACATGATGGCCTGATGAAGACTATTGTCGAGGAACAAGCGGATGGCAAGAACGGAAAAGGAAGACCTCGAACAAAATATATGCAGCAGGCAAAGAAAGATAAGAAAGAGAAGAAATACTCAGGTGTAAAAAGATTTGCTGATTAAAAAGTTGAGTGGAGAGCTGCGTCAAACCAATCTTAAGATTGTTGACCAGTGATTATGATTCCCTGAAATCCCGAACTAAAAATAGATTTCCTTAAATCTTGAGGAGACTTGCATAAAGATTTTACAAAAACTTCTATCTGGCTTTAAGGAAACTATTTTTCCATGCTGTTATCACGCCTGGATATAAAAAGAACTCTTGATATAAATAATTTCCTTTCCTTTCCTTAATAAGATCTAAAAGGGTTTGCGAAGTACATAAGAATATGCAGAAAAGCGCATTTTTTCCTGCCACGTCCGGGAAGCAGCTTTAATTTTGTCAATTGAATTGTCTTACCGCCTCGGGGAAAGAATTAGTCATGAAATTCTTTTGCCATTTTTCCGCATCATAAAATCAAATAACGGCCGGAAAGTATTGAGATGTGAAATGCTATAGAATTTAAGGGAAGCGGCGGGCATCGTAAAGCAGCGACCTATTCCTAGAAAAGAAAAATCATCTGCACTGTGGGAGGGTGTATATATTTGATCGGATTAAAGGTTTACCAACACATAGCTTATAACTTTAATGCATAGATACTTCCTGTAGAACTAAACGTAGCACCAAAGTACTGTATGTCTTAATCAAAGTCGACTATTAAATGTGTTATTTTACCATAATACAGTGAAAACTGAATGATTCGAACTTATTTAATTCGATATAATATTATATTCGAATATTTCCCTGGTCCCTAGCGCTTTTTATTCAAACAGGGCTGGAAAATTCTAATGTTATTTAGGATAATTCGAATTTTTGGTGTGTCAAATTAAGGTATACATTATAATCTGAGACTCATAATAATTGTGAACCCATCGGAAAATATGCTTTACCAACGCTATTATTAAAAAGTCTGTTAGACAAAATCATCGACGCCGAAATCATCGCAGAGGTGCTCGACAGCGAGAAGAAAGACGACGACGCAGATGGTTCGAGACGAGATCGCTGGATCTTCAGCAGAAGATTTACCGGTGCCACGTATGTTTATTTCTCAATATTCTGTTAGGCAATAAAACACGTATTCAAGGTTTTAATTTCTTTAGTTAATATGATTCTGTTGCAGCGAATAATGCTATACGATTACGTATAATACATACGATTACGAGTTCAGTTGGTATACACAGCATTCAGATGTTGCTGAGGACATTTTAAGGCTAGAATAAAAATGTTTATACTCCTTACTTCGTAGTTTTTTCAAATAAATATTCCTGTTACTTGAATCTTGGAAATAGGCGTTAATCAAAGTATTTAAATTTCAAGAGTGTCAATTTAATAAAAAGTTTTGATTGGAGTGTAATATTGTGTATTTCGAGTAATTCTCATCAGAAAATAATTGAAATGGCCACGATAGACTATATAGATGCTCTTTAATATGTAAGTACCGGCTCACATATAAGGGAAAATATTTAGATAGCGTGTGCCACCCGTAAGAGCAACCGAGGGAGAGGGCTTGTAATTCTGACGCGACGTGGTTAGAAGACGGAAAGCAAGAAAAACGGGTTAGAGAGGAAAAAGGGTCAAAGAAATTATTGCAAAAAAAATAGATGCAGTAAGACCACCTGGCATGAAAATAAAGAGGGAGATTATGTTAATGACCAACGCAGCAACGAGGTATGAATTTGTTTAATAACTGAGGGTAGGGGTAAAGGAGAAATGAGTTATAAAAACTTCTCCACGAAATTTATTTAAGCAGAATAATGAAAGCGAGATAAAAGAGAAAGCAGGCAGAGGTTAGAAGGAGAGCAGAAGAGAAAATGAAGATAATATTTCGGAAAGTTTTGAGAACTGAGAATTTCAAAACATGGCCTTGTGCTCGTATATCTCATAAAAATTTTTCGACCAAATTTGATAGAGCCGTGGGTCTTCATTGGAACAAAACGCTCGGCTAAAGGAAATAGTGGCACCCTAATTTAATAGATAGGACGGAACAAGACTGCTAAAAGGAAAAGGGACGAAAGCAAGAGAGCAAAGGGATGTATGGGCTGTCACTTACAAGAGGCGTAAGAGATTCGACATTACTATCGCAATCAGAAACGACGAAGCTATCTTTCAGGGGCACTTGATTTTTTGGTTAGTGGTGGATACAAATTTGCAGGAAAATAGCTCTGGAAATAGTATAGCCTCACTCATTCGTTGATTAAAACCCGAAGGTTGATTTGCATTGGTGAGTCATCACTCAAATCAATGAATCGCCACACTCACTAAAAGAAACATAAAGCAAGGTCAAGAATAATATCCATAATTTCTCCAATGACTTTTGTCAGTTATTCCCTGTAAAAAACTTCATTTCCATTGGTGACCAAATTGTTCCAGTAAATAAAAAATAATTTTCGTTTTAATGTTAGAGATGATTTTTAGGCCCCTGAAACACAGGTGATGCTAGCGAGTACGAGTCAAATACCGATTTCATTCCCCTTGAACTCTTTTTTTTTCGGTTTAATCTCCGGAGGTCTCATGAGTCACCGTTGTGATAATCGCGGGAGTTTCACAACGAAGAGACTCGGGGTGCATGGTGCCACCTGATGTGTCCAAGATATGGGGATACCTTGGATGTTACGACATTTGAGCACATTTCTCGCGGAGTGGATTTAAATGAAAAAGTGGCACATGTATACACAACTTTATGCCCATGTTTTAGAGTAAACGTTTGCATAATCAGTGGGAAGTGTAAGCTTAGGTATTTTGTGTTAAAAATGTTTTAATGAAAAACGAAAATATCTCGTTATGACAACTTTGTTATGATCTATACGCCGTATTTCGCATCGATGGGTCGTTTTTAAATTCGCATACCTACTTGGAGTTTCTCCGGTGTAGGCATTTTAATTTAAGCATAAATTACACAGCTGAGTAAAGAGTGTCAAAATGATCATGCGATGGACTCCTATGAATGTGAATATTTACATGGAGTTCTAGGAAATATATTTTTGGAATACTTTATAAGTATACAAAACCATTCAACATTTTATTATTGGAGTAGTGATGATATCTAAACAAATAATTTGAATTTCAAAACAGATTTTTCGAATTTGCAAACAACTAACGTAATTGGTATTTGATGTCCCACAAGTCTCTTAGTTAGTAAAGAATTAAATACATTAAATATCGAGGTTCACTGAGCTTAGTAAATTTGGCGTCTCATTTTGAAAGAAATTCAATCACTTAGAACAAATAAATATTTAACAGATTTTTTCAGGGGCCGCATCAGGCATTCAAGTTAAAGAGAACATTCCTGCACTCAAAATAAAATTGTATGCTTATAGAAATTCACTATGAAATCATCCACTGCTAGCAGAAAAAGTCAGGGTGATGTGGTATTTGTAATGATTGTTGTTTCCCATTTAATATTTCAAATCACTCCCCCCCGAACATCCGACGGGATGCATCGCCACAGCTGTGCAATTTCGTTCGGTTGCGGCAGCAGAAGCACAGTCGGCGGTGTGGTTCCTATAGCATTTGTTGGTTGGTCGCAGGGATGGCTAGTGAGACAATACGGAAAAAGTTTCGCTTCGACGCGGAGCGAAAATAAAATACGAGGCATGGGTTTAGTGTCGTTCCCGCACGTAATTAAAATCACTAAGGAGTTTAGTTCCGACCCGGGGTCAAACTTTACTCCCACGAACGAAACTAAATCAATCGAAATTCCGCTTATAATTGTTAAGTTTCGATCCCAGAAGTTGAGTGGAGGGAGAAAAAAGAGAATAGTTTCGACCCAGTGCGGAGAGGTTTGAAAGTCGAGCCTAAAAAATTGAATGGCCTGTTTACGCTCACCACTCTCCTGTCTGTTGCCAAAATTTTAGAGCCCCATGCATGCAATGGCGGTAGGCCGAACCTCTTCTTCATTCAACCATACTTCGTACTCGGTGTGTGGGTCGAAACTAAACCATTTGAAGATGAAGCACGTGGTCCCTCCGGGGCGAATCGTATTTTTGTGTTTTTTTTAGACCCAGAGTTTTAGTTTAGTTTCGATCCGAAGTAGTTTTGACTAAGATTTCGTTTCGATCCTGAGTTAAGCTCCCCGGGTTTAAATCCATTTCGTTTCGTTTCGACATTTCGCTCCCGGGAAAGAAACTATTGAAATTTTACTTTTCGTGAAGTTTTCATTTTCGTTTAATTTCGGTTGCCATTCCTGGTTGGTGGTGTGGGGGCACGCGGGAAAGTGCCGAGAGGTGCCTGGCGTAACTGCCGAGGAGGGAGCAGGACCAGCGGCCGGTGATACGAGGTCGATAGGGCGTGAGGATATCGGGGAGTGCGGTGAAATGGTATTTTATCTGCTCTGAGAGACTCATCGGCTTTATTCAGAGGCGTCAGACCGGAAAGCACTCGCAGTTACTTTCCAGCAGGGTTGCAAAGAGTTATGTGCACAACCGTTTGAAGCATTGCCAGAAAAAAAATCCTCGAGACTCTCTTCCGCGGCAGATTGCGGAAAATGGAATGCCATTCACCTCCTAATGATCAGACGATTAGGAGCCATTTTAACAAATATCAAAAGAAAATAATACAAACTGATCAAACATTTTCTCAGCATTAGTTAAATTGTCTTGGCAACTTTTTTCTTAAATAAAAACGTGGGCTAATTGAAGGACATATACTTTGATTCCTATACATGGAACATCGACCTTTACCCAGTTCATTGAAAAAAACTAAAAAATATTTTAGTAACGAAGGGTACGGGAAGCGATAGCTTTTTGTCGAGAACCAGTAAAAAAGCAAAAAAAATTGTAAACATCTCAACTTTTGTCATAAAGAGAGTGATCCTATTTGCATGCAAAATCGACGTAATGTTGATTTAGTATCATGAGAACATAATGCCTGACCTAAATTGCCAAACGAAGCAGTTAAAATGTCAACATATTTTCAATGAATACATCAAAATGTGCAATTAATTAAATGGAACACTTAGGGATAGCAAATATTTACCACATGCTGTCGAACCTGGGTAGTGGGAAGAACAGAGGTGCGTAAGAACTAATCATAAAAAAATCGATAAATTGCCGAGGAGGAATTGTGGATGTATATAGATGCAGAAAAATCAATTAATTGAAGCCTGTTTGCCCTACTAACTAGCTTTCCCTTTTATTCATTCAGGTCGTTGGTTTAGTTTTTGTTGCGGCACTTGTCAACTCTAAAAATGCCAACAATCAAATAATGTTACAGTTAAATAATGTAACACTTAATTAAGAGATGGGCTGCAAAAAAAACTGTAAATGCCATTTAGCACGGGGCACGTCATTGCGCAATCTTACGTATGCACGAAGGCGGAATCAAAATTGCGTCTTGTAAGGCGGTGAATTTCCAGAATATATACCAGAATGCGTGGATACGGGACAGAAAAATAGCCACTGATACACTTCCGAGCTCGCATTCTCTCAATTTTTAGCAATTTTTTCCAATAGATGTTACACTAGTAACAATCGGAAGAATCTGAGTGACGGCTTGTTTTAATTAGGTATATGGTATCACTCGAATTAATTGTACCGCAGCAACAACTGTTTACAAGAAACAGGCCAGTATGTCAACAACGCTGCACACTGAATTTCGTTTGTTCTTTGTTCTAACAAACAACTCGCCACTCGCCCACTAAACAGACGATAAAAATTTGTGAATGAATGCTTGATTGCGAGTACCGTATAAAAGGGCCTTAATGTAACCAACCCCGAGAAGCCAACCTCGCTCCGAAACGTTTTGCTCTCACGCTAAGTATATATTAACTTCACGATTCAGCGGAGAGGAGTGCCAATCGAGCCAAAAAGGACTCGGAACAACATTGGCATAAGACGGTATTGACTCAAATATATTTGCGACTGGCTTAGTTGAGCGAGGTCGGAATATTTCGAGTCCCGTCACCGCAGGAGGTAAGACTTGCAACTGTAGGGAAATGGAGAGAGAGAGAGACAGAGAGGGGCGGGCGTTGCCATTTCTCAAAGAATTTACCACTGAATGGAAACGAAAGATTGTCTCAAAAACCTTCTTCTCACTTGGCAACACCGCTAACTTACTCACGAGGTATCTACCGATTCGATCGATGGATTTTTCTTCCTCATAGGAAAACCCATTAGAATTGGTAGAAAATTAATTGCGTATGCCTGGTTTCGCTATTTAGTGGGCCCTTTTCGCTTCTATAGCGTTGAGGTATTTTCCCCGTCCCCTCCCTTCCGCTCCTATCCCCTCCCAGAGGCGTCGGCGGGCTCCCATCGCGGCGGCGCCTCTATCCTTTTTCCTACCTCTCCAGCCCCTCCCCGGGTGACCGGGCATATAAGCCACGGGCTTGGTTCCTGGCCCCCGTGTGTTGTATCCTCGAAGGGCTCCCCTGAGCCCTCATGCACTACTCATGAGGTGCGCACCACAGAGTTCTGAAAGCGACCGAATTTCCAGGTGTGGGCAAGACTCCGCCTATTGCATTTTGGTTGGTTTTCAGGAATTCACATGCCCTCTGCCTTCAAACGCCAAAATAGCTTTGGCCTGCCTCTCAGACGCAAATATACCTGCCCCTGGACGTTAGTTGGCTATAATTAAGGACGACACGAAAATATTGGGTGCCGCTGGATGAATAATGCCCTACTTTTTGAGAAAGTAAGGTTCATACCCCACCAAATATGTTCTATGAATAAAGACAACGAAGTGGCGTTATTGTGCCTGCGAAAGTAAATCTATTTTCGCTTTCAAAGTAGGGGTCGGATCGAAAAGTGGAAAAATACGGATCGGTTTATTTTTTAAACTCTAACACAGTCGACCGTGAATAACAATTGGCGAAATGGCCCGTATTCACTCATATAGACTAATTCTTCTCTCTTCTTCGCTTAATTTTTCCCCATTATTTTACCGACCACATTGCCATCCCTTCAAAATAGCCCCTGAAGACAAAGATATTAAACTCTTGGATAAAAAGAGAGGAAATATAGGAAATTTGATAAGTAAGACAATTTATTGTCAGAGCGTCAGGCGAATGAATGAAGGGGTGATTCGCATATGTAGAGGAAAAGTTGTTTCGAGCGACAGTTGGCAATTTCCTCGTTTACTCCCAATTTTATTTCTCTTTCTCTCATGATATTACGCAAATATGTGGTATCTAATTTAAACCTCTCAATATCTGCCTCAGCCACTCCAGCTAAGCGATTAAATAGATCCCAATAAAATTAATGGAATTTTAGAAGCCTATTTCTGACCGAGGTATTTCTAGGGTATAGGTCACCAAATTGCTACGATTTTTTTTTTAGATTACTTTACACAGAGTCATTGTAGATATTGGTAACAGGGTTGGAGGAAGGAAAGGAAACATATGGAATTAAAAAAAACGTTAAGAAGACTAAAGTGATGAAAGTGAGTAATGTAGATGTTATGAGGGTGAAGATAAAAGAAGGTGAAATAGAGAATGTGAGAACCCACAGCTACTTGGGAACTTTGATAACAGAAGACTGGAAAAGTATAGGCGAAATAAAAAGATGCATAGCAATGGCGAAAGAAGTTTTTAAGAAAAAGAAAAGAGTGTTGTGTAACAAGGGCCTGGAATTAAAATTAAGGAAGAGATTTGTGATGTGCTATTTGTGGAGAATATTTATGTATGGATCTGAGACTTGGACGATGGGGAAGAGACAGGGACAGGATTGGGGCGTTCGAGATGTGGGTTTGGAGGAAGATGGAGGGAATACGGTGGACGGATCCAGTAAGGAAAGAGCAAGTGTTGAATAAGATAAATGAGGAAAGAACGTTGATGGATAAAATAAATAAAAGGAAGGGTAACCGGCTGGGACATTTGATGAGAGGTAATGGCATTTTGAAGATAGCCTTGGAGGGAACGGTGGAAGGGATCAGTGTAAGGGGAAGGAGAAGGCTGAACTTTATTGACAACTTAAAAATAGGAAAAATATAGAGACTTCAAAGAAATGGCCAGAGACAGGAGAGAATGGAGACAGCGTTGGCGCAAAGGACCTGCCGACGGGCAGAACATCACAAGATGATGATTGGTCACCAACTTGCTATGTTTAGGGAAGCTTAATCAAATATTTAATATTTTTAATTATTTTAAACTATTTTTGTTATCTAAAGAATGTATTTATATTATCATTTCTAGATTTGAATTTATAATACCGCCATGTGATACTTGTTAAAAGTGTGAAACATATCATTCATTAAAAAGCTATAGCATTAAAACATACAAAGATTAGGAGCGTGATAGGCAAGACGGTTCGCACGGAAGTGATTAATATTAATAATATCTTTTTTAAATACGAATTTATTTTGAATAATCGTAAGTAACAACGCAGCGGGACACTAATTCGTAATGGAGAGTACTTTCAAGGGTGAGCTAAGAGTTTAAATATTTCCATGGCAGAGCGGTCGATAGCAAAACACGTACCAAGGTTGCCATGAGAGTCATTAAGCAATGTGTGCGATCCTTTTGAGCACGTGTTCCAGGAATTTTATGACCTATTGAGCTCATGGAGAGAATATGAGAGTTTGGTTACGGAATTAGCGCAAGCAACCTAGGCACATGCTGGTTTATCGTGGCCATTTTAAGGTCGCTGAACCCAACCTGAACCTAGGAGCGGCTCGAAACACGCGACATGCACTCCATTGGCTTGGTTATTACTCCAATCTCCGTTTACCCATTATGTAGCATAAGCCATGGTATTTCACAATAAGAAAATCAATACATCCACATGCTCTCTTGTACCCTCCGCTCAGATTGGGTTCAAATATTTTAGCTGCCAGGGATAATATGCAAAAAAATGACCAGTAAACTACCTTTTTCTTTTATGAATACAATCGGATTAATTACAATTACTGACATCTCTAACCTCACCGATATTTTCCATTATAAAAAGAGGCATCATTTGAAGCTGAGGTAAGGATTTCTCGTAAAGAAATACGCTAACCACGTTATTTTAAATCACTCAAATTTGTAAATAGTTTAGTAATATTATAAAAAATTTCAATTTTCCTTGAATCGTAAATGATAATATTGAATTGTTCACACCGATTCTTTGCGAATAATCTTCTCACCTTCCACTTATCAACAAAAAACAGAAAAATATGGCTTAGAAAGCACGCGGGGAAGCCGACTAATCTAAACATCGCCTAAAATTCTTACTTGTCAATGAAATGAAGACCAAACTTAACCACATAATTTAAGCAAAATTGGCTTAAATCTGGCAGAATATGGTTCGCTGCATGAGAGGGAGTAACAGGACGAGAATAGAAGGTCATGCTCCTATTTTTTGTACCACAAATCATCCCTCAGTTCTGGAAAGATTACAGCAAGCAGGCGATCTATGTGCCTGTAAAATAACAAGCCATCACAGGAACAAAAGACAGCTTTTGCCCTCAAATCCTCTGAACTTCCCATAACTTGGCGTTCTTTGGCTGTCGAATACCATCATTACTTCTTATCGGTGACCGCTTAAACCAGAACAAATCCTTTTTTATTGTGAGGGTCATATTATGATACGCCATGAAAGATTTTTACGGTGATCTTACAAAATAGCATTGGTTTTCATCCTCGGGTCAAGCGACAGAAAAATTAATCGCGTTTTGACTGCTTGGAAGGTAACATTGAATTACCTTACGGCTTTAAAATAAAATACAGGAAATGGTATTTCACGCATTAGTTTGTAATAAAGCCTATAATTCTTTATACCCATCATTTTCATGCATTATACGAAATTAATTTCGCTTTAAAGTGTAAAAAGAATGTCTGGGAATCTGAAGACATTGATTTTTTAACACGAAAAACGAAGGTAAATGATATAATGTGGCAAAAAGCAGCAAACAAGGTCCTTTGGTGTCAAGCAGTGTCAAATAGCATTGATTAGCCGGCGCTATCACCAAAAACAAAAATACTGCATAAAATGAAGAATGATTAAGGTTCACCAAAGTTTTTGAACTTCCACATGGATTGCTTTTTTATAAAACCAGGTATCAAGATGTCTAATAACTGAATATTTCACTAATTTACAGGGAAATTTGGCGTGATGCATGTAGAAATAGGGGCACCATAAAGAAACCTAAAATTGACAGATGTAAAAATAGTACCTGTCTACTAGGCCTTATAGACCTCATGCATACCAATTTAAATTAAATAAATATTTTAATCTTTCTTTATAGATAGAAAAAGCTTAGTTTTAGATATTTATGATACATGTATAACACCTTATTTATCTACTTTAATATTGACATTAATCAAAACTTCTTGGTGGAGACTCATTACTTCATAGATCAAACGCTTATTAGCAAATGTCACGCAAAACTAGTAGAGTAAAGAATTCGTGTCATGTGGGAACGAACTGTAACTTTCCTTTTTTCGTGTGGGTGTATTCATTTTTGTGTATCTTACCTTTATTTTTGTCGTCATAGGTTCGGAATTTTATCTGAGAAGAAAGGCCATGATACCAAAAAGCCTTAATAAGTGTAGTATTCGGTAAATACGGCAAAGGATTCATGGTTTTCTTGGAATGCTTCCCCATCAACGTAAATTAATCATTCACGCGCTTTATTACCCTAGCTACGGTGCTTGGTAAATGGGACGCAAAAAAGGGCAAATGGAATGCCAGAAAAGGAGATTCAGCGTTTTTCAGCACTTAGCAATTACTGTAACGGGTGTGGCTTGAAATTCCGAAAATTAATCGCACTACCATGAATACTCTCATTTTGCCACTGATTGTCCTTGAAATTGAGTAACCAAGCAGCGTATAAGACAAGCACCTTGTGAGAACTGCAATTATAAAAATAGCAAAACAAACATTTGTGCTGCATTATCTTCAGAAGCTTTCAGATTAGCTCAAATAAAGAATATCTTACAAGAGTTTCATAAGTAAAGCATAACAGTCTAAAATTCTAAAATTTCAAAACATTCCCAGTGAATAGATTTCAAATAAGAGGTAAAATTAAAAAAGTTACTCATATAGAATCTTTAGCCACATGATCGCTGGCAACAATGGTTTTCAGTATATTAATGTAAATTTCGATAGCTTTTGAGCCCTTACGTGGCACTCACGAATATTGATTCGTAAATTTAGCCACCGAAATTTGGAATGAAAGTCAGAATGTTATGCTTCATTTTAAAAAAATTAGCCCTTCTCCGTAATTTCGTCTATATTCGATTTTTGGTAAAGGCTATTTTACAGTGGCATCAAGTATACCGTGACAAGAATTTCGACTCTCAGTCATTTACAGTTTATTTACGCCAGTATGCATTATTTCTTGTATTACGAATATTTAGCGAGAACATGCATACGTACTAAGGGTCATAAAAAAACCTCTGCCACGGTACGCTAGTCTTTGGATTAACTGGAACTGGATGTTAATGTTTTCTATCCGTGAAGAAATGACATTTTCTTCATCTCACTGCCGGGATATGCGGGCGCTAAGCCTACATTAAATCCTCGTACGAGATTGGTCACCCTGAAGCGGAGATAAAGTCATTTTTAGCCCCCGATAGAGAACAGATCGTGAATCTAGATGCAAGAGGAACAGGATCCACACTTTATGCGAACAACGTTTGATAAGAGCTAGAGCAGTAGGGGCGGCGGTGGCAGTAAAACAGGTGGTAAAGGAGAGCGGGAAAAGATTTGGATGAAATGGTATTTGGAGGGGCATTGTCTTGAAGAAAGAGGGGAGCATGGGGAACGGATTTCTATCACTAATGTAGTTCCGAGATCTTTCACAAGGGGCACGAGCGCTATCTCTATTTATAATAATGATAATAATTTCAGTTATTTTCGTGAGCTCCAGGTCCATGAGAAAATAACCGTACACATTTTAAATTCTCGGAATTGATACATTCATTAAAGAAAAGCAAAAAAAGATAAAATAAAAATTCAAACAATTCACCCAGTGCAGACCACCGGTAGCATGAAGAAAATTCCATAAACCAGTATTTTAAACAAGAGAGAAAAGATCTCACTGCTATCTAACAGACTTGACTACAATAACCTAAATTGACAATTTATTATGACAATAATGTCAGACAAACAATATATTTTCAAAACAAATTAATTTCCACATTGTACATCCAAGGCATCCACCAACCTCACCCTCCGTTCCCATAGTTTCCGCTACTACGCCGTCGTCGCCTATCAAGTTCGCGAGACAATTCTCCTTTTTCTTCCTTCATGATGATTTCCTGCTGTGACTCTACCATTCTCTTCTATCCATTATTTACATTTTTCAATAGAGTAGAACAAGTGCTGGTGAAACTTTATTTAATTCAAATAACAAAAATAAATTTTATCACTCATGGATTTAATACCGAACGACCTACGTTTCGACGAGGCTCAGAACCTCTCTTATAGATGGCCGTCTCGTAACACATCTATGTCGAATAACAAAGTATTTGTCACAAATTAATATAATAAGTAAACTCTGCGAAGCTATGCCCGACAACGGAGCGCATGGAATGAAGAAAAGAGGACCTGTTCCAACTAATTTAGAGTGGCAGCGACGTATTCGCCGATCCGAGCATTAAAGTGGCCCTCAGGTTGTCTAGGGTCTTGATCGAGGAAACCTTTTACCTCTATCTTAACACTTGCAGCTTCTGTGCTGGAAACTTCACTCACAAAAATCACTCAAATCTTCATTTCAAGTGTGCAACCCACGCCCTATTGCAATCAACTCTTGCCCAAAGAAGCCCGTAGCCCTCATCGATTTGGTATCTACCCCGCTAGGTCTTAATGGCAACATATGTTGTCTAGCACTCACAATCAATACAGTCACATCAAATCCATCCACCTGGGTAAAATTAGCTGCAATGCTACCATAATCACGAGAAATTCCGTTAATATGGCGAAACAGTTAAATTAAATAAATTCTGATTTTAGACCGAAGAACATTTTTTACAAAGCATAAGAATAATACAAAAATATCAAAAATAATTACGTAATAACATTCGCTACACATTAAATTGATAACAGGGCTTATAAAATCAACGAGAAAGGAGAAATTGAGTGATTTTCTAAAAGTATTTGAACCCTTTGGCAACAACCTATGGCCGTCTCATAACACATCTATCTCGTAACACACTTATGGATAAAAATTGAATACATGCTCCATGCTCCACTCATCAGATGAAGTAGTGCTCATGCCAACCAAATTTTTCGCACTTTCCTCATATTTTTTCCCAATAATTCAAGAGACGGTTAAAGGTACTCTAATTCATTTGGAACTCATTAAATAATTAATCTACTACTGCAACGCCTTAACCTAGTTCAGAAGCAGCATTTCATTTTTAAGAGGATTCCAGAAGTTTTCAAAAATTTTCCTTTAAATCTACCGACTAAAAAAAAGATCTTGAAACGAAAAGGCTCTTTATGAATGGCAAATTTATCTTCCTCTTCAAGGAAGAGAATTTGCGACCTTGCATTATTTGTGTGAGACAGGGGTCTAAGGGAATGGTTATGATCACGTGACAGCCCTCCCATTCCATTCATTCTACAACTTCAGAACAAATACTTCAAGCAGCACGTTTTCCATCACAAATAGCCCACTTGTAATAGCTAAACATTTGAGTATGCGGGTGTCCTTTTTCACATTATTAGGTAAAGATATTTACGTTGCGATTATTTCAGCTTATAATTTCATTCATATTCAGTCTTTTAGTGAAAATTGCAGCAAAGATTATTTCACCATTAAAATATATCTTCTATGAATAATTCTTATTCTTCCCACTCGAGTAAAATAAAATTTGAAGTGCCGTTTTTATACAAAACTTCGTGCAAATTTAGAAGTATCCTTGCTCAAAATAACCCTTTTTGGTGTTATCACCACAGCTTACTTTCCAATATTCTTTCTTCCTTAAAGCCTATATTTCTGTTTTGGTTATTATGGTTCATTCTTTTGGTGTAGGTTTTTTTTTCTTTGTGTAGTCAAAGTATGTGACTTTTTTGTGTTTCTATAAAAATCGTCTTGGAAGATAGCTCAATTTTCCTATTTTTACTATACTTCATGCATTTGCTATGATGGGTTATGACATGAAGTGGAATATCATTGTAATCATTTACCATTGTTATCATTGTAATAGTTAATATTGTATTTAATGTAATTTCCTAGAAAATTTTAATTTATTTATGTAATTTAATATCATTTTTTGCTCTTACGGAATATTTCCTGTACAATAAATATTTTCTATCTATCTATCTATTTTTTGTTCTCTCCCGTCTTGGGTCGGATTTGATAGTGTCGGCTTGGAGTGAAAAATTCTATCGGTGAGAATATCATTGCGTGGCAGGATTTTGAAGAACGTTGGTATTAAAGGGAATGCGCAGTCGAGTAAGCCCTAATAACGCGCATGAAAATTGGATCCACACGGAATGAAACGGTTGGGGCCTAATGCTTTGGACGGCTGCGGGAGTGAAAGGGTGAAGCAGGGAGAAAGAGAGAGAGGTTGGCAGGTGCAGGGAGTGAGGGCGCTGCTGGAGGGTCGAGTCCTTCCCGTGAGCACTCTTGCCAGCCGTAAGGTCGCTGGATGTTAAAAAGGCCGGATGAGGGCAGGGAGTGGAAGGAATAAGTAAGTGAAAAGGGTCTCTGCTTCGAAGAAGGAATGGGAAGCAAGATTTTCACGGCGTCTTCCTCCCTATTTCTGTCCCTTCGTCTGCTTTAAATTTGAATTAGCCCTCGCAAGCTTCGAGGAAAGTGTTCTTTTTTTCGTTTCCATCAGATTCGTATTCACCATCATACGCCAGAGTTTTATTCCGTTCATTTTAAAGTTTTTTTATGAATTGCAAACTAAGCTGCTATCACGTTCCCGCGATGAGAAAGGGTTGTTTCGTTAGATTCCGTCTTTCAAAATTCAATATCACTTCCTCGAGCCACGTATTCATGTTGAAAGGTTTTTTTCTAATGCATGGTTTGTTATGACTCAAGTATTGCTTCAATTGTTTTTGTAAGAGAGGAAAACATTTTGGAAAAATTTCCTCTTAAAATATACCTGTAACCTATGATGCAAAAAGGTTTCAAAGAAAAACTCGGAAATTAATATACGATGCTCCCTTTTAAATGGTTGTCCTTTATCATTTATTTAAATAATCGTTTCTAATTATGAAACTTTGAGGAATATATTTTCTTCAAAAAGTTGTTACTTTTCGGCAGATGTAATGCAGCCCTATTACATGATTTTCTTTTAGAATAAACCACGTTTTCCTTTTCTCGATTTCACTTCTTTCTTTTTTAAGAATATTGCACAGTTTTTAGTAATATTTTAAGCGATTTTATACCTAGAAATGGACCAGTTATTCTCTGCTCACTGCTCCTAAAAGTAGCTAATTTACTTTAAATATTACATTAAAAGAATGAAAGACTATTTACAACGAGTTTATTTGGTAAAACGATAATGAGAGCAGTCGTACACTTTCTCACTGCAAAAATAAAACTAATTGAACAATTATCCATAATGGAGGTTGAATTTTCGTCCAAAGATAGTGTCTAGCGTGCACTCTACATAATATGGGAAATACCATGGAACGCAAATACAGAGATATCAGTATGGCAATCTATTCTAAGCTCTACCCTCTTACTCATCTTAAGAAAAGCAAAGAAAACTAACATTATTTCCCCTAATGTAAAACGACTACTCTGACAGCTGACACTAGGAGCACTTTTGGAAAATAACACGCCAAATCTTGCAATTTTAGGTAGGGACGTTGCTCTCTCGAACACCTTAATTAGTTCTAGATGAGTTCTACTCGAGCTTAAAAGCCCCTACTTAGTATAATTAAAGATGTTTTTCATTTTGAGTGAAAAAAATGCGCCCACGTCCCAACTAAACTTTACCAATGTTTCCAAGCACTTTCTTAATAAAAATAGCATTGCCTCCGTAGTCGGAGGAGCCGAAATCTCTTTCTGTTGTCTATGCATAGCAAGGATAGCATACATTATATCATACGACGATTCTCTTATTTTACCAGTTTGAAATCGAATTCAGTGTACACATAGGCACCTATTTGTATTTTGTTGAGGCTTATAAAGGCCGACTGAGAGGAAAAACACGCATTAGATATGTCTAAAGCAATAGTTAGGTTAAAGTGGGGAAGTTTGACCATCTATTGGGGGCAGGCAAATGAGTACTAGGGATGAGCGTCAGCAATTAGATTGAACGAAGATTGGGATACAGGATTTCGTGAAGAAGTATTATCTTCCCAGAAAAGGGATACATCCAAGAATAACATGGGAGCAGGTACACATGGGAACTCGCTTGCAACTGAAACAAAACTTTGACAAGATATCCTGTCAAGATATTTGTACCATCATTAAAAATTCGCTCTTTGAACTCCAATGTATGTAGTTATTTACAAGACCCAAGTTAGACCCATCGAAAGCAGCCAACGATATTTGCTTTAGGATATCTTAAATAGATAAACAATGCACGAAAACTGTTAAATTTTGCCTGGGATTATTAATCCACAAACTAATTTTTATCTACGGCAACAGATATCCGGAAAATAAAGAAGTAATGATTTAATTTTATGCTTATTCTGCCTATAACTAAAAAGTTAATTGATTTCATCAATACTTTTTTAACGATGATTGAGCCAGGAAGTAATACGGAGCACCACCATGCAATTATAAACATTTCTTGAAAACTACAATAAAAATTGGCTAACTTCTCCAACGATTCATAAGATTCACCAATAATTAGCTAATCGCTCCATCAAGTATTCGTAGTTTACAACCGGGTGAAACGCAGTTTTCATTACCGTTTTCGGCTACCTCTAACTCCCGCCTCAGAAGCACACCCGAATTCTACGCCCGTGCAAGATTGCCGTGAACTCATCGATGAAATCCTACCGTTGACAGCCTGACGCAGAGGTCGAGCCACCCCATCGAGATGCTCCCTCGCCGGTTCCACCCCCTTTGACACGGCAGAGACGTTGCAAGACGGAGAGTACCGATAGTTCAAACATTCCGAAAGGCAAACAGTGAATTGAGTCGTCGAAGACGATCCATTTCGTGCGTCACGATAGCTTTAGGAGCGACGACACGGCAAAAGAAGAGCTCGATGACGCAACATCTTGTGTGACGCTTTGAAGAGAACTGAGTGACGGTTTGGGGAGGGGAATTTAGCCGGTTAAAAAGAAAACATTCCTCTTTTCGAGATGCAATACGACATTCCACTGCTAACGTTGACGTCCTAGGCTGCTCGGTCGGGGTTTATTCGCCTGCTAAAACTAGGTTCAAGGGTTCCGACCTAACTTCACTGCTTTATTGATCATCTTTAACTTCTTGCACTTAAAACATTCCATCTATATAAAAACTATCACTCCTCTTATTGACAAGCCATAACCTTGGGTAGTTCACCTGGGGCAATTCTTCACAAAGCCTGGTTAACGTTAACCAGAACGTGATAAAACCGTAATGTTAAATTGAGAATACGTGAAGCTTTCAGTAAAACAAAATATCCCCGGACAGGGTTAAGTTCCTCTCTTAACCTACACTGAAGGAATTCCGGAAGGGTTTTCGTACTCGAAAATAATTTAACTAGACATTATTAAACTGTCCCGTAACATCAATGCGAGATATGATATGATCATACGAAGACTTAACTTTAAGAATGGACTTTTAAATCAAAATGGAATAATTTTTATCCAGTATTACTCAGGAAAATATCACCTATGCGTGAAATAAGGTGAGCCGGATGGGAATCCATGGCGAAAAAAAGAAATAAACTGTCCAACTTTATTCGACGCGATGGAGTGCTTTGATAAAATGAACTTTACCGTGCGTCTGAAAAATATATTATATTCGCAAAGTAACCGCAAAATCTGCTCTGACTGTCCCAGTTACAATAAATATTTTCAATAGGCATCGTTCATTTTATGAACGACCTGAAAAATTGATAATCGTCATCTCGAGAGGTCTTCGGGAGCTTTCCGACAAAATATTTAGATAAACACAAACGATGGATACACATATCACTCCAAAGAAGCAAAATTTTTTGAAGTTCATATGTAACAATACTAATCAGCTCCCTTTGAAATGTTTACATTGCAATATAATATGATGGGTAAATAGTCTGTTCTGGCAAGCAGATCAAGTGCCTGAAAATGTAATGAAAATTAACATTAAAACCTTAACTAAGCATACCATCTGCATCATCTATCAACTATACGGGTAATAGACCAAGCATGTAAGGGTAGGTGCTGTGAGCGAGAAATTTGCCAAGAATATGAATTCTCTTTGGGAGGAAGACCGAGTGACAGGCAGGAAATTCACTTCAGGAGGAATCTGATACGCGGGGAAGATTTCCATTAACCCGCATCAGTTTGACAGGTTTCAGTATTGATTACTCAAAAGGAATAAAGGAATATAGCTCCATATCCATTTAAGCCTAGATAATTTAATTTCGTGAGTGCATTAGAAGCAGCTCAACAGATATTAAAATTTTACCGAAAATCACATTTCCCGAATAAGGCAAAAATTTCACAGCAAGGTCAAATTCCTAGAGAGAATTAGTACCCGGCACGGCTGGAATTGCGATGAACATCCTTGATTCACTCACGCCAATATGCCAGCAAAAACTTTATTTTGCAAACACAAATTTGCGGAAGGAGAGAGGGTACGAGGTTGTTCACAGGTCAATACGCTCAGGTGAAGGTTTTTGTGAAACGCTATATTGGAGTAAGAAGTGAGATTGAATAATGAAGCAAAAAAGAGGATACAGCGGTTAGGCACATTTATGGCAGCGTATGTGGCGACGCGACGCAAGGCGGGTTGAAATGGCGAGGAGGGATAGGTGCAGGAGGAAATAAGGACTTGGGATACGAAGGCATGGGTTATTTTTCCGGGGCCTATGGGAATGAGCCGACAGGAATAAGCTGTGTTGTGAAGAGCACAGATATCTTCCTGTCTGAACAAACGCTCTTCCAGATTACTTCCTGTTCATAAAGAGAGCTCGGATCTGCATATTGTAGGGACTTTCAGGGAATAAGGATAATGTTGCAAGAGGTCGTATTACTTCTGAATGAGGATAAATGTAGACAGATTATAATCAGCATTAATGAGGATCAGGATCAATCAAAATTAATTGTAACTAGGTGTGGCAATACCTTAGTAACACAACATCAATAAATATGTACAAAGTTAAGAGGTATGTCAAAAATTTTTTGTGTATTCTATTCTGTTCTTATATATATATATGTGTATACTTTAAATTATATAACTGTATAAAAAACGCGATCGTAACATTTTTATGTAAAAATATTGTATATCGTTGTCATCTTTGTATTTGATATTGTTCATGTTTTCACTTTCATAGCCCTGAGGATGATTTTAAATAAATCGAAACGTTGGCTATAACTTGGTTTCAATTGACCTAAACTCCAAGAAACATCAAAAAAAGTTATTAAACAAGGTTAAGAGTAGAAGAGGAAAAGTAGTAATAATACTAATTATATAATCAGGATGAGAAAGGTCGGCCTAGCGTGACAACCTACGCTTTTAATAAACGTCATCATGGGTGGAAGCGTTTTCACCAACTGAAAATGTTTTGTTTGGATGATCAACTCGCACTTTGTGTTAGCAGATCACTTCCATCGTCGAAATAAATGAAAGAAAATTTAGTCTCGTGATATTTCAAGGATTATATTTCTAAACTGTTTTTTTTTCCCTCAATTGTTTGAAAAATACACATATTTCACGACAGCTCTTCAAGCAGTTTTGAAAATGGGTCACCGTATTATCCACCTGGAGTTTTAGTAAATATTATATATATTTTAAAGCCACAAGAGAAACAATGGGACACACTATCTATTCATTCCGTAATCGGATAATAATTATTTAACTGGAAATTTTAAATGAAGAAGGAAACATTTCTTTAATAAGTTCCATTGAATGCATTCTGAACGGTACCACGCGATGGGTTTTGGTATTGCTACATCATTGTTACTTTAATTATGTAACAACATCAAAACGCGTCGCGCAGTGTACTGTCGTTAATATAGTTTCTGAGGAGATCTTGCAGGAGATATTTCATTAATGATGGAACGATTCCAACTTTGGATTGGAAAATCGATTTTTCTTTTGATTTAAAATCGATTATCTCTCTAAGATTTTCGATTCAATGGAAGTCGGCTTTAAGTTTTGAAAAATCGATTCTATCCGTTAAATACTTGATTTTTAGTCCACTACAGCACTTGTATATTGCCGCCTCTCTTGAAATAGCTTTATTTCTTACCAATGGTATAACAATAATTTGAATTCTTGGGTATATTTTCCTCCTAGTCCTATTGTTACATTCTATGTAAAATATGAAGCTTTTAGGCAAGTTTTCCGAATGATAGAAATTATAGAAAGAATGATAGAAGGACAGTATTCCTCACTGAAATAAAGGCTTTTTTCAGGGTTATCACATCGACCTGGGGTGCGAAAATGGAACTATAAAAATGTTTTTGACCTATATAGAGTAGATAATGTAGATGTGTAAGTTCGAGAATTGGGCGAAGGTGCGATAGTGAAATAAAATAGGGGGAAAAGTTATTTTTGCTGAGAAAATGGGAAATTAATGAACGAGGTGGGGAAAAATAGAAGAATGAAAATCCCCTCATTGATGGAAGGAGCAAGGGATCATAAAATTGAGGGTGGAATGAGAGGGAGAGGGGCGACAGGAGTCATAGTGAAGGGAGAAAATACATCAGATGCTTTGGTAGATGATTCAGCTAATGCGCTCCATTTATTTTTCCTTTCAGACGTCTGATACGATCAATCGAGTGAATCCTTGGCTGTCGGTTTAGATAAATGTCATCATTTGACAGTAAGTACCTACCCAACCTAAATCACACAATGACAAAGTAAATACAAGATATATTTGGATTTTAATAATGAATATTCAAGAAGATATTCACCGAAGACATGGGGCTTAGGTTTTTTAGAGTATGCCCAAGATAATATGGGGAATCATAGTTGATTCTATCTTAATGGCCAAAATGTAAATCCTAAGTAAAAAAATGGGCCTTTTGCGAGAAACTTTCACATTAATGTTTTTAATTCGCGCAATTTTTTGTAAATTAACTTGGAATGTTATAATACAGAAAGAAATGGATGAATTGCAACGATAAATGAAATCATTGATATCAAGCACATTTCGCCTTCCAAAAATTTTCAATTCTGCCGCGAGGGGTAAATTATGTGAAATGATTTAAATTGCGCTTAAAATATCCCAGGATAATTTAAACCCATGATGTACACTTCAAGCCAACTTATTTTGTAAGAATATGCACATCTTTGAGACTACGATATCTGTTAATTGACAATACTGCTTGAAATTAAATCTAATTAATAAAAATTCAATTCGCTGTCTCATGAGTAAATAGGTTTCTTCATCTTGATATAACCTATCGGCTTCATTGCTAATAACTTTTTCATAATTCGGAACATTTTCCTAATTGAACTCTATCGGCGAAATGTAATGAATAACGCTGACGGAATTAATAAAACAAACAATTGCATTTGAAAACATGAATAATTGAGAGCCTAAGGTGACAAGGTGAATTACCATAATATATCATCATGCAAAAGTTGTTATTTTAATTTATGGCGGCAGTCTTGTCAGTTTTAATCGGGAAAAGTCACCTTTTTGAGGACAAATAAATGGGTATGGAATTGTAATTGGCAGGGATAAAAAATAAATTTGCCGCAAAGATGCTTAGATATGAATATTTACTTAGAGATGAGAGTTAAATAGTTTTATTTCCAAGTAATAATACCGTAAAATGCTCTTGGTACACAAACTTAGAGGAGGCTAAGTTTTTTTCTTAACTTTAGTCTTTCGAAGAAGATGATTTTTACTTAGTTTTTCGTCTAAAACATCATTTTACAGCTCTCTAACTTAGTAATATCAGACGGTATGTCTGTCATTCATCCACTCTCCAGTCACGAATTTGCCCTCGCTCTGCCTTGTCATTTGCCTCCTATCACCTCACTAAATGCTCCTTAGATAAAACTACGTAATTACACACTCTGAGGTTTGATCCTCATCCCATGATAGGGTCGGAGGATTATGAATTCCCCCGAGTATAAGCCGAAACTACTGTTACGCTAATTTTTCGAACACTTTCCCTACCTCATCACTTCTCAAGGACACTTTCTGGGATGGAAAAGGGAGCCACCCTCAAGTCATCCACTACCAGCTACCAAAAAAATGTAAACCCTTCTCTACCAACAATGGTAAAATACATCATTTCCACAGCTGGACCGACCATAATAGCCTTAGTTCGGACCTAGATATTTCCATTTTTTCTGAAACTTAGACTAAAAGAATTGGAAAAGCTCCAGACACAATCAATTCAAAGTACATCATTGTAGTTTCGAAACACGAAGACTCATACGACAGTTTAAATCTCCTTCGTCTTCCGTATTTTGCTTTTATATAATACACAGCTTACCGTCCTCCACTTTGATTTGGCTTTGATTATTCCAAAAATATGGTTACGATAAATATCCCGGTGGAGATCTTCACCGCAACCATATATTTTGTAGTTATAAAACGACTTACACTGGAGACTTTTATCTTTCCGTAAAGTAATTCCATGGAGGAGATGATATTTCAATAAAAATTACTTTCAAGCCAATGATTACACATTATTGCTTCATTTTTTTAATATGCGTTATGAGGATGTATGGAAAAGGAGCAATAGTTATGGCGCCACCATCAGGAAATATACCAAGTATATTTCTTTATGCACATTATTATTCATTCACCGACTAAAGAGGAAGGGAAAACTTCGAAATGAAACATGTAAGTGAAGTATGAAATTTTAATATTTTTGATGCCTTTTGTCTGTCGATAATACCTGAATTACTAATTAGAGTATATATTTTATAAAGCGACTATTTATTATACTATAATATTAATAAATATAAATCCACTATAAAAGAACCATGCATAAAACTTTCCTATTTCTACATTTTTTCTAGTTTAGCTTTCGGTTTTTTGGAATTATTTCTATGAAAATCCTCCCAATAGGATTCCTTCCAACTTCAAGCAAAAATTATTTAGAGACATATCCTGATTAAAAATTATTGCTGACCCATATTTCATTCCTTTTTTTTAACCTCACCTCATTTACCCAACTTGGTTACTGTCATCCCCATCCACTAAGGAAGGTCGTTTCTATCACGAATAACTTTTCCGTTATTTAATGTGATAAAAACGTATTTATTCGCGCTTCCTGGCGCCGGAAGCGAGTGTGGATGAATAAAATGGTTCGCAGGTCAGCCCCGGAGTCGTTCGGCGCCAAAAGGAAGTTAGTACGTAGCGAGGTGATAGTGACGCGCATGCGCTGTCGCGTCGAGGACCTCCGGGAGAACGGGACACGACGGCTCGCCTCGCGTAGATTTCCGGGATTTTTCGACGTCCTGCTTCCCCAGGGAGAATTTCCGCCCCGAGGTACAGGAAGGGAAAGATGAGATGTGGTGGGTGAGTGCCAGCGCCGAGGGGGATGGATGGGCGGAGGCAACACCAGTAGGTGATGTAATGGAAGGATTATTCAGCGGCCCGGGAGCTGTATAGAGTGAGAAAATGGACATCTGAGGGAAGACAGGGAAAAAAGAGGGATGGAAATGAAAGTGTGAAAGCCAGACTAACGAAAAATGAAGGGTGAAGGAAAATTGGGAAAAGAAAAAAAAGAAAGAGGCATGGAGAAGTGACTTCAATTGTTCAAATTATTCTTCATCTTGCCCGTTTGTGCTCGACTCTGTTCGAAATTATTCCGATCGATTTTCATACCTAATAGTTGGTTCTGATAGGTTTGCAAAACGATCGGAATTTGTGCCTCAAAATTTTCATTACGATGATAGTATTAGCCCTGGCAATTAACCCTCGCGTTGGAGTGAAAATTTTCAAGCACAACACACTACGATCATGTTGCAAACGAATCGAAACCTACCGTTCGGAATGAAAACCGATCGGAATAATTTTAATCTCATTTATTTTTTTAAGATATTATGAAATTTCGATTAAAAATGGAAGCAACATGTGATAAAGCAGACTAACAAGGTCAAATTTCCGTTACTTTCGGGGAAATATTGAAACAGGCTAAAGAATATGGAGCAGTGACGAAGTCGAATACAACTGGGTAACCCCAAAACTTTGAGACTCCCAAGATACAAAAATATCACTTTTATTATTGCAGCAACTCTAATGAGGAAGCTCAAGATTCAAAAGTGAGGCATGAAAATGTTTACATGGAGAGGTTTTCCAGGTGCACAGTAGCCCTTCGGGTTGCATAGGAGCTGGATGGATCAAAGAAAAACAGGAGGGCAGAAGTAGGGTTCTGAGTAATAGTAAGAATGGTCATTTAAATCGCGTCCGTAATGAAAACCGAGTAGCTTCTAAACCACACCGATGGAAACTTTACCATCGATATAGAGAATAGAGTACGTGCGGTACTGCGGCGGATGATTCGACGGGAGGGAAGCTAAAGTTAGACTTGGTTTTTAATTTACAAGTAACTGTCTTCATTCAGCATTCATAAGCGATATGAGGAAAGACTTATCTTCCTATCTAAAAGGGTTTGTCTCAAATCCCGGCGGTGTAAAAATACTTCCGGGGAGAGCCGGGAGTTGGAGTTTTACTTAAGAGAGGGGTGGTGGGCACTTCAAAGTTCAGCACTCCACTCCTGGCAAGGAACACAAAACCATGATCTCCTTGGCGACTTTCTCTTAGGCAAGAACAACTCCGGAATTCTCTAAGTCCCCACAGTTCTTTTTTTAGCCAATGATCTAATCTGTCGGTTTCCTCCAAGTTTATGACAGCTATGAATAAAACGCTGAGGAGTGCGCTGGAGTTCGGACGCTTGGCGGGGTGAGTTAAAGGGAAAGATACCTAAAGAGTGCGAGGGAAAATGGTGGCTTCAGAGGAAAAGGCTATTCGGAAAGAGGTTATGAAAGGGAGGGAAAGGGCTTGGCTTCCAAGGGATCACCGTGCAATCTAAGGGATGCGGTCCTCAGGTCCCTCGAGCGAGGAAAAACAGTGGATGACGGGAAGAGGAGATGGCGGAAGAACAAGGGAATGAGAACGCCTTGTCGGATGTTCTGGCAAGAGATGTTAAGTCGGAGACAAAGGAGCCGAGAGGGAAGGAGGGAAGACAAAACAGATGCAAGGAAGAAGGGGTGTTTAAGAAACTTGAGAGAGAACAGAAAAGGGAAACAAGATGGTAACGTAAAGTGGTGGGCGGCCACGTGCCGACCCTCGAGGCATACCGAAGAGCCGTTTACGTTCGGATGCGACCGCTGACCTCTTGTGTAGCATGCAAATAGTGGAAAGAAAATTCTCCTTGCCCCAAATATTTTTTATCTTGCCTAAGGATGATGAAAGAAGCTTTATTTACTCTAGAAAGAAAAATATGGGAACGCAGTTAGCAGGAGTGCCACAGTGGAATAGCCTCGAGCACTTCTAAATACTATGATTGGAAAAACAAAATCATTCTAAAAATTAAATAATGTTGATGGTTTCTCGTATTATACTTATATTGCTCTATTATAGTTGTATTTGGAGAGCATTAAATTGGTGAAATTATTAATTATTTAGGATAATTATCTAAAAAATCAATAAAAACTCTTTTACACACTTACACACTTCCTAAAGTACACTTTGAATGATAAAAAGTGATGCTTCATTGCTGAGAACATGCCTTTGCTATATTTCAGATTGGTTAAGGTTGCCTAAATATATTTTACCGAATATTTTTTATTCTCTGCGTTAGTATTTATGCATATTGAAATATTTGGTAGACATTAAAAGAAGAGTAAAAGATTGAAAGAAGCGATAGTTGGCGAAAATAGGTATTACTGTAATGCTTGATAAGGTATGGAAAAATTTTATTTGTTTCAAGAATTTACAACGTTTAACTTAAATTTTAAAAGAACAATCAGTTCCTCATCATAATATTTTGTGAAATGCATATGCTTTAAAAAAAGCAAGCATAAGTTTGAATGTTTTCCAGAACACTAATTTAACTAGACACGGGGTTCTCAATCTGAGGGAGTGGTAGGAATTTCGCAGCAACTGGTATGGACAGCCTCCCAGAATTTAATCCATCTCTGATAACGTTAGTTGAATAGTAGTTGGTAGAGTTATCTTAAGTAATTCTAGGTTTTTATTAGACCTACTCCAATAAAAATTCTGCTGTCAAAAAAATCGAACGCTAGTCTGAGTTTGTAACGTTTACTTCACAGAAAGATGAATTCAACACGAGGCATCTAAAAATGTTGGATTTTCGATGTTTTACATTATTTTCAAACTCAAAATTCTAAAAATCTTCTTGCTTCTGAATTTAGACCAGCCTCATTTTATACCCTTTGACCATATCATCTGAATTTCCCATCCTTTCACTCCCTCAGCACACAGATTCGATCCATTGGCGCTATCTATTATGCTCTGCACGAATCAAATATTCTTTGCGTCTTTTGACCCCCCAGTTGACGTAAAAAAAACAAAACACTGTCACTTTTTCCTCGCTAGAGTGGTTTCCTGTGTTAATGCCCCATCCTGCGTCTCCAGGGGCCTTCACCGCCGGGGGTAAGTAGCATAAATCTCTCACGGATTGTTGTGCAACTCTTTCAACCCTTCCCGTTCCATTAGAACCGTTTTGCGTTCCATCCATTCTCGTTTCATCTCTGTCCTTCTCCTCACCTTGCCCCTCTCCCACACGGCCATTCCCCCTAAAGTAAGCCTTAGATTTACGTCTCATCCAACTAAGACTGATACGACGTTACTTTCACGAAAAATGATTGTTGTGATAAACGATACACAGATCTGGCGGCAGAACTGCAAAAAGTTAAATTATCAAAAATACCATTATATTTAATTAAAAATTAATTAGTATTTTATGATGAAGGACAATCGTGTACTCGAGTATCAACTTGCTTTAAGTATACCGGTACTAGCCACGGCGATAACTTATACGGGAATCACCGACAATGCACAAATTGTGGGAAAAATCCACAGAGAAAAAAATCATTCGCCTCGACCAGAATGCGATCTTATCCTGGTCAAGGCGAATGGGTTTTACTCCGTGAATTCTTCGCACGACTTACAGTTTGTTTCATTATTTCTTTGAGCCACTAATACCTGGTATTATGACTAGACCTGATATGTTAAATTTTCATCATCATCATCACTCAAAAATATTAAGATTGGTTTGACGTAGCTCTCCATTCCTATCCGCTAGTCATATCATAGCGACGTATTTCTTCCCTTTTACATTCTTCATTACCTGTTCTTAACCCATACCGGGCTTTCCCTTACCCTTCTTCCCTTGCCCCTCTCCCACACGGCTATTCCTCCTAAAGCAAGCCTTAGATTTACGTTTCATCCAACTAAGACTGATACGACGTTACTTTCACGCAAAATGATTGTTGTGCCAAACGATACACAGATCTGGCGGCAGAACTGCAAAACGTTAAATTATCAAAAATGCCATTATATTTATTTAAAAATTAATTAGTATTTTATGATGAAGGACAATCGTGTGCTCGAGTATCGACTTATAGCTTTAAGCTTATTATATTAAGAAATTATAGCTTTAAAAAAATTTAGCAAAGTAAAAATTGTTTGCTCATCGTTTGGATTCAATTTTTGGATTCATTGTCACCAAATGCTATTGCAATTCTACCCCGCTGATATTAACTATGAATAAAATTAATGAACGATGATTGTACTTCACCCGAACCGTAGAAAAAGATGCAAGGTAACGATCTATTGAACTTTTCAATTTTTAAATGTAGCGTTAATGACTCATCTTTGGCTAAGCATTCCTTCATTATAGCAATATGCATAAACGAGAATGAAAACACAATAATGGTTCATTCGCAGGTCTTGATGTTCTGATGCAGCACTCACCAATCCATTATTAAAAAGAATATACTAATTCAGAGAAGCAATATTAACGTCCAAGGAAAAGAATATCTACAAAATATGAGCATTTATTACAGGAGTTTCAAAAATATTATCGTGATCTAAAATGATTACTGACAAAAACAAATCACCATATCAAACGTCACGCATACATAGTATACATTCACTTCAGAATCTGGGTCATTTATGGCGGCAGAGGATGGCGCGTGTACACGAAAATTGAAAAAGAAAAATATGCATACAACCACTCAATTTAATAAAAGACCGCCACCTTCTCTCGTGAAATGCGACCTGTTTTGCATTTCATCCTAAATCTCGCGAAGTCATGCATTCATAGTACCCTTGAAGGGAGTAAATAGTTCATGCAACGTTATCCCCGATTAAATGATTTATAACGAAGCGTGTATTTCGTCAAAAGGCTTTACGGCGTTTTTCTTGTTCTCGTCGCCAGGACAAAAGCCGTTGGCCCGGAAATACCATCAAAAAAGGTCAAAGTACCCCTTCATGATCAGTGCTCCTTTTTTTAGCTTTCCACGAAAACGTGATTAATGGAATATACATCATCAGCGTTTACGTGGGTTAATTAAAAAAAATTTCCAGTTCAAGGCTTTACCCATAATATATCATTTGAGCGAAGACGTTTTTGTTATTAACTCCAAAGGGGGTTGAGTTTGGCTGTAAAAAAACTAAAAAAAATTGTTCCTTGGCATTGGTAATCTTGGGCCACACTATTCATTTCTTAAATAGATAACACGCTTCACAATGAAAATGCAAAATTCTCACCGTCAAGTTATTTAGACTTTGCTGGACGTAAGACTCATTTTGGCACCTGTAGCCTTGGAATAAAATGTCATTTTCTCATGATAAGGACTATAATCCCAAACAAAAAGTTCCAATTTCATTTATACAACACGTATCTCACAACAAACTATCTTTATAAAACCGTTACTTTAGAATGATCGTCCTTTTGCTGAAGTTAGAGTTACAGCACTGAGACTAGTTTTTTTTACAAAAGGCATGTCTGTGTTAAGAGAAAATTGTAAAACGAGAGGTATTTGATAGTCCTTTGTCGATCGAGGATCAAACATTCAGCCAATTCTGGCTTTTCTAGAGCTGGATCAAAGTAAAATTAAGGGGCGCGCAACAAATCATTTTTCCCCGTCCATCCTTCATTTCTCCTCCCTTAAAAGTGCAAATATTTGTTCGCCATGACACCAAAGGGAGATCCAAGCGCGTCGGCAAGCATTCAGTGGACTCGGGAGAGAAATAGAGAAAGAGAGCAGGGAACTCAAATAGAAGGGAACGAGGGAGGGAAAGAGAGGGGGTTATTTGAAGGGAGGCTCTCCGCACTCCGCCCACTACGGGGGGGGGGGAGGGCGGGAAGAGGACCTCCGTCTGTTTTGGCCTTCCGGCACACGTTTCCCCAGATCAAGGGAAAACCACTGTACGACTCTATTGAGTTGGAAATTGTACTGAACTCTGTGATAGGACACTGTAGTGAATTTCTTTAGGAATTTTGGTCTTCATTCCTTTGCTTAAAGGAGCCACTGCTGCTTCGAAATGCATAAATGAAAAGGTGACCGGCGCTGGGTGACTTTTTGGATTTTACGCAGCAATTCACTTAGCAACGCTCGCCGTTTCATAGCAAAACGCATAGAAATTCAGCAAAATAAAAAAGGGATCAGCAAGATATTTTGTGAGTCAGTATCGTTTGTGATCCTCACATTTTAGACCACACGAATTGGAAAAACATGACTCATGACCTTATGTAGTGTTTCTCACTTCGAAATGGCATAGCATCTTTCTCTAGACTTTATCCTTGCCGTATTTAATCATCAGTTAATCATCTAATCTACTTAAATGCTCAAAATTAAAATTTATTTGCTCGTCAAGCTCTAGTAAAAAACTTATATCCTGATCTCAAAAAATTTAGGCCGATGCACGCATTATTTTTTCATAAATATTCAATTAATACGCAATCATAGCCTATTATATAGAAGAAAATAACTTCAATCAGGACCGTCCAAAGACATTGATCTGTTTTAATGTTCACCGTTCCTGAGATAGCTTCTCACTCACAGTAAAATATGCTCAGCCACAAGCGAACGCTAAAGCTAAATTAAATTCACCACCGCCTCACCGGGAGGCGAGATCAAAGGTGTAAAGAACGGATAAAGGTGCCTTAATACAGCGAAAGAGTTTCAGCCCACGATAAATTGGAAAATGTCTGAACGGTGGTTTCTTTTAACTCCTAGTCTTCATCCCTTGCTTTCAATGCTATCTTTTCCACGTCCCTCCTTAAGCAATCTATGTTCTCCCCTATGCTTTCATCCTTTATGATTTATCAGCATTGAAACCATCATTTACCCTAATTATTGGTTCTATGTTTAAAAGCAAATGAAGAAGTAAATTTATTAAAATACATAAGATATTACACTTAGAACAATGTAAATAAAACGCGTAGTCTTTTCTAAAGTATTACTTTTACGCTACTGATTCTAGGTGATTATTGCACTATTCGATGTGTTGTAGTCTCACATTAAACACTATTTTATGATTGAAAGAAAATAAATTCCCCAAGGCCGTACTTCATGCTGGGCAAAGGTTGGGGTGGTGGAAGTTACAAGGCTGACAGAGGGGTTATACGCGAAAATTAAGCTAAAGCACTATGAAACAAAACAATAGCGCGGCTCACTCACTCACCTAGCAGATTTGTTCTAAGGAAAAAATTACCGCGTAGGTATCAATCACACACACACACAGGTTTGCGAAGCTTCCGCTTACGCCAGTGACCCACTCACCCACAAGAAATAGACAAAAATATAAAATTAGGAAAGTCACACTCACGCATCTCGTGGATTTTCTCTGAGGAACAAATTTCTGCATAGGTCTCATTGAGACCTACATGATTTTCCTAATTTAATATTTTCGTCTACTTCTTGTGAGTGAATGGGTCACTGGCGTAAGCGGAAGCTTTGCAAAGCTGAATGTGTGAGTGTGATTGAGACCTACGCGGTAATTTGTTCCGACAAATCAGGTAGATGAGTGAATGAGCTGCGCAATTGTTTTGTTTCATAGTGTTTTAGCTTAATTTTCGTGTATCACCCCACTGTCATCCTTCTAACTTCCCACCCCGCCACCTTTGCCTAGCAAAGAGTACGGCCTTGCGGAATTTATTTTCTTTCAACTGTAGATCGTTCTATCACCTGTTCTATTCAATGAGTTGCAGTCAACTAACATGTGAAATCATAGTCTGTTTTCTTTTTAACCCAAAAGATATATTTTCAATACGCAGCCCTTTGACGTTCACCTCTCTTCTAACACCCCCTCCAACAATCGTACCAGCAACGTCTCCTTCAACTCAACCTTCAGCACAGCCAAGCCAGATTGCTCCCTTTTCATCGAAACCCGGTCGCCACCAGAGAAAATGGGTAAGAACGAATAATAATTGCCATCGATAGCACAGCGAGATGATTTATTAGAAGGGAAGCGTTCAAAGCAAATGGCCTGGGTTGGATCATAAAAATTGGGGTCGATATGAGGTAGAGGATATGCGTGTACATGCGAGAAAAGAGAGTTAGGCTGTGGAGAGGGAGAATCTTTGATTTATTGCCGGTGGTGTGATTGCTTTGGGGCTAGAAACGCTATATGCAAAGCGAGAGGGGCCACGAACAAATTTATGACTGCACGGGACATTCCTTGAGGTAGTTTGTTCTGCAGATATCAGCACAAACTTTGAACTCGCGAATCAAGTTTACATATCTTAGAATTAGCACTCCTCTAAAGATTTAGATAAGGGTAAAAATCTTACTTATACTAATTTTCCCTTTTTTCAAGGAAAATATTTTGCCCAAATATTTCGTCGCGGCCATTGCGACCCGGAAAATACGATGCATGGCTACGGGATAGAGATAACTGTAGTTAATCATTCCCATCAACTGCCTTACATGAAATCATTGTACTGTAGATCTTCGTTTGCAGTGACGTTTTGATGAGCCGCAGATGCCTAGGAGAAATAAACTGGGCGGCATGCAATGAATGCAGATACTTAAAATCGTTAAGCATACGTATGAATTAGCTGCACCCTCACCAATGGAACTTAACCTCGGATAATAATATATCAATGATATTTTTAAGCTTCACCACTAGAAATTCCAATTAGGAAGACGTTCTAATAAGGGTTTCACAGAACTACCGAAATACTCATGCCAATTCTTAAGCCGAAAATTGACATTTTTTCGTCATTTCACTGTGTGAAGATTTTTTATGATAAATATTTTGAGATTTACTTGATGTTAAGGCATATCTTCCACTCGAGAAAAAAATATTCTAACAAAAATGAGAACGCAAATGAATGATATATTTTTTAAATCGATACAATTTATATTATGAGTTCACAAAAAATTCACGTGTCTTTTTTAGAAATATAATCAATTTTTACCAGACTATTTTTGGACATCAACTTCGATATTCACTGAAAATGAGTGCACCCGACTCTTTATCCTTGAATGCACTGAATTCATAAATTCTCCCTAATCCATATTTTTACCAAAGTGAATAAGTGAACGAAGCTAATTGCAGCCGTAATTCCTTAGGAATGGACGCGATTTTGTCATTCACTGCCAATGCGCTATTTCACAAAAGCTTCCATCACCCGTTCCTCCGCATTCGTTCCAGAGTGGATCACAAAGTGACTTGACGGATATCGATGGGTCGTCACACTTTTTTTTGTACGGGAACAATGACAGAACGCATTGGAAAGCGGAATCAACCGTTTTCACCCCTTCCCTTTTATATTCGCTCTGCTTCACTGAAGCCAATCGCCTCACACGCGCGCGTCCGAAACAATCACCGATAATTTGAATTGAGCGTAGCGGAAATTTACGATATGTTATTGTTAATTTCAACAGATAATCATATTAATAATTTACAACCGAATAAAGTTTATTTAAGCAATCGATCACGGGTAGCAACTTTCATAACTTCTCTATATTCTGCAACGAGTCACACGTACGTTGCCGAAAATATAGTTGAAACAAAATTAGCTTTAGATACAAGCCTTAACACAATGAGATACATAAAAGAGTAAAGCAACACTAATGCACCCCTCTGCCTGGATCAGTGAACTTGTTAAAATAATATCAGTGAACGCTAGCGGAGTAGGTAACATTTATTCCCGCCGAGAATGGTTTTTTGGCTATTGCCCAAACATTTTCCCATATGAAAGTGGAAATTCATTCTTTATGATCACAATAAAAAAGAATTAAACGTTAATTCTTACGCAAGACAAGGAAACAATCTGCTGTACAGTTAAGAGGAAGACTGAAAATGCAAAATTCATAATGAGGAAAGAGCATGGTGAAACGCATTCTTAGTGGAAGCTCAGTAGTATTGGCTTATTCAATTTGCTTCAAGAGAAAGACAGTAGTTAAGGATGAATTTTGGTTTTAAATCGTCGCCTCTAAAAAATCCTTAAGGTGGCATACAATTTTATGAGTAGATGCAAATATAGAGGCTCCATTCTATGAGACCGTGTAAAAATATAACAAATTAGGTAAGTATATCCCGGTCTGGAATAAGGTGTGAAATTACAAAAGGCAATGTAGAACCAATTTTATGACCAATAGTGCAGATTAAAACTTACTGAAATCTGTACGCATTTTTCATTGGAACCTATCTCAAAGATCGAGATAAACCCGTATTTGAGAAATACTACAAATATCGATTATCGAAAGGCCAGGAGCTTTTGCGGGCCGACAGAATAAAATACTCGATCCTAGAGATGCTTTGCAGGAGACATGTTTGACTATCCTTCAGATAAAAATAAATATTTACGCTACGGATTATGCAAATCTTGCAGTAAACTCAGATGGTATTGCAGTAAGCATGAAAAAAAGCTAGTCATAAATATATGATATTGGTGATATGAATAATTCCGGTAAAAAAAGAAATACTTATCATTAATTTCACTTATATTTCGCCTAAAAATAGGAAGCATTTTCAGGAAGTTATATATCAAGAACTCTGGGGCCCTGAAACTAGTTAACCAAAGGTATAAATATTTCCCAGCCGTATTTCAAGGGAAGAAGTAAAGTTAGCCGATATTCACTCTACTGAATTAATTGCCATGGATTACATTTAATAATTTTCTATCTGCCCTTCCTCTTAACTTATAAATTTGGGTTTCTGGAGCAATGTGCACTTACTCAACGGAAAAGTATCACCTTAATTCAAAGACGTTGTTACCAACAACGTCTTCCATTATTGTATTCGATGAATGATAAGTCGAAGTAAACTGTTCACTCGACTGCTTTATCGCCCGTGGTACGACGGGCAATGAAGCAGCCAGGAAATCCTGCACTCAGATATGTGTGCCTTATCTTTCCACGACCTCGAAACAGCTAAAACGGTTGAGGAAGGTAAGACGGAAAATTTATCGGGGCGCTGGCGTTAACTTCCTCCGAGGTGATTAATTGGCCGGCAATTCGAGCTTTCAAGAGAAGGAATGCTTTTATTTGGAACAACGTATCACTTGCCATCCCGTAAGCAAACAGCGGAAATAAACTGCTCCGTCTTTATTTCTTAAAAATGGAATTGAAATGATACAAGAGACATTCCTTCTTTTAGTCGGAAACCACGTTAAATGTGTGGACTCACATTTGTAAGAAAGATTTAGTTTCATAATTTAATTCCTTTAAACTTATAGATCAATAAATAATATTTTTAATTTCCCATTATGAACTCAAATATCAATGCATTAAATAAACCGAGACGCAATTCTATATTTATTAACTCGATGAGAGCAGTGAATAAAATTCATCCTCTTAAGCCCAATTCATTCCAAGAAAAGTAGGATTAAGATTTTTTTAGGATTCCAACGTTGTTAAAATTCCAAGAGTGGTTAAGACTTTACCTATAAAAGCGAATCACGCAGAGGAATTTTCATACAGACGCTGTTACTCTCAATCCAGGTCAAATGTTTCTTGGGTCCCATAAAATGCTTAGGTGGCGTAAATCAACTGGAGACGTCGAGAAACTGATGCCCTTATCCAGACGTTCTTGATGTTAACATGATTCTATGAGTATGAATTTTGATATAAGCCATTTTATTTGCCTCGAAAAGAAGAAATAGACCATCCTTTATGTCCCTGCGAGATTCAAAAATATTACTTATCTACTTCCTCCACAAAAGATTATCCCTTCCGTTCTAATCCTTTACTTTTTTCGAGTCACCGAATCCCCCTGTAAGGTTTTTAACCGTCCATTTGTTTTTTTATCAGCGATCCTTTTGACATCCAACCACTTTCCAGGAGTCGTTTGCTTGAATCAAAACCTCCCTTGATCCAGAGCAGACCAAAGTTAGATCAGATAAGCCTCTAGTCTGAGGGCTCTTCCTCTAAATCTCTCCCTTCTGATCTCCACCGTCCTCTCTATTCAAGAGAACACATACCCACGCAGCTATCCTCAAACCGATCAGCAAACGAAGCTCTCTTCTTCCCCTCCAAACCGTTACCTGATCTTAAGCCAGGAACTGCTCCAAATCCAGTGGTCTGGACATTTCCTTTGCTGCCCACCGTGTAACCAACAAGCAAGACTCCATATCATTTTCACCATCTTTCCACGTTCCTAACATCTATTACGAATAAAATTAACGACAAAATTTTACGCACCCTTATTTCTAGAACTAAACTTCATTTTATATTCAGTATTCAGATGTGAGCTACAAGGAACCAGTAAACATTCTTCATACCCTCACCTCTATGATACATTATTCATTTATTAATGTTACAATTACTTTTTAAGATATTTTAAAATAATTGTGATAAAACTGTGAGAATTATTCGTAAACGCATTACTTTTATTAACCTATAATTATTTTATTACGAGTATAGCAGTATTTACTACTACTTACAAATATCCTATGATGCCATATTGATCTAGCTATATTTGAAAAATAATCTTTCTCTTGGGAGACATGAGTGGGCATAATAGTTTACATTATACTTTAAAAGATAATATATTGTTTTTACACCACCAATGGGAGTAAAAAAATCTAAACGCTGAAATGCACGTATCTTACTAGTAGCTGAATTCATTAACACAATTTTATTTTTTCAGTAAGCATATTCTTTTAATGTCAATTATAATACATATTCAAATTTACTACTACAATTTTAAAATTAATTTAATAACAGAAACTAAGATACAGCTTCGCCTTCATGTGATATGTGGGCAATTGATAAAAAGTCAAGTAAGCTTTTATACAAAAAATGGAGAATAACCGTCAAGAACAACTTTTAAAACAGAAAATTTCAGGTTTATACGGGAATGGATAGTTTTTTCTCAAGTAACAGCGTGCAATGTTGTGTAAAACAAACAAGTGAAATTATATATTTTTTCATTTGAAATGCATTCAGAAACGTTGATGAAAGCTTACGCTAGATATTTTACTAAAATTTAGTGAAAGCTTCCTTTTGCATTCTCTTAAACAGGCGTTCGCTTTGAGCCATTTAAGTCACTGTTAGCTAATACTGACAAAATGTTTTACAGTTTTTATTGGCACTAAATTTATAGAAATAAAAAACTTCCAGGAATATTTTTACGAGAGGGGATTATAAATATTGGGAAGTACGTTACATAAAATATGCGACTATCCAACGAATTCAAGAGGAGGTTAACCTTGTCTAATTCTAATCCAACATAAAAAAGAGGCCAAAATGCATCTGGCCAAATTTAAGTTTTTTTTCCAATGAAGATTACCAAGAAAAAAAAGAGGAGAGTTTACCACAGGAATGAAAAAAAAATAATCTCGATAACTGCATGCAACTTTTTTCAGCATGGAAACATGGTGGACTAAGCGCCTTTCAAATATATTACCTGCCAGACTGCTGCCAGATAAAAATCGATCGAAAAAAAAACTACATGAAGTTTCAGAGCTACAGGAGCGTTCATTGCCCGGGGGACCTGATTCCGCGTTCGAAGACACGATGTAGTAGTACCATGGATTTTCAACAATTTTAAACTCCTATTTTTAGTTATCTTCTCCACAATTCATTGTGGTCATTGTATTTATAGCGAGGTTTTCCATACGCTTTGATTCTGAGATAATTAACGGCTTCAATAATCATCTTATATCTAAAGAAAAAATAATTAAATTCCAAAAGACGAAATTTTGTTATAGAGGAGATTGACCAATGCTCTTTACCTGCACTGATACAATAAAACTTGATGCCATGTGTCTGTTTGCGAAGTCACCAAAAATTTGAACAAACACTTTTAGTTAATAGTTTAACTATACAAGAGCAATTTAATCTTTCTTTGGCAGTGTTGTGCTCAATATTCACAAATAAATAAATGATTTTACCTATATCAGTATCCTTAATGCTGCAAAAATTATTGGATCCCAAAACTTATAGGTGTTCTCTCATCAATTTTGAAATAAAATTATGAGTTTGAAAATGCTATCTTTTCCTATTTTAAAACGAGATGGGAACAGCGTTGAGGTGTCCTTGTGCACAGGATCCCCAAAAACTATAAATATTTGTTTCTATAAACGGTAATTGCGAATTTTTCTCATGCGGAATGATTAAAAATCAGAATGACATGAATCCGTTAAATATGATGAAACGTAATTGCAAAGAATCTAGCAGGGGAAATAGAAATGGTTAATGCAAGTAATGAAGAATTTCTTTTCACACAAGGAAAAACAGACAGAGACGCATCATTTCGGCCGGAGAAGAGGCGGGAGTGTGATGGAAGCCGAAAGTCGTTAGAAGAGGAACTAAACCGAATATATAGGGACTGATTGGAAACAACCGCAGGGCAAAGGTTAAAAGATCTCGAAAGCCTTAACCAACTTTAGCCAACCAATCACGCTTGATGTTGGTGGAACGTTTGGGTATACAATTAGGTTAACTTTCAGGCCAACTGCGTATTGATTCAATAGACAGGTACTTTCCCGGGAATGGCTCTTTCCAACATATTGAAAAGCTCTTCACAAGAGACTTAGAAGATACAAACACTTGTGTTACTAACATCTGAGATTTGCGAGGAAATTATATACTGCTAACGTAGCCTGGGAGTCCTTGAGAGTTATTAGCTACCTTCTCTTAATCGATAGAGCCATAGTAAAAGCTTTACATAAATTCTCGATCGCATCATTGAAACTCATCTAATAAATAACCATCGGGAAATCAGTCGCCTTCAAGTATTTGCTGACCTCAGCAATAGTTCTAGATTTTATAACAATAAAGAATGTTTTAGAAGACTACTTGAATTGGTCCTCATCTTTTAAATTTAGAACCATCCATTGTTTTCTAGCGTTTTCACAAATGGCGCATCTGTGTGATATGGGTTCGGAGGCTAAAGGGGCCATTGCCTCCTTGCCATCGGGTATAACCGTATACTGGATGGAGACCTCCAGGTTTTGTTTACCCCTAAATCTAGTCAAAACCTAGATCCAACACAATTTTTCATTGAAACCGGCTTACTATTGGGTGAATTCCGAATATAAATAAAGATTTATTGAGATTTATAAGGCCATGCTAACTTCACGGCATGCTTTTTTTTGCTATTGGCCACTTGAAGATACAAAACCAGGAATAGGTATACCTACTGATAATTTCATTTTTGCATAAGTAATATGGTATTTTCATTGAAAAACGACATAAAACTAATATCTATGTATTTTATACTATGCCAGTTGCACTGGAAGTTTAAAATCCACATGGATACTCTCAAATTTATATGCAATGATGGGAATGAATTCATTTTTCATTTACCACCGGTCTTAAAGTCATTAAACGGGAATGACATCCGTCTCAAAATCCCATCTGTATCATTGCAACCGTGTTGTTTGCAGCACAATGTGATAACTCAAGCGGATTTTAAATTGCTCTTATTTCCCTGGAAAAGTTCCAACGAGGGATTGCCGACCGGGTCACATTTCCAGAGGGAAAATAGAAGTTTCGTGGAAAAACTATGAAGAACACAAAGCTGTGTGTGAGCGAGTGACTATGTGACTTTAGTTGAGAAGTGGTTCAAGTTCCTCATTTAGATCGATTAGACTCCTCTAACCATAATATCTGTGGGAAAGTTTACATAATGAAATATTATGGGAAGAGCGTTATGGCTACAAAGGTGAAGTACACATTTAAGGACTGTGAGGTCTCGAGTTCATATCTCGTTGACGTGATTAGCTATTCCCCATTTTAAATCCTATGATCAATTTGCGTCCTACTAAAAACAAAGAGAACTCTTCACGGTATTACGAGCTACAATTTCATATCCCCACATGAACGACAGTCTGCAGATATATTATTGAGCATTCCACAAAAGGAGAAAATGGGAGGCTGGAGATGCCTCCTCGCACTACGGTATGAGAGGAGAAATTTAGCTGGGTCCTTTGTCCTCCTTCTTAAATTACACACTGTAATAAGTAACCTATTTCCGTCCAATATGTCCTTAACCTTCTCTAAAATAATCCAGTGAGTACTACAGCCTAGGAGAATTTCATTTCAATCAACAAGTTCACGGCAGTCCCGCACTTATTAATTTATATCGCAAATGAATAAATTGGCATCAATTCATAGAAAAGGCTAAAAAATTAAATATGCCTCTCAATGTATGCCCTTGAGGACAACAAGCCGCGGCGCCAATGAATGGCACTGGGCACTGTGCTTCAGAAGGAGAATGGAAAATTCGTCCTACATACGAGGTACCTTTCACAGTCCCGCGGAGACTAATTTCACTCCTGCCTAGCCTATCGAGGGAAAAAACATCTCAAACCTCCCAAATAAATAAAATAATCTTCCCTCCTGCCCCGAGGAGACCGCGAAGAAAAGGTTTTCAAATTGCCTTTCAAGGAAGGCGGCGGATGGTGTGCATGTCGTCCCCTCGCGCCAACTTATGGTAGGATCCCTTTTGTGCCTCCTTCTCCCCACACTACATAATTTTCGCTCGCACCCTGATTTAGAATTTCCTATCGTCCCAGATCGCGCGTGCAAGTGGCTGGGGCAAAATACGGAGTGCATTTTTTGACGCTCCTTTTTTTACTTCCGCCGCTTTCGAGGAATATCATTAAAGAATGCGGAGAATAGAAGAATTTTCCCATGGAATGGAGAGCTAGAATTCTATTATAAATGGATTAGGTTCTATATTGGAATTCTTGATAAAGACTTGAATAAATAATTACGCACTTTTGCAATTAATTGACTAGAAAAACGTTATATGGGAACCCATTTTGTAAACTCTTGAAATAAATGAAACATTCGTAGAAATTTCATTTACAAGGTTAAGAGAGAATGCTTACCATTGCTTCACCCATAGAAATGTATTTATATCGTTTGGTGAACAGCCGTTATTATTATCGTTAAGTAAATTAGATCTGAATTCGTCCAATCATCAAATATCATTCCTTTTTTTTAAGAACAACAAATATTCCACATAAACGATGACTTTCAAGACTGTTTAAAATTGATTTTAAATGCTCGGTACATTTGAATATGGTATTTTATGACTCAAAATCATTGCAAATTATCTAGTCAAGCTTTTAGCAGTAACTTATACCATGCTTTTTTTCCTCCTTCCACAGTACATGGTTATTTCTATTGACAGAACATAACTAAAACTACCGATATCCACGAATTAGTTACAGCTGTCAACATTTCAACATCATCATTTCTGAAGGAAAGCAGTCTCTAAACATCAACCTAGAGTACTTCAAGTCTCCTCCTTCCCGACCCAAACATACTCTCTCAATATGTGAAATGTACCTTTTTTTCTATAACATTCTTTAATTTTTCATTCATTATTCATCTCACATGTCACATTTGCGAATATTTTGTCGTTATCTCCAATCTCCCACCTCACTGTGCATGTGTCAAGGAACGTAGTCAAGACAATTTATATAAATGCAAGTCCAACACCAGCAGATTAACAAAAATGGACTCGCTAGGGCAGAAGTAAGGAAAATTATTTATGCAGAGCCAATTAAATGTCAGGTTAGGGTAATGAAGGTAGATGAATTTAAATTTAGTAATGAAACGTCAGTTCCTTACCCCTTGGAGTGCCAACCAATTTTCAAGGTTCTATGCTGAAGTGCTGAGGCATTTTCGCTGATTTTGCAGTATGTTAGGGAAAAACATTAGTATCAAAAACAACTAAAAGTATATATTCAAAAACTTTAGGAAATCTTTGTTACATTTGGTTTCACCTTTTTAGTGTATTATTTGATGATTTTTTGGTAATATGAGTTCATTTTATAATTTAAATAAAATATTTTAAGTTAAAATAAAATGAGTATTGACTTTTTAATGATTAGTGAACTATCAGCATCTAAGATTGACATTGCAGGAACAGGCACTTTTCGCGAGAGATTGGAGGAGCGCGATAGCGCTTTCCGGCAGCTGAAGCTGTAGCCAGAAGGTATGATAACTACTGAAGATTATAGAAAATGGTTATTTACGTGGATGACATGAAATCGAATATAATTTTTAATAAAAAAACAGAGAATATGAAGCATGAATATCAACCATAAATACTAACCATATCGACAATATTGCCCTACTCCATAACATTCAGAAATCGTTAAAAGAAGAATCCTCGGAAAACGACAGCAACAAATATCATTTATCGGGTTCATGAATCCGTGAACACACATTTTAGCCTCCTTGAGAATATTAAAGTTGGAAGCCAAGGTAACCCATTAATTATACTGTAAAACAAATCTTCTTCAACATAATCTCACGATGACCCACTTCATCCCCAAATTTTTCTTTCCTTTAGCGACCCAGGTCAGGGCACGACTTCCAGCCATTTCACTCACAGCGGATCCAATTTTCTTGCGGATCCTACTTCGGTAGTGGTTCCAATCGTCTTATTAAGATTATTATTCTTATCCAATCGTGCGCCACTGTGGATCTCTCCAGAAGCGATCGTTCTACCCATACTCTTTCGCCTCTCTTCCTACACGCTAGCATGCAATACTCACCCGAGGGCGGTAGGATAATTTCACCCCATACCACAACATTTTAAACCCCCGGAGGAAGTCGACCAAGGGTGTGAGAAAAGGGGTGGAGACGGAATAACCCAACCCACAAGGATCCCAGGTCACAAGAAAAGGGAGAAGGAAAAAGTAGGGGGAAAAAATTAAATAAACCATTTCTTCCCACCCTTGGTTTCCTCCTAGCCGTGCGATTTCTCCCGCGAGCTGAACCCCCTCACTTTCTCTCCAGAACCCAAACTCATCCCATTCTGTCCTGCTGTCTCTTTTTCTTCTTCCCTCGCAGTATATTTCGCTCACCTGCGCCAATTTCATTCTTAATTCCGTTCTAAAGGAGTATGGTTGTAAACAAGGCCAGGGAGTTGCGTGAAAGGAGGAAGCAAGGAGCAGTCGGAAGGAAAAAAAATAAGGAGAGTAAAAGGTCTCGTTCAGCCCCATCTGCCGTCATTGTGTCAATTTTCCACGACCTATATTCCAGGAAGAGAATTTAGGCCGCTCCCGTTTATTACACGGCGATATATATCACCTTATTTGACTAGAAATCAGCTATTTTTTCTGCTATCAATCATCTTTCTCCCCTGAGAATATTAAGCATCGAAATATTGTACTTTCTAAATAAGGGGGAGCGTTAATTTTATGTGGAATTTCCCTCGATAAACGACATTTATCTTATATCCAACAGCCCTTAACATTTTCGCCAGCATTTCCAATAGATTTCATCAATATGAAAAATTGCTCATTCTACCCTGCTTCACCAGAGGAGGTAAAAGTTCAGCAAAGTTAACAAGTAGAGGCGTTTAAGTGGGAAGGATAAGGGTAAAGAGCACGAATACGGAATGCTATTGTGCATTTTGGATCTGAAAGAAATAAAAGGAACTAATCGTGAAGAATAGAAAGGACGAAAGTGAGATAACTGTACCAGGAACTTAAAGCAATAGTGTAAATAATTTTTCAAATAATAATATCGCTGGTAATAAAAAGGCAGAAAAAGAGTGCGAAATATTTACTTTATTTGGATATTAGGTTTTTAGGAATAGCTTCGGTAAATATTTACCACAAGAACCTACCGTGCAAGAGAAGCAACTATCTTACCCATTATTTGTCCTAAAATGCGGTTAAATCAAACTCATAGTAACCAAACATAGGAGTAGCTGATACAAATGCCTGCCTCTATTCCTCTACATTTGGAGATGTTTTATCGGTAGTTTTTTATCGTCAAACGAAGGAAACATGAGATAATTCAAACATTCCGGACCAAAAATTATGTTGACTCTTCCGAAGTGATGGCTATGTGAAGACAAAACGTGCAACGAGTGCTAAAGGAAGTCGTTTTTCACCGCATGTACCTCATCCCACGGCGCGATGTTGAGCGAAAGAGGCAGTTATAGAAATAGAACGCATCATCTTCTGCTTGGCTAAAAAAAAAAACAGAAATTGTCAAAACACCTTTTGCCATATTCTAATTTTTATCTCGCCTTCTCTCTCTCTCTTCACATCAACTTACTCGAACCATACTTCCGCGATCGCTGGCCGAAAACGCAGTAGTTGAATCCTTCCTTGAACCAAGAGTTTAGTTTTACACAATCTATATACCTGCTATAAAATACACTTCGCATCATCAACTGACTGACTGGTTCATACAAATTGGGTGAACGAGACGAGGTGTGATAAAAATTCATAGAATAGACCCCTCAAAAATTGTCTGAAATCCTAGGGGAAAATTGCAGAAGAACTAGGTTTTCTTTCTATAACAGTGTCACCATCTGCCTCAATTCCTCTAACTTTTGGAGGCATTTAGAGGTGAAATGAAGTTTTCTATGAAAGGTGCTACTTCCCATTCTTCAGGCTGAACTTTAAATACGCGGCAAGCGTATGGGACCCGGAGCACTCGATTTTAATCCGTGGTCAAAAGGAAATAGGAATTATATAGAATTGGGCGTAAATTGTCAAAAACTACCACGTGTGAACGGAGATCGTTGCACATATTTTACAAGAAGGCTAGGAGCTGCCAGAGACTAGGAGTCTTCATGCAAGCCTTATATTTCTGGAGCATAAAAAAACAAATATGTTTCAGAGCGATATGGAGGAAATCATCTTAGAACCGCAATACTTCCAGATCCGACAAAATAAATAAAAATAATTAGATATAGTTTTCCCGAACGAATGAAAAAATGAGCAAAAATGGGCTTAAATAAATGCTGTATCGAACTTGGGCTATCAAAACTCAAAACGCGCGCCTATTTTTGTACATACAGGTTCAGCACGCCCTGCCACTGGTCTAATAAGGTGTCTTGCAGTGAAGCAAGATAAATAACTGATAATCATATCTCTCCAGAGTCTGTAGGTAATTGAAAATGCAAGGGCATCTTAATTCAGCGTATCTTAATTCACGGCTTCATCGTCAAAATCCACGCAAGTCCTACACAAGGCCACATGGTGCAGTTCTATCGGCCACTACTGTGAGTTAGTAGTATGCAGATTTAGGTGTGATTCGAACCTGGGTTATTGACATGGGAACTCGATTCACCACAGCAACCTCATCCTGTATAACACATTCAATAAGTAGTAGTTTAGTGGCATGATCGTAACTATCGTAGGGCATTTGAGGGCAAAGGGAGGGTTTTGCGTGAGGGGTGGAGCCAGAATTCTAGAAGAAGAATGTCAAGGAAGGAGCCAAGCGGAGGGCAATAAAGAAAGATGCGCCTTGCCTCCGACGCCCTTATATAGAGGGTACAAGGGTGAATGTCGGATACAGGCTCACCCTTTGGCTGGAATCTTTGGTCCGCGAGTAGGGCAGCGGGACCATGAACCCGACTCTCCTTCCGGAATGGAATTTACGAACGGGCCCCGCATACTTCACTCCTTGGCTCTTTCTCTTTACCGCCCATCCTAAAGTAAAGCTCCCGCCTTTGGCATACCCCCATAACTCCGTGAGGAATGGGGTTGGAGTAATGCTCGGCCATATTCAACCTCTCGTAAGACCCGGAGGGCAAGTCAAGAGACACGAGCAAGGACCACAATAATTTACCGTTTATTCGCTTTCTGCTTTCCTGCAGGAGATTCCGTTGTCCGTATGGTAAACCATAGCCTTAGGTCCTTGGTTGTACGCTTTTATAATCAGGTTAGCAAGGCATGTGTGGCACGGTTTTTGTGTAATATTTCAAAGCAGGCAGTTCATGCTTCGGCAAAGTTTTGTCGGGAGAAAGCATGTTCCAGATATACAGATTTATAGCAGACAAGAATCACTGTCGGGAATTAAATACCGTAATACTATTTGGCAACAGTAAACTATACTGCTTTAGCCAAAATACGAACGGATACGACATTGATAATGGAATTACAACGCGCATTGCTAGAAAAGTAAGCATTAATGTTAAAATTTAACGAAAATTTATGATTTAATATTTCCGCAGCGTTTTCGGTAAGATAAAATCGATAGAAGGGAAAAAATAAAAGCTTTTCAAAGATAGATCAAAACAGCGTCAATTTGTATGAATTTGTACTATGCTAGCGAATTCTACGGCGAACGGCATGCCATGGATATTAAAACCACACATTTGTCACACTATTTAAGGAAATTAATTACACGGAAAAAGAATCAACTTTCATCTTAAATGAGCATTGATGTCAATGCATTACAAACAATAGTCAGGAACCCTTTTGAAACTTTTCTAAGCATATTCTTCTACAGTTCCTATAAATATGGCTCATATAATGCAAGACTTGGTATTTTCGCATAGTTATGTATTTCCATGAAGCACACGAACAATTGAAATAAATATTTTCAATTATTCGAGGTTAATTCGATTCAGAATTCTTCTCAATTTTCACTAATTAAAATCATTCCACCATTAAATAATAAAGCATGGCGCGGAGTTGTATCACCATTTAACAAATAGTAGATCGTGCCGACAATAACGCAAAAACTTCAACTTTAGAATTTATTTATTTTCTCATCAACTTGTCTATTCTATTCCGGCTTCAACTCATCATTATGTCTCATTCTTTAATAGTAAATCGAGGCAGTTTTCTATTCATTTGGATAATTCCCAATAGATTCCCTGACAAATAATGTATTGATATTCAAATGACGATTTACAGTGCTCATTATTTGTGGACAACCGAGTCATTGCCATGTAGAAACATACGTTTATTTTTAGTTTTTCTTTCAGAAAATCATCCTGATACTCGAACTTTTCTCATTGGCTCGGAAAGAATAGAATATGTTTCATACATGCGAATCGATGGGTGAAAGAGGAAAACTAACACGATGAGAGACATTTTGGCGTTAAGAGAATGAAATGCTTTTTGTTGATTTCATTTCTTTAAATACAAGAAGTAATCACAAATTATGCGTACTTAAACCTAATTGATAAATAGTAAAATGGCAATAAATCATCGAGAGGGATACGAAAATGTGCGCTACATTTACTGAACAAATTCTGGCACTCCGCCAGAGGATTTTCCTTCATGGGACAAGCAAAATATACACACTCCGGTAAAATAATGTATCTTTCCACGTTAAGGTATTTGAGCCGAAATTTATGGCGCATATTAGAAAAGATTAATTACGTCGGATTACTGCAGCAGGTCTAAGCCAAATTGCAGCCACCATAAATCCCATAGCACCACCTTATCCAGCGTTCGTAATCACCTTCGCGACGTCTGATCCTCTCTCTTACTCTAACGCTCATAAGGTAACGGGACTTTCAAGTACTTATATCGAGAAAGGAGACATAGCTGAGCTAATGACGGAGTCTTTGCAATGAGTATTGAATAAATTCATAATGAATTAAGAGGATAGTGGAGAAGGAAGCAGGATGAGGTAAAAATTGAAGGGAATATAGATGATTATAATCCTTATCCTTATTAAACGCTTCCTATTTTTGAGAAAGTTTAAAAGACAAATATGCTAAAAATATATCGTAAAATCAATCAAAATAAATTATGGCATGATTCCACCAAGAGAGCTGCAAGGAAAAGACCCACTTATGTTCAAATTTAAAGTTAAAAATGTTTTAAAGAAGGTTATTTAATCGTAGTGGCAGTGAATTATACAGTGTAAATCAATATTAAACGCTTTTAGTGAAATAACTATCATGCATGCCGTTAATTTGGGTAAAATAAACCTTTTCTAAATTTCAGATATGTAATTCTTTGAAGTAAATGTATCAAGCTATGTAATGAGATCCCTGATGATTTAAATTCCGGGAAATAATTTTCGAGACAGAGAGGCAAGACACTGCTCCCTCACTCAGCGTTTCACAACGAAGGCTCATTCGAAAAAGGTTAGAATTTAGATTAAGACTTAGCCCCAGAAATGTAAATAACACACGCCAAGGCAAGGGTAGCAGTTTCTTTCTTTGAGCCATCGAATAGTAAGATTTAAAAATTTAACACATAATCCGGGATATAGTCTTTTTTAATTAACTACATGGCTTTTGCAAAACAAATATGATTTCATTGGCACTGATACAATAGACTAGTAAAAACCTTTCAGCTATCGATAAAAAACATCCTTGCGTTGTGGATAATAGTTCAGTATTCCTTGGATGTCTTAGCGTGTAGAATAAAAGATATGAAAATAAATTCTTTTAAAAAATATGTAGACGTAGAGGTTTTTGCAAATTCTGTCTGTAGCATCATAATTTTGCATATATTTTAATATACAACGCAATTAATAAAAGATATCTACAGAAATCCTTGGTCAAGCACAAATGCAATATCAGGGTTAACAAGATCCCTGTAGACGACTTCCCTGATAACCATATCTTAATATTTCCTATCTTGGGAGTAAAGATGTTCCAGGGAAATAAATATCGCTACTTTCCATCGATTTAAAGCATATGTTACTTTTTATAACTGAAGGTTCGTTAAGAATAAACATAAAAGAGAACTATGCGTTAGAAATTACAAGTGCATTTAAAAAAAGAATAATTTGCTTTCTCCTAACATCATCAACGAAAGAATTACGCAAAGTAAAAATATAGACAGTAGTAATGGACACACCTGCATCATTATGACATCCCGCAATTGAAAGCTGATATTTGTTTAAAAATGTACTTTACGAATCCATTTTCAATGGTGAATTCCACACAAATTTGAACTAAATAGCTGCTTCCAGGCTTGATCCATCAATTCTGGAGGTAAGAGAAACGAATTTTCATTAATTGGATCCATAAAGGTGCATGATGGTATATGAAATCACTTGTTGTCTGACAGGTTTGAGTACTGGAGGGAAAACAATAGTCTCTCTTTTCCTTCCAATCGCTATATTGATACTCGATCTTCCGTCCTCGTACAGGCAACCAGGATTTAAGCATATTGTACGCAATTGAAAATGATGATTGCATACGAACGATTTTCAAATGATCGCAAGTCCGTGTATCCGAAACCAAAGAATTTCACGCGAAGTGCCGAGATAGGTTTGAAAGAGTACTTACAGTATGAAATGACTTCTCTGAATTGGAGATGGTAAAGCTTTTAGTCATACCTGAAAAAAGAGAGAAAATGAAAATAGACTGACAAGGAAATTCCTCAAACGCCACAATACTGCTTCAAATTCAAAGTTTTTTATTGTATTCAACTTCCATTCAAATAGAGATTTATTTAGAGCAAACCATTTAGAGCAAAAAGCATAAGAAAATCTCTAATGTATGTGACGAAAAAGAACCGAGAAATCAAATTATATTAAGCACAAGCAACGTCATTTTTGTTTAGTAAATAATTCTTCTACATAATAAGCGCAAAAATTAAATTTATAATAAATAGATATGCTACAACATGCACAAAGAATCAGCAAGAAGCATTGAACTCCTAACATACAGTAGCGATCCAAAGTAGCAATAAAAAAGCCCATTTGAAAGCAAGTTATCTTAGCTCAAATAATAATTATAATGATAGAATTCAAAAGATTATACGACATTATTATGATATTACACTAATATAAAATGCTACACTTTTGTAATGTACCAAACTATACTATATACTAATATAATATACTACATCAAACTATTATATTGTTATGTAGCGGTATGTTTTTCTCGGCACACGACAATAAACAATTCTCATACTTATCCAGATCGTTAATTCCTTCATCGTAGCCTTCCATTATGGCCAAGCGGAAATTTTTCACTATAACAGCCCCTTCCATTAAAATAATGTGACATCATTATTCAAAGCAACACCACTCACTTCAAGCCAAAACGAGAAAATAATAAGTAGAATCTGGACAGAAAACATCTCAATTCAATTTTGTGACCAGTAAAACCTGCTAGTTTTCGTGCAGCGGTCATATCACGCTTTTCCACACGGCGGACGACAATGTGAGAGTACTCACGACGATACGGAGACAATCGCCTCAGAAGTCGTATTAGGAGAAATAAGTGAGCACAGAATGCACCCGTTTCACGCAGCGAGAACCTTTCAACACCGGCCGCAAACCCCCACGGTCATTAATTGGAGCATCCGATAAACCAACGCGACCCAACCCACCACACGCCACCGCTAATTAGGATGACCGTTGAAAAAAAAACCTTACTCCCTCGGATGACCCTGTGGCACGATAAGGAAACACGCCATTGACTAACTCGGAGAGCGCACGCTTGGAATGTTCAACGCGAGGAAAACACGGAAGCAGGGAGGTGGATGAGTGGTGTGGACAAAAGGTTTCCGGCACGAGAAAGGATGCGAGGGGAAAGAGGAATATGCATGGGAAAAATTAGGTCAGGAGGGACGCAGGGCTTTTGTATATTACAGTGGATGAGGAAATAAGGGAATATTTTCTTCTTGTCCTGGTACCTTCGTTCTGAGTTGATTTCTAGACTTAAGACAAAATAAAATATTATATAACTAAAAACTTTCATGCTGAATTTTTGTACCGATGACTTAATCACTGAAAATTAGGTCAGAAGGGGAGAGGACGCAAAGCTTTTGCATGGTAAATTACGATGAATTACGATGGCAATAATGGAGTATTTTTCACTTGTACGATACCTTCCTTCTGAGACACTTTGGAAAATTTAGATTAAATAATAGACTATATGATTAAAAAATTTCATACTGAGTTTTTGTACCGATGACTTATTCGCCGAAAAATAATGAAAAGAGCGTTACGTGATACTTCTGATTTTTTTCGACAGTGGGGAGTTTTGAAGAAGAGGAAGATATGGTTGAAGACATTTATTCCTGAGTAAGGGTAGACAAAATGTTTCCACGAAGATAAAGTTTTTGAAGAAAATGGGACGGAAAATTTACTCTCATGGAATGTTTTGGTCTCCCCCTGAAACTTTTTCTCAGCTAATTCCTTACCTAGAATAATCCAATAGCGTTGAAATCGCGTATAGAAATATGAAGTGCACTCATTCGGATTTTCACCTGATTAATTCATTATCTTGGCCATAGGGGTGTTAAACAGGTGAGAGAGACCCATTATTTCAAATTAATGTCAAATAACGAGTTCGAGAAATGCTTACCGCACGAGCACCGAACGAACGAAACTGCATAGAGAATTATTTCTGATTAATGCCGCACATCTCATTATGTGTAAGCAGTAAACCTAAATAGTTTACCAAGATGAACCAGAGAGATGGTGAGAAACCTTTACTCTTTTTCTTTATTTTTTTCGTTCTTAAGGGTTTATCTTTATTCATCTTTGTCCTTATTTATACTTTATAGCCAAGGGTTATTTCTAATTGGCTCCGGACACCTCCTATCCCACTAAAATATTTCTTCCTATGAAGTAATTTGTTTTATTAGATCCAGAGAGTATTCTCAAGCTCCAAGTATTCCAATTAAAGGGTAATAAAGAAGAGTGCATTACGGAAAACTAAAGATAGCAGACAAGAAGTTTCTTAAGCAAAATCTACACATTGAGATACTCTTCTGAAAATTAACCTGTAAGGAGTGCCAAAACGTTACCATGGAAAACGTATTGATGGTGCATGGGCGAAAATGAGAAACGATATTCATAAAAGGCATGCCTTAACACTTCAATTAAAGGGATTTCAACGTGAACCTCCCCAATTTTCAAATCCATTTGTCTTCATGCATTAAAAAAAAGTTTTTCAATAACATCCAGCTTTCGTCACCACATTTTTGGTTTACTTCAACAACTCGGAAGTACTCCACATTTAACCTGATCAAACACAAATGCCTTACTAACGTTGACAATATGACTTTTTCTATTCATTGTTATTTACATCCGTCGTTTTCTAATTAACGGATAAGGTACATATTTACTTTGCTAGCATCACGCTAAGATCCATGTAAGCTTCTTTCATCGAGCTATTATTCCGCATCCTGAATTGAAAAAATGTTTTCTTCCGCTTAATATTGTGCTTTTTTGGGTCAACTTGGTATTTTGCACCGCTCCTTATCGCACCGAATGGGGTTATCCACCTTTTTGCCGCTTGTCACTTTGAACCCTTTCGATTGTACGCGAGAGGCTCGAAGCGTGGAAAGCATCGTGCTTTCTCGCAACTTTTTGTACTGGCTCACATCCCTGGTCGTGACGAACTTCATAAAACCCGCAACCCGTTCGATGATGCCCTCTTCCCAAGTTTCACATCCCTCTGCCAATTCCGTCATCATGCTGCTTCCTCCCTTCAGCCACCCCACTACAACTCTTGAGCTCTCCATCTCAAATCCTTCTTTATCCCTTAACGTCATCTAACCCATTCGTGTCCCATGCCCTTCATCGCACGTGACGCGGATCAGGTTAATTCCACCTGAAGAACGATGCAACACGTCGAGGTAGCTTGGATTCCTTCGAACCGCGCTTCCTTACTCACCCCTATGCTTTTTCCTTCACATCTACCCCTTTTCTTTCATTCAAGGGTAACAGGTTAACAAGTACTGAACATGGACAAGGATGAGATCTTCGTAGAGGTTAGCATGACACGACGTGACATGGTGAACATGTACTTAACATGAACAAGGATGAGACCAACGTATAGGTTGGCACGACATGACGTACTAGCTAACTAAGAAGGACTTTTAAGCGTTAGGAAATGTTATCTAAAGCAGAACTGAACATATAAGCACTAAGAATATAATTGGAATGCGGAAATAGGGCAAAAGTGCATGGTTATATCTCTTAGTGCTGTCTTCAAACAAACATGACGTAGGAAAGGACCAGTGGAGGCATGGATCCGGTTGGAGTAATTTTTTAAAGACATGCCATTGAACAGAAATCGTTTCAAGGGATTTCTTTTTCGTTTTTGTTATTTCCATTGCTTTTTGCAATTATGTATGGCTTGTGCCGTAAAATCAAATCAAAAATCTTAAATAATTATTTTCACTTTGTATTCATTTGCAACATTTCTTAAAAAAGGAACGGATGAATCTAAATACAAAAGGTTACAGGCACGATACATTTTATAAACTACAACACAATCAACTACTTCCCATTCAAGAACAAAAGCTATTATATTAGAACCTGAGTATTGATTTCGAAACCTGAAAAAATCCTTATTATAGAGTGATTACTTATTTAAATATTAGGTAGTCTTGGCAAATTACGGCAAAGCCAAACTAAATTACAAAATTACCGATCGGCCTTAAGTTTTAGTCATACTTTTCACATAATTACCACCATTGATCGCATTTAGCACGTCATTTATATATTTTATTAGTTTTTGAGTGTATTTTAAATTGTTTTTTTGAAAATGGCATTAAATGTATAAGGATATTGTATGTCTAAAATGACAGGGATAGGAGCTTAAAGCAAATGTGAAAATAAACTACGTTTTTACGGATTGATATCAATTAAAAATTTCTGAAGACAGGGAAATAAAATATTCAGGATAACATGAAGGTGCTTTATTACACTGTATTCTTCCGCAATATATAACAAAATGAACAAAGGTGCACAAAATACAAATTCAACTCCCCAGAAATCCACTCAGAAACCATGTAGGCTTTCATCGAACAATATTTAATCAGAGCCCGGGAGAACACCCACAACGAGGCACAAAAAACTGTATTCATGTTAAACGGGAAGGTCGAGGGTTACCCTGAGGTTTGAGGCTTTGGCCCTTTCCGCAGAACCCCCATTACATCAGAGCCTCACACATGGCCATGGGTCAGAATCTAAAATCACCTGAGGGGACCAAAAAAGGAGAGGACGGTTAGGGTTATGTGTGAGAAAAGTAGTATACGACTGTAGGCATGAAATACTTTAGGCACTACTACTAAATGTATCGGCACTACAGAAAAATAGTGTTGGAGGAAAATAAATGCAAAGAAAAAATTAATGAGAAGACTAGAACTAGCATACATCAAGTGAATCCGATTAGCAACACACATGGCCTTTTGAAGTAGTATAATACATTTGTCAGACATCCGGTGGTATTGTGAGCATAACATGAGTAAATTTAAAACGGAAAGTATTACCGTTTCCACACAATATAACAATCGCTCACTCTTCTGCTAAATATATTTTAAGCGTATAAAAACTTCCAGAGAAACCTATGTCGAGTGTCAGATATTCTCAGCCTTTAACAACGTGTATAGTAAAAATGTAATGTTTCCAATATGTTAGAGGAGTTAAGATGGGAATCTTTACTGGAGCATAGAGCAAAGTATAGGCTCAATTTATTTGGTAAATTCTTAGAAGATTTTTTCTCAACCGACATGAAACATAACATACATTTACCATTGTCTTATGGTAGACGCAATCACGAGGAGAAAATAAAGCAAATATACTGCAAAAAAAGAGGTTAAAAATGTCCGCCTTTCCTCGTACTGTTGAGGAGAGCAACGGTGTCTCGACCGATAGAATTAGCCGCGTCACTCACTAGGTCGACTCATTGCATGTTTTATTTTATTTCATTGTTATCATCTTGCATGGATTTCCTATAGGATTATGCAATCACTAACCTTGGAAAATTTGCTATTGTGCGTAATATTTAATGACCGTGTGATGTGCAGGTGGCAGTCCTCTTGCAATGCTGCATTTTGGTGCTTTATCACCCCCTGCCAAACAATCAAGAGGTTTTATGGTATTATAGAGGTGTAGATTAAGATATTTCGAACTAGAGACTATCGTCAGTGATCACTCACGCAAAATTGAATCTACTGAGGAGTTCTATGTTCCATCCAACTAGTCTATTTACATTCGTAGGATAAGTTCTAATAATGAAACACGGTCTCCGTGAATTTACACAGATTTTCCACCATTTTCAGGACCACTTTTTATTCGTATCCTCAACTTCCCATTTTCCTGCTATCCCAACATTAACGCCCTTTGTGAACCCTGAAGACGCCCTATCAAATAGACCTTTACGCTTCACCCTGTGTATCCCATAACTTGCTCCTATTCTTTTATAGCTTATTTCGACATCCCTAGCCTGTTCTCAATTTTCCTCAAGGAGAGTCTCTTCCCAAGATCCATCCTTTTCCACCACATATTCCTCTTCACAACCGCAAATCATCTCGCACCTGTCTTTTACATTTCCTTTAAATAAAAAATTCGCTGAAGAACTGAAATTTGATTTCGACTGGTTTATAAAATACTCGCACTCGCTCTTTAGCAATTTCCGTTCTCCATGCGTTCATAACTTCTCCCCTCTTTACTCCAACCAAACTGAGTATTCGGCTGCGACCGAATCATTCCCCCCAAACCTCCCTCTCCCATCCAATGAACACTCTCTTCCTTACCCCCTCTCCCACTCTCACCCTACCCTGCCAATTTACCCCCTCACCACCTCCACCGCTCCCCATCTCCAGCAGCACTCTAGACTCTTTTCAGGGGTCCTCATAGACCCTTTCGGGAAAAACCTTCCACCTCATCATGACCTCCCGCCGAGCGGCAAACGAAGTTTTCTCTCTCTCAACCCTCACCCCTCCCTCCACTCCCCACCCCCCCTATCTCCCTCTTTCCCATCAAAATGTCTTCTATTTGTGCCTCTCTCGACTCTCTCCTTTTTTTCTCGAGGATGAAGTCACCTCTCTTAGCCGAAACGGGCCAACTTTCTTTCCGATTCCCTTATTACTTCTTCTTACTATTCCCTTTGTGACACGGTAAGTAAAATTCTCTAATTACTCCCTCGTACCACGTTTGAAGAAGCAGTATTTTCGAGCCATCAGACACGTCGCTAAAATATGCAATGTACAGAAAATAATAGGTTTGATTTTAAGACGGCTGAGAGATTTTAAGGGTTAAAATAATCCCTTTCTTTGTCACAGGAGTCAGGCAAAGTTTGACTTTTTCAGTATTAAAATGAACTTCAACATCGAGTGCAAGAACTTTTATTCAATTTTCTCCTTCTTTTCCGAAAACAATTAATTCAAGATACCGCTTTTAATATTGAATTGATATCCAGTGGATAATACACGCTGACCTAATTTAAAAAATTAAAGAACCTTCATTTAAGTATCACGTGTGCAATACTATCACGTCAACTTCGCGTGGATGTGTCTTTAACTAAGTTTCCTTTGAGCTAATAAAGTATTCAATTCTGCTTTATCTTTTTTCCTAAAAATGATTGAAACATTCATTTTTGTCTCATTTTCAGTTCTAATTTAATCATATTATCAATCATATCATAATTATCAAATCATGGACTGGTAAGTCTTTTTCAACTGTATTATAGTCAGCCGCAGTGTTAAGTTGGGTTGTATTCATATAATGATTTGCATCATCACTGCCTCGATCGTGGAAACCATAAAGAAAACTTTTTAAAGTCACGTCTCAAGCACAGTTCACACTGACAACAAAAATACGCCATCTATTTCTACACACCAAGTACGTCGGGAGATGTCGAAATCCAAAAATTAATGTCTTTCTTGCTCACTAGAGATATCATCTCCCACAGCGTTCTTGGGCTGACAAAAACAAAGGCTGGAAAAACATCTAGACTGCACCCCTGCAAATGAAATGTAGACTCCTCGGGAAACGTATTTCAACTCAATATTGGAACGATAGTCGGTACACTAAGATTTCCAAGCTCCAAAACTTCGCCCGGAGAAATGAGAGAGGAAACTTCTTTGTGATTGCCTTCGAGTTTGATGGAAGTAGGCACACCACAAAAGAGCACAAAACGACGCAGAAGAAAAAAATAGTCCACTTAGTTCTCACTAACGAAGTTAGAGCCTGCGGGATTAAAGATGCTGAGATTGCGGGATGGATGGGAAAATATATGTCTGCGACGCAACTTAATTACGCTACAAGTAGCAGTCAAATAAACCCCATTACAAAATATAAAAGAGATAAGATTTAATCAAAACATGAAGCGTTGTCGTGGAGGAAAGAATACGCTACTTCATTGAAAAAAAACTTGAATGATTCCTTTTTACATTTGAAACAACCGGTTTTGTTTGTCATGCCATCTACCAGTCCAGGTTATTGATTCTTTTTTACCATTATCACGAGAGACAGTAGGAAAATGTACCAGCAAAAAATCACATTTTTAAGTATGTAACATATGAAATAATATGCTATTTCTCGTGGAGGAATCTTGTATGCATTCATTTCCATAGGTAGAGTTTTTAGGTGACCCCCTAGCTGTTAATCCAGAGTAATAATCTGCAATGTAAAATAAATGCAATTCCATTGACATGGAAAACAAACTATGTCTTCTAATTATTTTGTTCAATTTTATTCCTGCTAGATGAAAAACATTTGAAACATTTACTCAAATGAAGAATGAAGAGAATCTCGGTAGAGTTTTCTGTCATAGTAATAGAAAAGTAACCAAAATACATTGTTCAAGAAGTAAATTAGGCATTTAAAAAAAAAAGATTGATAAAAAATTAATATTAATGTGAGCCTCTGAAATCAGAAAGAGATTACATGATTGGTAGACGGCAACTTCCCTACTGGGAGCTAACAGCTAACTAACAATGATATACTCTACAAAATCAAGGTTTAATTGAGTTGGTGTACAGCTTAACAGTTCAACAAGAATAAAAGTAAAGAAAAAATGATCGTCGTTGAAATATTGACTTCTTAGACATTGATACTTGTCACACACCCCTTTGGAGAAGTTTAGATTAGTCTCCAATGATTTATTTCCCTCTCTTTGAGATCCTCCAATCAACGTTGCACTCAATGATTTATCCACGGAACCTGAAAAACTTCTTTTTGTCACTTCACTTCCTTTAGCATTTTTTTTAGAAATAATAAGAAAACTTGGTCAACTCTTCCTCTCCCCACATCGGTATACCTCTTTTTCCTTCAACTCCTTCGAGGCTCCGACTTTAAAATTTTTCCTGAGAGGAAAAGTTAAAATTAAGATTTTAACCTTGTTCCCTCATTTCGCACACTCTTCTATGCATATGGAGGTAAACACCCTGAAGGATTGATTCAGCCATCCTTTTCACTATTTCTATTTCCCTCCGTTATAACTACTTTGTCTAATTAGTATTTTTCACGGGATGTTTTTCGCATCAGTTGGCTTGTGGACACTAGTTTCCTGGCCGCGTCTTTAGTCAAAGGGATAGCTAGCTGGTAGGATTTCCAGCAAAACTTTTGTCCATGAGCCATCTGACACGGTCGAAAACCCGAGAAAAATAGAGAGATCAAACTGTCACTGCGGAAACCTTCGTTATTACCAATTCTAATATCATCTTTTAAATTATCTACTCGAGGACTTTAATTTTTAATTTTAAGGCAATATAAGTTTTTTTATCGTTTCTTTTATTGTTTTTAGATGTTTTTAAACTTCTTGCAAATGAATTATGGAGAACCTGCTGATGAGCCTGTTTTGGCTCAGAAGGACTCCTAATTGTAAAAAATATTTTTTTTATTCTAAAATATTGTAATATCAGGGTTTTTCTCTTTTATCTTTTCTTGCCCAATAAGTCAAAATATGTGTTGTTTATATAGTGAAAAGCGTGTTAAGAATTTGTAAAGGGAATGTTTTCAATGTATTATATGTATTTTAATATTTGAACTATGTATTTTTAATGTATTGTAATGTGTTTATAAACAATAATAAATTTTTTTTAAATGATATTTTGGGCCCGATTTTTTTCCTATTAATCTGCTTTAAACTCGGCAACAGACTTTCAAACAGATATCAACAAATACCAAACGGAGTGACATACGATAATATAAGATTCACCATAAAAAATTGGAAAGAGACAACAGGCAATAGGACAATATTTACATGATAAAAATTTTACCGTTAGGTCGGCACGTCTGCATACGCGCGTAAACTGGTTTCTATCGCAGAAATAATTTATTAATCTACCGAAGCAATAACGTAAATTTAAAGATTATATAAATATTATTCATAAGCATGTCATTGCACGTAATTCAGAAACTTAGAGGAAAAGAAAACCGAAAGAGTGGTTTTATAATCAAAGGAGCCAATGTATAAGCTGGAAAATATTCTTAATACTATTATGCTTGGATAGTATGAAAACCCCTTTTTACAATTAGATCCCTGCCTCTAAATCCACTGCTAGAAACGTACAAAGACCCTTTCCAGGTGAGATGGTGAGTAATATATATGTCTTAATGAAGAGAAAATGCTATGGTAAATCTTACATTAAGAAAGCATAGAAGAACTAAAAATTTCTCTGAGTGTTCTGCTAATAATAATAAACAAACAAACATTCTTTATTCCGTTAATCCAATATTTGCCAGTCGCATTTAAACAGAAGTGTCAACGCTTACGTAATTTTAATGATAAACAAACAAACGCTTGTTGCTGATTTGAAACGACGTTTACCTGAGACCGAGCAGAGATGTGATTAAGCCACTTCAACGTTGACAGTTATCCCAAAACATAAGAAGATGGAAACTAAACAAGATGATTGGATGGCTCACACCAAATGTCAGTGCTATTATTGTAATTATCGAATATTAGATGGCGCAACAGTGGCATATTCTCTATTTCTTACGGCAATTGATGAATGTGCAAGCACGTTCTAACTGGAGATTTCATATTTCACTCGGATATTTTATTATAAGTCACTCAACTTACATCTTTTACATATATTTATCATACAATTATCGAGATTTGCTCATTTAACACTGAGCAACCAATTTAAGGCACCTACGTTCAATATTAAACTACTTTTATAAGCTGTCGAGATATAAAATTTAAGTAGCTAGTGTTGACAAAATTCTTTGCAGTTTAATTTACCGTTACTCTTTTATTATAAATTCAGATCGTTGCCGAACACTGATCTTCGTTTCCACATAAAAACTTGATTCTTCTAATACCATATTTAAGAGTTGTATTTAAACAGAATTATCAACGCTTGTGTGAACTGGGACCAATAAAAGGTGATTGCAATGTGCCTTTCAGGAAGAAGAAAATTTACGACTACTTTCAGAAAATCATCCCTAATTACTCCGATGCAATTTCCTCTCGTTTTTATTTTCCAAAAATAATGAGTAAGTATCCTGAATTTTTACGATTGAGTTTTTCCTATCTTCGTTTATTTTTTTAGACGAAAGCTTCGCTGGTGTTACAGACTCTGTATTAAATTCTGAATCTAATCCTACGGAACGATAACTCTTGCATTATAGCAGCCTCAAAAATGTAATGAATGCCTATAAAACTCAAATAATCAGTTTCCAAAGTATTACCCAGGAGACAGAGGTAGTGTAAGTGACAGGGAACCTGGAAGCTTCAAGAGGCAAAAAATTAAACATGTCTGTAAAACAATCAAGCAATTTTTTGAGAGTGGAACGTCTCTACCTGGGCCGAAATTAAAACGTTTTTTTTCATCGCGTTCTCAAAATGGCCGGAGGACTATTTAGTCGTTTCTCAGAATGATCAGAGGACTGATCCACTCCGATCACAAGCATCAGAGAACCCAGCAAGTTACCCTTCTAAAGCGTGTGAACTAAAAGATATCCAATCAGAGTTTTATAACAATGAAAAGCCAATCCATTTGAGCGGTGAACGTGCCTGATGACAGGGGCTTAAGGGTCAGCAAAATCTGTTGCTGTCCAAAGCGTCAGCCACACTGAAGATTTTTCTCCTACATTTCTGATTTCATCCTCTGATTACCACAGTGATGATGAAAGAACGACGAACTCTACCCGTTTCAACGGTAAACCGAAGCAATTGCCTTTTTGGCATTCAAACTCAATTCTGCCTCCCTTAGGTCTGGAATACCGAGATCATTATCGAGTGTTGATTGTACGGGTCCCAATCAAGAGCAATAGGTAGTATTCATTGACCACAAAGGTGATGAAATCATACTCCTGCCTCCAGCATTGCCATCAACGCTGCCAATGAGCATTAAAACGTTGATAAATCTAGGGTTTCTACCAAAATTGAATGAAGCCGACGGACAATAGGCTTTGATAAATCCTTTCAGGATAGATAAAACATTTTCAAATGACATTCTTACGGTATCGTCTTTTTCCCAACATCATAGTGGACAGATAAACAACTACAGGTGATGGAATTGAAGTTGTAGTTGTAAAAGGACACATTTCCACTTGGCAGGAATTTGCAATGACAATATTTTCTTTCTTTTACATTTTTGGTGCTGCTTAAGCTGTTTCGATATTTTAAAGGGTAGGTAGTAGATGGAATAACATGTATAGGGAGAAGTTGAAGCGATTGCTTTTGTAGCTTTGAAGATGCATTGAGATAGTGGTTGTTTTACATCTTTACTGAGTTTTGAATTTTACGGTTGTAATTTTTAATGAGAATAAGGGTATTTTAACTCAAGGATAAATACGTGATTATTGCTACCGCAGATAAAATTTTTCTCATAAATTCATCCATTAAATCTGCAGAGGTCTAAAGAGATCTAAAGAAACATCAGGATAATTACCACTTCCACACATGACAACTTTGAAAGAAGAAACTTTCAGTATATAGAAATCCAAATTATTTTTATGACATCCTCAACTATTAGTACTTTTTACATCAGCAGGATTCGATAACACAGTCATTATAATTTCAGCTGACGTACTTAGAAAGTAGACGCAGAGTGAATTTTATTGAAACTCTGGAAAGAGTGCGATGAAATGCAAAAATTTTTAATGTCATCTTTGCACTTTCATCAGATTTTACGCCAGTATGGCATTATTTGTTTACCGGTAGTAGTAGCGAGTTGAGCGTGGCTTGTTTGGCAAATACTAACATAATAGTAAATTGTTATGATATCCACTTATTTTTTATTTATTTTTTTATTTTCTTGACCTTATTTAATATTTAATATGGTATTTCCTGGAGTATAGGTCATTTATACAAAAGTTAGCAGCCAATGTTTCGATTTATTTTCTTAAATCATCTTCAGGGCTATGTTAGAAAAAGTGTGAAACAATATAAAATACAGAGAATAAGACGATACACAATATTTATACATAAAAAAGGAACAATTGGTTTTTTTAATACAATATAATATACTCCAGGAAAAACCATATTAGATATCCACTTAGTCATATATTTACTTCATTTCATTCCAGTTCCATTTCAATGAAATCTGCTATACGTGATTGCATGGAAGCGCTTTCTCGTTGATATCGAGTCATTGTATGCGGAATAAAGAGTAGATTCGGCGAAGGAGGTAATAATAAATGCAAGAACGGGGGAAAAGTTCCTAATCCTAATTGTCGGCACGTTTAATGGGTATAATTATTCTGCATAAAGACATAGATATTCATAAAAAGTAATATCTCCAAACCATGAATTTCTTTAATTGCTGAATCTCACAATTATTTGAAAATACTTATTCGCCAGGATTAAGTGGACATGCTTCAAAGAGTATCATAAAATGGAACATAAAACTTAGAGAAAAACACATCTTCCTACTTCAACGCTTGGTAAACTGAAATTTGAATACAATAGTCATGACTGCATACTTATGCAATATGACATTTAAGCTAGCTTTTACTATGGATTTCTAGTATTTCACCGATCTAACGCCCCTAAAAGGAAAGTGATACAAGCATACAAAATTTAATATGGTTGACATAAATTAGATTCGTCCAAGTTTTAACACTATTGACGAGTGCGTCACGTTATAACAGAGGAATACCTCCAAAATAATGATAACTCACGCAACAAATAAACATCACGTCTCCTACAGCTGTATTACCTGCTAAAGTTAAGGGAAAATAATGGGAATAAGAGAATGGATCCATCACTAGTGCCTTTAACATAGGCAAATGTTTTTGCCTATAAAATATTTAAAAAGCATTCATTTTAACCTGGATATGAAAGAGTAAATGCATGTTACAATTAGGAGAGGTACAGGGTATAATGAAGAAATGAACAGCTTAGTTTTGTGATGTAGCAGAAAAAAAAGATCACCTCAGTGAGCTTTAGTAAATGGTTTTATATAAATAAATAAAATACACTAAAAGACAGATGCGAGAAGAAATCGGAGAATATTATAGTAATTTTATTTTTAAGAGTATTGAAAAGGGGTTCTTAGGGCGCAAGATAGCGAAGAAAGCATTACCAGCCAATGAAAAAAGGCTTTTATACAGTTGGTAGATATTTCATCTCCATTGGGGCTTCATTTTGATAGCCATGTAACTTTCTGAATCGGATAAATTGGAAATTGATGAATGTGAAAAACAAAACTAGATGCAGTTAAACGAAATTAGAAAGAAAATCTTTATGCAAACTATGATGAATGGCTGGAATTTTTTTTTCTTATCAGACAAGGCTTTGGACAGATGCAAGTTCCAGGAAACATAATCTGAGGACATTTGCTCTTTAAAATTTATTTTTTATAAGGAATTTTATGAGTTATAAACCTCTCTATTCACTGTCCACTGGTGTTGCAGTAACAGTTGTAATGAATATGATAGAATATAGTCGATCTTAATCAATATAAATAATTGTCAAGGTATCAGCAATGAATGTCTTTCTTTTTCTCTTACCAATTGCATTTTCCCCATTTTTCAATACTTGCTCTTTTATTCAATCTTCAGCAGCCCTCTTCAGATATCTATAGAATTGCTTCTATTTTCTCAAGCAATAAATTTTCAGTGTACCAATTACGTGAGTTTTTCAAAAAACCAAAAAGAAAAATTCAACTAAGGATTGTTGCGGGTACACCTAATTATTACATTATCCAATAAACAGGGCTTCATTTATCATAAAACGCAAATGACTGAATTTTATTGAGCTTTTCATTTTACATAATCGAATATTGATTACGCGAACTCAGATCAATCACTGCATCCTTCACCTAATTGGCCAGTAAATGTTCAAATGCCACTCGCTATCGATAGATGAATAAAATCTGCTCCATTATATGGAATCATGAAAAAGAACTGGAGAATAAATGAATTCATATGAGCCTTTTAACTTATGAGCTCATTATTCTTGGGTACCTACGCAACGTATACTGAAGCAAATAGTGCTTCCATTGAGATATAAAATACTTTTAACCAGCATTTGTATTAGATAGTTAAATTCATCGACATCAATTGTTAAAAACGGTGCATGGTGTGGTTGATATGAAATGAAAATTATCAAATGAAACATAAGTGAAAATTAAGCAACACCACTAATTAGGATAATAATTATGATTTCCGAAGAAACGCGCAGAAATTATAGCTGGGAATCAATTTATGTATCCATGATACCATAATGTGTGTAACGTGTTTCCAGGTTTGAATTAGAGGTGGATTTTAGCCATCAATTAATTTGCACTGCACCCTCATCCTAGTTGAAAATTCACTGGCTCATGAACTTCATGCGGATTTCAGTGACAGTGAGGTTGTATTTTATTTATTATAGTATTCTATCGATTATGGTAGCTTTCCATGGAATACTTGACGAGCATTTTGTAACAGTCCCCTTCTTCAAGCACTTCCCTCTTCAATTCACAATAAGACCTACTCCCTTTCATGAAACAAAAACTATTCTTTGCCTTCCCCTCTCTCGTTTACCTAACATTCTACGCTCTAACACTGTTTTCTACATCCCCTCCCCGCTAAGTACTCGCTCCATGCAGGCCCTCTGTCTCCTCCATATCTCATCTAAAAGCTGCCTCTCCTCACCCAACTTTTCCAGTGTTTCTTCGTTACTCTTCCTCTCCGTCCACTTCACCTTCTCCATTCTTCGCCACACCCACATCTCGAATTCCTCCAGTCTTCCTTCGTCCTCCTTCCTTCCTGTCCACGTTTCCGCACCGTAAAGAGCTACACTCCAGATCAGACTTTTCATTAAAATTTTCTTGAAGTCTAACATAACGATCCTCTCATATGCTCATTCCTGCTCGTGAACGCCTCCTTTGCTAATGTAACTCTCTTCCTGCTGTATCCGTTTCCTCTAATGTTCTGGTCAAATAGTTGAGTTGATCTACCCGCTCAAGTTTTTCCCCACCTACTTTTACCTTGAGTATCAACTGCCTAGCTCGTGATGCTTTACAAAACCACATAACCTTGGTCTTCTCGTGATTTATCCTCATCCCATGCTCCTCGCAACGCTCGTCTAACACATCCACTCGAGCCTGAAACCCCCTCGATGACTGGCTAATTAATGCCTGATCATCCGCGAACCTCACTGATTTCAATATCATTCCTCCCACTTTTACTCCAGCTTACAACTCATACCTTGCTTCTCTAACCATCTCCTCAGCGTACACGTAAAAAAACAGTGGTGCCAGAGGACAGCCTCGTCCAATGGTTGTTCACCCAGATTCCTATTATTATCCATTGCCTTACTTGTCATTAATAGTTCCTCTATTTTAACTTCGCTCTTTGATTCCAAAATCCTTTCAAATTCTACTCACGAGGGTACTTTCATTTCCTTTTCTGAATGTCTTCAAACAAAATCTGCTTTCTTTGATGTAGAATACCTTTCCAAGCGATTCAAGTATTAGCGGCGGCACTGCGTAAAGAATACTTCTACAAAAGCTTAAGGTGTGGTCCAGCAGATCATTTCTGGACTAGAAAAGTCTAACTTCCAAAAACCGGTTGCCCCATGGCCTCGTATCAGGCGCCGGACTAATGATTAAGATTTTAGTTGCCAACAACGGCTTTTTGCTCAATGACTTCAATTAATTTTGAATTCTCCTCGCTATTCACCGAAGTCTGTAATTGAGTCCCACCGTAGTGTCTCACTTTTTTGCCGGAGTTACTTGTTTCCACTAAGGTTCGTATTTCAAATTCTTCGCTGGAATACTATGCTATCCATTCTACCTGCCACGTACTAATTTTCCCATCCCTTTCCAGCCCTCCAAAATACAACACCTCCACTAATCTGTGTCTTCAGTATACTAAAGATAGATCTTATCCATATATTTTAAAATGTAGCCAATTCTCTTACAATATTACATTCCTTAATCATCACGAATACTTGCAAAAAACCAACATTGTACTCAAAGGAATATAAATAACATAATTTAAGAACAATCAATAAAATATGCAAACACTTACATAAAGAATGTTAAAAATTAACAAAAAGTCGGAAAAGTTCTAATCTTCCACATGAATATTCAGTCACATAGAACGTGTTTATTCATCTCGGCAACCACACAGCCTCTTCCTACTCAACAAATGTAGAGAATTTAAGCTGTCTAGAGGATGTAATGGAGATTCAGAAATCGTGGGATCGCACAAGAGTTTGTCGCAACAGAGCTTGACGCAACAGAGCTTGACAGCAGGTAGGGGCGGCGCTCGGTGAAGACCGGGGGTGATGACCGATGTAGAAGAAGAAAAATCTCCGAGACAGGTCGAATGACCAGAGAAAGGAGTGGTGGAGCACAGGTGGCAAAATAATATGGAAAAGAGATGAGACAGCCAACAGAAGGAAATGCGACTGGACCACGATGTGCCGCTTCTTGCGGGAGAGAAGTCCATGCCTTCGCGCAGCCAATTAAACTGCGATAAATGGCAGCAGGAACATCTGGTAGGGATCTGGGATGAATGGTAGAAAAAATATAAGTAAAAAAGGGAAATTTGGGAAGATACGGAAGTGACCAGACATTTCATACTGTGCCATGGCTACCTGCTTTAAGGTATGGGCTTCCTTCTCAACTTGATAAGTGTCCCAGACATTCCTAACCCGGAACAGCGCGGATTAATGAGACAGCTGTTGCTTTGCTGGTTCCTGAAAACCTTATTTTCTTTTTTTTTCTAAGACTCTCACGTTTCCTGAGGAATCGATAAACGTGGTTGTGATAATGGTGAAGCATTTGATATTAAAGAGGCGCTTTTACCACAGATTAAAGTTCTGAAAGGTCTCTCGCAATGTACACTCCCTATTTTCATTTAAGCTTTAGAAAAAATATTTCATACGCTAACTGTCGTTGCTCTTATTTTCTTTTGTGCTCTTACCTAGGTATGCATAATCGAATTTAAGCTCCATTTTTCTGCACACGTCAAAATAATATCGGAAGTGATATCCTAGTTTTTTCTCACCACAGCGTATGAGAACGGAAATAGATGAACAAATTTGAATTTTACTATGAATACGGATAATGTCTGAACATTTCAACCATTGCTAAAAGTATTGCGGGAAGATGAACACTATTATTAAAAAGATACATCTACATCTAATGCGAAAGCATTTTAGTAATCAACACGTTAATTGTCATTTTGAGACCAGCTGAAATCGACTCACATGATAGGTGGCAATGTAAAAATTTACACTGAGCAATTAAAAGGCATTTAACTATTGGTCATTTCAATATAATAAATTTCAATATAATAAAAAAATAGAGCTTGATTAATAATCAAACCTGAGGGAAAGCTCGACGAGATTTATGACAATATTATTTTAAATTAAGAGAAATTTACCACTTTTGAGTAAAAGGCGCTAAATTTTCAAAATTTTATAAAATATACAAATAAATTCACAGGTGAGGAAAGAAAGGGATAGGAATATAAAATATAAAAAGTATAAGGACAACGGTTCTGAGGTAGATGGAAAAAGCTAGAAATCAGAGAGTAAAAATGTATTACTTTATATGTATAATATATTAGCTGAGCCGGCGAACGTCCCACTGCCTAATTATCAATGAACATTTTAGTTACACTATTTATTAATCTGAAGAGTCTGTACTGATTTTCGTCAATTTTTACTTATTATAATAAATTATGAAAAAATTCACTAAAACTACAATAATAAGCATTTCAATGGCTTGTAAGAAACATATTTCCTTTATTCAATCTACGTAGGGTAGACCGTTTCACGCATAGGCGGATTTATTTTAATGAATTTTCTTATCTTAGGAAATGTTAGACATTGTGGTTTCTTTAAAACAGTTGATAAAGTCAACATTTAATGCATTCAGTTGTTGGCCTATTTGCGTTTTTAACCTTAAAAATGTTTTTATGTCTAAGTGTTCCCCATTCTTGAGGCAAGTTTACGGAAAATAGGTTCTTCAGCATGTATGTACGGATAACACAGGCACATAATATTGAGTGATGTATTGGCACTCTGAAGCTATATTTCAGCATAAGTTTAATACAAGTATTTTCATGTCGCCAAAGAATTAGATGCTAGAGCCAAATGCGGCTGCGTAGGATTGGAAAAAGATATAAAATTTTTAAGAGAAACTTGATTGAGCGCTATTGATGAAATACTTCGACATATCTTGGTCACCCCGTGCCCATCTTTTGACATACCTTCCACTCGCTCTAACCCCACCTAATGAAAAAGTTGCTTTATCGTCGCGCCACATCCTCACCCTCCAACTATCTTTACTCATGAACTCATATGTTTTCCCTATCTCGTTCCACATTTCCTCGCTGCGACAGAAAATTAACTATGGGTCCATTAATCAACTATGATACTTTGCCGGAGTGATGTGCAATGCGAACGACTGGTGATATTAAAGATTTCCTCGCTGAGTGAAGTAATGACTCACCCATTGTAAATGATGAGGGTTGGCTGGAATCAAGTGAAAGGCAGGTGGGTTCAACGAGAAAGGAGGAACAAAAAAAAATGGACGCGACGGATTGGAAGACCGTCGCGCGACAAGGACGCCTCCGAGGTTGATATCTTTTTCCTGTTTTAAGAAATACGCGTTACCTTCGGCAGTTTTCTTCAGAATGATTTGGTGGCCTCATTTAAAGTATGAACGAAAATCTCGCAAATCAATACTTACGGAAGCGAGTGTCCATTACGAACCACCCTTTAGTGAAATACGTTATGATGAATGTATTATCTCTGAGATTACTATGTAATTTCCAAAAAAGGAATTTCATATAAGGAATACAGTCGCAATTAAAAATGCGTGGACAATCTGAGTTGGAAAATTGGCCGTAAGAATGGTAAAACAGTAATATACGAAATGAATATAATTAAGACCAGAGTGACGCCTAACATAACTCCAAACACAACCTCTACCTCCCCCTAACCAACCTCTAACTCCCCCGGAAATTTCTCTGATATACATGTATACTGTCAATTTACAGGCAATTCTTATCTTGATAATGTTACTCTGTAACGAAACCATAGTCAGTCTCAATAAATTATCAATTGGAAATAGCAAAGTTGTTGATTCTTCCATTCCTGCGGTTATACGAAGTGACCTCGTATCATAACTCTGGAATTCAACATAATAATCAGAGAAAGGTGGACAACGCCACAGTATATAGGAGTTGAGTGCCAATGACTAGTTTAAAATTCCATCATAATTGAATTCTTTACTGTGAAATTCAAAGAGATTGATCAATTTCAGGTGAACCTACACTCGTCATTCAAATGGTGGTGTACAACAATGCCTGATATTTATTAGTATTTTCCTCTTCAACTTCTCTTATAAATGCAATTCATATCTGTTTTAAATAGGCTAATTCAACTAACCTATTTATGCGGTAATGCTAATTATGATCTGCAATTGGTGCTTGCATGGTCGTCATCCAAAGATGGCATCACATTAATGATATTCGCAAATGGAAAAACGTTACCCAAACTTCCAAATTGAAACAAAAAGGAGAGAAATAGAGGATGAATGATATTGAATCTATTGTCTTTTCTTTAGAGTGCTTAATTTAAGGAGTAAAGAAAGAACTGAAATTTGAAATAATTTGAAGAGACGCATAACTGATATTTGGCCTTCTTAGTTGCCAACTGGTTTACCCTTAAGGTTCACTCTTTAATAAAACATTTCAGTGGTGGTAAAAACATTCTAGTAAACCACAGTCGGATTAATCCGGTAGGCTAAAGATTTTACTTGATTGCCACGTTTTTGTGCCATGTGACGATTATCTAAATAGTTTACTGCCTGACGCTGGGCCTGTTGGCAATGAAATCAGGACGCAATAGTTTAAAATCAGCTTAGGGAAGGCGGTTTTCTGAATACACTAAGGTACGGATAAATGTATAGTAAAGGGATGGTGCCTATTTTCACGGAGGACTACATGTGCTGGGGAGAGAGAGTCATCATTTGGCAACTTTCCAAGTAAAAGAGCCGTTTCGGCAAAGGGTAAGTTCCTTCGAATCCCTGGGTGACCGCAAATTGAGATGAGACACCAACAATGCAAAAAAATGGTTTGAATTTTACTCATTGCTGTTTAGTCTCACTGTTATCCAGTAATGTTAGCAAGTTCAGTTTCTTATCTTTTACCATACTCAATTGTGAAACTTTGCTGATGTCAATGAAGATTTAAGAAAATGATGTGATTTTTCGATGAAGGAATTATTACCATCTCGTATCTATACAGTCACTATTACTTTGGATCTTGATACCCTAATGTTAACCAGTAATGTCAGCATCCTCCTGCACTGGTGAAGCCGTAACGTCCGAATAGTCGATGATTACGGACCGAAAGAAACAGAGAAATTACAGCAGATGGAAACCTTTCTGCAGCGTGAGTTTAGGCTGCTTAAATACCTCAAATAGCTTATTCATTTACGAGGGAAATCTGGGCGTCGGAACAAATCCAAGCGTTGCTTGGGTGATAAACGTTGGCAAAGAAGATTTAGGCGAGAAAAACTATTAAATCAAAGGCGATGATTTTTACAAAATTGGAATATAATATGCCAAAAGTCGTAATGTATTGAACTCGTCTGTTTTGCAACGATTGAGGTTCGCAGCCTTGGTTTCCGGGGATTGAGCAATTTACCGCACGGGCAAAACGCAGGTTATCAATCGGCTCTCTTTGACACACACTCACGCAAACTCCCACAGAAACAGATAAACAAACTCAGGATAAATTACCAGGGGAATAAGCTCAAACGAAGCAGGACGAGACGCAAACTGAGACAAGTTAATTGTGAATATCGCTATTTCGACTTCCAGGAGGCCTTTCGCAAAAAAAATACAGCTGAAGTGATGAGTAGGTGGGTCCCCTCACCCCTTTCTCTTCCATAAAATCTATCTTACTGTTGGTCGATTCGCAATATCATTGGTCAAAAGTCATTGTTGGTTCCAATAGCATCAAAAATATCTCAATAGTTATTAGATACTCTTGCACCTCTATGTCTCTTATGCAATGTGACTAGAAGTAATGGTAACAGGCAAGTCAACGATGAACGGATGAACAGGGGGGCAAATCATAATTCTACCCAGCAGATATGTAGCTCACAATATTATCATTTTACTTAGGAGCGATGTAGAGTACACATTTCTCCTGTTAATCATTTGTGGCTAAGTATAAGTAAGGGAAAGCATTCAGACAAGCTAGGTTTCTGTAGATGTTTAAGGTCTCATTTTGGGAGAGGCCTCCCCACTCATCTTTTACGCTCAACTCGGAGCCCGCTGAGAACCGTACGCAATTCACAAAACCCTCGACTAGCTCCTTTGCTATCACCACTCCCAGATAACCATCACCCGAACCAACCCTCATCTTCCCACCTCACTCTCTTTCGGGATTGCCTCCTTCAGAGTCACCTTTACACCCCCTCCCCTCATCCCTCTGTCCTGTTCCCCATTCCCGTTCTCTCACCTCATCCTCACCACCGCCACAGCTGACGTCCTCTTCTTTACCCATGTCCCCATTCTCCTCCACTCCTCTCCATTATATCCGTCTCCTTCTCAGCTGACATTCATTACGGACGCAGCCCTAACGGCGAAATTGCGTCGAGGTTAAATTAACAGCAAATTGGACCTTAAAATGTAAGATCCAATTTGTCAGAATGGGCTGAAATCCAAATGGTTCCTATTACGCATTAAGCTTATAGCCTTATAAATCTGATGAAATTCGAATGCCCATTAAGGGCAAAATATTTCTCGTTGCCTTACAATCAGCCAGCTGATACTCGTGGTAAGATTATTTTGATAAGGACGCACCCATTATCCACTCTTCTCTACCTTTATTTGATTCCCCACAAATCTTTATGCCTCCGAAGTTTAATAAAGTCAGTCAAGATGACGTATTTTCACTAAAATGATAAATAATTAATAGCACCGTGCAGTCGCAATAGCAAGCTAAGGTATTGTTTCTTATCTCTGGGCGCTTTGACTAAAACTTTTCCGAGAGTACAAAACATTTATGATTTAAAAACACGACACTGAGCATGATGGAGTATCATAGATCACTGCTTGAGAAACTCTGGATTAGATCAATTGAAGTTTATTGCCAAATATTAGCACTTAATATAAAACTTACTACTAATAAATGCAAGATATAGAGAGTGCGTCTCTAGTAAGAAGATTTTAAGTTTTAGGAAATATTTTGACCGCAATGAATTACCTGAAAACATAACACATAATAGCATAAAACGTTGCATAAACAACTGACTCGCTTCGCGGTCGGGTAACCCTATGGAAAGATCTTTTATTTTAACTTTGCAATTGGTAGTAAACCTGATAAGAAATTTGGCTTGTAGTCACAAGTAACAATTATTCTCATAACAAATTTCTATATCGTATGAAATCGTTATCGTATAAAATTTTAAATGCATCAATTCCCCTCAAAAATTTGAATCCATATCAATGCTATACAAGGAAAATATCTTCAATTAGGATAATAAACACAATCTTCTATCCATGAAATCAGTTTATCTTTTAAAAGTCGATTTCACAAAAGAATTATTTTGGCACCTAATCTGAAATATGATTTGCCTTTATTCCGTGTTCATTTGCTGCTTATTTTGCGGAACAAGTGATATTTGAACTTACTTTTAGAGATGGAATGCCTACTCAACATATGAATACTGCTGGTTATCGTATATAAACCCATCTACTGCAGTCTAACCGCTTTCCCCTATTCGAGGTTATTTTTCTCGGTGAAGGTCCTTAGCAGGGAGCCTAATAAATTTCCTTCTGAAGGATCCGTGTGATTCACTGTCAGCCTCTTGCTCGATAATGCCATATTTTCCCTGAAGCCAGGATAGGCTCGAAGAGGGGAAAAGTTGGTGAAGTAATATCTGAAGTCCAAAAGGAAAATAGGAAGTGTTAAAAGGAAGATGAGCGAGAAATGATTAGCTATGGAGGCCAGTCGATGAAGAGACGAAGATAATGCAACGTTTCATTACTTCATTGGTAGATTCGAAAATAACCACTACCAGGTATAACTCTTGATAGACATAGATACTATGAATGTAAATGAATGTGAAAATAGGCGATTACCTTATATTATTTCACGTAATGTTTAGCCCCCTAATGATTAATTAGAGAAGTTAAGCGACAAATTCCTCTGTCCTTTACGTGGATTGATTATTATGTGCCGGTTATTCAGCTTCCAATGTTTTCTTGAACGGGATTATGGGAGATTTTTATTTGCACGGTATCCATCACAAGACAGCCATTACAGGAGGGACCGCTAAGGTATGTAAGAATTTTGGTAATTTGAACACTCGCTAAAAATTTAATGACGCATGAATATGTTGTAAAGAATAATATTTCTAATTGATGTAAACTTAAAAATACCGGGGTGAGAGAGTATTCAGGTGGTTTTTCATCTTATGTTCTTAGAATTCTAGCCAAGTTCGACCAGAGGGTGATGAGAAGGGGGTGAAAAACTATTGGTGCCCCAAGTTTAATTCAAGAGAATAAATCACTGCATTCCTTGCTCTGTATACCCACTGGCATTACTTTCAAACCAAGGAGTTAAAGGGAAGAGGGCAACAGAACGAGCGCGTTAAATCTTCAAATTATTGACAAAATTAAAAAAAACCTCTCCGCCTGTTTTTTGTGACAAGCAAGGGTAAAGTTTTAGGGAAATTCAAAAAGGAGACTTTAATAAAGAGCGGATTAAATAGAAAATTCCGCAATCTAATTTGATTAAACAATCGAGGGGAATTACCAGTCAGATTAATTTGTTCACAAAATAATTATGTGAAATTAAGGCAAGAGACTTACAATTACATCGATATTAGCGGGACAGGGCAAAATTAGCCTCCTGTCAACGTAATCTCGGCCACATTTAATAATCTCAACAGGATTAAAGCCTCTCCATGCTTAAATTCGGCAGGCGCACAAAACCCTTTGGTTTCAAACCGCATGTTATTACTTTATCTCTGGTATTGTATTCCTAATTGTAAATTAATAACTCTGCCGCAATCATCCATTATTTTTTAAATATTTTGGTACGCTTGAAACCAACTTTAAAAATAAATACATATTAACAAACTTTCCACAAAATATTTAAAAACCATTACATCAATTCAACTCTTCGTCTATTAACATAGGTAAGGAGAGACGTATGTTTTCGTGATCTCAGTTTAAAAAACTTTTTTTGATACGAATAAGTTACAACTTGTTTATTTGCTTCTTGGCATGGATCATAAAAAGAATCCAAAAATAGGTTTAAATTAAATGAGTGGAGAGTAAAAATATGGGAAACTTTGGAAATGAAGCACAGGTTCAACTACTCCAGGAGCTTTTACGTACCTCCGTTAAATTAAATGAACATGCGAAATTAGTAAAAAAAATGGACAAATTACATTCAGTTAGTTTTGACGTAACAGAAGTATTTAGAAAATATTCTGAAGATAGAAAATGATGGAAAGGTGGATAAAACATGTCAAATCACGCTTAAAATATAATCAAAGCCAATGATATTAACCAAAAGCATTACCATTATTTTTAGTCAGAAAATTATTACTATCCGTGCAGAATTTGATGAGCGAATAGTTAACAACCCAATGAAATAAAATTTTTAACAACTTCAAATCATATGGTTAATTGGTTTTTAAAATTTTTTAAATGAAACTGGTATTGGGTGTTCGGTATAAAATCACAAATACAAATATAAATATTTAAAGACTCTTATGTGAACTAATTTCTATTACTTTCCGGCGTGTAAAAGATGGCGGAGAACTAAATTTATAACAATAACAAAATGATAATAGCCACATTAATCCACAGATAAATTAAGAAAGGATAAAAAAGAAGAATACATTTATTAAATTTTTACAAACACGTTCAAATTAAATTCGTGAAACTATTTGATGAATAGTACAATTAGTAAAAGTTACCAATTTCGTAGGAATCCTGGATATTAAAGAATAGATGAGGTCCTTTACGTTCGGGTCACAATTGAAGGGGAAGATTTTAGTCTTCCATTATTATACCATGTTCATTTCTCCGAGCTGCAATCTAACAATGCATAAAATTAAATTATGGATATTGCCATTAAATATGTTGTGTGCAAGGTAATTTACCGAGCAATATGAATTTTTCAGAAGTTCAACCCTGAAAACTGGTTAAACGTAGTTCGTACATGTCATGCTACTTAAGTTCAAAAGATACAAAAAGTAACAATGAGACAACATATGAGACAACAGACAAAAGTAACAATGAGTAGCATAAAAGAAGTTTTACATAGATTATAGAAAAGAGAAATGGATAAATTTTATAATACTACTTCTCGTATGTATAGTTCGAAATCTGAGATATTTAAAACCTAGCGAGTTTATAGAGCAAGTTAAGCTAAAATTAAATTACTAGCAAGATTCTCACTTTCAGTAAGTAAATTATTCCTCGAGTGTCAACCTAGATTTTGACGAACAATTCATCACCCGGTACAAGTAGCGTAGACATCTCAAATATTAATGAGCACTCCACCATACATTTTTTTATTATCATAAGAGGTATCAAGTAATAATATTTATAAATAACCAACCGGAAACGATTATAAAGGAAACGGCCGGTTAACAATTTCCCCCCTACACTACGGATTATAGCGTTATAACATCGATACTATGGTGTTTTTATACCCAGTTAGCCATCGGATTTCCGTTGAAACCTAAATTTTGCCGACTAAATCACAGATTGACGGGACTGAGAAATTCTCCTTAACAGCTGAATCGTAAAATGCACACGAGAGCATTTATGAATGCCACCCATTAAAGCAGACGTAACACGTTTCCCCGAGTAAGCGCAATCGCAAACACTCTAAGGATACGCCCTCTAAATACAGCCAGAGAGCGTTGATTCGAGCATTGAAAGAAGATTTAAGACTCGTTGAAGCCTTTCGGCCTCGTGGAAGTTTTAACGCCGCCGAGCGCTTTTCACGGCGACGCGCTCCAGAGTTACGATATCATGAAACGTGAAAACGACCTTAAAAGCGTTAAGTGGCAAACAGTTTTCAGAAATTTAAGCAACAGGAAACGTAGTTACACAAATAAAAAATAGGTAGTCTTTATGCTGCTCTGCGCAATCAGATTAGTAACATTCGCCAGAATTAGATTCGAAATTTTTCTGCCGACAAAAATCATACTAAAATTTTAATCCAATGAAACTACGGTCAACTTTTACCTCCAAATTGAATTGATATTTGTGAGATTTTAATTTCATATGATAACAAAATTAAACTAAAACTCTATTAAGGATAATGGTTAATTACCAGAAATTACCAAATAATAGAACCCAAACGGGAGTATCAATGTCCCAAATACAGTATGAAATTTTGTTTTTAAAGGACTATGTTATTTTTATCCTTCGGCGAATAATATATAATTTATTTACCTTAGGAAAAATCGAAGTGATAGATATCGCGTGCATAGTCAATAATTAGCTAATGGATTCTTTCCTAATTAGTTACACGAGAAAATGTTCTTTGGATGTAGGTCACTCGGTTTGAAAAATAATGTCATGTTTTATGCACAGTGGAGGACGAAATTAAGGGAGAAATGACTTGATTGAGACAGTAAATAATACCAATGGGAAATGAAAATACATTGAATTAAGGGCAAACGTTCAGAAATCGCACTTATTGAAGAATAATAATATAGGCTCTGTGCTACTATTAAGCTACTACCTATGAGTAGCTTTTTTGATGAGATTAAATCCCAAAAACAGCAATTCAACATTGGAAATTCTTTTTCGTAAACGCAATTGTGCGTTCGTTCAGAATTTTTTCCTTCATCTGCCGAAGAAAATCTGCATTTAAATTTTAATACGCGTACATCAACTTCATTTCCCGCAGGAAATTTTTTCCGTTGACTACTTTATGTTCTCGGTGTACCGATCATGTCAGTTTCCAGAGCAGAATGGCCAACGGAACTACTAAACAACAAGCGAATAAAAATAACGTCCAGAATACGCGGAACACATGAGAGTGAAATGAAACGTGGAAGCATGGGGAGTATTAAATTGGAACATTACTGCTAGAAGGCAGTGGAGTAGCGAGGAATTTCGTTCGGGGGGTCCAAAATCAGAGGAGGAGATTTTTTTTAAAACAGAGTACTAAGTGGAGAATTTTTAATACTAATTATAGCTCTTTTTATAATGGAAAAAACCTCATTTTTCAGATAAATGTATCGTAAATTCAAGAATATCAATATTTTGTTTTTTTATAGAGCAATGTTGTTTTTATATTTCGGGAAGGGGGTTGGGGTCCGGAGCCCCTCCGGCCGCTCGCCTCCCTACGCCACTGGTACGAAAGGTGGATGTTTTCATGGATCAATGGTGAAGAATTTAAGGGGGGTAAGGACATGAAGTGTTTCATGGGTACAAAAATGGAAGGAATCAATGGGATTGATTAGAAGTAACCTGCCGCATCGCTGCGTTGATTACCAGAGACTGAGTGTCTATGAACAAAGAATAACTGTTCTCTACACTCAATAAACTAGTCAAGCTGATCCATTCACTTTCCCCTTAGAACCACTATTACATAGCAAAATAGTACATTGCCAAATTCATAAACGCTAGTTTTGCAATAATTGACATTTTTGTGCATGAGATATTCCCATTTTCTCCGTGTTTTATATTTTTCTTCCGGGCTCGGCGCACGTGCGATAATTTCATTTTCATTTCATATGCCGAATAAAATTTTGGCACCGTTCAGCTTAACTTTCCTATTAAGGAGAAAATTAATTTGTTTTTCTATATTTCAGCAACAGTCTTCTTCAGGAGAATCCATCATTTATTTTATCGAAGTAATTTCAATTTTTGTTAATGAAATATCTTTCAACAAATTAGTATTATTACCAGGTAAACCAAGATTTAATATTCATTCATTAAGAACATGTTTGCTCATTTTTATGAACCACGTACGAATGTTACATCAAAAAAATGTTTAATGAATGTCATATTATGATAATACACTTCAGTTAGTTTATAAGTATAATTTTACATCTTTTGATGCAGTTTGTATTTCCTGAGTATATATTTTAAGAATTTATGGGGGAAACTTTGAGCTATTTTTGCTTCTTAGGTAGTGATGCCATATTTGACCGTGAAGGACACATCATTTCAATATATTATATTGGAAGAAAAATCCTCCACATTCTAATGGAATACTGACTTCAAAAGTAGACTCTCAGTAAATATCTGCGCCATTTCGACGGCTAGTAGTTATATAATGAGCTCCTCACTGCTTGTAAAAAAAGTCACATTACTACCCAATGCGTTCGCGTTCACTCGGGTAATTTCCCTAATACGAGGGCATGAACCACGCCCATTCTCGAATTTCCTCGCTCGACTACGCGTACAAAATGAATGACCACCAAATGACTAAAAGCCCATCCGACCGGATGCACAACTAAACCCTTCCTCGTCCCTTAATGACCGCGCCCTGTTCTTCGTGCCGGAATTGCTTTCAGCGCCACTACACGAGGTTTTTATTATTTTAGGGGACACTGAGGACCGTTTAAACACTTTTCCTGGCTGGACCCTTTCGCCTCTTTTCCACGGTAGGAGGCGTTGGAAGCGACGTGGCATCAAACAGGAACTTTGCCACGTTGGAAATTATCCACACATTTTCTATGAGCTTTCATCGATCAAATTCGAGCACGTGAAATCTACTGAAGCATTCAGTGAATTCTTAGAGGAAGTAAACATCTTTCCCATCAACGTAGATCTAAATGAAGGACGATAGGGTAGTTTCCTTCATCAAGGAAAACGAAAGGCATTGATTGCGATTCGTTACCCACCATTAGTGTATTCATAATATACAAATTATTTGGTTTTGTAAATCCCAGTTTAGACGAATGGCAATGGTCAATTTTTAGCACATTTGAAAAAGTCCAGATTGGCGTCTAAGCGATGCCACTCCACATGACGTCACAGGGACCTAGTTTCTACACGAGTAGATAGGAGTTTTACATCGTCTGAGATTACCAATGCATGCATGAGGCCCAGAACTCAGGGAAACATATCTTAATAACCACCAATTAAAACTGCCTATGGTCGGAAAGTTTCCTTCGCTTGATAGGATATAAATAATCCTTATTTAAGCCAAGCGCTACCTGCTAGCAGCCTGCATCGTATCAGCGCTCAAAGCCACGTCCCAAGGTCACCCTACACGGCGACAGCGGGAACCAGAATGACGTAACACGGGGTTTTCCCAGCATTCACACTTAGCCGTCGCATTTTTACGCGCTTGAAAATTTTCACTCTTCATTTAATCGCGAAAAATAGATATCGTCATTAAAAAATCTAAAAGCGTGAAATACGTACTCCAGGAGCAATAACCTTTCGATTTGGGCAGTAAAAAAGTAATAGGAAGCCAAGTCTAAGTCCTATAGGTTATTTATATATGTTTTACAGGTATTTTCTACTCGCTACGAGTCCGGAGTACTTAAAGACTATTTTTAATCCAGGAAAATACAGAATGATTATGAGATACCATTACATGGTCATTAGGCCACTAAGTATGATGGATTACTTCCAACTATGGTACATTCGAGGAGGAAATAATTGATCCTAAAATCTCAGCCGCTTGAACAAGCAAAGATTACCAATTGTATTTTCTCTACCAAATATCAAATAAACAAAATTACACATTAATTAACAAAACGTATTTTGTATTAACAAGGTTCTTTTATACTCCTCCTAAAGTTCACGTAACTGGCAGTGTCGGCTTAAAAGCAAAAACTTTCTGAATCGATAAATCATTGTAAGTTACATTCACCACTATATATTTTGCCCATAACTCAAAATTGGTTTTGCCAAATCAGTTTTTCAAAAAGTAAACAATGCGATTTTTTACTCAACATAATTTCATGTTTAGGATTATTTTATGCAAGGAAAGAATAAAATATTTTAATTCTGGAAGGAGAAACATGCATCCAAAATAAACATGAAAAGAAGCATTGAGACTAGCAAATTGTTTAAGCTGATACTGACCATATTATTCTCTTTCTGATTCTGTTGAAAATTACTAACCTTTAATGGGGAAATTTAAAATAAGTCCTTTTCCTAATATGCTGGTACATTGATCAATTTCCATAGGCTCAACGGCTTTAAGTAATAGTTTCTACATAAATAGCAGGAAGTAGTGATGCTGCTTTCCTTCGCCGAAAAATCAGACCTTTTGCATACATTTTCATTGACATTGGCAACATTTCACAATTCAGTATGATAAAAGGCAAGAAAATCATGATAATCACTTTATAAAACACTTAACAGGTGGTCATTAACGATGTTTATACGGCCAAATATTTACAGCCATACGTCATTGTACCATGTGATGACGTAGGTACTTGACACGCAGTTTCACAAAATATTTAAAATATGACAGGACACGGCACATTATTTCATTAACCTCAAAAATTATCTTCCAAAGTATTCAAGGAAAACTAGGAATTAAAACGAGTTGATTTTATTAATAGGCATGCCTAATTACGATTTTAATTATTTACAATTTTCCGTCAGTTAGTGAAAAAATGATAAAGACAACAATGAAGGAATGAATATCATGGAAGTATTTTTTAATTCGGCCTCGATCTCCAACTAATACCATACTCATGCTTGATTCATTCATGAAAAATGGAAAAATTTGATTATAATTATAAGGATATAAAAACGAAGATACGAGTCATCAAAAGTAAATGTAAAAAATGCTTATTGATAGAGTTCGCCGCATAAATAATAGACAACTGGAGCACCGCATTGTTAAAATACTGTAAGATGGAATTTTAAATCTTATTCAGCTCATAACCGAATTTAATCCTATCACTTACGTTCCATTTTCGATATTCTGGTCGTGACTATTCGTTTCATTCCGTAAAACCAATCTTTAATTCGTATTTGCAATAAAACAGTACGAGCGTGATGCGCCCGCTCCCAGCGGGCTTCCCCCGCTCTTTTCAATGCAGGTCCACAGAGGGATAGGCGCGTTTCTAATTTTAAAATGTAGAAAAAAAGGCAGGGTCTTATGTACAAATTTAATTGGAATGTTCATGTACAAATTGAGGTCAGAGGACCTATCTAAACACAACATTGGAAGCAATTACACTATCCTCTGTTAAACGCACATGATGACTCATACTTACGTATCAACAGGAGACTTGAATGTGGAATCAGCCGCATTTTGATAAAAGTTATTTAAATAATGCGAGATATTGTTGCAAATGAACAAATGTATCAGTTCGTGCGCCGTTAACGTCAGGAATATTTACCGGTTTTTGTTTTTTCTGTTTTTTTTTCTTTATTATTTAAAAACCAATTTTAGGAAACAATAGCAATATTTAGAAGAAAGTAAGATATGCCGTCGCATGTTCTCTGATAAATTATGAGCATTTTGGTACCTCATTTGTAGAGTTTGGTTGCGTATAAGTTGAGAAAAAGGTATCTATACAGTAGAAATAATATAGAAGATCAACACACGATTATATGTATATTAGGAAGAAAATTTTCATAGTTTTCACACTCAACTAATCTAAATGTCATTTGTAAAAGAGCCCTGGCCTAGGGGAAGAGGGGGTGGTTTTTGGACTCACCTGGCCCAGGTTAAACAATAAACAAGACAGGAATGATAGATACAAAAACCTTGAAACTTCTACTTAACAAAGCAGTCTTCGCAGAATTTATCAACCTAGTTGAGCGAAGTAAACAATACTTTGTCTATTGTAATGCTCACACAATTGCGCTAGAGGGTAATTCACCCCATGGCTAATGAAAATTTACACATCTTGCAACCAATAATCGCGCTAATGCATTGAAAATATAAAACATACCTCAATATTTTCCCCCTTTCAAGAGCACATCGAGGAGCATCGAGGCAAATTCTCGATAGATGGCGACAGTCAAACTGTTGAGCGCACAAAATAATCACTCACAAAAACCTCGTCAACTTCGCTAATCGCCCCTTCCTATCCACTTTGTGTCACATCACTCATTAATAAAACCACACGGTGCAGTCCAGCACGAGAAAATCCTCCGGGTTAATCAAGCTTCGTCCACTAATAATTATCTTGAGTTGATAACTTGAGAGAGCACGTGCACTGCTGGGGGCAAGTGGCGCTCCCTGGCGAGTCCGTTCGACCGCACCGAGAGCTGAGGGAACACTGAGCGCGTGGCCACTCCCATCGCTTGTCGGGCGCTTGGATCGGAGTGGATCGGTGGGAGGGAGGGTGAGTGGTAGCGGGGGGAATGGCTGCGGAGGCGACGGCGCACGAGGAGATGAGAGGGTGGTTGAGGGAAGCCCTTTGAGACGTGTCAACGAAGAGGGCGAGAGGACAGGGAAGTTGGCGCGAACCCATTTATGTCTTGGCGGGGAGTTCCTACGCGGGGTGTCCCTGCTCTCAGTTCACACCGCTACATTTGAATGGGGCACTTTACAGTGACGAAAAGCGTAACGCTCGAAAAGTTATATCAGCGATAGGTCGTCTTACTTCAGCATCAAGACCAAGCAACACTGCATATATGTTCATTAGTGTACAATGTAAAATATACCTATGCACGTTTTCACTGTTTTCGAAAACGATCAGCGGCTATCATCGAAAAATAACGAAATATCCATTTGCATTTGAAGGTAATGTGCCTTTTATATCATGATTGAAGTACATTGTCGTTCCTTCTCCTCTCCATTCATTACTCCTCCTCTAATACTCCAAACCCAAACCTTGAACACCATCAGTATTTCCTATAAAATGAACATGAAAAACAATGTAATTCGTTGCTTAAAGAGAGTCATCCAATGCCTCTGCCGAAAAATCCTCCTGCCCCGTGCAACAAATCCAAGCGGGTATTAACTACTAACTGCGTATCAACACCAGAAGAATAACTTGAATAACGTTATAAAAGGTTACATACTTCAATGTTTTGTGTCAAGGCACGAGCGGAACTTACACCCACCTTCTCAATATCGCAGGAGCCGATGGTTCGGACCCTGGCGCCACCGAGAACAGCAAGTATTTGTTGGCAAGTATGTTGTCATTAATTCATACCAAAATATAGGTATATCGAGATACAGAATACCATGCTATAATAGAACCATTTCTTTAAATGAATATTGAAAAGGGGGAAAAAATACTCCCCCAAGACGATATAGCATTCAACTGCCCAAATTTGCAAAGACCATGCACCTAGTACTCGTGGAGTATATGAAGTACAGGAGCGAGATTGTAAAAGGCATACCGAGAATGTAAAAAGAGAGAGAAAACGTAGATGTGACTGCACAAAAGGGATGCAAGCACGGCATACATGAAGATATAAAATAGGGATTCCAAAATCAAACGAGGGAATGGTAATACAATGTGCCATTAACCTCGAAGCTTATATTAGAACTACCCGGGAAGGCTGATACATGGCCATCGTATTGACCAAAACGACGAGTCAGCTTCGCAGAATTGCGCTTGAATTCCTCTGGTCGAACGAGCTAGAATAATATTCCGTCGGAGAGGAGACTAACCTGCTCCCAAGGGTTTGCTGTTTAATTAGTTTGAAAAATTTTAATTCCCTCACAAAAGGTTAGCGTTAATTTTTTTCCCATAGAAGTACGCTAAAGTGACAGTGATATGTATTTCTTCTGACGGAAATAGTTAAGATTGGATTACTGCAGCATATTGCACTTATCACTACCACTCAACATGATTTTTTTATCCGAACTATTACCATATAAAAATACGGTACATCAGAGAAATTACCGGTAAAATAATGCTTGCCAAGCTTACATACTAATATCACAGTGTTGAGTCATGACATCATAGGTATAAAATTACTTTTACCTTGCCCACTCATAATGAAGTTAGCTTTATAGAATACCTTAAAAATAATCGGCACAATGCTTTAAGATATTCACAGTCTGTAAATCAGTGAAACCAAAAATTGGAGAAACGAGTGCAAATACATGTAAAGCCATATATTCCGATATTTTTCGGCTAGTGGTGTTTCAGCGAGGCCATCATTGCGGACTTGCTCAGGTAGTGTACCGTGGACCGAATCCTCGCTCGCTCGCATCCGAACCGTTCGGGTCCAACTTGGTTAGTCTTCCGCGGCGGAGGTGAAACTCCTCGAACTAAGCGTGTACAGTCACGGCCACCGAGAGAGAGAGAGGCTCTCTCGGTGGTCGTGGTACAGTACAATATGTGTCATGCGAGCTGTTTAAAAAAGATTAAAAAATATCCATCAACTTTTTCCAGTATCAGGACTAGAATTTGAATCAGATTTTGCACATCTTTTGTACGTTTAAAAGGTATCCTGCGATCACAGAAATCTATTTTTTCTATTTTTTATTACAATGCTAGCATTTTTTTCTACAACGGATAGTTGCACACCATCTAAAGTTATTTTAACTGTGTTACGGAGTTAATCTTCATTCACGGCTTACTTGCAATTTATTTCAGTTCATATAATCGATATTCATTATTTAATATGAACTCTAAGAGGTGTCATGAAAACACATTTGTTCCAGTTTGAATGCATTCACCAGGGAAAATGCTAATAACGAGGATAGAATTAAAGGGATCATCGGTAATGCAGTGTCTTTTGAACTTGTGGGAGAGGCACTACCGATTTATAATGTCAATTCCTTGTGCAATGATGACAAAATTTGATTTTGTGCGGTTAGTTAACTTTAAGTCACGTCCACACATGGTAATAATCGCCGGAAACATGTAGCCTTCCGATGCTGTCCGATAATGCTGATGGAGTGTTTGGATTCTAAGAAAATTCGCCGTGTTTCTCGAAAATGAATGTCAATGGAGAGTTGGTGCTGCCGCGTGTTCAACTCGAAACGGAAAACGTCGCACCACAAGTGCAACATGGAGGGATTTTTAGCCAGAAATTCGCTTAAAATACTCTTTATATGATCTTATTTTATGAAAGGAGTAAATGTGTTTGGAAAATTAATTTAAATATAAAAGATATGATAATTTAGGAATAATGATTTTCAAATGCGGTAGTATGGGTCTCCAAATCGCATCAAGTAATAGTATAATATAGTAATAGCTTCGACTTACTTCACCTTCGACAACTGTTACTATGAACAGAAGGACGGCGTGGCCATGGGATCCCCACTTTCTCCGGCCATCGCCAATTTCTTCATGGAAGATTTTGAGGAGCATGCACTCAACTCGGCTCCCCTCCGGCCAAAATACTTTTATCGCTACGTGGACGATACCTTTGTCATCTGGCCACACGGGGTTGACACCCTGAAGCCTTTTTTGGACCACATGAACAGCCGACATCCGAACATCCAATTCACTATGGAATCAGAGAAAGAAGGAAGATTGCCATTCCTTGACATATTGGTGCAAAGGAAAGAAGATGGGAGTTTGAGCCATAAGGTTTATAGAAAGTCGACTCACACCGACTTATACTTAAACGCAAGAAGTCACCACCATCCAGCACAACGATCAGCGGTTCTTTCATCTTTATTACATAGAGCCAAAGTCATTTCCGACCAACGAAGCCTTCCTGCAGAACTCGGACATCTGAAGAAGACATTCCGTGGAAATGGTTATAGCTCGAGAGAAATCTCCATGGCCCTGAAAAGGACCTTTGAAGGAAAAAGGAAGGCACATGAAGAAGAGCGGAAACCGGTGGCCAACGCATACCTGCCGTACGTCTCTACGGTATCCGGCAAGATTTCGCGCATTCTTCATAAACACAACATACGGACAGTGCATCTGCCTCACAAAAAACTAAGACAAGTCTTAGTCCGTGCCAAAGACCCTGCAGGACTGAAATTGCCTGGTGTCTACAGCATACCATGCGAGGGTGGTGAGGAGTATATCGGTGAAACGGGAAGAACGATCGAGACCCGAATCAAAGAGCATAAGCGTCATCTCCGGCTGTGCCAACCATCGAAATCGGCGGTTGCGGAGCACGCCATCAATCTCGACCACGCGATTCGCTGGGAAAACACCAAAATGCTCTGCCACTCCAGCGGCTACTGGGATCGTCTCACCAAGGAGGCAATTGAAATACGACTCTCCAAGAAAAACTTCAACAGAGACGAGGGTTTCAACTTAAGTAAGGCATGGAACCCGATTTTGAAAGTGGCGGGAAAAGCGCACTCTTTCTCCGCCAATCAGAACGACCCAACATAACGACCGAGGATATATAAACCTGGCACTTTCCTACTGGCATCATCGGCCCTGATGACGATAGAAAAGGATTCTATCGAAACGTCGGCAGCGATGGAGATGGAGCTCACCCGGATGGAAACCCGAGAAGAATTCACCGCCATCATACGCCGGGAAAAAGTGAAATCTTATCTGAGATTGTCCAAGCTATTGAATGTGCATAACTGGAAATTATTGACTATATTGGCTTTATTTATGGGAAATTTAAATTGTTTAACATCTAACCTGGACACAATATGCTGTATCTGCAAAATAAGATTTAAGTCACATATTCCTCGAGAGAGACCCATTATTTAATATGCTACATATTACAATCAACTGAAAATTGTGAAAAAAATTTCAAGATCTTGCGGACACTCAAATATGGAGTATAGCACTTTGAGATGCAGATATATGGACATAAAGAAGCCCTATAAAAAGGCTAATGTTGGTGTTAGTAAAAATACAGATGAATTGCTACGGTAATAGGCAGTGAATGCAAGTAATTTTAAAATTTAGTAGATCAAGTGTGAACCAATTGTTTTCAATAAAATTATATATTCAAACAAATGCACTAAAATTGTCAAAGAACCTTTTTGCACCTTTGAACACGGCTCCATTATTTGCATCAAAATGCAATGGTATAGTTCGTTCTACATCGAGCTAAAGCGTTGTCTCTAAATGAAATTTGTTTCTCAAGATTTTATTTGCCTCAAATTCTACTATCCACGTTTTCTATGATACTGTCACAACTGTTTAAACTGTACCCGATTATTCGAAGTAGAGAAGAAAAAATAAAAAAATTACCTTCACTAAAAATTACATAAAATAGCATATATTTATTCATGAGACAGAACCATCGCATCTGAGACCAAGGAATTAAGGGCGCCAAGGCTGAGTTCTATAATGGTGGCCGCGTGCTAGAGGCAGGAGAAGAAGTTGATTAGTATTCACGTTACGGCGAAAGGGGAAAATAGGGAGAGAGAGAGCGAGATAGAATAAATATGTAGTTATTATGTCTGTGCACGAGCTGGTGGACAGAAAGAAAAGGGGTTGAAGAAGGAGAAATGGGAAGGAGCTGGGCTGTGAGCGGCAGTGCTGTTGGCAGGAGGCGGTGTCTCCGTCTACGACAGCCCCTTCCTCTCCTCCCTAACCCGGATCAGCTAAACCAAAAATAGCCATGAAATGAAATCTGCGAAGGAGGCGAGAGAAAATGATACAATTTGGGAGACAAAGAAAGGAGAAGGAATGAGGGACAAAGAGAATTGATGAGGGAAAAGGCGTCAGAAGGAAGGGGAGAAAGCTAATAAAAAGTAGAGTCATTTTCACTTCATCGCGAGCGCTACCGAACCCTTTCCTTCTCTCGACCCCGTCACGAGAGAAAAGGATAATTCTCCTCAGACAATTCCCAATCCCACCCAAGCCGTCTCTCTGCAAACTCTGTGAGAAGAAATGGAGAGGTTGGAGGTGGGAGGGGGATCAAAAGAAGCTGTCTGATGACAGGTGTGAGTAGCGAGACTGAGCCAACTGACCGATTCAGGGCACGACCCAAACCTTCCCCCTCCCTCAACCCCGCTATTCTCCACTTACAATTCTCATCCATTCTTCCGACAAATGCGCAATCCTTTATACCAGGGCGCACATTCACTAACAAACCTTCCCCCGACGCCAAGACTATTTTGCCCCTTTCTCTTCGTACCCCATTGAAAATCCCCGTCTTATTTCCGGTTGCCGGTCTGCCAGAACTTTATGAGTAAGAGCTGAGACTCTTTCTCCTTTAATCTTGTTAACCCTTCACTCTCTTAGACTCCAATGTTTTGTCTCGAAGGCTATGCCGAGCAACTACTCTAAACTTTTCCTTTCAAATCCTTGATTTTCTTAGGAGTGTTTAATAACGGCAGCAAAATTCCAACACACTTTTCGGGGTGAAACTTACGACACACATTACCAAATTTAAAAGGCAATCTGGAATGGTTTTCATAAAATTAACTTCTTCAACATTGGCTCCAATGACTTATAAGGATAATGTTTCTTCATCAATCACCCATTTTCCTTAAACCAATCAATGATAAGGTAAGCAACTATATATATTGAAGTTGAGCAATGAAGCCCTTCATTGTAAAATTTATTTGTTTTGCAAACACAGCAGCAAAAAGATATTATCTGTTGATAAAACCTTCTCGGGTTTGACACTGGGTAAGGCTGTTTAAGGCCTACTTTTCGATGAGAAACTCCTTTATCGTCAGCTAAGACTGACCACTAATACCACCTAAGCATTACCTGCCAACACTTTTTCTTGTTCGGGGTCATCTTCAATTGGAAAAATATTAATTTTTAATACTTTGGAATAAATAAAAACATACTTTCATCATGTATTGCCTTGACTACTTCAAAATGAGGTCATAGTTTTGTAAGTAAAAGATAGGGGATCCGAAGTAGAAAAGTCGAATATTTAAAACAATTTTACCCAAATAAAATGTTTATTATTCATAATTTTATTCACTCCATGCAACGTCATATTTCATGAAGATATGAATTACCTCATACCGAGTTCCAAGCCAGCCTATATAGAGCAGATAGATTAAGAATAAATCCATTAAAATAGACACTAGAGAATCAGTGAAAAATTGTCCTTATGCTTACGAAATCTGATCGGAACACTCTTATGATCAAATAGGAGATTTTTTATGAACCCTGCCTTGATTTCTAACGATTTTTAACAGTATATATTGCTTTTAAAATTATTGTCATCGCCAAAAAATGAAAATTTTTGTCAAAAGATGTTCTCGTTTTGAATAGGGGGGAAAATTGAAATTATCTGAGCAGCGGCAATATCGATGAGAGAAAATCTCGTCTGAGAGCGCCTTATCTCCTTAAAGTTTCGGCAGAACCAACTAAGTTCCTTGTTTTAGAGTAAAAACTTAATTTTTTACACTGTTTGTGCTCAGGTTTAATTATTGTCATACCATCAGCACGCATTGAATTATTTTTTATATGGGAATAAACAATTCATCCATAAGTTACTGCTGATGAATCCACTATCCACACAGAACTCTCTAACTACTGGCAAAATCGGGTTTAGATGAAAGGCTCGAAGACATTCATCATTACAGATTTATCTGTCAACTATTTATAGAAAATGGAATGTATCATAAGAGGAAGTAAAAAAAACGAGGAATCCGAAAAAAAGAATATCACAAAATTTTAGGTCGATATTTGGTGGAACTGTGTAACACGAAACATAATCACTCATACACTAATATAGTATGTTCCACAAATATTTTATTAGATTGATCCAGGTTTTGACACTGTACAGTGTACATATCGCACTCAAATGTTTGAGGATGTCAGTATACGGAGGATATGACATTTGAGTATGATATGGTGTAAAGTGTCGAAAACTGGGTCAGAAAAATAAAAAATTGTGAAGCATACAACATTAACGTCTCTGGGATTATGCTTAAAAGAACCTTACACGCGCCCAGAGTCGAGCAACAAGTTTCATACCGTTGTGGAAGAGAAGCTGTGTGAGGGCTGCACGCAAACCTTTTATAACCCACTCTCCGCAAGTATTTGTAATTTTAATCTCTCATATTCCATGTAGAAAGGAACACATATGATAAAAAGTAATAAGAGGGAAAATGTCGTTAGTTCGGCTCTATTATTTACAATATCTATCACAAATATGACGCGAGAAGGAAATTCCCTAGACAAAGGGCCGGAGTTAAATTAAAAGAAGCCACTTATGAGGCCATTTCACTTCCCCTTTTTAAGTTTGTAAATTACTTGAGAGATGATAAAACACTTCACCGTGACACATGTATCAATATGTTAAATGAAACATTATTTTTAGAAAAGTGTGATATTAATTTATCTCAAAAGTTGAATGCAGGCCCCACTAGATATTGAGGTTCTAGAAAAAAGCCTAGGTAGCCAAAAGGAAAATCCAGGTACAGGTATTACTGAATAAGACACAACGAAAGAAAATCTATTTTGTAACTAGAGGAGTGTTGCGTTGAATATTCACCAATCGACTTAATTTTTAACTTATATGACTAACTTATTACATGCCAGAAAACTCTAACATCGAAAGATGTGCTCAAACCCTAAAGTGTAACGAAAACTCAAGCGCCAAAATTTAAAGATACGATTAGGGTTGAAGAAAAATATTAATCGTAAGTGGCGATAGCACTGAATAAGTATGTATGTAGACATGATGATTGATCAACACGCATTCAAAATATCTAATCTAAATCAGTATCCACACTTTGATCTCCGAGTGATTAAAAGCTTTTTTTTTTCTTTGAAATGCATTTTATGCCGCATTTAAAAAATTCGTGTATATCAATCTTTTTTTATTTCATTTAAATTTCCTACTTTTTAGATGTGATTTATGTAATCGATTACACCAGGGGTGTTAACAAAAATTCAGAAAAAAAGTGTCTATTCCCATCTATTGAGAAAATTTGAAACTATTATTTCATATGAAAATTAACCAATAAATTAGTTCAGAATGGAAAAAAATAAATGTCCACGTTAATGAATATTGCATTTTCATTAGAAGCAAGCAAGTATGCATGCTGTAAGGCGATTCGTCCATGGAAAGTGGGTTGAAATTCATTAACATGAGTCCATTGATGAAACGGACAGACTGAGTAAGTTAATGAAGAGCATGAACATCATTATTGAACATATACATTAACCCTAGACAGAATTCCACTTTTATCTGCTGATAGAGAGTTCTAGAGTAACGATACTGGGTGTAAGTAGCAAACATTTAATATCTGTATCAGTATTTCTGGTGGAACGAAAATAAAAGTATATTTCAGTAAGGTTACATCGATGTGTTACAGCATTACCCGAATCTTTAGTGTGAAAGCTTGACTTCGGAATGTGCTGCACTTATTTCAAATGTTTGTACCGAAGCCCCATAAATATTATCATATTATAGCTAGTGTTAAGATAAATCTTTTTTGCGCATCAGACATACTGGAATTCATGTGAGTAGTCGATTAAAAGAACGTCAATGACGTATTTTATAGCGCAAGCATTAAATTCTTCATTGAAACCAAGAAACCTTTCTTCATTTCCTTCAGAATAAATTCCAGTGCATACAAATATACTTGAGAATGTCAAGCATTGATGAGGAGGTGAAAAGGTCCGTAGAGCCAGAGACGGATAAAATTAATATGCATTAAACTAACTTTCATTGCGGTGTGCTGATTTTAACATAACAGAATATTGATTCATATAAACGAATATAAGTTTTTAAATGCTTATTATGGAGCCATTTTCAATTCTTTCACATGATAACACAAGCACATGATTATCTTATTATGTGCTTAGGTTTACCGAAAATTAATTAAGACTAAAATCGCTCGAAACGGCGACAAATGGAATTAAAAAATTTTCCCCGGCATAAATGATATAGTCAAGCAATATCTTTAAGCGTAGCGTGTGACAAAGGTGTGACGCTCCGTATTTTCTCACTGCAGTGAGGAATTTTCAGAAATCGCGTGTTGCAGGCATTTTTTTCTGGGTTTGCTTTAGATCATTTCCTGAGCCTTCCGTGGCATACAGGAACAGTTATTATACGGAGGAAAATGAGGTTTATTTAATATACAATCTTGATTTTGATTCATCTAAAATAGTTTGGAGCAAAAGGAAACCATTTTTCCCTTATAAACCGTAGACTTACAACTTTCTGAGTTTATTCGCACTTGAGTACGATTGTGAAAAAATCATAGTGCATTAGCTTACCTAACTGAATGAATGCAGAGTAGTTCCGATGTAGGAAAAAGTGTGAAATCACGTCTAACAGGAATTTTGTGTTTCACTGCGAGTAGAATTGCCAGTATAAAAGATCAAATCATTGATATTTCCATCCATAAATTGGTTGTGCCGATTCTCCATGCGTATTCACCCCATCAGGTATGGTTCTCTGATCTATGGTGCTCCGTTTATTTCTTTCGAAGGACTCAGAAATCGTTCACTCATTCCGGAATTCAGGCGTCCGAGAAAACAAAAACCTGCATGCCAAAACCATTTTCACGCTTGAGAGGTTTTCCGTGTACGCCCCGACGCGCGTCGCCAACGGTGACCACCGCTAAGGGCAGGAATAAATCGCCCCTTCAGTTGTTTGGACCAACCCCACGTCGCAAACCTTCATCCCTCTCTCTCTTTCTCCAACCCACGCACCATTTCTCATCGTTTCTCTCACCATACCGATTTCCCTCCATTTTCAACCCCATTTCTATCCCTGTCACCTGCTTTCACCCGCACTTTGCACTGTATCCCCGCTGTCTTTCCAGCGACCCCTTTCTAAGAGTCACCGCAGAAAACTGATGAATTTAATGGTCATCACGTTGAAACGATCGGAGGAATACTATTCAACCCATTATAACCTCTCAAAATCAAAAAATGTATATTCTCAGCAAAATCATAAATGTATATATTTTCTGCTTTATTTAAGAAATATGTAAACTACGCATTACTTTGTGGTGTAAATTGTAATGGTGAAATATGTGGCTGGAACAATAATTATGATTGAGTGCAAAATTGTCATGTTTTCAAATGAAAAATCTTAAACTTTAATTTCTCTGGGTTACAAAGGGATAAGTGCTCCATACTCTGCTTTGCACTAATTGGTGACATCCAACCACCACTATGAGGCAAATATCTGCTCTATGGCGTTTACTTCAACTTCATCAACGAGGTCGAAGAGTAAAGAAAGGAGAAAAGAAAAATGTGAAATGACAACGATACAAGTTAAACCAACCTTGATATGGAACCGTGTTTCAGCCAGTTGATAAATTCCACGAAAAGAACACAGAAAGGAACGTAAACAATAAAAATTCTACTCACACACACGAAAATGATGGCTTACATGTTAGAATAAAATATGTAAGGTATACCACGAAGGTTTATCTTGTAGCTAATACACTATATGAGAGAAATTAACACTGTGGAGGCGAGGCATTCATAGCAGCAAATATGTCCTAAGTTTAAGCGCACCCCTGGTAAAACATAATCTCTTATTGAAGACTGTTAAAAATTTTAATAGAAATCGCGTTTCAACCAGGCTCTCTAGTGGCTATCAGGTATAACGCTGAAAACTTTGCATTCAAGCCTCTCCTTTTGATCCTACCTTGGAGGATCAACTCATGAAGTTCCTGTTTAATGCATAAAAGATGATTTTCATTTCATAGCACTTAGCCTGTGGTCGGTGACCAAGACAGTTAAGGTTTATCTAATCCTCCCTCATAACTTTCACTGGCACACATACGGACAGAATAATTACAGTCCTTACTCACTCAAACATAATAATTACAAAAAGATACACAAAATAATGGAAATATTGTACCATTAAATCGATTAGTTTCCAAGACCGTTTTATGCCATTATCTCATTAAATATAGGGGATTTTGTGAGAAAACTAAGTAGATAAAACTAACTTTAGATTGGATAAACTGGATATTAAGGATATGATACAGGTAACGAGAATATAACTACTAATTTTGGTAGTTCTGATGATTCTTTCAATCATGAATGCGATTTAAAGTAATTATGTTAAATCAATGGATGCATTGTAAAGAATATGGATCAATAGACGCTGAGTTACCACCCATTTTCAATGGTGAATAACTCTATTCTGAAAATAAAAATTATAGCTACAAAAATAAGCATTAAAGTCCTTTAAAAACAGCCTTGGCGTTGAATATGAGTTGCGGCCAATTTTCTCAGCATCCTCGATATGGCGGGGGCAGCATGGAATTTATGGGATCCCGCCCGATATAATTTTCAATAAATAATGCAACCCGAATAATCGATTCATCAGCCACAGCAAAATGAACAACAATCGGGCAACGCCATAAATTCTGCGAAAGCAAACAGAAGCGAAGAGCGAAAGAGATGAATGAATGAAGAGAGAAGGGAGAGAATAATGGTTAGGGAGATTCTTTCTCCACTGAAACATTCGGTCAATCCTGTGCATTTCAGAGAAAAGTTTCTTTCCTTAGAAAAACTTTTTACCTTGCACCAAATAATAGGGATTATTATTTTCTTACCATATAAAAATATAGGATCCTGAATAAAAACTTTCATTGCCGTATTTCTCAATGTTATTCATTCTAGTTTTTTAAATGAGTGTGCATTTAACTATGCTCAACTCCATTTCAATCAATCGTGTGTCTGAAATTATTATATTCACTTAAAGCAGAAAAATAAAGACTTTGTTAGCCATATGGATATGGGCGTTTTACTTTAAGGAACTTTTTTTATACTCTACATACGCTAATCTTTCCATCGTGAAATTGATAATACCAAGTGTTCCCTTGTTTTCATGCAGCAACTACGATTCAGATACTGTCCCATATGAGAGAAATATAAGAGGCTTAATAATGCATTTTCCGCACCTCAAACGCTAATGTCATTGAATGCATTGCTGGCTGAAATAACACTAACAAGGCAGACATAAAAATAAAATCCTGAACTCAATTAAACTGAATTAACGAAGGGAAGAGGAAATGGGTTGCATATTATAGGAATTCATCACCAAATCAGTGACACAACCTGGTCTTAGAAACGTTGGTAAGCATATTTTGTGAACATGGGAACCTCAGCGTTGAACAGAGAATATTTCTCGCCAACTAACCAAACTCAACATGGTTTTGGATAGCAACTTTTCATGGAAAATTATAGCGCAGTCAGTAGCATTTTTTCGAGGGCTAGAGATTTATACAGCAATATTTTTAGTAGGCCAATATCGAAACACTTCAATCTGACGGATTACTCTGAATTTTGCTTACTTTGAACACATGCAAATTCGTGGTATGCATTTCTTTTGTAAAAGAAACTTATAGCATGATTATTATGACCACCTTTTATGACTTCTATTTACTTTTGGATAACTTAATCTTCACTTGTCAAATGAATAAGTTGTATTCATTTGAGGAAGGTAAACATATTAAGTTACTTATCCGTAGAAATAACGATCTAATTTACTATGTTACTGAAAATGTATAAATGGTCACATGGTACGGATTTACCTGTTTACAACTTAGAAAAAGTAATCTTAAAATTTTTTTTGAATAGTAAAATCTTAAAACCGATATATATTCATAGGAACATTGATAAGTCTTGTCATAGTAGGTAACTTATTCAGAGAAAAGAGCATCGTGTTTTAACGACATGGGAAATGGCCGGTTAAAGAAAAACTTTTTGCACGGAATAACTTATTTATACTTATTAATTAAGCACAATAAATAAAAAATATTTAATATTTGCAAACAAAATACCATTATTTGTCCTCTGCTTGCCCAAAGCTTACCTGCATTGAGAGATCGATTCAAATACTGGGTCATATCAATACTTATGTGTAGAATTGGTGGTTTTATAAGTGAAAGCATTTGTATCAGCATATGCTATGCAATATTCACATTTTTTCCAAAACCAACCAAAAAATGCTGTTCAGGTTTTAATAATTGAACCAGCTCGAGGGTAATTCAATATTTAAAAATTGTAAGCAAATTAAAAGGGATAAAAGTAGAAGGATGATTCACTACGTTTTCATTTGATCCTCGCCACATGAAATTTTTATTCCCGTATCACTTATTTTTATCGTTTCCGATTTTTATTTAATTGTGTTGTCCACTATATTCAAGGGAGTTCAAACTAAATCCATTATAATCTTCCAAAATTTAACACTCGTATTCCATCTCAACTTTCTCCATCCAAGGTTCACACTAACCAATACTGTCCGCATTTGCATCACTCTACAGTATTCAAGTCAGCATTATCCATGAAAAATACGCTTTTGGCGAAAAAATAACTGTCAACCGTAGCCCATTCGTGAAATCAGCGATTTTTGAAATAAGGAATTGTTTTTTTTTTTATGGGTAAGTATTTGGATCCATCTCGTCACGTTTCGAGCTTAAATCATCAATTTTGCAGATTCCAGCAACTCTCTCTGGAATTGTCTTGCTCGCCCTCTCTAAGCCGCTCCCCCCATCAGGAAAGCCCCGATTCGTCCATTTATTGAATTTGATGATGCGTGGGTTAGGGACAATTGACAAAAATAACTCGACAAGCTGGAATCAAATTTTAAGAGAAAGGAAAGCGAAATAAAATTAATAATGATACTTTTCAGTTTCAGGCTGGGGAGATACATGGGCTCTTTTATCCCATTGTAAGTAGCAATACCCAGGCAATTCACACTTCTAGGATCATATTTTAATGTATATTACATAATCACACGTAATCACTCCTCTTCGTCCCCAGACTGGATAGAACTTGAAGAAAAGGTATCTGGGCTCACAGTGATCAAGGATATAACTTTCCGTTACAAATTCTAGGCATAAGTCAACTCATGGCATTTGTAGGTTTCTAATGCGTGTTTAATGGCCTCTATCGGGCTCACATTATAAAATTAATACAATTTTAATATTTCCAGCGCCAAATAATCCTCATCTCTTAACTATAAAAACCCACTTCTAGTCTCTTACAGACTGATTAAGTAATTCATACATATTTTTGGGGTGAACGTGTCGAGATACGACAGAAAATCATATGATCACATCAAATGATGCTTATATAATTCTTTTTTTCCTCTATTTAGTTTCTACCCATAGCTACTTTATTGCTATATTCATGTACGTGGGTAATAATGCACTTTTCCTACGAAGTAAAAACTGATTTAAACATTGTTTCCCTGGCGATACGGTTTTACCCAAGGAAAAAATATGAAATTTTCAGAGTGAGCTGTAATTCTAGAAAATATTTATTTCCGTATCACTTATTTTAATCGTTTCCGATTTTTATTTTATTGTATTGTCAACTATATTCAAGGGAGTTCAAACCACATCCATTATAATCTTCCAAAATTTAACACTCGTATTCCATTTCAACTTTCTCCATCAAAGGTTCACGCTAATCAATATTGTACGCATTTACATCACTCTACAGTACGCAAGTCAGTACTTCCAATAGGGAAACAACTGGAAAATAATTCATTTCATTTAAATTTTCTCCTCGAAAGACATAGTTTCATATTCATGGATATAAAGGTTATTTTAGTTCACGTCCGCTCGAGTGTTTACAGAGTAGCATATTTTTTATACAAATAAAAATATGCTAAACTCCGCATATACCACAATCTACTGTATAACAAAGGCGTAGCCAAAAGAAATAACACGAAGGAGACTAGCAGAGGGAATCATACGTCGAAGCGGAGGTGCAACCAGTTATTTAAAAATGCAAAGGCTGGACAAAAATAAACTCTGCTGCAGCGTAATCACTGAACCAGAAAGCCTCACCTGAAAATAGTAAATATTCGAGCATAATCTGTTAAAAGATAATTTCAGCATCGCAGGTTGCCTTACATGAATAAGTGATACTGAGGAAAGAACTTGCGCGAGTAATGACATATAATGTGTGGATGATGAGGTGGAGAACCACTTCCTAACTTCACATTAGGGCAATATACTTCACAAATACAACTTTCTGGAACTCAAATAAGAATTTAGGCGACGGTGGCGGTATGATGCTTACCCTTTGCGCGGTTTCAATGGATAATGATAGAAAATTGGATAAAAGAACATAAAAAACATTGAGCACAAAGCTTTCTTGGTTTCTCGTCGTGGTTTCTCACAAGATAATATTGTCGCAATGATCGTAACAACCGTGTTCGGGGAAGCATCACCGTATATGGATGAAAACACAGGCTCCATTCATGACGATGACTAGGTACTGCCACAATAAGCTTCATAAGTGAAAATTTATTAATTGAAATTTGAACAATAAGAAATTTTTTCGCTAATGCTTGAAAATTCATTCGCAATTCACCTTTCCAAAACCCACCTTCACTTTCCTCTACTTATTTAAACTTTTTTCTATAGGAAGTCATGCATTAAGTAACGCCCGAACACATTATGGAGACAAAATATGCTTTTCGCACTCTTGAAAGTGGGATGGCTGACTAATATTTAGAATTTTTGCATATTTTATAAATTTTCAATGCACAATATTTGACTTTTAGGAAGAAAATGAAGTTATATCCGGATTCATCGCCAAAATACGCATAAAAGTCAATTTTAAACTAAAAATAGAATCATCGTAAACTCGTTCAATAAATTACGGAGAAACATTTTTGCAGAGAAAAGCAAACAAACTCTAATTTTAATATGGTGCTAAAATCTAAACGGTTCTGCGGATGGAAATCATTTGGATACAATTTGTAGATAAAGTTGTGGAATTTAATTAAGTGAAATATTTAAATTGAGGATGAATTAATGAATGAATGAGGATAAAAACTGAATTTATCAGTAGACATCGGGGTTTTTCAACTGCAGCTAGATAACCATCAGCCGCAGAAATTTAATTTTGCTATCAAATCGTTTGAAATTCTATTGCCTTGACGTGATATTTAACATGCTGAAGGCATGCATTTTGGATTTTTTTATAGCTTTACCATATATTAATCTCTAAACGACCTCCCTAGAAAAACCAATACCTTTAATAAAAATTTTAAACTGGTAAAATTCAAGCATCCTCTTCCTTAAATCTCACTCTCAATCCCCTTAAAGCCTTAAAATGTTATTAACCCATCAGCCGTGCACCCCAATGGCATCCTCACCCTCCTCCAGCGTCGCTCATTTCCCCCAACGACGGAGATGAACGCCTCAAACTAGATTTCGCCCTCATGAATTTGTGAACTCCCGGAGATTTGTCGGAAGCGGAAGCAAAAGCAATTGCGGCGGCCCCTTGCGGGAAGCAATGGGGTACGAACACTCGTAGGGCAACACCATTGGGAGGGATCAGTTGGTGAAATCGTTCAGGTATGGATATAAATTGAGTGAGTCAAGATATATTGGAGAGAGAAATGATGGTATGGAAGTAATAAGGGGTGAAAAATCGTAATAGGAGAGTCCGTTACCGAGATAAAAAAAACCTTAAGACAGGAAAATTAAAAGGTGAAACTGCATATATAAGGATGGAAGTCACCATATACCTCTTTCAATGGTTTTTTCTGCTCACTGAATTAAAATAAGCATTCTTGTAGTATTGTAGTATTGTATCCCTTACACCCTGGGGCATTGGGATTGCTTAAAAACTTCACTCCGGAGAGGAGTACTCAAAATATGGAATGTTTAATGATTTATCTCAGTAACTCTGTAGCATCTTCTTTGAGTAATCTCATCTACACTTTCTCTTGGTACAGAAATCATTATTAATCATCATCACACCAGAAGTTGGGTATAAAGAAAAGAAAGATGACAATCGAGCCAAGAGCGTTTGTAATATCGATTCCAATCGTGGAGGCTGACCGATTCATACGATGAATTAGTTCGTCGACAATTTTAACAAAAAGCATACCTAAGGAAATTTGCCACGGAGAAAATGCTAGACTGAGGTAATGTAAAACAAATTCTACCTGAAGTATGATTGCCTGATATTTCCTTGGCAAATTGCAAACTCCGGTGGAAAAGCTGGTGAAGATATTTATAACGTCAACAATTTCTTCTCACCCGAAAACAGCATGAAAAGTTCATTTTTGTGTACTAAATTAGTTAATTTTAAATAGTTTTATTATAAAGAATTGATGGATTTTTCATGCTCATGGATTTGGTAATTTAAGTCAATTCATAATTTTCTCGGAAAGCAATTAAAAAGTGACGCGATCATGAGCAATAAAATCAATAAAGTGAACCGATGTAGTAAAATGTTTCGCATCACTTTTCTTTAATAAGTTTCAAATAATATCAATGGTCTTTGAGGAACACTTAATTAAGGCACCTACTGCCATTCCCGTTTAAATAGCAGGAATGGAGAATGGGTTGACGAAACAAAGATGGAAGAAAGGACTTGGCACACATATTTTTTCCTCTTTCAAGTAGTGAAGTAGGTTTTAAATGACATGCACGGCATTACTGCGTGAAAAGGGCGATCAAACTTCACGCATAATCACCATTATCTGTGATCAAAAGACGCTAGCGTAATCAGCAGATCTAGCAGGCCTCATCATTCTTGGTAATTCTAATTTTTTTTAAATGCACAAATTGTCCATCGAGCCGTATTCCAAATGTTACGGTGCGATAATTACAGCCAGGTTTTACGCATTTTATTGGCTAGGATAAAGCCAACGTCTCACTGATTAGGATAACAGCAAGAAGATATAAAACGAGAAGCCTCCAACCACACAATCGCTGATTGCAGGTAAGGTATTTCATGACTTTACCAATTAGGATAAATATAAAATTCTTGAGCTTTAGAAGAAAAAAAAACTTTTAATTTTATCAATATTCTGATTCCTTCCATAGAAATTTTACTAGTGACACATTATGGTGGTTTAATATGCAATTTTAAATGGAGGTTATTGTAGACATTGGTCTCCCAGGCTTTCACACGGTTTAAGAGATCACATATTTTTGTTTCCCCATGGCAGATTATATTCAATTCTGACGAGTAGGAATTCATAACAAATGAGATACCATGAATTAAAATTTTAATAGCTGCCCGTGTGACCTGCCATGATATCATGGGAATACCATGGCTGCACTGGTTACACATAGTTACTGCGAGGAGAGAGATTAATTTTAACAGTGAATGAGGAGTTCAAGATATCTAGGGTGAAATACGATAGATTCAAATTGGTAAAGCACTCCAAACAAATACGGCAGTGAATACTACGTTTATTTTGAGGAGAAGACCTCATGTGAGAAGAGAGAGAAAGAAAACAATAAACATTGCTACGCATCCAATTCTTGTACTCGCGTCTGCCAGAATCGGAAGCAACTTGAATTTTATTCCATTAGGTAATCAATAAAAGAGTCCACATTTAAATATTTAATGCAATTTTATAAGCGAATTATAGCGCGTATTTTCTGGGTCGGATCTCAACGAATATTTATGAATGATGATATAGATTCACTATCCTCGAGAGAAAGCAACATAAAGACACTTTGAAAACATCATCTCGAAGAGGAGACTTCAATGGATCGGTTACTTAAGAAGTAATATCTTTTGAAAAGTTGTCAAAAATTAATGATGAGGCCTTTAAAAAGCCAAGTAAAAAGATAAGCTCCCATAGCTAAATATTTCGACTAATAGGAATATAGTGGTGAAATTTTGATTAACGAAGTCAGAAGAGAAGAAAAAACAACTAACCCTCTATAACTTGATTAATAGTCATGTGAAGAGGTAAAGGCTAAAAAATCTTATAACGGTGTTTTACTTTGTAACAATAGAGTCAGAATCAGTTTAAAAATCACTGCATGTAGAGCAAAATTAAAAACATAACAATCGTTTACGCCAAAAACCTTCTTAAATGTTTAAATTTGGGAAATGATGCCCAAAGAAAACTATTGCAACATAATACCATGACGTGTTGTAATAACGATTAATATTTATCACCTTCTGGCGATAAATTGAAAGTTAAACCGTGCATCATAGGCCTCAAAAAATGTTTAAATTACTTTATTTCTGCGTTAATTTTCCTTCAATGAAAAGGAAATAAAATCATACTAGGCTAAGTTTTCACTTGCCTAAAATTCATTTCCACCAATTATGTAACCCAAAAGTGCAATAATGGTATAATTCGTATCTAAAAAAAAGGTAAAGAGTTTCAGTTGTAAACCCTATTTTTTATTTAAAAAATACTGCTCGAAGTGTCTTTATGGACATATTTTAGTAAAATGAAATAGAAAAAACTCAATTTTACCTCTTAAAGTAGCGAATAATATCTTACTGTTAAAAGAGATAAGAGCCTAAGAAACGAAGTCTGAACGCTACAAGGGCATGAGCTCGGCAAATTGAGGCCTCAGGCAAATTGAGTTTGATGGGATATAAATGAAACCCTTTGCATTTTAATTCACAAGAGCGAGGGAGAGAGAGAGTTTGAGAGATGGCAGGATCTGAGGGAGTAGGGATACAGGCAGGCAATCCAAGCAATTAACAGATCCTTGTTTACAGTGGTGGCCCGAGGGTTTAGACGAAAGGGATCTCCGATATGGCTCTGGATGGTAAGGAAAGGAGTCGAGAATCACGGGCCTGGAGCGTTGAGGAGTGTGGGATAATTCAGCAACCAGTTGTGAAGTGGACTGTAGACGACAATGCATGAACTAATTCGTTCGAAGAATGGTGGGAAATGTCTAAAGGAAAGGGAGACCTAGAAGGTGCAGAGAAGATCAATTCAAGTTGAGCATTCAAATGCGTGCTATTTGCAAGATGGTGCAAACAATCGGGGATGGAAAAATATTTCCAGAGGGCCAGTTCTCAGCTCATAAACTACTTTCTATCGTTCTCCTTTGAATGAATAGCTCAAACCTTTCCCGTGCGTGTAAAGTGAAGAAATTGTTTTCATGCGGTTCATGCAAGGGTTGAGTATGAAAATAGAATGGATGTGAGTCTATTTTAATAATTATTATTATAACTATTATTTTTATTATTGGATGCTTCTTAAAAATGGTTTTTAACTATGAAAGAGAACAAATAATAAATACGAAATATTAGAAAAAATTAATTACCTATAAAATTTAACTTCCTGAGTAACTACTGTGATCATGAGAATGGCCGCGGCATGTAGTAAAACTCTATCGTATTAATTATTTCGTTTATGTTGAACACATAAACGTAAACTATAATGGGGTTTCTCTTTTTCACATGACGTGAAATAAATTCTCGCCATTGTTTCAAGCCCAACATACTCAACAGGCACGTCTAATCATGCGGAGAGTAAGCGCTAGCACTTGATTTTCATAATTTTCTTGCGTTCTATAAATGCTTCTCGTTTGCCTCCAAATTTCCTATCCAGTTCAGACAACTCTTGAAAGTGACGTGTAGATAAATTTTGAAACAGGTTGAGGTAAATAAATAAGTGCATTAAATTCCTAAGGCTGTTTCAGTCTTGTTACCACGAATTTTCACAAAGTTAACTCGTCGATATCTTTTTTCCCTTCGTCCCCAGATATTCACTGGGTACTCCTTATCTAAGGAGAAAACGACTCCTATAAATGAGGAAAATGTCATTACTATGATAATTTAAGGATAGTTTTTATTTTTGCACCTCATAGACCATCGGTCACAGAAATATATAAACTTTCCTTACCTGCTTTATATTCTCGAAATTCTTTCTGAAAATTGAATTCTAAACCGATTTTTTCATATCTTTGGAGTGTTAGTTATGCGAGTATCCGGTAAATATTGATGGATGCTAGAATATGCATGTTATTTCGACAAAAATGATTTGAAGGGGATTATCCCTTGTAAATTATAATAGAATAAAATTAAACATATCACTCCACCAACTGTTTCACTACATACGAATAAATGCTGCAACAGGAGTCAAATCACGTCAGTTAAATAAAAATGGCGCACACGGAGAACTCTAATAGCGTTATAGAAGAAAGCGTTAAAATTTAAATTGTAAGGATCATATTACCAAAATTAGGCTTTTCATTTATCAAACTTACGGATGATAAACCATTTTTAAATCAAATTTGCGAAAAGTATTCCTTTTGGTCAGCGGATTCGCAAGCCTACCACTTAACCCTCAAGCAAATCTTGGATACTCAACTTCATTCCCCACTCAAATTCACTGTTCAACTATCCCAACTTCCTTGAAACTGGGTCCCTTCCCAAGGTGTCCTTTCTGGTCCCGTATTCACATTCCAGCACAGCCTAAGAAAAGGACGCCCTCTAGTTTCACCCTAGCTTCCAATTTAGGTAGCTAGCTTCAAGAAGGCCCTCGCATGCCCTTGAAACAGTGAAGAAACCCTACCAAACATCCCTTATCCTTCCCTCCACCAATTCTCGCGAAGGAATTTACCTAATGTATAAAAGGTTTTTACTTTTTAGCTATATTTTTAAAGAGTATGCAGTGCAGAAATACAAATCAAGTGACAGTCAACCTTTGCAGAACTCTCAATATCCTCTCGTCCAACACTATAAACTTAGCAAGTTCCATTAAATTGTCGTTCCAATATTTTTTGCCAAATTGCAATAAATTTTCATGAATGGCTGCATTTTCTCTGCGTGGAACGAAAGTTTTGCGGAATAATACGTGCCATTGTTTCACCAACAATTTTTACGATTTCATCCAGAGTAAGGTTAATGCAACATGGCAAGGGAGAAATTTTTCTGGGAAAAATCGACCTTTCGACCGATGGGTTAAGAAAAAATGAAGAAATTCGTTAAAATGACAAAGCATTCTAGCTACAAAAATCCATAGCTGACGGATGAAGGTTTTCATTAGATTTCGTAGGAAAATTTAAAGAAAGTAATAGTAAAGTAAAAAGGAAGGTGCTATTTCGCACTCGCCCGACCGCACCTTGAATATGCAGTGAGCGTATGAGATCCGGTGCAGAAAGATTTAATCCGCGAACTGAATAAAATACAAAGGAAGGCTGCGCGCTTCGTTCAAAACTGCTACGGGCGTGCAGACAGCGCAAACCCAGATGTTAAGCGAATTAGACTGGGAGCCGCTGGAGACTCGGAGGCTGCGCGCTAGGCTTAGATTCCTTGAACAATTGAGAATGGATTTCTTTAGGAGCGACACAGACAACATAATATTAGAACCACACTATATTTCCAGGTCCGCTAGAAGCGATAAATTATGAGAGATGTTTTGCCGAACGGATAGATATGGGAAATCATTTTTCCCCTGAACCATAAAGGATTTTAATAGACGCTAGTCCCAACTTCGTTAGAGCACTTCTTTTGTAATCTGTAAACGGCTGGTGTCCTAACACCCCCTGCCACACGCCTCTTAGGCGGCTTGCGGAGTATTATGTAGATGAAGATGAAAATAGGAACAGAATCTTTCCCGATTAGCTGTCCGGTAAACAGTTGTGACCGCAAAGGTCACAGGTCAGCGCTGCATTGGTGACAAGAGGTGTTCACTCGATTATACTTAATCCGAATGAAAGAAGGATGAAACTAGTGAAGCCAGAGGTTAAGGCAAGAGTCTTTGTTAATTTAAACAGATTCTCGTGTACAACAAAGACCTCTGTGTATGGCCTGCCGTAGCCTACACCCCTGTTACTCCTTTCACTCTGACCCGAACCCTCAGCACCTTAGACATAAGTAAATACTTATGTATGATTGAGCGCTTCCCCGGCGAGCAGAATAAACAAAATTTTCTCGGGTTCAGAATAAACAAACTTTACCATGTAGCCTGGAGAATGAGTGACAACACGGAACCCGAAACGTCGACGCGGTTAGAATGTCTTACCCACGCGGAAACCCGAGAAAAATGTTTTTTGAGAAAGGAAATACTATTTTCCATCCCTTTCCCTCTTTAACCTATGCAATATGCATGTGGTTTTCCAACATATCTTTCTTAACCGATCACTGTACTCGGAAGGCACTACAATATGATGACACCCAGGTCGTGAAAAATAAATCTAGTTAGTAGATCAGTACTGAGCGTAATTTTCAGTGTCTTATAATACATTGAATTTCAGGTTTTATCCTATTGCAATGCCAGCGTCCAAATATTTCAAATAATTATATATTAACTAATATACAAGGGTGGATCGGTAAGTAACGCACATGTGTATATATTACTACGCTATAATATACCCTTCATTTACTAAATTCATACACACATACTATGTGTAAAAGATACTTCATACTAGATGTTCCTCTATGAGGTATTTAAAAGAAATATAACCCAGATTGGGTACACACAGTACAGAGCACAATAAAAGACGCAAAATACTCACACGACTAAATTTTCGGCGGCACGACCACCTTCCTCGGAGTTAAACACATATTTAAACATAATATTAAAGTATTTTTGCATGGCAGTTGGATATCTTTGTTTTAGGTTTACTTCAAGTGACAAAACCAAGGTCACTTGAAAAACAACACGATGCATCCTGAATTCGTTAACGTGTAAATTTTAGAGAATTTTTCTTCCTTTTCTTTGGAAAAATTTGAAGAAATGAAATCACAAGCATGCGTAAGAATAAAGATGGAATTTTTGGACTTGGTATCAAAACAATGCAGCTTGAATCCAAAAAGTACTCTGCAGCGCGATGATCTATGTTACTCAGGCACATTCTCTCGGGTTAGGACTCCATAACGGCACCCATAGTGCAGGAAACGCATGTTCCTGTCTCTTTCCTACTATCGTGTGAGTGTGTACCTTTCCTTTCATCCTTGTGTCCTCGTCTATTCCTTCCCTTGGTGAGTGGTGAGCTGCCCCAGTGCCTCTCGTGGGCCACAGCAAAGGGAGTTTTCTGTGTATAAACCCCCGCCGAAATCATGGTAAATCAAAGCGTCCTGGTAGTGCAACTGGTAGAGCACCTGGCCGGCAACCAGGAGGTTCTGGGTTCGAGTCCCAGTCAGGCCGCATTTTTACCCTCTGATTTCTTATTACATATATAGCTTAATAATATCTTGCAATATGGATTGTATACGCAATTTCGAGCATAAGCAAAAAAATTCGAAATTTCTCACGGCACCGTGTAATACATTGAGCAACACAATCAAAGTCCTTATGGATAGCGTTTCTCATGGAGCAGACATCGATGAAATGGAATAGCCACCAACCTTGGTTTCCCACTCAAATGTAGGCCATATGCGAAGAGTTGACTCTGCACGGCTTTCATCTATGCATTCTGATGAATACTCCCATAACCGATGACAAATTGGATGCGGACCTTTTGCACTGATCATAACAAACGGACCTCTACCAGGCGGGTGTTTGCAACTTATGTCACTTTCATGACGTGGTATTAAGAGAATTGGCAGTCATATCGAGATTACGTAGGTGACTTCATTCAAACGTTAAAAAAATGCATTAAGTGTCAAATCTTGCATCAAAGTAACAACTGGATATCAATCGATCTATCATTATAAAAAGGCGTATGCAGAAGAGCCACTCATATTACTATAGAAAAAAATGGGAAGTGAGAAACTTAATTTTTCCCTATATTATCAAGGGGTAAATATGCATATGATTATTATTTAATATAGGTAATAAAATGGTTAAAAATTAGTAAATATAAGAATAAGCTCGCTTCTAGTTTTTAAAAATTTGAATTCTGCTTTTTAACTATTGTGTACCTATGGTGACATTATGAATACCAATTTAAGAAAAATCCATTTATGAATCACATCAAATCATGCACCATTATCAAATCTCACAAAAAATTTATTTTTTCACTCATGCATATTAATGAGATTTGCATGGATTTCCCGTTCATTCAAACGTAATAGCAGAAGCCGAGAACGGTAATAGAAAGGAGAATTAATTAAAAAACGAAATAAAAGCTGGTTTATATCACTTTCACGATTGATGAAAAAATTGAGTGCGAGGAATCGCATGATGTTAATTAATGGATATGTAAATGTTTTTATGCAAATTAAAATGTAGAAGTCACTTTTCTCGCTAATTACGCCACAAAAAGTTATTTTGACAGTGTAATTAATTATTCTACAAATAATTACAATGAATCTGATTCTTTGAATAAAATAAAAGTAATTAAAAAGTTGACAAAGTTTTAAAATTAATTATATTTTACGGTTAAATAACAGGCTTTGCCGTGAAAAAAGTCAATAAAGATAACACAAAATTACCAGTGCACCACGGGATATGATAAGGTATGAGAAAATATCGCAAATTCATGGTGGAAGAGGCTCGGTTCCCTCTATCCTTGAAGCAGTTAGTTATTTCCGAGTATGAAATGGTGCCAACGAGGTCACCCACTCATTGGTTCAACCCGGAGATAAGTTCGGACAAGTGTGCGCAGAGCTCACCCCGAAATAAGCTATAGGTGAGGGAACTCACGCATTCATGGTAAGATGTCCAGTACCTTTCTTTGGGCCACCGCCTATGAGTTAGGCACAGACATTTTCCTTAGGAGATTTAGCATCAACTTGGCCATCGACTGTGGATATCAAAGAGCAAGATCTCCATACCCTATTACACAGCTGTTTATTTTTGTTGCCACAACTAGCTATCATGTGAAAATGAATTCATTCACAAACAATCTAATATTTTTTAGGGAATCTAACACATTTTATGTGGAATTATGGGAGTTAAAACCATCCTAATTGCATTAAAACCATCCCTATACATGCTTTTTTATAACAAAAAATATTAAGTGAACAAGGTTTGGTAAGAATATGGATTATCGATGACTGCAAGTCGATTATTTGCCATTTAGCAATCACTTACAGTGGCGCCGACTCGATAGGGCCTGAGGGGGCCCGAGCCCCCTCAAAAATTCGTTATGGGTGTGATGAAAAATTTTCCAGGTTTGTCGATTTTCCTCGGAGAGTCCAGATATCGAGATTCGAGTTTTCAGGGTTCCAATGTTGATCATATGACTCTTCTAAAATGCTTAAAAACTTAAAACTCATTATTTATAAAATTTCCCGGCGCAAGATCCCCGGTTTGGGTCTACCAATATTTTTTGTAAGTTTGCACCCCTGATCACCTTAGTTGGTTAAATATTATCCATGTTACCTCATATTTAAAATTTTATTTCCTTGGCAGCGTTTGTAATGAAGGCAAACGTTTCCAGAACCTTTCGGTGGAAAATATTGAATTAAGTATTTAGTGGAACTTGCTCAATAGTGGTAGTCTACAGCTGAGGGACACTCACTCCCTTCTCCAGACAAACAGTGATGATATTTTACGCGCTTTACAGAAATTATGCAATAATTCAAAATTTTCTACAGTTAATAAACTAAAAAATTTCAAAACGCCCATTACATATTCATCAAACTCCTCTCACATGCTTAACGTGCACCTTTTATCCAAAGTTTGCGAAAATACAATGTAAAATGGTAATGTAAAATACGTTTAAGAAAAAACTTAGAAATTGGAATAATATTCCTAAGCGAAAAATATCTTTCTTTACTTCAAGCGTTGAGCGTTTAGCTCATCATGAGTAAAGCGATATTATGTTTTAAGAGGTGCTTCTATTAATGGCGAACCCAAGGGATTCTAATCCATTTGGCGTTAATTCAATTAATTATATTATATAATAATTTGGCGCCATAAGTGAAAAGCAATCAATTACGCGTCATTTTTCAATTTAGGGACATATATTACTGTTAAATTACGTGCCGCTAAAATTACGTTCACAACATATTATTCTGTTTTGCTTTACCAAATTTTTGCGATGTAAAGCTGTCAATGCGTTAGCTAGAGAAAACGTTTGGAAGAGTAATCATTCGCATTGTAGCGGGCATTTATTTCTCAACGGATCCTGTAAGTGGTAAAAATATCATAAGCGTAAGTGAAAATAAAGTGAATAATAACGTGGATATCTCTTAGAAAAATTAATAATCATAGCTCTAAATGGAGATAAAAATCGCATACAAGGTGTAATCAAAAAAAGACAAGAATGATTTAATTCTGCGCAAACCGTTCCACGTATTGTTACAAATAAGTAGCGCCATCTTGCGACACATCTGACGACTAAAATTGTGTTGCGTTTGTTTATGTCAGGTCATTCCTTAGCAGACGCAGGACGTGTCTTAACCTGTTCGTCGCCGCGTGGAACTGCAGCAATGAAGGAGCTGGAGGAATAGAGTGTGTGCGGGAAATTTTGCTTCAAACTCGGCTAAAGACTTACGGAGACATTTGGAATGATTCGGTAACCCTTTGTTAATGAAGCTAAGATTCGAAACCAGTGTTTTGAGTGGTACAATCTTTTTTCCAATCAATCTCAAACTTCTATAAATAAAGATTCGAGAACGGATTAACAGATCCCAAACATGTCCAATTGGTGAATGATTTGTTGCGGAAAAATCTCCATTTGAATATTATGGAGGTAGTCGAAGAAGATAACACTAGTTCTGGATCCTGTCAGATAATTTTGCCAGACATTTTGCGCATGACGTGAGTCGCATTAAAAATCGTCCCTCATAATGGCGTTTCAACGACGATAATGCGCTGGCTCATATGCTGATCGTGACTTAGTTCTTAGCCAAAATCAGAACTTCCATGATTTCGTAGCCACCCTATCCTCCAAACGTGGCTCCATCAGACTTCTTTCTTTCCAAAGTTCAAATCAACCTTGAAATGACACCGATTTGACTCTATTTCGGACATTAAAACCAATTTCACGGCGGACCTGAATAGGGCCTTTAAGGCGGCTTACCAGGCAGGGTTCGAGACCTGCAAGAAACGTTGGCAAAGCTGTGTCGTCAGTCTTTGAGAGTGACAAGTTTGATTATGCTGTCCTTCCTTCCCCGTCCTTTCCTTGGAGGCGTCGTCGGGCTCCTATCGCGGCGGCGCCTCCTTTCCCTGTTCCTTTCTGTCCTTCCCCTTCTGGCGGCGAGGAGAAAAGCTGACCGCTTATAGTCCTCGCCTCAGGAGTGTATCCAGCGAACCCGACCCAAGGGTTTCGTTTTCATTGTATCCGACGAAATAAACAAGTTATAAAATCTGATCGGTCTTTTTTTGATCGCACCTTGTATGATGATTTTAATGATCAGGGTAACATAAGGGTAAGGTTAAAAAGGGCTAAGTTAGACACCAAGTTAAAAGAGGAAAAAATGAGATGTAGCAATAGCAGAGTATGAATTTGAAAGACGCAAACTGTGAAAAGGAGGCAAATACGGATGTATACTACATAAAAGTGAAAGTTTTCCCCAGAAGTTAAGTGGTAATTGAGTCTTTTGATGCAATAGGCAAACAGCAAAACAGCGGACTTTCGAATTCAAACACAAACTTTATCACCTCTTAAAACAGCCTCGTGACACTGAATGGTTTGACTAAAACTTTCTTATCAAATATCACGTGAATATAATTCTATGAAATCATCCCTAATAATTGCTCGCCTTGTAAATGTTATCGCTAATTATTTCTTTTCGTATGCAAAACTTATAATAATTTCAGTAATAATGGTGGTATTTTGATTAAATATTTTGTTATACGTCCAGGTGCCTGCCTCAAGAAGAAAAAACTGGGAATTTGTTGACAATTGAACTGTCTCGTTTATTTTGGAGGATATCCACTGTAATATTCTAAAATATGGGTAACATCTAGTATTTTATTCCCAACGCATTCATCCAATCAATAATTTGCTTGCTAATCCCGATTCTTTAGTATTCACATTTTATATATTCTTAGGAAAATTCTCTTTATTTCTTATGCTCTTCGAAAAAAGCGTAAGGTATAAAGATAAATCTCCAGTAATTTCCCTGATTAATCAAAGCTTTCATTTTTATGCATTAAAATATCACTTCTAATCTAGCAGTGGCTCATCTCGGAGGAAAGAGAGGAACTCCTTTTCTCACCTAGGGAAAAAGGCAGGGGTTATAACCTGTCATGTCATTTGTCTGGCATCGCCCCAATCTCGGTGCTGTCGCCTCCTAGATACACTTCGTCCATCACAGACTTCGCACACCCCCTTCTCCAATTTCAACTTCCCACCGATCCCCACACGCTAACGGACTGACGCCTAACCGCTCCCTCCTTCAGTCATCCTTCTTCAACACGCACGCACAGCTCAGCTACTTACAAACTAGCATCTCAATTCTCGGTCCCTCTTCCCCTTGACTGTCTCAGTCTACCAAAGCGACTGATTAATTTCGAACTTAAAGTTGTGCTTGTTATTTACAGTCAAATAAATTCCTTGAATGATGTATACTTCTATGGAATACTTAGAGAAGTATTTTCAAGGCAATAAAATACAATGACGCAATCGAAATAAGATATTTTCAGTTTCCCAAATTGGGACCACCGTAAAATATATTTTGGCTGAGCAAAAGAGCATATAAAGCAATTATCTAATGATAGGGAACACTAACTGTGATAGAATACGTTTCATAATTATGTAACAACCTCTTTTTTCTTTCATTTGATGGAATTGAATTAAACATCATTTGTTCCATATGGCATCTGCAACACTGTTCAACAAATCAGGCTGATTATTCATTTTACTACATCCAAGGCCTTTGAAAGCTTTTCATTACATGTTCCTGGAGAATAAAGTTTAAACTACAGTTTTATAAATTTACTTTAATTGAGCCAAAAATAAAGGTTTTTTTTTATAGCGCAGAAGATTTCCTATTTATTCTCTTATTAGGGTTTATTTTGTGTAGTATATTTGAAAAGGACGAGTTCTAGACCTGATATTTCACACAGGCCATGGAATTCTAGAAAAATCGCTTAGCATACAGTATATATTGTAAATAACAAATATCAAACAAAACTCATTATGGTAGACAACGTATATTTACATGTCACTCACAGTGCAAGGGAGTGGTATCCAGGGATTACACATATTTTAGATAAATATCTTCCATCCCGACTTAAAGAGTTCAATATAAAATTATGAAATTAAGAAATAAGGCATTTGAACAACTTCACACCTTTTGAAAGGTATATCACTTCGCGAAATCGTTCGTTTGAATCTTTTCTATCTTATTGCGCATTCTTTTCCTGCACAGTGACAGGGCCTTTCTCAATTGATACCAACCCGACTCTCTATTTTTTTCGTTCTGATAAAGATAGTCACAATCGCAAAAATAGCCGCCTGTATAAAAGAATTACACTCTTTTATGCCATTACCTGTATGGGTCACTTAATCCATCCTTTTATCCAAGCCTGTATTTGATTTTTGGCGGTAAAATGTATGAAACGGTTTAAGAGATTGATGCCTGTAAACTATGCAACTATATATAGTTAAAGGCAGATCATATCGTAAGAATCAGTCGACTCACTAAGTTTTTCCATCCAAAGGTTGGTTGGAATGAGTGATGGATGAGCTTAACCCCAACTTAGACTCAAACTTGTAATTGTCACAAATTCATGGCAATATAGCTAGTTACTTTCACTGGTCCACCTAACAAAAGAACGATTTTTTTCCTGGGACTATCTAAAGACTTCACCCAGCAGCCTTTGGTCTAACTTAGTGAGTAAAGCCGTAAGTTTCTGAGGTAAGTAGCGTTGGTAGCCCGAAACGGTATCCCAGGTTTCAAAACCCGATCGACACCTTCAGCAATCCTCGAGTAGAAATCTTTGAAGAATAAGAATTCCCCCTCCCCCAACCGCGAATTTGAAAAAATCTCATGACCGTGGCTTAATACAGAGTGAGTTTTTCCCTCACCAATTTTAAATTAAGCTCTGGTTGAATCACTGAGTGAGTGATACAAAGGTTAACATTGGCAAAGAATACTAAGTTAAAGTGTGGCAATGTCACTTCCGCCGCTCGGTCTCGCCAATTTTCTTTCTAAACATCTATCCAAACCTCCTGTCCTAACGGGAACGGCCGTAGAGAACCCTTGCCGGTATCACCCTGCCGCTTGCCGCCATGGAATGTAGACACCCCTTTCGCAAGCAATTTCATCCACAGCCTTAAGCCAGATACCCATTCGTTTCATTTCCTGCGGGTTCAACACTCCTAGACTTTATTAAATTCTGGTAAAAAGAGAATTCCTAAAAAAAACCCTGGTTCCCGCCCGAGTTTATGCATGTTCGTACATGCAGAGATTCACTTCCACCAATCACCCCACGATGTTTCGTAAAACCACTCCCGTAAGCTCATAACCGCGCCACCTCACACACAGGCCGCGAAGAAAGTAGAAAATAAAAAAGATAAAAAGGTTAAGGAGGGAATAAGTTTTTAAGAGTGGATTAAGATAAGGATAACGTGAGGCCTTAGCAAGAAGGTAAGATATCGAAAAAATAATTTGATACATTCAAACTTACAGGTACCTCAAAAGTGAGTAGTTTCCAGGCCCTACCTTGTCCTAAAGAGTATTTACATCCATTAAAGGATTTTTTCTGGGAATATCTAAAGACTTCACAAAGTAGCCTTTGGTCTAACTTAGGGACTGAAGCCGTAAACTTCCGAGGCAAGTAGCGCTGGTAGGCTGAAGCGGTATTTCCAATAGCGGTATAACATTGCATCATTTTGTCTGATTCAATACATTGCAATGCATTTTAATATTGAAATAGCAAAACGAAAGGAGATGTAAATCAAACTTTACATAAATAACATGTTGACAATTATAATATTACAGAACCCAATAGTTTTCATTGGAGTTTCTCTGTGTAATTACTCGAATTAAAGTTAAGATATATAAGATTGGTTTAATTAAATTATAATTACAATAAAGTTTACAACTAAGTTACTAGTAAAATAAGACCTACAATAAGGGCTGCATTGAGTTGGGATAAATTTTCCTCGTATGTTACCGATTCATTCAAATTCCGTTGCAAGAACTAAATTTATCGGGAATTAATCATCTACAAGTCTTTTTCTCATTTCTCCAACCCTATCCTCACTACAATAGAATTATAACTGGAGCACGTAGGGAAAATATAAAATTGGAATAGATTGCAGAGTTAAGTTTCACAATGGCCTTAGCTAGAGAGCATGAGATCAACGAGAATAGGGGGTACTAAACTTAAACATATTACTTGCGGCAGTAAATTCTTACACCCGTTCAAAGCTAAATCCTTGGTCGGCTACAATAATTGAAAAAAGATTATTTCGTTACATTTCGTCTAGACATATTTGACAAAGTAACGCCGATCACTGTAAAGAGGGAATATGTAACGAAACAAATATGATCTAAAAAAAAAGCTATCTCTGTCCGACGTCGTATCGCGAACTTATTTTCCAAAGGTTTACTAGAGGGAAAAAACACATTCCACTGATTAAAGTAATGTAATTTCTCACTCTGAACTTTCGGTTGCACTAACTTTTCCAGCCCTTATTTGTCACGTAGCTTATGAAAGTAAATTAAGCTGTTCCAACGAAAAAGAGGCATTTGATCGGAATATGAAGTTAATAAGGGTCATGCTCGAAGGCTCGACATAGGCGCTTATTCTCACATCGAGAAATTAGAGATAAAATATCTAGATAAATGGAGATTATAGCGATCTTCATTCGCGACTGGAGACTAAGTGGTGGAATATATTTCATCATGTTGTTTCAAATAACGTCCTAGAAAATAAAATGAGGTACCTAACTGAAATTTCTCTCGTTGTAGCTGACCTTTGCATTTAGTTGAAGGAACGAAATTTAAAGCATGGTATTCAGTTGCCTTACAAAAAACAACATTGCACCGTGAATTTATGCAATATTTCTACAGTACACTGCTTGTGCATTAGTTCCATTTCCAAGAGATGGCATGCAGATTGCACCCTGTAATCACCATATTTAATGCAGTGAATTAAACACATCAGAATGAAAATCAATTTTAAATTCAAAAAGGAAATAAAATAAAGGGATACACAACTGAATGTGTCAGTAAAATGTTTCCCTGAAGTAAGTCACTAGAAATTTAGCTATACTTAGCACATAAGGTCTGAATTATTCGGTAATGTTTGCCCTTTGGTCTTGTGTAGAAAACAATCACACTTATCATAAAATATATAAGCCTTGCTAGGCACAATGATTATTGACTTGGGAAGGAATCGGGAGCGTACCCATCCGTTATGAAGAAGCCCAAGACAAAACTACCACTACGACTCATCTGATGGGGGAATTTAGTTTTTTTTTACTCCCTTTAATCCGCTACTTGTTTTATTGGAATATTTCCTGACACAGAAATTTAACACATAACTAAGTATTTGAAAATTAGAAGATGCATATCCTATGGCACAATTCATCATATTCATAAATCAACATTCTTTAGGTTGGTTTGATGCAACTCTCCATTCCTCCTTCTTATTCGTAGCATTTTAATAGTGACGTATTTCATCTCTTTTACATCCTTTATAACCTGTCCTATGTAACTCATTCCGGGCCGTCCCTTACCCTTCTTCCCGTCCACCTGTCCTTTCATTGTTTCATTAGGCCATCAGGCTACAATGTGGTCAACAAGTTGCCCCTTCTTCTTCTCCTTACGGTTTTCAGGAGGCTTTTTTCCCACTCTTCTTAGCACTTCCTCGTTACTTACATCGTCAATCCATTTTATCTCCATCATTATTCGATAACACCACATTTTGAATGCTTTCACACTGCAACAGTAAACGTCCACGGTTCTATCCCATAGATAAACATGCTCCATATTTAGCATCATGAATCGTTTCCTCACATCTACTTGTAATTTCAGTAGAAGATCAGATCATAAAAATAAAATAAGAGAGACAGACTGTATAACAGATAGATTTAGAATGTCGATATTACGCGATCAATAGAAGACTATAACGGAAGCGTTAGGACTTAAAAATAGGTTAGTTGCCTGGTAGTGTAGCTAAAGTTAAGTATTCCGTAATACATGTTTCTGAATTTTCCAAGTAGATATTTCTAACAGCATGTTTTGCATTTTCTAGCTTCATAGGCAGATTTCTTTCATAATTATGATGTAGATTAATTCCATAGCTTAAGCATCATATTTAGCGTACATATTGTGTATTGCATGTTCGAGGAAGTACATTTTAATCCTCTGGTGCCTGTTGGTATATCGTTCACCCTCTGCCAAACGCCTCCGTAGGGGGCTTGCAAGGTAATATGTAGATTTAGATTATTTTTCGCAAAGAATAATATCCTACGTACGAAGAATCGCATCCAGTGTCCCCGTTCCTAATTACTTTAGTCACGCACTTACCCGAAACTCTTGTACTGCTGTCGTTGTCGTTTCGGCACGAGGCAGCTGGCATCCATCTGATTACGCGCCCTTGTTCCTCCAGCCAACCGCCGCACGTTTCCAGCATACGCTCTGTGATTCAGGATTCCGCTCCATGTGCCGCGTCACCCTGACTACGCTGCCGGGAATTCATACAGATGGTTCCGTAATTCAATTATTCTCCTCATTGCTTTCGCTACCTCACCTACCTATCTCATTCCTCAAATAAACCTATTTTTATTCTATAGCGGTCGTATATTTCATTTGAAATCGGTAGGTACGCGTGAGGCGCTTGCTAGAGATGATAATTGAGTTTGACGGGAAGATAATACCGTTGATGAAAATAAAAATGATTTTGCAGAAAATAAAATTCTTATAAATTTGTTTAATTTTTCTTTAGGAACTGCAAAAAATTTGAAATCAGCAGATTTCACCCAAAGCGCAGTTAGAAAAAAAAATTTATTTTAGAATGTTATGGGATGATTTTCTCGCGATAAAAGTTGTATAAAAATGAATAATTTGCATGAGCGACGCAAACCAAATGATGAGGAAAAATTTTATCCATCAGCTTATGAGTACAAAGGGTTAAATTTTTGTGATTACCTCGTTAATCGCTGCCGACTGACTGCTTAACATGGAGCTATCAATCACTTATCCTTATTGATAATTACTGCCGAATATTGTTTATCATTTATGGATTTTATCCTACGGTAAAAATTTACAAAAGCCAGATAAAAGAGAGAAGAATAATGAACTTAGGGAAATTACTTGGAAAAAAATACGCAAGGATATGAAAAGTATTATCTTAAGATGAACAAGAAGAAAGGGACCGCAGGTCCATTCATGATACATGATATTAGTAATATATCATAAAATGGGTTTCATTATGTGCTAATATCCATTGATTAAAAGAGAGTCGTCAGCTGTAATAGCAAGAGAATTAATTCATTCTTTAATGAAAATAAATTTGGCTTTAATATCGAAATTGATTCCTAACTCATTTAAAACTTGAATATTGCACACAAATTGCTGAATAAAATTGCATGGCATTCAGGTACCAACAGGTGTTTCCATAAAGGGAATGAAATGGATTGATGAAGCAAATGATGAAGAGAGGACTAGTTTAAAATTAACGCAACGTGAATTATCCTCCAAGTAACTCTCCTCCGACTTCACGTGCTCTTCAATTCCAATCGAGAAAAACAAAAAGTCAAAGACAAAGGTCTTGTACATAACTAAACTTCATTCGAAAAATTGAAAACCTATTAAAACATCAGTTTCAGGTGCAGCGATTGGCTTATTCACAATAAAAACTGTAGCATTGATCATCTTAAGGAGAGAAATTTGCGAGAAAAAATTTAAGTTCCATTCCAGTATCTATTTTCACACTTTAGAACAAATTTAAATTATCCTCCCAACCATTTGAGTTTTACCTTTTGCATAAAAAAGCATTACTGACTATTCAAGACGTAACAAGCTATAATTATGGCAGCATAGAAATGACTTTATGGAGTTTTTTCACAACAGTTATGGTTGTAAGTTGTAAATCAAAAAGAAGCAGGTCAAATAGAGCAGAATGATGAGCATAGACAATGATTTTGTTAAAAACACAAGGATATGAAAAGTATTATCATCACATGAACAAAAAAAGGGACCATGGGATAAAATCCATTTTTTCAATAATTTTATCAATAAGTGTGAGTGATTGTTAGCTCCAGGTTTAGCAGTCAATTGGAAGTGAATAACTAGGTAGTCAGGAAATTTAAATTCACTGATAAACCTCGACAGCGTTTAAAAACTGTTGATAAAACTCAAATCACTATACCACACCATCGCCGTCAATACACGATTTATTAATAATTCTCTGTAATTCAACGAAGGATTTGAGTTCGAAAAACACAAATTTTTTAAACCACCATCAGCTAACTGAATAAGATAATTTTAGTTCAGACACATGCATAACAGCTGATCATCTCATTTAAAGAAAATTTTATTTTTAGATATTCGGAGGTTCACACACACATTATTTTATGGTCAAAAACATAAGATAATAGTCGAAAAAAAGGCCAGTATTAATTCCGTTATTTAAGGGGTATAGAGCGAAAAATACCTCTTAGGTTATGGATTTATAACGTACTGCTTTCGTGGACAAAAAATTACGCGTTTGTCAATTATGAGGGTGAGAGAGAGATGTCAAAGAGAACACAGAGCATGGGAAACCAGATCATAAACGCACCATTAAACCCTCTGCTCAGGAAATGGGGACCCATTTCCCTTTTTGTACGTGGGTAGAGCAAGAAAAAAATATGATGGCGTGGAAGAAAAAAAAAGATATGTCCGGGGCAAAGGGGACAATGAAAAATATTCCCCACCCTTTCCGCTGTCTGTTCCTCTTTTCCCTCTCCTCTGATGAACATTTCCGAAAAATAGTGGCCAAGGAAAGGTTTCTGTTCGTTTGCATCATTTTTCCGTTTTGAACGCGATAAAACGTACCTATATTTGAATTTCCGAGCTTCCGAGGAGAGAACTGGAATAGAATACAAATGTAGCTGAAATTTTTCGAGAAGGAAATAATGCAACCAAAGGAGGCGAGCTTGCGAAATCAAGCTGACAAAATGGAAGAGACACTAATCTATCCGTTCGAGGAATTATTTCTGTAGCCAATTCGGGTGCCTTTTAATCTCTTTTTATCAATGCACGCCGAGCAGCGATGAGCGCCGAGCTGTCTATTCATTCTCAAAATTTGCAGTATAGTGATAAATATATGGTTTATATATGGTGTAATATAGGGTTTGCAACCGCATCAGGGTCTTCATTTCTTCAAAATAACAAAGGAAATATTGGAGAGCCTGACTCTGTTTTTAACCCGAGTACAATGCATTTGAAGTAAGTATTTTACCCGCGTGAAATAGCGTCATTAGTCACGGAAACGATAGGTTATCGCAACGCGAATATTCATTACGACATAGAGCACATCCTCGCGATATTCGAGTCACTGAATGGTAAGCGACGCAGTGGTGACGTTTCCAAATGATTCATCAAACCATTGATAACCTTGACTCCTGGTTGATTCAAAATTTAAGTTAGACGGTGAGCGGAACACGAGGCAGTGGTCACTGGGGCAGTGGAGGTGAGGTGGGAAGAGGAGACTGTTATTCGGACGCAAGAACAAAAGGACAAGGTGACAAAGTGGGAAAAATGGAAGGTGTAATCACTGGTCGAAAATAGGTCAGAGAGGAAATAATTGCGACAGGAATGTTACTATGTATAAGAAAAAAGAGGTTAAGATGAGGAGAAAGAGGAGAAAAAGTAGGAAAAATAGCGCACAATGGAAAAAATTATTTCCGTACTCCGCGCACGGGATCTGCTTATACACCGCTCCACAACATTAATCCTTGAGTGTGTCCCTGCGTTTATAGACAAATAACGTCGTGCGAACGCATATTCCAGGAAAAAGGGTTGCACCGAGAGGATTAATAGGTTTTAAAAATGCTGTATCCTGTGTGTTATGCTGTCTCTTTTTTTGAATGTTAGGTGGTGTGCCTTCCCGGCAGGATATCCAACCGCAGAAATTTTATGACGTGCAATAACAAACTGTAATGATAAAACGACGCAAAAGACGCGTCGGACGCAACCGGAAGTACTAGTAATGATATGTACTTATTTTTGTTTAAATCCGTGCATTCTTATGGAAATGCATAGTGAACAGACAAACAGATATCCTCTTTAATATATATTGATACAGATGGACACAAGGAAATAGGTTGGATGAATTGAGGAGCTGAGTCGGCGGCGGTTAGCAGCAGAAATATTTCGATGCTCTTCCTATGTCCCCTAGGACTGGTAGCAGGAGGCCTGCTGATAGGAGGAGTGATGGCTGGCTCCGGGTGGCTTTCAGGATTTTGTCGTACGAAATCGCTCGTGGGAAAATCCTCCCGGAGTGACGTGGGTTAAGATTGGGGAATGGGGCAGTGGAGGTGAGGTAGGAGGAGAGGACTGTGATTCGGAAGCGAGAACGAAAGGACAAGGTGACAAGGTGGAAAGAATGGAAGGAGTGATCACTGCTCGGAAATAGGGCAGGGAGAAAATAATTGCGACAGAACAGGTACTATAAGAATAAAGAGGTAAAGATGAGGGAGGAGATAAAGTAGGTAAAATCGAGAGAAAATTTGATGTTGACTTCTGTAGAATTCTGCTTCCCTTTATATAAATAAAATTCTTTCCATGGAATCTAACGTGAATGTTTCATATACTCATTGTCAATATGTTTGGATTAGAAAAAATATATGACGATTTTCATCATTTGGCTAGAAATAGAATTTTAAAAAATATAAAACTATGCGCATAAAATTGTGAAATAAAATCTGATGTAAGGTAATAACGGTTTCAATGTCTTTGACAAAGTTCTCATCGTTTTTCCTCTCTCAACTACAGTTTCCAAACAAATATATTGTGGTTCACCTGTAGGTAACATATCAAAAGGTAATTCAAGATTTATTTCCAATTACTCATGGCTTATTAAATAAATATTTACCCGACTAAAAAACTCCTTTTAAAATCTTCAAGTATTAAATATAAATCTCTGAACATTTGCTATTACAATAGGAACATATAGTAGTTTCAGATCATACGAACCCCCTAGAACACTTCGCAATTTTATTTTGCCACCATACAGCTGCGAGTCGTTCAAAATTAATGTATAAAGAGTTTCCATAACCGAAAATAATGCTATTTTTTATCCTACAAATTTTGCAAAAAAAAATCAATGAAGAAATCTAAATAAATTATAGTTTTTTATTTTACTAAAATAAGTTTATCCTTGAATATTGAAATCTGGAAATGGGAAATAATTTTGAGGAATATTATTCGTAAAAACGTCTCTAAGCAACATGCGAAAAAATATTATCGGTACGGGCAGAAAAGGCGGGATGTACATCGTGATATGGTTGGTACAAGAATTAAAGCTATACAAAAAAAACTTAGGCCTACAAGTTACTTGGGCCCATCCACAGATTTATTTCCACGGTATCAAAGTCACTGCTTGACTTGTGAAATTCAACTTCCACAAAGCCGTGTCTAAGAAATAAAAAAACTGCAAAATGAGACTGAAATACGAACGGCCTTGTTTAAAGGAATAAAAAGTATTTGGAGGACAGCAGGAGAAAGAAAAGTGAATAAAGTACAAGATCGAACGTTGAGGACTGCACGACCTAAGCCAGCAGTAATGGAGCGTAGGAAGTGCTCAGCATCACCAGGAAACCCACGGTAGAGATGATGAAGGGCAAGGTGTAGGGGACTATAAACATGCGCTCGTGCGGGAGTGGTCGTGGCCGGGGAGGGAGGAGAATTATTTCCGGGTCATCGCCACCGTGGCACCCTTCCCTACTCTCATAAACATTCTCACCGCTGCTATATCTGCCTCTGGGCCTGAGGTGGTTAGTTGTACTTGAGGGGTCAGAAGGGATCTTATAAAACCCCGGCACATAGGTCTTTCGCTATGGTTATTTTGCTCGATAAGAGAAAAGGAAGCATTACCAGTATTCAGCTACAGTGTTAATAAATGCATTTTTTCATTACGTCCTATGGTTTTTGACCCAAATAATAGCAATCAGAGATTAAAAATATGAAAATAAAGTCAGGGTGCTGAACTCCACTTTCCCTTACCAAATACCAAAAATTGTTTTTCAAAAATGTATGTGAAGAAATTTCTTGTAAATAAAAGTAAAAACAGTTGCTATCAATACTATTGCTCAGTGGCATGATATGTTAAATAAATAATTGAAAAAAGATTACAGCCACCTAACTTAGTTTTTAGTTAATCAATATCAATCGTTAGAAGTTTTACTGAGATAATTAGAGAATTTGCTTTTTGTCAATCTCATTTTTATAGCACACAGTACCTTTTTTGAACAAACCACGCTACATGTGTATATTTTAACCTCCCCAATTTATGTAGCCAACACCTTCTGGTAATTGAATAAAAAAAACCTTATTTGGAGTCCATTTTCCAAACCTTATTAACAGTGCATTTGTGGAGTAAAAATGCACTGTTAAAGGAGGTTTATTTGAAAAAAATATATGCCTATCCAAGAAGTCACACTATCTTGAATTTATTATAGTCATTGCACCAGGTTCAAATTCTCCGTCGAAATATGAATAAGTGATATAAGCGGCGAAAGCGGAGGATTAATGATAGAAGTAATGAGTAAAAACGGGATCTTCCCGTCTTTGTGCCTTAATAATCCATACGTCCGCATTGGAATCGATTTATAATTGATAATTAAGTCATTAAGTGCTTATACTTTGTATCGATCGATATTTTTACGACTAAAGTGTGTGCTAAGAGCAGGTGATTAGAAAAGCTGTAGCGTACGGGTAACACCCATGTCAAGAATGACAAAATTGTAAGCGAAATTGTTCACCAAGAGGGTTTTAATTATTTATTCTCATCTGAGAGACGATGACTTACTAATATATGAGATACTTGTTTTAGTTTTCTCCCGGTGGCGATTCAAAAAAATCCAAAATCCAATTAATAGATATCACTTTTTTAAGATTTTTATATTGTATTGAATAAAAAAAACAAATAGCGTCCTTTGATTCATGTACTTGCATGAGTATTCAGTAAACATTTCCAAATGAGACTGATTATGATTTTATGGCGATGGTTTTATGAGATATGTGTATGAGAATGGGGTGTATGATGATGGGGTAATGAGAATTATACTTCATCCTTTGCTAAAGGGAACTCATTGCTATCCCTGCTTTTTGCCTGGAGACTAATGACTTCACATTTTCTGAGACGAGAGAGCGAAGGAGTGGCGATGAGCCTGGTGGAAATTTGCACAACTGAAAGAGTAAACGCGATACTTCTAAGAAAAGAAGGGTGGGAGGGAGGTGAATTATTCTTGAGGTAGGTGGGAAGGATGTTCCATCACAATCTTGGTTGCAGAAAAATGACTGTATTATAATTTCTCGCATCTCCTCCACGGCGAATACCGTAAAAAAGGAAACCAAAGTTATAAAGGGCAAAATTCGCAGCACAAATTTTATTGGGATACCTTATTCCCTCACAGTACATTAAAAACTTACCACCGGTGGTAGATTGTCACATTGTCATCGATAAGTATGTGTGCTAATCTTGTCAATACGAAAGTTAAGACTAAGTTTGAAGGAACTTTGAAAGCAAATTTGATTGTTTTACTCTAGTCTACTGTACTGTACAGTACAATAAATGTTTATCCATAAACTACATCAAAGACTTAATTTGTTTCCAGGAATTCTAGGGACTACTTGCTCTGACGTAGAAATTCAAAGAAACTGGAGAGTTATCACTTTAAGGATGACGGATTCGGCTATATCCAAACAAGTTGCTTATGTACAAGCTCATATACATTCGGGTCGTTTTTTATTAAATGGCTTGCGATTAAGTACTTAGCTCATTTTCTCTCGCTTATCCTATTCGTTCTCCAGTGGTAACACAAACATTTATAACTTTCTCTATCTTGTATCAAACGGGTATATTACAGCCTTTTCCAGACTGTCTTGACTTCAATTTACATTTCTCCAACCGCCTTCCACTCTCCAACTTCCTCCATCCGGAACCCAATAACTGCCAGGCATTCTGTTGCCTTCCTCCAGGAACTCATTTCGCCCCCACGATGTTGGCGGGAATCGGAGCGGGAATAGGCGTGCGAATATTGCTTTTGCAGTGCAGTCACTGGTATCGCAGACCGGGTGGCAGACGAAATCATAAGGCGGAACACGGAGAAGAGCAACACACATGCACGGCAAAGCTTAGAAGAGCAAAAGGCTGATTGCTTTGAATAGCCCCCGATGAAGCGATTGCAAGGGATTACTATGCAGGGCACAAATCCGGTCGTCGAGGAGTACGTTTAAGATGCAGCAGGAGGTGAACCGATCACTAATGCAAATGAATCGCGTTTGTTATTGAATTTCTTCATCTTCATTTAACATGCGACATGATACCCACGAATTTTAACACGGTTTACAAGAAATTTTTCCATTGCATTAATAAATTAATGAAAGTCTCTGTTAATCGATAGTCATTGCGTAATCGCCCTCTATTCAAAGTAATGAGCCTTTTCATCATATAAGTAATTTCTAATTTTGAGAATACCGGGACGAGCCACGGTGACCACTTTTACGGGAGTCACCGGCAATGCACAAATTATCTCGAAAATCCACAGAGAAAAAAATCATCCTGGTCAAGGCGAATGATTTTTTCTCTGTGGATTTTTCGCATAATTGTTTTATTATTTACAATGAGAATGCAAATATTCTTCAACACCATTTTGAAGACTAAATGGAGAGAATTCTTCCAGAATTAGGAGCCACTTAGCACCAAAAATGAGGAGTTTGAAGATGTATATGAGGAGGTCTAAAGAGATATTCATGATGAAGACTCAGACAGTTGATTAGAAATGCTGATGCAGTAAAACCTTTAAAACGACTAAAGGAACACGAAGAGGTAATATTTAAGGCAAGGGCTATTGAGGTATGAGAAAAGTAGATATACTTCAATGAACGCTAAAAAGGTAGGCCACATAAGCGGGTACAATGTGAATAATGCAAATAAGAGTACCTTGCTAATGCAATTCACTGTCTGCGCCGAGTTTTCCCACCACAGGTTTGAGAAACTCAGAAAAGTAGAATTGCGTTCTTCTTAGTCTCCCAGTGTCTCAGCATAAATGTTGAATGGAGACGCTACATTCGTTTTTTACTCTTACTTGAAGAGATAACTTAACTATTAGAGCAATCAAATCATAAGTGTTAATTCATAGTTTGAAAAATGATTGCAAAATGGCATAAGTAAAGTGAAACAGCATATGCTTAATCAAAAAGAGAAGGTGCCAAATTTTATGCTTCATCCGTTATATCAGCTTCTGTGAAGAGTATTGCTTCCCATTTTTAAAAAAAGTCGTTTCTCAAAAGTAATTATTAACCAAAAATAAAAAATGAGAGGGATTCCATCCTTAGAGAATATTTCTCTAACAATTTCAAGATAATCTTTTACTATTTGTCAATGATATTCACGGAACACTTAGGTAAAATATTAGGATTTAGTATTGTAGTTTAAAAAAACATGAGTATCTTTTTGATGGAAGTATTTTGCATAAAATACGAACCTCTAATAATGAAAGTGGTGAATATTCTGGTTCCTCATTAACTCACATTGGCGCCTCCTTGCAAAGGCGTAAATCTAACTTCGTCAGCGTCGACGAGAAAGGGACCTAGACTCCTCCTAACTTTGCCCACAACAAGTGCAATTGCATTTGACCAGGGACCTGAGGAGACTGCTAGACCTTGCCCATTTGCGAGAAGAAACTGCGGCAAACAGACAGCAGTTCCTTCAGCAGAATAACGCATATGCAGATCTGCCCGGGTGACCATTGCCAATTTGCACTTGGCCCTCGGCTCCCTTCTCAAAGGCAGAAACTTCAGCACGAATCCCATTATCAATTATCAACACTTGAGAATATTAAGCTAGTCAGCGCCCTACGAGAATCAAATAACCTTTCTTTTTTGAAAAATGTTAGATAGTTCAAATAGAAACGAACTAAGGCTTCATTTTTCTCGTAATTGAACGGTCAATTATAAAATAATGATGCAAACAGGTGTGGTAAATATGGGGTAATTATAACTCTAGGAGAAAAGCTTTTTTATCCATAGAATCGGCGTTGACAAAATAATATATGGAAGGAGTACGATATTTTTATAATTATGAAGTCGATTTATCGATATTTTTAATATACAATGGTACGCAACGGAATTTAAAATTTCCAGCTTTAATCGACATTTTTTTATTTTAAAATATATCATGACGACAATACGCATACAAGTATTTAAAAATAGGCTTTCTATCAAATTATTTTGTGAGAGGAAAATTATTGAAAAATAATTTCATATTGCCATTTCAAAAAACGCATAAAGGCGAAATATTCAGAAAATAAACTAAAAACATAGTATTATGAGGAAAATTTTTAGAATAATTATTATTACAATTAGAACTCTCAATATTTACCACAATATCGGACCAATTAGATGGAACACAGCGTCTTCAATCTCAATCATAAACAGTATCCCCCATTCTCCATTACCACAGCATAATGATTCCACCCCCTTTAGCCCCCATCTTCCGTTCATATTCATATTCTCAAATTAATCCACAACCATAAAAGTGCGAGATAGATCTAATAGCTGCTTAGGTCCACCCAGTACACTCAACAAGCATAACTAACCTTTCGGAGGAACTCTGTATGGAGGAACGATCTAAAAATTTCCCCTTTTCTTAAAATATAGATGCCAACTTATGGTCTGCTCTGAGGTCGTTGGTACCATCCATATCCTCTCTCTCTCAAAACTCTTCACTTTTTAGTTGTTTTGAGAATAAAAAAAGACCTCACAGTTGAATAAAAGGCAAAATTAGTTGATTTCGCTCTCCTCCTTCGACATAACCTCGTAAGTCAAGAATTACGTCTCCTACTTCTCCTGCTTCTTTTACAGCCTTCTCCCCTCACAAACTCTGAAATAAAAGGGCTAATTGTAGCGCTCAGGAAAAGACATTTACTCCATCAATATTACCACTGCTTAATAACTTTACATATGAATCGTGGTATCTATACTGTGTTCTCTTAAATGATTAAACCAATCAATATTAACGTGTCTTCGATTTTGAATTTTATTTTATTTATTCGAGGAAAAAGTTCTGAATTTTATAAACCAATTTTAAGTTCAAATGCACTCTATCTCGTTATGGAGAAATTAAAGTGATCTGATGTAAAAACAAATTCTGGACATTCCAATGGTGGACGTATTTCACCTCTTACAGCACCAATGAGAACTTAAAAACAACAGATAACCACTCTTAAAGATTAAAGATCTTAGTTTTTTTATGAAGCAAATACACCACGTTAATTAGAAGGTGTGAAAACAGCTCGAATAGAAGGATAAAGAACACCTTGATGGAATGCCTTAAATTGGATTTGAGAAGGGTAATAACCGATTATTTGTTTCCGGGTTAAATCCCGACCCAAGAGGTCTTTTGGGCCCCAAGACGGGAGCTGGAACGCGCCCGAAACTGTCGTCCATCAAAAATGAGTCAACGTGGAATAAACCTGGAAACCAATCATCAATTTAATCACCGCGGAAGCCTCCGTAAAAAAAGTTAATAGCCGTTGGTAAACTTTTCTGGGAAAGATGATGTCTCCATGTTTCTGGGTTTCGCTGCGTGGATTTTCTTTGTGACGACCGTTTCTCCGGTATTCCTGCATCGACCTGATCGACCTCCAGTTCCTCCGGCATCGACCTGAAGACGCCGGTTGGAATACCGGAGAAACTGTCGTCACAAAGAAAATCTACGCGGCGAAACCCAGAAACATGGAGACATCATCTAGACAACGCCGCGGAAAACTACGCATCAACTTTTCTGGGAAAGGCCGGTTTCAGAAAAAAAAACATAAAAAGTCTCATCCCCTTTTTTGGTGAAATGGAATCGACTCTGACATGATTTGAGAAACACATAAAATCATGAGAAAGATACGACAAGATGTGAGAAGTCAAACGGATGCAGCGAAAATGTATGATGTGATGTGAGATGACGGTTCTGCGTGATGAGGAGAGGATTCATTCGGAAGCGAAAGGGAGAGTAATATGAGACAGACACAGGTGCTCAGAAAATCCACGAGAAAAGATGAATGCACTGACAGGATGCCAAGTAATGAGCTATTTTCTCCCTTCAAATATCCATAATTTCACCGGAAATGTGGTAAACGAATAGGGACATGGATAACTGATAAATGGATACGGTTATTACTCTTCTCTGTACCCTCTCCGTTTATGGCACATCCGCGCTGAGTGAAATTTGCCCACGCGGAAAAAATAAGTTAATGGGAATAAGAACCGAGAAGAAACCTTTAATTATTTTTTCATTTAATTTATTTCTGTACCACCAAAAACTGCACCATTAGGCTTTAATTCTGGGGTTTTGTTGACTTAACAATCAAACCTACACGAACCTCAATGCCCTGGATAGGAGCAACCTCTATGGACGAGACTTATTAACCCATTATTCCCCAGACTGCACATAGGGCTTTTAACTCCGGTTATTTCGTATTTCACGGTTAATTATGGCCTAATTAAGATTAATTTTCGGACAAAATTATTATATTCAGCATAATATATGATTTGCATAATGTTGCGTTTACGCAACGCTGGGAAAACTCCGGTAAATAAAAGCAAAAACAAAATTTTGAAAACTTAGGTGGCATATTTTATTTTTCATCGTCTTTTCTGATGTAATGTTCAATAATATGCTGCTCGGAATTAAACGTAGCGCTTTGAACAACATAATTATCCTTGATTTGCAAATTTGACATCTTTGCCGGGAATTATATGTAGCCTGCGGAAGAAAATCCGTATTCTCCCTTGACGGGCATGCTGCGGTTAACCCCACATACATGTTATTTTTCCTAAGGTGTCCCGCATGAGGACACCGATTTTTAATGCCAAATGTCATCAGCCATTGTATTGGAAACGATTTCTAGTCTCAGTAAATTTTTACGATCTCGGACCGAAATTCTAACTGAGGAATTGCTTTGCCCGTGACTTTGGCGTAAAATCACCACGAATTCACCACTGCACTGTCAACCCCTTTTTGGAATAGAGGCCACCTCCATTTTTTGCTCATAAAGTGGATACGGTAACATACAATATAATTATCGAGAAAATCTACCCCTCCCATTCCCTGATTGTAATCGTTGATGATATTTCGATTTTCTACGGGAATCTCCGGGAATATCTTTTCGTCCTTACTATGGGTGTCATATTCCCATAATTTAAAGTAACAGCGATGACAGAGTTATCCTGCCATCGCACTAAGAGAATATTTTTTGACCTGTCAAACGAATAGTAGAAATCCCCGTTGGGTTTTTTTGTCAAATCTCTCGAAGACATGAGTGCGCAGTTTTCCGTTCGATTTCCTCTTGCTTTCCCGTTGAAAAATAACTATTAGCACTTAAGAGTTACTAATAGATTGTAACTGATGAAGAAATTATCAAAATATTTGGCAAGAATTTTCGGAGACTAACAAAAAAATTCAGTAAATTTATTACAACCATTTCTTCTAGTGAACTTACAAATCCTAGGCATATCACATTCAAGTTCCACCTCTCCATATGGCAAAAATTCATATAGATAACCTGTAGATGAGGCCAGACACCACAATGTATAACCTACTCTAAATTGTTCCCCACGAACGAACATTTTAGCTGTGTGCCACCTGAAATATGGGACCATTTGTTAGGAAAATTGCTAACTGAATGGAATTTTGGTTAAGACTATTGAGAAAAAGTCCAACTTTCAAAAATGTATCACTTTGTGTAGTTGAGAATTATCGGAGAGCTGTCGATATTTATTTAATTCTTCAAACCAAATCCTCGTCATAAATTGCCTCACAATTGCGACAGACATCTCCTCATGGCTTGTCCAGTACAACTTAGTGCGTGGTAATATATAATACCCCGACAACATTACCATTCCAATTATTTTTTTATATCTGCCTTACTCTGAGTAAACGAATGGTTATTTATCTCCTCAACGTAATTATTGAGTAGCTCAAAATTAATTCAATTAATTTTCCACTGAGAAATAAGTGACGGAGCTCAATTGGTGAGTGGCCTCCATACTGAGTAATAAGTGTTTCTATTCCCTTTTTCACACAGAAATTCGGGACTCCGACGGAGGTAGATTCTATTTTTTCACATTTAGATGAACCGCTGTTTGTTCTCTGCATCTTTTACCTGGGCGTGCGCGTTTACTGGACGATTTTTCTTTCGATACTGCTTGAGTAAAATATGATTTACCTTGCAGCACCTCCTGCAATATTCGAAATACTGAGAAGATGTAAACCCCATTGTAGTTCCAAAGTTAAGAAAATATTATAAATCGCCTCTCCTGTCAATTTATATTCTTCAGTCACCTTCTTGACACTTCTTATAAAGTATACGTCTGAGGCGTAGAAATAACGAATAAAATTTTCTTCAATTTTAAATCTGAAGGAAACCCCTGAATAAATTATTTTGCAAAAAGCCGAGCAAAAACTACTGCCGTATGATTGATATAATTACTAGATGAGAATTAAAGATGCATTTCAGAGGACAATTTTACTGATACGAACCCAACTGAAGCTAGATTATTAGCCTTACATTACCTAAGCGATAGAAGAAAAAATAGGTAACTCAGGATTGCACGGAGAAAATTTCAATGAGTCACTAGAGGAACGCTCCACCTTCCATCACGATCCTGCTTCAACTAATACGTTTCTCACCCTCTCATTCTCACCTGTAAAGCTGAATTTAACGTCTACTAAGTAATCCTTCGACTCAACGACATGGGAATGACATTGCCCTGTATCGGTTCCACGTGTGCGCGCAACAGTTTGACTCCACGAAGTACCAGAGTGTTCAATGTAAAATTCGTACCGATGGCCATGTTGGAATTCAAGATACCATTCACCCTTTACTATGTAAACTCACAACCTGTGAGTGCCAAAAATGCATCTTAAATGCCTCCAAAAGACTACGTTGTCGATTAAAAGCCATATTGACGATTCTCGTAATGCTTTGAGACAAGCCCTCTGGTCTACCAGAGAATTCCCATCGTTGCGTAAACGCAACATTATTTACAACAACCATATTTATACCAGTAGCGACGAAAGTTCGTGACAAAAATAAACATGATGAATAAAGAAGCTTAGAACTAAGAGAAAACATTACCTCTAGCAAGATCGCCCAATAAATCTTTGTAAAAAAATATTTACAGTTTGTAGTACTTCAGTGCTTCTAAATAGGCAAATTTCGAAGTAAAATAAAAATTATTATTTTAGTGAATATTTTTCCAAAAATAACTGAAAAAGAGCGAATGGTATTTCAGGAATTCAGAAACCCTGTGAAAAAATTATCCTAAAGCAAAGGTTTTCTATAATAATTTCAATTCAATAATGTTGCGTTTACGCAACGCTGGGGATTAATGGGTTAACCAGCGAACTCTTAAATGGCAAATGAGGACTTAACGCCGCCGCCACCGAGGCCGGCGATGCATAATAAGTAATTTTTTCCTAAAAATTTTAGATGCAAGAAACGTAAAAGTCTGGTCTAATCTCCATGGATCATAAGTTATCATTGCGCTACGTATCACATTGAGTAGCCGAAACAGACAATGGCCATCACTCCTTGAAACGGGGTCCTTCATGTTCGGTCCCGCGGGCAACTTAATGCCGGGGCCATGAGCCCGCGACAGCAAGCAGCGATGGTCTTGGAGATGGGACGGATATTACACTCTTCTCTCCAATCCCACTCTCCCCCAACAATATATAGGAAAATCAGATAAAGAAAAAGATTGGCACAATGTAGTGAAAGTTCTCTCCATGGTTTTCGGGTTAGCTGCTTCGAAATTGTTTTCAAGATGACGTTTCGTGGTCTATGCTAGCTGCGTCTTCAGATCAGGTCTGAGTGCTCCAGATCAGGTTCGAGTAAAGTAGCAGACATGCGTTCTAATCCCGGGCATCAGATTATGATTGAAAAAGCACTTTTCCTAACCAATGGAAAGCATTATTTCCCTCGTGCCATCCGGGAGGCTATTGAAATTGAAAACATGGCAGACATTTTCAATAGAGGTGACGGGCATAGACTTATTTCCACTTACAAAAGATTCATGTCCTTCACGCCAAGTGATAGCGCATTGGTAGACCACGCTCAGGATGGTATATATAAAGGGCCATTTCCATCTGTAGCTCACACTCGGGCACATAGATCTGATCTGAAGATGTGGACAGCATGGGCTACGAAACTTCACCTTGAAAACAACTTCGAAGCATCCGAAAACTATGGTGAGAACTCTAATCCAGTGCTACGTAAGCCTCGAGCAGAAAAAGAAAGGTTGTGACAGGTATGGATAGGTGTCACTACATACCCGTTGTAGAGCTCCAAAAGAAGCACAGGAAGGAAGCAACGAGGAGCTATGCAAAAACGTCTGCTCTCGATGAAGTCTCAATTTATGTGTGTGAGGTCGTTTATTGCAGTTGAGAGGATTGGGTACGGTCCCTCTCTCATTCCCGCACACATACTCACTGATTCATCGTTGTTTGGTGGAGAAGCATAGAAGGATATTATAAGGCCATTTAAGTTTTTTTCCATTTCATAGTGCTTATGAATTGAAATAAAAATAAGTCGGAGAATAAGGCAAACCAAATTTATAAAAGGTAACCATCATGATGAATTGTAAATTATTGAACTAATACGAGTGTGATGTCCACATGAGAGAACCTTTACCGGAGAGTATTAAGTTGCTTTAGATCAAGTTAGGAAAATAAACCTTGTTCCACCAGAGAAGAAGAAGAAATGTTTTTTTAAGAAAATTAAGAAATTAAGAAAACACCTGAAAATGATAATTTAAAAACAAATATTCGCTCCGCTATAAATGAAAATGTCATAGCAGTATTCAGGCATTGTTACAATATTTCATGGCTTTATTTTACTCTTGCAAGAAAATATAGATAAAGTTTGGAAGGATTTTAGTTCTTTTAAGTTAGAGTTAAAAAAAAGAGAGCTTTTCCCGAACCGCACTAAAACAGAGTACGAAAGCCCAAGCACGTGTCAATGCTATAGTCCATCAGCTAACATTTTTCATCCAAGAGTCATGAAAGGACGCGGAGTCTTTTAATTTTCCATTTCACTGAAATCCTATTGAGTAGGCGCCAGGAGTGAAAGCTTTTGTAGTCCAATTAGAGGGCTTTTCTGTATTGTTAAAGGCTTTTGAATAAAATGAACATGGTCGAATGGGAATCCTTTAAAAGAAAAAATCATTTCCAATTGAAACGGAAATGAGAAGAATGCATACATAAATAGTAGGAAAAAAGAAATACGTATGGCTGGACTCGCTGAAATATCAAAGGTTTAAAAACAGTTGGATTGTGAGCAAAAGCCACGATACGCCGGGCGATATCCAATGATTCAATTTGAGAAAAGCATGATATGAACAAGTAGCGTTGACTGAGTGCAAAAAAATCCAAATGCAATGACATTTTTCCTCAGGCACCTACATGAAAGGTTTATGCGGGCTAGCAGGACTTCACATTGATACCTTTTCAATTATATATAACTAAAAAATAAAGCATCAAAAAATTTCTGAGGAAAAATAGGAATCAATAATGGGTTTGAGCCAGTTTTTAGTATTCTATTTCATGACTGAGACACATTCTATAACCTCCTTAACCGTCCTTAATCCTCCCTAATCTATATATATAATCCTCATTAATCTATAATCCTCCTTATCGTGCGCCTCACTCTTAAAGGTTTTTTGTGATTTTTTTCGGAGTTTTCTCACTTTTAATGGGATGCTACTCATTCTCCGACCTACATACTTTGCACGCTCAGTGATGGATTTAAGAATAATACCAGACATGGTACTAAATATAATTCGGATTAATCAAAATAAGATGAGAGGAAAATAGATACACTTTCTAAGAATTTCTAATTCTTTCAAACACACGGAGGTGACAACGTAATTGGTAGCACCAATGAGAACCCAAGGGAGGTTCTTTCAGGGTTACAACCATCGGGGCCGGGACCCGGTTCTACAACTGGTACGCCCGTTCACCCAGGGAGGGGGTGGAAAGGAAGGAAGAAGGAAAGAGGCGCCACCGCGATAGGAGCACGACGACGCCTCTGGGATAGGGATAGGGATGGGACATACCCTCGCCGCTATGGAAGTGACCAGGGCCCACTAATAGCCAAACCATGATTTGATGTTTCTACAAAAAGGGAAAAAATTTCCTATTAGGAAGGAAAATTCTACGATTTTCCGTAGATAGTAACAACGTAGCAGCCGAGATCTGATGAAATTATGAAATAAATAGGCCATTCAGTGAGGAAAGGACAAAAGTCGTAAGAATTATAAAGTTGGCCGCAGCCATTAACAGCAAAACAAATTATTTCCATGAAATTTCTGAATTTAATCCCCTTCAGCGAGAATGGCTTCATCTCTGCCAGTCGAAGGATTTGAAGGCGGAATAATATCACATTGGGGGATAAAGATACCGTCCTCAAGTTATTGATAAGCATTGATAAACTTATCATATCAAGGGTAATTGAAAGAGCTGAGTGGATGTAATTTAATTAATTTTCCAATTGGACTCCCAAGAGGATCGTACTTAGAGGCATCTTGGCCTTCAATCCCCGATCACGAACTCATTCCTTTCATTCGATTAATATATGTGATTCTGTATGAATAGTAAAAACATTTTGAAATTATGCGGAATTAATGGGGAAAGACGAGTTCTGTATTTTGTATATTCATCTTCATTTAATAATTTAGAGTGAGTTAGTATGATGAGTTAATATTTGCATTCAATTCCTGACGAAATTGAGTAATCGGAAGCCAAAACTTAAATCCTTTGGACCTTAGTAAATATTGTGACAAAAGACTGAGCATTTGAGGGAGACTACGATATAATGGAGTGAATTACTCTTAGCGAGTCTCTAATGTTTATTACCTCTTTTCAACATAAGTCTGTACTGAAACAGAACTGCCTTCATAATATTTTAGAAAATATATTCCTCGATTTATCATGAATGTATCATATTATCCTAACCTAAATAAATGACCAAAAGCTTCATCGAGGAATTCAGAAAAAATTTTCTCAGTTCTTTTTATAATCCCAAAGCATGAGAATGACATGAATTTGAAAGACAGAATTTTCCCGAGGATAATTAATTTGCCTTTATCAGCATTAGAAGATGAATATCCTTATAATAGACAAGTAACGAACCGTATGACGTAAGGATATCAGGTGGTCGCTAAGTTGGCACTAATTTGTCATTACTCAAGAATATTCTCAAGAAAGTTCGCAGATGAAATATACCTACCCCTTCGGTTCCGCTAAAGAACAATGGAAAAATTTTATGCACTACCTGAACATGAAATTTAAAATACAATATACTAACAAATCTATGAATGTACTCATGAAAAAATCGATGCGAAAATATCTTTTTTCTTTGCAGTGATACGAATCTCCCAAAATTGGTTAACTTTAACGCCACAATAAAAATAATATCCCGCAGTTAAAAATGAACTTTAAATTACGTTCCGACAGCGGCAAATACTGCGCTAATAGTCCTAGCAAGAGAGATTTAAATTAATTGGACATTCATTTCCACCCATTTCAAAAACAAGAGCCGTCTCAAGCTTCCATCTCCTTCTCTACCGCTATTCCTTTCCTCTATAAACGCTATGTCAACGCAAATTAGAAGGTACCAGAAAACCAAAATATAGGAGAAGATATAGGTTATATACAATAAGGTTGAAATTCACAATGAAAATAATCATTTCGCTTAGCCGGGATTCGAACCCGGTAGGCTACCAGACACAGCTCATGGATGGTATGGTCTGGTGGTGTAACTGGTAACATCCCTGACCAGATATCGGGAGATCCGGGCTCGAATCCTGGATAAGACAAGTGATTTATTCGTGGTAAATATCATTATTGCCGTATATAGCATTGCATCCGTGCGCATCAGTGCGTACAAAGTTACTTGTTCTCTACATTGCTTAGGAGGTATCTGGGTTGAATTCCGTAGACGTGAATGCGGAAAACAAAATATATCATTAAAGTAAGAGATTTCTATGATGAGAAGACATTACTATTTTCTACGAAAGGGAAAAAACATGAGAGAGAGAGAGAAGAAAGATAGCAGACGGAGCGGATAAAAAATTAAAGATGAAGTAGAAGCGGAAGCGTGGTATAGAACTGCAGAGGTGAGAAAAAAAGGGAAAGCGAAGCAAAAAAAAAAGAAAAAGACAAAAGAACAGTGAAGCTTTGGAGAAGACGAGGTAGCATCCACGGGTCGATTCCGGGCGCGGAGAAAACTTACGAGCCCACTTCTCTCGAAGGAGGGCCCCTTTAAGATTAATGGGCGTGACTTCCACGGGCGGAGACTTTCTTTCCGTCTCTTCCGCCACTACGAGAAGAGGGGTCGAGGTACTACTACAAGGGATGTCTACAGTCCCCCACGCCCTCCCTGGGGAGCCGTATATTACTTGTCGGCGGCGACTACTGGTGCTACGGTCACGGAATCGGATTCCGGGCCTCCCAGATCACGATGACTTACTGCAAGAACTACAGGAGCATAAAACACGTGGTACCTGCAAATATTCGTGCGTACATGTTTTACGTACCGTATAGTGGACTTCGACCCGTATTGATCTCACGGTTTTATTGCCTCTCACGCACTAATATTTGCGCATTATTAGGTCTATAGAAGTACTAACTTTAAGAAATGTGAGAGAACTGAGTCATGAAATTAAAAAAAATGTGACTTGATAACGGATAACTAACACTCGATCCTGATTTAGAACGAAAGAGTTGTCTTATAAATGTAAACAAGTTAGCAGGTATAAAAACTTTGCAAATTAGAGATAGTTTATGATGCCTCTAACAAAGGCTCAATAAAAACCCAAAATAATGTATTAGGATTTTAGTAAATCGCTAAAAGTGTGACTTGTGGCAATAGTTGCGCAATTAAAATTGTACGATATAGGAATTTCTTTATGTTCTAGCTTCATAGGTAGATTGCTTTTATCAGTAGAATATGGTACATTATTTGTCATTTTTTGCGTACATGATGTGGAGTGCGTGACCGTGCAAGTAAATTTTAATCTTCAGGTGCATGTTGGTCATGGTTCACCCTATGCTTAAAGCCTCTGTAGTTGGCCTGCAGGATAATATGTAGATGTCGATGTGTACGCGAATTTTTGCTATGACAAAGTATATGTTCTCAAGAGCTATGAGATTCCACAAATATTACATCATCTCGCGTTTATCCTCCACTTTGATCCCTCAAGGATGGAACTGCCACTGATTCTCGGATGTAGACGTTGCGAAGAAAAGGAATAATATACGTGGAAAGGGCAAGGAGTAAAGAGGAAATGACAGACGGGAGGCAATTATACCGATGTATCAGCAGGGATAGGGAGCGGCATTAAGGGAAGGCCGGGTGTGTGGCATGGGGTGGCGAGAAGCAGGCGACACATGAAGGACAGTAACCAAAGGCAATGAGAGAGACATATGGAGGTGAGGGCAGTGAACTCTACGGTGATAAGCAAAGAGGCGGTTCATTGCGTAAGATGTAATCAGTTGAACTGACATAATTAGGACAAAAATATCGCGACTTCGTGCACAGGATTGCCCACTAAACCCCAGAAAAATTACAAGCATGCTGAGTAACAGAAAATCTGGAATGAATGCGAAAAAAATCTTGTCTGTCCATCGACCTATTAAGTAAGGCTGACCGCAAATTAATTTTTAATGTTACTCCACTATGGATTCTCAAGAATAATTTTAGTGTAATGTCCGTTAGTATCTGATTGTGATCTTGAATGAATACAATGGGTGTCAGTGTGGGGGACTGAACGAGTTTGAAACATGTGAGCAATAATTAATCAACTGAAAAAAATGATGACCTTCTGGTATGAAAAACACACCGCCTAATGCCAGACCACATTTAGGAATTCTTCTCAAGTTGAAAACATTCTCAAGAGAGGATATTCGTTAACTTTTCTTCCTGATTATTAAATTTATCACTGTCGAATATAGTGAATAGTAAAAATAGCGATATAAAAGTAGATGAAATTATATTACTTAATAGGTACATACTACTACAGCCATCGTGCAAGCTTCTTATCGGGAGGGATCATACCTGAAAAAGAAATATTAAATTATTGAAACATTTTTGATAGCCAATAAAATTGCCATAAAAGTACAAGATATACTTTTATATATAGATATATACTTTTGTAGAATTTTTCTTACAACCAAACTATGAAGATAACAATAGCAGTCAAAACCTGTAAATATTTGTTTGTGATTTGCTATCGAACTAGCAGATAAATGATGTAAAGAAGATATTATTTTTTTACACCAATTGAAAGTAGCTACTTTCGGTAGTGAACGAAGCAGTAACTCGAATGAAACAACAATGAAAGTGTGATAAATATTGAGCAAGTGCGGCATTTTGATTAAGCATACCAAACAAGTAAATATGAGTAAAATGCAGGTTTTGGAGGCTACATACGCTTTGGTATTAAAAATAATTTTGAATATTTAAAGCAGGTATTTACACAAACCCTAAAGAAAGAAATTTCTCATAAACAGCTTTTACATTTATGACTTTGTTAAATTCTATTTAAATATTTTTGAATATTATTTTCACTTCAGTTTAATGATTTATTAGTCCAAATATTCCTCAGAAAACCTGACTTAACAAAAATCTGTGATTACGTGTATTTCATTTCATGATTACCATTTAATGACAGAGGATTTTTTACGACGCTTGCAAATATAGTGAAAATATTTGAAATGATGAATATTTTTTATACAAGCACTATTACTAAGGGAATCCAATCAAAATACTTGGAGAGTAATAGCAGCAAGCATTTCTTCACATCAATTTATTCACATATCCCTCCGATAAACTTTCACCATAGGCCACACATACATTCCCAAAGAGTTTCGCCACTTTTAATTGTTTCTCATCTCAATTGCCATTTCACATCTATCCATCAACTACGCGCAATGCGAGATACTAGAGACCTACTGCCACCGAGCTGACACTCAAAGCATTTCCGAAGGCAATCCAACGTGGGAGGCTGGGATATATTGGCTGGGAAATAAGATCGGAATACGGCGCGGTAAAACCGCAGGATAAGCGTTGAAAATGTTTTATGACCGCGATGGGAGGGAGAGACAAGGGGGAATATGGAGGAAATGAGAAAAGTGATGGAAAAAGATGTCAGGGGGCAGCGGCGACTGAAAAAATGGCGCTTTTGAGAGGGGAATAAAAACTGATACCATTGATGCATTCTTTCGCATCCGTCTTATTCGCTCCAAATATATCGATATCGCATTCAACTCCAGTAGCAATCACACGAGATATCTAAAGAACTGTTCCTTGAGCAGCCAAGTCCTTTTTACAGGACGGGACACGGATCAGATATCCATCTTAAAATAATAGTCCTAAGAATACCAAGATGGAGTACTTGTGTAAGATGAACTAACTGATATTTTTAAATATTATGATTTAGCAGAAATAATAAATGATATAATAGCAATTTTTCCATAAAATGTCTTAAGCAAACACGTAGCTTCATAGCTATACTTAAAAAACACGTCTCTACGGCAGGTGTATAAACAGATTTATATGATTCAGGGCTTTCTCTTTTTAAAAACAAACTCTTTTCAAATTTCCTGGGGGTATTTAGTGTGAGGTTAGTACGTCTCTATGAAGAAATTTTTATCCCTATCTGAAACACTACGGGTCAATCGTTTGTTCAATTGAAATGGAATCACCCTTATAGTAGGAAGGAATGAGAAAAGACTGTCAATATACTCAAAGGTACCATATGTCAATATGCATATCAAAATAGCTTGAAAGCATTCGAACCAAAAACACAATTTAGGAAACATTTTATTGTGCTCAAGTATGCACAGCATGAAAATGCCTGAGGAAATCGATTTACTCTTGAGGTTAGGTAGGATTCTGTCATAATGCAAGGTGCCGAAACTGAGCTAAAGGAGCAGGCAATACATCTGGCGAACGTCACGAGGAAAAGAATGAATATCAGAAGAGAGGGAAGAAGATACATTCGGCGGGAAAAAGACGTTCTATATGCCGGAGGTTTGACGGCCTCATCACTTCCATTCAATTTAAACGAAGTTTACCAGCAGCAGAAAAAAAACACAGAAAAATCATATATTTCTTCCTGACACACGAAAGATAGATTTTGCCTTTAATTTGATTCTTGAAAGTCGATTGTCTGCAAACAGCAACCCGCACGATTATACATGAGTTAAGCACTTAATTCCACTCGAGCTATAAAAATATCTGAAATATGGATACACAGCTAAAATTATATTGCAATATTTATTTCGCAAAAATTTTAAAAATAAGTGCCGACTCGTGCCGCCTTGACAATTTGGATTTGCGGTCCCCAGTAACAGGCTGACTTGAACATGAAAAGGTTGAGGACATGCCCAGGTAACTACAACAAGAAGATTGTAAAACAGAAAACCTACGATATCCACTTGAACTTTAGAAGCATATTATCACATTCATATCTCAAACTAATGACTGTAAACTGAATGAAACAAGAATGGAAAGGTGCATGAGTTCAGTACTTATCTCTAAAAAGGGAAAAATGGGCCTGTAGCTCATTTTATCATCTAATAGGCGAGAAAGAGCAATGAATCGGCGAAATTAATTATGACTGACAATAATTCGAAACCAAACTTAACCAACTTAATCCATAAAAAATGGTAAAAGAAATGTTTTCACCGCGATATGCGTTCAATTTTTTTCTTTGATGAATAAAGCATTAAATGTTTTTAATAGTCTTCGAAGAACATGGAAAGAACTACATTTTAGACACGACATATATAGTTCTGAAAATGGTGCGGACTGTAAAAGATCTACGACGAAGGAATTTGAATCCACGAATTTGAATCGGTAACGTATTTGAAGAGTAAACTGGAACTACAGTAATAGCTCACGCATACAAAGCAATATGCTCGCAGAATGAAGCAATGAGATCGTCTTTGTTATATTTAGAATAGAACCTGCCATACCATCGCGAAAACAAACGAAAATTACTGCTAGTGAATTACATGATATGAAATCAACTGAAAACATATCAATTGATGAACATCTCCATTCAAGAGAAGCTAAGAAGAAAAAACTGACCTAATTATTCTTAGATAGAGAGACAATAAGTAGCATCGCCACATTCATCTTATAAGGAGGTAATATTCCAACTTAGCGTCACAATTCATTTCAGATAGCCAATAATGTCTTGCACAAAAGGACCATGATTTCATTACCACATACCATTATAATTAATCTTGATCATGTTGCCCTCTTCCCATCTTCGCACATGAGGCCATTACTAGCCCGATCCCTACTCCTAACCCAGTTAGCGATTGGTTCCGTGACCTATCCGCAAAATCTCCCGCGATCATCTCCTCAAGCGCTGTCTACCACTTATAGATCCCTGTCATGAGACAACCTCCAGACAAGTCCCTTTCAAACGGTTGAGGTCATCCCACCTCTACCAGCAACCTTTAAAATACAACACTGCACTTTCGTTCACATAAAAAAACTAAATTTTTATTCAAATCGCTCGCTTCTTCCATTAAAAACAAAAACGATTAGTTACGTAACTTTTCCAAAGAAACTTCGGTACAGAGGCGTCATTTCAATCAATGCATCAATTTCTTATTAATTATGAAAATTATTACTCATATAGGATTGCAGGAAATTAACTCAAACACTTATGTCACCGTAGGGTATAATAAATACTTATTCGAAACGATGCGACTGCATTAAGCTGCTAGAGTGCGTAATTGATGTATGTTGTTTCCGCATGTGATAATATTCAATTTAAGTCGAGCCTCCAAAATTCAAACGGCTGAACCACTGAATGAGGTTCCAAACAAAATATAGCTCTGCCCACTGATGATTTTTCCTCTACTTTTCATAATTTTCACCTATTAACAGGTGCATTGAATTATTAGGGCCTCAGAATTTTTTACCAATGCCATCATCATGCAAATGTTTTATCCTTTGTCGCTAAAAGAATTAGTTATTGAATTAATGCCCCCTGCTCCCTTTAAGCGCCAGACAATTGCGAATTAGAAGAACATGAATTTCAGTCTCCTTATCACTGTAAAAACTTAAGTATTTTAAGCGAGTTCGTTTTTTACTGTGGACAATTATTTTATTTTATCTAAGTTTCATTATTTTTGGAATAAACATAATTCACATTCACATTTAATTCGGGAGATATTTGAAGAAAATTAGTCCTCTAATACTCTCCTAATTAGGCACACGTCTAGCCTGAAACCCGTAGGAACCTCTCGGAAGGGTATTCATAATCTTCATAAAAAAGGCAAGGTAAAAACAAAAATCTGAGCATAAATTATTATTGTATTTTCGTAAACATATCCTTTTACATTTTGTCAGCCTAATTAATCATTATAGGCATGTATTCCTAGCACTTAACACAACAACGCAGTCAGGAGTCTTTTTTTAGGGCTTATTGTAATTCTAGTTCCAAGTTATTGTAGTAATCATACACAATAAAGAGTTTTGCAAAGGCTGACTTCACATCTATATCTACATATTACCTTGAAAGCCACTTACAGGGGTGTTTGGCATGGGGTGAACCATCCTCAATATACACCAGAGTATAAAAACTGAAGGGGCGCATTGATTTGTCGAAAACAAAAAATCAATTCTAAACTATCTAAAACCAATTAAGTAAAGCTATGCATTCAAAACGCCATGTAGAGAATATTAAACTTTAAAGCGTGGTTAGAACGCTAAATGCATGTTATTCTTTACGAGAAGTTAATGCTAACTTGAAGAAACTTTAGACCATAGGTATTGCTTTGTAATAGGCTTTTATTTTTGTAGACGAAGCATTTTTTCTTTTGATATTTCCCGGGATGTTTTCCTGGGATACTTCCGTCGCTATGAAATTAATACTATGGATTAAGTCAGAAAATACCAGTTAATATTAATAATATGTTACTGAGGTAGCCAAGAGATATGAAAATAGGGGTTGTTATGCTACGCATGTGAAAACGTATATTTCTCTGAGGATATAACAAGAAAACGCTGTGTTATTAGGGCACAGTGACACTCATTATCGAAATGGTTACGGTATCAGAGATATTTATAGAAAAGGAATGCACAGTTTCCATGTAGATACTATATTACAGCAGAGAGAGAAGCAGATTATGTAAAATAGCCTATCAATTATTTACAATAGCTCTTCAAAGAAGTAAAAAAAAATCGAAAATAAGCAATCTCCGGTGTTGCTAAAAGAATTCATCCAGTGAGAACGAACTCGATGTACTTATCTCCTAATGTATCATGCTTGTATATTCAATAGCATTACTTATGTAAAGATATGATTTGTAGATTCAAATAAATAAATTCATCTTGATACACAAGATTAACTAAGAAATATTAAATTACTACTCTAGTATGAGGATAGGATAGTATTTTTTGCTCACAGTTCATAAGACACAAGGTAGGGTGTATTATAATAAATATTTAAATATTTATGCACAATATAAAAAAGATTCAATTTAAATGGAAGTCCTTTTCTATGCAATGCTCAATTTCCTCCGAAAATTATGGGCCAATAATGATTTTTCTGGTGATAAGGTTCAATAAAATTCACTCGAAAGTAACGCATTAAATGGAGTTTCGAGGCAGTCTTGAACTAGAATTTAAAGAAGATATCGTCGCTTACAACCCCACCTAGAATGAAAAGCAAATAGCCCCTGGAAGGCATTTCTTGTCACCACAAGCAATCATCGTTTCTACGATGATATGAAAATTTTGCTGTCTTGTGTAAACAGTATGAAATCAAGTTTAAACCGGGTGGGTAGCGCGATATATGTATCACACTCTTGATTCAAATGATAGACGTGGATGGGGGATCACTTAGCACATGCAAGCAATCATAAATAAGAAATGAAATACCATAGGAACTATTCTAATCAGAGGAGAGCACATGTATTCGATTAATGTCTCCATGGGGACGTAAGTATCATTACCTCCCTCACCAAAGGCGTCTGGAAAGCGGTCCTCGAGAGCGTGTCAGCCCGAAAAAATGGTAGGTGTGATGACGGGCAGGTGTTGTAAGACGTAATCCTCCTAATTCTTTTCCCTTGTCCACATGCTCTCTTTCAAGCACCCACTAAGACGTCAAGGACGCAAATTAAAACTCTCGCTGCACTCGGTGCAAATGTAACCCCTACCACTCCACTTACAATGACTCTCCAGTTTCACTGAAAGGCGTGCAGCCAAAAGACCAAATAGCAATTTAGGAGCAGATGTGGTGGTGATTCAGAGGCAAGGAAGGAAGTTGTCTCGGGGTGTCGAGTGGAGAATATCACCTCGATGCCATGTTGGTGAGCCTGAGCCGCAAGGATCACAAGGGAAATTCGAGTGAAGAAGAAAGTACGTAGACTTGAGTGGAAGTGTTTTCAGCAGATCAAATCCCCACAATTCTCTTTTGCAGACATTCCCTGGATTTGGGAATGTAAGAAATTGTAACCACATCTGAAATAAAATTACAGCTTGGATTTCATGATTCAGGAGAACAAGCATTGTGAACATCGAGTCAAGAGAAAAAGTGTCCTAAGCGAAGAGAGAAGGGAGTTTTGGAAGAGTTGTATGTGAGTGCAAGGAATGGAAACAGTTTTTAAATTTATTCCAGCCGTAACGAAAGAATTTTATTGTTTATGAAGCAATGCATTTCAAAGGGATTTTAGCTCTTTTTCCTTCACTTCTCCATACTTCAGAATTGGATACTTTACTCTTCCCAAGTGTTCAGATATAAAATGATGCACTCTAAAGGTATTGTAAAATGAGATGCGCTCGTTATATTCCATCAAATAGTTTTCCTCTATTCAAATCTTTCTTTATGCAATCTTTATGAGGAGATATGGAAAGAACAATTTGGAAACCAACCCAAAACTATAAAAAAGACAGGTAAAATCATGGTTTCATCGTCAAAAATAGTAACAGCAATTGACGGATGAAAATTTGAAATAAATTATGACCATTTTTCCATCTCTGGCTTTCGTTTAAAAGCAGTACAAGGCAAAATGACGGCCATGACATTTTCTTTCCTTCCGTGATGCATCATCAAAGCACGTTTATACTTATAACATTTCGTTTTCTATTCCTAACAAATAGTTATATTCGTGTGGTAGCATTGTCGTGTACTTAGCACTCTAATCTTTTCTGATCTGGTCGCATCACGCTGTCCTGTGCGTTAGGCCCATGTCCAGCAAACGAGTGCGTGTCTGATTAAGGCTTTGAATAGTGCTGCATACCTTTTATAGAATCATTCCTTTATCATTCCGTGCCACTTACTTGGTGGTGGCTTGCACGATACCTCGTAGATGTAAGTGAAAACATCTCCCTTTGACTTTCAGCGCCCTATGTTCTCTTTATGGTTACGCAACCCGTTACTTCTTTTTATTTCCTCTTAAGTCTGTTGCGCAAATAATTTATAAGTTCAGTGTTTTGTATCTAGTGGTAAATTTTTCTGAAAACCAAGACACCCTAATTTTGAAAAAAAAAAGCTAGATAATTAATTTTAAAAATAAATATCCTTCACTTTACTAGGAAGATTTTTAAAAATCAATTTTAATGGGCGATTTTGCCTCCTAAGATGGCATTTGACAATTTTTTTCAATAAATAGTAACTTACCTTACTTGCATGACAATATTTTCTCCATAGACACAAATTGGACCACCTACGGCATCATAAAATGTTTTGAAAAAATGTATAAAACACGGCAGACATAATTCTGATTCAATGCGCAATATTCAAGAACCCTCTTCAAATAAGGGCGTACTAATTATTATTATTCCGATAAGGTATCGTTGACTATGGCAGAGTCAAGTATAAGTCAATATAATAGAAATACTTTCACGTTGGCATTAGTTTTTATGGCACATTCGCTAAGACATACTTTGATGGGATTCTGGCTATGACCATGTCATTTTCTAGAACTTCCAGAAATCATTCCTAATTAATTTCACCAGCACTTTGGGAGACCTTTGATTTGGCGGTTCTTCAGGTATTCTCTCAGCCCACATACCACTTCATCCATCTCTAAAGCCCATATTCTTAGCAAGCCGCTCGTTTATCCCCGTCAATCAATCCTCTCAATGGCTTCTGAGCCTTTTATTTTCTCCCTCTGGTCCTAGAGTCTCGATTCCAACTAAGGACCCCCGCAGTTTCTCATCCGCACAAGCCTCGGAAAAGCTCCTTGCATAGGTTATGATAACACACATCCTTGAGTTCATCTTTTAGTATTTTCTCAGTATCCATTTTGGAGGGCAAGGTCCACATCTATTGCCTCTCCCTCTACGTTATCTTGAGCCCAAAACGGTCATTTCAAAACTCCGGTATAGTAGTTTTTGCCCTTCATTCTACCTTGGCACTCTCTCTATCATACTCAAAATCACCAACGCTTATTATTTTTCTTTCGCATTCTATTTATTGATGGAATGGAATGGAATCCTAAGCATCTGTCCCATACTTCTCTGTTCAAAAAATGCATGTTTGTGTTCCATCGCTTTGCTCCCTACTTCTACCCTAATCTCCTTATTTTTAGTATATTATACTTCCACAGCTTATCGACGATTCAGCAGACACTTCTTACTATTCTTTTATTCTCTCCTCATAATATTATTCTTTGTTCTACTATTAAACGTCCTTCTTCAAACCATGTTAGCTCGATCTTTTCAATTTGATAAAATGTCATTAGCAACGCCAGATATGGAAAAGAAATATGATGACTTACAATTTCCATCATCACTGCAGCTGTCATGTTTGCAGTCTGCGTTTGCCTTTGTTATAAATGAATACTCACTGCGATGATATTTTCTGAGAACAATTTGTCCTAAAACTTCGAAAATAACTCTAGATTGTATTAAAAATGATGCAAGGCTTTGCATCCTACTAGGATTTCAAGTATCAAAGCTATGAATTAAGATTTGTATTAACCAAATTAAAGCCATTTATCAGTTTTCAAATACCATTTTTGGGATGTAAATAGGAGAAGATGCCATTATATTATCGCTAATATTGCCTCGTGATGAGATTAACTTTCGGGATGCTACAGGTAGGATGCGCTATAGTTGTACCCCTTAGTCGTCCCTTTGGCAAGCATCTGTATCTGGCCGGATAGAAAATTACATTAATCACAATGGTTAATGGATAAGGTTGAGCAGATATTGTATTGCATTAATATGGAATCACTCGGTTAATTAAATTACTCCTCTATAAAATGCGATTTATTAATTATGAATATACACAAGAAAGTTAATGTCCAGTCTATATATGCCAAAATCCAGATATTTTACTTAAATATTCTCCGACATTCCTACTAGACTGAGTAAAACATGCCTGCCAACGAATGCTTTCAAAATATGTTCATTTTTGAAGCTGAGAGGGCTCTATAGTCTAATTTTCTTCTGGGTACAGCAATTATTTTATGCGATCTCCCTCATCGAAATCTAGGCCTCCATCCTGAAACTATCACTCTCCCAACTAATTCAGTACCAATGGTTTTGCCTTCCTAAAATTTTCTAATTCTCTGACCCACTCCTTTGACCCATTACCCCGAATTTTGCATCAAGGCAAAGTCCCATCTTCCCTAGAAGGTGATCGAGGCCGGGTCACGATTTCTTAATTTTCCCCTCCCGCGCCATTACGTGATGTATCGGTAGCAATCTTCCCAAAGTGCACTCAAAAGTGCTGCAGTGAGCATAAAAGGTGAGCCAAATGGGGCATAGGTGGAGACTAGATGCACACAGAGATAGCTTTTGACAGATAGATCCTCTGCAAGGTGATCTATAAGTGCAAAATAGAAGGATCTATGAATAGAAAAAAAATAATCAGAAAATTGAAGAGAAAAGATAATCCATTTGTCACCATTTAATATAACGACCCGGCGTTAATCATGTCTGCCTTTCATTGAGTTTAAGTAATATAAACTATTTTTATTTATTTTATTTTTATTTTATTCCCAAACCTCCGAATACAGCTCTCGTAGGCCATTTGAAATCGGGGTATTCAACAAATTCAACAATGAAACGTACACGAACAACCATGCCCTAGGTAAGGGGAACTTACCCAGGCGGGACTCGAACCCGCGACCTCATGTTTGGCAGGCGAGGACTTTACCCCGCCGCCACCGAGGCCGGCAATGTATCAATAAAAAGCATTTACTTCAAGTCAAACCCCACATTCCACTCCCCATGCAGAGTTTATATCCCACAGTGCAAATATTTCACATTGCCATCATAATGCCTAGTCCACAAAAATGACATTATATACTAGAAAGGTGGGTGAGGGACTAATTTAAATTTAATAGAAAATAATAAGGTGTAAAATAGGGATCAAAACGAGGGTTGCAGTGCATTACATGATATTCCATAGTCAATCAAAGTTACACTGATCGCTTTCAACTTTTTCACTCCACGAATGGGGAAAACATAAGAATTGGAGTAGAACGACGGCAGAGCTTGGAGTGTAAAACGCAAGAAAGTTTGAAGGGCTCAGTAAACTGTAAACCACCAGAGATTTTGAATGGTCTCAATAAATCCTCCAATGGATCCAAACCACTAGTTCGTCAAGAATTCGATTTCATCATAGTTATTGACAGAAGAGATGTTTTTTCGGAGAATCGAATACCTTAACTACTCCGTCGAAAGGTAAAATTGAACCAAATAGCATAGCGCCTCGCAATATGTCCCCATAAGCTAGCCAGTGGTCTACACAGGGATCCGAATAGATGCGGATTCGTTATATGATCATAGGTTACGGTATGCTTCTCATGTGACTTTTTTTCTGTCCACCCTTCCTTCCTCAACATACCTTAATGGTCAAATGACCCGAGCTTTTGGCCGCCACCATTGGATTTTTTACGTCGGTAGGGATACTATTCCACATTTTCCAAGTAGGCTTCCATTATTACGAGATATTATGACGTTAGGCAGCAATTCTTCCAGGTTTCCTTCCGCATTTATCCATTTTACTGGACAATATTTCGCCAAAGTTCCATTTGGCTTAATTATTGTAAATTACAGTTGGCTTAATTGACAGTTGGCACTTCTGTGGACAAGAGGAAGCCAACCGGAACGTTGGTGAAATGTTGTCCAGTAAAATGGATAAACGCGGAAGGAAACCTGGAAGAATCGCTGCCTACCGATACTATTCCATAACCTGGCCCCGGCCACGCATAAAGATTTTTGGAGAGTAATCAAATAATTAGTAATTCAAATGATAATATTAGCAATATTTTCTCTACAAGGTAAAAATTGATTCAGATAACCTGGTTAATGATTTGGAAAAAGACAAAACATATACGAACCAATCAAATATTTTCTTGTGGTTTTGGCCATCAGCTATGCAAGCCTGATAAAATAGAGGGAATTATGGCAATATTTCTTCAGGATTCAAGATAAACCTTGCACACATTTTTAGCAGACGTTCGGGTGATAGATTAATCTCTTCAGTAATTACATAGTACACAAGATAGCTGTAGTTAAAGTGGGTGAAAATAAGCAAGAGGAGATAAGTTTTGTACGCATGTAAAGGGTTACGTTTTCTGGATTCCAATCTGATGATGAATAATATATACCTTATTGCTGATGGCTGGAACACAATTTTGCCAAGATAAGATGGATAACATGGTGACCCCAAGGTTTTTCATATTATTTGATTAAAGAATTTTCGTATCACCAACTAATATATTTGGAACTACATTTGCAACTTTTATGAGTATTTATGAAGAAAATAATTTCTCAGAAGTATTGACTTGGTTTTGCTACAGTTCAGTTTGAAATTCATGAATTGATAGCTTTAACATTCTTGTTTAATTAAACAAATGCACCTTAAAACTCATCAAAATGTCAATGATAGTAAATCTGCAGGCCAACAGTGTACATCATATATTTACAGTTTTTAATAAAAAGAAGAAGATCAAGGACATGGAGAAAAATAAGAGAGGGCCAAGAAAAGACCCCTGAGTGACTCCACGAGGCACTACATAAGTCCAGTGCGGTGCATAATTTTATACTGTGAACATGGTAAAAAGGGAGGCTTTCTAGATATTTTTTGGCGATGAATAATTAAATACAAGCGAATTTATTACGCCATTCTACACGTCCACTTATATCACTCCATCTTTTATATCTCAATAGGACACCAAGGCTCATTTTTCCGTTGAATACTATTGAGTTCAGATTTTCCTCATTCACACCATGTTTTACCCTCAGCAATGCGAACCATTTCCTTCTTCTTAAAGAGCCCGAGGCAACACACAATGGAGAGCCAATCGTATCGGCATATTCGTGAATCTCCATCACGCTTCCGCCGAGAGTCTATTTACTTCCAAGAAACATCTTTTGAATAGGCACTCGGAAACCTATGCATACATTAAAGGAAACCTGAAAAAAATCCTTTCTGGAAATATATGGAAAACCTGAGACAAGATATTTTCCGGCCGTAAAACGAAAGGCAAATCCAGACGCTGGAAATACGTCCGAAGGCTGCAAACAAATGGAAGAGCACTACTGCCTCCTACTTAAACCTCAGATACTAAAGATGCTCAAGACTTTTCGTGAGATATTTTTATGGATCGTCGTGCTGTACGCCTAGGTAATGACTTAACGTTCAGTTTAGTGACATCGCCAGTGATATTTATGCTCAGCCTCAATCTGTTATCTTCCAAGATAAAATCATCATGCTTAAAAATATGGCATCCGACAGATGAGTGAAGTAGTCATGAAGGAAGACTGAGGCGAGATAGTTAAAAACTTTATCATTTGTTGTGTTTTTATTTCTGCTCTCGGATTCGGCGTAAGAGCACCTCATATTCATAACTCAAAATTAAAATATGAAACCATTGAGACCACAATGATGATGGACGATACATTATTTAAATACCTTGGGGATAAAAATACACACGTAAATTCCTTCCCTAATTGTAATTCCACGAAAATGGTTATTAAGTATATTTAATAAAACAAGGAAGCAGCTGACAAACAAAAACATCTAACATGGAAAGAATTTTTTAGAAAACATGAAAACGAGATCCAATAAGAACAATCACTTGTTTTGATTTCCACGATAGGGATGTAAAACAATCTCTCCATGCGTAAACTTATTTTTCAATGCCAACATAGGAGTCCTTTCTCCTGCGCATGGCATATAAGAGTGTCCCAGGGCGTTACTTTAAATGAAAATTAACCATCCATTATTTTTATATCCCCACTCATCATTTAAAAACTATTTCTCACAAATTAAGTCACCCTAGGCTAATTAACAGACTTCGTACTTGCATTTTATTTTATTTTATTGGAAAGTTTCTCCGTTAACTGGAAAATAGGCAAATTTCAAAGTACGACATTTATTCCATTTAGATATGGAAGCTTTAGGATATGGACAATCAATTGACGTTCAAAAATCGGGAGACTTACTTTATTCAGTTAATCATCGACAATCGGTTCGATATGATTCCGATACAGTCATTTAAATCGAAGCTCGACACTGTTCCAGCAGTGAATTGGACCATTGACGATGGTTTGGATGAATATGCCAGCCATTACCGCGGAGTGATCCTGAATTCATACATTGTTCTTTAAATTGGATACGAACCAAAATATTGTGGTCTAATCTGCTAATTCGGCTGTTTATCATTTCGGGAATGATACATGAGACATATCATCTAATCACTCACATATTGAAGCTCGTTTCAAACACTCTTTGCATGCATTGACTTGGTTTATAATTGGTTTCTTTCTCCAGTACATTGCCCACTAGTATCGTTGCTTGTTTTTAGTAAGATTTCCATAGCCAATCCCTTTTTATTATCATGAAATTGCGTCTCTTTTCATTTCAAACTGCTTACAGCGGCAAAATAAACAATTGTTATCAAAGCTACGACTGTGGATACGAGATTACGAGATACTCTTAAAACATGAATCTGAGGAGGAAAAGTAGAATATCATTACATTGACAATGGTGCGAGGAATAAAAACGGCAATAGACGAGATATTTATTTTAGAATTTGAACGAAATGGTAAAGTTTTATAATAACATAAAAAAGTACTTGAAGCGAGAGGACATCTGGATTAACTTTAAGATTTTAAGTAAAAGAGCAAATAAACCCTTACGCATGGAATGTAGTTTTTTATAACCATCGGAAACTCGTGCAAAAATCCATAGCTCAAGTTGTACTCCCCTCGTGAACAGTACGATGAGGATCATGCAGATCGGCTACATCTGGCGTAGGCTAAATTTATTCCTGTCTATTTTAATCGATACCATCTCTTACAGATCACACCATTATTCAAAATCCATTCCACGGAAGTCTCGATACTGCATGCAACGCTATGCATCGCCACCTACCAACAAGTAAAAAAATCGATCATATAGTCATAATATGCGTCACAAAGCATCTCACGTTCACAAATGATGAGAAAAACCCACCGTTCACCTTAGGAGATATTCATACGAAGATTCGCTTTTATGTCCCCTATGAAAAAATTGTATAAACCTGTTTCAAATTTTTATACATTCTTATACATTGCCATGGTAATGTATATGAATGTATAAAAATTTGTAACAGGTTTATACAATTTTTTCATAGGGGGTAAGGCATTGCGGAGATCAGTTTTTATGTATATTAACACACATAAATTTCAGTATTATATATGAGAATGGGCACAATATATTTCACTCCTTGATGAATTATTAATATTCAACCACTTATACGTACGGTATTTTTAATGAAAAAAATCGCAACGTTTTTATAATCAACTATAAAACACAAAACACAGGTTATATTTAATTTTCATCCTACTAATGGACAAATTTACCGACTGCAATGTTAAAATTTTGGGAGTAATAAAATCTAAAATGTCTGGTCATGTGCTGTATGAAAAAATATCCTCAAAATTCTTCAAACCTTTTGAATTAGTTTTTCTATGGGCCTAAGAGTAAAGTAAGCGAAGTAAACTGCACTCTCAAATCCTCTACTACTCTCTGTCACCTCACCAAATTTCTCAGTTACTAAAATTTAAAAACTTATGCACAAACGCGTCACTTCGAAATGCAACAGAATAATGCTTAGTAATCTCGCTTTAGAGTACCACAGAGTATTAATGCATGCATTAGCATGCATTTGCATGGATAAATGTTTAATGATTTACTTAAAAATACTTTAACTGATCCATTATATAGGCACATAGGTAGCTCAACATGCGTGGGTTAGTTGAATATCATGATCTGAAAAACTACTGAATTATGAGAAAATCTAAAAATAAAACCACATTCTGGCATTGAGACTAATATGACGTCCGCCGGAATTGGATCCTACACAAACACGAATGACATAAGATACACTTAAAAGAGACGATGACGACTGCGGGCAGTTAGACGAACACGGATCACCATATGTACGAGGGAGGTCAGTTTATTCGGGTGGAGGAATGTCGTGCACTTGCAAAGAGAAGGATTTGTAGGACTTAATACATTTTTACGATGGGTAGAGATGTTGTGGAGATGCTAATGGAAAGCGGAAAGGTATGGCAACATACTTGTTCAGGGCATGCGAACTTGAGTGAAACACAGTGAAAGGTTGTTTGAACGTTAAAAAAAACGCACACATTTGACACGAAGTTGCACTTCCCTGACCGCACTAAATTTCTGTGGGGACAAAAAAAACATTCTGCGGGGACAAGACGAGCGTCCCATGAACGACACATAGTGGGTCAAAAACTGTGTATCAGTTGATGAACGGGATGAGTAACTCCTCTTTCTTTTGTGTCACAACCTGAAGTGCCCGATTTAAATTCTCTCTCATAGGCATAAAGTTCGGCAAAAATGGTAAGCAATGGAGAGATAGAGGCCAGACAAGAATATCTTTTTTCTTCTTTTTTTGGCGCAGGACCATCATTCAACTGCTACTAATTAGATAATCGGCCCGCATATCAATTTTAACCTTTAAATGGCATCAAGAAATAATTGAAGATTATAAACATATTTACGGTTCAATTCAAAATTAAGTGTTGAGCCAAGCAGTGCCTAATAAATGCTAAAATAATATATTCCGAAACATTTTTTGGGTTTTAGTGATTTATATGTGTTGCTTTTCGGACTTAACACGCCGCGAGCTGCATTATGGGTTAAAAAAACTACTTGAATTAATAATATTGTAATATGGGCGTATTTATATAGATTTCACTTTACTGATTTTTTTTGTGTAAGTGAGTGTAATTATTTAAGTCTAAAAGGTATCAGTCTTTCAGCCTGTGTATTCTTTGTTATTTCAGAAAGTATGCCCCCTCCTAATATTGAAGCGCAATTCATAATAAGAGATATGACGCTGTAAATAATATTATAAAACTTGTTAATATATGAGATACTCGTAAAAAATTGGAGATAAAAATAGCAGTTTATTTAAATAGAGAATGTGAGGTCGCTTAATGCCCCCTCAATTACCATGTAGGTTTCCAAAGAAACAAAAGGAGAAAGTCACCAAGGAGAATCATAAATATCATGCTTTTTGAGAGTTTTGTTAAACTACACAGCTATAAAATAGAGTAAATTCTACGCCCAATGAATAAATAGAGAAAGGGATTAAGAGGTTAATGACATCTGCGAAACAAGAGAGGAGGGATATAAATTAAGTTGGAGGCAGACATAAATTATTCAAGTTTTCACTGCGGTTAGCAGGAGATATCTTCCATATCATGTTTTGTTTGGAGCCCAGATGATTAATAACCTCGGAACTCCGCAGAAGCGAGAAATAGGGCATTAATGCGTGAAGAAGGAAGAAGGGGGTTGAAATATGGTAAATCTATATGAAGACTAAGATTTGAAAAGCAAAATCAAGATGAGGGAGAACTATTTCTGAAATATGTCCGCTTCTGGAAATGGAAAATGATTTTTGGATGCTGAGCCACTATTAGCCACTATCACAGAGGTTCCAAAATTAGAGAATTTGAGAAAAATTACTCTTTAACATTTGGGTGGATACTGAGGATGATTAAAAGAAATTTCACTCCGCATTCACGTTAAAGAAATGTTTCGGCCCCTGTAATTTTATATGGATAGCTCTCTTTTTGCCACCGTGCTAGAACGAAAAGTTGATTTTATTTTCTTATTTTATTTATATTCACTGCAAAAGGTTTTTAAATTTACGAAATTGTATTTTACAATTTGCCATTGTTATTACTTTTATGTAATTAGGTTTAAAGTATCACCCAATTAAAGAAGGATAGCATTTCCGAATTCTTTTGGCCAAAAATTTTCCATTCAATGATATATTGGCCTAATCTCAGAGCAATAGCTCAACCGATGATATTACTATATAACCTGGGGTGCTCATATCTTGTCAGTCCATGCAGGAGACAGCGATGCGTTTCCAATGAGGCGAGATGTCAAACTGTAGATTCATCGAGCACGTTACACTAACGCTCGAGGCATAAATCAGTAACATAAACGATGCAATATTCCCCCTTAATCCATCTAGTTGAGGCCTCCCACAAAATCTACCCCTCTTTTATAAACAGCTGGATATATAATGAACTATTGAAAAGAACTCTAAAGGGTCGAAAGGAAAAGGATCATATCACCTTGTTCTCTAGCTCCCCCACGTTAAAATCATGCTTAGTTAAGAAACTAATATTCTAATAAAATCAATTTTTTGACAATTACGTGCCGTGCATGCACAATAAGATGATCCTTATTTTTAAAATTTCCGAATTTCTTTTGAAACGCCCACCAGATTATGGTAAGAAAATAAATTGTGAAAAGTATTTTTGCAATCAGATACCACGAAAACTTGCCGCATCGCACTTAAAAAGTTTTGAAATACTGGTAATTTTGGGGGATTTTCGGACATAACTGAAGATATATTCTATCACTTTTCTTTTTTTAAACGACTCTTTAGACATATGTAGTGTATCATCTCATATATCTTTAATTTCCGGGAAAATCAGTGAACTTACGACTTGATTTGATCATATAAAAACATTATGAGTGGTTAGTGCGAAGAGAATTATTTGTCATCTCTAAGCACTGCACTGAGTTATAGCCGGCCTTCTACAGCCCCATTCCCACGGCCGCGAATGAGCTAAGGTTGCTAATTAAGGCAGAGCCTCCCCCGTTACAAACACAGCTCCATCCTCACACTAATTAGCATGACTACTGAGACGTTCTCGCGAGGATGATACAGGTGCGAGAAGGGATATCGCACCTCCCTCAACTACGGAATTGTACGTTCTGCGTTCAGGTGCGGTGCTGCATAGATCACGCGGCCGAGGAGACTCTACCAAAGGAGACTGGAGTGCAGAACTGGACAAGGATGTAAGGCGTGACACGCAAATGCGGGGGAGAAGTGGGGTTGGCAGGAATACTAAGGGCGTTGGTGGGTGGAAGAGGAGGAGCGAAAACCTCCAACATGAGATGGTAACGGAGGTACCTTCTTCTCCGCCCAAGTAATAGGGTCGATATGAAGGCATTTATTTGGTGGCAACTACAACTTGGAAGAAATTTCCTAGGATATAACGATGTGAGTATACTTTTTCAGTGCAAAATTGGAATACATTGGGATACATGCTTACAAGCTAGTTATCGATGAATGGAGAAAAGAACTATTAGAAATATATTAGGAATACGCGTCGTCCGCATATATTTCTCACGTCGCGACGTGTATACGATGGACCCTACGGAAAAATCAACTTGCAAAGATTTTTTTCATTACAGTCATAAAAATATCGTCCTTGCACGGAATACTTACGTTGAAAAAGAGCGAATAATATGTCTCCGTATTCTAAAAAGATGGCACTCTATGACACCAAACTATGGATTCCTCGGAGCTTAAAGTATTGAAAATGCAATAAAAATTTGGACAAAGCAAAGATTCTGCTTATTCGACGCCATTTCCGTTCATGGATGGAATTAAAAAAGAAAGAGGTAACAGAAGACATGAAAGAAGTAAGTGGTTACGTCCGAATGAGGATGGGAATGAAATACAGTTGAAAAGGCAGAGTATTGAGCTAAAAAAAATACCAAGAAGGATACGGGAGAAAATAGCATAAAGAAATGGACCGGAAGGAGAAGATGGAGCCAGGGAGACGATAAAAAACCTTGGTTTTCGTAGAAATGGAAAATGGTGCGGAGAAGTACAGAACAAAAGGCCACGCAGGGAAAATAATGGTAGAAGAACGACGCCGCGAATAAAAGAGAACAGGCAGTGACACGGATAGCTCCGATGAGAGATTTTTTACAGTAATCGTTCTCCCCCCCCCCCCCCTCCAGAGTATATCTGGTGGACATTTAAAATGTGCTATGAATAAATTAACTAGAGTAATTTTAATGATGAATTTCGATGAGATGAGAGATAGCAATGTAGAATATAGTCAAGGTGAATTGGGAAATTTCGGATGGTCATGATGGAATATTGAGGGAAATAAAGGATTCAAAAAAATTCGAAACAAATATGACCTTAAAAACAATATCATGAAGTACACAGCGTCGTTAAGAACAAACATTCTTCAAAAATACCAAATGGGACATCATAAATGAAATTACACTGTATTTTCCAAGCAACGAATGAAGAAACATAGAGCAGTATACAGCTCCTCGCGTTGCGGCATCAACTGCGATTAGGAATAGTCGCGGAAACACAGATGACACAGCTCACGTACTTATTTACTACAATGACTCACAGTAACTGATCCTCAATGACTTATAATAGGTATACAGCGCTGGAATTACTAGCTTACCCTCACCATACATTGATTATCTGCATGGATTTCATAAACGGTTGATTTCTTAATTAAAATAGGTCTTTAAAAAAAGGAAGCACACAGCAGAAAACATGAATGATGTAGTATATATGTGCTATGGGACGAATTTTCTAACGGGCACCTTAAATTGGACACAACTAAAAAACTCACAAAATACTTTAAATAGCCAAAGTAAACACAAAGAGCTTATTGCCACTATTTGGCGAGCAAAGCGACGTTGTTTAGAAGCATACCGCAGTCCACAGACGAAAACTGCGTACCGACACCCATAACATCACGGCTTTACAGCAGAAAGCTCGTTTGGATTGGGGAAAAATAAGCTCACCACGACCCAAGCCATAGGCGCATGAAATTCACGCATCCATGGTGAAAAGAGCAGCTCTTAGCAGCCACTTGTGATTTTGAGGATTATCAATTGGATTTCCGAAGGCTTGAAGTGCTTTACAGCCTTTGGATGATACAAATATAATAGTAGTATTAAAAGCTCCTCAATACTCTCAACTCCTGTTGATATTCAGCAAGAAAGTTTTAAAAAATTACGCATACGATTGCAACACAGTTAACGTGAATAACTATCTCGTGGGAGGACAAATTGGGTGAAATTTTTGGATACAGGTCACGATAATAATGTATGAAGCCAGTCCATCTTTGACGTTTTTATTTGATTACAACTACATCTATTATGAGTATTGGATTCATCGGAATTCCTCAACGATCTTGGCAATCGTTTTTCTGACTGGGACTCAATGAGCTTTTCTAAGTATATATCCACGCACGAAGGTGCTGAAGCGCGTATCGCCAAGCTAGTTTTTCACAAAAAGTAGTAAATCTTGACAAATATTAGTCATTTAGTATTCTGTTCATAAATATAACATAATATATATAGCCGCTAAAACTACCTCTTTTACTCGGTGAGCAGGAAAAGCCTTTATTTTTCATCAGTCAAATACCACGTAGATATGTATCATGTAGGTACCTACTTGATTTCTCGTTGTTGGATTATTCTGATAGATAAGGTAAAGATTACTAAGACAATTTATCGGTACACTTTATTATAATATTTATTGTTTAAGGTAGCAAAAGTTAACCCTTTTTTCCTTAAACTATCTTGAAGGTAGTCCTAACGGTGAGAAATATGGAGCGCATTGGTTCGAGGTTAAATTTACGAGGACTATGATATTTAATTCAAATTTTGTTACCAGCAAATTATAAGAAGAAAGACGACATTAAGAGCAAAATCAGAATGCATAATTAGATTTCATATAAATTCAAAAATTTAGAGATACAATATAGTTGATTTATTATCCCAGATAAAGCCCCACTTGCACCAGTAGAAAGGCATTACACATGAAAAGAGAGGGGTAAGAACCCAGCCGTTCATCATGAAGGCCTTACGGGTCCAACTAGGAGAATGACATCTCCATTGCAAAGGACAGGGAATTGAGATTCGCGCCAGCATTGCCGTTCTTACATCTCCTCTCTGTTAGTATCCATAATTGGACCTCGGGTCGCCTCGATGCCAAGCCATGCGTGTGCATGGAACGAGATGGTTCCTCGAAATGCATGCATTCGGTGGCGACAGACTTCTCGGCGGAGCGATTGGGCCATATGGCTTCGTGGTAAGATGACGTACCAAGTATCCCCGGAACACACACACACAAGAAGGGGTTCATTTACAACTGGCTCATCCGGCCGGCATTGTTCTAGCTGCCCCCTTCGGCCAAAAGATATAGTGTAAGCTCGTAGAATACGGGTTGTAGGGCTCCCAAAGGTACGGTAGAGCCAATCCTGCCGACTTCTTGCCCATCATGGAGATTCGGAATTTTTAAATGGTGAAAATTTTCATATAAACTAATATGAGCCTTGCATTTTAACCGTTGAAAATAGTTATACTCTGTGCGAATATTTACTTAATGAATGTTGTTTTGAGGAATTAATTTTAGCAACTAGTTTAAATCCTTTGGATAAAATGTCTTCGTGCGATCACACCGTCACATTCAGATCGTAAAGAATTACAGCATAAAATGGATGAATTTCTATGAAATCTTTTAGCAATAACCTTTTTACCATCATGTATTTCCAATGATATGAACTCCATACTCTTTCTGGGATCAAATTTTGTAGGTATCCCATTAGAAATCCTTTGAGCTGGACTAAAAAAAAACATGTAACCAGAATGAAGAATTTGTGACCAGGATAGCGAAAGGGCTTACAATATGAGACTAGTAAGTGACAAAAAATATACTATTTATATCTAATGCGTCATTATTATATAATATATGATATAATAAACTCTGCTTCCGAATCAAAATCGAAAATTAAGTTTTGATCTAGTTGATGCAAGAAAATTCCGTGTCACAGAAAGATTCTCTCCTTTCCAGATCAAGCCAAATAATGCATATTATTAAGAATTATTTAGACATTCTTCCTTAACATTAAAGGTTAACGTTAGATGAAAATTATAAGTTACGGCATGCATGTAGAGATGTGTCTACACTGTGTGACTACTTATTAAAAAGAGTCAGGTGTATTTTTGGGAGCTTTTTTGTGAATACTCACGTTTCACCCATAAGCAGGTGATCAGCATAACAACCGCGGTTTTATCAATAACCTCCCCCATAATCCATGGCACATACGCCCATCTAATTAATTAAAAATTCATGATTAGAAACGCAGAATGTGATAAAAGAAATGAGATATGAGGCATGATGCAGAAAAACTTAACTTTAAATGAAAATAAATCGAATTTCTAAGTCCTTTTCAAACGATTATAAATGATTTATCGTCTCTGCGGATTTAAAGAAACATTTTAAAGTACCCGGAATATATCAGCAAAAATTGTCATGGACGCGTTTTATACCATTTATTGGCGTCTTTTTTTTTAAGCAAAACCCTTTGCTTAGCCATCAATGTTGATGAATGCAAGTTTTCTTCAAACTTTATTTTTCGGCTGAGATTTAATGCTTATAATTAAACTTGTGATTACTCCTTATTTTTCAAAATAAAAACAATACTACGGAAAGGTGGCTTTTTTATTTTAGGAGTAATAGTAGGTAGTATCAATAATTTCAGAAGACACCAACTGAATAGTTAGATAATTACTAAATGCCCTTACTTGCATGGTGATATTAAAGTCATTGATTTGCAGCTTTGTTTTTTAATTCCATCCCAATTCCATTTCTTTTTTTAACTTTTCCTTATAAAGGTCAATTTAAATGAGTTTTATTATAATATTTCAAGCCTGTGGTTGACTCTTTGTAAAATACGCGCTTTACAAAAAAGCTTAATTTGCTTACATTAGATAATCGAAAATATTTTCGTTTCAGTGAAAAAGAGCAGAGAGCTCGGTTGATGGACTGTAATGAAAAAAATCCAGCATTTTCAATTAAGAAAGTCATTATAACAAATTGGTCAAATGCAAATAATGAAATACATATTTGGTCCCTAATAAATAATATAAATCATTCGCTCCCTTTCCCAGGTCGCTCAATTATTTTTATGCTTAAAGGACCTAGAAAAGGGACCAAATTTCTTCATGTCCATTAAAAATGCTGATAGGATATTGATAAATTCGATACTTAGAGATCGAATAGTTCACATATGTAGACAAAGTTACAAATTTAAATGAATTGCTGAAAATTTTCAAGGCCTTATCACCGTTTTTTGGCGCTTGAGGTTTGAAATTAAATTTTATAAAAACGGTAAAAAATACGAGAGAAATCTTACTAAAACCAGGATTATCTCGTTTATAGTTAACCTTGATATTATAACTACTTTTTAGAATTTTTTAGTAATTTTAGTACTTATTTCTACTCTTACCACTTGTGTTATCGGGTTAAAACAAGAGATATCATCAATAAGAAGAAATAGAACGTTTTACCTGTTCAACGATAAAATTTATAGACGTTTCCAGTTTTCATCACATTGACATCTTAAATGAAACAAAATTAGTTCAAATTTGCTTGCTCATCCGTGTTTTCATCAGCTTTATTCACTTTTTCCAATCCCATCTTAAATATTACGCCCGCTTTATAGTGACATTCTCTATCATCACCACCCTTTCATCTCATCCGTTGTGGCACAGCAGAGGCAGGAGAGAAAAGGGGGATTCATTTACTTTAAGGCTAACGGGAGAATAAATCGAAAGGATCCTGTCCAGGGTAAATACAATTAATTTTGTCCTGCCAAAGATAATGATATGTAAGCATGAAATTGTTGTTGTACAAATTATTGTGCATGCAAACAAAGAAGAGAATGTTTATTTTGAGATAAAAGGGGAAAGCTGGGGTAACCATTAGCAAAAAATAAATAAAAGTGAATGAAAAGTTACGCCTTGTTTTTAACAAATTGTGAAGAATAAGAAGAAGTAGGTAAGTAATTGTTTTGATATTAGAAAGATAACACATCGCGAAGATATCTTAACGTCAACAATGCATAAAATATAATTAAAAGCATGAATTGATTATTGTGTAAATACTAGCGACTTCCGACAATTACTTGGATCAAAACTTATTTCCCAATTTTTTTATTCTTAGATTCTTTACTTTATTGTAACATTGACTTCATCATTGTATCTATATTTTCAAAAAAATATTCTTCGAAGACTTTTAGAAAGAAGCAAGTGAAGTACGTCTTCTAAACTCACAGTTGAAAGTTATTTACCAGTTTCCATATCAAAGAAAGATTTTTCATCTGAAACAAAATTTAATAACCTACTATTCAGCGACTTCTCTTAATATTACAACCATTATTATCTTGCCCTTCAAGACCGCAAGAATAGAGTTCATAATGTAATTTCGTTTTTCTTCGACATGCAAGATGAATTCATAAAGTTAAAGCATGGTTGAAAATTCTCTCTACATCGACCACAAACTCAACGAAATGTAATGAGACAAAATTTCACAGAGGATTGCCGAAAAGCCAAGAAAAATTTGGAAAAGATACCATTGCTTTAATGCATTAATTAAACTTTCGCATAAGATAAACTTTCAATAATTCACATTGTCAACTTTGAGTTGGTATTTCTACTTCAATGAGTGTGCTTACGTCTTTGAAATAAAGATATTTGGATGTATTTAAACAAAAAAGAAGGTCGGTTATTATTTTACAGCATCACTTCGAGTTATTCAAAGGCAATGGCTGTTGAAGGGGAAATAAAGCTTTTTTCTTCCAACGGAAGTTAAAGATACTTTAACAAAAATAATATAATAAAATTCTCACGGAAACGACAACATTCTATAGACCATGACGGTATTATTCATTAAAAATCATCATTTATGTCTTGATCACCTCACATGCGGGCGTGAATTAGGAGAGGTATTTATACTAAAAAGCGCCCGCACGTATTCATCGACTTTAAAGGGGAAATATCTGACAAAAGCTTGGCTTTAATGAGGATAAGGGCTGAGGCTCCAAAAATCTGGTGCATGGGATAAGATATCCTATTGGGCAATTTTCATATTTTTAATGCCGATTAGCAGAGATTAAAATGTTATATTGCGATAATTTTCTTTTGTGGAAAGGGTATGGTATAGGCGATCGACAGCTTAAGTCATAACAGCTTGAGCCGGGAGGGGAGGGTAGGTAAGGAAGGGTGTAGAGAAACCCGGCGTCGGCATTAGCCTGCTCTTAACGAAGGGCGCCAAAGGGACCACGGCTTCACGTCCCATCCGACGGACAGAGTGTTGCGCTTGATATGTCCTCTACATAGCATTCAAGCAGGGATTGGGCAGTCTCTGAAAATCCTCTGCCACCGCCGGGATTTGAACACGAGCCCACGGTGTGGGAAGCCAGCACACTAGCCACCACACCAACCCGATCCCTAATTTTCTTTATTCTTTGCAATAATTCACAGAACGATGACGATGCGTTATTAATGATACTTTCGGTTGCTTCTGAACACGGATAACATCAAACGATATCCAAATATATTCACCATATCCGATAAAAACAGAAATTAATTAGAAATGTGAGTGAGCTACGCAAACAAAAGAAATCATAACATACATATGAACGAATCGGAAAATGTGCGTTAAATAAAGAGGAATGATTCAATAACAGACTTTTATTATTCACAGTACTTTCTCTTCAATCATCCAAGTCCGCCAAATTAAAAGGCAATTTTCACGTCAGCAAAGCATTCAACAGTTTACTTTGCTATTAATAATTAAAAAGTCTCAACTCTTCAATGGGTATGCATGACAACGAAGGGTGTTTAAAAATGAATTGATATTTGATCATCAGCGCACAGCTGTTTCCTACAAGTAGCATCCCGAATTTAAAGGTCACCATTACATCCATGCACTCGTCGTATTGAAATTAGACCACTTACGAACTGGATGGTAAGAGGTCCCTTTTATGGTAGAAGGTATTCTATAGAAAATGATCCATTTACAAGGGAGCAACTGAGATATTGACAGATCCCAAGTAGCTCCTTCCTTTCTTTTTTCCTTATTGGATAGCAAATCTTCCTGCTCTATTCCGTTGTCCAAGAACGCGACACTTCTATGATGATAATGTGAATCTCACCATTGAATGACGCGTACTGGGTGAATTCATACAGGAAGAGATACAGACGTTTGCCCATCGCCCAGTCTCAAATATTTATGCAATATTGGGACCCGCTTAAAAGTATAAGTCATTTATAAGGATAAGTATGTACTTTTGGAAGTGGTATGCACATTACATAATTACATATTTCATGGGAAGAAACTTTTGTGGCTAAATAGCTTAAATTAATATTACAGCAAATATGCATTGGCCTTATAAACTGACTGCAGATAAGAAAAACTTAAGTTAAGATAAAAAAATTAGATACGTTTCTCATTTTGCTTGTCTCGCATTTTGCATTACGTCATTTTGCTTGTAGATATGTATTTTAATAACAATAAAAGACATTTTTTTACCTCAAAACTGTCCAAATATTTGCTATAACATTACCGATATTCACTCATTAAAGAAGTAAAATTACAAATACTACCTATCTGAAAGTAATGTATCACCGACCGTAGTGCTCAAGTATGGGTAAGTATTTTCTAGCTCTTACCTCATAAGCCTTCGAATCTAGCTCATTAACTTGATTTACCTAACAGAGTAGGTAAAAGCAAAATATTTCTAGCATAGCATACAAATGTGATGCCTCATCTTTAAGTTTATCTGAGCATGAAAACTTGCTTTTATGCGTGCTAGATACCCCTATTATGCTTACTTTTAATTATTCTGCAATCTTACATCTGCAGATAGAAGGGACGAAACAAATAAGCAAAACATCCACCACAGTCACACTGAATATACCAGCAGTCTCAACGGTTGAATGAAATCTCGATGCAACAATTGAACTGAAATACTCGCCATCGTAAAAGGCCCAGCTTTTCTCGAATAGCGTCCTTCATCATATGCAACGTCAGTACTCGGTTACACGGTACTCAATAAAGTTGAAGAACGTGAGCATAAGACCACAGGAAGAGACGGAGAATGACACAGTCTCCAGTTGAGATAGGACGGGAAAAAGACAAAGGTTGAAGCGTTGAAGTGAACCCTCTCACAGCTGGGATGGAAACTCATACGCGCACTCCGTCACTCTTCCTTCTACTTCGCATGGGAAGCCCTCAGACAAGATCCTCCCTCCGTCTCTTGCCAAAGGCCTCTTATACTCGACAGCACCCCTGTCACTCACGCACCTTATTCACGCGCCAACCAATTCCCAACATGAGATGCCTCTCCTCACCCTGTCAATACATCCATATCGCACCAAGGCATGAGGTTCACTATGTTTTCGGTTAAGCCCAACCATGCAGCCCGAATGGCACTGATGACGTGCCTACGCTTGAGCCCTAACCTAGCCTTCTCTTTGACGTGAGATTTTGGCCTTGAGGTGCTGCAAGCAAGGATGCAGACTGATCCGTCCCAGACCGTCTCTTGCTATCGGTTACTACGTAAAACTCACGCGATCTGGTGACCATGATGTGAACTATCTTATTTCAATAGTTTTATAATTAGAATTTTTAACAGTTCTATTCTACATTTACGCACGTAAACTTGCCGGTAAAACAAAAATTACACGTTTTACGCCAACACATTTCTTTCGCAGTAGTACGATGGTCATTTCATACATCTTCTCCTACCCTTTAGCAACTGTGGGAGGAGTAGGTATGCCAGTAATCAGCCAATATATTTAGTGCAATCGTTAGTGCATGAATCCTCCTTTCGAAAATACATCTCTTATACTACATACCAGAAAGTTAAACGAAAACTATAGTTTAAAACTATAAAGCGAAAGCATCCGTCTAAAAAATTGCCTTCAAACGAGCACATCTTTGAAGATTAAATTCTGAAATTAAATTATCACTGAACATGAACTACGTCTCTTGAACAAAAGCCATCCCAGGTCGATGAACGCAGCAAATTTCTGGGTGAAATTACCAGCCTCAACGCTTTAAAAGACAAAAATTGTCTGGCGAAAGGCAAGAAATTTTAATTTGAACAAGATGAGCGATTAGACATGAGGTGTTTAGATACAGATATATTTTTACTTTGAGTAAAATGTCGAGTATTAAAAGCCTCAAAAAATATAAATATTTGGAATGAATATATAAGAATAAAGGAAAGAGATGATGAGATTTGCAACTCAAAGTCCGTATCAGAGCTTTCACCTAACAATAATCGACTGCAGTTCTGTCTACTCACTCTATATTGTCAAGCAGGCAAATATTATGTAATTTCCCATCATAGAAATTGTTAAGACCTATAATGAGTAGTAAACTTACGACCTCATAGCAGACACTTTTCGGGCACTTAAGCCCTCATTATGCGATAATTAATTCGCAGTTTTCTTTCAGTTCCTTCGTTGAGATTTGCCAAAAATTCCACCGCATACTGCGGAACAATGGCATCCATGAACGCTCACCCTTAGATAAGATGCTCATTATTTTTCAGAAGTACAAAGAAGCTTATTCACAATATGGCCCACTGAGCGAGAATTCACGAGCGTTGACAGACAATGCACACAAAGGGTCGCGTGAGGGAAAATAAGGTACTCATATCCCTGCTTTCCCACCTTTATTGAGATAATGCTTCACCGGTAGCCGCAGACGCAACAAGGCCACCTATTACAACGCTTGCGAAACAAAACGCGGCTGCTATCCGGGCGCCTGTGAGGATTCCCATAAAATTTTATTCCGGGAGCGAAACAGCTGCGCATAGTGGAATCATATCACGGTTAATTGTGGCAAGATACATGCGGGAGTGTTGGAACATAGCCTTAGGACAAAAAGACCCCCGAGGACAGAGAGAGAAATCTCCACCCGCAGGCAAGGATATTTTAGGGGAAAATGGGATGATTCTGTGAGGATGGGGAGAATGGTGCGTCAAAGTAATCAATGGTACATAATGTTATCGCCTAACTCTGTAAAAGTTAACCGCCAATATAAAAATATGCAATGCGTACATGAATGTAGGCATATTGACTTGCAAGTCTATTACTGCAGAGCATGGGAAAGCATAAGACAGTGTGGTGAGAACGAATTCAGGATTTTAAGGGTAGAAATTGTATCACGGATGAAAGTGTAACACCGATTTTCGTAGCGTTTCCGTGATTTTCAGCTGTTCATAAACTACTCTCATATAAGAGAATTTCTAAAAAAAAATCTAAAAAATAAAAAAGCATGACATATATTCCGCTTTGTGACAAAAATACTGATATTATTTACTAAGCTATATTGGGAGCGCTCTTATCCAATTAAGATCGAGGTTATGGTCTTTTTCAACTGATTTCAGCATAATGACACAAATGAGTACAGGATTACATTTTGGGAATGAGATGAACATTCTCAAATTAATGAACACCAGATTAAGCAACGATGAGTTCGATTCTGAGAAGACAATGGATTGAAATACCTAACTCATATGTCTGTGAGTAAAACTTAATGATTTAATTTATCATTAATTTTTTTATTCATTATTTTTAATATGTGTTAAATTTATTTAATTTCCAGTAAAAAAGAACTTTTCAATGAACATTAGAATGCTACAAATATTTTATGGGAATTACGGAGATTGTCTAAAAGAGAGATAAGTAAGAAATTAATAGATAAACCATTCATCCATGATGGAGACAATCAAAAAATCATTAGATGGTTATATACGAGGGTCTTAAAAATTATAGAAGCGCCGATATAATAATAAGCATATAGGCAACTTACGCACACTAACGCTTTTCCTTAGCATTATAAAATGGAAATTTGCCAAGAGCTCTGTTTCTCATTTCAAAGAGAATTAGGATGAAATTTACTGAAACCAATAATGGAGCCGGCAATGCCAAAACATGTGACAAGGCCAGAAGATAACCAAGGGCGTTGCAATCGCCTTCATCAACGGAGACCGAAAACGGAGAAATAGCTGCGGGAGAGGCATTCATGTGTGTCTAGCAGGCAATTAGGACCGAAAGAAGCTAATGGCTTCACATCGCTGATGGAGGGACTGGCGGCACCCACGCAGTAACAGAGATTCATTCAGGTTGCGTGTCGCAGATGGAGAGCTATTTTGGGTGAACGGAGATGCAGAGACAATATTAAAAGGAAGGGAAAGAATGAATGAGTTTTTTTTCAAAGAGAAAGAAACCAAAGAAAAGGCATCGGACTCAACTCATTCCAAAAAACTTCACAGAGATGAATGCTCGTAATCAAATAGGTTAAGTCAGCTTATATTAACACTTATTATCAAAGCAAATTTTCTAATTATAATACCGCTGACACTTACATATTTGACGATAAAATAAAGGTGATGACAATCCTTAATGTGGTTAAGAAGGTATTCAAAAAAGTATACGTTCGACGGTGGTTACTACGTGTGATAGTTAGTAGGAGAAGTATGCAAGTTTTTGAAAATATAGCATGAGAAGCTCTAGGTGGTCGAGATGCCGACGTGAAAATATTTAGAAGACATATTATTTGGAGCATAAAAGACAAAGTAGAAATATAATCAGTAAAACCCCAAACAGGAAAATCTAGCGGTTGCATGGTACCAGAAAGCTTAGGGAGAGTTAGGGGGAGAGAAATAGTTATAGTGGCTTTGGTGTATAAGCCTTAGGCTTTATTGTTTACGACTTTTGTATAAACTCATTTTATTCAAGTCTTAGCCGTTAGAGTTCAACACTTACCAACATATATCAGGTAGATACCATTTATATATTTCATAACTTGAGGAAAGAGGTATTCTAGATGGGTTTCATATGATAGCTTCAGTTTTTGGCGAGTAGATATATATATTTATACAATTAAGTTCTAGATCGCTTTGACATCCAATGAAGTAGTTAATGGTCTATTAGATCGTACTTCCGTGCCGGAGCAAAAGCTGGGGGCGTTTTCTTGTGTTTAATTGGTATATAACTAACTTTATGAGCAATGTTTCCCATTAATACAGCGGCAGTAATCAGTTGTGAGGAATCTTTCCACGAAAAAACGCTCACCGTATAAAACTCTTCTAATGATACCCAAAATAGCGGTATCATCAGTGAGCCCAACCTATAAAACTTAATTTCCGATTGCTACTTGTTCACCATTATTGCGTGTTTCTTTATTTTGATGCGTCATTTTTTGGTCCTTTTTCTCATATTTTGCTGTAAGTACATTACGACTAATTACAATCTTGAACAATCATGGGTAAATGCTTGAGATTCCTCAACCATATCCTAATACGACCGCTGTATAATGTAGGGGGTAATGTAGGAACTAGTGTAGAGGTGAGTTACGAGGATCGCATTTTTCTTCAGTTGAACACCGATGAAGTAAGCCAAGCGGAAAAAGCGAAGTGATAGGGATAGAACATCAAAATATGACATCCAGTAATTCTTCGGAAAGCACTAACCTACCCCTGCTGCAGAATTCATGATGTTCTTCATGCGTTTTTGGGCTAAGCAAAATCTATGGGAGAGATGATACTCAACTGGGGCAAATTTTCACACACTCCTTATATTTAACAATGTTTAACTGCACATACCGACCACATCACTCCTCTAACGAATAAAATAGAAAATCACTTGGATGAAATTTTCCAAGGGTCGACTGTTTGAATTGAGTATTAAAATATAGAAAATTTTTCTAATTACGAAATTATCCAATAATATTGGTTAACCTTATTAAAAACGACAAAAAAACAGGGAATATGAGGATGAAATATAGGGAATTTAAGATGTAATTCCAAAATGTTCATGATGACACGGAGTCATAAGAATTACTGCAGATGAAATAATGAAAGAAGCTATAAGAATAGGAAATGTATTATTCCTAGGGTACCACGTGTGATATTGGGTTAAAGTTCTGTTGGGATAGACTCCACTACGTTTGCGCATAAATAAGTGCTTTTAATTTGGGTGCGAAGCTTGTACGGTGGCTAAGGTAAATTAATATACTTAACAAAGAGCATAACGTTTGCTGAATGGTGAAAAAAAAACAAAAATAAGAAGTTCTAGAGATTTATGACACATATATCTAATGCTCAAAATTACTGCACTTTCATGAGATCGAATATTTCTTACCTGGTCATTTCCATGACTTGGAGCAAGTATTAGAAGTATAGAGCAATGGCATTAAAACTTGACATGAACTAGAAAATTGGAAGCGCATTCAACAGAACGAATTTCATAGTAATGGCATTCACTCATCAACGGCAACCAATTTACAGCAGTACTTATTAAGGCGGATAGCAAAAATAGATTTTTTTTAAATCGATCTCAGAAAGTTCGCAAAACTTCCTAGCCCCTCTCGTGGACCACTTCATAGACTATAGGCTCCTTGGCTGCGTTCCCGGATCTAAAAATATCGCCAACAATGTAAAAACATCTCATCACTTCTCTAAAAGTTGGTAATATAGATTTGCTTAACGCCGACGAGACTCCAAAAAAGGGACAAGTCGCTTCAATTCGCATTCTTTTTTACTTTCTACCACCTGCCGATTTATATAATCAAAGATGATCACCCTACTAGGAGCACAGGAAGGATGAATTTTGGTGTGTTCGGGGCGTGACAGGAGGGAGAGGCGAGCGGGGATAGCGGGGAGAGTGGAGGGGACGTGAGCGGCCAGCGGCTCTTCTATCCGAAACGTTGCGTGAGCGTTGAAATATTTTCTTCGCGGACGCGCACTCGAATTTGGTATTTTTTTCATTGGGCCTGATGGATTTGAATAAACGATTTTTCCTATCCGACCTAGTACACTCCACCCGCTGAATAAAGATTTGAACAAATATTTATAGAATTTTCCTATATTGGAACGATGTTTCATGATTTTAAATTTGTATGAACATTCCAGAGCTGTGTAAACTAAAACAAAAGATATAGGATTTTTATTCGTCAAAGAGCCATGAATAATGTTGTTTGCAAACAAATTTAACCGCTGTAACAGTTGACTTCCTCTTTGATCAAGAACGCCTTAAGTTACGCCGATAGCAATACTTCCAATTTGGCTGTGCAGCCTGCCTTGCCTTGGATATGTTGACCCGTGCTGCGGAGAACAATAAGATGGTAAATTTAAGGACCACCTCTGAAAACACTTCGATGTTCGTAAAGATAATTTTTTCTCAACATATAACAGGGGTATTGATATGTATGCGCCAATTTCAAACTTTCGCCCTTGGCTTCAGTAAGTGGAGTCGAAGTGACTTCACATTCGAAGCGGTTCCCGGTTGTTCGGTTGTTGCGAACATGTAAGCATTTCATTCCAAAATTCGGCACGAACTTTGAATTGAATTTCACTAAGCAAAGCAAAAGGAGTTCAAGTCTTTAAAATCACAGTGTTGAATTCGGAAAAAATAACTTTTTTCTCCTAGCATATTCATTTAATGCTGCCAGCTGATGTTTGATTGTAATAGAGTTATTAATGATTTCCACATCGCGCATTTAAATATATTATGGAACGTAAAATTTGAACAGGGGTGTTCCAATATTTTGCTAGTGAGACTGAATATTGCAAATAGGCATTCATAAGCATTTATTTCCATTTTATCTAAAAAAAATGTCGGGCTGCCTACTTTCTGGTAGAGCCTAAATGTAACGGGAATACCCAATGTACCGAAATTGTATATACCTAGATTTTAATCAATTTTGAGAAAAGGGTAAAAAAGAGGGTGGTTGTGCTTCCTATGAACTCCCTTAATTGATATTTTGAAGAAAAAAACGGGGCAGTCGTAGGACTGGCCGACAGAAGTGAAAACTGAAATCATTATTATCCATTTATTTTTAAATAGATTTAATATTATTAAAGAACTAATTTTTCCAGTAATACTCATTTTTCAACAAAAATTTAAATTATTTTTTTTAGCAAACTGTTTATTATTAAATAAGTATTAAAAATACGATGTGTATGCATAGAAAGTAACATCATTTATATATTAAAATATAATATGCTTTTATTTCTTTAGCGCACAAAATTTTTACATCTATAATTAATGTTACAATGTAATATGCTTTTATTGCACTATTTTACAATATTTTTAAAACTAGTATACATAAAACATTTTATGCTTTGGAAAAGTTAACTTTCATGTACAGTTTGAACAACACTTTCACCATCTTGACGACCAGCACCATCATCATCAATTTGTAAAACTGATACAATAGGTTCATGGTATCTAAAATAAGAAATGAACAATTTTGATTCAAATCTATTTTAATGTCTTGTAAAGACCGCATCTATTGTAGTTTTATATTTCGTAGTACTGAGATTGCGATCATTTGACATTTTTAAACCAAATTCATTATTTAAAAATTCAATTAATGATATATTTTTATCGTCTGCAAAGTTTACGTTGAAATCTCCACTCAAAACCATTGACAAATTTGCTTGAAGGCTTTTACAGATGGCAATTGACGCAAATCTCCGATAAGGATTATGTATAATCCCCCAAAAGCTTTTGTAAACAAGCCAGTAATGTGTTTCAAACGTGCGTCAATTTGCTCTAATAATTCTGCTGAAACCATGCTAACTTCGTCAATGATAACAACCTGAAGCAACAGTGCAACAACAGATGCCAGTATTCAGTATGTAAAAGTATAGCGGTGATGCAACCTATACCATTGTATACACTATACACACTATACATATGTATATCTCGCTGTAGCGATCGCGGTGTCGGGTCGGTGACGCTCACGCGAATTCTGTGCTTTTTCCCCATCCCACAAAAGTGCTTAACGCCGCTAAAGAAGTTTTCACTTCAAAAATATTTCTCCACGGGTAAAAAAATTGTAGCCCAGAGAGAGTTAAATGTTCTGAAGAGAATTTATTCCTCTTAAAATAATAGCAGCGCCTCCATTTGGTTTTCATCTCATTTTTATTTCAGAATATTACTCCGATACTGTTCCAATCGTTGTTGAATATTAAGAACAATTAAATTTTATCCAGTTCTGAGTTATTCTGAAAATGATTGTATAATCATGAAAGTGATTACAATAAAACGTGGTAATGAAAACAGCGCAAGTGATAGAATGAGGGGATAGTGACGTTATTAGAGCAGCACATCGCTGGAGCCGCTAGAAGAAACAACCATTGACACCAAGTCGGGCGCTTTTGCTTTCTATTCAAATGAGTAACACTTCATTTGCCTTTTATGATTAAAAAGTTCCCATGCTCGGACGTATCGCCCACGTTCGCTGCGGGAAGGTTTATTTTTCTGCGAAGTGGCGGCGGAGATAAATTGTTGGCTTCCCGTAAGCGGTTCCAGGAAGGTCGGAAAGGAAAGGAGAGACGCGTGGTCAGACGCGGTCCAAAAGTGACATGAGGGGGCTTCACACAAATTATGGTTAAACGCGCGTTCAGTTACACAGGCACGTAGATAACATCGTAACTACGCAATTCTCCCGGAAAAAAGCAGACATGCCTCACCCCGTCCTCTTTCCTTTCTTTCTCTTCTCACCTACTCACAAATACAGATTAGACGTGTATTTTCGGATAAGGACGTTACCTCAAAACCCAACCCACGACATTTCTTTAGTTTTGGTGAACTTTAATTGAATCTTAATTTAATTTAATTGAATGCGGATAACGCGTGGTGGGAGGTCTGCATGATTACAGCGAGGTAAAACCTTCTTGTTTCTACCGTTTATCCTGTTCATAAACATTGAGGGCCACAACTATTTCATAGAGTTAAATTAAGGCAAAACACCGAAACTAAGAAGCCTGCGAAAGTTGCGAGTACTGATGAACGGAGTAGCATAAGAAAAAAAACATCCTGCTATTCGTATTGCTAACTATTCTCAAATACTCCATCTCAGAATTGGCCCAAACTTAAATTCATAATTAAGACAAATCTACCCAACTATTCCAGAAATAAATTTTAGTGGAAACTCATAAATGGAATTAGAAAATATTTAAACATTTAAATTTTTCTCCCACGCGGCCTTCTGGGCCTCTATTTGAAATACATACTGAACGTTTATAATACATGAATGTGGATGTGAAAACTCCTCTAGACTTTAGTAATATAATCTACAGCTACAAATTACTAACTCTCAACATCGTCAATGCGTGTTATCTATATTACTTACCACATGCTTTTGAAGAACTTTACGCGAGTGCCTCACAGAAGATTTGGATCAGACAAACTGCAAGTTTGACTTAATTTTCAAGTTAATTCATGCCATTAATAGGCATAAAAGATCAAATAGACATAAAAGATTATATCCATTGTTTTGAAAATATTTGATTCTATTAACCACATTATTCACTCATATTCAAAACTGATGACGGTGTAAAAGGTGCTCGTGGTCCGATATGCCTGAATAAGAATTTAACTCTTTTCCAACGATAGAAATACGGCTTAAGTTAATATTGTTTAAAAATGCAATATAACACAAATAATATAACGTTGTGCGAAACATCCCCATCGCCTCAAACTAAATGGCACGGCCCAAAACCGTTGGCGAAAACCGAGTCGGGGCATATAGTTTGAGATGGATGTAGACCAATACAGAAATTTTCATTAACGTCTGAGACCCTCGGGGACAAATTGGTTGAACTCACATGGAATAACCGATAGCATATTTTAGATGTAATCAATTAAAATATCAATTTCAGACCTCATATTGAATTTTTATTTTTAGGCTTAATTTGAAGATCAGATGTTCAAACTAATTCCGTGATCACGAAGGGAAAGGAATGGTATATTAGAAAATAATAAAATGAATGATTTTTTTAGTTTAAAAAAGAATAAAAATATAAGAAGTTTTCCACTTAAATTTCCAACGTGAGCACTACGGACGAAAGAGTCTATCGCGTCCATTCCTAACTCCTGGAACATAGGAGAGGGAAAAGTGGGACCACCCCAAGGGAGGAACAGGAATAGCAAGGAATTAGAATTCCACGGGCGAACGAAGAGCAAAGCGAGTGGGCGAGAGGTAGGGATGCGATGGGGAGGGGTCGGAGAGGGGCTGGCCATTGGGTCAGCGGTCTCGTTAACGATTACTCCGTCCGCATATCTGATTCCAATTGAGACCAGCCCTGGGAGGGAAAAAATAGGGGAGTTTGGGAGAACGGGATAGAGGAAAAATCAAGCTATATTAGGAGGAAAAGGAATGAATCACGTCCGATATATTTCACCGATGTGGCAGTGAAATCCGTGCGTGAGCGGTCGAAATAGTTTGGCGTTTGAAATACGCATGAAGAGGGAAGTTAATTTCCAATGATGGATTTGAGGAAAGGGTGACGGAAGAACAGTAGAACTGAAATTTTTCTGCCTCAGAGAGGACGTCTATAAATCTCGTTACAAAGGCTATCAGCACGTTGAAAGGGTACAATAGGATGAAATGAATATGATCAATTAAATAAAATTATGAGAGGAAAAGGTGAGTCACAAGGTAAATAATGCGTAAAACGAGTGAATTTTAATTTTTTAGATGTATTTGTATTCATCGAATTTTATTCACATTAGTTTCTATCACTGTTAATATTGTTAACTTTGTAATTAAACTCCAACATACACATGTTTTTTATGCTGTACGGGACCGTTTTACACTACCATGTAAAATTGTGTTGTGTTTGTTGTGTTAAAACATTAAATGAGAGACAATCCCTATGGTTGGTTATTTCCATTCTCATTATATCACGACGTGGTTCCGATATGGGCTAAAGTTCGGTCTTATAATTTAGTCACGCGTCAGGAGCAATGTATCCTCCCATCCTGAAGACAAATTACATACTCAAAGATTCGGCACTAGGGTTGGTTGAATAGGTAAGAGTAAATCATAGCTCATTCTTAGCCACAGGCGGGTGAATTTCACACATTGCAGGACTCTTCTTATTCCAATATAGAGGAATTTTGCTTGGAGTATCGAATGATTTCACCAGATATTTGAGCCCGAGGCCCTTGAGCCAATAGCCGAACGCCATACTCACTGAGTCTTGTAGGTCCACGAATATCGGGCTCCCTGTGTAAAGTCCCATCGGCTCCGAAGCTGAACTCGTCCCCTAATGATTTAGATGCAAGAGACACAAGCTCCAGCCCTTAATCGATACGAACATACTACATGATAAGGTTTTCCTCATTAAAATATCCCTCGCTTGAATTTTACTTTGCAAACGAGATCATGTATTGAATTTATAATCTATTACAAAGAAGACTATATAGGTCCTCAAATAGGCTAAACACCGATATTTGAAGGAATATTATCTATGTTAATTGTCAATGAATTTAAAGGAATACTATCTATGTTCACTGTCTTCTTTCTCACACTGACTTTCTAGCCTCTGCCTCAACAATAGCCACCTTATCAAAGTTATCAAGGAATTAAACTTCTTTATCAAACTCCTCATGATTATTCGCCCACTTACATAGATATTTTTATTGCAATACATTTATTTTATGATGACTAATAGTAGTAGCATAAAACATGAAAAATATAATTGTATCATGAAAACCGTCCGAGAGGTACCTATTTAAATAAGTGTTTCAAAGATTAAAAGAAAGATCGTAAAACTACTCTCCACGAACAATAAATATTTATCTCAATCTTTTATCATCCCTTCTAGTAATCTTAGGAATTTCCTGCCGTAATTTTTTGGCAGTTTAAGTATTGCCTCAGCGATCAATTACGGTAATTATATACACTTATTTTTACGGTGTTCAATCATAAGTTGACATGGAGGTTTTTGTTTGATTTTTCTATTGCCTGCTCGCATTGTTTACAGGGGGTTATTTATGCACAGGTATTGCATTTTTGTTTTGTTGTCGCCAAGAAAATTGTGCCAGATATATTTTTATTTTTGTTGTTTCAGCAAAAATTGCTGTATGTTGCGGTGTTGAAGCTGTTATGTTTGCCCTTGTGGAGAAACCCTGAGCATTAATAAACTTTCATTCATTCCCTCAGACTTCACCTTGTAGGTCAAAATCATCCCATGATTCATTCTGATCATCATAAAATCCGTGATGCGTGGAAGCTTGAGAGATAAAAATTCTGATTCCACAGTAATTTTGCTGAGTTGATTGCTTAAAGGAATGTCTTTCCAGAATTCAACCCGATTGTTGGTTCAAATAGGTGAGGGTAGAGTTCACCTCACACTTAGATATAGACGTGTAAAAATCTCACAATCAGGATAAGAGGACCTTTTAGGCCATCTCACACTTCGAGGACATTGTTTGGGGGTGACCGAAGGCCTACCCCGAGATTTGATCCCCAGACCCTTCGATCAGCGGCCAAATACTCTACCCTCAAGGCTACCACGATCTCCCGTTACACCATTCTTATATAAAAAAATATTCCCTCTACACCAAACCCACTACCCTGTGTCGCCGTGACATTAAAAGAGAAGGAAAGACAAGTTATAGTTTCATTCATGGTTTATTCTATAACTTACAATGGGGAGTCTGCCGGGCGGTGCCGAAGGGAGAGTCCGGGGAAGCCAAGTCTTGCGAGGTCGCAGACTAAACAGAGGTAGGGTGGTCGGCCAAGTCTTACGAGGGCGTAGACTCAACGCGGCCTGGTCTAGATCGGACTCCCCAGCATCGTGGCTGCCGCGCGATTATAACCCGTCTCAAGGGTTCAAAGGGCGGATCGAGTCAACGGTTGATGTCGTAGTAAGGAGGAAAGAGAGCGTTTCCGGAGGGTTTGGTGGACCCATCCCCACGTCCTTGCTCTCCTGTCCCCCCATTACGACAACTGCTTCACGAAATCTGAGTATAATGCCGACGTCAATGGAAGATGATGAAAACTGGCAGTTTTCCGGATAGAGCGAGAGTGAAGGAGTTGACAGATTCGGGACTTGGCTCAGGTCTCCAGATCCCCCACTAGCCTCTTGAGTTTCATGCCCGGAAATGTTCTGGGCATTGTTCTGCTGCCAAAAACGTTCAACCCAGGAGGATTTACATGGTCAATTTGGTATTCAGTCCGTTCAATCCCGATTCATTCCCGGGCCAATCGCACTAATTTGCAGTAGTTCATAATTTGGCCGTATTATTTTTCTGCTCTTTTATCAGCTTTAAGACCCTTAAATGTGGATTTTTAGGGTATTTTCAGTGAACTACTGTGGAGGAGTCGCATCAAGTCACATAATCTGTAGAGTTACCCTAAATTATTACCAAAAGTAAATTAAAGAAACTTCGTACTACTGAACATGCTAGGCCAGGGGTCTCCAAACTATGGGCCGGGGGCCACACCTGGTCCGACACATAATTTCATCCGGCCCGCAATACAAATCCCTTCGTGTTGGTTGAATTCGGCTCATCTAATCTGAAATCCGATTTTAAATAAATGTTCAAGTCAAAACTACAACATCATTCGGCAGACTAATTAAGTTGCATCCAACTAAGGCAGGAATATATTTATTTTACCCTGATTTTTTCCTACCAGATACTTTTCAGTGTTTCCATGTTTATACTTTAATTTTTGAATAAAAGTAAATAGCTGGCACAAATTTGTTTTTTTTCTACAGCCCGCATTAATGCGGAAAATATATAATGTGGCCCTTACATTAAGAAGTTTGGAGACTCCTGTGATAGACAACCTCATTCCTTTCCCGAACCGTCATAAGCCTTCAAACCCCCTTTATACCCTTCAATTACTACTCCATTTACAACTCAACACCATACTTAACTCTTGCGGAACTATAAGCTCACACCGACTTAAAACCCTGCGGTCGTGCTCGGCTAGGTTGGTATGCCTGCCCGCACCTCCTCCCACTGTCTCGTGTGGCTGTACCGCACCCTCCACTACACCCTTCCCCCCTCGGGAGAGACTCCATCCCCACACGTCCCTTTCCAGTGGCACTCCACGAAGGAAAGGGGAGCAGGAGCCGAGAGACAAAAGGAGTAAAAGGCCCTGTGTGAAGTTCCTTAGTCGACGAAGCAATCGTCTCTCTCCGATTAATTCGATTCTGAGATTCTGCGAGACTGGTAGAGAGAGGGAAGAAAGGGATAATTGAGGGTAAAAAGGCGAAAAATCCAAATAGAAAAGATGAAAAGGACCACGTCTTTATAAGATTGTGAGACAGAGGTCATAAGGTCCGTGCTAGTATTTAAATCCAAGCAAAAAACGATAATTATTGCTGATTTGGGAATTTTCACGTTACTAATGCCTCATACAGAGAAAATCGGGTCAGCTCGAAGGAATGGAGTGATGGTGCAACAGTGCACAATTCCTTTGATTGAATGACAAATTATTCCCAGTATAATTCAGAGTAAAATTATTGGCCTATATCAAGTATCAAATTACAGTCGTAATTTCTGATATTCTGGTAAAGAAGTTCGTAGGCCCACGAATTTTGCGAGCAGGATTTGATAATTAAAAATAGTATTCTTTGAAGTTATTCTGTGAAAAATCGAAATAAATAAATATTTTATAAATTTTCAGGTAAATCCCAGAGCTCTAAGGTTATTAAAACTAATACAATGCAAAATACTCGTTAGTATTTATGTCCACCGAGTCCGAAGTGTATTAATACCAATTTTAATATGTAATATAATTTTCAATTAAACTGGATTTCACACGAAAATATTTTAAACTCATTTCAATCATTGCCTTAATATATTAAATTTTATGTCCTAGTGTTGTCGTATTTTCGTTAGAGTTAGTAATAAGTATCCATAATCAGAGTAGAAAAATTTAACTCAGTGTATGGATTTTTTGCAAGGAAAGGTATATTTTAATTCCAGCAAAATCAAAATGGATAAAGTTTTGAAGTAAATTATAACCGCAAATGATAAATTACTAAATTTTTAATAAAGCATTCCAATTAGGGGAGGCTATAACTAATGCAAGGAGAAAGAAGTTTTCGTTGCTATGCTACGATCCGAAAGACACATGAATAACTTTCCTTCGGTGTACAGCTATGGTTAAACAGAGTATTGAATATCGACGCGTAAGAAAATAGTGTAATTGTTTCAGAATAATTTCCATCCAAAAATTCCCTATAATTATACCGCGCAATCCTTTTTGCTACATCTACAGAGTAATTGAATTGAATCACGCAGAATTAGGACAGAAAAGCTTTTTTACGGAGAAAAAAATGCAGAATTACGACAGAAAATGTCTTCACTTGGTAAATACTTTGGCTTAAAGTTCTCATATTCCAAAGATTTTACTTTTGCGGTGGCTACGTTTAGTCTCTGAGTTTCCAAACCCTGAATACCAAGTTTTCCGATGAAAGAGAGTGAAAGGTGGTCTTTTGGATTCTAGTCGTGGCCAATGGCGCGGAATAAAGTTTTTCACGCTGTCTGAATCGAATATTTGAGGTCACAGCTTATCAGTCACCGCATCCACGAATACTCCATGAAAGAGAAGTTTTAGCGTTAATTCTTCAAAGGACAGTGAAGCTTCTTAAGGTTTCAAAGGGAAACGAAAGGGACGACCGTTAAACGGTGAATATTCACTTAATCAAAACTTCCAAAGATTTAAATAAGAACGTTTAGGGCTTTAAAAAGTATGAGTGTATTTTAAGATGAGTATCTTAAGTAGATATTATAACAAAAACGAATGTCAAATAGGTTTCCTCGAATCATGGATGCAAACAATACATGAAAGCAACCACAATGAGTTTGGTATCTTTGATTTCTCTTAAATGCACGGCTATAATACAAACGAGTCGATTGGGTGCTTGAATTCTTCAAGCGGGTAATTAGGAGGGTGGGAACATTGTTGTGTCACGTGTTGTCGAGTATTGTGTCCATAAGTGTTTAAAATATTCAAAAATTTCCCTGCCGGTTTTTGAAAGGGTAAGGAACTTAATTGTTTACTTTTAAAATTATTTCTTATTTTCAATATGATTTCATTTGACGGATAGTTCATTATTTGAATAGGCTAAGTTTAGCACTGAGACATAATTGGAATAAGGTTTTTAAAATTTCAAGACAGTGATGATTTTGTGGTTATTTTTCAACTCTTAAAGTCCAAAAGCGTTGTGATAAGCGAAACTTGAAAATGAAACGCAGATTCCTTAGATAAATATATATAAAGATATACCACTCGCAAAACATATGTCCATAATGCTGTGTGTAAAATACTAAATTGTAACGATTCCCCAAATTTCTTTGGTACTAAAAAATAGTTATTCTCAAGATATTCCAATTTGAAAAAAATTGCTTTGGCATATTTGCTATCATTATCGTATCGAATTATCAAGTATACTGACACGTGTATTGAAAATTCGCAATCCTGTTCCAGTCTTCGATCATCAACCCTAAAATTCCTGGTCAACTATGTACGTGGATAGAAAATCCTGTATGTAATAACGATTCGATATATTTAAAAAAAAAGCATATTCAATATATATAGATCGTGAGACTACACGCAAAGCATATTTCCATTGGGCATTGTGAGGAAGACCAAGATGTACACATTCACCAAATTTCATTGGTCCAACGTAAATACTAATCATGTTATGCCAATTCGCGTATTTGCTACAATTATCGAATCGATCTTTCGATAAAACTGCTATCTGCACTGTAATATCCGCAATGCCGTAGATTTTAATTCCAGTTAATAGAAATCTTCTCTATATTTCCTGGTCAACTATGTCCTTGGATATAAAATCCTATATGTTATAGCAATTCGACATATTTTAAGAAAAAGTAGATTCGATATATATCGAACGTGAGACTAAACACAAACAATATTTCAATTGGGCATTGTGAGGAATCCCAAGATGTACCCATTCACCAAATTTCATTGCTCCAACGGAAACACAATTGAAGTTATGCCAATTAACGTATTTGCTATAATAATCGAATCGATCTTTCGATTATACTGACATCTGCACTGTAAAATCCGCAACGATATTGATTTTATTTCCACGCCATGGTCATCTTCTATATAATTGCTGGTCAACAATGCCCGTGGGTGTAAAATCCTAAATGTTATAGCTATTCGATATAATTTGTGAAAAAGCAGATTCGATATGTATCGAATGTGAGACTACATGCAAAACATATTTCCATTGGGCAATGTGAGGAATACCAAGATGTACCCATTCACCAATTTTCATTGGTCCAACGTATATACTAATCCAGTTATGCCAATTTGCGTATTTGCTACAATAATCGATTCGATCTTTCGATTATACTGACATCTGTAATGTAAAATCCGCAATGACATTTTTTTATATCCAGTCTATGGTCATCTACTATATAATTCCTGGTCAAGAATGCCCGTGGGTGTAAAATCCTATATGTTATAGCTATTCGATATAAATTGTGAAAAAGCAGATTCGATATATATCGAATGTGAGACTACAGTGTAAACATATTTACACAACACATTATGTGTAATACCAAGATGTATCAATTCACCAAATTTCATTGGTCTAACAGTAATACTTATTAAGTTATGGCAATTTACGTATTTGGTAAAATAATCGAATCGAACTTTCGATTATACTGACACCTGTACAGTAAAATGCGCAATGCTACTGATTCAAATTACCTTCCGTGGTCTTACACTATAATATTCCCCCTCAACTTTGCCCGTGGATGTTAAATCCCATGTATTATAGCAATTCGATATATATTAAGAAAACGCAGATTCGATATATATCGAATATGAGACTACATAGTAAACATATTTACACAACACATTATGTGTAATACCAAGATGTATCAATTCACCAAATTTCATTGGTATAACAGTATTACTTATTAAGTTATGGCAATTTACGTATTTGGTAAAATAATCGAATCGAACTTTCGATTATACTGACACCTGTACAGTAAAATGCGCAATGCTACTGATTCAAATTACCTTCCGTGGTCTTACACTATAATATTCCCCCTCAACTTTGCCCGTGGATGTTAAATCCCATGTATTATAGCAATTCGATATATATTAAGAAAACGCAGATTCGATATATATCGAATAGGAGACTACATAGTAAACATATTTACGCAACACATTATGTGTAATACCAAGATGTATCAATTCACCAAATTTCATTGGTCTAACAGTAATACTTATTAAATTATACCAATATTCGCATTTGCTATAAAAATCGAATTGAACTTTCGATTATACTGACACCTGTATAGTAAAATGCGCAATGCTACTGATTCAAATTGCATTCTGTGGTCTTACACTACAATATTCCTCCTCAACTTTGCCCGTGGATGTTAAATCCTAAGTATTATAGCAATTCGATATATTTTTGGAAAACGCAGATTCGATATATATCGAATGTGAGACTACATACAGTACTTATTCCCAGTGTACTTCATGAGAAATACCAAGATGTACACATTTACCAAATTTCGTTGGTGTAACGAAAATACTTATCAAGTTATGCCAATTTACTTATTTGGTATAATAATCGAATCGAACTTTCGATTACACTGACACTTGTATGGTGAAATGCGCAATTCTAATGATTCAGAATTCTTTTTACGCTCATCAACTATTTAATACCACCTCAACTTACCCCTTCGATGCTATATACTATGTGTTATAGCAATTCGATACATTTTAAGAAAACGAAGAATCGATATATATCGAATATGAGACTACATACAAATTATATTTTTTCAGTGAATTATGAGGAATACTATGATGTACCAAATAACCAAATTTTATCGGTCTATCAAAAATATTTAAGAAGTTATGCTATTTTACGTATTTGGTATAATCATCGTATCGAACTTTCGATTATGCTAACCCTGGAACTCTGAAATACGCAATTTCATTGGTTGATATTCCATTTCTTGGTCTTTCTCAATGTTAGGCTGGCTAATCTGTCCCCATTTATGCATATTCCAAGTACTTATTAGCATTCGATAAAATACAATAAAACGTAGATTCGATATATATCGAAGGTTAGCCCACCAGCAGTAGTATGTTTAACATTGCTCCGTGAAGAATACCAAGATGTACCATTCCTGCAAATTTCATTGGTCTACCTGTAATACCAACCAAGTAGTGCAAATTCGCGTTTTTCAATGGCAGCATAGGTTAGGCGAACAGGCAATGGCGGCCCTTATATCAAACTCATATACCCACCCATGGTGCATGAGGCCTAAGATAATAATTTGAAAACAAAAGAGCAATGCATTTCGAAGAATGGACCGCGATGGTTGATTGGGTATCGTCCCATACTTATCGTATTTCTCCCGTCTACTGCCATGCTCCCTCCTATGAGGCGATGCGTGTCTTTCTTACCGAGTCCGACCTCAAGCCGTTTGGCGGGGAGGAATGGCGGCGATCGCCGGGAAGCCAAAAAAATAATTAGGGAAAATTTCAAAATGAAATAATTCATAAACTATTACAATACCGAATTAAAAAAGAAAACCCAAAGTCTAACGAATAGTTAGGCTTGTGCCAACATCTTCGCGAGCTACATAGCTTAAGTTTCGTTCGCCAGCTCTCAAATCGAAATCACATAAGAACGCGTGTAAATCGATATCTCGAAAACGGTTCGACCTAGGTGCTTTTTTCGCATGTCAAAAAAATCGGTCAAAAAACTAATGTTTCCCATTTGGATCTCGTCCGCGTGCGGCGATATTTAGTCGGTCATATCGCGAATTTATTTTTTTTCCATAAGAGCCCATGTTAAAGTAGATCGATATATCTCGAAAAGTATCGCACTTTTTGGCATTTTCAGATTTTTTCTCCCGATGAATATTTTTTTAGTTTTACCACAAAAAATCTCAGCTCGATCGGCCCGGTAGTTTGGGCTACTAATTATGGTCAATCACGCAATTTTAATGAATTTCCAGCTTTAAATATATAACGAGTATTTTATCGCTTGAATTCTTCAAGCGTGTCGTGGTGGGTAAGGAGATATGGTGGTGTGAATGATGGCCTGGTCCTGGGTCCATAAGTTGTTGAAAAGTATGAGAAATTCACCATGTCAAAGGTAAAGCCAGTCGATTAATTTTATGAAAACTCATATTTGATATTAATTGGAACTTAGCCCATAGTCTTCATTAATTTCTATTTGACAGCAAGTGGAATACTAATATGTACTCACACACGAAATTTCATACCTCTAACTGAAATAGTTATTAAGATATGTCAATTTGCATATTTTTAACAATAATCGATTCGAACTTATGAATAAAGTGACATCTGTATTGAAAAATACACAAATCTATTCATACTTTCATCAAAATATCCATACAAATTCATTCTATTCATCCATTTTCTATAAACCTTCTCGAATATGCCCGTGGATACAAAATATTATGTTGTAAAGCAATGTGATACACCTTAAGTAATCGCATTTTCGATATGTATCGAATGAGAGACTAAATACAAAACATATGTCCTATGTGCATTTTGAAGAATACCAATATTTACTCATTTACCAAATTTCATTCATCTACCTCAAATACTTTTCAAGTTATGTCAATATTCGTATTTGTTATAATAATCGAATCGATATTTCGAATATACTTACATACATAAAGTAAAATGCTCAGAGATATTGATTAATATTCATTCTATGGTCATCCACTATCTCTCACCTTCTCAACCATGCCCGTGGATGCCAAAACCTACGTGGTATAGCAAATCGATACATTTTAAGGAAACGAAGAATAAATTTATATCGTATTTGAGGCTACATACAAAACGTATTTCCCCTAGGCATAATGAGAAATACCAATATGTACCCATTTACCAAATTTCTTTGATCTACCTGAAATACTTATCAAGTTATATCAACATTCGTATTTGCGATATTAATCGAATCGAACTTACGATTATACTGATATCGGTACAGTGAAATACTCATTGCTATTGATTAAAGTTGCGTTCTATGGTCATCAAATATCTATTACCATCACAACTATGCCCGTGGATGCTAAATACTATGTGATATAGCAATTCGATATATTTTAATGAAAAGCGGAATCGATATATATCGAATGTGAGACGACATACAAAACGTATTTCCTCTGTGCGTTATGAGGAATACCAATATGTACCCATTCACCAAATTTCATTCATGTATCTCAAATAATTCTCAAGTTATGTCAATATTCGTATTTCATATAATAATCGAATCGAACTTCGATTATAATGACATCTGTATGGTAAATTTCTCATATTTATTTCTTCGAATTTCATTCTATGGTGATCCACTATCTATTTAAATCACAACTATGCCCGTGTATGCTTAATTTTTACGTAGTATAGCAATTCGATACATTTGAAGAAAACGCAGGTTCGATATATATCGATTGTGAGACGACATACAAAACGTATATCCCCTGTTCATTATGCCAAATACCAATATGTACCCATTTACCAAATTTCATTCATCTACCTCAAACACTTCTCAAGTTATGTCAATATTCCTATTTCTTATTATAATCGAATCGAACGTTCGATTACACTGACATATGTGCGGCAAATTGCTCAAAGCTATTGATTCGAAATTCAATCTATGGTCATCCATTATCTATTACCATCGCGCATATGCCCGTGGATGCCAAATCGTATGTGTTATAGCAATTCGATATATTTTAAGAAAACGCAGATTCGATATATATCGAATGCGAGACAAAATGCAAAACGTATATCCCCTGTGCATGATGCCAAATTCCAATATCTACCCATTTACCAAATTTCATTCATCTACCTGAAATACTTCTCAAGTTATGTCAATATTCCTATTTCTTATTATAATCGAATCGAACGTTCGATAACACTGAAATCTGTACGGCAAAATGCTCATAGCTATTGATTCGAAAATCATTCTATGGTCATCCACTATCTATTACCATCGCACATATGCCCGTGGATGCCGAATCGTATGTGTTATAGGAATTCGATATATTTTAAGAAAACGCAGATTCGATATATATCGAATATGGGACTACATACAAAACAAATTTCCCCATTGAATTATGAGCAATACCAATATGTACCAATTTACCAAATTTCATTCATCTATCGAAAATACTTATCAAGTTATCTCAATATTCATTTTAGTTATAATAATCGAATCGAAAATTCGATTATACTGACATAGGTTCTCGGAAATACGCATGTCATTTGTTTTTTTTTTCCATTGGTTGGTCGGTTTACATGTTATGCCGGCATAAGTAACTCTCAAGATATGTATTTCAAATAGTTATTAACATTCGATAGAATTAAAGAAAACGTAGGTTCGATATATATCGAAAGTGATGGACATTATAGGACTAAATTTTATATGGTCATAATAATAATACAATGATGTACCTATTCGCCAAATTTCATTGGCCTAGGTGAAATACTTTGGAAGTTATGCTCTTTTCCGTTACACCATTGCAGTAAATTCACCTTCTAATCCTATGGCCAATGTCAATGGGAAATCCCTATATATAACAAATGACTGTTGCATATGCGATACCGAATACGTAATGAAAAAATCAATACTCAAAAAAGTTAGGCGGTGAGGCTTTACTGGGAATATACCCATGTAAGCCCTCTCCAAATTTCATTCGTGTACATGCACGTATGAGATAGGGAAATGCGTGTATATCTTACGGGCACCGACCACCGCCCGTTTGGCGGAGAGGAATGGCGGCGAGATCCGCGGGCTCAAGAAAATAATTTGGGAAAAATTCGGAATGAAATAACTCGTTAAATATTACGAAATCTAAATAAAAATGAAAACCTGGACGTACCGAAGGTACGTTTGTAGGCATGCTTTTTTGAGCTGAATAGCCTAATTTTGAAGCGCCAGCTCTCAAATCGATATTTATCGATCGTCCTATCTCGACAATGTTATTTCGATAATGCTTATAACTCGGAATCTATTCGACATACGAATTTTCCGAGATAGCCAAAAAATCAGGTAAAAAATTAAAAAAAACGTATTAGGCGGCGAACGTCCCACTGCTTTTGCAAGTGGGTCAAAAAAAATTCCAAAGTTGGTCCATAAGAAAAGCATAGTCGATTTTCAAAAATTATTTCGACCGTGATCGAGAGAGATCGATGAAAAACCAAGGTATCAAAAAATCGACCAAAAAATCTAGTTTACGTCAATGGGAGAAGATGTTCCTGTGACTTTTATTCGCGACGATATTAAGGAAAGAGTTTTAGTCCCATAAGGCTGCCATGTTAATTCAACTCGATATATATCGAAAAGTATCGCACTTTTTTGAATTTTGAGATTTTTCCTCCCGATGAATTTTTTTTTACTTTTACCACCGAAAATTTCAACTCGATCGACTCGGCAGTTTGGGCTGGGAATTATGATGAATCAGTCAGTGATCAATCCGATTGCAGCTTTAATATATGTAACGAGTCGATTGGGTGCTTGAATTCTTCAAGCGGGTAATTAGGAGGGTGGGAACATTGTTGTGTCACGTGTTGTCGAGCATTGTGTCCATAAGTGTTAAAAATATTCAAAAATTTCCCTGCCGGTTTTTGAAAGGGTAAGGAACTTTATTGTTTACTTTTAAAATTATTTGTTATTTTCAATATGATTTCATTTGACGGATAGTTCATTATTTGAATAGGCTAAGTTTAGCACTGAGACATAATTGGAATAAGGTTTTTAAAATTTCAAGACAGTGATGATTTTGTGGTTATTTTTCAACTCTTAAAGTCCAAAAGCGTTGTGATGAGCGTAACTTGAAAATGAAACGCATATTCCTTAGATAAATATATAAAGATGTACCACTCGCAAAACATATGTCCATAATGCAGTGTGTAAAATACTAAATTGTAACGATTCCCCATATTTCTTTGGTACTACAAAATAGTTATTCTCAAGATATTCCAATTTGAAAAAAATAGCTTTGGCATATTTGCTATCTTTATCGTATCGAATTATCAAGTATACTGACACGTGTATTGAAAATTCGCAATCCTGTTCCAGTCTTCGATCATCAACCCTAAAATTCCTGGTCAACTATGTACGTGGATAGAAAATCCTGTATGTAATAACAATTCCATATATTTTAAGAAAAAGCAGATTCGATATATATCGAATGAGAAACTATACACAAAAAATATTTCAATTGGGCATTGTGAGGAATACCAAGATGTACCCATTTACCAAGTGTCATTGGTCCAACGTAAATACTAATCATGTTATGCCAATTCGCGTATTTGCTACAATTATCGAATCGATCTTTCGATAAAACTGCTATCTGCACTGTAATATCCGCAATGCCGTAGATTTTAATTCCAGTTAATAGAAATCTTCTCTATATTTCCTGGTCAACTATGTCCTTGGATGTAAAATCCTATATGTTATAGAAATTCGACATATTTTAAGAAAAAGTAGATTCGATATATATCGAACGTGAGACTAAACGCAAACAATATTTCAATTGGGCATTGTGAGGAATCCCAAGATGTACCCATTCACAAAATGTCATTGGTGCAACGTATATACTAATCAAAATATGCTAATTTCAGCATTTGCTATAACTATCGAATCGATCTTTCGATTATACTGACATCTGCACTGTAAAAACCGCAACGATATTGATTTTATTTCCACGCCATGGTCATCTTCTATATAATTGCTGGTCAACAATGCCCGTGGGTGTAAAATCCTAAATGTTATAGCTATTCGATATAATTTGTGAAAAAGCAGATTCGATATGTATCGAATGTGAGACAACATGCAAAACATATTTCCATTGGGCAATGTGGGGAATACCAAGATGTACCCATTCACCAATTTTCATTGGTCCAACGTATATACTAATCCAGTTATGCCAATTTGCGTATTTGCTACAATAATCGATTCGATCTTTCCATTATACTGACATCTGTAATGTAAAATCCGCAATGACATTTTTTTATATCCAGTCTATGGGCACCTACTATATAATTCCTAGTCAAGAATGCCCATGGGTGTAAAATCCTAAATGTCATAGCTATTCGATATAATTTGTGAAAAAGCAGATTCGATATGTATCGAATGTGAGACTACATGCAAAATATATTTCCATTGAGCAATGTGAGGAATACCAAGATGTACCCATTCACCAATTTTCATTGGTCCAACGTATATACTAATCCAGTTATGCCAATTTGCGTATTTGCTACAATAATCGATTCGATCTTTCGATTATACTGACATCTGTAATGTAAAATCCGCAATGACATTTTTAAATATCCAGTCTATGGTCATCTACTATATAATTCCTGGTCAAGAATGCCCATGGGTGTAAAATCCTATATGTTATAGCTATTCGATATAAATTGTGAAAAAGCAGATTCGATATATATCGAATGTGAGACTACATGCAAAACATATTTTCATTGGACATTGTGAGGAATAAAAAGATGTACCCATTCAACATATTTCATTGGTCAAACGGAAACACTATTGAAGTTATGCCAATTAACGTATTTGCTAGAATAATCGAATCGATTCTTCGATCATACTGACATCTGTACTTTAAAATCCGCATTGCTTTTGGTTTAACTTACAGTCTATGGGTATCTACTATATAATTCCTGGTCAAATATGTCCTTGGATGTAAAATCCTATGTGTTATAGCAATTCGATATATTTTAATAAAAATTATATTCGATATATATCGAGCGTGAGACTACATACAAAACAAATTTCCATTGGGCATGGTGAGGAATACAAAGCTGTACCCATTCACCAAATTTCATCGGTCCAACGGAAACACAATTGAAGTTATGCCAATTTACGAATTTGCTATAATAATCGAATCGACTTTTCGATCATACTGACATCTGTACTTTGAAATTCGCAATGTTTTTGGTTTAATTTCGGGGATATGGGTATCTACTATTTATTTCCTTGTCTACTATGTCCTTAGATGTAAAATCCTATATGCTATAGCAATTCGATATATTTTAAGAAAAAGTAGATTCGATATATATCGAGCGTGAGGATATATACAAAACATGTTTCCATTGCGCATTGTGAGGAATACCATGATGTACCAATTCACTAAATTTCATTGGTCCAACGTATACACTTATCATTTTATGCCAATTTCCGTATTTGCTATAAAAATCGAATCGTACATTCGACTATACTGCCACCTGTATTGAAAAACTCGCATCCTATTGATAACCCCTCCATGCGATGGCCATACCCTTATCCCTCTCTTCTCTACTATCCCCGCTTTCAAAATTTCGCCATTGTTCTTATATTGGTGACGTATATAGGGCGATGCGTGTATTTCTTACGGGGACCTAATACAAAAAGATATAAATTCATATTGATATATCTTCGTTAGGAAACAATACTCATCTAAATAATTTATGTGTACGCATAATTCATTTCTTCCCTTACATATTTTTATAATTTTTATTCCCGTAACTATGTAAATAGGTCTGAAAAATGGCTCAATCGAATGCAACCTTTTATCGATCATAACTTCGACTGTAATCGCTCGATTCGCTTGATTTAACTTTTGTCGAAGAAAAGACATTAACAGTAGTATTATATATGACTTACACATTCATGCCTTGATTTAGAAAAAAGTTATTAGCGATTTAAGCGTAACCAAGGAGATTGGTATCGATATAACTCGCACATGAATCGATCGAGCGAAATGGTCATCATTGCAAAAGTTGACCATTTTGATAAAAGTATTACTCTGAAAATTTCATTTCTCTAGCTTAAACGGTTGCTAAGATATTCAAGATTGCATGCTCCACAAAAAAATGGCGACAATGATTTTTCGCGTGCAGGACATTTTTCGGAATTTAATTATGAATAACCCAAGAGGGATACGGAGAAAGTGAGCTCAAACGTGAGGGTTCGGAGAACCCTCTAACGGTTTTTCCTAAAGAGTCCAAATTTTCATATGGCACATGTCTCAAGGCTGAAATCCGAGTTTGAAAATTCGCCCATCACGACAATGTTAAATCGAAATCGTTTATTCCTCGGAATTGTTTCGACGTACGAAAATTTTAAGATAGCCAAAAAATTAACGAAAATATTATCTAACTTTTTGGCAAAGGAATTTGTCGTACGATTATTGGAAGTTGGTCAAAAAAATTCCTAAAGTTTTCCCATAAGAAAAGCATTGAGAGCATTCAAACAGTAATAAAAAATACTAAATATCAATTCGTCGCTATGGCAACCACACCAAAAAATCGACCAAAAAATCTAGTCCATGTCCATTGAATATCATGTTCCTCGGGCGTTTAAAAGTACAAAATAAAAGCGATAAAGTTGTAGTCCCATAAGGCTCCCATGTTAATTCAAGTCGATATATCTCGAAAACTAATCGACTTTTTCAACTTTTCAGATTTTTCCTCCCGATGAATTTTTTTTTACTTTTACGGCCAATATTCCATATACCCACACCTATCACAGTTTGGGCTACTAATTTGTATCAATCACCCAATCAATGAATCAGTTTCCAGCTTTAAATAGCGTAACGAGTCGATTGGGTGCTTGAATTCTTCAAGCGGGTAATTAGGAGGGTGGGAACATTGTTGTGTCACGTGTTGTCGAGTATTGTGTCCATAAGTGTTTAAAATATTCAAAAATTTCCCTGCCGGTTTTTGAAAGGGTAAGGAACTTAATTGTTTACTTTTAAAATTATTTCTTATTTTCAATATGATTTCATTTGACGGATAGTTCATTATTTGAATAGGCTAAGTTTAGCACTGAGACATAATTGGAATAAGGTTTTTAAAATTTCAAGACAGTGATGATTTTGTGGTTATTTTTCAACTCTTAAAGTCCAAAAGCGTTGTGATAAGCGAAACTTGAAAATGAAACGCAGATTCCTTAGATAAATATATATAAAGATATACCACTCGCAAAACATATGTCCATAATGCTGTGTGTAAAATACTAAATTGTAACGATTCCCCAAATTTCTTTGGTACTAAAAAATAGTTATTCTCAAGATATTCCAATTTGAAAAAAATTGCTTTGGCATATTTGCTATCATTATCGTATCGAATTATCAAGTATACTGACACGTGTATTGAAAATTCGCAATCCTGTTCCAGTCTTCGATCATCAACCCTAAAATTCCTGGTCAACTATGTACGTGGATAGAAAATCCTGTATGTAATAACGATTCGATATATTTAAAAAAAAAGCATATTCAATATATATAGATCGTGAGACTACACGCAAAGCATATTTCCATTGGGCATTGTGAGGAAGACCAAGATGTACACATTCACCAAATTTCATTGGTCCAACGTAAATACTAATCATGTTATGCCAATTCGCGTATTTGCTACAATTATCGAATCGATCTTTCGATAAAACTGCTATCTGCACTGTAATATCCGCAATGCCGTAGATTTTAATTCCAGTTAATAGAAATCTTCTCTATATTTCCTGGTCAACTATGTCCTTGGATATAAAATCCTATATGTTATAGCAATTCGACATATTTTAAGAAAAAGTAGATTCGATATATATCGAACGTGAGACTAAACACAAACAATATTTCAATTGGGCATTGTGAGGAATCCCAAGATGTACCCATTCACCAAATTTCATTGCTCCAACGGAAACACAATTGAAGTTATGCCAATTAACGTATTTGCTATAATAATCGAATCGATCTTTCGATTATACTGACATCTGCACTGTAAAATCCGCAACGATATTGATTTTATTTCCACGCCATGGTCATCTTCTATATAATTGCTGGTCAACAATGCCCGTGGGTGTAAAATCCTAAATGTTATAGCTATTCGATATAATTTGTGAAAAAGCAGATTCGATATGTATCGAATGTGAGACTACATGCAAAACATATTTCCATTGGGCAATGTGAGGAATACCAAGATGTACCCATTCACCAATTTTCATTGGTCCAACGTATATACTAATCCAGTTATGCCAATTTGCGTATTTGCTACAATAATCGATTCGATCTTTCGATTATACTGACATCTGTAATGTAAAATCCGCAATGACATTTTTTTATATCCAGTCTATGGTCATCTACTATATAATTCCTGGTCAAGAATGCCCGTGGGTGTAAAATCCTATATGTTATAGCTATTCGATATAAATTGTGAAAAAGCAGATTCGATATATATCGAATGTGAGACTACAGTGTAAACATATTTACACAACACATTATGTGTAATACCAAGATGTATCAATTCACCAAATTTCATTGGTCTAACAGTAATACTTATTAAGTTATGGCAATTTACGTATTTGGTAAAATAATCGAATCGAACTTTCGATTATACTGACACCTGTACAGTAAAATGCGCAATGCTACTGATTCAAATTACCTTCCGTGGTCTTACACTATAATATTCCCCCTCAACTTTGCCCGTGGATGTTAAATCCCATGTATTATAGCAATTCGATATATATTAAGAAAACGCAGATTCGATATATATCGAATATGAGACTACATAGTAAACATATTTACACAACACATTATGTGTAATACCAAGATGTATCAATTCACCAAATTTCATTGGTATAACAGTATTACTTATTAAGTTATGGCAATTTACGTATTTGGTAAAATAATCGAATCGAACTTTCGATTATACTGACACCTGTACAGTAAAATGCGCAATGCTACTGATTCAAATTACCTTCCGTGGTCTTACACTATAATATTCCCCCTCAACTTTGCCCGTGGATGTTAAATCCCATGTATTATAGCAATTCGATATATATTAAGAAAACGCAGATTCGATATATATCGAATAGGAGACTACATAGTAAACATATTTACGCAACACATTATGTGTAATACCAAGATGTATCAATTCACCAAATTTCATTGGTCTAACAGTAATACTTATTAAATTATACCAATATTCGCATTTGCTATAAAAATCGAATTGAACTTTCGATTATACTGACACCTGTATAGTAAAATGCGCAATGCTACTGATTCAAATTGCATTCTGTGGTCTTACACTACAATATTCCTCCTCAACTTTGCCCGTGGATGTTAAATCCTAAGTATTATAGCAATTCGATATATTTTTGGAAAACGCAGATTCGATATATATCGAATGTGAGACTACATACAGTACTTATTCCCAGTGTACTTCATGAGAAATACCAAGATGTACACATTTACCAAATTTCGTTGGTGTAACGAAAATACTTATCAAGTTATGCCAATTTACTTATTTGGTATAATAATCGAATCGAACTTTCGATTACACTGACACTTGTATGGTGAAATGCGCAATTCTAATGATTCAGAATTCTTTTTACGCTCATCAACTATTTAATACCACCTCAACTTACCCCTTCGATGCTATATACTATGTGTTATAGCAATTCGATACATTTTAAGAAAACGAAGAATCGATATATATCGAATATGAGACTACATACAAATTATATTTTTTCAGTGAATTATGAGGAATACTATGATGTACCAAATAACCAAATTTTATCGGTCTATCAAAAATATTTAAGAAGTTATGCTATTTTACGTATTTGGTATAATCATCGTATCGAACTTTCGATTATGCTAACCCTGGAACTCTGAAATACGCAATTTCATTGGTTGATATTCCATTTCTTGGTCTTTCTCAATGTTAGGCTGGCTAATCTGTCCCCATTTATGCATATTCCAAGTACTTATTAGCATTCGATAAAATACAATAAAACGTAGATTCGATATATATCGAAGGTTAGCCCACCAGCAGTAGTATGTTTAACATTGCTCCGTGAAGAATACCAAGATGTACCATTCCTGCAAATTTCATTGGTCTACCTGTAATACCAACCAAGTAGTGCAAATTCGCGTTTTTCAATGGCAGCATAGGTTAGGCGAACAGGCAATGGCGGCCCTTATATCAAACTCATATACCCACCCATGGTGCATGAGGCCTAAGATAATAATTTGAAAACAAAAGAGCAATGCATTTCGAAGAATGGACCGCGATGGTTGATTGGGTATCGTCCCATACTTATCGTATTTCTCCCGTCTACTGCCATGCTCCCTCCTATGAGGCGATGCGTGTCTTTCTTACCGAGTCCGACCTCAAGCCGTTTGGCGGGGAGGAATGGCGGCGATCGCCGGGAAGCCAAAAAAATAATTAGGGAAAATTTCAAAATGAAATAATTCATAAACTATTACAATACCGAATTAAAAAAGAAAACCCAAAGTCTAACGAATAGTTAGGCTTGTGCCAACATCTTCGCGAGCTACATAGCTTAAGTTTCGTTCGCCAGCTCTCAAATCGAAATCACATAAGAACGCGTGTAAATCGATATCTCGAAAACGGTTCGACCTAGGTGCTTTTTTCGCATGTCAAAAAAATCGGTCAAAAAACTAATGTTTCCCATTTGGATCTCGTCCGCGTGCGGCGATATTTAGTCGGTCATATCGCGAATTTATTTTTTTTCCATAAGAGCCCATGTTAAAGTAGATCGATATATCTCGAAAAGTATCGCACTTTTTGGCATTTTCAGATTTTTTCTCCCGATGAATATTTTTTTAGTTTTACCACAAAAAATCTCAGCTCGATCGGCCCGGTAGTTTGGGCTACTAATTATGGTCAATCACGCAATTTTAATGAATTTCCAGCTTTAAATATATAACGAGTCGATTGGGTGCTTGAATTCTTCAAGCGGGTAATTAGGAGGGTGGGAACATTGTTGTGTCACGTGTTGTCGAGTAATGGGTCCATAAGTGTTTAAAATATTCAAAAATTTCCCCGCCGGTTTTTGAAAGGGCAAGGAACTTAATTGTTTACTTTTAAAATTATTTGTTATTTTCAATAGGATATCATTTGACGGATAGTTCATTATTTGAATAGGCTAAGTTTAGCACTGAGACATAATTGGAATAAGGTTTTTAAAATTTCAAGACAGTGATGATTTTGTGGTTATTTTTCAACTCTTAAAGTCCAAAAGCGTAGTGATAAGCGAAACTTGAAAATGAAACGCAGATTCCTTAGATAAATATATAAAGATGTACCACTCGCAAAACATATGTCCATAATGCAGTGTGTAAAATACTAAATTGTAACGATTCCCCAAATTTCTTTGGTACTAAAAAATAGTTATTCTCAAGATATTCCAATTTGAAAAAAATAGCTTTGGCATATTTGCTATCTTTATCGTATCGAATTATCAAGTATACTGACACGTGTATTTAAAATTCGCAATCCTGTTCCAGTCTTCGATCATAAACCCTAAAATTCCTGGTCAACTATGTGCGTGGATAGAAAATCCTGTATGTAATAACAATTCCATATATTTTAAGAAAAAGCAGATTCAATATATATCGAATGAGAAACTATACACAAAAAATATTTCAATTGGGCATTGTGAGGAATACCAAGATATACCCATTTACCAAGTGTCATTGGTCCAACGTAAATACTAATCATGTTATGCCAATTCGCGTATTTGCTACAATTATCGAATCGATCTTTCGATAAAACTGCTATCTGCACTGTAATATCCGCAATGCCGTAGATTTTAATTCCAGGTAATAGAAATCTTCTCTATATTTCCTGGTCAACTATGTCCTTGGATGTAAAATCCTATATGTTATAGCAATTCGACATTATTTAAGAAAAAGTAGATTCGATATATATCGAACGTGAGACTAAACGCAAACAATATTTCAATTGGGCATTGTGAGGAATCCCAAGATGTACCCATACACAAAATTTCATTGGTGCAACGTATATACTAATCAAAATATGCTAATTTCAGCATTTGCTATAACTATCGAATCGATCTTTCGATTATACTGACATCTGCACTGTAAAATCCGCAACGATATTGATTTTATTTCCACGCTATGGTCATCTTCTATATAATTGCTGGTCAACAATGCCCGTGGGTGTAAAATCCTAAATGTTATAGCTATTCGATATAATTTGTGAAAAAGCAGATTCGATATGTATCGAATGTGAGACTACATGCAAAACATATTTCCATTGGGCAATGTGAGGAATACCAAGATATACCCATTCACCAATTTTCATTGGTCCAACGAATATACTAATCCAGTTATGCCAATTTGCGTATTTGCTACAATAATCGATTCGATCTTTCGATTATACTGACATCTGTAATGTAAAATCCGCAATGACATTTTTTTATATCCAGTCTATGGTCATCTACTATATAATTCCTGGTCAAGAATGCCCATGGGTGTAAATTCCTAAATGTCATAGCTATTCGATATAATTTGTGAAAAAGCAGATTCGATATGTATCGAATGTGAGACTACATGCAAAATATATTTCCATTGGGCAATGTGAGGAATACCAAGATGTACCCATTCACCAATTTTCATTGGTCCAACGTATATACTAATCCAGTTATGCCAATTTGCGTATATGCTACAATAATCGATTCGATCTTTCGATTATACTGACATCTGTAACGTAAAATCCGCATTGACATTTTTTTTATATCCAGTCTATGGTCATCTACTATATAATTGCTGGTCAAGAATGCCCATGGGTGTAAAATCCTATATGTTATAGCTATTCGATATAAATTGTGAAAAAGCAGATTCGATATATATCGAATGTGAGACTACATGCAAAACATATTTTCATTGAAAATTGTGAGGAATAAAAAGATGTACCCATTTAACATATTTCATTGGTCAAACGGAAACACTATTGAAGTTATGCCAATTAACGTATTTGCTAGAATAATCGAATCGATTCTTCGATCATACTGACATCTGTACTTTAAAATCCGCATTGCTTTTGGTTTAACTTGCAGTCTATGGGTATCTACTATATAATTCCTGGTCAAATATGTCCTTGGATGTAAAATCCTATGTGTTATAGCAATTATATATATTTTAATAAAAATTATATTCGATATATATCGAGCGGGAGACCACAAACAAAACAAATTTCCATTGGGCATTGTGAGGAATACAAAGATGTACCCATTCACCAAATTTCATTGGTCCAACGGAAACACAATTGAAGTTATGCCAATTAACGTATTTGCTATAATAATCGAATCGACTTTTCGATCATACTGACATCTGTACTTTGAAATTCGCAATGTTTTTGGTTTAATTTCTGGGATATGGGTATCTACTATGTATTTCCTTGTCTACTTTGTCCTTAGATGTAAAATCCTATATGCTATAGCAATTCGATATATTTTAAGAAAAAGTAGATTCGATATATATCGAGCGTGAGACTATATACAAAACATTTTTCCATTGCGCATTGTGAGGAATACCATGATGTACCAATTCCCTAAATTTCATTGGTCCAACGTATACACTTATCATTTTATGACAATTTCCGTATTTGCTATAAAAATCGAATCGTACATTCGACTATACTGCCACCTGTATTGATAAATTCGCATCCTATTGATAACCCCTCCATTCTATGGCCATACCCATTATCCCTCTCTTCTCTACTATCCCCGCTTTCAAAATTTCGCCTATGTTCTTATATTGGTGACGTATATAGGGCGATGCGTGTATTTCTTATGGGGACCTAATACAAAAAGATAAAAATTCATATTGATATATCTTCGTTAGGAAACAATACTCATCTAAATAATTTATGTGTACGCATAATTCATTTCTTCACTTACATATTTTTATAATTTTTATCCCCGTAACTATGTAAATAGGTCTGAAAAATGGCTCAATCGAATGCAACCTTTTATCGATCATAACTTCGACTGTAATCGCTCGATTCGCTTGATTTAACTTTTGTCGAAGAAAAGACATTAACAGTAGTATTATGTATGACTTTCACATTCATGCCTTGATTAAGAAAAAAGTTATTAGCGATTTAAGCGTAACCAAGGAGATTGGTATCGATATAACTCGCACATGAATCGATCGAGCGAAATGGTCATCATTGCAAAAGTTGACCATTGTGATAAAAGTATTACTCTGAAAATTTCATTTCTCTTGCTTAAACGGTTGCTAAGATATTCAAGATTGCATGCTCCACAAAAAAATGGCGACAATGATTTTTCGCGTGCAGGACATTTTTCGGAATTTAATTATGAATAACCCAAGAGGGATACGGAGAAAGTAAGCTCAAACGTGAGGGTTCGGAGAACCCTCTAACGGTTTTTCTTGGAGATTCCAAATTTTCATATGGCACATGTCTCAAGGCTGAAATCCGAGTTTGAAAATTCGCCCATCACGACAATGTTAAATCGAAATCGTTTATTCCTCGGAATTGTTTCGACGTACGAAAATTTTAAGATAGCCAAAAAATTAACCAAAGAATTATCTAACTTTTTGGCAAAGGAATTTGTCGTGCGATTATTGCAAGTTGGTCAAAAAAATTCCTAAAGTTTTCCCATAAGAAAAGCATTGAGAGCATTCAAACAGTAATAAAAAATACTAAATATCAATTCGTCGCTATGACAACCACACCAAAAAATCGACCAAAAAATCTTGTCCATGTCCATTGAATATCATGTTCCTCGGAAGTTTAAAAGTACAAAATTAAAGCGATAAAGTTGTAGTCCCATAAGGCTCCCATGTTAATTCAAGTCGATATATCTCGAAAACTAATCGACTTTTTCAACTTTTCAGATTTTTCCTCCCGATGAATTTTTTTTTACTTTTACGTCCAATATTCCATATACCCACACCTATCACAGTTTGGGCTACTAATTTGTGTCAATCACCCAATCAATGAATTACTTTCCAGCTTTAAATATGTAACGAGTCGATTGGGTGCTTGAATTCTTCAAGCGGGTAATTAGGAGGGTGGGAACATTGTTGTGTCACGTGTTGTCGAGTAATGGGTCCATAAGTGTTTAAAATATTCAAAAATTTCCCCGCCGGTTTTTGAAAGGGCAAGGAACTTAATTGTTTACTTTTAAAATTATTTGTTATTTTCAATAGGATATCATTTGACGGATAGTTCATTATTTGAATAGGCTAAGTTTAGCACTGAGACATAATTGGAATAAGGTTTTTAAAATTTCAAGACAGTGATGATTTTGTGGTTATTTTTCAACTCTTAAAGTCCAAAAGCGTAGTGATAAGCGAAACTTGAAAATGAAACGCAGATTCCTTAGATAAATATATAAAGATGTACCACTCGCAAAACATATGTCCATAATGCAGTGTGTAAAATACTAAATTGTAACGATTCCCCAAATTTCTTTGGTACTAAAAAATAGTTATTCTCAAGATATTCCAATTTGAAAAAAATAGCTTTGGCATATTTGCTATCTTTATCGTATCGAATTATCAAGTATACTGACACGTGTATTTAAAATTCGCAATCCTGTTCCAGTCTTCGATCATAAACCCTAAAATTCCTGGTCAACTATGTGCGTGGATAGAAAATCCTGTATGTAATAACAATTCCATATATTTTAAGAAAAAGCAGATTCAATATATATCGAATGAGAAACTATACACAAAAAATATTTCAATTGGGCATTGTGAGGAATACCAAGATATACCCATTTACCAAGTGTCATTGGTCCAACGTAAATACTAATCATGTTATGCCAATTCGCGTATTTGCTACAATTATCGAATCGATCTTTCGATAAAACTGCTATCTGCACTGTAATATCCGCAATGCCGTAGATTTTAATTCCAGGTAATAGAAATCTTCTCTATATTTCCTGGTCAACTATGTCCTTGGATGTAAAATCCTATATGTTATAGCAATTCGACATTATTTAAGAAAAAGTAGATTCGATATATATCGAACGTGAGACTAAACGCAAACAATATTTCAATTGGGCATTGTGAGGAATCCCAAGATGTACCCATACACAAAATTTCATTGGTGCAACGTATATACTAATCAAAATATGCTAATTTCAGCATTTGCTATAACTATCGAATCGATCTTTCGATTATACTGACATCTGCACTGTAAAATCCGCAACGATATTGATTTTATTTCCACGCTATGGTCATCTTCTATATAATTGCTGGTCAACAATGCCCGTGGGTGTAAAATCCTAAATGTTATAGCTATTCGATATAATTTGTGAAAAAGCAGATTCGATATGTATCGAATGTGAGACTACATGCAAAACATATTTCCATTGGGCAATGTGAGGAATACCAAGATATACCCATTCACCAATTTTCATTGGTCCAACGAATATACTAATCCAGTTATGCCAATTTGCGTATTTGCTACAATAATCGATTCGATCTTTCGATTATACTGACATCTGTAATGTAAAATCCGCAATGACATTTTTTTATATCCAGTCTATGGTCATCTACTATATAATTCCTGGTCAAGAATGCCCATGGGTGTAAATTCCTAAATGTCATAGCTATTCGATATAATTTGTGAAAAAGCAGATTCGATATGTATCGAATGTGAGACTACATGCAAAATATATTTCCATTGGGCAATGTGAGGAATACCAAGATGTACCCATTCACCAATTTTCATTGGTCCAACGTATATACTAATCCAGTTATGCCAATTTGCGTATATGCTACAATAATCGATTCGATCTTTCGATTATACTGACATCTGTAACGTAAAATCCGCATTGACATTTTTTTTATATCCAGTCTATGGTCATCTACTATATAATTGCTGGTCAAGAATGCCCATGGGTGTAAAATCCTATATGTTATAGCTATTCGATATAAATTGTGAAAAAGCAGATTCGATATATATCGAATGTGAGACTACATGCAAAACATATTTTCATTGAAAATTGTGAGGAATAAAAAGATGTACCCATTTAACATATTTCATTGGTCAAACGGAAACACTATTGAAGTTATGCCAATTAACGTATTTGCTAGAATAATCGAATCGATTCTTCGATCATACTGACATCTGTACTTTAAAATCCGCATTGCTTTTGGTTTAACTTGCAGTCTATGGGTATCTACTATATAATTCCTGGTCAAATATGTCCTTGGATGTAAAATCCTATGTGTTATAGCAATTATATATATTTTAATAAAAATTATATTCGATATATATCGAGCGGGAGACCACAAACAAAACAAATTTCCATTGGGCATTGTGAGGAATACAAAGATGTACCCATTCACCAAATTTCATTGGTCCAACGGAAACACAATTGAAGTTATGCCAATTAACGTATTTGCTATAATAATCGAATCGACTTTTCGATCATACTGACATCTGTACTTTGAAATTCGCAATGTTTTTGGTTTAATTTCTGGGATATGGGTATCTACTATGTATTTCCTTGTCTACTTTGTCCTTAGATGTAAAATCCTATATGCTATAGCAATTCGATATATTTTAAGAAAAAGTAGATTCGATATATATCGAGCGTGAGACTATATACAAAACATTTTTCCATTGCGCATTGTGAGGAATACCATGATGTACCAATTCCCTAAATTTCATTGGTCCAACGTATACACTTATCATTTTATGACAATTTCCGTATTTGCTATAAAAATCGAATCGTACATTCGACTATACTGCCACCTGTATTGATAAATTCGCATCCTATTGATAACCCCTCCATTCTATGGCCATACCCATTATCCCTCTCTTCTCTACTATCCCCGCTTTCAAAATTTCGCCTATGTTCTTATATTGGTGACGTATATAGGGCGATGCGTGTATTTCTTATGGGGACCTAATACAAAAAGATAAAAATTCATATTGATATATCTTCGTTAGGAAACAATACTCATCTAAATAATTTATGTGTACGCATAATTCATTTCTTCACTTACATATTTTTATAATTTTTATCCCCGTAACTATGTAAATAGGTCTGAAAAATGGCTCAATCGAATGCAACCTTTTATCGATCATAACTTCGACTGTAATCGCTCGATTCGCTTGATTTAACTTTTGTCGAAGAAAAGACATTAACAGTAGTATTATGTATGACTTTCACATTCATGCCTTGATTAAGAAAAAAGTTATTAGCGATTTAAGCGTAACCAAGGAGATTGGTATCGATATAACTCGCACATGAATCGATCGAGCGAAATGGTCATCATTGCAAAAGTTGACCATTGTGATAAAAGTATTACTCTGAAAATTTCATTTCTCTTGCTTAAACGGTTGCTAAGATATTCAAGATTGCATGCTCCACAAAAAAATGGCGACAATGATTTTTCGCGTGCAGGACATTTTTCGGAATTTAATTATGAATAACCCAAGAGGGATACGGAGAAAGTAAGCTCAAACGTGAGGGTTCGGAGAACCCTCTAACGGTTTTTCTTGGAGATTCCAAATTTTCATATGGCACATGTCTCAAGGCTGAAATCCGAGTTTGAAAATTCGCCCATCACGACAATGTTAAATCGAAATCGTTTATTCCTCGGAATTGTTTCGACGTACGAAAATTTTAAGATAGCCAAAAAATTAACCAAAGAATTATCTAACTTTTTGGCAAAGGAATTTGTCGTGCGATTATTGCAAGTTGGTCAAAAAAATTCCTAAAGTTTTCCCATAAGAAAAGCATTGAGAGCATTCAAACAGTAATAAAAAATACTAAATATCAATTCGTCGCTATGACAACCACACCAAAAAATCGACCAAAAAATCTTGTCCATGTCCATTGAATATCATGTTCCTCGGAAGTTTAAAAGTACAAAATTAAAGCGATAAAGTTGTAGTCCCATAAGGCTCCCATGTTAATTCAAGTCGATATATCTCGAAAACTAATCGACTTTTTCAACTTTTCAGATTTTTCCTCCCGATGAATTTTTTTTTACTTTTACGTCCAATATTCCATATACCCACACCTATCACAGTTTGGGCTACTAATTTGTGTCAATCACCCAATCAATGAATTACTTTCCAGCTTTAAATATGTAATATATTGGTGTGCTGGTCAAAGTAAAAGTAGGGTGGAAGACTAAGGAATGGATTGATATGTAAATTATCATAAAAATAAATTGACATGTGAATTTTGTAAAACAGAACGACAAGTTAAATTATTTATTGAAACTGTTAGGAATTGCCTAAACAATTTTTTACATGTAGGTACTTTTCGGAATGGTAGAAGCTCTAAATGACATGTGCGAGCGGATTCGACATACATGTAATTTCTACTTCAACAGAATCATCACGTTCCGTGCTTACTGTTTTATTCACTATTGTAACGTCTGATTTTTAAAAGTTGTTATTTTGGTTGTGAAGGGTTTGTTTGGGGAGAGGGGATTGTTGAGTGAGATGTAAAAAGGAGAGGTTTTGTGGAGGATTTTGGAGATAATAGAAGGAAATAAAAAGGGTTCTGAAAATTAATAGTCTTACGTTACAGACGTAAGTGTGAGCCCACGTTTTTCTGGCGACGAGGATGGGATGTTTGACACAGGTTTGGAAAAATTAGCCTGAGTAAAATTGAGAAGACGCAGCGGCCGGTTTGAGTGTTGGAACGGTTGCTGGTTCGAAGAAGCGGACTGGAGATGGTATTTGCTTCAAGGAAGGACGCACATTGAGAAGTTGGAGCTGCAAGCAAAGACGACTTGGTGTTTTTCGGAAGAAGTGGAAGTTTAATTCGCTGGTGTGGCGTTTTTGCTTCGGGAAAGGTGAGTACCCTTTTTGCCGGATGGTGTGAGCATACTGGGTGCTGTTTCTGACTTCCTCATTTTAGTGAGTTGTTTAGGTGATAGATTTGCGGAAAAACTTAAACAATGTCGTATTTGGCTAGGGTCCCTAAAGATGTTTTGTGCAAAATCGCATATGAAGTAGGAGCTGATGTGGGGAGGGAAGCTAGAGTCGTAGAGTACAAACAAGCGATACTAAAAAGTAAAGATTATGATGAGGAATTTGTTAAAGAGATGCTGAAGTTTTTGACTGAAGAGAAAAGATTGGAACGAGAGGCAGAAGAGAGAAGATTAGAACGGGAAGCGGAAGAGAGAAGATTGGAACGGGAACGAGAAGCAGAAGAGAGAAGATTAGAACGGGAAGCGGAAGAGAGAAGATTGGAACGGGAACGAGAGGCAGAAGAGAGAAGATTGGAACGAGAAGACGCTGAAAGACAGAGAAGTTTTCAGTTAGAAATGGAGAAACTAA